>NC_060144.1:243376758-248211758 GCF_021461385.2 Schistocerca piceifrons
TCACAACGCTGCGTCTCATCACGGACACCAATATTTAGCGAGTAGTACAGCTATAACAAAGGGTGCCTCAGTACGAATTGCAGATTGGTTGATTGGTTGATTTGGGGGTGGAAGGGACTAAACAGCGAGGTCAACGGTCCCTTCGGATTAGGGACGGATGTCCGGCCTGTCCTTTCAATGGAACCATCCCGGCTTTTGCCTAAAGTGGTATATGGAAATGATATATGGATATTAGGATGGCCGTGCGAGGGTTTGAACCATCGTCCTCCCGAATACGAATCCAGTGTGCTAACCACTGTGCCACCTCGCTCGGTATGGAATTCAGAAAGCACGTCTATTGCAGCGAAAGGTTTGGTTCTTAAATCTGTTTATAATATAAAGGGTGAGTCGCGTAAGACGTAACACCCCCATTATTCCGTTGGCGATTGCACTTATTGACAAGCGGTTTTAGGCCGATCATAGCCGACTATGGGGGACATACTTTGGTACATGCACAATAATCACAACCTTTATATTGACCGAGATAATGAGGCAAGTACATGTTTTTTAAAGAGGACGCTATACTTTTTACCATCATTCGAACGCGCTGGAAAAGACGCGTATAGTGATGTAACGCATGTTGCTATTGTGATTCAAACTTCGCTTAAAAGACGCTGGGAAATATTGTACGATTGAAGGTCGAGGCGGTCGGAAGCGGCTGCAGACTGTAAACACGCCTCGCGCGACCCGCAGGCCGAGTTGCCGTGCTCTATGCAGCATGCACGGCCTACGCTAAGTAGGTAAATCCTCATCCGCCCTCTTTTAAGCAAAGTTTGAATCACAATAGCAACATGCGTTACATCACTATACGCGTCTTTTCCAGAGCGTTCTAATGATGCAAAAAACAGTATGGCGTCCCATACAAAAAACATGTACTGGTCTCATTATCTTGGTCAATATAATCGTTGTGATTATTGTGCATGTAACAACGTATGTGCCGCATAGTCCGCTATGATTCGCCGAAAACCTCATGCCGATACGTGCAATCGCCTCCGGAATAAATGGGGCGTTACGTCTTACGCGACTCATCCTGTATATTATTATGTTCTTTCGAAACTGGAATAAAAATAACAAAAAATTTAAAATGTTTCAAGCATTCTTCTCCTCCATGACTGCCAACAAGTACGCACTCTGAATTACGATGCATTGAATCCTTTGTTCTTACACGTATTGTATTGTATGATAACCGCGGACCTAGAAACGCCGGAGAGGCTCCGTCCCCGCCGCAGCCGCAGTGGTCCACAACCCCACGACGACTACCGCAGTCCACTTCACCACCACGCCGCCCCACACCGAACCCAGGGTTATTGTGCGGTTGAGTCCCTGGTGGACCACCCGAGGGAACCTCTCACACCAGACGAGTGTAGCCCCTATGTTTGCGTGGTAGAGTTATGGTGGTGTACGCGTACGTGGAGAACTTGTTTGCGCAGCAATTGCCGACATAGTGTAACTGAGGGGGAATAAGGGGAACCTGCCCGCATTCGCCGAGGCAGATGGAAACCCGCGTAAAAACCATCCACAGACTGGCCGGTTCGCCGGCCGCGGTGGCCGTGCGGTTCTAGGCGCTTCTGTCCGGATCCGCGAGACTGCTACGGTCGCAGGTTCGAATCCTTCCTCGGGCTTGGATGTGTGTGATGTCCTTAGGTTGGTTAGGTTTAAGTAGTTCTAAGTTCTAGGGGACTGATGACCTCAGATGTTAAGTCCCATAGTGCTTAGAGCCATTTTAACCATTTTTGAACTGGCCGGTTAACCGGACCTCGACACAAATCCGGCGGGCGGATTCGTGCCGGAGACCAGGCGCTCGTTCCCGCCCGGAATCATACACGTAAATCATCTAAATTTTGCATACTTATTCTAAAATATTTCATAAAGGTATTAAAATAATTTCTGAAGTTTCGTAAAAGGAGTAAGAATGCCCCAATATCGGCTCTTCACATTTTGAATAAGTCTCCTTTTCCTTAGGTGTTTAAACGTGACCACCCACGATAGCAAGATGGTGCGACCAATTTCCTTCATTTTGTGTAAAAATTTAGGAATATCATTACCACCGTTGAAGGCTGATATGCTGGAGTGACTACATGGTTTCAGGTAATGTTGTCGCAGTCTTGCGCTGTTTACGCGGCAGCAGTGCTAAGGTGAAAAGTGCGTAACCGGCTGCCGTGTTCCCAGCGCCGTTCCTTCGGCAGTCACATGTCTGAAACGACCCACAAGATTTGTTCCTGTTGTTGTTTCACCTTGCTGGTATGTTCAAATGTTCAAATGTGTGTGAAATCTTATGGGACTTAACTGCTAAGGTCATCAGTCCCTAAGCTTGCACACTACTTAACCTAAATTATCCTAAGGACAAACACACAGCCATGCCTGATGGAGGACTCGAACCTCCGCCGGGACCAGCCGCACAGTCCATGACTGCAGCGCCAAAGACGGCTCGGTTAATCCCGCGCGGACTTGCTGGTATGAAGCAAGCTCATGCAAGCCGGCGTGTGACCTCATCGAGTGTTACCTGGCATTCACGAAGTGAGATCTGTGGAATTGACAGCAGGCAGAGACAATTCGATAGCCCTGCTGCTGGTGACACACCGCCAGTGGCAGCGGTAGCGGCTGGTGGCTGGCGAGCCCCCTGGAGCAGAGCGAGTTTTGAGAGGAAAATGAGCAATAGCCCGGCAGCACCGGCGGCTGCCGGCACTTGCTGTCGAAGTTGCGCGCGTCACTTGTCCCTGCGTGGCTGGCGGCGACAGGCGGGGCTCGGGCCGGCCGGGTGTCGCCGCCCTGGCGCTGTCATCGCGCGCTGCCAGGCTAATTGGGCTGTCAGCAGACGCGCCGGGACACGGGGTGCCGGGAGGGGCGGCGGCTGGCCAGCCCTGGGTGCTCGCGCCGTCACTCCTTCCAGCCCGACACTGCAGCCGACAAGCCACCTGTCATTCTAAATGGAATATTCACATATGCTCACTCCAGGTAACAGTATATAAATAAAAAGGAAATCCAAGAGTCAGCCGGCCGCTGTGGCCGAACGGTTCTAGGCGCTTCAGTTTGGAACTGCGCTACTGCTACGGTCGCAGATTCAAATCCTGCCGCGGGCATGGATGTGTGTGTGTTGTCCTTATGTTAGTTACGTTCAAGTAGTTCAAAGTCTAGGTGACTGATGACCTCAGATGTTAAGTCACATAGTGCTTACAGCCATTTTCAAACAGTCTACAGTACGTTACAAGCTGTACAAGAAACGAGAGTAGTTCAGTAAGTAAGGTAACACCGTTTTTTCTGAAAGTATGTGGTGGATGAGGAAATATTGTCCAATGGAATTTTGTGTACTCCTTTTGGGTGCGCAGACTTGTGTGAGGCTGAGCCGTGCGTGGCTCAAGTTCGTACCATCTATTCTTGTTCTTACCGCACGGCCGCCTCCTCATTTTAATTTCAATTAGTGGTGTCATTGAATTGTTGTCTGGCCGGCCCGTGAGTGGAAGCAGCAGCGCTTATCAATATTAGCCCTGTCGTATTATGTTTGTTGCGCGGCTATTACTTCTCAGTCGACGTGTGTCGTGGGTTGGAGATCGCACCGGGGAGTTGTTGAGTTGGAACGCGGCGGAAGTGCAGTCGGGACGTAGCAGTAGTCGGGGACGGAGCGCTAGGGAGGCGCGGACAGCCAGTACTCGCCGACCGCCCGCGACGCAGGATGAACTGGCCGACGGACGGAGATGGCAGCGGGATCGGCCTTGGGTCGGTCGTTCAGTTGGTCGTCTTTTTGGGCGACGTGTGTTTGGTCTTTTGACCGTTTCTGAGCCTTGTCACTGGGTCATCTTGCTGGACGCGGCTCGCTTCCTTCTTGTGGGGAGACGTCGTGAACAATGGGCAAGAGTTACCTCTACATGACTGGATCCGCGCCAGTGTGTCCGGATCGCCGTGTCTCCCAGTTCCGGACGGACATCGGGTTGAGTCAGGATATCGGATTGAAGACCACTATATCAGCAGTACGCAGCATCTCTGGCAATACAGGCCTGCATAATTAGCAGATTTATGGTAACATGGGGTCTTTCGTTGATGCTGCTACTTTTAGTGAAATTGCCAATTTAAGAAATTATGTAACTGACCAAATGAACTAATTATAAACTGTAAGAATTTCCAATTGTGGAATATGAATAAGTTATAGGAAGGTAGAAGACTCAGACTGGTACAGAAATTAAAGTTCCATGGCCGTAAGTTCCTTAATAATTATGGAAACTCCCATTATTACAATATCCCAGTCCAGGAAATGCGGAATAATAGAATTGTGCTTCATTTACATTACTTGCTAAGTGGTAACTGAAACAAAATTTGTCAATAACCTCAAGCCTCAAATAATCTAGCTGTATGAGGTTTGAGACGACTATGATTCAAATGTCAAAGACGTACGCTCTTATTAAATTGTGGGAAGTCAAATTATAGCACATTTCGTATGTGCCTAACTGGTGATGTGGATGCCGCCGCGTCTGCAGACCAGGTTTCTAGTTCCTTGTAGCTATAAAGCGTTTGCAAATTAAAAGAATTACCCGTAGTGGTAACTAGTCTTTTGCTCTCATAGTCATTTTGTGATGAAGGAACTGCACTACATTCTTCTTTATCTCTTCCTGGGTGTACCAATGAGTAGAAACTGGCAAATAATATCAAATTTAATTGATACTCATCACATATAGGACAGTTCAATGGAGATCTTTTTCACAAACTTAAGAAATGTTTCATTTAATATACTTACTGATATTTATGTTTGAAGAAATCTTTTACACAGCGGACCATATTTTTACGTTGACTATACTTTTAAATGGAAACCCTTTTTACACTTTGAATTCTACCAGCGAGAGAGTCGAGTCCGTATTGTACGCACACGTCTAACTGCTCGAAGTATGTGTAGATTGTGTAGCGGTGAGCTGGCTGCGAGGTATACGTTCAGTAAACTCACGTCTGAGAGGCACTGCCCAGCCCACTTGCTGGACTTCAGCACAGCGTTTCCTGATCGAGGGTCCCCAGTATTGAGATTTGTAGTTTACTTTTAGACCTAATATAGGCAGTTTTGACAGCAATCGAAGTTTAAATTTAATCTCCGTCTTTTCATCCAACTACTTCCAAAAGCGCCGTACGTGATTTTCTTTTATCCGTGCAGTTCAAAATGATGGTAGGAATAGGAAGGAATGAGGAATATTTTTTGCATTCCGTTGATGAATAGTTCATTACGGACGTATCTGATTTCAGTGGAAGAGGAAAAGGCTCATTCCATCTTAGAAAGAAACATAAAGGGCCAGGCATTCGTCTTATTCAGTTTAGAGATACGACAGAAAACCTTTATTAAGAGGGACGTACAGCAGAGATGAGTTTCAGCCAAACGGCTTCAAGTGAGAGAACTCCTTCCAGACACAAGTGTAGTACAGTCCGTACTATACAACCTTAGAGAGTAGTGTAGGTGTTTCACTTGATGCAATTTGAATGAAACTGCACATTATTCTATTTATCCATCAGGATATTTGTCTGTAGGTATGTATGAAGGAGGTGTATGTCTATCGTCCTAAATCTGTGTTATGGAGTGCAAGGAAGATGCGAAAGAACCTGGATAAGTACGTCATCTGTAAGGAAATTTTGCCGTACACAAACACTGCTGGCCTTAAAGTGGTTTTGCCAGGAAGCGTAGTAAATGACGGAACTTTACTTATAGTGCTTATACAATATTTGGAAGGCAATGCATGATTAAATTGGTAGATGATTTGGGGCTGTAAATGATGCGAATGCCAGTAGACAGAGCAACAAAGGCTTTAAGCCGCATGGGAATCGAGTTCTAATGAGCTAGGGTGACACATGCGAATACGTCAGCTCAGTGCTAGAATTATTTAACTATCAACCCTGACAGTGCTGTATATCCGATGGCACCTCATTGTTGCACGCCCAGTGCTGAGTCCGTATGAAGGTGGTGATTGGAACGTTCGTTCTTCTTGGAGACTTAAAATGACGATACGTTTTGACGATGCTGTACGCAGAACGGAAACTTGAGTGATAAGCCCGAGTTTCTCACCTGCCACGTCTGAGAAGGCGCCACAATGGTTGCCGTACTGAATGTCCGTACTTGCACCTATACCATTGCACAGTCCGTGTACATAATTGTCTTACAGCAAACAAGAATATTACCTAAAACAAGCTGCGTGGCGAGGTCGCATTATGCTCCACGGCCCAGCTAACTCATCCAGATGAGCCAGAACGTTAAGACCACTTACTTAATTACGTGTTGGTCCTCCTCCGGGATTCAATGTAGTGGGCAGTCTTCGGGTTATGAATTCTACAAGTCCTTCGTAGATTTCGGAAGGTATCTGACAAGCTATATGTACGTACAGGTAACGAAAATCTCGGAAATTACTGGCGGACCTAGCGCCTAATAGCTTCTCAGATGCGTTTCATCGTGTTTAGATCAGAAGGTTCTGGTGACCTAAACATAAATGTGTGACTTCCGTATCATGCTCCCCATACCACTGTATCATGCTTTACAATCATCATACGAAGATGCCATCGCCGCAAGAAGGTAAAATAAAGCCCATCAGTGGATAGCTGTTGTACCTTATGTTACTACTACTGGTCCCCTTGGGGCCCATATGAATCTGCCCAGTAGCATAATGCTGCCAACCAACCTGTATCTTCGGCGCTATGCATGTTTCCCAGCAGACGTTTGTCTGGAATACGGCATATCTGGTCACAACTATCGAAGAAAAAACATTTTCAACGTTTCCATTCACTCACAGTTCACTCTACACGATCTTGTGCTCGTTGCAGTCATGATTTACAACTTTGTTTGGGTCGTAAGGGTCGCCAGCTGCGGAGCATCTTGTTCAACAACGTGCTTTGAACAGACCCTGAATAAAGAAAAGTGTGAAGTTATTCACATAGGTACAAAAAGAAATCCACTGAACTGCGATAACGCGATAAGGCACACAAACCTTGTAACCTCCCCACACGAAATAATTAAATGTATTTAAATATGAATAATGATTGTGATTCTAATTTAGTGTAACCTCAGAACAAAACTGGTTCCCATTTATAATCTCCGTACAGAAATGCATTCACATTTAATGTACGCACAAAATTCTTTTCTCGTTTAATGTAAGCACGAAACAGAAAAATTCTTAAACTTCACAATAAAAAATAAATTCAGTAACCTGATAAAATTTGAACGACTGCAGTGGGGCGTCATGGCCCTGTAAGATCATTCTGAATAAAAAAGCAAAAATTCTTACCTCAATTAAAACTGCCAATATATCTGCTCTTACCTAAAAAATTTTTTGGCACAGCTCCGTGCAATGCTGGCCTATACATTTGTGATTTGTGAAAGGAAGCAACAGATTTTTTGAAACGAATGCTTTTTTTTAAAAAAATTACTTTATATTACCAAAATTATTATTAGGACATTTTTAAAACATTTGGATGACAGTTCAGATACATTACTAGATATGCGCGACGCTGCTTCTTTACCCTATACAATAATACTCCATCTCCAGATTCCCGACCAGAGCAGACTACAGACAAGCGCAGACAACCTCAGACTAGCGACAAGCAACAAATAACTGCTACAATTACACAGTTCGTACTGCAGTCAACACTGCTCTCTGGTCAGCGATTCTATATCGCAGGCTGCGCATACCTCTTACATAACCCTCCACTGGGGGGGGGGGGGGGGGGGGGGGCAAAAATATATACATATATATATAAGTGCAGAACATGAAATAGAATATAGTGCACATGCACTGAGTACAGAACATATCAAGAAATCACAAAATGTATACGCAGTGAGTACAAATCATATTAACAAATGACGTAAAGTGCACACGCACTGTAGTACAGAACATATCAAGAAATCACAAAATGTATACGCAATGAGTACAAATCATATTAGCAAATGACATAAAGTGCACATGCACTTAGTACAGAACATATCAGGTAATGACAAGATGTATACGCAATGAGTACAAATCATATTAGCAAATGACATAAAGTGCATGCGCACTGTAGTATTTTTTTTACCGTTTCACAAGAACTAGCATAGGAAAGGGAAGGATTGCATCATGGTTGTAGCACAGTAGGTTGCACGAAGCTGCACTGAAAGTCCATATCTTTTTACAGAAGCACAACACCAATTGAGACAATCTGAAGTTCTCTTCCCTGAAGTATTAATCAGTGTAGCCAAGACACTGAAATGTCGTATTAATATTCGATATTATCAATTTGGTAGTACATTTGGTACACCAAACAGTGGGACCATAATAACATCTCCATGTCTGAAGGTGGTGGACAGCATGTCGTGTCAACACCACGTTCTTGTAAGGTACACCAACGTAGAATTAGTGCAAAAACCAAATATAGTGCTCCATGATCATGAGGAGAGACAGGACAAACGGATATTGCAGTAATTGCTGGTAATTAGGTCAGAAGATGAAGGACATTGAGTCTTATCCCAGTCATCATTGAGAATTACACAAGTCTATCAACTGATTTGAGTAATTGGTGGCACCCATCGCCTAGTTACTGAACATTTCTGTACTATGTATAAAGTATTACAGAATAATGTTCATAAGTCATCTGATTATAGTGAACATTTGCACTCATTGCCCAGTTACAAACCATTTTATTCATTATTCAAAAGTGATCATTCAAAACAAGAGTTAATTAATGGCATACTATTTAATAATTCAGCTAGTTATAGTAATCATTGGCACTCATTGGCCAGTTACAAACCATCAGAAATTAGATATTACAAAACATTTTTCATCATTCAAGTGACATACGACATATTTAAAATAATTATTGGCACTCATTGGCCAGTTACGAAACATCAGAAGTCATCCTTCAAAACAGGAGCTAAAGAGTGTAGCATCAAGCTACTAGTATTCATATATATAGCATGTAAGTGACATAATACAAATATAAGAAACAGTGGCATTATTTGGCCAGTTACTAAACATGTAGCAAGTATTGAATATTACAAAACATTTTTCATCATTCAAGTGACATATGACATATTTAAAATAATTATTGGCACTCATTGGCCAGTTACAAATCAATCAGAAGTCATCATTCAAAACAGGAGCTAATGAGTGTAGCGCATGTATGCATTATTACAAAATATCATTCACTGTTACTCAGAACTCATCATTCAAGTGACATATGACATATTTAAAATGTAACACACTGTAACTGTTACTCAAGGTCTGTGATAAGGAAAACATCATTCAGTATTACTCAGAACTCTCTTAAACTGGTAGCGTTATTTGGGACTGTTAATACCTTTTTTTATATACTAGCAATGCATTGCGTTGGGATCGATAATTAATTGCTGGGGCATAACAATATTTACTCTTGACTTATTACTGCAAATGAGGATAGGTAACGTCATTCGTCATGAGTCAGCTGTAGCAAGGTTATGAAATAAATAGAGTATATGTGATCACATTCATGAATAACACACACAAATGGGTAAAAAAATGCAAGTACTAGAACAGGTTTAATGACCAACTGCTTATAGCACATTAATTTCATGAATAGCTTCTCCTATTAAGCTGAAAGAAGAAACGCTTATTATGCTGAAATGTAGTGAACTTCGAATTAACAGGTAATGAAATGTGTATTAAATATATATGTTCTCTAGCTGTCCTTTCCAAAACCTTCAGTCATTATACCATGCGACATAAGACATACTGTCAAAACGAACTGCAACAAATATTTAAATAACTATATAGCATTTATTAACTAACAGTAAATATATAAACTTCACCATTATTCTCATATCACCATAACTTCATCATTATCATCAGCTGCAAAGAAAATCTTCATTATTCATATTACCATATTCTTCATCACTATTCATCACCATTCATTATCATCTGCAAAAAGACACTTCATTATTCATTATTCATATTACCATTTACTTCATACAACTATTCATAGTATAGAGTTCCTTATTTCTAGCATATTTCATCACTAAAACTAAGATGTATAGTTCTGTCTGACAGCCTGCATCAATCGCCTCGTATTCTGAAAGAAAAAATTAGTTAAGACCGCTATCATACGATATGTATAGTATATTCTTGTTAATGCTTGTTAATTCTGATCCATTTACTCTTTGTGACGAGGTATTGCATCTTCTTTCGTTCATTCCGAAGGTGAAATTCCCAATTAATAGTAATCCACTGTGGTTTGTTTATTTCTTTTAAACGTTATTGCTTTCTGAAAATGATGAACAATGATTAATGTCTTGCATTTAAATCATATACCCATTAAATAAAAACTGGTTTCTAGTGATATAATTGAGCATACAGCATAGCATGACAGAAAACGTGTTATGTCAAAAACATAGACAGTGTGCAGGTGCAAAAAATGTACACAGAGTATCACAATGTAGCAGCAAAAAAAAAAAAAATGTAAAATAGTCACGATGTTGAGATATCATAAGGCAAAATGTCAAAGTCGACTGGTGTTTGTTATATCTTAAAGATTTCATAGTGCATACAAACAAAACAGGAAAACAATTATACATACATGAAGAATGGAAAATGTGCACGGTCTGATGTGTAACGACAAGAAAGG
This sequence comes from Schistocerca piceifrons, assembly GCF_021461385.2. Classification (NCBI taxonomy): domain Eukaryota; kingdom Metazoa; phylum Arthropoda; class Insecta; order Orthoptera; family Acrididae; genus Schistocerca; species Schistocerca piceifrons. The sequence goes on from NC_060144.1 coordinate 243,387,382, forward strand.
CGACCTGCTAACCTTATTTTGCCGGGCACTTGCGAAGAAAAAATACGATAATCGTCAGTAAGTAATCACATAGATATAATTGCATCATTGGTCATATAAAAATCAGAAAATGACATTATAGTGTGATAAATCATAAAGTATGTTCATTCAATAAAGGGTTTAATATTGGAGACATGGTGATTGGCTTTACTTTTTCTGGTTTCAGAGTTTCGACGTGTACTACATTGGGTTGAGGAATGCTGCGAATTCGATATGGACCTGCGCATAGAAGCTCAAATTTACTACATCTACTCTCTCTTCTGTTAGATAAATAATGTGTGCGTACTACTATCTTCTGTCCAATGTGAAAGTCACGGCGTGTAGAAACCTGTTTTTGCTGTCTTCTCCGGCGCTCTGCGACACGTTTGATGTTGTTCAGCGCAATGTCAATTATTTCATGGTGTCGTAGTCGACGAGATGTAGGAAAGGTTCCTAATTCTTTAATTTTGTTAGGTGGTTCAACATTTTTCAGTATAACAGTCGGAAATAGCATAGTAGATTCACTTCGTATGGAACTGATTACATCTTGGAATTAGAGTGTGTGTGTGTCCCAATCAATATGTTTTTTATGGCAGTATATTCTACACAGTTTACCAATTTCTTTCATTAGTCGTTCACAAGGGTTCGAAGAAGCATGGTACCTGGATATATAGATCGGAGAAATGTTTATAGCTCGTAACATACGTGTACATATAGCAGATCGAAACTGTGATCCATTGTCGGAAATAACTTTCAATACATGCCCTACATGGAATAGAAAATGTTTTACGAATGCTTTCGAAACAGTTTTAGCAGTAGCTTTGCGTAACGGAGTGAAGGTAAAAAATTTTGAAGTGAGTTCAACAGCGACAAATATGTAGCAAAAACCTCTATTAGTTCTGGGAATCGGACCAAAAATATCTACAGTTGCCATGTGTCTCAATTTAACAGCAACAATGGGATGTAACGGAGGAATATGAAGTCGTATTTGACTTAGCTTCCTGGCAGAATTTACATGACGCTAAAACTCGTCGAATACGTTTCTCCATGTTGGTAAAATAACAGTTGTGTCTCAGTATAAGAAAACATTTTCTGGCTCCGTAATGTGCGTAACTTAAATGAGTATACCAAATTAATTTGTTAACAAGTTCGTCAGGAATACATAATAACCAATTGTTGCTGTCAGGGTGAGAGCGTCGAAACAGAATATTATTCCGTACAATGTAATGGTTTGTAATGGTAACATTATTCCTATCTTGCCAAAGGTGTTTAATTTCTTTCCATACGTTGTCTTTACTCTGCTCTTGTGCTATGTCTTGTAATGACGACGAAATGAAATTTTCAAAAGCAACTTGATGAATGTACATGACGCTGAAGTTTGCTTTGCAGAAGTTGGTTGCGATGTCTTGCTGATTGTTGCTGAGAGAACGGATAGTGCGTCTGCTACAATATTTTGTGTACCGGGAATGTGAACAACTGTAAAATTTAAATCCTGTAAATAAAGTTTCCATCTGCTTAATCTGTCGTGTGTAAATTTAGCGGAAAGTAAAAACTGTATAGCTCTATGATCTGTGTAAACGGTAGTGTGTCTTCCATAAAGAAAATGACGAAATCTCGTAAATGCCCAAACAACACATAATGTTTCAAGTTCTGTAACAGAATAATTGCGTTCAGCAGGTGAGAGAATGTGACTTGCAAAGGCGATGTTTTTAATTACAATACAACCATCTTCTTCAGTTCCCTGAAAAATGTGTACGCCTAAAGCGGTGTTAGGAATGTCGGTGGCAATGGAAAAATTTCTAGTAAGATCTGGATGTGATAAAAGTGGTGCATTCAACAAAGCTTCTTTCAGGTTCATAAATTCAGAATGTGCTTGGCTATCCCAGGACCAAATAGTGCTTTTACCCGTCAATTGACATAATCTAGGGGTGTCTAAAGCAGAGTAATGAATAAATTTGCGAAAAAAGTTAATTAAACCCAAAAAGCTGCGTAGTTGTTTCTTCGTCGTAGGAATAGTAATGTCACGTAAAGCTTGAATTTTTTCCGTGTCAGGCGCAATGCCTTCTGCTGAAATTACATGTCCAAGAAATTTTATAGAAGTCTTGCCAAAGTGCGATTTACTGAGATTAACTGTGAGTCCTTGTGCACGGAAAGTTTGCAACAGTTGTTCAAGAATCAGATTGTGTTCAGACCAGTTAGCTTCTGCAATAAGAATGTCGTCTACGTGCGTTGTGATTCTGTCTTTAAGTTCTGTCGGAAGTATAGTATTCAAACCGCGAATAAATGCTGCCGAAGAAATAGTTAAACCGAACGGTAGTTTACAAACTTGATAACAGTCACCAAAACAGAGAAACGCCGTGTACTTTCTGCAGTTCGGGTGGAGTTGAATTTGCCAAAATCCCGATTTCAAATCTAATGTGGAATAAATAGCAGTACCATGAAATTTCTGTAGAAGGTCTTCTAGTGTCTGTGGGCGATCTGTTTCATTAATAATAATGTCGTTGATGTGACGCGAATCAAGTACGGGGCGAAGTGAACCATCCTTTTTCTTAACATTTTGGAGCGGGTTTATGTACGGACTGACTGCCGGTTCAATAATTCCTTGGTCAAGCATAGCTTGCAATTCTTTCTTAACTTGTTCTCTGTGAATATACGGAATCGGATAATGTTTGGCTTTAAATGTGTCGTGCTGTTTAACTTGAAATTCATACATGAAACCGGACATAGTACCAGGAACGTTGTCAAAAACTGGAGCTTGCTGTAAAAGAATTTTCCGTAGTTGCGTGCGTTCATCGTCTGTATTTGCACTGCTCTGTTTAACTTTATCAGAAATCTTTTGCATAACAACATAGTCAGCTTCGTCTGTAGTATTATAGTTGTGTACGTACGTATCTGTGAACAATGTGGAATGACAGTCTATGTCACTTGATCCGGAAATGACCTCTATACGATTAATTGTTTGTTCTTCTGCAGATAAAGAGTGCTGAAATTCTAAAACCAGTTGTACATTTTCATCCTTTAACATTAAATAGGAGCTTTGAAAGTCAATAATTGCGTCGTATTGTACCAGAAAATTCGTACCTAAAATAACGCCTGTTGTCAATAAAGGAACAATCCAAAAATTTGAGTGAAATGTATGACCTGCAATACAAAATGATAAATTTACATCTACTCCTTTACCAGATACTGCTCCTTTTACTTTAGTTTTGCCTAATGGTAACGTAGGATAGGTATTCTTTTTGTTACATTCGTTGAAAGTTTCCTCATTTATAACTGACACAGGTTATCCAGAATCGATTACTGCTGAAAATTTGGATGATCCAATCTTTACTTCAATGACAGGGTGGGGAATGGTTTTTCTGAATAACTGGTCTTTCCTGCAAAAGAGTGTCTCGGATGTCGTCAAAAGTAATAACATTTTCGTGAACAAGATTCTGCGTGTCAAAAGTATTGCTTGCGTTGCTAGAAGATGCAACCTGTACCGTATCTAGTCAAATTCTATCTGAAGTGCTACCATTTGCGGGACGATGCTGTGGCATTTCCACTACTTGTACTGTTCTGTTATTTCGTCCTGACGTATTACGTTCGGGATGATATCTACTGTCTGGTTCATTCATGATAATTTGTTGTTGCGGCTGATTTTGTTGTTGGTAAGACCGACTGTTATTAAACGTACGCTGAAAATTGTGCTCATTATTTTTACGTCTGTCATGACAGTCATTTCTATACGGTGCATTGCGATATGAGCTGAAATAGTGTGTTTTCTGTACGTAGTTATTTCCTTGTTGCTGTGCGTTACTATTTGGTGTGGCCGACGCTATACGTGTAGGCGGCGAAACATTAAAGCTTGGTTGACCTTGCACATTACATTGTTGGTTAGGTATGCTAACCGGTTGGTTTTGATACTGTTGTTGAGAGAAACCTCTATTGTTACCAAAATGCGGTTGCTGATAATTTTGACGATTGCTGAAAATGTTGTACATACTGATGATTACAATTTTATCTGTTATTAAAATTACGGCGGTAGTTGTCATTTCGGGAGTGTCTAAAGAGAACTGTCACTTTCGGTAAAATTTGTCATATCAGGTTTTCTTTACACGTTTCTAATTCTAGATAGATCGATAGTTAAAGGGCTATTTTGATAGATATAAAGTATAGTAGAAGGCAGCAGTGCAGAAAACTAAAGATGAAACAGCACTACTACGGCTTGGGGCCCTGTGCACGCTACGGCACGTATTCATCGAAGCGTAGTGAATCCCCTGAGGTCAATTATGCGCAGCAAATACATTTTAGTTTTTGCGTTACAGGCAATACCGGTGAAAATTCAAAAACAAATCGTCGTATCCAGTCCAATTCTAGTTTCTGCATTACAGGCAATGCTGATGAAAATACAAAAGCAAATTGTCGTATCCAGTCCAAAGCATGTACCTGTGCTCTGTCATTTTTGAATACCTTAAATTTTCTCACGGATAGAAAGTGTTTGTAATAAAAATTATCGTTTCTGTATGTATGAATAGGTTCAGGGTTGTATGCTAATCTGTTTGTCTGTGACTGTTCTGAATCTAAGTCACGTACTCTCTGTAAATTATATAAGTTACACTGGCTGTGTGAGTGTGACATATGTTCGGAATGTGGCATATGCTGTGACGTGTTAGTGACTGAAACATTTTTCATTTCTGTCACTTTAAAACGTTCGTCAATTTGGGTGACCTGTTGGTCAAATTTCTTATCGACTTCCGTATCCAGAGTGTGTGAAAGTTCTGGTGACTTTAAATTAAACCCGTCGTTTAACTGTGTCGCATTTTCAGAACATTGTTCAGCGACCGCACTACTTTCATCTCTAAGTGATTCTGTTGCCGCTGCATCCGTATTACTTAATTCATGTGCAACAGATCTAATTTCTTCACTACTGTTACTAGCACAAGCCTTGATTTCCTCACGTAATTGTTCTTTAGTATCATGACATTGCACGGTAACGGATGTAATCTGTTCATTAAGTTGTTTGTTCTGTTCGTTAAGGTTGTCGTGTTTTTCATTCGACTGTTTGAAACTATCATTAAATTGTTTGCACGATTCATTAAGTTGTTTATAATTGCTGTCTAGTTTTTCATTAAGTTGTTTGAAATTGTTGTTTAGTTTTTCATTCCACTGTTTGAAATTGTCGTTACGTTGTTTGAACGATCCAATACGTTGTTTATGATTATTGTCTAGTTTTTCATTAAATTGTTTTAAAGGTCGTCTTGTTCTTTCTTGATTTGTAGTAATAATGCTACAACTTGATCCCAGCCAATATTACCCACCCTATTCTCTGTACTGTTTGATGGCGTACCTGCAATTGTCACGTTTTCTGTAACCATTTGGTCATTCTGTGATTCTCGAAAAGGTTTGCCAATCGGATGTGCACTGTTGGCCACTAAACCGGAATCAAACAAATCTGACGTACTTTGAGAACATTGTTCACCTGCAGTAGAAACAATTATCTGTTCACTACGTAAATTTTGCAAACCGGGTGTGTCAAACAGGGCAGCGTTCATTGTAATGGAAGGTGCCGCGTCATCAGTTGTCGTTAAATTAACAGACGACACAACTGAATTTGTTTGTTCAACATTAGGATCAAAATCAATATTAGTGATCGGTACGTACTGATTATCTGTAATTAGTGGATTATCACTATTACACAGAGTGTCGCAAGTATTATCGGTCAAATTATTCGAGTCCGCTATTTCACTCATTGCACATCGCGAAGTACTGTTAACAGTTTTTCCCGGCATTTTTCACAAATCAAAATTAAGCACAAAATGAAATAAAGACAAAGCAAGAAAAATGGAACAAACACAATTACAACAAAGAGCAACAAATTGCCGATGATCTGTGAAAGGAAGAGTGACAAATTAGTAAATGCGTTGCGCCAGATGCAAACTACATTTAAGTAAATAAGAGCAGATATAAGACTACTTATCAGAAGATTCACAAAGAAATACGATCCTGGCCGGATGTCGCCAAGTGTAACCTCCCCACACGAAATAATTAAATGTATTTAAATATGAATAATGACTGTGATTCTAATTTAGTGTAACCTCAGAACAAAACTGGTTGCCATTTATAATCTCCGTACAGAAATGCATTCACATTTCATGTACGTACAAAATTCTTTACTCATTTAATGTAAGCACGAAACAGAAAAATTCTGAAACCTCATAATAAAAAATAAATTCAGTAACCTGGTAAAATTTGGACGACGGCAGTGGTGCGTCAAGGCCCTGTAAGATCATTCTGAATAAAAAAGCAAACATTCTTACCTCAATTAAAACTGCGAATATATCTGCTCTTACCAAAAAACTTTTTTGGCACAGCTCCGTGCAATACTGGCCTATGCATTTGTGATTTGTGAAAGGAAGCAACTGATTTTTTGAAATGAATGCTTTTTTTTAAAAAAAGTTACTTTATATTACCAAAATTATTATTAGGACATTTTTAAAACATTTGGATGACAGTTCAGATACATTACTAGATATGCGCGACGCTGCTTCTTTACCTTATACAACAATACTCCATCTCCAGATTCCCGACCAGAGCAGACTGCAGACAAGCGCAGACAACCTCGGACTAGTGACAAGCAACAAATAACTGCTACTGTTACACAGTTCGTACTGCAGTCAACACTGCTCTCTGGTCAGCGATTCTATATCGCAGGCTGCGCATACCTCTTACAACCTGAAGGCTGTAAATTCAACTAAATACTTAGCGGTTACAATTACAAATAATCTAGATTGGAACGATCACATAGATAGTATTGTGGGTAGAGCAAACCAAAGACCGATTCATTGGCGGAAAACTTAAAATGTGCAACAGGTCTGCTAAATAGACTGCTTACACCACGCTTGTCCGCCCTATTCTGGAGTCTTGCTGTATGGTGTGGAATCTACATCAGGTGGGACTGACGAATGACACCGAAAAAGTTCAAAGAAGGGCAGCTCGTTCCGTATTATCGCAATAATTTTTCGGTGTCAAATAGGGGAGATAGTGCCACAGACATGATACGTCAAGAGGAGTGTTAATCACAAAAACAAAGGCGTTTTTCGTTACGACGGGATCTTCTCATGATATTTCAATCACCAGTTTTCTACTCCGATTGCGAAAACATTCTGTTGGCACCTACCTACATAGGAACAAATGATCATTACGGTAAAGTAAGAGAAATCAGGTCTCGCACAAAAAAATTTTAGTGTTCGTTTTTCCCACGTGCCGTTCGAGAGTGGAACGGTAGAGAGACAGCTTGAAGGTAGTTCATGGAACCCTCTGCCTATAGCAGAGTAATCACGTAGATGTAAATGTAGAGTACTGCGAAACACCTGTACCTAAACCTGCATTATACTCAGCCGTCAGATCTGCCGGTAATCGCCACCTGTTCAGCTTTACAGGGCGGCAAAGATCATGAGCTCTATATTACGTGATGAGACGTGACTGTCCAGCAACTTGTCGCCATTTTGTGGTTTCACCGATTTTCAGCCGCTGTCCATACACGCAGACGACAGTACCACGCGAACAACCAACCAGACTCGCTGATTCAGAGGTATTTATTCCCATTTATCTTGTCAGTGCGACTATGTTTTGAACCTCACATTTTTTAGATTTTTCACCCGGTCAAATATGAGCCGTCTTTTCCCGTTCACGAACGGACTCATACGTTTACAGACAAAATTTGCGACTACCGATGGAACACCATCTTCAGATTCGAAAGACGACACTTTCTTTTCTCATCAACTTCGATGATTTTACTTATAGGCTGCATAGCTTTAATTTCACCCCTGTTTAAACACTGTTCCCTCCAGATCACATTTTCAGTGTCCCTTTCTTTTCCTTCATGTTAGAGGCACACATCATAATTTTGGATCAACCCTCAAGCTCGCCGCCCATGTCTAGATTCTCCTGATCTACATCCAGGTCATCTGTATGACTTAAATAACTCTTAAAACCTATCGTTTCATCACCCTCGTAAACATCAAACTTACTGTTCGCTTCCTCCGAATTAACGATATCAATAGCTGTAACATTCTCGCTACTATACTCACAATTTAAAACTGCGTCTTAAACAACTCGTCATTTACTTCCGCCGGTATATCACAAACTCTATCACAATTAGCTGCATTATCATTAGTTAAAATATCCATTACATCCGTCGATAAGTTGTAGAAATCACCACCAGTAACCCCGTCAATCTCCGCCGATAAGCCGTTTAAATTGCCCCTACTACATCTCTGCACTTCAGAATTCAGGGAACATTGGAAGCCGCCAAATTTGGATCTACCTCTGGCTCCGCTACATTTTCTCTACTTTCAGATCTATCCGACGCTGTGCATTACTTTCTGTTATCTACCTCATTACATTCACATTCTTCCTCCCAAATACACTCATAATTCGTGCTTTCATCAAAAGGCATCGCTTTCCTCCAGGAGTAGACAGAAACGCACAACTTCCTTTCTCTGAGTTTTCTAAAGCAGTAGCTTCAGCACGTAAAACATCACATTTACAATCCTTTAACAATAAAAAATTGGCTTCAGCGCACACACAATACAACTCATCACCAGCTGACGATACTACTGCTACATCGTCGTCACAAATACGTCTACATATTTCAGTTGATGCACAAAAAAGCTCATCTCCAGCAGGTTAGACTATAACTTGGCCGCCTTTACAGACAGCTTCACCCAATTTCTCTGATAAAAGTATCTTCATAACTTTCACCCACATTTCTGTAGTTCTTGCCACTGACTAGAGCCTAATCAGAATTCGTATCCATTCCACCTCGATTAAATTAAGATCCATTTCCGGCTCTCTTCTGATCATACAATTTTTTACATGCCTACATTAATTCCATCATTCACTTCTCTTTCACAAAATAAATTCTTCAGCCCAATCTCAGAATCTGCAACTGTTTTACACACTTGACAATATTTCTAGCACCCTCTTTACGATTGTGCTGTAAAAATTAATCCCCATTTTTATAGTCCGAATAATCTCCATCCCCAAAATTTGTATCTTCTTTGCCGAATTTTTGACATCCACAGCATTTTTAAGTTACATGTTGTTTTGAACACCACTGTATTTGAACATCTCCGAACTTAAGATGCGGTGATCTCTAATTTTTGACCTCGTATCTTGGGGTTGTATTTCGTGAGACTCCTGTGCACCTAATCTTCGTTCCCAGTTTCGATTTCCATTGAGAGAATTCCCATTTCCATTTCAACTTCGAAAATTTTTATTACCATTGCAGTGATACGTCGTTCTTCTTGTGCCATAACCTGCAATCGTATACATTATGTAACTCCCATATAGGGGGAGGATATTTTTATTTAAATTTGCTGTATGACATCGGCGAATAAATACGAAATTGCAGTGTCTGTGTTGTTAAGAGGTACGATGTAATTTTCCCTCTGACTTGTGCGCATGACGAAATAAACCTTGGGTGAACAGCCTGGTATGAGTGTGCATAGGACACAATATTTCGGCAAGCGACCACGTTGCCATCATCAGGTGCGCTGATGTACTGACCGGCGATGGGCCGAAGCCACGTATTTAATTTACTTTTTTTATTTTTTATTTTTTTATTTATTTTTTTTGGGTCATCAGTCTACTGACTGGTTTTATGCGGCCCGCCACGAATTCATTTCCTGTGCTAACCTCTTCATCTCAGAGTAGCACTTGCAACCTACGTCCTCAATTATTTGCTTGACGTATTCCAATATCTGTCTTCCTCTACAGTTTTTGCCCTCTACAGCTCCGTCTAGTACCATGGAAGTCATTCCCTCATGTCTTAGCAGATGTCCTATCATCCTGTCCCTTCTCCTTATCAGTGTTTTCCACATATTCCTTTCCTCTCCGATTCTGCGTAGAACCTCCTCATTCCTTACCTTATCAGTCCACGTAATTTTCAAAATTCGTCTACAGCACCACATCTCAAATGCTTCGATTCTCTTCTGTTCCGGTTTTCCCACAGTCCATGTTTCACTACCATACAATGCTGTACTCCAGACGTACATCCTCAGAAATTTCTTCCTCAAATTAAGGCCGGTATTTGATATTAGTAGACTTCTCTTGGCCAGAAATGCCTTTTTTGCCATAGCGAGTCTGCTTTTGATGTCCTCCTCGCTCCGTCCGTCATTGGTTATTTTACTGCCTAGGTAGCAGAATTCCTTAACTTCATTGACTTCGTGACCATCAATCCTGATGTTAAGTTTCTCGCTGTTCTCGTTTCTACTACTTCTCATTACCTTCGTCTTTCTCCGATTTACTCTCAGACCACACTGTGTACTCATTAGACTGTTCATTCCGTTCAGCAGATCATTTAATTCTTCTTCACTTTCACTCAGGATAGCAATGTCATCAGCGAATCGTATCATTGATATCCTTTCACCTTGTATTTTAATTCCACTCCTGAACCATTCTTTTATTTCCATCATTGCTTCCTCGATGTACAGATTGAAGAGTAGGGGCGAAAGGCTACAGCCTTGTCTTATACCCTTCTTAATACGAGCACTTCGTTCTTGATCGTCCACTCTTATTATTCCCTCTTGGTTGTTGTACATATTGTATATGACCCGCCTCTCTCTATAGCTTACCCCTACTTTTTTCAGAATCTCGAACAGCTTGCACCATTTTATATTGTTGAACGCTTTTTCCAGGTCGACAAATCCTATGAACGTGTCTTGATTTTTCTTTTGCCTTGCTTCCATTATTAGCCGTAACGTCGGAATTGCCTCTTTCGTACCTTTACTTTTCATAAAACCAAACTGATCGTTACCTAGAGCATTCTCAAATTTCTTTTTCATTCTTCTGTGTATTATTCTTGTAAGCAGCTTCGATGCATGAGCTGTTAAGCTGATTGTGGGATAATTCTCGCACTTGTCAGCTCTTGCCGTCTTCGCAATTGTGTGGATGATGCTTTTCCGAAAGTCAGAGGGTATGTCGCCAGACTCATACATTCTACACACCAACGTGAATAGTCGTTTTGTTGCCACTTCCCTCAATGATTTTAGAAATTCTGATGGAATGTTATCTATCCATTCTGCCTTATTTGACAGTAAGTCCTCCAAAGCTCTTTTAAATTCCGATTCTAATACTGTATCCCCTATCTCTTCTAAATCGAATCCTGTTTCTTCTTCTATCACATCAGACAAATCTTCACCCTCATAGCGGCTTTCAATGTATTCTTTCCACCTATCTGCTCTCTCCTCTGCATTTAACAGTGGAATTCCCATTGCACTCTTAATGTTACCACCGTTGCTTTTAATGTCACCAAAGGTTGATTTGACTTTCCTGTATGCTGAGTCTGTCCTACCGACAATCCTATCTTTTTCGATGTCTTCACATTTTTTCTGCAGCCATTTCGTCTTAGCTTCCCTGAATTTCCTATTTATTTCATTCCTCAGCGACTTATATTTCTGTATTCCTGATTTTCCCGGATCATGAAGTATTTCTTCTGTTACCCATGGTTTCTTCGCAGCTACCTTCTTTGTACCTATGTTTTCCTTCCCAACTTCTGTGATGGCCCTTTTCAGAGATGTCCATTCCTCTTCTACTGTACTGCCTACTGCGCTATTCCTTATTGCTGTATCTATAGCGTTAGAGAACTTCAAACGTGTCTCGTCATTCCTAAGTACTTCCGTATCCCACTTCTTTGCGTATTGATTCTTCCTGACTAATGTCTTGAACTTCAGCCTAATCTTCATCACTACTATATTGGGATCTGAGTCTATATCTGCTCCTGGGTACGCCTTACAATCCAGTATCTGATTTTGGAATCTCTGTCTGACCATGATGTAATCTAATTGAAATCTTCCCGTATCTCCCGGCCTTTTCCAAGTATACCTCCTTCTCTTGTGATTCTTGAACAGGGTATTCGCTATTACTACCTGAAACTTGTTACAGAACTCAATTAGTCTTTATCCTCTTTGATTCCTTGTCCCAAGCCCATATTCTCCTGTAACCTTTTCGTCTACTCCTTCTCCTACAACCAGTCGCCCATTACTATTAGATTTTCGTCCCCCTTTACATACTGCATTACCCTTTCAATATCCTCATACACTTTCTCTATCTGTTCATCTACAGCTTGCGACGTCGGCATGTACACCTGAACTATCGATGTCGGTATTGGTCTGCTGTCGATTCTGATTAGAACAACCCGGTTACTGAACTGTTCACAGTAGCACACCCTCTGCCCTACCTTCCTATTCATAACGAATCCTACACCTGTTATACCCTTTTCTGCTGCTGTTGATATTACCCGATACTCATCTGACCAGAAATCCTTGTCTTCCTTCCACTTCACTTCACTGACCCCTACTATATCTAGATTGAGCCTTTGCATTTCCCTTTTCAGATTTTCTAGTTTCCCTATCACGTTCAAGCTTCTGACATTGCACGCCCCGACTCGTAGAACGTTAACCTTTCGTTGATTATTCAATCTTTTTCTCATGGTAACCTCCCCCTTGGCAGTCCCCTCCCGGAGATCCGAATGGGGGACTATTCCGGAATCTTTTGCCAATGGAGAGATCATCATGACACTTCTTCAATTACAGGCCACATGTCCTGTGGATATACGTTACGTGTCTTTAATGCAGTGGTTGCCATTGCCTTCTGCATCCTCATGTCGTTGATCATTGCTGATTCTTCCGCCTTTAGGGGAAATTTCCCACCCCTAGGACAAGAGAGTGCCCTGAAACTCTATACGCTCCTCCGCCCTCTTTGACAAGGTCGTTGGCAGAATGAGGCTGACTTCTTATGCCGGAAGTCTTCGGCCGGCAATGCTGATTATTTATCAAAATTTAGGCAGTGGCGGCGATGGAACCCGGGACCGAAGACGTTTTGATTATGAATCAAAGACGCTACCCCTAGACCACGTATATAGAGGACAATCCCCCCTCCTCCCTCAGGCGCCGCTCTCGTTATTCTTCCCTCCTTTCCCGAAGTCGGTACACTCTGAGAAATATCCATTTTGGGCCACAGCGTGTATAGGAAGAGGACACACACCGATTTGTACCTACATGCGGATAGCTGCCATCATCTGGCACAAAAGAATGGCGCGCTCAAAACTCTTTTACACAGAGCTCACACCATCTCCGATAGGAACAGTCTCCAACACGAATTGGACCATCTGAAGACCGTGTTCCGGAGGAACGATTACAAGGAAGGGCAAATTCATAAGGCTCTACATCCCATACCTGCAGCACCGGCGGAAACTGAGGATGAACCTCTGGAGGAGGCGGATTTGGCTATTATTCCGTTTTGTGGGACGTTATCCGCAAAACTATGACGCATTTTACCTAAACACCAAGTGAAAACCATCTTCTGTCCTACAAGCAAAACCAAGAGCCTTCTTGGTAGTGTCAAGGGCAACCTTGGTCTACGTAAATCAGGGGTTTATCAGATACCTTGCCAATACGGGAGTGTATACATAGGTCAGACGAATCGTACCATTGAGGACCGATGCCGGGAATATCAACGGCGCACCAGACTGCAACAGCCCAGTAAGTCGGCAATCGCTGAGCATTGCCTGTCGCAGCTCCACAGCATGGATTATGACCAAACCACAGTCCTGACACAGGCTTCCAAATACTGGGACTGTGTCATCAAAGAAGCCATAGAGAGTAGGGTAAGGGAACCACAACTAAATCGTGACAGTGGTTACATCCTTAGCAAGGCATGGGAATCCGGGATCACCCGGATTAAGAAGGAAAAGGGTATCTCCCAGAGTGTACCGACTTCGGGGGAGGAGGGAAGAATAACGAGAGCGGTGCCGGCAGACCCTCCAGATCGAGAAGACCTAGGGCGGGAGAACGGATGCTGTACCTGGACCGCGCGCGAGGCGCGGACCGCACTGACTCATAGGAAGCGCCTGAGGGAGGAGGAGGATTGTCCTATATATACGTGGCGCCGGCCCACCGCCGGTCTGTACCATGCACCAGACATGCCAACCCACGTGGAAATAGATCAAGCAATAGAGCAATTTACAAACATCATTTAAGCGAGTGGAAAGGCTGTCACCACCCAAATTAGACACAACAATGGATGATCCAACCAGCCCCCAGATCTAGCACAACTAATTTCAGATAAAAATCGCACACGCGAAAGATGGCAGACCTACCGAGACCCACAGAAGACGCATGAACCAAATGGACCATGAAATACAAACTAGGCTGAAACTCCTGAGATGTTCCAGGTGGGAACAAAGTCTTCAGGCAGCCGAAAGTAACCCTGAAAAGTACTGGGGGATAATAAAAGCCAGGCGCCAACCCCACAAAGTCAACAGACCACTACACAGGCAGAATGGTTTGCTATACATACCGGAAGACAAAGCGACTGCCGTATCAAACACACCCGAGCTCCAGTTCCGGGAAAATGTTATAGAAGACGACGAGGACGAAGCAGATGCCCTGCAACATCGAGTAGAACGACACCTCCATCGCAGACTTCACAGCAGGTCCGACATGACCTTCGAACTGACCAGCGAACGTGTAGTTGCAGCTATCATCAGGCGAATTGGCACTGCAAAAGCCCCTGGTCCCGACAACATCAAACCACCCTTCCTTAAGGCCCTCCCCCAACCAGCAATCTCCCACCTCACAGCCATCCTAAATAATTGCCTTACTGCACAGTATTTCCCTTCAACCTGGAAGGTTGCAAAAGTAATCTCAGTCCCGAAACCAAATAAATACCCTCTATTCCCTCAAAACAATCGACCTATTCCTCTGCTCATTCACCTGTCCAAGTTACTAGAAATCCTCATCCAAAACTCCCTACTACAATTCCTATCTGCCAACAATATCCTAATCCCTGAACAATTCGGATATCATGCTGGGCGTAGCACAACACAACTAACCATTCGTCTGGTGGAGCCCATCTGCACAGAGAAGAGCCGGGGTAATAGCACAGCTGTCATTTTCCTGGACATTGAAAAAGCGTTCGACTGGGTTTGGCTTAGCGGCCTGCTATACAAACTGTCGAAGATGACCTGCCCACTTCACCTGCTATAAATAGTCCACTCGTTTCTAGTAGAAAGGAAATTCTACTCTACAGTAGATAACGCTAACAGCGACCTAAAACAAATAGAAGTGGGTGTCCCACAGAGATCTGTGCTTGGCCCCCTCCTATATCTCCTATACACCAACGATCTGCCGAAGGAGCCAGGCGGTAACATTGCCCTGTATGCAGATGACACTGCACTGTACCACAGTGGCAGAAACATAAGCTATCTAGCCTACAGCCTACAACGCCACCTAGACATAGTGACGAAGTGGTGCAATCTGTGGAAAATAAAGATAAATGCAGACAAATGCCAGACTATCCTATTCAGTCATAAAATCAAACGCCCCATAGTGAACATCACACACAACGACCAGGTACTACCCTGGAAAGAAGTAGTTACCTACATAGGGCTAAAACTCGATAAAAATCTGACATTCACCCATCACATCATGGAGGCTAGAAATAAGGGATCTGCCTGGCTCTTACAGTTATATCCACTCCTAAAAGGCAGGGGACTTACAGTACCTGCCAAACTTAAAATCTGGAAAATCATCATCCTGCCAGCCATATTCTACGGATCAGAAGCGTGGAGCATGACAGTAGACACCAATCTCAAACAGTTGGAAATTATTCAAAACAAAACCTTCGAATCGTTGCGGACGTTCCGTGGTTCTCGGGCAATGGGGAGATTAGAGCAATGCTAGGGCAGCCCTTATTCTATCATCTCATAAAGCAGAAATCATTAAAATTCTGTGAATCATCCAATGCATCACAACTCATCAACTCTCTGGGAAGGGATGACAATCCTGACCAGAGAGCACTAGTCACTACCATCCATCGCCAATTCAGGCGATAGTCATAAGTACTCATAAGCAAACATACAATTACACCATCATAGCCGCCGCCTCCTCTAACATCATCTACCCAGGGGAAAACCGACCCCTAGCCAATACAGCATAAGCCCCGAATCAGCACCAACAAGGATCATTTCGAAAGACAGAGCGTTTTTCAAGGACGCTGCCTCTTCAGGCGCATCATGGGTATACACCCAGCCATTAGGCTTTTCACCCGAGATTTATTTCGTCATAAAATACGCCTGGAGAAATTGAAGAATCACGACACCAGATGTATTCGCAGTTGCGAATATGGACAACTATCAGCTACATAATGGAATGACGGCAGTGAAGTCACGGCCCAGCACAAATTTTCGTCGTCGTCATTCCATTATACAGCTAATGATTATCCGTATTCCTAACTGCGAATACGTTTCACGTCGCCGCAGTGCCTGGTTTCCTCGGACACGCATTCTTGTATTAAGGAACACAACAGCACGGGCACAGCAGTATCGTGATACCCATGTCGGCTCGCGCTAGTGCTTCGGTCAGCCGGCCCGGTGGTGTTCGTTTCATTGCTGTGGACACCTTTGGGTGCCGTACGGTGTGGCAACGGAATGCGCCGCCGATAAAGGCTACAAAGCCAGCTTGTCTGCTATGCCACCCATCCTAATTATGGCTGTGTAAACCGCGCGACAGGCACTCGCTCTGCCGGCCGATAATGGACGCATCTTGCATATAACGATTTCCGAATATAAATTTCCTAACAAAATCCATAACCGTGGGGGTGGAGACAAAAGCGCAACGGCCGCCAGTGTACATAATTACGTGCCGGTGGCCGGTGCCGGCGCACAAAATAGGGACCGGAATGCAGCGTTCGGTGTCCGGAGCGGAGGCACGCCTCGCTACAGACGACCAAAAGCTGCCCTGGAACGTGGCGTCTCCTATGCGCCGCAGTGTCACCGGGTCGCCATCTATCACACACCTCCCTTCAGCCTGTCATAGTAATTAATTATCATCGGCGCACCGGGGGAAAGGAACTTGCCCTTTGTCCTGTATTTTATGTTTGTCCTGCGTGCTGGATGTTAAAACTTCAGATTTTCACAAGGTATTAACTCACGTAATAGGAAGAAATATCAGAAAGATACCGTATAGGCTGTTACTCGTTTTAGTACCCAACATTCTTAGCTCTTTCCATGTGTTCAAATACTCCTTTGACTTCTGGTTGACCTTCCACTTAAGATTCATCAAGCCGAACTCGAACAGATGCTGGTATTTGAAACAAGGAATCACTATCCTCACATATTTTGCGTATTTCCACTCATTGACGTCATATGTAGTAACTGTCTGCGACAAATCGTTGCTCGTAGACTACTGACTGCACAAATGCGAGCAGTATGAATAATATGGGTTTTCACCTTCGGTAGTCGTGTAGGTACCTCTTGAAAGAGTTTAGGCGTTCTGGCTGTACCATAACAATACATACTCAACCTAATGAGATTCGTCATAAATAATCCATCTTAATGTGAGGAAAATAGTGTCGTCCGTGCCTACAAAGAAATGGTTCAAATGGCTCTGAGCACTATGGGACTTAACATCTATGGTAATCAGTCCCCTAGAACTTAGAACTACTTAAACCTAACTAACCTAAGGACAGCACACCCAGCCATCACGAGGCAGAGAAAATCCCTGACCCCGCCGGGAATCGAACCCGGGAACCCGGGCGCGGGAAGCGAGAACGCTACCGCACGACCACGAGATGCGGGCTCCGTGCCTACAACACCAGAGGGAAAGTTGACCTTCATGACTCATCGTTAAAGCTATCAGATGCTCAGAAAGGAATGAAGTATGCTGCTACAAAAAATTATCATCATTTTCCCAGTACCATAAAATAACTGACAGGTAGCAAAGCGCCGGCTGTGGTGACCGAGCGGTTGTAGGCGCTACAATCTGGAACCGCGCGACCGCTACGGTCGCAGGTTCGAATCCTGCCTCGGGCATGGAAGTGTGTTATGTCCTTAGGTTAGTTAGGTTTAAGCAGTTCCAGGGGACTGATGGCCACAGCAGTGAAGTCCCATAGTGCTCAGAGCCATTTCAACCAGGTAGCAAAGAATGTTTCAAAACTAACCCAAAGCCAATTCTCACGGGCAGCTCACTCTGGTCCATGAACTAATGTTTATTTAAAATCTGGTACCATGCTAGAAAACTCCTTTTTACGTGTAGCTGTGTGATGAGGACTAATTTTATAGATTCATAAATGTTAACAAAAGTCATGTATACATACCATGTCGCTTTACTCATTCCATATGGTTTAGGTGAAAGAATCATTCAAATGATTTGCGGAACATGTAACTAACTAACAAACTGGCTGAGTATTCATACAGAATTCTTATTTCTGTTTCGCTTGTTTTGTGTCATTATAATTCAGATTCAAGTTTGAAAACACTGCAAAAATACGAACCACTGGTTGCACTATCGGTCGGAGGATGGCATTCACGTATCGTATAGCGAGCACGGCGCCTTCCAAGATCACCAGCGGCGTACTTCGGTCCCACATACTCTCGTCCATTAACAGCAGGGGACCTCCACCTTGATGAACTCGCTCGCAGTGTGTTGAAGGCGTTCAGCCTGGCCAGATTGCCGCCAAACACGTCTCTGACGATTGCCTGGTTGAAGGCATATGCGACACTCATCGGTGAAGACAACGTGATGCCAGTCCCGAGCAGTCCATTCGGCATGTTGCTGGGCCCATATGTAACACGCTGCTTGGTGTCGTGCTTGCAAAGATGAACCTCACCATGGACTTCGGAGTGAAGCTACGCATCATGCAGACCATTTACCACAGTCTGAATCGTAACACGGCGTCCTGTGGCTGCACGAAACGCATTATTCAACATTGTGGCATTGCTGTCAGGGTTCCACCGAGCCATAATCCGTAGGTAGTGGTCATCCACTGCAGTATTAGCCATTAGGCGGCTTCAGCGAGCCATGTCATCGACAGTTCCTGTCTCTCTGTATCTCCTCCTTGTCCGAACAACATCGCTTTGGTTCACTCCGAGACGCCTGGACACTTCCCTTGTTGAGAGCCCTTTCTGGCACAAAGTAACAATGCGGACGCGATCGAACCGCAGTATTTACCGACTAGGCATGGTTGAACTACAGACAACACGAGCGATGTACCTCCTTCCTGGTGGAGTGACTGGAACTGATCGGCTGTCGGACCCCCTCCATCTAATAGGCTCTGCTCATGCAGGGTTGTTTACATCTTTGGGTGGATTTAGTGACATCTCTGAACAATCAAAGGGACTGTGTCTGTAATTCAGTATCCACAGTCAATGACTATCTTCAGAAGTTCTGGTAACTGGGGTGATGCAAAACTTTTTTTGATGTGTGTATATTGTTTATTACGTCTAAAACGGTTTCTTTCTAACGAACGTAAGCAAGTTCGATCGTAAAACTCGCATGGATTCTGGCCTCACTAATCACGGCCAGACAATGGACTTTGGGCTCACCTGAGGAAAAATTTCGAATTCACTAAGAAATTCTACATTGCGCACAGCATGTTATGTTCGCCCAAAGTAATGCTTGCTGTGCTTCTTCCAGGAGGTCGGTAGTGTGTTCGTATGCCGTTCACGTTCAGAAAGTGCTTTTAACGTTATGTAAGATGATTAGACTTCTTCAGTCATGACAGTGGCACTATTCTATGAGTGTTAGTTAAAAAAAAAACTGTTGGCAAATAATACGTGTCACCTGAAGATGTCAGTTAGAACAAAACCGGTTGTGATGTAATAAACGTACTTCAAATACAGCTGTAGTGGTTCCTCTAAAAGTTAACATGAATGGGCTCTGGATCAAAAAATTTTCAAGTCTACATTTAAGTGCGATTACTTTTCAGACTGCGATTACTTCTTTTGGTAAAGGGAATGGCTCTTTCTATATGTGTGTGTTCTTAGATAGCAAGTTTTAAGGTTAATGTTCAAACCCTTTCAAAATGGTTCTGAGCACTATGGGACTCAACTGCTGAGGTCATTAGTCCCCTAGAACTTAGAACTAGTTAAACCTAACTAACCTAATGACATGACAAACATCCATGCCCGAGGCAGGATTCGAACCTGCGACCGTAGCGGTCTCGCGGTTCCAGGCTGCAGCGCCTTTAACCGCACGGCCACTTCGGCCGGCCAAACCCTTTCATTTAGATATTTCATTAAAAATATGTTCCTAACAAAACGTAGGGTCTAGTAGTGTAATCTAGACCGCCTTCAATCGGACCCCTTACTTTTTCAAATATACAGTCTGCTCGTTTTAGTACACAGCCTTGTAGATTTCAAGAGCACAATGCGGAAGGCTGATCAAAGGAAGTGGAGTCCGTCTAAAATTTCAGGAAAAGAGGACGAACTGGCAAAAGGCCAGTAAACAGTATAATATTCCAAAAGCAACACTTACGTGTCTGACATTAAGTACATTACAGGTGAGTAAGTAGCAATAGCAAGAAGAGGCAGATCTACAATGTTGCGTAAAGATCTTGATGGAAAGCTGGTTTCGTACTGTTGCTATGGATGCTTTTTTCTTTGGGCCTACTCGTACTGACTCGTGAAGATCGGCTATTCATTTGGCAAAGAGAAATAACATTGAACACGCTTTAAAGATGTAATTTCTGGAAGAAAGTGTGATAGTCCTTTTATTAAAATCCACAAAACTAAACTGTGAGAATTAGAGGCTACAAGAACATCCTGTAGCGCTGTTCATAGGTTCAGCAAAGAAACCTATATTATTATAAATATTTTGAATGGGGGGAAATGGAGAGAGTATTTTGCTGTTGACTATGGTACTTGATGTTTTAGAAGATGTCGCTTTTTAGCCTCGTGCGAGTTCGCCGGATTTCGACATAAGCGCACCTTGTTACATGAAATGACGTGTCGGATACTTGAAAGAAGCGATCAATGATTTCGATACGCTTTTCTGGGAAACAAAAACCGGGATTGTAATCAAATTTTCGCCGCACAGCTTCTGAGCCTGGATTTCAACAAGATTAACGAAGGGACTTATGGAAATAAAGTACAACGAATTACCATTCGGTTAGGAATAGTAGTTTGCTGATAACGACAACTTCTTTCCAGTTCCTTCGTCCTGTGGGACCGTCGATGATTTCTGTGAACATTTGTATAAAAATGACAATTTAACCTTTATGAAAACGGGGTATGAGAAATTGACTAGTGTTTGCTATTTAAGTAACAAGTCAAATAACTGCGTTCAGTTTAGAATTAATTTTTAATAAGCTAAAGAGAAACTTACTTTAAACATATTTTTTCACACATTATCGTGGTTGACAATGCCCCATAAATCAGATTTTTTGATAATAATTGCAATTCCTCAGATACAGGCAAATATCCATTGCTTTTTTTATATGTCGTACGTCTTGATATATTGAGACGTTTCACATCGAAACTATTCACATTAAATATTTTTAATTATAAATTACAATGAACTATAATAACTTGCGTCTACACCTACAGACAGACAAACATAAGTGGTATAGGACTTTGCACACATTTTGTTTTCACATTGTATCTCAAATTTTGTTTCACCGCGGTCGGGCTTAAAAAACGTCACGCGACTTTTACAATTTCACTCAGTCTTTCATTCTCTGGAGAAGTTATTCAGTTAAATGGTTCAAATGGCTCTGAGCACTATGGGACTTAACATCCGAGGTCCTCAGTCCCCTAGAACTTAGAACTACTTAAACCTAACTAACCTAAGGACATCACACACATCCATGCCCGAGGGAGGATTCGAACCTGCGACTGTAGCGGTCGCGCAGTTCCTGACTGAAGCGCCTAGAACCGCTCGGCCACTCTGGCCTTCTATTCAGTTAAATTCGGTCGGTGGACACACATAATATTACAAATCACAAAGAGATTGCACAACCCTTTGGAAGATGTTAAATCGTACCCACTTTGAAGGTAGTTGTGTTTCTTCTGAATCAGCTCGTTTCTCTAATATTATGTAGTGATAGATTGATTATTTTTGCCACCGGTCTGATTTTGGCAACTGCATTTCAAAATCTCTAAGGTTTTGAAATTTTTTTTATAACTATTATTTGTATTATCGAATAGAAAAATGTAGATAGTGCGTAACATTATGATGTAAATACTACACGCTTTAAATTTTTTTTTTACTCTTTCCAGTGTTTGAAAAAACCGAGAATGAAATGTGGTTCTGCTTTTGGGAACTTTTCTCTATACATTATCCTTCGGCAGTTTCGTTCTAAAGTGAAGTTAATGATTCTGTAAGGTCAGAATGGGCGAACTGTTGTGCGCGCTGTGTATATTATTGACGTACAAGTCATTTATCGGACCGCACTGGAACGAACTGCATCAGTCGACTTCGGGACTCAATTTAGAGATGAAAAGAAACGACAAAACAGCCAACGTGCCACGTCAGCGAAGGATTCCATTGCCATTGACTGCAGCCGATTGGTCGGTTCCGCTGCGTTTGCAAGCGTGCCTGACACAATAGGCCGGCAGGGTCCCCGCGCGGCCAATCAGACCAGCCGCCGGCTTGACGCAATGTCTCCCGGGAGGCGCCGCAGCTGCCGCCGTGACGTAGTGCAGGTGCAATCCCGTGCAGGGCATAAATCTGACCGGCCGTCCGGAAGTCGCCCCACTCCCCCCACCCCCCACACATACACACACGCGTACACAAAGGCAGCACCCAATAATAGCATTATTATGAAATATTAGCGCCCGGGAATTGTGAGCCGCCCAAATCGGCTTAAGGGTCATGTTAGGGAACGGTGCGCGCGGCCGCGACTGTAGGTGCTGCGTGAGTTATAGCGGCGCTAAGTGAGCGGTAATCGATTTCTTTAATTCCCAAGATTATATTTATCAACACCGGCGGATCTCTCTCTCTACCTGCTAATGTCGATAAAGTACCAGCGCTGCGCGTTGCGGGAAACAAACGAACTGCTCCCATAAATAACGCCCGCACTGTATGAAAAGAGAAAAAACTACGCGCCCCAATTTCTTTACTTCACAATACATAACTCCGGTTATTGCGATGCAGCAGAGTCAGTATCGCTAATAGATTCCGACTATTTAGACTGATGGTAATTTCTGAGGTAGTAATTATAAACAATTACAGGAAATTGGCATTTACGGTGTCTAGTGTTTTTTTCCCCTTTTGTGTTGCTATTCGTAACCGTTCGGGTGATGAGTGCGTGGAACACAACACGACGTCGCCAGCGAAAACCATTGCTCGTTGTAATTTTTTATACTTAGAAAATAAAGCCAGCTAGTACTTGGTTTCACTAGCAGAAATTTAAACTGAGTTATTAAATCTCTCCATCACGGAAATCGTGAGGTGTTACAAAAGAAGAAAAAAAAGGAAAACAGCCAGACCTTTTATAATAAAACTAACTGTAATTACCTATGCCGCTCGTTTCACTCGGAGCAATTTAAGCTCTACTCTCAGGTGCCGCCAAGCCACAGCCTCTGAAGTTGCAATGTGTTTCGGAAAAACAGACAAATATTTGTAACAACCAAAATTACAAATATAATTGCGGCTCGTTAGCCTGTCAGCGACTTCGGATGTGCTATCACGCCCCAACTTTACCAAAACCTCGGGAATTTCAAAGTCCTCTAAATTGGAAGATAAATCATAGTATTTGTTGTTATTCATGTTGCCCTTTTCCAGCTTGGTGACTGCATTACGTACTGGATTGTGGAAATGAGACAAAGTGTCCTATTGGAGAAATATATTTTTTCATTAGCTGCACTGCGTTAAATATCCATGTTTGAAACAGTTGTTCTTCTTCTGTACATCTTCAAGTTTGTTATTTCTCCTTCTTTACAGGACTAATATTTCAGTTCACCTCTTGCGGATATGCATATTCATCCACTTTCTTGCGCTGAAGACAGCCTAAAACTAATGTGGAGTGTGGATACTTCATCGTGAATCCTTCTGTTAACTCTGAGTTACATGTTTCAGTTCTGTCAGAGGCGGCAAATGACAGAACAGAGCTTGAACGAACGCATACTATCTAGAAAAGAGGTTGTAAGATAAATGTCTGTAAACAAAAGATGGGTAATGGAATGTGGTCAAATTACTTCAGACGATGATATTAGTACTAGATTAGGAAATGAGACACTTAAAGTACTCGATGAGCTTCGGTATTTGGACATGATGCTGACTGAGGATGGTTGAAATAGGTAGGATATAAAATGAAGAATGGCAATAGCAATGGGAAATATTTCGTGGAAGTACTTGTGGGGAGTGCAGCAATGCACGGATTTAAACGTGGGTGAATAGCAGTTCTGACAATAGTAGAATAGAAGTTTTTAAAATGTAGTACTGCTGAAGAATGTTAAAATTCGGGGAGAAAAACGAATGAGAAGGTACTGAATCGAACTGAGTAAAATAAATGTGTGGCAATTTCACTAAAAGTGGGGATCGTTTGATAGGACTTAACAGGAGTAATTAGGGATCGTCAATCATGTGATAGAGAAAATGTGGGCGGTACCTACTGTGGAAGGAGACTAGGCTTGAATTGCTCCACAAAAGTCTCACACATTCGAGATCAAGGACTAGACATAAGGGCTAGACAGAATTCAATTAGTCCACACGGAGTTGCAGACAGCTATCCAGACCATCACACAGGAATTCTAAACTGCACCAGGATCCACTGCAAGTAGGCCTACTATGACAGGCGGTAGATGACAAAACTTGGATTTCATGGCAGAGCGGATGTTGAAACTCGCACATCACACCGGTAAATGCGAAACGACGGCTCGCTTGGTGCAAGGAGCGTAAACATTGGACGATTGACTTTGTGGAAAAACGTTGTGTGGAGTGATGAATCACGGTACACAGTATGCCAATCCGATAGCAGGGTGTGGGTATGGCAATGCCCGGTGAACATATCTGCCAACGTATGTAGTGCCAACAGTAAAACTCGGAGACGGTGGTGTTACGGTCTGGTCGAGTTTTTCATGGAGGGGCCTTGCACCCCTTGTTGCTTTGCGTGACACTATCACAGCACAGGCCAACATTGATGTTTTAAGCACCTTCCTTCTAGCCACTGTTGAAGAGCAATTCGGGGGTGGCGACTGCATCTTTCAACACGATCGAGCACCTGTTCAAAATGCACAACCTGTGGCGGAGTGGTTACACGGCAATAACATCCCTCTGATGGAGTGGCCTGCACAGAGTCCTGACCTGAATCTTATACACCACCTTTAGGATGTTTTGGAACGCCGAATTGGTGCTGGGCCTCACCGACCGACATCGATATCGCTCCCCAGTGCAGCACTCCGTGAAGAACGGGCTGCCGTTCTCCAATAAATCATCGAGCACCTGATTGAATGTATGCCTGCGAGAGTGAAAGTTGTCATCAAGGCTATGGGTGGGCCAATACCATGTTGAATTCCAGCATTACCGATGGAAGGCTTCAGATGGTTCAAATGGCTCTGAACACTATGGGACTCAACATCTGAGGTCATCAGTCCCCTAGAACTTAGAACTACTTAAACCTAACTAACCTAAGGCCATCACACACATCCATGCCCGAGGCAGGATTCGAACCTGCGACCGTAGCGGTCGCGTGGTTCCAGACTGAATCGTCCCGAACCGCTCGGCCAGTTTGGCCGGCGATGGAAGGCGCCACGAACTTGTAACTCAGTTTCAGCCAGGTGTCCGGATACGTTTGATCACATAGTGTAGTTTAGGTATACATTGTTACAGTTTCATTTGTTCCTGTAGTTTTTCACATTCAAATACGCACTCAGATAGCTTATCCAATTTTCATGTAACGATCTGTTGAGGGCTTAAAGGACAGTGAAGGTGACACTCATACAACACGCACACTGTATTATGCATGTTAAATTCGGTTTACTGATAGCTCTGGTTGCTTATCGAGTCGAGTTTCATAGACGAACATAGTCACATATTGGTTGTAGGCACGTTACAGTAATTCTTCTGAAGTAACATGGCTACATAAGATATCTTCCCTTGGATACTGCTTCCAAGTTACACAGATCGTAGATTCCATCCTCAGCATCTTAGCTTACCTCAAATGTATTACTAACACACTAACACACATCCGACAAAAAATCTTTAATAAAACGACCTGCTCAGGAATTCCTGCTACCGGCTCTAGTTCTCTTAGTGTCCCTCAATGCAGATATTCAATAATACTCTATTATATAACTTCACTTCCAGTATCCCTGAGAAAAGTCTTAAACGCTTCCTGTGGCAACACTCGTAGTTGTGCACACTAGCCACAGCGAGCTCGTCGGAACCTCGCTCACAGAGTTGCTATGCAACAACGAAACACAGTTAATATCAATATAACCATTATTATAAGGCAAATCTAGATCGTTAGCTCTCCAACAGAAAAGAGCAGAAAGAAAAAGAAACACTGAATGCTAACTTTGTGTTCAGTCACGAAAGCTCGTGAACCATTCACACGAAAGTCATTACAAATTTTATTCCGTGAAAGCTTTAGAGCTGGAGACATACTCCAAGAGACCTCCTCATTCGGATAGTCTCAGTTGCAATGGCGTTTAGATTAACTGTTCTGCTGACTCAAAATACAGGGTGAGGTTCTAGTCTTGGGACAACGCAATATATCAAAAACTTGGCATCAGATTAAAAAACGGAAAGGTATCTGTTAAATAACATTAAAAAAGCTGTCAGGCGATACCTATGGTGACCCCATCCCCCCACCCCTCCTCCCTAACCGTAAAGACGTGGGACGTGGGACAACTTTTCAAATCTTAAACAGGGACATTCTGTTTTTATTGTAGTTTCGGATTCTATGAGAAAAAATACATGACTTTCATGTAAAACACTGTTTTTGTTGCGTGATAGATGGTGCTTTAAAGCAAAAATGTGTTCAAATGCATTGGACCAGAAACGGAAATCCAAACGTTTTCAGTAATTGTGAAAAAAGTTTGTTTGATGTTTGTCTTCTCAACTGTCACCAACGGGTTGCATTGGTGTAAGAATTATTACACAGCAAATGTTCAAAAATGTGTTCGCCAACTGCTACACATCTATTTACGTGCACATGGTATATTTCGATACAACCTTCTGACTTGCACTGATGACACGCTGATTCATGTTATCGCACATTGTTGGCACTTCCTTGTGAAGTTAGGTGTAGTAAGATATGGCGAACTTGCAGGCTGAAACCGCCCTTACAATCTGCCGACGGTAGTAAACACGATCTAATATCTTCGGTGATAATACAGAATTATGTGCTGGACAACGACCATGCTGAAAACGCAGTGTTTGTCGGAAGTCCAGGGGAAGGTCTGAGAGTAATACAGGAAGATCGGCCTTCGAGAGTGTTCGATATTTATCAGCATTTAAGGTGCCATCGAAAGCAATGGACCAATGAATTTTTCACCAATCATCCCGCACCAAACATCCACGTTCCACGGATGCTGATGTTATCAATGGCGTACCCAATGTGGGTTTGCACTTTTCAATAACACATGTTGTGTCTATTATTTGTACCGTAGTTCCTCAAGGTCGACTCGCCAGGAAAAACAATTCGAGCAAAGATACTGGGAGTCTTCATATTTGCGGAAGTGACAACTGGACAAAAGTTACTCGGTTCTGGAAATCATTGCCATGCAGTTCCTGATGGAGGGAATTGTGAAAAGAATAATGTCTTCCACGTATAAAAATTTGGCAAACAGTTGTCTGACTAATTTCCGATTCACGAAATAATTGCCGCGTTCTAATGCGGGGATTATGATGAACAAGCAGCTAATATCACAGTTTCATTACTCTCTCCAGCAACGGTTCCGTATCGTTCGTTTGTAGTGGTTGTACAATTCCCGCAAAGGGTAACTGTCGAACAACCCGACAAAAAGAAGCACGTAATCGCACTATATTGTGAAAACATTGAGCATAAAGCGTTGCAGCATTACTGACATTTATTTCACTTTCATAATAAATGGTTACCATTTTAGTTTTGTCTCCTATACTAACGGCTTACACACTAGCTAATAACACAGTCGGGTTACGAAGAAACGTTTTTAAGAAGAGAGGGCCTACGTGACCCCCATGAGATCAAGTAAAAAAATTAATGAATGGATGTTTAAAGAGAGCTACATGGATAAAACTACAAAACATACATTCTTTTGCCACGTACGTATGTTATTGCGTTGTTATCAAACGCATTTTCTTTTTCGAGATATCCCCGTTTAGGAACTCAACTATGTTATTTGGCAAAAGCAGCGCCATCTAGATCCAGAACGCAACAACAAAAGTGTTACATAAAAAAAGTTACGTATATTTTCCTGAAGAATCCGATTCTGCAATGAAAATGGGACTTTTATATATTTCAAAGTTGCCCCATCACACACTCACGGGGGATCGCTGAGTAGTATTCTTAAGAGTAATGAACCCTTATTTTTCCGTACTTTAATCTAATGCATAGATTTTGATATATTTCGTTTTCTCAGCGTAATAGAAACCCCACTCTGTACGTTATAAAAATATTAAACAAGAATCTCTGCTTTTAGAATAAAACTACTAAGGGGCTGAACTTGGGGATTACACACCACTATTCTCCACCCCTACAAAGCCCTGATGTACCCCATCCTCTGCTATGAAAATGTTGCATGGATCTCCACCCCACCAATGTTCTATAAACCCATCGAAATCCTCGAACGCCAATCACTCCCTCTCGCTTTCTGCATCCGTTTGCTTTCCCCCACCTGGACCCTCTGCCATCTCATCGAATTTCCACGTCCCCTCACTCACATCTAACAACTGCACATCTTCTACAATATCTGAAAACTAGATACCAATCACCCCGTTGTCTCCCCCCTAATCATCATCCCTGGTACGGTGCCGCGTTTTCACACGTATTCCCACGTCCCTACACCTACATAGGTTCCACATCCTATCCTTCAAGCAACTCACTCTCCCAGATAATGATATCCGCTCTTATATTTATTCCTCTTACCAACTTTAACTTTTCCGTACCTATCCTACTGCAAATCAGGGCTCGTCTCTCATTTCCCATTCCAGCCATCCTCATCCCATTTCTCTTGCAACCACTGTCATACCCACACCACACACTACTCCTCATCCTCTGTCTTTCCACCAACTGTATTTCCCACTACCCACCTCAGCTCCAACCACTCATCTCCACAGGTTTTCCTATCTATCAGACCCCTATCTTTCTACTCACACCCAACTACGGTAGGGGACATTATCCCTTCTCGGGCAATTCCTCTCACCCTAGTGCAGGCCCAGTTTTTTAAAGTGAACGTCTATGCTTCGATATTTTTGTCAGAAGTACTTCGCCTTCTAACGATATGTTTTCTAGTTTTATAATTCATGTACCCTCACACTCAGAGAAAACAGAACACCTTGGCTAGAGACAGGACCTTCATATTCACATGACATGTACATGACTATGTACTGCAGAAACCTCAGTTCCGGATGTGTTGCTTAGGAGGGATAGAGTACCTGATAACTCGTTCCATGCATGATGGTATTGACGTGTATAAGGTGCAAATGGAGTCCTGTGGTCAGAATAATGTAGCCCGTTATCGGGTATCACTTTCTCGAGTCGTCCAACTTCTATTATAAAATAATAATTGAATGCCGTGACGAGCATTATTGCAGTTGTACAGTCCAATGAGATGAGGGCAACGAATCTGGAAATATGCTACACAGCCCCAAAGACGTGTTGGAATGACTGCGTGGCACGCAGTTCAGGTGTCATCTGATCAACTACTTCAAACTCACGAAATCACAGGTGTGCCTTATGTGAGACAGTAGGTGGTTTCGCCTTCTAGAAAAGCCTACAGGTGGCAAGTACCTCTCTAAAACGTCTCTCAGTGCTGCTGAACAGATCTCGCTCAACTTATTTGACATTGTAATATGAACAATTCAACACTATTTAAGTGTTCGTAGCATATCAGTGTATTTATCAACTCGTCTGGAATGAACATTACCTACTTGGGTCCTCAGGATTGATTCAGCGTAGCAGTGTTAAACAGTACATCATTTATAGCCCTTCATTTTAATTTCACCAACTTTAAAATGAGGTCTTTGCTGGTTTCACGTGTGAGTTCTGGAAGTGCTGCACCAAAGCCTGCCGCTGTGGTCGAGCGGTTCTAGGCGCTTCAGCCCGGAACCACGCGACTGCTACGGTCGCAGGTTCGATTCCCGCCTCGAGCATGGATGTGTGTGATGTCCTTAGGTTAGGTAGGTTTACGTAGTTCTAAGTTCTAGATAACTGATTACCTCAGATGTTAAGTCCCATAGTACTCAGAGCAATTTTAACCATTTTTTGCTGCACCAAAGTAATTTCGAATGCTATATGTGAAATAAACTTTTAATTGAAATTGTTTTCATTTATCTCGTTATTGCTTCCTCAGCTTAGTCCAGAGGGAGAACAAAGTAGCGCAGTGACCATGACGTTATGTAGGTGGCATGACGCATGAGTTATTTTAAACATAACTACTGTAATTAAAGAGCGCCACGTGCTAACTGTCCACGGGTCAAATTGGCCCTCATCGGAAATTATAGGGCTTTATGAGTACACTTTTGTTATGCGACCAAAAGAAAATGCCTACATTGTGATCTCCAGAATACGGCTAGCACATTCATCTCCACTACCGAAATATTTTTTACCGCTTTGTTGATGACTCTGCCTGCAAATACAATCCTTCATCGAAGAATTTCGCCGTCTTGAGCACATCTTGAAAGAAAGTCATGCCAAATACAGATCGGTATTGTCCGAAGAGACACAGAAGACCTTGTCCAGATCAGGTTCAGCAGTTACCTGAGCTGACAATAATGCCCGTTTTAATTCCTCAAATTTCTTTGCACATCCTCACTGCAGTTCGATGATGTCTTTCTCCTTGTCATGTTATACACGGATAACATCGTTGCATAACATGATGGTTGCAAGAACACCTCCCCCCGCCCCACATATTAAACCTCCAGAAACGTCCGCAGAAGTTGGTATAAGGGGCGTACGTTAAAACTCGCCACGCTTTTCCATCCGAGTTGTACGACAGTGAAACCAGTTACCGCGCAAGTTCTTCATATCTGTTACGTGGAGATTCTTATGTCCCCTTGCATAGTCGTAGCGCCGCCGTCGGGTTATCAATGTGCAATACTGCTGTTAGTGGTTTACGTAATGAAAATGTGCTAATAGTTTTTCACTGGATGCCATTTTGGTGCCTTTATTTCAGAAACGTAGTGAAACTTGTTCACACTGATTATAAGCTAACTACTAACGCTACGAGAGCATAGTCTACCGCATGACTAGATTGAAAGGCCTTCTATCGACGATTGCCAACTACGGCGCACAGTTTGTATCTTGAGCGTACAATCGGTAAAATTCGTATAAGGTCATACGTCTTCGATTAGTCAAAATTATTCATGTGATATCAATGTTTCCCGGCAATTTAAAATTACTGAAATGAAGTACTTTTGAACCGTAGACTCCTCCTAATATCTGAGTGTCAAAAGACAACTTTAGTTATGAATTATTTATTAATAACAATTACTTGAACTATCCTGTTGGAAGAACATCGGCAACTGAGCATTTTAACACAGGTTGAAAATACCGCTTCAGTTGTAAATTTCTTTATTTTCACACAACCGGTTTCGGACTGTTATAAACTCATCTTCAGGTGTCGTAGCTGTGCTGGGTCCCCAAGCGCCGCGTGTATCAGGCGCGGTGTGCTGCCTATGACCGCAGAACAGGGAATGACTCCGTGTGAGTGGTTCCCTGTCTGCGCTCATAGGCAGCACAAGCGCCTTGTACACGCAGCGCTCGGGGACCACAGCACAGCTACGACACCTGAAGATGGGTTTATAACAGTCCGAAACCGGTTGTGTGAAAATAAAGACATTTACAACTTAAGCGGTATTCTCAAACCTCTGCAACAGTTACTTGATTTGCGCCAGAAAAAATGTTGTTTCCCTACTATCACAAGCGATTTCTACACCGGCACCTCATCCCACTGGCTCTGAAAGACCACTGTCTGTGAAAGCGCCAGGTGGCGAACTGGCTCTGCTAGCCAGCGTGGCAACCTGTCGCTCGCTTCTTACTGTGTATGCACTGCACCGCAGATATATTCACTTCACATATGTGAAATAGGCAAAACTGTAAATAAAGTATGATGTGCTCCTATCTCCAAATAAGAAGTAAATTACCCGGTTTGGGTATGTAACAGTACGATGATGTAGCATCTCTCCATTCCATGAATTTAACATCTGTTTATTAGTAGTAGTTTAAGGAAGCAAATAACGACAGGTTTTATCTAGTCAGTGGATCACCAACAGTCCCGTTCGTCACTTAAAACATTTCTCGTTTCACACACTTTCAAATACATGCAGTTTATCAATATTCTGCCTGCCGCCATACAACATTTATGGTTTTACGCTGATATCCTAAAGCGAACAATCACGACAAGGATAGTTATATCAAAAGCTAATTAGTAATTTCATTCAAACAGTGCTGAGCAGTACCGGCAAACACATCGTCCGAGCTCCACTCGGCTGCAGGTTTCAGATAGTGACTCCCTCCACTAGACAGTCACACCAAGACACCACGCTCTCTTGCTCAGCAACAATTATGACAATTTCAGCGGGTAGCGATTACTTTAGAATTCTACCTCGACTAAACCAGTGGTTGCTGTAATTTACACTCGGCATTAAAGCAGATCGATTGGGTGCTGAACCTGGTAACAAGTATCTTTAAGTGCAACGATACAGGATCCTCAGCGTTAGTTCTCCATTTTAATAAATTGTCTACAGAAATTTGCAAGACCGAGATATACTCGCACTTGTCGTTTAGTAAGGGATATGGGAACCTCTCAGATGGCTCGTACTTTTTGCAGGTGCAGACAAATAGCCACAGATGAGACAAGATACGCAGGAGATTTGGTTCTTTCCGTTCAAATTCCGATTTGCCTATATTCACAGCGACAATGTACTTGTGAAATACCTGCATTTAGCTGTGTGCTGCCAAGGATTTACCAACCACCAGTCCGTCATCACATACAGCATAACTTGTTTTTCCGACGACTCAGGTTACCGTGTTTTATCTGAAAATGAATAGTGACTAAAACTTGTTCAATCTGAACGGAACTTTCTAAACTGATAATATTTTCTATAATACAGAAACGATGAACACCCGATATGAGGGGTGCGATTATACGTGGCTGTGACTTGCCCTATTGCCAGCCAAGGTCAACACATTAATTCAGTGAAATTCTTGGAGTTTATCAGCTAATGTCTCTGAATGTATATCTTGAGTCTATAACTAGTCTGACATCCATCCTCTTTTGGAACACAAAACAGAGGGTTATTAAACGTGCTTGCTGTTGCCTCAGTTATGCATTGTTTTAACTTGGATTGGGTATCAGCTTCTGTCTTTGTACACCAGCGATAACGGCATGGGTGCACGAAGAACTTCCAGTGCTCCTTCACATACAACTGGTATACGTCTTAATCGTCCCTAGTGACTCGGAAAAAACACCCACGTGTGACTTTAAATTCACATTTAATTCTACTGATTGAGGTCATGCCTCTTAATCGTGCACTATATCGCTCATCAGCTCAAGTAAATCATTATTACTAGGGTTTGAATTTGATATGTCCCTATCACTGTCATGACATAAATCTCTCCTCGTCTGTACACTTGAATCATCTGCCATATCAATGGTTCTTATACAGAATTGTCTTTATTCACATAGTAATCGAAAGTTAATTTTATTGGATCTCGGTCTACATCCAACATGGCACAGCTTTAACGTAGATGGAGGTCGAGTTGTTAATGGCTCAAGAAGTCTGAACCAAGATTGCCTCAACAGTCAAGAAATGGAGAACCAAGCATTTCACACTGAGAAAATGTGACTGACGTGTGAAGTATAGTCACATTCGCCATTTAACTTTTGCGTTCTTCCCATAAACTGCTGACTTTCACTTTTGTCTTTTGCAGTGAGTGGACTGGCCATAAGCTGCTCTTGCTGCAGTGCATCAATATGTCTTTCCGGACTGCCAGAGACTAACACAAAATGAAAATAGCAATATCTACATCTACATTTACCATTAAAAATTAATTGCAGTTATTTCTCCACCGTCCTCCAGGAGTGTTTTCCCAATATCATCAAAATTTAATTTATGCTGCGGCGGCGCGGTGCGATTCTGCTGCATATAAAGTTCCATTCCCTTACGGAGAACTTCTTATCATACTTATGCCTCCTTGAATTTGCTGAAATGTAGTTCTCAGCCGGAGCAACCCATAGAAAAGTCAGCTGCACACGTCGCTAACCACAAGTTGCACTGAAATTTGTTTTGTTGGTGGAAGGATAACGATAATTAAATGAAAGTATTTATATGCCAAAAATCTCACTAGATTACGGTAAGCTTGCGTACACCAGATACTACAAAGCGTTACTCTAAGCTGTACGAGGTCTCAACAGTCCACACGCACACGTCATTCATAAGGGCACCCAGTTTATAGTAATTGTTACTTATCTTTCACAGAAAGTTTACAATCGCTCAAACATTGCTACAATCGTTCTCACATAAAAAAACGTTCACGTTGGCGAGTGAGCAACACGCCACGCTGAATTTACTTATTTGAAATGTCAGCAAAAGTTCTGAATTTCACACCGTGCGTTCACTCGAACTCATTTCCACACTTTACGGCACTTATCACACTTTTTGGTATCTTAATATCCAACATTAATAATTTTCATCGGAGCAACTATTAATACGTCTCATCTCTCTACACTAAAGAAGCTCCTAGTTACCAAAATACGAGTGAATATGCCAATTTCTGACTCGCAGGGAAACTTCACAGCTCACCGGAAAGCAGTATCACACATACTCAATCCCGCGCATGTATACAGAACCAATCAAAACTTGTCATTGAATCAGAACAATACATTAACATAAACAGATGATGAAAATCTACAAATATAAAATTAAGTCACTCTCAACAAAACAACTTTACCGAAATCTTAATCTCAGTTCCCCAGTACCATAAACTGACAAAATTGTTTGTAACAAATTCCCCAGTACAAATGACTAACACGCACTTCATTCTCGAACATTCCACACGAAACCAGTTACTTCAATACATAATACAAAATCTTTACACCCTCATTCACTCTCACAACTTAGCACAATTACAGCAGTAATTAATACACAATTAGAAAATTAAACAAACCACTGCAAATAAAAATGAAATATTTTGGCTGCAGCTCTACCTGTGCTGGTGAGCTTGTGACCTCTACCAGATCGCATAGAGATGCCACTAGTCCTGCGCGTGGCACTTATTGCTCTTCTGTTCATCGCTGTTCGGCTGCGTTCACAGTGGCACCGAAACGATGGTCAGACTCCGCCGCTATAGGCCGCCCGATAACATTGGAAGACACCTATAGTCTGGGAGACGAGTCTTTGGTATTGACAGCTCGGTAGCGTCTTTCCGTTGCCTAGCGACCGCAGGCAGGCAGCCAATGACGGCCTGACTTTGAGCGGGTAGCAAGGGCCACGTTGCCGCTCTGAAACCCGGTCGCGCGCGCTTATGAAACTTACCAGTGTCTCGCGTGCAGGTGGTGCGGTCGTTCGTCGTTTGAAGTTGAATTCGCAGTTTATTTCGTTTTTGTTGTTTTTAGTGTTTCTTTGTTTATGTTTCGTTGTAAACAATGTCTAGTGCGGCGGGTAGTACCAGCCCAACACAAGAAGTGAAACGGAGGAAGAAAAGTGTGCTACACACCCAGGCCCGTGAATTCGTGTGCTCTTTGAGGGATTACTTTGAGAAAGAAAAGGACAAAGGTGGGCCCTTAATTCCTGTTGTTCAGGTTGTGAAGAGAACTGCAGCAGCATTGAAAATAAGTAAGAACACTGTTGTAAAGATAGGGAAAGAACAGTATAGTGTAGATTGTGACGAGAGTGGCACAACAAAGCTGCACACACCAGGAAAGAAGCGACCGAGAAATAAGCAGGTGACAGCTTTGGACGATTTTCAGAAAGACGCTATTCGTCGTCATATATACAGCTATTATAAGAGAAGGGAACATCCCACTCTATCTAAATTACTGGTGTCGCTTCAGAAAGACGATCTTTTTAAAGGGAGCAAATTTTCATTGCGTACAGTGTTGAAAGACATAGGCTTCAGCTATTCACTGTTTAACGGACGCAAAATATTAATGGAGAGGACAACTGTAGTTGCATGGCGGTGTAGATTTCTGCGCAGGATCATGGCTGTGGAATTCGAAAGTATACTGTGGTTAGATGAAACTTGGGTCAATGCCAGCCATTCTTTACGTAGAGGCTGGAATGATGGAACGCCCGAGGGGACAATGGCAGTGCCTGTTGGCAAAGGAGGGCGTATTATTGTCTTACATGCAGGAACATCGAAAGGTTTTGTGCCAAACTGCTTGAAAATGTTTCGGTCAAAAAAGACGGGAGATTACCATGAAGAAATGAACAGTATAGTATTTCAAGAATGTTTCGAGACATCGCTTATGACGAATCTGACAAGTCCATCAGTGATTGTTATGGACAATGCGCCTTATCATTCCGTTGTTCACGATAAGGCACCAACCTTGGCAACAAAAAAATACGATATCATTTAGTGGTTGAAACGGCGAAAAGTAGATTTCAGAGAAGATTTAAGGAAGGCGGAACTGCTCGAAATTGTGGCACAAAAGAAACCCCAATTTCCAACATATGTAATTGACGAGACTGCTAAACGGCACGGGCATGAAATCGTTCGGCTTCCTCCATACCACTGTCACTTCAATGCAATTGAAGAAGTGTGGGCGCAGATAAAAAATTACATTGCTGCAAACAATAAAAAATTCACGATCTCTGAAGTGGAAACTCTCCTTCCAGCAGCTAACAATAAAGTGACAAGCGAGACGTGGGCTAAAATTGTAAACAGCACTGCAAGTGCCATCAGAGAGGCGGCCAAAACCGAAGGGGTTGTGGAAGAATGCATCGAAAATTTAATTATACATCTGGGAGAGAGCAGTGATAGTTCGAGTAGTGCTGAGGAAGACAACGTCAAATCAGATTCTGACAGTGATGTGAGTGGTGTTTTTCCATTACAGTAACTACAACGTATTCAGGAATGTAAGGAGGGAGTTTGCTATCGATCTACAACCAGATCATCATATTGTGAGTACTTTCTTCAGATTATAACTCTTAATACACTGGCCAATTATTCTGTAGCTTGTAGTAGAACAAATTAATAATGCTAATACTTAACAATGGAAACCAAAACTGCTAATGTTCAACAACTTGCGAAAATAGTTTTCATTTCAGTTGTGAAGTTTAACAAATAACTTTATTATGTTTCAGCATCTTAGATACTTGTACTAAATAGCTCTTATCAGTTTTCGAGTTAATATATTTCATGCATCAACTTTAAATAAATTCACGCGTACCAATAAGACTTGTATTTTGTCTCGCTTTTATTTCTGCTGCTAGAGAATGCGTGTAGCAGACAGGGCGCCGCGTGCTGTGAGCCACGTTCGGCAACAGCGCCGTCTGCCCGCCGGAACTGTCAGTACCAATCACTCGTCTCACGGACCATAGGTCACCGTGCGTCCGATCTCCCTCGTAAATTTGTGGCAGGTCCAAGGAGTTTGTGTGTGAAATCTTATGGGACTTAATTGCTAAGGTCATCAGTCCCTAAGCGTACATACTACTTAACCTAAATTATCCTAAGGACAAACACACACCTATGCCCGAGTGAGGACTCGAACCTCCGCCGGTACCACCCGCACAGTCCAGGACTACAGAGCCTTAGACCGCTCGGCTAATCCAGCGCAGCGGTCCAAGGAGTTTACGTTGGATTTGAATCTATTCCGTGTGTGAAGTATAGGTTACATTATAACCTCTTAAAGATGGGATGGATACCACGACGCCTTTGTGGTTGCAGTCGAGTGCTGCAGTGCGGCGTTTGCTCTTAAAAAGATACGGAATGCATTTAGATAAGCTATAAGTGTCTCTAAAATAACGTGGCGAGTACTGTGCACTCTGTCTTCAGTTACTGAATGTACGCGACAAGTTGTATGGATATGAGGAAGGGGAAAACGCTATGCTACAAAAGGTAAAGGTGATTTAACTACCGGCCTTGGTGGCCGAGCGGTTCTAGGCGCTACAGTCTGGAACGAGGCGACCGCTGCGGTCGTAGGTTCGAATCCCGTCTCGGGCATGGTTGTGTGTGGTGTCCTTAGGTTAGTTAGGTTTAAGTAGTTCTAAGTCCTAGGGGACTGATGACCTTAGAAATTAAGTCCCATAGTGCTCAGAGACATTTGAACCACTTTTTTGATTCAACTTTGTGGCATATTTCTTCTCCCACAACCGATTAGCGTGAGAAGGAGCCGCTACATATGAACCTAAAATGCCGTTCTTGATGTGTTTCATATTTATACGTGCATATTAAGAAAATTAAGGACCTCTCCCAACACGTTGTTGCAAGTATTCTATATTATGCAGCAGTGGTAGGATGTGCGACTTCTGTGTGTAATGGTTTTGCCGATGAGGTTATGAGCATATAATGGTTAAGTTATGTGGTGAAATCAGACGGTGTTTCTATTATATGATACACGGATGTGACCGTAAAGAAGAATTATTTAATTAATGAATGTTAGATTTATGGTTTCACAGCAGCTCACCGTAATCGAAAAATAGTGAAAATTAACGCAGAGATGGTAGGATATTAAGATAATCAAATTCTAGTACGGGAAACTTCAACGCTCTTTGAACACTTTCTCAGTGCTCTTTAAATACTTACTGAGTGGATATGAGAAAGGGATTAACAAGTTTTCTGGTGACAGTATTATTTCAGATTGAGTGTTGCTTTTAATAAAGGCAATCATCTATAACTTATCACAGTGTCTTTATAGAGCATTTGCAGAAAGCACGACTTCAAATTTCGGTACAGTCCGTCAGAAGGCCACAAGTGGCCCATTGGGACCATCCGACCGCCGTGTCATCCTCATTGAGGATGGGGAAAGGAGGGGCGTGTGGTCAGCACACCGTTCTCCCGGCCGTTATGATAATTTTCTTTGAACGGAGCCGTTACTGTTCGGTCGAGGAGCTCCTCATTTGGCAGCACGAGGCTGAGTGCACCCCAAAAAGTGGCAACAGCGCATGGCGGCCCGGATGATCACACAGCCAAGTGCCGGAGTGTCACGTCCTTACTTGAGCCAGAACTGAATCTTTAATGTGGATATCGTATTTTTTCACTGAGCTTGAATCTCACCTCTACAGTTACTCGAAATTAGCTTTCGTTATCCGAAAGCGTTTCACGTATGAGTCTTTCAGTTTTATATACTCAAGATGATTAGTGATGACCCTGAAAAGCAATATTACAAACGCTATGGTTTCTGAAAGTATTTGTATGGAGTGTAGCCATGTATGGAAGTGAAACATGGACGATAACTAGTTTGGACAAGAAGAGAATAGAAGCTTTCGAAATGTGGTGCTACAGAAGAATGCTGAAGATAAGGTGGGTAGATCACGTAACTAATGAGGAGGTATTGAATAGGATTGGGGAGAAGAGAAGTTTGTGGCACAGTTTGACTAGAAGAAGGGATCGGTTGGTAGGACATGTTTTGAGGCATCAAAGGGCTCACAAATTTAGCATTGGAGGGCAGCATGGAGGGTAAAAATCGTAGAGGGAGACCAAGAGATGAATACACTAAGCAGATTCAGAAGGATGTAGGTTGCAGTAGGTACTGGGAGATGAAGAAGCTTGCACAGGATAGAGTAGCATGGAGAGCTGCATCAAACCAGTCTCAGGACTGAAGACCACAACAACAACAACATGGTTTGCTGAATTAATCTGAAGTTGTGCAGGCATTCTTTAATTAACCTTCAATGACTATCAGTTAGCATAAATGTGAAAGACAAACAAAGCTTAGAATAAGGTATTCCGAACATGTAAGGCACTGAAAAGTGGACTTAAAACCACATTTGCGGACCACTTCATGTAACAATCACCCCCCTTCCCCCCCCCCCTTCACCCCAGTTGCGAACCACTTCATGTAACAATCCCCCCCCCCCCTACTGACATAAAAGCGTAAGTAAACAGTAATAATAATTTTTAGACACTTAATTTCCCCTTACCACAACACAAAACAGATCCACTGCAGTAACCTATAGCATAAGATACGCCACCCTTCTCATTTGAACTAATTATTTTTTGATGTTATAATTCACACCTAAAATTTCCGATAAAGATTTTTGTCTAAGTGTGGTTTCGAATAATTCCGCGATTTCAGTAAAAAGATTCCGAATTAAATCCCGGTTATGATATTTTTGTCCTCAGGTTGCCAAAACTCATTCTTTCTTGGATTAAACTTCAGTTTCTCACAGCTCATATGCGAGAATATCGGTCGATTTGACCGAAGAAATGAAATTGATTTGAATTTCACCGATTTTCGTCCGAGGTCTATGGGTTTGGGCGATGAGATCGGCTACAGTGTGACCGCGATCAAAGTGATGTAGTGATATGAAAAGATCGACCGTCTTTGAACGATGCCGGCCGTCGGCCGAATACACCGATATCGGTGCCACTGTGATCGCTCCCTTAACAATTCAATAGGCACGCGTTAAGGTACTACGCTTCAATGCCATCTCTCTCTCTCTCTGTCTCTCTCTCTCTCTCTCTCTCTCTCTCTCACCAGTATCACCTTTGCGGTTCACGGCAGCTTCCATTAATCGCATTCTCGTGTTCTCGGTCTCTCCCACGTCACATTTGCTGTGATGGGGATTGGCCAGCCGAATTTCGACGTCACCTCCTTTTGTCATGGGCTATGCAGTTTCATCGAAACGGTGCTGATGTAACTGGTACGACTGCCGCACAAATAACAGCTATGAGAATGATGACATCGCCAAGGTTTTAGACTCCATGGATAGTGTGGCTACCTATTTCTGTGATTAGAACTGCCCATTCTCTCATTAAAATCTCCTAATTACCGCACAGGGTTGTGGTTTTCCATGTGATGCATCTGCCATTGGTAAGTAATCTGCGCACTTACAGGAAACAAACTAAAGTCTGCACTAGATCTGGAGCGGAAGACAGTCGCACCTAAGAGGCATGATAATAAATTTAGAGAGATCCGCTTCAGTTGTACTTATATTTATTCTAATTACGAGAGTTTCAAGATTTCAAAATTCCATCTTCGGCTGAATGAAATTGCTGTAATTGGTAACACGTAACATGCGGTCGGGCCAGTCAGTGCAAGAACTCCAGTCATAGCATGTCCGCCGCCAGACAGCCGCACAGGATCCTCAACTACAACTAACTAAACTACAACTAACTAAACTTTATTGAACACAGTTTTCACAAAAGTAGTGTCCTTAATGAAACAAAAGAAAGGATGATTCTGCAACAAATGGAACAGATTTGATGCTAGGCCTTCAGTAAGTGAAACAAAATAAATGATGGTTCGTAAATAACGGAGGCAATCAAGTTTCCAGATTCACAAAGTAAGTAAAAAGTAGAAGAAAATTCACAAAGTGGTTTGCTCATGTGCTCACTGATGAGCAGGGAAAAATTTCTGATAACTTGTAGTTAAAACGGAAAAATAAGGTTTTCCATTCGGGTTTAAAACCAAAGTCCTAATAAAGCTCCAGGCAAGGGCAACAAACAATTAGCATCTCTTATGGTGTACTTCGATGATAAAGTATTGAGAGCCAACAGTAACGAAACATCGTGGAACGACAACAATATATGCCGGTTGGTGTCCCCCTCCGGCCATTTGAATTTCCTCCGTTGCGGTTCTACCACAGTTCTTCTGTATTCCACGTTGTGTTGGGTTGGGCCCAGGTGCGCGAGTGACTGCGGTGGCGCTAGCGGCGTCAAAGGCGACAGCGTGGAGTAGTGCAAGCTAAGCCGGACACTCAGTTCTTGACTTGCTGTGTTTACAGCCTCCGCGTTGCAAAGCGGCACCGCACCGACGAGGCAGAGTTACACGGGCCAGGGCTGATAGCAAGTGTGTCCGTTGGCGTTAAGCTCTGTAAACGTACTGAAACACGTCTGTGGTGGTTTAGTTCTAAGCTGCTGTTCATTGTTTTGGTTATTAGTTTGGTTCAATCAAAATAATGGTTCAAATGGCTCTGAGCACTATGGGACTTAACTTCTAAGATCATCGGTCGCCTAGAACTTAGAACTACTTAAACCTAACTAACCTAAGGGCATCACACACATCCATGCCCGAGACAGGATTCGAACCTGCGAGCGTAGCGATCAATCGATTCCAGACTGTAGCGCCTAGAGCTGCTCGGCCACCCCGGCCGACTCTTTATTCAATCAAGATACTTGAGAGAGTAATTCGTAGCCACCATTTGCTGTTAGGTTCGGCTGATCGTTGCCACTGTCTTTCTTCAAAGTTATCGGCCGCCTTCCGTTAAGTGTTAATTAGAGCCGTTGTAACGTTTATTTGTACCTTAAGAAAAGACGATAAGGAGCTGTGTGGTGTTGCCGCGGTGGTTGACCAGGAGAACTGGCTAAGACAGCTTCGCTGGTTCCTTAGCTTCATGGTCGTGTTTTCCGTCGCATTGAAGTGCCGTTATCGACTGAGAACTGTTAGCATCATTCTTCAGATGTGTGCGACGTGTTGATTTCGTTGTCTTTTTTTGTGGTGCGGCCGTTGTAAGCGAGCTTGGGGCATGAACGACGTCCATTAGAGCTAAAAACGGCCGATAAAATATTTAACTGCTCCTTGGGAGTTTGAGCTGTTAAGCCCGCTACTATGTTTGCACTAACTTACTTCCAGGACGAAAGTAATGATTGCGTTCTTAGTTTCAGGGATCCTGCGGCACTGTGTTGCACGTTTGCCTGCGTTCAAGTCTCCCCGTCCGACGTCGCGGAAGGTCTTTTTCTGGGGACGGGGGGCGGTGCAGATCCCTGCACCAGGACCGTGACGGCGTTCACTGCCCTTCATTATACAGCGGATGACGGGTGTTGAACATCCGGAAGAGCTTGATTTTTTATTGCTGAAACACATTTAAAGAACCTCGACACTTAATAATCCAAACCTCCAGTCCTACGATATTGGGAACAGGTAGAAACTTTCAGTCTGAAACTTTGTTGTCGACTAGAAAAACAACAGTATATTTATACCAAGTCTCAACGAACACGTCACTGATCACTTAAGAGTCTGAACTGAGGCGGCTGCGTACTGTCCAGAAGTCGATAGACATTCCTTCGCGCGGCGTAGTGTTCTTCATACTGCTGGCTGCGACAGAACTGCTCACAGTACTTTGTGTGCCGGCCTAAGTAGCCGACTCGCAGACAGATGTGTGTGTCACTGCTTTTGGCATGTGGTGTGGAGGATCCATGAAGAGATGCGGTTTGCCAACAACTTCTCCAGTTGCTGTGTACGTCGGCCAGAGTACAACTGATGTCCTCTGCCGGTCCGGCCGTGGAGTTCTGAGGTTACCAAATTCCATGTCATCTGCACTGTAGGGGGCTGATTTCACAGCCACCCGCACGATGAATAAATTGTGCGTGGTGCCGTCGACGGCTGATGCGTAAAACGCCATGACACCGTGTTCCCGTCATAAGCTGATTCTTGTAACAAACCATGCAAAGACTTAACAGCCAGTATGTTGTGTTGAACTACCACAGTATTCCGACGCAAACAGTTTTGTAACCTGGTCAGGAAAATTCTGATTAACTGTGGTGCATTCACACGGTTGAGCTTGACCATTTTCTGGAAGTGCATAACGTGACACTGGTGATACGTAAAACTATAATTGCCCATCATCCGTATGTTCAGTATTACACTGTTCTTGATGTTTTTGCAACGTAGTTTATTCAGGATAGACCTAGAAAACTCATCACTCATTTTACGATTATGCATTAAGATATCCATCCTCACTGCCACCTCTTCTCGCAGGTGACTGCAGAAAAATTCATCTTGAGCAGCAGGGCCCATTAGAGAGTAGCACTTTCAAATTGGCCTCATCACATATGCAAGTGTTGTTCGTTCACGGAATCGGGGAACAACGATTAATTTTCACCGTGTTTCAATTGGTGTCTACATTCCTCATAGTCATTCTCGATACTTTTGTATATCGTTCGCGACACTGTACGACCTGACGATACATCAATCAAATATTCCGATTGTGTCCTCCATCCCTTATTATTATCACCAACATCTACAAACTCAGAGCCTCCATTTGTTCGCCTTTTTTCGCCGCATACAGTTGTTTTCTGCAACTGAATCTGCGCCTCGTGATTGTATCTGTTCATTTCTGATTTTGTTTGGTGAAAGGGTAAGATTGACAGCAACTCAACACTATCATTAATAGCCACGGGTCGGATATGATCCTTAAAGGGAACTGTTCGACAGCATTCGTAGGTACTTCTATGTCATTGGTGATCTTGTCAGTCTGGACCTTCAGTTTGACAATATTGCTTATTGAAGCACTACCTGTTGGCAGACAGGATAC
The DNA here is from genome assembly GCF_021461385.2 of Schistocerca piceifrons. Taxonomy (NCBI): domain Eukaryota; kingdom Metazoa; phylum Arthropoda; class Insecta; order Orthoptera; family Acrididae; genus Schistocerca; species Schistocerca piceifrons. The sequence goes on from NC_060144.1 coordinate 243,431,730, forward strand.
AGCGCTTTTTGTGGTTCTGTAAAATACCCTTACACTATTCATTTAAAAATTTGAGTACCTAATCAGAACACACAGTCAAACTGTCCTCAGTGGCCACAACCCGTCTGTCAAGGTGTTCACGTATTTCTCATTAACTTTCATTATCCTCAATAATTTTTGCTCTTACTTTGTCTACCCACTGTTTTAGCATCTCGATCTTCAAAAGCATGTCAGTTTCTTGACTGGAAACTGCTGTATGCCTTTCATGCACGACAAGACTGCTGCTATGTGAAAAAATAAAGTTGTTGACATATGATTACCTTGAGACTTGAGGTGCTGATCGGCTTTGAAACAATACAGTTGCCTGCTCCAGAGTTGAAATTTAGCCTGTGTTTCTGTAGGAAGCGAATCTGTCGAGTCATACATAAAAGCACTCGCCATATGATTGTGTGGAATATTTTCGTTTTTTTAACCAGAAGATTTACTGTAACTGAATTTAATCCAGCATACGACCATAAATGGTAATATTACGCAACACAATTACGTAAAATGCACATGCTGTAAAGGTACATCTGTAGTCCAGCACTTCTGAACTGCTTGCACTCTTTTGTTTCAAAGTTACACACATGGCAGCCTTAGTGCAAATATCTTAACCTCCTGACAAAGGTATACCAAAGAGAAGAGAATAGTTATGATAAAAAATAAACAGATCTTGTTGATTTCGTGTACTAATTTTACATTTGTATAACGATAATTAGTTACGGAAAGCTATTTATAGTTTCTCTCTTTCATGGCACAGGTAACACTAACATAGTTCTTTTGATAACTGTTAGACAAGATTACTTTTACATGTTCACTTTTCCACAAGCACTAATTCTAAGCGTTGTCTGTCGTTAATTAGTGTAAAAACCAAAATTGGATTCTAGCACAAACAGTTGGGTAAATCGAGTGGAATTTGACGTTCCAATTAAAGACGCAAAATTAATACTCCAAGTTTTGATAACATCAGAAGTCAGCAAATTTGACAAAATCGAAACTGCACGCTGACAATTACTCTTATACTTTCTGTAAATAAGAAAATTTTCAAGATATGTATTTCGTTAGAACACGTTTAACTAAAATTCGGCAGGAATTAAGATAGCTTTTAGGGCTTTTATTAACGCTGTGGTTATTATCAAATTATTCTGAGCGCTGATCATGTCTATATTGCTTTCCAGTCAACCGTTTCCGAAAATTTGTATAATGCGGACATGGTTGTAATGGTGGTTCGGTAAAATTTTCATTTCTTTGTTAACGATAAGAATATATTTCCAGTTTATAACATTGTACATGTGCGTGTGCAAAGATAGGACTCCACAATTTATTACTGGAATTATGAGCTTAATACGCCAACATTTCAGCGTGGAAAAGGTTTCCAGTGAAACCGATTCACAGAAACAAATAAAGCATTGCTCCATACCTGATAACATTGTTTATTGAAACAACTGATACCCAGCTTAAAACTTCATAATCACTGGTCTCACTTTGGCCACTTCTTGTTGGTTGGATTCCACGGTATTTGGACCTTCTGCGAGTACTGCTTCCTAATGAACAAAGCTCTTATTCTGTTGTCTTAATTCACTTAACTGTTCACCAAACTTTCTGTTCATGATAAATTACTGCTAATGCATGTATGTCCGAATGGACAGGCATTGCAGCGACTATGACCACAGACGCTGTGAAATACATAAAGCATGTTCGTATTTGAGAATAGGGATCACCATCAGCTATGTAATGGTATGACGACAGTGAAAATTTGGGATGTGCTGGGACCCGAACCGGAATTTCCTGCTTATCGCAAGAGGTCAGCTTACAGTTGGGGTGTCTGAACGTGAATCACTGCCGAACTCAAACTTCCCTAGGTCGTCAACCACGTGATTTCAACCGGCACTCCTAAATACATCACGTGTATTCCCGTACAGTAGAGACATTTTAATTGAAAGTCACTTGCCTGGTGTCGGTGAATAAATACGACAATGCAGTGCCTGTGTTGTTCAGAAGTGAGATCCATAGATTCTTCGTGAACAGGCTCTGTGGTGACTACAGCCGTTGGGAAATACATTAAATATATTCGCATTTGCGAATATGGAAACCATCAGCTGTGTAATGGAATGACGACTATGAAAACTTGGCCGGACTGGGACTCGAACCCTGATTTTCCCCTCATCGGTAGTGGTCGCCTTGCCATTAGGCTATCCGAGCACGAGTCACAGCCAGAATGCAACTACCATATGACGTCGACCATGTGTCTACACCATGCACTCGTACAGTCATTATGTGCGTTCCTTTACTGGGCAGGCATTTTTATTGAAAACCGCTTGCCCTGTTTCAGCGGTCAGTACGATAGTGTTTTGTCTGTGTTGTTCAGAAGTGTGATGCAAAGTTCTCACTACCCATACGCCAATAACTGGTGCACCTTGCTGCCATAAATCGTGTTTCGGGACGATAAGCACGTTGTGTTCCACGTTTGGCAGAAATCGATATTGTGGTTCAGAAAGCGATGTTGAACATACATCCAAATTCATTATGTAGTAGCTGAAAAATCAGACGTTTCCTGGGTAATAATTGTGTTGATGCATAAGTTCGCCCTCTTTTTGTTTTGAATGGTGGTATTGTAGTTGATGTGGGTGTATTTATCGAAAGTCAGTTATGTTTGTGGTTCACTGTTGCAATTTGAGTTTACGCATTGTAATTCTGTCATTTGGAGATAGTGTGTGGTGCTGTGGATGATAGAGAAAGGAGTCCCAAGTGAAGAATTCGGAACATTTCTGACATATACTTGTGTCTGATTTCAGCAGCGATATGACGGCAACAGGGCAGCCAGAAAAATTTGCGCCGTGTATGGGGATAAAGCTGTTGGACAGAGCACGGAAGGAATATGGTTTTCTGCTTTTTAAAAAGGATCGTTTTGACATTAGAGGCTTTTCACGTTCAGGAAGACCTTGGGGATTTAATGGAGATCGTTTGAACTAATTAATCCACAATGAACCATGTCAGAATAATCGAAAACTGGCAAATATGGTGAACTGTGATCATTCTACTATCTTCCTACATTTGCAAGCAATGGGGAAGATTCAAAAATTAATTGTGCTGTTACCGCATGTTCTAAACCGAACTCACAAAACCCGCCGGTGGCAATCCAGGTAGGTGCAACTCTGCTTGCTCGTCACCAACTGACTCGTGAACAGTGCCGGCCATTTCTATCCTCTATCGTTACCAGTGACGAGAAATGGTATCTTTATGCTAACATAAGGAAAATAAAGGAATGCTAGAGCCCAAACAAGGCAGTAACTTCCCATACAAAGACCTGCGGGCAGTCACAAAAAATAATGTAATGCCTCTGGAGAAACAGTGACGTTGTCGTGTTCTACTCATTGGTTTCCGAAATGTGCAGCCACTACTGACTTTTATTACCAACAACTGACAAGTCTTGCAGACGTAGTCCAAGAACAACGACCAGGAAGACTGCATGAAGTGATGGTATTCCACGATAACGGCCGTGCGCATTCTGCTAGATTCAGATGGTTTAAATGGCTCTAAGCACTATGGGACTTAACATCAGAGGTCATCAGTCCCCAAGACCTAGAACTACTTAAACCTAACTAACGTGAGGACATCACACACATCCGTGCCCGAGGCAGGATTCAAACCTGCGACCGTAGCAGCAGCGCTGCTCCGGACTGAACCGCCTAGCACCGCTCTGTCAATTCTGCTAGACTGACAGAAAACACTATATAGAAGTTAGGTTGGGAAGTCATTCCGCACCCACCTTATTCACTTGACCATCCGCCCCCAAATTTTCATCTTTTCCGCTGTCAATCGAACACCTTCAAGGAACTTCCTTTTCGGATGAAAATGCGTTCCGAACATGGTTCTAAAAGGAGAATATATTATTGATTACTATAGTATCTGTTATGTGGGCACTTCACAGGATTAATAAAACAAGATTATTGTGACAGCAGAGGGTGTGGTGGTGCTGGGTTCGAGAGGTGTGCTTAACAAGAATCTACAATAAACCATTGTTCATTAAATGACACAAAAACCCAAGCAGGAAAGTGACTGTCAAAATAAAGGTTGACGCACAGGGTTATTTTACAATAAGCAAATACGAAGACCTAAAAAAGTTTATTCAGTCAAAACATTACAAATCGCAAGCCTTAGAAATTTTATAATGACCCCCAAAAATGTACAATACCTTAAATAGCATAAGATAGCATAACTGAGGAAGATACGCAACCTTTTCACAATTTATGAAATAAGGTTAAGGCAAGAAGAATGTTAAAGCAATAGCTTAACGCTCACACTCCCTTAAATCAATAATAGTATATAAGACCGTCATACAGTTTAAATATCAAGTAAACGATTACACCAATCACTGAAAAAGCGACACACGCTAAGTGTAATAGAACCTCAAATGAAACGGCCCGGTAAAGTATAGAGCGATCACAGTAAATCTCAGTAGCAAATGACATTGCTGAATGTTCTAGAATTTAGACACAGTGACCACCAACCAACAGGCAACGCAAGATAACTAGAATTTCTTAAGAGCAGCTCACAATAAATGACGACAGTTTGGGAAGTGGAAATTCAGTTGTGGTTTTAAACGCCAGCGTCAGTAACCCAGTGCAGCTTAGCCTGTCACTGCACAAATTCGCATCAAGCCAAACCACGCATGTAGACAAGAGAAACAAAGCAGGCTGATGTCTCGACGTCACATCCTGTATGGAGGATCTGATAACGATTCCTAGATAGTGTCTGGTCGCACATCTAGCAAGACGTGCCGATGAATACCAAGGTGTTCCCCTCGGTTTCACTTGCTTGCCACCACACAGGAACTGGACCACACGAGAAGACAGCAGCGCCGAAGTGGTCACTCAGAGTCCTGGCTACAAGTCTGCTCGAAGTTAGCGCATTCTTGGCCTGCACTCTGGCTGCGACGGCACGTTTTGTGGGAGAGGGGGGGGCCTTGAAATCTGCTCACGTCGGTTGAACCGTCACGTTTGGGGGTAGTGTCACAGATGCGGTTAAGCTAATGTACGTGAGGCATGTATTATTGTATAGAACAATGACAATAGAAATAATTCGAAAAAAATCACGGAAATAGAAATGCTATAGATTTTATGGGTGCTGATCTACTGAATCACAGTGGGGTATAAATAGGGAGAACTCAAATATGTTAACAGCCACATATCGTAGTGGGAAAAAATACGTATTCAAATCTAAATACGCTACTGGTCATTAAAATTGCTACACCAAGAAGAAATGCAGATAATAAACGGGTATTCATTGGGCGAATATATTATACTAGAACTGACATGTGATTACATTTTCATGCGATTTGGGAGCATAGATCCTGAGAAATCAGTACACAGAACAAACACCTCTGGCCGTAATAACAGCCTTGATACGCCTGGGCATTGAGTCAAACAGAGCTTGGATGGCGTTTACAGATACAGCTGGCCATGGAGCGTCAACACGATACCACAGTTTATCAAGAGTAGTGACTGGCGTATTGTGACGAGCCAGTTACTCGGCCACCATTGACCTGACGTTTTCAATTGGTGAGAGATCTGGAGAATGTGCTGGCCATGGCTGCAGTCGAACACTTTCTGTATCCAGAAAGGACCGTACAGGCCTGCAACATGCGGTCGTCCATTATCCTGCTGAAATGTAGGGTTTAGCAGGGATTTAATGAAGGGTAGAGCCACGAGTCGTAATACTTCTGAAACGTAACGTCCACTGTTCAAAGTGCCGTCAATGCGAACAAGAGGTGACCGAGACATGTTACCAATGTCACCCCATACCATCACGCCGGGTGACACTCCAGTATGGCGATGACGAACACACGCTTCCAATGTGGGATCACTGCGATGTCGCAAAACATAGATGCGTCCATCATGATGCTGTAAACACAACCTGGATTCAACTGAAAAAATGACGTTTTGCCCTTCGTGCACCCAGGTTCGTCGTTGAGCACACCATCGCAGGCGCTCCTGTTTGCGAAGCAGCGTCAAGGTTAACCGCAGCCTGGTCTCCGAGCTGATAGCCCATGCTGCTGCAAACGTCGTCGAACTGTTCGTGCATATGGTTGTTGTCTTGCAAACGTCCCCGTATGTTTATTCAGGGATCGAGACGTGGCTGCACGATGCGTTACAGCCATGCGGTTAAGACGCCTGTCATCTCGACTGCTAGTGATACGAGGCCGTTGGGATCCAGCTCGGCGTTCCGTGTTACCCTCCTGAACCCACCGATTCCATATTCTGCTAACAGTCATTGGATCTCGACCAATGCGAGCAGCAATGCCGCGATACGATAAACCGCCATCGCGAAAGCCTTCAATCCGACCTTTATCAAAGTCGGAAACGTGATGGATCGCATTTCTCCTCCTTACACGAGGCATCACAGCAACGTTTCACCAGGCGACGCCGGTCAGCTGCTGTTTGTATGTGAGAAATCGGTTGGAAACTTCCCTCATGTCAGAACCTTGTAGGTGTCAACACCGGCGCCAACCTTTTGTGAAAGCTCTGAAAAGCTTATCATTTGCATGTCACAGCATCTTCTTCCTGTCGGTCTCTAGCATGCCATCTTCGTGGTGTAGCAATTTTAATTGCCAGTGGTGTATAAATGTGGAAAGATTTCATTAAATGTGTTGCTACTCGTCCTGTTCACAATTCTGCGTGTCGAAACATAAAACGCTGATTTACTCATTAGTTACAAGGTAACAGGCGCAGGGCATGGTGTGGTCAACAAAATTACGTTCATCATTGGAAACGCCTTAACTCGCATAAAATATATAATACCGTATTTTGAGGACTATAAGACGCCCTTTTTTCCTTCGAAAAATTGCCTCCAAATTTCATGTGCGTTGCAACGTCCCCTTTTGAACAATTATACACGTGACTGGGCTTAAACTGACACACAATATTTTTTAGCGCAACGCAATCTGACTTTCAAAGATCCCTGCAAAAGAATGGCCCTGAGTAACATTAAACTATACCTTTCACAAATCACTTACCTCATAAAAACCTTCGTTACTCGAACTACTGCAATACAGCGAGCGCCACTACTGCCAGCTAAATAAAAGATTCAAACTACGGAAGGCACTAACTACTGATAGGCATAGTTAGCAAATGAAAGATTTTAATAGAGAACAAACAATGTATTTACCTTAATAGTGTTGAAAAATCATAATATACATAGCACTTCATGACACCCGGTCTTACAAATTTCAAAACTCCGCCATATCTCTCCCCACATCCACAACTGCTGGCGGCTCACCTCCAACTGCGCAACGCTACGCGCTGTTAACATCCAGCTGCCCAACACTACAATGGCAGACAACAATGCAAACTAGCCACAGCCAGTGATTTTCATACAGAGCGCAACGTGGCGTTACCAATATAAGAACCTAAACAGCCTACATACATAGCGCCCATGATCCCCACAAAAAATTTTACAAATTGCTTTGGGCAGTGGCCAATAATGATTTGATAAAATTTTTCATAATTACAATAACAAAGAAATCAAATGCACACACTTATTGATACAATGTTGGTCAAATCTAAAATTTTCTCACAGTCCATAAAGACAGTCCTGATCGTTCATCACAGTAAAATAGCAGTGTTTTTCTCAAAGTCTGAGCAGCAGAAGAAAATGCACACAGAAGCAGTGGATTTCCATGCAGTCTTGAAGAAGTAGTGTTGTCCTTCCAACGAAAAGACAGTGCTGGCTCTTGACATGCAGACAGGTAATGGGCCACAACAGAGCAAATCCACCGCAGAGTCAGTCGAAGTTTTGAAGTATATTGGTAGGTAGGTCATCACAGAGTACACCCACTGTAGTCCTGGTAGAGAGTATGGTATTGGTGGGCCATCAGAGGTGCAGACCCACTGCAGTCCTTGTAGAAATAATGGTACTGGTGACTCAGCAAAGGTGCAGACCCACTGTAGTCCTTGTAGAGATGGCCAGCAGCCATCTGCTGCGACTGAGCAGGTGCACAATCACCATCGAAGAGTCTTGCAGACAATATAGCAAGTCCATAACCACCACTTGTGCACTCACAAAGTGTTTGGAATTGCCCTTAGAACCAGCAATGCTGTTATCCAGTCCCTTGCTGAATTATTAACACATGTGCAAATACTAACAGTCCCTACTTCTCACATATTGTCCATATACTATGACCAACAGAAACGTGTGCAGTGAAAAGGAACTTACAAGTTAATAATATGATGAACTGGTATCGATTACAATTTTATAACATAAGAATACAATTACAAAGGTACAAAATACATCATTAAAGAATATAACAATACAGATAACATTTGTAGTACAGGCTTTACAAAAGAATAGAAATAAACATATACATCAGTGTTACAGGAATTATGACATAAGTAAATACATAAAAGATCAGAATAACTTTTGAAACATAACTTCACACATGAGCATTAAAACAAAACAGAATAAATAATGTCTAAGCATCTTTACAAAGTAAATTACATATTATCAGAAAAATTATACAACCTTACTCTCATCAGATAAACACATAAAGACAGAAAGTACACAACTACCCAAGGGTACACAAAGACATAGTGGGATAACACAAGGAAAGGACAGGGTTTGTTTTACTGCAGTATTTTGCAAACAAAACTTTCTTTACTTCTCAGAGATCTCCCTTCATTCTTCATTATTTCCAAAAAGTCCCATCTATACCTGCTTTTTATACTTTTTTTGTATAACTTCTCAATGCATTTCTTCCAATGCATCCCTACTCATTCTCTTATATAGTCTACCCCCTCTTAAGCTAATTTAAATCTACTGAGCTCAGATGTTAAACTAAAGGATGAGGCAATGCAGCAGCGCAAAACAATTAATACAAACAGCAATAAAAAAATGGAAACTGCCAAAGCAAGCTACAGTTAATCTAAATTACCAAGCAAATGCGAAATTACAACTAATGTGAGCCAATGTGCAGCAACAAGGAAAATAAAACAGTAGTAAAAGTGGCTTAACAAAGTAATAAAAAGTTAAATTTAGTAGCACTATGCCTGGCAAAAAAGCAGCAGCAAATGCAATAACTTATATCTAAACATGACAAAACTCAAGCAGAAAAATATTACAGTAAAGACAACAATGCAGATAAGGGAAATGGCCATTCACGTCTTAATGTCTATGTCATTAAAGTGGTGCACCACAAAAACTTATTCTGTGAAATAAATTACCAAATTTTTGAAAAGAAAATTATGTATGCAGTTCCTGTGAAGGGAAATTGGTACATCTATAACATTTTATTTTAACCAATGCTTCAGTGCAGCTAGAAACTAGATATTAAACAAAATAGGCAAAGCAAGGCGTGAAACGTCATTCACTAGCCATATGGCATTTCATAATGCCGTAAACAATCTTTTAACTAGCAAGACAATAGACATAAAATGTTTCTCATCATTTCATTTCAGTAAATACACTCCTGGAAATGGAAAAAAGAACACATTGACACCGGTGTGTCAGACCCACCATTCTTGCTCCGGACACTGCGAGAGGGCTGTACAAGCAATGAACACACGCACGGCACAGCGGACACACCAGGAACCGCGGTGTTGGCCGTCGAATGGCGCTAGCTGCGCAGCATTTGTGCACCGCCGACGTAAGTGTCAGCCAGTTTGCCGTGGCATACGGAGCTCCATCGCAGTCTTTAACACTGGTAACATGACGCGACAGCGTGGACGTGAACCGTATGTGCAGTTGACGGACTTTGAGCGAGGGCGTATAGTGGGCATGCGGGAGGCCGGGTGGACGTACCGCCGAATTGCTCAACACGTGGGGCGTGAGGTCTCCACAGTACATCGATGTTGTCGCCAGTGGTCGGCGGAAGGTGCACGTGCCCGTCGACCTGGGACCGGACCGCAGCGACGCACTGATGCACGCCAAGACCGTAGGATCCTACGCAGTGCCGTAGGGGACCGCACCGCCACTTCCCAGCAAATTAGGGACACTGTTGCTCCTGGGGTATCGGCGAGGACCATTCGCAACCGTCTCCATGAAGCTGGGCTACGGTCCCGCACACCGTTAGGCCATCTTCCGCTCACGCCCCAACATCGTGCAGCCCGCCTCCAGTGATGTCGCGACAGGCGTGAATGGAGGGACGAATGGAGACGTGTCGTCTTCAGCAATGAGAGTCGCTTCTGCCTTGGTGCCAATGATGGTCGTATGCGTGTTTGGCGCCGTGCAGGTGAGCGCCACAATCAGGACTGCATACGACCGAGGCACACAGGGCCAACACCCGGCATCATGGTGTGGGGAGCGATCTCCTACACTGGCCGTACACCACTGGTGATCGTCGAGGGGACACTGAATAGTGCACGGTACATCCAAACCGTCATCGAACCCATCGTTCTACCATTCCTAGACCGGCAAGGGAACTTGCTGTTCCAACAGGACAATGCACGTCCGCATGTATCCCATGCCACCCAATGTGCTCTAGAACGTGTAAGTCAACTACCCTGGCCAGCAAGATCTCCGGATCTGTCCCCCATTGAGCATGTTTGGGACTGGATGAAGCGTCGTCTCACGCGGTCTGCACGTCCAGCACGAACGCTGGTCCAACTGAGGCGCCAGGTGGAAATGGCATGGCAAGCCGTTCCACAGGACTACATCCAGCATCTCTATGATCGTCTCCATGGGAGAATAGCAGCCTGCATTGCTGCGAAAGGTGGATATACACTGTACTATTGCAGACATTGTGCATGCTCTGTTGCCTGTGTCTATGTGCCTGTGGTTCTGTCAGTGTGATCATGTGATGTATCTGACCCCAGGAATGTGTCAATAAAGTTTCCCCTTCCTGGGACAATGAATTCACGGTGTTCTTATTTCAATTTCCAGGAGTGTATCATAAATTAAGAACTCTACAGTGTAATCATGTTTTCAAGTTTGAGGGTGTCGTATTTACGATGCTTTCTACAAAGGATTTTTTTGTCTCCACCTGTGCCTCTGAAAGGCACACACTAATGGCTTTTTTCCAGGCGACTGTCGTGCAGCTGGGTACCCACAACGCATTACGTGAATGTGGTCACTTAACTTTCTTACCGAAATATTTACGACAGCAGTTTCCACTACAGTGACAGTCTCATATAAAAATATTTCACAGGTCAAGAATTTGGGTTACAAATCTGTAGAAACAAAATCCTATTGATATAACAGTGTCCAAAAAAGTTTCGTCGGCATTGTAATACATTCACGCATTTACATACATTTCATAACTCTTAAAGTACGATTCTTGGTTTACAACAACCTTTTTCACAAACCAGAGTCCCTAACCACTACTCATTATTCCTTACCTTATTAGTCGACACATCTTCAATATTTCATCATAACAGATACGTAGCATAATCAAATAACTCATATAGCATCAGCTTATTGATCATAAACATACCGCAACAGCATAATACACATAGTCATCGTAGTAATAATATCATAACACCTCAGTCAAATCTCAAAAACGTCATAGCATTCTGCAATAACGTCAAAACCTAAATAAAAATCCTATGCTCATTTCAACAGTGTCATGTACCTCCAATGTACTTTAAAAATCATGTTCCCATACCAAATACATTATTCAGAGCTCTCATAGTATCACAATGGTTCTGAAAAAATACGAACAGTTCACAAAGTACAGATGAAATACAATTTCATAAGTGTGAAATTATCCATCTGTGTAATTGCGTAAACATGTGTCACTAATGTAGTAAAAAAATGTTTGTTTCTCTGTTAAATAATCATATAGCTATGTAATTTATTTGTTAGAGAAATATGGTACAGATGTGTAAAGTTGTATAAGCAAATACCATATTAGCTAGGGCTTATTGTGCTTGCCAAACACATGGTACACAAAGTAGGCATGTAGCCCCTGAGGATAAATGTAATTATACCCTCAGGTGTTACAGTTTACAGCTATGGAGTGAAATGTATCACGGAAAACTTTCTTTGTAATTCAAAAATCTTGAAAAATAAATGGTTTAAGTACAAAATTAATCACTCAAATGCATGTCCTGTAGCGCTAAAGGTGCGTCTTGCTGTAAGATAATTATGTGGAACTGTCGTAGTTATCGTCCTCTTTAATAAAATTTTGCTGAAGTCAATGTACTTACCTCATCATAAAAGAAAGTGAAATGCTTTGCGTATAGATATCGTAGTTATTACGAACCTTACCGCGATCAAGAAAGTACTATAATGTAACGTATTGTTGTGCTACGAAAAAGGCTGTCTCATTGTAGCTATACCTCAAAAGTTACTACTAAAACATGTTTTACTTTCCAGAAGAATTCAGAAAAACTGTGCAGATATAAAACAGATACAGCGCAAAAGCAATAATATAAATTGTGTCACTCATTAGTTGTGTCGTGATATAACCGTGTAGCTGTCAAATAAACTAACCATTGTGTCATCTGATATCTCTCAGAAAGTACTTTAAATCCAGAATGTATTTTCAAATAAACCAAAATGTTGCATTAAAATCTCATTAGCAGTACCGTTCCATGTTCAAAGTATGTGAGCCTTATGGTCGTTACGTAATCGTGCCACTAACAAGCAAGAATGTACAACACTGTGTCGTCTGCTCACTATAACAATGCATTCGTAATTACTGTCTAAATAAGTTGCCCAGGTTCTTGACTGGATATTTAACTTGAAACATTGTTGCGTGGTAACAGTTTCTTAAGTCTGACAAAGCATACTAGAAATGTGAAGTGAAAAGTTTTATGGCAAAGACAAAGTTAAAAAGCAGATTATCTTTCAATAAACGGTTTTATATGTGAAATGTGGTGCAAGCCTTTACTCTTCCTACTATGCAAAGCTCGAGCTTCAACGGAATTATCATGTCGTATACGTCGGTAAAGAATACTGGAATTTTTCTCAAGGTTAGCGTCTATGTAATTTTTCCCTGAGCCAGCGGACGCACGTGGCTGCCTGCGGTGCGAGTCATTGTCTGTCTCTTTGTTGGCACGCGTCGTTACTGGGATTAGGAGATCTAACTTCTACAAATTCACCTTGTCGAGAGTGCCCTGCTCTGTTTGAATCCCGCCAGTTCTGATGGAATTCAGGCCTGTCGTTTTGTTGGTAGTTTACGTAGTTTCTTGTTTGTCGGTCATGTGGTGGAGAATTTCTCCCGGAATCGTAACTGTGCGCAGAACTGTTGCGTCTGAAGTTATTTTGTCTCCATTGATAATAATTATTTTGGTTCCCATATTGTCTGTTTCTATGGTTATCTCTGTCACATTCATTACTATGGAAGTGCGATCTTTCTCTGTACCTATTATTCTGGCAATGGTTGTCATAAGGGTGGTGTCTTTTTTGGTCACGATTTGTGTTGTGAGAATAGCATTGTCGTGTCCAGTTATTATTTCTTTCATCGCGGAATTGCGATGGGTGTGACCTGTAATTGTTGTGTTCCTGTTTTCGCGTTCCGCGATTGTCAGTGTCAATTTCTAATTCTTGTAAGAGTCCCTGAAAAGCTTCAATGTCGTCTTTGCAACGTCCTGCCAAACTAATATGTCGTAAATGTTCAGGTAATTTGATTAAGCAAATGCGGATGAGTGCTGAGGGGCTGTACGGGTTTGACAGGCACTGATTCTTGTGCAACATGTCTTCAAATTATTTCACAAGACTGGAAAATTCAGATTCTCCGAAATGTTTCATCATTATGATGCTATGTTTTACTCGGTCTTGTGTAGCTTGAGACCAATATGCTGAGAGGAAGGCATGGTAAAATTCCCCTTCACTGGGACAATCGTGAATGACCGATCGCATTCTTACAGCAGGTTCATTCTCTAAATAGCCACACATAAATTCTAATCTGTGCTCTAATGACCAGTTGGGTGGAAAACAATGAGATAATTGATGGAACCACGCTTGTGGATGAATGTCGTTGCCAGAATTCTTAAATGTTTTAAATTTACGTGTAGTAATGAACACCTTATAGTCAAAATCATCATGTCGGCGAGTCGCATGTCGGTCATTGTTACGTCGTTTCGGCGGTTCCATCTCAAAATTCGGTGTACCTTGCCAATTTCATTCATAATTTCCGAAGTGCGCTGTGTTATTATTTTGTGGCTGTTCCGTATTTCCATGTCCCCCTTCCCGTATTGGGGCGCGAGTGTCCCCTGAAATACGTAATTCTTGTATTACCTGTGTCAGCTGATCTTGTACTTCCCGGATTTCTCTTTGGTGTTGCGTATTAATTTGATTCTAATTTTGTTTGAATTTCCTAATTTGTTTGCACTCTTCTGTGTCATTAAAGACTACCGCTTTTGTGTCATTCAGATTATCATCTACCTTCGTAGATAAATTATTTAGCTGGTCCGAAAGTTCAACTACTTTATCTGATAATGTACTAATTTCCTCCATGTGTCTTTCTGAACCAATTTTCAGAGTATCTACTGTGTCCTTTAGGTTTTCCTGAGTTTTTGCAAGTTGCGTAACCGAATCGGTAGATGCAACTAAGTCAATTTTAGCTTGGAAGGTCTCATGATTTTCATGAACAATAGTTTGCAGTTCTTTTATGGCTGCTTCGTTTTTCTGTAATGCATTTTCATGACGCAAAAAAATAGGTTGGAAATGCTCACAAATTTGTGTTTTTACGTCGTTACAGACTTTTTGACATTTCGATTCGATTTTATGTAACTCAGTAGTTAAATCTTCACGAGTTTGTTCAAGTGTGGTGTGAAGATTTTGTTCCATTGTGTCTAACTGATGCTGTGTTTGTCTCTGGTGTTGTTCCATTGTGTCTAACATTTGAAGATTTTGTCCCATTTGTTTCAGATTTTGTTCAAGCGTTGTGTCTAACTTTTGTAGCCTTTGTCCCATTTGTTGCATTAACTGTATTAACAATGCACTGGTGTCTGAAATGTGTTCCTCAGTGCTTTTCGGCAGTGAATTTGCACCAGCAACATTCACATTTTGACAAGCAGAAAATGTGTCTTGACTTATTTGAGAAAACGGTGAGGACCCAAAACCTGAATCTACAGCATTTGCAAGATTGTGTCCTGCCATTTCGGATTCCTGAGGCAAACTATTGCTGACCGATCGATCGATAATGCTTCCCTGTTCACTAATTGTTTCACTGTCTACACCATTATTTGCCGCCCGCTCCATTTCCTTATGCACAATTACCAAATTACCACTTTGAACATTAGTTAATTCATTACTCGGTGGCGCTAACACACTGCTTTCGTCTTCACTGTCATTTCTCAGTTTACTTTGGAGACTAGTATTACGTTTTTCACACGCCATTATTGTCACAATATTTCACACGATAACACAGAAAAGCACAATTTGAAGAGCAAAAATAAGAGAACACATTAACGTAGCACCGAAAATAATATCTCGTTAATTGCAACCGCAGCTGCGAAATACTTGCTGCAAATCTACCTGCATGCAACAATAACAATGAAAGACTGCAACTACAAAGGAGATTCTCTCTACAATTACGCGCTAGCAATAAACAATAGCTACACTAATTACACAAACTACAAGAAAAAATCAAAAGATTCCAGTGAGGTATCCTCGGCTAAGGGTCGACATATGATACGTCCCCTTTTGAACAATTATACACGTGACTGGGCTTAAACTGACACACAATATTTTTTAGCGCAACGCAATCTGACTTTCAAAAATCGCTACAAAAGAATGGCCCTCACTAACATTAACCTATACCTTTCACAAATCACTTACCTCACAAAAACCTTCGTTACTCGAACTACTGCAATACAGCGAGCTCCACTACTGCGAGCTAAATAAAAGATTCAAACAACGGAAGGCACCTACGGAAGGCACTAACTACTGATAGGCATAGTTAGTAAATGAAAGATTTTAATAGAGAACAAACAATGTATTTACCTTAATAGTGTTGAAAAGTCATAATATACATAGCAGTTCATGACATCCAGTCTTACAAATTTCAAAACTCCGCCATATCTCTCCCCACATCCACCACTGCTAGCGGCTCACCTCCAAATGCGCAACGTTACGCGCTGTTAACATCCAGTTGCCCATCACTACAATGGCTGACAACAATGCAAACTAGCCACAGACTGCACACAGCACAGCCAGTGATTTTCATACAGAGCGCTACGTGGCGTTACCAATATAAGAACCTAAACAGCCTACTTGCAGCGTCTTATACTCGATATTAATATCAAAATGTCCAGTGTCTGATTTAAAACTTCCACCAGTATTAAAAATGGCCATGTATTCGATGCCGTGGGGAATTTATCTCTATGTGGCAATATTGGATTCAACAGGCAGCAGCAGTGCACCACCTATGCGACGACCCAGAATATTGCCTAGCCTATAATGTTTCGTTTCAGTATACGGTGCGAGTAAACTTGAACTGAAAGTGAGTTGTGTTATCAGAAACAGTACAATATTTTTGTTAGTAGCTAGTTTCGTAATGGAAAAAAATAAATGATATTCATATGATGCTTCCTATAAACTGAAGGTAATAACACATGCAGAAGCTGAGTGGCATTTAGGCCCTCCACCAACAGAAAAAAACCTTTCGCGATTGCCGGGCTATTAAAGAAGAACTGAATATAACGAGGAAGTCTAAATGTGCAAACAGAGTATAGAATGCAAAATGTCCAAAACTTGATGACGTATTGCAATAGATTCAAGGGCACCTAAAAATGGCACTGCAAATAATACAAAAATGGTTCAAATACACGCTCGCAAGCTAGTGCTAAAGTGGAACTTGATAGATTAAGGGTAGAGTTGGTTGGTGGTATAACTTTATGAATCATCGTAGACTTAGCGATACAAAGGCAAAAGATCTCAGAAAATGCCACAAGGGTGTGAAGAGAAAATATGTATCTTTCAATCGCTTTATTATTCAACATCGAAGAAAAACCGGTGTGGAACGAAGCCAAATAGGGAACATTAACGAAACTCCTCTGACATTTTGTGTGCCGAGGAGCGTAATTGTTGCCGTGAAAGGTTTTGAAAGTGTTAGTATAAAAACAAGTGAACAAAAAAATTCACTTCGCTGTTGACCTTCCGAGTTGTGCTGATGGTATTAAACGTAATCCAATTATCATTTGTAAGCGCAATACAATGCCAAAACCTTCTAAAATAAAGCCAGGTGCTGTTGGTCACGTACGTGTCAATGGATAGAGGAAGAGACTGGTATGAAATTATGGATCAACAGAGTGTGGGAAAGAAGGAAACGTGCATTACTAAAGAAGAATTCTCTTCGTGTGCTAGACTAGTTTAGAAGTCATTTGAAAAATTTTGTGAAAGGGGAACTGAGACAGGAAATAAAGAATTTGCTGTCATTTCGCGAGGGCTTACTTACTTCACAACTGCAGCTGCTTAATGTTTCGGTAAATAAACCATTTGAAGTGTACATGAGAGAGGAACGGAACAAATGGATGATGGATGAAACCCAACATGAATTCACGTCAGTGGGAGCTTTAAAACGACCTACAATCAAGTGTCAGTGGATAAAACAGCCGTGGTTTAGAGTGAGAGAAGACATTATTGTTAAATCTTTCCAGAACTGAGGCATAAGTAACGTTCTCGTTGGTAGTGAAGACCATCCCATATATGAAAAGGGCAAAGATGACGGCGAAGAGGAAGAAGAAGAATGTTCAGATGACGGTTTTCGGGGATTTTAAAGGTCAGGGTTCGGGTTTATATACTAAGAACTTCTGTGTTTGGCTTTGCAATCTGATAATAAAAATGGCAAAATATATTTTTGTTTAAAATTGATTCAAAATTAAGTTGCGTCTTATAGTTCGTAGTGTCTTATAGGTCATAAAATACGGCAACTAAATTAGCTCGTTGAGCTTTCCAGTCTTTCCATTTAATGACTCTGAATGACATTTAATAGACTGTGCCGCTATATGACAAAATCTCACATAAAAGACTAAGACCAAACATGCTGCTTAACATGTTAAAATTCAAATTCATTTTGAAAAAGAAAATCAAAATACTTAATGCAGAAATAAGCATTCAAATTATGCAACTCATGAAAAACTTAATTCAGTTATCTACAGGCTCACGTGGTTACATCGCATAACGGGTAGTGTTTTCCACACTAAATCACACTTCACACATAAAATTAGAGTAAACGCAACCATGAAATGAAGCCGCATTGTAATCTTTTGAATTAAACTTCTGTGACTAAATCAGACTGAAATGCACTATATGTCGAAATGAATGAAACCTTATCTAACTGCTAAGTACAACAAATAATCGGAGAACTCATCTTTTTTATTCACTTTTCATATAAACTAAGTATCTTCCGGGGAAGTGGAGTGGTGTACAGAATCGTCAGGCAGTACCAGCCACGCTCGTAGGCACTTAAAAGCAAACGGTATACCTCTGTCTCGTCCTGCGTTCAGTCTCATCCCCAACTAGCAGTGTAGTGTTAGGTTGGTAAAGCAAAGGCATAAAGTTATCATATCTCTGTTACGTCACAGAATTTTCGAAACAGATTTACCCATTTTTCCAGTAACACAGACGCATACCCAGGAAGGGATGTGGATCAGTATGGCACAATTCCACAATGAATGAACATTTTTCCCGATTATTCTTTTTCCGGAGCTTCATCATCAGCCCCATACGTTGACCCTACGAATACAGGAAAAGGGGAGCATCAGTGTGTCTCAAGTATCAGTGACCCACTCAGGAATTCCAAATGAAAAATCTTATAAACCGGGACTAATTCTGTCAATTTATAGCCTTTAAAAACACACATCAAAAATATTTTTGCGTCACCCCACTTCCCAGAACTCCTGAAGATGTTGACTGTGGATATTGTATCATAAACATAGTACCTTTCACTGTTCAGAGATGTCACTAAACTCGCCAAAAGCCCACCCAATGATGTAAACAATCATGCATGATGAGCGCCTATTAAACTGAGGGGGTCCGACAGCCGATGTTCCGGTCATTCCACCAAGAAGGAGATACACGGCTCGTGTTCTATGTAGTTCACCCACGCCTAGACGGTCTGTAACGTGGTTAGATCGCGTCCGCATTGTTACTTTGTGCCAGGAAGGGCTCTAAACGAGGGAAATGTCCAGGCGTCTCGGAATGAACCAAAGCGACATTGTTCGGACTTGGAGGAGGTACAGAGACACAGGAACTGTCGATGACATACCTCGCTCAGTCTACCCAAGGGTTACTACTGAAGTGGATGACTGCTACCTACGGATTATGGCTCGAAGGAACGCTGACAGTAACGCCACCATGTTGAATATTGCTTTTCGTTCAGCCACACGACGTTTTGTAACGACTAAAACTGTGTGAAATAGGCTGCATGATGCACAACTTCAATTCCGACGTCCATGACGAGGTCCATCATTGCAACCACGATACCATGCAGCGCGATACAGATGGGCCCATCTATATGTGGATGGACTGATCACGATTGGTATCACGTTTTCTTCACGGATGAGTGTTGCATATGCCTTCAACCATACTATTGCCGGAGACGTGTTTGGAGGAAAGGCGTTCAGGCTCAAGGCCTTAGACACTGCCAAGCGAGTACAGCATGGTGGAGGTTCCCTGGGCCGACGTACATCGCTGGTGGTCATGGAAGGCACCGTAACGACTGTACGACACGTGAATGCCATCCTCCGGCCGATAGTGCATGCATATCGGCAGCATATTGGCGAGGCATTCGTCCTCGTGGACGACAATTCACGCCCCCAGCCAGTACATCTTGTGAATGACTTCCTTCAGGATAACGACATCGCTCGACTAGAGTGGCCAGCATGTTCTCCAGACATTAACGCTATCGAACATGCCTGGTTAGATTGAAAAAGGCTATTTATGGGTGACGTTCAAAATGGTTCAAATGGCTCTGAGCACTATGGGACTCAACTGCTGTGGTCATCAGTCCCCTAGAACTTAGAACCACTTAAACCTGACTAACCTAAGAACATCACACACATCCATGCCCGAGGCAGGATTCGAACCTGCGACCGTAGGAGTCGCACGGTTCCGGACTGCGCGCCTAGAACCGCGAGACTATGGGTGACGTGACCCACCAATCACTTTGAGGGATCTACGCAGAATCGCCGTTGAGGAGTGGGACAATCTAAACCAACAGTACCTTGATGAAGTTGTGGATAGTATGCCAGGACGAATACAGGCCTGCATCAATGTAAGAGGACATGCTAATGGATATTATAGGTACCAGTGTGTACTGCAATCTCGACTACCACTTCTGAAGGTCAAACCGTATGGTGGTACAACATGCAATGTGTGGTTTTCATGAGCAATAAAAAGGGCGGAAATGTTGTTTATGTTGATTTCTATTCTAATTTTCTGTACAGGTTCCGGAACTCTTGGAACCGAGGTGATTCCAAACTTTCTTTGTTGTGTGTATATAGGGTACTTCAGGGGACGTGTATATTTATTAAACCGTAAGATATACAGCTATGACATTTTTGGCACATATTTACCAGTTTCTCAAATTTAGATTACAAATATTAAACATGCCCTCCACTATCGAAATGAACAATACCACATAGATAGTAGAATTCCTCCCATACTCGAGTAAGTGCGTCCATCATCACTGATGTTTCGGCAGTGCGAACCCGGGTTTTCTACACCTCTAGGTTCTATGGTAGTATTGATGCATGAACTTTGTCCTTAATGAAATCACACAGGAAGAAGTTACAGGACGTCAAACATGGTGACCATGGGAATCAGCTAAGTGCTAAGTCGCCGGTTGTTTGACGACCTTCTCAATGCCTCGGTACAGTTACATTCACGTATTCACGTAATTGGTGACTCTAGTTAATAGGCTGTCCCAAATGAAGTTTTTCACGTCCTGTCTCGCAAACAAGTTTTTTAACATGGCTAGTTACTGCTGACCGTTAACCGTGTTCGTGTCAAGAAGAATGGGTAGTAAAAAGACGAGTGGAATATCACACAGGACATACTGACTTTGAGTGAAGCTCGTACACGTTCAATGTATGCATGTGGGCGCCATAGTCCCAAAATTCGAACTTTGTGTCTGTTTACGTTCCCACTAACGGGGAAATTCGCTTCATCACTGAACATGACGTACAGTGAGAGAAAGTTATCATTGTCAATAGTATCTTAAGGTCGACAGAAAATGCCACACGTTTCTTTGTTGTCATCTGGAACGTGTACGGATTTGTCACCAACCGACGTTTTAAAACACCCCGAATTTTTGTTGTAGGCAGTAATAAATCCCGACTGGAACGTCGAGTTGATTTTGTAGTACTGGATTGGAAAGCGGTTTGAATTCGTGCACCTTTTTCGTAGGAAACTCGAGGGTGACTGGGACTCTTTTCCTTACAAACACATCCTATGTCTACGAGCTGTCGACACCATTGGTGAACTTTCCATACATTCGGAGATATGTCTTTGCACTAAAATCACGGAATTAAACTTCGCAAACTCCATACTATAAAATGATTTGTGCTACAGAGTTGCCACTTTGCAACATGAGATGGTAATTAAGCAAACAGAAAACAACCGACATCTAACGGTAATGAATACAAACTAGACAATGTACTCTTTCTTCCAATAATCGAGCCTTGGTGCAGCGGTCGATAGTTTGGACAATACTTTCTAAAACGCGTACTCTTTACGAAACACCCTGTATATCGCAACACTTGGTTTTATTTATTATGATTTACCTCGAACCGGTTACTGTACTTTAGCAGAAGCGGAACATTTGGTGAATGGGAGTATCCTAACCCTTTAAAATTACACATCCCAGTCGTAATTAGCTGTACTCCGAATTTGTGCACTCGTACCACCTGTGATAGTATCTCATATGTGAACAGGCTAACAGCAACAAAGTGTTTATGCGTCGTACTGCATACAGAGAGTACACATGCGCGTGTCCTGTCCTCACAATGTACTGGTTCCTTATCAGAATCTTGAGACTCTTCCTTTTCGGACCGCAACTAAGGACTTTTTAGGTACTCTTTCAAACAATCAGCAGAATGTATATGTAGTTACAAATAACATAATTTAGTGCAGAATCAAGCCAAAATAAAATCTTTGCTATGTATAAATCAGAGACTAAGTAAACCAACAGCTAGTAAAAGGGCTGTCAACGTGTCACATTCACGTTGAGCATTAGACACACAGCTTTAGTTTGGCTTTACAAGTAATTGCGTGGAAATCGTAATCATAGCTGCTTTCTCAATTTTCAATAGTAATTTTGTAGATGAAACTATGCTTTCATTAGTCTCAAGTGATCTAATGTGTCCATCGGGAACTGTAATATGTACATGAAAGCTGCTTACCCCAATCCATACTTAATCATGAGTTACGTATACTCATATCCCAGTCGTAACCACTGCGACCGTAAATTGATCAGCAACTGTTGTCCGCAGCTCGTGGTCGTGCGGTAGCGTTTTCGCTTCCCTCCCGCGGATTCCCGGGTTCGATTCCCGACGGGGTCAGGGATTTTTTCTGCCTCGTGATGACTGGGTGTTGTGTGATGTCCTTAGGTTACTTAGGTTTAAGTAGTTCTAAGTTCTAGGGGACTGATGACCGTAGATGTTAAGTCCCATAGTGCTCAGAGCCATTTGAACCAGAAACTGTAATTTTGTTTTCCCCGCCAATTAATAAATGTTTTCTTCAGCGTTTTCCATATTACATTTCGTTTCTCTTTTTCATTTTGTAAATCTGGGACATTTAACACATTTTTTGCTAATTTTACCAAAAGACAAGAGGAAATAATATTTGACACGTAGCTGACAAATTTTGACATTTACTTTGTTTGCGTAGATTATTGAAAGTGTATGCTGATTTCTTTCAAAAGAACGCACTCGTTCGCCGTAGTCAAACTGTTAATGGTGGCATTGCGCGTTGCAGCTATCTGTTCTTTGAGCGTTTTCATTCAAACATCAAACCATTTCACCCTTCAGTTGTTTCCGCTGGGTCCCTAATAACGTGTTTCTTACTATCTTCTCATAAGTGTATCAATTGTAGCACGGTGCTATACTACCCTCACTTGTTTGCTTCGTGCGCTAGCGTTCTCGCTTCCCACGCCCGGGTTCCCGGGTTCGATTCCCGGCGGGGTCAGGGATTTTCTCTGCCTCGTGATGGCTGGGTATTGTGTGCTGTCCTTAGGTTACTTAGGTTTAAGTAGTTCTAAGTTCTAGGGGACTGATGACCATAGATGTTAAGTCCCATAGTGCTCAGAGCCATTTTCAGTTGTTTGCTTTGAGCCGTCAAAGTGCTACGCTTATAACCTAGTCGTCGAACTCACATAACCTCCCCCCCGTCCCTCCCTCACTCTCTCTCTCACACACACACATACACACACACACACACACACACACACACACACACACACATACACACACGCACACGAAGCGGTTTTCATTCTTCATTTTCTACTCTCGCGTATGGTGGTGGAAGATGGGACGAGTAAGATACGGAAGGTGGCGTGTAACTTACGTTGGTTTCTGTCCAACTCTTTTCGCATAACCGCGGTTATTTGTTTGTTGTTCTTGAGAGCGCTGACGTCACCAGAGGTACAGAGAAGCTGGGGTGGAGTGTGTGGCGGGGCACAGGGCAGCTCACGGTTGCAGAGAGACGCTGGAGCAATCGAATAAACATTGTGTTTTCCTTTGTCCCAGCCGGCACTGGTGTCCCTCGTCCCGCTGACGTCGAACTCCGCTCACTTGGCGATTTTGTCTGCTTTGCTGAAGACGCATTTCTGTTGCCCGTGTCCCAGCTGCGACAGCCACGGCGAGGCTCGCTACGCCGGCAGCAAACTCTTCAATGACGGCCGCGAGCTGGTCTCCGGTGACAAGCGGCACTCTTTCCACGCCGACCGGCTCCCCATGATGGCGAAAAGCGGATGCTGGTGGGTGGATGTCCCCTGCAGCAGCCGTGATGAGGCCCCGCTTCCTAAGCCCAGGAGTCGACCGTGTTGCTGGATCTGTCAGTCCCTTATTGCCAGTAGACATTGGCTGGTACGTATTTCTCAATACAACAAACGTTACTAACAGCCGTATACTTTAGGTTATTTTATTTTATTTCGAACGCTACCAGTTTGATTGGTACACCCGGGCAGATGTTGCGGGTAGCGTCACCTACATTCTCAGGCGCACATCAGGCAGCGCGGCACTATGTTACGACCTTTTTTCCAACTTTTGCATCCTTGAGCCCCCGGTTCACGATGTACGCTCCCCGGTTACTAAGGTCACAGATCACACTTTATTAATAATTACAATACAGAGTAATATCTCCTGTTACAGTTACCTTCTCTGAAAGTACACCAAGTCCTTTCATCCATACATATATTTTTCCATCATTCCTTACTTTTCTACATGAACGTGTATACAATGTAAATGTCATATTACTATATACATAACTAGGTCTACTTTGTGTCTTCGGATCGATGCCACAATGCCAGGTTTTGTAAGCGACAACATCACGATCTGCGAAGGATTCCAGTCTACGTAGTGACGCGTTTTCACAACGAACAATGGCGAGCGTAAACCAACCACTACCAGAATATCCTGTTCCGACGTCCAGGCTAAAATTAGCTCTGCAACCACGGAAGAAGATAGGTCCATTCAGAACTACATTTTGCGCTGTTCCGTTTACAACAAGTTTACTCTCCAAACTTATAATATGCTTCTAAACAGGCATGCGGTGCCGGCGTTGACGATACACACGTCTACGCGGCATAGTGCTCCAGTTGTGTTGCAGATAGAGCTCACAGCGGAATGATTCCGTTCGTCTGCGCTGCCCTCTTTTATATGTAGCGTTCGAAATGAAATAAAATAACCTAAAGTACACGGCTGTTCACAAATTTATTGAATTATTGAGGTAGATGGCTCCAAATCACTTGTGGCAAGAGTTATTCGTAATCTCCCTGGCCACGCCATTTCGGCAAATCGTG
This sequence comes from Schistocerca piceifrons, assembly GCF_021461385.2. NCBI lineage: Eukaryota > Metazoa > Arthropoda > Insecta > Orthoptera > Acrididae > Schistocerca > Schistocerca piceifrons. The sequence continues at coordinate 243,456,652 of NC_060144.1, forward strand.
CGCCCATCTCGGCCGACATATTTTGCTACTTCATGTTGCACAAAACTGTTATCAACATGCCCGCGCCTGGCGTACGGGTGAAGACTGCAATTCACTGCTGCAAATTCGCACTTAAACTACCTTATGCGGTGACACCACTGCAGCATTGTCTGTGTACATCGTATAACATATCGCAATTACGTCATAGTAAATTACTCAGAAACAGGTGAAATAGTTATTTAATCGAAGCAATCATTGTGACAGTATATACATTTAATTGATATCAACACGTTTTAGAACAATGTCCTTCGACACATTTAATTTCTATCTTTCTTCATTTTAATGCCTTTCATTGGAAACATTATTACAGGACGGAATATCCAGTTCTGCCCTGAGAATACTTCAAAGTTTCCCCTGAGCCAAGGCAACTAATGAACGTTTAAACATTGACACTTGAATGAGAAGTAGCCGGTTCAATCCTTGCGATGGTGGATGTTTCCACCATAAATACATCACAGGCTTCGGGAGAAGGGATGGCGCAGTACAATTCCTGACCACTAGCACTTGTGCGAATGTCATGGATTAAATTCTACATCTTCCGGAGTCTTTGAAGTAGTATTGATATGAGGATCTCTTGATGATGCTTCGTCGGTCGATAAGCGACGACAAAAATATAAAAATTACGTTGAGTTTCACAGTAAATGACTCTAAACGCGCGAATGTAGGATCAAACATGCAAGCTCCACAAATGATATGTTCGAAATGAATGAGAATGATAAAGACCTTTAAAATTTTGGCAGCTGACACACTAGGAGGTACTTAAGTTAACAGTTCCACAGTGTGTGCCGTGACAAGTACGACACAGCCAGGGACTGACGCAAACCAAGTGATACCGCCATGGTCGAATAGAGGACAGTCTTCAGGTCCCGAAAACTCGTCAGTTGGCGCAGTAGAATAGGAGGAGCCTACAGTTGGCTCTGATTGGGTTCATGAGCGATGCACGGACAGGACTGTATAGCGTTGATAAATCGCGAAGTCCTGCTGGTGTTACGTCAGGGGCGAGCAATACCATGGTGAACCACTACATCTGCAGTAACGTTGTCCAAAGCGAGACTTAATGCTGCCTGGTTGCGTTGGGGGCATTTGACATGATGAAGGAATTACTCTTGTACAAGCTGAACAGAGACGAATGAGAAACTGTCATAGATAATTGAAAAATCTACCGACATAAGCGATTTTGTTCTAGGGCAGATTGTTATGACCTGATGCCTGTGAAGAGACCTTGAAAACTGTGAATCTGGTCGGCAGTTCCTGTATAACTGTCATGAGCATCTGCGAGAAGTAGTCAAGCCACAAATAGGCTACATGGTACCGGAGATTCACGCCACATCACAGAAAATGGCGGTCGGAGGCTTGCCCGCTCTGTAAAACAGAATAGTTGACGACCGCTGGCAGATAAGGCGACAGAGTACATTGCTGGTACGGTTATAATGTTTAGCGATCACTGTTGAACATGAGGCTTCACTGCAGGCGACCATGCGTGCTCTCGTGTTGACCCAACGACATAGTCAATTACGATTGCACTGTGCACAGATTAGCGAGTTTGGACTGTGGATTAGTGTATTGCCTGAATGGATGAATCACGTTTCTTGTAACACCAGGTTGATGGACGTATCTAGATACACCATCATCAAGGTGAACGGCTGCCCATAGACGCACCGCACGATGAGGGGCTGTCACCTGTTCTTCCATGGGACCAGCAGTCGTAATGTAAGGCACCATGAAGCTCTTAACTATATGAACGTTACTGTGGACGACATGCATCCCGTCTCGTTTGATGTCTTCCCTGATAGCGATGCCATCTCACTAGGGTAATTTTCCTTATCGAAAGGACAGAATTTTCCTATAGTGATTTGAAGAAGACGATTTTGCAGTCACGTTAATGTGTTTGAAACGAAGTTCACCTGATATGAACCCAATGATCACATGTAGGACACTACTAGGTGCCTGCTTCAAGTCCACAAACCACAGACCTGTAGCTTACGGGACCTGGGTGCCTTCTGCATGGACGTTTGGTGCCACATACCTCTTGAGACCTGCCAGGAATTCGTGGAGTACATGCCACTCAGTCTAAAGGTAGACAAAAACGCTTCTAAGAATGCAGTCTTGTGGTTTTGTGTAGTCTAAGTGGTTCGGTGTACTCATAGTGGTTTGGTCTATCAGTAAAAACTGACCGCCGATGAGCTGGAATGTATCTTTGATGGACGTACACTGTATTGTATAATTTATAAAAAACAGAGATAGAGAGAGAGAGAGAGAGAGTGAGTGAGAGAGAGAGAGAGAGAGAAAGAAAGAAAGAGAAAGAATATGAATTGCTAATATTTGTAATTAATTCTTCCGAAAGCTGACAGTTTGGAAGATTGATATATCATAGTGACTAAAATAATGGCATAATGTATAAATATATATAATCAGGAGTTCAAATTTTAATAAACTCCAGCCTCCCGAATGGGCAAAATAAAACTCGTGCTTTACTTCTATTCTTTGTACTCATGCGCTGACTCGTTGCCGGGTAGCAGAAGAGCTTGGAGATGTCCATGATTTTGTTATGTATACTCCTATGGAATTATGTCCATTACACAAAAATTAATCCAAATGTGCTTGCAATGGTGTGAGGATGGCGCACAATTTACACACCACCAAACCAATTACTGCCAAAAGTTGTTAAAAACTGAAAGAGACTTGAATATTGAATGTTTCATTAAGAGCATTTTTACCACTTTTACCAGTTCAATCCTTACGATGCAGGCCTTCGCACTGAAGAGAGATTACACTGAAAAATAGTGTTTGGTACCCATACGAGAGGTTAACAATATGTTCTAATGAAATCGTGAGTACAACGAACCTTCTTTCAGAAATAGATCTTTTGCGTTACTTACTGAACGCCCGTTGAATAACCCCCTCGTATATATTGAAACAGTAACTCAAGAAGTTGATCTCCAGCATCCTGGCTGCCAGGATAATGAAGAAGATATTTTGTGTGAATCACGCCGCAGTTACAGGAGGACTGTGATAATTACATTTGTCAACAAGATGTTGAAGAGTAGTAGAACTCTGAACTACTACGACGATGGATCGGTCGTTAATCATCTGTTAGACTCCAGTTGCTGGCATGGCCCTCACGTTCTCCGAACCTGACACCGTGTGATTCGTTGACTTAGGAGGACGCATCAGGGTAGCTGTGACTGACATCAATGCGGACGCTTTAGGGCGAGGGTGTGTCGAACTGGACTACAGACTGGACGTGTGCCGTATGACTAACGGAGAAGATGTTGACCATTTGTAAACATAGCACTAAAGTTGCTTGAGTTACGGTTTCCATACTTACAGTATATAGTACCTAACCTCCATACAAACATTTTTAACGATCTTTCGAAAGTGCACGTGTAATTCTGATTAACCACCGACTTATCCTCATGGCATCCCACACGAATTCAACCGAACTGAAGTCGGGGGAAGGGGCTGACCATTCCCCGAATATCTCTCATTCCAAGAGCTCGCTGTTCGATGCGGACGCGCATTGTCATCCATAAAAAGGAAGTCACGATCGAAAGAAGCCCTGAAAAAACCGCGTGGGGAAGAAGTGCACTGTCACAATAACGACTAGCGGCAAGAGTACGGTATTCAGAGATACAGTGGTCAGTACGCTTATGCAGCATAATACCTCTCCACACTGTAAACTTGGACTACCAAAGGGATCGACAATGTTCTTGTGTGCATTACGTGTTCTCATCTATTGCCATACGGGTGTACGTCCAGAAACACTACTGACATTGAACATGCACTTATTTGCATAAAGCACGCGACCTCACTCCTTGTTGGTCCCGTTCCTATGCTCCTGGAAACATCGTGAACGTTGCCACCTACGTGCAGGTGTCACAGAAACACGACGCACGGGTCGTGCCAGCGAACAGACCGCCTCCATGCAGACGCCGTGTCGCTGTGGAGCGTGAGATTATGTGCCTTGGAATTGCACCCGTTGTTTCTTGATGTGGGTCCTTCTTGCCTGCCGCACAATACAGCAGTCTTCTGCTGCTGTAGATGACAGTGGTCGCACTTCTCGTCTCCTTCGAATGCTTTCCGGGTAAGTGAAAGGAAACTGTGAGCAATACCAAACTCCTGGGCTAAACTCGTCATACTTCGTCCTTCCTACAGCTTCCAGGTGATTTTTTCCCATGTGGCATCGTCCAGTTGTTGCCTCTCAGCCATGTTGTAAGAAGGACACCATCATAGTCCACCTTAATTGCTCGCTGATTGACGCGCACTTTCTTTTCCCGTTCCTTCAACTGTCTTTTGATGCGGGGCCTGCACCTTTTCACGCAATAGTCACGGGATGTAACGTAAGACGGGATGTAGTCTTCTGCCATTAATGTTCCATCTGAACATCAGAGAAGCAATGAAGGAAATAAGAGAAAGGTTCAGGAGTGGAATTAAAATTCAAGGTGAAAAAATATCATGTATGATTCGCGGGTGACAGTAGTGTCGTGAGGGGGAGTGAAGAAGACCTAAAGTGTCTGTTGTATGGAATTAATGAGTACAGAATATGGATTGTGAGTAAATCGATGAAAGACGAAAGTAATGAGAAGTAGAAGAAATGAGAACAGCGAGTAAGTTACATTAGGATTCATGGTGACGAAGTAAAAGAAGTTAAGGAATTCTGGTACCTAGGCAGCAAGGAGGACATCCAAAGCTGATTGGCACTGGCAAAAAGAGCATTCCTGGCCAAGAGAAGTCCCCTACTATCAAACATAGGCCTTTATTTGAGGAAGAAATTTCTGAGAAAGTACATTTCGAGCACAGCATTGTATGGTATTAAATAATGGACTGTGAGAAAAACGGAACAGAACAGAATCGAAGCATTTGAGATGTGCTCCTACAGACGGATGTTAAAAGTTAAGTGGTCTGATAAGGTAAGGAATGACGTTTCTGAGCAGAATCGGAAAGGATTGTGACGAAAACACCGACAAGGAGATGGGACAGGACGGTAGGACATCTGTTAAAACATCAGGGAATGACTTCCATTGTAGTAGAGAAAGCTGAAGAGGGCAAAAACTGTAGAGGAGCACAGAGATGTGAATACATCCAGCAAACAACCGAGGACGTAGATTGTAACTGGAGTTCTGAGATGAAGAGGCTGGTAAAGGAGAGAAAGGAAAGGAATTCGTGGCGGGCCGTATCAAACCAGTCAGAAGACCAATGGCTCAAAAAAAACAACAAAAAAACAAATAAAAAAAACACGCCTTGTGACACCAACCTTCTGTGCATGACTGGGAGAGCGCTGACAATATGCTCACGCATGTTCATTCATTTCGACCTAATAGTTTATAATTTATGTTACTTAATCTATCTCTTCCTTACGTGTTGCAGGCCAGAGAACATACCAGCGAGAGACATACCATTAAAAACCAGAAGGCTCCTTTGAAAATAAAGGCTTGTAGTCCTGCGCGTAAGTTGAAAATCATCACAAACTCCTATATTCTTTCATGCAGAAGATATTTTCCTATCAGATTAATCATTTGGATACAATCTGTATCATATTTCTCCTTTACGATGTTTGGCCGCATAATATAGCAAAACTAGGAATTAAATGATATAGTGTGGCTGCCAAGAAAAGTAATATTTAACAGGGCACCTTTTTTTCACAATTAATGTGGAACAGACGTGGGATCAGCAACAGAAACGAGTTATTTGACAACGCATATTCCGAAAACTAGCTATGTACACACTTTAAGAAGTATTGGTTATCTACCACGTATCATGTTTCATTCACAAGAGGCTATCGCTTTCGCACAAATACGCTGACAGTGTTTTCCCGATTTATGCCCCACTAAAGGCGCCGGAAGCCCCTTGTTTATGCGTCTGGTGCGGCAGCTCTTATGATGAATGGTCTGCGGCAGCCGTTTCTGAGAACTTCTGGCCATCCTTTCCAGAAGCCTCTGCCCGATACGAGGTTAATACACTCTGCACGCCGTGAAGAAAGTAAAGCTCAATAGAACAGCTCCCTCATTTTATGGACGTGACGAACCTTACAACGTAGTTCAAGCAAATCTAATGGACAGGATGTGCCGTAAATCGTCGATTATTTGAAACAAAAATTGGTAACGGGAAGCGGTGTTCGGGTACTTATTTTTCGAATAACAGATAATTTTGATCACATGTTATACGGTTCTCAATAAAATTCTTCATAGCATGGCACCGCATTGTCAATATCTAAAACTCTGCAAATTCCGAGGCACTGTTGCCTCCTGAGGAGGCCACATTCAACAGCGGCCACATATTCTGAAACATTTTATCGACAGTGAAAGCACCCATGGAGGCCTACGTTTACACATTTTACCGACATTGTTAGGAATATGAAACGAAGAAACGCCGAATTAAACACAGAATTGTACATTAATTTTTAACTATGTTTCTTATAAATAACATAGCAGGTTGAATGCATAATCTTGTTTAATGTAGTCCTACATTCTAAAAAAAGAGGTCTAAAATGTTTAATTGATCTGATATTATTTTTTTCTCAGGCTGACTGCATAGACTATTGTAGTCCTACATTCTAGAAAAATAAGTCTAACATTGTTTAAATGAGTTGATATTATTGTATTCTGCTGATATGCGTTTGTTTACCGTCAAATCTGGCAAAAGTTTTAGAAATAGCAACTAGACTATATTACGTTCTTATTGTTCTTCTAACCGTTTCATTGTCGTTTCACGGAAGAGGAAAGTTTTCTTGTGGAAGTTCCTTTTCTAGCATGATAGATGTCACAACGCCTTAGGGGCTCAGCATTCGTTTGATGAGTACAGGCTTGGCAACCACGAGGTTCCTGGACTGGGGAGTGAGAAGCGCTGCCAGTCTTCTGTCAACGTAAGCCCTGGGCTTGCCTCGGCTGTTGGGGCTTGACCACTCGTCTCGTATAGGGTGCCTTAAATGATGCTGCTTCCTCGGAATGCTACACAACAAGTCAAGCAAATAACATTAGTAGTTATATTTCTATAAAGCAGATTGAGAATACTTAACTTTAATGTACAAAGCTGTCGTAAGCGATGGGCGACATGCAACTTAAGTCAGAGTCGTGTACTACATGTCATGTTCAGGCAAGTCTGTCACACGGTTTGTGGATCACTACTAACTGTTCTCGTAGCACTCTCTGCTAGGCCGTGCTAATACTCCGCAAACATTTTCCACTGATGTCCGGCAGAGGCTGGCTGGAGTGGCGTTTATATTCACTTCCTGCAGGTGTCGCTCCTGTTGTGGAGCGGTCCTAATCAGCGCACCATTGGCCGACGTTCCATCTCTGGTCTTGCGTTCTTCGGCTTCGTTTCTGCGCTTGTGGTTATTACGCCAGAACATTCCTCCCCCCCTACCCCCCGTGCTCCCAAAGCGACGGACCGTCGTCGTGTAGGGAGTGCGACCACAGCGGGGGATGCAGGAGTGTGGGCGAAACGTCGGGCCGGAAGCAGTGCCTGCAGGAGACGTCAAGCTTCCGGCCGTACCCCGTCATCCGGCCTGCGCCCTGGCGGAAACGTCCCCCTGAAAACGACCTGAAGGGTTTGCGTCCACCACCTGCTGACATAAACCAGATGAAGAAAGCGGCGACTGCTGCGGTGTGGGTAGGTCCAACTCGATCGTTGGGGCGAGAAGAGGCGGAGGAGGTGAAGGTTCCGTCTCCATGGGGTCGTCCCACGGTGTCGTGATGACATTCTCTGGATACTGCTGTGGCCGCGCTGCCCTCCGGACCCGTGAATCTGGGGAAAGAGAGACTGAAAGATCTTCGTAAATATGACAGAGGCGAAGTTGAGTTTGATGGCGGCGTTGCAAGCCATTGGGACCTGAAATAAGATACATGGAAGGGCAAAGTCGACGTACTATCTCACCTCGCGCCCACCGTTTGCAGCCGCTAAAAACCCCGTGAAAGACAGTATCATGCGGCGCCGGATGCTGTGGAGGGTGGAGAAGGGGGGACAGTATTCGATGGCGGTGGCCGTGAAGCAGTTCAACCATGGTCCATCTCGTGGGTGATAACGATGTGAGGCGAGAAACAGTTGCAATGCTTGATCCCTGGTGCGCAAGGATCGAAGTTAGGCCATCTGCTGCTTGAAGGTTCCTGCAAAAAGTTCCGCTTCGCCGTTTGACTGTGGGTGGAACGGTGCACTGAAGTTGTAGAGGCTATTGTCAGCGTAAATAGTGTCAAAATTTTATAGAATTTACGATTTTAAGTGGGGAAGTAATCCGACTTTTACCATAATGCAAATTGTTTCGGAAAGTGTGTATAGTTTTCTCATATAACGAAAAGATAGTTTATGGGATTACGTTTCATTCTTTTATATCAGAACGAACCAATTTGAATAGTTTTCTTGCAACCGGAGAGACCTGAATTGATTACTGAAAGAATAAATATAAAAGATTTGTATACAGTGTTGTCTTATTGCATTTATACTGTAAATGTGTGTCAATCCAGCTGGGCTATTATTATGTACTATATTGTCTTGTGTGAGTTCTGAAATGCAAGTTAAGGCTGATTTAGTTAAAGGTAAGGAGAATTAATGCCATATATAAAAGGGAAGGCCTAAATTGCAGTTCTATGACTGTTTCTCTGTGAAAGTGATTACTGCTGCTACCCACTTTGTAGTTCGTCTAGTTGTGTACGTTCATTGCATTTCACTGATAAGTAATTAATGAGTTTTTTGCTATAGTAAAATTAGATCCTTGCTAAATAACGTTTTTACATTATTGTGACTAATTAGGCTGGCTACTGTATTATTTCATTTACAAGTATTCTGTTACCGTAAATTCTAGATTAATTTATTCTTACTGCAATCTGCCAACTACTATCATTACGATGTTAAAGTTCGATGTTCTATTTCTATTAGGAAAACAAGGTCAAATCCTAAACTCCTCTCAGACAGTAGCACTTACTGCATGCTTAGGTCATATTTGGTATCAATAGTCAGCGGTTGTGTAGTCCGTAACCTCCTTGTTACAGTTTGAGAGTTCTGTTATTGGGAAACTGTGCAGTTCATGCATTATCTCGACTTTAGTAGAGTTATACGAGGCTTTTCCCGTGACAAGACTATTGGTTCTGTTGGAGTATAGGTGATATAAAGTGACTGCAACATTTCCTTTTGTAACGCTTTAGGGATCAACACACGTGACTGTCCAGTGTCATTTTGAATAAGAAACACACCTTTCTGTACAGCGAGGCAATGCCGACGTACAAAGTATCGGCGCAGTAGAGTTCTTTATGCTATGCAGTGAGGGAAGACAAGATGTGCGAATGTGTGTCAGCAGAATTTCAAATCTGGATCAGCTTTCGTCACCTGTGCATTTTTGTTATAGTTCAGCGGAAAAGACTGAAGCAATCCATAACCCTGGGCATCAATGTGACCACAAGACGCAGCAGAAGCGTCAAAGTCTGTATCAGGGCCAATCGGAACACGTTAATGTGCGTCCGCATTACCATATTTAGCTGTCGGACGATACAGAATCTCGTACTGGTCTTGAGACAACAACAAAGCCTATCTTCGCTATTTTAGGGCAGTTCGTGCAGGAACCGGTTTCATCGGATGAGACAAGGACTACAAAGCCTTGTGATCCCATACTAAGTAGAATTTTCTGACATACAATTAGTGGTGGAATTTGGTGACACCATACAAAATAGCCAAAGCCTCTTTCTCAATCTGTGAATATTTACACTGAGCTTTGGACAACACTTTTGATGCGAAAGCAATAGGTCCGTCTTTATCACCAATTATGTGCGAAAGCACTGCACCAATTCCCTAAGCGTCAACTTACAATACAACAGGTTTGTGAGGATCAAAGTGAACTAAGCAGCGATCACTGAACAATGTATCTTTTAAGTTTTTGAAAAGCTACTTGGCACTCACCTCTCCAAACAAAATGGACATTCCTGCGACGCAATCGATGCAATGGAGCCGCTCTTTGCGCAACATTCGGTATGAACGAACATAATACAGATCATTATCCCTAAAACTGACTGCAATCCTATGATATTGCGAGGAACTGACAAGTGTCATATGGCTAACATTGAAGAGGATGTACACCTTGACTGTTTATGACATGACCTAGATACTGAAACTTAGGTTTAAAAAAATCACACTTGTCCAGTGTACACATTACTCCTGCATCAGATACCACATGATACAAAGGACTTAAATTTGCAATATGTTCTTCAGGTCTACGACCTGCTACTACAGTATAGTCCAGTTTGGCACTTGCGCAGTCAGCTGTTATAAATACCGTTGGAAAATGGCGGGTGCGGAAGCAATGCCAAAATGCAAACGCAAATATTTAAACTAGCCCAAGTGAGTATTTACTACACACACTTTTGTGATTCTTCATAGAGCTGTATTTGAAGATATGCGCCACGTAAATCAATTTTTGAAAAGTAGCGTCCAGCGCCTAATCTGTCCATCAAATCCTCTGGGAGTGGCAATGGATAAATTTCAATTACAGTTTCTGGGTTGACTGTGGGCGTAAAGTCAACGCAGAGGCGAATGCGATCTGAAGGTTCGGGGAGAAAAACCAGTGTACTTGCCCACTGACTAGCTCATATGGACGCAATAACTCTGCTATCTTGCAGTTCGGTAAGTTCAGCAGCGACTTTGTCCCGTAATGCAATGGGAACCTTTCTGGCCCAGCAAAATTTCGGTTGAGAATTGCCTTTCAGGGTAATACGTGCAACAAAACTGTTAGCTTTGCCTAAACCTTCAGAACTTAGTTCCGGCAATTCTTTTAGCAAGCTAGCTACACTGTCTTTTGCATTGAATGCAGACACTGACAACAGATTGTCCTAAATGTTAAAGCCAAACGAATCAAAAGATTCAAGTCCAAATATGTTATCACACTCGTGTGATTATAGCACTGTAAAAGTCACTGTTCACCTATGGGAGCCATACACAGCAGACAAAGTATATGTCCCGAGAATGAGAATGTCTTGTCCATTATAAGCAGTCAGTTGTGTGCTAGTTTTAGGCAGGCGTGGAGAGCCTAACAGTTCATATGTGTGACGATTGAGCAACGTGACAGAGGCAACCGTGTCAAACCGAAATTTCACACCTTTCCCACAAATAAGTAAATGAACAAAACGTTTGTTTGACTGGCGTATCACTGAAGAAACTGCTCGCCTGCTAATTCCCGTTGCAGACTGTGAATATACTGGGCCGAATTCTGATGTTTGTTCCGTTGCAAACATACGGATTGCGCATGTCCTTTCCTACCACAAGCCTAACACTGAGCTTGTCGGCAGGGGCAGTCTTGACGTTTGTGCCGTGCATTACCGCGAGAGCAAGATTCTGTTCGCCTGTGTAGCGGTCTGTTTAGTGAACTACTTAAGGCGGTGTGGATGGAGGTTACTAGGCGTGGCTGGATACGCCGCCGGTGCGGAATGGGACTATCGCAACTAAGGGACTCAACCCGACAAATAGCTACCCGTATACGAAGATAGTATCTGTCCTTTCGGACACACACACACACACACACACACACACTCATATATATATATATATATATATATATATATATATATATATGTATATATATATATATATATATACAGGGTATCCCAGCTATCTCGTCCACCCAAAATATCTCTGGAACAATAACAGCTATTGGAAAACGACTTTCACCGGTATCAATGAGGGCTGGGGCCCATGAATGTACATATTTGGAAACATTCCAAAACGAAAGCATATGTGTTTTTTTACGCAAACATGTTTTTTAAATGGACCTCCTATAATTTTTCTTCAGCAATCCATAGCATGACAAAGCACATACACAATGGCGTTGATTGCATCGCAATATTTCCATTACATCCCGAGATATTGAGACGCGAAGTTGACGCTTCAAACACCCGACATGCGCTGCTAGTGCACGTCCTGAGGCTCACCATTATGTGCTTATGAGAGTTGATGGCAGCAGACCGTATTATTCGTTTCGGACCTCTTGATATGTATGGAGGTGTGATTACACATGTCAATCACATCGCGATTACGGGCAGCATGGGGTTCACGCCTGAGCCTCAGGACGTGCGCTAGCAGCGCATGTTGGGTGTTTCAAGCGTCAACTCACCCTATATATATATATATATATATATATATATATATATATATGCAGGATGAGTCACCTAACGTTACCGCTGAATATATTTCGTAAACCACATCAAATACTGACGAACCGATTCGACAGACCGAACGTGAGACGAGGGGCTAGTGTAATTGTTTAATACAAACCATACAAAAATGCACGGAAGTATGTTTTTTAACACAAACCTGGTTTTTTTTAAATGGAACCCCGTTAGTTTTGTTAGCACATCTGAACATATAAACAAATACGTAATCAGTGCCGTTTGTTGCATTGTAAAATGTTAATTACATCCGGACATATTGTAACCTAAAGTTGACGCTTGAAACCTCCGACGTTCAGTTGCGTGTTGTAACAAACACGGGCCACGGTCGGCGAGCAGCATGTGCAGGGACATGTTTACGATGACGACCGTGTTTACGAGTGTGGCTGTAGTGCTCTGTTGTGGTTTGGTCTAGCTGTCGTAGTGTCCGCATGTAGCGCTTGCTGCTATTGTTATTCTGCGTTCGTCCCCGCACGCAGACCAACTGTAGTACACCGTGTTACCAGACGTCTGTGATAGTGTAGTGTTGTAGGAACGGTGACCATGGTGTATTCGAACTCTGAAAAGGCGGAGACGATACTCATCTATGGCGAGCGTCGACGGAATGCAGCTGAAGCCTGCAGGGTGTATGCAGAACGGTACCCGGACAGAGAGCATCCAACGTGCCGCACATTGCAAAACATCTACCGCCAACTGAATGCAACAGGTATGGTCGTAGCACGCAAACGGGTCCGCAACAGGCCCGTCACAGGAGAAGCGGGTGCAGTTGGTGTGTTAGCTGCTGTTGCCATGAACCCACACATGAGTACACGGGACATTGCGAGAGCCGGTGGACTGAGTCAAAGTAGTGTCATGCGCATACTGCATCGTCACCGCTTTCACCCATTTCATGTGTCGCTACATCAGAAATTATATGGTGATGACTTTAATCATCGAGTGCAATTCTGTCAATGGGCATTAACAGAGAATGCGTTGCAGTTCTATCTGTCTACCGAAGAGGCGGGTTTCACAAACCACGGGGCAGTGAATCTACGGAACATGCATTACTGGTGCGTGGACAATCCTCGCTGGCTCAGACAGGCAGAGCGACAGCGACCGTGGACTGTAAATGTATGGTGCAGAATCATTGGCGACCACCTCATTGGTCCTCACTTCATTGCATGGGCCCAAACAGCTGCAACATACATTGCGTTTCTACGTAATGATCTCCCAACGTTGCTCGAAAATGTCCCACTGGAAACGCGTCGACGTATGTGGTATCAGCATGATGGTGCACCTGCACATTCCGAAATTAACACTAGGCTGACCCTTGACAGGATGTTCGACGGGCGTTTCATAGGACGTGGAAGACGCATAAATCGGCCAGCCCGTTCTCCTGATCTTACACCTCTGGACTTCTTTCTGTGGGGAACGTTAAAGGAGAATGTGTACCGTGATGTGCCTACAACGCCAGAGGATATGAAACAACGTACTGTGGCAGGCTGCGGCGACATTACACCAGATGTACTGCGGCGTGTACGACATACATTACGCCAGAGATTGCAATTGTGTGCAGCAAATGATGGCCACCACATTGAACATCTATTGGCCTGACATGTCGGAACACACTCTATTCCACTCCGTAATTGAAAACGGAAACCACGTGTGTACGTGTACCTCACCCCTCATGGTAACGTTCATGTGCGTCGGTGAAAAAGACCAATAAAAAGGTGTTAGCATGTGGACGTAATGTGCTGTTCCATTCTCTTCTGTACCTAAGGTCCATCACCGTTCCCTTTGGATCCCTACGTAATTCGGTGCTCTCCGATACACACGATCGAACAGCGGAGGAGTGGTACTCAAGCGTCTAATTTAGGTTACAATATCTCCGGATGTAATTAACATTTTACAATGCAACAAACGGCACTGATTATGTATTTGCTTATATGTTCAGACGCGCTAACAAAACTAACGGGGTTCCATTTTTAAAAAAACGTAGGTTTGTGTTAAAAAACGTACTTCCGTGCATTTTTTATGGTTTATATTAACCAATTACACTAGCCCCTCTCCTCACGTTCAGTCTGTGGAATCGGTTCGTCAGTATTTGATGTGGTTTACGAAATATATCCAGCGGTAACGTTGGGTGACTCACCCTGTATATATATAGTACTAACCATCCGTTAACCTCCTTCTCCTGTGCTGGATGCACACGCATTGCCCGAACTCTTACGGGACTCGGTAAGATTGTTTGCACGAGTAATGAGTGTGTGGGCAGCGGCACAACGAATGTAGTGTGTTGACATTAAGTAGGGAATGTGGGTCTCACGGGGGCGTGCAAGGGATAAATCCCTGCATTCCCACTATCCTCTGTGCCCTCGGTGGCTGAGATAGATAGAGCGTCTGCCATGTAAGTTGGAGATCCCAGGTTCGAGTCCCGGTCGAGGCACACTCCTTCTACTGTCCCAGTTGATGTATATCAACACCTTTCGACAGCTTAGGGTCTTGATTATATTATCATTTCGACAAAAAAGCTGGCTGCTCAAATGCATGAGCCGACAAGGCGCCGGAATCGAACTGATCTAAGAGTTGCACTACCTGCTGAAATGATAGATCGGACTGTTTCAAAATTTGTTCTCTGAGTTTGACATCAGGTGCATTGTCTACCATCGCATCACGCAACGTAAAACCTGAATATAAAGCACCGCAAGCACATCTGAGTTTGCACTTTTTTGTCATACCTTGCAAATCGCGAAAAGTTTGTTCTGACCGTTTACTGAGATGGATACCTAGCTGCTACCACATTAACTTGTTGTTCATAATAGTTTGTTATAGAGTCTGCCACTGTGTTGTAAGCAAGTTCCCTCGAAGGAGCGTTAGGAAAGAGTTTTTTGAATTAATCTGAACACTGCTTTTCCTACCGTTGATAATAGATTGGGAAGCTTCACAGTACCTTGGACATCGCGAACCAATATATGGGCATCGAACTGGTGCAGGCACTCGAGCTATTCCTCTTCTTGATCATGAAACTGTAGCAAAGTGGTATAGCAGCTGTATTAGCCGGTGCTTGTTCGGTTGGGTGTGCAGCATTGGCCAGTAGCTGCTGTACCATGTGGAGGAGTGTACACATTTCCTGCGTCTGAAACTGAAACATCTGCATTATCTGTGTGGCATCTAAAGCTTGCGGCTGTGGTGCCTAAGCAGGGTGCGGGACACGTGGGGGGGGGGGGGGGGAGAGGGGACCATGTTGGAAGACACTAATGCAACAAACAGACAAAAACATGTGCAAAGAAATTTTCTGCAATGCCCACCTGAAAACTCTGATTAGCAAAAACGACTAGAAACTGTTAAAGCAATAAGCGCCTCTGCAAAGGAAAGACAAGAAATTTAGGCGCCAACACAATATGCACCAAAGGCAGTCGCCATCAGGCACAGAGTTCGGAGGATTCTCGTTGGCGTTTGTTGGGTCTTGCAAACTTCTCTCGTATAGGGCGCCTTAAAAGATGCTGCGTTCTCATAATGCTGTACAACAATTCAAGCAAATAACATTAGTAGTTTTATTTCTATGAAGCAGATTAATGTACAAAACTGTCATAAGCGATGGGCAACATGCGACATTAATAAGAGTCCTTTGACATATGCCATGTTGAGGGAAGTCTATCACACCATTTGTGGATCACTACTAACTGTTCTCATAGCACTCTCTGCTAGGTCATGATAATACTCCACGAGTACTTTCCACTAACGTCCGCTAAAGCTGGCAGGACTGGCACTAACGTTCACTTCTCGCGGTTGTCGCTCCCGTCGTGGGGTTATCCTAATCAGTGCACCATTGGTCGACGTCGTTTCACCGCCTACTCTGGCCTTGCGTTCTTCGTCTTCGTTCTGGTGCTGGTGGTTACACCCGAACATTAGCGACCCTCGTTCAGTGCGGTAGTTGAACGTTGTGTGTCACAGGGAATGGGGATCTTAGTTTTCCAGCAGAGAACGCGAGGATGCTATGTGTAGCACGCTCATGAGACACATGGCCGTTGAGGTGGAACAGTCGTTAGCTGGCAGTCTTTGGAGAACATGCTGCAACTCAGTCGGTTAGGCTTACTGAGGCATGCTGGGCTCTGGACGCTTATTTCCCTAGCTACTCGTGGAACCAAAATGAATCCTCCAAAATTTTCTTTTCCTTCTTCCAGAGAAAAGCGTGGTTTCTGGTAGGTAGTAACACCCAGTCTAAAAAGAGGGCTGTACAGGGTTCAGTATATTGTAACAGGACACATGCCGCTGGTCAGAATGTGTTTTCGATTAAGAAGAGAAAGGGGGCAGCTCTGAGGAAGTTTCGCCCTTTTATATTCAGAAGGGTTTAGAGGGCATCACAGGTACTCTAAAATTCATCAAGCCATTGCATAGCGGAAAGCTGTCGGTTGAAACTCCTAGTTTCTAACAAGTCTCAAACCCCATAAAGCTAAGTTCCTTGGAGAATATACCATAGAAACGGAGCTCCATATCACCTTCAACTATAGCAAAGATGCTGGGAACTGTAGAGATCTTGTCAACATTCCCAAGGAGGAATTGAAGGATGAGTGGGCTCAGGAAGCGATGTTGATGTGCCAAGTATACTGAAAAGGGTGGATGGGGATCTCATAAAATCTGAGTTCTTTATCCTTCCGTAACATGAAACTCCAAGTTCATATCAAGACTGGTGTCCTTTTTCCATGTGTAAGGCCATAAGCCCCCAAACCATTGCGGCGCTTTGGGTATACCACCTTATGATCGTAGGGTGAAGTCAGTTGCGGGAAATGTGGCAAGGCCACCCATGATGGCGTTGGCTGCTCCTCGCCTCTAAAGTGTGTACTTTGGGGATCATACTGTTTGGGGTAGGGATGGCGTGTCTTCCTTGAAGAACAGAAGATATAGGACATTAAGACATCGAAATGCATCCCATATGGAGAGGCCAAGAAGTTCTATAAGCCCATGCAGTCTCCTACATTAAATACATCATTTTCTTCAGCCCTTAAACAGCTCATTTCGACAGCCAACGCTTCTGCACAGTTGGAGGTTCGTAGTGTCAGCACTAGTACTTGCATTTGTCAGTGGAAATGTCAAGCTGCAGTTGTTTCAGACCCCAGAGCCCTCCTGCGACTGTCAGGTAAAGTGTCAGTTGCCACCACTGAGAAATTTCCAGTACCTCCAAAGGCTCCCCTGCGGTCAGTGGGATAGAATATGCCTAAGGTATTCCTACCTGTCGTAAGAGGCAACTAAAAGGAGTCTCCCGCTTCGGCCCTACACGTTTAGTTCCTATTTCATGGTTTGACATCCATCATTCCTAGTTCTACAGAAGTGTGGGCCCTTTAGGGATGGACGCTTTGCGTGGTGCGCCGTATATCCAGTGTGTGGTTAGACCTTTTGCACCTCATATTGTCCTGGATCCGCACATCCACCTGCAATCAAGTTATCTGGACAATGATGTATTACACGGTACATCATCTACTTCTAGTGTCCACTGTCCTCTTTTGCCTAAGACAAAACTGGATTTCTTGGCACCGAACATCCAGCATGGCAGCCAGTCCATTGTGGTGGGGCTGTCATGTACCCATTTTTTGGTAGGCTCCTGACAACACAGAGATCGCACTGCTGATGCCACAGCTGCAACACTCGCATATAAGCCAAGGAGTAGCTGCCCATCTTCTAGGGGCATCAGGACTCCTGCCAACGACCATTATGTCAGGTGGCCTTTGCTGTGGGTGAGTGGCGCCCATGGGGAGAGCCCTTGATCAGAGTGAATGGCATCAGGGCAGATGACCCGCAATGAAGCAGACCAAGTCCTGCTGGGGACCGATTAGCCCCAGTAGCCACTAAGAAAGGGAAGGTTCATTATAATGCTGATAGGTATGGCCCTAATTCGTTCCCCTCCCTAACAACACCACAGGAGGAATGTAGGGCTATAGAACAAACAGATCAATGTTCGCTTTGTTACTTAGCATGCAGCAGAACTGATGGGAACTCCTTTCTGGATAGGAAGCCTTTGTTTTTTGTTGAGCAGCGACAGTGCTGTCCAAAATGCACAATGAGTCGGTTTTGACTCAGACAGCATCCCCAACCCAATCCCATGCATTACTCACTTGCAACAAGCCGGGTGATATTCCTATTTTGGTCACTTCCCGTAAAAGCCTTAACATGCTCCAGGGAACTATTCTTCATTGCAAACTCCTGTTGCAGTCTGACGACGACCTATGCACTAATTTAGAAAGGTGGGGTGTTTATTTCATCTGTTGCATTTACAGGGGACCCAAAGAAAGAAGGGTTGCTACCTGTGCCATCGACTTTGAGGTTGATTCGTTCCCCAAAATGGTCAGGGTGATAGTATACTGATGGGATGTCAAACCTTATGTCCTGCCCCATATGCAATGCTGTAAGTGCTGTAAATTCACGCACATATCCTCCTGGTGTCGTCAGCGCAACATGTAGAGACTGCAGATATTTGCTGCATTCAAATACTCCTATTGCACCTCCTCCCACCTGTGTGAACAGTGAAGAGCAATACTCCCCTTGCTTGCTGGACTGCCCTCTACTCCAGAAGGAGCGGAAGAACATGGATTGCAAGACCCTGTGAAGTCTGTCTTACTGTGAGGCTAAACACTAATACGAATGGTTAAACCCTGTTCAAATACTGTCTTCCTATGCTGCTGCCACGACGGCGTCACCATCAATGACGCCGTTACCCCCATCATCTAAGCTTACTCTAGTGGGCCCTCAGGGCTGCCCATCTTCCTCCCTCCTCCAGGTGGCTGGGCGTACAGCTTCTTCTGTTGCTCCCAAAGCTTCTACTTTGGGATGATGCCCCTTCCCCCCTTAAATGCTGTGGACATCAGTCCATTCCCCTCCAGCTGTAGACGCAACAACCTCCTACAGCTCCTCTCAGGTGCAAGGTGTCCTTAGGGACACTACCTTCCACAGTCCCTCCCAGGGTTCAAGTGGACACCAGCCAGTGGCTGACAAAGCCACTAGCTGCTGGTCAAAGGACTTCATGGTCATTGTCTGTCCATGAAGCTACAACTGAGAAGTTGTCCCAGCAAGTTCCTAAAGAGTGGCCAGAGGGAAAAACTTCAGCTAAGAAACCCGCTAAGAAGTGTGAGCTTCCAATGACTCTTGCACCAGCACTCTCACACAGCTCTGCCTCCAAGGATGATGTAGAGATTCTGACGTCCCCTGAGGACCTAGGTCTTGCCGACACCTCGGATGCAGTGATACTGGATGCCAACGATCAACCGGTGGTGGCCCAGTTTGCCTCCCTGGTCATTTCATGTCTTCCCAGACGACAGAAATCGTCATTCTCCAGTGGGACTGCGGCTGTTTTTTTCTCCCACCTGGCTGAGTTATCTCAACTTTTAAGCATTACACCTTCTCTTTGCATTGTTCACCAGGAAACCTGGTATCCCGCAATGTTGAACCCTCCCTTGGTGGCTATCAGGGGGAGTACAAAAACCGTCCTGCCTGTGGCAGACTATCAGTTTAGATTGCATCTTTGTCCTTACCTGTCCATAGCCAACCTGCACCTTCAAACACCTTTAGAAGCTGTGTCTGTCAGGGTGAGAACAACACAGGAAATTACCATCTGTAACATCTACCTCCTTCCAGATGGTGACACATCGTCCCATGTATTGGATGCAGTCATTACACAACTCCTCCCACTTTTTCTCCTTCTGGGTGACTTTAATGGCCATACCCTTTGTGGGGCAGAACCAAGGTTACTAGCCGTGACTGAGATGTCGAGGACCTACTAACTCAACTCGACCTTTGTCTCCTACATACAGGTGCGCCCACACATTTCAGTGTGGCACATGTTCGGCCATTGATCTCTCAATTGGCAGTCCTGGCCTTCTCCCAACTATCCAATGGAGAGCACTTGGCGAATTGTGTAGTAATGACTGAGCCGTAGTAAATTTAGCTTTGAAAAGCGCCCCTCAGCGCGTAGCGTGAAGGTGTCGTCCGCCGTTTTCTGGCGGTGGCGCCGTTGTCGCAATTGAAGGCTTCGGTGTCTCCCTCAGGCGGGAAAGGGGAAAAGTTGACTGTTCGCGTGGGTTTAAGAAGTGGTTGTATGGGCTCTCGTAGTGTTGGCAGTCGGGGCATCAAGAAGCGACTTCTCTTGTGGTGCTAGAGAGACAGCACGCAGACCGCGGCATAAGCGTGAGCGACGCGAGCACCGGCTCCATGGTATGGGACGTTAACTGCTCGTCGCGAAAGGAATCTTCTTGAGCATGGCTCCGCGAGGGGCCTAATTTGCAGTTCGGCCATATGCTGTCGACCGGCGAGGAGGTTCTTAAAATCGGCGATCCTTCCTGCGTCCGTTGAAACGGCTGGCAGCGGGCGGCTCCGCAGAGCATTTGGAGGTGCGGGATTGGTTCAGTCCTGGGAGTCGTAACGCACCAGAAGTTGAGTATTGATTTGCAAACACATTTTATGAAATTTAATTGAATTCAATTTACTTATTGTTGTTAATTATACCAGCCGTATATTTTGGGGGTTTCCCGCCATTCATTCTCCTCTGCCCACCCGCTGGAAGGTGGTAATATTAGGAAGGGTGGTCCGTTTGACCCCTTTTGAGGACGAAAAGGAGGTGGGGGGGGTCAGAGTAAATCCTTAGGTCGGATTGCTTCTTTCCCCGCCCAGTTTACCTACGGGTTTATTCGACTGTTAGCCTCTGCCATGTCTGTGAAAGTCTAAGACACCAATGGCTGTACTGTTTAAAATGCAAGGCACCAAGACCTGATCCATTCTCTCGCCTGCCATAACTAGTATTACTAGACTCACGTGAAAAGTGTACTATAAGAATGAAGAAAAATTCGTTTTGCCTCGTGGTAAGAGCTAGTCAATTGCATAACGAATACCTGCTCATCTGGAAGCTGTAGCTTACGTAAATCTGTGTTTATGTGTAATTGGCTATACTCAGGAAAGGTTGTTAATGTACGCCGTAATGGACTTTTTGATATTGTTTCTAGTCAGCAAAAACTGTTGTGTAATTTTCCAATTCAATACTTTTTAAGTCTTTTACTCAACGTGCTCATGTGTTTTATATATGTAGTTGGTTAGTAGTGTGTTTTGTTGCCATGCAAAAGTTTTCCATTTGATTACGGGTAGAAAATGTTGCCCTGAAAGGAGAATGTTGTATAAGTTCGCAAGTCCTACCTTGCGAGCGTGTGTGTTTGCCGCAAGTTGACTGGGAGAAATTTGTAAAGTTTTTTTATATATTTTGGCAATGTTAATGTTATTAACTGTGAGTGTTCCCTTCCCTCCTTGCTGGATGGCTGCAGTAATTTTCACTGCAGAGTTGGTTGCCATCTATCACGCTCTTGAGCATATCCACTCCTGCACTGGTAAGTCCTTCGTCATCTGTAGTGACTCCTTAAGCAGCCTACAAGCTCTTGATCAGTGCTTCCCTCGTTATCCTTTGGTAATGACTATCCAGGAGTCTCTTTATGACCTGTGCAGCAGTGGACATTCAGTGGCCTTCATTTGAACCCGTGGACATGTTGGTATACCGGGCAATGGGCTTGCTGACTGCCTGGACAAACAGTCTACTAGTAAACCCACTCTGGAGATTGGCCTGCTGGAGACCGATTTGCGATCGGTCTTCCACCAAAAAGATTTTGCGATCTGGGATACTGAATGGGGCACCCTCAGTACACTCAATAAACTCCGTGTATCAAGGAGACAATAAATGTGTAGCAGTCATCCATGAGAGCCACTCGCAGGGAATCTGCTCTACAAGAAAAGCTTCGGCTTCTGTATTTGCGCGCAGACGGCACACCACTTCCCGTCTCACCATAGCCTCTCAGACGTTGCGGGTGCCTGGCTTGCTACGGCATCCAAGTTCATTTTCTGTCTCGTAGCAATCGGGCGCTGATTTAACCAGTAGTGCCCGTTATTCTAAACCATCTTTTCAGACCTGGCCTGCCGTACCAGTCCCTGTCAGGTTTTCCCCTTTTGAAGTTTTGTTTTAAAGTAATAGTTTCAATACCGGTGTGATGCTCAATTTGTTAACTGGTATTTTATTATTTTTCCACGTCAATATCTTCATTATGCCGAAGGTGCTTCTGTAGTTGACCATATATGGGATATGTCTGTTGGTAGCAAACCTGTGTAATTTTTTCTTACTACAATTCATGTAGCTTATATTCATTACTGTCAAACCCTCGCTTTGGACAGCCAAATATTGGAATTGTAACTCTGCTATCACTGTTTGCCTAGCGCCAAGCGCGTGTTTGGGTTATATTTGATTGTACTATTTGCTTGTTAGTCCTTCCTAATTTTTTGCATTTTATTCGTTTACATTAACTAATTAGTCATCAGCTCGTTCAACTAAAGGGATTTTGTAGTAACAGCCTCAATCATTTGTATTTTATTATTGTTCTTGATGTCTGTCCAATAAAATATTGTTGGACGTTTGTAAAGTAATAGCTGATTTGTGATAACTGACATGCACATTTCTCATGCTCATTTAGTTGTTTCCTTATTCTGACACGTCCATTGTCATTTCACCAGTACTGCATGCTTCAACATTTTCTTACGGCGTCAGAGGAAACCTTCCTCGAATGTTTTAATCTTGTATGGCAGACAGCCAACATCCCCAACTCCTGAAAGGAGGCAGTTTTAGAACCTGTCCTCAACCCATGGAAGGACCGCACATCTCCTGGTAGTTACGGAACTACTGCCTTAACGAGCTGTAGAGGAAAGACGCTGGAACAAATGGCTAACCGTCGCCTGATCTGGTTGTTAGAGACTAGGCGATTCCTTAGCTGCTCACAGTGTGGATTTCGGATATTTCAGTCCACTGTCGACAACCTGCCCATTCTAGAGGTGGCTATTCAGCAAGCTTTCCTACGTAAACATCACTGTATTGTCATATTCTTCGATATCAGTATGGCGTATGATACTACTTGGAGACACAGTATTATTGCACAACTGGATCATTGGCACTTTCGTGGCTACCTCCCAATTTTCCTACAGTCTGTAAATTTTTAATTTACCGGACTTGCATAGCAGTGACACCATTCTACAATTTAGAGACTTAGTTAGGTTGCTGGGCATCATTTTTGAATGCAAATTGTCATGGTTTCACACCTGACTTGCGTAGGAATGACACCATATTACAATGTAGAGACTTAGTGAGGTTTCTGGGCATTTCTGAATCCAAATTGTCATGGTTTCCACACCCTAAAGACGTGAAAGCCAGATCCATCACTGCACTGAGCATCGCAAAGTGCTTTAGCCACAACTCTTGGGAAGGAGACAGGGCGCATGTGCTCCAGTTTTGTAGGGCTTGCGTGCCTTCTCAGCTGAACTATAGGTGCACATTTTATAGATCAGCGAGACCCTCTTATCTGAGAATCATTGATGCTGGCCATGGTTGCTTATAGGATCAGTCTCATACCCAGTATCTGTGCCGAGTGCAGGGATCCATCACTCACCAACTGAGGCCATGTCTTGCTGATGCATGAGGCATGTGAGTTCCTCACATCTCCGACTTCATCTGCGTACCATACGGTTGCTACTCCGACTCTGGAACGCCATTTCTCCAACCGTCCGAGAACCACGATCATATCTGAGAGCCGTGTGCAGCGTGTGCTGGAGTCACTCGGTGTAGAGCAAGTATAACCGCAAATCCTGTGTTTTTGCCCTCTGTGAGCCTGGTTACTGGAGAACCCCAGGATATTTTTGGATTTGGTGCAGTGCATCGAGCTGTGCGTGGCTCGTGGTCCCGTCATCATGTATTTTGCACCCTGTTTTTAACGTACTTCACCTCACTAAGTTAATTTAAATTAATGGTGTCACTGAGTTGCTGCTTTGCTCAACTGCTATAACTTCCCAGTCGTCGCCTGTCAGGGAAACAGTTGGAACGTGCGAGCAGTGATTTCGGGTCGCGAGTTAGGGCCTGCCAGTCAGTTGGAATGCGTCTGGAATGCAGTCCGGACCTGCCAGTCGGGGAGTTGCAATCCGGCACTAGTGCAGTCAGATTGGAGCAGCAGAGAGGTCTGCGTCCTCATGGCTCGCCCGGCCATTGCCGCCACGCGTCAGTTCAGCCGGGCCAAAGTCTTGGTGGATCGTCGGCTGGTCGTCCTACCGCATGACGCGTTTTGGCTCGCCAATCGTTCATGAGTCGGCTGTGAATATGTGAATAGAGTCCTGATTTGTCTTCGTGGGTGCTTAGTCACTGTTGGGTATCGTTCAGGTCTTCGTGCAAGTGTTTGTCAGACTGTGTGTGTAGTTGGCGTTATTTCCACTGACGACTATTTTAGGTCTTGTCGGCATTCTGAGGGGAGTCGGTCAGTTGGTGAGAACCAGGGAGGATATCTGCGTGCGGTGCAGTCGGTTGGGTCCGCTGGCAGTCCCTGCGCAGTGTCAGACCGTGTCTGGAGCTGTCTGATCGCTATGAGCTTCATGGCTCACTGACCCAGGACTTGACGTTGAGTGGTGTGTTAAGTACCCAAGCTACGTCCATTCATGTTGTGTCGCTCGTTTTGGTGGTTCGCTGTTGGGGAGCGTTTCCTGTGAGCAACACCGAGTGTTTGCAGTGGTGAAATCGAGCCGCTGTGCGGTGGAATTAACTATATTGGTTCACTACAATTTAAGTGCACCAGCGGAATTTCCTGCCTTGTGGCCGTTAGTGTTCGGGTTACCTGCCCTAGCCACTGCCGTTAATTCAGGCAGTGTTCCTTTACAGTGATGTTAATTGTATTACCTTATTTCAGATTCAAGTGTACCAGTGCAATTTTCTGCCTTGTGGCCATTAGTGTTCCGGTTATCTGCCCTGGCCACTAATGTAATTTCAGGCAACGTCCTTTCCTCATCTGTTTTCGCTGTCCAACATGGTGTGTAGTTTTGACTCCTTAACACATATTTCATTGTGGATAATCACGTCTGTACCAGTTTGGTGTTTGAGTTATTATGTACCGATTGGTGGTTAGCAAGTCGTTTGGTCGGTCGGTCCGTGACTGTCTCTTGGTTCGGTTACTGATGGATCAAGTGTAGGGCCCACCACCTGTCTAACCTAAGTAAATGTTCGAGGGCAGGCCCAACACCCCCTATCCCTCCCCTGGGGGCGCTTGAATGGCGTTGTCTATACTGTCCCTTTCATGGGTGTTAAATGATCTGTTGGTAATCTGTTATAGCCAATGCTTTAAGAGAAATAATTTTTATTGTGTTTTATGTAAAACAATTTATGTAAATCAGTTGGGCTTTAAGCCGCTTAAAACCTTATACTTAAGTTAGTTATTGTCGTTGGGGTGCCTTTTCATTTAGTGTGCGTTCCCCCATGAAAACCTAAAGGTTATCGTATTTTTGAATTTTTGTATATCAGTTGGATATTAAAATTGTACTCATGTCCCCCCTTACCCTATTACTCTCCTTCCCATTGACCCATGTCTTTGCACCTGAGGAGAAAGATGATAGCATGGAGGGGGATGGCGTATTGAAATAACTGAGGATCATGACTCCCCTCCTTGGCTGCTATAACTGCCCTTCAGCCGCTTAAAGCCCTATTCTCAGAATTTCCCCTTAAGCGAAAACATTCCAGCGTTCTTCCTTAAAAAATTATGGTAACTTATTTTAAATTTTTGTAATTTAATTTAATTGTCTCTCTCAGCTGTTTGTATTGCATCTTGTGTATGTTTGTTGTATCCATTTTCGCCTTGAAGCTTTCTGCCTACTTGCGATATATGTTATTTTTTTTGCAATTTTAACTGGATGTCTCCAGTCACTTGAAATTTATCTTGTTGCTTTGAAGATTTCCTTTTGGAGGCCTTCAGCCGTGAAAGAATTGGATTTTGAAACTCGTAGTTGTAAATAATCGGCTTTGTGCCGTTTTGGTTTAAAGGTGTTACTATATTACAATTTTGAAGTGAAACTGACGGACACCTTGTTAGGCCCTTTCCACAACCCTAGCCACCTGTTCTGCCCCGCGGATTTAGCGGGCGCCTCATGCAGGAAAGATTTCACTTCTGTTTCAGTTTTTAATGCGACACATTATGACATTTTGTATGAGCGTCACAACTATGCTACATGTCTTTATGGATGGGTCTAAACAGGGGGCCTGAGTCCGTTGCTCTCTTCCTTTCCTGGGTCGCCTTCAAGGTACGACTTCCTGCAGAATTTACTGTCTTTGATGCAGAATTATGTGCGCTCTTGCGGGCACTGGAGCAGATGAGACACTCTTCCACTGCTAAATTTTTTCTGTTCTGATTCTCTGAGTACCCTTCACTCTCTTCATAATTTGTGCCCAGCAGATAAAGTAGTCCAGAACTTCCAAAATACCCTCCTCCAACTACAATGAATGGCATACTAGATGTCTTTCTGCTGGGTACCAGGACACATGGCCATTACGGGGAATGAAAGGGCATTTATAGCAGCCAAGGAGGGGTGTCATGATTCTCAGTTATTTCAATGCGCCATCCCCCTGCATGCTATCACCTTTATGCTCAGGTGCAAAGTCGTGGGTCAATGGGAAGGAGAGTAATAGGGTAAGGGGGGAAATGAGTACAATTTTAATATCCAACTGACATGCAAATTGATTAAGCTGATCTATCAATTAGACTCCACATGGCATCCATACACGCTCCATCCCCACCCGCAGATAACCTCAGCCAGCAAATGGACCCCCGCCCATTCTCCATCCCCACCCCTCCCCCTCCCACACCTTTTTCCACAAATACTGTAATGGCCAAAACTTCGAATGTTGGATGGGAAATCTGAATTTTGGCGGAAATTTCGAACCTTGGTCAGAATTTCTTTGTCCCCGGGCTGTGCTGACGTTTCGGGAATTGAGGAGAAAGTAAAAATGGCTGTGCCCTTTCCGGGACTCGAACCCTTGTCCATCTGGACAGAAATCCCAGGTGCAACACCCAACACAATGGAAACTGACCAGATGCAGGAGAGGAAGGTTAGGTTAGTATACTTTATTAATTTTGGTTGGGAAACTGAAGTAAAGATCAGTCTAATTACCGAATTAATGCTAAATTTCGGGACAACTACATGCATTGCGCTACATATGAAGAGCCTAAAATGCAACACAGCTTAAAAATTGACTGTGTCATACAACTGCAGTACGTCCATTAGAAAATAATCGACGTAATGCACTCTGAATCTAGTATATAGACTTCCAAAGTAGTGGATGGATGATTTAGTGATAGTAAAGAAATAGGGAAGCATTTTTCTGTGTCATTGACTGGCACTGAAATTACGAAACAACTGGTGTTCATGCCACATGGACGTACTTCACCGTTATCTACCTGCATTTGCAGTCTCGTATTGGTACTGGTGAAGTAGTGGAGGAGTGATTTAGTGATGACACAGAAATTGGGGAGCAGTCGGCTGTGTGTTATTTCCCGACCAGCAGGCAGCGGTGGGTTTTCCGCCGAAGCTGCCCTCTATTTTATGTGACAAATAAATGATTGTGGTTGGAGTTTTAATGTTTTGGGAACTGTACAGCATTTTTCCAAGATTTTAGGTGGATGGTTTTGATGTGTTAGCAGTGTGACTGAGTCACCCAAGTTTTTTGTAAATGGTCCACCAGTCAAATTTCACGGTGGTTTTCTTTTAGCTTTTCTGTGTTTTCTCTTCTCTGTGTTTTAATTTCCTTTATGGCTATTTTCCCTTATTCTAAACAGTTACACCGCATGTGAAACTGAGTGACTGTGCAACACAGTCGTTAGTATTAATGAGAGTGAGGATACACAAACATGATGTCGCACGGCTCATCCTCGTCACAAAGATCCTTGTAGTAGACGGCAACGCCAATTACTTCACAGTGAGACGTGAATTTTTCCTGGCATTTAAGATTTTCAAATAAGCTACGGGAAAGTAGCTGGACGACGACATTGAAAAGAGCCGATACTTCGATAGATGGTCACCCTAACAAATTTCAAGACCAAAATGCGGTATGTAAGCGCTGTGCAAGTGCATTTAAATGCTTGTTTTGCAGAGCGATTCTCGATAGATAACGCACACTCACTCACACACACACACACACACACACACACACACACACACACACACACACACACACACACACACGCTGTAAACAACAGCGCCCCCACAGCAGCTAAGGTAATCGATGGCAGAAGTTATTGATAGTGAAAGTTGCTAAAAAATGGATAATATGTTTTTGACGTGGGAGAGGGCAAGACACCACACAGAATTTGAGCAAACACCTCTATCTCTATTTCCAATTTAATTGGTAATCTAACCTCAACTGTTTCCTTAATAACTCTATCCCAACAGCTGGAAGTGCATTCTAGAACCTCCGTGCTGTTGTATTCCATAGGTTGGTGGATACAGGCAATGATCTGTAATAGCCGATTTCCTCGGCTATCGCAAGTATGTGTGACGTTTATGCTCAGTACGCCGGTCCTCCACAGTCCTGACAATCTGATTAACGTATGACATGCCACAACTGCAAGGAACACGATGTAAACCCACCTCGCGCAAACCAAGATCACCTTAAACAGAACCTGTAAGAAAACTAAGGACTTATTAGATAACGATCAGTTTGGCTTTAGAAAAGGCAAAGGCAATAGGGAGCCAGTTCTGATATTACACTTTACAATGGAAGCAAGAGTAAAAAAAACAAGACATGTTCATAGGATTTGTGGACGTGGAGGAAGCGTCCGAGAATGTCAAATGGTGCAAGATGTCGAAATTCTGATAAAAATAAGGGTATGATACAGGGAGAGACTAGTAGTATAGAATGTGTACAAGAGCCAAGAGGGTATAATATGTGTGGATAGCCAAAACCGAAGTGCTATGATTAGAAAGGGTGTAACACAGGGATGTAATATTTCGCCCATACTGTTCAATCTACACATCGAAGAAGCAGCGACGGAAATTAAAAGAAAGGTTCAGGAGTGGAATTAAATTTCAAGGTGAAAGGATATCAATAACAAGTTTCGCTGATGACATTGCCGTTCTCAGTGAAACTGTGGAATAATTACAAGAGCCGCTGAATGGGATTAGCAATCTACTGATGACAGAATATGGATTGAGTGTAAAGCTAAAAAATACCGAGGTTGAAAAGTGGCAGAAATTAGAACAGCAATAAACTTAACACCATGTACGGTGATCACGGAAAAAGATGAAGATAAGTAAATCTTTTACCTATTCATTACAAATAACCATGACGGACGGAGCAAGGACACCAAAAGCACACCAGCACTGGTAAAAAGGACATTCCTGGCAAAGAGCAGTCAAATACTATCAAACATAGGCCTTAATTTGAGGAAGAAATTTCTTCGAATGTACGTTTGCAGCATAGGTTTGTGTGGTAGTGAAACACGGACTGTGGGAAAATCGGAATAGAAGAGAGTCGAAGCATTTGAGATGTGGTGCTACAGACGATTGTTGAAAATTAGGTACACTAGTAAGGTAAGGAATGAGGAGGTTCTGAGCAGAATCGGAGAGGAAAGAAATGTATGGAAAACACTAGCAAAGAGAAGGGACACGATGATAGCACATCTGTCAAGACATCACGGAACGACTTCCATGGTACTAGAAGGAGCTGTAGAGGGGCAGAAACTGTAGAGGAAGATAGTGATTGAAATATATCCAGCAAATAATTTGGCACGTGGGCTGCAAGTGCTACTCTGAGATGAAGAGGTTAGCACAGAAGAAGAATTCTTGGCGGTCTATATCAAACCAGTTAGAATACTGGTTACAAAAAAGATGTGATTGGTACATTGTGTGTCTTCAGTGTGTATGTAGCGTTTGTTTTTTTATCTTACTGGCTAACGCGTCATTCATACAGTAATTTACTACGTTAATAGAATATTTTATTTATTAGAAGGAACGCAATTTTCTTAAAGTACGCGATATGTTTAGCAACTTTATTTTGGCTTTTTAAAGTATATAAACAAGAACGAAAATACACAGAATGCATTGTGTCTCTTCAGTCTGTTCATAACATTTGTTTTTTTTTAAATCTGTTATTGTGTAATGCATCATTCATACTGAAATGTATTATATTGATGCCCTTCAACTCTGAATTTGTCAATTTTGTTTTTGCTTGCTTATAAATGAAGAAATAATTTTGCATTGTTTTCATGTACTCGTCTATTACTTACGTACATATTATGTGACTATAAGAAAAAATTTTCCGCATCACGTACTCGTTTTTTACGTCACATCTCTGTAAGATCAGAATCGTTATTGACTTTTCGATCCACTCTAGACCTGAACATGATCTGCAACGCTGACCGAAACTGGTTGTCACTAAATGAAAAGTTGTGATACTGACGATGTTTGTTTAGTATAATTTGTTGTTAATGAAGTTTTACTCAGAGAGGAACTTCAGAACCAAAAGATCAGTCTTAGTTAAATCAAATCAAACGTAACTTAAGTGGAGATTTACCTAAATGCCAGGTGTCGGTGTAGTAATACGCAGAAAGAGTTGTCCACTGTCATGCATAACATGCCGGCCTCTATTACTAGGGGCATGGGGTGACTACAGTAATTCTACACAATATTACAGAATGTGTAGAGATGAAGTAGCTCATATTGATGTGTCTACTAATTGTATGTCGTGTGGTGGGGGAATCTCTTTCTCATTAGCCGTTTCACATAAAAAAAAAAGTTTATTGAAATACCGTCAGTTCAAATTTTTCACACGCGATAAGGGAATTAAGGGACTGTTACATATATCTTGGTCAGATCAACAAGACATACATTCCACCAGAAGTTTCATCTGAGGAAATCCAGTCTTTGGGCAACTAAAATGACCGAAAACTGCCAAACATATGAACAATGTGAGAAAGCATTCTTGTCGAAATATTGGTCAAACTGCATACAGATAAGACACTGCCAATATATGTTTAACCTGGAACGAGTCCAGAGTAGACAAGGCAGTCTTCGAATATATTTATAGTGTTTAAATAAGACTAGATACTGTGATGAACCTATTATGCATAGAGATGTCTTGAAAATATTAAAAGCAAAGTTGTCTCGCGTCATCAGAAAGAAGCTGGTCTACATTTCATGGATCTATTTAGAATACTTCATATTCATACAAGATTCTATCTATTTAATACATGGAAATTCTAAGCAATTATGATGAGGCGAGGCAGTCCACTCCACCGTGTACGCAGTTGTAGATCAAAAGTCAGTCGCATTAACTTTGAAACGCAGCAAGCCGCACCTCAGCTGCATAATGCTCAGCATGCTGACTGCGCGCCCCTGAATTCTGGATGCTGAAGTTCTAGAGTGGATTATTGGGATGAAAGCATTAATAATCTGTGGGATGGCTATACAGGAAACCACAGTCAGCTACATAGAACTAGTACTCACCAGCACAGTGGTTCAGAATGTAACCATACAATTAACATAGGCTGGGGAACACAGAATCCATCAATAAATGTTATTGAGGTGAAGGAAGAATCCTGCCCAACTAATGACTCATTCCATAGCCTGGAACAGGCCACATTACGTCCGACAATGACAGTCTTGTGAAGGAGTGGGAGCAGAGAGCATAATTCAGGAAACATGTTACAATATAATGAACGAATGGACATTACATATGAGTTTTGTGTTAGAAATTCTTCCTAAGTTGTTACTGACACAGATGTTACTATGAATGTGGTGTCGGTGGATCTATTTAATAAGATTAGTGAGGCTATGGTGGTACCTCATTAGCCACTTCCAAAGCATAGATCATTTGGTGACAGATCACAACATGCCAAATTGGAGACACAGGTTGAGGTAGTTACAGGAAATGAAACAATAGTTTGTCAGTTCTTAGTTGTAAATGGGTTAAAAGTCGTATGTAGTTTCCGCATCCAATTTCTGAGGGAGAGGACGGAGAAATAGGCTACTCCTCAGGATAGGGCTATCTGAATATCTATAGAGACAATATTGTTATAGATTTTATAAAACGGTAATGAATTTGGTAAATACTGCAGAGGCATAAGATTTCGGTGTATTAAGACAAATGCTCTTCCACACAAAATTTATTGTCAAAACTCATATTCCAACCCATGAAATGACAGATGTTAGAAGAAAAATTATAAAACAATCGATGTCATACACTCCTGGAAATTGAAATAAGAACACCGTGAATTCATTGTCCCAGGAAGGGGAAACTTTATTGACACATTCCTGGGGTCAGATACATCACATGATCACACTGACAGAACCACAGGCACATAGACACAGGCAACAGAGCATGCACAATGTCGGCACTAGTACAGTGTATATCCACCTTTCGCAGCAATGCAGGCTGCTATTCTCCCATGGAGACGATCGTAGAGATGCTGGATGTAGTCCTGTGGAACGGCTTGCCATGCCATTTCCACCTGGCGCCTCAGTTGGACCAGCGTTCGTGCTGGACGTGCAGACCGCGTGAGACGACGCTTCATCCAGTCCCAAACATGCTCAATGGGGGCAGATCCGGAGATCTTGCTGGCCAGGGTAGTTGACTTACACCTTCTAGAGCACGTTGGGTGGCACGGGATACATGCGGACGTGCATTGTCCTGTTGGAACAGCAAGTTCCCTAGCCGGTCTAGGAATGGTAGAACGATGGGTTCGATGACGGTTTGGATGTACCGTGCACTATTCAGTGTCCCCTCGACGATCACCAGTGGTGTACGGCCAGTGTAGGAGATCGCTCCCCACACCATGATGCCGGGTGTTGGCCCTGTGTGCCTCGGTCGCATGCAGTCCTGATTGTGGCGCTCACCTGCACGGCGCCAAACACGCATACGACCATCATTGGCACCAAGACAGAAGCGACTCTCATCGCTGAAGACGACACGTCTCCATTCGTCCCTCCATTCACGCCTGTCGCGACACCACTGGAGGCGGGCTGCACGATGTTGGGGCGTGAGCGGAAGACGGCCTAACGGTGTGCGGGACCGTAGCCCAGCTTCATGGAGACGGTTGCGAATGGTCCTCGCCGATACCCCAGGAGCAACAGTGTCCCTAATTTGCTGGGAAGTGGCGGTGCGGTCCCCTACGGCACTGCGTAGGATCCTACGGTCTTGGCGTGCATCAGTGCGTCGCTGCGGTCCGGTCCCAGGTCGACGGGCACGTGCACCTTCCGCCGACCACTGGCGACAACATCGATGTACTGTGGAGACCTCACGCCCCACGTGTTGAGCAATTCGGCGGTACGTCCACCCGGCCTCCCGCATGCCCACTATACGCCCTCGCTCAAAGTCCGTCAACTGAACATACGGTTCACGTCCACGCTGTCGCGGCATGCTACCAGTGTTAAAGACTGCGATGGAGCTCCGTATGCCACGGCAAACTGGCTGACACTGACGGCGGCGGTGCACAAATGCTGCGCAGCTAGCGCCATTCGACGGCCAACACCGCGGTTCCTGGTGTGTCCGCTGTGCCGTGCGTGTGATCATTGCTTGTACAGCCCTCTCGCAGTGTCCGGAGCAAGTATGGTGGGTCTGACACACCGGTGTCAATGTGTTCTTTTTTTCCATTTCGAGGAGTGTATTATTGCATCTTTTGACTACAGGAGCGAAACGCTGTGGTAACGTATGATTGACCTTGTTTATCTTTTGGTAACGTTTATAAATATGTGAGTAGTTAGTTGAACATCAGTAGTTAGGTTGTTATACCAGGAGAAAATCTTGGAGCCATATTTCCACATAGAAACGACATGGACTGGGAGAAGTCTATGTCAGCAATGCTATTTGTACTTAAAATTAATGCGTATTAATAACTTTAGTGCCCAAATTAAGCAATCTGCATAACAATTGTAGCACTCATCAGACAGACAGCATACTGGCACAGTCCTGTCTATGTCTGACAGTTACTGATTGAAGTATATACAATGAAATAATAGCCAACAGAGACGTACAACAAAGAAACCATTTTTACTTTTTGTATGTATGAGCTATAAACTATGATACTGAAGAGTATATGACCTATCTCTTCGCAAGGGAAATGGGCTGAGTCATGCGTTTAACAAGGAATTTCTGCAGAAAATTTGTCTGACACAGTCCCTTTTTACAGTGCACGTTGTGGACACTACCAATAGGACACTGATATTGACCTCATCTGCTGATTCAAAGTGATAATTGACTGTTTAACTCACAGTACACTGAACACTAATTAATGTTTTAAACACGATATATAAGAGGTGTCCCCACGCTAAACAAAAATTCATTCCATGCATTTCAGTCATTCTGTGTTATTCTTATCCACGTACAAGGCGTAGCCAGGATTTTCTCAAAACAAGGGTTCGATTTGTTAAAGGGGACGTTGAAACGACTCATGTTTTTCATTAATTTAGGAAATTTCCATAAAGAACGAGAAACGATTTTATTCGATAATGATCTCGGAGTTTTCACCAAGCGAGATATAATCTTGTTACTTAGGAGTGAAGTATTTTGGCAAACTGCTCAGAAGCAGTAATGCTCCAGTCTCCCTTTACTCTCCATGGTCAATTTACACTCTTCTCCTTTCAATCTCGATTTGAATCGATGAATGGTCATGAATGGACGAGAGTGAATTATTTGGGAGACAGTGATAATTACCTACAGGGCTTTTGGTGTAAAGACATGTCTGTTCGACAGAGAACAGTGAAAATTTTTAGTGGAGGAAATGCAAAAGGTCTGGAATAATTCAGCCTTACAATTTCACAAATTTCCTCATTTAATTATGA
This sequence comes from Schistocerca piceifrons, assembly GCF_021461385.2. Taxonomy (NCBI): domain Eukaryota; kingdom Metazoa; phylum Arthropoda; class Insecta; order Orthoptera; family Acrididae; genus Schistocerca; species Schistocerca piceifrons. Next base: position 243,491,460 of record NC_060144.1, read on the forward strand.
ATCTGTCAGTTCTTGAAATCTAGAAAGATCAGTTTCTGAACTGAAGAAAGTCCTTGCATACAAATGCATCAGCCAAAATCAGATAATTTCGACAATTATTTATTTATATTGTGGCTTTTAGTGCCAGGAGTCTCCAACGAGATGTTCAGCTCGCCTTCGATGCAGCTCTTTTCGTTTAAATAGAGACATTGCATCTTTTAGGGAACTGGAATCTGTGAGGAAAAACAGGTAGTCGGGAGGAATTGGCTGTGGCCCATAGTAAGGGATCACACCAGCATTTAGTAAAATGAAAATACAAAACCATAGCAAACCATTTTGAAGGTTGGCGGTGAATGAAATCGAACAAACGCGCCTCCAGAATGTAGGGATTGCTACCTCAGCGGCTCAATGAGCAGATCTATATTGTTCGGCTGAGAATCTCCAAAATCTTCTTATTCTTTATAAAATAAAGTGCGTTAAAAGATGGAAGACTGATAATGTGTGTTGTTGTATTAATTGCGCATGTTTTGTGCATGAATATACGCATTTTTTAAGATTTAACTCTGCATGCAATGTCTGGCTTTAGTTATTACGGTATTAAAAGAGAGGAAATAGATTTTTGAGGAAAGGGAGAATACTGGGCACAGTTAACACGCGGACGAATTGAAGCAGTCCGCTGAAAAAATCTTCTAGAAACGAACGAAATATAGAATTTTCTGTCAACACGTACGCCTTCCGATGTCCAACCATCTCCATTTTCCGTAACTGAACTGGTGTTATGATTTAGTACCGCCTGGGTGACCGGATTGGCGATATTTTGCCATTTGGGTTACTAATGATTAAATATTTTGCAAACTTTATAAATAAATGCAACCACTGAAGTTTGACCGATATTTTTGTTGTGACACAAGCATATCCAAGTATGTTTCTATAGACTAATTAACCGTCTCGGCTCGTTTTCTGAGCTTTTATATCTTACTGGCGCAATCTGTTTTGATTTTACGCCACCGGATGACGCTTCGGTCTTCTTGTAGTTGAAACTTTGATTCGAGGGAGCTGAAGACAAGTTGTTGACTGATGCTGGGGTCGTGTGAGAGAGAAGATGTGACGCATGGTGAGCGAGGGATTATGGGCCTGATGGGCGGTTGCTCGTCCATGTGTAAGTAGGCTGTTTAGGTTTTTTTATTGGTAACGCCACCTTTGTATAAAAATCACTGGCTGTGCTGTGTGCAGTCTGTGGCTAGTTTGCATTGTTGTCTGCCATTGTAGTGTTGGGCAGTGGCAGCTGGATGTGAACAGCGCGTAGCGTTGCGCAGTTGGAGGTGAGCCGCCAGCAGTGGTGGATGTGGGGAGAGAGATGGCGGAGTTTTGTAATTTGTCATGAACTGCTATATATATTATGACTATTAAGGTAAATACATTGTTTATTCTCTATTAATATCTTTCATTTGCTAACTATCCCTATCAGTAGTCAGTGCCTTCAGTAGTTTGAATCTTTTATTTAGCTGGCAGTAGTGGCGCCTGCTGTATTGCAGTAGTTCGAGTAACCAAGATTTTTGTGAGGTAAGCGATTTGTGAAACGCATAGGTTAATGTTAGTCAGGGCCATTCTTTCGTAGGGATTTTTTGAAAGTCAGATTGCGTTGTGCTAAAAATATTGTGTGTCAGTTTAAGCACAGTCATGTATAATTGTTCAAAAGGGACGTTTCATATGTCGACCCTTAGCCGAGGATACCTCACTGGAATCTTCTGTTTTTTCCTTGTAGTTTGTGTAATTAGCGTAGCTTTTGTTTATTGCTAGCGTGTAATTGTAGAGAAAATCTCCTTTGTAGTTGCAGTCTTTCGTTGTTGTACAGTAAAACAGTTGTGGTATGCATGTAGATTTGCACCAAGTATTTCGCAGCTGCAATTAACTAGATATTATTTTCAGTGTTGTGTTAATGTGTTCTCTTATTTTGCTCTTCAAATTGTGCTTTTCTGTGTTATCGTATGAAATATTGTGACAATAATGGCGTGTGAAAAACGTAATACTAGGCTCCAAAGTAAACTGAGAAATGACAGTGAAAACGAAAGCAGTGTGTTAGCGCCACCGAGTAATGAATCAACTGATGTTCGAAGTAGTAATTTGGTAATTGTGCATAAGGAAATGGAGCGGGCGGCAAATAATGGTGTAGACAGTGAAACAATTAGTGAACAGGGAAGCATTATCGATCGATCGGTCGGCAAGAGCTCGCCTCAGGAATTCTAAATGACAGGACACAATCTGGTAAATACTGTAGATCCAGGTTTTGCGTCCTCACCCTTTTCTCAAATAAGTCAAGACACATTTTCTGCTTTTCAAACTGCGAATATTGCCGGTTCAAATGCATTGCCGAATAGCACTGAGGAACATGTTTCAGACACCAGTGCATTGTTATTACAATTAATGCAACAAATGGGACAAAAGCTTCAAAAGTTAGACATATTGGAACAAAATCAGAGACAAACACAGCAAAAGCTTCAAAAGTTAGACACAATGGAACAAAATCTTCAAAAGTTAGACACAATGGAAGAACACCAGAGACAAACACAGCAACAGTTAGACACAATGGAACAAAATCTTCAAAAGTTAGACACAGTGGAACAAAATCTTAAAAACTTAGACACCACACTTGAACAAACACGTGAAGATTTAACTACTGAGTTACATAACATTGAATCGAAATGTCAAAAAGTCTGTAATGACGTAAAAACACAAATTTGTGAGCATTTTCAACCTATTTTTTCGCGGCATGAAAATGCATTACAGAATCACGAAGCAGCCATAAAAGAACTGCAAACCATTGTTCATGAAAATCATGAGTCCTTGTGGGCTAAAATTGACTCAGTTGCATCTACCGATTCGGTTACGCAACTTGCAAAAACTCAGGAAAACTTAAAGGACACAGTCGATACGATTTCAACACAAATGGACACTCTGAAACTCGGTTCAGAAAAACACACTGAGGAAATAAGTACACTCTCGGAGAAAGTAGCCGAACTTTCGGATCAGTTCACTAACTTATCTGCAAAGGTAAATGATGATCTGAATGACACAAGACCTGTAGCCATCACTGACACAGAAGAGTATGAACAAATTAAGAAACTTAAACAAAATCAGATTCAAATTAATACGCAATACAAAAGAGAAATCCGGGAAGTACAAGATCAGTTGGCACAAGTAATACAAAAATTTCATATTTCAGAGGACACTCGCGCTCCAACACTGGAAGAGGAACACAGGGCATTTCGGAAATTATGAAAGAAATTGGCAATGTGCATCGAATTTTGAGATGGAACCGCCGACACGACGTAACAATGACCGATATGCGACTCGCCGACAAGATGATTTTGACTATAAGCTGTTCATTACTACACGTAAATTCAAAACATTTAAGAAGTCTGGCAACGACATTCATCCACAGGCGTGGCTCCATCAATTCTCTCATGGTTTTCCTCCCAACTGGTCATTGGAGCACAGGTTAGAATTTATGTGTGGCTACTTGGAGAATGAACCAGCTGTAAGAATGCGTTCGGTCATTCACGATTGTCACAGTGAAGGACAATTTTATCATGCCTTCCTCTCAGCGTATTGGTCTCAAGCTACACAAGACCGAGTAAAACATAGCATCATAATGATGAAACGTTTCGAACAATCTGAATTTTCCAGTCTTATGAAATATTTTGGAGACATGTTGCATAAGAATCAGTATCTTTCAAACCCATACAGCCCCTCAGAACTCATCCGCATTTGCTTAATGAAATTGCCTGAACATTTAAGAAATATTATTTTGGCAGGACGTTGCAAAGACGACATTGAAGCTTTTCAGGGACTCTTACAAGAATTAGAAAATGACACAGACAGTCGCCAGATGCGAAAACAGGAAAACAATCACTACAGATCACATTCGTCACAACGCCGTGACGACAGAAACAATAACTGGACACGACAGGTCTATTCTTACAACGCAAATCATGACCAAAACAGACACCACCCATATGACAACCACTGGCAGAGTAATAATAGTTACAGAGAAAGATCGCATTTCCGTAGTAATGACTATGGCAGAGACAATCATAGAAACAGACAATATGGGAACCAAAACAATTATTATCAAGGGAGGCAGAATAACTTCAGACGCAACAGTTCGGCGCACAGTTACGATTCAGGGAGAAATTCTCCACCTCATGACCGAAAAGAAAGAAACTATGGAATCTACCGACATGACGACAGACGATATGATCGTAACGACAGACTTCAAATGCATCAGAACTGGCGGGATTTAAACAGGGCCGGGCCTTCTCCGCAAGGTGAATTTGTAGAAGTTAGGTCTCCTAATCCTAATAACGATGCACGCCAACAAAGGGACAGACAATGACTCGCACCGCAGGCAGCCGCATGCGCCGGCTGGTTCAGAGAAAAATAACATAGACGCTAACCTTGAGAAAAAATTCCAGTATTCTTTACCGACGTATACCGCATGATAATTGCGTTGAAGTTGAAACTCTGCGTACTAGGAAGAGTAAAGGTTTACACCACATTTCACATGTAAAACCGTTTATTGAAAGATAATCTGCTTTTTAACTTTGTCTTTGCCATATAACTTTTCACTTTACATTGCTAGTATGCTTTGTCAGACTTAGAATCTGTTAACATACAACAATGTTTGAAGTTAAATATCCAGTCTAGAACCTAGGGAACATTTTTTAACAGAAATTACGAATGCATTGTTATTGTGAACAGACGACACAGTTTTATTGTGTGGTACAATCTTGCTTGTTAGCTGCACGATTATGTAACGACTATAAGGCTCACATACTTAGAACATTTACCAGTACTGCTAATGAGATTTTAATGCTACATTTTGGTTTACTTGAAAATACATTCTGGAGTTTATGTGAGAACTACACGGTTTTATCACGACGCTACTAATGAGTGACAATTTACAATGTTGCTTTTGCGGTGTTTCTGTTTTACATCTGCACAGTTTTTCTGCATTATTCTGGAAAGTAAAACATGTTTTAGTAGTAACTTTTGTGGTATAGGTACAATGAGACAGTTATTTCTGTAGCACAACAATACGTTACATTATAGTGCTTTCTTGAGCACGGTCAGGTACGTAATAACTACGATATCTATACGCAAAGTTTTCACTTTTGTTTATCATGAGGTAAGTACATTGACTTCTGCAGAACTTAGCTTGCAGAGGACGACAACTACGACACTTCCACAGAGAGTATCTTACAACAAGACACACAGTTTAGCGCTACAGTACATGTATTTGAGTGATTTATTTTATGCTTAAAATATTTATTTTTAAAGGTTTTTGAATTACAAAGAAAGTTTTCCGTGATACATTTTATTCCATTGCAATAATCTGTAACACCTGAGGGTATAATTACATTAATCCTCAGGGGGTACACGCCTACTTTGTGGACCATGTGTTTGGCAAGCACAAGGAGCCTTAGCTAATATGGTATTTGCTTATACAACTTTACACATCGGTACCATATTTCTCTAACACAGAATTACACAGCTCTCTGATCATTTAACAGAGAAAGAAACTTTTTTTTACTACATCAGTGACACATGTTTACGCAATTACACAGTTGGATAACTTCACACTTATGAAATTGTATTTTGTCTGTACTTTGTGAAATGCTCATATTTTTCTGGAACCATTGTGATACTATGAGAGCTTTGAATGATGTATTTGATAAGGGAGCACGATTTTTAAAGTAAGTTTGAGGTACACGACACTACTGACATGAGTAGAGAACTTTTTTTAAGTTTTGAAACTATTGGAGGAAGCTACGACGATTTTGAGATTTGGCTGAGGTTTTATGATGTTATTATTATGATGATGATGTGTATTATGCTGTTGCCATATGTTTATGATCAATAAGCTGATGCTGTATGAGTTATTTGAGTATGCTACATATTTATTAAGATGAAATATTGAAGAAGTGTCGATGAATAAGGTAAGGAATAATGAGTAGTGGTTAGGGACTCTGACTTGTGAAAAAGGATGTTGGAAACCAAGAATCGTACTTTAAGAATTATGAAATGTGTGTACATGCGTGAATGTATTACAATGCCACTGAAATTTTTTGGACTCTGTTATATTTACAGGATTTTGTTTCTACAGATTTGTAACGCAAATTCTTGACCTGTGAAATATTTTTATATGAGACTATCACTGTAGCAGAAACGTGTCGTAAATATTTCGCTAAGAAAGTTAAGTGACCACCTGCACGTAATGCGTCGTGGGCACCCAGCTGGGCGACAGTCGCCTGGAAAAAAGCCATTAGCATGTGCCTTCCAGAGGCACAGGTGAAAAAAAAAGGGGAGGCCATATCCTTGCTATTGACATTCCTTTGTAGAAAGCATCGCAAATACGACACGCTCGAACTTGAAAACATATGATTACACTGTGGAGCTCTTAATTTATGATATTTACTAAAATGCCTAATGCAATGATGAGAAACATTTTACATCCATTGTCTTTCTAGTTGAGAGATTGCTCATTTTGTTTAATATCTAGTTTCTAGCAGCACTGCAGCATTGGTTAAAATAAAATTTTATAGATGTACTAATATAAATATTTTCTGTCTACAGATCGAGTAAATAATAATTTTTTTTTCAAAAAAATGAGGGAGCACAAAAAGACATTTACCTTCACAGGAACTGCATTCATAATTTTCTTTTCAACTACTTGGTAATATCTTTTGTAGAATTAGTTTTGCGGTGCACCACTTTAATGACATAGATATTAAGATGTGTACAGACATTTCCCTTATCTGTGTTGTTGTCTTTAGTGTACTATTTTTTCTGCTTGAGCTTTGTCATGTTTAGGTTTATAGAATTTGCTGCTGCTGCTTGCCAGGCATAGTGTTACTGAATTTGACTTTGTATTACTGGGTTAAGCCAGTTTTACTCCGGATTTATTTTTCTTGTTTGCTGCACAGTGCCTTATATTAGTTGTAATATTGCAATTGCTTTGCCACTTTGAATTTTTTGTCGTTGATGTTTGTGTTACTTGTTTTGTGCTGCTGCATTGCCTCGTCCCTTAGTCTAGCATCTGAGCTGAGTAGATTTAAGTCAGCTTAAGAGGGGGTAGACTATATAAGAAACTAACTATGATGAATAGGGAAAAAATGCATTGAGAAGTTATATGAAAAAGATTTGGGCCAAAATGAGTATTGTACACTGAGAAATTATTATTTTGAAAGAAATATGAATAGAATACAGAAAGCAGGTATAGATAGCACTTTTTGAAATAATGAAGAACGAAGGGAGACCTCCAAGAAGTAAAGAAAGTTTAGTTTGCAAGATAATGCAGTAAAACAAACCCTGTCCTTTCCCTTTCTGTTATTCCACTGTGTTTGTGTACTCTTGTATATTTATGTTCTTCCTGTCATACTCAGCTACATGAACTATGATGAGGAATACTGTTATCCTCAAATATAATTGGCATTAATAATATGTTATTTACCTTGTAACTATGGTTAGACATTATTTATTCTGTTTTGTTATAATGCTCATGTGTGAAGCTGATGTTTCAAAAGTTATTCTGATCTTTTATGTATTTAATTATGTCGTAATTCCTGTAACACTAACGTATATGTTTATTTTAATTGTTTTGTAAAGCCTGTACTAGAATTGTTATCTGTATTGTTATGTTCTTTAATGATGTATTTTGTACCTTTGTATTTGTATTTTCATGTTGTAAATTTATAATTGTAACTGACACCAGTTCATCAAATTAAGTAACTTGTAAGTTACATTTCACTGCACACGTTTCTGTTGGTCATAGTATATGGACAATATGTGAGAAGTAGGGACTGTTAGTGTTTACACGTGTGTTAATAATTCAGCAAGGGGCTGGATAACAGCATTGCTGGTTCTAAGGACAATTCCAAAAACTTTGTGAGTGCACAAGTGGTGGTTATGGACTTGCTATATTATCCGCAAGACTCTTCAATGGTGATTGTGCACCCCCATAGTCACAACAGATGGCTGCTGGTCATCTCTACAAGGACTACAGTGGGTCTGCATCTTTGATGACCCACCAATACCATTATTTCTACAAGGACTGCAGTGGGTCTGCACCTCTGGTGGCCCACCAATACCACAATCTCTACCAGGAATACAGTGGGTCTGCACCTCTGGTGGCACACCAATACCGTAATCTCTACCAGGACTACAGTGGGTCTGCTCTGTAATGACCTACCTACCAATATTCTTCAAAACTTCGAATGACTCTGCTGTGGGTTTGCTCTGTTGTGACCCATTACTTGTCTGCACGTCGAGAGTCAGCACTGTCTTTCCGTTGGAAGGACAACACTACTTCTTCAAGACTGCATGGAAATACACTACTTCCGTGTGCATTTTCTTTTACTGCTCAGACTTTGAGAAAAACACTGCTATTTTACTGTGATGAACGATTAGGACTGTCTTTATGGACTGTGAGAAAGTTTAGCTTTTGACCAACATTGTATCAACAAGTGTGTGCATTTGATATCTTAGTTATTGTAATTATGAAAAATTTTATCAAATCATTATTCGCCACTGCCCAAAACAATTTGTAAAATTTTTTGTGAGGAGCATGGGGGCTGTGTAAGTAGGCTGTTTAGGTTTTTTTATTGGTAACGCCACCTTCGTATAAAAATCACTGGCTGTGCTGTGTGCAGTCTGTGGCTAGTTTGCATTGTTGTCTGCCATTGTAGTGTTGGGCAGTGGCAGCTGGATGTGAACAGCGCGTAGCGTTGCGCAGTTGGAGGTGAGCCGCCAGGAGTGGTGGATGTGGGGAGAGAGATGGCGGAGTTTTGTAATTTGTCATGTACTGCTATATATATTATGACTATTAAGGTAAATACATTGTTTGTTCTCTATTAATATCTTTCATTTGCTAACTATCCCTATCAGTAGTCAGTGCCTTCAGTAGTTTCAGTCTTTTATTTAGCTGGCAGTAGTGGCGCTCGCTGTATTGCAGTAGTTCGAGTAACGAAGATTTTTGTGAGGTAAGCGATTTGTGAAACGCATAGGTTAATGTTAGCCAGGGCCATTCTTTCGAAGGGAATATTTGGAAGTCAGATTGCGTAGCGCTAAAAATATTGTGTGTCAGTTTAAGCACAGTCATGTATAATTGTTCAAAGGGGACGTTTCACATGTGGAAGGCTATGTGTACGGGGAAAAATTGGTGTGGATTGTTGGGCCGAACGCTGTTGCACCGATTATCTCACTGGATGTCCCAGCATACGACAGCAACGTAATGGGTGGGAGGAAGGTGCACGCCGAATTTACGAAATGTCTTTTGTTGCTTCACAGTAGTTGTTTACCCTTTATTTAACAACTCCAATAGCATACAAATAATAGTCACTATTTCAGGTTGATTACAGAGCAGCAAACCAGATACACCAAACAAAGAATAAAGTAGCCCTGAGGGAGGTTTAAGGCAAGTTGTAGGTACTTGCACAGTTATGAGTGTTCTAAGTCCAGTACATCTCCTGGTCCGTAACCTTTGGACAAGAAAATACATAAGGGTAACATTAGACAGGGTGAGAGCACTAATTAGCCTGCCACTCGTGAGTATGTTTCATTTCTGAGGGGAGGTTCAGTCGTGTCGGCTCATTTTCCCAGCTCTTATAACTTCCTTTACTGGCACAATCCGTTTTCGTGTTAAGCCACCGGGTGTCACTTTAGTCCTCTCGTAGTTGCCTCTCTGGTTAGATGGAGGTGGAGGCTGGGTTTTGACGAATGGCTGAGCAGTTAGAGAGAGAAGCGTGTATTAAAGGTGAGCGTGCTATTAACGGGCCTTATCAATGGTTGTTCATTCAAAAAAATGGTTCAATTGGCTCTGAGCACTATGGGATTTAACTTCTGAGGTCATCAGTCCCCTAGAACTTAGAACTACTTAAACCTAACTACCCTAAGTACATCACATATACCCACGCCCGAAGCAGGATTCGAACCTACGACCGTAGCAGTCGGGCGGTTACAGACTGTAGCCTCTAGAACCACCAGGGCACCCCAGCCGGCATGCCCATTCAAGTTAGTGGCTATTCGCCCCTGGGGCTATGTTGGTCTGAAGTGTTGCGTTCTATTTTGTTGCGCACAGTTGACAATGTGGATTTGAGTCTGCAGATGTGGGCGTCGTGATGACGTTGATTTTCTTTGCTCACCGCGCACCCTACCTTATTTTATGGTCAGGTGCTTCCATTTATGGACTGTGACAGGTGTGTTCCGGTGCTGACCTTTCTCACGTTAGGCTGGTTTGCCCGGTGTTCTCTGTTACTCCGTTCTCAAGCTGCTAAATTCGTCCCCCTCTCTGTGTGAACTCCCTTTATCGATGATACATATTTGTGTATTTAAACTGTGTTTTCCTTTTTACTGCAATTTGTTCAGCGTTTTGTTGACTTTAGTCGTTATTGCTAGAGTGTGAAATTAATTTGTTGTAGTATGTCCTAGGGCATCACGTATATTAGTGACCACTGAGGTCGAATATCGAGGTTGACCTTTAAAGAGGCAGGTTCTCACTTGCCCGACTTGAATATGACTTGTAACGTCGGGCATGGTTGTGGTAAGCAAACGCCAGTGACGCGATGAAAGGTGGCTCGTTTTCTGTTTTCGCGTTGGACGGGCTCGGTGCGATTCAGCACTTTTTTTAAAAGAAGGAACTCATTGTTTATTGTTGTATATTTTATTTTACAAAAACAACATAATGTCTGATGGGATACCGTAATCACTGGTTGTACAACGTTAATTATAATCCGTCTTGATTGCAAATATGTTTATTCACATGACCGGTTTCGGTTACTCTAGAACCGTCTTCAGAACTGAAACGATAATGACACTGATTTACTATTTCACAAATGCACACCTTTTTCATCATATCCGATCAACATCAAATATACCAGAACATACCAGCAGCTTCGGCTACAGGAGTAACACGTCAGCATACAGCAACCTTCACAAGCTGCGTCAAATAAAATTGGTTGGCAGAATGCACGTCATTTATATTAATTATAAAACTATTACCATCAGGTGGCGTCTGGTACATTTGTTACATTACATAATCACATACTGTATTAAGTAGATATTTGTAATTCACACTTATCTCTAAAAATACTAAATTAAAGACTATAGATGTCAAGGTTACAATCTGTACTTGTCAAAATTAAAATACGCAATAAAATTATCATTGTTGTACGATCTAAACAAAGGGAGATTTCTATTTCGATGGCGTTGCTGTAGACTTGTTTTCCTCCATGGTCAGCTTCGTGCTTCCCGCTATTTCGGTGTTGTCCCACGCGCCGTTCAGTCGTCTGATGTCCATCGCCGTGGGTAAGAGGGCTGAGCAGGAGGGGCCTGTCAATGACGTTAGGCGCTGCACGCATCTTCCAGCTTTTTCACCATGCACCACCTCTCATCCTTCGGCTTGGACTTCTATACGCAACAGTGATCATATCAGTAAGTCGTCATAAATGTAAAATAGGCGTTATGATTGAACTCGCTTTGCTCGTTGAGGATTAAATCTGGATCTTTCTTTTTGTGGCTGTGTATTTCAACTTCTTCCAAAATGTTGAGAATCCGTCCCTTATGAGCTCTATGTAGCACTCAGTCACGAACATTGAACAAAATTTAGACATCCAGTCTTGCAGTAGCCTCTAGAGGCCTCCTCGCTTATAATGGCATCTCTCTATGAGCTAAGTTCGTAATCTTTACATCGCTCAGACTGAAGTGTAAATCAAATAATCCGCTACCGTAAGCCATCCTACACAAGCCTTGCCTTCGCCAGTCCGGCCTTGGTATTGCTACATTAAAATTTACTATGATTTGAAGACGTTTCAATGCTTTAAACTTGGATTGGTGAACTTGTAAACTTTAAAATCATTCTTATCTTTCTGTTCCAAATCTATTCATTGTTATCCTGAACACGTAAATTCAGGAATATTGTAGCCATTCCTGTTTGAAAAACTGCTTATGGCAAAGATACTCTCCACACTGCTGAAGTACTGAACATGTGTATCTTAAAAATTTTGTTATCATTCCTGTTTGAGAAATTGCTGATTCCTAAAGGGCTTCACACAGTCAAGTGCTGATCTTGTAAATTTTGAATATTGTTACCTTCTTGGATGAAAAGTTCCTAATGGCAAAGAAGTTTTCCAGTTTTTTAAAATGCTGAACCGGTAGGTCGTGTGTAATTTAACTGAGGTGACAGGGGAGATGCGTACCACTTCGATCCCTCTTTTGCCTACGTACTTGGTACGTGGAAGATTACTTGTATGTTACCAAAGTTCTTACTTTCAGCACATTTTATGTAAGTCGGACATTACGTAGTTCTAATTCCGTTGTACAACTGTTAGTTGCAACCTGATTACGAGAGGCTACATTATGCTTCTTAGAGATGCAACCAATTTATACTGAAGCATCTTACCTGCAGTTCTGGTCATCGACCTTATTTCCCACATCCTAGATATAATGATGTGTTCTTCTGAAGCCGACGGTTATTACCTACACCCTGTCATTTTCTCCATGTTATTTCGTCTTTGTCAACTCAACAATTCGACCATAACCACAACCCACCATCTCCAACTCTTTCCATTGTCGTAAAACGAGTTTTCACATTGTGCCTATACTGCATATCGTATATCATTTACTTTATACTACAGGACTCATAAACAAGGACATTTCTTACAGACAGTTATATACTTATACTAACTTTGTAAAATGAAAAATATTCAAATGCTGGTGAATACGTATGAATCGCGCATGCAGAGAATTAGTAGGCTGGTGCATAAGTTCGTAGGGTTTTTTGTTTTGCATGTTGATATTCCGGTTGCTATGGACTTATTTACAGATTGTAATTTTTTTATATTTTATAGTTCACTACTGTTACCTGAGTTTACATGTAGTTATTTTGTCATCTGCAAATAGTAGGCTGAGCTATGAACGCTAGAAATGGAGTACCAAGTGAAGAAATCGGACCATTTCTGATATTTTTTGTGTTTGGATTCAGTGGAGGGGTGACAACAGCGGAGGCAGCCAGAAATCTTCGTGACGTCTATAGCGATAATGTAGTCGGACGGATCAGAGCAAGATAATGGTTTTCTCTGTTTAAATATTATTGTTTTGGCATTAGTGACTATCAACATTCAGGAAGATCTCCGGGGTTTGTTGAAGAACATTTAAACGCGTTAATCCACAAATACGCACGTCGGTGTAATCCAGAACTGGCAAATGTTTTGAACTGTGATCATTCCACCGTTGTGCGACATTTGCATGAACTGAGGAGGTTAAAATATCGGTTGTATGGACACCACATGTTCAACGCCAAAATCAAAAACTTCAGTACCTCTGCTTGCTCGTCATCAATTGGCTCGTGAGCAACACTGACTATTTCTATCGTGTATCGTTGCTGGCGACGAGAAATTTTGCTTTATGCTAGCATAAGGAAAAGGAAGCAACAGTTGAGCCCGTGAAATGCAACACTCAAGGACAAATAACTTGCGCGAATCCACAAAAGATAATGCTACGCATCTGGTGGAACAGCGACGGTGAGGTGTACTACGAATTGCTTCTCCGAGATGTAACCACCCCTGCTGACATTTATTGTTAACAACTGAGAAGTCTTGCAGACACACTCCAAGAACAACAACCAGGAAGACCGCGTGAACTGCTGCTACTCCACGATATCAGTCGCCAGCGTGATCCTAGAGTGACAAGAAACACTTATACGGGAAGTGATTTCGGAAGTCATTCCGCACCAACCTTATTCATCCGATTTAGCGCCCTCAGATTTTCACTTTTTCCACTCTCTATCAAACAATCATCAAGAAACTTCCTTTCCGAGAGAAAATGCGCCACGAAACTGAAGACTACGCGAATTCTACAGTGGCGGAATCGAAAAGTTGGCAGACTGTTGTAAGTATTGAACGAGAAGATATTATTAATGACTCAAGTCTCTACTATCATATGTATTTGTTGGAGTCATTAAACTTATGGGAAAACGCTTCGGACTTATGTACCAACACAATAAAACATATGTGGTAACTTACCTAAAAAGCTTTTGTTAATTTTGCATATCACAGGAACAATATCAGAAATACTCAGTATCCATAAAGAATCTTAAACGAATGTGAATTCACTTTCAAATGATTTGTGACGTCTTTAATGCGCTAAAATGGGGAGGCAAATTCCCTTAAATATATATACTGAGAGAAGAACTAAATCCAGACTTTATGCTTAACTCATGACGTCTAGTTCTGTACTGATAATTTTATTAAATCTCTACCTACCAAATTACTTGCAAGAATGTCAGAGAGATCAGTCCATACCATAGTGTTTTACTGAATTGTTTCAAAACCATAATTTATCTATAAGGAGGTAATTATTATAATAAAACTACTTCATGTTCCTTTAAAAATAGCTAGACGATAAGTGATCACCATTACTGTTGTTTCAGTCCCTCAGTGAAGTGAGTAAATTGACGTTGAACGATGCATCCACGTACTATAATAGCCACTGTCTCTGCAGTTCAATGGTGCGTTGTAACAAATCAATGCGTTTCAACTATATTTCGGTGTCGTAATTATTTACGATCGTTGTTTGTTGAAAAATAGGAGAACTGATGTAGACTCATCCTTCTTCGAGCCTCGCTGCTTAGAAGATTGTATTAATTTTGAAGTCTGGATTATGTTGTGCAATAATAATTCGCTCTAAATCAGGCAAGGCTCTGTTTAATAGTGTGCATAACCTTGCATCCATGTAATAATGAAATCTAGCATTAAAATTTCACGGTGCAGCGGAGTGTGCACTGATACAAGAATTGGTGGCTTATTAGAACTGTGTGCCGGCCCGAGACTCGAACTCCGAACTTTTCTTTTTCGCCGAAAAGTGCTCTTTCGACCAAGCACAGCTCACGACACTTCCTCACAGCTGTAACTCCGCCAGCACCTCGCCTCCTACCTTCTTAACTTCACAGGAGTTCTCCTGCGAAAGTAGTTACGACTAAAACTCTTGGATTATAGGATACTGTGGAGACATAGCTTAGTCACAGCCTGGGGGCTGGTTCCAGAATGAAATTTTCACTCTTTAGTGGAGTGTGCGCCGATATGAAACCTTCTGGCAGGTATAAACCGTATGCCAGACAGAGACATGAACTCGGGACCTTTGCGTTTCATGTCACACAGCTCGCTGCTTTTCAGCGACGACTTCTGGCACCTGGAGCTGTCTTTTACATGAGTAGGAAAGTTAATTTGTGCGAGTAAAAATCAAAGAAACCAATAACAAAAAGATTAATTAACAAATACTTTCAGAATTACAAGTCATCTTTTCTTATCTATCCTTCCTTCGACAACATTCTACTCTCAAAGTCTAATTCAATATGTCAAACCATATAGAAGACATACTGATACATTACACTCGCCATTGAATACTCCACAACAACAGTACAGAAGTTTTGTCAATGTCAATAAAACTCACCAGCAGATGTTATTTTATTTAATTGTGTAGGCTACTAGTTATAGCATTTCATTACACCATCTTCTGGCCCATAAGCGTCCATCCAAACAAACGAACTTGTCGTATAGAGCCACAAATACCTCGATATCGTGAATTCTATCTTTACCTATTGCTTCATTCTAAGACGTGATAGCAAGAATAATGGACCAACAGAGAACGCACGGCAGGGTCAAACGCCATCACAGAAAGGCGACAGTGCTGGTAGGATGGGTGAAATCGCCAAACAGGACAGCCCAGCGAAGGTTTTACTTTCCTGCCTGGAACGCTCTCGGTTAATGGGTGAATGAACGTGGCAATCGTTTCTGGAAACTTCTGACCATCGCTTCCAATAACTTCTGCATGATATGAGATTAACACTATACTATCGGGTAATCAATCATTTACGAAAAAATTCTGTGCCTGAGTTCTTAAAAAAATGCAAAGAGAAGCCCTAAATTAAATGCAATGGATGATCGGTATTAGAATAGTCGAAGCTATACTTTAGTTCAATAAATAGCGGACATTGCGTGTCATTGAAAATAAGAACTAAAATTTTAAGCTGCTACTGAACTCTAATATAATAAAAGTGGGAACGGCAAATCGCTCTAAAAGCCAAATCTGTCATTTAGAAGGAGGATGAATAAACAGTGTATCTCTGTAGGTAGTTGATTTGTATACGAGAACTGAGAGACGATATTCGGATGCCTCAAAACTGTGCTGCTCACAGAATCGCGGTAAGAAGTAAAGAGACAAATTATAAAATAAAGACTTTATTGAGATCGATGTGCCATATCAGAAACCGAGGATGCGTTTACAAGAAGATTCTTGCAAAGGAGAAAACAGAAAATATCCAATGTTAGTAAAGTTATTTAATTGTGCAAATAGCAACGTTTCGAAATGTCAGGTTAGCTTGTATTAAATTTGTTACTTTTACGTTAGTTTTTTTTCAGATGTTAATGTAAAAAAACAACAGATCGAACAGCATTTGAAGATGAACTTGTCGGTTCGAAGGCGCTAACGGCGCTATTTGTGTACATAGATAGCATTTTTAATAGCATCTGGTTGGTCTTTTGTTGTTTACAAGACTCAACTTGTGTTTTGCACATAGGCCAGGCCTCAAAAATTGTCAGTTGTGGACAAAGTACAAGAAGAAAGTATTTCTTCAAAGTGTAGTTCATACTGAGGCAATATCTTTTATTTGTTGTAATACAAATGCACATACATAGCATTAGGATTGGCATGGCAGAAAAACCTGAGATATGAAAATAAAAAGTAACGCTTCTAACATGTCACACATAAATTACATCCAGTACTATACAAAAGACATAGTAAATTTCTCACGAACTTAAAAACTGATTCTGCTTTATAGTATATACCAACACAAAAAAATCGCTGCTGCCATACGACAGTCGTTAAAAAGCAAAAAAATTCGTTACAGAAATTTCGTAGACTATTAAGTTATAATGAGAATGAAAAACATTGTGCCTAAATGTATTTACTCAATTAAAACTTGCATTAATTTAATAACGGTATTATATGTACTACGAGCTGGTACATGGCTATCATCACTAAACCAATTTTAAAAAGCGTATTAATAGTGCTTTAAAGCATTCATATGCATTAGGACACGGAATAATAGAAACTTAATTAATCTTTAAGTGCAGAACATCACCATTATTGTTTTCCACTTCTGTTACAGAGATTCTGCTACCCTTAATGCAAGACAGTGGACTGTTGCCTTATATAGCTGGACCATTGTCGCCAAGCGAATATGGCTGTCAAATTGGCAGCGACTCGAGTTCAAATTACTAAACTTCACCGGAAAATTAAAGCATTGAAGATTCTGATCTAACGATTATTTCGGTAGACTTGAAATACCTACAACAATTGGAGTAAGTTTTATGATGGACATTTATTGAGGTACGTGGTTAAAACAAAGCTTTTATCTTGTAAAAACGAGCACACCCACTTTTATTATATTTTCTCAGCTGAACTGAACATTTGTTGCACCTTAATGTTCCTGTAATATTAGTAATTTTCGCCTCACAAACATTAATATATGCTCAATAGTAAACGCCATGGCCTAAAGTTATAGAACAATTGTAAAGTAAAAGAAATGAGCCATCGCATAGCAGCGACAGAATCTATTATTCTTTATCTTTGCCGTTCTTGGGCGGTGCCTTTAAATCTCTAAGTTCATGTATCGATTAATGATATAAAAAGAATTCTGTTGTTTCAAGACAAATGGGGCATTGGGTGCCTCACCTTTTACTTTTTGTACATCATGAAAGGCTGACGCGGACTTGCTACGTCCCGCATCGGTATTTTATATTTTATGTGAAATTATTCAGTAAATATGCTAATTGTTATTTTTGCAATCAGAAAATATGTAAATTCTTGTAACTGATTACGAACAGACAGCATCAAGAGGACTGTTGACTGTTATGTAGGAGTATAAAGTATTTAACCACAATTGTCATCTTTTGTAATTTAATATGAAAAGGTGCGTAGCATTAAAAAACGTGAGTTAAAGATAAGTGTGCTTATTTTAGTAAATTAACGTCGATGATTTCTATCTCCTCACTTACTTGAATGTTAATTATTTTGTGTTAGTTCATCACCAGAAATTACGATCACGCTGAGGGGCCGAACGCAGCATGAGGTAGAAGGAACATTAGCGTTTTCCTATTATTTCTGAATCAGCTCCTTTTTTTAATTGTGTTGTGTTGCATTTCTTTTAAAGTCTGTAAACCTTCTGGTCCATTAGCGTTTTTCCTGGTATGACCACACCGCGACTATAAAAATGCACAGAAATGATCATGTTTCTTGCGAACGATTTCAAATAAATCAATCTGCTGCTGTTGTTCAAAATAATCCAACCAGGTATTTAATGCTCAACGTATGTTATTATAATAGTGTAATCAATCCCTGATTCTGTTGCCAAGTGGACCACTAAAATATTCACTTTTTCGACATTTTTCAAAATATATATAAAATAACAATTCTTTTTCTTTTCGCCCCCCAAAAGCAGCGGCATTTGGCGCCCAAACAGGGGCACGATCAAAAATCATCTTAAGAGTGTGTTAAAAAAATTCTATGCTTGTTCTAATAATTGTTTCATTTTTTCATGTGGATGTAATTCAACCGAGAAAGAGAAATGGGACAAATCTTTAATCAATTCAGAAGATCGACGTATGATAAGACTAAATTACGCCATTATCAAACCGTGCAGCCATCAAGACAGCCATAGTAAGTGAAATTTTCGTACGCAGTACACAAGCTTTTGTAGTGACGTAGCATCTCTCAAGTTGATGACAAACGTAAACCTGTCTTTGCTCGCCTTGAAACAGCTTTATTTAAGTTTCTCCATAGTCCATTCTTCTGTAGTTAAATTCAGTGAATGTGTACCATTGTTGTACGTGCATCAAAAAATTTTTACAATATGGCGGATAATTACGCTCAAAACTGATAAAACGTGTGATGTTTCATTTGTTTGTAATTAATAGGAACCATCTTGTCTTCTCGGCGTAAGTGAATGTCAGTTGTTACCCAGAGTTAAAATTTCATATTAGGTCCCAACAAGCCATAGCACTATGTTAACGACAAACGGCTGACAGCAGTGACAAATAACATCTGTAGTATTTTGACGTTTGATAAACAATTCATGAACATAGCTGACGGTAAACAGCGGACACAAACAAAAGCAGACAACAGCGGTGATGCGAATAGACCTAATTATCCATTACGATCACGCACGATAGGTACACGAGCGGAGGCAGAAACAGCCACGACCGAAGTTTTAGAAGCCGGTCTTAATGTGCAAACTATTCCTGCGTTTGAAAAAAAAATGACTTAGCCCCAATCATTGTGGCAATAATGGAATCTAAGTACGAAAATCAAAAAGAGGAAAAATTAGATGAAAAGTCCCGCGAAGAAAAAGAGAAGGCCGAAAGATGACATAATAAAGATCAAGTCCTTACAAATGTGTGCAAATCAGTAAAAGTGAAACCTTCCCGTCTCCTCTATATCCCTTTTGTTACGCAACCGTCCCTTCTACAATAACCTATGAAACATCCCCTTAGGATTTCTATCTCTTGCTTAATAATAACAAATGAAATGTTCCCTTTGAAATTAATTCTCTTCCTCAATCTTCGCATACAACTTTAAATGCTGCTTATTAACAGTGATTTTCCGATTATTTCGATGAAACACAGAATGTGTCGTAGTCGTGGCCCTCAGTCGTTACCTGCAATAACCCAAAACTGTTCCTTACCTTTTTTACTATTACTGGATCGCCATCTGACTGCTACATCGAACTGCGACCTAAATATACTTACTCTGTTTTACTATACTCTATAAGCTGCTGGTGGGCTGTCATAATAAATGTCTGTATTAATTACCAAAGCTGTCGTTATTCTTTAACAGCAAAGCTGACGTTATTCTTTAATTAATTTGACTGAAGTTACGTAATTCATTGCTAAACTTTTTCTTGACAACAATAAAATTTTGTAAAGTTTTACGTCGATTGTTTCTGGGACGGATTATAATCAGTAATGCAATACTGCTGGCAAAAATTAATTATATTCTGAATGAAATGATTTTACAAACGTTCAAATGTGACTTACTTTTTACAATAATCTTACAACTCGCATTGCGCCAACATACCTTCAGTAGTTTTGAGTTTCTCAAAAAAGTAATTCAATAATATTAGTTCCTCTTATTATAATAGTTAGCTGATGTGTAAGTAGGCTGTTTATGTTTTCTTATTGGCAACGTTACGTAGCGCTCTGTATGAAAATCACAGCCTGTGCTGTGTGCAGTCTGTGGCTAGTTTGCATTGTTGTCTGCCATTGTAGTGTTGGGCAGCTGGATGTTAACAGCGCGTAACGTTGCGCAGTTGGAGGTGAGCCGCCAGCAGTGGTGGATGTGGGGAGAGAAATGGCGGAGTTTTGAAATTTGTAAGAATGTATGGCATGAACTGCTATATATATTATGACTATTAAGGTAAATACATTGTTTGTTCTCTATTAAAATCTCTCATTTGCTAACTATGCCTATCAGTAGTTAGTGCTTTCCGTAGTTATTTAGCTGGCAGTAGTGGCGCTCGCTGTATTGCAGTAGTTCTAGTAACGAAGATTTTTGGGAGGTAAGTGATTTGTGAAACGTATAGGTTAATTTAGTCAGGGCCATTCTCTTGTAGGCATTACTGAAAGTCAGATTGCGTTGCGCCAAAAAAAAAAAAAAAAAATAAATAAATAAATAAATAAATAAATAAAAATAAAAAATTGTGTGTCAGTAAGTTTCCCAAGGGGACGTTTCAGATGTCTCTGTACATCCGTTTCTAATCTCTTGTAAATCATAGCTGGTGGTTGGCAGGCACACCGCTCCTCTCAATCTCTCACCTCAGACCTGCTACCAACTCGCTTCACTTCTCGCTTACTACTGACTTCCTACGAACGCTAAAGTGCCGTCTCTCCCGCCAACAATGCTTTCTGGTGATAGAAGTATCTCATTCACCTTATTCGAGTCCTTTATTGTTTCTACTAAAATCAGATAGTAGCGTAAGGCTAGTCTTAGATGCAAGATTAATCAATAAAATTATAGTACCCGTAAGAACTAGAGCTGAGGCTCTTGAAGAGCATCTGCAGAAGTTTC
The DNA here is from genome assembly GCF_021461385.2 of Schistocerca piceifrons. Lineage (NCBI taxonomy): Eukaryota > Metazoa > Arthropoda > Insecta > Orthoptera > Acrididae > Schistocerca > Schistocerca piceifrons. The sequence continues at coordinate 243,512,616 of NC_060144.1, forward strand.
ATGGAGTTAAGCATTTGAGCACCCTCGATTTGAAAAGCAGTTACTGGCAAGTAAAACTGGCGCAGGAGTCCAGGAGGTACACTGCGTTTATATTTGCAGGTAGATCTTACCATTTCGAAGTTGTACCGTTTGACTAATTGTGAGTTCCGGAATTTTTATTTCAGCCCTATGTACTAGGTCCTGAACTTATAGATGAGGTAACAGTCTATGTGGATGACGTTCTTGTAGCAAAGAGAAATTGGGGAGAGCATGTGGCCCTTCTGCAGAAGGTATTTCTACGATTCAGAGAGTATGGTGATACAGCAAATCTTAAGAAATCCAAGTTTGGAAAAAGTGAAATTAAATTTTTAAGACACGTCGTCACCCATGAAGGAATTAAACCTGACCCAGGAAAATTGTCTGCTATAAAAAACTTTCCAACCCCTGTTACAAAAAGGCAACTGAGAGGATTTATCGGTCTTACATCAGTCTTCAGACGTTTTGTTTCCAATCAATTATTGAACAATCCTGCTCTTCACAACCTTTTGTAAAAGAATTCACCTTAAAATTGGACGCCGGAATTGCAAGACGGATTTCAGAAAATTAAAGACAGTTTGGTTAACAGTAACATTCTCCATCATCCTCAGATGGATGAGGAATTTTGTATTACTGCAGACGCATCCTTGTGGGTATCGGCTCTTGCCTTTTCCAAATTCAATTAGTAGATGGACACGAGCAAATCCAAGTGATTAGCTTTGCGAGTCGAGTGTTATCTGAGTGTGAAAAGTGTTATTCGATTACGGTATCGGCTTTTAGGCGATTTAACTATTATATCTATGGAAGAAAAATTAAAGTCTATTCAGACCATCAAGCCTTATCATTTCTCGTTACATACAAGTTGCAACATCCCCGTCTTACGCGATGGTGCTTATTTCTACAGGAATATGACTTTGACACTGTATATATAAAAGATAAAGATAATGTTATAGTAGACGCACTTCCTCGCTCTCCTGAGGGCTTACCAAAAACCAGCGAACTGGTGGAACAAATATGTAGTTATAAAATTTTGTTAATGAAAGATCTAATTCACAGAAAATATTTTCTTCAGTTATGTAGGCAGATTCAGATTCTTCAAAATACAGATCCAAAATGGAAAAAGGTTAAACAAATTCTTCACGAAGATCCAGCCTGCAAGTTGTCAACGTTTTATAAAGTTCATAACCAAGTGCTATTTCATAAGACGTCATAGTCATGTGAGAGGTGGTGTGTTTGCATCCCTCGAAATTTCATTGAACATCTTCTGTAATACACTCACATTTCATGGGGTCACTACGGACCAGAGAAATGTAAAAGGACAATCTCGACTTACTGTTATGTTCTGAATCTACATCAGAGAATCCATAAATTATTGAGAAACTGTGTAATCTGTCAAAAGGCAAAATCCTTACACATTTCCACTTCAATCCTACTAAAACCAATAATTGCTGAAAGGCCAACCAAGCTTCGTAGTATTGATTCGGCAGGTCCGCTACCCACTGGTAGGGGAGGCGCTAAATGCTTAGTAGCAATCCTGGACAATTTTTCTATGCACATGAGACAGTACACAGTGAAATCTTCTTGTGCAAATCCGATAATTCGTCACATTGAAAATCATTATTTCCCACTATTCGGGGTTTATGAGTCAATCTTGTCCGATAATGCTTAAAATTTCACAATACGCCCGTGGCGTGCATTTCTTGCTCGCCTTGGAATCAAACAAATTTTGATATCCCGGTTTCGGCCGCAATCGAATCAGGCGGAAGAATCTTCAAAGAATTTAACAGACTTACAAGGACTCTTTGTGGTATGATTAATGGTTTTCAGGAACAATGGCACAACATCTTCTAGCTCTCTCTAATCACTCGCTGACACGTTGCCCTCGTCACTCGAGAAACGGCAAGACCCTTCACAGTTGGCCGACACTTGAAACTATGCAGAGCCGCAGTGCTACCCGTGTTTGTAGAGTGGCACTCGTCACTCCACCAAGGGACAGGTTCCCTCCTTTGTTGTCCCGTTGACTGAGGAATGGATCCTAAAGCCGCGTGATGGATCGTTTTGGTAATATGATTCACCCATGCCTCCACATTGGCACAATGTTCAAACTAGGCCGGCTGCCTGTAAAGTGTCCTGCCTGAGCTACAGAGCACCTATCATGGGTCCTGGGTTTGGGAATGATGTGGTTTATCTTTGTATGAAGGTCAAAATGTTGTCGTCTAACATTGCTGTTTAAGCTGTAAACTATGACAGCAGTGATGCAGAGTGTGAGTTCAGCTCATAAGCTAACCTGTGTGTTATATCGATAATGGCATAAGTGTGCCTATTTTGGTTTGTAATGCCGGTAATTCGGATGTGGATCTAGTAATTTGTAGAAGCATTGATCCTTCCAAGAGTAATACAGATATCAAAAGCTACTCATTAATAAATGATGCTTAACTTGTAAATTTTACCAGAAATGCGAATATGTGATCCATAACTCTTTTTTTAAAATTTAGATATAGCATTTTTTAACTTTAGATTTAAAGTTAAATAATTGAAATTATCATATTTTTGAAATATTAAGGTTAGAACTCAGTGTGGAAATTTAGCCACTATTGACTTGATTGATACAAGTTAATGAATGTTATGCCAAAACGCCTTCTTCCTTTGTAAAATACGGTATGGTCTGATCGGCTGTCACAGGGTATTTTAAACGTTTTTATATATCTTATTTTGGAAAATACAGTTATATCATGTTACATTTTTGTAGCAGATAATGGAAAGGAAGGGAAATACCGTACAGTCTGTAAATGTTTTAGAAACTTTGGCACCATAGTTAAATGTTGCATCGTTCCCCAAAAGTGTCTTTGGTACATAACAACAAGGAGACTTAGATGAAATGTAATAGAAAACAGTGTTACCTGGTCAATATCGTCGATTATATTTGTCTAGTGTAGAGTATGATGCATTCTCCATAAGGTGGAGTTTGCTGATGTGATGCATTATTGAAAATCTTGTAACAACATTAGGAAGTCATAGTTAGAGCTTTGAACTATGGGAAATACAGCTTTAACTAATCCTACAATTGAAATACCAGATTTAAGCACCTCACCAAACAGACATGTTTGTTACTTTTTCTTGTGTTCAAGTATCAAAAAATGTGACAGCGCAGTGCACAACAGCGACGGACTACAACCACATGCAGGTGCCAGATCAAAAGGTCACTAAAAAAATCTATCATAGCAAATCAGTAACATAGATTATATTCGTCTAGTGTAGAAGACGATGCTTTCTCTTGTTCCCCCCAAAAATGGCTCAGGTTTCTTTCGGTTCGTATTCCCATTTAGGTCTAGGATGAAAAGATAGTTGCCTGCTTAGCATGCTGCATGTTTTCCTCTATCTTTTTTTTTTTTTTTTTTTTTTTTTAAAGAACAATTTAGATGTAGATATAGCATTATGGAGTTGATTTGACAGGTAACAGGCATGCTTTAGACTTCAAGTGTAATTTGTAAATCAATTGCATCTTTCCAGTAGTTGTTAGTAAGTCAGACTGACCATTTGTTTGCGCCAGCTGTCACTGCTTGCATGCCTATCATAGTGTTTTAGCCAATGTGTGGTTTTGCAGCTACAGGCTTAGTCAACTACCTTTTTGTACACCGGCTTCATTTAAGAAGATAAGTAAATTGTAGACTGCCTCCTTAGTATTCTACTTTATAGCAACACAAATTTTATAATAACTTAGATATGGGAATGGCATGGGGACACAATAATCTGAAAGTTCACTGCCATGCTTAAGCTTTAGTTTCAGCAGATGTGAATACATGGAAATAACATTCGGACATCGGACATAAGCATTTCATGTTCATGTTGGTAACGTATTTTTGCAGCCATTTTATAAGTTGAAAAGCCTCACATGGTAGATTTGCAAATATTTAATTTTAGGGAATTCTGCGCCACGTGTAGTAAACAGATGGAACTGTGAACTTTCACCAGTGTTGCTTAGCCTGTAGGATTATGGCATAAACGATAAGAGGTTTGCGGGCTTGTTACTTGATGTTGATGACATCATAGATAAGGAGACTGTGGCTTCTGACGTCATGGGTGAAGCTCGTGTGCTTGATGACTGTTGAAGATCAAATTGTATCAGGGAGTAGACGACCATACTACTCTAGTATCTTCGACCACACGAGCCATGCGATAAAATGCTTTCTTAAGGAATTTAATGGTCAGTTCTTCCTCTTACGAGATTTTACTACTCACTTTCTTCTCCAGAGATGTACAAACGACTACCCCAGAAGCCAACTATTAAGGATTCTCCTGGTGTCGACGTATGGTATGCACCATGAGGCACCTTAACACTGTCATGGAGTACATGCCTCAGATCCTCCTTTGTTCACTTCACACATTGCTCCACACATTGCTCTGTGGTAAGTTATCCTAGTCTCATTTCGAAAGACCATTTGCCTGTCTACCTACATCTCCGGAAATTGGCATTTCCTGAGAGGAAATGCACTCTATAATCAGCTGAGGAGATTCATCTGCCAAGATAGCCTCTAGGACGATGAATGACCTCAGGAAAACAACATTCTAACTGCTGATGAAATAACCAATGACGCAACGCAATTGGAGATGGACGAACGAGACTCTGAACGTTGACGCCCCCCATTTTTGTGTACATGTATAGATTTATAACTGGACTGCATCTGGATCGTGGGTGTGCGACTCACTACTGTACCTTCTTTGGCCAATCGGTTTAAGCTCATTCTGTTAGGGTAGAATACAGCAGTCTTTCGGATAACCAGGACATAGGCTCGGCGAACAGATTCAGAAATTAGAAATAATCATAATAACTGGAATACATGAGATGCATGTGAACACAGCGAGATTTAAATGATAGTAGTTGATCGCAAAAATTAAATTTGAGACAGGAATAAGTCGAATGAATCATTTTATTTGTGCCGAAATCCTCTCACTGCCGCCGTACGAGAATCGATGTAAGTCACAACAGTTACATGTACGAATGCCAAGAGTACGGTAGTGCCCAATAGGCGAAAAGCTGGTGCTCACGAAACACTGTGTCATACTTCACAACCAGTGCTACGTTATTTACTACCAGTGCGGCCAGTTGACACAAAAAAGTACGTATATCTACATGCTCTCCAGGAGCGAATATGCCCTTTCTGTAGTGATAAGGCGCTAGGGTGGCTTAGCGGTTCTAGGCGCTACAGTCTGGAACTGCGCGACCGCTACGGTCGCAAGTTCGTATCCTGCCTCGGGCATGGATGTGTGTGCTGTCCTTAGGTTAGTTAGGTTTAAGTAGTTCTAAGTTCTAGGTGACTGATGACCTCAGAAGTTAAGTCCCATAGTGCTCATAGCCATTTGAACCTTTTTTTTTATTTTTATTTCTTTTGTAGTGATAAACACAGTGCCTGATTCCGGCAATATTCACTATGACACGATGCTATCAAAGAATATCCGCCAGAAGTAGATCTGGCTATTGTTGTACCTTCTGGCACGCATTCAAGAAACGACCCTGTAGTGTCTGCTTATCGTCGATTGGCGCAGCGTAGACCAAATCATTCAAGTATCTCCGTAACGAAAACTTTAGGCATTGAGGGCAGGGGAGTGAGGAAGACAATGTGTGGCACCCCTCCCATCCTCCCCCCAAACCCAACTGTCCTGAATGTCTGCGTCAGATGTTCGCCCACATTGTGGCGAAAGTATTCTGAAGCTCCTTCATGCATTAACCGTATTTGTATTCGTTGCTACAGTGTCACAGCCTCTAGTAAGGTAGGCAATACATTAATGATAAAGTCCAGATAATGCGCCGCAGTTAACCTTTCTGGTAGCACGTATGGCACGTATTAATCCGTCCCCAAGTACGTATACCCCTACGTTGATTGAAAATCGGTGCTGATTCCCTGTTTCCTGAAATGCTTGGGGATTTACGTCTGCCAATACATGCTGGTTGTGGAAATTCGCAACACCATCTCTTGTGATCCATGCCTCATCGGCAAATAAAATCTTGGATGTAAACAGTAGATCTGCAGCACAATTCTAAAACAGCCGCTGACAGAACCGCCGTCTGCCAAGACGATCCTGTGGCCTTAGGGTTTGTACGCGCTGTAGATGTTGCGGGTACAGCAATTGTTCATTAAGTATCCCTCAGGTAAGTGACAGGCAGACACGCCTTCTGCTGTTACTAACCGTCGCACACTTATCCCAGACGTTTCTTCCACCGAAAGCAGCACACGCTTCTCCATGTATGGCGTGCGGACTGTACGGAGCTTTCCACTGTCAGTCTTTGGAGGTACAAGGGTACTTACGTTCATCAGATTCTGGAAAAATCTGCAGAACAGCGTATCGGAGAGCTCTCTGCCCAGTGGATGTTTTTCAGTGTAGAGGGCATGGCTCGCAGGCCACGTCCATTTGCTGAGCCATAGAAGAATATATCAGCCGTTTCTCTTGTCGAGTAGTAGGCATCCGTTGGTAACAACTGGTGGAAGAAAGAAAATATAAATGTGCTGTAGGTGCAACCACAAAGGAGGGGTATCTGCTGAAAGTCAAGACCAACGTGTGGTTCCTGAAGTAGTTGCAGAGTCTGGATGAATGACTGATGTGGCCCTGTAACATTAACCCAAACGGCCTTGCTGTGCTGGTACTGTGAATGACTGAAAGCAAGAGGAAACAAGAACTGCAATTTTTTCCGAGGACAAGCAGCTTCACTGTATAGTTCAATGATAATGGCATCCCTTTGGGTAAAGTATTCCGGAGGTGAAGTGGTCCCCTTTTCGGATCTTTAGGAGAGGACTATTCGGAAGGACGCCGTTATCAGGAGAAGAAAGCTGGCATTCTACGAACCGGAGCGTGGAATGTCTGATCCCTTAATCGAGGAGGTAGGTTAGAAAATTTAAAAGGAAAATGGATAGGTTAAATTTAGATATAATGGGTATTAGTGAAGTTCGGTGGCAGGAGGAACAAGACTTCAGGTCATGTGGGTACAGGGTTGTAAATTCAAACTCAAATAGGGGTAATGCAGGAGTAGGTTTAATAACAAATAAAAAAATAGGAGCACTGGTAAACTACTACGAACAGCATACTGAACGCACTATAGTAGCCAAGATAGTCACGAAACCCAAGCCTACCACGGTAATACAAGTTTTTATGTGCCAACTAGCTCCACAGATCACTGGTTAAAGTTTTTTAAGCAAGGAACCTTAATAGGAATACAAAGCTGACTTAGTATCGTAAAGTAGTTAGATCTGTGGTACTGTATGGTTCGGAGACCTGGACTATGACACAAAATGATAAGTGTTCCCGAGATGGGAAAGGAAGATACTTACGAAAATCTACAGGCCAGTGAATGAAAGAGGATTTTGGAATATCAGAAATAATGAAATCAGAGAGTTGTACAACAAACAATATATCGTGACAGAAACAAAGAGTAATAGACTACGTTGGCTGGGACATGTAGAAAGAATGGTGGAGAACCGTAGTCAAAAAAATTTTCGAAAGAAAAAGCGGTGGGCGACGTATAAGGGGCAGACCAAGCTCGAGATGATTAGACAACGTCGTGGAGAACTTGAGAAGGATGGGAGTTAGAAGTTACACAGCCAAGCCAGCCAGCAGATAAGGGTGGGCGACGATTGTCCTTGAGGCCAAGGCCCTACAAGGGCTGTAGGGCCAAGAGTTCAAATGGTTCAAATGGCTCTGAGCACTATGCGACTTAACTTCTGAGGTCATCAGTCGCCTAGAACTTAGAACTAATTAAACCTAACAAACCTAAGGACATCACACACATCCATGCAGGAATCAGGATTCGAACCTGCGACCGTAGCGGCCACCCGGCTCCAGGCTGTAGCGCCTAGAACCGTCGGCCACTCCGGCCGGCGCGCCAAGAGTAAGTAAGTAAGTACGTGAGGCAATACTGACCCTAAGACTAATCTTAGAAGATAGATTAAGGAAAAGCAATCCTACGTTTCTAGCACTTGTAGACTTAGAGAAAACTTTTGACTATGTTGACTGGAATACTCTCTTTCAAATTCTGAAAGTGTCAGGGGCCAAATACAGGGAGCAAAAGGCTATTTACAATTAGTGTAGAAACCAGATGGCAGTTATGAATCGAGGGGCATGAAAGGGGAGCAGTGGTTGGGAAGGGAGAGAGAAAGGGTTGTGCCCCATCCCCAGTGTTATTCAATCTATATATTGAGCAAGCAGTAAAGTAAACAAAAAAATTCGGAGTAGGAATTAAAATCAATGGAGAAGAAATAAAAACTGTAAGGTATGCCGATGACGTTGTAATTCTGTCAGAGGCAGTAAAAGACTGGAAGAGCAGTTGAACAGTTTAGACAGTATCTTTAAAGGAAGATACAAGATGAACATTAACGAAAGCAAGACGAGGATAATTAATTAAATCAGGTGATGCTGAGGTAATTAGATTGGAAAATGAGACACGTAGAATAGTGGATGAGTATTGCTATTTAGGGAGCCAAATAACTGATGATGGTCGAATTAGGGAGAACATAAAATGTAGACTGGCAATGGCAAGGAAAGCGTTTCTGAAGAAGAGAAATTTATTAACATCGAGTATAGATTTCAGTGTCAGGAAGTATTTTCTGAAAGTATTTGTATGGAGTGCATCCATGTATGGATGTGAAACATGGACGTCAAATATTTTAGACAAGAAGTGAATAGAAGCTTTCGAAATGTGGGGCTACAGAAGAATGCTGAAGATTGGATGGGTAGATCACCTAACTAATGAAGGGGTACTGAATAGAATTGGGGAGAAGAGGAATTTATGGCACAACTTGACCTGCAGAAGGGATTGGTTGGTAGTACATGTTCGGAGGCGCCAAGGAATCACCAAGTTTGTATTGGAGGGCAGCGTGGAAGGTAAAAATCGTGGAGGAAGACCAAGAAATGAATACACTAAGAAGAATCAGAAGGATGGAGGGTGCCGTAGTTACCTGGAGATGAATTAGCTTGCACAGGATAGAGCAGCATGGAGAGCTGCATCAAACTAGTGTATGGACTGAAGACGACAAGAACAACAACAACAAGGCACAGAAACACGATGAAAACTAATGTAGTCTACAACACGAATCGAACCACACAACTGACTGCAGATCACATAATGGTAGGTTAAGTACTGAGAGTAAGACATCTTAATACCTTGCCGACAAATTTGACGGAGCACCAGTTCATCGACTGTGGTAATATCCGCAACCAAGCGTCCCACGGTGCTTCCTATAAACACATATTTACCTCGGAAAGTATGCGTTTCCGGACCCATGTTTATTGGATATACTTTTCTTGTTTCGATCAATAGTACAACGCCCCAAGGTACTCCACACTGTTGGTAAGGTGGAGAAACGAACAACACGAGACTGGAATAGAAGGGACAACCGATGGAGGCACACAGGGTACCCTCCGCCACACACCATCAGGTGGCTTGCGGAGTATGGATGTACATGTGGATGTAGAAATAATGGGGGCAAAGATCGGGTCAGTCAAAGATACGGACGAAGACGGACTAAAAAAAAATTGATTAAATACATACCCGGGCATTGCCAAGTGCTCATCTAGCATAGCGTGCATCGTAACTAGTTCATAAAAAGGTCCAAAATTAGAATTTTATTTTATATGATCCGTCGTTGAAGTGATCGTAGCAATATAAATATAAATTGCCTCATTTCTGAAAGGTCATCATATGAGAACGGTCCGACCGAATTAGCTGATTACTTCTGTACTCTTAGTTGTCAGTACAAGGTCTACATGAAAGAAAATTTTTAGAAAATCCACCAGAAAATCGGAAATTTTGATGGCATTTTTGTACGAAAGTCTCAATAAAAGGAATGTGACTGTCGGTTTGACAGTTTTTCTCTCTCGCGTTTCCAAAACAAAACAAGAAATACGTCATGTTCAGTTTGACAGCTCTGGTCGCGCGTTTTCATAACAATAAATTCCGCGTTTAATACGGTTATTTTCCGTAAAACAATATAGAGTGCCGTACGAAAAAGTGGTCTCGAGTACAGCTTAGTAGACTGTTAAAGAACGAACTACTGCCCGGCAGGAGCAGAAACAACAACAAACAGATAAAGGTATAATAATTACATAGTAAAGAAAAACCAAATAAGCTAACCCAAGCAACAGTTTCGAAACAATAGAGGATAATCGGCGGGCGACAATGAGCAGTCTAGTACTCGGGGACTATTTTCCAAACACCTCCCTGTACAATCGCGGAGAAGGAGATTAGTGTTTAACGCCCCGTCGCCAACGAAGTCATTAGAGACGGAGTATAAGCTCGGGTTAGGAGAGGAAGGTGTAGGAAATCGGCTGTGCTCTTTTAAATGAAACCAACCCAGTATTTACCTGAAGTGATTTAGGGAAATGACGGATGGCGCCGGGCCAGAACCGTCGTCCTTCCGACTGCGCGTCCATTGTGTTAACCACTGCGCCATCTCGATAAGTGTACAACTGGTGGCGACATTTTAGTGATCCACCGGTGGTGCTCACATCTTTGGTGTGTTGCAAAGACCGAATTGATGTCGGGTCATGGTAGTTTAGTGTGTTCCAAACATTCAGTTGATTTTAGTTTGTGATTTGATTCTTTGGAAAAAAATGCCCCTAGCGAGGCGTCTTATAATTGGTCGGCGTCAATGACACTGACGAAAAGCGTAGACAGCGTTTGGAGCCAAATCGAATGAGCATTTTTCCAGTGCGATCCATTATGGCACGGGAAAATGAACACAGTCGGATTCGTCTCGCTCTGTTGTAGCTTATGCACAAAATAACTTGGAACGTTGACAAAACGTGTGGCCAACCGTGACTATTAGAAGTGAAACGGGAGGAGGATATGGATACAGATATGAGGGAACAGGACACGAATAGAGAGAGTGTGGTATAAGCGATGTACAAGGAATGGGAGGGAAGATGGAGGACATAGCTACGGGGTAGGAGGACGAGATGGACAAAGGGAGGGGTTAGGGAGATAGGATATGGAAGGAGAGAGAAAGAGGGGGGGAGGGAGGAGGAGGTTAGGTAGTGTATCTATTTCATAAATGCCGACGTCGCAAGCTGAAGATGAAGAGAGAAATGGTTCAAATGTCTCTGAGCGCTATGAGACTTAACATCTGATTTCATCAGTCCCCTAGAGCTTAGAACTACATAAACCTGACTAACCTAAGGACATCACACACATCCATGTGCCCATCTGCGACCATAGCGGTCGTGCGGCTCCAGACTGAAGCGCCTAGAACCGCTTGGCCACACCAGCCGGCGTGAAGAGAGAGAGAATGTACATGAGGACATTAAAAAGGTAATACAGCACGTAAAGGGAGATGAATATCTAATAGTCATAGGGGACTGGAATGCGGTGGCATGGAAGGAATAGAAGAAAAGGTTACAGGAGAATATGGGCTTGGGACAAGGAATGAGAGAGAGGAGACACTAGGCCTAATAGAAATCTGTAATAAATTTCAGCTAGTAAAAGCGAATACGGTTTACAGGAATCACAAGAGTATGAGGTATAATAGGAAAAGGCCGGGTGAAACAGGAAAATTTCAGCTATATTACAACATGGACAGGAATAGATTCCGAAATCTAATGCTGGATTTTAAGACGTACCCAGGAGGTGATGCAGACTCAGTTCACAATTTAGTAGTGATGAAGAGCAGGATAAAGTTTAGGAAAATGGTCAGGAAGAATCAATGTGCAAAAAAGTGGGGTGCAGAAGTACTAAGGAACGACAAGATTCGCTTCAAGTTGTCTAAGGCTATAGATACAGCAATAAGGAATAGCTTAGTACGCAGTACACTTGAAGAGCGGTGGAATCTCTTAAAAGGGCACCCACAGAAGTTCGAATGAAAAACATAGGTATAGAGAAGTTAATGCAAAGATACCACGGACAACGGAAGAAATGCTTCAACTGATTGATAAAAGAGGGAAGTACAGAAAAGTTCACGGACATTCCGGAGTACAGAAATACACATCACTTAGGAATGAAACAAATAGGAAGTGCAAGGAAGCTAAGGTGAAATGGCTGCAAGAAAAATGTGGAGAAATCGAAAAAGAAATGATTGTCAGAAAGACTGACTCAGCATATAGGAAAGTCAAAACGACCTTCGTGGAATTAAAAGTAACGGTGGTAACATTAAGAATGCAACGGGAATCCCACTGTTACGTGCGGATCTGCAATGAGTACATTGAAGGTCTCTATGAGGGGGAAGATTTGTCTGATGCGATAGGAGAAGAAACAGGAGTTGATTTAGAAGAGATAGAGGACCCAGTATTAGAATCGAATTTAAAGGAACTTTGAAGGCCTTAGATCAAATAAGGCAGAAGGGATAGATAAAATTCTACCAGAATTTCTAAAATCATTGGGAGAAACGGCGACAAAACGACTATTCACGTTGGTGTTTGAGTCTGGCACACATACTATCTGACTCTCAGAAAAATATCATACACACAATCGGAAGACTGAAAGAGCTAACTAGTGCGAGAATTATGGCACAATTAACTTAACAGGCAATGCATTCAACTTGCTGACAAAAATAATATAGAAGAATGGAAAAGAAAATTGAGGATGTGGTAGATGACGATCAAGTTGACTTTACGAAAGGTAAAGGCACGAGAGAGGCATTTGTGACGTTGGGGCGGTTGATAATGGAAGCAAGACTAGAAAAATCACGACACGTTCATAGGATTTGTCGAGAACGTAAAATGGCTCAGGGTGTTCAAACCTGTTAGGAAAATAGAGGTAAGCTACAGCGAGAGAGGGGTAATATACATACAATATGTACAAGAACCAAGAGTGAATAATAAGAGCGGACGATTAAGAACTAAGTGCTCGGACAAAAAAGGGTGTACAACACGGATGCAGTCTTTCGCCCCTATTGTTCAATCTATGCATCGGAAAAGCAATGATGGAAATAAAAGGAAGGTTAAAATTCAAGGTGAAAGAATATTAATGATACGATTTGCTAATGACATTGCTATGCTGAATGAAACTGAAGAAGAGTTGAATGATCTGCTGAATGGAAAGAACAGTTTAATGAGTAAAGTATTTGAATTGAGAGTAAACCAAAGAAAGACGAAACTAATGAGAAGTAATAGAAATGAGAAGAGCGAGAAATTTAAAATGATGCTTGAGGGTCACAAAATAGATGAAATTATGGGATTCTGTTACCTATGCATCAAATTACCAATGACAGACGGGCAAAGGAGGACATCAAAAGCAGATTTGCACTGAAAAAGGGCATTCCTGGCCAAGAGAAGTCTACTATTATGAGCCATAGGCCTTAATCTGAGGAAGAAGTTTCTGAGAATGTACGTCAGGAGTACAGCACTGTATGGTAGTGAAACATGGACTGTGGGAAAATAGGAACAGAAGAAAAAAAATGGTTCAAATGGCTCTGAGCACTATGGGACTTAACATCGTAGGTCATCAGTCCCCTAGAACTTAGAACTACGTAAACCTAACTAACCTAAGGACTTGACACACATCCATGCCCGAGGCAGGATTCGAACCTGCGACCGTAGCAGTCCTGCGGTTCCGGACTGCAGCGCCTAGAACCTCACGGCCACCGCGGCCGGCTAGGAACAGAAGAGAATCGAAGCAGTTGAGATGGGGTGCTACAGACGACTGGTGCTACAGTGAATGAGGTGGTTTTGCGCTAAATTGGAGACGACAGGAATATGTGGAAAACACTGACAAGGAGAAGGGACAGGATGATAGGACATCTGTTAAGACATCTGGGAATATCATGGTACTAGAGGGAGCTGAAGAGGGCAAAAACTATAAAGGAGGAATAGAGATTGGAATATATCCACCAAATAATTAAGGTGGAAGGTCGGAAGTGCTACTCTAAGATGAAGAGATTGGCACATGAGAGGATTCTTACCGGGCCGCAACAAACCAGTCAGAAGACTAAAGACTGAAAAAAATCTAATTCCCATGTATATTTAGTTCCTACAAAGCATTGCCGGGTTCGGTAATGAAATATATTATGTAAGGTGGCAACGGCCTTGCACCTCACATGAGTCCATTTAACGTGTCGCTTTAGGTTTTGTAGGAGTAATACTCTAAATTACGGAGTAGGAAATCTATGCGGAAACGCTTCAACATGCGAGAATTCCACGATTTTGTAATTATAAGATTTTGCGAAAAGGCAGTACGTGAGACAGAGCTAGGCTACGTCCCCGCCTAACCGCCGAAGGCCACAACCTGACGGTAAGAATGGTGAACTGGGGGATTTCTGTTACCCGTTTAGAGAGGCCACAGCGGCCGCCAAACTCTGACGGACGCGCGGCTGCAGGTGTTCAAGTGTTTACCAAAACAGAGCAGTGGATAGCTGGACGGGCTTTCCTGTGCGTGCTCTCGCCTATGTCCCACAAATTTTACGCCTTCGAGTAACTCAAGTGGGGCAGGCCAGGAGTTCCGAATAACAAACTTTCAAAGCAAGAATCTGTGTTCTCTATGACGGGGAATCTCGAGTGGTCTCTTGGGAGAAAACTTCCAGTAAACGTGTTATTGCCCACAGCTATGGTTCTTCCCAGCCGTCGAGGGCGGAGTTTGCTTGTGAAATTTTGTAGAAATAAAAGAATTGTGAAAAAGAGTTCTATTCCCATGCAGTACATTGGTCGGCACTGGCAAACTGGGTTTTTGAGAGCTTCTAGTGGTGTGATTCGCTCGGTAAAAGTTGAGGTGAGAAGACAAAGCTGAAGAGCTATCTTGCTGGACTGTCGGCCGTTGTCTTCCGTTCTGGGCTCTCGTACTGAGAGGACGTCAGCCAAGTCGTCTCCCCTCTTGGTCATTCGTTCTGTGAGGACGTTAGCCGCGCCAGCTCATTGCTGACGGAAACATTATCGCAATTAGAGTAGTTTACGGACAGCAGTCTGGTGTTCGAATACTGTAGGATTGTACTTTCCGAAAAACCACACGCCGGTCGCACGGCCGCGCCGTCGCCGTCGGAGACCGCCGCTACAACAGGAATATTACGGTGAGTTCGCTCCCGCTTATGCCTGTGTTAGAAGTAACGTTAAATAGTTGGATCAATTGCAATTGCTGTTTCCACAGAGGTTTCACAGTACTTTGAAGTGTAGTGGTTCTTTGTATATATGTTATAAGAGATCGTGTTTTGGACCGACTTTAACACAGTTACTGGCAATGCCAGTTGGGAAGATAATTTGTAAATTGTTCATTGTGTTTTATTCAGCATTGATCTGAAGGTTATAATAAAATTATTGTGATTCTGTAGAGCCTTTACTTTCAGTAGTTGATCCTGAATTCACCCTTTTGCTTTATTTTATTTTTGTGCATGTGTTTGATGTCATTGAACATCCTAAGTGTTCGTGATCGTTCATGTTTGGAAGTAAAAGTAGGTGTGATTTATCGTCACCACTACCGCCGCAGATTAACTGCGGGTGAAAGGGCCACATTTAAATCTAGCGTTATCCATTTTTGAGTACAGTTCCTCTCCCAATTTCTCTGTAAATTGTTTGTCAGGGACGAACACACGTAAAAATCGGACAAGCAACGGGAGGGGTGTTACAATTAGTTACGCTATCATTTTTGCAGTGTCAAAATTGGTCGCATAGTTAATACATGTTGATACCGCCTTAGTTCTACAAGTAAAAGAATATCGATTTAATAAAGGTGTAACGTTATCCTTTATGCCTACGCGCGTATAATGTACAACATGGGCAAAGGAAAAGCAGCAGATGGGATTCAGCACGTATGTACATGTGTCTTTTTGAGTGAAAGAAGGCCCGTCTGCCTTCGGGCGTTCCTTCGAAGGACGAGGGCAATTACGGTTACGTTACACCCTCCTGCCTTCCTCGCGCGCCACCGCTCACCAGCCGGGAGAGGGCGCCCGCCGCAAACAAGCCCGCCAGCCGCGGCATCGAGTTAACGGGCGGCCGCCGCCCGCGGGCGCCTGCACCGCGCTCTGGCGTCCCTGCCTCGGGCGGTTCTCTCGGCGGGCCGTGAAATCGCTGCCCGACCGGACAATGAGCGGCGCCGCCCGGTCGCTCCAGCGAGCCGCGGCTGGAACTGGAGCCGGAAATGGCCGCGCCGCACGCAGATGAGGGACAGCGGAGCGGCGCTGAAAAGGCGGAAGGCAGGCCGGCGGCGCCCTAACGACCGTGGGCGGGTGCGCCGCTCCGTCCACTGCGCAGGCGGATCCTCTTCTCGCGCCGTCGGGTCGGCGCAGCCCCTCCGTCCACCTGCCTGCGCCTCGTACCGCCCACGAATACAAAAAACCGCGCTGACGTGCCCTGCTCTCTTTTCTTCCCTCCTCCCTGTATTTCCTTTTATTTCGTTGCCCGCCGCCCGGTCTCGGAATTCTTGCTACGCGGGATACTCTCCATTCCACCAGCCGACACAATGGAGCCGCTACAGCTGACGCTTCGCCTCGAGAAGCGCCGGAGTTTACGGTGTAGTTCTCAATGGTGTTCTCTGCGAAATCCCTTTTCTCATGGCAGAATGAGACTCGTTTCGACTTTGTACCGCAATGATACTTCTTACATCACCTCTTCGTATCTGCCGCCGTAGGCAACACAAACACTTAGAACTACTTCCGCAGAAAAGAGAAAATGTAGCAGTAGAATATACTCTCAGGCGTCATTGTTATCTGCATAACAGCGGCACATACTAGGATTTTTTTTACGCAGGTTGGAGACAATTTGAACGGTAGAAATGTAAGCTCTTACATAAAAATATAACAACTGTCAACAGACAGACACCCACATACACACACACACACATACGCACGCACGCACGCATTCATACCAACACAAAAAGAAAAATATTTTTATCTCTGTCAACATCCAATGTTTTCCCATGTTTAAGGAATAAATGAAAATCGCTTCAACCTCTCATCTGTGAGGTTTTCCCTACAGTCTTCACTATCACATTCCCAGCCTGCTGGGCCGGCCGGTCCGGCCGAGCGGTTCTAGACGCTTCAGTCTGGAACCGCGCGACCGCTACGGTCGCAGGTTTGAATCTTGCCTGGAAAGTAAGTTAAAAAGTTTTTTATTTCCTTTAGTCTAATTATTTCGATTAACATTGTGGAACTACCGGCAGCCATCCTCTTTAGGGGTAAAACTGTTCAAACTCTGGGCTCGATCAGTGATTTGCTCGTCAAGGAGAACAGAACTAAAATAAACTTAGTGTGTTCAGGCACGCAGAGCAGCTCCGGTGACAGCTGACCATTGGTGAATATTATTCTTCTCGTCATACCAGGACAGCAAACAGACCTGTATTTTATCAAGTGTAGTTTATAAATGAGACGAGTACCACACAATAAAAGAAGAACGACAAATGCAAATAAAACAACAGTTTATTAGAATTGTTCTGTAGTTTCTGAATTATTATATCTTATTATACACCGAAGAGTAAAAAAAAACTGGAACTCCTGCCTAATATAGTGTAGGGCCCCCGCAAGCACGCGGAATTGCCTCAACATGACACGGCCTGGACTCGATTAATGTCTGAAGTAGTGCTAAAGGAAACTGGTACCATAGATCCTGCAGGGTTGCCCATAAATCCGTAAGAATAAAAGGATTGGAGATCTCTTCTCAACAGCACGTTGCAAGGCATCCCAGATATGCTCAATAATGTTCATGTCTGGGGAGATTGGTGCTCGGCGGAAGTGTCTAAACTCATAAAAATGTTTCTGGAGGCATTCTGTAGCAATTCTGGAATGCTCAATGGACATGCATGGATGCAGGTGGTCTGACATGACGTTTACGTACGTGTCACACATCGGAGTCTATGTAGACGTATAAGATGTCCCATATCACTGCAAGTGCACTCGCGTCCCACCATTACAGAGCCTCTACCAGCTGACATGCAAGGTCTTTGGACTCATGGTGTTGTCTCCATACCCGTACACGTCCATCCGTTGGATACGATTTGAAACGAGACTCGTTCGACCAGGCAAGATGTTTCCAGTCATCAACAGTCCAGTGTCGCTGTTGACGGGCCTAGGCGAGGTGTGAAGCTTTGTTATGCAGCCCTCAAGGGTACAAAAGTGGACCTTCGGCTCCGAAAGGCACTATCGATAATGTTTCGTTGCATCGTTAGCACGCTGACACTTGTTGATGGCTCAGTACGGAAATCTGCAGCAATCTGCGGAAGGGTTGCACTTTTGTCAAGTCGAACTATTCTTATCGTCGTTGTTGCTCCAGTTCTTGCAGGGTCTCTTTCCGGCTACAGTGATGTCGAGCATTTGATATTTTACCGAATTCCTGGTAATGGTGGTACAGGAAAATCGCCACAAACAAATGTTGGACTTGCAACGGTCGTAGTTTAATTTATCGCACGATATTTCGACTGGACACCTGCCAGTAATCTTCAGAAGAGCCATGAGCGTCTTCGGTGACTTACCTGAAGGTGAGTGGCAGGTGTACAATAGAAATATCTTGTGATGAATTAAACGACTACCGGCTGCAGGCCCGAGATTTGTATGAACATTCAGTTCTCCAAGAACACTTGAAAAATCACAAACTTAAGCACATGGCAGCCAATTACAATTGTATTTAATTTTCTTGAAACAACCGTCTACAGCCGTCAAGTGCTTGAAATAATAAATTGTACACCACCAGCTGCACCGATACAACTTTGTTCGTCTATCATCACTTGAAGGCTACAACAGTGAAATAAACACAGTGTTACATACGCAGACAAATAAGGAAGGAAGGAAAGAAGATTGGGTTTAACGTTCCGTCAATACCGAGGTCGTTAAGGCGGAGCACAGGCTCGGGTTGTGTCAACTATGGGGAAGGAAATCGGCCTTACCCTTTTCAAGGAACCATCCTGGCATTTGCTAGCAACGATTTAGGAAAATCACGGGAAACCTAAATCTGGATAAACAAGCTTGAATAAAACCTTTAGGTACAAAAAATAAGAAGTTTAAAAATTAACCAAGGTAAGAAAAAGGAAAGACAAAATTATTTAAAGAAAATAAAAGAAAAAACAAATAACAACAAAAGAACCATACCCCCACCGGACTTGGATTTGAGCCGTCGCCTTTCTGAATGTGAGTCCAGTTGCGCTAACGACTGCGCTATCTCTCTCAGACAAATAAAATGATATGAAAACTTACAGTCGTAAGGTTACTTACATAGCTTGGCATCGATAGTTTACACACACACACACACACACACACACACACACACACACACATATATATATATATATATATATATATATCAGTACAGTAGCACCTCGCTTCAACTTGTCTCTGTCTTGGCTCACATAATATTTTCTAATAACTGCAGTAACTTATGTGAGAAGCCCACGATCACAAAGTTGAAAAACAATAATCATTATCGTCTGGTTACGTCTTATGTCATGGCCAAGTGTTAAAGATAGGATAATGAGAGCTCACACAAATCGTCAATTATTGGCTGTGAACGTCCATATACCTAATAGTCTGCTACTCCATGTCACGTAATACATTGTATACATATCATTACTAAGCAGTATATACACAGGCACTTAAAGAAGATAGCTGCAGGGAATGAATACAAAGTGTCATTCACACGCAAGATTTAGTGTATTAATGTGACCATTTGTCCTTCTAAAACGAGTGAATAGACTAATGAAAATATTTTCATGAGCGGTCATCTTAACCTAAGATAATCTCTTTTTGGACCACGAATAGTCCACCAGTACAATTTACGCCACAAACCGAAACTAATAAATAACAGTATGCAGTATTAAAGCTAGTTAATACAGCAATTAATGATCCAAGTATTATTTGACCAGCTATTCTAAAATCGTGTACGTCTGTACTTCGCTCTTTCTTTGATAATAAAACGAGACTAACATTATATAGAAAATTAGCATTCACAAAATTTTTGAAACGTCTGTATCGTTCCATTCACGTGATTTATAAGGACTAATGTCCACATTAATACAATAAATTTTGCATGCAGAAAGATTCTGTATTCACCCTTTGCAAGTGTCCTCTATACCTGCGTTTGTATGTACGGATTACTAATGATAAAGAATAGTTCAAATGGCTCTAGGCATTATGAGACTTAACATCTAAGGTCATCAGTCCACTAGCCTCTGAACTACTTAAACCTAACTAACGTAAGGACGTCTTATAAATCGAAGCACGAGAAAGGATTCGAACCGCCGACCGTAACAGCAGCGCGGTTCCGGACTAAAGCGCCTAGAACGGCTCGGCCACAGCAGCTGGCACTAATGATAAGTTCAGTGTACGCCATACGTGTTTACAAGTGGTCGACTCGCACGTAATACATGCCATAATAAACGACGGCGGACTGTCACCCATGTGCTACTCTGTTCCAGTATTACTCCAGAGCCGAGTAGGATGCCTATCTGTCCTGCAGTGAGGTGTTGATCTTATCGTAGGGCAGATCTGGGTGGTGCGATCTGTCCCATTTCGTCGTGTCTACGGACTTCCGTGAACCATTTGACACACAGCCGTTGCAGTGCCAAAACACTTCATTCCACATGAAGAGCAATTTCCCGGATGGATGCATCACATTAGCAGACTATATGGTCGGCAGTCGTTCCTAACCACGCTCTTTAATCTTTAATGGTCATATGTTTTCTTGAATTCTGTTCATACCATCTTTGCCATTTGGCCACGATATAAGACGTAACCTGACGTTTATGGTTTTCATATTTGTTTGTGATAGCGATCTTCTGTCAAAAGATGCTATAATGATCGGAAAATATTGTGTGAGCGAATACAGAGGTAACTTTATGGTGTGATGCCACTAAACTGAAATATATGTCTAAAACATCAATGTCTAGCTTTGTGACTCTAAGTTTTCATTCGACATTGTGTTTACAGCATTGTTACAGCCCTCTGGTATGATGGTTTTGTGAACTGAAACCAGGAGAGCAATAAAGTTGTGTTGGATCAATTGGTGGTTTACAATTCATTAGTCTAGATTAAAATTATATTATTAGTGGACGTGGTATGAGTGCAATACGCACAATAGGTATCGAAGATTTATAGAGCATACAGGAAACGAACATCATCAGCCATGTCGCAACTCGAGTGGAGATGTGTCGTGAGTGATCTATGTCTACATCTTCATGATACTCCGCAATCCCATTAAAACGTGTGGCAGAGGGTACGCCGTACTATTACCATTCATTTCCTTGCCAGTTCCACTCGCCCATAGAACGAGGTGAAATACGGGTATGCATTTGGTTCTGTATAAACCCTAACTTCTCTTATCTTAACTTCGTGATCCTTAAGAGCAATGTATGTTGGAGGCATCAGAATCGTCTGCAGTCAGATTCTAATGCTGTTCTCTAAATTTTCTCAGTGGTGTTCCTCGAAAAGAATGTGACCTTCCCTCCAGGGATTCCTATTTGAGCCCCCAAAGCATGACTGTAACGCTTGGATGTTATGCGAAATTATCAGTAACAAATCTAGCAGCCCGCCTCTGAATTGCTTCGATGTCTTCCTTTAATCCCCCAGAGTACGGATCCCAAACACTTGAGCAATGCTCAAGAATAGGTTGTACTAGTGACCTACGTACTTTCCTAGAATTCTCTCAATACGCCGACAGTTCACATATCCTGCTGCAGTTCTTACATGCTCTTTCCGTTCATACCTCTTTTCAGTGTCACACCCAGGTACTTAAACGATGTCACTGTGAAGCAGGGCACTACTAATGTTGTATCCGACCGTTTCTGGTTTGTTTTTCCTTCTCATCCGCGTTAACTAACATTTTACCACATTTAGAGCTAGCTGCTGTTCATCAGATGAACCAAAAATTTTGTCAGGCATTCTGTAACATACAGTCACCCAACTTCGACACCTTACCATACACAACAGTAACAACGGCAAAAAAAGAGGTAGAATGCAGCCGACTTTGTCCGCAAAATCATTTATACATAGAAAGAACAATAGCGATCTTGTCACACTTCCATGTGTAACTTCTGGCGATCCCCTTGTCTCTGATGAACACTCGTCGTCGAGGACAACTTACTGAGTTCTATTATGTAAGAAGCAACTCACATATCAGTGAATTTATTGCATATGCTCGTACCTTCTCCTACAGCCCGCAATGTGGCACCGTGCCAAACGCTTTCCGGATATTTATAAATATGAAATCTGCCTGTTGCCCTTCATCCATAGTTTGCAGTATACCATGTGCGAAAATGGCAAGTGATTTTCTCACGAGCAGTGCTTTCTAAAACCATGCTGACTGGTACACATAAGCTAGTAGACATAAGATTCTTGGTCTCAATAAAATTTAATATATTCGAACTGAGAATATGTTCAAGGATTCTGCAACAAACAGAAATTGCGCATACTTTGCCTCTGTCGCCGAGATCAAAGCCCCAACCGACTGAAGCGCCATGACTCCTATCCACTTCCGTTATCGTTACACTGACTTGCAGTATTTTGTAGAAATAATGGTATAACAATTCCCTGAAAATCGTACAGGACTTGTATTTATCCATTACGAGACGACTGGAAGCTTTCTTGAATGCCAGCGGTTTCCTACATTGTGTTAGGCATGGTAATGTGTTCTGTTTTTGGTGCTTTCATCTTTTTGTCCATCTCCTGTATACTGTGAACAATAATTGC
Source organism: Schistocerca piceifrons (assembly GCF_021461385.2). Lineage (NCBI taxonomy): Eukaryota > Metazoa > Arthropoda > Insecta > Orthoptera > Acrididae > Schistocerca > Schistocerca piceifrons. The sequence goes on from NC_060144.1 coordinate 243,535,202, forward strand.
AGCACTTAGTTTCCAAAAAAGACGTGTGAGAGACGGTAGCACACTTTCTTTCTTTTTTTTTTTTGATAAAAAAAAACTTAACTTTAGATGCATGCCGTCAGTTGGAGGAGAGAATGGGTTTCATATAACGAATCAATACATGTGAAATTCTTAGTTAAAATCGGCTTGTTTTTGAGAATCGAACATTAATTCGCCAATAAAATGTAATGATTATAAATTACAACAACTACGACCGCGTAGATGCGTACGGCCGAATACACGTGCAACTGTTCAGTAGCTACCTATCAAATGAACGATGGGGCTACGAACAGTGTCTCCTCTACTACTGTTCAGTGAATGTTCCTTCATATGGGCCTCCGGAGAAGGCTGAAATCTGTATCAAAATCGTAATCACCACTCCCCCTCCCCCGCCCCACGGTCCCTCGGGCCACCCTCCCACCTCAAACCACTGAACCAAGTTTTGACGAAATAGCTCCAGTGACTTAGGAGACGTGGAACATCCATACGTATTATAAAAGTGTGTGTATGTACCAGAACTCCCCCTAAACCCTGGGCTAGTTTCAACCATACTTGGTATACATACCACTTAATAACTGGAAAGAGTCTCTGTGAGGCTATTAACCACCTGTCTGTCAAAAGGGTGAGCGTAAGGGTGAAAAAGCGATGTAGCCCGCATGCGCGGCTTCCCGCACCCTGTTCATTCAGTATTTGAGAGTGAGAGCTCTTAGTGACATGCAACAAACATTACACGTAACTTAAAACCTTTGCAGACCTTTTTCTCGCTGACAAGCCTCGCCTTGCGATGAAAGACAGACAGGTTTATCGCTCACTGCATTTTCGCTTTTCATGCGGTAAATCTATCGCATGAAACATGACGTTTCAGGATGTTTCTACTTTACTGCCAACTATATTTGCGACAGTTTTTTCAGACATATATTCACATATACCACCGGCAAAATTATGTCATTGTAATACACTTTGTTCAGGAGACATGACGTCATAAACACAGAGATGCTTGAAATACAGCTGCATCATGCATGACATTTTAAATAATTACTTCTTTACTACTAACGCAATTCGCAATAAATTTCGGACGCGGTAGACACATATACCACTGGATGTACCAGCAGAATTATATCTACGTACGACACACAGTTCAGAAGATACGTCATAAACAAAGAGCTGAGTGAAAATGAAACTGCAGAGCGAACTTCGTTAAAAACACAGGTGAAAAATGTGTACAGATTCATGTAAAAATTGTTAAATATGTGCGAAATATATTTTAAATGTGGGTGTGCAGGAGTAGCACGGGTTATGATTTCATCCTTAACACCTGGAACAGTTCAAATCAGTTTTGGTACAAACATGAGCTACAATCTGAAAAAAAGAAATACTGCTAGGGTAAGAATCACCATATTCCCCCTAGAGTGTGGATGATATCGTGAGGAGAGACAGTGGGGGACGAGATGAGTATACAGGTAGGGGGAAGGAGGAGAGAGAAGCGGATGAGAGTGGAAAGAGGAGATGGGCTGAGAGAAGAGGAGGGGGACATTGACAGGAGACAGTGAGACGAAATAATGAACAAAGAAATGAAAAAGATGGAGATAGAGAGATACAGATGAGGAAGAGACAGGCAAAGAAAGCGGAAGAAGGGGATGCACAGAGAAAAGGAAGAGGAGGAAATGGACCGATGAATGGGAGTGAAGGAAGTCGAAAGAGAGGGGGAGAAGCAGATGGAAAGAAAGAGAGGAAGGACGCAAAGGACAGACAGAGGGGGAGTAGGAGATGGACGGAGGAGATTGGCACAAGTAGTTTTGAATTATATATGTTTGCGTGTGACGTAGAATTCCAGTGAATACAAGAAAATATCACTTACATAAACAACTTACGTAATGGTAAATATGAAATAACTATTTTATGAGCTTACAGACAAACAATAATAAATAATTTACAAACTACCAATCAAGATTTATATTAAAGAGCTGTAGAAGTTAGTCAGTATCTCAGCTATCAGCCAAAAGTTGTAACCAAAAGTTGTAGCATTTACAGTACTGGTAATTATCTGTTTCAAAATAGTCATTGATACAAAAAAAGCAATGGAAGTAGTTAAATCATTTAATTACTTAAGATGCACACTATCGTCCCGCGAGGGTGCCATCATTTGATATCAAAGCGAATGGTTTAATAAATGTAACATTATATGAAAATTAAAAAAAAATTATAAAAAACATATAGTCAGCATCTTCAGTAATAATATCAGTTCGCAACAGTTTGCAAAGGCTATTGTATGAATAAGAGAGAGGTAGAATAAAATGAACTACGGTCGTCTGTCTGTGGTACTGACTAGCTTGCAACAAGGTAAAAAAACAGTTGGTGTATGTTGTACGATGTTACGTGCTCCTTAATCGGATCCTGTCGCATTATAACGCATTAATTTGAGGAATAAGTCGAAATTGGGGGCTGAAGGCTGGCAAGGTCTCCAGGATCCCAGCAGACGTCGAATAGGCTTAGGCAGTAAGATCTCGAGTAACACCTCTGCGACCACTTAGCAGCTCTACAAGAGAATCCTGTTCCCATGTCCACGAAGGTGAAAATGGCTTAGTCCTTGGGCTATGACCTCTCTCATCATCAGGGTATCAGACGAGATAGACTAAAAGGCGAGTTTCCGCAACTTTAAAACTGAGATCTTCGTCTAAGACAGGAAACGACGATAAGAAACAGGCATGTAAGGAGGCATCGGGTAGCAGCAGCACTGCCTGACTACCCTGGCAACAGAGTGAGATCCTGTTATAGGCGGTATCTGAACTCACAATCTTCATAAAAGAAAACGGAACGGATGTCAAGGGAACCAACCAAAGCATTATAAGAACAAACGAATGGAATATACGGCACTATAAAAATCGAAACTTTGAATGTACGTGGGGAGGTACAGCAACTATACAATGACTTAAAGACTTGAAACACATAAATGTAAGTAATAACTAAAGCTAAAAAGACATGAAAAGGGACAAATAATGTCGATGATTATGTAATGGTCTATGGTTGAGCGAGTCCGACAATAGAGGAAGTGTGCATTAGCAATCTTAACTGACATAGAAAAGAGAAACAGGATTCACGACTGTACCTTCATGGACGAAACAATCGCGTGAATAAGACTAAATATAAAGAGAAGTAAGCAATGATAGTGCCAATGAAGAAGAAAGGAAACAAGAAACTGACACTCCACGACAAATCCAGAAATATTATACGATTGTAAGTGAAGACCATGAAGCTCGTGTAGGGGAAATGCTAGTACCTGGTATAGTTGGAACTTTTGGAGAGCAATTCATAAATAAAGATGGACACAAATTACATCACTTTCTGACGTATATCGGAATGAAAATCATTAACAGTTTCTTTAGAAAGAAGGGTATTTGTAACTTCACATGGAGTACAAGGTGCTATACATCGATTATTGACCATGCCACAGCGAACAGAAAGTTCAGAGGACTGTTACAAGACGTAAGAGTACATACAGGTAGTGACATAGAGCCACATATGTCCTGATATTGCAGACGGAAGAAACAAACCATTACGAGGAGTAAACTCGAAGAATAAGCTTTAAAACTCTACCGTCTGCAAGAAGACAGTGCAAGAAGTCTATTTCAACAGCGACTCACACAGTATTACAACATAAATCTAAAGAAAACGATATAAACACGTAACGCAAAAGCACAAAAGCACATATTATCCAAGCGGTGATGGAGGCACTAGGGAAGAAAAATAAAGTTTAGGAGGAGGAAGGCGTAGGAAATGCAATTACAGTGATATAAAAAGTTTACATTAAAATGTCCAGAGCAATACATTACAATCGAGAGCACAGGAGTAACAAAAATATAACTACGCCATGAAAATAATAAGAGAAACTCTTCAAGAATCCTGGAGTAGAAAGACATTGAACATTGAAATTGATGTACATGGCAGACAAGAGAGATCTTAGTAATTCCTGAAACGAGTTACAGAATAGGAAAAATATTCTGTGCCATTACGGTAATAGATAAAAGAAACTTCGACAAAGTACTGTCAGGAAAACAGAAAAAAAGAGATAAAACTGAACTAACGGAAATACACCAAAATAAGATCAAGATGATGAAAGAGATAATATTAAATTGAAGGAGACACAGAAAGGATTGAAGCTGAGAAGAACAGACAAGCATCACGATCCGACAGTATTAATAATGCAAACATTATTAACTGTGGAAGTTTCTATTACTAGTGAGGTTTTTGCATTTATTAAATGAATGCTAGAAATGGAAGACAACAAATAATTCTAGGAGAGTGCCGAATGTAGTATCACTCTATATAAAAGAAACTGGTAACGGTAGCCCATACTACCGAGGATTAAGTCTGTTGAACACTGGATATAAATTATATGCACGAGCAATTAACAACAGACTGAAAAGAATAGCTGACGCCCTCTTACTGGAGAAAAAGATTGTTTTAGATATGGTGCATCATACATTTATAATATTACAAAACTGCAGCAGATAACTGAAAAGAGACGACAAAGTAATCTGGAGACTCAGATTGCACTTCTAGATTATGAGAAAGCTTTAGATAGGGCGAAGAGGTATGTGATGTGGAATGTAATGGAAAGACGAGGTTACCATCAACGTTTAATACAGGTAACAAAAAGTCCGTATTTAAAAAACGAAATTTAAGTTAATACAGGTTAAGAGAGACCAAATCAATTCAATTAACACAGGAGTGCGACAGGGTCACAGTCTCTCAGTTTTGTTTTACATAATTACGTACTGACTACATTGCTAGACAGTGGAAACGGGAATTAAACCAGAAACAAAATTAATTCCTAGAAACGCTCATTTAATCAGTATACTCTTTGCTAATGACCAACTACATTTACAAGACGGAGGATCATTTACAATTTTCTTTACGTCGCTTACACTCAAAAGGTAAACTTTATAACTTGAAAACATCAGAAAAATGATACTAAAGTCATGCTTTTAAGTAAAAATACACATTACGCTCTAATATAAAAATAAATCAAAAATGGTTGAACGGGTATCTCAGTTTCACCTAAAAGATTGTGACGTAAATTTTGGATATGATAATGACATCTATAATGACAAAATGAGTTTGGAATGACATATGGCATTGCACATACAACCTCAGTCAATAAAACGACGAAACTGTACAAGCTTAAACATGGCTGTGAGGCGGAAACTGTGCAGGAATTTGATTTGTATGACATAGCCAACCAATTGCAACAAGACTATGTTTTAACCTGGTTTCGGCAGCAACGCTGGGCGTCTTCTTCAGAAAATCCAAACAATTGCCTAAGATGGTTACAAAGTCATTAACGAAGAAAAACTAAGAACAGAATGTTGTTATAATCCGAAACCAGTGCATTCTCACTTACAGAAATCAGGTGTCTATAAAATTAGATGTGCGACATGTCCAGCCTACTCTATTGGACAAACAGGACTAGCAGTCGCTGTTACATATAAAGAACACTTCCCAGGAAAAAGGTTTATGACTCGTCCTTTACTGACCACTTATTAATCACATGCAATAAGTCTAAGGAAGTTCACGACGTCAGTATCCTGCTCACTTAGAAGAAAAGCTTCAGACTTGATATCCTTGATGAATTATAAATTTTCAAATACGTTCCTCTGATTGACGTCATCATTCCGGGTATCGAATATATGTCCCCCTGCAGGGCAGTCAGCCACGCTGATAACTCAGCTGTGGAGAATGCAAACTGAAAAAGTATTTTGCATTAGATGTGGGGCATTAAATGCCCCTGGATAAATGGGATTTCTGTAATTACACCACTTAGAGTTGTGCCCAAGACTTTGTAAGCGGGGAATTCATTTTTGACTTGTAAATCCTCTTTGTGTACAACTTTTGAAGTAATATGATTGGAGGAATGGACAAAGAGCCTGTTTGCTTCACAAACATAGGAGGGAGCGGTGTAGAGCTATCAGTGCAAAAAGCATCCAAGTCCGCCAAACGCAGTGCCTAGCGTTGGCCTTTTTAATGATCATGGTATAGGGTAGACTAAGAAGAATTTGTATAAGTTTAATAAGAAACGGTAAATTGTTCGGATTAAGTGGGATTCGGTGTATAATAACCTTCTCCACTGCTCCAATTACCGTCAAAAGTTCCGCTTCCATGAAGTTACGTTGTAGAGCAGTAACTAAGTCTCTGTGAGTGACAGGTTCCGAGGACCGAGATATTGCATAACCCTCGATCAGAGATACGTCACGCCTCACTTTCGGAGGGAGTTTCCAAAGAGCGAGTTATAGCCCAAAGTTCTCGAGGCTCAGTAGGTCTCGCGCAGGTGCTTCAGTGGATTGTTGAGACCGCACTGTCCTCAGTCTTTTAGTGGTGCTGGAGTATTCAGAAAGACTCAAACGTTACATAGGAACTTTCATTCATAAACTAAACTAAACAAGAATGCAATGAGTAGGTAACCATATCATAAAGCAAACTTAATAAATCCTATTTTCCTAGCAAAGAATATAAATAAAACACATCGAAAGAAGCAAAATAATGTTAATGTTTACATACACAAAGCACAATCAATAAATCCGCATATCCTAGCCAAGAAATTCTATACTGAAGATAAGATTTTGACGCTTAATTCTGTCACTGGCGTAATACATCTGTGACTGAGTTGTAAAACACTAACATCATCTGTCGGTTCTCTAGTGTACTACAGCACTATCAGCACCATGAAAACCTCATGAAAATTTGTGTAGCACATTAGGATATTAGTGAGTTCAGATAGACAGACAGACAGGTACAACAGTTTTACAGTTCTGTTATTGATATGGATATAAAGATAGACGGAGACAGAACATATACGTGTAGATCGAAGTACGGATCAAAAACGTAAAGGATTGTATTCAAAAAATTCAGTCGTATTAGGTAGAACACATCAGTCAATGAAAGCTTTTTAACAAATATGATAAGGTTCAAAATTAAAGGAATAAATAGCTTTCCAAAGAGTAAATATTGTCCTCTAATTCACCTAATACTATTAAGGTCACTAAATATCTTCGGTCATACACTTTCTGAAACAGCGTATGACCTTCCTCAGCGTTCATGCTAACACCATACTAAATGCCATCACAGTTGGTTCAGCTGTTTAGTCATGAAAACGTAACAGACAGACGCGTTTTCGCATTTATAAAACTTTAAATCACGTTTTCTCTGTGATCCGATTTTTATGAAGAAACCCTATATGGTACCATAGGCTTCGCTCACGTTACATGTGAAAACACCATGATAATTCTTCTGGCAGTTTTAGACATTGGCGTTTCAAATAGACAGCCACGATGGTTTTATATAAAGAACTAAATCTCGATATCTTTATTGTCCTGATCCCATTTTGTTGAAATAAAGCGTGTACGTTACCTCAAAGAAGCTCAGGTTAATTGCGAACAAACCACAAAATTCGAATTTTTTGGTGATTAGTGTGTTCTAACAGGCAAAGAGAGAGACACAACTGTTTTACAATTCATTATGATGGGGAAATACACGTAGATGGGATAGTAAGTGAAATCCTTAAGTGCTACTGGAACAGTGATGATTGTAGTATATTAATGTTTAATAATATTTAGTGCTGAAAATTGTTGATTTTGGAAATATATACGATATTTTAATATTTGTTACTTGATCTGCAGATAGTTGTAGAAACATTATTTGTATTGAAGTCTGGAAAGTACATGCTAAAGACATACAGAGAGGAGCTGTTTGTTTGTTTGTTTGTGTGTGTGTGTGTATATATTTCTATTTCGTCTGATGCATTCACAGGGGCTCCTTTTTGTGCTGAGGGTAGTATTCCATGTTTTTCGCAATGTTTCTCATTGAATGATTTTATCCAGCAATGAGAGCTGCTGCTTGCAGATTTGTTCAAATTTCTAGGTTCAGAGCATCAACATGTTCTTTGTACGTGATCTAAACGCTTCTGCCCCCCTGACCAATATAAAATTTCGGGCATAAATACTGTTGGAGACTGTACGAGTATATTGCTGATTTAAAAGTATGGGGCCTTCGAAGGAATTACGTCACGTTTGGATTTCGTTATTATTTACTGTTATGAGCTTCTGCCTGTTTGACCAGTGTAAAATATTGGGCACGGATAACGTAGGAGATTGTACGAGTATATTGCTGATTTACGGTTTGAGGCCTTAAAGGAATTTCTCGATGGTTGCTTTTTGTTGTAATTTACTGTTATTGGAGAAGCTGTTTTCTGTGTTCTTCTCTGTAGTAGAAATGAATCTGTGGAACCGTCGTGTCTTTCTGGTCACGCTAATGTCAAAATAACTAGATAACTTTTCATGGGAATTTCACAGGTAACTTGAATAAGGTTGGGAGCACCGTACAGGTTATATTTCAGCAAAATCGTGATTTACAGTTTTGCCTACAATCATCCTATCTGTCTGTTTGAACATCCTAATGTCTTCCTTGCGATATTCGCAAGTCATTTGGGCATAGCTTGGTGCAATGTGTAAGTTTTATTTCGTCGTAACAGGATCACGGGAAAAAAAGATATCGTAATTGAAAGTTTTATCGTCGCTGATATTATAAACAGGATAGTTGCTCTGTCTGTTACGTTTTCACTAACCAATATCGATGAAATTTGGTATGGAGATAGCTTGAACCATGCGATGAACGTAGGCTACTTTTAAAAATGGTTCAAATGGCTCTGAGCACTATGGGACTTAACTTTTGAGGTCATCAGTCCCCTAGAACTTAGAACCACTTAAACCCAATTAACCTAAGGACACCACACACATCCATGCCCGAGGCAGGATTCCAACCTGCGCCCGTAGCGGTCGCGCGGTTCTAGACTGAAGCGCTTAGAACCGCTCGGCCACTGCGGCCGGCTACTTTTAAAAGCATATAGTGCAAAGTACTTATTGATATGTGCAAAATTAGGTAAATTATGGAAATTATTTACACTTTGAAAGCGCCATTTTCACTGACTTTTGATGTTATTCATATTGGCGAAAATGCTTTTATTGGTAGATATGCTACTAAATTCAGGGTAATGAATAAAATTCTTATAATAGGTCTACAACTTTAGTTTTTTCTCGAAGTTCGTGGCTTTATTGTGAAAAACGTACAAAAAAATATGATTCATAATATTGCCCATCGCTGGTCACTACCTTCTCCCATCTTTCGAATAGCATACGACTCACGTGGCGGAGGAACTGGGCGTCTTTTGTGGAAATACTTGAATCGATTCAGTTTTGCCCTTGTTCATGTGATCGGAAGTGCTGGTCAGCTGCCACTAATCAAAAAATGTGGTAGTGAGAGAGAGCGACGTATGGAGAATACGAGGGGAGGGATAGGACTTCTCATTTCAACGTTTCTATGTATATTTTGACTAGTTTTGCGACATGGGGTCGAGCACTGACCTGCTGCAAATTACCTTTACGTGTCTATCGCTGTATTGTGGCCGTTTGTGTTTCAGGTCTGTGCTCGAACGCATCAATTACTTTCGATAATGATGTCCTGTGACTGTCTTCGTATGTTTCAGTAGCTACGAAAACGTTCTCACTTCCACCGCCATGCCGGTCTTCGACATCAATATCACCGTTCTTAAGGCGTTGAAAACATTCTATGCACGTCGTTCCACTAATAGTTCCCTCACCATTGATCGTACTCAGCATTTCAAGAGCCACAGCCGCAGATTTCTTCATATTAAATCAGAAAATTAAAACTTTCCGCAAATGGCGAGAAATGGGTACGTAAGTTGACGTACTTAATCGAGAATATGATGCAATCACAAATCGACTATTATTTTTGTGGCACGTTTACAGATGCCTAAGCTTATTGTATTACACCTATGACCAACCACCCGAACCCCACTTCGCGTTACTGCCGTCTGTTGCAAATCGGCGGAAGCGAAGTTGTAGACCTTATACAATCTTCAGTGTGCTTAGTCCACACTAATTGTTACATAATAGACATTGTATAATGTATAGATACCTCATAAGCAGGTTTCATAGATGCACGCTCCTGCCAGTAGCCCTCTACATGCATTACTTGGCAGCGATGCTGCGCGTGTTAACATATCGTCCATTGTGACAGCTTGGGTGGGGGGGGGGGGGGAGGGGGGGATGGGGTGCACTTCACGAGCTGTGCTTACCTGAACAGGCAGACATACGAGGGTAGCTGATATTATTGCATATGCAGCAGAGAACTGTGTTCGTCGCCAGCACGACCACGTTCAGAAATAAAAATGTAGACACGAAGAATAAATATGCACAATGTTAATAACTTTACTTTTATTTAAAACATGTATGAGATTTCAGTTAAAGATCCGAAGCCCTTACTTTTATTTGTGCTCTCGTATTATTAATGTGGAATTCTCTTTATCAGCCAGTAGTGTGGGTACTTTACTTTCAGATAGTTTGTATACAATTTTTCAAATAGATTTTCCAGTGCTTCTGCAGGTTTATTTGATTTAGCTGACTCATTATCAATTTATCTGATTTAAAGGCCAGTGTTTTTTCTGTATATTTTTAGGTGTGTTGCTTGCAAGGTTTGTATAGGCTATGAGATTTTTCACGCTGTGGCTGTTGGGTTTTGCTGTAAAATTATGTTTCAGACCTTTATTTAACAGAGTCACAGAACGGGATGGCAGTCGTGTTATTTACTGCACCAAAGAAATTCTGCTGCCTTTCCTGTTTACTTTCATTCCAGTCAAATTTGTTAAGGCTTCTAATTCCTTTCTTATTTACCTGAGACTATTTGTTGTTCTTTATTTACTTTATCTACTACGTGCTGGAGGACGTGCGAGTAGAAAGCCGACAGGATGTTTTGTTTAGGTTTACTTTCTTCTTGTGGTACATTTTTACTTCAGTTTTCAGCCTAAGAATATCATAACGTGGTTTCGCTTACCTGGCAGCTTTAGTCAGTATATTTATTCTAAATATACTCTTGTGAGCTCTTAGTTTCTCCGCCATATACAACGTTCAGATAACTTACGGCAATGCAGCTGGATGATGTTGCTAACCACAGCAGATGTTTCGACAGCGGCATACCCTGCCATTTTCAAGGTAAAACTGCTATAAGTAAGCAAATCTAAAACTTCGGCCTCATCTGTACTTATAAGGTTAATTGCTAATTTAAATTCATAAGCTTCCATTATAACATTATGTCAATAACTGGAAGTGCATGCTAGAGTATCCTGTTTGTTATATTCCATAAGATGACCGGTGCTAAGATAAGAATTTGCTCGGTTCTTGTAAGCCTGTGGCACTTATGCTCATTACACCGGTTCTCCACAGTCCTGATTGTGTGACCGATGTATCACGTGGCACTACTACAAGGAAAACGGTAGCGGTAGACATCGGTCATACTCAAACCAAGAACATCCTTATGGAGCGTAGAAGGGCCTAGACCTTAGATGATGGTCGAGAAACACACTTCACATCATATTTTCGCAAGATACAAACAAACCTACTCGAAATGCTCCCTGCGTAAGGCAAAAAAGCCGTGGACGGTGGTGCCACCCTGGTATTATCATCACTCGCTCCCGCGCACAGTTGATCGATAGCGCAACTCACATCCGATCTGTCTTTCACGATAACATTGAGACGAAAGGTGACTTCGAGATGGGCGCACTCAGTTAACATACTCTCAGGGTTCGAGATGACACGGGCTCTGTGAACCAAAGTAGAAAGTATCACTTTATGCTGAGCCAGACGATGAGAACTATGTGCCTGCAGATACAAGCCGCTGGGAGGATGCTTCCTACAAACGGCATATGCCTATGTACCATCACCTTCTTCCCTACAAACACGTTCAGTTCACCTGAATGTTTGTTTTACAGTAAAAGTGCAAAAGGATGGCAGTCTTCCCTTTCTAGATGTGTTGATCGGGAGGTAGGTGCCGTTTATAGGATGTATACTGACACTGCCTTGTATCAGTTGGCTGATAGTTTTCCCCATCCAGCTCCACGGGTAGGGGTACTTCGTACCTTGGTTTACAGGACCCATCCCATCTCGGACGCTGAGAGTTTGTCAGCTGAGTCTCAAAGTGACCTCCCGTCACAATGGTTATAGTGAAAGACAGATCAGACGTGCGTCGGGTGAGTGATGATAACACCGAGGAGGCACCAAATTCGACTGCTTTTTCACCTTAGGCTGGGATCGGTCGCATTTAGCGGAAATACAACATGAAATGTGATCGACCATCATCTAATATCAGGGACCTTGTAGGTACCGTAATGAATGATCTTAATTAGCGTTAGGCGGGTGTCTACCGTGTCTATCCTTGCAGTTGTGGCATTTTATATCAGTCTATCAGGATTGTGGAGGGCAGGTGTACTGAGCATAAGCGGCCCACACGCTTACAACAACCGAGCAAATTCGCCGTTGCAGAACCATGTCTTCGTACCCGTCATCCTATGGAATGTAACAATACGAAAAATATGACATCAACTTCCAGCTATTTGGATAGTGTTATTAAATAAACTGTTGAATTTAAATTAGCAAGTAACGTTATATACACAGAGTTGGTGGTTTCTGTTTAAATTCTGCATGGAATCCTGCTCTCTCTCTCTTGTCAAAAAACAGAGGGACAGATCTTACGCCACCTCACCCGTTGATTATTAATTTCACTATCGATGATTTCTGACGTCTGTCGTCTTTGGTTTGTGATGCCGCTAGTGTTTAAAGTATGTATGAGTGTTGAAAGGTGGCTACACTGAGCCACAGCGCCAGAGATTGCGCCAAAGAGTATTATTTAGCCGCCTCCACTGGCAGTGTTGGTTGAGATGTGGTAGTGGAGAGTTCTTACCGAGAAGCAGTAGGCAGTGCTTGTTGAGATGTAGCAGTGGTAAGTTCTTGTCGAGAAGTCGTGGTGGAGAGTGCTTGTTCAGATGTTGTCATATTGTTTTGATGGGATAGACACCAGATATTGTTGGATTGGGGATGCTGTAATGATCAGAGTGTGCTTTTTGTCAATATATATGAAGGTAAAAAATTCCTGTTTTTTATTATTTCAATGTCTTAAACAATAATGCCTCTTGGTCACAGGTTCAGACAACAAAGCATCTGGCTCGTGTTCTTGTATTAGGCTGTATTTCTGGTTTCTATGTGCAGTTATAGTATTTCTGGTTTTTTTAATTACTTCAGTATAAATGGTGTTTAAAATATCTGGTCTTATTGAGGAAGAACCGTGCCAGATGTGTACGTTGAATCACACTTCCACACACAGAACAGCTACACTTGTGCCTTGTTGTTTCGTAGCTTTCGTAGTTGCTGGGGACTTAATTAATTTATTGTGTTAACGGAAATTTCGTTTCATTCTTTGTTGTTGTTCTATGCAGTCAGATTGCGTACAAATACCAGTCAGGGCCAACCGGTTACGAGACTTCGTAATTGGACAGACAGCTACTAAAATTAAACAGTATTTGCATTCATAATTTTAATTAAGCCCCCATGCACGTGGCGACCCTGCCAGTATCGTCCCTTGGAATTCTTCTGATAGTAAAATAGCAGACAGTAGTATTGTTGTAGTAATTCGTAGTTTAGTAATTGTTGTCTTAATTGCAGGTGTAGATTTGGTAATTGTCATTCTTCTAATGGTATTTTTTGCAGAATTTAATTTTTGTTGTCTTGTATACTGGTTTGACAATTTTGTGCAATTATGAAGATTTCAATTGTTCGTTAATCGTGTTTGAGGGAAGCATTTTGTGTGAATGTTATTGTTGGTGATAAAGTGTCATTGTGTGTAATTTTCATACAGTGACGAGTTTTGTAAATGATTATGCGATCGATGAAAAAGGCAAAGATGATGAATAGTGAGAATGACGAAATTGTTGACATGGCGAACTCGCCAACACATGAGAATAGTATGATGAATAATGAAGTGGAAAACAATTTAATAAGTCGGGAAAATAGTCCGGAAGCAGTTCAAAATTTTTCACAATCAAAAAATTTTCAGAATACGAGATTAACGACAGAAGATTTTGGAATAGTATCGAACACAGAGAGCTTTACAGCTTTGACGAAGGAAGTTAGTTTTACGGAAAATGTTAGGGGCGAAAAGAATTTCGAATCAGTTAATATGGAGCAGTTTATGAGTGCAATATTAAATTTGGGATCACAAATAGGAAGAATTAAAACTGATATTGGAACAAAGGAAACACGCTTAGACACACGAATAGGGACATGTTTTAAAAACATGAAAGATAAATTAAAGAAAGAAATTAGAAAAGAAGTACAATCGATTTTGAATGCTCACAATAACAGATTAATTTAAATAGAAATTAGAAAAAAGGAACAGGATAGAGAACAGGAAGAAAGAGATCCTGTGATAGTACAAAAATTTTCAGAGTTAAATTTACAACGTGCACACGATAAGGAAGAAATATTTGAAAGAATCGAGGAATCCGCACCAAATGACAGAATAAGTCACCTAACGCAACAATATGAACAGTTAACTACTAAATGTGTCAATACTGAAACCCGAGTGGCGACACTTACGGACGACGTAAATAATCAGAAAGAGCAAATAGGTGACTTATCGGAAAAAGTTGATAAGATTTCAGATAAATTTACAAGTCTTAGTTTAAATGGGGACAGCGATTCAGATGATACAGCTTCATTGCCATCTGCAGAAACAGAAGAGCACCAGAATATAAATAAACATGTTGACAATCAGGGAAAATTTAATGAACGCGTTAAAAGGGAATTTGAGGCGTTACGAAAGCAAGTCAAACAAATTGAAGGCGAAATTGCAGGTGTAGATTTGATAATTGTCATTCTTCTAATGGTATTTTTTGCAGAATTTAATTTTTGTTGTCTTGTATACTGGTTTGACAATTTTGTGCAATTATGAAGATTTCAATTGTTCGTTAATCGTGTTTGAGGGAAGCATTTTGTGTGAATGTTATTGTTGGTGATAAAGTGTCATTGTGTGTAATTTTCATACAGTGACGAGTTTTGTAAATGATTATGCGATCGATGAAAAAGGCAAAGATGATGAATAGTGAGAATGACGAAATTGTTGACATGGCGAACTCGCCAACACATGAGAATAGTATGATGAATAATTAAGTGGAAAACAATTTAATAAGTCGGGAAAATAGTCCGGAAGCAGTTCAAAATTTTTCACAATCAAAAAATTTTCAGAATACGAGATTAACGACAGAAGATTTTGGAATAGTATCGAACACAGATAGCTTTACAGCTTTGACGGATGAAGTTGGTTCTGCGGGAAATGTTAGGGGCGAAAAGAATTTCGAACCAGTTAATATGGAGCAGTTGATGGGTGCAATATTAAATCTGGGATCACAGTTAAGATCTGAATTAAAAACAGTGGGATCACAAACAGGAACAATTAAAACAGAAATAGGAACAATTAAAACCAAGATGAAAGCAATGGCAACACGGTTAGGCTCACAAATAGGAACAATGAAAACCGAGATGAGAGCAATGGAAACACAGTTAGGCTCACGAATAGGGACATGTTTCAAAAACATGAAAAATGAATTAAAGAAAGAAATTAGAGAATAGGTACACCCGATTTTGAACGCTCACAATAATAGTTTAATTTCAATAGAAATCAGGCAAAAGGAACAGGATAGAGAACAGGAAGAAAGAGATCGCGCGATAGTACAAAAATTTTCAGAGTTAAATTTACAACGTGCACACGATAAGGAATAAATACTTGAAAGAATCGAGGAATTCGTATCAAATGACAGAATAAATAACCTAACACAACAGTATGAACAGTTAACTACTAAATGTGTCAATACTGAAACCCGAGTCGCGACACTTACGGAAGACGTAAATAAATAGAAAGAAAAATTAGGTGACTTATCGGAAAGAGTGGAGGAGATTTCAGATAAATTGACAAATCATTCTCAGAAACGATGATCTCGTCACGCAATCATAATCAAAACACTTTATCACATGATTTAGGTTGCTATTTATAGCTGTGCTACATGCATCATTTACAGCGGTGACAATGTTAACGCTTGGAAGGTGCGTGTGCGTGTGTGTGTGTGTGTGTGTGTGTGTGTGTGTGTGTGTGTGTGTGTATGTGTGTGTGTAAGTGTGTGTTAAATTTTACAGGAATTTTTCTTGTGTTTAGTATCTAATAACGCCCTCGTAAGGTCTGATTTGCTTAGACATGAGAGCACACCCTCGGCAGAGAAGCTACCCTTCATAGGGATTTTTTAGACGTGATCTTTGATCCCAGAACGAGAATTTAACTCTGCAGCGGGGTGTGCGCTGATATGAAACTTCCTGACAGATTAAAACTGTGTGCAGGACCGATCTTCTGCAAAGTTTGGAAGGTAGAGACGAGGTACTGGCAGAAATAAGGCTGTGAGGACAGGGCGTGAGTCGTGCTTGGGTAGCGAAGTTGGTAGAGCCCTTGCCCGCGGAAGGCATAGGTCCCGAGTTCGAGTCTAGGTCCGGCACACAGTTTTAATCGGCCAGGAAGATTCATATCAGCGCACACTCTGCTGCAGAGTGAAAATCTCATTCTGGAAACGTTCCGCAGGTTGTGGCTAAGCCATGTCTCCACAATATCCTTTCTTTCAGGATGCTTGGTTCGCTGGAGAGGTTCTGTAAAGTTTGGAAGGTAGGAGTGGTACTGGCAGAAATAAGGCTTTTAGGACGGGGAGTGAGTCGTGCTTGGGTAGCTCAGTTGGTAGAGCACTTGCCTGCGAAAGGCAAAGATCCCGGGTTCGAGTCTCACACACATTTTTAATCAGCCAGGAAGTTTAGTGATCTTTGATCTGCAAAGATGCGCTCCAGGTGAGGAGAGGAGAGGAGACAGACAGCTGAGCTTTGATGTTGGAAATGTATAGTCGAGTTTTTGTTTAGTAGCAGCAAGCAACAAACAACGGGCATTTTTGGGAAATGTATTATGGATTCATGGAAGATATATTGTAGAGAAGAAAAGATTTGATTTTAACATTGGTAGGATTACCCGTTTCGAAAGAATGGCTGACAGGTAATGATTAAGTTTGTTTTATTTGCGGCGGCGATTTGCTAATGCCGCGTTCTTGATTTTGTCAGACAGCCAAATCAGATATCATTTTGCTTTTCATTTTCTTGTTCGGATTTATTGATCATTTTGAGAGAAATAATTTGAAGAATTAGATTTTCGAATTTTGTATAAGGAAATATTATACACGTGAATTTTTTGTAATTCATGTCGTATAGTTACAAGATTTCAGAGAAAGCTTAGTTGTTATTGAATTTTCGTTTAATATTATTAAGTCAAATGACACCAGATTGCTACTGACTTCATTTATCCCAGAGTCATTGCCTATATCCCAAGGGTCAATTAATTTCCAATTTATTTCAGATCATCATAAAAATCTATGAACCTAGAAGATAGTAATGTTTTCAGAGAATGCATAGCATCTTTTTGTATCTCATAGACAGATTTGGCAGTTCTTTTATAAAAAGATACAGGCTGTAACTTCGAGAGAAATGTGCATGGGGCTATCTAGTGCGATGAAGTTAACCCAGTAGTGTAGAACACAGATTATTTATTCAATTAAATTTGACAGAGACCAATTTTAGCTTAAAGGGAATCTGTTTTTCATCAAAGATTATAGTCAAATCTTGTGATAACAGTTAGTTTGAGACAAGGTATGATTCTATTAGAGTTGTCGCAGTTAAAATTCTCTACGCGATTTTGCAGCTCAATTTTGTCACCAACAGAGTTACACAAGCTTTCAGCTTTAAGGTATGCTGTGTACTCCATTCAGAAAGAGAGACCTAAAGTTTAGCGTCTAACAGACAAATTAACACTGAAACACAGTCAACGTTACAGATCCACCCAAAGTTTGGTATCTGACAGATTTCAGGTTCTGACCTAAGATTTAACATTAGAACCAAAGTTACAGATTCACCAAAAGTTGAGCATCAAGCAGATAGTTTAACATCATAAATACAGTCAACGTTACAGATCCACTGTCACCAAAATAAATTCAAACTGGTGACATCCACTCACTTCCAGGACGATTTTGTCATTCATCAATGCTCTGTCAAGAAAATGGTAGATTAGTACAAAACCTTGACATTAAAAAGTAAGATGCACATATCTGGAGATGTTGACATTTGCTTCCGCCATTTTTTCTCTGTGGATCAATAACACCAGCATTGCCTTCATTGGTACCGCTGCTGCATTCATCAGAACTCGGCAAGCTACATGCGTAAATAAGGTAGATGATGAAAGTATCCGGACACATGGCTGAAAATGACTTACAAGTTCATGGTTCCCTCTATCGGTAATGCTGGAATTCAATAAGATGTAGGCCCACCCTTAGCCTTCATGAGAGGTTCCCCTCTCTCAGGCATACGTTCAGTCGTGTGGTGGAAGGTTTCCGGGGGAATGGCAGCCCAATCTTTACGGAGTGCTGCACTGAAGAGAGGTATCGATGTAGGTCGGTGAGACCCGGCATGAAGTCGGCGTTCAAAATCATCCAAAAGGTGTTCTATGGGATTGAGAACTCTGTTCAGGCCAGTCCATTACAGGGATGTTACTGTCGTGTAACCACTCCGCCACTGGCCGTGCATTATGAACAGGTGTTCGATCGTGTTGAAAGGTGCAACCGCCATTCCCGAATTGCTTTTCAACAGTGTGAAGCAAGAACATGAATGTAGGTCTGTACTGCGATAGTGCCACGCAACACAACAAGGGGTAAAGCCCCCTCCATGAAAACAGGACCACACCAAAACACCACTGCCTCTGAATTTTACTATTGGCACTGCACACACGGCCAGATGACATTCACCAGGCATTTGCCATACCCACGCCCAGCAATCGGATCGCCACATTGAGTACCGTGATTCGCCACTTCACACGTTTTTCCACTGTTCAATCGTCCATTGATTACGCACCTTACACCAAGCGATGTATCGTTTGGCATTTACCGGCGTGGTGTTTGGCTTACGAGCAGCCACTCGACCATGAAATCCAAGTTTCTCATCTCCCGACTAACTGTCATATTGCTTGCAATGGATCCTGATGCAGTTTGGAAATCCTGTGTGATGGTCTGGACAGATGTCTGCCTATTACACATTACGAACCTCTTCAACTGTCGGCAGTCTATGTCAGTCAACAGACGAGGTCGCCCTGTAGGCTTTTGTGCTGTACGTGTCCCTTAACGTTTCCACAAAACTTTCATATCGGAAACAGGGGACTAGGGTTGTTTAGGAGTGTGGTAATCTCACGTACAGACGTATGACACAAGTGACACAAATCACATGACCACGTTCGAAGTCCGTGAGTTTCGTGGAGCGCCACATTCAGCTCTCTCGCGTTGTCTAATGAGGTCGCTAGCCCGCCCGGTTGGCCGTGCGGTCGAACGCACGACTTTCTGGGTGGGAAGGAGCGCCGGGTCCCTGGCACGAATCTGCCTGGATTGAAAGGTGGCTTTACTGAGTCACAGCGCCAGAGATTGCGCCAAAGATTATTATTTCGCCGCCTCCACTGGCAGCACTTGTTGAGAGGATGTCGAGAGCAGTACTAGTTCAGAGGAGGTCGAGAGCAGTAGTAGTTCAGAGGTTGCCGTGGGAGTACTAGTTCAGAGGATGTCGAGTGCAGTTGTTGTTCTGTTGGGCGAGAGAGTAGATGCTGTTCGGTTGGTGTAACGTATAGACGGAAGATTTTGCAATGATCAAAGTGTATTTCCGTAAATATATGTTTAGGTAAAAAAAAAGTTTATTTCACATTTCTTTAATGACAATGCCTCTTGGTCACAGGTTCAGTCAACAAATAATCTGCCTCGTGTTCATGCATTAGACTTGTAATTCTGGTTTCTATGTGCAATTATAGTGTTTCTGGTTTTTCAATTAGTTCATTGTAAATGGTGTTTAAAATATCCTGTCGTATTGAGGAAGAACCATGCCAGATACATGTACGTTGAATCACACTACGACACACAGAACTATTACACTTGTGCTTTGTTGTTTCGTAGCTTTTATAGTTGCAGGGGACTTAATTAATCGATTGTGTTAATGGAAATTTCTTGCCTTTCTTTATTTTTATTTTATGCACTCAGATTGCGTAGTAATACTACTCAGGGCCAACTGTTTACGAGACTTCGTAACCGAACACGCAGCTACTAAAATTATTGCTTTTTAATTAAGCCCCCAAGCACGTGTCGACCGCTGCTTCTAATCGTCCTTTGAAATTCTTTTGACAGTAAAAGTGGCAAACAGTAGTACTGTTATAGTAATTTGTAGTTTAGTAATCGTAGTCTATATTGTATGTGTAGATTTGGTAATTGAACATTTGTATTTGTCTTGTCATTTGTCTGCATTTTTTGCAGAATTTAATTTTTGATGTCTCATATACGGGTTTGACAATTTTGTGCAATTGTGAAGGTTTTAATTGTTCGTTAATCGTGTTTGTCGGGAAGCATTTCGTGTGATGGTATTGTTGGTGATAAAGTGTTATATTGTGTGTAATTTTCGTATAGTGACGAGTTTTGTATGTTTTGTAAATGATTACGCGATCGATGCAAAAGGTAAAAATAATGGACAGTCAGAATGACAAAATTGTTAACATGGCGAACTCGCCAACACAGGAGAACAGTATGATGAATAATGAAGTAGAAAACAATTTAATGAGCCGAGAAAATAGTCCGGAACCATTTCAAAATTTTTCACAATCAAAAAATTCTCAGAATACGAGATTAAGGATAGAGGATACTGGAATAGTATCGAACACAGATAGCTTGACAGCTTTGACGAAGGAAGTTAGTTTTACGGAAAATGTTAGGGGCGAAAAGAATTTCGAATCAGTTAATATGGAGCAGTTTATGAGTGCAATATTAAATTTGGGATCACAAATAGGAAGAATTAAAACTGATATTGGAACAATGGAAACACGCTTAGACCCACGAATAGGGACATGTTTTAAAAACATGAAAGATAAATTAAAGAAAGAAATTAGAAAAGAAGTACAATCGATTTTGAATGCTCACAATAACAGATTAATTTAAATAGAAATTAGAAAAAAGGAACAGGATAGAGAACAGGAAGAAAGAGATCCTGTGATAGTACAAAAATTTTCAGAGTTAAATTTACAACGTGCACACGATAAGGAAGAAATATTTGAAAGAATCGAGGAATCCGCACCAAATGACAGAATAAGTCACCTAACGCAACAATATGAACAGTTAACTACTAAATGTGTCAATACTGAAACCCGAGTGGCGACACTTACGGACGACGTAAATAATCAGAAAGAGCAAATAGGTGACTTATCGGAAAAAGTTGATAAGATTTCAGATAAATTTACAAGTCTTAGTTTAAATGGGGACAGCGATTCAGATGATACAGCTTCATTGCCATCTGCAGAAACTGAAGAGTACCAGAATATAAATAAACATGTTGACAATCAGGGAAAATTTAATGAACGCGTTAAAAGGGAATTTGAGGCGTTACGAAAGCAAGTCAAACAAATTGAAGGCGAAATCGTAGGAAAAGACTTCAGAAGAAATTTAGACTCACAGACGGCAGAGGGGTTTGAAGAAAATAATTTGTTTCATTTACGGGATGCAACAAGAGAGCGCCAGGTGCACGAACTAGATAATAATCGACATTCGGACTGGGACAGGTGCGGTAGGTGTTTGTCGCCACGAGGAGAAATCTTTGACTATAAACACATCTTAACTGTTCGGAAATTTAAGATCTTTCGCAACTCTAAGAACGACATACATCCATGTTCATGGTTAGATCAATTTATGTACGCACTTCCACCAAATTGGCCACTAAGTCACAAACTGGAATTTATATGTGGATATTTAGAAAACGAACCGGCGACGCGGATGCGCGCACTTATTAGAGATTGTAATAATCTAAATGATTTTTATCATGCATTTCTATCGGCATATTGGTCCGAAAACATGCAAGACAGACCCAAACATAGTCTTATTATGCAGCGGCCATCCTGATTTAGGTTTTCCGTGATTTCCCTAAATCGCTCCAGGCAAATGCCGGGATGGTTCCTTTCAAAGGGCACGGCCGACTTCCTTCCCCGTCCTTCCCTAATCCGATGAGACCGATGACCTCGCTGTCTGGTCTCCTTCCCCAAAACAACCAACCAACCAACCACAATCCATAAGACAAATTGCTTTAGCCGGAAGATGTAAAGATGACATTGAGACTTTTAAGACTTTGCTACAAGAACTTGAGTATGACAACGACGACGGGACTTCTTGTAATTTTTTCAGTAACAGTAATTACAATAGATTTTCAAAGAAAAGGGATAGTGATCGGAACGGACGTTATAGCGGTAATTTTGAAAATGACAGACGTAACAGACAGGACAATAGATACCAGCCTTATGACAATAACAGACGGTCTAACAGAAATTACACAGACAATTATAATAACGGAAATTCCTATCGGAATGATCAATCATACGGAAACAGTAATCGGTACCATCAAGACAGAAATTATTCATACAATAATAGGAATTCTTACTACAGAAATAACCAAGGCAGTAGAAATAACAATAATTTCAGAAGTGGCAGTCGAAATTACACAAGAAGTAGTCATGCAGATAGCCAGGAAAATAGAAATTTTAATAACAGACGCAACCAAGAATTTACATGTAACAGACAGGAGGGACCTAATTGGCATCCTCCACGTGACAGAAATTCAGAGAGACAAGTGCAAATAGTAGGAAATGATCCGCGAAATGACGCGAATAATCAAAGACGTGACGCAAACAATCGACAATGACTTGTAGCTTCGGCTTCTGGCAGCAATATAGACGGTTCAGAAAGTAATGACACTACGACTTTACACTGCGTACGCCTGGAAGACATGAGAGACATTTTGCTAGACGAAAAGGAAAATAATGTAGATGCATTTTTACATCCTGTTATTGAAGTATGTGTGGGTAAGAATAAGTTCACTGCAGTTTTAGATTCTGGGAGCCCATTGATTGACATTAGTGAATCAGTTTTTCGTATATGTGTAAGAACTATTGCTTGTCCTGTGTTACCTGTTTCTAAAACTACAATTCGAGGCGCTATTTCTGGAAAAAGTGTGGAAGTCAAACAACAGACCATTTTAAATTACATTTGTCAAGGATACGAATTTTCTGCTAATTTTATTATTGTTCCATTACTCAGTACACAAATTGTATTAGGTATGGAGTTTCTTAACACACATAAGGCAATTTTGATCTTTAAAGAAGGAAGTGTGAATTTGACTGTTGTCGGAATGCCAAAATGTTTGAAATTTGTCGAGTGTTTAACAAGATCTGAATCAGATACAAAATGTTTAAGGTTTCTTACTTCTGATGTTTTCGTTGAGCAATATGACGACAATGTGTTCATTCATGACAACGACAATAGATACAGAGACGCGATGGATGATATAATTAATAGCGAAGAATTAATTAATGAAAAGGTTAAGAAAGCTGAAGTGCCAGATGACGTTGCAAGAGAAGAACTGCACCAAATTTTGACTTCACATGCTACAGTATTTAGTCATCACACAGGAACTATACAAGGCTTACAATATTTATTTAAAGTAAAAGAACACACACCATTTCGGGGGAAAACGTACGCTATTCCTTTGGCTTGCAGAGACAAGGTTAAGAGTGAACTTCAATACATGTTAGATCAAGGCATGATTGAGCCAGCAGTCAGTCATTATACCAGCCCATTACACGTCGTTCTTAAAAAGGATGGGTCAATTCGTTTGGTTCTGGATTCCAGACAGATAAATAATATCATAAATCCTGAAACTGACCGTCCACAAAATTTAGATGAACTTCTTCAACATTTCCATGGAATTAAAGTTTTATCCACGATTGATATGCGCGCAAGTTTTTGGCAAATAGAACTCCACCCGGATTGTAGAAAATACACTGCCTTTTTAGCCTTTGGTAACTGTTACCAATTCCGGAAATTACCGTTTGGACTTACTGTATCTTCTGCAGCATTCATTCGTAGTTTAAACGAAATTTTACCTGTTTATCTTCGTGACAATATTACTTCATATGTTGACGATATTCTTATTGCTAAACGTTCTTGGAGTGAGCATAACAAAAAACGATATTCTTATTGCTAAACGTTCTTGGAGTGAGCATAACAAAATTTTGGATTCATTATTACGTATTTTTGCAAGAGTTGGCATTACAGTGAACTTGGAAAAATCTGAATTAGGTCGTTCTCAGGTGAAATTTCTTGGTTATATTATTTCTACTGAAGGTATTCTTCCTGATCCTGAGAAACTAGATGCTATTCGTAATTATACTGTTCCTACCACAAAACGTGACGTTCGTAGTTTCCTTGGTGTCTATAATTTTCTTAGACGCTTTGTTAGATAGGATGATTTGGCCACACCTCGTTTATGTGAACTATCAGGAAAAAATTCTAATTGGTGTTGGGATGAGGAAGCTCAATCAGAATTTGAACAACTTCGTGATGCTTTAGTTGCTGCTCCACTTCTTTCACACCCGGATTTATCTAAAGATTTTTGTTTGGCGACGGACTCATCATACAAAGGCCTAGGTGCACACTTATTTCAAGAGATAGAAGAAAACGGCGTTGTAGTACAAAAAACTATTGCATTTGGATGTCGTGTTCTCTGTAAATCAGAAAAGAATTACTCGATTACGGAACTTGAAGCCTTGGCTGTTGTATGGGCTTTCACAAAATTTCGCATATTTTTGTATGGCAGACATACTAAGGTTTACACTGATCACCGAGCTCTGGAATTTCTTATGTCAACAAAATTAACACATGGAAGATTGTCACGATCGGCGTTGTATTTACAGGAATTTGATTTTAGTATTGTTTACATACAGGGTTCTTCAAATATTGTGCTGATGCTTTATCACGTGCACGTATGGGTTTGAAACAAAGTGCTGAGGAGGACTGCAAAGAAAACAATTATTGTTTGATGTATATTCAAGGTGTTGCGTTCGATAATTTTATTTCGTCTTCGCTCCAGGACATCGCTAAGGAGCAAAATAAGGATCCAATCTGGAAGGACATTAAGGAGAAGTGGAGGAGAAAGGAAAGGGTAGCGATTAGACAGTATTATTTAGTCCGCAATGATATTCTTTTTAAACGAAAATCGGTCGACAACTCTGTTTGGTTAGTTTGCATTCCTGATGAGTGGGTTAATAAATTGATTTGGTACACACATTTCAGTTATGCACACTTTGGTCCCAGAAAATGCTTTCATAAATTACGAGTAAATTGCTACTTCAGTAATATGGAAAAACGTATTCGATCTGTACTTGCCAAATGCAGATTATGTCAAAAGGCTAAGCTGCCAACTATTTCTCACAGAGCACCGTTGTTTCCTATCATTCCAGCGAAATTAAAGGAGATGGCTGCGGTCGATTTGTTCGGTCCAGTGGTTCGTTCTACTAATGGTTTTGCGTACAGCAGTGGAATTGACATCAAAATATGTGTGTTTTACACCTTTACGCAAAGCAACAGCTCGTTCAGTATCTAATGCTTTCATAAAACATTTTCTTAAAGAAGTGGGTCATGTTGATAAGGTCATATCAGATAATGGATCACAGTTTCGCTCTAAAATTTGGCTTCGTACTGTAAGGCGTCGGAAGATTAAACCAATTTTCATTTCACTCTTTCACCCTCAATCTGACGCCTCAGAGAGGTGGACGAAGGAAATCAATAAATTGTGTCGACTTTATTGTCATCAGAATCACAGAACATGGGATCAGTACCTTCATATTTTTCAAAACATTCTGAATGAACTCCCTAATGATTCAACTTCTTTACCGCCTATATTGATATTAAAAAATAAAGCACCGACAAATCGCATTTCTGAAATCGTTCCTTTTCCGCCTACACGGAAACTGCGGCATTCTGAAGTTGTAAACCTGGCTCTACGAAATATTGCATCTGCGGCTGCTAGAAGAGAGAAATCAGCTAAACATCCTGGTCGATTAAAAACCTTGTCAGTTGATCAAAAGGTGTTAATTAAGTCCCATCGTTTGTCTCACAAAGGAAAAGGCTTGTGTCGCAAATTTTTTCTGCTTTATAACGGTCCATATAGAGTTCGCAAAATTATTCATGATAACACTGTCGAAGTAGAAACTCTTAAATCTCGACGCTCTAAGGGAGTACATCATATATCTAACGTTAAAATTTTTGTGGAATGACATACTTTCGAGAAACCAACAATTATACGTAAACATGCAGAGAATACAAGGATACCGCGCCGTGTTCCGGCGGTGGCACATACTCAAAGCAACAGTCACTTTTGCGCGGCGCACAAGGCAGTCGTTGACCGCAAAAAATTACTTCCTACGTCACGCGTACCTACAGCTGATCGGGCGCTCAGTGCGAATGCACTGACAACCGTAAACAAATACACAGTTTAATTTATCTGATTAAATTCAGTATAAAGCTATAGTATTTTTCAGGATACGATTGTATAAAATATTTAAGACCTTCAGGTAAATTCTGTGCGTGTCCGACGTTAAGAGGACTTGCTATCGAGAAAATTTCAGGAAGAATGTAATTTCGAAGAAGAAACTAGTAAACTAAAAAGGTAACTGTTAATTGAGTTTATTTTTCAGGTAACTTATTTCCACTTAGGTACGTACTTTAGACGTAATTTGCTGCTCGCGATTAAGTGATTTATACTTTGTGCTAAATTTTATGTTCTATGAATTGACTTGTGAAGCGACGTGCTTGCTTACATTTGCTGATTTTGACAATGTTTTATTAATGAACAGGGTGGTTACTTATGTATATTATGCATCACTTGGCTGCACTGCTTTTTCACTGATGTCACATTTTTTTTATTATGTGCATGCTGTGCTTATTTATTTAAATTATAATTGTCACCTGATTAATTGTGCTGATGTGGTTATGTAAGTAGGTTACACTTTGTGATTTATCTGCTTGCGCCTTCATGTTTACTTATTAAGATTACATATGAACATTTATTTGCTTATGCTGATATGATACTAATGACCTGTTCATTATGTAAGATACATATTTGCTGCTTTGCGTATGGATTGCATATTTTTTACATTTCTGTTTGTTGTCATAACTACTCTTTCTTTTGGTATATACAAATGCTGCTATACTGTGTACGAAAATTGAGTTTAGGTCACACTATGGTATTAATTATAGATAATTCGCTTGGCAGAGCCTCGTTGTAGGAATTGTGCTGCATCCACTTGTTGACTTTCTGTTCTCTACTGGCATATTTTCTCGCTATTGCATGTTTTGCTTACGCTCAGTGCCTTGTATTTTAAGATAAGAAAATGACCTGCTATAATTCTACGAACGACATTGGTACAAGAAACTTCATTGAAGTCACATGAGCTGGAGGTTCTATGGAAGCTGTATAAATTTATGTTAATAGGAAGGAAGCTAACGACATGACACACCAACACTAGGTTTAGACCATTGACAGTTATTACACTGCATTCTTCGTGAGCAATTGAAATAGTAAGTGACACTTGACATAAGAAATACTCCACATGTTTGCTTCTGTTTTGCCATGATTCTCGAAGTGGTGTACACACTGTGAAATATTACGATTTATTCATTCAAAGTCTTATGTGATCTTTCATACTACGTACTCGCACCTACTTACTGAAGGTTATTCGAACTAAAGGCTGTTAGAGGTCATGCATGCATTTCTTTTATTTTATGGTGGACAAGGTAACCAAAATGTATTTTATAATTCATAATGAGTAGAAGATTTGGCTCAGGTGGACTACACAGAGGTTGTGTGTGGACATTGTGTCTTCGGATTGCATGGGATGATAAATTGAAGTTTGCACTAGGATTTTGTCTGTACTTGTTCGAGGAGACTGACAAGAGGAAAGAGTTGTTAAGGAAGTGAAATGATATTGGTAAAAAGGTTTCTATGTATCGACGTATTGAAGAGGTATTATTGAAGTATTGAGATTGTGTGAAGTTGATGATTATTGGAGTTTTGGTGGACAAGAGGTAAGGTAAATGATATTGATGATTAGGTTTACATGTATCGACGTAAAAGGGATTATTGAAGTATTAATATTATGTGATGATAATGATTATTGGAGTATTGGTGGATAAGAGCTGAAGTAAGCGAGGAGCATATTTTTTTTGTTGGTTTATATGGAACAAGGAGGATGACGATAGCAGACTAGAACACTCAAGTAGAAGGAAGATAGTCCACACACACACTTTGTTAAATCACTAAGCAGTATATACTTTTTTTTTTGGAGAGAGGAAGTAATTGCATATCTTGACACACTGACAGTTGTTCAGCAACTGTACATTTTGATCTGGCTTGGCAAGCATTGGTCTTGACATGATGACTACGACGTTGACTAACTATTATTGACTGTTATACATTGCTGCCACTACTACTTGATGCACAAGTTGAACATAAAATTTTGGACAGAATTGCATTTACACAGTTAACACTATTCAATTACACAGTAGTACTTAATGTGGATGAAAGATGAGTGAGTGTGTTTTGTGTGTTTTCCTTTCCTAATCCCAAATAATTGGTGCCGACCTATCTCCTAAATATTATTTTACTTGTTTGTTGTGGCTTGCACTGACACCCATAAATATTATAGGTTTACTGTTATTTGTGTATTGCAGTAGTTAATATGACAATTATCTGGTATCATTTGTGTGTTTATTATAATTTGTATGTTTAGTGTAAGAGCATTGATAATAATTTTGTAAAAGCAATTGTGTGTGCCTTCAAACTGTTCTTGTTTATGCCTGCACTGGTTCAACATTGAGGTGTGCCAGTAGGAGATGTGTAAATTCTGCTGATAAATTAGTGATAGTGAATATTATGGACTGTTGCGTGCACTTGTACAACATGATGGGTGCCACTTCAAAACGTTTAATTTGTGCTAATGAACTCTGATGAACTATCTGATTAGTGATAGTGAATATTATGGACTGTTACCTGCACATATTCAATATGATGGGTGCCACTTGGAAATGTTTGGTTTCAGCTAATGTACTCTGATGAACTTTCTGATTAGTGATAGTGAATATTATGGACTGTTACCTGCACTTGCTCAACATTACTGGGTGCCACTGATGGACTGCTTCTACTGAAATGTCACTTGTTGGTCTCTGCACCTGCTCAACATTTCTGGGTGCCACTGATGGACTGCTTCTACTGAAATAATGTCATTTGTTGGTGTCTGCACCTGCTCAACATTACTGGGTGCCACAAATGGAACGACTTCTACTGAAATAATGTCACTTGTTGGTGTCTGCACCTGCTCAACACTGCTGGGTGCCACTGATAGAACTGCTTCTACTGAAATGATGTCACTTGTTGCTGTATGCACCTGTTCAACATTGCTGGGTGCCACTGATGGACTGCTTCTACTGAAATGATGTCACTTGTTGGTGTCTGCACCTGCTCAACATTACTGGGTGCCACTGATGGACTGCTTCTACTCAAATGTCACTTGTTGATTTCTGCACCTGTTCAACATTGCTGGGTGCCACTGATGAATTGCTTCTACTGAAATGATGTCACTTATTGGTGTCTGCACCTGCTCAACATTGCTGGGTGCCACTGATGGAATTGCTTCTACTGAGAAGATGTCACTTGTTGGTGTCTGCACCTGCTCAACATTGCTGGGTGCCACTGATGGAACTGTTTCTACTAGAATAATGTCACTTGTTGGTGTCTGCACCTGTTGACCATTGCTGGGTGCTACTGCTGGAACTGTCAACTACTTGTTTATTGAACTATGGAAAGCATTTTATGTGAATACTTGTATAAACTGATTTTTTTGTGCATTTACTGTTTGCGAAATGTTATGAGACTCTTACCTACACCTATATGACATTGCTGGTGCCATTGATTGAATGGTACTTGTGTAAACTATTATGTAAAATCACATGTATGAAAGCATTTGTATTCCTTACTGTATTTTATAAGCTTATGGAATGGTCAGTGCAAAGCCGAAATTTATTTAGTTATGTGATATTTACTTATTAATATTACTTTTTAATTTTTGTCTGTATTTTTTGAACGAATTTGGTGGTATTTTCACCACCAATGCTGGCAAAAATACCATCAAATTCTAGCCCGTGGAGGAGGGGGATATGAAAGGTGGCTACACTGAGCCACAGCGCCAGAGATTGCGCCAAAGAGTATTATTTAACCGCCTCCACTGGCAGTGTTGGTTGAGATGTGGTAGTGGAGAGTTCTTATCGAGAAGCAGTAGGCAGTGCTTGTTGAGATGTAGCAGTGATAAGTTCTTGTCGAGAAGTCGTGGTGGAGAGTGCTTGTTCAGATGTTGTCATATTGTTTTGATGGGCTAGACACCAGATATTGTTGGATTGAGTATGCTGTAATGATCAGAGTGTGCTTTTTGTCAATATATATGAAGGTAAAATTATCCTTTTTTTAATTATTTCAATGTTTCAAACAATACTGCCTCTTGGTCACAGGTTCAGTCAACAAAGCATCTGGCTCGTGTTCTTGTATTAGACTGTATTTCTGGTTTCTATGTGCAATTATAGTATTTCTGGTTTTTTTAATTACTTCAGTATAAATGGTGTTTAAAATATCTGGTCTTATTGAGGAAGAACCGTGCCAGATGTGTACGTTGAATCACACTTCCACACACAGAACAGCTACACTTGTGCCTAGTTGTTTCGTAGCTTTCATAGTTGCTGGGGACTTAATTAATTAATTAATTGTGTTAACGGAAGTTTTCTTTCGTTCTTTGTTGTTATTCTATGCAGTCAGATTGCGTACTATACCAGACAGGGCCAACCGGTTACGAGACTTCGTAACCGGACAGTCAGCTACTAAAAATTAAAAAAGTATTTGCATTAATAATTAATTAAGCCCCCATGCAGTGTGTGTGTGTGTGTGTGTGTGTGTGTGCGTGTGTGTGAGTGTTTGTGTGTGTTATGTTTCCGGAAGTTCTTGGAAAACTAAGGTTTTACATTCGCTTGCACAACGCTTATTGAAGCTTTCGAAATATCGGAAGTTGTCGACAAGGTCAGCCGGCTTCATTCCCATAAGTTATTTGAACAATGTGCCCTTGTTCCATAAATAGTCCGACTGTCATACCAATTAGAAAACCATATAAAAAGAGGAATATTAAAATCATCTCTTCTACTAACAGTAGATTACAACAAAAAGTAATCCATGATGTACATCCTTTCCCTCTACAGTAAATCCGGAATATTTAGTCTGCAATGTCATCATTCCCAAAATTCTACATCGGTCAGAAAGGCAAAAGTTTCGAGATCAGATGTAAACAACAACTTGGGTCTTTAAAACTTCGCAACTTAAACAAATCTATATCTGCAGCGCACATTACTAAAAGAAAGTGCTTGGTGAGGAACATTGAGAAGAGAATGAAATATTAATCTTGTCAGAAAAAGGTTTCACTATGAATACCTAATAGTAAATAAATACACGGATAAAATAGCCCCTAACTATATCCTTAATGAGCTGACGATGTTGGTTAATATTTGATCTTGAAAAACCTTCAAAACGTTCTCTCCACACCCCAATAAAAACTATTTCTACACCTATCTGCAGATTTACAACAAAACTCATTAAATTGTACTTGATTTCTATAGTCAATAATTTTCATGAGATTAAATATAATTAAAATTTAATGAGCTACCATCATCAGTGTTTGAATAGCACATAAGATTTTCATGTACCTTGTTGTCCACATTTTTTTTTTACCGTTTTGTAAAATATGTTAACTACTGTAATACACTAAATCCCAAATATCTATCTGCATTTAATGCCCTACGTTTAATGGTAAATACATATTTAGTTTAGGATGATAGTAATACATGTTTCCTCTCCCGAAATGCCGTACATCTTGTATCGCAGCATCTTTGACACTGTACTTTGTAAAAACTCTGTACTTGTTTACAAATATTGTGAGTCGAGACTGTGGGGATCACTGCTCATTTGTTTTGTGACCAAACTAAAATGTTTAATAATCCAAACCGACGTGTGTGATAGTGAAAACACATTACGAATATTATTCATTGGAGGAAAACTATTAAAACAGATGCTCCAGATCGACGTTTTACGTAAATTGCAGTTTAACGCAAGACTGTAGCTTGGTAACTACGAATTACTGACTACACTAGGGCAGCTCACTAGTAATAGAATAGATCATATGTTTTGACAAAACCATGAAAGGCGGCTGATGATGAATTGTATAAATTTGTCTTTTATATCGGGAATTTTAGAGCAAAGTAAACTAAAACCTATTCGTGGCTTGGCTGTTGCTATACACTATCAACAATTTCTATAGAAGTTTGCATTTCGTAAAACGAAATACTGTAGGATTGCAATATAAATGAGAGAGTGATGGACTCGCTCAACGCACACAAATACCTGGGTGTAACAGTTTGTAGGGATACGAAATCTGATGATCACATATTCAGAGTCGCAAAGGAGACTGCACACAAACCACAAGTATGACGAATCAAACATTATTACTCAACTGTGTGGGACCTTTACCAGCAAGACTAATGGGGGATAATGAACGAATACAAAGAAGCGGCGGAATGAATGGTCACAGGTTTGTTTAGCCCATAGGAAAGTGTCGCGAAGATACTGAAAGGACTGAAGTTGCAGACGCTGGGAGATAGACGAAAACTACCCCGTGAAACTTTCGAGAACCATGAAATCTAGAAATATACCTATCGCTTCCCCAGGGATAACGAAGGCAAGATTAGACTAAATACAGTGGGCACAGAGGCATTTAAGCAGTCACTCTTCCCGTACTCCATATGTGACTGGAACCGGAGAAAGCCTTAAGAACTTGTGCAAAGGGATGTGTCCTCCGCCTTGCGCTTCCCAGCGATTAGTATAGTATGGAGATAGATTTCAAGGATCAAATTATACTTATTGAAAAACTTGTATTAACTTCAAACTTAAAACAGATCCACCTGGTCATGAATCTGTATACACACACACTATATTTGTCTTACTATCGTATCAAATGTGTAATATATCAATTTGAGGAATAACGATTTTGAGTGGTTGAATTAGCCATATTTATTAATATCAAATACTGCTCTACATAATAACATCGCTATAGAAACTCTGTGACAATTTACTATGAATACAAAAGGAAAATTTCGGTACATTTTCGCACCAGTACATTAATATTATCCGTCGACGACGCAGACGGCCGAAGTCGTCCTCCTGCATGACAGCCCCGGATCGCGTTTTCATGTAATATGCTCAGATCTGCAGAGTGTCACTGATTTACGCAGGATCCTCTTTCCTCGCCTGATGTCTCGTTTGACAGATATGAAACTAACAAGAGCAAATCAAGAATCTGTTCTTACACGTTACAGAATTTTATTATAAATACCAAATACTTATAATTTCCTCTCATTACTGGTGTTGCTAAAGAGGACGAAGTATACTTACCATATTACGCATTTACTGGTATTGAACAGAAAACTGTGATATATCGTTCGAATAGCGTGTCAGAAAGCTAGAATCCATGTGGAATGAAGACCATATATAGCCTGAGCTTATCTCCTGGCAGGTAGCGGGTGACGCACGAGTTCGGAGAAAAATCATCCGCTATCGCTCGCAGTGCTATGTACAGGGACAGGAGAGGAGCGAATCTGTGGAGCCTGGCTCATAGTGCATGCATGTGACGGCAAGGAGCTCCACCGAGCGGACGGCCCACAGATGAAACATGCAGGGAGATCAGCGGAAACAAGCCGCCAAGGGTGCGGCGTCTGACGCGTGATGTGAGCGCCACTGGCGCCAGATAACAAGGCGGCTACATGCACGCTTCGAGCCCAGAAGCGCCCCAACTTACACAAAGCCTTTGTTTTATATGCAAACGAAAGGAACGTGTACGGGATAAAGAAACAAGCAACGTCCTAATAAACACAGGTTCGAAAAACTAAGACTAAGCGCAATGAAAGGTTTATATATCAGGACATATGGCAGTTTTGTTTGGATTTTTTGCTGCCAGAACACATGGGTGATAGGGTACTCTTTGGCTACCAGAGGTTGTATTAAGAGTAGATGACAGAGAGAGTGAGCAGTGTCGGTTCATATCGATTTCTCTTCCGGGCGACTTCCTCTCCTTGGTTTCTCCTCCGGTCGTCCGCTGGCGCTGCGTGGGAGTCTCATTGGGAGGAAGTTTTGGCTCCAAACTGAAGATGGGATCGAAGGGTGACCGATTGTGCTGTAAGTGACCAAAGGCTCCGTTTCGCGAGAAGCTGATGGCTACTGGTTTCCCATCGAAAGTGTGTTGCCGCCGCCACTCATTGTGTTGCCGTCTGTCGAAGTGACCTCTTGGTAACAAGCTATCAATTGGCGATTCTTTTTCAATCTTTCCCATTGCCTGTGGTTTCACAGGGAATGACCGTTGGTCTTCTCAGCGGACGACATATATTGTGCCTTTTGGTCGCTTCTGGGTTCTGTGTGACCCTGATTACTTGCAGTTCGCCGTTGTTGGTGCACAGTGACTGGTTTTCGTATTGTCTGAGTTGCTTGTGGAAATGTTTTTTGGTGGATCTGTGAAGGAGTCCAAGTAATAGGAGTCCTACTGGGATAGAGAGGGTAGTTATTCCACTGAGTTGTTTAACTTCTTTTTTCAGTTGTGTTTTAGAATAAAATTGGCCATCGAATGGGTTGTCCGTTAACCCTAGCCACACAAGGAGGTGGCTGTCATGTACTGGACACTGTGGACTGTTGATGAATGTCCTTTATCGGTAATGTGCAGTATTTCTACCCAATTAAATTTTAGAACGAGCAGTCTTAACGCTGTCCGAGTACTGGAATTGTGGAGGCAAATTGTACATCTGTAGGATTGTCTTGAGTTTAAATACTACCCTCTTGTTTAACTACCCTCTTGTTTAAATGTTTGTCAGTATATATACTTAGCGTTCTGGGGCGAATAATAGTTTTATTGCAGTTATCTTTGATTATTTATTGGGCTTAAGTGTTATAATCTTGTTTATGTGTTTGTTAATTTTTTACGTGGTTACTGTCTCAGTTGATTTAACACTAAAATCAGGGTGTCAGTTTTGCAGGCTGGGCTAGTTACCCATATTGTATGCTGACCCAGCTCCTCATTGTCCGAAGAGCCGACAAACTGTACAGGTGTGCCTCAGCAGCCGACCAACTTGTCGACGGCAGATGAAGCGGGGACGGTTTCTGGGGAGGCCGGTACTAGGACCTCTTTGAGACCGCTCTACCGTGCCGAATTGCGATTGTGGGTCTTCGGTCACTTAAGATGAGTTTCTAAGCTTATTAAGACGCTCTGTACCGGGGATCTTCTTAATTTTCCGATACTCGTTATATTTGTCTTTGCCTACCTTCTCCTTCCAGAATCAACCGCCTAAATTGTGCAGATAGGAGGGTTTCAAGCCGTCAGACAATTACTAAATTTCCCAACTTAAAGTCTATTGCAAGTTTAGTTCACACACACACACACACACACACACACACACACACACACACACACACGCACACGCACACATCCACGCACGCACGCACTCCTGTAGCCACCACAGTGGCCTAGTTCTTTCGAAAGGGGGCATTTACTCACTTAAATTGCTTTGGAAAAATTGTAGAATATCTTGATATATTTCTGTGAAAGTGTTCTTTTTCAGTATTTCTAAGCGTTCTGGGCTTGACCTCGTTGTAATACTTAATTTTTAAGAGAGTGTTTTAAAGGAAATTCAAAATCTATTGGCACTCTGTTGTTATAGATGTTGATCTTGTTAGATTTTTTTTTAAATCGAATTAATTTGAAAGCAAATTTTAAGCTCTTCTGGCGCTCTGTGATTATTGGTTGTTGTTAACTGGCATATCACTGCGTGCCATTGAAAAGGAAATTGTTAAAAGTTGTCCCTAAATAAATCAAGATGATATGAACCACAAGTGATGATGAACCTAGGGCTTGGCGCTTCCATGAAATCCTGCCGCCACCAACAGAATATTTTAGAGAGAATCTGCCGCAAGAGACTGTGTCGAGAGGTCGGTGAGTGAAAGGCTTCGATGGGGACACGCTGAATACGAGTTGAGAAATAAATTAATTTAGATGCTCCCTGGAGTGATTGAGGATAGAGGAAAATTTTGAGATGATTTCATAGATTGAATAAAATTTTCTCGGGTTTACAAAGCGTCAAGTAATTTCAATTACGGGAGCGTTCGGCCAAGTACTCCTTGACCAGTGTCAAGTAGCATGACAGCGTGTGAGCTGCTAGTACGCTCCTGATATACGCTGGCTGCAAGCTGTGACGTCACTGGTGCCTGCGGCATCACTATATAAGAGCATGTGTTGATTCGGCGTCATGCGCCCGCTTTAATCGCGCGATCGATGGGTGCCATGCCGTGCTGAGCTACAGGCCATCGTCTCTGTTTAGGGTGTTATTTGTGATTATAATTTTAATAGCTTGTTTAATTACACAATCCCAGAACCGTTTATGCGAACCACGACGGATGTTTCGTCAAATTTCATCGGGTGTCAGTTTTCTAAGGCATGCACAGTTAAAGCAGATTTCTCGGGGTAGCATAGGCGATAAATCCTCCCATGCTACTTTTTGCGTTGTTTCACAGTGCGAACTGTTTGTCCAACATAAGACTGGCCACGAGCGCAAGGTATCTTGTAGAACCCAGGTGTTCTGAGCCCTGCTGCGTCTTTTACTGGTCTCTGTAACCGACAGATTTTAGTCGGAGGCCTGGTGATCGATTTGATCTTGTGTCGTTTCAGCAGGCGGCTTATCTTGCCCGACACGGATCCACAGAATAGCAAGAATGCAAATTTCTTTTCCTCCTCCTCGTCTGTGGTCTTCTTGTAAATTTCACATGAAATCACTTCATTTATTGGATGGAAGCTATAGCCGTTGCCCGCTGTAGCCGAGCGGTTCTTAGCGTTTCAGTCTTGAACCGAGTGACCGCTACGGTCGAAAGTTCGAATCCATCCTCGGGCATGGATGTGTGTGATGTCCTTAGGTTAGTTACGTTTAGGTAGTTCTAAGTTCTAGGGGCCTGATGACCTCAGATGTTAAGTCCCATAGTGCTCAGAGCCATATAGACGTTGTTCCTGAAGTGCTAGCGTCGGTGGCTCTGGAAATGAGGCAAGGTATCAGCTTCTGGTATCATTCTTGCACGATGCAATAATATTTGTAAAATAGTGCGCTTCTGTGAGTAGTAATGATGGTTGATAGAGTGCAACTACAGATCGGTGTGGGTGGGTTTCTGTAGACACTGCGAACAAGACATCCATTTCGTCTACGTGGACGAGAACGTGGAGGGAGAAAAATGCATCGTACTTTTGTATGTCCATGGTAAGCTGGATGTTACTGTCAATGGTGGTGAGATGTGCCAACAACTCGTCAAGTTTCTCACGTCCATGGGGCTAAACGACGAACGTGTCGTCAACGTATCGAAAGAAACAACTAGGCTTTAATGGCGTCATGTCGTGGAGAATTGTGAGGATCCTGCGTTAGACGCGGAGTGGCATCCAGCGATAGAGCGGTTGAAGCGGGCGCATCGAACGTCGAGTCAACATATGCCCGTATATGACTATGACACAGGCACCAGTGACGCCACAGCCGGCAGCTAGTGTATGTAAGGGGCGTACCAGCAGCCCACTGGCCGTCATACCACTTGACAGTGGTCAAGGAGTACTTGGCCGAAAGCTCGTGTAATTTAAATTACTTGACACGGTTGTAAATCCGAGAATTTTTTATTCGGTGTTTCCGCCGCAGGACTCTGCATTGATTTCTGAGAGTGACGGCTCATTTGAAAAAAGGTAATATAAAAAAGAGTTCATATTTCTTGCGAGAGCTGACCGCTAAATACTGTAGTGTAATGACAGCTTTCCTATAACAATTATCTACATTTGGTGTCCAGAACAAATTACCGTTCATGCGTTCAGAATTTTAATTAGTGTTTGTCGTCCTCCACTTTAGCGCACATTTTGTAACTTAATTATTGTATATCTGAATCAGTTTTTGCTGTTGGTAATAATGCTGTAGAAAGAACACTCTCTTCGACTTAATGCAATCCATTTCAGTAGTATTAAAGAATAGTGATACCGTTTCAAGTTAAAGCAACTTTTTCATTCACTTGCGACCTTTTCATTAATTTTACTTTTCACAATTTGAATACAAATCGGAACATTACTGCCCTGTCATGCCTTGGACTATTGTTATGTTTTTGGAAAAATGGAAAAATTCTCATTTCACAAACCGCCTTAAAATAAATGTTAATACAATTTGCAACGCAGTGATTTATTTCAGGAATGTTCAGTTCAGCAATTCGACATTTACGCAGTTAAGCAGAGTATAGCTGAGTTATCTGTTGGGGTTAACAGACCATTTTAAGGCCCAAACTTACTTTGGGAGCTGAAGCTAGGATCCGTTTCCATTTGTGTAATTTTCATGCAATTCAACAGGTGCATTTTCTAACAGGCAATAGTTTCTGTATGCTAGAGTTAGTGTGTTGTAAGTGTTTGATGAATAAGCCAACTTGTGTTCTGATGTTAGACATTCTTTGTGTTCAATTTCATTTACAAATAGTCAGATGCAGTTCCGAGTAATTGCTACCACACCCATAGAATGTAATTTACACTGTTAATGATAATATTCAAAATTAGGGTAGCACTTGATTTCACTAAGCTAGTGCTACATTGAGACACTTTACCTCTTGTGCAAACATGAAAATAATAGTTCATACCATTGCTTAAGTGTGCAAGCTCCATTTTTTTTTCTTTTTGTGTCTTCAGTCCAGTGTGATGCGGCCTACCACCAGTTCATCCCCAGTGCCAAACTTTAATCTCAGAGTATTGCATTTGCTGGATGTATTAATATCCCTACCTTACAATACAGATTTTACCCTTTACAGCTCCCTCTATTATCATGGAGGTTATTCACTGATGCCTTAACAGATATTCTACCATTTTGTCCCTCTTCTTTCCAGTGTTTTAGATACATTGTTTTACACCCGGATTTTGTGAACATCCTCATTACTTATCTAATCAGTCCACACAATTTTCAACATTCTTCTGTAGCGTCACCTCTCAAATTCTTCGATTCTCTTCTATTCCGGTTTTCCCGCAGTCCATGTTTCACTACCGTACAATAATGGTCTCCAAACTTACATTTTCACTGGTATATAACTCTACATACGGTCTACGTTTGATACTAATAGACCTCTGTAGGGCAGGAACGCCCTTTTCGGTAGTGCTAGTCTGCTTTTGAAGTCCTCCTTGCACCGTCCGTCATTGGTTATTTTACTGCCTAGTTAGCAGAATTCCTTAACTTAATCTTCTTCGTGATCACCAATCCTGATCTGTATTTTCTCACTGCCCTCATTTGTGCTCTCAGTACTACTGTCTTTCTTCGATTAATTCTTAGCCCATACTTTGTACTCATTAGACTGTTCATACCATTCTTCAGATCCTGTGATTCTTCTTAATTTTCACTGAGGACAGCATTGTCATCAGCAAATCGTAACAATGACCTCCTTTCAGTTCGAATTTTAACTCCGCTATTGAACCTTTCTGTTATTTTCGACATTGCGTCTCCGATATATAGATTCAACAGCAGGGGCGTACACACTTTTTGATCCGAGCAGTTCGTTCTTGGTCATCCAGTCTTGTTGTTCCCTCTAGTTTCTTGTACGTATTCCATATTACTCGTCCATCCCTGTGATTTACTCCGACTTTCCTCAGATTATCGATCATCTTTCGTCATTTTACATTGTCGAACGCACTTTCTAGGTCGACAAACCCTGTTACCGTGTCTTGGTATTTCTTCTGTCTTGCTTCCATTATCAACCGCAATGTCAGAAGCGTCTGGTGCCTTTACCTTTCATAAAGCCAAATTGATCATCATCTGACAGATCATCAATTGTCTTTTCGATTCTTCTGTGTGTTACACTTGTCATAAACTTGGATTCAAGAGCTATTAAGCCGACTCTGCAATAACTCTCGAACTTGTCGGCTCTTGTGGTCTTCGAAAATGTGTAGATTATGCTTTTCCGAAAGTCTGAAATTATATCGCCGTACATGGTCGTTTTATTACTACTTCCCCAAATGGTTTTAGAAATTCCTATTGAACTGCGGCTTGATAATAACTGTAAAGCTGAAATCGAGATGTTGTTTGTTCTTGTAGTCTTCAGTCCTGAGACTGGTTTGATGCAGCTCTCCATGCAAGCTT
The DNA here is from genome assembly GCF_021461385.2 of Schistocerca piceifrons. Lineage (NCBI taxonomy): Eukaryota > Metazoa > Arthropoda > Insecta > Orthoptera > Acrididae > Schistocerca > Schistocerca piceifrons. The sequence goes on from NC_060144.1 coordinate 243,575,394, forward strand.
CTTCATCTCCCAGGACGTACTGCAGCTTACATCCTTTTGAATCTGCTTAGTGTATTCATCCCTTGGTCTCCCTCTACGGTTTTTACCCTCCACGCTGCCCTCCAATACTAAACTGGTGATCCCTTGATGTATCAGAACATGTCGTATCAAGCGATCCCTTTTTCTAGACAAGTTGTGCCATAAACTCCTCTTCTCCCCAATCCTATGCAGTACCTCCTCAATCGTTATGTGATCTACCCATCTAATCTTCAGCATTCTTTTGAAGCGCCACATTTCGAAAGTTTCTATTATCTTCTTGTCTCGACTATTTATCGTCCACGTTTCACTTCCATACATGGCTACACTCCATACAAATACTTTGAGAAACGACTTCCTGACACTTAAATCTATACTCGATGTCAACAAATTTCTCTTCTTCAGAAACGCTTTCCTTGCCATTGCCAGACTACATTTTCTATCCTCTCTACTTCGACCATCATCAGTTATTTTGCTCCCCAAATAGCAAAACTCCTATACTACTTTAAGTATCTCATTTTCCAATCTAATTCCCCCAGCATCACCCGACTTAATTCGACTACATTCCGTTATCCTCATTTTGCTTTTGTTGATGTTCATCTTGTATCCTCCATTCAAGACACTGTCCATTCCGTTCAGCTGCTTTTCCAAGTCCTTTGCTGTCTCTGACAGAATTACAATGTTATCGGCGAACCTTAAAATTTTTATTTCTTCTCCATGGATATTAATACCCACTGCGAATTTTTCTTTTGTTTCCTTTACTGCTTGCTCAATATACAGATTGAACAACATCGGGGAGAGGCTACAACCCTGTCGCACCCCCTTCCCAACCACTGCTTCCATTTCATGTCCCTCGACTCTTATAACTGCCATCCGGTTTCTGTACAAATTGTAAATAGCCTTTCGCTCCCCATATTTTACCCATGCCACTTTCATAACTTGAAAGAGAGTAATCCAGTCAACATTGTGAAAAGTTTTCTTTAAGTCTACAAATGCTAGAAACGTAGGTTTGCCTTTTCTTAATCTAGCTTCTAAAATAAGTCGTAGAGTCAATATTGCCTCACGTGTTCCCATATTTCTATGGAATCCAAACTGATCTTCCCCGAGGTCGGCTTCTACCAGTTTTTCCATTCGTCTGTACAGAATTCGCGTTAGTATTTTGCAGCCGTGACTTATTAAACTGTTAGTTCGGTAATTTTCACATGTCAACGCCTGCTTTCTTTGGAATTGGAATTATTATATTCTTCTTGAAGTCTGAGGGTATTTCGCCTGTCTAATAGATTTTTCTCACCACATGGTAGAGTCTTGTCAGGACTGGCCCTCGCAAGGCTGTTAGTAGTTCTAATGGAATGTTGTCTACTCCCGGGGCCTTGTTTCGACTTAGGCCTTTCAGTGCTCTATCAAACTCTTCACGCAGTATGATATCTCCCATTCCATCTTCATCTACATCCTCATCCATTTCTATAACATTGCCCTCAAGTACATCACCCTTGTATAGACCCTCTGTATACTCCTTCCACCTTTCAGCTTTCCCTTCTTTGCTTAGAACTGGGTTTCCATCTGAGGTCTTGATATTCATACAAGTGGTTCTCTTTTCTCCAAAGGTCTCTTTAATTTTCCTGTAGGCAGTATCTATCGTACCCGTAGTGAGATGAGCCTCTACGTCCTTACATTTATCCTCTAACCATGCTTGCTTAGCCATTTTGCACTTCCTGTCGATCTCATTTTTGAGACGTTTGCCTGCTTCATTTACTGTATTTTTATATATTCTCCTTTCATCAATGAAATTCAATATTTCTTCTGTCACCCAAGGATTTCTACTCCTCCTCCTAAGGAACTTCACTAATTCCCTCTATATCCAACTTTACCTATCCATTTCCCTTTTTAAATTTTCTAACCTACCTGCCCGATTAAGGGATCTGACATTCCACGCTCCGATCCGTAGAACGCCAGTTTTCTTTCTCCTGATAACGACGTCCTCCTGTGTAGTCCCCGCCCGGAGATCCGAATGGGGGACTATTTTACCTCCGGAATATTTTACCCAAGAGGACGCCATCATCATTTATCCATATAGTAAAGTTGCATGCCCTCGGGAAAAATTACGGCGTTAGTTTCCCCTTGCTTTCAGCCGTCCTCAGTACCAGCACAGTAAGGCCGTTTTGGTTAGTGTTACAAGGCCACCTATGGTACGGCTATTTGTATCGCTGAGGCGCGCAAGCCTCCCCACCAACGTCAAGGTCTATGGTTCATGGGGAGGGGGTGGAGGGAAATCGAGACAAAGTGAGAGAAATGGATACTAAAACTTGAAGTCAAATGGCGGAATTCTCGTTCATAAAACTTAACCTGATTGTAGTCTCCACGGGAAGGAAAATCATTGAGTTACGAGTCCTCTAACACAGTACCATTTCCGCTTAATCTTAGGCTGATAAAAGTTGGTACTACTGACGAATTTCATAGTTGTTTTCAAAGATTTTGTAAATAAACATTCATATTAGTAATGTATAAAGATGTACGTTCGATATGCTAATGAAATATGCTTACATTTTTAGGTATAGGCGTAGCAGTAATGTAGCTACAAAAATATTTCCTGGATAAGTATCATGCGTTTAAGATAGAGTGAGGTTTGTCTACATCTTCCCTAATTTATATCTTGGCTTACGATATGTTCTCAGACACAGTTAATCAGTTGTTTCTCACCAGGAGCGGTGACATGGCTTCTGGATCCACAGGGAGCACCTTCTTACCATATTTATCTGTGAAGCCTTCCTATGTAACACAAGAAAATAAGTCAAGAGCATGTTGTACCATTGAATATATTTGTACCATTAAATATATTCCATGGACGAATATCCTAGTTTTAAGGTACAGATGGTGCAGAGCCGAAGAAGTCTGGCTTAACGGTCCACGAGTTGTATAACACTTTCAAGAATATGTAGCAGTTGAGCCCAGACGATATTGGCCATAGGGGCACAATAGCAACTTGGCAATATTTCATTAGAGAACCCCACCGGCTAAAGATGTTGATGGCGTTCTTATCGCCGCCTTTTCACAAATGCTTCAGTGTAATTAGATTGTCGAGCGAGAAAGGGACGCATTTTTAGTTTTCTTTTCAGTGATGGTAAATTTTTCTTGGTCAGGATATTTTGCTGTGCACTCCAAGACAACGGTCTTCGTAAACAAGTAAGTGCAACGATTAATTACCAAAGAGTAAGGATTATTTTGACACTGTACACGACGATAAATGTTTAAAACGTTTTCGTAAACGAACTAAAATAGTTCCGTTGTGGCGATAGGGCCCAATGATCAACTTAAGTAGGGGAACGTCGGTCGACATGGTCGACCTATTCTGCTGTCGTATTGTAAGTAGTATTATTAACCTTCATATATCCAACGTAGTCATGGCAGGAAATGTAGAAAAACATTCTTGAAAACTATCTTACTAAAAGCAGTGATAATTTCTTTGACCTTTCAGCAAAAGGAGTTAGGCCGTTCCCCTATCCTAAAGCAGTTGTCTGTCAACGTAAAATACCTCAGTCTTGGGCCGACTTTGGGATGACGGGACCGGATTGGTTTTCAAGATTTATAAAACGATACCAGACAAACATCTTTCAAACACCTTAGGCCACTAGTTTGGCATCATGTACTAGCTTCAACACCCAACGCCTAGCCATCCTGTACTGGGCTGCTGCAAGGTAAAATAACAAATAAAATTGGGTATTTACAGACTAATTTTTGGGCGCTGCCAGGTATCCCTCCAACCACCCCGAGTTTCCAACACCATAGGGCGGCAACTACGAGACAGTGCCAGTAGTCTCCGAGCTCCATACCTGTACCCAATCGCAAATCTCATGCAGTACTCACTGAGCCCATAGTTTCTTCACTAAACAACAGTGCCGAAACTGCACTGTTTGCCTTTAGAAAAACTGAGAGCACAGCAGCAAAATGAGTGCCTTTGTCTACGGCGCTCTATATCTGATGGGTGAACAGTGCAAGAGGTCTTTTGCGAGATCTCTGTTTGCGGCCTATGTATCGATTTATATGGAGGAGATATTCGTTCTGTAAGAACTTCACAAAGCGTGAGCATAAAAATTACTCCATAGTTTTACGGCAGATAGAAGTCACCGGTACAGATCCTATAATTATGTCTGTCTGACCGACGGCCTGTTTTGAAAACAAGAATGGTCTGTACTTTATTCCAATTTCTGGGTAGCCTTTGTAGCTCCAGTGACCTATGATAAAATGCTGCAAGGAGGGGAACAAGTCGGTTCTCACAATCTCTCTAGAATTTCTTAGGTATCTCATACAATCCAGGTATCTTTCCACTGCGCAGCAGCCTTAATTGATTGCCTAGAATGGCTTGCGGAAAAGTAATGCCTCCATACTTTTACGTGAAAACTGTTAACTTTTTAAATAAAATATACTGTATTAACATTCTACGTTATTATTATTCTTATCGACATATTTACTCTTCAACACAGTCCCCATTGCGATGAAAGCGTTTCTCCCAACGAAAGGCCAGTTTGTTGGTACCATCACGGTGGAATGTTGATATCCTTGACAGAGACACAACCTCACTTCTGCTTTATCACTATCAAAGTCCTCGAAGGTGTTCATTACGTTTTGGAACCCTACCATGTTACACGCTACAGTTCAGAGTCATCTAAGCTAGGGCTGAAAATATCTAAATAAAAATAATAAATATATAGAATGTTAATAACGTTTGATATTTCAAAAAGTTAATGAGATTTCACGTAAAAGCACCGAAAGCGTTACTTTTCAGCATGACTTCGTATTTCGCAACCGCGTATCTCAATAGCTTCCTTTTCTGCATTCGTGTGGTTATTCAGAAGAGCAACATTCTTATGGTCTTCCGCGATGAACCAATTTCTGAGGACTTGATTCAGAACTTCGTCCGTTTCTGTGTCATCTTCTGTTTCTCAGCCAGTGTGGTCACTGAGCAATCGAATAAAGATTTCGATTCGCTTACTTACTTCACGTTAGACAAAACCGTCATACGATTTTTAATCAGATCATCTGCCAAAATTTCACTAATAAATTTAATTATTTCACGTTGCATCGCTCTCATCACATTCATTTTGGCTCCATTCAGCTCCACTTTCTCTATCAAGCTTTCACTTCGCTTAAATCGGAAGCGACGCAGCCTTTGCTTTCGCAGCAACTTTCTAACGACGCTATTGAACCACGGTGAGTCTTTTCCATCCTTCGTAACCTCTCTCTGCTCACGCTTGCCTAAGGCATACTCTAGAATGCTTTTCACGTTTACCATTTATACTCCACATATTCGTCCTCAAAGCTGAAAATTCGACGATTACTTACATACTCTGGAAATAGATCTCCTGTCACTTTTGTGAACTAAAATTTCTTTCCTACGTTTTCCAACTTTCAGCAGTACCCGTTGCCATCGATGCTGCTACAGCTGTAACGTCACTGATTCTCTCCTCGACGTTAACTGATTAGTAAAATTCGGGTCTATTAGATAACAGGTGTCTAAGACACCACCTTCACCAGTCAGTTCTTTAACTTCCTTCTCGAAATCGTTTTCATAAAAGATATTGAGAGCAATCGCAAACGAACCGCTTCCTCCGGCACCAATTTCAACTGCGTGAGTCTCCAGTTCAGTAGATGGCAAGTGTTGATATCTCCCCATATCACAATAGTAAGATCGGAAAACAATCTCGCTGTATTCTGCAAGTTATCTTTGAAGCGCTCTGCTTAGGATGCAGGTGGTTTATAAAAGCATCCAGTTACGATGTTTGAATCACGTATGGTCCTTCAGGCCGCTGGATATGGCGTTATTGTGTAAAGGCACTGAAGTAGATCGTCGACCACATGAACGGTGTCAATCCCAACATTAAAGTTACCTTCGAATGGAGGGGGATGACAAGCTTCAGATCATGTATCTTTTAGCTAAGAGGAAGGCAGGAGACCAAGTCATTCAGCATGCAAGAAATCTACACAGAATAAGCGGTACTTGAACGCTAACAGTTTTCCCCAATTTGTGCAAATGAAACGCGGTCCTGAAAGCTTTAGAACAGAGGGCAAACATTAAATGAGATAGGCTACGCCACGTTAAAGACAACATAGGTCGTAGAGTTCCTTGCATGTATGGCGTCACCTGTGAAGGCGTCCACTTTGAATATGGCAGCATTTACATACGTCAAACTATTAGTACTTTTGCAAAACATTGTTCAGAGCATTCACATAATGTCAAGCAAGTGCAAGTCGGCTGCGGCTGCACATTGCCTAGAAAAAGGGCATCTAATAGAATTTCAAAAGACGAGAATCTGGGCTCAAATACCATCATAATGGAATTCTCTTATGAAAGAAGCAGCTGAAATTAGAATAAACAGCAACGATTCGAACGGAGACCAAGGATATACACGTAGTGGGAGATGAGTACGGGCATTAGGCATTGAGCGAAAGCAAAGACGAAGGCCTGACGCTTGTAGGGGCGTGGAAACGACAGTTTCAAACGTGCAGCCGGACTCCCGCTCCATCTTACGTTACTCGGTCTGCCGCGAGACCCACGAGAAAGGCAGGCCGTGGTGCTTACGTCACAGCACGTGACGCTGCAGGTCTTACGAGTGCTAGCCGCAGCCTCCGGCGGGGAGCGAGTAACTATTTCAAAAGTGTTTAATGATTACTGACTGCTTGTTTAAATTAATGCAAGTTCTATTTAGCACACGACAAAATTACGACCTTTAATGGGTATATTTTCAATGAAATACTGATTTCGCGTGGGGCCTGGGCGGAACCGAGCGTTCGCGAGGCGTGGCGGACAAGTCGACTAGTGTGACGTCACAAGTTAGTTGCACGCGCGTATATCTCGTTCGCCCTGATCCGCTGGCAGGATGGAGCTGCTAGATGCTGTCCAACTTGCCTTCCACACTTGAGCCACAACCACGCTCTCTGGAACGTTCTAGATGCTGCGTACAAGCGGAACACCGCGCCAGTCCCGGTAGTCGGTGATTTTAACTCCTGATGACGATCATGGAGAATCATTCTGCTCTTGGTTGTTAAAACATTATTCATTGCAACTGCAGTTTCGACATATGGTCATTGTGTCAAGCGATGAGGGATGCTGTAACTAATGCAGTATAATAAAACTGGGACGCAATTGCACGACGTTTTATGAATTTATCGGCTATATATATATCTACCGTACGCGTTACAGAGCTGGTGAAATTTGTATGTTTACATATTTGCCGGTTTTGTGATCCATTTACCACACCACCTAAAGGAAATGTAAACTTAAGTGTTTACATCATTATTTCGCCAGCTTTGTAACTTGTATGGTATTCGAAACAGCGAATAAATTCACAGCTTCTCAAGGAACTGCTCTTACACAGCACGTCACAGCTTCATATTACATCCCACAATGCTTGAAAATGACCACACGTCTTAAACGTAATCGCAGTAAATGACGTTTTAGCAAACACATGCGGAATGATTTCATTTAAATTTTTCATGTATGCTGTGGAGCCATCTATTATCAAACTTCTATTATCGAACTGTTTGTTGGAATATATGCGCACTTTACGATATATATCACTTCAGATTTCAACCGACCGCCTTTTCCTAATACTATCTAGATAGCATTATTTTCAATAAGAGGTACTAACTCTGTAACCTTACCAGGGATGGTTTAGCAGTTTATTACTCTGATATTAATATTATCCATTTCCGGTCTACGAGAACGAACCTTTTCTCGGAATAATTTACAGCTACATCGACACGATTACTGTCCACTTAGTAATTAAGTGCCTGACAGAGGGTTCATCGAGTCACCTTCAAGCTGTTCCTCTATCTTTCCATTCTCGAACAGCGCACAGGAAAAATGAACACATAAATCTTTCTGTGCGAGCTATGATTTCTCTTATTTTTTCATGAGAAACATAGCTAACTAGGTAGGTGGACGACAGCAAAATTTTGTCGCACTGGGGGAGAAAGTTGTTGATTGAAATTTAATGAAAACATCATACCGCACCGAAAAAACGGCTTTGCTTTAATGACTGCCAGCCCAATTCGTGTATCATATCTATAGCATTCTCTCCTATAAACTTCGCGATAATACGAAACGAACTGCCCCATTTGAAATCTTTCTATGTCCTTCGTCAATCCTACCTAATACTGACGTCAAGCCACGGAGCAGCACTTCAGAAGAGGACTGACAATCTTAGTGTAGGCAGTCTCTTCAGTAGACCTGTTACATTTTTCAAGCATTTTGCCAATATATCGGATTTTTCGATTTGATTTCCCCACAACATTACTTTTGTGACGGTTCCAATTTCAGTTATTCGTATTTGTAATACTTAAGTATTTAGGTGAATTCACAGCCGTTACAAATTTTCGTGTTACTGGAGCTTTGCAGATTCCTTTTGGTACCCATATGGATGACTTCACACTTTTCGTTATTTGGAGTCGATTGACACTTTTCGTAACATGCAGACACCTTGTATAAATCATTTTGCAATTGGTTTTGACAGTCTGATTATTTTACAAGACTATGAGAGCATCATCTGCTAACAGCCTAAGACGTCTGCTCACCTTCACCCAAATCCTTTAGATAGACCAGGAACAGCTGAATGTCTAATACACTACCTTGGGAACGCCAGATATTACTTCCGTGTTACGCGATGGCTACGAAACAAGTAGCATGCACGAGACTATACTCTATAGGGACACAAATTAATTTGAATTCGCTTGTGAAGTACGGTGTCAAAAGCCTTCGGAAATTTGAAAATATGTAATCAGTTTTACATTCCCTGTCGATAGTAGTCATCACTTTGTGGGAGTAAAGAGCTAGTTGTGGTTCACAAGAACGGTATTTTCTGAATCCATGTTGGTTATTTGTAAATAAATCGTTTACTTCGAGGTAATTCATGTTGTTCGAACAAAGATTACATGTTCAAAAATGTACATGTGTGAAGTGCAACATATTACTCCTATTTCAGCTCTTGAGTATTGCTGAGACCTTTGCAACTTTCAGTCCTTAGATGCAGATCTTTCGACGAGTTTAAAGTTATATGTTATTACTAAGTATGGATTTGCTATATCAGTATAATATGAAAGGAAACTAACTGATGCGTAATATACACCTTGTCTTTATTAATTGGTTTAAGCTGCTTCGCCACACCGAGAATATGTACGTCTAGATTCAGTTTCGGCAGACAATACGTCACTGATCCAAATAATTTGTTACTCTAACCCAACAATAATCACCATTTGCAGTCCAACGTACTCTGCTTAGTCGCTTCCTACAGTTCTCTACACGAAAGCTGAGGCAGAGAAGTTCGCATTCGATATCATAACAGAATCGTGCAAGCCACTGACTGAGAACTTCCATTCTGTTCTAGTCCACAGAACCCAAATCTACTCTGGATACAATGCTACAAATAGTGAACCGAGCTTGTCTCCTCTTGCAATGCTTGCTGCCTTCTTTAATTTAGTCAAGCACCGAAACGTACCGACCATGGCCCCAGAACCAAGCGCTGCCCCATAGTATTATGCAAAACAACACAGTACGCAACTTCATGTCTCACGATTACTGAAACCGTAGCAGAGTTGAAAATAACTAATGGCAGTTTGTAGTGAACAGGCCTTCTAATTGGCGACGTGATCTTCAGTCCGACGACTGATTTAGTGCAGCTGCCGGCCGGTGTGGCCGAGCGGTTCTAGACGCTTCAGTCTGGAACCGCGCGACCGCTACGGTCGCAGTTCGAATACTGCCTCGGGCATGGATGTGTGTTATGTCCTTAGTTAGTTTTAAGTAGTTCTAAGTTCTAGGGGACTGATGACCTCAGAAGTTAAGTCCCATAGTGCTCAGAGCCATTTAAACCATTTTTAGCTCGGGTGCCCAGTACACACACCCTGGATCATTGACTCCTTTCTTAAAGGATGACAGTTCTTTGTAAGGAACAGAGAAAAGTCCAGCCGGACACTGCAGGTTGTAGGGAACTGATGACCACAGATGTTAAGTCCCATAGTGCTCAGAGCCATTTGAACCATTTTTGAACTACAGGTTGTGACAGGAGTCCTACAAGGCTCTAATTTAGGTCCCATCTTTTATACCATACACACGAATGACATTCCTAGGCAGTTCAGCAGAGAGACTGCTCTCTATGCTGACGACACCGCCATATACAGAAGTAGTCACAGCCTGCTCCATACACACCGCCACCTACAACAACATCTCGACAAGATTACACAGTGGCGTAATCTTTGGAAGATAAAAATGAACCCCAGTAAGTGGCAGATGAGATATTTTGCCACCAAAAACGAAGCCAACTCATCATTGACTGCAGAGAATTGACCTGGAGAATCACATTATTTTACTTGGGCCCTGAAATAAATTGACACCCAACGTGGAACAGGCATCTCACCACATCAGCAAACAGAAGCTGTGCACTATTCTGTAGGCTGTATGCCCTCCTAAATGTTGGTGGATTAACAGTTCAGCACGGTCTCCTCCTCTACCGCCAACTCATAATTCCGATCATGTTTTATGGCTCAGAGGTGTGGTCTACAGTGTCAGACACAGCACTGACATGACTGTAACGCCTTTGAAATGAAGTTTCCCATGACATCCCAGACGCTGGCCGATACGTCCCCATAAAACACATAAAAGACTTTTTAAGCCAGCCCACCAATTACACACTTATTCAGGACAAATGCACAAAATTTTAGTTAAAAACAGAAACTTCGCCTCACAATCTCATACAAAATTTATGGCGCGAACCTCCTGAAGCTTATCCTAAACGCCAAAAATCAACCCTCACACTTTACTCTAAGGACCAACAAAACACCAAACACAAGCTTATACACTGAAATCACACACTATTCCACTCCCTCATGTTCACGAAATTTCCTACCGCATTCTGAAGTCAGATGGGCACAGCCCAGTGGCCCAGTGGTACTTCACACACAACGTAAACAACCATAGCCTTCGTCACCCCACAAAACTGATGGGGTATCGAAAGGTGTAATATCTTCTAAATTTTGTAGTACTTTTGTATAAGTGAATTGGTAACACAAGCAAAGATGCATCAACCATCAGCAATGGCCGTCACCATCAGCAATGGCCATCTGCTCCAATGAATTTCAACAGTTTTACTTCCAGAGATTAATTTCAGTTTCTATTTGAAGGCAAATTATCATTCATTTTAGTAATGTTGCGTGAGCAGACGCGTCACTAACACTGAAACTCACATCCGATTTTAAAAAATTCCCTCAACAAACTCTCCCCTGCCATTTTTTTTTTTAGAGGTGGAGCCCCTTCACGCCCACACCGGCATGATGGCCAACACAAAAGGTCTACTGCCATCTCTGCATAGGGGATAGTATTCACTAAAGTGAGGTGTCGCAGGATGTGGGTACTGCGATGTTTGCGTACGTCTGGTTAGGATTAACCATTAATACGCGCTCATCTGGAGATAGATTGGTCGAAATTTGACGAAGGGTAGCGGTTTGAAGGGCAGAGGAAAAAAAGTGCCTAGGCAAGAGCCAAGGGAAAAAAACCTCTGCGAAAGTTAGGACGGGCGGCAAGAGCAGTAACGGTTGTCTTGCTGCCTGCGATAGGTAGTGCAAGGATAGGCTTTGTTAGTAGTGGGTATCATGCATGTCGATACCTTTGACGTTGTGCGTTTGTGCTGCTCGGCGGCTGGCGCTGGGTGCTGGTACAGAGTCCTCGTTCAGCGTCCTGCAACCTGCAACAGTTAGGTTTGTTATCGGTCTTGTGTCCGATAGGTCATATACCGGAGGCACAGTGTGAGGGAGTGTTTGCAGATTGTTCGTGCGTCTGTGGGCGAGCTCGTCGGTGTCCCTGCTGTGGCCTGTTGGTCGGCTCTAATAGCGACTGGTAGTTACCAGTCAGTGTTGCTGATATGCAGGGGCTTACCGGCGTTTGTCGCTGTTTGCGTATGTTAGTTTACCATAGGTGGTTATGCCCTAGTTAGCAGTGACTTTGGCCGCTTGTGTTTCCACCTGTGGTTGTGATCGTAGTTTCCCAGAGTGAGAATGAAGGGATTGTTCGAGTGTCTCGAGTTCCTGTATAGTCGTGTGGCGTGTTTCTTAAATACTTCCTTGAGGGTATCAAGGCGGTATTCATGGTGAAGATCCACGGTGCGTGTGTAGCTTGGAGCATTGCTGATGATTCGTAGCACCTTGTTCTGTATGATCTGCAGGCGGCGCAGTCGTGTGGGAGCTGCATATCCCCAGACGGGAGCTGTGTACGTCATCAGAGGTCTAATCAATGTCATGTATAAGGACCTCGACACCCTCCTATTCAGTGTGCTTGCCCTGTTGAGCATTGGGTAGAGCTGTTTGAGCCTCGCGTGCGCTCGGTTGGCAACGTATTCGATGTGGTCCCCCCATGTAAGTTTCCGGTCCAGCCAGACACCAAGGTATCTGACTTTCTCTCGGAAACGTATTGGGCGTGTATGTAGTGTTATCGGTCTACAGTGTTGGTGTTTGCGCAGTAGTTTCGGTCTGCGTGTTAACAGAACTGCTTCGCACTTGTCAACGTTTACTTTAATACGCCATCGCTCCAGCCAAGGCTCAGCTGTTCTGAGTGCTGTCTGTATTCGTGAGTTGATGTTCGACGGTTTCCAGTCTTGCGCGAGGATGGCTGTGTCATCCGCGTAGACGGCTAACGTCGTGTTTCATGTTGCTGGGAAGTCATTAATGTGGAGGTTAAACAAGATGGGCCCTAGGATGCTTCCTTGGGGTACTCCAGCTTGGATACCGTGTTGTGTTGATTGTTTATCCTGCACGTTAGTGTTGAAACATCTGTTGGTGAGATATGAGTGTATGAGGTGCACGAGTCCGTCCGGGAAACCAGCTTCGCTTAGTTTGCGTATGAGTCCGTTGTGCCAGAGACGATCGAAAGCCTTTTCGATGTCTAGGAACACGGCCCCTGTGGCTTTGTTCATGTTGTAGCCGTGTGTTATATGTTCGACTACGCGGAGGAGTTGTTGTGTTGTCGAGTGGTGATTCCTAAAGCCGAATTGCTCCGGTCTTAGGGTGTCGTTGGCGATGCAATGCCTAGTGATACGTTTTAGTATTACCTTCTCAACAATGTTGCTGAGCGAGCACAGCAGACTGATAGGTCGGTAATTTTGTGGGAGGGAGTGGTCTTTCCCTGGCTTCCTGAACATCAGGACCTTGGCCGCCTTCCAAAAGTGTTGGTGTGTCAGGATGGCATTCGTTAAGTGTGTGAGGTATTCTACGGCTTTATCCGTGAACTCCTGGAGGACACGGTTTTGAATGCCATCAGGCCCAGGGGCTTTTCTAGCGTTGGTGTGCTTGATAGCCCATGTGACTTCATTTGTGCTAATACGTCTTATTTCGTTGCGCAAGGGCTGGGCTACAAGTCGTGTAACCTCCTGGTCCGTTTCAAGTGTGAATACTGGGTCTGAAGGAACCAGATTCGACATGAAAGACGCTGCAAGTGTTGTGGCCATAAGCTCTGCCTTCTCCGTCGCGGAGTAGGCTGGGCCGTCTGGTCCTTGTAGCGTGGGAATGTAATGTTTCTCCCTGGTGAAGTGTCTGGCCAGCTGCCACACGCCAGGACGTGTGGTATCCAGCCCAGCGAGTTTCTGTCCCCTTTGTTCGTTTCTGAATGTTTGAATTTTATTCCGTATTATGCCCTGGAGTCTGTTGACGTGCAGTTTATAGAACGGGCGCCTGGTACGCTGCCAGTATCTCCTGAGGCGGTTCCTCATTGAGATAAGGCCCAGGATTTCCTGGGGCAGGGCCGTCGAGTGTTGTCTTGGTGTTGTGAATGGAATGGCGTCAGTCATTGCGTCTTGGACGGTAGTTGTGAGAGCCTCCACAGCCTCATCGATTTGCTGTGTGTTGTTAATTTCGTGTGTGTCAGGAATGCGACTATCAAGCGTTTCCTTGAACAGTGTCCAATTCGCACGCTTGTAGCTGAGCAGATTCCCCTGCCATTGCCAGTTATATTTTATATACTCTCTGCTTCGGCCATCATCAATTATTACACTGCCCAAACAGCAAAATATGCGAAGTATATTCAGTGTCACATATCCTAATCTTAATTCGTTCAGTATCACCTGATTTAATTTGGCTATATATTACTCATGTATTGCTTTTCTTAATGTTCATATTACCTACTCTTTTAAAGACACTGTCCATTCCCTTCCACAGCACTGTCTCTGACAGAACTGCTGTGTTGGCAGCCTTCTGAAGCTTAGCATCAGTTGTCATCGCGTTTTCACCCAATTTAACGCAAAAAGAAATTGCATACACCTTGCGCAATATTATGTTTTTTCATTTTCGTGACGAGAGACACAAACACATGTTAACTTATTACAGTACAAATCACGGCTGAGCAGTTGTATCGATGTGCCGCTTGGACTAAAGCAGGGCCAAGGCCGAGGATATTATGCCTACGCAAGCCTTTAGGGTTGCCACATCTTCCAAAGATAATCAGTGTCATTACTTTATTGTCACACCTCGTATATCCCATAGAAGGCTGATGTCTGCACCTCCCATATACTCATTTACAGTCGCCTTTGTGACCCACATGGTGATTCATTAGCAGCTAATATTTTTCCTTAATAATTGTTAGCACAACACTTTCAATTGAGCCTTACTACAGATTGAACTCGCGACCTCTTACTCAAGGGTTTCTTTGTAACCTAACCTACTCATCTCGCTGTTTTCTAACTTGATGTCGATATGGTCTCCTTCTTTTAAGGTTAGTGTCTTCAGTTTTGGAGCTCTGACTCGTGTATTTGTTTTACAGATCCCAATTATCTGCTTCCCTGAGTGTTTCTTGTAGTGTCTCTCTGGTGATTCCTGGTATCTTTCTGTGTAAGTTTTTCTACCGCTCACAAAACAAAGCTAATGTTCCGGAGCTGTCATCAAGTGATCAACGCTGCAGATGCTCTGCATAAGGGCTGAGCCCCATTTGGAAATTAACCATGCCATGGCTCGGAGTGTCGTGTTTCATTTGTAACAGCTCCTCAAAAATTTTGGGTAAAATGGTGTTCAGCCCAACAGTCTTATCACTTTGGTCCTACCCAGATGTGAACCCGCAAGGGGTTTAGTTGCTGTTTCTGCTCGATATTTTCTCCTGTAGTTTTCCTGACACGGTATCTCCCCTTCTTCAGCCAGTAGGATGCATCTCGGTATTTGATCGCTATATGTATTGGAAAGACGCCCAATAGCTGAGGTGGTTCTGACAGTCTCAGCGAGCTCATTCCTCTGTGTGTGGCTTGCAGTTATCCTGTTCGTCGCAGGGTTAAATCTATGTGCCCACACACTTGCCACGAAAGACACTGCTGACTCACAGAGAGCGGGTTGGTATGTTCTGGTGTTCGTGTTGTATAGTCACTATTGTGTGGCTTTTAAACGTGCAATAATATGTGTAAAAGAACTTTCGGCCTCATTTATCATGTGATTGTCTCTCGTTTGATGTTGGTATTGTTTATTTTCATCGCAGGATGTCATTGCAGTGAGCCTTTCGTCATGGTGTATGTGCAGCAGTTGTTAATTAGTTTGTATTGCACCATTGTTGTATGGTGTTCATGATATCAATGTCTTTGCTCTCTAATGCCGATCATATGTCTGCTGATACCACTACCAGCAGGTCGTGAGCATAGCCTATACCAGCGTCAGTCCTCTCGTCCCACTGTATTAGATGTACAATGGATTAACATGTGATAGCCCAGAAGATGGGACAGCAAATCGAGTCTGGGGAAGGGGGCGGGCAGTCATCCATTTGTATGTGCGAGTCCATTTGCCAGTTTGCTACACTGTTTTTACAACAGTCTGGGAAACTACTGTACCGAGTTGCGCGTACCAGAAGTTCACGGAGTCGTGCAAACAAAGCAAGCTATCAAACATTGTCGAAGGCAACTGCAATGTCAAGTTAAAATCAGTATAGCATATTAACGTAGGGTGTGCCCTATATTCTGGGAAACTTTGTTTACTGCGTCGTCGATTGATTCAGCTGCTGTGTATTCGCACTAATGTGAGCTAAGTCCGTGAAGCTCCCTTTGAGCGTGTAGGTGGTTGCGCGGGAGCCGTTCCTGCACCTGAGCTAAATAATTAACTGGCATACTGGCCTGTAGAACCTCGATTCTAAAGAGAATTTTTCGGCAGATTTTTTTTTTTTAGTTATTACAGTTATAGCTGTCGTCCACAACTTGGGTAGCCTACCTACCCGCAGAGCGTCATTTAATAAGTGTGTTAAGTATAGTGGAATTAGTGGGACAACCTTTTGCATTATTTCGGAGTGCCCTTTGTCTAGGTCTGGAGATTTCTTCCTTTCTTTGGCTATTGTTAATGCAGCCTCTTCCCGCACGAGTGGATAGGTAACTGCTTCACTTAAAAACTCCCTGTTTAGTTAGTCTCTTAGTCTTTGTAGCGTTTGTGTGCCTGTAGCTAGGTGATCATCCGATATGTGTGTGTTCAGCTGTAACTGATTTGTTTCATTGTACTGCCACTATAATTTCGTTGTTGACAGCGTTAAAGGGTACTTAAATTTTCCATAGTTATTTTGTAGGGTTCACCGAAAGTGTTGTTTCGCAATTATCTTGAGACGTGTTCCTCCCAGTGCTGTTTTCTTGTCGTGTACAGTACATTCTTAAATAGGTCCTAGGCATATAATAGTCCTGTAATTTTATTTCTCTATCGCTGGCTGTAACTACTCTGACACAATTTTGTCTTCCGTTTTACATCGTGTCCAAATCTGGTAAGTTCAGTTGGGGTGTTTTTGCCCTTGGTCAGTTTGGTATTCATGATATAGCTATGTTTTATGCAATGCAGCAACACTGGAACTTTGAATGCGGTAACATTATTCCTAGGTACGCTATCCTCAGGGTACGCCGACCGCTTTTTATTTTTCTTTTTTTTACGGAAGAAGAGAAACACCCTTTTTAACAATACACTATCTTCCACGCTGACGAAAACAGAATACTAGCATGAAATTTAACTTACTCGCCGAAACTAAATGTCTACATTAATTCTAGTTCGAAACTGCCAGTTCATGTGATTACCGCCAAAGGTGAGTCCTGATGTTGCTTTCGCTTTCCCATTGGGCAATGTTCGTCGAATGATGATTGCAATAATACATTAAAAAGAACTATTAACAGAAGAAAAATACACGGTCCAGTCAAAATAGTGCACGACCGCCTATGTTCGCTGTCAACGTGTAATAACCACTCGCTCACAGACAGCAGGTGACAGCACTAGCAGTGGAGGATGTAATAAGTAAATAGTCTCACAGTTCTCTCAACTTCTTCATCAGAAGCATAATAATGTACGCGCAGACGGTCTTTCACCATCGGGAACAGCTGGAAGTCAGACGTGATAAATCTGGACTGTATGGAGGATGCCGTACGGTGGTGAGATTCAGTCTCTGATGTTCTGCTGTGGTGGCACGTGAAGTGTATGGTTTGGAATTCTCATGCTGCCGGAAAACATTTCCCTTGTTACCCCTCGTTTCAGAGTTCGTAGCGTTTTGATGTAACGCTCTGAATTTATTGTTGTTCCATGATCAAGGAAATCAACATGAATAACACCATCTGCGTCACAGAACACTGTGGCCGTGATTCTTCCAGCTGAGGACTGCGTCTTGAATTTCTTTCTCTGGGGTGAGTCTTTGTGTCGATATTCCGTAGACTGACATTTCGTCTCCGGGTCGTAATGGTAATCCCCTCTCCACCCCCCCCCCCCCCCCCGTTTCGTGTCCTGTCACAACTGAATGGAGGAACGCGCCTCCTTCAATCTCGTGACGCGAGAGAAGTTCCTGGAAAATTTCAAGTCTGTCAACATTTTGCTAGCGAAACTCGCTGGTTGCTGTCACAGGATGTCCTACGGAACAAGCCACTACCAGCCACAAACCAATGCTGCCAAATGTTGAAGAGTTACGAGGGTGGAGGCATTACTTTTCAGTCAGCCCTCGTATATATATATTGACTGGGCGTCGCGGTGAACAGTGGAGTCCTTGTCGTAGTGGGAGAATTTATTTCTCTTACGTCGAGAAGGGCAGAATCATTGGCTTTCCGGCCAAGGCTGAAGGCATTTCAAAAACACCTAAGTCTGTAAACTGTTCGCATGCTGCCGTGGTTAACGTATACCATGCATGCCAAACAGCACTATTCAAAACCAACAGCAAGGTGGCTGATATATCACGGGTCACAAATAGCAGGGGTGAACGACAGTTACGGAGATGTGGGAATAGACTGTTGAGCAACTAACCACTCGGATGAACCAATGGGCCATATACACTCTCTCCTTAACGACCATTCAACGAAAGTTGCTGCATACGGACGTTCGTAGCAGGCGCCTGGTCATGCAACCATAGTGACTGCTCTTTGTTGGTGACAAAGGCTGAAATTAGCATGCCAGTACCGCAGCTGGGTGTCCACTGAATGGCAACAGTTGGTCTTCTCACGTTTTATGTTGCATCGGACAGATGGCCATTGACGTGTACGGCGTAAAATGGCTAAAAGCAGACGAGGAAGTTTCGTTATGATCTGGGGAATACTTTCGTGACATTCCCTCCGTAATCTCGTCATTCTGGAAGGCACAATGGGCCAACACAAATATGCAGCTATCCTTGGGGATCAAGGCTAATACTTTATGCAGCTGCTTCCTCCTCGGCACTAAAGCAACTGCGAGCAGGATACTGCAATGTGTCACGAAGCTCACAGTGTACATATGTGGTTCGGAGAGCACCAGGGAGAGGTTACCGTATTCACCTGGCCACCGGATTCCGTGGGTCAAAAAGCAGTCGAAAATCAGTGGGACCGCCTCATTCGGGCTGTTCGCACCATGGAATCTAAGCCGAGAAACCTAGCGCTGATGGCCACGGCACTGGAGTCGGTATGGTTCCACATCTCTGTGTGTATCTTCCACAACATTATTGACTCTCTTCCTGCATGTCCCACAGAGGTCCGCGCTGAAAAGGGTGGATATTTATTTATTTATTTACTTATTTATTTTATTTAACCTGATCAGATTAGTGCCATCAGGCCCTCTCTTACGTCGGACCAGTGTTCCACACATGCAGCATCTCACACATCAGAGTTACATCATGAACATAGTTTAAACGAGAAAATTAGCTTACTCTAGTGACAATATGAATAAAGAGTAGTGACTAAGACCTAATAAAGTAAATGCGGAAGTATTTTTACAACAGTTGCTATACATACAGATTATGATAAAAGCAATAATAATAACAGTAAAACAAAGAATCAAATAATAATGATAAACATGACTAAGACCTAATAAAGTAAATGCTGGCAGTATTTTTACATCAGGTGCTATACATACAGATTATGGTGAAAGCAATAATTATAACAGTAAAAAAAATCAAATAATAATGACAATCATGAGAAAGATTGGCAATAGTAATGAAGGTTTGTGCAGATGTACATTAATATCTTGGTGTGTAAAGTAGATGTTTACTAGTATAGCGAGTTTTGGGTAAGGGAGGTTTAAGGAGGGGGAAAGAGGAAAGTAATGAGGTGAAGTGCACTCATGTACAGAGGAAGGCATTACTGTTGCTTAAGTAGATACGTCATTAACTGTTTTTTGAAGCCGGTCATGTTTTTAAGTTCTCTAACATAACGAGGGAGGTTATTCCAGAGTCGGGTTCCCGCTACTCTAAAGGACTTGGAGAAGGTGACTGAGCGATGCAGTGGAACGGAGAGGATTTTATTAAGATGGGAACGTATATTTCTGTCATGTTGTTCCGACATGAGTGTTAGGGACGAGGAGAGATATGAGGGACAGCGTACATTTATAAGGCAGTAGATGAGACAGAGTGTATGGAAATCTCTGCATTTGTCTGCACGCAGCCAGGACAATTTTGCATATGCTGCTGAAATGTGATCAAAAAGTCGAACGTCACAGATATATCGGACGCAGGCATTCGTGGCCAGTTCTAGACGTCGGGAATTTTCCTGAGAGAGGCCTTGTAGGATAATATCGCTGTAGTCAATGATTGGGAGTATAAGTGTTTGTACTAATTTCTTTTTCAGATCGAAAGGGAAGAGTATTTTATATTTTTGTAGGACATGAAGGGATGCTGATGCTTTTTTGCACACTGCAGTTACGTGCTCTGTCCAATTTAGATTTTCATCTATTATTACTCCCAAACTCTTTGCTGAGGGAGAGAATTTAATATTTGTTCCATTTAGGATAAGATGTGGTACGGATTCCCGATGTTTTGGGCTAATGAGCTTAGAGTGACCAACAAGTACTGCTTGGGTTTTAGATGGGTTTAGTTTTAGACCTATGTCCTGCGCCCATTTTGACAGTGCATCGAGGTCAGCATTGAAACTTTCAATAGCTTTCTTGAGATTGCTTGGTTTCGCACTTAGATACAACTGAAGGTCATCGGCATACATATGGTATTTGCAATAGGTCAGGACCGATGACACATCATTGACATAAAGAGAGAAGAGTATAGGACCTAATACTGAGCCTTAGGGAACGCCTGACACTACCTGCCGCCATTGTGATTTTGCTATTAACAGACAGTGTGTTTCTGAATAAATGCAGCTGTAAAAAATAGTAAAGCTAGAAAGTAAATAGTCATGGAACGTATATGAAGATAGTAACTGTTCTCAAAAAAACAGATACCATTGATGACCGTGCAGCTGCTCTAAAATAAATGATAATTAATTGAAACCCTCAGCTGCAGCCAGGTGTTGTTGATAAACGTCAATGGTATGAGAAGCTGCGCGGTCATCTATGGTATCTGTTCTTTCGAGAACAGTTACTGTCTTCACATATAGTGTAGTGTTGCGGAATAGTAAAGAGTTGGAAACGTGGAATATTGTCAAAGTTTCGTTGCCTATGCCGTGAGCCAGTGGCAGTAGGTTAGCAAAGAGGTAAGAGGATTGCACATGTATCGGAATGTGCCGTCACGCAGAGGCAGTGGCCTGGTTACACACAACAGGTGAGAGAGAATTACTTACATGCGGGTTTGTGTTAGATGGAGACTTTCGTAGAGTGTAAGACAGAGGTATAGCGTCAGCTGTTCTGCATTTCGTAATTTCACGTAAGTCTGCCATAACAACACGTAACTCTGTCACAAGAACACCTATGGGGCGAGTACGACAGATAAATCAGCAGTATAAGTGGAATGAATGTGTTCATTACAAGCGAGCATGATATCAGGACGTCGCTTGTGCTTCCTTCAAATACGCCAGCTTTGATAGCAACAAAGCACTTGCAGTTAGACTTGCAGTTAGACTTGCAGTTAGATGTGTACTGGGACGCTGCGTAGCGCTCAGCTCGGTGATCGACATGTTAATCTTTATTAAGGAGATGTTGCAGTAAGGGCGGCCCATCCAGCAGCATACGTGGGAGGACAGTACCAGCTCTGGTCCTCTCTGCTGCCGCTGTCAGTCAACCCAGGATTAGCAGACATCGCGGCAGACTCGCTCGCCACCAATACTGACCATATCAGTGAGCCGTCCTCGAGATCGTGCGGGGCCAAGGCCATGTACATCGACCAACATAACCAGGTGAGCCGACGATGCTGGGGGAACTGCAGCCCGTTCCGCCCATCCACTGCGGATGAGCCAACCAGGAGGAGCAGGGAAGAAGACAGGGTGGGATAGAGTACACTCCGCACTACGAGAACGCTTCTTATGCTGACAGCACCGGGACTCCAACGCGGAGCCTCCTACGCACAGCGGCCTGGTGTCCACCGTCGAGCCGGCCGGCCAGCCAGGCGGCGCCAGCCACGCACGGCTGAAGTAAAGGCATTCCATCGCTACGTCACAGCACGCGGCGCTGTGCAAGCAAGACTGGTGCGGCCCATAGCTGGTGTCATCGCTCCGAGTCAGCGAGGACTCGGGGAAGGTCGTTGATATCGCCAAGCTCAGCCAGCCTGTGTTACGCAGGCCACATTGTACTCAGCAGGGATAAAGGTGTCATGAATTAAAAACGTTTCTTTGGCGTTTCTGACGCGTCCACGGTCATTTCCTAGCATCCTGTCAACAGGAGAGGTCACCACTCGGCTACCGTAGGCGACCGGGACCACCGTGGCTCCTACAATAGTAAAAGGCTACCCGTCCAATTGACCTTCGTCAGTGCGAATACGTACAGGCTGCCCGAACTCCTGCGGGAATCGTCACCTTAATTATCGCGAGTACTGAGTGGATGGGCAAATATCTATTAGGAACATTACGAATGGAGATTGTGAACAGTTCGGAATGTGGGTCTCTTGGGAAGCGTCCGAGAGATAAGTCACTGCAGTCGTGCTATGCATCTGCGTCCTCGGTGGCACAGATGGATAGAGCGTCTGCCATGTAAGCAGGAGATCCAGGGTTCGAGTCCCCACCAGGGCACACATTTTCAGCTGTCCCCATTGAGGTATATCAACAACACCTGTCGGCAGCTGAGGGTTTCAATTAATTATCATTTACTCATGGAATATATCAATATTTAAAACTATATACTATGCAATTAGTGACAATAAGGGTGAGGAAGAGTAATCGTAAAAATAGCGAAGTAAAATAGTGTCTACACAATTTAATAGGAACACAGCAAAGTGCCACACTGCTATAGTAATAAATGTATGTTTTTATGTATACAGCACGCTATACAACAAGCTGGAATATGAGCATAGTTTTAATATACATAATCGACGAAAATGGTTTGAGCATCTAATACGAAATCGTGCGGAATTATGTTACAAAAAAATCCGACTAATACGTATGGTCCTATTTTTTTAGCGTAATTATTTCGTTTTTGAACTGAGTGATGACCTACCATTTCATAAAGGAGTTCCTTAATTTTCTCATTCGATCTACAGTAGGACAGAAATCTTCTCGTAATATAATAAACACGAGATTCATAAACACTGAATTTTGCTAGCTTCCTGCAGTATATTTAATGTGAATAGTGTTAAGACTATATCTGCTGGAACAGAGTTTTCTGTCATACGTGTTTGATGTCGTGTAGACTGTCATGTTGACGGTGCGCAGTGCTGAAACGCAAGCTGCATGTGGAACGCATTGTAATTTGCATATTTTTGCTTTGATGAAATACGAGGAATGCATCCTGTCAAAACAGATCGTGTCTCTGTGGCAACTCAGTTCGCATTCCGTCCGTTACTATTCTGTGCGTAATCACTATTCTGGAGAGCGCAGGAATTTAGAATTTAGAATAATAAGTGATTTTTGTGTAGTACGTGTGTCACTACACGTCTCAACAACTTTCCCAACAGTGTTTTATTATCGTAAGAAAGATACACGTATAGATAAATGGCTACGCCAACATACTTGTACCGAGTGAGGTGGCGCAGTGGTTAGCACACTGGACTCGCATTCGGGAGCACGACGCTTCAATCCCACGTCTGGCCATCCTGATTTAGGTTTTCCGTGATTTCCCTAAACCGCTCCAGGCAAATGCCGGGATGATTCCTTTGAAAGTGCACGGCCGACGTCCTTCCCCGTCCTTCCCTAATCCGATGAGACCGATGACCTGGCTGTTTGGTCTCTTCCCTCAAACAATCCAGTCCATTCCAACAAACTTGTGGCTAGAGTGGGAGTGTTTCCACTCACTTCAGTGGCAAGTGAAGCTGTGATAACATTGGGTTTCTGCCCACGAAAAGTGCAACACAAAACACCATACGAACATGCTGACCTGTTTTCTATAATTTTGGTGAACTCTTTTGAATAAATAGCGGATAAATGTGATTCAGTACACTACGCCCCATCTCTTATGATCTCGAGACCGTTAATTCCGTCCAGGCATCAAAAACTAGCTGTTCGAATGTAATCCTGAAGATAATGCTTGCATACCAATTTTTGATTTAGGTTTATGGGGCTTAAGTACCCAAAAATATTGTCCAAAGAAACAGTGTTAGACGTATTTATTAACACAGTCCTATTGACTAACTCGAGAGAATAAAGATACGAGCACTTTCAGTCGTACGAGGTGTGTATACAAAGTTCGGATAAGCGACAGGCTTAGGAATCTGTATAAAGTAATGTAATTGGGTTCCTGCAATCAAAGAACAGTAATCCTATGGACAGTTTGCAGCTGTTTTGCTGCTTCCACACTGCAATTCACGTAGTGGTCATTAGAAATATCTACGAGAGAACAGGACTGGTAGACCGTTTGAACACACTAGTTCTATCACAACTGAATCGACTTGGGAAACATAGCGCGAGTACTTCAAGGCATATAGAGAATCGAAAAATATCCTTTTTTGTTCCGTATCAGGGTTTTTGTTAGCCTTCTGGAAGCCTTTTGATGCCTCCTTCTCCTATCCGATGATCACACGCCTGCCTCTGTGACTATCGCAAACAACTTCTTTAAATAGATCTAGTCCCTGGAACACGAGTTAAGATGTAAATAAATAGTTTATTTCTGCTTTGACGGAGTCAGCAAACGTGAAATGTTGCTGGTGCAGGCAAAGACTAACTAACTGGAATAGGTAGCTCTGAGAAGTGCAGGAAAGCATGAATTTCAGTTGAAAGTCTGGTGACTGGAAAAAAAACAAGAATGGAATAAATATTTGTTTCTCAGTGTGCCGACTGTGCTCTTCGTCATCCGTATTTGCTGCTGTCCCTGCAGAGGCGATGAAACACTCGCAACTGGAAAACACTGGAACGGAACGTGGTACGCAGGACGTGGCGGAATTTGCATATTTTTGCGTTAATAATGTACAAGGGACGCGTTCCCTGCAAACGGTTTTATTTGATGTTATTCATTCGGTATCCTTTCCCGTTCTGTTTCAGAAAATCCCCTCCTAGAGGGAGTTCAGTTCAGACTCTTTCACTGTGATGATTTACAAGACTGTGTATACATTGGTATCAAATTTCTGGATATCTTTAGTAGCGCCTTTCACCAATACTTCAAAATGTAGCATCTTTACTTAACTATAAAACGGAGCTATTTAACCATATCATGGTTACTCATATATTGATACCGTGTTAAATTTTTATCTACTCTTTTGATCTCCACGAAAACTGAAAGTTATCGATAAAACGGTTTGCATATTTTTGTCCCAATTGGCGCTTTTTCTCCTTCACCGCTCTTTCCAATAGCAAATTCGAGGAATTAAAGCAAATACAGAGGCTTAACGACAATATTTCTTCTCACGCGCCATTCGCGTGTGGATCAGGGACGTGTGGATCAGTTAGCGGTACACAACACGCCATCAGGTGACTTGCGGAATACTGATGTTGATATAGAATTTGACGAGTTTTACGTGCAGTAGGACACCTGTCTCTATTTTTCGAGTTTCTCGTGAGCTGACATCCCGATTATTCCTTAGTCATACTGTAGCAAAGGTCTAATCCTGCTGATGGGAGACGATTGTAGCTTACTTTACTTCCAGTGCACCGTCACGACATCTGTCGCAATAAAGGAGTGGCCAAATTCACTTATGTTGTACGTCGAACGTCTCAGTTTTTAAGAGAATCCTGTTGAAAATACTACTGAAAACTGGTACTAAAATGAATCACTTCACTGTGCTGTTTCGATCGAAACAGTGTGTCGCTACTGTTATATATACAGGAGAAATCTTACAAAATGATGTAAAATGAAGCTCAGTCGGTTGTAGAGATAGTGAATGGTCGGATTAAGTTTTCTGGGAGAATTATAGGTAGTGGAACCTATGTACAAAGAAAATCGCTTCAGGACAACCGTGTGACCCGTTCTTGAGTAGTGATAGACCACCAGGAAGGATTAAAGGCGGACATCGAAGCAATTCAATGGTGTGCTGTTAGATTTGTTACCAGTAAGCTGAATCAGCATACGAGTATTACCAAAAGCTCCGTGGACCCAAATAGGGATCCACAGATAGAAGAAGTTCTTGTAGCAATACTGCTAAGAAAGTTTAGGTATCCGCCTTTGCGACAGTGCGAATAACGAGTCTGCTCCTACCAAAGTACGTTTCTCTCAGTGTTCGCGTATACAACTGAAATGTGGCCTCGTGCAGGGGCACAACACGATGGTTTCTTCGTAGCTTTATTTGAGAGCGGAACAGACAAGGGAGTGAGCATCTGTTGTACAAGGCACCATTTAAGGTAAGTAGAAAGATGACTTGCGGAGGCTGTGCATAGCTGTAGATGTATTCATAGTCCCGAGAAGCAAATCGATGGTAGGTGGTTCCAACTACAGCTATGATTCGACAGATATGAGTATTTTCACGTCATAGTAACCATAAGAAAACAACAACACGTCCAGAACGCAAGGCTTAGCCAACACCACAATGTGGAGGGCCACCGATTCAGTTTCAGAAGGTCGGCCGGGGTGGCCGAGTGGTTCTAGGCGCTACGGTCTGAAACTGCGCAACCGCTACGGTCGCAGTTTCGAATCCTACCTCGGGCATGGATGTGTGTGATGCCCTTAGGTTAGTTAGGTTTAAGTAGTTCTAATATCTAGGGGACTGATGACCTTAGAAGTTAGTCCCATAGTGCTCAGAGCCATTTGAACCATTCAGTTCCAGAAAGCTGTAGTCAAATGTGAGACAGCAGGTTGCTACTGCACGAGAAGGGATAGCAAGGCCGCTTGCTGTACCGCATCCACCGTGGTGTAGTTGTTATAGTCACTGGTTGTCGTGGTGTGAGTCACTAGTTTGATTCCAGCCTAGCTCTGTGCCGTTTATAATGCATTGTTCTTCAAGTTTCTTGGATCTACTTATTGACGGAATACGGGAATACAATGGAACATCACACCTGTGATTAAATAGGAGAATTTTTGGTTCAGTCTGCTGTTCAACTCCGTCAGTTCTTGTTGACTAAGCTGCTACTGTAAGCTCTGTTTGATTTCAGATCCTATGTGACAATGTATCACTTAAGATCCTGACAAAGCTTCAGCGTACGATTTCAAGTGTCGCGATTTCATACACGCGAGAGGTAGCAAGGGTCTGCAGAGAGGAGGAGATTTCTAGAAGAGTGCCTTAAGATTAGCTACACAGTAAGGGAAATGGTGGTAGAGCCGAAGAAAAAGTTGCTAGCAGTTTCCTGATACTTAAAATGAAAGAGCTTTACACGCGTCTGGCTTTAATGCTACTCTCCTTGGAAAAAGTTATCGAAAAGACCGCAAAGAGGACGACAAGTTTTGCAGAAATGAGAGAGGATGAAATCAATCTAAGAATTCCTCTGTAAGCTCACTAACTAATGGAAAAGTTACCGATATGCGGATGTATCTATAAATCACAAGGCTTTTCATTTGCAGTACAGTAGCGATAGGTCTGCAGTACGGATAATTTCTGGGATATCATCTCTGAAGGAGTAGCAGGGCTTATGCTTGATGGGACTGGCTGCAGTGTTTCACCGGTCAAGTCTCAGCAAACTAACCTCAATGTAACCAGTAACATCGTCAACAATTGTTTAATTATATAACCAAAACCGTGCCAAAAACGTATGATTTTCTAGTAATGTTCATGTGTTCGGATTTCCCGAAGACATACGCCTGAGGAGGTAGTGAGGGTCAGGTTTTTCGTATTGTTATTTCAGTTCATAAATCCAAACTGAAGACGGAGGAATCTGCTGTGATAATGGAAAAACATGCAGTTAGTCCAAATGAAGAATGGCCGAAACGTCACATCTCCTCAACTATTTGTGAGTCAGAAGTTACATTTAGGCGGCGTTACAAAGCGAAACGTCAGAGAAAGTATTGAAAGTTGTTGGAAACTGTTTAGAAATCGATTTTAAGTTATGTTGTGTGGGACCTAGACATGTAAAGAGCTTCCTGGGAAAGCGCAACAATCGAGACAACACGGTTAGATTCAGCTTCTGTCCTTAGATCATTTATGTACTTAATATAGACAATAACGGAACGTTCAATAAAATTTTTCTGGGTTTGTGACCGCATTGCCAATATATGTAAAACTACCGACGTTTCGGTCCCTGTTGCAAGGTACCTTCCTCAGAGTGTTTTTGTTGTGTTTACACAAACAAAAACACCCTGAGGAAGGTATCTTGCAATAGGTCGGTACTTTTATGTGTATTGACAATGTGGTCACATACCCAGAAAAAGTTTATTGAATGTGACAATGGCAGCGGCAGCCTACGATTATATATAACGAATCGGGTTAAAGATACATACATGTAAGTACTGTTCATCACAGATAAGCATTCCTTCAAAGATTTATCTTTCATCTTTCATTCCCTCTTCATGACAGCAGGTTAGGCTATTGCAGAACTTCCTTCTTTTCAGCTAAATACCACGGAAACCTGAGTGTGGGGTACAGGGAATCGAAGCTCTGAATTCTATCTCAGAAGAGATTTCATGTTTTGCATTGCAAGCAATGCTGGAGGTTTTGCCAAAACGCTTCAAGTTTTGTACTCCTGCGCAAACTGTTTCGCACACGTTTTCCACGAATTATGCTTTCTATTCCATTAGACAGTGCACAAGCCCTTATTTAATGGCCGGCAAGAGTGGCCGAGCGGTTCTAGGCGCTACAGTCTGGAACCGCGCGACCGCTACGGTCGCAGGCTCCATTCCTGCCTCGGGCATGGATGTGTGTCATGTCCTTAGGTTAGTTAGGTTTAAGTAGTTCTAAGTTCTAGGGGACTGATGACTGTAGAAGTTAAGTCCCATAGTGCTCAGAGCCATTTTGAACCTTACTTCAGGGTAGCTGAATATTGTGTTGCATGTTACTGGTCGCTAAACACATGTACTCCTCTCGGTTACTCAGAGATAATGTCACAGCGAAGTATCGTTGACAGAGCACGTGGGAGACACACATGCACACATATATGACTGCTACCCAGTAGTGTATTGAAATCACGGTTTCCAGCATTTTCTGTGATGGAGAGTTTTGCTACTCGTTAGAATGTGTCACTTTCATGTCAGTCTTTCTTTACTCGTCTACATCGATGTTGCCTAGCTCTAAATACCATTAATTATCTTACAATTACGCCATCGCTTTTTCAAATACCAAAAACTAATTTGGAACTCCATCTGTCGAATAGCTTTTAGCCCTCTTAGTGATGCGTTTTTCATCTCACCCAAGCTTGTAAAACAACGACCCTTCATGGTTATCTCTATTTTCGGGAGCAAACCAGTCACATCGGCCCATGTCCCTCGAAATTAGGCAATTATGGTTGAAAATTTGCTTTTAGTTAATTAGTTACAGGGTCTGTAGATCATCTGTAGATCACCTGAACGATTCTTTTATCGATAATACGTGGAGCGAGTCAGTTAACAGGATATGAATGTATGACTATCGTTAGCATTAATGAGCCCTTTTGTTCAAAGTTCTTTGCAAGCAGCTACACTTTAAAACGACACTGTTTCCACACATTTTTCGTTTCCAAAAATTAAAAAAAATTCATTGCGTTGAAAGGTATCTTTAAAATTAAGTGGTATCTTTACAATTGATCTCAATATTGGGGGGGGGGGGGGGGTAAAGTATGACCTCAATACAACTTCCCTGCAAGCGGAATGCAGTAGGATGTGCCGTACATCAGAGATGGATTAGGCATGGAGTGGAATTTTAGCAGTGAGAGCTTAAACAAAAATTATGGCATAAGAAAATTTACCTGATCGCGAAAATTTAACTACACACAGAAATATGTATAGTGAGTTATATGACGGTTGCGGTTGCCTGCAATCTATTAAGTCGCATATTAATTGAACCTGGAAACTTGCTTCGGAGTCCCCTGCCAGGTCTATGATCTATGGAAGAGGAATGATCAAAGGATGGTTTAATCACGAACACTTAAATTGACACGCACTTGAGAGGCTAACAGGAAGGAAAAGAACTACAAAACTTCACCACAGCATACGTTGGTAGCAAGAGGTACTGTTCCCTTGATTTTAACATGCGGGAAAAATAAATAAAATTTCTATTAAAGACAACTGCTATAAAAATGAAGCACAAATAAGAATCACAATTAAAACAGTGGAAGGTCACTGTGGCCTTGACGGTGTAGATTTTCTCATTAGATCACGACCACGTGGTCCTCAAAACAAAAGCGTGCACAAAGGACGGTATCAAGTGACATGAATTGCACAAAATTCAGTCATAAAATGACGGAAGTAATACGCAGTATATATGCTCTTGCGAAAGGAATACTAAACAAAATGAACTGAAATACAATAATCTCAACACGGCACCACGTGTTTCATTAACAGTTCAATTGAACAATAGCCTACACCGCCCCTGGATTTTAACGCATTTTACAGTTGTGAATTAGCAAATAAAATTTGTGACATTCGATAATAAACTATGAACGATGAAAGGAATCATTTACTTCGACTAGCTTTGAAAAACATACATAAAACACAACATTAATTTCTCAAGGCAAAAGCCCACTTACGCCAGTAGGTCTAACCCGTCTCGCGTCCCACGGAACACTCCACGAATAGATACATTGAAATATCACACTTAAACTATCGAACATGCTTGTGGAGCTCCGACAAGTTCCAATAACCTACTGAAACGTTAAAAAGAAATATGGATAGTATACTGTGGCTACCACAAACACACTCAGTTGATCGCTCTTTTCCCTTTTCTTCTTTACATCTAGAGTAATAGACCATTTGCACCAACAACTGTGCCAGAGGCATACATATGAAGCTGTGTGGTAGGGCAAATTCATGAAGAGGCTCAAGCAGAGACCCTTCAGAGAGAGCCAGCTAACACGCAAAGACGTCACTGAGTTCTCCGACCGTGATTCAGCGATCTCTCATAACCACCTATTCCAGTTTTACAATCGTTTCACCAGTTGTTGTGCGGGGGCGTCCAGAACGCTCGTCATCTTCAACGTCCTCACGGTCTACATCGAAGCGCTTGTACCGCTAATTAACCCTTGCTTTATTCGTGGGAGGCCCAACGCCTGTAAAAGTTTGTGCTCCGCCTTCTGGCCCTGGCTAACCAGTCGGGACGACCGACCGCCGTTTCGTCCTCTTCCCATGGCGTCGTTGCATACGGTATGAGAGGAGACGGATGATGGGACTTAACGTTCAACAAAGTTCTCTCCGGACACTATCGTCTTTCTTCACCACGGAGCTCCTTCTCACTCAGGTCGCTCAGATAGCATTACGAGGGTGCGTGTACCCGTTCCAGTCCTTCCACAACGAAAATTCTCTAGCAGTACCGGCAATCGATCCCCAACACCTTGCATAGCAGACTCATCTACGGACGCGGAGTTCTGAAACCCTGTTGCACACTATTACTACAAATTTTCCGATCCGATTTTGTACAAAATACATAATCATCGGTAGGGCCTACTATCGAAACGCATGTAATCTTTTTGACCGCTAGCTACCGACTAGAAGTGTAATCCGAAATCGCCAACATTGTACAGACGCTTCATAGACATGTTTAACAACAACATGACGAAAAACTCGTGCGCACCTGACTAACGCAACACGCCATTTTAGGTAATACCCAATTCTTTTTAACAGATTTTATTTATATATCAATCCTGTTAACTCTAAAATCAACAGACATATCGAAACAATGTTTTTATGGTATGATATAAGTCTTTAGTGCCATTCGAAATGTCTAGGAAACACAAGTAGAATGAGATAATGCTTATGGATTTGGCTTTGGAACCTGCCGAGAAATTAGCCGAGAGATGTACTAAAATTTAAAAGTGAGTTGGCCGGGATTGGCTACTGTAGCGTATTTATCGCCAAGAGGGAATCTCGTGTTAGCTCCGTCTTTGCGTCAAGCCTTTCGATTCAATATTTGCACGAAAGATTACAATGATCGTACCTACCTATATAGGGTCGTCATAGGTATCTTACTCCTTTTAACTGATGACGTTTATCGGACAAATATGCATTCAGAACAAATTTATCCAAACACAAACCAAACCACTGCCCACTAATATTCTTTCTAACACTTTCGTAACCGTTTAGTTACAATTCTTATTTAAAATTTGCAGTTAGATATTGCTAAACAGATGTTTCGTTTTTAAACTGCGTGCATCTTCGTTTCATTCTTCTTGTATATGGCTATTACGCTAGCGCGTGTTCATATACAATTATTTTGACATATAGAACTAAAGGTATTGGTTTTCAAAAGCTTCTTGGAACTTTTTAGTTATGTAGCCTCTATTGATATATACTGCTCAAAAGATAGCCCTTGATTCATATATATAGTACCGCAAAGACCTAAGCTAATTTAACCAAGTTCCTATTCATATTGGATATAATTCGGTATTATACCTAGTATAAGTAGTACAGTATTCACTTTAATGTCTTCATCAGTATGTTGCATTATTTTGTATGCATCAGCTCATCATCCATTACTGCCATGTCTAATAACTATGCCCTATTAATATATTTCACTTTCCTTTCTTTATAGGGCCAATTTTCTTATATAGTCTGCTAATACAAGTTTATTACCCAGGATATTTAATAACGCAGAAATTTTCTACTTTGGGTGATTTCAATACCTCTCCATGTTAATATCATAAAAGTCTACAATTACGTTCCTTTTATATTTAAATATAGTAACAGAATATCTGTACGCTACTTTTCCAAAACTTTTATCACATTTACATTCTTTAACATGTACAAATACACCGTTATATATAAGCTTTCTAGATCTATTAAAACTAGTTAATGTTGTACAGCGAGCTGATGCTCATTAAACTAGGGAAAGCACACTGTTAATATTGTAGAAAATTTCCAGCTTAGTGTATTTGCTTCAAAAGGACTGAATTATTGTATGCTTCAAGCTCTTGGAGCAATAATTAAGCTCTGGTAAATCCAATATACTTTATCCTTGTAGTCTTATGGTTGATATAACATTCGTAACTGTCTGGCGCAAAAGCTTAACTCGTTAAGGAATATCCATAATTAACGCCTCTTATGGCACGTCGAACAACTCAGTCACTTGAGATTATTAGAAGCAGACTATCATAACGAGCCTTGCACATTAATTTCGTATGTCTGTCATTCTTAACAATTACTTACTAAAGGTTTTATTGTTCGGATTTATGAAGTAAGTCATGAAGTGAATGTATGAAGCTCATCAGAAGTTTCTGCAAACGTAGTCGTCACCACTAGTTATTTTCTCATCCCATTTGAATGTATGTGTGTCCGTAAGGAATTAGGTTCCAACGGCATTTAATTGTTTTAGGTGTGTCTGCATACGTATTCCTCCTCTGTTCGTTTCTACGGGAGATTTCTTCGTTATCAGGACCACCACGGTAAATCTCAATGGAAAGAGCGACACTTACTCGAGCTGCAGACGCACAATGACTGTTGAATGACCGGCCATTCTTATATCATTAAACAAAAGCTATGATTTCATCCCACCACTGTGGAAACCACTTAATAGTGGTGAATTCCTAAGTTGTGGAGAATTATCTTACTGCTGAATAGGTCGCTAAAATAATTAATTACCTGCTTTTCAAAAATTCTTATTTACTGACGCGTTACGGGCGCAGCCAATTATCCGAACATCAAAAAGAAAATTCTTCGTACGAAGAATTGAGTCGCATGTGCCAGCCATAAGCATATGTGACTCCATACCTTGTATTAATAATTTTCATTTTGATGTTCTGGAGCCACATACGCTGATGGCTGTCACATGTGAGTCCATACTTTGTACAAATAATTTCCTTTTTGAATTTCTGTTGATGCACTGTCCTCGAAACGCAGCCATAAATAACAATTTATGAACAGCAAGTGAAAAGTCGTTGTAGCGACCTGGAGGTGACGTAAGTCTTCATAAGTTTACGTCATGGTTGTCGACCTCCTGGACGACTATGTTTCGCACCTTCAAAGAATTTACATGTCCTAAAGATGTGAAACCATAAACATTATTATTAGTGTGAACCACTGGGCTTACACATTTCCTTAATTCCTGACAGGCTGTGGCCATTCCGTTCTCAGAATAATGTTAGTCGCTAAACAGCAACATTACGTTGTTAAGATATTACTGTCTGACTCTTGACATTCTTCTTACAAGGAATAATCAGGAAGCTATTTTTGATTATTTATTTTGGAAATAAGGAATTCCAACATCCGAGGCTGCAGCAAGAATAGTAATTTTCTCAATTTGTCTAGAAAAACAGGTTGTTTTTTTTTTTGTCTCCGTGGACTGTTTTGATGCGCTCTGCAATGATTCCTCTCCTGTGTCAGCCTCTTCACCTCAGAGAAGAACCCAACTTTCTCAGTTATTTCTTGGATATTACTAATCTTTACCGTTTCCTGTAGCGTTTTCACTAAATAGCTCTCTCAAATATGTAGAAGCTATTCCCTGATCTCTTAACACATGTTCTGTCCTACTCTTCCTCATCTTGTCAATACATTCCCCACTTTACTCTCACACCGACTGCTCAAATATCCCGCATTGCTCATCTCATCAGTCTATCTAATTTTCAACATCCCTCTGCAGCAACACATCTCAAGCTCTTCAAGTTTTTTTTCTTTTTTCGGTTTGCCAAGAGCCCATGATTAGTTTCTACACACTGCTGTGCTCCTAACGCACGTTCTCAGATATTTCCTCCTCGTATTAACGCCTATGTTTCATACCAGTAGACATATTTTAGCTAGGATTATTCCCTTCACTTGTTCTATTGTACTTCTTATGTCTAATTTGTTCATGTGTTTCATGTTATTTTGCTAGCAAGGAAGTAGAAATCCTTCACTTCGTGTACTACGTGGTCCCGAGTTTTAAGTTCATCACTAATCACAATCACGCTATTCCTCATGTCGTTCGTCTGTCGTGCTTTTTCTCTCACCTGACGACGTCGCCTTTTCGGACTGTCCATTCCTTTAAATACATCCTGTATTTCTTCCACACATTCAGTGACCCGGAGACACTATTACTGATATCATTTCACACGAGTTTTAAGCTTGTAACATTTATTTCACTTGCGTACTTCCTCCTTCGATATAGTAACTGAATAGTTTGGGCGAAAGAGTACATGCCTCTATTGTACCGTTTCTGAACCGACTACTTCCTTCTTGATCCTGTTCGTATCTGCACACATAGTATAGTAGGAGAGAAACCAGGCATTGCCCAGGTATTTACATAAAACTGTGCGTCGACATCTGTACCATCCAGCGTCTGGCTTCGTGCATAATGTTTATTACGTCATATTTTGTGAACTATGTATCGTACAACGATACGATATTGCAGGTAGTTTCAGTGGCATATGTGGATACTGTTTGCGAAATGTATTGCGAATAGAGTTAGTAGCAAAGGTGAAATAAATTTAAACGTCGTGGACGATGCGGCAGCTTTCATGTATCTCACTGTTTATTACATCATATCTCCTGAATTATGTGACATACAGCGATATACGAGGGCTGTCCTGAAAGAAAGTTCCGATTGATCGCGAAATGGAAACCACAGTGAAAATGAGAAATGTTTTATCTGTAACAATTAGCTACACCTGCCAGCTAATTCTCTACGTAGTCGCCGTGCTGGCTTAGACATATGTCGTAGCGTTGTACCAACTGTCCAATACCCTCATCAAAGAACGCAGCCGGCAGTGCTTTCCGCCAATTCTCCATGCTGGCCTACAATTGCCAGCGCTTCATATGAGCAGAGATGAAACTCAGATGAAGACATTTACGGGCTGTATTGTGGGTAATGAAACGTTTCCAATTGAAAACGACGCAGTAGCATCTTGATTGGACCTGCAGAATGCGGCTGAGAATAGTCCTGAGAAGAAACCGCATCGACAGTTTTGTAATGATGGCTGCATAGCTGCAGGCGAAATCTCTCAACAAACCCTCTTACTTGGTGGGAGACACTATTTTCTAGACATCTTTACGCGCTGACTGTCAGTTCAGAAATGAGAAGAGCAGCTTCATGCTACCTAGGGCCATACTGGCGACACTGCCCAACACATCTGAGCGAAGCTTTATCGGATTTTCATAGTGGTTTCCATTTCGCAACTGATCGGAACCTACTTCCCGGACACCCCTTGTAGTTCTGCAGCTACATTCTCAGGTCTATGTGTATTCCGTGTCCAAAATGTGTTGCGAACATATTTAGTAGTAAATAACTAACAAATTACTA
Source organism: Schistocerca piceifrons (assembly GCF_021461385.2). Taxonomy (NCBI): domain Eukaryota; kingdom Metazoa; phylum Arthropoda; class Insecta; order Orthoptera; family Acrididae; genus Schistocerca; species Schistocerca piceifrons. The sequence continues at coordinate 243,611,380 of NC_060144.1, forward strand.
CGTCATGCCTCATGCGGTACTTGTACTGCTTGAACAGCAGAAAATTATTAAGCGATAAGATTTTCTCATTTCATCATATTGTAGGGATTCTAAGCGAGAAAATGTCTCATCAAGGTTCGAAATTATGTGTAATGTTTATTGCAAGTCACTAAGTGCTCTCACTTCCAAGTACCGCACGAATACACTCCGGTTACTGAAGCATCGCGGGCCATGCATCAGTGTCGTTTCCATATCGTTGCTAGGTAGATGCTTCTTACCGCCACAGCAATTGCTGCCTGACAATCAGGTTTATGCATGCCAAGTTTGGTGGAAATCGGTCTTGTGGTTTACGAAGAGATGTGGAACATACATGCACGTACGCACATACACACATACTTCTATCCATTTTTTGAAATATGTATGGATAACGCAAAAAGGCAACCGAGAGATGAATTTACATTGTGCACGAAAACTCTTTCGGAACGGTTTTCTGATGAGTTCTCATTTCTACCTGCTGATTGCTTAATGACATTTTCTTTATAACGGTTCTCACAGTCAGTATTTTGCGTACTCGGAGCTCTCAGCTGAGACGAATGCTTGAACATTGTTGTGTGGTGCTGTATGGGCTTCAGACACTGCTTCCTCTTCCCCACCTACATCTACTCCATCTCCCGCCTTTTCAGCCCTATACTGCTCACGGTCTCCCTCTGCAAAAAAGTACTGACATGCTACTTAACTTCACTGCCAGAATTGTTGTGTGGTGTTTTGTTTACCGCCACTAATTTTTTATGTTAAGTACACTTTACACATTTTATTTTCGAATTATATTCAGTCACTGTATCACGTTGACTACTCATAATTCACTGTTTCTAATCACTCGCTGCGCTACTTTTTTGTCACTGTCAAGAAATTGACGTTCGAGCCCACGTCTTGCTCTGTATCCCCCTGCCAATGGCTAGCTCCTCCAGTGACGAATTCCAGAACACACCTAACGTCTTCGAATGGTCGACTACGTTCCAGAAAGGCCCGCCAAGTTGGCCGTGCGGTCTAACGCATGGCTTTCCGGGCGGGAAGGAGCGCCTGGTCCCCGGCACGAATCCGCCCGGCGGATTTGTGTCGAGGACCGGTGAACCGGCCAGTCTGTCGATGGTTTTTAGGCGGTTTTCCGTCTGCCTCGGCGAATGCAGGCTGGTTCCCCTTATTCCGCCTCAGTTACACTATGTCGGCGATTGCTGCGCAAACAAGTTCTCCACGCACGCGTTGACCATCATTGCTCTACCACGCAAACATAGGGGTTACACTCGTCTGGTATGAGACGTTCCCTGGGGGGGTCCACCTGGGGCCGAACCGCACAATAACCCAGGGTTCGGTGTGGGGCGGCGGAGGGGTGAAGTGGACAGCGGCTGTCGTCGTGTGGTTGCAGATCACTGCGGCTGTGGCGGAGACGGAGCCTCTCCCTCGTTTCTACGTCCCCGGTTAACATACAATACAATACAGTACAATGTTCTAGAACATTCCACAACATTCGAGAGTGTTCTTGAATGCTCCATAACGATCTAGTGTGTTCTGGAATGTTCCCGGACATTCTGGAATATTCCCGAATGTTCCAGACTATTTCCCAACATTATAGAATATGCCGGGTCATTGTGGATCATCCCGGGACATTGTGGAATGTTTTGGAATCCTCTAGAGTACTCTCAGGTGTTCTGGAATGTTCTCGAATACTCTCGAATGTACTGGAATGTTCTAGAAATTTCTAGAGGGAGCAACTTTCGAGCCCTTTTATCTTCAAAAGCACATCCTTCAGGTAAAAACGTTATGGGTTGGGGATAGAGGCTACCAAATCATATAACTCCTTTGATCCTACCCCTCTTAGTTTCTTAGTTTTAGTGGGACGTACATTTTACGCTTCTAATACATTACTGATTACTGATCTCAGCTATAGCTTACACATTCTTTCCTCAGAATTCTTGCAACATTTTACGTTGTCCACTACGTTTGTTAATTCCTTATTCATGAACCTGTCTATACTTTAGGCCTTGCTTCCCTTATCAGTCGCAATTTCACAAATGTCTCTCTGGCAACTTTACTCTTAGGAAAACTAAAATTACCGTTAAATAACAGCTGGATGTATTCAAAAGTATCGATTTTGGCTATTTATGTTTATTACGTTATAACAGTATCTCAGGGAAGGTTATCATTTAGGACCTTACTAGTATTTCGCAGAGGAATATCTGACGATTGAAGCTTCCGTCCATTAACACCAGATTTCGTGTCTATGACATAGGAACATCATTTACGTGAACAATTGCTTTCCCAGGTGAAACAAGAACGACGTGACGACCGTATACGGACATTAGATGTCGGGCGAACGTTCGTGCAAATCTGCATGCGCCGCAGGAACTCCGGTGCAGACTTTTCGGCTGGCGGCGCTGATGTGACAGCGGAGCGGGGCCCAGGCCCTGTCCTTCCATCCACTTCCCCCCTCCTCGGGCAACGTCACGCCTCGCCACGCCACGCCGCGGCTGCGTTCGGGCCCTGCACTTCAGACGCGTGCGTGGGCAGGCCCGCCCTACCACACTTGCCAGTGGTGAATCCCAGCACACAAGTCCACTGCATTATTCATGAGCGAGCGTCAAGATCTCCGGATAATTTCCTTCTTCCTGCCTTTTTTCCGCACGTCTGCCACTGCCAGATACATGTCTCGCGCTACGTGCGAGCTCCCCGACGGAGCCGCAGAGGTAAACATATTTTCAAGAGCAGGACAGGCCCTGCACCATCATATCCACAGTAGAAGTCCATTAAGCAATCGATTCCATTATATATTTTTAGCATGGTGCAGCAGAGTCAGCATCTGTAAAATGTAATTAGGTTAAATTTCAGCCTCCAGTTCCATAATCAAAGAAACTTATACAACAGGCGGCTGAAATTTAATATGATTCCATTTGTGCTACGGCTTTCAAACTGTAGCCCTCAGTCGTAGTTTGCAAAAGAGCTACATCAGTTGTGCATCTCCAAAACGAAATATCATTGGAGATTTCTCTTGTTAATTACCTTTCTCAAATTTCTTGAATGTGGGTTTCACTTATATCCATCTCGTTATACAATTAATGTGTTATTTGCTCTCATCGGCACATTTTGTATCATTTTACAAAATGTAGTTCTCAATTCCCATACAGGGATTAATTTAATTTTTTACCATTTTCTCAAATAATGAGGTACAAACCAATATCAGCATTCCAAAAACTTCCTGACGGAGTGTGGCGGAGGGTACTCATGGTAACACTACAACTCAGTACCTCACATATTTCTGTAAGACATCATGGTCTCCTGACCTTCATTGCTAACATATTCCGCCCTCACAATCATACTCCGCATATCAAGACGCTGCATTAGAGCCCAGACTCGATAAGATGGGTCAATGTTGTACGAATTCATGTAAACGATATGCAAATGGCAGGTGAATCGTGGGTGCGCACCGAGCGTGAAATACTCGAGGCTGGTGCACACACACATTCAAGACATGATGGTCACAAAAGCTTTTAGTTCAGGAGAGGCAAACTGCACGCCAGGAGGCCGGACCCTTCAGAGGATGAGTCAACCTATCTACGTTGACCGGCGACCATCCGTAGAGCAGACAGCGTTTGCCCGAGTGAAAGGGAGAACATCCCAGTGTTTGGCTTAAAAGCAAATTCCGCTACATTGTGCGGGAGCGCCCAGTCTACGCATTCTTACAAACATAACATGCAGTTTTAGAGATTTTCACAGGGAGACAGCAAACGCCAAACGCCGATGCTACAGATTTCCGGATTGGTCACCTTAAACGAAACGTCATGCTCCTGTTTTAGAAGAGCAATGCTGATTGGCAGACGATATTCCTGACGCCTTGAGCTGAAGGAGTAATGGAAGAGACCGAAAGACATACCCCTTCACGTCTGGCGTGGAGAGGGGCTATTCCGTTATTACTCTTGGAGCGAGAACACATAACGAAAGCCTGTGTGCTCGTACGTGTACTCAATGAGCGAGGAACAAGTCTCTCCACAGTATTTCACTGGGAGAGCACCTCTGTCGAGGGCGAATCGGATTGCGACTCCATATTGAGTCCTTGCGATTAAGCGTTGTTCACTGTGTTGGCCGCCACACTTATTGTGCAGGGTGAATGGATAGAGTTATAGTTAAACGCCTGTGAGCGAATTTTTGAGTGCCATCGTGGAGGACTGGTTATCTGACTGGTGTACCACGCCAATAGTTAGACTAGGGGCAAATAGGTCCTTGACTACATCAAGGCGTAGGGAGAGTATAATTGGCGAAGGTCAATCCAGATATAACGAGAGATATCTTATTTGTCAGCAGCGAGCGGCGCTGACAGCAGTCTTCGCAACTTACGGTATTGTGCGCTATAGCTCTTGGAGGCCCTACATTTCCTCCACAACAGTACACTTCACTGCATTTCAAACGCAATAGCCTCGACTATACGTAGCAACACTCTAACGGATAATTATTCAAGTTGAGCAGGCGCAACTCTCTGCCATTCTGCCAAGTCAATAACAATATCAAACTCTGTATAGAAATTTCACTAGTGAATCCTATCCTTAAGAGGTAACTTTACATTCCAAAATGAACCAGGATATAACTTTTTCAATTCATAACTAAAAGTGCCATTGTTATTTCTCAAAATTTTAGCAAAAAAAATTATTTTCGTTAGTTTCATGTTTTTCTTACACAAACTAGCACTACTCCAGTACCGAAGTATCCTACTAGTTACGTAGGAAATTTTGTCAATTTTTGTGTCATTTCCTTACAGGGGACTACTCCAGAAGATATTTATTGCTGAAAGTTTTTCAGGCATATTTCTTTAGAACGTTAGGAACGTCTGTCTGACTTCTGTAGTAGTGTGGGCATGGAATCTGCATCCTGCAGGATCCACAGGGTAAAGGGTACATCTCAGATTAATCCGTTGCGCAGAATGACAGAATAGCACCCACACGTTTGCTCACAACTTGTAACACTACAACACATTCGGGCGCCGCAGGGCCACACTCGGCACCTCCTGTGTGTCAGCCGGGAAACCTCGCTGTGAACTCTGCAGCCACCGGTCCGCGTGGGACGCACCTCTGCCTGCCTGTCCAGCATGGGCAGCCAACACCACTCCATCTGCCCGCACCTGCTTCTCACCGTCGGTCCATACTTCGACTCAGGGCACAGTCATCGCCGTGCCACTGAAACGAAGCGACCTTCAGCATTAAAGGACCCTGATGGCCGTCCATGACCGCAGAGTGGTCGCATCCCGCCATCTCAGTTCGCCTCGCTTACCGCAGACTCCAGCACAGTGCTCTGTCTCCAGAGTAACGCGTACACGTGCGCGGCATACGTCAACGTCTGCCCTTACGACACCGGAATATTGCGAGAAAACTCCGGCCCACGATAGAGAATGTAGCACAATCGGAAGAGTGTCTGAAATGTATGAACTAGTAAATAACTAATAAAGAATTGTTGTATCTTGAAAGGTAACCCTAGAGAGGAATGTTTAAATAATTGATTGTCTGGGCATAATTTTAGTGCTCTAACAACATTTGTTCTTCCAATTAAAAGGCATAAAATATGATAAAACAAGTTATTGACTGGATACCGTAAACAACTAGCAGGTGGTTTAAGATCCTGGGTGGCTGGGACAGTATGCCAAGTGGACTGAGTCAAGTACTCTGGCCCTAAAAATGTTGATAGCGCAATATGAATTGGTCTGAAGCTGAGCAGGCTTTGATTGGTCAGATCTACTGTAGTTTCTCTACAAGGGTGCAGCTGAGAGCAAGTGGCGGTAAAAGAAACCGCGAGTTACTGAATTTTTTAAGTTTTTACAGAGGGGGAATAGACGATTTTCTCCAAAGTCATGTCTCTTCCCACAGCAACAAGCGAACAGATAAAATTGTAAAGATATTTATCTAAATTGCCTTTGCCTTGGAGATTGTAGCCAAGCTATAAGGTAGAATAAAGCTACTATTTAAAACGTTTCGAAGCCTTATTTTTCTTATACAGCTGAGGTGGGCGGGTAGTGGTTCACTGGCCTATTAGCAGCATTGGTGAACACGAATACTGAGGAGTTGTTATTATTTTGCGTTTCTCTGCAAACAATGCCTGGTTTACGACTATACTGTGGAGACACGTTCCGTCAGACCATTGCTCCCGCCTATTCTTCCATTGATGCCATGGCAGGTATAGTGGCATTATTGTGCTGGAGACCTGTCTTGATGAGGGGCTGCCCTGTCTGCCCTGTACAGCTGTGGACCTGTCCAGCAAGATTTACTAACGGAAGGGCTCACCGCCAGTTCCTATCAACTTCCACCATACCATTTCTACAAGATAAGAGTCATAAAAATATCTCATCCTTTTAGCATCGAGCAGGCCTTATCAACGTCTGTTCAGGCTGTTAACTTTCTAGAGTCTAGCCCAAGGTGTGTTAGGTTGTGTTGAAATTGTTAATAAGTTTCTGTACGCAAAAAATACGTGACAGAGTAACTTGTGCTCTCTCACTGCCCTCTGCCTGCCGTTGATTTCTGCATGGTAGGGTATCACTTCAATATTGTTTATTGTGACACAAACCAGAGTAAATCATTGAAAACAGTAGGAGAATCTCAGTTCGATAACCGATACATATGTGAAAAAGGTAACTTTGAAAATTAGGATCGCCCATCGCTAAAACACATCCTAGCTTGCCCTCATTCATTCTAGGGGTCATTCACTCACATGAAGCTGCAAACCAATAATAGTACATGAAAAGTTGCCTGTAAGTAGTATGAATTACATTAGACACGGGGGTCATTGCTACATCACAGACTTCCGATAAACATTCGATATGCGGTTAAAAGGCATTGCAGCAAAGAACTGTACTCATTCACACCATATCCTGAGGTCAGAGATGTCTAATGTACCTAATCATTTACAACGTCCTTGAGTATGAACGGTTCTCTGTTCATTGGTTTACCACTGCTCTATCACTCACTTGGTCTCATTCATCAGACACATACATTCTCAATTTCTCAATGAACAAAGAAGTCACATGTGTAATATGTTTGTCTTATTACCTAAGTTGTGTAAATTAGTGTATTATTTTATACGACATGAAAACAAATATAGGCACATAATCCTAGCATTAGTAAATGTGCAGGAAAACATATACCTCACCATGAAGACAGTTCAATTGATACATAGAAAAACACAAAAATATATCACGTAATGATATTACAGAAAGGTATCCTATCCATCCATCCACAAGGGTCCGTGGCGACACAAATTTTGCAATTGAAAATGTCACACAAACTGAGAAACGTAGCACTTATGACCACTCACAAACTGTGAATGGTAGGACTGAAAAACAGCAATTTGTGGGAGAGTGGTATGGCCTCTCACTCAGTTCAGCAGAGATCTCTGGTGTTCCCTGTTGTCTTGCGACATCTGGTGCCTGGGTAGCAACTGGCATCTTGGGCAACTTACCGATCACAGCGGGACGCTTGTCCTCATCCTGGTCGGGCCGCTGTCTTCCAACAGAAAGTGGGGTGTCAGCATTGCATTTGACATGCAGCATGCCCCCTGGTATAGGCATCCAATCAGCGTTACCGGGACATGGGACAGCCCTGCTCTTCCCGTTCACCCCTGCCTCAGAAAGCACGTGCCGTCGTGGGACATCCTATTGCCGATGGGACACATCATCTCAGCTCGGTTAGGTGTGGCATGCGCTTTGACTGTGGTTCCACGCGACTCACTTGTCCCTCTTTTAGCGGCATGGTGGGTCGTTGGCTGCTAGAGTTTTGCTATCCATGTGTGGTGGCATCCCACTGTCTGCACCGGCTTCAGACATGCCGTCTCCACTGGGGCTGCATGACGTATGTCAGCCAGCAGTGGCCCAGTTCAGTTGCTGTGGGTGGTCCGGTCCCCTACACCTGCGCTAGTGTCGTCTAATGCCATATTCTCTCACAAATGTCATTACATCGATATAATCAATTTAGAGAAAGGAAAATATTTACGAATGAATTTTTTTGTTGCTTTATTATGATGAATAAAAACATTTTCTATTTAACACACACACACACACACACACACACACACACACACACACACACAAATGGTTCAAATGGCTCTGAGCACTATGGGACCTAACTTCTGAGGTTATCAGTCCCCTAGAACGTAGAACTACTTGTAGCTAACTAAGGACATCACACACATCCATGCCCGAGGCAGGATTCGAACCTGCGACCGTAGCGGTCACGCGGTTCCAGACTGTAGAGCCTAGAACCGTACGGCCACCCCGACCGGCCACACACACACACACACACACACACACACACACACACAGAGTGAGACACACACACACTACTAATTATACACTCAAAAATAAATTTAATGACTGGAGGGATCTGTTAACGTTTTGTGGACGTAATATATGTGGTGTGAGGTGTCTTCGTTTGTGTGTACACATGTTTATCATAGTTTTTAGTTAGATCTGTCAGGCATCCTTATTTCAAGTTGGCGCTACCTCTATACCTCTACCAAACGCGCAGATTTCCCCATTATTAAATACTAACTTATTGTACTACCCTATGCCTTTGCTAATACTACCAAAGCGAAATTTTCATGCATTTTTATTCCTTGTGCACTCTTCCTTTATTTTCCTATGTCCGGCGGTGTTGTCTGTTGACAGTGAAGTGGTCAGTAAGTGCGTCTACTCACTCAGGTTCTGGACATTTGCCTGAAATCTTTGAAATGGCGTTTTATGATTATGTACACATAATTTTACGTAGTACAAAGATGCCTCCAGTCTTCCCTGTCAGGATCGCTGCTGCAGAAATGAAACACAATCACACTGCGTTATCTATATACAAATATGATTTTTCTAATATTAGTCTCAACCAAGGTCCATCATTTCATTTCTACTTCATATTTTTGGGTGTGGAGTACGCCACTCTGCCGTGACTTGCAGTTGTCCGTGATAATTCCCTACTCACAATAATTTGCCGACGGCGCTCAAATGGCGCTGGCAAATTTCCTCCACGAAACAGGCAACACCACACGACAGGGAATGGCTCCTAATACAACAAGTCTTAGCGTCGATACGCATCTAAAATATGAACCACTAGCACCATACAAAACACATCTGAAAATCGAGACTCACATGGTCATAACACACTGACTCTTAGCGTCGACTCGCGCCCAAAGCGTGTACCGCTAACACTACGCAAAACACATCCGGAAATCGAGACGCACAAGCTGTGTGGCACAATTTACCGCCTTGACAAAACGAAAAACATAAAGTGATGCACATCCGTCCCTTGGGCAGAGTACAGCAAACCACGGAAACTAAACAGAAACAATATCATTGACCATGGTGGTACCTGCGAAGGCTCTTCTACGAGAAAACTACGACAGAGTACGATGCTCAATTGCTTAACTCGGACAACATATAACTTGAACGAGATTTGTCAGTGAATGTTGACGTGAAGATGTCACAAATTCGCAACTCATTTAACTATGTTCAACAAGCCGGCCGTTGTGGCCAAGGGGTTTTAGGCTCTTCAGTCTGGAACCGCGCGACCACTACGGTCGCAGGTTCGAATCCGGCCTCGGGCGGGGATGTGTGTGATGTCCTTAGGTTGGTTAGGTTTAAGTAGTTCGAAGTTCTAGGGGATTGATGACCTCAGATGTCTCATAGAGCTCAGAGCCAATTGAACCATTTATGTTCAACAAGGACTCATGCTGAAAACTAATGGTAATGACAAACAAACAAAATAACACCGAAATAGAACAAATGGAAACGTAGGCTAAGCAACACAAAATCTACATAAAATTACGATAACCAGTTCATACACGGAGACTGTTTAAATACTGCACCTTCTCCTCACGTGGCAGTTATCTTGTACATGCGTACTCTACCAGGTTAATATCGCTTGTTCCAATAGTTCCTGCGGTATTGTTTTTTGCTGAGTTCTCAGCGGCTGTGTAACAGTTCCTCTTTAAATTTTCTCTGCGTGAACCCTGCAATGGGTTTTATGGACTCAATTCCAGAGATTCGATACACTGGTCATTCCATTGACCTTGACCGTTGTACGTCCTCCTATTGCTTTGCTGTTGGTCCCTAGAATCCTGTTGGTCCTGCTTCGTGTTTTGTTGCTCTCGCCAGTTTCCATTTCTTCGGTTATTGTTGTTGTTGTTGTTGTTATGATTATAATTTCCTTGTCTTCTTCTATTCATCATTATGGCTGGTTATTCCCACCGAAGTTTGAATTTTGGTTTTGATGCTATCGATGCTTTCCCCCTTTTCGTACATCGTGAATCCTGTCTGGCGAATCTGGCCAGTACGACCACTATTTATACTTATTTCCCGCATATTTTGTATTTCATTCAGGTACTCGAGTTCACACAGCTCACTCTAGAAAGCTTCAATTGAATTGCTACATCTACCGATGAGCAGCTGGTAATGACGTAAAGGTAATTTAATGTAGCAGTGCCTTATACTTTCGTTGGGGCTGTTCGGTTGGTCCTAGAATGGTTCTTCTTGACCTATTTTATCCTTTCTTGTGTGTCTTGCGACCAGTATGTGCTGAGGAATGCGCCCTTAAATTCTTGGTAGGAGTGACAACTCTCCGCAACTCCGAGCATTAGTTCTGCTCTCAACCCTTCTGTGAAACAACAGATAACCGGTATCTTGTACTTCATTGGCCAAGATTCTGGTGGCGCGTGATCGTACTGTGCCACACAGGTCTATGGATGCACTACATTGTTAGCACCCTTGAAGACTTAAAACTTCTGGCTGGTTAAGAAAAGTTATTGGTCGAGGGGTCGACGTATCCGATATACGAATTTTCCCTCGCGCCTGCAGCGAGTGATTCCATGTATCCATGTGCCAACGATCCTCGTGCACTGTAATGGTACCCCATGTTGTCAGATTCATGCAATAAAGTTTCTGACCTCCGTAGGCAGGAGCAGATTCCTGCTGCATTCGCCTATGTGCAGACTGTGTTTGCAGTTGCGTGACTCGCTCATGTACAGTCATGCTCAAAACTATCCAAACGAGCAAAATTTTATCTCGCCTGATTCGCATGCAATCCACATAACGCATCTGTCTAGCAGGTCCTCTAATCGCTCCTAGGTACAGTCGTTTGACTATTGAAAATGGTTCCAACTATTCACCGCTAGAAAACACTGCTCTGTATCGCAATAACTCAACATGTAAGGTAATACTACGATACTAGAAATATCACGGAACACCTTATCACAGATAAGACTGTCCTTAAGACTTGAAAGCTCACATTTATTGCAATAAATGTCACACCTGAAATGTTTGCACTCTCATTATTACGTCAGATACCTAATGCAAGTAGTAAGTTCGTCGTATTCATGATTTCCTCTTCAAAGAAACATACCGTACTTGTTATTTAACACAAAATGACATTAAAAATTCAAGTTATTCACGAGCAGCTAGTTGAGAATATGTATGAACTTAAAATGACACGACGAACCGTCTCGTTCGGCATATGGATTCAAACCCAGGTCATGCAGACTAAGATTTCGTGACTGACGGAAACTAACAGTCATTCCTGACCAGGCATACAGAGAGTGATATACCTCGATTTTAGACAGTATCAGTTACCAAATATCAACTTTAAATTACATAACATAAACATTTTTAACGGATGCGAATTCCTACCCAGCATCTATTGTCCCTGATAATGAACTACGAAAGATGTTAAACATTGCTTCTTCACATGTAACCTACTTGAAATGCCATGAGGTAAAGCTTTGTGTTGGACAGGGATTCGAACCCAGAACCTAATAGGGTTGTTATCAAGCCCAATCAACTATGACATATCGGATTTTCTGGGCAGTAACTAGATGTTTTAACTGAAATGACGCGACGAAACATTAATTTTTTCCTTCCGAGGACTCCAACCCAGCACCTATCGCTGTTATATTCTAGAGAAAAGGAATGTTAAATATGTGTCTCTTACACCAGCAGCGACATGTGAGTATGTTTGATCTAGAAATAATATGATGAAGAGTTCAGTGCTGACTGGGAAAGGAACCCCACACATATCGTTGTTGACTACACACAAACAGACGTCAGCTACCTAGTTTTTCTCCACCAGCAGTTTGGAGTAACATCCTTGAACTTACAGTGATTCCGCAAATATGTATATGTCTCACTGGGAGTCAAATTCGTCAGAAATCGTTAGTGTTGACAACGAATGGAAATGCATTTAAAATCAAAATCATTGTCCACCAGCAGATACGTGTTCTCATGCTAGGGCTTGATAATTCATAATGAAAACCTTAGTGCCGGGCCAGGATTCGAACCCATGCACGCGCTATATGTGGAGATGGTGAGGAAACTACAGTTCTGAACAAACAACAAGTTGTAGTCGAGCTGTATTGTCACGAACAGATCAAATTCCGCGTTAAGGACGGTCTCAGTTACTTTCCCAGTTCAGAGCCAATTTTATCAGCATATAGAAGCTCAAATAAAAGATGGAATAAGTGTCCTGTGACCCGACATAGAGTTTGTTTCATCACTAGTAATAAATAACTAGTACAAGAAAAGATACTGGTGAAAGAGTTTCTACATGTCGCCACTCCTGACTTTATTGTGGTTCAAACTAATATCTACTTAGTAGAGAAGGAATATCATGTTTAACGTGAATTTCCTGACCACAAGACAGCCAGAAGCAAATAGAATCTGTCTCTCCCTATCAAAATGCTTCAGCAGAAGTTGGAATCGAACCTAGACCGTCACTATACGAACCTATAATCAATCCAAGAGACCACCAAACCCTCTTCTCGGTGACACATTTTTCTCTCATAACTCCGATGCGCCACACTCGATGAGAATTCTGACACACAGGCTCCCTGCAGCATGTTCAGTACATTCATTTACTTGGTTGACCGAATCGCCATGAACTAGCTGCCTCGGCTATCCAGCGCATACATTCGACTCTGTTTTGCAATAACCGAAATAAAATAATGTAACTGACACTTACACAGAACTGCCAACAGTGTAGGATGCAGAAATTTAAATAGGAAGTGTTCCTTTCGATTTGAGCTAGTCTATCATGCTATCTGTTTGTTGAAACCGTCATGTTGTGCAAAAGAAAAGCTGTAACTGCCTCTCTGAAGTATAGATCCGGCCATTTGCATTATCTCACAGTACTGTGGAACGCGGAAGTTCTGGAGGAACTGTTGTTGACTTCTGGAGTTGCACCAGCTACGTGACAGCTAGTAGCGTAATGGTAAGCGTCGCGCACTGTAGATAAGACGTCGGGTGTTCTATCACATTCGCTGATACATTTTTTTAAACGCAATTCTGCTGTTTGCTGAAGTTATCAATTTAATGGAACTTTGAACATAATTCCCTTCACTTCTCAACCAAAAATAGTCGCATGTGGAAAAAGGGCTAACTTCTGCAACATTTTGTTCTTTTCAGGTTTAATAGGCGGCCAGGCAGCTGATGCATAAAATAGTCAAAAGTATTTTTTACATTAGCTGTTGTCTGGTAGTGGCATTTTATGCTTCATAAAACTTTGTTTGACAGCTTTAACTCAGAACTAGTTTACTACATGCTTGTAATCAATAAACTGCATGTGCATTGTCAGACTACATCTGCATCTACATTTACATCCATACTCCGCAAGCCATCTGACGGTGTGTGGAGGAGGGTACCTTGAGTACCTCTATCGGTTCTCCCTTCTATTCCAGTCTCATATTGTTCGTGGAAAGAAGGATTGTTGGTATGCTTCTGTGTGGGCTCTAAACTCTCTGATTTTATCCTCATGGTCTCTTCGCGAGATATACGTAGGAGGGAGCAATATACTGCTGACTCTTCGGTGAAGGTCTGTTCTCGAAACTCTAACAAAAGCCCGTACCGAGCTACTGAGCGTCTCTCCTGCAGTGTCTTCCACTGAAGTTTATCTGTCATCTCCGTAACGCTTTCGCGATTACTAAATGATCCTGTGACGAAGAGCGCTGCTCTCTGTTGGATCTTCTCTATCTCTTCTATCAAACCTGTCTGGTACTGATCCCACACTGCTGAACAATATTCAAGCAGTGGGCGAACAAGCGTACTGTAACCTACTTCCTTTGTTTTCGGATTGCATTTCCTTAGGATTCTTCCAATGAATCTCACTGTGGCATCTGCTTTACCGACGATCAATTTTATGTGATCATTCCATTTTAAATCACTCATAATGCGTACTCCCAGATAATTTATGGAATTAACTGCTTCCAGTTGCTGACCTGCTATTTTGTAGCTAAATGATATGGGATCTAGCTTTGTATGTATTCGCAGCACATTACACTTGTCTATATTGAGATTCAACTGCACCATGCGTCAATTCGCTGCAGATCTTCCTGCATTTCAGTACACCACAGTATCACCTGCAAAAAGCCTCAGTGAACTTCTGATGTCATCCACAAGCTCATTTATGTATATTGTGAATAACAACGGTCCTATGACACTCCCCTGTGGCACACCTGAAATCACTCTTACTTCGGAAGACTTCTCTCCATTGAGAATGACATGCTGCGTTCTGTTACCTAGTAACTCTTCAATCCAATCACACAATTGGTCTGATAGTCAATATGCTCTTACTTTGTTCATTAAACGACTGTGCAGAACTGTATCGAACGCCTTGCGAAAGTCAAGAAACACGGCATCTACCTGTGAACCCGTGTCTATGGCCCTCTCAGTCTCGTGGACGAATAGCGCGAGCTGGGTTTCACACGACCGTCTTTTTCGAAACCCATGCTGATTCCTACAGAGTAGATTTCTAGTCTCCAGAAAAGTCATTATACTCGAACATAATACGTGTTCCAAAATTCTACAAGTGATCGACGTCAGAGGTATAGTTCTATAGCTCTGCACATCTGTTCGACGTCCCTTCTTGAAAACGGGGATGACCTGTGCCCTTTTCCAATCCTTTGGAACGCTACGCTGTTCTAGAGACCAACGGTACACCGCTGCAAGAAGGGGGGGCAAGTTCCTTCGCGGAATCTGTGTAAAATCGAACCGGTATCCCATCAGGTCCAGCGGCCTTTCCTCTTTTAAACGATTTTAATTGTTTCTCTATCCCTCTGTCGTCTATTTCGATATCTACCATTTTGTCATCTGTGCGACAATCTAGAGAAGGAACTACAGTGCAGTCTTCCTCTATGAAACAGCTTTGGAAAAAGACTTTTAGTATTTCGACCTTTAGTCTGTCATCCTCTGTTTCATTACCATTTTGGTCACAGAGTGTTTGCACATTTTGTTTTGATCCACCTACCGCTTTGACATAAGACCGAAATTTCTTAGGATTTTCTTCCCAGTCAGTACATAGAACTTTACTTTTGAATTCATTGAACGTCTCTCGCATAGGCCTCCTCACACTACATTTCGCTTCGCGTAATTTTTGTTTGTCTGCAAGGCTTTGGCTATGTTTATGTTTGCTGTGAAGTTCCCTTTTCTTCCGCAGCAGTTTTCTAACTCGGTTGTTGTACCACTGTGGCTCTTTTCCATTTATTACGATCTTGCTTGGCGCATATCATCTAACGCATATTGTACGATGGTTTTGAGCTTTGTCCACTGATCCTCAACACTATCTGTACTTGAGACAAAACTTTTGTGTTAAGCCGTCAGGTACTCTGTAATCTGCTTTTTGTCACTTTTGCTAAACAGAAAAATCTTCCTACCTTTTTTAATATTTCTATTTACGGCTGAAATCATCGATGCAGTAACCGCTTTATGATCGCTGATTCCCAGTTCTGCGTTAGCTGTTTCAAATAGTTCGGATCTGTTTGTCACCAGAAGGTCTAATATGATATCGCCACGAGTCGGATCTCTGTTTAACTGCTCATGGTAGTTTTCAGATAAAGCACTTAAAAAATTTCACTGGATTCTTTGTCCCTGCCACCCGTTATGAACGTTTGAGTCTCTCAGTCTATATCCGGCAAATTAATTATAGATGACATCAGAGAATTCGCATATGTCGCTGCTGATTAATTTCTCTCTCATTTTTTGTATTAACAACACTAAAAGAAACCTTAAGAAAATTGTGCACTGTATTATAAGAAATGAAATAGAACTACCCACGATAACCTTACGACGAAAGTCTATTTTAATAAAACTGAGTATCTGTACACAAGCGTGCCGCTGTCGGCACTAATTAATAATTACATTTCGATTGGGTTTGTGTTTAGTTGGTATCCTGTGTCATATTCAACAGGTATGTAAATGTGGCATTTCATAAGTAATGTATTCATAGACCCCAAAATTTCCTTGTCAGCAGCAGAAAGAGGCGTTACCTGTTGTGCAGCATTGTAAGTATTTCACCATAGCACTATGACCTGAAAATATTTTCTTGCGATTTGCTTATCGATGTTTGATATGACTGCTTGTATCTCTTTCACGGAAGGGGTTAAAACGTTGGAGTCAGCGAGACTAGAACCGCGAACCATATCAGACACATTTCTACATGTCAGTACGTCACCACAGAGCTTGCGAAGATGTATTTGTTATGCATTCCTCTTACAAGGCCACTAGTGACCAGAATTCGTAAACCGCTACATTTAAAGGACGAGATTAGTTGCGAGTTACACGTGCAAAGACTTTTCTGGGCTGAAAACTGTTAATTTACAGTCTTCTGTTACACCTCAAGCGATAATAACTCAGATTATTCAATGGAAATGACAAGAAAAATCAAGTGAACTTTGAGGCTTGATTCCGTGCACACCAGGAAGTAACTCGTCGATAACAGAGTTGCCAAACATACATTGCCTTGTTGCCAAATCTCAGTTACAATACCAGCAGGAAGAAGACGAACCGATGTCATCCTACAGCGGGCTGGGAAGTGACCAAAGCTGGCGTCTCAAAGACGCGGCTGCTACGACTTGGAATACGTAATGCGTCTGATTCGCATTTCTGCAACTAGGTTTAGGGACTGGAGCGTAGTTACTAATAATACTCAGAACTGACTGCTAACTAAGCATCATAAATCAATATTTTTATATTTCTTTCGTAAGTGTACTCAAAACTCAGAAACTCATTCACGGACGTTTTCGTGCCTTCCCGATAGTCGAGCACAACAAACAAATAAAAATAAAAAGAGAATATTTATGTGTGTGTGTGTGTGTGTGTGTGTGTGTGTGTGTGTGTGTGTGTGTGAGAGAGAGAGAGAGAGAGAGAGAGAGAGAGAGAGAGAGAGAGAGAGAGAAAGAGAGAGAGAAGAGAGCGAGAGAGAGAGAGAGAGAGAGAGAGAGGTAAAATATTGTTGTAAAGAAATTGAATCTTGTATTAAAATGATACGTTCCACATCGTTACGAAATGTCGTATTCAGGATCTATGGAGCAAGTATTAATCTAATCTATTCATATTGCTGACTAGCCATGAAGAGTCATGAATTACCGAAATTTTCGCCAATATGAGTAACCAAATCTAAACTTGAAAATAAAAGACAGTTTCTGTAATAAACCGGAACTCCTATCAAGACCCTTTCATCCCTGTTAACTAACCATGAAAGATGTCTGATATACCTCAATTCAGAAGTAACAAAGTGTGTATGCATTTAAAGATGAAGCGCATGATGTGAAGTTCGGTGACGGAGATACGAACCCAACACGTAATCGGATTGTTAACTAAGTAAAATCAAATGTTACGTATCGGTTTTTCTTACCAGCTGCTAGGTGTTTGAATCTAAAATAAGGATACAAATTTTTGTGCCTGAGCGACAATCGAACCGCACTCCTATCGTTCGTCTTTATCGTCCATGACTATAGCTTAAGTATCAACTGCTTGCTCATCAACAGTAAGATGTGTGCGTGTTTGACCAGAAATTGTTGGAAACACATGAACAGACATTAAATTTGCACGTTAATTTTCACTAGCAGGCCGGTGTGCACATGTTAGGGCTTGAAACGAAATTATGAATAATTTTGTACTGGATCAGGATTCGGACCCACATACTTACCTTTGGAGGAGACCTAGAGAAGCTTGCAGCCTTGGGAAAAGGAACGAAATGATTGAACTATACTGTTCCGAGAGATTCAAATCCTCTGTAGTTCAATCAAGTACAAGTAAAATAAGAGCCCTGTTCCTTTAAATGGCTATCGGTTCATCAAATAAAATAAAATTTTCTAATGTAAATAAGTTTACTGGAGACAGTATTTCTGTTTACCATGACCTCCATCTATATCACTTCCCAACGTAAACCGGCTCTGCCCAGTTGGGAATGAAGGATTATAACATAACTGTTTGTGCCTCTTAAAAGTAAATGCCTGAACCCACGCATTGCACTTGTGATAGTTCGTTCCACCAGACCATTGCGGCCACATTTTCCAGCCCCAGGAGTGTGCTGTAACGGATGATGTGCTTAGCTTACAAAATTAGTCACGCTGGAAAAAATGCGAGTCCATTAAATGTTTAAGTAGAAGCAAGCTTCTGACGTGGATATTATGCTATTTTCATGTCAGCAGGATGTAAAAACTCTTCTAGGCATCATAGCATCGATGTGAAGCCATTTTGAAATTTCCACAAATTCAGCAAATTTCTTGGATCGAGAAAATCGACTGTGAAGTGTGAAGTTACCGGATAATTCGATTACTACCGTCATTATTACTATCATTTTCTTCATACCTCTGCCGGAACATATGTGGTTGATGATCATTTAAGGCCTTTTGGTCATTATAGAAGTATTTGCCCAAGAACAGGTTCTTTCCCTATCTACGGAATCCTTTTCATGTTAATATCAAACATGAGCAATTACTCGTAGATCACATCAAAACTACAGTAACTGATGAGGACGTTACTTCATAACAAAAACGCGCTGCCTTTCTTCTTTTACTTGAGCCTAGAAATGGCTGTCGAATACTGCCAAACCAAAAGGCAAGGGATCTTACTGCTTTCCGATATACGTCGCTGTCAGTTCTTCCATATGATTTGGTAGACGTTACCTGTTTCAAGTTGTATATGACAGAGAATGTTTTAGAAAATCAATCATTTTCCTTTGCAATAAACAGAAAGATTTTCATTCTAAGCTTTCAATGTACAAAATTTTCGAAATATTAGTTCAAATTTAATATTCGCTTCTGTAATGTAGGAAAGTATTTCATAGTTGCAAAACCCGCATCCGACTCATTGTCCTTACACTTAGTCGCTGACTATAAATACTAGCTCAGAGTGACACCACTTTAAGTAACCTAATGTAACGAAGACTGTTGCCAGTGCTCTTTTGTCTCCGGAAAATTGCAATTCACTCATTGGGCTCCATAAGTACACTGTAACAATAATTTCTGTGTGTATGCAATGCATACGGATTGTAGAATTTAGTGGTGCTCTCTCTACCACTTCTGTATACAATATGCCTGACCTAAACGGGGCCGGCCAGAGTGGCCGAGCGGTTAAAGGGGCTACAGTCTGGAACCGCACGAACGCTACGGTCGCAGGTTCGAATCCTACCTCGGGCATGGATGTGTGTGATGTCCTTAGGTTAGTTAGGTTTAAGTAGTTCTAAGTTCTAGGGGACTTATGACCACAGCAGTTGAGTCCCATAGTGCTCAGAGCCATTTGAACCATTTGAACCTAAACGGGCTCTTTATCATTACAGGCCCTGGGCGGTGCAACATCATATTGACAACAATAATGTGCTTATACTGACAACCTCTCTGTTTGTTTTACCTGATTTTGTAATCATTTAAATAAAACGACATGACCCTTTTCCTTCTGTGAAATTTGTCAGTACGGTAAGCTTTTTGCCTTCCAAGCAGCGAAATGCGGCAGAGTACGGCCGGTAAACGATTCACATACCCCGATTTAGTGCCGTTAAGACGATTTCTTTAAACATAGGCGTAGCTGAAGGAATTTAGTTTCATCTTAAATCGTTATATGCAGCAACGTTCACAGATATCTCAAATAGGAAAAGCTCTTTATCCAGGTACGAAAATTGTAAAGTAAACTTCCCACAGGTTGTGTCAGGTTGATCTTTTCGTCTGATAGCACGGCGTAAGTATGTTGTCTAACATGGGAGCCTCCCCATCGCACCCCCCTCAGATTTAGTTATAAGTTGGCACAGTGGATAGGCCTTGAAAAACTGAACACAGATCAATCGAGAAAACAGGAAGAAGTTGTGTGGAACTATGAAAAAAATAAGCAAAATATAGAAACTGAGTAGTCCATGTGCATCATAGGCAACATCAAGGATAGTACGAGTTCAGGAGCGCCGTGGTCCCGTGGTTAGTGTGAGCAGCTGCGGAGTCAGAGGTCCTTGGTTCTAGTCTTCCTTCGAGAGTAAAGTATAATTTTTTATTTTCAGACGATTATTATCTGTCCATCCGTCCGTACGATGCGAGGTAAACTGCGCCGTAGTATCGGGCAAGGTAGAGGAATCTTTTTACCCACTCGCCAAGTGTACAAGTTAGGTGGGTCGACAACGTATTACTGTCGTGTAACGCACATGGCGTCGCCAGTGTCGTATAGAATGTATCAGACGTGTTTTCTTGTTGAGGAATCGGTTGACCTATGACCTTGCGATCAAATGTTTTCCGTTCCCATTGGAGAGGCACGTCCTTTCGTCTACCAATCGCATGGTTTTGCGGTGCGGTTGCAAAACACAGACACTAAACTTATTACAGTGAACAGAGACGTCAATGAACAAACGGACGGATAATAACTTTGCGAAAATAAAGAAAAAATTTTTACTCGACTGAGGACTTGAACCTAGGACCTGTCGTTCCGCAGCTGCTAACGCTAACCACGGGACCACGGCGCTCCTTGGCCCCTTTTCTCCTTGATGCTGCATATGATGCGCATGGACTACTCAGTTTCTATATTTTGCTTATTTTTTTCATAGTTCCACACAACTCTTCCTGTTTTCTCGGTTGATCTGTGTTCAGTTTTTCAAGGCCTATCCACTATGCCAACTTATAACTAAATCTGAGGGGGGTGCGATGGAGAGGTTCCCTTGTAAGAGTTATCGGAAGTAGTGTTCCTGTAGCTGTGGGAATCATTGGTTGAAAACGAGTTTAACACCAATGGGAACAGTACTGCTAAATATTCAAAATGATTATCACCCTAAGTCTGCGTTCATCCACAAACTGAGGCGTATTAGTAATACTGAAGCTGTTTATCCTTGTCTTTCTTGAGTGGGCATTGGAAGGAGTTTACACACAGGTATACGAGGGTAATCCCAAAGGTAAGGTCTCCTAAGTGACACGCAAGTGCCAACGCAGGCACAAACGAGAGATCCTAATTTTAATGCCAAGCAGAAACCATAGTGTTGGCTGCATGGTGGCAAGGTGATAAAGAGCAGGACTACGGGTACGAACGTCTCAGGTTCGGTCCCTCGTCAGTCGCACGTCTTTTATGTGCCATTTTACACTTATTTCTCCTCGGGCCGTGTTTGTTGATGTGAAAGATGCCGAGTTGCGCTGTGGTCCGAAAGCCACGTTAAACTGCTGGTTCCCCTATTAACTGGCTAGGTAAGTCAACTCAAAGGTCGGAGCAAAGCAACGACATACAACCTCCAACAAGACCATGCCTATTAAAGCACTGTTGTGTTCAAACCACCCTTGCGACTGATGACTGCTTTACTTTCTGTGGGTTCCAAAATTAAAGATCTTCGAGTTATTAACATTTTTGTGTTTTCATGCTGTAACTTTGATACCAATAAACGTAAGTAAGCGGCCGAACACTGTCACTGTTCGCGTTGTCAAGGTGGTAGACGACGATGCTGTCGACCCCAGTTACAATCTTGGTCATGGCTATGTTTCAGTCGAATACCTCTATGTACCTTTCTGCGTATTTCAAGATATACTTTTATACACTTGGTACGCTTCCTAATTAATATCTGATAGAGCTGTATTTAGCAACATGAATCAGATATGTTTTCCGTACAATATATCGGACAACACGTCAGTGCAGTGAGATTTCGTTTGTGTGTTGCGCATGGTGCAAGAAATATTAGTGTTTTGCTTGCTTCTGTTATAGGTTTCACCCCACTGAATGCGAGCAGGCTCCCCAATAGACTGTCAATAACTGGAATTACGCAATAAAACACTTAAAAGTTGTAATTTTGCATTATGTATCCCGATGAAAATAACTGTAAACAGGTTATTTGCCTACTTGCTCATTATTCGCGCTTCTCGATGCTTTCCTCAAAAAATAAAAATAAAAATAAAAAAGACACAGAGAGAAAACAGAAATGTATTTCAAATATCGGCTCAGTGGCACCAAGTGCGTCTCTTGATGCTGCAAGGATAGTTAATAGGTAGTATCTCGTTGTACTAGCGATATGTGTGGCTACAGGGTTCTTTCTTTTCTCTCTGCAAACAACCAGAACAGAATTCAGTAACGAAGTGGTAAGAACGCCTACGTAGTGCGCCAATTAAACACTCATATTTTCTTGGTTATTTTGTTAATCGTCTGTAATGCAGTAAACATCCTTGATTATTGATTTGTTATTAATACCATTGTTATTGTTATTCGTCACCTCATAACAGCTTTCCTATCGCTCACTGCCACCGGTGCACGTAACGAATGGATCAGGATGAATGGAATGTGGGATGTTTCGTCACGGAGAATATACACATTTACCTCGGCGTCTTCTGTTCAGGATAATATGAAAATCTCAATAAGAGAGGACGACAACTGGATGCCGGTGATGCAGGCAATAACACCCAGCTATTTCTCTCTACTTAACACCGTGACGACAGACAAACTGGCGTCTCACTGTATTTTGATTATAATTCGTTAGCCTTCTTGCGACCTCGTTTTAATACCTCGTGGGAGCAGGCATAATATTTTGCTTTTCGGACACCGAACAATAACACACAAAGATAGTAGATGGAAGGATACAAAGAAAGAGACTCATGGGTGTGGATGCAGTTCATCGTTAGAAAACTAAACAAGAGGGAAACATTACGAAAGCAATAAATACGCTGGTTAGTATACATTATTTGTATAGATCTGAAGATGAAAAAACGCAGATCTGCACAGTTCCCGCATCTGCACTTTTGTTTCAGTCTTAATGGGCATAATTCTTAGTTTCTTCTATTCTGAATTTTCAAATGAATTGATTATTACGTGGTACAGAATAATCAGTTAACTGTGTTACTTACAGTTTCCATTCGCACCAACATTTTTCTACATTTTCGTGTAATTCATGAAATTCTACTGGTATGATCACAAGACTGCATACAGATGCAATCGATTTCGAGGTGCAATGTGTGTGTTATCTTACTTTTCGTGACAGGTGGGCAAAGCTGATTTCCAAAGACTGTTTATTGTACTGAAATAATCTTTTGCCACAAAGTAACAAGGTAAGTGTTTTATTCGTATATATTATGTGGGAAACTGTAATCGTGATTGATGATTACACACCTGAATGTTTGGCACAACTGTTAGGAGAAAACGCTGCATATTAAACAAACCCCCCACCTCCTCTCTGTATTCTCCTATGATATGAGTACAGGATTCTCCTCCTATAACGCTACAGAGCTGTTCCTAGAACAGCTGAGAATTGGCAACAACGTCACAAACATTTGGCAACACTTTTCCAGTGCGATCACTTCCGCATATGGTACTGAATTGACTCGCTAAATTCACTTGATATAACCTTTCCATTTCAATGGCTCGTGCTATATAATCCTCATGTAAACTAAGATACTGAGGCAGAAAATTCAGTTTTTTGTCTAAAGAAGTACTATTCTTCACATAAGTGACAACTTTTATTGTCTTTCACGATGCATTATGAGGCTGAGCGAGCAGTCCCATGATGAGAGAAGGGTGCCAACGACAGTGCGTCCGTAGCCCCGTGGTACCGCCCGTGTCTCGTGTTGCAACGGTTCCAGGATTCACCAGTTCTAATCATTCTAGGGGCCAGCGTGTGCGAGTTTTTTTTTGTGGTTTATTTTATGGAGCTGCGAATTTCCAGAAAAAATTCTGTAACGAAATCAGAAGAAAAGCTTCACACATCAAATCATCTTGGCAGCTCGACTCAGTATGTTGTGTTAATAGTCGTAGAGCTTGGCTTTCTGACTGCCAAGCTGCTTCACAATACAAGCGTGTCTCAAGAAATCCGAATCGATCAACGATATGAAATCCAATATTGTACATCAGTTAAGACTCCAGAAGTCAACAACAGTTCCTCCAAAACTTCCGCATTCCACAGTGTTGTGAGATATTGCATACGGCCGGATCTAGACTTCTGAGAGACAGACAGTTACAGCTTTTCTTTTGCACTGCATGACGGTTTCAACAAACAGATAACGCTATAGAGTAGCTCAAATGGAAAGGAACACTTCCTATTTAAATTTCTGCATTTTACACTGTTGGCCGTTTTGTGTAGGTGTCAGTTTCATTGTTTTATTTCGGTGATTGCAAAACAGAGTCGAATGTATGCACTGGATAGCCGAGGCAGCTAGTTCATGGCGATGCGGTCGACCAAGTAAATGAATGTACTGAACATGCTGCAGAGAGCCTGTGTGTCAGAATTCTGATCGAGTGTGGCGCATCGGAGTTATATGAAGAAAAATGTGTCACTGAGAAAAGGGTTTGGTGGTCTCTTGGACTGATGATAGGTTCGTATAGTGACGGTCTAGGTTCGATTATAAATTCTGCGAATGCATTTTGATACGGAGAGACAGATTCTATTTGCTTCTGGCTGCGCCACGTCAAGAAGGTATAGTGGCATTGTGGTCTGAAATTCACGTTAAACATGGTATTCCTTCTCTACCAAGTAGACATTAGTTTGAACCACAATAAGGTCAGGAGTGGCGACATGAAGAAACTCTGTCACCAGTATCTTTTCTTATACTAGTTCTTTATTACTAGTGATGAAACAAACACTATGTGGGGTCACAGGACACTTATTCCATCTTTTATTAGAGCTTCTGTATGCTGATAAAATTGGCTCTGAACTGGGAAAGCAATTCAGACCGCCCTTAATGCGGAATTTGATCCGTTAGTGACAATACAGTTCGACTACAATTTGTTGTTTGTTCAGATCTGTAGATTTCTCACCATCTCCACATATTGCGTGTAAATGGGTTCGAATCCTGGCCCCACACTAAGGTTTTCATTATGAATTATCAAGCTCTGGCTTGAGAACACCTATCTGCTGGTGGATAATGATTTTGATTTTTAATGCATTTTCATTCGTTGTCAACACTAACGATTCCTGACGTATTTGACTCCCAGTGACACATATAACTACTTGCGAGATCACTATAAGTTCAAGGATGTTATTCCAAACTGCTGGTGGAGAAAACCTAGGTAGCTGACGTCTGTTTGTGTGTAGTCAACAACGATATGTGTGGGGTTCCTTTCCCAGTCAGCACTGAACTCTTCATCATATTATTTCTAGACGAAACATGTTCACATGTCACTGCTGGTGTAAGAAACCCATATTTAACGTACGTTTTCTCTAGAATATAACAGCGATAGGTGCCGGGTTGGAGTTCTCGGAAGGAAATAATTAATGTTCCCTCTCGTCATTTCAGTTAAAACATCTAGCTACTGCCAAGAAAATCCGATATGTCATAGTTGATTGGGCTTCGATAACAATCCGATTAGGTTCTGGGTTCGAATCCCTGTCCAACACAAAGCTTTACCTCACGGCATTTCAAGTAAGTTACTTGTGAAGAAGCAATATTTAACATCTCTCGTAGTTCCTTAACAGGGACAATAGATGCTGGGTAGGAATTCGCGTCTGTTAAAAATATTTATGTTATGTAATTTAAAGTTGATATTTGGTAACTGATACTGTCTAAAATCGAGGTATATCACTCTCTGTATGCCTGGTCAGGAATGACAGTTTCCGTCAGTCACGAAATCTTGGTCTCCATGACCTGGGTTTGAATCCATAAGCAGAACGAGACGGTTCGTCGTGTCATTTTAAGTTCATACATATTCTCAACTAGCAGCTCGTGAATAACTTAAATTTTTAATGTCAATTTTTGTTAAATAACAAGTACGGTATACTACTTTGAAGAGGAAATCATGACTGCCACGAACTTACTACGTGCATTTCGTATCTGACGTAATAATGAGAGTGGAAACATTTCAGTTATGTCATTTATTGCAATAAAAATGAGCTTATCAAGCCTTAAGGACAGTCTTATCTATGATAATGTGTTCCGTGATATTTCTAGTATTGTAGTATTACCTTACATGTTGAGTTATTGCGATACAGGGCTGTGTTTTCTAGTGGTGACTTGTTGGAACCATTTTCAATAGTCATCCTACTGTTCCTAGGAGCGATTAGAGGACCTGCTAGACAGCTGCGTTATGTGGATTGCATGCGAATCAGGCGAAATGCAATTCAGGTCGTTCGGATGCTTTTGAGCACGATTGTACCTGCCAACTCGTTTTGTGGCGCGAATCTGCTTTTATTTAACCTTCAGAATGTTTGAATTCTGTGTGTTCGAGTCGCTCCGCAGCCTCACTCATTTTCCCCTGCCTCTCTTGAACTAATTTTTTTCTTTGCTTTGGGAGAGTTGCAAGTGCCTTTTTTGTCTTACACACATCAGTTGTAGCCAGTTCAATTTGTTCTTTGTGCACTGATGCATCCTTTCGTGCTACTTGCTCTACTAATCGCGCTGTTTTGGCATTGCGGTTCGTCTGCTTCACGAACTCAAGCCTTCCTTCTATCGTTTCCTTGACATTCTCTAGCTGTCTTGGATTCCAGTATTCTACTTCTAGACTCCATCTATACCGTCTGTGACCGATCTTAACACTAATTTGTGTCTTCCCTCCTCTTCCTCCTGTCTCTTTTTCTCTGCCTCTTTTCTCTTCCTTTCTGGCTCTTGCCTCTTGACTTCTGCCTCTTGCATGAATTGCATGAGAGCCCCAAAGTGAGATCCACCGCTAACACCTCCAGGAGTCGAATAACGAGATTCCATCATTCTGTGACGTTTCGTTCGTGGTTCTTCCAATCTTACTGTTGGTGCTTATCGTACCAGCAGCGCCTACATTTTGTTCTGCTTCTGTCTCCCATTTACTTTCGTCACCTGACTGAGACATGTCGTCATACTCTCCATGTTCTACGTTCGACGTTTCTGCCCGGTGTGGAAATGCATTTACCTGAGAATCCCGTGTAATATTTGCTAGGTTACCGCTAGTAATCTGACGTGGAACCATGTTAACAAACACCTATTACTTCCGATACTATGTAGCAAACATGCCTTACTTTTTGTAAGCATGCACTCTTATTCTGACCCAAACGAATTTAGACACATTCCTATATCACGCAGATTGTAATCTAAATCACGCTAAAGCGAGCTACTGATTAGTTACTAGTTACTAGTTCCTGACAGCACGCTTGTCTATGCTCAAAAAACGAAAGTCTCATTCTATCCTAACAAATCAGCACAACGCTGTTCACCATCAGAAACAAACAATTAAGTGACACAGAAGTCACAACCACAACATGACAATACTCACATTCTGCTATTAACTATTAGTACTATGTCTAGACGCCAGAAACGCGAATATACTCTAATCAGTGCCCCACATTAAACATGGCGGACAGTAACTTCACTATGCAACACTATTTACGATTTGATGGTCGCAGAAAGTGCCTACACCACAAAATTCAGCGCAAGGGACGTCAAATTGAATTTTTACCGAAGGCAACACGATCTGACGGTTGTAACCTCCCCCTCACTTATCGACCTTAATGACAGTAAAAATTAAACCGCGTGTACCTAATGGAAGTTTGGGTAAAGCAATCGTCACCGAAGTTAATCTGTCGGTAAAGAGGGAGGAAAGGGTTACATCTAAATGAAAGGAAAAAATGCAAATGAAATTGGTGGAAATTAATTTTGAGGACAGGGTATAATTAATAAAGAAAGCACATGTGCGGTCGTTACGTTACCAATTAATTGGCGTTAATTAGAAATTTGAGATTTGGGGAAAATTACGGTCGTCAGTCCTATGGACAACTACTATAATAACTGAAAATGGAACATTAATGCACATATAATTAGCACTAAAAGCGTGGCAACTGAAGGTTGACACGTGTTGTGTGAAAACTGAATGTTTGTCAGACTCTGACTTAATGTAGCAAAAGAATTAATAAAAACGGAAAATTGAAAGTTAATTTAGTGACTCAAATTATTAGTGACCTTTGTTTCTGAAGCACTGCGAAATTCAATAAAATAAGGTTCGTCTTGGGCTACCTCAACAATCATTTCAAAAGCTACTTGAATCTACGCAATTTAGAAATAAGAGATTTAACTTTTAACTTGAATTAAATGATTCTGAACAATTAACAATAGTAAAATTTAGTACGTACCAAGCTGAGCTGCAGTCACAGGTAAGTTAAAATATGGTAACAAAACTCACACTCTTAATTTGTGCTTGTGTAATCTAAATATTATAGCCAGCTATGAATACTTTAACCGAACTTTGAAATTAAAGCAGTGAAATGGAATGATATTACGTTATTGCCGGCGTTTTAATTTCAATGACATTCGGGTTCATTCCGGAAAAGGAAGGGACCCTGCTTGGTAATGCAATTGGGACAATGAGCAGCAAAGGTTCATGCTACGTTGCTGTAATTTACAGAGGCAAATTGAGCAGTTTGCAAAGCTGAGGTCTGCCATACAGTTCTAAAAATTTACGTGCTTTTAGTCTTCCTTGTTGGTTGATTGAAGGTTTGCAGTCGTGGATCGGGGAGGTGGCGACAGTCACTCATTGTCGGCCGTCGCTGTAGCAGAAGCTGGATGTTGGCGCGCCTTCTTCTCGACACGGCCACCAGGCGAAACGGGCTCTTGGTTTGCGCCAGCTAATGCTTCGCGTCCGCGACACCGTGTCATAAACTTTCATAGCAAGTCGAACGCAATTACATGCTGCCAAACGCCGAAAGCACGGTAGCTCACGGGAGCGTCACACAACACACCTGCTCCACTGTCCTTCTCCAGCCAGAGTCCTCTGCCCGCGCTCCATGCGGCAGAGTTAACACTACCAAAGATTCTAAACACTTTGGTTCTCCACACGACCTATCGATGTAGTCGTTCGATAGCATAGTTTTCCCTAGGCCAGACGCAGCGTAAAAATACAAATAATATTTACAAAACAACCCAATTATACATCAACGTAAATGCATAAATAGTAAAACCATTACAATATATAAAGACACAGAAATGTCATATCTTCAGGTAACAAATAAAGGAAAAAAATTTATAGTAAAGTAGATGGAAATGGGAGGATATGCATTTCCGGCGTTACATGGTCACAGAAGGAGCCATCAATCCGAGTTCCTGGCACGGAACGCCACGATGAAAAATAACCCTACTGGGGACTGTTTAAATGATTGAGTGTGTTGGCATAATTTTAGTGTTTTAACAACATCAATTTTTCAAAAAAGAAATGCTAAACACGTTATTGGTTGAATACTGTAAACAACTAGCAGGTGGTTTAAGACTATCTGGACAAGGATCGTGGGTGGCAGAGGCAGTGTAACTAGTGGGGTGAGTCAAGTCCTCTGGCCCTAAGGCTGTGGATAAGTCAATCTGAATTGATCTGACACTGCGCAGACTTTGATTGATCAAATCTACTATAGCTTCTCTACATAGGTGCAGCTGACAGCGGGGGGCGATTGAGATCTGTACCCCATGACAATGCCGGAGAGGCATGTTTGCTTCGTGTGGCAATATAACTTGCAGCTGGCGAGTTCTGTGTGGCGGATGTGAGACATGGTGGTGCCACCTGTGAATCCATCGCGGCCGTAAAAGGAGTGCAAAAATCTCACGGCCTGGTGATCAGGCAAACAGATCACAATTTACTCT
Organism: Schistocerca piceifrons; assembly: GCF_021461385.2. Taxonomy (NCBI): domain Eukaryota; kingdom Metazoa; phylum Arthropoda; class Insecta; order Orthoptera; family Acrididae; genus Schistocerca; species Schistocerca piceifrons. The sequence continues at coordinate 243,641,155 of NC_060144.1, forward strand.
CTACCAGAGCCCTGAAATCACAGTAGATAGTGTGTAACCTACCTGTTCCACTGGTCGTACCAAGGACCAGATAGGCTTACTTATACGACAGAATATGTCACAATATGTCGCTCTTAGCTCTAATTGTGAAAGCAATTTCGGGGTTAATCTAAGAAAGTGTGATAAGACCGTTGCAGTTTACATTGTAGACAAATGATCTAGTAGAATACGTCGGAAGGTCTTTCAGGCTGTTTCCAGATGTTGCGGTTGTCTATAACAATGTGGCAACGCCAAGAGACGTTAACAATTAGCAGAAGAACTTGCGGAGGATAGATGAACAGTGTAGGGACTTCCAGTTGACCTTGAACTTGACTGAATGTAACTCACTTAGCAAAAGAAAACAGCTACCCTACAATATATATTGCAGATGACAAGCCACAGGAAACAATAATCGTTGTAATATTTTTAGTAGTACATATACTGATCGATATTAAATGGAATGACCACGTAAAACAAATATAATTTACAGATGTTGTTGTGACGATATGATACTGTAATTTATAATATTCGAAGCCAAGAACAATTAATTTGAAACAGTTTATCTCATGACCAGTTTTGGCAGCAGCTAGCTGTTATCCTAAGATTCTCATCTTTCCCAGAAATGTGTTTAAAAATTAGTCTCTTCGATACTCTGAGGACATGCATGTGGAACTGTATTATTATAATTAGAGCATGTTCTCAGTACGTCGGCGAGACTGATGGTTAATTGTATTTCTGGGACATTTGAGAATCTAAGGATGACAGATAGTTACTATCAAAACTGATCATGAAACAAACTATTTGATATCAGACGATCTTGGCTTGTAATATTATAAAATAAAACAAATAGTAGTAGAACTCAGTGGAGAGGTGGACTGCGCAACGTTGTCCTTTCTTCGTGCAGACGTTCTTTAAAAACACAGAATCTGTGACCACCACTCAGATGAAGTTCCCTCCAGTTCAGCATTCCATGTAATGGTGCAATTCCTTCCTGTAATACCATTCTGCTATGGGTTAAGAACATGTTCCACATTTATGAAAAATTTGAGTGGCAGTGCTATGACGGTCATGTCCCTTGAAAACATTGAAGTTATAGGTCACGCAATTCATCAAAGCCGCAATTGATTTGCAAGCCGAAAAGTACAGTCTCTCGACTTATCAAATTCACCCATTCGACGTATTTCACACCATTTAAATTTTCTTCCATTTTAATTGCAATTGTTCAGGAGCTGAATCCTCAAGATTTAGTGAGATGAAGACTTTTGCTGTAATAATGAAAGAGATGTTAAAGGAAGAACCGGGAATTGGGTTATAATGGTGTATGAATTTCGTTTTCACCCAAACAGCGGTGTTAATAAATCAAACTGTCGTTATTTGTCTCCAAATAGCCCTCAGCAACTGCACCAGCACCATCTGCATTGTGACACGGTTACAGTGTGGGCTGGATTAGGCAATTAGGTGTCATAAGGCCTCGAAGACACTGGGAGAACCACAACTGAAAACTCGGAACATTATTTGACAGTGCTGCATGAATTTCACATCCCAGAACTTTATCGTCATGGCATAATTCTTAAAATGTTTGGTTTCAGCAAGACAGTGCGATAGCTCACACTTCCAGTCTTCCAGTCTGTAAATCTCTGAAGCAAGGAAGTTGTTTCCGGAGGTAGTTATATCCAACAGAGAAGATGTTGACCGGCTGACCCACTCTCCTGACATTACTCCATTTCACCATATTTTGTGGGGTTTCCTCAAGAGCTAAGTGTGCATCAGTAAGCCACGTACTGTGCTTCAATTAAAGGATACTATTAGTGAGATATTCATGCTATACTCCATGACACGTTGGTGAGTGTAGTGACTAACTTCACGCAGAGGGTAGGCGGGTGTGTTGAAAAAGAGGGCCAGTATTTGACGGACATTATTTTTCACAAATGATTAATTTATGTGAAAATTAACATAAAAAATATCAACTGTTATTCAGTGTGTATCTTTTGGAATAAAATAAGTTGCTATATCTTAAAATGTCACTGTGTACTTAAAATTCCAAAATCACCCCTCAGTTTAATAGATTACATCCCTGTAGATCGTTACAACATGATCATTATGGCGCGAATGTCTACTGCGTAAAAAAAAGACCTAAATGAAAAGAAATGAAATTTTCAAGTTTCATTGTAGTTATCCGTGTAGTTTGTGTACCAAAACTGTTTCAATGAATCGAGAGTGCAGAATAGAAACACTCGCCAGCTCCACATCGAGCAGAAGTTAAGTTTAGCGAATTACTATAACGACTTTGATATCACGCAAGTAAGGCAGAACAATGATAACGCTGGATATGAAATAATGCATTTGCGCGAGCTTAGATGTAGATAACATGTTTACCATGAAAACTATGCATGTCAGTTTTGGATGTAATGATGTTCATTACGATTTTGAAGACCAATAATACACAACCACTAGCAACACCTCAAAGAAACTGTACCGTATTACATAACTTAACTAATTCTGTCTGTTTGGATCTTTCCGTAAATGTGACTAAATTTAACTACTATTGTTCACTGATTATCTTTCAAACGATACAGAAAAGCTTTCGTTTATGGCAACAACTATTTTCAATACTAATGTGAAGTATACATATTCACATAACCTACAGAACTAGACTTTGTAACGCCGGAAATGCATATCCTCCTATTTACATCTATTGCACTGTAAATTTTTTCCTTATTTTGTTACCTGAATATATGACATTTCTGTGCCTCTATATATTGTAATTGTTTTACTATTTGTATATATATATTTACGCATTTATGTCGATGTATAATTGATTTGTTGGGTAAAGATTATTTGTATTTATACGCTGGGTCTGACCTAGGGAAAACTATACTATCGAACGAATACATCGATAGGTCGTGTGAGAACGAAAGTGTTTAGGATCTTTGGTAGTGTTAACTCTGCCGCGTGGAGCGCGGGCAGAGCAGTGAGAGTCTGGCTGGAGTAGCGAGTGGAGGAGGTGTTGTGTGACGCTTCCTCGAGTTGCCGCGCTTTTCGGGGTTTGGCAGCATGTAATTGCGCTCGACTTGCGATGATAGTTTCTGACATGGTGTCGCGGACGGGAAGCATTAGCTGGCGCACATGAAGAGCCCGTTTCGTCTGGTGACCGTGTCGAGAAGAAGGCGCGCCAACATCCAGCTTCTGCAAAAGCGACGGCCGACAATGAGTGACTGTCGCCACCTCCTCGATCGACGACTTCAAACCTTCAATCAACCAACAAGGAAGACTAAAAGCACGTAAAGTTTCAGAACTGTACGGCGGACCTCAGCTTTTCAAACTATTCTATTTGCCTCGCAAAATTACAGCAACTTAGCATGAACTTTTGTTGCTCATTGTCCCAATTGCATTACCAAGCAGGGTCCCTTCCTTTTCCGAAATGAACCCGAGTGGCGTTGAAATTCAGACACCAGCTTTAAAGTACAATCATTCTATTTCACTGCTTTAATTTCAAAGTTCAGTTTAAGTATTCATAGCTGGCTACAATATTTAGATTACGCAAGCACAAATTAAGAGTGCGAGTTTTGTTACCGTATTTTAGCTTACCTGTGACTGCAGCTCAGCTTGGTACGTACTAAATTTTACTATTGTTAATTGTTCAGAATCATTTAATTCAAGTTCAAAGCTAAATCTCTTATTTCTAAATTTTGTAGATTCAAGTAGCTTTTGAAATGATTGTTGGGGTAGTCCAAGACTAACCGTATTTTACTGAATTTCGATGTGCTTCAGAAAGAAAGCTTCTTATTAATTTCAGTCACTAAATTAACTTTCAGTTTTCTGGTATTATTAATTCTTTTGCTAAATTAAGTCAGAGTGCAGCGAAAGTTATTACTTCTGACAAACCTTCAGTTTTCACACTACACGTGTCAACCTTCAGTTGCCACGCTTCTAGTGCTAATTATATGTGTAATTACCTTTCTTTTTCAGTTACTATAGTAATTGTCCTTAGGACTGGCGACCGTAATTTCCCCCAAATCTCAAATATCTAATTACCGCTAGTTAATTGTTAACGTAACGGCCGCACATTTACTTTCTTCATTAACTTTACCCCTTTTCAAAATTAATTTCCACCAGTTTCTTTTGCATTTGTCCTTTCATTTAGATGTAACCCTTTCCTCCCTCTTTACCGACAGATTAACTTGGTTGACCGTTGCTTTTCCCAAATTTCCACTAGGTACACGCGGTTTAATTATTCACTGTCATTAAGGACGATGAGAGAGGGGGAGGTTACAACTTAAAAGCATAAAATTAGTTTGACTACGAGAGAACCGACATGCTTTTGTCGTTGAAACATAAATTAAATTTAAATCAATTTTATTTTAAACAGATTGCTTTAGCAGGAGTGAAACACTATATCAACAACTAACAGTAGCTACTACTGACTTTTATTAAAATAATTGGTTGATTAAAATTCAACTGTCAATTTAAATGAATTGGTTTTCTTTTAACTATTTTCTTCATATAGTGACTCTCTCGGAAGTTATGGTGAGGAAGATTTGGGTCCATTAAGTTTCACTCGTAAAGCTCAAGCTCCAACTAAACACACTCCAATGTTCGAAAAAGTGACTTATATCCTGGAAGGCATATTACACTGCTATAATAGTACTGACATGATCTTACCTTGCGATGAGTCGCTTGTGTTGCGATGTAGCGTTTATTATGAAATTCTTTGTTGGCAATAGGCCTTCTTCAGCAGCGTGCATCTGAAGTAAGTTTAAGCCACAAAGTAGTCTTCATTAATTCCAAAGTCCTCTTGCAACCACGTACTGTGCCCTTATATGTTGTCAGTCACTTATATTGTGTATTATCACATATTACATCAACGTTTTCAACATCTTTCCATCTGGCACTTGCATGGAAACACATGTATTGCACAACAGATGCTTTGCAACTTTACTCTTCCCTCATGTCTACAACGGGGCGCTCACACCACAGCAACATTATTGTTACGTGAAAGGTATTCTTTCTGTTTACTACAATGTAAACCAGCATGTTTCCTGCCACAATTTGACATGATTATTTCTTACTTGTTCCCCAACTATTATAAATACTGATGGCAGACAACATTCATAAATACATATGTAAAGGCGAGACACCAATGTAAAAGTGGGAGAGGTAGGCTGTCTGGGTGCAGGCTGGGTTCTCTGTCACTATATGGGGAACGTGGACAGCAGCAGAGGCGTGTCATAGTAAATATTGAGAGAGGACAAGCTACTCTCTCATCTATTTTTCCTATACACAAAATGACAAAGGTTTTCAGTACAACCTGACACACCTCGAGCAAGACTCTGGAAAGTTAATAGCCTGAACTGACACTGATGGAGCCTGGTAGGGCACTAAAAGCTTGGTGTATTTTTATAGTTCTTAGCTTGTAGAAATGGGATGTTGGGAGTTGAAAGAAATTAGGAATGAGCCCATCCCTTAGTAAAGCTTGCTGGACAGGCCCAAAGCTGTACAGGGCAGACAGGGCAGAACCCTTGGCGACAGAGGTGTCCAGCAGAACAATGCCACGATACCTGCCACGGCGCCATCTGAAACCTGGGCTGGGGGCAACGATCTGAAAGAACATGTCTACACAGTGGAGTCATAAGCCAGGCATTGTGTGTGGAGCCATGCGTAATAAAAATTAATCTGTTTTTGTGTTCACCAATTGTGCTATAGCATACTGAACAACTTCCTTGGCACCTCAATTGTATAAGAAAAATTGGGCATCTGAGAAATGTTTAGAGACCGAATCTTTGTTGCACCTTATAGCTAACAGGCTCCAAGGCACAGGTGATTTAGACAAAGATCTTTAAGTTTATATCTGTTTGCTTGTTTCCATGGGAAGCAATACCACTTCAGGAAAAATCGTCTATTTCCCTTTATGAAACTTAAAAAGAAACAGTATTTTGCGGTTTTTTTTTCTTCAGGGACATATTTCATAGCTCTTGCCCTGTTATTGGCTCAACATGGGGTATTGGCAGTGAAGTTTGTTCACTTTGCGGAGACCTAGAAATTTTTTTTTCTTCTGGGCAGTCGTGAAGCTCTGGGGTGCAGGTCTCTGGTGTGGTAAGCACTTGTGGTCGAAGCTCTGGCATGTGTGGTTGGTACTTGGGACCTTCCTGAGACTGACTTCAATTGTTGTGTTTCAGCGAATGGTACACAGTGATACATTTTAATAGGTCTTTAAGAGAGGAAATGAATTACCGAATAAGAAATACAGGGTGTCATTTTAAAAAAGTCATACCGCTTATCATATCATTGTAAACAAAATAAAGCTACAACGAAGGCAATCATGCTGACTGATGTCCTTCTGACTTGAAACATTTTGCAATTTACACCAGGAGAGACAGTTATTTATGGTGGTCGATGTAAATGAGACACCCTGTATACCACAAACCGTAAAACCTGGTAACCTTAAAATTTCATCACAGCTATGCCTCCGGTATTTAGAATATAACATCCCATTGTTGTATCACCTTTTCCCTTGTACGAAATTAAACCCAAAGACGACCTTCATCATAGCTTGACATTTCATCGGATACAGAATTTTTCCATCAAAGTAGAATGGCTTCTCCAGCTGATGAAGTATCTTGTACTCTTATACTAAGGTAACAACTTTAATTGTGTCACAGTAAGTCAATAGTTATTGTTTCACGCTTATTATCATTCAGTAATAGCGAAATGTGCCAAAAGCGATAGTCAATTATGGTTGAACATTTACAGGTCAACAAACGTTTTCATCAGATAGAAATCTTGGAATGTTCTCTATTAATGCTATAAGGGTCTAATATTTCATATACAGTCTGTTGAAAATAAAACAGGATCATTTCAAGACCGAATGTATCTAAATAAATGAATTTGCGGTTGTTGAACCTCGACATGGTTTTATAGTTCTACCATGGCCAACTTTAGGGAAAAATGGATTAACTTCAATATTTGATGATGCAGAGTGCTGAAACTTCCTCTGGTAGGTACAAACACTTTATGGAAGGTTGTAAGTAGGCTGTTCAGGTTTTTTTATTGGTAACGCCACCTCAGTATGAAAATCACTGGCATGTAAGTAGGCTGTTTAGGTTTTTTTATTGGTAACGCCACCTCTGTATGAAAATCACTGGCTGTGCTATGCGCAGTCTGTTCTAGTTTGCATTGTTGTCTGCCATTGTAGTGTTGGGCAGCGGCAGCTGGATGTGAACAGCGCGTAGCGTTGGACAGTTGGAGGTGAGCCGCCAGCAGTGGTGGATGTGGGGAGAGAGATGGCGGAGTTTTGAAATTTGTCATGAACTGCTATATTTATATGTGATGATATCAAGGTAAATACATTGTTTGTTCTCTATTAATATCTTTCATTTGCTAACTATCCCTATCACTAGTTAGTGCCTTCCGTAGTTTGAATCTTTTATTTAGCTGGCAGTAGTGGCACTCGCTGTATTGCAGTAGCTTGAACAGCGAAGATTTTTGTGAGGTAAGTGATTTTTGAAAGGTATAGTTTAATGTTAGTCAGGGCCATTCTTTTGTAGGGAAGTTTGAAAGTCAGATTGCGTTGTGCTAAAAAATATTGTGTGTCAGGTTAAGCACAGTCATGTATAATTGTTCAAAGGGGACGTTTCATATGTCGACCCTTAGCCGAGGATACCTCACTGGAATCTTCTGATTTTTTGTTGTAGTTTGTGTAATTAGTGTAGATTTTGTTTATTGCTAGCGCGCAATTGTAGAGTAAATCTCCTTTGTAGTTGCAGTCTTTCATTGTTGTACAGTAAAACAGTTGTGGCATGCATGTAGATTTGCACCAAGTATTTCGCAGCTGCAATTAACTAGATATTATTTTCAGTGTTATGTTAATGTGTTCTCTTATTTTTGCTCTTCAAATTGTGCTTTTCTGTGTTGTCGTGTGAAATATTGTGACAATAATGGCGTGTGAAAAACGTAATACTATGCTCTAAAGTAAACTGAGAAATGACAGTGAAAATGAAAGCAGTGTGTTAGCGCCACCGAGTAATGAATTAACTGATGTTCAAAGTAGTAATTTGGTAATTGTGCATAGGGAAATGGAGCGGGCTGCAAACAATGGTGTAGACAGTGAAACAGGTAGTGGACAGGGAAGCATTATAGATCGATCGGTCGGCAACAGCTCGCCTCAGGAATCCGAAATGACAGGACACAATTTCGCAAATACTGTAGATTCAGGTTTTGGGTTATCACCGTTTTCTCAAATAAGTCAAGACGCATTTTCTGCTTGTCAAAATGTGAATGTTGCCGGTGCAAATGCACTGCCGAAAAGCGTAGAGAAACAGATTCCAGACACTAATACATTATTATTGCAATTAATGCAACAAATGGAACAAAATCAGAGACAAATGGGACAAAATCTTAAAAAGTTAGACACAGTGGAACAAAATCTCAAAAAGTTAGACACAGTGGAACAAAATCTCAAAAAGTTAGACACAATGGAACAAAATATTCAAAAGTTAGACACTACACTTGAACAAACACGTGAAGATTTAACCACTGAGTTACATAACATCGAATCGAAATGTCAAAAGGTCTGTAATGACGTAAAAACACAAATTTGTGAGCATTTCCAACCTATTTTTTCGCGTCATGAAAATGTATTACAGAATCACGAAGCAGCCATAAAAGAACTGCAAACTATTGTTCATGAAAATCATGAGACCTTGCAAGCTAAAATTGACTACCGATTCGGTTACGCAACTTGCAAGAACTCAGGAAAACTTAAAGGACACAGTAGATACCCTGAAAATTGGTTCAGAAAGACACATGGAGGAAATAAGTACACTATCGGAGAAAGTAGCCGTACTTTCGGATCAGGTCACTAACTTATCTACAAAGGTAGATGATGATCTGAATGACACAAGACCCGTAGCCTTCACTGACACAGAAGAGTATGAACAAATAAGAAAATTCAAACAAAATCAAAATCAAATCAATACACAGTACAAAAGAGAAATCCGGGAAGTACAAGATCAGTTGACGCAGGTAATACAAGAATTACGTATTTCAGAGGACACTCGCGCTCCAATACGGGAAGAGGGACATAGAAATACGGAACAACCACAAAATAATAACACAGGACACTTCGGAAATTATGAAAGAAATTGGCAAGGCGCATTGGATTTTGAGATGGAACCGCCGAAACGAAGTAACAATGACCGACATGCGACTCGCCGACATGACGATTTTGATTATAAGCTATTCATTACTACACGTAAATTCAAAACATTTAAGAATTCCGGCAACGACATTCATCCACAAGCGTGGCTCCATCAATTCTCTCATTGTTTTCCTCCCAACTGGTCATAGGAGCACAGGTTAGAATTTATGTGTGGCTATTTAGAGAACGAATCAGCTGTAAGAATGCGATCGGTCATTCACGATTGTCACAGTGAAGGAGAATTTTACCATGCCTTCCTCTCTGCATATTGGTCTCAAACTACACAAGACCGAGTAAAACATAGCATCATAATGATGAAACGTTTCGAACAATCTGAATTTTCCAGTCTTATGAAATATTTTGAAGACATGTTGCATAAGAATCAGTATCTTTCAAACCCATACAGCCCCTCAGAACTCATCCGCATTTGCTTAATCGAACTGCCTGAACATTTACGACATATTATTTTGGCAGGACGTTGCAAAGACGACATTGAAGCTTTTCAGGGACTCTTACAAGAATTAGAAATTGACACAGACAGTCGCGGGATGCGAAAACAGGAAAACAATCACTACAGGTCACATCCGTCACAATTCCGTGACGACAGAAACGATAACTGGACGCGACAAGGCTATTCTCACCACACAAATCGTGACCAAAACAGACACCACACGTATGACAATCGGTGGCAGAGGAGTAATAATTACAGGGAAAGATCACCTCTCCGCAGTAATGACTATCACAGAAACAATCAGAGAAACAGACCATATGGGAACCATAACACTTATTATTACGGGAGACAGAATAACTTTAGACGCAACGGTCCACCATGCAGTGATAATTCAGGGAGAAATTCTCCACCACTTAACCGAGAAGAAAGAAACTACAGGAACTACCGACATGACGACAGACGATATGATCGTAACGACAGACCTGAATTGCATCAGAACTGGCGGGATTCAGACAGAGCAGGGCCTTCTCGTCAGAGTGAATTTGTAGAAGTTAGGTCTCCAAATCCCAATAACGGCGCTCGCCAACAAAGAGACAGACAATGACTCGCACAGCAGGCAGCCGCTCTGCGCCCGCTGGCTCCGAGAAAAATAACATAAAGACGCTAGCCTTGAGAAAAATTTTAGCATTCCTTACCGACGTATACCGCATGACAATCGCATTCGAGTTCAAACTCTGAGTACTATGAAGAGTAAAGGATTTCACCACACTTCACATATAAAACCGCTTATTGAGAGATAATCTGCTTTTTAACTTTGTCATTGCCATAAAACTTTTCACTTTACATTACTAGGATGCTTGTCAGACTTAGAATCTGTTAACATGCAACAATCTTTGAAGTTAAATATCCAGTCAAGAACCAAGTGAACTTATTTAAACAGAAATTACGAATGCATTGTTATTGCGAACAGACGACACAGTGTTATTGTGTGTGTACATTCTTGCTTGTTAGTTGCACGGTTACGCAACGACTATAAGGCTTACATACTTAGAATATTTACCAGTACTGCTAATGAGATTTTAATGCAACATTTTGGTTACCTGAAAATACATTCTGTATTTAAGGTGCTTTCTGAGAGATACCAGGTGACACAGTGGTTAGTTTGTTTGACAGCTACACGGTTTTATCACGACACTACTAATGAGTGAAAATTTACAATGTTGCTTTTGCGGTGTATCTATTTTATATCTGCACAGTTTTTCTGAATTCTTCTGGAAAGTAAAACAGGTTTTGGTAGTAACTTTTGTAGTACAGCTACAATGAGACAGGGTTTTCCGTAGCACAACAATACGTTACAGTACAGTACTTTCTTCATCACAACAATAAGCATAATAACTACGATATCTATACACAAAGCATTTCACTTTTGTTTATCATGAGGTAAGTACATTGACTTCTGCAGAACTTAGCTTTCGGAGGACGATAACTACGACACTTCCACAGAGATTATGTTGCAACAAGACGCACATTTAGCGCTACAGGACACGTATTTGAGTGATTGATTTTGTACCTAAAATATTTATTTTTCAAGATATTTGGAGTACAATGATACAAAGGTTTTCCGTGATACATTTCATTCCATTGCTGTAATCTGTAACACCTGAGGGTATAGTTACATTAATCCTCAGGGGGGTACACGCTTACTTTGTGTACCATTCATGTGGCAACCACAACGAACCCTAGCTAATATGGTATTTGCTTATACAACTTTACACATCGGTACCATATTTCTCTAACACACAAATTACACAGCTATCTGATCATTTAACTGAGAGATAAACATTTTTTTACTACATCGGTGACAGATGTTTAAGTAATTACACAGTTGGATAACTTCACACTTATGAAATTGTTTTTTGTCAGTACTTTGTAAAATGTTCATATTTTTTCGGAATCATTGTGATACTATGAGAGCTTTCAATGATGTATTTGGTAAGGGAGCATGATTTTAAAATACGTTTGAGGTAGATGACACTATTGAAATGAGCAGAGAGTTTTTTTTTAGGTTTTGAAATTATTGGAGGAAACTACGACGATTTTGAGAATTGACTGAGATGTTATGATATTATTACGACGACGATGTGTACTATGCTGTTGAGATATGTTTATGATCAATAAGATGATGCTACCGTATATGAGGAATAAGAAGTATGTTGGAAACCAAGAATCGTACTTTAAGAGTTATGAAATGTGCGTAAATGCGTGACTGTATCACAATGCTGACGAATATTTTATTTGGACACTTATATTTATAGGATTTTCTTTCTACAGATTTGCAACGCTAATTCTTGACCTGTGAAATATTTTTATGTGAGACTGTCACTGTAGCGGAAACTGCTGTCGTAAATATTTCCGTAAGAAAGTTAAGTGACCACCTGCACGTAATGCGTCGTGAGCACCCACCTGGGCGACAGCCGGCCGAAAAAAAAAGCCATTAGCCTTTCAGCGGCACAGGTAGAAAATAAAAAGGGAGGCCATTATCCTGGCTATTGACGTTCCTTTGTAGAAAGCATTGCAAATATTACACGCTCATTACCTGAAAACATATGGTTACTCGTACTTTGTGCTAATTACTGAAATGCTTATGAATTGATGGGAAATATTCGTACATCTGCACACCTGATTATGACAAGTGTCTTTCTACGAGAGTTGAGAGCTACTGACCTACGATATGCCACATGACTATTGAATGATATTTTTATGCTTTGATTTGCGTAATTGCTTATTTCATTTGACATCTGTTTTCCAGCTGTGTTGCAGCATTGGTTTCATAAAATAAAATTAAATGCATTTGCTAATGTGAACACTTTCTGTCAACAGATCTGTTAAATAATAATTTTGTGATCCACATTCCTCAAAAAAGGAGCACTTGGAAAGGAAAGAACAATAAGAAGGGACTAGTAACAGTAACTGCATACATAATATTCTTTTCAAGTACATGGTAATATTTCTTTTACAATAAGTTGTTGTGGTGCACCACTTTAATTACTTAGACATTAAGATGTGATTATACATTTCCCTTATCTGCATTGTTATCTTTAGTGTACTATTTTTTCTGCTTGAGCTATGTCATGTTTAGATATAAGCTGCTGTTTGCCAGGCATAGTGCTACTGAACTTTAATTTGTGTTACTCTGCTAAGCCAGATTTATTCTTTTGTTTGCTGCACATTGCCTCATATCAGTTGTAATGTTGAATTGCATGGTAATTTAGATTTAGTGTAGCTTGCTTTGCGATTTTCAATTTTTTTTTCATTGCTGTTTATGTTAATTGTTTCATGTGATGCTGCATTGCCTCGTCCCTTAGTTTAGCATCTGAGCTCAGTAGATATAAGTTAGCTTAAGAGGGGGTAGCCTATAAGAGAATGAGTTGCGATGAATTTGAAGAAATGCACTGAGAGGCTATACGAGAAAAGTACAGAAAGCAGGTATAGATAGGACTTTTGGAAATAATGAAGAACGAAGGGAGATCTCCGAGAAGTAAAGAAAGTTTTGTTTGCAAAATACTGCAGTAAAACAAACCCTGTCCTTTCCTTGTATTATTCCGCTATATGTTTGTGTACCCTTGGGTATTTATGTATTTCCTGTATTTATATGTTTATCTGATACGACTTATATTGTAGAATTTTTCTAATACTAAGCTACATTCACTATGATGAGGAATACTGTTATCCTCGAATATAATTGGCATTAATAATATGTTATTTACTTTGTAAAGATGTTAGACATTATTTATTCTGTTTTGTGTTAATGCTCATGTGTGAAGTTGATGTTTCGAAAGTTATTCTGATCTTTTATGTATGTACTCATGTCATAATTCCTGTAACACTGATGTATATGTCTATTTCTATTCTTTTGTAAAGCCTGTACTACAAATGTTATCTATATTGTTATGTTTTTAATGATGTATTATGTACCTTTGTTATTGTATTCTTATGTTATAAAATTGTAATTGTCACCAGTTCATGATATTATTAACTTGTAAGTAACATTTCACTGCACACGTTTCTGTTGGTCATAGTATATGGACAATATGTGAGAAGTAGGGACTGTTAGTGTTTGCACGTGTGTTAATAATTCAGCAAGGGACTGGATAACAGCATTGCTGGTTCTAAGGACAATTCCAAAAACTTTGTGAGTGCACAAGTGGTGGTTATGGACTTGCTATATTATCCACAAGACTCTTCAATGGTGATTGTGCACCTGCACAGTCACAACAGATGGCTGTTGGCTATCTCTACAAGGACTACAGTGGGTCTACACCTTTGATGACTCACCAATACCATTATTTCTACAGGGACTGCAGTGGGTCTGCACCTCTGGTGGCCCACCAATCCCATACTATCTACCAGGACTACAGTGGGTCTGCTCTGTGATGACCTACCTACCAATATTCTTCAAAATTTCGACTGACTCCACTGTGGGTTTGCTCTGTTGTGGCCCATTACCCGTCTGCATGTCGAGAGTCAGCACTGTCTTTCCTTTGGAAGGACAACACTACTTCTTCAAGACTGCATGGAAATCCACTACTTCCGTGTGCATTTTCTTCTACTGCCCAGACTTTGAGCAAAACACCACTATTTTACCGTAATGAACGATCAGGACTGTCTTTATGGACTGTGAGAAAATTTGAGCTTTTGACCAACATTGTATCCATAAGTGTGTGCATTTTATATCTTTGTTACTGTAATTGTGAAAAATTTTTGTCACGTCTGTATTGGCCAGTGCCCAACACCATTTGTAAAAATTTTTTTGTGGGGAGCGTGGGGGCTATGTAAGTAGGCTGTTTAGGTTTTTTTATTGGTAACGTCACCTCTGTACCAAAATCACTGGCCTGTAAGTAGGCTGTTTAGGTTTTTTTATTGGTAACGCCACCTCTGTATGAAAATCACTGGCTGTGCTGTGCGCAGTCTGTTCTAGTTTGCATTGTTGTCTGCCATTGTAGTGTTGGGCAGCGGCAGCTGGATGTGAACAGCGCGTAGCGTTGGACAGTTGGAGGTGAGCCGCCAGCAGTGGTGGATGTGGGGAGAGAGATGGCGGAGTTTTGAAATTTGTCATGAACTGCTTATTTATATATGATGATATCAAGGTAAATACATTGTTGGTTCTCTATTAATATCTTTCATTTTCTAACTATCCCTATCAGTAGTTAGTGCCTTCCGCAGTTTGAATCTTTTATTTAGCTGGCAGTAGTGGCACTCGCTGTATTGCAGTAGCTTGAGCAGCGAAGATTTTTGTGAGGTAAGTGATTTGTGAAAGGTATAGTTTAATGTTAGTCAGGGCCATTTTTTTGTAGGGAAATTTGAAAGTCAGATTGCGTTGCGCTAAAAAATATTGTGTGTCAGGTTGAGCACAGTCATGTATAATTGTTCAAAGGGGACGTTTCAAGGTGAACAAACAATTGGTGCGTCACCTTCTGCGTTACCTGTTCTGTGTGTCGCATACGACAGGCGAGGGGCGAAGAGGTCCTTCTTTAGAATTTGGTGGCAACAATAGTCTTCTTTTTCCACGTACTATTTTTCGGCATAGTCTCCACCACGCTCTAGGCTACATTTCTGCAAGAGATCGTGTTGGCAAAAGCTCTCGTTCTGCTGCCCAAGGATAGTTTTTATTGCATGAATTCGATTCTGAACAAATCAAAAGTGTCTCATACAAAGAGAAGACTTATGCTAACCAAACAGATGGACATCCGAGGCTAGGTCGGGAATGTAGGGTGGCTGAAGTAACGACGTCCATGTCATGCGACCGATAACTTGGAACCGATTGTAGAGTTGTGACGCTCTGATCTGCACAAACGGTATGTTTCCTGATGCTGGGACTTTTGTGGGGGTTTTCATCGTAGTGCTGGAGCGACATTCCTTTCGGATTCCTGGTAGACTGAACACCTCGGAATCGATTTGTAATTATGTTCAGAATCCCCGCTTATGCCTCTCAATGGTTGATCCTTTTGACAACATGTTCACGAGAATGGCGCCATCACTATCCGTCATCACTGTCATGACTGTCATCATGACTTTGGCTGCTGTGGGAGTTGGTCTTTTTTATTTTATTTTATTTTATTTTTTGTGATTGAAGGCAGTGCTAAAACGGTTACTGCCTTTTATTTCCGGCTCAAAGTGATGAATCAAGATTTCTTAATTTCCAACCAGTCGTGACGAAAGAGGTTTTCCATTGCTTTCTAACAGTTTAGATGAAATACCTTTTGTTTGAATTTTGTGGTCGACTGTCTGCGTTCATGGATCCCTTCTTGAGCATACCTTTGTGTATTCCAGTCTCCATCATTGCGCCCGCAATGCAAAAGGTCACTGATAATAATGCACTTATAATGCGCCGGTATACACGAATAATACCACTCGGGCGATTCATCGTGTCAGGAACAATGGATGTGACAGAACGTCCCGAAGGAGTTCAGTCAGCGAAGTCAGTTTCTGCTCCTTCTGACGATTTACCTTGCTTTACCCTTCATGCACCAGTACTCCTATCAAGTACAGTATCATCCTACACTGTACAGAACTGATTTGGGATGTTCACCACTGCTCCTTTTTTCTCAACCAAGAATTGAGATCCAATCTGTAGCTCATAACTAGTTGCAATGTATACGCTTTCAGATAGTGTACCATGGCCCTGCCATTTACTGGAATTGTTCTAAACTGCCCACACATGCCGAGGAAACATATTCCATGAAGTTAGGGTATATTTCTGTTGATGACTGACGACAGTATAATGAACAAAATTACATCAATATTTACTTCATTTATAGACTAATAATTGTAGCTATTACAAGTGGAATGCCTTTTGTTTGGTCAGCACCTACAAGTACACTTGGTCCAACGAATGCATTAACGTTTGCTTTCCATAGGCTCTAGGTGTCAGATGTTGAAATATGAACACGTTGATGCGAAAGTGATAATCTGTACTGACAAGCGTGGTTCAATAGGAGGCACAGTTGCGGCTGTGCAAAAAATATCAGGTAGTAAATAACGTGGTGTGTTTGTGGGAAGACTGTCAGGCGCAGGGAAAAATCAACGAACACACTGAAGTAGATGCATATTAATGTACCAATTTGTTAATAACAAAAAACAGGAATTATTTACTGAACGAATCACGTGTCTTGGAAAAATAAGAATGAGATCCACCCTTAAGTGCTGTTCCAACTTCGTCAAGCCGTATTTACGTGGAAATATTTGTGAAACTACAATCTAACTGCTAATTTAATATATGATGGTTACAAAATGTTTAACTACAGCCATAATATCAAATTTTTTTAGATCTCTCTGAAGGAATACTGAAAATTAATTTTCAATATAGATATTCAGTACCTCAGTTTTGTAATTACAATGATTTTTAATAATAAATTCGCAAACCACCCGACGCACTACCAGTTCCGAGTTCCCTTTCCTCTTTCAAATCATTAAAGAAATGATTTCTGTCAACGTTACGTTGGTCCTTGGAAATTTATCCCAGCACACAGATCGCTGCTTTCTCACTTCAGAGCTTATTTGAATGAATCAACGCTTTGACGTTCGAGAGTGATCGTTTCGCGTGAGATGGTAGAGGTGCCTGTGTGATTTCCGCTACCGTCCATGTACATACCCTTATGGCGAGTATCCGGTCTTTCCATTAAACTTGCCCGCTTGTAAGTGGATAGAGACACACACAGACTTGTTTTCCGTTCCTTGAAATTGCAGTAACGTAGGAGATTATTCACAAAAGCCCTGAAAAAATTGAAAACAAATCTTTCATTATAATGGGATGAAGTGGATATACGCCTTAAATAAAGAAGTAAGTGTAAATGCCTTGTATCAGTACGTGCTGTGCTTGAAGAACTAAGTCTTATGCAAGATAAATATTGCACAGGGTAAACTCTACTACTTGAGTGAGACAGAAACGACAAACATTGGAAGAGATAATAAAAGTCCACAGTACCAATGTGCAACATTCATAACCTATATTGAAACGTGATCCAGGTCGCTGATGAGCTTTCGGTTCACAATGAGTTTCAGGCGACACAAGACTAACATAAAACAGTTTTTATGGCTAGTGTTAAGCCATACGCTGGAATAGTTAATTTAGGAGTGTAACTGTGGTACTGTTGGCATTTCCAGGATTTCAGAATTATGAGAGGTCGAATTAATCACACTGCCATACTACTGTCTTAGGAAAATGTACGTTATTGGCAATATGCAGTATACGGGAATGAACTTTGCTTAGGTAGGAGCGGAGTTATTTTGGAACTTATCTGGAATACGGATACACAGGGTGGGGCAAACAAAGGTGGCCAGACCATTTGTGGGAGCATAAACGGAGGAGGAATGACCTGCTGCTACTTCCACCAGGATGGAGCAAATGCCAGTACCCCTGCCTGAATTGTGGAGCACATTTACTCAACCTTCATACCTAACAGAGTTTTTTAGCAGAGGTCAGCCTAGTCTCGGCCCAAGCTGGCCACTCCGGACACCTGATCTACCAGTGTGTGATTACTTTGTGGGGAGAGCCCTCAAGTCTAAGATGTATCACAACAACTCTCATAGTCTTGAAGAAATCCAGCAGAAAATTTCGAATGAGGTTGCAGCAGTTTCATCAGTCCAGCTTCGATCCGCCTTCAGCAACCTGCTGACCAGGGCCCAAAAGTCCCAAAAGATGAATGGGGTCACTTTCAATAAGTGCCGTATTTCTTTTCCTCTGTAGTGTTTCTTTCTACCCTGGCACTCTATATTCTAGGCTACTTTTATTTGCCCCATACTGTACAAGGAAAACGAAGATTAAGCCTTACGAGAGAAAAGAGGTAGTCAAGTCTGTACTTCAAAAATAAATTAAGATTTTATCTGTACCTTCTACGACCAGACGTTTTGAGGGCTTACGCCTTTGTTTTCTGGTCGATCAACAGATTACCATAGCATTTCATTTTCTGGATGTTGCCAGTTATCTGAAGCTTTATTTAGAAAATGTCCCAGTCAATACAAAACTCTGTGTCGTTATAAATAAGCATTGGCATCACTGAATATCATAGAAATACGAAATAAAAGGCGGGCCGGTGTGGCCGAGCGGTTTTAGGCGCTTCCTTCTGGAATCGCGCGACCGCTACGGTCGCAGGTTCGAATCCTGTCTCGGGCATAGATGTGTGTGATGTCCTTAGATTAGTTAGGTTTCAGTAATTCTAAGTTCTAGGCGACGGATGACCTC
This sequence comes from Schistocerca piceifrons, assembly GCF_021461385.2. Taxonomy (NCBI): domain Eukaryota; kingdom Metazoa; phylum Arthropoda; class Insecta; order Orthoptera; family Acrididae; genus Schistocerca; species Schistocerca piceifrons. The sequence continues at coordinate 243,660,061 of NC_060144.1, forward strand.
ACATGTTAAGTCTCATAGTGCTCAGAGCCATTTGAATTTCGAAATAAAACGAGAACAGTCTCTTCTACTTAGTGCCACAAATGTGTACTTTTAACGACCCACAGTCTTCTTTTTGCTGGAACATCTTCAAAATGAAGGTTGAGAGAGACAATTGACTTCATATAGAAAAATATATTACAATATAATCCACTAATCCACCGGAAGATAAAATTGTAAATCATGGAAACCCGCTTTGTAACTTAATGATAGTACCTGTCTGAGATATCAGCTTCAATTTGTCCTCTCTATCATAAACAATGTCAGTTCCAACTCAGAGCCCAACAAGAATGACATTAAATTCTCAACAATATTGCTGCAGAAAGTATCTAAGACTAACCGTGATTTTCACTGCACATTTGGCAAGAAACCGTTAGGGAAAGTAACGAAATATTGCACAGACATTTCACAACATCATCTAAATGCTTAGAAATTTAGCGACACATTTCGCTTCAAAACAGGAAGTATTCAAAGTTCTTTGGGTCAGTTTACAACTTTCCTGTGAAGCGTCTGTATTCTGCAGGTAACAGTTTCAGAAACTAAAGTAACTACCAGCTGCGGTATCCGGTTATTACTTTTTTCTTTTGTCGTACTGTGTAGTTACGTGATGATCCGTTGATGGGCTGCTGGATTTTAATGCTCTGGGTCACTGAAATTTTTTGTGGATATGTATATAATGATTTACATGCGACACAAGTAGTAAGAATTTAAAATGAACAACACATAAAAAGGCAAGGATAAAATATTGTAACAGATTGGAATTTTGAAATTTGACTTAGAGAACATGAGTCTAGGAGGGAGGAGGAAATAGCAGTTTGATGAGATATGCTCGTATTCTCTTACGTCAATTATCGGATTATAGGGGAGGGAAGACTGCCGTTACCAAAGGGTAAATGCTAAAAATAATGTCACAGAGGTTGTTATTTAACACTGTAATCAAACGAAATCGAAAATGCACCTCTCTTTATAGTGGATGAATGATGTCACAACATCGTAAGTGAGTCAATGTTCAGATATTGTCTTACCAAATACGATACGTTATCAGGAGACGATTAGCATGATGGGCTTTGTGAGTCTCTTCCACAAGGTTGTGTGTCCGTTGTACTTTTCTTTTTTACGCCCCAGGTCACTCATTCGAATTCAAAATTCAGTGCTTTTTATTTCTTTTAAGTTAAGCACCACTCTCATTTTCTGCGCAGTCAAGTTTAGTGTGATAGCAAGTCTCGTTAATCTACAGGAAATCTAAATACACGGGTATGTCTATAGTCATAGTGGAGCAACATTATTCTGTAGTATGTTTTGGATCCACTTGTTATAATGAATACCGCTACCTACAGCATAGGGTGTTACCAATAATAAGCCTTATAAATTCGCTCTGATGCTAACTAACAAAAAATAATAAATAAAACCGGATAGGCCTGTCGATGAAGAACCTTCTAGGCAGATGCGAAAAATTGCTCGATGTTGTCAACTGTCGTGTTTAGTGGCGATATTCAATAAACGGTTATGGAAGCAACATGACAGAAGGTAGACCGTTCCTGTCTCTTGCTCTACGTGGAAACATCGCAAATCAATTATCAAAATTTTCCGAAATTTATGAGAACGGCGTGGTGCTGTTAGCCGTAACTTCACATCATATGTTCGCTGCACTGACAATTATTCAGTAAGCGTTAAAGGTTAATGAAGTACACGAGCGGGAAGATGATATAGACAGCAGAGCGTAATTTGGGCACCAACACCATTTATGAAAATTAGGCTGATTGCTGAATCATATCTGCGTTGATGAGGACTAGCCATTCGATAGTTCAGAGCAACAGAAACTGTAATCACTTTAAGTGACGCGATCTCATGTTGTCACTATGAAACAAGTGGATAATTAGACTCCACTACCAAATAGTAGTATACTCATCCACAACTACGGTTTTTCCGTTCGAAAAGAAATGCCTCTTTTACAATCTTGTTTAACAAGTTCGCTGCCCGAATTCTCAGAACGGTATATAACATCACATTGTCATTAAAGGAATCAGCCATTTTACGCTTGGTGTGGTGTAAATATGTTACTAACGAGTACCAAGGTTTTATTTTCTGCACGTACTTCACACTGAACGGCAACGTATTATAACCAATACCCGATTTAAAATGTTTCTGTTTTACTGGTCCTTCAAGATCAAAGTCAATTAATTTCCTATGTTCTTGATAATAAACTTTCCAGAACAGTTAAATATGTAAAGAATGTCATGTTGAAACATTGATGTTAGTGCGTCAAGTCATTTTGTTTTGATACCAGACTCAACAAAGCAATGTTCCTCAGGGACAAATACCGTCTTCATCTTAGTCTTGATATGCCTCAAAAACCATTTTAAGTTACCGCTCTGTGTTGAATAAATTTTTATAAGGCCTATTCTGCTGTAGGTTATGTCCAACTACTGATTATTCATGAGGAAGCTAATGACGGTTCTGCGTCTGCGCAATATCGTTCACGATCATTACTTGTATTAAAACCAGTTGTTGCATTTTAGCAGCTATCACTGTTTTGAATGTTAATTTCTAGAATACTTCAGACTGCATCGCTAAATATTGTAGCCCTATATCTTCCTTCTGATAACAGTTTTTCGCAGACTTTTTTCCAACCTGTTGCCGCTTCTTGGCGTGCTCCAAACAATCACTTTAATATTAAACTTCCATACAGCGATGTGCTCTGAATTAGCGTATCAGGAGTAAAATCGTTGTTTTTATCTCAATATTTGACGACAGGGTAATTTAGAAAGTAGCAGAAAGTGGCTTTCAGCTTCAAGAATGGTTCAAATGGCTCTGAGTACTATGCGACTTAACATCTGAGGTCATCAGTCCTCTAGAACGTAGAACTACTTAAACCTAACTAACCTAAAGACATCACATACATCCATGCCCGAGGCAGGATTCGAACCTGCGACCGTAACGGCACGAGTGTTATTCGGAGAACAAAACACAATTCCGACCCGGTGTTTCTTCAAAATGCGGGCGATTTTCCCCGAGAGTGCGCCTGTATATGGAATAAACGCAGTGCCTACCTCCTCCCTCGTGATTTCATCCATCTCCACAGGTTGTGCTGTAGTGGTTGGGCGGAGAGCACGTTGAATCTGCCGCTCTGAGTACCCATTTTTTCGAAATACGGTTCTCAGATGTTCCAATTGTGGGGTAGACTCTCTGCGTCAGAGATAGTGCGCGCACTATGTACTAGAGTTTTAAGTACCACATTCCTCTGTGAAGGATGGTGGCAGCTGTCTGCGTGCAAATACAGATCAGTGTGCGTTGTCTTCCGATACACCCCATGACCTAGGATGCCTTCAGCCCTTCTCTTGACCAAGACGTCAGTCTTCATAGTGAATTTGATGTTGGGGTATATGGAGTTTAGAGTGTAAGGAAGTCAACAGGTTTATCCATACCATGTGGCCAGATGACGAAAGTGTCGTCCACGTAACGGAAAAAGCAAGTAGGTTTCCATTCGGATGACGACAGGGCTTCCTCCTCGAAGTTCTCCATGTACAAATTCGCTACCACCGGTGAGAGTGGGCTACCCATGGCGACTCCGTTTGTTCGTAGTATTCTCCATTAAAAAGAAAATACGTGGAAGTCAAGACATGCCTAAAAAGTTCAGTGGTCTTTTCGTCAAACTTCTGATTAATCAAATCTAGTGACTCTCGCAGAGGTACCCTCGTAAACAAGGAAACGACGTCAAAACTCACCATGATATCTGACTTATCCAACCTGAAGCTATCAAGGCGTTTAACAAAATTCACGGAATTACGGATGTGATGAGCGCATTAACCCACATAAGGACTTAATATTCCCGTCAGGTATTTGGCCAACAAATATGTAGGTGCCCTGATGTTGCTGACAATGGGGCGTAATGGTACCCCCTCTTTGTGAACGTTCGGGAGTCCATACAGTCTAGGCGGTACCGGACCTTGGGGTAACAATTTCTTAGCGTCACCCTCCAGTAAATCTGCGTGCTTGAGAAGCGACCTCGTTGTGTTCTCCACCTTCTTTGTAGGGTCAAAGCTGATCATCCGGTAGGAATCGTCTTTAGCAGGCTCTGTATCTTATCAGTGTAGTCCTTATGGGAGACAACAACTGTAAAACTGCCTTTGTCAGTCGGTAAGACAACAATTTCAGAGCGCTCCCTCGGATCACGAATGGCCGCCCTCTCTTTACTGGTGATATTTGACTTCATCGGCTTGGATTTCGTCAACGCACAAGTTTCGCGACATATTTCCTCAGCTGATTCAGGCGGAAGTCGATCTGCAACCTGTTCAACAGCACTAACGATTTCTGCGACCGGAGTGAACTTGGGGGTGGGAGCGAAGTTAAGACCTTTCTGTAAAACCGAGACCGCATCATCACTCAACACCATGTCACTCAAATTGATGACAGTCTTGCACGGAAACTGCAGAGATGGTTTGTGAAGGAGACGTGAGAACTTAGCTGTTTGACGTCCCGTTGCCTTCTTATGGGCGGAATCAGCTGCAACCTAGGTGACACCATCAATCCAATCCCACACAATGATAATTGTAATTTCCTTTTATGATCTGCGTTTGTCTTCCTTTGTTTTTACCTTTTGTTGGTTGGCTTTTGTAGGTTTCGGACACATATCAAACTGAGGTCTGTTAAGAAATTGTAATTATTTGTTAATTACTGCTTGAAAATAGAGTTCATTATTACTATAAATCTGAGTGAATAATTTTTTGAAACTTTAATTTCTCTCTCCGTAAGCATTATCTGTGTTAATTATTTCTTTCCGCTGCAAGGAGCGCAGCCATTGATGATAACGGTTTGTATCGAGGTTTTGTCTGTGTTTTCCTTAGAAAAAATATCAAATGTTTGCTTGATGAAGTCTAAATTGTGCACAATACGAAACTAAAGTTTAATAAGCATTTCAAATACTTATCTTATTTGCTCTGACAATAGAAAGTCTGTATCAATTGTCTGCCGCCATCTTAACAATTATCTCAGAAGCAAATTCAAATTACGCAACTCTGCAGACATAAGTGCCGAACGTAATACAAATGTGTAAAAATAAATGTGCATCGGTGGTCCCGAAATCATTTTAATGAAAATAATTCGAATCAGATTGGTTCTTTAAAAACAGTGATCATAGCACGATCGTTATAACAAACTTTTCTAGCTGATGTATGTAGCCGAAAATAATTACGCACGAGTTGCGAAGAATATTGTTTCAAGTAACATACGTCAGTGTTGTGCGCGGCTGATATTCGGTGGTTTTAATGATCATTTTTCTGAAGATAACTGTTTCCATCATAATCAATAGTAGTATAGAATCTGTTGTATGAACTGTGCTTTAGTGACACTTACACAACTTACAGACAACGCTTTAACACGACGTTAACTTGGAGTTCTTTAGCAACTTGACCAAGTCTTAAGCCGGGAGAAAAATTATTTAAAAATTACTCAATGTAATAAAATAAGTTTATCATCTTCATTTACAAATTAGTTAAATACCAAACCACTGATTAACACAGCGAAAGCCACACTATATACTCAATAATGTTCATGTCTGGGGAGTTTGGTGGTCGGCGGAAGCATTCAAACTCAGAAGAGTGTTCCTGGAGCCACTCTGTAGCAATTCTGGACGTATGGGGTGTCGCTTGGTAGTGCTAGAATTGCCCAGGTCCGTCGCAATGCACAATGGACATGAATGGACGTAGGTGATCAGACGGACACTTACATACGTGTCAGCTGTCAGAGTCGTTTCTAGACGTTTCAGGGGTCCAATGTCACTCCCACTGCACACGCCCCATACCATTACAGAGCCTCCACTAGCTTGAACAGTACCCTGCTGACATGCAGGGCCCATGGACTCATGAGTTTGTCTCCATACGCATACACGTCCATCCGCTCGATACAGTTTGAAATGAGACTCGTCCGACCGGCCATGTTTCCAGTCATCAATAGTCCAATGTCGGTGTAGACGGACCTAGGTGAGGCGTAAAGCTTTCTGTCGTACTGTAATCAAGGGTGCATGAGTGGGCCTTCGGCCCCGAAAACCTATATAAATGATGTTTCATTAAATGGTTCCCACGCTGACACATGTTGATGGCCCAACACTGAAATCTGTAGCAATTTGCGGAAGAGTTGCTCTTCTGTCACATTGAACGATATTCTTCGGTCGTCATTGGTCACGTTCTTGCAATACCTGTTTCCGGCCGCAGCCATGTTGAAGATTCGGTGTTTTACCGTATTCCTGATATTCACGGTACACTCGTGAAATAGCCGTACGGTAAAATACCAACTTCATCGCTACCTCGGAGATGACGTGTCCCATCACCCGTGCGCCGACTATAACACCACGTTGATACTCACTTCAGTCTTGATGAACTGCCATTGCTGCAGCAGTAACCGATCTAACAACTACGCCATGTACTTCTCGTCTTATATAGTCGTTGCTCTGCCTGTTCACATATCCCTGTATTTGAATACGCTGCCTATATCAGTATTTGCCCCTCGAAGTAGCCGCGCTGTTTGAGGTGCCACGTAACTGACTGCACGGCCCTCCCACCGGAGTTTCGAGTCCACCCCCGGGCATAGGTGCGTGTGTGTTGTTCTTAGCATAAGTTACAATATGTAGTGTGTAGGTCTAGGAACCGATGACCTCAGCAGTTTGGTCCCTTAGGTATGCACACACATTTGAACACCTTTATACTAGTTTCTTTGGAGCTTCAGTGTATTATGAAAATTAAATCAGTATCGTGTCCACACGGGGATTTAGCCGCATTCGTTCTTCAGGCGAACGATACGAGTCTGGAACAAGATGGAAAGTAACACTGGTACACAAAGTACCCTTCAGCACTCACCGGAAGGTGGCTTATGTAATGTAGACAAAGATACATTCTCATTTCAAATTTTGAAATACTCAGACAATCGATATAATTCAATCTTCTAATTCTTGTACTGTGTGTGAAAGGTTACATCATTGACAGATATTATCATTCGCATTATAGCCATCTCAGTGTGTGAAGCTAATCGTAGCGGTTCAGAGTAATTGCATTTGCGAAGAATTAGGATGAAATTCCAACGTGTCTTAGCAAATTTTGGTTTGATTACTCCGAATCGATTAAAATGACTGCCTGAACATTTCGTTTATGAGGGATGCGAAAGATTTCTTTACCCTTTCGCTAAGTATCTAAGATAGTGATGCGTCAACGATAACATCGTCGACTGAGCGCTACACCCTAATTCTTCTTCCTTCCGCCCTTCGAGACATCAAGCAAACTGAGTTATGACACTGCTTAAGTCAGGGTGTTATTTTAGATATCTCTCTGAATTATACTTAACCTATAAGCTAAACATTGTGAGAAACCACATAACCGTTTAACTTGTTACGGAGAGGAGTAGATGCCGACCAGGGTGTCTCAGATAGCTCTTTTGCCCCCAGCTGAGGAGTATATTGGTCCCATTAGAGTTATTATGGGGACGTAAATACGCTTTTTACACCAATGCAACAGGAAATGGGTGTGGTAATGCCATAATGTGGCTTACGGAATGAGCACAGTCTAAAAAAAAAACAAAAAAACAAAAAAACAAAAAACAAAAAATAGACGCACCATTATGCTGACAGGGCGGACAAATTTCGGATAATCGGATGATTTATTCAAGCAAAGAAGCATCACAAGATTGAGCAAGCCAGTTATGCGTTGGTCTACCTCCGAACTTTATCGAGACAGTTATTCGACTTGATGTTGATTGAAACCGTTGTAGGATGTTCCGAGGGATATTGTGCCAAACTCTGTCCAGTTGGTGCGTGGGTTCGTGAACCCGAAAGTCAACAAAAAAATCTTCTCTGGTCATCGGGGCTCAGTTCGAAGAGGAACTCATCACAAGGCAATTCCAATCCAATGTGATTCGATTCGAAATACGTGTCTGGAGATGCACCAGAGAGCGTTGGGACACTAACTGAACTGTCGTCCGCCATACGACCCGACAACCAGGATACAGTCTGGAGCATCATTTCGTTTCAACAACTTTGGTTGTCATGCGGGATACAGTTACAGGACAGCGGTGCGTAACCAATTTACGACTTTGAACATTGAACTTCATGGTAAGCCATCCTACGTTTACATTTCAGCCTGACAATGCCCGCTCACACACGGAAAGTGTTTCTACTGCTTGTCTTCGTGGTTGCTGAACATTACCTTGGCCAGCAAGGTCGCCGATTCTCTCCCCCGATTAGAGCATTAGAGCATAGTGGCAGGGCCCTCCAACCATCTCGGGAACTGACGATCTAAGGCGTCAGTTGGATAAGTTTTGGCTCAGTATCCCACAGGAGCACATCCAACAGTTCCTTCAACTTATGCTAAGACTAACAAATGCTTGCTTAAGGGCCAGATATGTACTAACGCTTTCTTGAGTTTATTAGTTTGCGAAGCACTTCCACCTGAATAAACAATCCAGTTTTTCTGAAATTACAGTCATTTGTTCGTCTGACACGTAAATCACATCTAGAGATTTCCGTCCCGTTCGGATATTTTCTTCGTGGTGCGTCTTTTTTTCCTTGTTTTGTCATGTAGTGTATTTAGTTGTGGTTGGTAGCTATCGGATTTGTAAGTAACTGCTGGAGACAAATTAAAACGGTTGGCATTCAGGATGACATTGATCCAAGAGTTGTCGACCTCTAAGTAGTATTTTGTGCTAAAATAGTAAAGGTGAAAATCTTAATGTACCGACTACGTTGCCCTACTAACAGCACAGAAATTACAAATCAGATGCTGGTACTTCATTCCTTCCTCTCGGAAACATATAAGGATATTGTCAACTTCATAAGTTGTAAAGGAAGAAGGTAATCTAAACTGTTGTTACAAATGGTTTGCATAGTCCAGAACCAGACGTGGGCAAAATGAAAAAAAGGTGGCATTTTTTCATTATAAAGAAATATCTCCATTTGAGTGCGGAGAGCAATACACAATGTCACATTTGTGGTGGTGTCAACGCTGCCTCGTGGGCAAGGATTTACTCAAAGGTGAAGAAGTTCTCCAGATTCAGGATGGCAATCATTCAACACTATCTGCGGTATTGTGGCCATTGTCGTTAAAAATAATTGACTATCCTTTGTAAGTAACAACAATTTGTATTTATTTTACTTATTTAAAGCATTTGACATAAGTAGTAACAATCTAAAACATCTTCACAAATAGCTGAGTTTTAATGGACCAGTACTAACTGCATGTGTTGAAAAAAGGGATAAACAGCACCAAATCATATCATCTCCACCACATTTCACTGTTAACAGACACAGGTGAATACCATCCCTGAATTACACTCACGGACAACAAATGCGCACTCCTGTACCATACCGTGAATCTCCCCATACACATAATACGACAGTTTTTGCCTAGCCACAGTATGTAATCGCATTCGTAGAATAATGAAAGTCTGGTGATTATTTCGACTTGTGAAATCTAGAGTTCGGCTGTCAACGTCAGACTTAGGAGTAACTGGGCCGTGATTGCAATTCATGGAGTCCTATTTCATAAAACCATCGCTAACAGTGTATCTTAGCACAGTTCAGATTTCACTGACGGAATATTCGAAATTGTGGGCAATTGCGGTCAAGAACCTACCTAGTGCAAACTATGATTTCGTTTTATTTATTCTGACGGTCGACACGTCTTCGATACTTTTGGCTCTGAGCACTATGGGACTTAACATCTATGGTCATCAGTCCCCTAGAACTTAGAACTACTTAAACCTAACTAACCTAAGGACATCACACAACACCCAGCCATCACGAGGCGGAGAAAATCCCTGACCCGGCCGGGAATCGAACCCGGGAACCCGGGGGTGGGAAGCGAGAACGCCACCGCACGACCACGAGCTGCGGGCTTCGATACTTTTCATTAGTAGCATTTATGAATGCAGAAAGAGCTGAACTATGGTCCGTGATACATTTGAAGAGAGAGTTATTTCTTGTTAAATATTCATGATCGTTACGTTGTCCTAAATCCTTGTCTATAAGATAAGGATCACCTTTAAGGATAAGCAATAACCCTTTTACCATCAACATGGTACGTGAAGCAAAAGTTATCTGGTACTTGTACGAATTTGTGTGGCATTAGATGCACACGAAAAATGGTTGACAAGTCCTGCAGATTAGAAGTAGAAGGGCTGTGAAATTAAACACGAACTCATTGTGGTAGACAACATTAATAGCTTGGTATACCTTACAATCCTATATCTGAGTTCTGAATATCTGTCTAAGCATGCAGTAATATAGCGGTAATCTTTCCCCATCTCCAGTTATTTTCCAAGCACACCTCTTCCTTTTTCGATTGTCGAGCGGAGTATTTGATGCTACCATCTGAAATTTATTGCAGAACTCAATTAGGCTTCCTCCTCCCTCGTTCCTTCTGCCAAGCCTACACTCTGCAGCAACCATTCCTTTTATACCTTCCTCTACAACCGCGTTCAAATTCCCCACGATTATCAGCTTTTCATCTCCCTTTAGACACAGAATTACCGTTTAGTGGATACTCTCTAGCTCTTCATTTTCTGCTTCCAACGTTGGCTCAAACATGGCTCTGAGCACTATGTGACTTAACGTCTGAGGTCATCAGTCGCCTAGAACTTAGAACTAATCAAACCTAGCTAACCCAAGGAAATCACACACATCCATGCCCGATGCAGGATTCGAACCTGCGGCCGTAGGGGTCGCTCGGTTCCAGATTGTAGCGCCTAGAACCACACGGCCACTCCGACCGCCCCAACGTTGGCAAGTGTACGTGAACTACTCTTGTTGTTGTTATTTGCTGTCGAATCTGATCAGAAAGATCATATCACTGAACTGCTCATGGTATCTCACTGAGGTGTGTCCTACCTTCCTTTCCACTACTAATCTTACTCACGTTGTATCATTTTCTGCTGCTGTTGATGTTACCCTGTGCTGCTGTGATGAGACATCCTTGTGTACGTCCCTTTTCAATGACCCTCCACTGCGTCCGAATTGAGCCATTACTTGTCCTTTCCAGTTATTCTAACTTTCCTACTATGTTCAAACTTCCGACATTCAAATCTCTGACTCGCAGCATGCTATTCCGTTGTTGTTTATTTCACCTTTACATTTTATAATCTCCCCATTGCCAGTCCTTCCCGGTGATACGAATGCGGGACTATTCTGGAGTCTTTTGGCAATGGAAAGGCCTTCATGACACTTTTTCATTAACAGGCTACAGTTCCCGTGGATACACGTAGAGCATCTTTAATGCAGTGGATTCTACACCCTCTTACAGTCAATAATTCCTGATTCTTCCGCCTTTTAGGGTCAGTTTCCCACCCCAGTGGCAAGAGAGTGCCCGGAACGTCTGTCATTCCTACACCCTCCTAGACAAGGCTGTTGAAAGAACGAGGGTGCCTACTTACGCTTGAAATCTTCGACCTCCGTTTCTGACGATTTTTGTTCAAAAGTAACTTGCATACGTTTTGCGTTTTTAGGCCAATAACTTAAATGTCCTTCAAGAACTTGAATATGTGTTGAATCTAAATCAGAATGAATTTATTCATTGGTGATACTACGATATAGTTTGGCGACAGCACAGAACTCTCTGGTTTCTTGTCGTGTTATTAGAATGTATTTCTCTCTCAGCACACAAATTTATTTTGAATTCATAGGTATACCAATAATGCGAATAATTGGCACCAGGCCGTAGAATCGTTATATATGTTTTAACTTTTTTGATGAGCCTTGTGATCTGAAGCAGATCCCTGGCAAACAGAAATACACTCCACTGCAGTGCGAGTAGTTCCTGAGTGCGCTATTCAGATTACTGAAACCTCAGGCGATGAAGAGAATCTAGTGGCCTAGTTTGAACAAGGATCTGGTGCAATGTGAGAACGTAGAACTTTCCTTTTAACGCTACAAAACCAAAGGCAGCCCTGAGAACGAAAATGCATAGGCAGGCTCTTTATGTATACACATCCATTAGCGCAATTTGCTCTCAGAAACATCGCAACTTCACAAGTTTGCATGTATTACGACGCGGTCGTTCTAGGCACAGAATCTGTACGCAATGTCCGCAGCGTGTCGCTTGTTAATTTACTTTTACAGAATATGCTAAACTGGAAGAGATAATTTCAACCTGCTTACTTTGGGTCGTGTGCTATGATAATGTAAGTTCAAAAAAGATAAGTACGCGGTTTTGGGACAGACAGTGATAAGTATTCAACTCACTAAATACTAGTTGTAACCTAGGCGTTGTTTGTTAACATACGCCAAATGTGAACGATCCCAAGTGTACGATCAGTAAAAACTTATTTTCTTCCAGACTGTTAGTTTGAAGACAATAATCGGGAGAGGACACAGTAGATGATCTGTATGCAATCTGAAATAAAGACAGGCTTTGTTCATGTAAAGATATGCCAGCAGAAGCATTTCAGCTTGCTGTTAGCGGCTTTCACACTGACAGTTTCCGGCCTGCAAAGGAGTCTAACTTGGTGGTTGCATAGCTTGACTCAGGTGGACTTTCACCCGGCATGATACACGCTGATAGGAAAGGATTGATGATAAAGAAAAATACAGCAAGTTGTGTCGTTGCAGCATGAACCCCAGCCAAAGAACGGGATATTTAAACCGTATGTGGCACAAAAATTCAAATTTGAACATTTTTTATTATTTAGAATTTTTTAAACTAACTGTCTGATATATCTCTATTTCTTTCCTGTCAATTTACGTACGTGAAAGGTAGTTCCTAAGTTGATCTCTTCGTATTTCAGTATATGAGTATCGAATTTCTGATTGGTAGCAAAATTGTCATGACATGTATTGAAATTTATAGTTACTGTAACTTCGCAACCTGTGATATTTTCTGCTTGTGAATCGTGAAAACCTTTACAAGCATTCACCACATTCTTTCAAACAAATGTTCACGTGAAAATTTTACAAATACGAGTAAAAACAAGCATGAAACATGTATATTAGTCTTACGGGCGCACAAAGTTTTACAGAATCAAATGGTGACACATTTAAAAGCAGAGAGGAAATCCTTTAATAGAAATGTCCAACATAAAACTGTGAAAGAGAACATACATGATACGTACCTTAATTAGCTTAACAGATATATCGAATTCCCCTCTTAGTCTTTGCTCATATGGCGCATTATACCACAGAATCGAACAAGAAGGAAGTTTCAGATCTGAAAAGAGACCACTGACTTGTACCACAAGCAGGCCAGAGTGGCCGAGCGGTTGTAGGTGCTACAGTCTGGAGCCGCGCTACAGCTACGGTCGCAGGTTCGAATCGTGCCTCGGGCATGGGTGTGTGTGATGTCCCTAGGTTAGTTAGGTTGAAGTAGTTCTAAGTTCTAGGGGACTGATGACCTCAGAAGTTAAATCCTATAGTGCTCAGAGCCATTTATTTGTACCACAGGCAACACATAATAAGATGCAAAGTTTTACAAGAACACATGCTCAGAGGCGGCAGACAGCACTACCACTACCCAATGAGCTAGACAAGCATGATACCAAAGACATCAGAAAGAAACACAGTGCCATTCGAACCACAATGGTCAACAAAACTATGTCGCTCCCACACAGATGAGGACGATAATCTGATGCTGTAATTTTAGCATTCGCTCATACAAGAACGTGACAGGCATAGCCATGTCCCCAAGCGCTGTACCCCACACACAGAAGTGAGAAAGTGGCGAGCCGACATGTTACATCAGTTTCCTGTGAGTCCGCAGCGCAGAGATGGGAGAAACAGAACGGCTAAAACCGATAGCAGTGCTTTAGTTCTGAGTAACCGGTGTTTTTCAGTATTTGTTTTATCTCGGCTATAACAGGTTCCTTTTATTTATATGTTAGTAACAACAAGTAAGAAAACCGGCATATCAGTTAATCGTAGTAGCAGTAGTGCTAAAATTTTTGGGCTTTCAGTAAAGTTTCCTTTTTAAGAAAACGAGTAACGTTTATTCATAAAATACAGTTGCTTTGAAATATTGAATTATTATAAAAATTTGGGAAATTGCTTAGTACTTTTAGTAGCAACGACTACAGTTAAAAACTATCAACAAAAACGTTACATAAAAATCGTTACAGCATTGCTGAGGCAACTGCGTACGTGTTGCCATATGGTGTGGTTATTAGATGGTAGTACGTACGTGCGTTCCTCAAAGATGGTCCCCATTTGGTCTATACGGTAGTTCTTCCCTGTCGTCCTCCTACATCATTTGTGTTGCAGAACGGTAGCATCCCTAGTCTGTAACAAGTTTAGTAGGTGTCGTAGCAGTGAAATACTGTGCTCCATTTGCTTTACAAATTTAGGAACTGGAGGAAGTAGAAACAAACTTGCGCCACCATTGTAAGGAGAAAACAGCCGCTATGTTCCTTGGAAGAGACTGATATATGTATAGCCCTACTAACATGCTATAAACTTGGGCTATGGTCTCGCCGCAGTGGTAACACTGGTTCCATTCAGAACACTGTCGGGCTTGGCTAACACTTGGATGGGTGACCGTATTGGTCCGCCGAGCGCTTTTGGCAAACTGGGTTCACGCAGCCGTTGTAAGGCTAATTGAGAAGTTTCTTGACTTAGACGTTGTGGGTCTGGCCACGAAAACTGACAACAGCAAGGAGAGGGGTGTGCTGACCATTTCCGCATCCAGTGACTCCTGTCAGTTGAGAATGACACGGCAGTCAGTCTGTACCGGTGGGCGTTCCGGGGCTTGTTCGGACGTAGTTAATAAACTTGGGTCAATAATTGAACCCTTAATTTTTTTGACGCTTCAGTGTGAAAAGTTGATACCATCCAATAGGAACGAAGCAGGGGAGTCATCAACTTGTGAACAGTCGCCCTCACTGTCGTCGCGCCCATCTTCCTTGACCTTCGCAACCAGTTGGTGGAGTCATTGAGACCGGTTTCTGCTGCAGCCTAACCCCCATATCGACTGAGCTCTCAGGTTCCTTCACATTCATTAGAAGTGTGCAGTATTTCTTCGGAGTCTACTTTTATTACTGGAAGCAATAGTAATAAAAACCGGCAAATTGATTATTTCATAAAGTGATTACTTTGAACGCTTTCAACTGTCGGCGTCACCGAAAACCGGTTGTTTCAGCGATAGCTGCCACCCCTATCGCGGCGTTCCTTCGGGCATCGTGTGTGATGAAAGGCTGCAACCTGTAGTCAATGCTGGTTATGCCACTACATCCACATGGGCGCCGTACGGAGTGCATGTCACCGATAAACGGCACACAAGCGAAAAGTCTGCCATTCACGGGCAAGGCTCAGGGCTGTCTTCATCACACATGGTCGTGGCCATAACTCCAATACCGAAACTGGCTGCCACCCAAGGCACTCCAGCGGATCACGTGTTCCCTTCCTCTTTTGTAGGCTGACTCCTGACTGAGAGCCCGCTGCTGCCAGTGCTGCTACACTTCCGACTTGGCCACAGATGAGAAACCCAACAGTAAACTTACGGCAAGGCTCTCTGATATCGAAATCCAGAGACGTGCTGGCATGGCTCAGCGCCCTTCGGGCAGGTTACCGACAAACCATAGTGAATTCTCCATCGTGACCATCACTGGACAGAAACAAAGTAGTTTAAAAATATATTATGGTAACTTCACTACTCGAGACACCGTCTGAAAGGACAACCATGCGAACCACATCCATAAAAGCCAGCACTGAGCGCGTATCATTACATCGCCGTCGTTGAAGCCAGCACCCACTTGCAGTCTCATGAGATGCGGGGACGCCAAGAGAATTCATATTACTTCGAAAATCGATACACTTGTTCTCGAAACCTAAGCATCACGTGGGAGTCTAACTGTATTGTTTTTTAAATGAACACTCGGCTGTTTGAATGTATAGTTGTTTATTTAATTACGATCCAGGTTTCGGCCTTTTATGCCATTTTCAAGGATTTCACTATCATTAAGACTCAAGGACGTCTGTTCATCTTGTACATAACAAAGCAAACCTGTTTCTACTAATATAACGTGCTCCCACTATTTTTTACTGATCTTTACACAATATGATGATTTTACATCTGGCATTTCTTGTCGAGCCATTTTTTTTAAATTTATTGCCAATTTGAACTTAATTTCCTGCACAATATGATAATGACATAAATTCAATCACTTGAAAATGGCACAAATTTCCGAAAGCTGGGTCTTAAATAAATCAACAACAAAGCAATCACATGACTGTATGTTCATTTAAAAATTTTATATGAATGTTGCTTAGCATCTTCAAAAACTGTTAACTGTATTGTGAATTTAATAACTGTTTCCCATACCTTTGCTAGAAAAGTGAAAGACCATTGATGTTTCGTATCTACATATACACACTGACAGCTTCGTCTACAGGTGTTTGACACGTTTTTTCATTGCGGATGCTAATATGATGAATGAGTCTACCCTTTCGAACCTAATAACAATTCTTCCCATTTCTTTTTTTTATTTATAGTAATGTTTAAAAGAGCAGAATTACATAAACAATATCGACCCCAAGAAACCTAAAAAAATGTTTCTTGCGATAGCGACTGTTTATGTTCATTTGAAAGTAATTAAAAAACCTGCTGTATTCCAATAGAAATAGTGTGAAGAATTACCATAAAATTATATACCTGGAGTAATCAAGACTGCCTGTAGGAGATACAGGGTGGTTATAACTAAGCTTTCGCTACTTAGAGAACCTACGTGAAAAACTAGCGATCGGAGGCCAATGAAACTTTGTGGAAACATTTGTAAGGACATGCGAAAAAGAAGTAACAAATAAATCATCCAAAAAATAAATCTGTGTGAAATCTTATGGGACTTAACTGCTAAGGTCATCAGTCCCTAAGCTTACACACTACTTAACATAAATTATCCTAAGGACAAACACACACACCCATGCCCGAAGGAGGACGCGAACCTCCGCCGGGAACAGCCGCACAGTCGATGACTGCAGCGCCTGAGACCGCTCGGCTAATCCGGCGCGGCCCAAAAAAAACACATTTTAAAATCCCTAAGAAGGAGTAACTTTTGTTAATTGCGTGCCACATATACGTTCCACGTTACTATTGTGGCTCAGGTACATGGTTGACTTGTAACGAACATGCTGTTATCAGTTGCAAGTCAACCATGCATCTATGTTATCCTCTGGTTTTATCTGAACGCGTATTCTGATGATGGAAAATCCCAAAACGTGTCAAAATGGAATAACATATGATGGAATACTGGTTTCTAGTTTCCAGTACATACCATTCCTCCTGCTACGACCACTTCACCAAATTGCAGACTACGCAAATTAATCGACTTAACTGCGGCAGGGGTCTTCACTGGGAACGGATCGTGTGATTAAAAATGCGTTAACTTGGAAAAACGCTACGAACTTACGCGCCAACCTAATAATTTGGCTATCTTGAGCACGTCAAAAATTGATCAGGTCGTTATGGATTCAGATTCAAGTCGAGGAAACTTAAGATGATACTTGTTATGTATTCAGTCTCTGCAGCAGTCAATGGGGGTAGTAGTACAACAGGTTTCTTTTCATCGGTCATCTCCTTTGATGTGGCCCACCACAAATTCCTCTTCCGCGCCAATCTTTTCAACTCAGAGCGGAGCTTACACCTAATTCATCAATTATTTTTTGGACGTATTCCAATTTCTGTCTTCATCCACAGGATTTACCACATACAGCTCCTTCTAATATCATGGAAGGTGTTCCTTGTTTATTAGGGCTCGGCTGTCAACCTGTCCCATCTTCTTGTCTTTGTTGTCCACATTTTTCCTCTCCGATTCTGTGGGTGATATTAACATTATAAGCAGCACTTTGCTACATTCCTTATTTATTCCTTCTGACGTACTAGTACGCGCGAAGGGCCATTCCGGCACATCGAACTTATTTCTTATCTGTCCACAAATGTAAATATTCTTCTATAGTGCCACATCTCAGACGCCTAGATTCCACTTTCTCCCGCTGTACTCCATGTGAATATTCCCACAAATTTCTTCCTCACATGAACGCCTATATTCGAAACTAATACTAAACTCCATTCAAAAGTAACATCTTGTTTCGCCCACAAAAATTCATTCATTACGCATTTTATTACATTATCCTTAACTTCTTAGTGGTATATCGTCTCTCTCTCTCCTTTTTTCCCTTTTTTATGAAAGATAGTGGTTTGTTAAGTTTGGAATCCTGGATGAAAATATTTATAAGTCGTGACATCCCATACATCTCGCACACTCAAAACAGCAGCTAAGATATATGCTAATAATCATCAGTTTTGCTGCTTAGGCAAATAATTCTGAGTAAAGTGACTAGGTTGGGTTGTAACAATTTAGTTATGTTGTCAACACATAGGGTTAGCTGAAAAAAAAAGCGGGTGTCCTGTTTAAAGCTTTTTTATTTAACGCCCGATAAATGAATATTGTTGCAGAGAGAGACTTTACATAATCACGTATGTAGATGCACTATCATTCTCACTCTTAAGCTAATTCTTCGTTAAACAATTACATATTATACTGTTAATTAGGATTTGAATAATATTTACGGCAGTGATAACAGGATTTTTACCAGTCAGCGATGTAATCATAAGCAAACATGAGCCTCATATTTATTATCTTTGTGTTCGTCGTGTATATTTAATGAAAACTTTTCTGCAAAAAATATTTTCTTTTCCTAATAGCAAAATAATTAATCCTTCTTTTGTTTTGTCATCTTGTGGGTGAAACTTGAAAATTATGTGTTTAATTATATTTCATGTAATGGCTGCCAATGTGCCATTATGACAAAAGAATTACAGAGGTCCAGTGACAATACCTCAAATCTAGCGATAATTAATTATGTACACTTGATTCTATTCGCGTGGAGGAAGAGGTATGAAATGAGATTAAAAGGACGAATACTTTTTATACATATATTGTGATAAACCTTACATACAATTAACAAAATCGTGCGTTCAGGAGCAACCTCGAACAAAAACTTCTAATGAAGTGGAGAGCTGGCCATTTTCTTAATTCATGTTCTTTTTTTACTTAGAAATTCCATGATATGATACACTAAAAGTCTTTGTTACCTGTTACAAAGAAATATATTCATTATTAATATTTTTATGTTCAAATACGTAAAGATGGAGAGCTTTGTTACTGACACAGTTCACTTTTGGTTGTCGTGACATTTTACTACTGTTTTTAGAAGGCCTTCCAGGAGACGGGACTGTGGACAGAACTGTTTGCCTTCCTCCCACGAATAAAAGCAGTACCCAAACCTTGGCTTCATATCGTTCTAGTAACACTGGAGAACAGTACTGACCTGGGATGAGATCACGCCGAATCCTTGATGTCAGCTTTGGGTTCTCGTTTACACGTTGTCTCGTTTACATGTTGTCTCGTTTACATGTTGTCTCGCAGTTGCTTTGTGCTCATTATGATCTCCCCATTAAGGAGAAATGATATCAACTATTAAGAACCAAAAGATCATCATATGTGTTGCATTACGACCTGATAAACACTCGGCCACAGACGTGGACGCATTGGGCTTTTCCCAGTCATTATTTTTATCAATTCTACTCATAAATTCGGTGTTTTCTCTCTTGTCTTTAATGATTATAGCGGGAATGGGGGGTTTGGGAAGTGATAAGGTAGCGGGGATAATTTCTGTCAGGATATTAGCACGAAAATTTTAATAAATTATTCTTCTACTATATGATAAATATTATTTTTTTTCAAATACGTCTCCAAATTTTATTACAAAATAACATATACTCAATTTGGTAGTAACCAGCTGTATTAATGAAATTAATAGTAACAAATACTGTCCTTAGCTAACAGAACTAATTAGTAAATTTTACTTATAACATCAGTTACATTATTAAACAGAAAACGTTAGCTAGCTGTGTTAATTTAACTCCCTTGTCTCAAATCAAAGATGAAGTATAGTTCTAGTTCACTAGCGTTGGTATAATGAGCCGACTAATGACACTTAGGAGGTAATAATCAATGGACAGGAGAACAAGTAACGGATTACTATAACCTGCACAAAGGAATAGAAGTAAGAACAGCATTTCGACGGTTAAATATATCAATTCAAACACCAGTTAAATGTGGTCGCTGAAGGGCATGGGAGATGGACAACCATACTTGACTAATACTTTAAAATATCAGCAGAATACAAACAAAGATATTTATGGTCGAGTGCTGTTAACTATATTCTACATCGCTGCACCCGAAATCATCATAGCTTAAGTATAAAAGACAATAGTTTTAGTAAAATTATTCGACTGCTGAGGTTACAATAAAAAAAGGAACAAAATATTCAATCATGCGACTCAGACGAATATAGATACGTGGTATCACTCGAATAAATGGCACTGGTGAATACATATACAACATGTGTATCATGGCTGACAGCAGTACGCTAAAGTTCAACATCAGTCCTCGGTGAGATCCAAAACGACAATGTTTAACATAAAGTTGTCACTAAAATAATTTTACTCTGGGACCATCCTCGAGTAACGATATCATAGCCGTCGGTATCGTATGTCATTGTTAATGCACGCGGACTTATTTCCTTCCTTTCGATGTAAACCACCTGGCCAGGACTGTAGGAAACGCACAAGAAAGAAAGATCGCGAATAGGAGCCTCCCAGTCGGCCACAGCAAGTAGCGATGTCATCAATTAGCACATCTAAAACGTGAGCGGAAATACGCAATTCCTCCAGCACCCGACTACCTTGTCGAGCTTCACCGCTCCGTGTATGTCGATATACGCCGACTGCCCCCTTTTGGGCAAAGAAGGTAAGCACATTGTCGATACCGTGCGCACACGCTGTTCATTAAATAAGAATGTGGTGTAAAATGATCACCTATTACATTTGGTAATTCTACCGAAATATTTCTTCCTTTGAGCCATATGGCGTACCTCGTCTGGCAGCCACTAGTCACGGTTCCCCTTGCACATTTTACTGGATCTGCTTTTATCCTGTTTGAAGCCTAAAACGAAAAACTGTGGATATAAACCTGTTACCATTTCTATAAATTAACTGATGAAAAATAACCTGGCAAAACCTTGAAATGAAGCATTAACTACTTCATGTCATGATAGATTGACCCGACAGTATGAAAGGAGGAGAGGAGTACTGTGTTGTCAGTAGTAGCGGAATGTTCCGCTAAGGAGAAATCGGAGACTTCTTTTTGGACATCATCTACGTAACAGGTACATTGGGGACACTGCAGTCCTGTAGCCCAGTCGACTGTTTGTAACGCTATTGTGTAGGAAGAACCCCAGCTAAGTCAAGACCAGCCTGAACTCTGGTTGCGAAGGAAGGGGTCCGTCAAGCACTGTGGAGGGTGGTTGTTAAAATTCGTGTGTAATCACTGAAAGGAACCTCTCGTGCTACCAACAGACTCACTAGATCAATTACTGTGTGGAAGGAGTTGAGGAAAGAATGAGGTACAATAGTCAGTTTCTGTAGTTGCCGATAAACGATGATTGAGGCGGTGTAAAGAGCGAAACCCCCGGACAGTGGATGACTTGAAATTAGTGTTTTGCAGTCATGAAACGAGTTATATGTGGTGGCAATCTGATGGACGGGTTTGGGCTTGATGAATGATCGGAGAACGTAACCTGCTACTGCTATAGTGCCAGGTAACTAGGGGATGGTGTTACTTTTGGGGGTATCTTTCATGGTTAGGATGTAGTACCCTTATCGCGATTTAGAAAACATTAAATGCGTTTGGATATGAACAAATTTTACAGCATTGTTTGGTGCGTACAACACAACAGAAGTTCTTAGATGATGACTGTATCAGCATGACAGGACACGCTGCTAGCAACAACAGTATTTTTCTGCCAAGTGGCCGCTAACGCCCCACTTACCGGCCATGGAGAGTAGCGTATTTTCGCGTCAGTGTACTTTTCCTCGCCTTGATCCTGCTATCTGGTTAGGTGTGTAGTTCGACAACCTCCTTGACTGTGGTTCGAGTATTTGTTTCTTTTAGACTACTTTCGTCGTAGTGGGTCCTTCTCCTTCTGGAGGTTCTAACATCGGATTCTCAAGATTCAATGATGTCCGCCGGTTCCGCCGTGCCTGGGTTATTCCATCGTTGTGTTGATTATCTGGTGTTAGGTAGAAGTTGCAAGAGTGTTGGGTGGCGTTTAAACTGTCACTAGTCAGAGTTGCCATCCAGTTAAGTGAATACTGCTCTTGGCTGCCTGTATCATCGATTAGGCAATTGAGCGGCTTTCCCAGGTCGATCCTTGGAGCACTGCCTGAGCCTCACTTCTCTCTTGATTTTATCAGATTCTGATATTTGTCGATAAGGCCTTCAGACGTGAATGCAGTTTGTCTTAAGAATTTTTAATTCGATATTGTCTTTTAGTATGATTGTCCTTTTTTATAATATTTTAGTAAGAATTTGCTTTCTAGGGCTTCAGCCGTCAAATGTTTTTTGAGATATTACTATTGGGGATTTCAGCCGACAAATAATTTGAATTTATGGTCAATGAGACCTTCAGCCATGAATGCAATTAAAGAATTTTTAATTAGATATTCTTCAAATGGTTCAAATGACTCTGAGCACTATGGGACTTAATTTGTGAGGTCATCAGTCCTCGAGAACGTAGAACTACTCAAACTTAACTAACCTAAGGACGATTCACACACATCCATGCCCGAGGCAGGATTCGAACCTGCCACCGCAGCCGTCGTGCGGTTCCAAACTGTAGCGCCTAGAACCACTCGGCCACAACGATCGGCTTAGATATTGTCTTAACAGTCAAATTTTATAATTGTTCCTTATTGTCAACCTTATATGTAATTCGTTCCAAATCAAGTGTACGTGATTTAAAAAAAAAATAAATTAATAAAATAACTGAGCAACCAACGATAACTGAGTAGGGCCCCATCCACACCGAAATTTTCCTTTTCCCTAAGTAAACATGTTTCAGAAAGATTTGAAAAGCATTGGATCGTGGTTGGATCTAACCAAGTGAGCTGTCTGACAGTGAGAAATTTGTTAGACCGTCATTCTTAAATATCTTGGCAGATTAAAAGCATGTAGCGGCATAGGCTAGAATCAGGGACCTTTTCTTTTTTCGGAATATGCTCTACCGAGATAGCTATCAAAATACGACTGACAATTCGCCGTCACAGTCTTAGATATTGCCATATCGAATTATGGTTTACTTATTAAGGGTTGTGCGACCGCAACTGTAAGATATAGAACAAGTCAAAATTTTTAAGTGGGCATCGTCAAATTTTTCATTGACCACTAGATCATGGGAGATGCGAACCCATCAGTGTAAAAGGAGACGGGGAGTGTTATCAGTAGAGAAGCAGTTCCAGCAAAATGGGCCGGTCAGGAGAGCCATTAATTGGGTGTCGCCTGAGTAACAAGTCTATCAGTAACGTGCTCACCGTTCTAAAGTTGCCCCGGTCGCATGTTGGTGATGTGACTGTCAAGGAACAACGACAGATAAACCAAAACCAGACAGTCCTCATGGACTGACCGAAGGGGATCGCATGTAATCAGTGGAAGGAGTTACTCCTGAGTTCTGAAGTGCTACCAGCAGTCAAACATAATGACTGAGCGTAGGGCGTCCAAAAGAATTTCACAGTGGTCACATAGCTCCTCATAAGCTTCAATTTGCACAGTCTATGTTACGTGAAGCTTGAGGTGATCTAAAGAGCGACACCACTGGACAATGTTGATTTCCCTAAATTTCGTAAGGAAAATTCCAGAATAGTTTCTTTGACAAGGGTATGACCGATTTCCCTAATCCGAGCTAGTACTCAGTTTCTAATGACCTCGTTGTCGATGGGACGTTAAGCACTAATTCCTCCTCCTCCGCAACTGGACCGTGGACGAGATGAATCGCGATTAATCTTATGGAAGAGTTTGGGTTTGATGAATGTCTGGAGAACGTTACCAGCCAGCAGTGTGGTACGGAGATGACGATGCTTGTATTAGCAAGACACTGCGTCCCAACATAAAGCAGCGTTTGTGACGCAATATTTTGCGAACAATAACATCCCTGAAATGGGCTGCCTACCTGGAGTTCTGATCTGAGTCCAACAGAATATATTTGGGGTGAGGTAGAACACTGACTTCGCTCCAGACTACAACATCCTACATAACTAATTTCTCTCGTTTCAGCTCTTGAGTAGGCAATGGCTGCCATACCTTCAAAGACATTCAGACACCTGAAAGTGTCTCCTGTGGAGATCAGGTCGTCATAAAGGCAAACTGTTGACACAGTCGTTATTAATTTTCACTAATAAATGTAAGGCTACTTTTATTATGTTGGCTTCATCAAAACCGAAAACTTCCAATAATCGAACAAAAATCAGCTTTAGATTTCCTCTCTCATACTATTTGTTCTTGTAACCCAAAAATTAGAGCAGGCTGCGCGAGATCTCACTGCAGATCACCGTTATCAGGAAATGAGCTGGCAGCTGGGTAGAGGGAATCAAAATGGGGAATACCTGCGAGATTATTTGCATTTGAGGCAACTGCATTATAGCCTTAGTGGAAACGGAGCAAATGGAGGTGGTTTTAATTTATTACCGGATCACAGAAAAATGTGTGAAGGCCAAGTGCATGCTTCAGTCTCTATGGTGTGTGTACTGTATACTCGATGAATTGCCCACGCAGTGGATCCACCGATATAAGTGCATCAGCTACGGAGTCATCTTTGAAATGATCTGAACTGATAATTGTAAGAAGCTGATTGTTACTAATTACATAATATAATGTCCCAATTTTTCACTAAAAGGCGGAATGGAGCTCTGAAAATTTCAAAATAGAAGAAACCTCTGGGTAGTCAAGCATATTTGATAGGACAGTCTTTATATCCCTGTAGGTATTCATTTATTAATTATTTCTATTGGAATGTCAAGAAATGCTATCTGATCACACAGTAAATCTCAAACGACGGTGCGTAAGAGGTGTACAAATACGATATGAGTATCTACAGTTAGTTTATTAAGCGTATATTCCAGGTATTCAACTGAAAATCATATTCATTTTGGCCCTAAAAAAGAAACAGATTTCTTTCCTAATCTGTTATTTGACAGACTTGTCTCCTGCGTACTTATTTTCCCCTAAAATGGACAATAAACCAGGATGATCTCGAAATTATATATCACTGCTCGTCGGTTAGTACAAAAAACTCTAGATACCCTAATCCAGTGACATGCCTTGTTCCTTATTTCCGAGGGCATTCAATACAGTTTCTCACTGTCCTCTAACGAAACCTGTACTAATCTGCGATACATCATGCCAGCCTTGTGTCTGGATTCAAGCGTTTCTACTAAACAAAGCACGAAATTTCATTATTAACGGAGAGAAATTGTCAGAGGTAAAACTAAACGGTCCAGACACATTAATGTTACCACCACCTGCTGCTTAAGTTCGTCCTCAACGTGCAATAATCACTCACTAATGGCAGGTGGCAGCACTAGCAGTTCTCGTAATGTGGAAACGGAGGGATTTATTTGACGTCCAAAAGAGCCATAATTGGTGGACACAATTCCGAAACATTTAAGTCTGTAAACAGTTTCTCGGTCGCCATGGTTAAAGTTTACTGTCAATGGCCAAATGGTGCTATCCAAAACCGACGCAGAGCCAAATATGGTGCACCGTGGGCCATAAATGACAGGGGTGAGTGGACATGCGTACAGGCAAATAGACATGCAACTGTTGCTCAACTGACTGCCCGGATGAAGCGAGGGGCTACCAACACTGTCTCCTCGACGACTGTTCGGGGGACATTGCTGTGAAAGGCCGTCTGCAGCAGTAACCTTGTAGTTGCAGCCATTTTGAGTACATTCGTGATGAAGGCTTGAATTTACACGCCCGTACCTCAACTGGATGTCCTCTGAGTGACGAAAAGTGGCCTTTTCAGGTGACACACGTTTTATGTTCTATCAGGCAGATGGCATTTGGCGTGTACAATATTCAATGTAAACCCAGCAGAAAACGTCGGAAGGGTCCGTGATGGGGAGGATATGTTCTGGGGAATGTTTCGGTGCCATTACCTTGGTGGTCTATTGAGTTTGAGAAGCACAATGGATCAAAAAAGGTGTGTAGATGTGCTCTGGGACCATGTCCACCCCCAAATACAGTTTGTCTCCCTCCGCACGACGGCATCGGTCGGCACGACAATACAACTTGTGACGTAGTTCGCAGTAGATAAGAGTGGTTCGAAGAGCACCAGAATGAGTTCACCGTACTCCCATTGCCACCAGAGTCTGTGGACCTAAACCAAATCGGAAATCTATGGGAGCGCCCCAATTGGCCTCTTCGTACCATGGATCCTCACCCGAGGTACCTAGCGCCGCTGGACATTGGCACTCTAATCAGCATTGGTCTACATCACTGTCGGTACCTTCCAGAGTCTTAGTACTCTATTCCTGGACGTCCCACAAAAAGATGCTCAAATGTGTGTGAATTCCTAAGGGACCAAACTGCTGAGGTCATCGGTCCTTAGACTTACGCATTACTTAAACTAACTTAACTTAGGCTACGGACAACGCACACACCCTTGCCCGAGGGAGGACTGGAACCTCCGGCGCGAGGGGCCGCGCAATCCGTGACGTAGCGCCTAAAACCGCACGGCACTCCGCACGTCTCATAACCCTCCGCGCTGCAAACTTAGTTTCAGGATACTGACAGATTTTCACACTAATACGACTGGGCACTGTAGTTAGGGCATACATTAACGGAGTGTCAAAGGCCACTGTCTTTCATAGAATATGTAAAAGACATAGTGGATAATGACGTAAGGTTCATGAGGCATTTCTCGGAAGATGCTGTTGCGTACAGAGTAGTCGTAACGTTAGGAAACTGAAGGGAAATGCAGGAAGACCTACAGATGTTCGACGCTTGGTGCACCGACTGACAGTTGACCCTCAGATACATATTTTCACATAAATAAGCAGAAAAACCCTTATTTTGTAATTATACTATAGCCAACCATAAACTGCTCCCCACAGACATCTCAGGCCGTAGCGACTGACTCTGCCTCTTGGGCGGGAATCCGGAAACCAACCGGAATTTCAGCGGATATACGATTTGGTATTTGATGTCTTGGCTGGATATTAAAATAAATAAAGAGTTTCAATGTTTTAGTAAGCTCAGCCCCTTAGGAGTTGAACCGTGGATTAAAGTTTTTAAGAGAATATTTCGTTGTACTACGAAAAATTTTAAAGCTAAACACACGAAAACTGGTATTTCCACTTCTAGGTCAGACATAAAGAAAAATGTGTTAAGCGATGAAAGTTTCTTTGGAGACAACACCACAAACAGTAAAGTGCATAGTTAATAAAAATCTTGGACTTCAGCTACCAGAATGGCTTCTTGGTCACAAGTACATTCGGGGAAGACCATAGTATTATGACCTTAATTATAGTGATAAGTTTACAAGGCATTGCAATTCTTGAACAGCGTAAAAGTTCGATTAAAGAAAAACGAGAGAAATCTGTACAGACCGTACAGTCTACGAGAGCGAAGCAGAGGGCGCTAATCTTGTCAGAACATACGAACGTTAAACAATAAAATATATTGCTCTGAAATTTAGAAACATATAGCCTACAGAGGCCATCATTGACAATTTTAAATACTGTCATACAGTGAATGCGTGAACCAACATATATAACAATTAGAAGAACTTGCGCAATCTATGGAGTTTGAATGCAGTGCAGCGCTGAATTCGCGTGAGGATCCTGACGTATTTCAGAGAAGGCTGTTACTACTGAACTGGAACCCAACCCACAAATCCCCAGAACCGAAACTGCGAAGATAAGAGCAAGAAGAGATTAATGACCTCACGATATCACTCAGCATGGAAGAGTACTGGAGAAGGCTTTCAAACAAAGCAAGAATACAAAATCAGCTCCCTTGGATCACATACAAGTAGGTACCGAGAAAAATCAAACACTTTGGCGTTACAGCAAAGCAATGGGTTCTCCAACTTTTCAACAACTGTGTGAGCAGAGGCCAAACTCAAAGATATGGTGGAAGAGACGAATAATTGCTTTTCTGAAACTTGACAGAGAAGGACATAATCCAAAGAACTTTAGATCAGTCGCGGTACTATGTCACGTTTCCAAATTGCTGTAAAGACAGATTTTAAATCACCTACTGCCCGTAACTGACTCTCTGCTCATATATCAGCAGTCCGGATTTCGACCTGGAAGAAGCTGTATCGGAAACCTTCTGAATTTCACAGTATATATTAGTGGGGTTTATAGTTCTTAAGGTAACGGAAGTGGTATTCCTCGACAGTATCGGCAGCGCATGACACTGTCAATCACCAGTAAATACTAGTTATGGTCTACAACTTAACTGAGGATTTGAGCCTACCCAGACTTATCGCCACTCTCTCGTAGAATCCAAGGTTCTCAGTCGTCTAACAAGATTACCGTAGATGTTGCAGTCTACAGACACATGGGCTCTTGCAGGGAAATGTCCTGCCTTCAATTCTTTTCAATCTATACTCGAATGACCAACCTGTAGCACCCAATAGCAGGTGCTTCTTGTGTGCCGATAACTTTTCTCTAGCTGCCCAGAGCACAGATTTTGAATCAGTAGAGAGCGCCCTCGCGGATGCATTTACGCAACTTTCTAGATACTACAGTACAAACCAACTTAGATCAAATCTCACCAAAGACACAAGCATTTGGTTTTCATCTGATAAACAGAGACGCTGGTCATAGATTAAAGATAAAACACTCGAGTGTTGCACCGGAACACTGTGAGGTACCCAAATATCTAGAAGTGACGCTTGGTAGATCTCTTATCTTCAAGAAACACTCCATCATCTGCAGGTCAAAATATCCTACCAAGAAGAATATTTTAAAGAAAACGGCCAGGTAAAAGAGCGGTGAAGGGGGGGGGGGGGGGGGGCGTCTCCAGGGTTTGGAGGCAAAGAGAGAGAGAATCGTCCACCTGAAACTAAACGAGCTCCTATGATGGCACTGAGTTATTCTGAGGCAGAGTATGTTTGTCCTGTTTGGTGAAGTTCAGTACATGCCAAACAGATGGACATAGCTCTCAATGACAACTACAAAATGATAACAGGTTGCGTGAAATCCATTACATGCGAATGACTGTACCATGCCACAGAATTAGCCCCAACTGCTGTTCTAAAATAGCTATGAATGAGGAAATAAAGTGGAGTGGAAAGAGATCTTCATCTTTATGGGCACCAACGACACCCGCAGTGTCTGAGATCAAGTATGAGTTCCCTTAGAACGTCGATGGACTTAGAACCACAGTTGAAAAAAACTAGGTTGCAGTTATGGAGGACTACAATCTACATTCCCCCTGGCTAGATAAGAGTTATTGAGATTTAATCTCCTGGATACGTGAGTAATGGATAAATTAGAAACCTCTGAATAGATTGAGATTTGGAGTTGGACGATCAAAGGTTAATTAGGCACTTTGAGGCTACACTGATCAACACAATATGTAGTATGAGAGTGGCGAGGACCAGACTGATCGTCATATGCTTCAATGCCGACTGTGTCCAGCCTCCTCGACATAAGATGAACTTCGTCAATCAAAAGGAAATGTAATGGAAGTGGCAAAGTTTTGAGCCAAAGAACTATGGTCATAACAGTGGGTAATATGTGTGTTAATGATAAGAGAAACAAAAGAACAGAGAAAACTGAAACCGTGAGGCCGAAATATAAGTGACAAAAACGATGACTTAGCACATGGCGCTGTTTGTCATCTCACAGCTGAAGCGCTATATAGTCATGTCCACAGACTGTAAACAGTGATGGCCATCTGCGATTGCAGTTCCTACATTCACGTATGTTGAAGATAATGAATAGGCCAACACTGCTCTGACTCACGGTGGCAAGTTCAAAGAGTTGATCGTGTACCCATCTGAGTCGTATTGCAGCAGCCATTGGTCTGAAGAGAATCTGGCAAACTGATGGAAGGACGACTGCGCTCTGACGTTTTATTGCTTGTCAGCTTCCACACACTGGTGTGCATCCGACCTCAGAAAATAGGGATGCTGCCAGCCACTGGGACGGGCTATGGTTAAGGAATGGCTGCTGGGACCTAGAGAGGACACTGTTTCTTGTTGACAGAGGTTGGTCCCACTTCACTACCCCCTGAAGGTTCTGGGTTAGAATAGACTCAAAGTATTCCTGCCTGTCATAAGAGGAGACCAGAAGAATTCTCCTACTCTTTGACTTAACCAGTTATGGTCCCATTCTAGGATCTGACTTCAACCTTTCCAAATTCTGCAGAAGTATGGCCATTTGGGGAAGGACGATTATTGGTATACCATGTACCCATCATGTGCTGTGCAACTCCACCCATCCTCCGGCTATATGGGCCAGGACGCCTTTCATGGTGTGTAATTTTTATCAGTTGTCCACTTCTGCACCCATGATGATAATGGATCTTTGTGCAGCCAGTATCCTGCGCAGTAGCCGGTCTGTTGTGGAGGGGTCGTGGTGTGGCCTCTTGGCTGTAGCCCCCTGACAACACAAGGATTGCATTGCTGATGCCTGAGCTGCCAAGGAGCAAATGCCAATCATCTTGGGGCTTCATCACTCCCAAAAATGGTCATCATGCGTGCTGACCTTTGCTGTGGCTGGGTGGCGCCCACAGGGAGAGCTCCTGATCTCAGCGGTTGGCACCAGGGCAGATGACCTGCAATAAAGTGGACCAAGTATCTTTTGCTGGTGGCCAAATGACCAGAGCAGTCGCTGAGAAAGGAATGCTAGAGTTCAGTGCAGCGAAGTATGATCCAAAATCGTTCCCACCCTAGGTACACCATGGGTGGAATGTAAAGCTACAGGATGTTTTCTCACCACAAAGAATCTGTTTTTTGTTGAACACCTAAAGGATAAGTTTGGGGAAGTGGTGATGCTGTCCAAAATAAGAAATGGGTGGGTCCCGGTTAAGACAGTATCCCCAGCCCAGTGATAGGTGATGCTCGCCTGTGGCAAGCTGGGTGACATTTGCATTTCATTCACTCGCCATAAAAGCCTAAACCTGGTCCAGGGAAATGTTTTTCATCCAGACCCCCTATTGCAAATTGGAAATTTGTCGTAAAATCTTAAGAGACAAAACTCTTGAGGTCATCGGTCCCTAAGCTTACACACTACTTCATGTACCTTAAACTAACTTATGCTAAGGGCAACAAACACACCAATGCCGGAGAGAGGATTCGAACCTCCGGTAACGGGGAGCCACGCAGACCGTGACAAAACGCCTCAGAGCACACGGCCAGCCCTCGAGGCTCTCCTATCGCAGGATGACGAGGAGCTATGTGCCATCACTTTGTCTAATGTGTCTATAGGGGACTGAAGCATAATAGGGTAGCTACCAGTTCCTTCATCTTGGCGATTCGTTACCTAAGAGGGTCAAGGTGATGGTGTACTAATATTATGTAAAAACATACATCCCTCCCCCTGTGCAGTATTTTAAGTGCTAGAATATCAGGTACAAGTCATCCCAGTGCCGTTCCAGTCCCCCTGCTCGCCAGACTGCATGGTTCTTCAACAGAGGGAAGTTATTAGCTACAAGACCCTGTATAGACTTACTTACCAAGAGGCTAAAATGAAGTTTGACCAGCAGAATCCCGTTCCATTTATTTCCTTCTATGCTTCAGCTACAATGACGTCGTCTTACTGGCGGCGGTTGCCCCCCATATGTGCCTCCTACAGTGTACTGGCAGCACTAATTTCCCAACTCCCCCCTCCGTCTGTGGCAATGATATCGATAATCTACTAACTCAACTCGACCTCTGATTCCTCAATAAAGGTGTCCCTACTCATTTCAGTGTGACTCTTTGCACCTACTCGGCCATTGATCTCAGTTTGCAATCCTAGCCTTCTACCTGTATCCTTTGGACAGCTCATGACGACTTGTGTGCTAGCTTTCTTGTCACTTCCCTAGTGTCACTCACCTGTATACATGCCTAGATGGCCTCTTACCAAGGCTGACCGGGATGCTTTCATTGCTGCTACCACCACTGGATCTTGATTGCCTGGTAACATCGACATGGTGATACAGAATGTTACTTCAGCCATTGATTTGCAGCTGAATCGGCCATTACCAGGTTGGCCCCA
Organism: Schistocerca piceifrons; assembly: GCF_021461385.2. Classification (NCBI taxonomy): domain Eukaryota; kingdom Metazoa; phylum Arthropoda; class Insecta; order Orthoptera; family Acrididae; genus Schistocerca; species Schistocerca piceifrons. Next base: position 243,692,169 of record NC_060144.1, read on the forward strand.
GCGAAAGACAGTGCCCTGGTGGTCGTCAGATATCGCTGCAGTCTTTAGAGATCGTAGGCTGGCCGTCTAATGTCGTCTATCAATCGAGCACCTCACTGCCATCAAATGGCCCCCTGACCAGTTCTGTCAACTAGTTAAAAGACAGGAGCAGAGTGCGTGAAATACTACACCTCCACTACTGGTACACGAACCTCTCTTTCCCAGGTTTACACTAACATCAGATCCATTAACGGATATTAGACCCTGCAGGTGTACCTGGGATTTCTATGCATGTAGCTGCTTATAACTAACACAGCCAAAATCACAGAACGATTTGTTGAGCATTATGCTTGAACCTCTGTGTCTGAGAACTACCACCCAACCTTTTGTACCCCAAAGCAGCATGTGGAATGACAATGCCTATCTTTTACTACATGCCACGCTCAGCCGTATAATGCTCCATTCAGTGATTGGGAAGTTCTCAGTGCCCTTGCACACTGACGCAACACAATCCCTGGGACAGGTAGCATCCATTCCCAAATGTTTATCAGCGAATTACAAGCGCCATACCCTAGCCGTGCCGGCCGGAGTGGCCGAGCGGTTAAAGGCGCTACAGTCTGGAGCCGCACGACCGCTATGGTCGCAGGTTCGAATCCTGCCTCGGGCATGGCTGTGTGTGATGTCCTTAGGTTAGTTAGGTTTAAGTAGTTCTAAGTTCTAGGGGACTTATGACAACAGCACTTGAGTCCCATAGTGCTCATAGCCATTTGAACCATACCCTAACCGTCTTCCACTGCATCTGGAGCGATAGCGAATTCCCGTCGCAATGGCGAGGAAGTATCACCATTCCTATGGTGAAACCTGGTAGGAATCCCCTAGAGATGGACAGCTACCACCCAAGTAGCCTCGCCAACGTTCTGTGCAATCTGCTCAAATGTATGGTGAGATGGCGGTTGTGTTCCTTTTTTGAGTCTCGGGCCCTTATGGCTCCATCCCAGGGCCGTTTTCGGCTTGGTCGTTCCACCACTGGAAACTTGGTCCACCTGGAGTCTACCACCTAACCGCCTTTTCTCGACGTCATCACCTTATTGCCATCTTTTCTGACCTGACGGAAGTCTATGACACCACTTGGCAGTACAACATACTTGATACATTACACGAGTGGGATACCCGGCGCCTTCTCCCACATCAGAGTCGGTGCTTACACGGTTCCTAAGGCATCCAAGAGAATGGGGTTCCACAGGCTCTGTACTGAGAGTCTTTCTATTTGGTGGCCATTAAGGGTCTCACATCAACTGTTGGATCCTCAGTATCACGCTTCTTGTATGCTGATGCCTTTAGCATTTTCTTTTGCTCATCTATTGGTGTGGCTGAACGTTGGCTGATGAGGTGATGAGAGACGTATGAAAGGCGCAGTCATGGATCCTCAACCACAACTTTAAGTTTTCAGCAGACAAGACTTCTATCACCATCATAAACTTCGCCCACACCCACAACTTTATCTCGGTGACCATTTCCTTAATGTAGTTGACTCCCATCGCTCTTTAGCACTTTTAGTGTGTTTTCGACGCCAACTGCACTTGGAATCCCCAACTTTATCAGATTAAGCAAATTTTCTGGCAGAACATTAACATTCTTCGATGTCTGAGTCACACCAACTGGGGTGCAGTCTGCCCTACACTGTTGCAGCTGTGCAAAGCCATTGTACAGTCCCATTTTGGTTGTGGAAGCCTGGTGTGTGATTCAAAATCGCCTTCAGCATTTCGAATGCTGGGCCATATATACCACTGTGGAGATCGACTTGCCGTGGGAAATTTCTGAACATGCCCTGTGAATGACCTGCTTATGGAATCAGGGGTGCGGCTGGTCCTGGCGGAGATTCGAGTCCTACCTCGGGCATGGGTGAGTGTGTTTGTCCTCAGGATGATTTAGGTTAAGTAGTGTGTGAGCTTAGGGACTGACGACCTTAGCAGTTAAGTCCCATAAGATTTCACACACATTTGAACATTTTTTTAAAAAAATTAGGTGTTCCTCTATTGCAGATCAGTTTTACTGTGCAAATTTACAGCTTGCCTCAACAGCCAAATTACTACCTCCTTTTTCCTAACACAGAGACTCATCTCCTTCGATGGCGGCCTAGATAGGGAATTACAATTGCAGTCTGTGTCCGGTTTCTTCTCAGTTTTCCCTCTACCACTTCTCCTCTGGGTCCACTTACATAGGCCTCCCTCGAGAGTACCTTGACCACAGCTTAGTCTGGACTTGTCATAAGACCCAAGAGACTCAGTTCATCCTGCGGCCCCCTGTCGCCTTTTCTCTTTGATCTTGACTCTTCCAAGTGTTCGGAGATGGTTTACACTGATGGTTAAGACAGTTGGTGGTCACATTGGGTTCGCTTATGCTGATGCAGGACGTACGGAACATTGCTCCTTGCCAGATGGCTGCAGTGTTTTCACTGCAGATCTGGCAGCAATTTCTCGCGCTCATGATCATATCCATTCCTTTATCAATTGGAGCGATATCGTGAGTGCCTTCCAAGCTCTCGACCAGTGCTATCCTCACCATCCTTTGCTAAGGGCCATCTAAGAGTCCTTTTACTTTCTCAAACAATATGGACGATCGGTGGTCTCTGTATGGATTGCAGGACACGTCGGAACCTCGGGAAATGAACTTGACCACAGGCTTGCCAGAATGGCTACTCATGAACCGGGTCTGGAGATCGGCATACCGGAATCTGATCTCGAATCTGTATTACGCTGCAAGGTTTTTGTGCTCTGGAAAACATAATGGCGTTCCCTGACTTTCCCAGTAACTTATGAACGGTAAAGGAGACGACAAATGTATGTAGGTCCTCCACGCAAGCCTCTCACAAGGACTCCACTGTCCTTTGCCAGATCTGCATCGTCCATACTTCGCTGACTCACCGTCACCTCCTCTGTAGTGAAGGCTCACCTCAATGTCACTGTGTTTCACACTCGTTAAGTGGTCCACATCTTGTTGGATTGTCCAAATTTTACCGCCATGAGGTATAATTTTAACAATACTGAAATACCACGTGTTTTGTTAGTTGACAACAATGATTGATCTAGTTTTAAGTTTCCTTCAAGAGGGTTTTTCTTTCACTCAATGCAGGATGGTCGTCTGGCTTTCTCCCCCAGATCTTCAATGTACATGCATTTTAACTCTTCCTCGCTCCCTCTGGTGTAGTTTGTTCGACTTCGTGGTCGTCTTTTCACTTGGCTTGCGTTTTTAGGATGGAGATTTTAGTGTGTTGCAGAGTGGCTGGCTCATCACTCTTTTTCTTGTTATCAGCCAGTCGTGGCCGTCTGCTATATTATTTTAACGTATTCTACCGCTTTTTTGCCTTCAGATAATGTTTTCAATTTTGGCTTGTTATTTTTGTTTTCTCCTTCACTGTGGTTACACCCTTAGTTTCACTCATTTTGTCCCTTTCCCAAATTTAAGGCGATAGAATTCTTTTGGGGAATGGTTTTAATCAGAGAGCTGTGTGACTAAAGAAAAAGGTGCTGATAACAATGCAGTTTAGTCCCATTTATTTGCATACCCATCAGCCAACCAAGCCTATCCAACAGTCGAAACATTGTCGTTTCAGTAGCACAGCGCCTCCTCTGAGAAGATGTACGGTCATTTGAATTCTTGACTGACTTTATTGATGTACCATCTTCAGTAAATAATCAGTTCCTGCCTGAATTATCGCATCCGAATTAGATACTGGTATACTGTTCCTCAGTATGTCCGGAATTTATCGGTTACAGTCTCTCATCTCTCTGAAACCTTAATCATATGTACATTTGTATTTAATATTAGGAGAACTTGGAAATAGAATTGATAACTTCATAATCACCGATGAGTCAGTCGTTTAGAATGAGTCTGGAATTTGCATTGACATGTATTTGTTTTAATTATCTGCGGTCATCTGCAGATAACTCAGACAAGCGCGCCGCAACACGGTACGAGACTTTTCAGGATTGAGGTAGTGCTGTATGTAACGTATTGCGAATAAACAGGCAGAAAAATCAATCATTGTATGAATACAATATTGGAAAACAGTCACTGGACTTAGCCACATTCGTAAAATATCTCGTATTTTGCGCACATAGTGATCTGAAGTGAAGAACCACATAAAATTTGACGGCCGAAGTGGCCGTGCGGTTAAAGGCGCTGCAGTCTGGAACCGCAAGACCGCTACGGTCGCAGGTTCGAATCCTGCCTCGGGCATGGATGTTTGTGATGTCCTTAGGTTAGTTAGGTTTAACTAGTTCTAAGTTCTAGGGGACTAATGACCTCAGCAGTTGAGTCCCATAGTGCTCAGAGCCATTTGAACCACATAAAATTAATCTGAGGTGAGACAGCTGCCAGAGTGAGGTTCATTCGAGGAATCCTCATAATGCAAAGTCCAGCCACAAGAACCGATAATTACAAAACCTTATTTCCACGAATACTTCAATACTGCACGTCATTCTGGGGTCCTTACGAAATATGTTTCATAGAGAAAATGAAGGAAATTATCAAAAGAGCATCGCGTATCAATACAGCTTTATTTATGAAGTGTACAAAACGGCACTGAAGTTCTCAGCAAATTCCAGTGTAGACAACAGGTGAGATGCGTTCTCCATCGCGGCGTGGTTTACTGTTAAGATTTCATGGCAGAATCTTACTAGAAGAATCAACCCACGTAGTATATCTTGCAAAAAGACCAAAGAGAAATTCGAGATCATACAGAGACTTATCACTCATCATTTTTCCTGAGGATCCCTCGAGGCTGGAACAGGAGAGGGGAGTAGTGACAGTGATACACATAGTATCTCTGCAATTGCGCAGAATGGATGTAGATGTACACTAAGATAATAAAAATTATCGGATAGCAATATGCAGACAGACAGATGGCCGTAGTATAGCGTACCCAAGGTATTAAAGGGCAATGAATTGGAGGAGCAGTCGTTTGGGCTCAAGTGATGCAGTTGAAAGAATTTTCGACGTGATTATGGCAGCACTAGGGGAATTAACGGACTTTGAACGCGGAATGGTAGTTAGAGGGAGGCGCATGGAATATCCTATTTCGGAAATCATTGCGGAATTCAGTATTCCGATATCCATAGTGTCAAGAGTCTGTCGACAGTACCATCTATCAGGCATTACCTGTCACCACGAACAGCGCAGTGGCCGTCAATGTCCAATTAACGACCGAGAGCTGCAGCGTTTCGTGTTGTCGGTGCTAACAGACGAGTACACTACATGAAACAACTGCACAAATAGATGTGAAACGAACGACGAACGTATCCGTTAGAGCAGTGCGGCGAAATTTAGTGCTAATGGGCTATGACTGCGGACTACCGATGTGAGTACCTTTGCTAACACACGGCGTCTCCTGCACCTCCTCTTGTGGGCTCGTGACAATATCTGTTGTACCCTACAAGATTGGATAGCCGTGGCCTGGTCAGATGAGTCCCGATTGCAGTTGGTAAGAGTTGATGGTAGGGTTAGAGTGTGGTGCAGACCCGACAAAGCCGTGGACCCAAGTTATCAACAAGGCACTGTGCAAGTAGGTGGTCGCTCCATAATGGTGTGGGATGTGTATAGATGGCATATCCTGGATCCTCTGCAAGTTCGACTATTGGCGACCAGTTGCAGTAATATACGGGCCTCATGTTGCCAAGCAACTATAGCATTTTGATGGATGGCCACGCGCATTGTTACTGGGCCACAATTGTTCGAATTCGGTTTGAAGAACATTTGTGGCAGTTGGAGCGAATGGACTGACCACCCAGGTCGCGGGACGTGATTCCCATCGAACTTTATGGGACATAATCGAGGCAACAGTTTCGCAAATATGGACGGCTACACAGGTAACATGGCCCGATATTACTGCAGGGAACTTCCAGCTACGTGTTGATTCCTTGCCACGTGGAGCAGCTGCACTACGCTATGCAAAAGGGGGTCTGACATCATTTTGGGGGGTATCGCATGACTTTTGTGACCACACTGTAGAGTGCACTGCAGTTTCAACAACTTTACTAAGGTGTACTGATTCAGACTTTGACCATATGGAAAAGGCAGTTTCTAAAATTAGTATTAGGTTAGTATTATTACGCATACAGTCAAAATGTAGAAATATAGTGCCAATGGAAACAGAAATAGTGACAATGTAATGGAATTTGGTGCGGAAATGTAATAGCCGTGTAACGACGAATGCAACAGCAGCGTGAAACTGGCAGACAGCCCCGAACTGCAGCGCCAGCAGATCAGCTGCAGACGTAACGCCACGGAACAGGGCGGCGATGGCAACTGCTGGCTGCGCAGAGCAGCTAAATCCAATTTGCATTCATACGGCAGAGGCGCCGTGCTGCGGGGTCGTGCACGGAGGTAGCCAAGGGGAAGGGAACAGGGCGGCTGGCGGTTGCTGGCAACACTGTCGACCTTGAAGCACGGTCTACTAGAACAGAGCGTGTTGCTCTCGCGAATTCAATTTGGGAGCAAGACAGCCGGGGAGCTAGACTGGCAGCGCAGCCGAGCCGCACCGCAGGGTGGGAGGGGGTGGCCGACTGGTGGTGCTGTGCTGCGACGCCCACGCGGTCGCGCGTGCCGACAGCTTAGCGAATTCAGCGTCATTGCCCTGGTTTTTGCTACACTGTACTTTTTACGCTCCTTCTGTTTATGATACCTATCAAAATACACAACGTCTAGTGGCTTCATTCTTTTCGGAAGGACTGTTTTCTATATGAATTACCTGCATAGTAAGAGCTACTGTATGAACAAATATCATAGAGTCGCCCTCATGAAGATAACATACCTAAGGGATATGAAACTGGTCCATTCTTTTCCTGCAAGAATGTCAGAGTGTAATGCCACTTCCTCAGGACAAAAATAGCAACCAATACCCCAAAAATTTCCCCCAAAACAAGTTCCAAATTCCATGAAGGGTGAACAAGTAACCAAAGTTCCATTTAACACTATTATAGTAACACTATTATAATAACCAGCAATTGAAGCAGGAACCTTATACTTGGTAATTTATCAACTTACAAAAGGAAGATGAAATCTCGGTAAGCTCAAACTCAAAATCATAGTAAATCGCTAAATCATTATAATTAAAACAGGCAAGGTGGAACCAACGATCTCGTGTGAGTACCCTTTGAGAATCGTGAGTGGTGGCTGAGGAGAGTTTGATCCATTGTCGCTACGTTCCGAGAGTTAGCCGAAGCTGGTCAGACTTCTTTGAATACTCTCATATGTAGGCCCAGTTCGATTGTTTTTCGAGGATTGATAATTGCGATCTACTGTGACGCAGTGAAACGAAGCATTGAATTCAACTATAACACCGTTTAGAATTCAGATAGAGGACTACCTTGTGTTAGACCGAAGTGAACTTTTTAATTAGATAACCCGAACTCAACATTAGTTAGGCATTCAACAGTGATAGACAATTAACTGCATTCGAAATTGCAAACGGACTCTGGAACTTGGCAATAGTTTTAAAGCAGATAGTTTATAAATTCTCTCCCCCCCCCCCCTTCCCCCCACCCACCACCCGGGAAAGCTTCTTCCTCTCGGCCTTGTTAGGAAGTGATTGTTATTGTGAAATAAACCACCATTTCGTGCCAATTTACGCATCTGTGATTCCAAATTACAAAATTGTTTAGAGAAATAACTGTGATCTTTTGCGTGCTGCGATATTATTTGACTGAAGCGCTCGGCGAATATGTAGAAACTCTTTCACGTTAGGAAGCAATCGCAATGTTGCGACTTATTAGAGATTTGAAATTACAAGCAAACTATGGGGAGGTTGCTGTCGGTGGAACTAAATTGAACTTATCATTAATATTTTTATAGCAACTGTTAAACCATCGGCCGACCGCGGTGGCCGAGCGGTTCTAGGCGCTACAGTCTGGAACCACGCGACCGCTACGGTCGCAGGTTCGAATCCTGCCTCGGGGATGGATGTGTGTGATGTCCTTAGGTTAGTTAGGTTTAAGTAGTTCTAAGTTCTAGGGGACTGATGACCGCGGAAGTTAAGTCCCATAGTGCTCAGAGCCATTTGAACCATTTTTGTTAAACCATCGAATATAAACGACTCAATTATGATGAGTAGCGTAATATTGGTCACTAATTGGTGAAGTAAATAACACGCACACGTCGAGAGTTCAGTTCAGCACTGTTTTTTGTAACGTCATCTTTACCTAATAACAATATCATCGCTCTACCGACTTCGCCGAGATTCAGCCAGGTCCGATCAATACTAATCTATCACCTACCAACTAGAAAAACCGGTGATGTTACAAGAGATGGAGGCGATCGGTTTTACTTTACGAAAAAAATTTCTGACGAACCCCTTGATAAAGCAAGAAAGAAAATTGGAAACACGGTAGTTGCAGCTGTTGGTATACAATAAGCGTTCGGTAATCTGACACGGTACATCCTATTCTATTACTTTTCCCTTTGTGTCCAATCGGCGCAGAGTTGGCATGGTTATGGTACCAATTTGGCATCATTGATTTAAGGAGTGGCAAGTTGCCTGTCCTGTCACCACCCTCTTACCACCCTGGTAAGGAATGTGCGCACCTCTACTTTCTGCACACAGTGTTATTCATAAGAAAAGTGAGCGAAAGTTTTCGAAATATCTGCGAGTCGTGTAACTGAAGCGGGGTTTTGATTCCGACCAAGTATTCACTTTGTGAGATGTGTGAAACCACCTAAAAACCACATCCAAGATGGCTGACACACTGGCGCACGTCGTTAACACGCTGCGTGGATTAGATCGGGAGCCACCATACCTCTCAACTCCAACTTTAACACACATGAGTAGCTGGGTGGGTAATCGGCAGTAGTATATATTGATCGAAATTCTCAGAACAATAAGTAATAGCTTGGAGAAAGATGAGTAATGTAAAACATGTACAAGACTCAAGATGGAGAAATAAGGCTGGAGGGTGAAGAACGTAGAGCTCAGGACTGGGATTATTAACAGGGTCAAACGATATCAATGATAGGACTCATTCTGTACGTTGCTGTTACCAGTGAGAGTGAGAAAGAACTGCCGGACCATTTGACTGGAGAGCCTAAAGAGGACTGACTGTAGATTCCGAGTAAATTGGAGGAAGGCGAAAGTAGTGAGAGTAGGAGACACGAGATGGGCGATAAACACAAAAATATGACTTCACGAAAGAGGTGAAGGGATGAAATTCTGCTACGGTGGAAGCAAAACAAAACGTGATGAACGAAACGAAGAGGACACAGGAAGCTGATTACCATAGGCAAAGTGGACATACCAGCCTGTGACTCAGAGATTAACTAATTACAAGAACGTGGCATTTTGTTGCTGAACAAGTCAGTGACAGGTTCTATTTAATGGAATAAACTGTAAACTGTTGTCAGGAGTTCGGTTGTCCATTATACAGCAAGAGTGAATTTGTTCTGTGTTGGAATTTGTGCCTGTATAGCATAGTGTGCAGACGGGTTCCAGCCAGTACAGGCATCTGTCCCTGCAGCTTTTGCAGGTCATGGATAAGATAATGCAGTTCACTGAAATACAGCACAAGTACATGAGTAGCTCCATCAGTGTCACAATTAGGACACTCTGGTACTATGAAGCAGTGGAGCAGTTCTTGCTCAGCCAATATCCTTCATGAGGACGCTTTCCTAGGCTACATCACAGAGGGTCTGAGTACTAGCAGTGTGGTCTCTGTTTGTCAGTAGTATTGTCGTTACGACTGCTTACAACGAGAGGTTAGTGAGTCAGGTGCTGTCAACACTGGCATGAACACAACCGAATGGGCTGGCAACCCCGTCGACTACTTTCTGAACAAATGTCATAGGGTCGCCCTCATGAAGAACATGTAACTCAGGGATATGAAACTGGTCCATTCTTAGTCTGCAAGTATGTTACAGATGGACTAAGTTAGCTGAATGTTCGTATTTCAGCGAAGTCATACAGGTGTCCGCCTATGGCATGGCGAGAAAAATATCTCTTTTATAAAGTAGATGTGTATACAATATAGGTTGGCCATTATCTTTACTTTTGTTTATTCATACACGTCGTGTTTTCTCATTCATTTACTTAATAAATATATTTTGTAGGGTAGGCCTACATTTGTTTTTTTAATGGTGCAATAGACAGCCTAATGTCACCCGCCTCTGCAGACCCATTCCTTCGTTTTTTCTTATTCCGTGAGACCCATAGTTCTTCTCGGTATTCGTTGACTTAACCAGTAACGTTTCACGTAGTTTGCGATTTCTGTCGACGCATGCGATCTACCACTGTTAAGCACTGCAGTGAACAGACGTTTAGTGCGCAGTTAAGAGGTCTGCCTTTGTTTCTTTGTCTTTGTGGTGTGCTACGAATATGTATCACATGTGCTGATAGACGACTCACGAAACCTGGCTTCCCTGGTCCTCTTTGTCTTTTACACGACAGCAAGTAGCCGGTACGAAGCGCAAACCATGAATGATTATCAGTTGTAAAGCATAGCCGTGTTCGTTGGCACCGATACAGTAACAGAACTTAGTCACAAATGGTTTCTTGATAGTTTCAGAAACTGAAATAAAATTATTGAGCAAATGATAATAGCAGTATCTGCAGGGACTCATACATCCCATTGTTTTTCAAAATTTGGACGCCCGTATGAAATTGAATTCCTTTCAACACTCTAATGAGGCTTCTCACAGATCGGGAAGACCACGGGTCCAGAAAACTGCCTCACCTAGTTCACTGCCACCTTTCTGCGGAGAACCGCGCCTCGTTTTAAAGTCAGCAGTTTCCTTATGAAACCTATTTCTCGCTAAATATATCACCGTTTATGTAGATAAGCTGTGAATATGAATTCGTCTGCCGAACTTTAGTATACTGCTACTATGTAGATACACACACTTCTTACGATCATACTCAGACGTATGTCAACCTCCTTCATCATAAACATTTCATTCACACAGTATCTTTCTGTACAATGCGGTCATATGAACATAACTGATCAGCATTATGGGCACAGACAAAAGCAACTTGAATGACAGAATGATTACAAACTTTATTTAGCAGAGAGTGCCGTATGTGTTTCTTTTCCACCCTTTTATATCTCATTGACTACAATGTAGAGAGTTTGAGAGCGTTCTTCGATATGGTACAGTTTGAGTTTGGTGATTTTATTCAAATCCACAGAGAGACACTCATTGGCAGCCACTTTCATAATTATTATTTCTTTACTTTTGGCAAAAACGCACACATCCACTCATCCACCTACCAACCTATCACCCAACCACATCCAGCAACCCAACCACATACACACACACACACACACACACACACACACACAAACACATACACACACACAAACATGTACTTGTACCTCTACTCAGCCCTGTGACAGAAATTAAATATATTTCTAATCCGTTTTTACATGAAAGAATTTACTTTTTATGTGGTGCAGTCGTTTTCTGAAATAACAAAAATTATTCACGAAAATTAAGGATACTCCCAATGTAATACCATTTCATTTTAATTTAACTCTTAAAAGTGTTGCAGCCAAGAGAATCTTTCATTATATTTGACAGTCTGTCTGTTACAATATTATACTACTACACACCATCAATCAGTGAGTGAAATCAAATGAAGCAAAAAGGATTATTGAAAAACAGTTATATGTTAAATACAGCTATAAATAGAAACTATTTAAACTGTAAAACAGTATTGAGACATTAATAAAATGCAGGTCATTTGCGAGTATTACATGTTCTGTGGTAAAGGACCTTCTGCTTCAACATTCAAGGTGGTACATAGCTGAAAAAATATGGATTAATTGTCCACATGTTATAGAAAGGCTTCTATAGCATGTATAGCATTTTTCTTAACACCAAATTCTGTTTCAGAAAAATTAACAATTAATTCCAATTAACTTTAAAATATTATATGTCTTTTAAATGTGCAGAATGCGAAATATTTACGAATGCATCCAAAAACAACCTCATGCCTAACAACAACATATGCTGTGGAAATTGGTGGAAACTGCCTTGTCGATGTCTAATGTGTATTCCTTCAAGAGATCCTAATATCGACATTAAACTGAAGTTCCGGACAAAAACCCTAGGAACGCTATTCTCTAGTACCACTACCAGCTCTGATGTTTTTCTGTTTATTACATCACACCATATTTAATTATGGTGTAAGTTACATCCTTCAAATGATTATAAATTCATAATCTACAAATATGCTGAAAACTTATTTATTTCGACTTTTTTATGTGTATTTCATTTCATACCACAGAATTTTCTAAATAGCCTCTTCTTGTGTCCCTTTCTCCACGGTACTTTGGAGCACCCATGCTGGGGCATTGAGTACCTTACTCCCGAATTTCTTAGTGTTGCAGTGTAACACAGGGCCCTGCAGTGTGGTAACTGGAAATGGAATACCGTGGCTATCAGATGCGCAGACAGCAGGGCATGCATAGGGAGAGTGGTAGTGGTGGGGGCTGTGGTGAGCAGGAGGGGAAGTTCCCTCCTAAGCTGAAACACACAGATTTTTTGTAAATATTAAGAAGCCGGGCCCTTTAACTCCCATACTTGGATAGTGACAATTCAAAAAGATCTGTCACCTTTTCTTTGGTTAGTATCTAACAAGAATTCCATAGAAAATACAGCGAAGTGTCATGAGTGGGCAATTCTGAGTAAAACCTACATAATTCTCTTGTTGTGATATTAAAATTTGCTTCTTTTGCCAAAACTCAGCAGTTTATGCAGTATCACCTTACTAACATGTGTGGTGCTGACGCAACTGTGAGAGAATTCTGAAACTGCTCCCGTTATTAAGTGAGGAACTGAGGAAAAGTAAGGTCAGTAGCTTGTAGGAAAGCTCATCCTCGGTACAAAATAAGCGTGTAATGACTTCACTTTCGTTGTTCCAAAACCCACAGTATTTCTCGTTTCACCATCGGTCGATGGCGCTTGAAAATTACATTCTTTCACCTGAAAAGTTTTTACTTCGTGGAATAACACGGTTGATTATGGAGTTTGGCATACAGTCATACGGCAAAGTACTCTTCTAATAACCCTCTAGCATTAAATGGACATATTGAAAAAATTCCATTGCGCCCATACTCTATTTTTAAGGATTCCATCATATTTACTATTAATACCATCATTATTAATTATATTATGTCTAAGTAACCCTTATCTTCGTGTGATGTCATTTGGAGAAACCTCATTTCGATATCTCGAACCGTTTATGAAATATGAGGAATGTTCTGGATACTCCATTCCGGCTTTATCGCTGGCGCTGTGCGATCGTAAATGAGTGTACTACGTCACCTGAACTTTCGCGAGATTCGTAGCAAATGGATACCTCCACCAAAGTCTAAAGAAAAATTCAATATCTTAACTAAATTACGTTCGTTGAAGAGTCGAAGAAACTGGTACACCTGCCTAATATTCTGTAGGACCCCTGCGATCACGCAAAAGTGCCGAAATATGATGTGGCATGAACTCGGCTAATGTCTGAAGTAGTGCTGGAGGGAACTGACACCATGAATCCTAAAGGGCTTTCCGTAAGTCCGTAAGCGTAGGAGGGGGTAGAGATCTCTCTTCTGAACAGTACGTTCCAAGGCATCCAAGATATGCTCAACAATGTTCATGTCTGCGGAGTCTGGTGACCAGCGGAAGTGTTTAAACTTAGAAGAGTGTTCCTGGAGCCACTCTGTAGCAGTTTTGGACGTCAGGATGTCGCATTGTCCTGCTGCAATTTCCCAAGTCTGTCGGAATGCACAACGGACATGAATGGATGCAGGTGATCAGACAGGATGCTTATGTACGTGTCGCCTGTCACAGTCGTATCTGGACATATCACGGGTCCCATATTACTCCAATTGCACACGCTCCTTCCCATTACATGGCCTCTAATAGCTTGAACAGTCCCCTGCTGACATGCAGGGTCCATGGAGTCATAAGGTTGTTTCCATATCCGTACACGTCCATTTGTTCGACACAATCTGAAATGAGACTCGTTCGATCAGGCAACATGTTTCCAGTCATCAACAGTCCAATGTCAATGTTGACGGGCGCAGACGAGGCGTAAAGCTTTTTGTCGTGCAGTCATCAAAGGTGCAGACGTGGGCCTTCGGCTCCGAAAGTCCATATCGATGATGTTTCGTTGAATGGTTCGGACGCTGACACTTGTTGACGGCCCAGCACTGAAATCTGCAGAACTTCGAGAAGGGTTGCACTTCTGTCACGTTGAACCATTCTCTTCAGTCGTCGTTGGTCCCGTTCTTGCAGGATCTTTTTACGGCTACAGTGACGTCGGAGATTTGATATATTACCGGATTCCTGATATTAACGGTACACTCGTGAAATGGTCGTGCAATAAAATCCCCACTTCATCACTACCTCGGAAAAGCTCTGTCCCATCGCGCCGACTATAACATCACGTTCAAACTCACTCAAATCGTAACCTGCCATTGTAGCAGCAGTAGTTCTCACAAGTACACCAGACACTTGTCTCATATAGGTGTTGCCGACAGCGGTATTCTGACTGTTTACATGTCTCTGTATTTGAATATGCATGCCTATACCAGATTCTTTGGCACTTTAGTGTATCACGTAATGTGCACCAAACGCTAAATCGTAACGACCCATATTTTTCATTGCAAACTTTTTCGAATTCGGCACAGTGTATTACTTCCACGTAAGTATCACAATAACTATGAACACACACGAAATAATGGGCACATCATAATAAACATGACATACGAACCTACAAGTAAACCAAAAAATATTATTTTTCACGAACATTTTCTTAATATCGTTTGAGAAAGACTGCAGGTGTGAGAGTCGTTTCTGTCATAGCTGACCGACCGAAAGGTGGCAAATATTTGTCGGTCTCCCATTCTGAACAAACCAACGAAATTGCTCAGCGCTTTGGACGAAAACTGGTAACTGAATATCGGCCACCGTATCGTTCCCGACTTATAGCTGTAGTTATTTGTTCACGTGACCCTCCGCCTCCCCTTCCCTCACTCCTTCCCGCTACCCTCCCTCGACTTTGCTATGTTGTTTCGCAAGGAAAACGTTGGTGGAGAACCCCTTACCCTGCTCGCCGCTCGTATTATACTTGCTTTATTCCAACAATTTTCAAAGTGTGTGCCATTTTCACTTTAGCTATGCAAATGATTCAACTGTAAAAATACCATTTCACAACATTATTTATTACAAAAAACTAAAAATATGTAAGTAAATTTTTTCTATATTTTTCACGATGTCAGTGTCGCTAGCCATTTGTGTTTTTTGTCTATTTGTTTCTTGGTCCAAGGATTTTATAAATGTTGATAACATACCTGATTACCTTCAAGAATAAATCTTGTTGATTTAGCTGAAAGAGAAGGTTATCTGAATGACGAAAGAATTCTTTTTAGGGACCAGGACCATGAAACTAGCTCCGGGCATAATGACGAAACTGAGAGAGAGGAAGAAAGTAGATCAGAAATTTCAGTTTTATTAGGAAATGGCAAGTTTTCAAAGTGGAGTAAAAAACAGGCCTCTAAAACAAAGTTTTGAAATTGATGTGAAGGATGTGATAGTCCCTCGTACCAAAAAATATATTGACAACACTAGAACAATCTACAAATTTACAAGAGATTGTAAAGTTATGGATAGCTGTGACCTTATGACACTATTCAGCATTTTATTTTTGATAGGTATAAAGAAATGTCTACACAAAAATGTAAAAGATCCTTAGGAGTCAGGCAGTACAAGTATGGATATCCTGAGGCCACACTGAGCTATACGGAATTTATATTTGTATTTCGTTGTATGAGATCGATAACGATTCCATTCGAAGTGCAAGAAAAAAAAATTCACAAGTTGGCTGCTGTCAAAAACATTTTACATTAATTTACGATCAACGTGAAACGATCTCATAAACCTACTGAATACACTATGCGATCAAAAGTATCCGGACACCCCCAAAAACAAGTTTTTCGTATTAGGTGCATTCTGCTGCCACCTACTGCCAGGTACTTCATATTAGCGACCTCATTAGTCGTTAGACATCGGGGGAGAGCAGAATGGGCCGCTCACGGACTTAGAACGTCGTCAGGTGATTGGATGTCACTTGTGTCATACGTCTGTACGCGAGATTTCCACACCCCTAAACATCCCTAGGTCTGCTGTTTCCGATCTGATAGTGAAGTGGAAACATGAAGGTACACGAACAGCACAGAAGCCTACTTGCCGACCTCGACTGTTGACTGACAGAGACCGCCGACAGTTGAAGAGGGTCGTAATGTGTAATATGTAGACACCTATCAAGACCGTCACACAGGAATTCCAAACTACGTAAGGACCCACTGGAAGTACTACGACAGTTAAGCGGGAGATGAGGAAACTTGGATTCCATGGTCAAGCGGCTGCTCGTATGTTGCACATGACGCTGGTAAATGCCAAATGACGCCTCACTTGGTTCAAGGAGCGTAAAAATTGGGCAATTGAACAGTGGAAAAACGTTGTGTGGAGTGACGAATCACGGTACACAATGTGGTGATCCAAAGGCAGAGTGTGGGTGTGGCGAATGTCTGGTGAATGTCGTCTGCAAACGTGTGTAGTGCCAACAGTAAAATTCGGAGGCGGTGGTGTTATGTTATGATCGTGTGTTTCATGGAGGGGATTGCACCCCTTTTGGTTTTGCGTGGCACTATGACAGCACAGGCCTATTGATGGTTTAAGCATCCCACTGTTGAACAGCAGTTCGGGGATTGTGATCGCATCTTTCAACACGATCCAGCACCTGTTCATAATGCACGGCCTGTGGCGGAATGGATAACCGACAATAACATCACTGTACTGGACTGGCCTGAGCAGAGTCCTGACCTGAATCCTATAGAACACCTGTGGGGATGTTTCGGTACGCCGACATCGTGTCTGGCCTCTCCGACTACATCGATATCTTTCTTCAGTGCAGCACTCAGTGAAGAATGGGCCGCCATTCCACCAAGAAACTTTGCTGCACCAGATTGAACTTATGCCTGCGAGAGTGGAAGTTGACATCAAGGCTAAGGGTGGGCCAATGTTGTTGTTGTTGTGGTCTTCAGTCCTGAGACTGGTTTGATGCAGCTCTCCATGCTACTCTATCCTGTGCAAGCTTTTTCATCTCCCAGTACCTACTGCAACCTACATCCTTCTGAATCTGCTTAGTGTATTCATCTCTTGGTCTCCCTGTACGATTTTTACCCTCCACGCTGCCCTCCAATACTAAATTGGTGATCCCTTGATGCCTCAGAACATGTCCTACAAACCGATCCCTTCTTCTGGTCAAGTTGTGCCACAAACTTCTCTTCTCCCCAATCCTATTCAATACTTCCTCATTAGTTATGTGATCTACCCATCTAATCTTCAGCATTCTTCTGTAGCACCACATTTCGAAAGCTTCTATTCTCTTCTTGTCCAAACTATTTATCGTCCATGTTTCACTTCCATACATGGCTACACTCCATACGAATACTTTCAGAAATGACTTCCTGACACTTAAATCAATACTGGATGTTAACGAATTTCTCTTCTTCAGAAATGTTTTCCTTGCCATTTCCAGCCTACATTTTATATCCTCTCTACTTCGACCATCATCAGTTATTTTGCTCCCCAAATAGCAAAACTCCTTTACTACTTTAAGTGCCTCATTTCCTAATCTAATTCCCTCAGCATCACCCGACTTCATTAGACTACATTCCATTATCCTTGTTTTGCTTTTGTTGATGTTCATCTTATATCCTCCTTTCAAGACACTGTCCATTCCATTCAACTGCTCTTCCAAGTCCTTTGCTGTCTCTGACAGAATTACAATGTCATCGGCGAACCTCAAAGTTTTTATTTCTTCTCCATGAATTTTAATACCTACTCCGAATTTTTCTTTTGTTTCCTTTACTGCTTGCTCAATATACAGATTGAACAACATCGGGTAGAGGCTACAACCCTGTCTTACTCCCTTCCCAACAACTGCTTCCCTTTCATGTCCCTCGACTCTTATAACTGCCATCTGGTTTCTGTACAAATTGTAAATAGCCTTTCGCTCCCTGTATTTTACCCCTGCCACTTTTAGAATTTGAAAGAGAGTATTCCAGTCAACATTGTCAAAAGCTTTCTCTAAGTCTACAAATGCTAGAAACGTAGGTTTGCCTTTCCTTAATCTTTCTTCTAAGATAAGTCGTAAGGTCAGTATTGCCTCACGTGTTCCAGTGTTTCTACGGAATCCAAACTGATCTTCCCCAAGGTTGGCTTCTACTAGTTTTTCCATTCGTCTGTAAAGAATTCGTGTTAGTATTTTGCAGCTGTGACTTATTAAGCTGATAGTTCGGTAATTTTCACATCTGTCAACACCTGCTTTCTTTGGGATTGGAATTATTATATTCTTCTTGAAGTCTGAGGGTATTTTGCCTGTTTCATACATCTTGCTCACCAGATGGTAGAGTCTTGTCAGGACTGGCTCTCCCACGGCCGCCAGTAGTTCCAATGGAATATTGTCTACTCCGGGGGCCTTGTTTCGACTCAGGTCTTTCAGTGCTCTGTCAAACTCTTCACGCAGTATCGTATCTCCCATTTCATCTTCATCTACATCCTCTTCCATTTCCATAATATTGTCCTCAAGTACATCGCCCTTGTATAGACCCTCCATATACTCCTTCCACCTTTCTGCTTTCCCTTCTTTGCTTAGAACTGGGTTTCCATCTGAGCTCTTGATATTCATACAAGTGTTTCTCCTTTCTCCAAAGGTCTCTTTAATTTTCCTGTAGGCGGTATCTATCTTACCCCTAGTGAGATAGGCCTCTACATCCTTACATTTGTCCTCTAGCCATCCCTGCTTAGCCATTTTGCACTTCCTGTCGATCTCATTTTTGAGATGTTTGTATTCCTTTTTGCCTGTTTCACTTACTGCATTTTTATATTTTCTCCTTGCATCAATTAAATTCAATATATCTTCTGTTACCCAAGGATTTCTACTAGCCCTCGTCTTTTTACCTACTTGATCCTCTGCTGCCTTCACTACTTCATCCCTCAAAGCTACCCATTCTTCTTCTACTGTATTTATTTCCCCCATTCCTGTCAATTGCTCCCTTATGCTCTCCCTGAATCTCTGTACAACCTCTGGTTCTTTTAGTTTATCCAGGTCCCATCTCCTTAAATTCGCAACTTTTTGCAGTTTCTTCAGTTTTAGTCTACAGGTCATAACCAATAGATTGTGGTCAGAGTCCACATCTGCCCCTGGAAATGTCTTACAATTTAAAACCTGGTTCCTAAATCTCTGTCTTACCATTATATAATCTATCTGATACCTTTTAGTATCTCCAGGGTTCTTCCATGTACACAACCTTCTTTCATGATTCTTAAACCAAGTGTTAGCTATGATTATGTTGTGCTCTGTGCAAAATTCTACCAGGTGACTTCCTCTTTCATTTCTGTCCCCCAATCCATATTCACCTACTATGTTTCCTTCTCTCCCTTTTCCTACACTCGAATTCCAGTCACCCATGACTATTAAATTGTCGTCTCCCTTCACAATCTGAATAATTTCTTTTATTTCATCATACATTTCTTCAATTTCTTCGTCATCTGCAGAGCTAGTTGGCATATAAACTTGTACTACTGTAGTAGGTGTGGGCTTCGTATCTATCTTGGCCACAATAATGCGTTCACTATGCTGTTTGTAGTAGCTTACCCGCATTCCTATTTTCCTATTCATTATTAAACCTACTCCTGCATTACCCCTATTTGATTTTGTGTTTATAACCCTGTAGTGACCTGACCAGAAGTCTTGTTCCTCCTGCCACCGAACTTCACTAATTCCCACTATATCTAACTTCAACCTACCCATTTCCCTTTTTAAATTTTCTAGCCTACCTGCCCGATTAAGGGATCTGACATTCCACGCTCCGATCCGTAGAACGCCAGTTTTCTTTCTCCTGATAACGACATCCTCTTGAGTAGTCCCCGCCCGGAGATCCGAATGGGGGACTATTTTACCTCCGGAATATTTTACCCAAGAGGACGCCATCATCATGTAATCATACAGTAAAGCTGCATGCCCTCGGGAAAAATTACGGCTGTAGTTTCCCCTTGCTTTCAGCCGTTCGCAGTACCAGCACAGCAAGGCCGTTTTGGTTATTGTTACAAGGCCAGATCAGTCAATCATCCAGGCTGTTGCCCTTGCAACTACTGAAAAGGCTGCTGCCCCTCTTCAGGAACCACACGTTTGTCTGGCCTCTCAACAGATACCCCTCCGTTGTGGTTGCACCTACGGTACGGCAGTCTGTATCGCTGAGGCACGCAAGCCTCCCCACCAACGGCAAGGTCCATGGTTCATGGGGGGGGGGGGGGGGGGGCAATACCATATTGAATTTCAGCAGTACCGATGGAGGGCCCCACTAACTTGTACGTTATCTTCAGCCAAGTGTCCGGACATTTTTGATCACATAGTCTACGTGACAACCAAAGAAATACTGACTGTATTTAGGGACGTTGTTCCGACATCCCGTGCATACCATTAAAAAATGCCAAATACTGGGTAAAAATGTTTGTCATTACTGACGCATAGGTTTTTAAACCAGTAATGTAGAAGAATATGTGGGAAGGCAGACAGATGGGTGATTTCAAGTATAAATCAACCCGTATCATTGCTGCTGATAATTCTTTACTTCCCTTTGCTAGTGCTATGCTGAACGAAGAAACTGTTTGTGGATTGTTAGATTCCGGTAGCGCCGTTTCTTTTTTTGATTGCAGGTGGTATTTTGAGTTAGTGATTATTTGTAAATTTCGTCCCCAACCCCTTCTCTATCCTTCGCAATGGGCAAGAGCTACCTCTGCTTGGGGAAATAAAGGGGAAATTAATTATTTGTGGATTTTCGTGGCCGGTGACCTTTATTCTCGCGACGAGTTTGTCTGTAACGTTAATTTCATACGGTGGACAGGCCTGGCGCTAGATTTCGGCCGTGACATCTTTTATTTTAAATTATGCCTCTTGCAGAAATTTTTTCGATTGCGTTAATTCTGTTCAGCGTCAGGATCCGCAGTTTGACGTTCGCCATCTGGCTGTCAATGAAGGGCGGGAATTGTTAAATATTTTGCACGAGTTTTATGATGTGTTACCTAATAGACTCGTTACTACTAATTTGATGCAATATAAGATCTGGCTCACTGACAACGTTCCGGTACGCCTTACCGCTTATCTCCACCCAAGATGTCTGTCCTTCCCCAGAAGATAAATCTTATGCTTTGCCAGGACGTCATCGACCATCTACTTCGCAAAATGCCTCCCCGATCTTTTTGATCCTAAAGGGTCGAGACAGTGATTGTAGGCCAGGAAGTGATTATCGTCCCCTCAGTAAGAAAGAAGTGTTAGAGTCAGTGCCACTTCCTGACCTTTATAATGACTCTATGTGGTTATCCGAAGCTTCTTATTTTATGATGTTACATTTAAAGAAAGCATATTATCTGATATCTGTTACGGAGGATTCCAAGCCTTTCAGCACTTTCTATACCGACTGGAATCTGTAAGAATTCAATAGGTTTTATATCAGTCTATCCGCTGGTGCGGCTGTCCTGTCTCTGTTACTGGACCATGTGCTGGGGGATTTGAAGGACCACAGTGTCTGTAAGTATCTGGATGACGTACTCATTTGTAGTCGGTCGCTCAGTCAACATCTTGACCTCCTCGATAAAGTTTTGATCAGGTTACGGAGGACTGGTCTCACCGCTAAACCCTCAAAGGTCACCGTAGCTTGCCGCTAACTTCCCTTTTTGGAGCACTTAGTACCCGGTAACGAGATCAGGTACCTCCAGGAACGCACGGTTAGAGTAAGTAACCCCTGCGGTAAATAAGAAGGCTGTTTCCGGGTTTGTTGGCATGGCAAATTATTTTCGTACGTAAGTTCCTAATTTTGCTCAGATCACTGCTCGTCTTAACAACTGTTCGTGAGGGGTGGGGGGTGGGGAGGGGGGGATGCCAGCAGGCGGCCTTGGACACTATCAAACTGTCTTAACTAACCCTCCGGCCTCATCCATCCCCGCCTTTGAGAAAAGATTTATTGTCCACTGCTATGCCTTCAATGCCAGTGTGACCGCGATGCTGCTTCCGGAAGATGGAGGAGAGAGACGTCCCCTTGCTTGTATCTCTAGAAGATCGGCCGACCCCGAACTTAAATACTGCATTTACCACAGCGACGCACTGGCTGTGTTGTCCGCCCCCGAAAAATTTGAATTTTACTTAGAACACCTGGAGTTCCATCTCGAGACCGACAACCAACCTTTTAATTTGGTCCTTGATCGGCCTAGAAAGACAGGAAGAGTTGGTAGGTGGGCTGTCCATATCTCTGCCTTCTGTTTCAAGAGTGACGTATTAGAGCGTCTGATGACTTAATTGCTGACGCACAAATCGGGGAAGACAATGAGCCAGAGGCAGAGGTTCCTGTTGGTAGCATTCTTACTAAGGTTTCTCAGCTTTTTGATGATTTGAAGTGTAAACAAGATCAAGACCCGACCTGTCCCATATTCGTAGGCAGCTATGGCTGGTATTTCGGTTCCAGGCTATATCTTGCAAAAGGGCACACTTTCTGAGCTGTGGGTTGGCTCTTGCAACTCAAAATTTGTTTATTTATCGAGCTCGTCCAATGTATTTTTCATTGCGACCATGGTTCTTTTGGTGGGAAGGCATATACAAAACTTGCCCCATTCTCTCCAGGGATTTTCGTCATCTAGTGGGGGAGTGTGAACTTAGTAAAATCGTCAAAATTAACCCCAGTTCACGTCAAGGCCTACTTTGTCCAGGGCGACAACAGTACCCCATTGATAAGCTTTTTATTGGTTGTGTTGGTGCCCTACCCCGTGCTAAGGTTGGTAACCGTTACATTCTGGTCGTTGTGGACGCCTTCACCCGTTATCTCTGACTTCTTCCTGCTCAGGCAATGACGGCACCAGTAACTATCGACCATTTCCTGTATTTGGCCTTCCTAGGGCGCTAGTGAGTGATAACACCCCTACCTTTGTTTCCAGGGATTTTAAGCGGTTTTGTTTCGGCAGTGGCATCAAGGATATCATCACCACTCCCCATTATCCGCAGCCCTCCTTTGTCGAAAAGGTAGTTAGAACCCCTAAGACAGCCCTTATAATTTAACATGTTACGCCTCAAACTAAGTAGGGTAGTTATATTCCCTGGATCAATCTTCGCTTATCATTCCGCTCAACACGAAACCCCTGGGGTCGTCCTGGGCTCCTTGATGCTTGCTTAGCCTGTTAATTCCTCCTTGTCCAATCGCTGGAACATCAGTTATCTTTCGTCCGAAAATAGCGATTTGAGTATCATTAGGCAGAGTTTGGGGTGGGCCAGGAGGAATTTACAAATAGCTCATAATATGTTGAAGTAGCATTATAATCAAGGGAGGAGGCCCTTATAGGTCAAGCCAGGAGAGGGGACCCTCGTTCGAAATTTTCACCCAGTTAGGGACTCGACCAGAGCTGGCTCCAATCTCAATCCACGACATCTAGGTCTTTGTACTGTTTTAAGGATTTTGGGTGTGGGAAAACGTCTGGTGTGTCACCTCCAGACCGGGACAACTTCGAGGGTCCAAATTAGCCAAGTCAAGATAGCTAATTAACTTCATCTGTTAAGCGCCTGGCATAATGTGGCAGTGTGTTTGTCTTTAGTGGGGAAGGCTGAGGCGTGTTGGCTCGTCCTGTGTTTTTACGCCTTTGCCTACTGGTGTAGTGTGTCTCTGTCTAGTCGCTGGGTGACGCTTCACTCACCAGTTAGTTGAATCTTTGCTTGTAGTACCTTTTAGCAGCTTGTTATCACATGGGCAGTCAATCGGTCACAGTCAGCAAGAGAGATACAAGAGGCACACGTTACGTACGGTGAGCTGTTTACGGAGTATACGGGCGGACTATTTTCTAAGTGGCCGGTGCTCGATAGAGCGGTTTGGTCGGCAATGCATTGGCACAATGTCGACGAAGCCGGCTTACCCAAGATTAACCACGCGTAGTTGCTGGTGTGCGTGTTGGACTGCTGTTCATTTTCTGGTGCCGTCTGTTCTGCCATTTGGGGGTAAGGTACCTGCTACTTGACTGACACAAGTGCTCTCATTTTGAAGTTGCTCTCGCTACGCTTCATTGCCTGTGTTTCTCCAGCGCATTGTCTCAAGTTTAAATTCACCCTTTGGTAGCCCCAGTTGAAATTACCTCAGCGCCATATCTGTGTGTTTTAAAATTTCTATTAATTACGGCTTATTCTGTGTTTGAATATTTTGTAAGCTACGCCTGAAGTTGTCATATGTTCTAGGCCGCCACATGAGTTTGTGATCACTGAGGGCGAAAACGAGTCTCATCTCTGATGGAAATCCTGGCGGTCCTGACGGATGTAGCTGTTATGAAATTCCCTATAGCTGTGGTAAGAAAAACCACAGCGGCCCGTGAATCTTGGATTATTTGGGTAATTAGTTTCAATAACTCCGGTGAGAACTAGCCCCTTTCAAGAAAATGAATGTTTAGTTTTTAAAATATAATTACTATTGTAGTTGTTTGAGTGTTAGTCCTCAAGATTTGCTTGTTATGTTTACAGAGCCTACATGCGGTACATGTCATCAAAAGGAGACTGACTGATACGGAATTTTTAATATTTGTGCAGCTGAATTATGTTAGGTAAAATATATTTGTAATGAGTTAACACAAAACACTGAAAATGAGAATGTATACACATTTTTTATATTATTTACAAATTAATTGTCTGTCGTATATAAATTAGAGTATTTTTCCATTTCTTACGTATTTGTATTGTTAGTTCCTTGTATCAGATGCTCATTAAAGCTTTTGAAACAAATATATAATAGTATAAGGTAACAAATCACACATTCCCTCTCATTTGTGCTGGAAACTACGAGCTCGTATGCATTCGAACATTTAATCTCCGTTTGATTAAAATGTTTATTTGACATCATGGACGGTCGACAAGCCAGAGTCACTAAAACACGTTACATAACTAGTTGCAGTCGTCATTTTCAAATGTGATCAGAAACATGGACAACTGCATCAATAACTGCAACCACACTTCTGTGAAATATTACAACATATGCATCAAAACCAGTAGACTGAAGCAAAGACAGCAGAAACGGGTCACAAGAGGTCCTGAAGATATCTCGTTGATCGGCCACTTCACACCTTAATGCAGTGTAGATGAACGCTGCATAGCAATGAAAGTTATTATATATTCTTGCATTCTGTCCTACTCAACGATCATTTTGCAAAGGAAGGCTCATACTATGATAATTAAAAATTTCGTGCATTTAACTAACCTCGTTGAGAAATCTCCCATGAGATAAGCAATTATCGTTGCCTCACGGTAAGCCCAAAACTAGAATACAGCATGTAATGCTACAGTCTTCTGCTGATGAAATCTTAAAAAGACGACGCATTTGCATTTGGGGCAAACCCAAGATTAATCTGCAAGTTAGTCATCGCTTCAGTTGCCTGGTTGCATATCAAATCACTAGGGAACATTAGGGTATCATACAAAACAGGAGACAAAAAGAGATATTCATATAGTTTACAATAACAGGCGCCAGTAGGAGCCACTGTCAAAATTTTGAAAATGTGTCTTACTAAAACGTAAATACTAACCAGAAGGAGCTGTTCATTATCTACAACCTTTAAAGACGGTTGACAGAGTCCATGATCGTAGTGCATGAATTGTAACAGCTTACAGCAAGAAGTTTCATTACAGTGCAGGATTATGGCAACTTAAATATTGTTATAAATACAGTATAAAGGTTTAATCCTATGTTTACTATTATAATGCCATCTGTTAGTCATTATCACATAGATGCGTACGGAATAAGCAATAAATACAAATTAACCGCATCTGAAATGTACTGTGTTTATACAGAAATACCACCGTCACATGTAGTAGGGGGGGAAGCGTTGGTGGGGGAGGGGGGGAGGGGCGAGTAAACAACTGATTCGTACCCCACTTTTGGTCTTTGAGTACACTGTGAAAAATGTATAGCCAGCACGTGACATTGGCACGTGACATTTTTTCACAGTGCAGCGCTTTAGCAATCTAAATATTGTAGTAAATACTGTATAAAGTGATAGTCCTATGCTAAGCATTACAGTACTATTTATTAATCACGGTTACATAGTTAGGCACAGAATAGGCAACCAGTGCTAATTTATTACATCTGTAACGCAATATTGCGATACAAAAGTACAATCGTTTTAGGGAGTGAGAAAGGAAGGGTTCGGGGTGTGGGGGTTGGGTGGTGGAGGTTTAACAAGTGATTCACATTTGATTTATTTGTACCTTGACCTAAGGTGCAACAAATGTGCTGCCAGAATTGCTCTCCTATGCAAACCTTTCCATCTCCGAGTACCACCTGCAACCCACGTCCTCAGTTATTCGCTACGTGTATCTCAATATCTGTCTCCCTCTACATTTTTACCATCTACATCTCCCTGTAGAATCTTGGAAGGTATTCCCTGATGTCTTTCAAGATGTCCTATCATCCAGTCCCTCCTTCATGTCAGGGTTTTCCATTTACTGCTTTTCTCGCCAATTCTGCGAAGAATCGCCTCTTGCTTTAGTTATCAGGCTACCTAACTTTCAACATTCGTCTGTAGCACCACTTCTCAAATGCATCGTTTCTCTTCCTTTCCGTTTTTCCCACCGTCCACGCAAAGCTGTGCTCCAAACATGCATTCTCATAAATTTTTTCCTGAATTTAAGACTTACATTTGACACTAGTTGACTTCTCTGGACCAGGAAAGTCCTTTTTTACCAGAGCTTTTTTTTATGTCCTCCTTTCTCCATAGTCATGGGTTATTTTTCTCCCAAGCTAGCAGAATTCCTAAGTTCATCTACTTCGTGATCACTAGTTGTGATGTTGAGATTGTCACTGTTCTCATTTCTGCTATTTCTCATTACTTTCATCCTCCTTCGATTTACTCTTCGTCCATGTTCTGTACGCACTAGTCTCTTCATACCATTCAACAGATCCTGTAATTATTCTTCATGTGCCCTGAGGATAGCAATGACATCAGCGAATATAAATATTTATGTCCTTTCACCTAGAACTTTAATCCCACTATTGAACCTTTCCTGTATTTCCGTCATTGCTTCTTCGACATATATATTGAATGGCACGGGCGAAAGTCTGCAGTCCTGTCTTAAACCATTTTGAATCTGTACACTTTGTTCTTGCTATTCCACTAATACGGTTCCCTCTTGATTCTTGTACATACTGTGTCTTTCCCCACAGTTTATCCCAATAATTTCTCCGTATTTCGAACATCTTGCACCATTTTACATGACAAACGCTTTGTCCATGTCGACAAACTCTATGAACGTGCTGTCATTTTACTTCGGTCATGCTTCCATTAGAAACAGTGTAGTCAGAACTGCCACTCTCTTGCCTTTTTCTTTTTTTGGAGTCATCAGTCTTCTGACTAGTTTGATGGGGCCCCCCACGAATTCCTCTCCCGTGCCACCTCTTCATCTCCGAGTAGCACTTGCAACCTGCGTTCTCAATTAATTGCTGGATGTAATCCAATCTCTGTCTTCCCCTACAGTTTTTGGCCTCTACAGTTACCTCTGGTACCATAGAAATCATTCCCTCTTGTCTAAACAGATGTCCTATCGTCCTGTCCCTTCTCCTCATCACTAATTACAACATATTCCATTCCCCTCCGATTCTGTGCAGAACCTCCTCATTCCTGACCTTATCAGTCCACCTAATTTTCAACATTCTTTTGTAGTGCCGCATCTCAAATGTTTCGATTCTCTTCTGTTCCCGTTTTCCCACAGTCCATGTTTCACCAATATACAATGCTGTACTCCAGACGTACGTTCTCAGAAATTTATTCCTGAAATTAGGTGTATGATTAATACTAGTAGAAGTCTTTTGGCCAGGGATGCCCATTTTGCTATTGCTAGCCTTTCTTTTGATGTCCTCCTTGCTATGTCCATCAATGGTTCTTTTTCTGCCTAGGTAGATGAATTCCTTAACTTCATCTACTTCGTGGCCATCAATCCTGATGTTAAGTTTTTCGCTGTTCTCATTTCTGCTACTTCTCATTAGTTTTCTCTTTCTTCAATTTACTCACTGTCCATTTTCTGCATTCATCAGAATGTTCATTCTGTTCAGCAGATCATGTAATTCTTCGTCACATTCATCAGCGAATGCTATCATTGATATCCTTTAACGTTGAATTTTAATTCCACTCCTGAACCTTTTTTTATATCCATCATTGCTTCTTCGGTGTAGAGATTTAACAGTAGTGGGGAAAGACTACATCCTGGTCGACACCCTTTTTAATCCCAGCACTTCTTCTTGGTCGTCTACTCCTATTATTCCGTCTTGGCTCTTGAACATATTGTTTATTACCCGTCTCTGCCTATAACTAACCCCTATTTTACTCAGAATTTCGAACATCTTGCACCATTTTACACTGACTAAGACTTATTCCCGGTCGAAAAATCGTATGAACGTCTCTTGATTTTTTTTTTAGTCTTGCCTCCATTATCATCTGCAACGTCAGAATTGCCGCGCAAGCCAAACTGATAGTCATCTAGCACATCTTCAATTTAATTTTCCATTCTTCTGTATATTATTCTTGTCAGCAAGTTGGATGCACGAGCTGTTAAGCCGATTATGCAATAGTTCTCGTACTTGTCAGCTCTTGCAGTCTTCGGTACTGAGTGGAAGATGTTTATCCGAAAGTCAGATGGTATGTCGCCAGACTCATACATTCTACACACCAACGCGAATAGTCGTTTTGTTGCCACTTCCCCTAACGATTTTAGAAATTCTTATGGAATGTTATCTATCTCTTCTGACTTAATTGATATTAAGGCCTCGAAAGCTCTTTTAAATTCTGATTCTTTTACTGGATCCCCCATCTCTTCTTAATCGACTCCTATTTCCTATCACATCATACAAATCCTCCGCTCATAGAGGCTTTCAATGGGCTTTCAATGTATTCGTTCCACCTATCCGCCCTCTCCTCTGCATTTAGCAGTGGAATGCTTGTTGCACTCTTATTCTTACCACACTTTCTTTTAATGTCACCGAAGGTTGTTTTGACTTTCCTGTGTGCTGAGTCTCTCCTTCCGACAACCATTTCTTTTTTGATTTCTTCACATTTTTCCTGTTACCATTTCGTCTTAGGTTTCCTGCACTTCCTATTTATTCCATTCCTATGCGACTTGTATTTCTGTGTTCCTGAGTTTCCTGGAACCTTTTTGCACTTCCTCCTTACATCGATCAAATTAAGTGTATCTGGTGTTACCCATGGTTTTTTCGCAGCTACCTTCTTCGTACCTATGTTTTTCTTTCCAACTTCTGTGAAGGGCCTTTTTAGAGATGTCCATTCCTCTTCAACTACACTGCCTATTGAGAGATTCCTTGTTGCTGTATCTATAGCCTTAGAAAACTTCAAACGTATCTTTCCATTCCTTACTACTTCTGTATCCCACTTCTTTGAGTGTTGATTCTTCCTGACTAATCTCTTAAACTTGAGCTTACTCTTCATCACTACTATATTGTGATCTGAGTCTATATCGGCTCCTGGGTAGGCCTTACAGTCCAGTATCTGATATCGGAATCTCTGTCTGACTATGATGCAATCTACCTGAAATCCTTCCGTGTAACCCTGCCTTCTCCTAGTATAACTCCTCCTCTGGTGATTCCTGAACCGAGTTTTTGCTATTACTAGCTGAAACTTGTTACAGAACTCAATTAGTCTTTTTCCTCTCTCATTGCTTGTCCCAAGTCCATACTCTCCTGCAACCTTTTCTTTACTCCTTCACCTACAACTGTATTCCAGTCTCCAATGACTATTAGATTTTCGTCTCTATCTACGTACTGTGTTACACTCTCAACATTCTCATATATTTTGTCTATCTCTTCACCTTCAGCTGCAACGTTGGCACATATACCTGAACTATCGTTGTCGGTGTTGGTTTGCTGTCTATACAGATAAGAACAATCCTATCACTGAACTGTTCACAGTACACACTCTCTGCCATACCTTCCTATTCATAACGAATCATACTCCCGTTATACCATTTTCTGCTGCTGTTGATATTACCCTATACTTATCTGACCAGAAATTCTTGTCTTCTTTCCATTTCAATTCAATTCACTTCACTTTACTATATCTAGGTTTGCATTTCCTTTCCAGATTTTCTTGTTTCCCTAGCACGTTCAAGCTTCTGACATTCCATGCACAGATTCGTAAAACGTTCACCGTTTTTCTCCTGGTCACCTCCCCCTTGGCAGTCCCCTCCTGGGGATTAGAATGGAGGACTATTTGAGAATCTTTTGCCAATGGAGAGATCATCATGACACTTTTAAATTAAATGCCACAACTCCTGTTGATACAAGTTACATGTCTTTAATGCAGTGGTTTCCGTTGCATTCCGCATCCTCATTCTGATGACCATTGCTGATCCTTCCACCTTTAGGGGCAGTTTTCCACCCCTAGGACAGGACAGTGCCCTGAACCTCTATTCGCTCCTCCACCCTCTTTACAAGCTCGTTGACAGAATGAGGTTGGCTTCTTAAGCCGGAAGTCTTCGGCCGCCAGTGCTGATTATTAATCAAAATTTAAGCACTGTCGGTATTCGAACCCAGGACTGAGGACGTTCTGATTACTAATCACAGAAGCTACCAATAGATCACTGACCTCAAGATCTGATGTCTTTACCTTTGCTAAGGCCGAAATTGATAGATCATCAATTTTCATATCCATTCCTCTGTAAATTATTCTTGTCAGCAACTTGGATGATCTTTTACCTGATTGTGCGAACATTTTGCCGCTTGTCAGCTCTTGCAGTCTTCGTAAACGCGTGAATGATGTTTTTCCGAAACTCTGATGGTATATTGCCAGTGTCATACATTCTACGCATAAAAGTGAATAATTGCTATGTTGCCACTTCCCTAATGACTGTATAAATTCCGATTGAATGTTGTCTTTCCCTTCCGCCTTATTTGATTTATAGCCTTACACAGCTGTTATAAATTCTGATTCTAATACTGGAACCCCTTTATAGACTCGTCTTTCTTCTTGTATCACGTCATCGCGTCGTCAAAGAAGTCTTCCCCCTCACAGAGAACTTCAATGTGCTACTTCCATCTATCCACTCTCCCCTGTGAATTCAACAGTGGAACTCCCACGTTACTCTTAAAGTTACCATCCTTCTTTTTAATTTCCCCGAAAGTTGATTGACAGTTCTGTATGCTCAGTCTGTCGCTCCGACAATAATTTGTTTTTCAATTCACATTTTTCAAACAGCCATTTCGTCTTAGCTTCCCTGTACATCCTGTTTATTTCATTCCTATGACTTGTATTTCTGTATTCCTAAATTTCCATTAACATTTTTGCACTTATTTCTTTCGCGGATCAACTAAAGTATTTCTCCAGTTACCTATGGTTTCTTTGTAATTATCTTCTTTGTCCTTACGTTCTTCTGTCCACCTTCTGTGGTTTCCATTTCATTCCTCTTCAACTGAACTACCAACTGAGCTGTACCTTATCAAAATATCTCTAGCCTCAGATAACTTCAATATCATCTCTTTATTCCTTAGTACTTCCGTATCCCACATATTTGTGCCCTGAATCTTCCTGACTAGTCTCTTCAATTTCAGCCTACTCTTTTATCACTACTGAATTTGATCTGAGTCTGCATCTGCTCCTGAGTACGCCTTGCAAATGCAGTATCTGACTTTGGGATCTCTGCCTGACCATGATGCAATCTAACCAACGGTCTTTTCCCAGGATACCATCTCCTCTTGTGATTCTTGAACAGAGTATTCGAGACTACTAGCTGAAATTTATTACAGAGTTCAATTAGTCTTTCTCATTGCTAATACCAAGTCCACATTCTCCTGCAACCCTCTCTTCTTCTCCTCCCCCTACACCCGCATTCCAATGCCCCATGACTATTAGAGTTTCGTTACTCGTTGAGCATTCTCATATACTTTCTCTACCTCTTCACTTTCGGCTTGCGACGTCGGTACGTATGCCTGATCTATCGTTGTCGGTGCAGGTTTGCTGTAGATTCTGATACGAAGAACACTATATTAACTTTGGAAATCACTAGAGATGCATGTCATTTGATATAAGTGTTTTTCGTTAAGTCACAAATAAAAAACCGCAATGGACGATCCTGAACTTTGTAATATTCAACAATGGTTTCTCTATCATAAGAATTGAGCAAGTTTTCTTGGACAAACCTTTAACGTACGTTGCCCTGTGGTATTTGAAGAGGACTAAGGAAGACAGATGCTTATCTCAGCACGCTTTCATTCCGTATAAGTTAGTTTTAATTTAAATGGTGGACGAATTTGTTGCGTTTGCTGCAGTCTGGAGTGGTGGGCTCATGAGAGCATGTAAGAATGCACTCAGTTGCTGGTGATTATCCTGTTAAAGACGGTGAGAGGGTATCTTTTGCGCATGTATCTGTTCAAGTTGATTAGGGGAACGTTAGTGATTGAAACTAAGCCACAAATGGCTGCTAGATGCCAAAAACATCTGTGAGCTCGTAGTATAATTGCTAACGAGTTGAACTGGGCCGTCCAATGGAAATTTACCTCTTTCAAATGTCAAACACTGGGTGGTACGGGACTTACAATTATAGCCAGTTCTGTTCATAATTTTACTGGTTATACAGGTTGTTTAAGATCTATTGAATAGCTACTGTGGGTATTATCTGTTGGTTTATGAATAATTAATGCGCTTTTGAACATCATTGTACATGGATATAGAACCAGTAGCTGCTGAAAGAGAAAGTGTGCTTGCGCTTGAGCCACATTGAACGGCGTTAACGCTAACTTTATTCCACAAACACTGTTGCCGTCACTTTGTTTGATCCTTTATCTTTATGCTTCATGGCTATTCATCATTCTATTTGTAGTCTTTCATGGACAGATAGATAATTAAATCTCAAAAACTTAAATCTTTAGTCTAACCCACCATTTTTAAGCCTACAGGATTTGTCACGATTATTCATCATTAATATTGTTGTATTTTTGTGGGTTTCGTAATATTGCCACACTTAGAAGTTCGACTGCAGGATCGCTAGTGTAACTTACCTAATTTCAGCCAGCATAGGTGCAAGACATCTATCACCAAGACAGATAACGTGCAAGCCTTAGCTGTTGTCAAATACTCGCCCATTCTCCAAGATCAGGTAATCGATCTCTTACGTCAGCTAAGTCGCTCATGTAGTGTGACACGACCTTGCCGGTGTTGTTTGTGTTAGGACGTAGCTCACGATCAACGATAGTTCTTGTGTTATAAGTCTTTTTATCTGAAAGAAAAAATAAGGAAGTTAATATTACTCTCCAAAGATCAATGTTTTCATTCCTTTGTCTGCTAGTTAGCATAATAATGACTCTAATAATTGTACAAATATTTCAAATCCTGCCAGTGTAGATTCATATATTATTGGGTATAAATATTTTTAGTTTTAGCATTTCACATGTGTTGCTTTCCAGTTGTTGATCGTAGATAAATTAATAGTGTCAGAGGATTTGAACTTAAAGTTATTTTTAAAAATACGGAAACTCTTCCCTTCTCCATATTTTCCTGCACAAGTAGGTTGCTAATTTATGGCTTACATTTTGAAGTTCATTTGACAACGCATCAAGCAAACCTACTCCGCATTGAAGACGGAACGAGGTAACCAGTGGTTCGCACACAGGACTCGCAATAGGGAGGACAGAGCTTCAAATCCTTGTCCGGCCATGCATAATTAGGTTTTCCGTCACATCCCTAAATCGCTTCAGGAAAACAGGGCACGACCAATTTCCTTCCTCATCCTTCCGTAGTAAAAGCCTGCACTGCGGCCCCGTCAGCAGGACGTTAAACTCTAATCTTCCATCCTTTGTCGTTATTGCAAGCAGACAAGAACTTCACGAATTTTGTTTCTCTTTCCTCTAACTGTCTGAACCATTGCATTAACCTGACTCAAACAAGTTCCCCTGTGTATGAATTTTATTAATAACGACTCCTTTCAAATGTAAAAGAATGAGGTCTTCAGCGTCAGAACGGCTGTCCTCCCATACCTATAATAAGATGAATTTAATCACTGTCGGCAGTTATTCCCACATCACTTCCATATTTTCTGCTTTTTCAGTTCCACTAATTCATAATTTCCCCTCCTGGTAAGGGTACTCCACGTTGTGTATATCCCCAAACCCCTCAGTGTAACAATACTAACAAAACTGCAAGTAGTTGATAACAGTCCCTTCCGTTCGGTGCCAATGGGATGTCTTTATGGTAGTGGTAGCTGGTGTTGGGAGACTGTGGTGATGGTAGTGGTATAGGTGGCCTGCTGGCCCATTTCACTTCTCTGTGGTCAATTTTCCTCATACCAAATTCTTAGACGACAAGAAAAATTACAGTGCATCTTGTAGCTATGCTCGTTCTTCTGTTACTACGTAACCTGAAGAACAGTATTACCTCCATGGCAAAGTTGCGAAAGCGCCTTTGCAGGTTACACTCTTTATATTTGAGTCTTATTATAATGTCATATCGAGCATGGATGTGTGTGATGTCCTTAGGTTAGTTAGGTTTAAGTAGTTCTAAGTTCTAGGGGACTGATGACCACATATGTTCAGTCCCATATTCCTCAGAGCCATTTGAACCATTTTTATAATATCATATCTTTACCTTGGGTTCTGAAATGTTAACATAGAAATGAACAACATATCATGCATGCATGTTCCATTGTTATCATTTCAGTAATTATTACTGCAATGAAAGACCCATCGTTCTCTCCTTGTAGTATTGTAGGTTATCTTACATGTAGATTTATGTCACAATCAATTTTTTGCGAGTTATATATGTTTCGTATACTTGCTCTCTTCGTATCAGTACAAGCAATCCTGTTTCGAGACGCTTTTGATGAGAATGTCTATGAAAAACACATTACAGATACTTTTTTTTGATACACCTGACGTCAGTAGAAGTAGACATTAAACAATCGTCGTATCACATTTTTAAAAAGTACCATAATCAACTTGATTGTCCTTATATACTGACGATTTGCTCATTTTTACCATCATTCTTTCTGATAACAGATTACAACTGCCATGTATCATGATCTTTAATGTAATTAACATACTGATCAAAGCGTAGGACGCAACAAGCAGATCAAAGATACAAAGTCCACCAAGGATGTTCCCATTGTCAGTAGTAGTGAAAAATGGCGCACTGAACATTAAAAAACACCAGAGAAGGCTGTTTAAAACTAAAGAACAGCTGCAGTAACGAAGCGAACGTTGACTGCAGGATAAGTGATTTTATACGCGGACTTCACTTGACACAAGGAGTTCACTTTTAGTTTCGTAAACTGAAAACAGACTTTATCTTTTTTATTTATTTATTTATTTTTGCAGCTTTCTCTATATGTAAAAGCATGAAATTCCCCTGGAAAGATGCTCTAATAGGGTCAGTGCTTATAAGTCAGTGCTTATAACCACTTAGTTAGGAGTACACTTCCAGAATTTTGCATGTTCCTATAAAATCAACTTATGGTCTGTTAATCGGTTACCCGATGGCTACTATGCGATTTCACTCCTTCCATGGATTTTCCTTTTTTTCACCTCTATTGTCTCATATCTTTCCTGCTTGATAATATTGTTCTCTCCTACAGATATTATTGTAGAAATGTTTGGAATATGTACTCTGATATGTTATAATTCATTGTCATATAAAAATACTTATATTAAATTTATTCGCAATGAATAATGACAACCATCAGCTGTAAAATGGAATGACGACAATGAAAATTTGCGTTGGACTGGGACTCGATCTCGGATTTCCTGCTGATCGCGAGAGAGATCGCCTTACCATTTGGCAATCCGTGCACGACTCACGGCCTAACCCAAACTTCCATATAACATCAATCTGCACTCGTACATCCATTATGCATATTCCCGTACAGGGCAGACGTTGTACTCGGTATACGATACTGAATTGCCTGTAATATTCTGATTAAGATGCAAAGTTCCATTGGACATGCATGTACATCCAAAGGAACAGGCACTGCGTGTACGTATAGTTATGCAGACATCGGTACTGATGATTCACCTCTCGATATATTCGTATTTTTTATCAGTTCTGTTACAGAATAACTATTAATGAATGAGAAATATTCAACATATTACAGACAATCGTCCATATCTGTTTGTGAAATCAGTATGATTACTGAGGAATATCAACCTCTAGTGCCGTTTTGCATAAATGTCTAGCTCTTAAGGAAGATGTGTGTGAAATTCCAATATCCTGAAAAAAACATATAAAGTCCATAGTTTTCAAAAAAATATAACTGAATTTGGTCCATTTGTTAAGAAATGTTACGTGCATTCACATAAGTTTTCGTGATGATTGACGGTATAGTTTTTCACTGCAAAAAATTAAATTTATAGAGCAACGTAGAAACAAACGTTTCTTATTTGAAAAAATCAATCAGAACGAAGTTAATGCATTTTTGTACAAAGCTGACGTACTACTATTACAAATACCTGTGACAGTTGAACAGAATTTCGATATCTTCTTTTGATGGATTTTCACAGCCCTCTCTATAATGTGAAAAAGTTCACCATATTTTGGAGACATTCATTTTCGAAAGAGCTTTGGCATATTAATAAATGAACATTCCTTCACAGAAAGTTTCACTATAGTACTAATCTGCTGTGTGCCTAATTTAAGTACTCTGACGTCCCAGGTTTGTTATGAAAATGTACATAAATCATTCAAAGTGTTAGTTACAGGAATCTGGAACCAAAGATTTGGCAGTGTTTGTATTAGGCATCGCTTTATTAGGGTGAACCAGAGAAAACTGTATGCATACTTCTTTCTATTTTCAAGCAGTCTCTTCTTTGTTTTTCTTCTTCGAATAATCTGATTTCAACACTAAGTAACACTAAAGTCAGCTGCAGAAATTCTCCTGTTATCGATTTCTTCCAATATCGACAGTGTGAAAGGTCCTGAATCAATTCCTAGATTCTGAGTTCTTAGACTAACAAGATTATTAAGGTGTAATACTTACACTTTATGGATATGGGGCATGCTGCAGATTGTAATAAAAAGTAAACACGAATCATTCTTAAAAATTACTTCTTTGCAAACACTTGTAAATCTTTAGCATAAACCAAAGAATACAATATTTTTGCAGTGACGCAATTCCAAAGTCTTCTTAACGTACTACACAAATATTCCTTCATCATCATTGCATAACGCCGTAAGAATAGATAAAATAAGGAAATACACAACGAGAAACATGTGTAGGTCCTTCCAGTCTTTTGCCAATTATTATTTTCGTCACTCTTGGCAGTGGGATTGGAACGTAATATGCAAAACTTGACGTTTCAATACCGCAGTATAAATGAATAGTGAATAAAATTTTTTTCACAATGCTAGTCCTCCCTTAAAGAACTCCAATATGCTGCCGTATGTCAAGTATTTGAAGAACTTCGTTGTATCACTTACAAAACTCACCAACACATTCGATGGACATACACTTTGGAAGGTAATTTTATAGACATCTGCTGATCGTGTTTTGTCAGCCTTAGACATATTAATATTCCCTACAGTGTGACTTTTACGATACATGTATTTATATTTCCTAAAACATGATTTTTTTTTCTCACATTGCGCATTGGTAGGTGAATGGCAAACAAATTTTTGTTCTATTGAATTATTTTCGCTCCATTTCTCTCCAATATTCAACTGCAGTTTTTTGTAAAACAATTAAGTGCAATTTTAGAGCTGCACACATTTTAAATACTGTATACTCTATATTTATTTATTTATTTAATTATTTATCTGAATAACTCTTTTGCCTGGTACGATACATCAACTTTGGTTTTGCTTCCTTGTTTTTAATTTTCGTTGCTCCCAGATTTCCTTCAACCTTTGAGAATGTCGTTCCTTTTCTTCCTAGGCACACTTTGTTCCTATTGAAGACCTCTTTCCTTCCTGAAATCCTGCCATTTGTGTTGGTGTTGCTTCTCTAAAGAGTATTCTGTTATTTATTATGTCCTTTCTAATTCCTGTGTTTTTCATACTTTTGTCAGTTTACAGTAACCATAAGGGTCTTGATTTGTAGGAGTGTAGTAACCTGACAGTCCACCCATTTAGTCTGTTATTATCCATTCTGTATCTGTGGCCATAAAACTGTACCCTCTTCTCCTCACTACAATAGTACACTTTTCCATTTTCAGATAGAGCTCTTTCTTTTTGATCTTAATTTGTATTCGAAATTATTATTACTTGCAGGTGTCAGTATTTTTCTTAAAATTTTTCCTTTAACTTTTTCCAGTTTTTCAAGATTCCCAAATCTTGTTACTTGAAATGTTTCTGCTGTATACAATGTTTCAGAACTAACCATTGTTTGATAGTGTCTTAGTGTTGTGTTTCTTTTACACGTTTTTCTTTTTGTCATTTTAAATGCCCGTTACATTTAATGTATTCTATTTTCTGCTACTTTCTTTACTTATGTGTTGCCTGTAATTCATTCTCATAGGTATTTAAAACAATTTGTTTTCGATAGTGTGTTCCTATGAATCTTAAAATTTGGAGGAACATCACTGACATGTGTCATGAAATGTGTTTTTTCAAACGATATTTTCAGTCATGTTTTGTCTGATTGTTTATGTAGTTCAATGAGTTGCTCTTTGTTGATATCCAGTGAGTCAGTAATTAACGCCATACCATCAGTAAAAGCTAGACAATTTATGGTGATCTTACTTGGGTTTCTCCCTAGATCAACACCCCCAGGCTGTGGCTAAGCCATGTCTCCGCAATATCCTTTCTTTCAGGAGTGCTAGTTCTGCAAGGTTCGCAGGAGAGCTTCTGTAAAGTTTGGAAGGTAGGAGACGAGGTACTGGCAGAAGTAAAGCTGTGAGTACCGGGCGTGAGTCGTGCTTCGGTAGCTCAGTTGGTAGAGCACTTGCCCGCGAAAGGCAAGGGTCCCGAGTTCGAGTCTCGGTCGGGCACACAGTTTTAATCTGCCAGGAAGTTTCATATCAGCGCACACTCCGCTGCAGAGTGAAAATCTCATTCTGGACCCTTAGTATCGATAAATTTTCTCCGTTCTCTCTCTGCCCTCTCTAATGCAAATTAAAATGCTGGGGATAGTCACTCATATACTTGTCATCCTCCTGGTTTTATCTGAAAAGCTATGAAAGTTCCCTCATATTTTCTACTTCTAATGTTGTGTTTGTTAAAGTTTCTTTACTTATTTATGTAGTTTTATTGTCAAGTCTGATTTCCCTTAAAATGTTGATCAGTTCATTTCTATCAAGTGAGTTATACACTTTTTTTTAGATCTATGAAAGATATCATGTATGTGAGGATTCTCATTTTTCTTTTTTCTATTATAATCTATAGATTTAATATTTCCTCTGCAGTACACCTTCCCATCGTAAACCCTGCTTCACACTGTTCCAGTTGTGGGCTGAGCAATCCTTGAGGATTCTTTAAAGGTGCCATGGGCAGGATCTTAGATATCACCAGTAAGAGGGAGATCACTCTATAACTGTTAAGAGCAGTTTTGTTTATTTTTTTTGCAGTGGATGTAGAATGCTGATATCCATTCTGATGGTCTGCCGTTTGTTGTCCAAATTTAATGATTTCTGGCACATTTAGATTAATGTTGTCACTAGTTTCCACGATTCAGAACCTATATTGTCTTCTCCCGGTGCTTTCTTATTTTGAAGCCATTTCACGATTTCTTTGATTTCTTCTACTTTTGGTGGCTTTTGGTCTTGTTGTATTTGGATTACATTATCAAAATGATATTCTTCTTTCGATGAATCACAGTTACGTAGTTCTGTTAAGTATCCACAAGTATTCTGCATTATCTGTTTATTACATAGTCTTTGGTGTTTTTGGATATATAAACTTTAAATTCGATGTTGTATACTTCTTTAAACTATTTCTGCATGTTTAATGAATGTTCCTTGAGTTATTCTGCTTAAAGTGTGTCACAGTTGACGTTAGTTGACTTTTATATTCTCATTGTACTCTTTGTTATGTAATACATCTGATAGCAAGCGTTGCACGTAAAACTAACAACATTAACCCCAATGGATTTTATTGTGGCAGCCTATATATGAAGTAAAGTACTCAGGAAGAAGTGATCGACGTCTGAGCTAGGTGTCGTGGTTAAGGATTTATTCTTCCAAACAATTAATTAATATGATTTTAAAACAATAGGGATGTTAGCGAACACACAATATGCGAAGTTAAGTATCGCGAAAAATGGTATTCACTGTATTGTTGTCTAACAGAGACGGCTACGGTTGGTTTCAATGTCTCATAGAAGCAGGTGTTGTCTGCAGAGTTGCTTGATGAGGTGATGACTGGGGATGACGTAAGTAATACTAGAGCAGTTACGCCAACAGAATCAGTAACAGCTACAGAGGTAGAGACGTCAGGGAGAACTAGTTGAGGTTCTGTCATTATCATTCCGCTATTGAACAGCCCACACAATTCCAACTAGCTACCAGAAACAGAAGTAGAAACACAAGGTTCAGTGGTGGGGACCCACAGTGATGGAGATGTCAGACTCAGACGAGATCTGAAGGCAAGTTGCCACGGCTGTGGGACTACCAAATGAGATCCTGAATTGGAAAGCTGAGACGGCTGGGCATTTCGCGAGTTCCGCGAACTCCGTATACATCCAGAGTTTGCTCGAACGACGGGAGATTGTTTCAGTAGCGGCACACTGGTATCCATTGCACTCTGCCCACAAGAATATACTAAGTTATCTCCAACAACATTTTACTGGCCATGAACTTTAAAAGACAGTATGTAATATTTAAAATAAGATTTATTAAAAGGGCAAAAAGTTCGGCGTTTTGTCCAGTAGTATATATTAGCAAATTGCACAACTTGAAAGCCACATACTTAACAAATTAAGAGAGATTCAGGTCCGATACGCCAGACATGTGACTAACAACTGAACATAACGTCGATGTTCCCTACTCAATTCTCTTTGAAAGATATGTACCAAATAAGGCAATAACGGATAGTAGAAACGTACCTAACAGATGAATTCGAAAAAGACTGAAGATCTTCGTAGTTTCTTACAAGCAAGATCGCAGAGAGGAAGACACAAAGGAATTTGTACTAACTCATCATTCTGTAAGGAAAGCTATGAAGGTCTCAGATATTTTCCACAGTAGCATGCAGCAAATAGAATATGTAAATAATAAAGTTCTGTATAAATACTTGACATTGTAGGCTGAAAAGCGACAAATGAATTAAATTTTAAATGATTCACTGGACATTCACTCATCTACTGTTACATGTAAGTTTTGTAAGAAAACCAGAAAATCTTTAGTATTATTGATGGGACTGCTGCCATCTGGTGGTATTCCTCAGTATTACTCTGTCAGTCTGATTGGTATCCGGCAGTATGTAGCTGGCAACCAATCCAGATTTTTGCAGCACTTCCTGATGTGTCACACTTCTATGACTCTGTCTTGTTTTGAAGACATAGTCATATTTTTAATGACCTGCACTTTTTGTATTATGAGGTAATGTTACGTTAGGCATATACTGTAATTAGTGTATTATCTATAATAACCTACGTAAAAGTAATTTTTTTGCATTTGAAATTAACATTCCGCTACCACGGCATGAAAACAAACGTGAGGTCTACCATACACCATCATTTCGTAACCTGTACACTGAAGGTACGTCAAAGGAGACTTACGTAAAATTGTTACTTTACGATTACAGCTACCACAATGTATATAATTTCGCAATTTTCGTAACCTTGCAGATCTGAAGATGGCAGCTTAGTCCTGCCGAAACTAGTAATTCGGTGTACATAAAGGTGATCAAGATAATTGACAACTTCATATGAGAAGCTTTAATTACATTAAAAACTCGCTTAGCGTCTGACCACCACATAAACTTACGTTAGCGTCGTTTGAACAAGCATACTGATGTGAAACAGCACAAAATATGACTGTGAACAGGTTTACAAGAAGTGATGAGTTCTATCATAAATAATCGCTACAAATTTTCGGCAGACAACTAATGCAAAACAGTTCTACTTTGTCTTGTGATACCTTGATACCTTACACCCAATCAAAAGAGGCGAAAGGTAGATTTCTTGTACATATATCAATAAAAAATATGTATCCATACAGAAATAGGAGAATTCTGGATTAATAGGAAGCCTAGAAGAAATACAGGCGGATAAAACAATTGGTAAGCTTGTAACCTCCCCCTCACTTATCGACCTTAATGACAGTGAAAAATTAAACTGCGTGCACCTAATGGAGATTTGGGAAACGCAATCGTCACCGAAGTTGATTTGTCGGTTAAGAGGGAGGAAAGTGTTACATCTAAATGTAAGGAAAATTGCAAATGAAAGTGGTGGAAATTAATTTTGAGAAAAGGGTAAAATTAATAAAGAAAGTAAATGTTCAGTCATTACGTTAACAATTAATTGGATATTTGAGATTCTGGGAAAATTACGGTCGCCAGTCCTATGGACAACTACTATAACAACTGAAAATGAAATATTAATGCACATATAATTAGCACTAAAAGCGTGGCAACTGAAAGTTGGCACGTGTTGTGTGAAAACTGAATGTTTGTCAGAAGTAATAAATTTCGCTATACTCTGACTTAATTTAGCAAAAGAATTAATAAAACCGGAAAACAGAAAGTTAATTTAGTGACTGAAATTAATAGTGAACTCTGTTTCTGAAGCACTACGAAATTCAATAAAATAAGGTTAGTCTTGGGCTACCTCAACAATCATTTCAAAAGCTATTTGAATCTATGCAATTTAGAAATAAGAGATTTAACTTTGAACTTGAATTAAATGATTCTGAACAATTAACAATAGTAAAATGCAGTCACAGGTAAGCTAAAATATGCTAACAAAACTCGCACTTTTAATTTGTGCTTGTGTAATCTAAATATTGTAGCCAGCTATGAATACTTTAACTGAATTTAGAAATTAAAGCAGCGAAATGGAATGATATTGCTTTAATGCTGGCGTTTGAATTTCAACGACACTCGGGTTCATTCCGGAAAAGGAAGGGACCCTGCTTGGTAATGCAATTGGGACAATGAGCAACAAGGGTTCATGCTAAGTTGCTGTAATTCTGTGAATGGAACAATTTTAAAAGCTGAGGTCTGCCATACAGTTCTAAAACTTTACGTGCTTCCAGTCTTCCTTGTTGGTTGATTGAATGTTTGAACTCGTCGGTCGAGGAGGTGGCGACAGTCACTCATTGTCGGCCGTCGCTGTTGCAGATGCTGGATGTTGGCTCGCCTTCTTCTCGACACGGTCACCAGGCGAAACGGGCTCTTGATGTGCGCCAGCTAATGCTTCCCGTCCGCGACACCGTGTCAGAAACTATCATATCAAGTCGAGCGCAATTACATGCTGCCAAACCCCGAAAGCACAGCAACTTGCGGGAGCGTCACTCAGCACACCTGCTCCACCGCCCTCCTCCGGCCAGAGTCCTCTGCCCGCGCTCCACGTGGCA
This sequence comes from Schistocerca piceifrons, assembly GCF_021461385.2. Lineage (NCBI taxonomy): Eukaryota > Metazoa > Arthropoda > Insecta > Orthoptera > Acrididae > Schistocerca > Schistocerca piceifrons. Next base: position 243,735,704 of record NC_060144.1, read on the forward strand.
GAGGTAACACTACCAAAGATCCTAAACACTTTGGTTCTTCACACGACCTATCGATGTATTCGTTCGATAGCATAGTTTTCCCTAGGCCAGACCAAGCGTATAAATACAAATAATATTCACAAAACAAACCAATTATACATCGACATAAATGCATATATATACAAATAGTAAAGCAATTACAATATACAAAGACTCAGAAATGTTATATCTTCAGGTAACAAAATAAGGAAAAATCTATAGTACAATAGATGGAAATAGGAGGATATGCATTTCCGGCGTTACACGTGCCCCACATTGTCTGAGGATGTTCGTGTAACCTAAACAGACTCAGAAAATGTCCCAAAAAGGAAAAAAAACAGAGGAAATGCATATGCTCAAAAGGTCACGAAAATTTAGCATTATTCTGATTAAGCACAATCCAAATATTAGACCATAATAATTGAGTGGAGGCACTCCTAACCTTATTCCACTCTGTCATCTTACACAAAAGAAAACAGGTTGACAATATATTAAAATTCATAGAAAACATAGAAAATGGTTTAGCCATTCTGAAATCAGCAAAATTGCTGACACTATCAAGAAATGGAATATTATTTACAAAAGTAATCAGAGTACATGGTCATAAAAACAAGTAGATCAAAATACGCAAATTAATAATTTATTACATAGAATACACATTTTTATATAACCTTTTCATAATTAATATTCTCGTCAAAGGGTTCACTTAACGCTAATCAAGAAAATAAAATACAGCAGATCGAAAAAAAAAAATTGACAGCAGAATTCTTTCACATCAGCTGTCCGGGAAGAAAAACAACTCCACCCTACGTACTTGCAAGTACAAAGAATGCCGCCAGCGGCACAAGAGCCGACAGCGGCTCCGCCTCGCCGGTATTGTTGTGCCCGCCTGTGCGGCACGCTTGATCTCACTCGCCTGTGTAACGGCATTTCCAGAACGTCCGTTTCACTGAATTCATTGGGAAAAACTCACTCCCGAGTAACCTCAAGGAGTCCATTAACACTGTCACAGAGGATAACTCAACACTGTCCATCATCACACGCATGTACTAGCCTGAAACTTAAAACAGCGCCTAAGTACATCGGCAATGACTAGTAAACACATATTCATGAAATCTTACAGCTAGTATGAGTACAAGCGATTGCCAGTAATTAATTAACGTAAATCATATTTTCAATAGTTCACCTTAATAAACGGCCCCAATGTGAAAGACAACTGCACTAGGCTGCTAGCGAGCGGATTAGGTTGGGGAGTAAAGCCATAGAGGGAAGCAGACCTCAGTCTTAATACACAGAAAACAAACGGAAGAGGATGCTGCCCATGCTGTCTGACTTGCTACTACTTTGAAGAACTGCTCTGGACCCTGCTTGCCAAGAGTCACCACGCAGATATCAACTCCCGTAGTCCAGGGACACCAATATCTGTTTCAAATGTCCTGTACGTGGAGTAGAGGAATTAAAATTCTAGTTGAGACGATATCAATGAGAAGATTCGCTGATTACGCTGTTATCCTCACTCCAAGTGAAGAAGGATTGCAGGAACTGTTGAACGGAGTCAACAGTCTAATGGGTACAATATATGCATTGAGAGTAAATGGAAGAAAGACGAAATTACTGAGAAGGAGAGAAAAGAGGACACTTGGGACCTACATATTAGGACTGATGATTACAAAGAAGATGGAGTTAAGGAAATCTGCTACCTAGGCAGCAGAATAACGCACGAATGGTGGAGCAAGTAGCAAATAAGAAGCAGAATAGCACTGACAAAAAATCTCAAACATACACCTATTTTGAGAAGAAATTTGTGAGAACGTCCGTTTAGAGCACAGCGTTGTGTATCTACCTATCTATATCCGGACCCCCGCTCCAGCTACTGCCGGGTCTGGGTGCTGAAGGGTGCTCTCCATTTGGCTCGGTCCTCCCATCTCTTTTATTCCTCACCTGCTGCCAGGTCACACCTCCCTTTCCACAATATTCTCACTCCCGTTTTCCACCGTGTTCTTGGGCGCCCTCTAGGTCTATTTCCATCCATATCTAGTTCTTCCGTAATTTTGCGGAGTCTCTGCACACGCATCCCCTAAAATGCCCGTACCATCTATATCTATTTTTTTTAATTTCTTCTCTCATACTTTCTTGATTAAGGTCCTTTCTAACATCTACACTGCTTTCTCTGTCCATTCCAGTTTTTTCCTTAACTGCTCTGAGAAATTTCATTTCCTCAGCTTGCAGTCTGCTCCAGTCTCTTTCTCTCATTGTCCGTGTTTCTCCTGCATAGGTAACAACAGGGAAGTAATAAGTCTTATACATAAGGAGATTCTGTTTTTCTGAAGCTTCCTTATTCCAAATCAAGTGTTTTATTGTTTGGTAGAAACTGCCTCCTTTCTGTAACCTCCTATTAATTTCGTTAGTTATTCTCCCATCACTAGATATTTCAGTCCCTAAATAAGTGAAACTGTCTACCACTTTGAGGGTTTCTCCATTCAAGGTAATATTTCCGTTGATTCCTCTGTCTCTTTCAAATACCATTACTTCACTCACATCCTTACTTATTTTTAATCAATACCTTTTCATTCTTTCGCTTCACACATCAAGTTGTAACTGTACATCTACCTCTTTATCGCCCCATATTACCATATCATCAGTAAAAATCATCATCTATTTGTCTTTTTCCTTTACTATATCTTTAACTGCCCTATTCATTCCCACCATCACAACATTAAAAAGTGCAACAGTTAGAATACTTCGTTGTGTAAGTCCTTGTCTTATTTCGAAGTATTCGGAGTTCCCTAATGGTGTTCTAATTCTACAATTGTGGCCTCTGTACATTGTCTTTATTACATGAATGTATCCATCTTATGCATCTATCTTCTTCATTTTTTTTTCAGACTATTTCTCTGTTATCTGAGTCGTATGCCTTTTCTATATCTATAAAAACCATTATCACCCTATTGTTAAACTCCCAACTTTTCTCCCTCATTTGACAGACAGAAAATATCAGGTCGATTGTGCTTCTTCCTTTCCTAAACCAATGCTGTTCTTCACTCAGCTCCTTCTGTCTTTTCACTTATTCGATTTAGGAAAATTCCTTCAAAAATCTTGGCTGTATGACTCATAAGGGTTATTCCTCTGTAGTTTTTACGAAGTCTTTTGTTGCCTTATTTGAAAATGGAAACAATATCTCCTCTTCTCCAATCGACTGGCATTGTACTATTTCTCCACACACTTGATAGTACTGTTTACATCCATTGCATTCCCACTGGACCTGCTGCTTTTATCATGTCCACTGGTACTTCATCAGGTCCTGGGGCTTTCTCCCCATTCATCTTCTTCACAGCTATTTCCATTTCTTCCCATATAATTTATCCTAAATCTCATTCCCAGCTTCCCTCAATTTCTCCATTATTTGTTGTTTCCTCGTGTACCTGCTCCTCAGCGTTTAACAGTTTCTTAAAATGTTCTCTCCAGAGATCTTTTATGTTCCCTGGATCTCCAATCACAGTACCATTCTATGTTTCCATCTTTATTAGTATTTCAGAAGCCTTCCTTTTTTTCATCACTATACAACATTTTATTATGCTCCTCACATATTCTTAAAGATTTTTTGTAAACTCTTCCCATGCCTTTTTCTTTGCCGTTTCCTCTATTTCTGAACTTCCACCGCGTTGTATGGTAGTGAAACATAGACTGTGGGAAAATCAGAAAAGAAGAGCGTCGAAGCATTTGAGAAGAGGTGGTAAATAAGAATGTCAGAAACTAGGTTGACTCATACGATAAAGAATGAGAAAGTCCTCCGTTGAATCAACGAGGAAAACAAATATACAGAAAACACAGACAAGAAGAGGGGACAGTATGGTAGGACATCTGTTAAGACATCAGGGAATAGCTTCCGTGGTACTAGAGGTACTGAAGAAGGTCAAAACTGTAGAGGAAGACAGAGATAGGAATACCCCCAGAAAATAATTGAGGTCATAGTTTGCAAGGGTCACTTTAGGATGAAGCGGTTTGCGCAGGAAACTGTCTTGAGCAGCTTGTTCGGCAGCCAATACGCAATGGGAGTACTTGGACCTTATAGCTACAGGCAGGAGGGACCTTATCGATGGCATCAGTATAGAGACAAGGATTATTCATCATGAAGTCATCATAGCGGCTATGGTAACGAAAGTTAATAAATCAGTGAAGAGCGCAAGGAGAGCGTTCCTGCCAGAAAGAGCAGAAGAACAGTTGTTAGCATCTCAGACTATGAACCGCAATCATATAGTTCCAGAATGATGGATATAGTGAAATTATGGTCAAAGTTTAAACAGGCTGTAAATTGTGCTCTGGACAAACATGTACCCAGTAAGTGGACTATGGACCGAAAAGACCCACCGTGGTTTAATAACGAAAATGGGAAAAATGCCGAAGAAGCATTTGCACTCTCGGTTCGAAAGAGGAGGCGCAGAGGACGACAGCCAAAAATTAGGAGACATTTGCGTGCCTGTGAAAAGATCCGTGGGCAAAGCGTACAACAGCTACCGTCGTCATCATACCTTGGCTAAGTATCTGGCGTGTAACTCGAAAAAATTCTGATCCTTTGTAAAATCGCTAAGCGGATCTAAGGCTTCCACCCAGTCACTCGTTGACCAATCTGGTTTGGCAGTAGAAGGTAGCAAAAGGAAGGCCGAAGTTTTAAACTCTGCGCTTAAGAAATAATTCAACCTGGAGTATCGTACAAACGTATCGTCGCTTGACCATCGGACAGAGTCTTGCATGGATGACATAGTAATAAGCAGCCTTGGTGTAGAGAAACATCTGAAAGATTTGAAAACAAGTAAGTGGCCAGGTACGGACGGAATGCCAGTTCGGCTTTACAAAGAGCACTCTACGTCATTGACCCCTTCCTTAGTTTCGATTATCGTGAATCCATCGCCCAGCGCGAAAAGCCAAACGACTAGAAAAAAGCGCAGGTAACTCCTGTATGTAAGAAGGATAAAAGAACGGATCCGAAAAATTACAGACCAATATTCTTAACACCTAAAAGCTCATGTCCTTGAATTAGCACAGCTTTAGAATGCTTAGTTTGCGTGAAACACAGATACTCTTTTCTCACTTGACATACTGTGAACTATGGATTAAGGCAAACAGGCTGATTCCATATTTCCAGATTTCTGAAAAATATTGGACACAGTACCGCACTGCAGACTGTTGACGAAGATACATGAGTAAGAAATAGGATCGAAGACTTTTTAAGTAACAGAACTCGGTATGTTGTCCTCGACGGCGAGTGTTCATCGGAGATATGAGTAACATCAGGAGTGCCAAATGGAAGCATGTAGGATCCTTGCTATTTTCTACATACATAAATGATCTGGTAGACAGTGTGAGCATCAATCTGCGGTTTTTCGCTAATGATGCTGTGGTGTACAGAGATGTGTAGAAGATACGTGACTGTAGATTAGCACAAGATGACCCAGACACAATTTCTAGTTCGTGTGATGAATGGCTCTTAACGTAGAAAAATGTAAGTCAATGCGGATGAGTAGGAAAAAAAAACTCATAACATTCCGATAAAGCTAGAGTGGTGTCTTTTTGGTACAACCACGTCGTTTAAATTTATGGCGTAACGTTGCGGAGCGGTATGAAATCGAGGGAGCATGTGAGGATTGTGGTACGGAAAGCGAACATTCGACTTCGGTATATTGGGAGAATATTATGAAAGTGTGGTTCGTCTGTAAAGGAGACGGCATACAGGACGGTAGTGCGTCCTATACTTGAGTGCTGGTCGAGTGTCTGGGATCCGCACCTGGTTGAAGGATGACATCGAAGAACTTCAAACCACTCGGGAGACTGATCCCTAAGGAAGGTTGTGCCGTTTTGGCAAAGACCCAAAAGAACGCTTTTGAGAACAGTAATGCAAAAAGGAGGAAGGCAGAAATCCGAGTCTGCTTTATATAACACTTGAAGCTGATGCGAGGAACAGGGAGGTTAGGACTTCTTTAAAATTATGAGATGCCTTCGAGATCAGGCCTTACATCATGAAATTGTTTAACAGAATGGAAAAACCGCACTTATTAGGTAACATGCGTCATTCATAAGGTAGGGAGAGCGTAACACGGCTGTGCTACAGAGGTCTAGCCTCAACGGCCATAGATAGAGACTGACAGAGAGAGAAAGAGAGAGAGCAGCGTGCATTTTTTCAGTGCCAAGAGTAAAGTTTCTCGTTACTGGTTAACTGGCTAAAACTGTAGTTAGCGAAGGACACCAGCACCCTATAACACATTATTTCACTGGTCAGCTAATCGGAATGATAAAACGATAAATAAACACAAAGAGATGATTATTCCACTTAGCAATCAGACTGTACAAAAATACTGTTGCTCTTGGGTTCTACTTGGTCAGACTGTCTTCCCTGCATCTTTTGGACGAGCGTCCTGCAGCCTGACGCCTCTTCTAGCAGACTTGATGATATGGGGAATTAGAAATTTTGTGCCTGATATCAAATTGGCCACAGATGCTAGATGTTGAAGTTAAACCAATGACTGATTTACAGCTTTTTCAGCCTCTACCTGCACGATGAACTGCAGGGACAGTCGAGTCATTTTCAGTGATATTCAGTAGGTCAAACTTCATTCTGAAATTCTGCTTGCGATTGTACCTTCAATATGTGTTTATCTCCTGCCATTAAATGCAAAATTTGGTTCAAATAGCTCTGAGCACTATGAGACTTAATTTCTGAGGTCATCAGTCCCCTACAACTTAGAACTACTTAAACCTAAGTAGCCTAATGACGGCACACACATTCATGTCCAAGGCAGGATTCGAACCTGCGACCGTCGCGGTCGCGCGGTTCCAGACTGTAGCGCCTAGAACCGCTCGGTCACCCGACCGGCCATAAATGCAAACCTGTACCCCTCTGTAGCACTATGTGCCTTCTAACACTAACCTTTCGACAATAATATCACAAAATTGTTGGATGTGAGGTCCGCCAGTTATGCAAAACACCATTTTTTCGCAGTACCCAAACATGTTTCGACACCACTGTACCATCATCAGTGTGTTTTCGTTTTTGTTTTTTCAGAAATGTGAACATTTTTCTTAATTAATTATAAAATTATGTGCATCTTTAGTTCAAACAACAGATCGTTTCTTTTTGTAAATACCTTTACATTTGGTGTGCACGAATTTTCGGGATCACTTGTGTGATAATTTACTACCGGTAGCTTGTCATCTGCAACCAAACGATGTTGATGAGGAAGTTTTTGCTGGGACTTAACCTATGTTCTAGAATGTAATTTAGTTTGTCGCGATGTTTTCACGCCTATATTCGTTTTTACTTATGCTTTCGTGTGGCAAGCACTTCCATTCTCCGCATCATGCTGAGGTGTTGTGAAGCACATGTAACTATAAAAAGTATTTTACACAAATAATGTAGTAAAACACAGTGTGATTGTGGTTTGTTGTGTGTTACAACCCAGTCAGTGCTCATTTGTTCACCAGAGAGTTCAGCGCCAAATTTGAATTTTGTTTGCATTTTATCTTTGTGTGTGTGTGTGTGTGTGTGTGTGTGTTTGTGTTTGTGTGTTTTCTGTGCCCTTCTTAGCTCTGTATGTTGTCTTTTATATGATATTCCTTTTGTGTGTAAATGGTGCGTCTTTGCAGATTTTAGTGTATCTATTTTTCGCGTGAGTGTGTGTGTGTGTGTAGACTTTACCTGTTTGTGTTGTTTTTATTTGTAAAGTTCCTTTAATGTGTTAAATAGTGTGTCCTTGCAGAGTGTAGCGTACTCGTTTACGACCTGTTTTCCTTCTGCTGTTGCCTTCTGTATATGGACGTTTTCCTCAATGGTCCGTTTGCTGCATAGGCTGTGGCTGGGTTTTAGTATTCTTAGGTCTGTTTCTATTGTGGTTGGGAGGTGATTGTTGGCTACAGGGGGGTCAGCAAATGTACTATGGGAGCTGTTGCTTTTTAAAGGTCTGAGATGTTCTGATATCTGGTTTTGAAGTTTCTGTATGTTTTTCCTATGTACACTGACTGGAAAGTGTTGCATGTGGGTTCATATATTCCTGATCTGTTCCATTTTTGCATAACTGGCAGACCTCACATCCAACAATTTTAACTGCAATCACGGCCAACACAAAGAGCTACAAACAAAATGATGAATAATATCACACATCGTGAATTTCATGATTTTTCCTGGTGCGTGTTTATTAGAATCAAACCACACATTCAGTGACCAGGCTTCCCAAGCTATTAGTTTAGCATTGTCAACTTCTTTCGAAACATCTATCATGCACTTCAATGAACATTCTTAGACAAAAAAGAAAAGATGACGCACCACCAAATAATTATCCAAATTGGATAGAAATTGGTTGATCTGACGTACATGTACAGACGAACAACCGATTAGAGTTGCAGAAAATTTCGATGTTTTATGAGAAAGAGCTTCACCCATAGAGCAAGTCAGTCACGCATTACTCTACTTCTGGTCCCTTTGAAAGCAGTTATTAGTTTTCGCATTGTTTGATACAGTAGTTGATGCCCACTTAGGCATATCAAGCCAGACGGTTCAATTGGCACGTTAGGCCGTCATCATCCAAAGCTGGTGGGAAGGTCCCGCACATAATATTCCAAACGTTCTGAATTTCGGAGAGATTCGCTAGCCTTGCTAGCCAAGAAGATAAACTGTAGAACACTTGCTGTTAACCCAGTATGATTTTGCATGAAAGGCAACGTAACAGGGCATAGAATATTGATGACGTACAATTGGGCTATTAGGATGCTGCGAATGGCAAACAAAGGGGTCTTGCTATGAAAGGAAATTATATCCCAGACTATCTACTACCCAAGGCATCAGGCTGTATGGCGTGCGGCAGCCAGGTTGGTACCCTACTGCTGACTGGACCATCTCCAGACACGCCTGCCACCTGGAATCTCACTGATTGGGGTAGAATTGTCATCACAGATGAGTCTCGCTTTGGATGGAGACCCGATGACCAGCGAAGAGGTGTCTGAAGACACCCCAGACAGCGGTGGGATACCATCCTGAATTGCGCCAGCCATATGATCTGACAACCATAAACGACGGTCTGGGATGCCAATTCTTTTCATAGATGGATCACTTTGGTTTTCATTCGCAGCAACTCTACTGCACAGCTTTACGTCGACGACATTGTTTGTTTTGTTGTTGGTCCTTAATGGCAAGCCATCCTATGCTTACATTTCAGCACACAACACTGCTTGTCTTCGTGCTTGTCAAACCCTACCTCGGCCAGCATGGTCGCCGGATCTCTCCCCAGTTGAGAAAGTTGGAAGCGTTAGAGGTAGGCTCCTCCAACCCGCTTGGATTCGTACTATCTAACGCGCCATTGGGTTTGAATTTGGCTCGATATCCCTCAGGAGGACATCCAGTAACTACTAATCAAGCCAAGCCGAATAACTATTTGCAAGACAAAAAGTGTTGGGCCCATCCTTTAGTGACTAGCTCAGTTTTTTAATAAATCGTCCATTTTCTCTAAAATTGTGATAATTTGTTTGCCTGTAAGTCACATCTACAGATTTTGGGCCTATTCGGCTAATTCCTTCGTGGAGCGCCATTTTTTTTCTTAGAATGTAATAGACTGGGTTAACTGTGATTCTAGTCTAATTCTGTAGGTAGCAAATTTCTTGTTCGTTATTCTGGAGAGCAGCGACTTAATTATTTGAGATGAGAAAGTTCATTTTATGCGTCTCTGTTTAACATAACACGGCGTTATCTTGTCCAGGATTCGTTGATTTACAATGTTCTGAAATCACCTTTAGAACCGTAAGTTCATATTTAAATTTTAAAGAAGTATTGTCATTTGCATTTAAAAAGTCATTTAACTCACTAAACACAGAAAATTATTTTTAGTTTCTAGGGTGTAACCAGTTACGTATTTCGTCAAGTGAGATGGGAAAGGTACGTTCGTCTTTGTCCAGCTGAGGATACATCTTTGTACTTTTGGATGGCATTTCACTTTTCTTGGCATTTTATTTTCATGTGAACTTTGCGCTAGGCAGGGAATTTTACAGTGCATTAGTAGTCATGTCGAAATATACAGTGATCAAACTAACTTCAGTTGTAGGGAAGACAGAGATAAATTTGAAAGAGCTCAGGTGAAATACACATTAACTTGTTTTTACCCTGTTCGTTGTGCACAGTGCTATATAATGGGACGTAGCCCTCCATGTAACCAGTCATTAACTAGGTGATGTTCTATTTGCAGTCTGTATGGGCACTTAATAGTTGACTGCACAGAGCCTACTCTAGCTCGTAGGAGGAATTAATATGTGGCACATTAAGCAGAAAAAACTCGTGTGTGGGTGCAACGTGTAAATTTGACGGATACATTAGATGCAGTGAGCCAAAGGATAAGAATAATAATGACGACACAAGTACAAGACGGCGATTGTAGCGAAAAATTTGGGAAGAGTCTGGTGAAGCATTATGTTGCCATCATATCACATGTATTCCGTGATATTTCGTGAAGGTTTAGGCAGTTCGGGAACTTAGCTGAGTTGATTATCATGACTGGGGAGAGAACTCTCTTACACGAGGCAGCAACACAGTTGCATTTTGTAGGTATCGGATTCACTCAGACTTTGAAGATCTGTCGGAGAGAATTGAAGAAAATATTAGGATGGGGCTCTTTGCACAGTTTGGGTTCGGCTTACGAAAAGAATGTACCAAAATACATGGTATTTAACAAGGTTTGGTAATATAAACAAAACGAGGCCATTCAATTCGTTGAAACAAGTCAACAGGAGGAAGAAACCTCGAGGTGTGAGGAGAACACGGGAGAGATCCGAAATGATGAGCAGGTAACGAAGGAATTTTAGAAGAACGGAAAGTAACAAGGCAATGGGAAACCATAACTGAATTGGTCGTACCAAATGCAAGAAACGGTGGAGGAGAAGCGGAATCTGCACGTGAAACTGAACAAGATGTAGATTACAGTGACTGAACAATTTGTAGATTACACTGAGCCGCTGGGTGGTACGTTATGGAAGGGCATGAAGGTGAAAGTAGGACTGCATGGGTTGTTAAATGAAAAACGTGTTGTAGAAGTAGGGTCGTTGGAAGAAGAGAATGTCGAAGTTTCATCAATAACACGAACAGCAGAGAGTATAACCCGCAAGGGATCTTTGCAGAGCACTGGGCATTGTGAAAGAAGCTGAGACGACCCGATGAAAGCTGATTTGTCTCAGAAAATAGCGACAAAACTCACGATAGGATACGATTTACGAAGTGATTTTATTGATTATTTTAAAAGGCAACAAAGAATATTGAAAAAAATTCTGAAAAAGGTATCACGGAATACAAGCTGCAGGAAGGATAATTTAGGAATTATGAAGAGACAAACAACGACCAGTGAAAGGAAATGGAAATACAATCGAGACAAAATGAAGGAAATGATGACACACTATTCCAGAAAATGGACGCACTATAGGAGGAAATGGAAAATTTATTGAAGGAGAGAGAGAAAAGTAGACACATAGTCTGAAGAACAGAGGGAACACTTCAAAAGCTGTGAGCAAAAGCTGAAGGAATCGTATAAGGAATGTAAGAAAAGAGTATACGTACAATTTAGCAAGTTCGAAGAACAAACTGAGTTAATATGTAGGGAACCGGAAAGGTCAACTGAGGAACGATTCAGATCATGAATAAAATAAATGAAGAGGCGTAATACTCTGAAGGAGACTAGAAGCGCTGGTGCATGAAACCAAGGTGCACAGAAAACTACTAAAAGTCTAGGAGGGGAAGATAAAAGCAAAGGAAGAACTCTTACTGAAATTGAAAGAAGAATTGAAAAGTACATGAAGAAAATTGAAAGAGATTCATCGAACAAGTCGACATACTTAAAGAAAAGGTGAAAAACGTATTACAAAAATCTGATGTGGTAGAGCACAGTGTTCCAATAACAAGAGAAGAATACCAGGTTACGGCAAAGTATCTGAAATCTAAAGATAACTAAAAGAAGCTGTGAGAAAAAGGAGGGAGGAATCAAATCAACAGCAACAGATAAGACCGGGAAATGATTTCCGTTGTGCTGAGGTGGATGAATCAAGAAAGCTGTATCAGTCACGAAGTTTTAACTTTTCCTTGATTCAGTGCAAGTGCTACATCCCAGGTATTTAATCAGTCACTTTGAAGATATGTTACTTCATCATGGCTCAAAAAGTGTAAGATCCACTTCACATACAGCTATTTGTATGGAAAATTAGTGAGTATGACGCAACATGAGGCTAATAAACGTAAAATTGGAATTTTAATAATTTCTAATAAACAGTTAAACCTCGAGCTATGGGCACTTTTAAATATTTTTTAGTAAAAATCAATTGAAAACAAATTATTTACCCAGTTTAGAAAAACTTTTCATTTTGTCATTAAATGTTATTGATTACATTGGAAAATACAATTAAAAATTTCCAGAGTAAAAAATTCTGTCATTCTAAAAACCACATTTAACTAGTTTTAAATTTAGCAATTTCTAAGCCATTTAGTTAGAATAGAATATGTTAACTTACCACATTTGACTGAGAGTGTTGAGATATGGCAGTACAAATTACAAATGTGTCAGCTGTTTGGAACCAAGGTAGCTTTGGTTTATAAACATCATCAGCCTCATATCAGCTTGTTTTTGATCAGATAACTTTTAGTAACTCAATTCCGTGCGTTGTCTTGATCGACATTATTCTAGCTCTTAACAACGCAACGGAACACAGTCTTATTACGTCTTCTTTCAGTTTCAAAATTCTGCTTTCACTTTTTGTTTTTCTGGAGTAATCTTCATTGTATATTCCACAGCAGTTCACAGTTTTAGAAAGTTTCTAAAAATGTTTCAGTATTATCTAGCCAGCACTTAACGTTCTTTTTAGTACCAATAGCAATGTTTCTTTTTGAAGAAGACATATCAACTCTTAACACGAAAGCACAGCACAACAATCAGTTGATCTAGCACAAAAATAACGGAACAATTCCTCACATCATGCCTAAATCAGCTCTACTGGCGGACACTGCGCTTAAAAATCGTCCAATAATGGCCGCCAGTCGTTATGTGACCTGCTACTAGTCGCCTCACTGATTGCAAAACTCAAACATGTTTGACTTTACTGGCAGCCACTTGCTAATGGCCTTGGAAGGCGCTGTGCCCCAATAAACAAGGCCATAGCACGATAATTGGTGGCGGCCAATATTGTCCAATTGTAGTGGACGTCACTACTGGGCCCATGTATAGCAGCTGTACGAATTCGACAACTTAACATGTTACTATTTTAAAGTTAACAATGCAAAAGACAGAGTAGTGGACGTCGACGTCATTATAAAAAGACGATACTTAAAAACTTTCGGTTAAGAAATGTTGAGAAGGGTTCTGTGTCTCCAGGACCGTCAGACTCGTAAATAGTTTATTGATGAGGTGTGAGATAATTTTATGGTATTACTTGATTATGACATGATTAGTTAGGGTTACACAAATAGTGTAGGATCGTAACCTTTACTTGTGTTGTGTTTCGTGTTTATCCGTGTCTCTATCTCTTGTTCCTTGGAACGACTTCTTCTTGTTTTATGTTAATAGATGTAGCTACACATAATCCCCGTGTTAATAGTAATGAGAAGCTCAGTATGTGTTGGGATATCGGGAGTCATTAGTGGAGCGAAAAATAGTTTCACCAGATGTGAAGGTGCACTGAGAAATGTAACTGTATGATTTAGTAGCAAATCTGAAGGAACACTGCACTGATAGGGTTCAGCAGATGTGAAAGAATACTGCAAAATTTGGATGACCAATGACTATACACACCGCCAACTTATATGACTGTTTGCTACTTGATGAGAGTGTAGTGTGATAATTTTCTGTGACTCCATGTACCGTTGACAGTACCTATTTTCTTTTATAGGTCTTCCGGAAATGAAGCAGCGCTGAGAAACAACCCATGGAGTTGGATGATTTATCTGCAGATGTGAAGGAACTTTGTACTGTTAGCGTTTAGAAAACGTGAAGGAACACTGTAATATCTAGATGACTGCTGAGGATATAAAATAATGACTCATAAGAGTATCTGCTAGTTGTTAGAGCGTACTATGATAATTTTTTGTCCCCTTTTGCTTCTGACTGGACAGATAGCTGAACCAGGACGAAAAGAGAACAGAAGAGAATAGAAAGCTTAAAGTAAACATCACGAATGTTGATGAAGGAATGAGTTAATTTGTTTCATTTACATTACAAGAGACACATCATGTACCATGGTAAATGTACATAAAGGAACCACAGTAGTAAGGGATGTACACAGTAAAGTAAGTGATTGTACTGTGAATTTTAAATATGGAGGGCTTATTTCAATAGTGTTACAAGTCCATTTTAGTTCATCCTGAGATACAGAGTCCTAAAGTTAAATGAGTCCTGAAAAATCTGCAGTTGAGATACCAGAAATATTCAATTTAACTTTAGGACTCGGTATCTCAGAATGAACAAAAATAGGCTTGTACCACTATTGAAATAATCCCTTCATAAGTGTCAAGAGCTACGTTATGCTGTTGTTTATGTTCTAGATTTGTGAGTGCCACAATTTTAGACAACTCACAGTGTGAGTTGTTGTTGTTGTTGTGGTCTTCTGTCCTGAGACTGACTTGATGCAGCTCTCCATGCTACTCTATCCTGTGAAAGCTTCTTCATCTCCCAGTACCTCCTGCAACCTACATCCTTCTGAATCTGCTTGGTGTATTCATCTCTTGGTCTCCCTCTACGATTTTTACCCTCCACGCTGCCCTCCAATCCTAAATTGGTGATCCCTTGATGCCTCAGAACATGTCCTACCAATCGAAATGAGAAATTAACAAATTAGTATGGTGAAATGATGATGGATTTGTGGAAGATTTAACGTAATGGAGGAGATGTAATAGCACAGTGGAATGGCGAAGTATGTAGAGTGGCCACAATATTCTCAGGGCACCTCCTAAAAGCAGCGGATCTGTGGGTAACTGAGAGATAGCTATTTGTTATTGTTTGACCTGTCTGATACAATTTTTTATACGAAATAGTAAATTACCACATGGAAAATTAACCACTGACACAAACATTACCTGAACTCCCCAGTAAATGAATTTTGTAAAAAGTGTTTCTGGGAACTATCTGTGATAGGATTGACGTTAATGAAGTAAAGTAAATGTATTGTTGTACACTTTAAAGACTTAAGATCTAGTAAGCACGTAAAAAATTAATGCAAATTAAGTATGTAAATATTAAGTGTTAAAGTCATATGAAACTGCTAATGCAAGGAACCAGCAGCAATTGAGAATTTTTTCTTAAGAAAGCTAATTGTAAAAGTTGTTAGAAAAGAAAATGTATTTATTTACATTGTATCACTGATGTGAGTTTCGTAAATTGTTTGAGTTTACACCATTAGCACGTAGGAAGAAGGGATCAGAGCGGTACTGATAGCAGAAGGATGAACTTATGTAAGATATATTATGATCAACAGCTCTGTGAATGCCTGAACTACTGATTTAGCATGTGTTTATATATGACAAAGACAACAGGGAAAACTATGCCACCATCAGATCCATGCACACAAAACGTGGTCAGCCAGTTTGACAGCAGAGACGTGTGCCTGAGGTCTCTGCCTGCTTGCCAGCACAGCTATCAGACAATACACTCCTAGTTTACCTGATTTCTGCTGAATGGTAATCCATCATCGTCTACCCAGGCGAACCTAGTTGGTTGTCTAGGGGTCTCACTGTTTCGAGACAGGCATGTACCATCCACTCTGTTTACATACACAAGTGGGGACTTAATGTAGTTTGTAAAAAAAACCGCTACATGTTCCTTCCCCAGATGAAAAATGTATTGTTGACTTCATACCTAATGAACAGAGAGACGTTTTGTGGAGTGAGAGGAGGTCAGTGACCGCTTCTGAAATGAGCACTAGTCAAAATGCCCAATGTTTAGTGAGTGGCAGAACTACCCTAACCACTGAGATTTGATTTACTGTGTCAGACTGTTCAGGAAGGAAGAGACATTGTTTTGAAGTAACAGTATTTCTATTCAAAAACTTTTAACAGCTGTGATCAGAACAGAGACATGAACTTATGTAAGATATATTATGATCAACAGCTCTGTGAATGCCTGAACTACTGATTTTGCATGTGTGTATTTATGACAAAGACAACAGGGAAAAACTTTAAGCTGAACACAATCTCGCACCACAAATCGTTCAACTTGTCGAATCAAGACAAAAAGATTCCCAAAAACTGGGGATGTTTCCATGAACCTTGAACAGAGGATCTAAACGTTGCACCTCTCCTAACAAGACAGTGACATTAACAGTCTTCTACGAGTAAAATGTTTTGTGCCTCCAACTGACAACTACATCGTGTGCTTCTTTATCAGAGACAGTTTTTCTTTTTACTTTATGTGTATCACATTTTATGTAACAGAGACTACTTTGTATGTCTTGATATGAATTTTAGTAATATCTGTACGCTTTTGTTGCTTATTCTTTTTTAAATATGATCATATAGTCAACAGCCATGTATTACATGGTGATTTTTCCACCATGTAGAAACAGTAGGGATTGATCAATGAGGGGTTATGGAACAAGAGAGATCTAACGAACTCTTGTCTGGAAATGCATAGTTTCCGTGATAGAGACTATTTATTCAATCAAACGTTGTTACAAAGACTGCGGTCTAATACGCGCTATACCACACAGTCACTGTTACAGTATCCATCGTTTTCATTCAGAAGGTGGTACTGTTCCGATTACATCATGCCCTAGCGCCCTCTCCTGCCATAGCCAGTGGTAATGTTTTGTCCGATTCACTTCTCTTGCTGATTCATCTTGTAGTGGATTGATACCGCGTTGTACACAACGGTTCCTTATTCGAATCGAGAGCTTGCCAACAATGTGTTTACTTACAGAAAGGCAAATGACAATGGGTGGTAGGCAGAAATGTTGTTTCAGGAGACCTATCCCCACCAACAACAACCACAGCATTCAATGTTTCCAATAATGTTTCACTGTTTGTCTGAGACAGGGTCTTTTCACGAAGCAGGAAATTATGAAGGACGTACCAAAAATGTTAGGACACCAGACTAGGACGAAATTGTGGTTAACACTGTGGGAGGTGACTGCCGTGTCAGTGCCAGGCAGTTGGCCCGCTGGTACAGGGTAAGCCAGACGACCGTGTGAAACATTCTTCATGACAATTGTTAATATCCTTATCACTTACATGGTGTGCAAGGCTTACTATCGACAAATTTTCCACATTGAGAACAGTTTTGTCTCTGGTTTCTTCATCAGTCTACTACAATTCAAGGATTCATGTCATCTATCCAATTCACAGATGAGGGAAACTCTACAAGGAGTGGTATCCTAAACTTTCATAACCAGCCATCTGCGGGACAGTATGCAGAACCCCCATAGTATGGTGATAGTGAATCATCTGCATCAGTCCAACTGGAATGTGTCAGCTGTCATAACTGGCGACTGTATTTTGGGACCAGTTTTCCTTCCATATCGCCTAACAGGCTGGAACTATCAGCGTTTCTTGCAGGTGACTTTGCCTCCCTTCTGGAAGAAAGTGACAGTTTCAGGACAGTTTTCAAGATAATGTATTACGTCCTGTTTAGCAGAAATAACACTGAACACAACAATATCAGTTTTAAATATAATGTTCTCTACAAGATTTTTCTTACTTATAAACAGTGAAGCATTTTCTGCGTTGGGCCATATTACGACAAATAATCCGATTCCGGCTTTAAGTTCACAACTATTTAGGAGGACAATCAAGTCTACGGAGGATGGTTAGTTTTTGTGACAAGATGAGCAAAAGATTACACAAGGTTGTTCATGTTCTCAGTGGACGCAAGCTGGTGATCCATCAATTTTACGCGTCTGCCAGTGGCATTTACCTTTAGCTGTGACGTGCTGTCGGCTGCCTGGCTGCTCTCGCCCTCTAAATATGCTATAAAAAGCTATTACTGATTTTATCAGCTAAAACCATCCTATGTTTCTCGTTAGGCGAGAAAATGTGCACTCATCCCTAGTCTGGAAAATATGGCGATATAAACGTGCATAGATAGAGCAGTGTATATGCTTCAACGCTCTCTCAATTCTCGCAAGAACAATTAACTAGATGACTGTTTCGTTTCTCCACTATCGGAGCTAAACAACTCTTCAGATAATTTCAAGCTGGATGTCAGCGAAAGTGAACGCAGTGTTCACGCAAAAATTCCTCTTTTGGCGTCACACAGGGCGTGACACACCCTTTTCCACACTTGATGCTGATTCAGAGGAGAGTCCCTGAAGTTTTTGGAAGTGTATCTTTCGTAGCAAACTGCCCACACCTGTGTCCTAGCGTGCATCATGCCACGGCTTTTTCAGACCTATGGCAGCGTTCCTTTCTTTTCGTGGAAGATATCTCTGCCAATCGAAAACCCAAACTAAAACGTTTCTTCCAGCAGCTTTTTTCACCTTTTTCTCATTGACATGAAGTATTTGGGTTTTGTGTGTTAATACCATGGAACTGAGTGTCATCCCTTTGCAATAGATACTGTTCATTTTGAAAGGCAAATTTGCTGACTATCACCGAAGTATGTAAGGTGACATACCCACCTATTTGTTACGACACATAAAATCTCGTGTGAGGTGCGAAATTAACATTCATTCAGGCAGCCAACTTACACAGTCTTAAAATTTGATCAGAATTACTTACAACAGTGTACACCATTACATTATAGTCACACAAATCTGAATTTGGAGTTTCGTGTGCTTTGAATTTCCACTGTCTTGTGCTGAGCATATATAT
The DNA here is from genome assembly GCF_021461385.2 of Schistocerca piceifrons. Taxonomy (NCBI): domain Eukaryota; kingdom Metazoa; phylum Arthropoda; class Insecta; order Orthoptera; family Acrididae; genus Schistocerca; species Schistocerca piceifrons. Next base: position 243,754,527 of record NC_060144.1, read on the forward strand.
ATATATATATATATATATATATATATATATATTAATTTCGTAAACATCTTGTATCATGCATATGTCACGAACTTGACGTTTTCTTCAGCCAAGTATCATGCTACATATGTGTTAAATTCCGCATTCTTCTGTAACAAGTGTGTTTCTGTACACACCTTGAATTTTTGTGTATCTTATATTACGTGCATTATGATGTAATGGTGTAGCCTTCAATAGCTCTTTCTGTGTTGCCATGTCTTAAATATATATTCGGCAAAATCGTGAATGCACCCAGTGTAGAAAATTGCTTGATGTGAGGATGAGTACTCAGTCGATGTTTAAAGGATGAAAGGCATGAGTCTGTCTAAGCCCTCAGTGAATGAATGAGCAAGGAACGTAAAATTAGGTTTTCTTTTGTCCAGCTAGTTAGTGTCTGTCTGTGCCACATCTAGAACTAAAGTTTATAATATCAGTCTTAAAGAGATACGAATAAGTTGTGACAATAAATAAGCTGCTAATATTTGATAAACGGTGTTAACTTTACACCAGCAAAGTAAAAGAGTGGATGTAAGATGGCTTATTAGGCTAAAATACACTGCTGGGAAAAAAATGTGCACTCATTTGGAGACCTTCAAATCACTCAATACTGACCGTTGCAACAGTGCATATGGAGTACATGAAATGGTTACATTTGCAGATCAATAGCACAAGCAGTTCTGAGGTACCTGATGTCGAACCAAGCTGAGATATCTTAGTGCATCGTATTGCCTCCATGGGCTGCAATGAAGGCGCTGACTCTCGTATCCAGTCGATCATGCACATGGCGAGTGCTGTCCTGGGAACCGTTATGCAGTGCCTGCTCGACCTGTTCACATATTTCTGTAAGAGTTGTAGGTTGTTGAGTCACATGAGTCGCTTCTCATCCCAACTTTTTCCACAAGTGCTCGGTTGGAGAGAAGTACAGAGTTCGAGCTGGCCAGCAAAGTTACTGCATGTTTTACAGAGTGCATTGACCTTCATGGGCAATCTGTGGGTGAGTACTATCTTAGTGGAACAACACATCACCTTCCTGTTGGAAAAAAACGCAAAAGAATGTGTCTAAGAACATTATGCATGTACCAAGCGCCAGTTAGCTTCCCCTCCAACAACACCGAAGGTGAACGAGAGTTGTAGGTAATCACATCCAAGACCGTATGGTCCGGGGTGGGACTTGCCTGTCTTGGACAGATATGCTCTCTACGAGACATTGCTTACCAGCCTAAACAATCGTCAGCTGTATGCAAGGAGAATCTGCTTTCATTGCTGAAGACCACGGCACGCCATTCCATCTTCCAAGTGATCCTCTGATGGTACCAGTCGAGTTGCTGTGACAAGAGTAGATGACGTGCTAGAGTTGCGTGTACATAGTTCCGCAGCTAAGAAGTTTGCAAACATTTCTTTTTGACAAGTCCGTATACACAAGCCATCTTATTTGTACTATTCTGCCTCTACGAACTTCCGCAGCTGCCCTGGCAATACGACGATCCCGGCGGGCGTCTGTGCTGCATGGACTTCCAGAATCTCGTCTATGGGTGTGATAATGTTGATTTCGTTGCTGGTATGAGCATCGTTGCAGAACTGACGCAACACGTCCAACTCGTGAGGCAGTTCGCCGAATGGACCATCCTGCCAAACAGAAGGCCACAATTTCACAGCTGTCACACACTCTCCATCACGAGAGCATCTCTGTGGCATGGTTTTGTAATTGCTTAATACGTTTGCACCACACTAAGCCTTCTGACAGTCAGAATTCCCCGTCGAAGGGTAGACTCAGATGATACCTGGTAGCTGTTCGTGGACGACATTGATACAGTTATTAGTAGATCAATTATTCCTATATGGCATATCATGTCTTGAGATGAAAATAATAAAATTTTCTCACTTGATAAAACAATTTAGAAAATAATTTTAACATTTTCAATTTTACAGCAGACTGAATGTAAATCTTTCGTATCTGAAAACTTGTAAAGTCTTAACATAAATTTACTTTTCCTCTTCCTTCTACGTTCCTTCAAAGTAGGACCAAATAAGTAAAAAATGCATGTGACCTGAATTAAATGGGCAAGTCACCTTGCATTTATTTATTTTTGGGAGTGAATTGTGATGATGAGTAACGAAAAAGAGCTAGTTCATTCCAGTAAACCAGCATTTTCTATCCGATATATGAGAAATGAACGCCCATGCCCAACTTTAACCTGATAACAGTTGCAGACTACCTATCGAAAGGCTTGCTGGAGCAACAAAAATCTTAATTTTAATATTTCATATAACTAGCAACCATATGTAAATATTTAAAATGCTAACATAGTTTAGTCTATAAGAAGTTTAATCCTATCGGGAATGGTCAACACAATCGGACAAGAATTACAGTTACAAACCTTGTATATGGCTTGAGGCACATATGTCCAGAATAAATTCATCCAGTATTTCAGAAAGAAAGCAGTTAATGACTTGCAACGAACTTTACACATAATTTCTAACCTATGTGAATCTCCTTCTAGTTAACAGCCCCTCCCAATACAATGGTGAAAGGAAAAAAGATTATCTCTTACCACATATTCGCTGCTCATGCAGTAAAACTGTCGCATTTGGTATGACTTAATTCATTCCAGCTTTACAATTTACTGAAATCATATCATATTTTTAGACAGATTCAATGTCTATCACTAAATGTAGCTGCAAAACTGTATCATTGTACCACTCACGGTTCACGAGACATGACGCCATAAATACTGAGATGCTTGAAAAACTAACTTTTACTTTAAAACGGAGCACAGATTACACAGAATGCACGCATCCCGTGTTCGATATGAGCGCTCTTAACAAATTCCAACAATCTTTAAATTTAATGTCAAACCTTATATAAATTATTTCTGGATCACATGTTTAATGTCAAATATTCAACAGATTAAAACTACTGTTGCTAATCAGAGGTTCGAAACTGTTTTATACACAGGAAATCGATTCATGAAAGAATCGAGATTTTAATGGTATTAATTCATATAATTTAGTTTGCCTCTACAGATGAAAAGCAATCGCACCAGCCATGCCGCCATGTCAACAATCCACTTTTTCCTCGTCACGATCCTATCACTCGACTGTTCAGTTTCCATAGTGAGGAACAGGCTCCCTTATAGCAAAGATATATACATATACGTTGAAACATTTACGTTCTGATAGATATGTTACTTGAATGTACTGACGTTTACGACTAAATATAATGAACTTAACAAAATAACAAGGGAAAAACTATTGACAAAGGCCGTGAAGAGTTACGCCTTTACAAATCCGTTTATTAAGTCTTTGTACTCCTATCGTCACGTTGCTGATTTGAAAGCGTAGTGCGAGGCCTTAACGTTTCTGAGAGCAAGCCATCATGATGTAACGTAATATTCTGGTTGTTATATCATTATGAAGGCCTTAGGGCCTCACCCTAAATCTCGTTTGAAGCGTCCCTTTAAAGAATTATACTCCTGTGAAAGGTATAATATTCACTGGAAATATGGAGGTAGACAGACTATTACAGAAAATGCAAACTAACATCTAAAAGCTGTGCCAATTTAGTTACGTGTCCATACAAGTCGCCTCACAACGGGAAATCGGTTATAATATTAGTAAATAAACTATGTCACGCAACAAAATTGATGTGCGATTAATATTTTTGTCTGATTAATGTATTTGACGTTAACTTTACAGAGTTGAGGCATTACACGCTTCTATGATAAGAGACGAAAATAAACCGTAATAAATGCCAGAAAAATTGATCTCCGGGCAAATGTCACAATAAAGTGCTGACTGAACAATTTCAATATATGGCGAATAGCTTTTTGATATGTGCTGAGGATTAGTGATTATGGTTAAAGAAAGAGTCCTATTTTCATTTCAGTAATGGTGGCTTATACACAGAGTGGATTATTAGCAATTAGTAATTTTTTAGAAGCTAATTTTGAGTCACTTTTAGATCTTAATTGTAAGTATTACTACTTCTACGTCTACTCGTGACATTCACATGTGCAAGTGTGAAAGATTCATTTGTCGCTCTTTGGGTGAATTTTAAACCCTCTTCTTTCGAGAAACTGGAACAATGTACGAGAGCCACGTGGATCAAGGTCTCGTAGAGACACGCAGATAAGGTTTCTCTCTATTTGCACCATATCACATGAACCAATTTCGACATGGCTGATTTGAATAGACATATTACAGAGTAAGTTCTCCATTCCAGTCCACTACGAGTTTCGACATGGCTGCTTTGAATAGATCTACGGTAGATTTCCTCTGTGTGCATCACATCGACATCGAAAGGCACTGAGAATTTATTCCTTCAGCCGATATATTAAAACGATCTTCTGTACCTACACTTCATTAGATTATAATGTCACGCGGTGCCATCTCGAAGGAACAATTATGTTAATTTTTTGTGTATCTGAAGACTCAATCCTAATGTGTATGATATTCTACCTTACGACAACATTACCCCTATTCATCTCAGTGACAAATATCTTTTCCCAACACTCCTGTGAAAGTAACAAACATCTCCTTATAATGAATATTAGATCAAGGTTATTTGATTATTTGTGAAAACCATTATAATTCGTATACTAACCTGTATTTGAATGCGTAACGATTATTTCATATGTAGCTCTATTTTCTGTCTTCATATGCGTACGTTCTTACCAGGTGATAGTATGTACGGTATGTATGTATGTATTACTATGTTTCCGGCCGGTGTGGCCCAGCGGTTCTAGGCGCTTCAGTCTGAAACCACGTGACCGATACGGTTTCAGGTTCGAATCCTGCCTCGGGCATGGATGTGTGTGATGTCTTTAGGTTGGATAGGTTTAAGTAGTTCTAAGCTCTAGGGGACTCATGACCTCAGATGATAGGTCCCATAGTGCTCAGAGCCATTTTATTACTATGTTGATCTACGAATGCATGCAAATGCAGTGTGCGTCATGAAAACGTAACGAAAAAGATTGAAGTTGGTGTTTTCTTTACTGCCTACTCTCTTCTCCAACAAAGAGACGAAGGTTTCAAATCAAGAGAGCTAATAAAACTTTCTATCGGTATTTCTTTAAATCAGACTTCTTATGTAATCTCTTCAGACCTTCTGGTTACAATGAAAGCATTTTTTCAGTGGAAACCTGAGGTACATATCTGTAATTGTTCAGTCTTGAGCAAGGGTTGCCGACTGTAGGCTATCACTGTGAGAATTTCAGCAAGTCAGCGTATCAGTGCGCAACAGCTCGTGAGCACGAGAATGCACTGTATAATTGTTATTGTTATCTTGTATTGTGATTATTGAGGGATAGTTTTATTATTTATTACAACAGAGAATATTTCCTAATTCAACAAGTGTAAAAATTATGTTTTGAAAAGGGATAAATGTTTTTGTACTATTCTCGCATCTAAAATATGTATCGAAAGTTCCTACTGCCGTCTGTATCGTTGATCGTAAGCTTTCATCTCCACATAAGACGGCCTAAAAGCTAATTACTTAAAAGAAATTACTTCATACAAAAATTACAGCTAGTGTTACCTTCAGAACAGTCTCACTGAATTCGACCGCACTCCGTTATTTGTGTGTTAGTTATATTGATATTCATGTTGCAATTTCTTTTCATGAGACTCTCCACTCCGTCCCAGTGATCTGTCCGTCTCTGATAGAATTATGATACCGTTAACAAACTTCAAAGTTGCAGTTTCTTTTTCAAGTAGGCTACCTTTCATTATTCATTTTCCAAGCTTCTCCTAGGTTTCCATTAGTCCTACTATATTTTCCGATTAAAAAATAGTGGATAGTCTTCATATATATCTTGTCTCGCCCTTTCTCGGCTATTACATCCCTTTCATGTCCCTGTATTTTCTCCCTGACAAATTCAGAAAGAGTGTTTTCCGGTCAGTATTGTAAAATCTTTCTGTAAGCCTACAAATAATATAAATTTAGGATTGTCTTGCTTTACTTTGGTCTGCTGAGGTAAACAGTTGTACCATCATTGCATGAAATATGCCAGTCTCGACATTCTTGTACTTTCAGAAGGGCAGAGCTGTCTATCTTAAACTTGTAGGTAGCCTGGCGCACCCTGTATTTTATACTTGATTAAATAAGAATTATAAACAATGTTTGTCGTCAGCGCGACGGAACGCCATGCAAAGGGGCCCTGGTTCGATTCGCAGCAGTGTCGGAGATTTTCTCCGCTCAGGGAGTGTCTTCATCATCATCATCTCATCCAACGAGGTGGCGACAGGAAGTGCATCAGGTCACCCCTTAAATTAATCAAGCCAAATCCGACCATAACCATGTTGACCCTGCGAATAATGCTGGAAAAAGGCACAAGAAAAAGAAGAAGAAGCTTTCCAGTAAGAATTTTTTCGTAGTTCTACAAATACTGCGAATATACACTACTCGTTCTATCATTTGCCGTTTGAGACAACTAGTTGGATCAGGATTTCCTGAAGTTCTATTTCGTTGCCAACACCATTTGATCATTCCCCAGGTCTGTTCTCTACCAGTACTAACAGGAAGCAGTTATCCGACAAAATGTTTTCCTTCTTGCCTTTGGTGTTCACAATTGTTTACCAGGAAATTTTCATATTCATGGCTGTGCAGTATGTTAACGGACTTGAGGATGAAGTGTTTAGTACGGCAGTACTTCATTATGCAGTAGCGCCAGCACGTGCTACAATCAGAGTCGTTAGACGTTGTGGTATGGAAGGAAAGAGCGTCTGAATATGCTGCTAGGGAATACTCTGCCACGCAATTTGTAGACGCATCCACCAAGTATCAACTGTGGATGCAGGAGGCCCTGAATGAACAAATTGCTGACCGGCCATATCCAGAGATGTTCGATGGGCCGCATGTCAGGCGAACTGGAAGTCCATGGAACCAGTCGTACCTGGCGTTCTTCGAAGAAGGCTTGCATATACCAACCCACGTGCGGTTGGGGCTTGTTCTGCTGAAATGTGGCATATGAATCGGCCTACAGGAGGGGCAGTGCCTAGGGGTGTAAACCCTCCCCGTTGTAACGGTAGCTATTCAGATTGCACTCAAGGCGTAGGAGGCGAAATCATGTGCTATATATTCCGTTCATCAAAAAGTAAACCTCATGTAAACAAACACAAACGCGATGATTGGTTAGAAGCCGTGGCAGACGTATACCGGTATTGTTGCGCTCTTGGAAGTAGGTGCTACTTACGTATTAGATATTATTGCTAAGTTCCGTTGAATGAAATCTTAATGTATAATTGTATTAGCAGCCATCACGGGTTTTCTTAATCACGCTTTAGTTATGTAGTTTTTATTTGAAAAATGGTGTACAGTCAAACCTCTGCAAGTTGTGCCCTGACTGTCACGCTGTTAATAGGCGGTATGAAAATGGCTGTTTCCTGTTCAGTGATGAAACGCGTGTGGGAGATCAATAGGTTGTTCTTAATGTTTGTCGTAAATTTACAGAGATAATCAGATATGAAGTTTACAGAGAGACAGTAGTACATACAGTTCCAACGTTACCGTCCGGTAGTATATAGCGGAATCAGTTGGCCTTTGGCAGTGCTGCGGTGAGGACGTGCCGTTTGTGTTCCCGCCGCGGAGCGAGCGCTCGTGTTGATTACATCGTACTCGGCCGTTTCGCGCATGCCGTACTCAGCATATAGATCACCATGGCGCACCAATACAGAAAATCGAAGCTCAAATTTACATTCCGCAACGAATTTGCATGACCCAAAGCACTTGAAGTCGCGTGGTTCTTACGAGAAGAGGCAAAACGTCCTGGCGACCGACATTCTTGGCATTCACTTGTCCATTCTGAGTAGTATCGTATATGTCAAGACCATCAACGACGCAACATGTGAACGTATCCTTCGGAAGACGAAACAGGGCCTCCGTTTCGGCCATGTTGATGGCAGTGTGGGGACTGTGCATGTCGGTTATTCTGGCATGGGACTCTGCACTATCAGACTTGACTACCGGCGGAGGACGTTGTAGCAGCGCTGCGTCCCTATGGCACGGTGTATAATTATATTGCAGAAAAATGGACGCAGTTCCAGGCATATCCTGTACTGAACGGACTCCGCCAGGTCCGAATAGAACTTAAACGACATGTACCTTCATATCTGAATATCGGTGGTTGCCGTGCCATCGTCATCTACCATGGGCTACCGTAGACCTGCTCAGGTTGTGGGAAGGAGGGACACCTCAGATCCGAATTCATCCAATGTCGAATCACTCAACTGCCGCCGGCTGACGCGGACCCGCTATCGCAGCCGACGCTGCTTCCTGTGACCTACGTAGCAGCCCTCACGACAGCTACCACTTCACCACGACAGCCGATATCCAGTGTTGAGTAGCGGCTCCATCCTCCAATACAGGGCAATGACGACACATTCGTTCTACAAGTTACGGATTTAACTCCGATGGCGCCGCTCCCGTCGACGTATGACGCGATACATGACGACAGCATGGCAGCAGACGGCAGCCTTTGTGTCGGAACGTCGTGAGTCGTAGCCATCGTCTGACACAAAAGGACACACGAGGAAGCAATCCTCTCCGAAGTGACGGAAGCGGAGGCGTAGGGCCACTTAAAAACGGGATGCGACACAGCCTCCAGAGGGCAACGACTCCACCTTCAAAGACGACGCTCCCACAGAGGCAGCCGCCATTTGCTGCAGTGTGGCACCACCGAACGGAATTGAGGACAAATCAGACATATCCACGGTGACGCAATTGGATGCCGATTTGCAGAACAAATGCTGCCCACCACATTCTGGAGTGCAAGCACCCATACTGTGTCCTGAGAAAGCTAGGGAAGCCGATCTTGCTCTGAGTTCCCCGGTGTGGGCGGATGACCACGACGACGACGGCTCCATGCAAGTTACGCCAACAAAGCCCACGCCATTGGCGCCGGCACTCTAGAAAAGATTGCATGTGAGGTTTGGGAGGATGTGGAGGTGCCAATACACGACGACGACGGCTCCATGCAAGTTACGCCAACAAGGCCCACGCCATTGGCGCCGGCACTCTAGAAAAGATTGCATGTGAGGTTTGGGAGGATGTGGAGGTGCCAATACAATCGGAAGCTCCATAGACAATTCCAATCTAAATGGATAACTTAGCACCTGCGGTTCGACAATAAGCGTATCGTAACCTCAATACGATAAGAATGGCAGTGAAGATCCAGTTGCTGCGTGAGATGCTTCGTTCTTCGAATGTTGACTTTGCTCTGTTGCTAGAAGTGTATATAGTCGCACTCCCCGTCTTCTACGGTTATGTGACATACATGTCACCGGTGGACCGAAATGGCAGCGGTACTAGTGCGCGACGGAATTGCCATCGAAAAAGTGACTTACGTTCCGTGAGGCAGCGGGCTGGCGATCACAGCGCTGGGCACGTGCATCATTAACATTTACGCTCCATCAGGAACTGACCAACGCCGCGAGCCATCTTGGTTCTACTCGGAGGATATGGCCCCCCTCTTTATTACTCGCTTCAATATATCTTCTGCGGCGACATTAACTGTGTGCTCCACCCCAAAGGCCAAGTCCTACATTTCTCGACTTGTCAAGAACTTCGGCTAATGGTTCGAGATCTGCTTCTCACCGACACTTGGGAGAAAATGCATGGTGACCGTCCCGGACCCATATACTTACTAGTCGCTCAGCTAGTCGCCTAGACTGGATTTATGTCTCACAAGCTCTAGCACCGGAAGTGTTAGACGCCGAACGTTGGCCACTTGCCTTCTCCGATCATAGCGCTTTCATATGCACGGTGACTCTACAGCAGCAACGGACATGGTGCATCCGTGGACCCTGGAAGCTGAATGTGGCACACCTTCATGATTCGGAATGCCGTCAGATTATGGCCAGCACTTGGATGGATTGCAAACGTCGTCGTATCCGATATCCTTCGGCTCTAGCGTGGTGGATGGAAGGTGCAAAACCAGCGTTTCGGCTTGTGCTAACGCAATGTGGAAAAGACATCGCAGAGTGGCATCGTCACACATTGGACTTTTATTAGACAGTGCTCCGCGAACTCGCCACCCAACCACCGTCACCAGACCAACAAATGGAAATCCGCCGAATTAAAGGTAAAATATTGTCTCTTACGAGGCAACGTTTGGAGGGGTTCGTTGTTCGGTCGCGACGTCAAGACCGAGCGGGAGGACAAAACCCGTCTATGAATCACATAGTGCTCGACAGCCGTCGACGCCAACAGCAGCTGACCAAGGACTTAATTTTGCGCGATAGTGGGGTCGTAATGACCCAGGCGGCGGTTGCAGAAGCCTTTGCAGATGGCTATCGCCAGTTTTACGACGAAGTGACTACGGAGGAGGCGGACGATCACGACATACTGCGGTACGTGCCGCACACCATATACAATGCAGCAGTGGCATCGCTTTTAGCTGGATTTACACGGGACGACATCGAGGTCGCTCTTAACAAGGGAGCACTCAATAAGTTTCCCGGGCCAGACGGACTGCCGCTCGGGGTTTTATCGGACTTTCCGCGATCTAATGATGCCCCGATGGATCACGATGTACCAAGAACTGATGACCCCTTGTTCCCATGTGCCACCTGGATTCGTGGAAGGTCTCCTCATACCGATACACAAGCCTTCCAGAGGTCGGACCGACGTGGACTACAGGCCAATTACAATGCTAAACTCGGACTATAAAATCTTCGCCCTACTTCTCGCCGGCCGCATAAAGAAGGTTCTGTCACTACTCCTATCCATTGACCAAACGACACAGGGCGGAGTGACCAACATGCAAACGGCAACCAGCCAATGCAGGGATTTAATAGCCATCGCGACATCCTGTAGCCTTCGAGCTGCTCTGATATCCATCGATTTCGACCACGCCTTCGACAGAGTTCACCACAAGTTCCTTCTGTCAGTTATGATCCGCATTGGCATCCCGCCTGACTTTCTCGACATCTTTCAGCGCCTTTCCCGTGGAGCTGTATCCCGTGACTTGTTGATAGGAAGGATTACCGGTCTTTTGCCGATTCGACGGTCAGTTCGCCAAGAATGCCCACTCTCCATGATCCTTTACGCGATCACACTAGAACCACTTGTCAGAGGAGTGAAAAACAGGCTCTTGGGCATGTCATTGAGGGATCACACATTTCACTGCAGGGTATATGCTGCCGACCGTCTATTACTTGTCCGATCTGGTGAAGAGGTACGCTCAGTGATACAATGAATCAATCAAAACGGATTGGCAGCGGGCAGCCTCATGAATGTGGACAATTCGGCAGCGATGCCTATTGGGAGAAGTCTGCAGGAGAGCACATCAGCCCCACTCCCACTAGTCAACAAGGCATAACATTTTCACAGGATGTGCGCCGCACAGCTGCCATGAACTATAAACGATTACTACAGGCAATACGCACAGAAGTTCGCCGGAACCTACTTCGATGGATGGACCTCCTACAGCGTGTGGAATACCTCAACCTTCACGTGACGACTAAGATGATCCACATGGCTCAGGTTCTACCAGTATCGACAGTAATGGCACACAGACTGCAAGCAGAGTTTGGATATTACCTTACCGCTGGACTCCTATTCGAAGTCCGCTACGAAACACTTACCCACCCTCCGCGTGAAGGCGGACTGGGACTTATAAATGTACGAGCGAAAGCTACAGCGTTATACTTGTTCACAATGATGAAATTGTGGACCCATCAAGATGCTTCCCTTACGGGACGTCTGTTAGAGGAATTGCTGCCGGCGTGTCTTCTGCCGATTGTCACGATTGCACACATTACTCCTTCACTTTCGCACCTCTCGGCATTTATTCTTGAGTATATTTACGTACACCGAGACCTTCCTAACACTGGCACTCCCAAGGCGAATGATATTTACAGTTTGCTGCTAAGGTCCATCCCTCTCCCATCACCCTATGGCCTGCAGGGTGGAGAGCGGTCCAGAAGCCGTTCCTCCCCACGAGGGAACGAGCCACGTGTTACCAGGTTGTGAACGGGAAAGTTGTAACACGACAAAGGCTGAATGCTATTGGGATGACGGATTCCCCCGACTGCCCTCGCTGCCACGTCGTGGATACTGACGAACACCGCTTAACATGTGGATCGGCGTTAGAGGTATGGCTGCTAGTGCAGAAGATCCTCGCCTGCTACCTACGTCTCGCGCCTCGCACAATTGATCCACGGCTCCTCCTTTGTCCGGAGGATACTTATTTCCCACCTGCGAATACTCACGCTCTCACATGGTTTAAAGGCATGTCCATATACTACCTCTTTCGAGATGATGAGAGGATGCTACTTAATTACTGGCAATTTCTGCAGGACAGTCATACCACACTCGAGCGTACACCCCGATACCCACAGCTATTTGGGATCTATTTGCGCAGTGTCTTCGATAACCTCCCTCACAGTAGGGGAGTACAGGGCAGAGAACGACCGCCGTCATGGAGCTCCACACGCTGCGAAATGTTTATCAACTTGGAACATGGCATCTGTACGCAGATTGGCCATGCACATGGAATGGCGTGCCAGACTTGCTTACAACTTTCTTTCTCTATTATCTGTCATTATACGAGTAATTTCAAATTCCATTTCATAGTTTCGAAGGTTCTCTTGTTCTGTTATTGCTATGGATATAAACTCTAATTTTGCTTGTTGTAACCGACAGACGCCTTTTCCCTAATAAAAAAAATTGGTTAGCGTTCAGGCACCGTAATCTCTGGATCGTTGGAGCGAGTCGCGTTCGTCAGTTTTTTTTTCCCCACACAGTCATATGCTTTTCTGTTTATATTACAATTGATATAATGGGAAAAATACTATAAAAAATCTTTAGCGGAGTAGATTGATATTGGTAACTCATGGCCCGCTAGTTCAAGTCTCACCTGTGTCAATTTCTTTCTCGTTCAATTTGAATTACCTTCATCATCATTTTTTTATAAATAATGCATGTCTTCTTGTTTTTAATTACATATTGCACGTGAAATTCGTATTTTCATTTCAAATATAAATTGATTGTCAATTATCGATTTTTATGAAAAACTGTTAATAAAGTTTGTTTAAATTAAGAATACATAAGAGTTTAATTTTACAGGCAAAATCGAAAACCCAAATACTCTTTAATGGGACTATGTCCGTTGTTTTATACCACAGATGTAGATACGTGTCGTACAACTATGAAAAACAAACATTGTCACAGTATCAAGCCGCGCGGGATTAGCCGAGCGGTCTTGGGCGCTGCAGTCATGGACTGTGCGGCTGGTCCCGGCGGAGGTTCGAGTCCTCCCTCGGGCATGGGTGTGTGTGTTTGTCCTTAGGACAATTTAGGTTAAGTAGTGTGTAGCTTAGGGACTGATGACCTTAGCAGTTAAGTCTAATAAGATTTCACACACATTTGAAATCACACAGTATCGAGGGCACCATACAAATGCTGCATTTTTTCATTTGCTACTGTACCATTACAATATGAACCCAACAGAGCTGATGGAGCCAAGTTAAGGGATTTGGTCCGCGAAATAACAAGACTGTTAAGCTGCCAGACGTACTGGATCTAACGTCCGCAGCTTTTTCACATGTCACTGCCGAACGCTGGTGAGGCACAGAGCGGCGCGTCACAAAATAAGAGGAGAAAATGCGGCACCTGGGGTGGCTTCGTGGTTTCTGTTGTTGATCGACTCGTTAGCACCGCATCAGCGCGGTAGTGCTGGAGTTCTGCCGAATATTATTTCATTCTCTTTAAAAATTAAATTATATTTGAAGCTATATTGTTTCTTTGCCTGTCTCCTTTCACGTCAGAACTGCCACTGCCGACATAATTGCGCGCTAGATGGACCACTGGTTAGCCAATGCTGTCCAAGTTTAATACGCCGACAAAGCTGTTGACCCGCACACTATCTCTCAGTCACTGTGTATGAACGCAGGATAAAAGTATCCTTATGATCGTACTTGACTTTGCTGGTCACAACTTGGCTTCCGCTCCTTGAGAAACTAAATCCTATGAGATTGAAGCAAATGCCGAAGAATACATGACGGAATCGTTACATCGGGTGTATTCTTACGATAAACAGAGTATTGGCAATGGCACCCCATACCATCGCACTTGGCGTTTGTCCGCTCTACCGGCCAGTAATGCAGTCTGTCCGACTGCATACGCCAGAGCGAAGTCTAAAGCGTATGCGGCCTTCACTGCAGGACGAGCTGAAGCGGAACTTCTCCGTAAACACGATTTGTCACTCATCACGCCATTGTCGGCATTCACTTGCCCAATCAGTTTGCGGTGCAGGTAGATTCCAGTTAATGGAAGTCGACGCAATAGCATGTGTGCCACCAGTGCAGGCCCCAGAATACGGCGTCGAACCGCCGAGGCAGACATTGTCCACACCTGTTGTAGTGCTAAAGCGTCGTGTCTCCACTGTGGACGAAGCTATTCAGTCTCTTACGGCCAAACGAACCTGATGGCGGTCACCTCACGCTGTCATCTTATTGCGTCGTCCAGCAGCCCGTCTACACTGAGTACGGCCCTCTTCTCTCCACTGGTTCCATAGAGGTCTCACTGTTGAAGCAGCGTGCCCTGAGCGGAGCGACTGACCCGCCTCCTAGAGACCCACTACCCTGACCCGTTCGAACACAATGAAATTCCGATATTCGACCTGTGATGTCGGAGAGACGCAGTGGCACATCATTATACGCCCCCATTTCGTATGACAGCTGCACACCGAGTGACCGTCGCGTATCACCTGTTTCACACGTATGCGGTTCCATTCACACATGCACACCATTCTCACACAGTTCATATTAGGCTTTGTGTTTTTTTTCTGAATGCAGGCTCAGTAGTGATCATGGAAAGAAGTTGTTGCAACAGGAAAAAGACGGTGAAGTATGCTACAACTCATTGGGAGCACCTTCCCAACATCTTACGGCAAGAATTTTGAGGTTCCCCATCATTTTTCCGGAGCTGTGAGACCACGATCAACTTATTTATTTATTTATTATTGCTTTTAGTTCAGAATGTCAACGAAATCATTTGGTGAATTACACATTGTACCGTCTGCAACCCCAAGACATATTTCCGCAAAAATGTAATGAACTAGGTGCTGCTGTATAATTTGACATGTATTTATATAAACAAATAAAACTCTCTGGATATTTTCAATTCATTTCCTTTTAAATTTCCTCAAAATAGCAGTGATTTTACCTGTCATACTTTGCCTCTTATTCGATATAAATAAATTGTCCAGCACTTAGTGGCATCAAACTGATTACTGTTGTTGAAAATTTCTTAAAAACGCCTCCCGAACAGGCATTGAAGGTCCAAAGGTATCGCCCAGCTGCGGTGTCATCCTCAGACAACAGGCGTCACGGGATGCGGATATGGAGGGGCATGTGGTCAGCACACCGCTCTCCCGGCCGTATGGCAGTTTCCGAGACCAGAGCCGCTTCTTCTCAACCAAGTAGCTCCTCAGTTTGCCAAACAAGCGCTGAGTACACCCCGCTTGCCAACAGCGCTCGGCAGACCAAATGGTCACCCATCCAAGTGCTTGCCCAGACCGACAGCGCTTACCCTCGGTGATCTGACGGGAACTGGAGTTACCTTTGCAGCAAGGCAGCAGTTCTTGCTGCGTCTTAAATTAATCACTATAGTATTCACCAGTTTTGTCGCACACCACTGGTGCAGATTGGCTCTGAGCACCATGGGACTTAACTGCTGAGGTCATCAGTCCCCTAGAACTTAGAACTACTCAAACCTAACTAACCTAAGGACGTCACAAACATCCATTCCCGAAGCAGGATTCGAACCTGCGACCGTAGCGGTAGCGCGGTTCCAGAGTGTAGCGCCTAGAACCGCTCGGCCACCCCGGCCGGCTGGTGCAGATAGCACTGCAGTAATCAGCCGATCCATATCAATATCTGATAAACGGCTCATTTTATAAGACAACAGTTTTAAAAAAGTAATTATAAGACTCGATGTCAGGTTAAAACAGAAACTTAAACAAGCGGGTGAGAATGCCTTGATTACTCGACATCAGTTCAGACGTTGTCGAAACGTGATGAAACCTGTTAGTGTCGAAGAAGTACTCGATGCTTCACTGTTTCTATGAGATCCCGAACAGAAATCGAAGAACAGTTTCATGCCTGTTGGCAGCGACCGAAAAAGAACCGAGAACGAACTGAATCGAATGGAACCGCATACAAGAATAACATTGTGCGTTCGGTCACGCATAAGAGGACGCTTTTCTACATCTACATGTACATTTATACTCTGCAAGCCACGAAATGGTGTGTGGCGGAGGGAACTTTACGTGCCACTGTCATTACCTCCCTTTCCTGTTGCAGCCGCGTATGGTTCGCGGGAAGAACGACTGCTGGAAAGCCTCCGTGCGCGCTCGAATCTCTCTAATTTCACATTCGTGATCTCCTCTGGAGGTATAAGTAGGGGGAAGCAATATATTCGATACCTCATCCAGAAACGCACCCTCTCGAAACCTGGGCAGCAAGCTACACCGCGATGCAGAGCGCCTCTCTTGCAGAGTCTGCCACTTGAGTTTGCTAAACATCTCCGTAACGCTATCACGCTTACCAAATAACCCTGTGACGAAACTCGCCGCTCTTATTTGGATCTTTTTTATCTCCCCCGTTAACCCGATCTGGTACTGATCCCACACTGATGAGCAATACTCAGGTATAGGTGTTTTGTAAGCCACCTCCTTTGTTGATGGACTAAATTTTCTAAGGACTCTCCCAATCAATCTCAACCTGGTACCCGCCTTACCAACAATTAATTTTATATGATCATTCCACTTCATATCGTTCTGCACGCACACTCTCAGATATTTTACAGAAGTATCTGCTACCAGTGTTTATTCCGCTATCATATAATCATACAATAAAGGATCCTTCTTTCTTTGTATTCGCAATACATTACATTTGTCTATGTTAAGGGTCAGTTGCCACTCCCTGCACCAAGTGCCTATCCGCTGCAGATCTTCCTGCATTTCACTGCTTTTGGTGTTAAGTGCACGCCATCTCCTTGCCATTTAAATCATTTATTAAGGTTCCCCTGTTCTACACATCATTTCGTGGAAGCGGGGGTGCACACCACTACTTCTTGGTGTTTCAGGTTTTTACAAACAGTAGTGTATACAACCCGGTACCTTAGATGCAAAGCTAAAAACGGTTGACGAAGTGATACTGGTGTCATTTCCACGGGTGGTGTTGTCACCACACAATAACGCGGCTTGTAACGTAAATTTGCTGCTGACGCACTATCGCCCAAGCAACATTGGGAAACGTGGAAATTTCGCGATTCTACAGCAGGAATCCCTCGCTGGCGAGCGAGCAGAGTCAGTTCGCATACCAGTCAATTATGGCAGCGGCCGTCTGCTGCGTTAATTATTCCGATAACGGCTGCTGTGCTGCGCCAGGCCGAAGCGCGTCGGACGCCGGACCCGGTGCCGTCAGATAGCCGCGCTATGGTCTGTCCCCGCTGCTTGTGTATCGACGATGCTGCCGCATCGGCTCAACTTGCCCCGATAAACGCTTCAGCCGGCCGTCATTAAAATTTATGAGCCCTGTAATCAATCTAGCGGATAAGGACGTTAATACTATTCCGAGCACTTGATCTGCGCTTTCACTGTTGCATAAATAAATGAATTACTGAATGCAAATTTAAATATTGATGCAAAATAACTCCCTTTGAAGGCTACACTTTCATTTCATCAAAGCCACTCCGCGAGGCTCCCGAATAATGGTCTTCAGCTGTCCAGTTCGACGGTCATGAACACTGAGGGACGTTTATACGGTACGCAAGGTTTTAATCAATAGCTCATTCCCCTGTCGTAATTGCTACGCATTAGGAGTCGATGCACGGACGATGCTGGCGTTAATTTAACTGATACGCTGGTGACGTTTGTATGGAAGGTGAAATGCGGAAGTGCTGCAAACAAATTAACTTTTCAGTTCCTTCTGAAACATCCTGAGTAAAGTGTGGCTGTCAAATGGAATGGTAGCATTTCGTTGAAAGTAACAATAGTGGAACCATCATGGGACTTGACGTATCAAGCCTGATGATGGTGATTGTGCTTCTGTATTTCTATGTTTGTGGAACAGAGACAATTGGGAATACATTCGATGAACAAAAATTTCTTGACACCGGCAGCATTAGGTATGGATATACTACCTGTTAATGACATATGAAAATTTATGCGAGATCTTCCGGCTTATCGCAAGTGGTCTCCTTAACTATTTTTTTCTGTCGTCTTAAGCCGTTTTTAACTACTATCCGTAATGTCAGCGTAACACAAAAATGGCTCTGAGCATTATGGGACTTCTAAAGTCATTAGTCCCTTAGAACTTAGAACTACTTAAACCTAACTACTTAAACCTAACTAACCTAAGGACATCACACACATCTCTGCCCGAGGCTGGATACGAACCTGCGACCATAGCAGTCGCACGGTTCCGGACTGTAGCGCCTAGAACCGCTCGGTCACTTGGCGTATCACAATATGTGGTGTTACAAAACATAGTGATCTACAGCCTTATTTCTGCCTATTTTATACAGCATAAAAATAGCATCATAGCACTTTTTTTAATAAACATAAGAAAACATAGCTCCAGGATACTCCTTATTTATTTATTGACACGCCTAGTTCCGTAGGACCAAATTGAGGAGCAAATCTCCAAGGTCATGGAACGTGTCAGTACTTGAAATTACAACCTAAAAGTGATAACAAATAAAATAAAATGTTTATGAACACCCCCCCCCCCAAAAGAAACAAGCCGTTAGTTTAAGTAAACGCAATCAACAATATAACATAAGAATCAGCTTAATTTTTCAATGAACTCCTCAACAGAACAGAAGGAGTGACCCATGAGGAACCTCTTGACTTTGGATTTGAAAGCGCGTGGACTACTGCTAAGATTTTTAATTCTTGTGGTAGCTTATTGAAAATGGATGCAGCAGTATACTGCACACCTTTCTGCACAAGAGTTAAGGAATAGCGATCCAAATGCAGATTGGATTTGTGCCGAGTATTAACTGAGTGAAAGCTGCAAATTCTAGACAGTACACTGATACTTTAACAAGAAACGACAGTAATGAATATATACATTGAGAAGGCAATGTCAAATTACCCAGACTACTGAACAGGAGTCGACAAGAGGTTCGCGAACTTACACTGATTATTACAAGAACTGCCCGTTTCTGGCCCAAAAATATCCTTTAAAAATGGGAAGAGCTATCCAAAAATATTGTACCATACGATATAAGCGAATGAAAATAAGCAAAGTAAACTAATTATACTGTCGAACGATCACTTACTTCCGATATTGTGCTATCACTCGTTTTGAAGACGCCAGACGCCGCTTACGGGCATGCCTTTGGGGATGCGACGAAGCAGTTTCGATGGTCATGAGAACAAAACTGCACCTTTCAACCACGCTCGTGGGGAGGTTCCAACTGTGGTGCGGGTTGTAAAAAAAAGATTCGTAAATAGTTATATAAAATGGATTGGAGCCTGACACGTCGACTCATTATGTGGCGCTGCGTTAGCAAAAACTTCCAAAAATCGATGACTTGCTTGAGCTCATCCTTGAAAAGTTGAAAGACGGACATATCCCTTATCCTGGTGATCCGCGTTCACCTTTGATGGCGAAAAATATAACACATGTGGATGGAGGAGCATATTGAGGACAATACTTTGCGTTGTCACCCGGTGAGAAAGGGCCACTATCTCCTGGAGAAGGAAACATTCGTTCGCCGCCGCGCCGCAGATCAGACTGTGTTCTTCCGTGTCGTCCAAATTACGCCTCTGACAGACAGGAGAATGAGACAAAGCAGTGCTATAGAATTTGAGTCGCTCCGGATATACCGGTAAAGACGATGTATCAGGTGCCGCTCGTTTCTGTGGTGAAGTGTGGTTGATGAACAGCGCACCACACAATCGGTCACTTAATCTCTCTGGGAAACGTCCCTCGACAGCGTACCGACGATGAGTCCGCGATAAGATGTGGTAAATACCTCGCGTATTTGGAGCCCTAATTCAAGAAAAGTCTTCATGGACATAACTGTATTCGAGAAGAAAACGTCTGATACTTGATATCACCGGTGCAATGTGAGCCAGGGTGACCAGCGGTTGACATGAATCAGGAGCAAATTCGTCGATCGAGTATCCAATGATACTGTTGAGGCCATACTCCATAACGTGGATTTTTTCATCGTAAAGAGCCGTAGAGTGCGCTTGGATATTGACTAGGGCTAGACCACCTGTTGGCTTATAGAGTGTGAGAGAGTAATACTTGACCTTGAGAATGTGATCGGTACTGACAACGGAATATGCTTGGATGCAACGCCCAATCATTGTAGAGAGAGGTAAAATCTGTGTAGTGTGCGTTATACGGGATGTCAATTGGTTTGATTCATCCATCCATTGAAATCCCACTCGATGAAGTGCCACGTAATAGGCGCACGATTATGAGGACGAAGGCAAGTGGGACAAACTTCCGTTCCATGAACTTATGGAGGAAGATATGGTTCACGCGATCAAATATCCTTTCGAAGTCGACGGAAATATCTCCCTACAGTAGACAGATTGTTGCAATAACAATGACGACTGTATGATCATATAGCGTTGATTGTATAGAAGCATCTCCGCGTAAGGACGCCTGCACGGCCGACAGAACGAGCTATATGGTCCGTCTGACACGTACCGCGAGGAGGCGCATAAATATCTTAAAATCCGAGTCCAATAAAGCAATCGGCCAATAGTCAGTCGCGTACCACCACAGGTTTAGGGCGTCGAAATAATTAGACCTTCGTGAAATTCCAGTGATGGCGTCATCGTAAGGAACAGTTGTTCCTGGCACATTTCCCTTCCACACTCAGCATCAAGGCCTTAAAGGCCCTATTGAATTCTAACGGCAATCCACCCGGTCCTGGCGAAAGGTTGAGAGCCGCCTTAGCGAGCGCGTAAGTGATGCTTTCAGTGAGCATCTTTGCTAAAGCAGAGTCCGCCGCCTGGCCATCAAGGGAAAGTTGGGCTGTCTGTGGTACATCCAAAAGTGCCACAACGTTTGGGTTTTCCTCACGATAGACGTAAGGACAGTGAGCTTCGAAGGCTGTTGCGATTCCAGCCTGTGACACGATGGGGTGGCGCGTGTTTCACAGGAATCCCGTGCGTTTGTGAGCATTCATCGACATTCCAGTTGCTATACATAGGCAAAATTAAGTTTCCGTGACACAAGCTGCCCCATGTTGTTTGATTTCGATGGCTTATCGCGCACACAAAAAACCACATGATCTGAGGAGGGCGAAGCCCACATTCTACGTAGACGACGTCAGAAGCGAGCAAGGGAATGACGTAGACGCGACGTAGTTGACTGGCGGAGTTGCTCGTGAGGTACGAATATTATTGTAGATCACTGTGCACCACTTGCCAGATATCTAAGAGATAAAGTCAACGTACTAAGAAACGGTCTTCGGAACAGGTTCTAAAGATGAATATTGGTCCTTCTTCGCCAGAACAAAGTTGAAATCTCCACCGACGACGATGTGCTCATATCGTCCAAGAAAAAGCTGCGTGATCGTTTCAGAATAAAACTATGAGCGCTCTCGTCTATGGCCTGTGCCGAATGGCACATTGACAGTCACTAGTCTGATCCTGTGCACTTTGGTGTTGGGTCTTGCACAGACTGCAACTAAGTCACGTTTTCAGCTGCAATGCCATCACGCGCAATAATCGCTGCTCCACTATCTCAGTTGGCAGCATCATGAGATTATCGCCATGTCTCCTTCCATACCTCCTGGAACCGGGCAATGTCAACGTTCACTGTTCTTATCGTGTTACGTAAAAATTTAAGGTTAACATAAAAGCCGACAGTATTTGAACTGATGGTGACAATTCTGTGAAAACTGCATCGGCAGCGCGTTGCCATGCGCTCTCATATTGGTAAGAATAGATGTCGTCGGGTGTTAAAGAATGACTGTCTCCTGATCGCGCCCGTCGTATTTCTTCATCTCGTTGGATTCAGAACCATGCCGCCTGCCCACACTACGAAACGGCACAGCCAGACCCGATCAGAACTGATGCAGGAAGAGCTGTATTGCCTTGAGGATGTCCATGCTGTCGTCGCGAGAACTATCGCATCGGTGTCCTCAGACCGTTGCTATGTTCCAGAGACACTCGATAAATTGTACCCTCCCCATAATGACGATGGATACCGTGAACTGCGCGTGAGACCCCTTCCTGAGAATCAACTGGTGGGCGTGTGACGGATACATCCTGGAAGCATGACTCCTACTCTGCTGCCGATGTCATCCTCCTCTTCTTTTATCGTTTTGGTGATCTCTTTTTGACGATTGGATGGAGTTCCGACGTTCATGAATGAAAGTGGCTGTAGGCACAACCATGATTTCTAGATCCACCTTACTTTCACGTCCGCCGACAATCTCATCTGGCAACAGGATCTCTGGCCGGTAGGTCGGCGGGGGTGGGGGTACAGTCACTGTTATACATGTTCTGCCTCATCCTGTCCGGTCTCTGCAGGTTGTGGATGGTGCTGTACAGGCGTCTGGAGGGCATCGGTTCTCAGTGCCACTGCGTATGAGTAAGGAACGGTTGTCGTTGCTGGAAGGGGTAAGTGTCGTTCTCACTTGAGTAATTTTGCTTTGCATGCATTAGTTTCAAACATGTCCTTCTTTACCGCATTCAGTAAACGTCTTTGGCTGCTCATCGAATATGAAAATGGCAGGCAACCGCAAACGAAGGGGTAGAATGGGACAAGTTTCTTTTGCTCGTTCGGCATTTGTGGCCGAGCGGTTGTAGGCACTTCAGTCCGGCACTGAGCTACTGCTACGGTCTCAGGTTCGAATATTGGCTCGGGCATGAATGTGTGTGATGCCCTTAGGTTAGTCAGGTTTATGGGACTTAACTTATGAGGTCATCAGTCCCCTACACTTAGAACTACTTAAACCTAACTACCTTAGGGATACCACAGACATCCATGCACAAGGCAGGATTCGAACCTGCGATCGTAGCAGCAGCGCGGTTCCGGACTGAAGCGCCTAGAACCGCTCAGCCACAGCGGCCGTCAGAATGCCTTCTTACACTACCATTAAATGAATTTCCTAGTTTGATTTCTAGTTAGATCGTGCTCATTCCGGCGTCTGTGTGCTAACCACTGCGCCACATCGCTCGGTGTGAAAGTAAGACCAAAGTTATCCCTATAAATCAAAGAGCCTGAGAACTGCGAGGAAGTGTGTGGTGAAACAAGCTAATGAAATCAGCCTGTGAAATTAGGAAGCGAAAAGGGCTGTACTATTTGACTTACGCTATGTGATCAAAGGTATCCTAACACCTGGCGGAAAATGACTTACAAGTTCGTGGCTCCCTCCATCGGTAATGCTGGAATTCAGTATGGTGTGGCCCATCCTTAGCCTTGATGACAGTTTCCACTATCGCAGGCATACGTTAAATCTGGTGCTGGAAGGTTTCCTGGGGAATGGCAGCCCATTCTTCACGGTGTGCTGCACTGAGGTGAGATATGATGTCGGTCGCTGAGGCCTGGCAAGAAGTCGGCGTTCCAAAACATCCGAAAGGTATTCGATTCAGGTCAGGACTCTCTGCAGGCCAGTCCATTACAGGGATGTTATTGTCGTGTAACAACTCCGGCATAGGCCGTACGTTATGAACAGGTGCTCGATCGTGATGAAAGATGCAATCGCCGTCCCCGAATTGCTCTTAAAAAGTGGGAAGCCAGATGGTGCTTAAAACGTCAATGTAAGCCTGTGCTTAGATAGTGCCACGCAAAACAACAAGCGGTGCAAGCCCCTTGCATGAAAATCACGACTACACCATAACATTTTCGCCACCGAATTTTACCGATGGAATTACAGGCACATGCAGATGACGTTCACCGGGCATTCGCAATACCCACACCCTGTCATCCGATCGCCACATTGTGTACCGTAATTCGTCCCTTCACACAAAGTTTTTCCACTGTTCAATTGTCCAATGTTTACGCTCCTTTCACCAAGCAAGGCGTCCTTTGGCATTTACCGGCGATATGTGTTTCTTATGAGCAGTCGCTCGACCATGAAATCAAAGTTTTCTCACCTCCCGCCTGTCATAGTACTTACGTCCCTCTTCAACTGTCGACGGTCTCTGTCAGTCAACGGATGAGGTCGGCCTGTACGATTTTCTGCTGTACGTGTCCCTTCACGTTTCCACTTCACTACCATCACATCAGAAACAGTGGACCTAGCGATGTTTACGAGTGTGGAAATCTCGCGTACAGAAATATGACATAAGTGACACCCAATCACCTGACCACGTTCGAAGTCCGTGGGTTCTGTGGAGCGCCCCATCCTGCTCCTCAGGATGTCTAATGACTACTGAAGTCACTGATATGGAGTAATTGGCAGTAGGTGGCAGCATAATGCACTAATATGAAAAAATTATGTATTCGGGAGTGTCCGGATACGTTTTATCATGTAGTGTATTTCTTTACTTTCGTTCATCTGAATGACTTTCTACATTTAGATTTAGAAATTTTAAAAAATTATTGGTTTCGCATAAATTTTTATCACATTATTTTTATTCAAGAAAACATGGATTAAATGGAGGCACGTGTCTAGGTGAAGCTTTGGGGAGCCGATACAAATACGTTATTCCTTTGTTGATTTGTTTCATTCATTATATATTCTTGTAGATATGAGTGAATTATATAAAATGTAAGTGATTAAATGTATTTTTGTATTTCTTTTCTATGAGAAAGTCGGTTATTCCTACTGTCACAACTGAGGGATTAGTAGGGAGGCGATGAAGGGACCGCCGAATTTTGACATGACGGAGTGGGTGATACGTTAACTTTAACCGTTGAGGACACGTATAAATCACTTAAATTAACCTGTGTAATACTATGTGATCAAAAGTATCCCGACATCTACAAAAACATACGTTTTTCATATTAGGTGCATTGTGCTGCCACCCACTGCCAGCGACTCCATATCAGCGACCTCAGTAGTCATTAGACTTCGTGAGAGATCATAATCTAGCGCACCGCGGAACTCAAGGACTTGTACGTGGTCAGGTGTTGTGTGTCACTTGTACCATATGTCTGTACGTGAGACTTTCACACTCCGAAACATCTCTAGGTCCACTGTTCCCGATGTGACAGTGAAGTGGAAACGTGAAGGGATACATACTGCACCAATGCGTATAGGCCGACTTCGTCTGTTGACTGCTAGAGACCGGAGACCGTTGAAGAGGGTTGTAATGTGTAGTAGGCCGAAACCTATCCAGACTATCAAACAGGAATTCCAAACTGCATCAGGATCCACTGCAAATACTATGACAGATGGGCGGGGGACGAGAAAACTTGAATTTCACGGTTGAGCGGCTGCTCTTAAGCAACACATGTCGCCGGTAAATGCCAAACGACGCCTCGCTTTGTATAAGGAGCGTAAACAATGGACGATTTAAGGGTGGAAAAAAGTTTTGTGGAGTGACGAATCTCGGTATACAATGTGACGATCCGAAGGCGCGGTGTGGGTGTAGCAAATTCCCGTGAACGTCACCTGCCATCTTGTGTAGTGCCAACAGTATAAATCGGAGGCGGTGGTGGTATGCTGCGGTCGTGTTTTTCATGGAGAAGCTTGCACTCCTCGTTGTTTTGCGTGACACTATCACAGCACAGGCCTACATTGACGTCTTAAGCACCTTCTTGCTTCCCACTTTTTAAGAGCAATTCGGGGACGGCGGTTGCATCTTTCAACACAATCGAGTTCCTGTTCATAATGTACGGCATATGGCGGAGTGGTTACACGGCAATCAGATCCTTCTAACGAACTGGCCTGCTCAGAGTCATGACCTAAATCTTATAGAATACCTTTCGGATGTTTTGGAACGCTGACTTCTTGCCAGGCTTCACCGACCGACATCATACATCTCCTCAGGGCAGTTCTATGCGAACAATGGGCTGCCATTTCCCATGAAACCTTCCAGCACCTGTTCGAACGTATGCTTGCGAGCGTGGAAGCTGTCACCAAGGCTAAAGGTGGCCACCACCATATTGAATTCCAGCTTTACCGATGGTGGGCGCCAGGAGTTTGCAAGACATTTCAGCCAAGTGTCTAGTTACGTTTGATCACACATTGTATGAAATGAGGAAAGTCATTGAATAATACTAACTGAACTCTGCGCTCCGTTTTTATGTCAGGACGACTAAGAGAATTTCCCTGCGATCAGTGGATACGAATCGATGGGTGAAACAATGTGTGTGTGTGTGTGTGTGTGTGTGTGTGTGTGTGTGTGTGTGTGTGTGTGTATACAATCTCAGGTTTGACCTTTCTGTAGACTGTGCTTTGATGTGAATAAATCTTGAGCAATGTTGTTTCAACTATTATACTGGAACCGTTCCGTGGGTTCCAAGGAGTAGCACTTTTCCTGGGCTCGTGACTATATCGGTCGGACCATAGACGAACGGGGGATCATTTGCAGCCATTCATGGTGTTCGTATTTCCACACAACGACGAAATATTTATGGTTGACAATGAGCAATGCAACGTGGAGCAGAACATTTTACACAGTTCGAATGAATGAGTTGGCCACTCAGATCGGCCGACATGAATCCCATCGAACATTTAAGGGACATAATCGAGAGCTCAGTTTGTGCAGAAAATGCTGCAAAGGCTACACTTCCACAGTTAATGACTGCGGTAGAGGTAGCATGGCTCAACGTTTCTGCAGGAAACTTCCAGCATCTTGCTGAGTCCATACCACGTCGAGCTGCAGCAGTATGCCGGGCAATAGGAGGTCCGATACAATATTTGGAGGTACTACTTCACTTTTGTCAACTCATTGTATAATATTTTCATTTATCGATCCACGACAACATCGTCGCTGCACCAATACAGACAAATAAACACTATTTTGCTTCACATCCTTACTATTTCTCTGATTACATCTAAATGAGTGTTCTCACATGTTCCCAATCAGCCACTGTACTAATAATTTTTTCAGATGCTGACCACTCACGCAGAAATAAATATTAATCTGTAATGAAGATATGTGACGGTTACCATTATCCGACGTACGGGGGATCCTACCACAAAAATGATTTGGTCTGATTGAGAGAATCGCAGACAACGAAGTATCTGAATTTGATAGCTGGTGTACATGTGTTTGGGCTGTGTTTTATAACTAACTAGCTGACAAATCCGGCATTACCCGGGTATTCATTTTGCCAGTTTTTCTACTACAACTGTGGTTGTAATGTAATGTAGAAAGGATTTAGCTTCCATATATTCGTGAAAACACCTTTCCAGTTATGAAACAATCGCACGGATAAACATGCATAATGTACAGATGTGTAAGTACAGCTGATTCCCGTGTCTGCAACGCGATTTTGTGAACATCTCTATGGCATCGTCTCTTCATAGCTCCTTAGAAGACTATTGTTTTCGCCTGGAGTCGTTTACACTTCACATCTGAAATACGTCAAAAGCGCTGCCAGGTGTCTGGTATTTCCTTAAATTTACACGATTGCAGGAGTGTTTAAGTATTAAAGAATACAGGTATATAAATTTCATGGACGATGTGGCATTTTTCCACAGATCTCAGTCTTTACGACGTCATGTCTCTTCAACTATGTGTCGTACAAAGATGCGTTTGTGTAGGTCTATTCAACGCCATATGTGGTAATGTCTGTGAAATATGTTGCGATAGAATTAGTACAGTGGCGAAGAAGTTCTAAAATTAAAACCTCATGCACGATGCGGCAGGTATTCATGTAGCTCAGTGCTTGTGACGTCATATCTCCTAATCTATGTGTCACACAATGATATAGTTTTGTGGGTATGTTAATGGCACGTGTGGATACTGTCTGCCAAAGTTAGAGGTCTTGCGGAATGTTAGAAATGATTCGTCCTTGACCAGTTACGTCATGGCTGCAGTCACGTCACGTCTTGGTGCTTTTTTTGTAATACCATTTCTGTGCAGCTTTATATTCTGTCGATCGTAATCTAGTTGGTTAACATAGATACTAATTGTTAATTTTTGATGTTTATCATAAATCGAAGTCTGAGCTAAACTTTTCTATGGGCCGCCCACGCGAGCTGTTAGCTGAAAAATAAGAATAACTCGCATTACTTCTATATATACTGGTATGGCCGCTAACTGACGCTCATTTTCTTAATAAACATTCCTTCTGGGCGTTTCTATAGTTAATGTTTACCACTTCAATGACTTTTTGTTGAGATAGATAGTAATGAACACGCCTGAATATTTGTTGTGTTGACAAGCAAATATTATTTAATTCGTACCAAATACGTAATTTTATTTGTGACTTACGCACACGAATAACTCGCGTTGTATAGACGACATTTG
Source organism: Schistocerca piceifrons (assembly GCF_021461385.2). Taxonomy (NCBI): domain Eukaryota; kingdom Metazoa; phylum Arthropoda; class Insecta; order Orthoptera; family Acrididae; genus Schistocerca; species Schistocerca piceifrons. The sequence continues at coordinate 243,782,900 of NC_060144.1, forward strand.
CTTCAATTTACTCCACTATCTTAGCGTTTCTATTATTGATATATCCAGCAATTTGTATGGTTAAATATTACCGATGATGTAAGCTGAAATGTGGAATGTTGTGTTGCTGAGGAACTACTAAGAATTATTCGCCTTGAAAGGAAGTCTCTTTATTAATTATCTAGTTTTGTTGTAGCTTGACGATTAGATTTTCGATGTGTAGGCTACAGCAGTTGTGCATTGTTTATGCCGAAGCAGTTATTATGCGGTTCTTATAAATCAAAAATTTTTTGTTTTGTGACAGTCTGATCAGACGTAATTTTTATACGATAGTGACATTTTGTTTAGATGGCATACGAATTACATGCGTTTGTAGATGGCCCTTTCTCCAGTTTCTGCTGTTAAAGATTACTGGCGTTTCTATTATTACTATATGTAGCGCTTTCTTTTGTTACTGATGATTGATTCTGAACGGCAAAATGTTGTCCTGGTAACAAATTCCTGTGCTTTAACCGTGTTTTATGGACGGGCTCCTATTGATTTTCTAGTTCTATTATGTGTTGTCATTTCTATCATCGATATACGAGTCAGACTGATGCTTTCTATGTTGTAGTAGTCATTATGGGATATGTCAAAATTATGGAACATTTTCTTTTATAACAGTGTGAGATGAAGTAATTTGTGTTAAATACACCACTTTGGTATTGATGACTCTCGCGAATGATTTCTCTTCAGTGGCTGACTTTTTATTTTCTGCTACTGCAGGATTCTGCCGTTTCTGTTTCATCTATAGCCTAGCCTGATGACTGGATTAGAATGGAAGGCAACAATATGTTAGGTGTTGATTTAAAGCGAAGATCCTGGCATGTGCTGAGAGACTTACCTGTAGTGTAGCCCTTGGCCTATGTTAGGTGCAGTGTGAACATTTCATCTACAACTACATCTACATTTATACTCCACAAGCCACCCAACGGTGTGTGGCGGAGGGCACCTTACGTGCCACTATTATTACCTCACTTTCCCGTTCCAGTCGCGTATGGTTCGCGGAAAGAACGACCGTCGGAAAGCCTCCGTGCACGCTCGAATCTCTCTAATTTTACATTCATGATCTCCTCGGGAGGTATAAGTAGGGGGAAGCAATATATTCGATACCTCATCCAGAAACGCACCCTCTCGAGACCTGGACAGCAAGCTACCCGCGATGCAGAGCGCCCTTCTTGCAGAGTCTGCCACTACAGTTTGCTAAACATCTCTGTAACACTATCACGCTTAGCAAATAACCCTGTGACCAAACTCACCGCTCTTCTTTGGATCTTCTGTATCTCCTCCGTCAACCCGACCTGGTACGGATCCCACACTGATGAGCAATACTCAAATATAGGTCTAACAATTGTTTTGTAAGCCACCTCCTTTGTTGATGGACTACATTTTCTAAGGACTCTCCAAAAGAATCTCAACCTGGTACCCGCCTTACCAACTATTAATTTTGTATGATCATTTCACTTCAAATCGATCCGCACGCACACTCCCAGATATTTTACAGAGGTAACTGCTACCAGTGTTTGTTCCGCTACCATATAATCATACAATAAAGGATCCTTCTTTCTATGTATTCGCAATACATTACATTTGTTGTGTACATAGTTCCACAGTCAGTGCGTACACATCTGCGCAGGCGCAATGCTCGTCCGTCTCCGCACTACGAGATGGCGCTGCTCAAGAGACGGACCAAATTCTGCTTCCGCCGATCCACGTATTAATATGTTTCGCAGCCAATGAGATTGCTGCTAACGTAGAACCTTTTCTCCTCGCAGATCGCACTCGAGCAGTGATACCTGAACGCGCGAGGTATTATAATGAGTGCACAGACCTCCGATTAGTCAGTCTGCATTAGTCTATAGTCAAGTTTCAGTCTGCGCCTAATAAGATTATCATATTCCTGTACATAGCCATGAAGATAAATGAATAGACACTTTGTCAAGTATCAGAGATATGTGTGAATAAGATTACGTACCAAGACCAAAGGAACTTCAAATTGTCATTTGTGAACAGCATCCAGAATCAAGTTACGTAATATCTATGTTTTTTTATTATTTTAATAAATGTGTGTGAAAATTAATCAAGTTCTGTTTAAAGTTGGTCACCGCCAATCTGCTACTCTAAGCGTGCCAGTGGCATTTCTATCGTCTGATCTAACGGCAGAAGATAAGCACGCCACGATAGGACCACAAGACATATTGCTGACACTTGCCTCCTTCGTTACAGCGGCAAGTCAAACAATCTGATGTTGTGTGTACCGAAGGCCTTACAGTACCGAGACCACAACATTTGTCTATGTTAAGGGTCAGTTGCCACTCCCTGCACCAAATGCGTATCCGCTGCAGATCTTCCTGCATTTCGCTGCAATTTTCTAATGCTGCAACTTCTCTGTATACTACAGCATCATCCGCGAAAAGCCGCATGGAACTTCCGACACTATCTACAAGGTCATTTATATATATTGTGAGTAATCGAATAAAACGAATGCCAATAAGAATGTACGATTACTCTGGGTGAACTATATCGCACGTTCAGATATAAAATGCTCTTCACAATAAACTACTTTTGTTTCTGCTTTGCCGAATATATGGACGATGAGGATCAGTTACGACTTATTAGGATTAAATACCAGTTGACGTTGCTTACGAGCGAGTATTCCCAGTGATTAAGGAACTGCCTATGAAACGTATTCAGTTTGTTGGATGTGATGCTTATTTGTCTATTAGTTCCGAATATGTCGCGGTTTACGTGCTTTCCTTTGTCAGGAACATTTCGCTATTTTTTAATGTAATGTTACCTACATGTATTCGCGGAGCACCTAATATTTCCGATAATATAACTGGCTATCTACACGTGATGTATTTCTTGTGCTGACTTCCACCTTTCATCGTGGGATGCAGTAGTAACAATAGCACACTTTACAAAAATCCCACAGACCGAATATGAACTTCCAGTTTACTTCTTCCGTGTGATAGTTGTGGCCTCTTTTGTTCAGCAGGATGGTTTTTTTCTTCTGTTTTTAGGTACGGGGAGGTATTTTGAGAAAAATAATGTATATTTCCTACTTTGGTAATTTATGTCGTTTTCGACAGTTATCGTTAGTCATAGTCACTGGTTATGATTTGATTTAGTGCCCGAATGCTCATCCACAGCATTTGTGAATCCATAATGAAATCTTATTTTGACTTATGCATAACTAAAGTATATTTTCAAATAGTTTCTATCTTTATTACAAAGTTCTCTTTCCACTTCATATCCAACGTTCTAACGTCCGTTGTGGTGACAGGATGCGTTTTTGCGATACGGTACTCGATTCCTTTTTCTTACTAACTGCAGTTTCTTTCATTACAATATCCGTAATTCGAACTAAATGTTCGCGATATGGTTAATTTTCTTACAGAAAACTGTTTCCATTTATTACGACCACGAAATCGACACAGATATGATGTGACATTCGGCATGATGTTTACGACATTTGTCACATGTTTCCTACTTCACTAGCCAAAGCCGATGATTCCTATCAGTGTTTATGATTTCGTAGCTCCCGGTCAATGTGTCATGTGATGATATAATGTTCTAGGTACTTTCAGCAGCGTATGTGCATAGTGTCTACAAAAGCTGCTGCATATAGACGTAGTAGCATAGTAGTAACAAATTAAAGTGGCACCCACAACACGATGGTTTTTCATGTACCTCAGTGTTTATTACGTCATATCTCCTGAACTGTTATAACTCTGTAGACACATTTAGTGAGATATGTGGATACTGTCTTGCGAAGTTTCTTGCGAATAGAGTCATAGCACACGAGTAATAAATTTGAACGTCATGCATGTGGCCTCTGTTTCTCATGCATCTGATTTTTATGGCTTCTTATCTCCTGAACTTTGGCAGGTAGATGGTTCCCACCCCGACAGCGATTGTGCCTGATTGATTAAGGAATATTCGATTGAAATCGGTCTAGTGATTTAAGAGTAGGTGTGGCAGATACATACACACACGGATGTGTACGTACATACAGTTTTATATTATGTGTGAACTAGGCAATACAATTTATTTTCTGTGTGTTAATAGTCTCGTACAACTGAGTGAGACACTTGATTTCACGTTTATTACCTATTAATCCACTGTTACACTTTAAAAGTTTTGGTCATTTTCAGTATTGATACGTTATTTACGGATATTCTCACAAATGCTCCATGCTCTACTGGGACATGAGTTCGATATGATCGTGTCTCATTATTGTCACCCTCTTCAGTGAGACCCATTACTGACACAGATAGTGAGATAATGGACTGGGTAACATGATTTTACTTCGAAAGCTAATGGCTTTCAAAACTGTCTACTCTTAAATTTCAGTAACAACAGTTACTTACAGTCAACACTCGAGTCGCTAGTTACTAGCGATTTCCATCACAGGAAACATATTGCACGTGTGCATTTAAGTCAACTTGGCAAAGGCAAATATGTTCCATGTTTGGAGATTGTGTCAGTTATTCTTCAATGCGAATGTGCAGGCGTCAACAGGTCTGTACTGTCTGATGACTCGTTGATATCGCACGAAGATTGATATTAAAAGTAAGGCAGTTACTATCAGTAGATAGTCGATGATGCTGTTTCTGACAATTTTTGGCGGCTCACAAATTTATTTTATTTTACCTTTCTTCATGTCAGCAGTCTATGGTTTCCTTTCCGCGTCCACAAGAATGGATTTTGATATGCAGATATTTTCCTTCATTTCATGAAATTACGTTATTCACACCCGACAAGCGATAGGAAGAAAAGGAGATTCTGGGAGCTCTTGGATCTGGTAAGGATTCCAATTGTGATAACATGCTTGATGGGAGCCGGCCGGGGTGGCCGAGCGGCTCTAGGCGCTACAGTCTGGAGCTGCGCAACCGCTACGGTCGCAGGATCGAATCCTGCATCGGGCATGGATGTGTGAGATGTCCTAGGGTTAGTTAGGTTTAAGTAGTTCTAAGTTCCAGGGGACTGATGACCTCAGAAGTTGAGTCCCATAGTACTCAGAGCCATTTAAACCATTTTTAAGGGTGCGAATCCGTCGCCTTTCAGGGGGAGACCTCCTTGACACCTTTACTGCGGGATGGAGACAAGATGGCGACGGTTCCATTATGCTGTGAGGAATATTTGCGTGCGCACCCGTGGGTCCACTAAAGTTCGTGCGAGGTACCATGATGGTGAAGGAGTGTGGTATATTTGTTGCAGACCAAGTACACCCCTTCACGACGGTCACGATTCCCGACGGCAGTGGCATTTTTCAACAAGATAATGCGCCATGTCACAAAGCCAGGACTGTGTTGGAGTGGTTCGAGGAATGCATTGGTGAGTTGCGGTTGATGTGATAGCCTCCCAACTGGCAAAATCCGAAATCCATAGAACATATCTGGGACGTGATTTAATCTGATGGCAGAATTCACTGCCCCCCCCCCCCCTCCCCCGAAATTTCCGGGATTTTGGTGACGTGTGTGGATATGTGGTGCCAACTCCATCCAGTGACCCATCAAGGCCTCACTGTTATCCTTGACAAAGGCGGACATATTGACTGTTCCATACGTGGTCATAATGATCTGGCTGATCAGTGGACAGACAGGCTCTATACGTAATATTCAACAGTGGTATAAATAAAAAGACGTCAAAAGGAATAAACTGTACTGTCATAAAAGATAAACATGTTTTTGATGGATATCATTAAGTGAAAATGGAAAGAGAAGGATAGCACTGTAAAATAATCCAAATTGAGAAGCTTGTGCTCTTGAGCGATGGACGAAAAGTAATTTAATATTTTAACGTGAGGAAAAATATTTTTGGTTTTGTCTGTGAGTCCTTTACTTAAAGTGATGTAAGGAGCTACCGGTATGTGTCTATATTAACTGTGATTTCATAGATTCAGATAAAGAATACGTAGTTAAACGGTATTGTTCCTTTTCAAGTGAAAAATTTTTCTCCTATACGATCACAGATACTGTTTGAGTGCAAATTGATTTTAGCTTAGTACATATAATACTTAGATATTAATTTGCAGTAATGTTCTCACGAATATCAGTTCGAGATAAAAACTGAATCAGTTAATTGGAAATTATATCCTGCCAGTGCACAGTTTTTTTCTTTATCGACACTGTTAACAAAAGCATTAAAAAATCCAGCCTTTTCCGCATTTCATGATCGTGAAACAACGAATATTTTAATTGCAGAAAGACTTTTGCGCTGCAACCTATTTATTTTCGTGCGGCTGGATAGATCTGCTCATGAAAAAAGTAAACAGAGCTGACGTTCACTATATATTTTTACTGCAGTTTTACACATACGACGCTCTGATCGACATTTAATGATTAAATCTAAAATTGGAGACTATCTTCTCGCAGAATTATTGTACAGTTCACTACCAGTGAACACAATAGATGATAAATTTTATTATACTGAAACAGCACTGCCGTTTGTGACTGTCCACAGGCCTGGGAGCATGTATAATTCAGAGATATTTAATGGGCACACACTGAACTCTCTTCAGCTTTAAAATGTAAGTGTAAAGGATGCAACTACAGACAATCTAAATTTTTTTATCATTTGTACTGTTTACGGAAAATCATCGTTTTATATTTTGCAGCTACAAAACGTAACCCATCCGATTCCGCATCACGGTGACATTACTGTAAGCAATCTAATGAAGCTATTACAGTTCGGTAATATATAACTGTAAATAACGACTGAGCTTCCAGGTAGCGCGCTAAAATCGATGATGATTTTAGAGAATTTATATGGCTTCCTTTTCTCAAGTATATACTCTGACATAATAGCCATTCATGGCAGGTTTAAGGGTCCCAAACGACTGTCTTCCTGTTTTCACTAACAGACTACCTGAGTTCAATCGGCTCTTTGAAATATGTTTCTCACTTCTCTGTTAATTCCTACCTTCCTTATATAAAGTCACCAGACATCTCTATTTGGCCAGGACGGTTCTGGTTTTTCGGAGTTTGGTCCCATTGTCCCAGTCAGGCACGGTCGGAACATCTAAAGGTTAAAATCAAATTACGGCTCATGTAAGGTTTCCGAATATAACTTTCTACGTTTCTAACATTGGAAATAATTCTAAACTTTATTTGAATATCAATATAAATTGGACAGTGAACCAAACGTTGTAATCCCATTTTAAACAACCAATGGATGCTTTTGAATGATGTACACAAATGGGATACATGCCGTGTGTGTGTTACAGATGTGTTACTGAACTGCAAAATTAATGATAAGGACTTGTTCCAAGAGTGTGTTAATATGCGGCAGTTTGTCACAGCTCAGGGAGCAGGGGAGCATAGAAAAACTGTCACTGGTATGCTTTGGACAGAATGTTCCAACACTCCACTTACAAATCTTTCTTATGAAAATATGTTTGATTGTGGAATATGTGTTACTTTTTCTGGGCACATATGCAGAAGTCAAGCTTTCCTTCTCTTTTATGAGTAAGATATGTATGTCTGACAAAACTCAAAAGAAAGCAGAAATTTTGAAAGCAACACTAATGATGAAAGCTAATTTGTAATAAAATTGCATGGAACTGTATATTTCTTAAACCCAAAGGAAAACGAAAATTTGGTAATTTTCTGAATCAAATTTATTCCACAAAGAACTATGGGGGTCATGAGTAAGTGAGTGTTATAAACTGTCTGTACTTAGCTAAGGAAGAGTTGTGACCTGTATACCAACTTTTAAAATTTGGGTAGGCTACATTAAAATTATGCACATATCTATGAATATGCATTTGATTTATAAAACATTTGTTATATTACGATCTAGTGCCTACTACTCACTTCAATTTTAATATTGTGTAAAAACTACAGAGCATTGTAATGTTGTGAGGAGTGAGCAGTTATGAAACTGGTCCCAGCTTCAGCCCACAGAAATACAGTCACCTTACCAGATGCTGTTGGGGAGATCTTTATGAACCGTAAGAATCTGTCTCTACTGCAGTACAATGATATCAGTGAATGGTATTCAGCAAATGTTACAGGCTAACTTACAAAAAACTGGAAACTATTTAACTTTGTGGTTCCAGTTGGTCATCAACACAAATTTTCGAAATTTTGCATGAAAGTGAATATATGAGACAGCTTTTGTGCAATGGCATGTAGAGAATCAGCAAACATTATTGCAAACATACTTGCTATGACAACTGAAATTCAGAGAATGATAACTATGGCTTCAGAAGTCAATTATAGTTGGTCTAGACCCAACAATTGACCATTTGCAGCATGTATCCCATTATCTTGTTATTCACATTCAATGAAAATTGCAAACATTTTATTCACTAGCAATTTGATGGATGCACAAATATTTGAGTAAAACAGTGTATACATTAATGTGTACAATATCCAGTACTCTGTGCAAGAGTAGATGGCTATAGGAGGGGATGCCTCAACATGAAGGAAGACAATTTAGAATGGCTCCATACTGTCTCAATCCGCCATAAACGTAAGAAACATGTGAATGTGTAATACACCAATTGAATACACAGAAATTTACCACTTTTGTTGTATTAAAAAATCTTTCAATGCTAGCCACTTCTCATCAACATTCTACTGAAGTACTCAAGTGCTATTTGTGCTGCTTTCTATATAAAGGGCAATTTGTTCCACATCTAGCAGATTGTTTGCACAATACAATCACAGACACAGTTGTTATATATGCTGATACTAATTTCTTGTTACAACCAAGTGCTATTCAAACATCTCTTGCACATAAATCATAATAGTTTTGCTTAACCTCACTAATATAGAGTTTACTGTTGATGATGTATGAATTTTAAAAAAAGCTTTAAAATTTAATTCAAGTAGTCGATGAGATGATAAATGTGCCAAGATGCTGATAGCACACACAAAAATTTCTATAGCGCAACTGAATTAGTTAATAGCTCATAAAAATGAAGTGACAAACTAATAAGGGCACATTTTAATTACACATGGGGAAATGGAAGGAGTAGAAATAATATATCTACAAATTATGATTGGTTATTTATGAAAAAATTGAAGGACAACATGATGATCTCAAAGGGGTAATTTAAAGGTGGTTGAAGGAAGCTCTACTTTTACCATGTACTCCAATGTTTATTTTGTAAAAAAGCGCAATTCCTTAATGATAACAATGTCATCAGAATAGATAAGGACACAACATTGGGATTTCAAAAAAGTATTTCTTGGTTAATGATAGGAGAAGAAATATATTTTTATGAGTCCTGCAGCCCCGACATAAGAGAGAGACTTTCTATTAAGGCTGGCTTTGAAACGTATAGATAGTCCTTGTTATTACATAGACATAAACATTCCTGATGAAGCGAAATTTATATCTCTTGATGTTACTAACATATACACAAATGTACTAGTAAATGAATCCACCGAATGGATTAGGAGAAACATATTGACATATAAAAGGATACCAGTTCCTATAACATCTGAATTTATAGATAGCCTCAATATCATACTTTCCCAGAGCTATTTTATATTCAATGAGTCATCCTCTAAGTATGCACAGGGCTTGGCCGTGGGTTGCTAATTAACTGGACTTTTGACTAATATTTTCATGAATTTCATAGAAAATAAAAAAGTGAAAAGAGTTAAGTTATTTTGAAGAAAATACTATGCTAGAAAATGTATGCGTTTGGCACAATAACTTTCATAAACTAGAATGAAGATGACATACATGAATAGCATAGCTTGGTTAATAAAACGTACAACTAGTGTTAAATTTTACAACAGAAAACGGAAATGATAATACTAATTTCCTTGATTTCACAACTTCCAGAAAAAATAAGGAACTCTTTTTTTAATATTTTTAGGAAACCTGCTACAACTGATGCAATTATTCATGAACCTTCCTTCATTGCATTCTGTACAAATACGCCTACATACATGTATCATTTATAAGAGTACTTAATGTTCCTAGCTGCCGAGTTGGATATTATGAGATATGTCCCAGCACATAATAGATAAGACGCTTAAGTTGTTGAAAGAATATTCCAAAAGAAAGCTAGAATGAACCAAGTGAACAGAAACGAAGTTTCTACACTCCTAAAAGTTCAAGAGCAAAAGAAAATTAAATATGTCACCCATCTTCATGTAGGCAAGATTTCTGATAAAATCTCCAAGATGTTTAGAAATCAATGTCACAATAGCATTCCAAAAAGACAATGACATAAGAGTTGGTCTTAAGAACATATAAGATAAACTACTAGAACTGAAACTGGAGGCTTTTACAAAATTAATATAGAACAGTTTGAGATGTTGTATATTGATCAGACTGATAGAAAACGTAGGATTAGATTAGTAGAACATCTTCAAAAGTGCAGTACATGAGCCTTCAGTCTAACTTAAAGTCGTGCAGACATAAAATGTGTTTAGAAAATGATATGAAATTATCACATAAACTTACCTAGGGCAACTATATAAACATTCATGAGGAATTGGGATTTTTTTGTAAATTTAAACCATACGCTCACATTATTTTAAAAGAAGTAAAAGACTTAAAAAATGAATTTCCTGAAGAATTTCACAGAACTTTTACAAATTGAAGAAAGAATTCCTCTGTATTATTTCCAAATGCACATGTTTGTTAGTGGCTTACATTCATAGTCAGTGATGCCCATAGTTGTACATAGATGATAATGAATTCTGTTTAGGTTAACAGCTATTTTAGCCAATCATTTGACCTGTGTCTATATACAGTAGTCTTCATGTCAATTGTAATTTACATTAGATTCCCATTTATTAGGAGTTCAAGTATATATGTCCTTTCTTAATCTTATTTTAAGACAAAATATTAGATGCTGTACAGTTCTCCTTGAGACGTTTTCACGAGACACCTGCTTTGCTTAACCTTTAATTCTAAAGGGAGTGGAAGGGCTGACCCAAAAAAGTGAACATTTCAATTTCTATGCGATTATTAACTACCAAAAACAATCTCAAATAAAAATTGTTAGGTGCCATTCTGGCAACATTATTTACGTAACACTAGTTACATAAAATCATAAGCAAGTAATAAATCATTAGACAGCGATCTCCTATAAACATTGAGAAACGCCAGTGAGGCAAAATATTTAAGGAACTCTCTCATTGCATTAAATCATAAATAAACTAATAAACCATTAACAACGATCTCATGTAAAATTCACAGAAGGCACTAGGGCTGAATTTGACCATAACTTTAACAAAATAACTCTAGTTAAGACATGTTATTTAAGACCCTTTCAATCCCAATAACATAAAATTACATGTAAAATGACAGTGGACACACAACCTCAATTTCAACACCAGCAATCAGATCATATTTATTAAAACGTAGCTTGGGCAATCTTACACATTACTAGACTAGAGAACATTGCAGATCGAACCACGAAATTATTCAAATGCCCATTGGTTTGTAAGATGGGCTTTTGGGCGTAGAAAGTTACGAATTTGTACAATCATAAACATGTAGCAACAGAAGTAAGGCCCAAGCTTGTTAGGCCAAAGTTTAACCACGAAAGATGGAACCAACTGAAGGAAGTAATAATTTACCTCAAACCAAGACGTGGCTCCGTTTGCAAACCCACATCGAGTAGGCCACTGAAATGTGAACCCAGCAAACGTTACCGAGGAGGAACACACGAGATCATCAAAGTCCACCACCCGTAAGCCAAAATTGTAATCTAAAGGAAAGCACTGTGCTTCGGTTGCCCGCTGCCTCATTTCACTGAAACACAGACCACACCCGATAACAGGAGGTCTAAAAATTTTTTTAACTTTAACGATCAAAATTAACCAGTACAATAACAGTATAAAATTAAAGCTTAACAACAACTAATTTCACTCGCAAGTCCTTTCCTTAAGTGAAACATTACCTGATAAACAAACGCTAAGTGTGGGAAATGAACTGGCCCACGAGAACCGACACTCACTATAACTTAATGACACACATATTGGGCACCTTAAGTGGGCCTGCAAAGTTCAGCACGGTAAACTTTCGAAATAAAAACTCGGTTTGCTCGCAGAGGACATATTGACATGGATTAACCGATATCTTAAGCAAATTAAACACTTGCTAATAATAGCTAATGAACAAACATTATGTAAATACATCAATATTATGTGGAATCAAAGCTCGTGCTTAGTAAGAGGTGTCAAATGAAATCGAAGCGACATAACATGACACGTCTTACGAGGTCTTACTGTACCAAGAGCTATCGCATTCACAGTTAACTAAGCGCTTTTATTAATTACCGTCCTTAACTGGATGTCTTGATGCTCGGGCGATTTGCGAAGATGTCACACCATCACTTCGCAAGACCATAACAGAGCGTCCCTCCAAGGAAGCGGGCACATCCACAGCTCACAATGTTGCCGGAGAATGCTCAGCGCCGGCCAACTCCCGCCGACTCCGGTACAACCACGTTACAACCGGCGCCTAGCCTCAAGCAAGCCGTCTTCATTTCCGTCCGCCAGCCAGTCGCCGACTCGCGCAACGCCGCGTTCCGTTCTCAAAGCGTTGTCCTTTTTTTTGTTTTTTTTTTCCTTACTGGCTGTTGGCACTCGCTTGTATCCAGAGCCGGCCCAAGCACAAAGGCAAACTTCTGTACTAGGAAATCCATCGTAGTCATGGCAGAGATACTACTGGCGGCGGTCTTGCCACGACTTAATCTCACCCCCCAAAAACGCGAACATACCTCCTCCCTCCGCCCAGACCGTCTTCTTGCAGGACAGACAAGGAAGGAACCATGAACTGAGGGGGGGATCAGGCAGCCTTTATTTGAATTAGGTGAACCTGGAAACGCTTGCCTGAGGATATCTCTTTAGCCTCTAAATTTATTGGGCACATACCCTTGGTTATCCAGCAAGGTCCCCGGAAACGTCGTGTCAGCTTGTGGCTAGCTACCTTGTCAACATTGCCCAGTAGAGCTTCAACGTACACGTGGTCTCCCACCTTGCCAATAAAGGGTTTCCTCCCTTTGTTACAACACGCTGCCTGTCGGTTATGTGCGATCTGGATATTAGTCCTCGCGCGCCTCCAATTCTCGCGTATGGTCTCGGGTGTTATGGCGCTGTGTAATAGGTAGTTAATGTCCCATAAGTTAGATATTGGCGTATTCAGCTCGTAAGCGTGCATGAACTCCACATGGTATTTTCTTCCTCTATCTTGTGAAATGTGTATAACATTTGTTTCAGCCATTATTATTATTTACGTTTGTATAAGTAATACCCATAATCCATGTTATAAAGCAACTGTTTTCTATCAATTGTATTTCGAAACTTAGGTTTCTACCCAGTTACGTTACTGTAGTATGAATCCTTACATGTTTATCAGTGACCGTTTTGTTTTTTTTTTTTTATTTTTATACGATTATGTACTGGAAAAGTTCTTTTGTATGTAATTGACATAATGGTGTACAGTTGGTGTACCCTTATACAGTACCACATACATACTTCTTCTTATCACTATTGGTATGTAAATACTACTGTTGTGATTTATAATAGGTACAGCCAATGTACACTACAGTTGAAGCTCTAGCTCCTTATTTCATACCCACTGTAACCTAAGGTCTACATGAGAACCTAACAGAATTTTCTGATATTTCCTTCTAATAGAACTATAAGTAAACTCTGTATTTTATGTACAACAGTTTCATCTCGCTATTTATGAGCACTCGATGTTTAAGATGCAAACAAATATTTTACACCCTCGCGCGCCTCCAATTCTCGTGTATGGTCTCGGGTGTTATAGGTAGTTAATGTCCCATAATATAAATCTAGCGTTTTTGCACATTGAAAACAGAACAATTGTCATGTGTGTTACGTTTGACAGCAGTATGTATAGAAGCTCATTTTTCCAAAGACTGTGTGATTTTACAAAAATTTATTGCTGCAAGATATGGCAGTTATTTACCTGTCATTTTATTGGTGATAAACTTCACACTTGGTACTGTAAGAAAAATTTGTGAGTCTCACACTTTCTTATGTAATTATAATATTAATTATTGTAATTACTTTCTACAAGTGTAGGTTGTCAGGGCCATTATTGGATCATGATATGACTCTTCCATGGCATTGTTATCATATGGACGTTGTTATTTGTTTAACATGTTTTGTAAGTTAAAATTCATTTAGTGTTTGCTTTCCTGATGCTTTGCCACCACATGATGCCAACATTGAAATTATATCATCAGGTTTCCACTGATTTCACTACTGACTGTATTATAGACTATACTTCTTTAGTCTGTTGTCCTTGACTCTTTCGACACGTATGGACACATAGGCCTGAAATGCCAGTCGTCTGTTAACTGTCAATAGTGCATGTGTAATTTATGTAAGGTTTTCAAAAGATTGTCAAACTCTGGTTATGTTGTATTCTACGTTTTGTCGTGCAGTATTTGCTGCATGAAAGTGTCTTCTATGAGAAATATGCATTTCCAAATGAACAGGTGTTATAATTTGTAAATACTGCGTATTATGTAGGATTTCAGAGGTGAGACTTAAATTTTTTCGATCTTGTCTTTGTGTGTTACTTCCTTTGTTCAATCACTCCAGTTCATGATGGCTGAGACAACCGAAAATGGTCGAATAAAAATAATTTGTACAGCTGACTGGAAAATAAAAATGCTTTCCTATAAGGAAATTATACTTTGGTAATCATTGAGAATGTGTGTTAAGAATAATAATTTGTCTATTGGAATTTAAGATTTTACGTTACTATGACAGTTCACGGAATGAAAAATTATCTAACAGCAACTGGCACAGGCGTTATGCTTAACACTCACAGAATATTTGGAAATTCTAATACACCTTACAACATTACAAGTGTACGAGTACATAGGTAGGAATCCCAATAACTATCTTGCTCCCACCATGTCTGCCAACAACACTGTACTGAGTTCCACTCTCGATGTAACGAGGGAGACACCATCTGCTAATCATCTGACATCTGGTGACCAATGAGACACATATCACCCATATGCTCAGGCATCAAACCGCAAAGATTATGAAATTGGCTGTCACTTCTCAATGTGCAAGCATCGTTCAAATCGTTAAACTATACTTTATTCTAAATGCAGTAGACTGCGTGCACATAAATTATTAAAGAATTAAAAATTTTAGCAGCCATAATGAAAATTCTTTGTAATTTCTGTGTCTTCCATTATTATCATTAACCAAAAATCACACGCCTTTATTCCTGATAACTTCCTGCTCTGTCTACTGCCACAATCTGAACTGATGATTCAGTACTAGTTGATGAATTATGAGCGAAACTGTGTGAATTAATAAACAACTAATTGAAATTACAATGAAAGTTATAATTCTTAAAAAGGAAATTTCCAATTTAATCTCTAATCACCTTTTCCAACACATATGGCCTTGCCAGTCGTGTATGTGTCTTGTGTCAAATGAAATGCTAGTTTTAATTTTAAGTTGAATAAAAAGTGTGTCAATGGATAATTCATTATTAATGGTACATGTGAATAGTTCAGTCGATGTGCTGTGAAAAGCTCTAAAATTTGATAGGTAGATCTCATTAGTACCGTAAAAATTTCTAAAATGTTTCAGTTATTTGCTGAATTTCTGTTAGATAAATCCTTTCAGTGCCCTAACGTTCCTCACACATTAATTACCGATCACATATGTATATTAGCAGAATTTTCTTCACCTCAGCTTTTACATGACGTATCGTGATTCCATGAAGCTCTTACAGTTTGTGCAGCAGATGTGAAAACGCAATCAATATAAATCTTGCGTTTTTGCACATTGAAAACAGAACAATTGTCATGTGTGTTACGTTTGACAGCAGTATGTGGCCCGGCCGCTGAGTCACCGTCCAGCCAGACCCATGGCTACCTAACTGAGGTGTGCTCTAAGACTCTCACAACTCAGTGTGGGCGTACCAAATGCCGTTTGTAACCTAAATCAATAGCTCACACTCAGATATGGCGTGTCATGTCACGCAACGATGGCACCGCCCAGGACCCTCAGGGTTTTTACACCTTTCTCCTCTGACCCTGAAGCAGAGTAGCTAATGCCCTCTAAATAGTGTTTCGTCATTATTTACTAGCTCTGTAAGAGTCTCATTACGTAATACATCAGTTTCATCTTTCTGAGGCCCATTTGTCTGTTCTCTTGGCTGGGAAGGCTTCGAAAATTGATGCGCACCTGACACAAAGCCTTCCACATTTAGCACTACTACTGATCATCTCTCCCCACCTTCCCCCCTTCATCCTCATCTCCCACACCTCTATTATTTCTTCCTTCTGTTCTTCTCTTCAGTCCTCTCCCTCATTCCTAAGCCACACCCCATCAGCTCCTCTCCTAAGCTAAGAAAATTTCTTGTAAACAGCCCTATCAAGAAGCTTCCAGGCCAGTTGTGTTATATATGTTTAGCTCTTGTAATCAGATCAGTAATATACTGCCTTATCACATTCATCAACTCGTTTTTGAAGCACACCAAGTCCTTTGAAGTAGGACAATCAGAGAGCTAGGAAGCCAACATGTACATACATCTCGGTATAACAGTATTTTATTGCCATAAAAACGGTGCAGCTGATCATATTCCTCAATAATTTTCTAAGTCAAACTCTTACTTGGAAGTATAAGTATCAGAGAGCTTCTGAACCAACTAAATTACAAAACATAAATCTCTTGATAACATTTCAATGTTTTACCATCATAAAAAATAACTGCATATCATACTGCTTCAGGTTACATGACGTCATTCTAACCCAGTCGTGAAGGAAGCAGAGTAACTGTCTACTTGCAGGACGCCACAGGAATAGACTTCGCTTATCTGTATAACATGTGGGTTCAGTCATTCGTGATAGTTATAGATCAAAATAAAACAACTGGGATATGTACTTAATAATATATATGGAAGAGTCTCATTACGTAATACATCAGTTTCATCATTTCTACATTCATAATCAGTGTTTCACATTTTCACGACAGACTTCAAACCATGTCTTGTACAGGATGAAGTTGTACCGCAGACGTTGCACGTATGGGAACGGCTATTGATGTGTGGTTTCCACAGAATGGATTGGTAGTCAGAGGCGTATTTTTAGCATGTCAACAAATGGCAATAAAACTTATGAAGCGTATTTTTTGTGCAAACAATATGTTTTTTTATATAACAATGCCTTTGGACATTACGAAACTAAAGGTTTGGCAAATTAGAATGTCTGTCGTGTTTGTTTCAGGTTTCTAGACCAACTCCTTTACGAGATATGTTTTTTTTAATTCCCACACTGACACTTGTATAGTACCAGAGGTAGGACACACTAAAGAACATCACAGGTACATTCGCTGGTTATGTGGATTTCGAGCGGAAACGAGACAATTGACTATCACAGGTAGCGTTAAAAACTGACCACCAGCAGCGGAAATACACGTTTCCTGTGTGGAACGACTGCTGCACACGTGCTAGCATCTCAGCGGGGATGTCTTAGCAAGCTGCAGCACTACATCACTGGGTATCATTGGGTATCTTTACTGTCAGCGTCTTTCAGCTCCCCCACTTGGAAAAAAGTCAACAGGCGTCATATCCAGGGAGTGGGCTACCCAACGTCCAGTACCACTGCTTTCAATCCAAAAATTTGGAAACAGTTCGTAAATACATGCTGTATTACTTTGTGCACTACACGCTGGACAGCCGTTAAGCTGATACCACAGGTTTCTCCCAGTGTGCAGAGCAACGGCTTCTAGCATCCATGGAAGGAGGTCTGTTAGGAGGCTGTGATACTTGTGAGCATTCAGTGTTCCGACTATTAAAATTGGACCTATTGGCTGAAGCTTCACTATCCCACATCCCACATTCACATCCCACTACTCTGATATCCATTGCAATATTATCGATCATGCATTTGGTGTACTGAACCTTCACCCTAACCCTTTCTTTCAAACATAGCTCCCAAGTAGAATTAAGTAAACGTTATGCAATTCGAGTACAAAATCTTCTTTCGGTTCACGAGTGTTTCTGACATCGCTTAAGGAAAGTATGAAGTCTTTATTCTAGAGTTACTGTAGTTCGGTGTGGTGTCTATATCTCAAAGTTCCTTAGGTTTAAAACCAACTTTTAAATTATGTAACTCTAATTCGACATATTGAACGTAAAATTAATATAACTTTTCTGACACGTCTTGCTCTGTTCAGTGGTTGGCTAGCTGCATTTGTGGCAACTCGTGAGTCTTTCTTTGGAAGGATCTCAAGTAATTTTTAAGTCCCTCAGTCCTGAAGTAATTCCTTAAAGATGCATGCAGCTCAGTTAATCCTCATCTGGTAATTAGCGAGTTCAGAGTGGAGCAGCATTTCCGCTGCACACATTAGCATCAACTATAGATTCAAGATGAACATCCATATGTTGGAATTAGGGAACTGTCACAATCAGTAACGGAACTGTAAAATTAAGTAGTTGCATTAATAGACACAGACGGATTTAATATGTGGCAATAAAAGGTTTTAAATTTTAATGTTTAACAATTTATTAAATTAATGTTTGTATACAAAGTAGAATAGTTATATCACTTCTAGTTAACACTACAGACAAATGTTACACAGAGAGAAGCACAAGTATTAAAGTTCACACATCTGCCCCAGTACATAAGCTGTATAGTAAGAAATACACTATATTAGGAAGTTTTGACATGATACAAACCAGCAGTTTTCACAGAAGAAATTTTATTAGGCAGTTTTCGAAGAAAAATTTTCGTCATAAAGTTCTGGCATGTCGATTTCACTGCAATTTTCACTCAATAGTCACAGGAATAGGTTTTGTCTCTGCTGTGAAATTTCATGAACTGTAGGTATTTAATTTATTGTTCTTTTCTTTTGTCTATGGTTAATTTTTTCGCATTGGAAGCCAAGTTCGAAACTAGCACATGTTGGCTGTAAATGAATTCAAATGAGTTTTTCAGAAGTCAATATACAGGTGTACCCCATAAACATTAACAGACTTTTCTTTAGCTAGTCTTGTGCATGAATTTTGTTTTATATCTTAAGAGAAATCTTTGAGGTTGGTATCTATCTGTGACTGCAATTTGTGAAACGTATTTTCTCACTGCTTTGGTGGAGCTGCGTTGGTTAAGTGAAAAGTATATTCTTATTCAGCAATATTGTTGGCAAATGCTGATGAGAAATGTGTTACTAGACAGTGACATTTTACTACCGGTGAGGTGTTGCTGAAATAAATGCACTGTATAACGTATCTGACTGGAAGTCAGTATGAATAACCGACTGAAGCTGCAGAAATGTCTTCAGTAGCATCTATTGTCACATGCTTTCTCTTAAACTGGACTAATTTAGGGTTATTGATTTACTTGTGAATGATTTTGTTTTGTTTTCGCAAAGTTGTGGAGGGTTAAGCTTCAGCTCCAAATTGATAACTGAGTAGCATTCTTGTGGATGTTGTCCTGTGATTTGAAGTATGAGCTCGTGGTGGATTTATACACCGTTCTTCATACTTGAATTCTTTGAGTATAGAAATTATGTTCCCTTTAGACCATACAGTGTAGGTTACTTCAGTGGTAGGTATTCTTTTGACGTTTGTACTATTTATGGGAGATGGTTGTTAGTTTTCTGAGATCATATGCCAAGTTCTGATAGTACTATTATTAAGTGTTGAGGATTCTTGTAAGTATATTCTGCTGAGGGTATTGCACAATTCTCTTGGTGTGAAAATTTGTGGTAAACAAAATTCATTGCCCCAGAGTAGGTGTATTATTCTGTTGAATATTCACACTATGTGGCCCTAGATTAGTGTAGTGGTATCCTTCTATAATAATTATTCCTTGGTGTTTGAGATCTTCGTCTTGGTGTGTCGTTTTCCACTTAGTCAAAATGTCAGTCAGTACTACATCCAAAAGTGGAGATAGAGGGGTGAGTGAAGATTCAGTTAACATTTCATTAGCAGCAGAGATGAGTAGTGGAGAAACTACTAAGTTCTATATTTCATGTGAGGTGTGTGTCGGAGAAGTAGATAGTCAGGATAGTCAATTTCCTGTACTGAGAGAGATTCAGGAGAAAATACAGTGGTAATTAATATTTGTTAATAATCCTCTAGGATGTGATCAGTTACAGCACTCTAAATAAGTATCTGATGGTTTGAGTTTGGCATCTCAATCTGAAATGTAAATTAATGTGTGATCTTCCCCTTCAAACATTATTAGTGGAACTGGTATGAATGCATTTTAGCAATTGCTGTAGGTGTTGATTCAAAAAGAAGAGAAGAGTAGTATCAGAGAGGAAGACCATATTAATTAGATTAAAGAAAATAAGAAAAATATATGAAGGAAAGTAATAAAAGTCAAGAGGTGTATGGCAAAATGTTTAGGGAAGAGATTATGAAAGATAAGAAGCAGCTTAGCGGATAAGTTAAACTTAAGTTTGATAACCAGCCCGTGCAGTACATGAGGAGTTTCAGCCTGAGATGAAATATATAAAGACCAGGCTTGAAAGTACAGAGACACAACAGTTTAAGCAAAAGGAGCCACTCAGAAACAAAAAGAAAGTATACGCTTTGACGCTGTTCTTAGGTCACACACACTAATGACATGCATGAAAGAATGACAAAATTGGTGTAATAGCCCTCATTCAGATCACTCAACTTAGAGAACATGGACATCAACACAATTCACTTATCAGTGAATTCGAAAGTCAGTTTAATCCCTTAATGTGAAGTTGGAAGCTCAGTCACTAAGTAACAAATTACTAAAATTTAAAAATGTGTTGAGGAGTTGGCTGCAACCTTAGTCAACTGTCGACTAAATGTGGTAGGAATTCTGAAGCCGCTAAATAAATTCCTTTTTCTAACACACAAGCATTTCAGTCATTACAGCAGTTCAAAGTAGGTCAATAAACGTTAACCGTCAGCATATGAGAAAGATCAGTTAAGTACATTCTCATATATCACGGAATCAGAATAAATTCGACCAAGGAGGCAAGGTCAGGAGGCTTCGTGGATTTCCTCACAGAAACAAGGACGAGAGACGTACTCGTTTCGTGTAAGAGGGCGTGTTTGTGATTGTGACTTGTTTCAGAGACAATCTATGGGGTGAAAGAGAATTCCTGCACCTAGAGGAATGATAATTCAATTACAGGCGTTACCTTTCTTTTTGGAAGTTAAAAAATTTGCGTCATATTCGGAAGGAAATACATCCGAGGGCGTGACTTGAACCGTTTGATTGTTCCTTTCCTCCAACACGGGCAGTCTTAATCTGTGTCTGGATACCTTGAAGGTGACCAAGATAGGTGGAGACTTCCATGAAGCTTTCCTGTCAGCCTACTGGTCACACAAAATATGAGATCATGTCAAACATTGCAGTTTTGTCCTCAGACATTTAGAGCAGTTACAACTATAGAGTGCTATATGTTATTTTTGGTCCATAAATATTAATTTTTATTTAACCCTTACAGCCTTGTAGAACTTACCCTAATATATCTCACCAAATTACCGATTTCCTTGAGGAACATAGTACTGCCAGCTTGCTGTAATCATTATATTGAAGCATTACAAAGCCTTGTACAGGAACTCTGGCAAGGTAACACCACACAAAGGAACAATAATCAGGATAATTACAGACGTCTTCTGAGCGCAGCATAAAAAGCCAAAAAATTGGCACACAAGGAGAAAGACTAGTAACAGAGCAAATGTTAGACAAACTTTCAGACCCAAATCTTATTGTATTGAAAATACATTCCAGAGGCTAGATTAGCTATCAGAAAAGATTCCTAAGTAGGAATAGCCCGAGGAACCAGGGAATAAAAGGAAACGATAAGAACTTTCACTGTAGTACACACATCAAAAACGTTTTGCATCACCGCAGTTCCTGATGATATGCGTTGACCGTAGATATTGCATCACAGATACAGTCCCTTTGACTGTTCAGAGATGTTATTACACCCGCCCAAAGATGTAAACAACCATGTATGAGCAGCGCCTATTAGACAGAGAGGGTTCGACAGCCGATCAGTTCCTGCCATTCTACCAAGGAGGAGGTACACGGCTCGTGTTGTCTGTAGTTCAACCATGCCTAGCAGGTCAATACTGCGGTTCGATAGCGTCCGCATTGTTATTTTGTGCCAGAAAGGGCTCTCTGCAACGGAAGTCCCCAGGCATCTTGGAGTGAACCAAAGAGATGTTGTTCGGACATGGAGGAGATACAAAGAGACAGAAACTTTCGATGACACGCCTCGCAAAGGCCGTCCAAGTGCTACCACTGCAGTGGATGACCGCTACCTACGGATTATGGCTCCGAGGAACTCTGACGGAAAGGCCGCCGTACTGAGTAATGCTTTTTGCGCAGCCACAGGACGTCGTGATACATATCAAACTGTGAGCAAGAGGCTGCATGATGCAAAACTTCACTCCCGACGTCCATGGCGAGCTTCACCTTTGCAACCACGACACCATGCGTCGCGGTGCAGGTGGGCTTAACAACATGTTGAATTGACCGCTCATGATTGGCATCACGTTCTCTTCACCAATGAGTGTCGCATATGCCTTCAACCAGAAAATTGTTGGAGACGTTTTAGGAGGCAACCCGGTCAAGGTGATCGCCTTAGACACACTGTCCAGCGAGTGCAGCAAGGTGAAGGTTTCCTGCTGTTTTGGGGTGGCATTTTGTGGGGTCGACGTACGCCGCTGGTGGTCACGGAAGCTGCCGTAACGGCTGTATGATACCTGAATGTCATCCTCCGACCGATAGTCTAGTACATATCGGCAGCATATTCGCGCTTCCATCGTGCACGTCTTATGAATGACTTCCGTCAGGATAACGACATCGCTCGACTACACTGGCCAGCATGTTCTTCAGACATGAGCCCTTCTAACATGCCTGGGATAGATTGAAAAGTGCTGTTTATGGACGACGTCAGTCACCAACCACGCTGAGGGATATACGCCGAATCGCCGTTGAGGAGTAGGACTATCTGGACCAACAGTTACTTGATGAACTTGTGGATAGTATGCCACAACGAATTGACGCGCGCATCAATGCAAGAGGACGTTCTACTGGGTATTAGAGGTACCGGTGTGTACAGAAATCTGGATCACAACCTCTGAAGGTCTCGCTGTACGGTGGTACAAAATGCAATGTGTGGGTATCCTGAGCATAAAAAGGCCGGAAATGATGTTTATGTTGATCTCTATTCCCATTTTCTGTACAGGTTCCGGAACTCTCGAAACCGAGGTGATACAAAACTGTTTTTGATGTGTGTACAATGGGAACAGGCTTAACCCTAGTTATCTTGATCAAGGGAGATTAAATTCACTCTCGTTATAATCAGAGAGGAAACGGGTCCACGTTAAAATGCCATGCAACGCAGGCGTCAAACGGAACGTTCCACGAGATGTAGAATACTGCAGTTAATGCTGTGTACATTTAAAGGTTATCAGAGATGCACTGTTAGAGGATACAAGAGTAATCAGAGTTTTGTAGTCCTTCCGGTTCTCATTATTTCAGCCGATAAATTCAGGTTATTTTGGCTCTTGGTTTTGGGAGCCCAGTTGTGTTGCCACTGAAGTTGCATTTTGTAAACGTGACGCGGGGTCAATCTGGTCAACTCTGCCTTGCGGCCAACAAAGTTGGAAGGAACGATTATGAGGAAGAACTTTGAAGTTTCCAATCAAATTGGGATTGGTGTTATGTGCCAGGAGCACAAGGTTTCGGTGAATTTATTCATAGCACCATTGCTTACCACAGAGGCACTTCCAGCAGTCAGTTTGCTTAGTGAGCATAACCCAGTTTTCGAATTAAGTGATGCAGATGAACATTTTAATATTAAAGGTGTATCTGTATGGTTAAAATTTGGAGACTAGATTTTCAAACAAGAGGATGAATCGAGTTGTCTAGAATACCTCTCTCGTTCCAAGTTACTAACTTTGCAGGAATCCTTTTGTGACTGTATGGTTGTCGTCAGGGTGTTATACAGTGAGCACAAAGAGTATGCCGATGAACTGAACTTAATACAGAACAAGGTTAACAAAGCTGAGGCGAAAGTGTTAGGTGTGCTCTTCTCACTATTCCATTGCTATGACACCCTGATTTGTAACCAAAATTTTTATTGCAATCGATTTCTTAAAGATTGGCATGGATAATCATCTTTTCCAAGAAATAGAGGAAAATGTTGTGGTATGTCACAAAATAATTAAATTCGCCCGCCAGCAGTTGTCAAAATTTGATCATAACTAGTCTGTCACTGAGTTTCCATAATTTGAATTTTCACGAAATTATGTTTTACTTATACGGTAATAACAACAAATTATACAGTGACCATCATGCACTTCAGATTCCCACAGCTGCCAAATTCACCCGTGGCCACGGACAGAACTTGACATTTAACTTTCAAGAATCAGGAACACTCTTGTCTACGCTCCACACGTCCAAGATACTTTTACCACGCCTTATCACGAGCACCTGTTGGTTTAGTCAGAGGGAGCGAAGGAGACTGCCATGAAAAGAATTTCCTTCCGTTACACCTCAAAATGTTTGCATTTGAAAATTATATTTCTCTGTCTGTAGTTGATGCTGCTACTGGACGGGAAGGAGACCCCACATGAAAGGTAGTAATGGAGAAGCGGAATTACAATGGCAATACAGCACTGAGACAATTTTATGTCTTCAAAAAGGATAGTATATTCAGATCCAGAAGTCCAGCAGACTTTCACCGGATTCCACGTCTACCTGACGAATTAGACGCTAAACTAATCTGGTGTAAAGAAATAAGCTCTACACAATTTGGTCCTTGTAAATATTTCCGTAATCTGCGCCTCACGTGCTACTTTGATAATATATAAAAAGAATTCGATGTGTTGAAATGCGTCAGGCTGCAGCCGGCCTAAACATTTTACGTTAATTACGCATTCTACTTTCTCAGTCTAAGAACACTTTTCTCTAACAGTTGGTCGCATAATGCGTGATTGCAGACGTTGCAACCAAATATTCGGAGTTAATTTGTTTATCAGTTGTGCATGTGACATCACGCTGGTGTATTCACTGAGCCTTAGTGAAGCCATCGCAACCAAGCATTTCGTGTTATCCAGAGAGGTCCAGTATCCTGGCGAATCATTTACCTGGACTTGTGAAGGTCAAGCCACAAGGCCGGAGACTGCGTTGCATTCACGTGCTATTGCGGGCTGAGCGCCGCTCTAGTGAGAGAGAAAGCCTTTTGCGCGCACTATGGGCAGACGACTGGTGATAGTGCCGTACCAGGTAACTAGAATTGGTGTAGTGTAAAAGACATGCAGTGACTGTAGGAGGCATCTGCATATTTTAAAGCAGAGTTTGATGGCCAGTGGCCAGATGCTGGTCATAAAAGAGCAGCATACAGGAGCTTTAGTCTGCAGAGAAGATGTTGAGAGGTGCATGGGAGCACAAATACAAGTGAGACCCGCTTCAAAAAATTTTCTGCCCCGACAGTCTGACGCCAAGACTCGAAGGATAGTTACCCAAGCTCTGACAGGCGGCGTACGGCACACGTTGACTGGGCGAAGGACGTAGCCAAAGTGGGCGAGGGAGTACGCGGAGTCCTCCTATCACCTCCTATCTCTTTGCCTCTTTATGGAACTGTCTGGAAACGATTTCGAGGGGTGCCTTTCCGAGGTATGAAAGTAGGTTACCAAAAACCAAGAGACGATTTTGGAGTTTTCGAAATTCCACTTTGAACTTACGCCTATCACCGGTGAGTAATCAGGAGAATAATGAGATCCGCGGTTCGCCGTCACATCACGTGGGAGTAGTCCAGCAACAGCTAACAGCGGCCGCAATTCAGTGCACCCCGATTTGTCGGCAAACACCTCAGTGGCAGTAACGGGGAGACCGCATTTGCAGTGCACACTCGTGACCTCGGGAATTGCTAAATATTGAGTGAAGAGGATTTCATTGCTGGTTTCTGTTTTCTAGTCGTTTTAACTTGACCTACGCGCTTCACGAACAGGTTATCAAGTTTTTCTGGAATCTAATTTTTGCTTGAAAGGGGATTCTTTTCGTAACTACTCATGTTATGTTTCGTAATCGAGTTAAGTAACTGCCGTTCGACCGCCCAGTGATGTTTCTTTCTGATTCCTCCTTTACTCATTGATCTGTTGTGTGCTTCTATTCGCGATCACAGGATTTTAAATAATGGCTGAAGACGTAATTTCTTTCCTTTATGTGTCTGGGACTCATCTAAACAGTAATTTTCAGGCATCAATCTGATGGTGACAGTAGCGACGACCAATTTTCTTATAATTGTTCTATTTTTGTTACGTACATTGATCCTCTTATTGTTTTATAACCTTGAAATTCATGTACCCTGAGTAATGTTTACACATTACTTTGAAGAATATTAGTTTTTCAACTCAAACACTCATGTAGCAAACCTTAAAATAAAACCATTCTACGGAAATGCCCAGGTCCTTCAACCACAATCAACAGAGGAGGCTCCTGACGAGTTAACGAACTTAATAAATAACATTTTCCGATGTCCGTGGCAGTTAATTTGTTCAAGAAGTCAATTAGCTTCGTAGGGGTCAGTTCTGCATACCCACAGAGCACCTGATGAGCAAACGGTTGTGTTCACAGAAAACATGGCTTTTGGCACAATGGTGAGTACTTTTTTCTTAACTATCTTTGATTTCATTTCTTTCTTATTAGTAGTTGTGTAGAGCATGTTTTGCTGCCCTATCGTTTCATATGTTTTATCTTCAATTTACGGTGAGCTTCCTTGTTCAAAAATGGTTCAAATGGTTCTGAGCACTATGGGACTCAACTGCTGAGGTCATAAGTCCCCTAGAACTTAGAACTACTTAAACCTAACTAACCTAAGGACATCACACACATCCATGCCCGAGGCAGGATTCGAACCTGCGACCGTAGCGGTCGTGCGGTTCCAGACTGTAGCGCCTTTAACCGCTCGGCCACTTCGGCCGGCTGAGCTTCCTTGTCCAGTAACTTCAGTATCATCTATTGTGTCAATTTCATACTATTAGAATCAGGATTGTAGTGGTAGCATGTGATGTTCAATACGTATGTTTTTGGATAGGGTCCGCCTTTAGCAAAACACAATGTGGTTTTATGACGCAAACATGTTTCACTGCAGTGGCAGCATCTTCAGTGTGCTTTTATTTTTCATCTATTGAAGATCAAGAATGTTCTTTACTGTTTGTACACATGTAACTATTAATTTTTAAATCGTCATTACAGATATTTGAAAAAACACATAAATTGTGAATTCGTACGTGTTTACAACTTGGTGTGGTTTTCCTGACGTGTTGTGTTTCTACAGTGACTGTTTTGCTCCACAGTTTGTCGTCTGCAACCACTTACACCTTAAAGTAGATAAATTGTGTAAGCCAAAATTAGGGATTGAAAATTGTTATTTCTTTGCCTGAAATTAATTAATCCTGTGTGTGTGTGTGTGTGTGTGTGTGTGTGTGTGTGTGCGTGCGTCTATTAACATAATGTTTCACTTACATTATCTTCTTTCCCATCTTCATCACTGACAAACAGTATATAGTGAGTTGCTACTGTCACTGTCACCGCCACTGCTTCAATAATTACCAGCTGCAAAAACAAACATGATGGGCAGTGGAATAGTTGAAGCTGTAAAAACAGGTTGGCTGACTGTGGAACAGTTGAAGGTGTTTCTTGCAGTTGTCCTGAAGCTTTCAGAGGTGTCTGTGATTTTGTGTGTGTGTGTGTGTGTGTGTGTGTGTGTGTGTGTGTGTGTGGTGTGAAAAGGGGAGAGAGAGAGAGAGAGAGAGAGACAGACAGACAGACTGAGAGAGAGAGAGAGAGAGTTGGTTTTAGGATTTTTTTGCGTGTGGGGCAAGGGGGGGGTCTAGGGTGGTCTGGAGGGTGACAGTTCTATTTTAGGGTCTTTTCTAATTGTTCTTTGAGGGAAGTTTCATTTGCGTTAATTACTACGAACTGTGACCTCTCTGACAGGAAGTCATAAGTCCAATCTCATAACTCAGACGATATTCCATAAGCATGCAATTTCACTATAAGCTGCTTGTATGTTACAGTGCCAAAAGCCTTTTGGAAATCCAGAAATACAGAAGCGATATGAAATGCCTTGTCAATAGCACTCAACACTTCATGCTAAATAAGAGCTAGTCGTGTTCCACAAGAACGACGTTTTCTTAACCCTTGTTGACTGTGTGTCAATAGATAGTTTACTTCGAAGTAATTCATAATGTTCGAAAACAATATATGTTCCAGAATCCTCAGTATATTTTCGGCAAACAACCTTACCACAGCTAGGTAACTGCACAGGAGTGTCAGGCCGTGACGAGCTATTTCAAAAGTTCAACAACGGTTATAGACCTGAAAACTAAATGTGAAGACTATTCTTCCAACTGTGTATACGCAGGTGGAAGGGGAGTGAGACGTTATGTCGAGGATGATGACAACCTTACTATAATCGCTCCTGAGAAGCTTATACACACCCCTTTCCAAGCTTATTTGGGGATACATATCGTAGATATCTTTATTTACAAGGGCCTGCCATCGTGTACATGGTGGACTCAAACCACGGCCCAGTGGTTCTGGGACGGCTCACTGTTGAAGACTCCCGGAAAAAGGATGGAAAATACATTACTAACAGGGAGCAATATAACACCTTGGTGGGACGTCACCTGTGAGGCACATCGCCATCGCGGAAAGAAAGAGAAATACACTGTGGACTTGATCATTTAACAACTGTCCTTCCGACATGTATTCAAGAAAGGGTTATCTGGCTGAGCTTCGGGAGCGAGGGACCTTCACCCTGACATTTTGAACCTGAACATGGAGGGTGCATGAGGAGTGGTCGGCAGTTTTATTGTGATCCCGCCGATCGCTGTTTCCTTAGGCAGCTGGAAGACCAGGTGATTGAAAAACTACACGAGCACGGAGTCATCTACTAAGTAGAAAAAACAGAGGAGCGGAATATATCATGAACAATGTATGGAAGATTACGGAATCGCAGATGACTACCCGCAGGGTACATATGCCACACCGAGGGGAGCGTAGGTTACTGTGCGAAGAAAAAATCGGAAGTGCTGGTGCCTACCCAGAGTCAGAATTTAGAACTTACATTATCGAAGATGAAAACAATGATAGGTAGGAAAGATAAATAGTCGTACGAATGGCTCAACAGAGAGATTAAGCGAGGAACACAGATAACACCGATTTCCGAACGTCTTGTGTATGCCAATACCACACGTCTAGGGAACAACCCCGTTCGCGTCAGGATCCACGATCCACAACTAAAACATCGGCCTCCATACACAGTCATGTACCCCACCACAATCTATGAAGGCATGCTGAAAAACATGCCTGCGAATTTTTTGTTCCCTTCTCATTATCGTCTGACATATTGCGTGTCATGCGTATTACTCGGTAGAGTTTCCCACTTCCCTTATGCAAGTAGCAACAATCTGCCACTAGAGGGCTCCGAATTGTAGCTTGTACCGTGGCGGTGTGTAAAGTAACTATTTATGTGCATGAGAGACCCTCAGAAAACTGACAGCACGAATTCGAAGATTTCATCCAGACAGGGAGAACTCTCTTCTTCAGCATGTCAATGACAGATCACACGAGAACGCTGCAACAACTTCAACAATTCGACGCCTTTGGGTTGACTGTCATGTCATCCTCCTACAGTCCCGATTTGTCCCCACCCGATTTTTCTGTATCCAAAAGTTAAAGATCGATTTCGAGCACTTCATTTTGATAGTGATGAAGCGATAGAAGTAGAGGGGATGTTGTGGATCAGTTAACAAAGTGAAACATTCTATAGAGATGATGTCAACGAACTGATCTCTTCTAGGTCATCGCAAGCGTGACTAGGTTCAGAAATAAATATGTAGACTGAGTCCACATTAATGAAGTTTGTTTTATTTTAAAATCTTTAAGAGCTTACACTTAAAAATTCTGAGGCATTACTTTTCATCACCCCTTCTCCCAAACCTACGTCCCAAACATTCGGAAAATTTTCCTTTTCAGCCCCTGTAGTTTCGTAGGGAGCCTTTAAAATGGCGTCTGAAATGGAGGTGCGTTCTAAGCAGAGAGCTGTTACTCAGTGACAGAAATCTAGAGCAGATATTCATAGACGCTCACATAATGTCAATGAAGACAGGGAAGCGAACAAAAAGACAATG
The DNA here is from genome assembly GCF_021461385.2 of Schistocerca piceifrons. Taxonomy (NCBI): domain Eukaryota; kingdom Metazoa; phylum Arthropoda; class Insecta; order Orthoptera; family Acrididae; genus Schistocerca; species Schistocerca piceifrons. The sequence continues at coordinate 243,813,053 of NC_060144.1, forward strand.
TGTCGATGTCCTCTCTCATGACACAACGATAAACTCGGAATTGTACTGTGCTAGCGCCCGAAAATTGAAGAAACGACTTCATCATATTCTTCACAAGAAAAATGTAGACGACGCTCTCCCTTTGCATGAGCACGCAAGGTCTGACACAATCCTGCTCACACATGTTGACAAAACTTCATTGGACTGTTCTTCTCCATCCACCCGACAACGCAACTCTCTCAGCTTCCGAGTTACATCTGTTTTGTCCAATGATGGATGCACACCGGGTGAAGCAGTACGCGGATGATGGGGATTATTGACGTAGCAGGAAGTTAGCTCCGACGTTTACCGGTGGAGTGGTACCAAGCGGTCAATCAGGTCCTCAATGTATGATGACGTACGACCATTGCATGTAATGGAGATTATGTTGAAGAACAGGGTTCTGTAGCCAAAAGAGTGACAGAGTAATGTAGTTTATTGGAATCCTGAATAGTACCAATTGCTTTCAGAAAAAAAGTACTGCATTACTCATTAAACGCCCCTCGTATTACGTCTTGATGGCTTAAATTACAAAGCCACCCAGTTAAACAACCCAGTCCACCCAATCAGCAAGACCGAGTCGCTCCCGACTGGGAGGCAGTGCTCTAACAGGTGGGGAAAACATGTCAGTACGATCGAGAATGTCGTGGCGGGGCTCCCGCATGGCTCTGTTCAAGGCCCTGTGTAATGCACGCTCTAACCAACGACCCGCCAAAATGCAGATGACACGGCAATTTATAGAAGCATGAGCAACATTAGCTTCATAGCGACTAAACTGCAGGAGCAACTAGATGCAGCCATCCATGGGTGCAACATCTGGAAGCTCTCAGGTAAAATAGTGTCGCAATAAAGTTCGCTAACAAGTTATCACCCCCTACCAGCCAAACTGCTATTTGGTGCATCTTCAACTCAGTAGGCACCGAACTTTTGCGAAAGAACTAAGCAGGGCAATAAAGATCGATTTCGCTGTTTTATACCACTGTACCCGCTCCTAAAGGATGGAGAAGTGTCAGTGACGACCTAGTTTAATGTATACAGTAGTGTCATGTCTCCGACGATTCTGTGCGAATCAGAGGTATGGTCTTTGGCAGTGAGCAGACATCCCATAAGCTTGCAGTCCTTTCAGAGCAGAATCTTGCGAAACAAGGCCACACCGATCGCCACGCGCGAAATACGCACATTAAGACGTCCTAGGTGCATCATCCATCTTTCCGTACATGAAGAAAAGGTCTGAAAACCTCTACGAGAAAGCTCAGACGTCGATCACCACCTCGTTCATCAGTTAGATAAAAGTTAACCCGACACATCAGACAAGAGACCCCATCTTCTCTCTGACCTGACAGCTTAGGCTATAGCAGATTACTGACAACACTCATACAGCGAAACAATCATCCAGATAAATAAAAACACTCAACCTCATCAATCACTAAAACATGCCACAAGTCTGACGGGAAAAGCCCTGTGGTGTTTCCATTAAATAAAACCTGACAACGAAACGTTGTTTTACAAAATGATCTAAGGTCGATGCGAACCTAAAATTCCGAGAAGAAATCTTAAAATTAAAGAGTAAATAAATGACTTTACGCGGTTAAGTTCATAATTTCCTTGCAAATCTTTTCGTAACGGATGAAAAGTCCGTACCACTGTGAATAATAAGGACGTAGCATTTAAAGGCATTAGTTCGTCATTATTAACACACGTTCCTCTTAATATGAAATGTCACAATCGACTTGTGCAGACACTTGTGTACTGAGTACAGTGGCAATGTAATACAGACGCTTTAGTAATAGATACTAACTTGCAGAGACAGTATGTACCTATTGTAATTAATATTCAATACCATAATTAACACTAGCACCATTAGTAAACGGAACACAGTTTACATTGCCGATAGGCGGGATTGCCACTAACGCCGTAATTAGCGAGATAGTTAAGTTCTAACTTTGCTTTAAACTACCATAATTAGCTCAACAACATACCGTTGAAATACTAACTGTTCTTCTGTACCGAGCGAGGTGGCGCAGTGGTTAGCACACTGGACTCGCATTCGGGAGGACGACGGTTCAATCGCGTGTCCGGCCATACTAATTTAGGTTTCCGTGATTTCCCTAAACCGCTTCAGGCGAATGTCGGGATGGTACCTTTGAAAGGGCACGGCCGACTTCCTTCCCCATCCTTCCATAATCCATTGGGACCGATGACCTCGCTCTTTGGTCTCTTCCCCAAACATTCCAAACCCATTCTTCTGTACACTCAAAATAAATACAGCCAGGACGAATTGTTGTATTGAATATGAATTCATAGATTTGTTGTACAGTGTATCAGTATTAAATGATTAAGGTTGTACCAACAGGTATACAGATAGCACCAAAAGCGTGGTTTACTGTAAGATGAAGAGGAAACAGCAGTTGTAATCGATGTTACTGGATGCTTTCCAAAAAATGAGTTTCAACGTGGAGGGATAATGGGTCTCTGGGAAATGAGGTTTTAATATCGTACTGGGTTCACTGTTACGATAGTGACGAATACAAGAAACCAGTTATCGAAAGAATATCGTACGCCGGCAACAGCGGGTTCTGCGCTCCACAGTATGACAACGGTACTGCATGACCAGCATGTAGCATTGCCCTGATAGTTTAGAAAAAGTCTCTTATCGAGAATTCTCGGCGTGTACAGGCACTTCACATACTGTGGCAAAACATTCACCCAATTAATGCCCATGTTGGGCTGTAGCGAGACATACCATGCACAACACTGGAAATTAACAACAGTTAAACAATATACGCGGAAGTATTGTACCATTGGGACATTCAGTACACAACATTTGGAATTAACACCAATTGAACTTAACATACGGAAACAAAGGATGTGGATAGCGATTGTGAAATTAATTATTTGACCGGTAGCGCTAGCTGTGGTCTGAAGAAGGTGTTAGTGCCGCTGTGAAAATCGCTCATGATCAAAGTGCCTCGTCGTCACTCGTCCAATCAGTGCTCAGTCAGGGTTAAGTCACTGTTTCCCCCCAGTCATATTCTTATTGACAACGACTTTTCAATAAACAAGGAGTTTAGCAGACAGATTGAAACGACGGAGTTAACGTGACTCCAAATCGTATCCGGAGTCCACCCAAAATTAGCAAATCACATCAAGAGGCACGTTCTGAATCTGTTAAGTGGCTAATATCGTTTCCATACGGGGAAAACTTGAAACAGTTCAAGGAGAAAAAGCTGTAACTGAATCCAAGGAGGTACAGTCAAAAGCTTTGTTCTTGAAAAAGAAAAAAAAAAGATACATAAAGAAAACATAGTCTCGTACTCGTTCGGAGTCATGCAAATTTAATTGAAGGCAAATATTCAGAAGTGCAAACTCCAGATAAAGAGACTGAATACGTATTCTGCAGTGGGCGTTTCTCGGAAGACTAAAATCGAGAAATACACACAGTACCGGGAATGCTGTCCTCGGAATCCTGAAGAATGTAACTTGAAAAAGAGCTTTTTTATGCCTTGACTGCATGAGAGTGTAGTTATTTTACGTGGTGCAAGTTCTTATAATGATCGACATTTTTATGTCTGACTTTCTCATACAAGGCCACCAATTTCTATTTAAACTGACTTACAGGTGTTGTTTCCAAACTCACGTGTCAGGTGTTAAGCACCACAAATTCTGTAAAAGTAATATAAAGAACCATTATTTCACAGAGATTTCATATTAACATACATGAAATGCCTGGGCTAGTGGGACAGAGCGGGTTAAGATGTGGAAAGGACCAAAAATTAGCTCCTGTCAGTTGCACTCAACATACAAACTTTATCTATCAATACACAGTATTACAGAAACTTTAATCTATCTCCTTTGGTTAAATTTAGATCGGCTGAAGGCCACTTTCAAAATCCAAGACACAAGGCCTAAGCAAAATTGAAATACAAGAATCTTCTGGAGGTTTCACCCAAGAATATTTTTTAAATCTTCAGTCTGATCGGCTGAAGGTCTTAGCAATTTAATTTCAATGGGACTAGGCTGGAGATATCATATTAAGCAATAAGACGGGTTTCAATCAAAAGGCAGAAGGCCTTATCTTAAAACAATTCATATAAAATAAAGAATAACAATCTCATGCCTTAAGGACAAGAGAAGGACATTAATTTAAGAGATATTAATACTCGGCTTAAGGCCACACATCTATGCTATAATTTAACGCCTTAAGGCTTTAAAAGATTTGAGGTAAAATTCTGCTGAAAGCCCCATGTAAGGAATAACAATCTTATGTCTGAAGGGCAAGACAGGAACATTAAATCAGGATATGTAAAAACTCGGATGAAGGCCACACATCAACCTAATAACTGAAACTCAAACAGGGAAGTTACTATGTAACAGACACGGAACGGCGCTCAGAAGTTTCCAAGGGTCGGCCTGGAATTGTAATACTAACACCGGTTGAGGCGAGACAGGCAGCCTGACCAACAATCTCTAAATCGAAAGGCATCCCAACCGACAGACAACCGACAAACCAACCAACTACGTGATTTCGGTGACCCGACCAGAAACACTACAACGAAAATGCCAGCGAAGCGAAGGGACCAGTAATACTCGTCTTCAGATATAGGTTAATTAATAAGCCACGGCACAATAACTACTGAGATACATGAACATCGCAACGGCTGTGGAACTACACACCATGGCGGACAGCGTCAACACGATAAGAAAACATCCACTCGCTTCTCTATCGGAGCCGACCAACTGGCTACTGCAACATGCAGACAGCATTTAAAGCATTTCTCAGTCGAACTGGCACAGGGTACACAGTGTTGCACGATACACTGCCACAAGAAACTCGAACACTTGTAAAACGAATCACTGATGAACAAGTAGAACAAATCACCAACGGACTCACACACAAACCCAAAGGACGGTCGGTGACGAAACACACGACGTCTGACCAGACGATCGATCAACAACCAACCAAGGTCGTCGGCACTCAAACCATGAACGTACGCTGTCCGTCGGGAACTGGGAGACACGGTAATCCGGGCACACTGGCTAGGACCCAATCATGCAGCGGTAACTCTTGCCCATTAACCACGACATCTCTGCACAAGGACCCACGTCCGGCAAGATGACCAAGTGACGAGGCCCAGAAACGGTCAAAAGAAGAAATACAGGTCGCCTAAGAGACGACCAACCGAACGACCGACCAACGGTCGTCCCGCTCTAATCTCCTTCCGTCGCACAGTTCATGGGTGTCGCCGGCGGGCGGCGAGCACTGGCTGTCTGCACCTCACTGGCTCTCCGTCCTCCACTTCAGTGCTGCTGTGTCGCGACTGAGCTCCCAACTCCAACCGCTCCAGGTTCGATCTCCCCCCCCCCCCCCCCCCCACAACACTCCTCGACTGGGAAGTAACAGCCATGCAGCAAAGATAATATGGCAGGGCCAATATCGCTACGCGCTGCTGCTTCCACTCAAGGGCAGGCAAGACAGAAAATCAGTGACACCAGTAATTGAAATTTAAAATGACGAGGCGGCCATACGGTAAAACTAGATGGTTACATAATAAATGGCACGTACATGAGCCATGTATGGCTCAATACAATTATATCAAATCCGTATTCATTATAAAAATGGATATATGTATGTTCCACAACACCTCCAAAACCACAGGAACGGTTTGGATCAAGCTTAGTAGACTTATCACTTTCCGTCTGGAAAGAACCGCTGTGGGAGTAAGAAACGCCTACATGTCAAAGTGGTGTCGATTGAAGTGAAAAGGAAATGTTGTCCACGAGTCACGAATACCGAAAATCTGTTGAGCCAGTGTCTGAAAATGAGAGCACTTAAAGACTTCCAACTACATTTACATTTAATTTCGAAATTTCAAAATCTGTCGCTCCCTGATAACACCCACAAATCGATTAAATTAAAAGAGTTTATTGCATACTACATTATTGCCTTCACACACTAAAATTGCCGCATATGGCACGATGTTTGAATTTATTACTTCTTTACTGCTAACAGTACTCACGACACATTTTGCAGACAGTATCCAAATATACCAATTAATGTACTTCCAAAACAATAGCATCTTACAATATCTATTTCAGGATATATAACGTCATGAAAACTGAGTCGTATGAAAAACTGGCACATTATGGATAACGCTTTAATTATTACGTCTTTACTGCTGACTCATTGACGACAAATTTCGCAGAGTGCCACAAATCTCACTGAAAGCAGCTGAAAAATTATATTGTTGTACAGAACATAGTTCAAGAGATGCAGTGATATAAACATTGAGCTTAATGAATACAAAAATCATTGCAAAATACTGTAGAGATACAGATGAACCATGTGTACAGATAGGAGTAAAGCATGTTTAATGAACTATGTGTACTGATACACTTGAAATACGTTAAATATATGTGACACATGTGTATGAGGGCCAAGTCACGTAGGAAAATCTCCTTGTAAGCCCCAGGAATGATTTCAAACAAACTTTGTATAAATATTATTTACTATTTGGACGAAGATAGTGTGAGGGTAAGTACCAGTGAACTCCTATTGGGGTACACATGGAAACGTGGGGAGAGATAGGGGTAGGAACAAAGGAATACAGGGAGGGGAAAGGAGGATATGGATTGTAAGAAATCGTGGTCTCCTGGCCTTCATTGCATACATATTCCGCCCTCACAATTATATTCTGCACAATAAGACGCTTCATTTGAACCCAAACTCGGTAAGATAAAGTCAATGATCTATGAATATATGTAAACGATATACAAATAACTAGCATATCGCAAGTGCGCACCAATACTGAATTACTCGAGGCTGCAATACACACACACATTCAAGACACGACGGTCGCTGGGGCTTTTAGTTTGGGAGAGGCAAACCACATGCTTGGGGGGGAGGGTCCCTTCAGAGGACGAGTCAATCTATCTACGTCGGCCGTAGAGTAGACAGTGTTTGCCTGAGTGAAAGGGAGAACGACCCCATGTTCGGCTTAAAATCGAATTCCACTACATTGTGTGGGAGCACCCAGCCTATGCATTCTTTATAAACATAGCACGCAGTTTCAGAGGTTTTCGCAGGGAGACAAAAACGCCAAACGCCGATGCTTCAGATTTCCGGATTGGGCGCCTTAAACGAAACGTCATTCTCCCATTTTAGATGAGCAATGATGATTGGCAATCGATATTCCTGACGCCTTGAGCTGAAGGAGTAATGGAAGAGAACCAAAAGATTTACCCCTTCACATCTGGTGTGGAGTGGGGCTGTTCTGTTGTCGCTCTTGGAGTGAGAATACATAACGAGAGTGTATACGCTCATACGTGTACTCAAAGAGTGAGGAACAAGTCTCTCCTCAGTACTTCACTGGGAGAGCACCTCTTTCGAGAGAGAATCGGAGTGCGACTCTACATTGAGTCCTTGTGATTAAGTATTGTTCACTGTGCTGGCCACCACACTTATTGTGGAGTGTGAATGGACAGAGTTCTAGTTAAACGCCTTTGAGCGAATTTTTGAGTCGCATCGCGGTGGACTGATTATCTGACCGGTTTACCAGGCCAATAGTCTGACTAGGGGCGAATAGGAGTTCTTGACTTCATCAAGGCGTAGGGAGAGTTTGATTGGTGAAGGTCAATCCAGATAGAACAAGAGTTATCTAATTTGTCAGCAGCGAGCAGTGCAGACAGCAGTCATTGCAGCTTACGGATTGTGTGCTACAGTTCTTGCGAGCCCCATAATTCCTCCACAACATTACACTTCACTGCATTTCTCACGTGACAGCCTCGACTGTAACTAGCAACATTCTAACAGATAATTATTCAAGTTGAGTAGGCATGGCTCTCAGCCATTTTGCCAAGTCAATAACAATGTTAAACTTTGTACAGAAATTTCATTAGCGAATCCTATCCTTAAGAGGTAACTTCACATTCTGAAAAGAGCCCGGAAATAACTGGTTCAATTCATAACTAAAAGTGCCGTTGTGATTTCTCAGAATTTTTGACAAATAAATAATAATTTTAATTAGTTTCATGTTTTGCTTAAACTAACTAGCACTACTCCAGTAGCCAAGTATCCCACTAGTAACGTGAGAAATTTTGTGAATTTTTGTGTCATTTGCATACAGCGAACGACTCCAGAAGATATTTATTGCTGAAAGTTTTTCAGGCATTTCTCTTTAGAACATTAGGAGCGTCTGTCTGACTTCTGTAGTAGTGTGGGGGTGGAAATTGCACCTTGCAGGAGCCACAGGGTAAAGGATACATGTCAGATTAACCCGTTGCACAGAATGACAGAATAGCACCCACGCAATGCTGGGTACTCAAGTGCCGCAATATAAAATGGAGTAATATGAAACTAGTCTTACATCAAGGATGGGGCTTGTATGACGTCTAACTCATACACGCACCAATTACTTACCTCAACCGACAAGGCATCAAGCCGGTAACCCTCTGGATACGTCTCATTGTCCGTGATACTCTTCCGTGAGTCCAACATTATGTTCCATGGTTGGTCTGGTGTGTGAAGGGATGGTGTCAATCAGTTTATGTTCACGTCACGCTTCATTTTCACCCGCAACGTTTCAATGCGATTGAGGTACGGTGCTCGAACACACCAATCGACCAGGTCGACTTCAGACTGTTGTGGAAACTATTGCAGAACGATTCGACTTGTGCGAAACAATGAGTGTTCTTGCTGGAACTGGGTCACTTAAATGGGATAGTTCATTATCGCACTCAGGACCATGTTCACGTTGTGCACATACCATTCCATGGCGATATACCAATGAAATCCATCCCCAGGACAAGACAGTGATGTGGTTAACACGCGAATGTCGCGCCATATACCGCAGGTCGTAAATTGTTCCTCATGGCTTGTAGACCATCACTGTATCCTCACTCAATGAACTAAATACACTCATGTTCAATATAAAACAGTACACCTTCAACGACTAGAGATAGGTCGTTCATATTCACAAGACATGTACATCACATGTTCTGCAGAAACGATTAGCATTTCAGTCACCTCGTTTCAGTTTCTGTTCTGTTGGCTAGCGGCCGCAGCATCGGCAATGAGCCCTGATAACTTGTTCCATGCGTGATGGCATCGACGCTGATAAGGCGCGTATGGTGTACTGTGTTATAGCAAACCATGCTGCATGCACCTGGTTCCATTGTTTATCTTTGGTGGTTGGTTTCGAGTCACAATGCTGCGCATGTCATTTCACCATATTCCATACATTTTCGATTGGTGACAAGTCTGGTGCTGTGGCGTCCCAGGGCAAAACGCTTATATCCTGTAACACCAAGAACCTAGGTGTTCATGCAGCAACAAATGGTCATGCGTGGTCCTGCTGAAAATTAGCGTCTAGGGTGTTGTGCAGAGAGGAAATGGCTATAGGTCACAGGATATCGTTCAAGAAGGTCACACTGGTCATAGTGCCCTGGACACGCAGAAAATTTGGTTTGTGGTTGCACCCAATAGCACTCGTCACAATAAGGTCCTGAGTTGGGGGTGCAGGTCTTGTGCGAATGCAGTCGCTGTGATCCCGCACCCCGTGTCTGCAGCGAACCAAAATGCGGCCATCATTTTAAGCTAACCGAATCTGGATTCGTCCGAAAACGCTATATGATGTCCTGCGCCAGTGACGTCGTTCCGTACGCCATTTCCGTCTAGCATGTTTCTGCACATTCTTCAAAGGTCGGTGGAGAAGTGGACGACGCGCACGTAACCCATGCTGTAATAAACGGTGACGGACTGTCACCCCTGGGCGTGTGCGATGTGTTACACTGTTTCGCTGTGGCGCCTGAGCCGAGGAGGATGCAGAACTGTCCCGCAATGTCATTCGGATGAGCTTGAAAGGAGTCTACTGGGGTATACTTACACGTGGCCTCCGAATATTGTAATGACACAAATGTAAACTATTATATTATAAATGATGTATATCTCCCTATAAAGCGGTTCGCTGACTATGCACGACCTCAGAGCCAAAGATACTCCTTATTGTCTGAGATTGTGGTGTTGGAGTAAGAGAGCGCTTCGCTTACAGCAGTGGGTAGTAGTCTGTGAGCGAAAGAGGATGGAGTAGGCAGTTTTTGTGGTGCTCTGTGAAGACACCAAGTTTTCGATTAATGTAGGAACTACGAGAAGTCTACTCGCAAGCAAGGTAAAGATGATAAATATTTATGAGCTTCGTTTTGCCAGCACTTGTAGTGCATATGAGTTGACTGACAATTTGTGATTGTTGAGTAACCCCAGAATGTACGTAAATTGATTTGATGTTAAGGCTAGTACGATATTTCCCTTTTGTAATGTCTCTAAGAGTTGTTAACGCAGGTATACATAATTTGATGATTTGTCTTTATATTTTTTTAGTGAGTTTAGATAGTACTTGCTGTATGAATCTCATATACTTGTTGTACAATACTCACTTAGTAAAAAGGATGTAATTTTTTTGAGTACTGTAATTTCAATTGTCAGATGTTTTGAAAAGCCAAACTTGACTTCAAATATAATTTCACTATTGAAAAAGTCGCTGCCGCCTCCCTGTCCAAGTCATAAGTTTTTCAAAGACTTGAATGTTTCTTACATGATTTCATTTATCAGCTAAAAGAATTTTATGTAAATTTGAAAGTAATATGGCCAGCATTGCACACTGCTTCACATGTAGTTGGTATATTTTATTCCTCTTCATGAGAGACCAGAATATATCGCGATCCACCGTTGCTGCATTTGAGATAAGACAATTTCATTTATTTGTTATGTGCACAGGATTCGAAGTTTCCAGTTTTGAACAGGGCCAGAGGATCCAGTGCCTAAGGGACTGAATGTATAATACAGTGACTGTATTCCTTTGTTGGTACTGGGAGTTGCATTACCCAAACAGTTCGTATAAAGTTTTGGCCAACAATAACACAGAGGAAGTACGCCACTTGCAGTTACAACACGCTACACGATAACTCCAATTTTGTATGCATTCCCAGTTCACGCTTTCGTACAATGTAATAAAAAAAAATAGATAAAGACTGTTATACGTTCTTTGAATGCATAACTAAGAAGTTTTTCTTGAAGACCGTTATAAGTCTTCCGGGGGATGGTCTGGGTCGTGCGACCTGTCATGTCTCGCCGTGTTCTACGGCCTTCTGTGAACCATTCTGCACGCTCTCATTGCACTGCAGAAATACTTCGTCCCACACGAGCAACAATTTCTCGGATGGATGCATCACATTTTTCATGCCAAACTCATTCATTTAACTCTCGCATACGTCTGCGAGGTATCCTGCACGCCTTATCAGACCGATAATTACGTTCGGTTTATAGTGACAACGAGTGCAGCAGGCACATTTTACGTGTAGGTTCTGTTGCGCCACGATGTCGATGTTGACCTTGGACCCGCGGGCCGACGTGATTCGAATGCTAATTATTTCTTCAGAACATACTTTTGTAGACATTCTGTGAATATGTGCGTCGTCATTCTAGTCGTTAAAGGTGTTCTGTTTCTTTTAAACCTATGATTAGAATAGGTAACGTGTTCACAATCTTTACTAGGCCAGCAACAGGTAATGAACATCCAGGGAAACAGGTCTCGCTTTTGAGTTGAATGACGTTTAAAACGGGACTGCCCATACGAGTATCAACCTGTTGCCTCGCTGAGGCGTCGTCAACTTTCGTAAGACTGGGCCTATAAAGACGGCCAATTACCCGTGACTCGCACCACAACTTTATCCACTTCAGGGCAAAGCGAGACTGAATGTCGTACCTGGCTGCCACTTCACGTGCACTGAGACCGTCGTACTGGACAAGTATATGGAAATTACCTCTCATGAGCAATGTGTGTTGAGACATACCGACACTAATGACTGTTTGTCATACATCCATCTGTGGTGCAGAGTGTTATCATGTTCGGCAAACTTCATCCATATTCATTTTATTCTTGCAGCAGGTCAACAAACAACATAGTTTAAAAAAATAATGATATCAAGTGGATACGACCTCTAATTACTTCAGCTGACAACCTGACAACCGGCTAACACAGCTATACAGATTACAATTTACTTGTTTGTTCAAGACAGAAACATCTCAGACTTTCAACCAGATATAAGAGAGTGGTATTATGTATGTATAAACCAACATACAGTAATAACAGGAAACCACAGAAAATCAAACTGGCCTATAAGTAAATTCATTGCAATACTGAGGGAACAACTGCACTGCTAAAAGTGTGTTACATGAGGCACTGCCACTATTATCCGTGTCTGTTGCGTAACCACTAGTGGGAGCTCCACACAACTGAAGGTATCCAAGCTTATCAATACATATAAACAGCTTTGCTTTGCCTATTGTACACCTCCCTCCGTCAACAATTCCTAGGCGTCTGCTGTGGGATGAGCAGGTAAGATGCACGCCACTGCGGCAGCTTCCATTTTAGGAAATCACAAGTGGCCTGTACCGAAACTGACATATCGTCGCCACCATTAACTTGCCAATAGGCAAACTTTGTTTGTCAGTGTCGGCAATGCACATTAGATTCTGTCATCGATGAGAGCAATATACAACCCGCATTATTGAGTGCCATGGTCTGGTAGTTTTTGGGCGCCACTGTATACGTTATAATATTAGTAGCACCGTACTGCAGAAGACTAATTGGCCTCAAATAGTTAACATAAACGATACAGGGCTGTAGTTTCAAGGTTTTTATTTATGTATTTATTTACTCGTTACTACATTCCTGGCGACTGAAAATAGCCTCATATCACTATGCTTGTTGTGCAAGATTTACGCAGAGGTTGGCCAATGCTTTCATGAAGTATTAGTGTGAACTGTTCAAATCAAATGGCTCTGAACACTATGGGACTTAAGGTTTCAGGTCATCAGTCCCCTAGACTTAGAACTACTTAAACCTAACCAACCCAAGGACATCACACACATCTATGCCCGAGGTAGGATTCGAACCTGCGACCGTAGCAGCAGCGCGGTTCCAGACTGAAGCGTCTATAACCGCTCGTTCACAGCGACCGGCTAGTGTGAACTGTATCATGTAGTGAATGTCCTGTTCTGAATTTGTAGTAGGGTTAAGGGTGAAACCATATAGCTGGCTCCAATAAAACAGTACCAATCGCCGTTGTTTAGGTTTTACTTTTAGGCTACCAGTTTCGACGATACACTACGTCATCTTCAGGGGTGCTTCAATCGAGTAACCTTCATGTTACAAAATACAGCAGCACATTTAACTGGTCTCGTAACGGTTATTATGGGTATACGTGCTCTTTAGGCAACTGTCAGCTGACAGAGGTACTTCGTTTAATACAGCAGGCTGGTGTACGTGGTGCACTGACCATAATGAACAATGGATTTTTACATACATCCTAAACAGCAGGTATAAACATATCAGCAAAGGCAGATTCTGACCTGTAAGCTGACTTCATGTGGAGTATCACCTGCTGCCATACCCTTGAAGCTATTTCACATTAGAGTCCTGAGTCTGCAGTGGGCCACTGACCTATGGGCTGATGAGGCAGGCGATGGACTTGGCATGAAGTGGTGCGAGTTCTACAGTAGTCTGGTAAAGAGCACGACTGCACTTACAGAATATGCAAGTGCATACCTATCCCAACCATATCCTACAATATACGATACTGACAAGTGTTCATTAACCGTACATGCTGCACCAATGACGTTAAAGTTAGACAGGTGGTCTAGCTCTGACAACCAGAGCTTCCCAGCGTTTTAAACCTGGGCTAAATGAATTTACCAACATCCTAAAAATAGGACAAGTTAGGTTTGGATTTTGCTGCTACTGAATTGTAGTTTCATAGAAGTGAGGAAGTCCAATAACTTCAGAATATCCCATCAGGATAGGATTCTGCACTTAGAACATTCATTTGCAGGGCCATTGTCCTATATCTGGGGGTGCAGGCAGTTACATCATACGCACACGAAGACGCCATCGATGTCGTCACAGGAGAAGGGATGGGTGGAAATCTGGGACCAATGCAGTACGATCCTGATCACTTACAGCTACTCTACTTCTGCATTTAAACAGTCCCATGTGAGCAGGTAGTAAGTAGTACATGTGCGGCCATAGTATGTCAACGTTGTTGCTTCCAATATCGCAATTGAGTAACATCTCTAAATGGAGTGTTGATAACGTTCTACTGAATGTGTTAAAGAACAAAAGAATGTGTAGAATTACTGTCCCGAACATCTTCATTTCGGAACAATAACCATGACTCATGGGCACCAGCTGCCAGTTGACTGAAATGCAAAACGCTGGCAGTTGCTTTCAGGATAGAATCATCAGCGTTGAGGAGACTTGCTTTTGTTAGTATGAAACTACCACAAAAAAACAGGAGACTTGCTTTTGTTAGTATGAAACTACCACAAAAAACAAAGTTCAGAAATTCACGTGAAGGGTCAACGCATTGTCGATATTACCGACACTCAAGCTTACATGACGGGGAATTTTCTGGAAGTTTTACGTTGTTGTACGAACGTCGGTTGCACTCATGTAGGCAGCGACTGTGTACAACACGTGAAGCATTGAAAGGACCATGTTAACTTTCGTCTATTTTTTATTAATCCACTTTCCAACCTTCTTGGCTTGATGTAATTATAAGAACCATTTTTAATAAAGGTAGCAGAATATCGTAAGGATATACCGCCAAACACACGAATGATTTCTATAAATTTATCTAGTTAACATTCAATTGCTAGCCAGTGACAATTCCGGAAGTTATTACGCATTTCGTGCTAGACGACATCTGAACTCGCATATATTTATCTGTCGAGGTTTCATCCTTCATTATTACGCTTGTTTTGTTTACATACAAAGTCTGTCGAAAAAACGGACGTTCGCACATTCTACGGATCCACATAAAAGCTTCACAGGAGTTCTGATTATAATGAAGCTTTCAAAGCCAAACTGAAATGAAGGGCAGAGAGAATAGTGAATTCTGCCCTCGTTAGAGCAATTTTAACCAGCGCGAGGACACAATGAAGCTCAATTTGCTCACAGCCGCTGCAACCAATGGATGTTCATTAACCCGCGCTACGGTGCGCATATTTTGGGCTCGACAATTGTTGACTGCATTAACTTTTATATCACACTGCTTTGTTGCGTTAAGTTGAGTCTTCCTGTTTTTGTTCAGCGGCCCAGTGCAATGGCGGCGTAGGTGACTGACCGATTCATATGACCGAATAATATGTCTGGCTATCCGAATCAGGAACTACGGGAAATGCCGTGTATTTAAGCATCTACTATCTAGCTGTGTTTATTAGAATGACAACCAATAATCGCCACTAGCATGATTGGACATAGCAAAAAATATTAATTTTATACGGAGCAGTAGAGAAGTTCGGAGTTAGGAAATTGTTTAGTGGCTATGACATATTTTTGAGTTTGCAAACGTTTGATAACTGTGACAATTATTTCAGAAATTCACTTTACTCTACAAAGTGGAAGTAGTAGTGGCGAAACGATATGGGAAAGTCTAAAACTGTTCTCATTTTATTTATTTATTTTATTTAACCTACGTTTATCAATGCCTTCAGGTGGCCTTTCTCATTGGAGCAACATTTTTCTTTTAGGTGACAGTTGTCTAAGAGAGAACAATAATTGTAATCTCAGAGTAACTAATTTGTAAAATAGCGATTTCTGGGTGTTTCAAACTTACGTAGACTGCAGCACATAAGAACACTGGGAAATGAACAAGATGTGATAGGAAACAGGGATATAATGGGGTAACAAGTGCGCACGGGGACAAATGTTGTGAATTTAATCTTTGTATGTAGTATTGAACAGATTATCGTCTGGTAAATTTTAATACCTTCATTTGATCTAGAGAATGTCGATTAGTTTTGTGACTGTGAGAATTATAAGTTTTGACGTCTTGGCTGGCGTATTTCCCTGATTCGATAGTGTTGTGTTCCTTAGTTGTAAGCACTAATACCTCAGTGGATGAATATAAGCGAGATATTTTCATACTGAGAAAGTTTCATTAACTGCAATTTATTACTATAAGGTGTAAAGCAATATAACGCTGCGTCATAATTAACATGTTGCATACAGAATTGCAAATTTAATTAATATTTTGTTTGTTGATATATTACGCAATTATAAATTTATAATTCTGAAAACAACGGTAATCAAATTTAGCAATCCCGCAAGTAAAACACGTCTAATGGTTGACGTCATAAGCGTGACAATAAAGGAATTTTCTGTGAATCACGTAATGACGTAAGGTAATTGGCTAATATGCATGATGTCCGCTTATCGGATTTACCCCGTATTCATCCATATTATAAAAGCGGACGTACATACACAAGGCTATTACAAATGATTGAAGCGATTTCATAAATTCACTGTAGCTCCATTCATTGACATATGGTCACGACACAATACAGATACGTAGAAAAACTCATAAAGTTTTGTTCGGCTGAAGCCGCACTTCAGGTTTCAGCCGCCAGAGCGCTCGAGAGCGCAGTGAGACAAAATGGCGACAGGAGCCGAGAAAGCGTATGTCGTGCTTGAAATGCACTCACATCAGTCAGTCATAACAGTGCAACGACACTTCAGGACGAAGTTATACAGAAATCCACCAACTGCTAACTCCATTCGGCGATGGTATGCGCAGTTTAAAGCTTCTGGATGCCTCTGTATGGGGAAATCAACGGGTCGGCCTGCAGTGAGCGAAGAAACGGTTGACCGCGTGCGGGCAAGTTCCACGCGTAGCCCGCGGAAGTCGACGAATAAAGCAAGCAGGGAGCTAAACGTACCACAGGCGACGGTTTGGAAAATCTTACGGAAAAGGCTAAAGCAGAAGCCTTACCGTTTACTATTGCTACAAGCCCTGACACCCGATGACAAAGTCAAACACTTTGAATTTTCGGCGCGGTTGCAACAGCTCATGGAAGAGGATGCGTTCAGTGCGAAACTTGTTTTCGCTGATGAAGCAACATTTTTTCTTAATGGTGAAGTGAACAGACACGATGTGCGAATCTGGGCGGTAGAGAATCCTCACGCATTCGTGCAGCAAATTCGTAATTCATCAAACGTTAACGTGTTTTGTGCAATCTCACGGTTTAAAGTTGACGGCCCCTTTTTCTTCTGCGAAGAAAACGTTACAGGACACGTGTATCTGGACATACCGGAAAATTGGCTCATGCCACAACTGGAGACCGACAGCGCCGACTTCATCTTTCAACAGGATGGTGCTCTACCGCACTTCCATCATGATGTTCGGCATTTCTTAAACAGGAGATTGGAAAACCGATGGATCGGTCGTGGTGGAGATCATGATCAGCAATTCATGTCATGGCCTCCACGCTCTCCCGACTTAACCCCATGCGATTTCTTTCTGTGGGGTTATGTGAAAGATTCAGTGTTTAAACCTCCTCTACCAAGAAACGTGCCAGAACTGCGAGCTCGCATCAACGATGCTTTCGAACTCATTGATGGGGACATGCTGCGCCGAGTGTGGGAGGAACTTGATTATCGGCTTGATGTCTGCCGAATCACTAAAGGGGCACATATCGAACATTTGTGAATGCCTAAACAAACTATTTGAGTTTTTGTATGTGTGTGCAAAGCATTGTGAAAATATCTCAAATAATAAAGTTATTGTAGAGCTGTGAAATCGCTTCAATCATTTGTAATAACCCTGTATATGTACTTATGTTCCACATCTCCTCCTGAGCCACTGGACTGATTTACACCAAACTCGTTGGACAAATCACTTTTTGTCTGGTAAGAATCGCTCTGACAGGGAGAACCACTTACCTATCAAAAGAGCAGCGTAGACCAAGATGCGGGAATACCCATAGTGTAGTCATCCAGTATTTGAGAATGAGAGCACTTAAGAGACTTGCAAGAAACTTTACACATCATTTCAAACCGTTAGCAAAAATTTTCTGGCTCACAACCTCGACATAACGATGAAAGGGAAAAATTTATCGCCAACTACATTTTCACTGTTCATGCCGTGTTCGGCTGCCGCTACATTGTCGTCATGCCTCTGACATGCTATACTTTCGACATCTTACACCCTCCTGCGTTGATTCCATATAACCAACTGGCGTACGCACTCGACAGTGTGATACACGCTCCTACATCGTTTGGGCACTCCAGAGCAACCATTATGCCAATTTTAGGGAGGATGTGACGTAGTTTTTCCCTGGGGAGCTAACATGAAGGCTCCTGTTTCCTTATTGGAAGATGGATGTTGCTCTGTCGTTAACATCTGTCGAAAGTAAAAATGAACCACTGTGATACTGCCAGAGAACTGTAGGCCATTGGAAGAATACGAACTTGGAAAGGATAGGAGCATAGATAGGTCACTAGTTTTTGAGAATCAAAGTAGGTCAGATTATGTGGCGAATATACTTTCATTCGTATGACAAAGTATAACCGTTTTAAAGGTCTATCTGCTGAAAAAATATTTGGAAATGAAGAACTGCCAGTCATGTGTGCCTATGGCGTTGTAAAGTCTGTCACATCATATTTGTGAATATTTGGGGTGTGGTGTCGTCGTTGATGAACCAGACGATGAGGTAAAACGCATTAGTTCTCTTGTTTCCCGTGCATCACTAACGTTTAAATGAGGTATGGGATAAGGAAAGGAAGGTAAGGTTTAAGCCGTGCTTCTCACTTAGGCAATGCGATGTACAATATGGAATGTTGCAAAGAACATTCATGATGTCTAGAGAACAGCAATCAGAAGTCCTTTCCTTTCATGCTTTATTATGCAAATCTAGGTTTCGGCTGGTAACTAGTCACTATCATTGTAGTACCTCAGGGTATTAATAAATGCCCTAGTACGTCAGTTCCCTGCTATTCACAGTCCATACACTGAATCTTGAATGAAGTGTGACAGCAGCCCGAACAACAGGAGACTGACGTACTAGGGCATGTATTAAAACCCTGAAATACTGCATTGATAATGGCTAATTACTAGACGAAATCTAGATTTGCTTTAATAAAGCCTGATTGCTGTTCTCTATCCTTTTGAAAGTCGTATCACAGTTGTAGAGCGCAATCCACATTTCTAATGGACGATAGCTTGATCCTTCACTTTTCGGAGAAAGTAGTATCAGGTACTCCGACAAAACTGGATAAAAAATTTTTGGTTTGTTATTTCTCCTGGGTAGAGGCCACTCATTCCAGTAAGGTAAGTTAGTGAGCGTGGGTCAATGATGTTAAAAACATCCCTATGAATATTTTATTTTATTTCTTTTAAACACAATCGAACATGGTACTTTATTCAGTGTTATACATACATAAAGAATTATGACGTATTTATAAAGCTGGGATACCATTTTTAAAAGTGTTCAATTTCGAAAAGTAGTATATTATTCAGTATGAGGAGAATTCAGAAGAAATGATTTGCTGTGAGACCTGTCGCATCGACGGTGTAACAATTGGCGGTGAACTTTGTTTTCAGATGTTTTTTACGCCAGTCCCTGATATCAGTGAACGTAGACTGAAGGAACACCAACGGCCTTGCCACAGCGGGAATCGGTTCCTGTTATATCATCGGCGTAAAGTACGTTCGGACTAAACTAGCGCTTAAATAGGTGACCATCTGGGTCTGCAGTGCGCTGTTGGCAAGCGGGGTGCACTCAGCCCTTGTGAGGCCAATTGAGGACCTGCATGACTGAGAAGCAGCGGCTCCGCTCACGAAAGCTGTCCACGCCTGGGAGAGTTCTGACCATATTCCCCTCGATATTCGCATCCAGTGCTGAATATCGGATGGCACGGTGGTCGGTCGTTACCGATGGGTCTTGACGGAGAGACCGGAAAAACACCCAGTTAGCGTCATTAGCACGTGAGTCCCTGTGTCCCTCAATATGTTCATTTTTAATTTCCAGTCTCGGCTTATACAGGCAGCATGCAAGAAAGAGAAACATAGGGCAGCTCCTCACTCCGCGTAGTGGGCGGCAATGTACGTCACGTTTTTTTCTCGAGAAGGGAAAGAGGTAGGGTCTTCTTCCACCGCTTAAAGCAGTATGGATATATGAGCTATGTTTCGCACACTGCACTGTCTGTACAGCGACTGCATTCTTCACTGCAAACCGTTCAAAATATGCCCAGTTGTGTGTTTATATGCAATGGATCACAATAACTACGAGCAATACTAAAATGAAAGCCTATTCTATGAAGCTGTGATGTGGGACTATAATATGTGACATAATTAAGTACTATACCGAATGGTTTTCTTAGTATTTCTTGGTGAAGTACAATAGCAAACCTATTAGTTTTTTACTGAAAAATGAAAGATTTACCGAGAAACTAAGGAGAGAGAGAGAGAGAGACAGAGACGAGTGTAGCTTGGTTTCATTTACATAAAACAATTTGTTTCTAGACGTATCTCACGGCTTGAAATCTGAATCGCACAACACAGCTGCATGTAGAACCAGCATTCCATTTTGCAGCGGACGATACAAGAGAGATACGCGTCCGTATCGTACTGCTGCAATCCCAGTGTGATCCAGGTAAATCGCTTCAACCGCCACTCTACGCGCTCCGCCTATACTGGTCGCTTCGGCATTATATTCTTAGTCGCATCACATAACGTTTAACGCTTCTTTGACGATAAGGAAAAATATTTGTTATTAAGAATACCAGCGAATGACCTGTAAGTCATTTTGAAAATTGATCGAGTTCCGCCTGTCTCCCCACACACAACTGATACTTAGGAAAATGATATTTGCTCTAAGAAGGTACTCTTCGAACAAAGGCCACAGTTGTGATTACTTAGTAGTTGTGATTATTTAGTATTGCAAAGTTC
This sequence comes from Schistocerca piceifrons, assembly GCF_021461385.2. Lineage (NCBI taxonomy): Eukaryota > Metazoa > Arthropoda > Insecta > Orthoptera > Acrididae > Schistocerca > Schistocerca piceifrons. Next base: position 243,833,852 of record NC_060144.1, read on the forward strand.
AGATCAATTTTCGAATGCAAGAACAGAAGGTAGACCCAACAAACACTGGCTTCATCAACGTGTAAAACTTGAGCTGCAGCAAATCCTTAACTCATTAATAACAAACTTTTTTTTTTTACAGAAAACTAGACCTCGGAGTTAATGGTTGAGTTGTGAAGTAATGAGTATCACAGGAAACAGTGATGATATTTTATTGTAAAAGGTATCAGGACATAATGTGAGGGAGATTTTATAGTCTATAATTAAAGTGAATAATTCTACTAACATTCTTTGCCTCATAATTCAATTGTGGTTTTGATGTTGATTTAAATATTTCTTTCATACAAATCCTAAAATGGTACTTAAAAATAAATGTGCTTACTTTTGTTTTGATTTTGTACTTTCGAGTAAAATTAGTGGAAACATCGTTTCTTTTATAAAATCAATGTTATGCCCATTACAAGAAAACAGATATCTGTGTTATTAAAGACGAACACTTAAGTAGTCTAAGTTGAAGCAATGTTGTATGTTACCGAACAATGGTAATTAAGTCACGGCTTGAGTGAATTATAAAGAAGGGATATATTCAGGGAACTTTGGTAAGGTGAAATGTCGGGAAGAGTGCTAATACAAAATTGTTACGGGAAAGTGAAGAACTGATATTTTTGACACTGTGTCCAAATATCTTTCCAAGCAACAGACTTGTCATCTGGTATCACTGCCCCCTCCTCCTTTCACCACTAACTGTGGTACGTCGTGGGCAGAAATCTTACAGCTATGGAACAACTGACACCCCCCTTAGCTTGTCGCCTTGTACCGCTTAGCCCTTACATCGGCCCCGTCTGTGTCAGCACAACGAATAGGCGACGGTGTCCGGCTGTGACGAGTCAATAAACCTTTCACCTGAGAGTTACGTTTCTAAACTATTCTAAGCCTGCGTGACGAGAGAAGAAGACAGGAGAAACCAGCGTGAGTTAAGAATTTCAGATGCAGTAGATCATCAAGTGAGAAGAGAAGAGACGTCGGAAGAACTAAAACCGTTTGCATCGTTCTTAAGGAATTTCGAGAGGATGGTGCTATAGGAGAGGTAACGGCTAGTAAAGTTAAAACTTATGAAATCGTTAGAGCAGTGAATGCTACTGTGGTATACCCATGAACGGTTCCCACAGAAAAGGTTAACGTTACGTGGACTTCCAAGCTTGGCACACGAATTCTGAACTTTGCAAACAAACCAGAAGTGTTATATGTGATAGTTTAACAATAAAAGGGCATTTCGCTTATGCTCGTTATTAAACTTCTTTGCTCTGTTTGACGTTATCAGCATCATAACCGCACCCAGAAATCTGCCTTAAGATCATCAGAGAATTTCATGTCATCAAGCTGTTTTATGAGGCTTTATTTTTTGTATAAGTATATTTTAAAATAATTTATTTAATTCCGGGAGGGAGACGCTGGCATTTTCATAGACATCGAGATTATCGTCGGAGCTGAGGTCCGAAGATCTCTTCGCCAACACCCGGAAATAAATGAAGTTCCACATTGCGAGACAAGATCCTTTTCATATTACATCGCCGGCCACATAACGTAAATCAACAATTTCTAACATTCTGCGTAGTGTCTGTTTGTTCTATATCGTGTCTCCCTACCACTTTCGCGCAACGACGCTCTGAGCGTGGTTTTTAGGGAATTGACTAGTTTGAACCTGGGACCTGTTGCTGGTAAGGAAACGCCAGACCACACATGACATGCAGGGTTCAGAAGAGTTCAGTGAGACTAGCGATGATATAACCAAATACTTATTGATTTCAGCATCAGCTCCACTGCACTCCCTGTAAAAGAATCTTAATATTAACTAAATTTAGTGGAAGGGGTTCAAGGCTTTCCTATTTTTAGTTAGCTGGTAAAATAACGTCGAAAAAAACAGTTAAGTTTACCATTGGAAATTTTATTCTACTCACAAAACATTGTTTATAAATTGCACTATTGATAAAAGGAAATGTTTTAATACAGGATGATAAAAACCAACTGCGTTCAACAAAAATGTGAACGAATATTCCCTGAGTGGGTTTCCAAGTTCTACAATGGATTGAAGGATGACCTATGCCATATCACATCTATAATCTAGGATTAAATTAAGTTTCACAAGAGAGAAAACTATCAAAGTGGTCTACAGTGACCCTCAATTATCTTTAATTACTTATCTAACTTGTCGTAAATTACAGTGGCTGATGTGGCTTCTCAATAACTATATAACAGAAAAATCATCGCATTTCAGATTTTTACTTCAAGTGGCAAATGTGAACACCATGAGCTTTAATTGACGATCGACACTAGTATTACGCAAAAAGGGGTTGTAACAGATGAGACTTCTGCAGTTCTGAGTGAAGCTTTATGCGCTGTTATGCGGCATCGCGTGCGTTCATTACCTTGTCGGTGTTCGTCAGGGGGCGGCGGGCAGCACGGCTCCGCTCACCTCTCCGTCTCGCAAGCAACTCTCTCCTAACTTCTCCTTACTACAATTTACCGAAGTTGGTTTAAAAAAACTATCTGGCTGGGTTTTCATCCGACCAATCAGGGTCTCAATGTTAACCTTAAGCTCTGCCTACAAACATTCTGTCTATCCAATGAGAAACGTTATACTTTTCGTGGTGGGGCAATGTTTTTAAAGTTTGCAACGTAACAGAGACGCGAAAAAGTCTCACACTAAAACTTGCAGCAGGTGCGGCCCTTTTAGCGTTATCGTAAGATCTATACAGTTCTTCTGGAGGGCTCTATCTTTTAACATGGGCTGGGGGGTGGTCCTGACGTAACAGAGACGCGAAAAAGTCTCACGCTAAAACTTGCGGCTGGGGTAGCCCTTTTTGTGTTATCGTAAGATCTATACTGTTCTTCTGGAGGGCTCTAGCTATTAACATGGACTGGGGGATGGTCCTAGCGGTTAGCTGGTAACGTGGGTGTCCATCCCTTATCGTAGGGCCTTCCAGCTTAACACGGTTCTGCTCTCGACTTCTGTTCTCGTTTCTCCCCTCGGAACCGCGTCTGTCTCACGGTGGGAAGGTATGACATGCATTAAGTCATTCTTGTGTTAGTCTGTGGTATTCCATTTGCTCACTCGTTACTCGTATTACTTTGGTTAATTTAATGTCACGATTTATTCGGAGCTATGTGACATACTACTGGATTTGCTTATCATGTCAGTGTTTTCATGGAAGGTGTTGGATTTGCGTGACACCTTAAAATTAAGTTGTTTTATGACCACACGAACGTTACAGAAGTTTCGAACATAATGTCATCTTGTAAATGATAACCTGTCAGATACTTATAGTTGTAAAGCAAAGTGATTAAATTGAGAGGCAATACTTGCAAAACAGCGAACAGTTTCCGTAGCAAAGACATTCGTGCTACGATACACGCCCAAGGGGAGGTAGCGTTACCTATGCCGAGTATAGACATCGGTTGAGTCTTAGAAATGTGTTTTCCGTTAAAGCCCTCTGTTAAACGTATGCTCTTAGCGTTAACGTGTTGAACTCACAGTCAGTTCTGTGTACGTACTTTCAAGCAATAAACGTTTACGGATGAATACTTCGTCGTCAGACTGTTGAAAACTTAATTTTTGAGCCCCAGTTCCCATCGTCGAGCATTTTGTACATCACGGCACAACAGCCGAACGGTTTACTAAGTTTTCAGTGAGATCGAAGAGCATCACTGCATTACGAACACTTCAAGACTCATTGCCAGCTTCATGGTGGAGGCAGGCTTCACTTTTTCGGCGTAAATTTATTCCCGGTTGAGAATAAATAGGAGGGCTTTCCAGTTCCAACAGTTGCCATATGACCAAGGGAAATCTCTCAAAATCTTTCGTCGGAATCAGGGATTAGAACGATATTAATTTATTTCTGCGACGTCTTTCTTCGTAGAGGACGTTGTTCCTGGCTCTCAGTTAGTTATTCTAGGTTTCTATACAAATTTAAGAGCGAGAGACTGGTTTCTGACATATCCAAGCTGGATGAAATGTAGTAAGTCTCATGCGATGTAAAATTTATCCATGCTGGTTGTGTATATGGATGCACTAAATAATATATCCTCTGTTGATCCATTGTGGACATGGGACAGCGGCTGATCGAGTATTTAATAATGAAATTCGCCAATAGCCGTGCAACTGAGATGTTATTTTATTTTATTTTATTTTCATTACCAGTTTCGGCATTTCATTATGGCACCTTCAGGTCCATATACTTAATATGGCAATAAAAATAAAAGAAAATAACATCTCAACTGCACGGCTATTGGCGAGTTTCATTTTTAAATAACATGGCCCGATGAATCTTGGACCTTACATCGAAAAGAAATGCTAAAGTATAGTGCAGAAGATTACCGAAGTAAAATCCAATATTATGACACTTTTGTTCAAAGACATGATTACACTGCAGTTACCGCGAATCATGAATATCCGCTGGACATTCCAACGCACGCCTCAACGACCATCCACTAGTTGTCACATGGACAGGTTAAGGAATAGAACACCCTACGACAGAACTCCTTTGCAATCTTGAGGTCAGCAATGGAGCACGTTTTAGAGCAAGAACTACCGTCTGTGGTGTTCATACACTGTATTCAAAACAATGTCCCGTCGTCTGTAATGTACAAGGGACAATTACTATTCGCGGTGACTTCAGAGTAATTATTGTCTCTGAATAAATGTGATATTTCTGTTCGTCTCATTGCATATTTATTTCAGTTACCTTCTGTACTGTTGTGTGACAATTTTATGTATCATCCAAGTTTCATTGGGCTATCTTACTTGGCAGTGACAGATAATGCGAAAGTTACCTTCGGCCTTAAGCTTTGCACACCGGCTTAGTGAACGACATTCCATAGTTAGCATCATTCGCCATATCACAATAGATCTGGACACCGATTAGTTAAATATATACTCAGCTCCACTCTATAAAATAGTTAACCATTGATCTAATTCATTACTGTTTATTTTATGTTTTATGTTCTGTTTCTCTTTGCATGAGTTTGTGTGTTTGTCTCCAAGGGACAGTAATTTCATGAAAGTGCGTCGGTGGCTCTTAAGAAAGCAAACTGGTAACGATGTCTGCTGACACCTTTTCTAGCACAAAACAACCTTTGAAGTAGCATCTGCGCAGAAGCAAAGAGATAGATAGTAGTCACACGAAAAAATAGTTTGATAACGTTTTGGTATAAGGGCACGTCGAGGGCACAATACCTAGACAGCAGGTCTATATATTCATAGAATTCTTTTGATACTTTTGAGTGGGGTACACTACTTGAATCTCTGATGTTAGTGAAATAAAATTAAGGCAGCAAAAAAGTCATCTACAACCTGTACAGGACTAAGAATTGAGTTGTAAGAGTCGAGGAACGTATAAAGGGAAAAGTGGTCGAGGAGATATGGTTGTAGCCACTCTACGGTGTTATTCAATCTGTACATTGAGCCATGGAGAAATCTGGAAAGGGAAATAAAGTTCAGGGAGAAGAAATAAAATTTTTAATATTTGACACTTTACGTAATTCTGTCAGAGATTGCAAAGGACTTGGAAGAGTAGTTGAGTGAGTGGACAGTGGTGAAAAGAGATTAGAAGATGAACAACAAGGTAAAACACGAGTAATGGAGCGTAATCGAGGAAAATCATACCATGCTGTCGGCTTTACATTTGAAAATGACACATTGAAAGTAATTTTTACATTTGGGCGAAAAAATAACTAACGATGGCCGGAAACGACTTCACATGGTGAAGAAATAAAAATTTTGAGTTGACACTGGTACTGTAATTCTGTCAGAGACGGTAAATAACTTGAAAGAGTAATTGTACCTTCGGTTGGTTAATTCGGGGGATGGGGACCAAACAGCGGGGTCATCGGTCCTATCTTATTAGGGAAGGATGGGGAAACAATTCTGTCGTGCCCCTTCGAAGGAACCATCACAGCATTTGGCTGAAACGGTTTATGGATATCACGGAGAACCTAAATCAGAATTGTCGGACGCGGGTTTGAACCATCGTCCTCCCGAATGCGAGTTCAGAGTGCTAAGCGCTGCGCTACCTCGCTCGGGGGTAGTTATACGAGAGGGTAATCGAGAAAAGAAATTATAAGATGAACATCAACAAATGTAAAACATGCGTAATGAAACGTACTCCAAGAAACTCATACTGTGCTTTCGCTATTACAGTTGGAAACGAGACACTAAAAGTACTACACGTATTTGGGCAAGGAAATAACTAACGATGGTCGAAACAGACATGTAGCGTAAAGAAAGAATTTCCGAAGAACAGCCGTCTGTTAACATCAGGTTTAATTTTAAGTGTTACGGTGTCTTTTCTGAAGGGTTTTGTCTTGTCAGGAAGAGAACCGATGCCATTAAATAAGTAATGTCTGCTGGCACATCGTTCACCAAATAGAATGAAAACAACGAAGTTAGAGAATTTATTGACAGTTCTGCAGTGACATTTTCACGTTCAGAAGCTATAATCTTTGGCTCCCGTAACCGGCAATGTACTGTTGTCAACAAGTGTCGGAAGTTAAAACAAATATCCGACAAGCTGTAAGCTGCAGGCAGCCGTCGACGTTTACACGTATTTCGCAAAAGTCGTGCCCGAGTTGTGGTCGCCTGCGGACGTGAATGTAAACGCCTACGTACAGAGATGAGCCAGCTAATCGACCAACGCCACAGAAGTACGATAGAGAAAGGCGGAAGGTGATTATTCAGTTTAACAGTGGAAAACAACCGTTCGGCAAGTAGCAGTTCGAAGATTCACTCTCCATCTTTAATTCGTATTCTGTGAGGAACGCAAAAAAATGTTTCAAATGGCTCTGAGCACTATGGGCCTTGACATCTGAGGTCATAAGTCCCCTAGACTTAGAACTACTTAAACCTGACTAACCTAAGGACATCACACACATCCATGCCCTAGGCAAGATTCGAACTTGCGACTGTAGAGTGAGGAACGCCCCTAAAACGAGGAAATTAGTGAGTGCCTCCCCAGTGCATTAACGTACAGGATACTGGGATAAAAGGGCGTCGTTATGGTTTTCTCAATAATGCAAAAAAATGTTCAAATGTGTATGAAATCTTACGGGACGTAACTTCTAAAGTCATCAGTCCCAACGCTTACACACTATTTAACCTAAATTATCATAAGGACAAACACGTACACCCATGCCCGAGGTAGGACTGGAACCTCCGCCGGTATCAGCCGCACAGTCCATGACTGCAGTGCCTGAGACCGCTCGGCTAATCCCACGTGGCTCTCAATAATGCAATATACGTAAAATAAACACGTGAATAAATTAATAAGTATGTTGCACAATGCAACGACGCTTGGTTTTCAAAACCGCCTCTGGAGAAAACAGTGTTTCGGCCACCCTCTACTGTGATTGACTGCGCTCTGCGCTTGTAGATAATCTCCGTAACAATGCTGATCGGACAGTGTCTGCACAGTCATTGCTGGTTTAAAACAAAGAATGACAAACAGATATTTCAACGAAAAAATGTAGTCCATATTGTTCGTATGGCTTCACAATAACACATCATTTCATGATTGGTTGTACAGAGTCATAATGTAAACAGTTTAGATGGAAAGAAAAAAGCTTTCGAAATATGGTGCTACATAAGAATGGCGAAGATTAGGTTGGTCGATCACATAACTATTGAAGAGTTACTGAACGGAACTGGGGAGACAAGAACACAAGTTGATCAGAAAAAGGGATCGGTTGATAGAGCACATTCTGAAACACCAAGGGATCATCAGTTAAGTATTAGAGGACAGTGTGAGGGTGTAAAAGTTCCAGATGGAGACGACGAGATGAATACAGTAAGCGGATTCAGAAAGATGTAGGTTGCCGTAGGTGTTTGGAGATGAAGAGGTTCGTACAAGGTAGAGTAGCATGGAGAGGTGAATAAAACCAGTTTTCAGACTAAATATCACAAGAATAACAACAACAATAACAACATCTAAAAGAAGGTGTTACTAATATACAACGGGGTAGCCGCGTACGTGGGCGGTCTATGAACCAACCGAGGCGCGCCCAATGTCAACTGGCAAAGAGCGGGCCAATTTTCGTGTGAAAGTTCTTAAATCGCATCGTAATACAAGGAGAACCCTCAATCCACAAGCCTATGCACCTTTTTACCGTACTCATTGTCAAGCAACAATGAACCTCTCCGAACACTTTCCAACGGTGATAAAGATGAGTAGATGAATTCGAAAATGATTCTACATATCATGCGGCTATTACCAGACATGAAAACAGCCGCTCAGCAGTTTGACGGTAGCTACAGGGGGCGGGAGGAATATGGGCTTCAAATTTTAGTGGAATAATTTAAAAATTTCTCTTTATTTCTGATATTTGACTAACTTTGGTCTATATGTAAGTACTAGATAGGTACAGTCTAATTAATTACCTCAAAGAATAAAATTGTGATAATCAATGAAATGATATAATCGCTTGCCGTAACTTACATTTACAGCACACTAATGCGTCGAGCCTTTTTTACAGCGTATATACTGATGACATCATTATTGAATGTTTATGTGGGTTCCTCGTCCCCTTTTATTGACACTTTCACATAAGTTCGAAACGTATCCTGATCGACAATTTTTCTTGATTTTTTCATCGCCCTATTCACTGTGCTGAATGAGATATCTACACTGGAAGTGAAAATACGTTGGGCGAGTGCCCTTACTGCTTCGTAGGAAATGTCGGTCCTTAAGATAAAAGAAGCAACATCAGAAGCCGAATCTTATGATTGCGAGCAGCTCCTTTCTGCAAAGAGTGCTAGTCCTGCAAGTTCTGCGGGACACTTGTGGAGGTAGGAGATGAGTCCCTGTCGGATCTAAAGCTGTGAAGACGGTTCTTAGGTCGTGCTTAGGTAACTGTCGGTAGAGCACTTCCCTGCAAAAGCACAAGTTCCGAGTTCGAGTGTCAGTCCAGCAGACAGATTTAATGTATCAGGAAGTTTCTTAACACACTTGAAAGAACACAAGTCTGCTATAACAGAGTCAACACTTTAAATACTTTTATCATGCGCAGTTCCACAATCATTAACACTAAATTAATGAAACGTTTAAAAATTTTCAAAACATACACTTAGTTCAATCACTTTCTCTTACTTCAATGACTATTACAGCCTTATCATTGGCCCATTGCTCAATTTCATTAATCATATCTTTCACAAGATTCCTTATGTTTTTCGCGGTTTGTTTCTTTTCATCTATTGCGTCAACATGTAGCCTTTCAATTTCATTTAGTGTTTCATTTCCTACGTTGCGATCTTCGCAATTGCAAAGACAGTCTCTGGGTCTTAAAGGTTAAAGAGTTCCAGAAATAAATACAGGGAGCTGTTAAATGTTGTGTGACTTTATCTAAGTCTGATAGCGGTTGTCAATAGATTCGGTTATTTTTAAAACAGGCTGTTGTAATGAACATTGTATTTCACGCAAAACTTTTCTTGCGTAGGAAGGCATGGGAGAGTTCATAAACATGCTTAACAATATGCAATGTGCGTTTCATTATAGGGTGTTTATTGGTTCAGTTGGTGGCAGCAACGGGCAGAACATGTGCTGTGCTATGAATGTGCTTTCGCCGCAAGTAGTCTACCGGCAGCTGCTCCAAGCACGACTTGTCCCTCCTTTTCTCTGATAACTGAGCGCAGACCCCAGTAACAGAAACACTTAAATTAACAGCTCAGTCGAAACAGACGTTTACTAATTTTACTAATTTCCCGTAGGGAAATCTTCGTTTCATTAGTGCAACACTTACTGCTGTAAATATTCATTCAGCTGTAGTACTGTTTAGCTAAATCCCATACAAAAACCCTTCTTCACTTCCAACGACGTAGCCGGCACCACAATAATGAACAAGCAAAGATAGCTGACCTTGGTTATAAAGACTTATATATTCGTCTGCCACCAAGGAATAGTAAGTATCATGCAAAACTGTTTCATCTTTATTCTCCCTAGCCTAGCTACACAATTTAATAATTCCAAAGCAGTTTATTTGCGAACATTATGTGGAGGTTTCGCTCTGAAATTTAATCGGCTTTTAAATAATACTGTTGTTTTTTAGCAGTGATTTACGAATTAGAAGTTCATATTTTGTTGTTCTGAGGGTTTTCTTCCTTTGCAAGGAAATACACCCTTCAAACTAAAGAAAACACAGCTTGGCAATTTATCACTGTCTCATTTTCATTTTGTTTAATTATCTGCGCATGATTTGAAACGTTTAATCCATATAAATTGAAGCTTTCATATACAACTGTCTCTGCATGTTTTTCTGACTTGATGCGCTTTTCTAACCTTCCCGTAGTTCCAGAACGTGGATTTTCCTAAGTTAGTGAAAGGTACAGAAAGAACTGTTCCCCATTTCTTTATAAAGCTGCGGTATCATTTTCGAAAGCCATTTCAAACAGTTTGGAGAAGGCTCCACCCCAGTCGTAGTCAAATTACAACTAGTTCTAACTTAATTCAAAATTTTGCTCCTACTTCGCTCGTATTCAACACTCCCTTTTAGGATTACGAAGACTGAAGAAGAGTACCTGAAGATTCAGTACGGACTTCAACACCACATTCACTGCACTTCATTCAAAAATCTGACACTCATCTGTCTTCTGCAGTGCGCTGTCTCTTATTAGACAGGAAAAGCTAATAATGTTTTTAGCTCCGACGTTATATTTCGACACACCCTCATGAACCATGGACCTTGGCGTTGGTGGGGAGGCTTGCGTGCCTCAGCGATACAGATAGCCGTACCGTAGGTGTAACCACAACCGAGGGGTATCTGTTGAGAGGCCAGACAAACGTGTGGTTCCTGAAGAGGGGCAGCAGCCTTTTCAGTAGTTGCAAGGGCAACAGTCTGGATGATTGACTGATCTGGCCTTGTAACAATAACCAAAACGGCCTTGCTGTGCTGGTACTGCGAACGGCTGAAAGCAAGGGGAAACTACAGCCGTAATTTTTCCCGAGGGCATGCAGCTTTACTGTATGATTGCATGATGATGGCGTCCTCTTGGGTAAAATATTCCGGAGGTAAAATAGTCCCCCATTCGGATCTCCGGGCAGGGACTACTCAAGAGGATGTCGTTATCAGGAGAAAGAAAACTGGCGTTCTACGGATCGGAGCGTGGAATGTCAGATCCCTTAATCGGGCAGGTAGGTTAGAAAATTTAAAAAGGGAAATGGATAGGTTGAAGTTAGATATAGTGGGAATTAGTGAAGTTCGGTGGCAGGAGGAACAAGACTTCTGGTCAGGTGACTACAGGGTTATAAAAACAAAATCAAATAGGGGTAATGCAGGAGTAGGTTTAATAATGAATAGGAAAATAGGAATGCGGATAAGCTACTACAAACAGCATAGTGAACGCATTATTGTGGCCAAGATAGATACGAAGTCCACACCTACTACAGTAGTACAAGTTTATATGCCAACTAGCTCTGCAGATGACGAAGAAATTGAAGAAATGTATGATGAAATAAAAGAAATTATTCAGATTGTGAAGGGAGACGAAAATTTAATAGTCATGGGTGACTGGAATTCGAGTGTAGGAAAAGGGAGAGAAGGAAACATAGTAGGTGAATATGGATTGGGTGACAGAAATGAAAGAGGAAGCCGCCTGGTAGAATTTTGCACAGAGCACAACATAATCATAACTAACACTTGGTTTAAGAATCATGAAAGAAGGTTGTATACATGGAAGAATCCTGGAGATACTAAAAGGTATCAGATAGATTATATAATGGTAAGACAGAGATTTAGGAACCAGGTTTTAAATTGTAAGACATTTCCAGGGGCAGATGTGGACTCTGACCACAATCTATTGGTTATGACCTGTAGATTAAAACTGAAGAAACTGCAAAAAGGTGGGAATTTAAGGAGATGGGACCTGGATAAACTAAAAGAACCGGAGGTTTTACAGAGATTCAGGGAGAGCATAAGGGAGCAATTGACAGGAATGGGGGAAATAAATACAGTAGAAGAAGAATGAGTAGCTTTAAAGGATGAAGTAGTGAAGGCAGCAGAGGATCAAGTAGGTAAAAAGACGAGGGCTAGTAGAAATCCTTGGGTAACAGAAGAAATATTGAATTTAATTGATGAAAGGAGAAAATATAAAAATGCAGTAAGTGAAACAGGCAAAAAGGAATACAAACATCTCAAAAATGAGATCGACAGGAAGTGCAAAATGGCTAAGCAGGGATGGCTAGAGGACAAATGTAAGGATGTTGAGGCCTATCTCACTAGGGGTATGATAGATTCTGCCTACAGGAAAATTAAAGAGACCTTTGGAGATAAGAGAACGACTTGTATGAATATCAAGAGCTCAGATGGAAACCCACTTCTAAGCAAACAAGGGAAAGAAGAAAGGTGGAAGGAGTATATAGAGGGTCTATACAAGGGCGATGTACTTGAGGACAATATTATGGAAATGGAAGAGGATGTAGATGAAGACGAAATGGGAGATACGATACTGCGTGAAGAGTTTGACAGAGCACTGAAAGACCTGAATCAAAACAAGGCCCCCGGAGTAGACAACATTCCATTGGAACTACTGACGGCCGTGGGAGAGCCAGTCATGACAAAACTCTACCATCTGGTGAGCAAGATGTATGAAACAGGCGAAATACCCTCAGACTTCAAGAAGAATATAATAATTCCAATCCCAAAGAAAGCAGGTGTTGACAGATGTGAAAATTACCGAACTATCAGCTTAATAAGTCACAGCTGCAAAATACTAACACGAATTCTTTACAGACGAATGGAAAAACTAGTAGAAGCCAACCTCGGGGAAGATCAGTTTGGATTCCGTAGAAACACTGGAACACGTGAGGCAATACTGACCTTACGACTTATCTTAGAAGAAAGATTAAGGAAAGGCAAACCTACGTTTCTAGCATTTGTAGACTTAGAGAAAGCTTTTGACAATGTTGACTGGAATACTCTCTTTCAAATTCTAAAGGTGGCAGGGGTAAAATACAGGGAGCGAAAGGCTATTTACAATTTGCACTGAAACCAGATGGCAGTTATAAGAGTCGAGGGACATGAAAGGGAAGCAGTGGTTGGGAAGGGAGTAAGACAGGGTTGTAGCCTCTCCCCGATGTTGTTCAATCTGTATATTGAGCAAGCAGTAAGGCAAACAAAAGAAAAATTCGGAGTAGGTATTAAAATTCATGGAGAAGAAATAAAAACTTTGAGGTTCGCCGATGACATTGTAATTCAGTCAGAGACAGCAAAGGACTTGGAAGAGCAGTTGAATGGAATGGACAGTGTCTTGAAAGGAGGATATAAGATGAACATCAACAAAAGCAAAACAAGGATAATGGAATGTAGTCTAATTAAGTCGGGTGATGCTGAGGGAATTAGATTAGGAAATGAGGCACTTAAAGTAGTAAAGGAGTTTTGCTATTTGGGGAGCAAAATAACTTATGATGGTCGAAGTAGAGAGTTTATAAAATGTAGGCTGGCAATGGCAAGGAAAGCGTTTCTGAAGAAGAGAAATTTGTTAACATCCAGTACTGATTTAAGTGTCAGGAAGTCATTTCTGAAAGTATTTGTATGGAGTGTAGCCATGTATGGAAGTGAAACATGGACGATAAATACTTTGGACAAGAAGAGAATAGAAGCTTTCGAAATGTGGTGCTAGAGAAGAATGCTGAAGATTAGATGGGTAGATCACATAACTAATGAGGAAGTATTGAATAGGATTGGGGAGAAGAGAAGTTTGTGGCACAACTTGACCAGAAGAAGGGATCGGTTGGTAGGACATGTTCTGAGGCATCAAGGGATCACCAATTTAGTATTGGAGGGCAGCGTGGAGGGTAAAAATCGTAGAGGGAGACCAAGAGATGAATACACTAAGCAGATTCAGAAGGATGTAGGTTGCAGTAGGTACTGGGAGATGAAAAAGCTTGCACAGGATAGAGTAGCATGGAGAGCTGCATCAAACCAGTCTCAGGACTGAAGACCACAACAACAACAACTTCTTTTTATACGACGCACTGACGAAGACCGCAACACATTGCATATTGAACATCAGTTTGCCATAGTAAGCTGTTGAAATAGTTGAAAACAAGGTGTTGTAGTGTGGTAGATCAGCGTAAGTTTATTACTGTCGTAGTGTGCAACAGGGTGCAGCCTTTTTTTGGATATACCCTTCTAGGCTTTACAGTAATGTAGCGTTATCATGACTTGTCCGCTGTTGATACCAAACTTCGTAAACAGCGGCTGATCGCTCATACGAAATTTGTGGAAACCACACTAATTTACTAGCACCGACGACAATATAAATCATACATTATTTTCTCTGTAAATGCTATAGGGAGGTAGACATGAAACTGTTTTATTTCCGCTGAAGGTTCCACTCCCCCGTCCCGAGCCGCTCGCTGATTTCATCCCATCACTGTCCGACATTGCCATGGTAGAATAAAACGCAAGGCACTGGTGGAAGGAAATTCTGGAATACGCGAAATAACGCTTTTTGAAACGAACGGTCAAGGAGTTTCTACAAAATATTAACCTTGTTTATTTGTCGAGGACGCACCCATCTCCCACGATCGAAAATACTCCGCGCAGAAATGGTTGAAAATCTGCCGTCGGCAAAAAGTTTCATTGGCTCGACAGTAGGAGGATCCACACGTTCACACAAAACGTGAGGTAACACGGAAGACAAAAATTGTGACCCTAAACTACCGCGCACAAGAAAATTTAAAAAGGTTAATAGTTCATCGAGTGTCGATGGAGAAGTCATGAAAAAGTATGGTTGTAAATCAAGGCGACGGTATATTTCAAATGAGGATAGTTGCAGGGAAGGTGAAATGATAGATATTTGCCGGGTATTATCGTCAGCACAAAATGATATCTGGACGGAAATTACAGAAACTCTAACGCTTGCTCAACCTGCTACAGTGTCATTCTATGGTCACAGTCGATACAAATAGAACTGTGTCTGTTACCAACATTTTCAGTAATTTGTACTTGTTAGTTCAAATGGCTCTGAGCACTATGGGACTTAACTTCTGAGGTCATCAGTCCCCTAGAACTTAGAACTACTTAAACCTAACTAATCTAAAGCCAACACACACACCCATGCCCGAGGCAGGATTCGAACCTGCGACCGTAGCGGTCGCGCGGTTCCAAACTGTAGCGCCAAGTACCGCTCGGCCACCTCGGCCGGCAGTTTTTTGTTGTCCAACTTGATATCGCAGTGATAGAGAAAATCGCCACCCACAGCCACTGTGCGTGCAGAAACATGACACTTTTACGAACGTTTCTAGTGAAAAGGGAACTGCTTTTATGTGTAGATACACTTTGCAGTGTTCTCTGATCGCTTCCTAGGACAGCTAAATGAAATTGGGCACCGCGGAGTTGGTCTCCAATCTGTGCACTCTTATGTCCATGTAACAGCAAATACACCAGACACCCAATTTGAATTACATCTGTGAACAGCATGCGTTAATCCACTTATTCCGCTTAATAGACACTTGGAGATTCAAGTACATGGCATGGTAACTACTTCACTTGCGACAAATAGAGCAACGAGGTATATCAACAGAATTTACTAAAGTAAGACATGTTTTCACTGAGCCTGCAGCTAATACTTTTATTTGCTTTCGACCAGTTTCAAGTTCATTAAAATGAGAATGTAAATCTACTACGGTGCAAAATTGTTCAGTAATAGCGGTCGACATGCCATAGCTTGACAGGTATTACAACAGAAACATGTCTCTGCCAGACGATAGGTGTGAGTGGCAGAGTAGCCGTGGTGACGTAGATGTAAGCTATATTTGATGACTATGGACCCAGCTACGAAGAAAGTGATTGAAAAATAAAATTTATGTTCTGAGTCTCCAAGAAATTGAAAAAAATATGTTTTGACCGACCAACTTTACCGAACACTCGACATATAAGTTCAGGACGTGTTCAACAGTGACACTGTAGAGGTACTGATGGACGGCAGCTTAGCTGCAGTGTGTTGCAGGATCCAGATTTGACATCTCTGATTGCTGAAACTTGACACAGACCACAATATACGCCTAAGCACTGCGATTCGGTAGATGAGTTAAATATGCCAAGATAGTTTCAACAGCGTGTGTAAGACCAAAAGCGACAGAAAATGCAACCTGACGTCAGCATGCGTGAGAATGTCATTTTTCGGCATTAGCGATGTAGGGCGTAACACTCATCACATCAGGCCAATTAAGGCCGACATGAATAATAATGTAAGAAGACACCATAAAACCGGATTCAGAGTTGGAGTTAGCGCCAGTACAAGGACATGTCAAAAGGTAAGGAGAGCAATGAGCCTAAGTAGAGCAATGAGAGAAGCCTTTACTGACTTTGAAAGTAAAATTTTGTCAACTAATCTGAAAAGGGGAGGCCGCTGCGTTGGGATCACAGACTTACTTCGAACTTTGTACACCATTTGTGGGCCATTAAAACAACCTAATGTGCAAGTTCTAAGGTGCACTAACCTGGCAATTCCGAGAAAATCGCAAGAGAAGTTTACGGCTGCATTACGTGCCTTCTGTACGTGTGCGTGAGTACTAGACAGGAGGTTTATGGGGGTCAAACAGTTTGCGTTCGAGCTTCGTAAGACGACCGCGTATGATTCGGCGTTTCGTCCCGCTCCCACTTATTACTTTATTTCTTTTTTCTACATCACAGGCCGTATAATTTAAATTATATGACGTTTGAAAGGTGATACAATTAAAAACACTTGTAATTGAAGGAAGTTTCAATTTATGTTTTCCGTGCCTGTGACGTGTGATGTAAGCAGCAACGACGAGTAATTGCACATTACGCTTGAGGTCTGGCACTCGTACTTACTATATTACTGATTGTGAATAGCGCCATTCACATCATAATTTATCGAGGTTTGACTTGGGCTTTCGAAGGTTGTCCCTTGTCATATAAATTAAATAATGTGACCAGCTATGAAAAATATAGAGTAAGAGATATCTACTGCCAGGATTCCAAACGTCGCCTTGTCACAGACCTTTTAGCAAAGCGTTAACGCTATCCGCCTTTTTTAAATATATAATTTTTATTTTTAAGAATCTCATCTTGTTCGTTGTATTTGATCGGGTTGGGCGTCCCTTGCCATCCGTTCAAGTTCATGGTTGATCCATTCACTCAGTTTTTTATTACAGAGAGCAGCTAACCCCCTGACCGAAAACGCTGAGGCTACCGTCCCGGAGGAGTCTGAAACAGGGCTGCCTTTCGACGACTTCACTATACGCTATTTTTATGAATCTTCTGCTGAAACAGCTGAACTACACACAATAATCAATGTAAGTAGTGCACTATCATGTTGAAGACACCTGCATAATACTGAAATGGTAGATTGCTGCCTGACAAAAATAAATCCGTCCGTTTAGTTGTAACTCCAATAGTCCCACACGAACGTGGCAGATGGCACATTGCATTTCTAAACTGCATTTGGCTATAATTGTACACTCAGCGCAAGATATGGTAGAACAAAACTGGAGACGAAATGTGCAACTACGTATTCGTCGCTAAGGGAATAGTACCTGCTGAACTTGAACACGTTGTTGAGAGCCTATTACATTAATATACACTCCTGGAAATGGAAAAAAGAACACATTGACACCGGTGTGTCAGACCCACCATACTTGCTCCGGACACTGCGAGAGGGCTGTACATGCAAGGATCACACGCACGGCACAGCGGACACACCAGGAACCGCGGAGTTGGCCGTCGAATGGCGCTAGCTGCGCAGCATTTGTGCACCGCCGCCGTCAGTGTCAGCCAGTTTGCCGTGGCATACGGAGCTCCATCGCAGTCTTTAACACTGGTAGCATGCCGTGACAGCGTGGACGTGAACCGTATGTGCAGTTGACGGACTTTGAGCGAGGGCGTATAGTGGGCATGCGGGAGGCCGGGTGGCCGTACCGCCGAATTGCTCGACACGTGGGGCATGAGGTCTCCACAGTACATCGATGTTGTCGCCAGTGGTCGGCGGAAGGTGCACGTGCCCGTCGACCTGGGACCGGACCGCAGCGACGCACGGATGCACGCCAAGACCGTAGGATCCTACGCAGTGCCGTAGGGGACCGCACCGCCACTTCCCAGCAAATTAGGGACACTGTTGCTCCTGGGGTATCGGCGAGGACCATTCGCAACCGTCTCCATGAAGCTGGGCTACGGTCCCGCACACCGTTAGGCCGTCTTCCGCTCACGCCCCAACATCGTGCAGCCCGCCTCCAGTGGTGTCGCGACAGGCGTGAATGGAGGGACGAATGGAGACGTGTCGTCTTCAGCGATGAGAGTCGCTTCTGCCTTGGTGCCAATGATGGTCGTATGCGTGTTTGGCGCCGTGCAGGTGAGCGCCACAATCAGGACTGCATACGACCGAGGCACACAGGGCCAACACCCGGCATCATGGTGTGGGGAGCGATCTCCTACACTGGCCGTACACCACTGGTGATCGTCGAGGGGACACTGAATAGTGCACGGTACATCCAAACCGTCATCGAACCCATCGTTCTACCATTCCTAGACCGGCAAGGGAACTTGCTGTTCCAACAGGACAATGCACGTCCGCATGTATCCCGTGCCACCCAACGTGTTCTAGAAGGTGTAAGTCAACTACCCTGGCCAGCAAGATCTCCGGATCTGTCCCCCATTGAGCATGTTTGGGACTGATGAAGCGTCGTCTCACGCGGTCTGCACGTCCAGCACGAACGCTGGTCCAACTGAGGCGCCAGGTGGAAATGGCATGGCAAGCCGTTCCACAGGACTACATCCAGCATCTCTACGATCGTCTCCATGGGAGAATAGCAGCCTGCATTGCTGCGAAAGGTGGATATACACTGTACTAGTGCCGACATTGTGCATGCTCTGATGCCTGTGTCTATGTGCCTGTGGTTCTGTCAGTGTGATCATGTGATGTATCTGACCCCAGGAATGTGTCAATAAAGTTTCCCCTTCCTGGGACAATGAATTCACGGTGTTCTTATTTCAATTTCCAGGAGTGTACCTATAACCCGACAAACCTCAGTACTTAACAGAAAACTTATTCATGTCGAGGTGCTATGCAGACTAGATCCCGGTATTAGCGGATTGCTACATCTTGAGTACATCGACTGATATTACCATTGCTGAAAACCATGACACCCTGCAATGACGGAGCACTTGGGTGACGTAACCCATGTGGCTGTAAAACTGAACAGACTGATAATAGCTTGACAGAAAGATGGTTCAACATATGTAGTCCAGTAGTATCCAGCCCACAGAAAAACGTCGACAAGAACTAATATACGCTAAGCTATATTAATAAGCTACATTATTCTTTGAGGTAAAGCATTCAACATCCGGAAATCCGTTTATACCACTGCTTTTTTCTAAATGACCCAGAATATACGTTGGTCGTGATATTTTCAGAAGTTAATTGGGTTTAAATTTGGGACAATGTTCATTCCTGTTTGCCGCCCACTGACGTCAGAGAAATTTTCTCAAGGAAACTTATACGTCTTTGACAAAGATTTGCAGAAAAAATTTCTTAGGAACCTTCGCTAATCTATGCTCTCGGACCATCACCATTCAGATCTCAATTACAAAAATGAGTTTTATCGAGTGGATCGGCTACATGTTGCAGCCACCTTGCATATTTTCCCGCCACCAAGCATAAAATTTACGTTTGGTTCTATGAAAATCTCCCGTTTTGTGCCATTACATTCTGAAGAGCAACAATACAGGAATACGAAGAGTACTTTTATAAACATCACTGGAAGCGCAAGAAGCAAATTTGAGGCTATTAAAATCAAGTTATTGATAAGTATTTAAATTTAACTACTGACGATGGCTTGACTGTCAGAAGCGAAGGTTTTATACCCCACCTACTGCAACATCAATGAATCATCTATTCGCTAGTAAAGGGAACTACAGGAAGTAAAAACTGTGGAGAAAGGCCACGGCTTAACCACAGTGATCAGATTGAAAAGACTGTAAGATGCAGTAGTAATGCAGAGATGAAGAGATGTGGACAGGATGTTTATCGTTGAGAGCTGCAGAACATAACAAAAACAACAATAGCAGACAATAATAAGAATAACTGTTGAAAGACATGGTAGTAGAAACAGGACCTGCTACTTCCGCAGTCCTTCGCCCTACAATCACCTAAAGGACACTAGAAAATTAGTGGCACTCAAGAGGGTTTGAACGGATACTACTGTAAAAGGCACTTACGAGACCAATCGAAATTCATTGTTACCCAACTTACTAAAGGCAAGCAATAAGTTAATTTCTTTTGCTTCCTACTTTTAGCAACACGTGACTCTGAAGCGTTCATCTGTCAAATGTTGTTATATGCAAAAATAAAAATACAGCAGTTGGTAAATCACTGCCCACGAAGCATATACTCATGCAACACAATATAGCAAAAGGTTTGAGTACCTTCTGTAAATATGAAACATATAATGAATAGCCACTCCTGCTACTAATTTGTCCTTCATTTTTGCCCGTGACCGGGTTTCCCTTTTGTGTACAATTCAGTTTGAGATCCACCTGAAAATGGCTTACAAATTGAAGCCAAAACTGGTGGTGAGAAACGGTGAACAACATATAAGCATCTGTAGCAGCTAATCACTAATTCAGTGCACAGTATCAGAGCAACAGCAACCTATAAATATGGAGAAACTAATGTCAAACACTTTAATTCAGTATATAATTTATTTTATTACCGAAAACAAGGACCGTTACGATTCGGTAAGAATCTTAGTATATTTGTTTTATTGTGATGACAGATGCATAGCAGTGGCCAGAATATATGGGACTTACAAGCATTTAACACTTGTTGAAGAGATGGGGCACAAAGGTAACGTGCCACATTATGAACTAAGCGGTGAGATATAATTTTATAGGTACAGTTATTTATTTAAGGTGCAAAAGCAGAGAAAACACGTTGCTGACAGTGACTTCACTGGAACCTGCAGCTTTGGGGCAAAATCTTCCAATTAAACATTCATAGCGGCGGAAGCAAGAACGGCTTAAATGCTGAAACTTCGAGAGAGCGGAAGTTTTGTACACGCTTTCACAACCGGAAAACCGCACTTCTGTACCTGAGCTTCCCGATTTTCATTATTATGGCGTAAACAAGGCCAAATGGTTGCAGGAAAGTAAAGAAATAAAAAAGAAGTTTTCGACAATGTAAAATGGTGCAATTTGTTCGAAATTCTGAGAAATATGGGGATGAGCTATAAGGAAAGACAGCTGGAATCAAGAGGGAACAATGAGACTGTACACTAAGAACAAAGAGCACGGATTAAAGCGTGTATAAGGTATGATGCAGCTTTTCGCCCCCTTCCGTTGAATCTATACATTCAAGAAGCAATGACGAAATAAACGATTATTCAGGAGTGGGATTAAAATTCAAAGTTAATGCATTAAAGTGATAAGATTCTCTTATGACATTACTATCCTCACTTAACGTGAAGTAGAAGTACAGAATCTGTTGTATGGAATGAACGGTCTAACGAGTTCAGAATATGGATTCAGAGTAAATAGAAGAAAGGCGAAAGTAAAGACAAGTATCAAAAATGAATGCAGCAAAGCTTAATAACGAAATTATTGATCAATAAGTAGACGAAAGTAAGGAATTTCGCTACCTTGGAAACAAAATTACACGTGACGGGTGGATCAAGGCCGACATATAAAGGAGATTAGAACAGTTGAAGAGTGCATTCATGGCTAAGAGATGTCTACTGGTACGCAACATGGGCCTTAATCCGAGGAAGAAATTACAAAGTATGTTTGAAGCATAACATTATATGGTAGTGAATCATGGATAGTGGGGAGTTCGGAGCAGAGGAGAATCATTCGATATCTTGTACTATAGAAGATTGTTGAAATTCATGTAAACTGTTAATATGAGGAATGAGGAGTTCCACCGCAGAATCAGCGAAGACTGGAACATATTGAAAATTCTGACAAGATGAAGGGACAGGATGTTCCGACACGTGTTGAGAAATCAGGGAATAATGTCCATAGTACTAGGGGGGACTGTAGAGGATAAGAATTGTAGAGGAAACAGAGATCTGAATACATCCAACAACTAATTGAAGAGATAAGGGCAAGTGCTTCTCTGAGCTCTAAGAAGCGCTGAAGTATAAATCATGGAGGACCTCATGAAACGAGCCAGAAGCACGGCGACTAAAAACCGTTATTTGAAGAACTAATTCGTTGGCCA
Organism: Schistocerca piceifrons; assembly: GCF_021461385.2. Taxonomy (NCBI): domain Eukaryota; kingdom Metazoa; phylum Arthropoda; class Insecta; order Orthoptera; family Acrididae; genus Schistocerca; species Schistocerca piceifrons. The sequence continues at coordinate 243,856,053 of NC_060144.1, forward strand.
AGACTAAGTGTAAGTGTTCGATAAAGTACAAAATCGAACGGGTGATTATTGATCACCAGTGAGTGGTGGACAAAAATATAAATATACAAAGGCACTTTAAATATTTCGTCACGTCTGCAGTTTCAGTATAGGCAGTACTGGCTGACACTTTACAAATCTTTCTATGTTTACGCACAAAGCATTTGCGCAAGACACTAACCTCTTATAGCGGCAACTTTGGGGTCAAACTTCCTTTCTAATCACTCATAATAAATATTGTACGACTTATATCATGAACCTCGAAGACAATGTTCAAGTAAAAGCATTTATCACTTTGGTATTTTGTTAATTTGTCAAGGTTGCTAGTGGTAATACATTGCTGGAAAAAAAAATTAGTACTGACTTTTAAAGATTTACAACTCACTCGACCTTTATCGTTGCAACAGTGCATACGGGTACATAAAATGATTACGTTTACGGATCACTAGCACAAGCGATTCGCAGGTATCAGGTATCGACGCAGAAGATGGTGTAGCCTACACAGGAGGCAACGCAGGCACTGACTCTGGCGTCCAGTCGATCGTACAGATGGTGAATACAGTCCTGGAATCCACTCCTGCTATATCTGTTCTCGTAGGTCTGTAACAGCTGTTGGCTGACGAGTGACACGAGTCACTTCTCATCCCATCATTCCCCATACGTGTTTGACTGGAGACAAGTCCAGAGATCGTGCTGGCCAGGGAAGCTGCAGCACGTCTTTCAGGAAACGTAGAGTTTCATGGGCTGTGTAAGTAAGCATTATCCTGTTGTAACACCAGATCATTTTGCTGTGACAAGAACTGCAAAAGAACATTCATAACAATATTCTACTCTTACCGAGCCCTGGTTAATGTCCCCCCTAAAACACCAAAAGTGTAAGAGAGTTGAAGTTTAGAGCACACGATAAGGCCTGGACGAATACACACTACGAGACGTCACCCACCGGGTCTACGATCATCATATGCAGGCAGGCAGAATCTGCTTTCATCGCTTAAGACAGCGGAGTGTCATTCCATCTTTCGAGTAACCTCTTTACGCCTCGAGTCGATGCTGTGGTGTGAGTCTATGGTCTACAGCTGTGCATGCCCGTAGTCCCGTCACTGATAAACGGTTCTCAAGAGTCCGTACTGACACGTCTGGACTCACAAGTCCTCTTATCTGTGCTGCAGTAGTTGTACGATCTGCCACACCTGCCCGTACAGTATGACGATCCTGGCGGGCGTCTGCGTTGCGCGGACTTCCAGAACGTCGTCTACGGGTGTGAGAATGTTCACGTGGCCACTGATACCAGCGTCGTTGCGCAACTGACGCAGTGCGTCCAACTTGGGTTGCTAATCTCCTAAAGGACCATTTCAACACTCGAGAGGCCACAGTTTGACCTCTTCCAAACTCGAATCAGTTGCTTCATCAAGCAAGAAGGCGTCTCTGTGGCGTGGCTGCCTGCTTACTTCACACGTTTGCACCACACTCAGCGTTATGGCTGATAGCATTCCCGTTTGAAGGGTAGACACAGATGGTAGTCTAATAGCTAGGCTACTATATTGTTGGCAGACGACTCTGAAAACATTATCAATACATCTACTATTACCCAGGTGGCGTATGCCCTCAGAGGATGAAAATCGACGTCGTCTTTCCAGATTTCCAATATCTTTCCGAAAATGTATACGGTAAAGAGCTCCCTCATTTATTTTGAACTGAAACGTCCGTTACAAACAAGAATATCCTACAATCCAAGCAACGACACGTTTTCATTGTGAGTGTCATTCCTACTCTGGATAGTGTTTCATTGATGAGTTGATATGTAAATATCCCTGTGTTCCTTTTTCATATATAGTATTTAATTTGATTATATAATTTAGCTTTCTCAATTGTGGAGCACTTCACCTGATGATGATTAGATAACTAGCATTGATGTCGAAAACCATATGGATACCATTTTTGATACCCCTGTGTAAATGTATTGAGCTGTGTGCGGCTCGTGTTGGTGCTGTTGTAAGGTTGGAATCGTGTAATAGGGGTAGTGGCGTCTCGTTTTCTTCTTGTCTACTGGCGCCACTACATTTGCTCGCGTTGTCTGTCCACGAGTAGCAGCAGCAGCGTTTATCGATATCTAGTTCCGTGCTACTATCTTTGGAAGATGTCAGGTGTTTTCTGGGTTGGGTGCGTCGGTAGTTCGGTTGGGATGGAGCAGCAGTGAGGTCCAGCAGCGCAGGAACATGCTGGGACCGCTGGCGGTACGCAGGCATTGCCGGACTGAGGGGCTGTAGTTGCGAGGGCCACAACCTCGTTCTCCACAGGACCCAGCACGTTTGAGTTGAGTGAACGTTAACCCAGTAGTGAAACCTCCACTATTTTGAGATCACGCCGTTTGGTCGTGCTTTGCTGCTCGCAAGGTCGCTGAGACAAAGAACAGTGAGTGGAGTGTTTGGAGTTTGCGAAATTAATTAGCCCTCCTCCATTTCGTATTTGTAATCATTGAATTCCTCCTGTTTATTGATGTTCAACCAGCGGTCATTTTCTGCCTAGTGGCCGCTAACGCCCCATTTACCTGCCCTGGAGGTTAGCTTATTTTCGAGGCAGTGTACCTTTCCTCGCCTTGCCGCTGCTGTCCGGTAAGGCGTGAAGTTCGACAGTCTCCTTGATTGTGGTTCCGATATTTGTTATTTTGAACTACCTTCGTTGTAGTGGATCCTTCTGCTTCTGGATGTTCTAAACACCGGATTCTGAAGACGCAGTGCTGTCCGCCCGGTTCGCCTTGCCTGGATTATTCCATCCTTGTGTTGGTTATCAGATGTTAGGTAGATGTTGCAAGAGTCTTGGCCTGCGTTTAAACTGTCACCAGTTTGAGTTGCCATCCTGTTAAGTGAATACAACTCTTGGCAGCCTGTCTCATCGTTTACAAAGTTGAGTGACATTCCCCAGGCCGATCCTTGGGGCACTGTCTGAGGCTCACTTCTCTCTACGTTTCATCAGATTGTGATGATTGTGGGGAGTAGGTAACTGTTCTTAAGAATTTATTGTCCAGGCCTTCAGCCGTTAAATTGTTCAAATGTCTCTGAGCACTATGCGACTTAACTTCTGAGGTCATCAGACGCCTAGAACTTAGAACTAATTAAACCTAACTAACCTAAGGACATCATACACATCCATCCCCGAGGCGGGATTCGAACCTGCGACCGTAGCGGTCACTCGGCTTCAGACTGTAGCGCCTAGAACCGCACGGCCACTCCGACCGGCGTTAAATTGTTTTTTAGTTATTGCTATTGGGGCCTTCAGCCGACAAATAGAATTTCTAGTCAATAAGACCTTCAGCCGTGAGTACAACTTGCTTAGGAATTTTTTTTATTAGATACTGTGTCTTAACTTTGAAATTTGATAATTGTTCCTTATTGTCAACCTCATTTGCAATTGGTTCCAAATAAAGTGTATGTGATATTTAAAAAGAAATAGAATGAGTAACCAACGGTAACTGAGTAAGGCCCCGTCCACGCCGGATCCTGCCTTTCCCTAAGTCCCATGTCTCAAATATGTTAACAGAATTTCGTTTACAAGACAGTCACTTCGCTTCTCCAAAGTAACGTACCTTATTTGTGTAAAATGAATTCTAGCACTTCTGCATTCCATTTCCGTTTTTATCTTTATCCGGCTCGTTACACATTCTGAAAAATTCTAAAAACAACAACCTATTGTCCGTTGCCCAAGCTCGCATATATGAACGAACGAACGTTCTTGTTTCCACAGACGTGCGTGTCACTCACAGCGACGTGACATTTTGTTTGGGCCGATGGGGGAGATGTCGATGGCATCACGAGCATTTTGTCGCTGCAAGATGGATGAGTGGCGGAGCGACAGCTTTCCCGTAGGGCCCACCTGTCTCACACGCCACACTGCCCTCAACAGCCGTCTCTCTAGTGCAAGCCTTCACAAACACATAGGTGTTCCGCTGAAAGTGAACGAGTGCTCCGCGAAAATTTGGCGTTTTTTACTGCAACATTTCTACGGTACTAGTTACTTTTTAAAAATTTTATTGTAATATGTGATTCACTACTTATTTATAATTCAAGCAGTGACTGAATTAATATCTCTTTCTTTTTAATTTCAGTAACTTTCAAAGTAAGCAAGGTATTCCATCGAAGCACCTGGATTCTCAAAGTGTTCCGTCGGACGAAAAGTTTGGAAACCTCTGCTCCAGTGCCAGCAGTTGTGGTCGCGCTGTCTCCTGCACAGACGTTTGTGGCCACCACATGTGGGACAAATCCTCAAACCGTTGTGACAGCTTTCACGCACTGGTGAAACTCCCCTCCATCGGTCAGGCCACGACGTTAACTTCTACTGAAATGAAGCTGGTTTTGTGTAGCACAGACACTGGTACTTGATACGCAGTGAGCAATGAAACAGTCATATTTAAGACTTCCAATTACGAAAAATAATTTATAAAAAAAACATCCGTTAAAGAAAAATGTACGTAATTAGTATAGAGTACTAGTATAAGTCACGTTTCCGTAATTCATTGGTAGTGTAAGGACTGGAATGATATCCACTGAAATGGGACAGAGAAACTGAGGCAAAATCTAAATAAAGTACGTCTGTTTAAACGAATGACGATATTCTTAAATATTTTTTTATTTTAAAAATGTAGAACATTCCAACAATCGCTCATTCTTTTGGTTGTATAGCAGCAGAAGACACTGTCAGTGTTGCTGTCGCCAATGGCTTTCAAAATTCGGGCCATCAGGAAAGTTAGAAACGAATCTGCAATAGCTATGAGAAAGTGAAATGATATCCTCTTACTCACATTTATGAACTACCATTTTTGAGCAGTGATTTTCATGAATTAAGAAATTATCCGCATTCTTTTCCGAATATAAGTATATTTAACCGTTTTATACATACTGTAGTACCTAGGGAGCATCTCATTATCCTTCATTCAAAAACTTTTTATAGCGATAAACCAACCTCTACGATCGTTTATTTGGTTCAGAATGCAAGTTCAACAACAAGCGCACGGAATGCTACTCCCTAACGCGCTACAGTTTCAACACAGTACATCAGCGCTACACAAATACTTCCTCTTAACACATTCGCAGATAACCTGAAATGATTGCACCATCACCTTTGTTAATAGTGATGCAATATACAGGGTGTTACAAAAAGGTACGGCCAAACTTTCAGGAAACATTCCTCACACACAAATAAAGAAAACATGTTATGTGGACATGTGTCCGGAAACGCTTTATTTCCATGTTAGAGTTCATTTTAGTTTCGTCAGTATGTACTGTACTTCCTCGATTCACCGCCATGATTTCATACGGGATACTCTACCTGTGCTGCTAGAACATGTGCCTTTACAAGTACGACACAACATGTGGTTCATGCACGATGGAGCTCCTGCACATTTCAGTCGAAGTGTTCGTACGCTTCTCAACAACAGATTCGGTGACCGATGGATTGGTAGAGGCAAACCAATTCCATGGCCTGCACGCTCTCCTGACCTCAACCCTCTTGACTTTCATTTGTGTGGGCATTTGAAAGCTCTTGTCTACGCAACCCCGGAACCAAATGTAGAGACTCTTAGCGCTCGTATTGCGGACGGCTGTGATACAATACGCCATTCTCCAGGGCTGCACCAGCGCATCAGGGATTCCATGCGACGGAGGGTGGATGCATGTATCCTCGCTAATGGAGGACATTTTGAACATTTCCTGTAACAAAGTGTTTGAAGTCACGCTGATACGTTCTGTTGCTGTGTATTTCCATTCCATGATTAATGTGATTTCAAGAGAAGTAATAAACTGAGCTCTAACTTGGAATGTAAGCGTTTCCGGACACATGTCCACATTACATATTTTCTTTCTTTGTGTGTGAGGAATGTTTCCTGAAAGTTTGGCCGTACCTTTTTGTAACACCCTGTATATGACAGCGAGGGAATCCTGCATCTGAATGCGAAGTCTACTACATTCAGTTTTGTTACTGTTAATAAATAATTTATTCAGTTTTGACTTCCTCACTATCCTGGTTTTTGGATGGGGTAAACTGTAAAATATTTAGTTTCGATTATGAAAGTCACTGACCTATCTTAATAATGACTGTCACCAGAGAAAGCACTTACATGCTAACCTGAGATGTATCTGCCTTGTTTCCGAAAAATTTACAAAAATAAAACGACATCCCTGGTTTCTGTCTTTACACAGCCACGTACAAGCTTTAAGTAGTTCATTTGCATGTTTCCACTGCCATCTTACTGTAATTTTGATAAAATACAATTATTCTTGTCAGAATTTCTCACAGTTATGTAAATTTACTGTATTCCGGTTTACACATTTAAAATACTAAGAAACTGCATTAAGGACGTACACACACAATAATTGTATATATAGTTTGGTGATTTCATACTTTTACCTGCTTTATGAATGCTTATGTGTGGGTGAAACTCAGTCATTTGTGAAAGGCGACAGTGGGACTAGCTGCAGATACATTAGAGTGAAGTGTTTGCCTAGTATTGAATCATTTAAGTGAAACAGAAGCAAATTTTTAAGGTGCGTGTGTTTGTTATTGACAGTGAGAACCGGTAATCATTCGAACATGACACCAGTAGCACTTGAGCTTACGAAAGATGTACACCAGGCTTATTTAGGCAATCAGATAACCAATAAGTCCGAACATTGTGGAATTGTAACGGAAGAGAGCAGTCTGCTGTTAGCAGTACCACTTTAGACCACTTCGAAATTTCTGGATAAGGGTTAATGATTGAGTGAAAGTTTTTCTTACCAGGGCGCATTAAAAATTAAAAGACATCAAAATGGGTTCAGCTGATGAAACAACTGAGCAGGTAATTAGAAGCAGCACCGTATAGAAAGAGGGAAGAACGAATGAAACAGCTGAAGCAGAAGTTTAATTAGAGCATAAAACTGAAATGACCAAAGCCAAGTTAGAAATAATATCGCAGCAGGTAGACCAAATTAAAGACTTTCATTGCTGAAGATGACTATGGCGTACTGAATGAGGTCATAAATATTAGTCATGAATATGACACGGCCGGCCGCTGGTGGCCGAGCGGTTCTGGCGCTACAGTCTGGAACCGCGCGACCGCTACGTCGCAGGTTCGAATCCTGCCCCGGGCATGGATGTGTGTGTTGTCCTTAGGTTAGTTAGGTTTAAGTAGTTCTAAGTTCTAGGGGCCTTATGACCTCAGCAGTTGAGTCCCATAGTGCTCAGAGCCATTTTTCAATATGACACGAAAAGCGAGGGTGTAAAGCAACAGACGGAAAAGGAAGTTGAGAAAAGAATAGTAAATGTTGTCGAGCAGTGGAAACAAACTATACAAGATGACGAACAGTGTGAAGGAGGCTGTCAAAAATCATGAATACAGAAAGATCGAAGCAGACAAATTGCAGGAGTGCATCCGGAGAGTGTAAGCGGAAATAAACAAGATAATTCAAAAACTTTCTCTTAGCTAAAATATTCCGGTGGTAAAATAGTCCCCCATTCGGATCTCTGGGCGGGGACTACTCAGGAGGACGTCGTTATCAGCAGAAACAAACCTAGCCTTCTACGGACATGAACGTGGATTGTCGGGTCCCTTATTTGGGCACATAGGACAGAAGATTTGGTAAGGGAAATGGATAAGTTAAAATTGAATATGGTGGCAATTATTGAAGTTTGATGGCAGGAGGAACAGGTCTTCTGGTCAGGTGAAAACAGGGTTATAACAATAAAATCAAATAGGAGTAATGCCGGCGTAGGCTTAATAACGAATAAAAAAAGGGACTGCGAATAAGCTATTACGAACGGCATAGTGAACGCATTATTTTAGCCAAGACAGACACGTAGCCCACGCCTACCACAGTATATGCCAACTAGCTCATCATATGATGAAGAGATTGAAGAAATATATGATGAAATAAAAGAAATTATTCAGATAGTTAAAGATGACAAGAATTTGATAGTCATAGGGGGAGTGGAATTTGATAGAAAGAAAAGGAAGAGAAGGAAAACTAGTAAGTGAATACGGACTGGGTAAGGCATGAAAGAGGAAGCCACCTGGTAGAATGTAGCACAGTGCGTAACTTATTCATCCATAACACTTGGTTTACGAATCATCAATGAAGACTGTTTACGTGGATGAGTCCTGGAGACACTGGAAACTTTCACACTGATTGTATAATGATAGAGCAGAGATTTCGAGACCAGATTTTAAAGTGTAAGACATTTCCAGGGGCATACGTACTCTGACTTCAGTTTATTGGTTATGAACTGTGGATTAAAACTGAAGAAACAGCAAAAAGGTAGGAATTTTAGAAAATGGGACCCGGGTAAACTGAAAGAACCAGACGTTTTAGGGCGTTCCAAAGGGAGCATTAGGGAACGATTACGAAGAACAGGGGAAAGAAATACAGTAGAAGAAGCATGGGTACCTATGAGAGATGAAATAATGAAGGTAGCTGAGGATCATGTGGATAAAAAGACGAGGGCTAATAGGAACTTTTGGGTGGCACATGAGATATTGAATTTAGCTGATGAAAGGAGAAAATATATAATTACAGTAAGTGAGGCAGGTGAAAAGAATACAAACGTCTCAAAAATGAGATCGACAGGAAGAGCCAAAAGGCTAAGCGTGACTGACTAGAGGACACACATAAAGATGTAAAAGCATACATCACTAGGGGTAAGATATAAGTCACCTGTTGGAAAATTAATGAAACCTTTGGAGAATATCAAGAGCTCAGATGGAAATCCAGTCCTAAGCAAAGAAGGGAAAGCAGAATGGTGGAAGCAGTGTACAGAGGGTCTACACAAGGACGAGGTAGCTGAGGGCGGTATTATGGAAATGGAAGAGGACGTAGATCAATGTGAAGTGGCAGATATGAAAATGCGTGGACAATTTGACAGAGTGCTGAAAGAGTCGAAACAAGACCCCCAGAGTAGGGAACATTCCAATATAACTACTGGTAGCCATGGGAAAGCCCGCCATGGTAAAAGTCTTCCATCTGGTGAGCTAAATGTATGAGACAGGTAAAATAACCTCAGACTTAAAGAAGAATATAATAATTCCAATTCCTAAGAAAGCAGGTGCTGACAGGCGGGAAAATTACCGAACTATAATAACACGAATTCCTTACAGACGAATGGAAAAACTAGTAGAAGCCAACCTCAGGAAAGATGAGTTTGGATTCCGTAGAAGTGCAGCAAAACGAGTGGCAATACTGTCCTACGACTCGTTAAAAGATATATTAAGGATACGCCAAACCTATGTTTACAGCATTTGTAGACTTAGAGAACGTGTTTGACAAAGCTCATGGGACTACTCTCTTTCAAATTGCAAAGGTGGCAGGGGTGAAATACAACGAGTGAAAGGCTATTTACAATTTGTGCGGAAACCAGATGGCAGTTGTAACAGTCGTGGGGCACGAAAGAGAAGCAGTAGTTGAGAAAGGAGTGAGACAGTGTTTCAGCTTATCCCCGATGTTTTTCATTCTGTATACTAAGTAAGCAGTAAAGGAAACGAAAGAAAAATATGAAATGGGAATTAAAATCAATAGAGAAGAAATAAAAACCTTGAGGTTTGCCGATGCCATTGTAATTTTTCTAGCGACAGCAAAGGACTTGGAAGAACAGTTGAATGGAATGGACAGTGTCTTGAAGGGAGGATATAAGATGAACATCAACGACAGCAACACGAGTATAACGGAATGTAGTCGAATCAAATCAGGTGACGCTAGGGTGAATTAGATTAGGAAATGAGACACTTAAAGTAGTAGATGAGTTTTGCTATTTGAGAATCAAAATAACTGACGAAAGTCGAAGCACAAGATGTAGACCGGCGATGGCGTTTCTGAAGAAGAGAAATTTATTAACATTGGGTATAGTTTTAAGGGTCAAGAAGTATGTTCTGAAAGTATTTGTACAGAGTGTAGCCATGTAAGGAAGTGAAACATAGACGAAAAACAGTTTGTAGAAGAAGAGAATAGAAGTTTTCGGAATGTGATGTTACAGAAGAATGCTGAAGATTAGATGGATAGATCACGTAACTAATGAGGAGGTACTGAATACAACTGGGGAGATGAGGAATTTTTGGGACAACTTGACTAGAAGAAGGGATCGTTCGGTAGGACAGGTACTGAAGCAATAAGGGATCACCAGTTTAGTTATGGATGGAGACCAATAGATGAATACACTAAACAGAATCAGACGGATTTAGGTTGCAGAAGATAGATATGAAGAGGCTTGCACAGAATAGAGTAGCATGGAAAGCTGCGTGAAAACAGTCTCTGAAGACAACAACAACAAGCAGTTCCAGAAATCTTGTCGGGTTAGGAACTCAGCAAGACAATTTTGAATATCATTGTGAAGAGTTGAAGTTCAGCAATCTGGAATTTAGAAAAGGAGCGTCTGTATCATGAAGTTTGTGAACAGGTCATGGAAGAATATACACTATGTGATAGGAAATATCCGGACACGTGGCTGAAATTGACTTACAAGTTCGTGGCACCCTCCATCGGTAATACTGGAATTCACTATGGTGTTGGCCCACCCTTAGCCCTGATGACAGCTTACACTCTCGCAGGCATACGTTCTATCAAGTGCTGGAAGGTTTCTTGGAGAATGGCAGCGCATTCTTCACGGAGTTCTGCAACGAGGAGGGGTATCGATGTCGGTCAGCGAGGCCTCGCACGAAGTTGGCGTTCCAAAACATCCCAAAGGTGTTCTATGGGATTCAGGTCAGGACTCTGTGTAGGCCAGTCCATTACAGGGATGTTATTGTCGTATAACCACTCCTCCACAGGCCGTGCTTTATGAACAGGTGCACGATCGTGTTGAAAGATGCAGTCGCCATCCTTGAATTGCTTTCCAACAGTGGGAAGCAAGAAAGTGCTTAAAACATCAATGTAATCCTGTGCTGTGATAGTGCCACGCAAAACAACAAGGGGTGCAAGCCCCCCACATGAAAAACATGACCATATCACAACGCCACCGCCACCGAATTTTACTGTTGGCATTCCACACGCTGGAAGATGTCTTTCACCGGGCATTTGCCATACCCACACCCTGCCATTGGATTTCCACATTGCGTACCTTGATTCGTCACCCCACTCAACGTTTTTCCACTTTTAAATCGTCCAGTGTCTAAGCTCTTTACACCAAGCGAGAATTCGTTTGGCATTTACCAGCGTGATTTGTGGCTTATGAGCAGCCACTCGACCATGAAATCGAAGTTTTCTCACCTCCCGCCTACCTGTCATAGTTTTTGCAGTGGATCCTGATGGATGTCTACCTCTTACACATTACGACCCTCTTCAACTGTTGGCGGTCTCTTCCAGTCAATAAACGAGGTCGGCCTGTACGCTTTAGTGCTGTACGTGTCCCTTCACGTTTCCACTTCATTATCACTTCAGAAACAGTGAACTTAGGGATGTTTACGAGTGTGGAAATCAGCCGTATGACACAAGTGACACCGAATCACCTGACCACGTTCAAAGTCCGTGAGTTCCGCATAACGCCTCATTCTGCTCTCTCACGATGTCTAATGACTACTGAGATCGCTGATATGGAGCACCTGGCAGTAGGTGGCAGCACAAGGCAGCTAATATGAAAAGTGCATGTTTTCGGGGGTGTCTGGATACTTTTAATCACATGGTGTACCAGCACAATGGAATGGAATGATGAAATTACGTGTGGCTGAAAGAAGGTAATCAGTACTAGGCGTGTGACAATATTATTTCAAATGTTTGATGAGTTTATTAAAATTGTGGTAATGTGAAGTAAAAGATAATACAGTTTAACAGTTTATGCGAAGCATGAGACAGTAGCGGGAATGTCTGAATGTAGTTTTAGAAAGCGCTCCGGAACCTACGTTATAGAGGCGGGTTTGGTAGTCATGAAGTTAAGGTTCCAGCATTATGGACTAAACTGCCGAGAGCAGTACAAGTAGTAGAATGACCACACGTATCAACAACACAGGAGGAGAAGAGAACTCATCATCAACTGGCTGTAAAACTAAACAACGCTTATTTCAGTATCCGTACATATATGAGATGGTGGTGAAGACCAGGTAGTTGATGTAGGCAGCAGGGATAATGTTATCAGTAATAAAGTTGAAGACACTGGCTATGACCAATTAGATAGAATAAGAATTTGTTCGCAACCATTCCAGGTAAACAGAATCACGAGAGGAGTTGAAGGTGCAGGAAGAACGTCATCCAGTGTGAGAATGGAGGCCGCGAGTAAAGAGGACAGTAACCTTAAAGGGACTGACATCACATGTCGTCACAAGACACATGTCACACAAGACATCACAGAATGGAAAGCAGAGTGATCAAAATGAGAGAGATACGGCAACACAGGTCACGACCCACGTGAGGCAATGGCGTAGCACTTTGAAGATTTATAGAAATGGAAGTTGAAGCTGAAATAAGATATTAAATAAAGTAATCATAAGGAAACATGAACAATACCGGGAATTATTAATAAGGAAGGGATTCAGAGATCAATAATTCGGTTGCTAATGAGACGTGAACGAATTATGTGTAGAAATAACTAATGAAGGATATAATGGATAGTGTTAGTACGTCACTCAACAGTAAGGTGAGAACGAATATGCCGAAGCAGGAAATCAAAAGGGAAAAAATGACTAGATTATGAAGGAGAAAAAAAATCTCGAGAAATGAGATACATACAGAGGGTCACGAAGGAAGGGACGAAGGCGAAAGTAATGAGAAGAAAGAACATGTAAATAGCATAAGTGGAGGAGAATCAGGTAACGGGGAATAAGAAGAGATGGAGGACAAGGAAGGAGCAGAGAAGACACAGTGGAAGGATTGGAGAAATGATAGAGAGAAGGCATGTGAGAATGGCAAGAAAGAAAGGAGGGGACAAAGCAAGGGGGCACAGTAGTTTGATTGATACAACAGAAGATTTTGAAGCAGCTATTTATTTCATAGAGAACTGTGTGAGTTTGAAGGAGCCAAGAATTTTCAAAATACCACAAACTTAGTGTAATGGGAATGATAACCTGACATTATTTGCAGAACATTAGGATTACTCACGAAATAAGGTGATGACAAAGGAAAAAGAAATTACAGAGTTAGTCACCATCCACACGAAGTACCGGCGAATATGCCAAAACCATGACCAAGTGTTAACGAGGTAACAAGAAGAAACTAACAAGTAGGCATTGTTGACTGTGTGCATGCATAAAGATATAGAATGTTTATTAAGGAAGCATGACAGGACTAAGGAGTAAAATGACAGTTTTCATCCTCCAAACGGGATAAAGTTAAATGGAGAACTGATAAAAACTGTTGTAGACACCTGCAGTACAAAAATGGTTCAAATGGCTCTGAGCACTATGGGACTCAACTGCTTTGGTCAGTAGTCCCCTAGAACTTAGAACTAATTAAGCCTAACTAACCTAAGGACATCACACACATCCATGCCCGAGGCAGGATTCGAACCTGCGACCGTAGCAGCAGCGCGGCTCCGGACTGGAGCGCCTAGAACCGCACGACCACCGCGGCCGGCCACCAGCAGTACACCTATTGCTGTCTTGAATAGTGTTATTCCAGAACATTACTAAAACACCTAAATGGTGCAGTTGTCCACACCTAAAGCCAACAATAGAACATGCCTCAGCAAAATTAACTGAACTGCTTACTCAACAAATTTACTTAAGTATCAGTATGCAAAATTTTGAAACGGATCAGAAATTTGTGGTATTTCCTAAACCAAATGCAGATATTTAAAAGGAACGAACGTGCTAAACTATTATGAAGCTAAACGTCATACATCTGGAAGTAGGGGAATTCACAGGAAATGCAAGGACACAAAGAATACCCATTCTGGAGCTGTAACAAATGAAGAAAAATAGGAGACAGAAAGGATCATAAATCATTAAAAATTTCAGACATTTTATGCATTAACAGTTGTGATTAAAAGTGTGGAATCTAGCAGAGTCACTGGCGAAAGGAAGCTGAAAATACATAGTATTTCTATTCAAAGGGAGATGATACCAATATAATATTGGAATCAGTGTATCTATTTCTGCGTTTTAAAAATAATGGAGAAACTTTTACGAACCGAGAAGAGTCCGGAAATAACTGTTGCTGTAGATGACTGTCAATAGCTATCAGGTAGTTGGGTGAACAATGCCAGACAACAGAAGAACTCTTCCACGCACTAATCAGGCTTTGAATGACTCTGACAATTGTAGAATCTGATTTTTTAACGGAAAGGATCAAAGTTTTAGGACAGTACATACAACAGACAGGAACTAATCTGGACCCACAGTAAATAGAAGCCATTAAAGAAGCGCCTCTTTCAGACGACCAGATGCAAATGAAATCACTCTTTGGGATGTGGGAATTACACCGTAAACTACTTCCTGACTAGGCGTTGAATGATCCAAACTTAGCAAAGCTACCCAAGAGGAATGGTGTCTTGATATGAACAGGTGAATTTCAATGAACGTTTCAACTAATCATGGAAATAATAGCCAACTCTCAAATATTCTACTACTATAGTCTAAGTGCCCCAATTTGTCTTGCATATGACGCATGTGGTCATGGGATAGATAGGTATCTTCTTAAAGAAATAGAGGAGAGAGAAAGGAGAAGTACAAAAAAAAGGCAATAGCCTTCACCAGTTGTGAAATGAAAAACTATGCCCAAGAAGGAAGCTCTGGCTACTGATTGGGGTATAAAAATGGTTATCTACTATGTATGGGAACACTGTGCAATAATTGTTACTGACCATTGAGTTACAATACATCTGAAACAGTGCTGACTGATATGTGGTAGAATTATCTGGTGATTGTTTCCACAGCAGTTTGATAATGACATAAGATATGGAAATGGCGAGCAAAATGTGGTACGAGAAACTCTATCATGAATGCCCATGGAAATCAAACAGAAACAAAATTTACTGGAATGAAAAGGAAGATTCCGGTGTATTTCGGTTAAATGTATCGCATAAGAACTGAGATGAGGATATGTAAGAGATTACAGCTATTGTGAGAGCCAATAATGGAAACGTAATAGTGATTGTTGATGAATCAAATGTGGGTGGAGGGGTTTACCCAGCAGGAGACAGTGATGTACAGGGCAAGTGTTAGTGTTTATAAAGAAAGGATGACTTACAGGTCACATGCTACCAAGCACCAACACAGATTTCTGAAGCAAATCTATGACGCAGAATGATTATAATAATTTGGAGTAGACAGTTTGAAGGGTAATGGTGAGCTTATGTCACTGTGTGATGTGGATAAAACAGGTGTGTGTGTGTGTGTGTGTGTGTGTGTGTGTGTGTGTGTGTAGAGTACCTGTTGCAGGCAAGAATAGAAGTCAGCCTAGCTGCCTGTAGGTTAAAGGGAGGTATTTGTCTAGGGCTGAATCGTTGTGGTCAAACATCAGCGGGGTTGACTGGTCACGTTACGTTGTTTGTTATTGACAGTGACAACAAGTAGCCGTTTCATAACCTAGTAGTATCCAACCACAGAAAAACGGAACACCAGGGTTATTTTGGCAACCTGTCGACCAGTAAGTCCATATATTAGTGAAGAATCATAATGAACCGATTAATCCAGGTCAGATAAATACTGCTTCTTGTTAAATGAGGTCGATGATAGCGACGTCATCCAGACAAAAGGCTGCTGGAAACATTCAGTGTGCCACTGAAACAAGCCAGTGGATGCGGCATTAGGTTATTGGCGACGTTCGTCTGGGTCTCTGAGACTTGTGGTAGAAATGGAAAGTACGAAGAGGGCTGTGGGCAACGTGAACATTTGCGAGCAACCTGCATCCCTTCACGCCTGATATCATAACCGACGGCGACGTTATTTCTAGTAAGGTAAGTGTCCATGTCACAAGGACAGAATTGTACTACAGTGGTTTGAGGAACAGGATAGTGAAATTAAGTTCATGTCTTGAACCCCACATGCGCTTGATATTAACGCACCTGTACACATCTGGGATGTTGTAAAAACTGTCATATCTGCGTCCCTGATCCACCGGCTCGTAACGTACAGGAATTGCATGTCTGTGCTTAGACATCTGGTGCCATGTACTTCGGAAAAAGCAAAAAAATTGTCGTCATAATGTTAGTTTTCGTTCAAATGTAACCAGAGGGGTGTCTTAGAATAGCATATCGTTTGTGTTATATGGCGTGCACATCGAGTTCCCCTTTATATAAGAAGAGACGTTACACTAATTCTAATGAATGCGACACATTTAATAAAATTATTACGTAACTGAAGGTGAACGGGGAGAAAGGGCAGAAAAAAGAATGGAAGAAACTAATGATACCATTTGCATTGGGACTTTTATGCGGGATCAGTGGCGACGAGTGAAACAATGTACTGCACCGCCGCCCGAACCCCGGATCGTCTGCTTACTCGGTAGTTGCGAGAACCACTGCGTCACTCGGACACAGCGTTCATCGCAAAAAATGGCTCTGAGCACTATGGGACTTAACATCTATGGTCATCAGTCCCCTAGAGCTTAGAACTACATAAACCTAACTAATCTAAGGACAGCACACCACACCCAGCCATCACGAGGCAGAGAAAATCCCTGACCCCGCCGAGAATCGAATCCGGGAACCCGGGCGTGGGATGCGAGAACGCTACCGCACGACCACGAGATGCGGGTGCGTTCATCACAAATGGGTGGATTGTCCTGATACGCTCCCCAGCTGACACATACTCCCACCTACCGCCACCAGTCTGCAGTTCGCATTCATGTTCTCCACCCTCGCTAATTTTAGTTTTCCACTGGAGGTCGAACGTAACTGTGCATCAGCACAGAAGGTTGTGGGTTTACTGCCCATTGAGGAGAATGAATTATAATAATGCGTTGTGTCTGTTCTTTTAGACATGTCCAAAAGAACAGACACTATGGGGAATCCGCAGCTGTGATTACATATTATTGTCATTGGAGATGGGAGTACACTTACATCGATCCTAATCAGAATTAGATGGCACTTTTAAACTGTCGTTGCTCGGAAACTTCTATTCTTCAAGTTATAAAATATAAGCTCTCTAGAGTGTCACGCTTATATTTTTTCACATTCACACAAGAAAGCAATGGGAAACGCATTTTAATTTCTGGCTACCTTTCGATCCCTTGCAATTAATTTTGATAGTTGGGAGTTTCATATATGTACTTCAAAATGGTTCAAATGGCTCTGAGCACTATGGGACTTAACATCTGAGGTTATCAGTCCCCTAGAACTTAGAACTACTTAAACCTAACTAACCTAAGGCCATCACACACATCCATGCCCGAGGCAGGATTCGAACCAGCGACTGTAGCGGTCGTGCCGTTCCAGACTGAAGCGCCTAGAACCGATCGGCCACACCGGCCGGCTATATACACTACAGCTTCTTTTCCGCAATATTCCGGTCTACAGGCAAGGCAAGTCTAATTTCTTTGCATCTCGTCGAGGATGTTCTCCCTCTCTGTTTACTATAAACGCGCATCGAATGGTGTAAATTTTTAATTTCATTAACACCCTATTGTTCTAATTTGTTCTCCTTTTTGCTACGTCGCGTTTTAAGCTAGGTATGGCTAGGTTATTCGATTCCATTGTTAACTTCACGTTGTTTACTTTTAGTATATTCCCCAAGTTCTCGAGAGATATCCATCACATGGCGTAGCGAGTATGCTCCTGCTTCAATGTGTGGAAAAATCAGTTCACCATCACTGATTGAATAATGTGATTAGTGTACAAACGGAGACGGACGCAACATGTTCCTTAAGGTTTCATGGACCTTGTCTGATATCAGTGCAAACTGGCACTTGGATAAAATATTTTCTGAGGCGTATATATAGGTATCAACGTAGCCTCATGTTCTCATTTTTGGTGTGGCGAGAATCAGTCGATAGCTAATTACATTCATACTATGCAGAATGAATTTTACACCTGCAGTGCAGTGTGCATTGATACAAATTTGCTTAGAGACTGGGAGTGTACCTAGACTCGAACTCGTTACCTTCGTCTTTCGCGGGCAAGTGCTGTCCTGACTGAATTTCCCAAACACGATTCACGACTCGTCCTCATAGCTTTTATGCCAATAACTCATGTCCAACCTTCCAAATTCTTAGAAGCACTCCTGCAAATCCCGCAAGCCTAGCACTCGTGGAAGAAATAATACTGCCAGACATTGCTTAGCTACAGCATGGAGATGTTTTAATAATAAAATTTTCATTCTGCGGTGAAGTTTGGGCCGATATGACATAGTCTGGAAGAATAAAATTGTGTGTCGATCTGAGACTCGAACTCGTGACCTTTATCTTTCGCAGTATAAAGCACTTGCCCACGAAAGGCAAAGATTCCAAATTCCAGTCTCGGTACGGCGCCTAATTTTAATTGGTGAAGAAGTTATATTCAATCGATACTACACGTTCTGTGTCCAGTGGAAGAACTATTGTAGTAAAGTGGTGTGACAGCAAAACAATGCGGTCGAAAACACTACTAAAGACAGGTTATAGTACTGAATGAGCGGTAGCGAGAAGGGATGGAAGAGCGGGATACGTATTGGAAATTTTAGAATAAAACGAGGGCCTTCGTCCATACGACTTCACTAGCATTCCTGGCCAACATGTTCAAGTACTTCTGACTGATGATTAAAGTACGGAACACCAGATGATGAGAGCAAGGCACTGTGTGTTGACACTGATCTATTGTATGTTATATGTTGATTAAATGTAAAGAGTGATTCAACAACCACCACCTCAAGTCCATAAGATGTATAACATTAAAATAAAGGTATTCAGAGTCTCAACAAATGTAGAAGAATTCCTCTTCATCCAGTTTCTCTAATATTGTACAGAAGCTCAAGAACAACGGGACATTTAACAAGTGTTTGTGTCCGATAGGAACAGTTTGCCGCGAGCAGACATGTGACAATCTCATGGTCAATTGTTGTTTCCTAGACATGAATGCATACGTCCGCGATTTACAGTGTGGTCCGTTTCGTAACAATCCTTTGACGTATCAGAATCACAGGCTCTGCTGTTGTTACAACAGACAGCCGCCTGCAAGCGCTAAACGCACACTTGCAGATACCCGACGGTTACAGAAATCCCAACAGCCGGTTACAGACTCTGCGGATAAGGGAATGCGCTTAATATTAATTATTTATCAAAGTAACTGATTGACACCTACAGGGGGTGGATAAAGGCTAACAGTAAGACACACAGAACCATTCATTTATAATTCGGTTAATTTCGAAAGAATCTGAGATTGCTATTTGTAAGGTAGCCATGAGTTGGCCAATCGTTCCCAATTTAGGTCGTTATTCGATAGACTATGACAGACTCTTAGCGTGCGTGTACACCAAAATTTCATTTCCCTTCTGCGGATAATTGACTGAGGATATAGTGTGTTTCTCGGATGACCTATAATTAACAGCTAAGACTAGTGATTGGTTGCCAGATCAGTTAACCTAATAGCACAATTACGGGTTATAGGGGAAGAAAAACCCGTATCTGGTGTACTATGAGGTTAAGAAACCCACAAGTGTTTAAAGAGTTGGGGCAATGCCTCTTGATAAGATATAAGAAACTGAACTACGCGAGATATTTCCGCGAACAATTGAGTAGTTTACAAAGAAACATTGTGTGTCGCTGGAATATTTTGCGTACGGAATACTGAAATGAACGAGCAAATGAACGCGTTGAACTTGAATGATGATGCGAATACCGTCATACTCCAGGAAGACCTTCTTAAACACACACATCAAAAAGAGTTTTCATCACCTCGGTTCCGAGAGTTCCAGAACCTGCACAGACAATTGGAATAGAGATCAACATAAATATCATTTCCTCCGTTTTTTTCTCCTGAAAACCACACATTGCATGTTGTACAACCATACAGCGACACCTTCAGAGGTGGTGGTGCAGACTGCTGTACACAACGGTACCTCTAATACCCAGTAGAACGTCCTCTTGCATTGATGCACGCCTATACTCGTCGTGGCATACTATCGACAAGATCATAAAGGCAAACTGTTGTTCCAGATTGTCCCAACCCGCAACGGTGATTCGGCGTAGATCCGTCAGAGTGGTTGGTCGCTCACGTCGTGCATAAATAGCCTTACAAGGCATGCGAGATAGATTTCATGTCTGGAGAACATGGTGGCCACTCAGGTCGACAGATGTCGTTATCCTGAAGGAAGTGATTCACAAGATGTGCACGATGGGGGCACGAATTGTCCTGAAATGAAGACGAATGCCTCACCAATATGCTGCCGATATGGTGGCACTATCGGTCGGATTATGGCATTCACGTGTCTTGCAGCCGTTACGGCTCCTTCTATGACTACCAGCGGCGTAAGTCGGCTCCACATAATGCCACCCCAAACAGCAGGGAACATCCACCGTGCTTCACTCGCTGTAATGCGTTCAGACTGACCGTGTTGCCTGCAGACACGTCTCTGACGATTGTCTGGTTGGAGGCATATGCGACACTCATCGGTGAAGACAACGTGAAGCCAATCCTGAGCGGTCCATTCGGCTTGTTGTTCGGCACAACTGTACTTCGTTTCATGGTGTCGTCGTTGCAAAGGTGGACCTCGCCATGGACGTCGTGAGTGAAGTTGCGTATCATGGAGCCCATTCCTCACAGTTTGAGTCGTAACACGACCTCATGTGCCTACACGAAAAGCATTTTTCAACATGGTGGCGTTGCTTTCAGGGTTCCTCCGAGCCATTATCCGTAGGTAGCTGTCATCCACTGCAGTAGTAGCCCTTGAACGGCCTAAGAGAAATTTAATTGGAAGAAATACATCGATAATCTCCTGAAACGGTTAGGTTCAGCTACTTATGCTATTAGGGTTATTGCAAATTTTGGTGACAAACATATCAGTAAATTAGCCTACTATGCTTATATTCATTCACTGCCTTCATATAGCATCATATTTTGGGGCAATTCGTAATTAAGAGAGGAAGTATTCATTGCACAAAAGCGTGTAATCAGAATAATAGCTGGAGCCGACCCAAGGTCTCCTTGCAGACATTTATTTAAGGAACTTGGGATATTCACAGTACCTTAGCAATACATATATTCACTTATGAAATTTTTCATTAATAACCCATCCCAATTCAGTAATAACAGCCAAGTGTATAGCTACAGCACCAGAAGAAAGGATGATGTTTACTATTCTGGATTAAATCTACTTTGGCACAGAATGGGGTGAATTATGTTGCCATAAAAACCTTTGATCATTTGCTAAATCATATTAAAAGTCTGACAGACGGCCAACCAACATTTAAAAGCAAATTACAGAATTTCTGAATGACAACTTCTTCTACTCAATAGATGAATTCTTAAATATGAAGTAGAAACTGTAGAAAAATAGGTAATTGATTAATTATTTTGTGTAAAGAAAACTTATGTTAAAGTGACACGTTGCACAACATTACGAAATGTAGTATTTATGACCTATGGAACAAGGATTAATGTATGTATGTACATATGTATGTAGATGGGGTTCTAGTGTGCAACTGAACCCCCATCACTATAGTTAGCATGTGATTGGATACAGCAATGTGGAACCTTTGGGTTCAGCAATGGTCAGTTATAAGTATGGGACAGAACATTTTATGCAAGTGTATTATCCGTAACTCATGTAAGGGGAGGAGACAGCGTGATCCTAGGGTTACACTTTCTGATAACACAGCATGCCAGATAAGCATTAGGTAACGTGTGGCGTATCTTAGAGGGAAAACATTCCTGATTGGCGATACAGTCTCCAGTGAAGTACTGTCGCAGAGTTCGTCTACGTTAAGGGCTGAAGCACTAGAACTGCGGCAACACCACGAAGGCTCAATTCGTACTATATGGTGGCGCAAGCCACCGCAAATTGGCTTTGGATGAATTTGGAATTAGAGCGACCTGTTAATATGTTGTGCATAGTAGAATTACTGACAAAAATTATGTACAGGACGCATCACGTTGCATTGTGACAAGAAGGGCTGTACACACATGCGAAAGGTGATCCGCTAATGGTATCTGTAAATGTAGATGGCTTGTGCGCTGATGAGGTAAAGCTGAGCAATGTATTGTTGGTACCTAATCAGGATATCCTAGCTGGGGATGATGGGAGGCAGGTGTAGGTTGACATGCTTTTCGTAAAGACGCAGTGCATCTACAAGAAAGGTAAAGAATGAAAAGGAGACACTGTTACTATACCTTGAGGATTATCTTTTTCGTCAAAGTTCGTTGCCAGCAACACCTGTGACATTACATCAACGAATGAAGCATAGATATATCATGTTGGTAGGCAGTTCAGGTTTTTATATTGGAAACGCCACGTAGCACTCTGTATGAAAATCACTGGCTGTGCTGTGTGCAGTCTGTGGCTGGTGGGCATTGTAGAAATAGTTGCTGTTGTACTGTTGGGCAGATGGCTGTTAACAGCACGTAGCGTTGCACAGTTGGAGGTGAGCCACCACCAGTGGTGGATTTGGGGAGAGGGAGATGGCGGATTTTTGAGAGTGGATGATCTGGACGTGTGTCCATTAGAAAGAGTAAATTTGTAAGACTGGATGTCATGAACTGATATATATATATATATATATATATATATATATATATATATACATATATATATATATATATATATATATATATATATATATATATTTATACACACACCTGGAAATGGAAAAAAGAACACATTGACACCGGTGTGTCAGACCCACAATACTTGCTCCGGACACTGCGAGAGGGCTGTACAAGCAATGATCACACGCACGGCACAGCGGACACACCAGGAACCGCGGTGTTGGCCGTCGAATGGCGCTAGCTGCGCAGCATTTGTGCACCGCCACCGTCAGTGTCAACCAGTTTGCCGTGGCATACGGAGCTCCATCGCAGTCTTTAACACTGGTAGCATGCCGCGACAGCGTGGACGTGAACCGTATGTGCAGTTGACGGACTTTGAGCGAGGGCGTATAGTGGGCATGCGGGAGGCCGGGTGGACGTACCGCCGAATTGCTCAACACGTGGGGCGTGAGGTCTCCACAGTACATCGATGTTGTCGCCAGTGGTCGGCGGAAGGTGCATGTGCCCGTCGACCTGGGACCGGACCGCAGCGACGCACAGATGCACGCCAAGACCGTAGGATCCTACGCAGTGCCGTAGGGGACCGCACCGCCACTTCCCAGCAAATTAGGGACACTGTGGCTCCTGGGTATGGGCGAGAACCATTCGCAACCGTCTCCAAGAAGCTCGGCTACGGTCCCGCACACCGTTAGGCCGTCTTCCGCTCACGCCCCAACATCGTGCAGCCCGCCTCCAGTGGTGTCGCGACAGGCGTGAATGGAGGGACGAATGGAGACGTGTCGTCTTCAGCGATGAGAGTCGCTTCTGCCTTGGTGCCAATGATGGTCGTATGCGTGTTTGGCGCCGTGCAGGTGAGCGCCACAATCAGGACTGCATACGACCGAGGCACACAGGGCCAACACCCGGCATCATGGTGTGGGGAGCGATCTCCTACACTGGCCGTACACCACTGGTGATCGTCGAGGGGACACTGAATAGTGCACGGTACATCCAAACCGTCATCGAACCCATCGTTCTACCATTCCTAGACCGGCAAGGGAACTTGCTGTTCCAACAGGACAATGCACGTCCGCATGTATCCCATGCCACCCAATGTGCTCTAGAAGGTGTAAGTCAACTACCCTGGCCAGCAAGATCTCCGGATCTGTCCCCCATTGAGCATGTTTGGGACTGGATGAAGCGTCGTCTCACGCGGTCTGCACGTCCAGCACGAACGCTGGTCCAACTGAGGCGCCAGGTGGAAATGGCATGGCAAGCCGTTCCACAGTACTACATCCAGCATCTCTACGATCGTCTCCATGTTAGAATAGCAGCCTGCATTGCTGCGAAAGGTGGATATACACTGTACTAGTGCCGACATTGTGCATGCTCTGTTGCCTGTGTCTATGTGCCTGTGGTTCTGTCAGTGTGATCATGTGATGTATCTGACCCAGGAATGTGTCAATAAAGTTTCCTCTTCCTGGGACAATGAATTCACGGTGTTCTTATTTCAATTTCCAGGAGTGTATATATATATATAAAAATATATAAATATATATATATATATATATTATGACTTTTGACAACTATTAAGGTAAATATATTGTTTGTTCTTTATCAAAATCTTTCATTTGCTAACTATGCCCGTCAGTAGTTAGTGCCTTCAGGAGTTGGAATCTTTTATTAAGCTGGCAGTAGTGGCGCTCGCTGTATTGCAGTAGTTCGAGTAACGAAGATTTTTGTGAGGTAAGTGATTTATGAAAAGTATACGTTATTGTTAGTCAGGGCCATTCTTTTGTAAGGATTTTTCAGTCAGATTGCGTTGCGCTAAAAATATTGTTGATCAGAATAGGTAAAGAGCGAAATGTCTCAGTACGTTCAGATCTGCTCAGCTGTTTGAAAATCAAATAATGTAAGAGGTTTATCATCACTGTCATTCATTATTTTTCTATGGGGAAGTTTCATATGTCGACCCTTAGCCGAGGATACCTCACTGGAATCTTCTGATTTTTTCTTGTAGTTTGTGTAATTGATGTAGTTATTGTTTATTGCTAGCGCGTAATTATAAAGACAATTTCCCTTGTAGTTGTAGTTTTTCACTGTAGTACAGTAAAGCAGTTGTGGCGTGCGTGTAGATTTGCACCAAGTATTTCGCAGCTGCGTTTGCAATTAACTATATATTAGTTTCAGTGCTATTTTAATGTGTTTTCTTATTTTGCTCTTCAAATTGTGCTTTTCTGTGTTATCGTGTGAAATATCGTGACAGTAATGGCGTCTCAAAACCGTAGCACAAGGCTCCAAAGTTAACCGAGAAATGACAGTGAAGACGAAAGCAGTGTGTTAGCGCCACCGTGTAATGATTTAATTAATGTTCAGCATAGTAATTTGGTAATTGTCATAGGGAAATGGAGCGGGCGGCAAATAATAGATCGTTCGGCAACAGCTCCTCCGAGGATTCCAAAATGACAGGACACAATCTTGCAAATACTGTAGATTATGGTTTTGCGTCCTCACCGTTTTCTCAAGTAAGTAAAGACACATTTTCTGCTTTCAAAATGCGAATATTGGCGGTTCAAACGCACTGCCGAATAGCACTGAGGAACACGTTTTAGACACCAGTGCATTGTTATAACAATTAATGCAACAAATGGGACAAAAGCTTCAAAAGTTAGACACAATGGAACAATGTTAGAGACTAACACAGCAAAAAATTAACGCAATGGAACAAAATCTTCAAATGTTAGACACTATGGAACAAAATCTTCAAATGTTAGACGCAATGGAACGAAATCAAAAACAGTCACAGCAACATCTTAAAAAATTGGGCACCATGCTTGAACAAACACGTGAAGGTTTATGTGCTGAGTTACTTAAAATCGATTCTAAATGTCAAAAAGTCTCTAATGACGTAAGAACACAAATTGGTGATCATTTCCAACCTAATTTTTGGCGTCATGAAAATGCATTACAGAATCACGAAGCAGCCATATAAGAACTGCAAACTATTGTTCATGAAAAACACGACATCTTCCAAGTTAAAATTGACTCAGTTGCATCTACTGATTCCGTTATGCAACTTGCAAAACCTCAGGAAAACTTAAAGGACACAGTAGATACGATTTCAACACAAATGAACACTCTGAATCTTGGTTCTGAAAAACACACTGAGGAAGTCAGTTCATTATCGAAGAAAGTAGCCAAACTTTCGGATCAGTTCACTAACTTATCTACAAAGGTAGATGATGATCTGAATGACACAAGACCCGTAACCTTCTACGACACAGAAGAATACGAACAAAATAGGAAATTCAAACAAAATCAGAATCAAATTAATACCCAACACAAAAGAGAAATCCGGGAAGTACAAGATCAGCTGGCACAAATAATACAAGAATTACATATTTCAGAGGAGACTCGCACTCCGAGTCGGGACGAGGGACATAGAAATACGGAACAGCCAGAAAATAATAACACAGGGAACTTCGGAAATTATGAAAGAAATTGGCAAGTTACACCGAATTTTGAGATGGAACCGCCGAAACGAAGTAACAATAACCGATATGCGACTCGCCGACATGATGATTTTGAATATAAGCTGTTCATTACCACACGTAAATTCAAAACATTTAAGAATTCTGGCAACTACTTCTATCCACAAGCATGGCTCCATCAATTCTCTCATTGTTTTCCTCCCACCTGATCATTGGAGCACAGGTTAGAATTTATGTGTGGCTACTTAGAGAATGAACCAACTGTAAGAATGCGATCGGTCATTCACGATTGTCACAGTGAAGGAGAATTTTATCATGCCTTCCTCTCAGCATATTGGTCTCAAGCTACACAAGACCGAGTAAAACATAGCATCATAATGATGAAACATTTTGAACAATCTGAATTGTCCAGTCTTGTCAAATATTTCGAAGACATGTTACATAAGAATCAATATCTTTCAAACCCATACAGCCCCTCAGAACTAACCCGCATTTTCTTAATCAAATTGCCTGAGTGTTTACGACATGTTATTTTGGTGGGACGTTGCAAAGACGACATTGAAGCTTTTCAGGGATTGTTGCAATATTTGGAAATTGACACTGACAATCGCGGAACTCGTAAACAGCAGCACAACAATTATAGGTCACATCCGTCACAATTCCGTGATGACAGATACAATAACTGGACACGACAAGGCTATTCTTACAATGTAAATCGTGACCAAAACAGACACCATCCATATTACAACCGTTGGCAGAGTAGTAATAATTACAGGGAAAGATCACTTCTACGCGGTAATGACTATCACAGAGACAATCAGAGAAACAGACAATATGGGAACCGAAATAATAATTATCAAGGGAGACAGAGTACCGTCAGACGCAACGGTCCACGGTGCAGTTACGATTCCGGTAGAAATTCTCCACCACATGATCGACAGAAAAGAGACTATTTAAACTACCGACAAAACGACTGGCCTGAATTTCATCAGAACTGGCGGGATTCAGACAGGGCAGGACCCTCTCAGCAAGGTGAATTTGTAGAAGTTAGGTCTCCTTATCCCAATAACGACGCACGCCAACAAAGAGATAGCAGAAAATGACTCGCACTAGAGGCAGCACGTGTGCCAGCTGGCTCAGAGAAAAATAACATAGACGCTAACCTTGAGATAAATTTGAGCATTCTTTACCAATGTACGATATACCACATGATAATTCCGTTGGAGCTGGACCTCTGCATAGTAAGATGAGAAAAGCCTTGCACCACATTTCACATGTAAAATCGTTTATTGAAAGATAATCTGCTTTTTAACTTAGTCTTTGCCATAAAACTTTTCACTTCACGTTACTAGTATACTTTGTCAGACTTAGAAACTGTTAACATGCAACAATGTTTGAAGTTAAATATCCAGTATAGAACCTAGGGATCATATTTAGACAGTAATTATGAATAGATTGTCATAGAGAACAGACGACATAGTGTTATTGTGTGTGTACATTCTTGCTTGTTAGTTGCTCGATTATGTTACGACTATAAGGCTTACATACTTAGAACATATACCAGTACTGCTAATGAGATTATACTGCAACATTTTGGTTTACTTGAAAATACATTATGGACTGAAAGTGCTTTCTGAGAGGAACCAGTTGACACAGTAGTTAGTTTATTTGACAGCTGCACAACTATATCACAACGTTACTAATGTGTGACACAATTTACATTGTTGCTTTTGCGGTGTATCTGTTTCATATGTGCACAGTTTTTCTGAATTCCTCTGGAAAGGAAAACATGTTTTAGTAGTAACTTTATGGTATAGCTACAGTGAGACAGCCTTTTGCGAGCACAATACATTACAGTACAGTATTTTCTTCATCACGGCAATAAGGGTAATAACTACGATATCTATACGTAAAGCATTTAACTTTTGTTTGTGATGAGGTAACTACATTGACTTCTGCAGAACTTAGCTTACGGAGGACGATAACTACGACACGTCCACACAATTATCTTACAGCAAGACGCACATTTAGCGCTACAGTACACATATCTGAGTGATTAATTTTGTACTTAAAACATTTATGTTTAAAGATTTGTGAATTACAATGCTGAAAAGGTTTTCCGTGATACATTTCATTCCATTTCTGTAATCTGTAACACCTGAGGGTATAATTACATTAATCCTCAGGGGGCAAACGCCTACTTTGTGTACCATGTGTTAGGCAGGCACAAGGAGCCCTAGCTAATATGGTATTTGCTTGTACAACTTTACACATCGGCACCATATTTCTCTAACACAGAATTACACAGCGATCTGATTATTTAACAGAGAAACAAACTATTTTTTTACTATGTCACTGACACATGTTTATGCACTTACACAGTTGGATAACTTCACACTTATGTAACTGTATTTTGACTGTACTTTATGAACTGTTCATATTTTTTTCAGAACCATTGTGAAACTATGACAGCTTTGAATGATGTATTCGTTATGGGATCATGATTTTTAAATTATGTTAGAGGTAGATGAGACTATTGAAATGAGCAGAGAATTTTTTTTAGATTTTGACATTATTGTAGAAAGCTACGACATTTTTGAGATTTGATTGAGGTGCTATGATGTTATTAGTACGATGACTATGTGTATTATGCTGTTGAGGTATGTTTATGATCAATAAGCTGATGATATATGAGGAATTTGATTATGCTATGTATTTATTATGATGAAATATTGAAGAAGTGTTGACGAATATTTATATGTGTATTAAGGTATGGAATAATGATTAGTGGTGAGGGACTCTGACTTGTGAAAAAGGATGTTGGAAACCAAGAATCGTACTTCAAGAGTTATGAAATGTGTGTAAATGCGCGAATATTTCGGTAAGAAAGCTAAGTGACCTTGACGTAATGCGTTGTGGGCACCCAGCTATGCCACCTGCCTTGAGAAAAAGCCATTAGGTGGAGAAAAAAGTGGCCTTTAACTTCACTATTGACATTCCTTTGTAGAACGCATCACAAATACGACATGCTCAAACTTGAAAACATATGATTACAGTGTGGAGCTCTTAATTTATGATATTTACGAAAATGCCTAATGAAATGATGAGAAACATTTCACATCTATTGTCTTTCTAGTTGAGAGATTTTTTACTGCCTATTTTGTTTAATATCTACCTTCTAGGTGCACTGCAGTATTGGTTAAAATAAAATTTAGTAGATGTACTAATGTAAATATTTTCTGTCTACAGATCCATTAAACAATAATTTTATGATCTACTTTCTTAAAAAAAAGGGACCACAAATAGACATTTCCCTTCACAGGATTTGCATAAATAATTTTTTTACGATTTCGTAACATGTCTGTTAGATTAACTTATCATGATGCATCACTCTAGAGGTAAGATGTGACATAGGTGTTCAACATGGCCAGTTTTAGTGTACTATTTTTTATGCTTATGGGTTTGTCATGTTTAGATATAAGTTATTGCATTTGCTGCTGCTGTTTGCCAGGCATAGTGCTACTGAATTTCACTTTGTATTACTCTGTTAAGCCAGTTTAACTACCGCTTTATTTTTCTTGTTCGCTGCACATGCCTTATATTAGTTGTAATATTGCAATTGCTTTGCTAATTTTTATTTATTGCTGCTTGCTTTGCCAATTTCCATTTTTTGTCATTGCTGTTTGCATTAATTGTTTTGTGATGCTGCATTACCTCGCCCCTTAGTTAACATCTGAGCTCAGTTGATTTAAGTTACCTTAAGATGGGGTGGGCTATATAAGAGAAGGAGTTGGGATGAATTGGAAGAAATGCATTGAGAAGCTATAAGAAAATGGTTTGGCCAAAAAAGTAGTGTACAGTGGAGAAAAATATTTTTGAAAGAGGATATGAACAGAATACAGAAAGCATGCTTGGATAGGATTTTTATGGTGAGAACAAATGTTGAAATAAGAGGAATGATCTATGAAATGGAGTTTTGGATTGGACTGCAGTACCAAATGTCACACTGAAAACAAACCCTGTCCTGTCCCTTTGTGTTATTCCACTATGTGTCTTTGTACCTAGTATATTTGTGTTCTACCGGCCCTCATGTGTTAATGTTTTAAGACTTATGTTGTAGAGTTTTTCTAATACTCAGCTAAATTTACTATGACGAGGAATACTGTTATCCTCAAATATAATTTCCGTTTATAATATGTTATTTACTTTGTAAAGATGTTTAGACATTATTTATTCTGTTTTTGTTTTAATGCTCACGTGTGAAGTTGATGTTTCGAAAATTATTCTGACCTTTTATATATTTACTTATGTCATAATTCCTGTAACACTGATGTATTTGTTTATTTCTATTCTTTTGTAAAGCCCGTATTACAACAAATGTTATCTGTATTGTTATGTGCTTTAATGATATGTTTTATACCTTTGCAATTGTATTCTTATGTTGTAAATTTACAATTGTGTAGACATCAGTTCATCAAATCAAGTTACATTTCACTGCACACATTTCTGTTGGTCATAGTATATGGACAATATGTGAGACATTAGGACTGTTAGTGTTTGCACATGTGTTCATAATTCAGCAAGGGACTGGTTAAGAGCATTGCTGGTTCTAAGGACAACTCCAAAAACTTTCTGAGAGCACAAGCGGTGGTCATGGACTTCCTATATTGTCCGCAAGACTCTTTGGTGGTAATTGTGCACCTGCACAGTCGCAACAGATGACTGCTGGCCGTCTCTACAAGAGCTACAGTGGGTCTGCATCGTTGATGGCCCATCAGTACCATTATTTCTACAAGGACTGCAGTGGGTCTGCACCTCTGATGGCCCACCAGTACCGTAATCTCTACCAGGACTACAGTGGGACTGCTCTGTCATGACCTACCTACCAATATTCTTCAATACTTCGACTGACTCTGCTGTCGGTTTGCTCTGTAGTGGCCCATTACCTGTCTGCATGTCAAGAGTCAGCACTTTCTTTCCATTGGAAGGACAACACTACTTCTTCAAGACTGCATGGAAATCCACTACTTCTGTGTGCATTTTCTTTTAATGCTCAGACATTGTGAAAGAAAACACTGAAATTTTACTGTGATTAATGATCAGGACTGTCTTTATGGACTGTGAGAAAATTTTAGCTTTTGAGCAACATTTTATCAGTAGGTGTGTGGATTTGATGTCTTTGTTATTGTAATTATGAAAAGTTTTATCAAATCATTATTGGCCACTGCCAAAACAATTTGTAAACTTTTTTGTCGGGAGCACGGGGGTTATGTATGTAGGTAGTTTAGGTTTTTATATTGGTAACGCCACGTAGCGCTCTGTATGATAATCACTGGCTGTGCTGTGTGCAGTTTGTGGCTGGTGGGCATTGTTGAAATATTTCCTATTGTGGTGTTGGGCAGTTGGCTGTTAACAGTGTGTAGCGTTGCGCAGTTGGAGGTGAACTGCCAGCATTGGTGGATGTGGGGTGAGAGATGGCGGAGTTTTGAGAGCGGATGATCTGGACATGTGTCCATTAGAAAGAGTAAATTTGTAAGCCTGGACGTCCTGAACTGATATAAATATAGACTCGTATTATGACTTTTGAACACTATTAAGGTAAATACATTGTTTGTTCTTTATCCAAATTTTTCATTTGCTAACTACGCATATCAGTAGTTAGTGACTCCAGTAGTTAGAATCTTTTATTTAGCTGGCAGTTTCGGCGCTCAGTCCACCCCTGATAGCTGAGTGGTCAGCGTGACAGACTGTCAATCCAAAGGGCCATGGTTCGATTCCCGGCTTCGTCGGAGATTTTCTCCGCTCAGGGACTGGGTGTTGTGTTGTCCTAATCATCATCATTTCATCCCCATCGACGCGCAGGTCGCCGAAGTGGTGTCAATTCGAAAGATCTGCACCAGGCGAACGGTCTACCCGACGGGAGGCCCTAGCCACACGACATTTCATTTTTTCAGTGGCGCTCGCAGTATTGCAGTAGGTCGAGAAAATGAAGATTTTTGTGAGGTAAGTGATTAATGAAAAGTGTAGGTTATTGTTAGTCAGGGCCATTCTTTTGTAGGGATTTTTCAAAGTTAGACTGCGTTGCGCTAAAAATATTGTGTCAGTTTAGTGTTGATCAGAATAGGTAAAGAGCGAAATGTCTGAGTACGTTCAGTTCTGCTCAGCTGTTTGAAAGTCAAATAATGTAAGAGGCTTATCGTCACAGTAATTCATTAGATTTTCTAAGGGGAAGTTTCAATCATAAAGCGTTTTGTATACCCCAGTATTTACAGCTAGTTATGGAAGATTTTACTAACCATCATTAAGCAGATGGAACGAAGGAGGAGTGCACTACTCCATGGGGAGACGCCGTGATGGTTGTTCCAAAGAAGTCACCAGGATGGTCTAACTAAAACAGGTTCTGCTGCGACTATAGTTTTCTTCAAGAAAGATACGTACCCAGTTCCTAATGTCATTGGGATCATAACATACTGAGCCAGTGCAAGTATTTCTCTACAATAGATCCAAGCAATGGCTAAAATCTGCTGGAGATATTGCCTGAGGACAGACTGAAGATGACGTTCTCTTTCTTCTGTCATTGCCACTATGGGAGGACGCCATCGAAGCTAAGAAATTGCTCCATCACAGCAAGATACTAAAGAAATGTTTAACTTAACTTTAGCACGTTGTTAAATTTTATATTCATTACATAAACCGGTGAAGCAAGGTCAGAACAGCATTCAGACTAAAAGCTACAGTACTTATGTTGTGTACGTGCTACCAATTAAGAGGAGTTAGGTAATAATTACGGTAAAGCCAGTAATTGAGAACAAAGCTTCCCTTGGCAGGAGCCCGAATGTTAACAGCAAAAACAGCGCCGTCACATAGATCTTGATACCGGAGAAGTAGCCCACTAGCAAATACAAGGCACAAGAAATTCCAGAATAGGTAACCTGAAACAGATTAGTGTTAATGTAAGTAGGCTGTTTATGTTTTCTTATTGGCAACGTTACGTAGCGCTCTGTATGAAAATCACTGGCTGTGCTGTGTGCAGTCTGTGGCTAGTTTGCATTGTTGTCTGCCATTGTAGTGTTGGGCAGTTGGCTGTTAACAGCGCGTAGCGTTGCGCAGTTGGAGGTGAGCCGCCAGCAGTGGTGGATGTCGGGAGAGAGATGGCGGAGTTTTGAAATTTGTAAGACTGGATGTCATGAACTGCTATATATATTATGACTATTAAGGTAAATACATTGTTTGTTCTCTGTTAAAATCTTTCATTTGCTAACTATGCCTATCGGTAGTTAGTGCCTTCCGTAGTTTGAATCTTTTATTTAGCTGGCAGTAGTGGCGCTCGCTGTGTTGCAGTAGTTCGAGTAACGAAGATTTTTGTGAGGTAAGTGATTTGTGAAAGGTATAGGTTATTGTTAGTCAGGGCCATTCTTTTTTAGGGATTATTGAAAGTCAGATTGCGTTGCGCTAAAGAATATTATGTGTCAGTTTAAGCACAGTCATGTATAATTGTTCAAAGGGGACGTTTCATTAACAAAGGAAACAACTGTGCCTTCTAAAGTAACAAGTTACCACTGGTGCAGTCGCACAGCACTCATACACAGTACTCATAACAGGAAAAATCTATTGAGGCGTCTATCAGGAAAAATTTATTGAGCCGTCTATCACTGAACATATTACTTCATACAAGCTTCCTAAGGTTACGAAATATACGTAATACACTGGGAATTCCGCTGTACATAATGAATTACCAACACAGATTACCGACATAGTCACTGTATAGAATATGTAGCTAGACAGCTGTCCGGTTAGGACACATTCTCGTACAAGGTCCACAGGATTATAAAACACACTGTATCAAAAAGGTCCACGAAACCTCTGTGCATGAAAACAGAAAATTAAGGAAAATCAACTCTCTACTCTGTCAGGCTGCCAAGCGCAACCTACTTCCACATCATTCTGCTAACTGTGAGTGAATCTGAGAACGAAGTCTTTCGCTACAGCACTGCTGTATAAAACATTCTCAGACTGTTTGTAGCATCAGTTCAGCTTAAAACCTCGCTCTTTCGTGATCTGGAGCCACTCACGATGACGATGGTGGCAGTCGCCGAAACCACGAGGTTTTATGTTGATTTGACGCGGCAGGAAGTCTGAGAATGTTGTACGTAATTGACTCTGTCCCTAGTCATTGCGTGAATGGGTATGGCCAAGTACCACACACCTGCTCTTAACGCGCCGGCAGGCGCAGAAAACACCTGCCTTATCCTGACTGTGACTGGCCCCATGTACACAGCGTGCATATCACAACCTACAGAAGGAAACCACACAACAAATCAGTACAGTAATACATGCGGCACGCTCCATACATGAAGTGTGTAATTAGAAGTGAATTTTTTATACTGACTTGAGGTTGGTGCAGGCGGTGAAACATTTTCTATTCCCTTGAAAATCGGAAGAATTAAAATAGGTTTTGCGTTTTGCAGTTATATTATACAAATTTTATTAAAATGTTTGGCAAGACCAATTGTAACTTTCCAGTATAAAAATAATAAAAATAATAGCTCTTTTTGTAAATTATAACTCATGAAAACTGATGAATTTTCATGTAAGCAGCCCTGCGCCATGGCCCTGTGACATCAATCTGAATTAACTGTAGAGGTCTCACCTCATGATGGTGTCGCAGGATAAAACAGTCTATATACATCTGCCCATGATTGGCACAGCGTGGTGCAATGCTGGCCTATCTACTAATTCTGGACCACATTTGTATGAGATATGAATCATTAGATAAACTGACTTTCCTTATTGACACAGCTTGAAACGTCCCCTTAGAAAAATTAATGAATTACTGTGCTGATAAAAGTCTTACATTATCTGATTTTCAAACAGCTGAGCAGAACTGAATGCACTCAGGCATTTCGCTCTTTACCTATTCTAATCAACACCAAACTGACAGCCAATAATTTTAGCGCAACGCAATCTGACTTTCAATAATCAATACAAGAGAATGGCCCTGACTAAAATTAACATATTCGTTACACAAATCATTTACCGCACAAAAATCTTCGGTCGAACTACTGCAGTAACACGTGTGCCACTACTGCCAGCTAAATAAAAGTTTCAAACTACTGAAGACAATAACTACTGATAGGCATAGTTAGCAAATGAAAGATTTTGATAGTCAACAAACAATGTATTTACCTTAATAGTGTTCAGAAGTCATTATATATATATATACACACGCATATATATATATATATATATATATATATACACACATATATATATATATATATATACATATATATATATATATATATATATATATTCATGACATCCAGTCTTACAAATTTACTGTCGCTGATGGACACACATCCAGAACATCCGCACTCAAAACTCCACCATCTCTCTCCCCACATCCACCACTGCTGGCGGCTCACCTCCAACTGTGCAACGCTATGTGCTGTTAACATCCAGCTGCCCAATACTACAATAGCAAACAACAATGCAAACCAGCCACAGACTGCACACAGCACAGCCAGTGATTTTCATACAGAGCGCTATGTGGCGTTACTAATATAAAAACCTAAACAGCCTACTTACATAGCCCCCATGCTCACCACAAAAAATTTTACAAATTGTTTTGGGAAGTGGCCAATACAGATTTGAAGAAATTTTTCGTAATTACAATAACAATGATATCAAATGCACACACTTATCGATACAATGTTGGTCAAAAGCTAAAATTTTCTCACAGTCCATAAAGACAGTCCTGATCATTCATCACAGTAAAATTGCAGGTTTTTTTTCTTAAAGTCTGAGCAATAAAAGAAAATGCACACGGAAGTAGTGGATTTCCATGCAGTCTTGAAGAAGTAGTGTTGTCCTTCCAACGGAAAGAAAGTGCTGACTCTTGACATGCAGACAGGTAATGGGCCACTACAGAGCAAACCGACAGCAGAATCAGTCGAATTATTGAAGAATATTGGTAGGTAGGTCATCTCAGAGCAGTCCCACTGTGGTCCTGGTAGAGATTACGGTATTGGTGGGCCATCAGAGGTGCAGACCCACTACAGTCCTTGTAGAAATAATGGTATTGATGGGCCATCAAAGATGCAGACCCACTGTAGTTCTCGTTGAGATGGCCAGGTGCACAATTACCATCAAAGAGTCTTGCGGACAATATAGGAAGTCCATGACCACCGCTTGTGCACTCAGAAAGTTTTTGGAGTTGTCCTTAGAACCAGCAATGCTCTTAACCAGTCCCTTGCTGAATTATGAACACGTGTGCAAACACTAATGGTCCCAACTTCTCACATATTGTGCATATACTATGACCAACAGAAACGTGTGCAGTGAAATGAATGCTTACAAGTTACTTAATTTGATGAACTGGTGTCAATTACAATTTTATAACATGAGAATACAATAGCAAAGTTACAAAATACATCATTAAAGAACATAATAGTAATGATAACATTTGTAATAACACAGGTTTTACAAAAGAATAGAAATAAACAAATACATCAGTGTTACAGGAATTATGATATAAGTAAATACATAAAAGGTCAGAATAACTTTAGAAACATCAATTTCACAAATGAGCATTGAAGCAGAACAGAACTAATAATGACTAAACATCTTTACAAAGAAAATAACATATTATTAGAAAAATTCTACAACATATCTTTTATCAGATAAACATATAAAGACAGGAAGAACACAAATGCACTAGGTACACAGATACACAAAAAGGACATTACAGGGTTTGTTTTATTGTGTTATTTTGCAAACGATACTTTCTTTACTTCTTGGAGATCTCCCTTTATTCATCATTATTCCCAAAAAGTCCTATCTATACCTGTTGTCCGTAAAACCCTACTGTTTTGTTCATATTCTCTTTCTAAATAAATTTTTCTCATTGTACAATACTCATTTTTGCCCAAATATTTTTCGTATAACTTCTCAATGCATTCTTTCCCTATTCTTCATAGTTAATTTCTTATATAGTCTACCCCCTCTTAAGCTAACTTAAGTCTACTGAGCTCAGATACATATACTAAGGAAAATGGCAATGCAGCGGTACAAAACAATTAACACAAACAGCAATGACAATCAGCAAAACTGGCTTAACCGAGTAATACAAAGTGAAATTCAGTAGCACTATGCCTGGCAAACAGCAGCAGCAAATGCAATAACTAATACCTAAACATGACAAAGCTCAAGCAGAAAAAATATCACAGAAAAGATGGCCATGTCTAATACCAATGTCACATCTTAACACTAGAGTGATGCATCACCTTGACTTACTCTGCGAAACAAGTTACCCAGTCATTGACAAAAATTATGTATGCAATTCCTCTAAAGAGAATGTCTTCTTGTGCTCCCTCATGTTTTTGGAAGTTGAACATAAAATTATTATTTACTGTATCTGTAGACAGAAAATATTTACATTAGTATATCTATCTCCAAAGGCAGTAAAAAAATCTCTGAACTAGAAAGACAATAGATGTAAAATTTTTCTCATCATTTCATTAGGCATTTTAGTAAATATCATAAACTAAGTGCTCCATAGTGTAATCATATGTTTTCAAGATCGAGCGTGTCATATTGCTATCTACAAAGAATTGTCAATACCGAGGATAATGGCCTCTTTTTTTTCTCCACCTAATGGCTTTTTCTCCGGGTGGCTGGCACAGCTTGGTTCCCACAACACATTATGCCAAGGTCACTTAGCTTTTTACCGAAATATTTACAACAGCAGTTTCCAGTACAGTGACAGTCTCATACAAAAAAAATTTACAGGTCGAAAAGTTACAGTAGAAATCTGTAGAAACGAAATCTCATGAATAGCAGTGTTCTGATACATTCACACATGGACAACTCATAACTCTAAAAGTACGATTCTTGGTTCCAACATCCTTTTTCACAAACCAGAGTCTCTAACTTGTATTCATTATTCATACACGTATAAACACGTAATCACATTCCTCATATACGGTAGCATCATCTTATTGGTCATAAACATACCTCAACAGCATAATACACATCGTCATCGTAATAATAACACCATAACAGATCAATCACATCTCAAATTCGTCGCAGGTTCTTTCAATAATTTCAATACCTTCAGTATAGTCATCTACCTTAAACGAACATCAAAGATCATGATCCCTTACCAAATAGACCATTCAAAGCTCTCGTAGTACCACAATGGTTTCGAAAAAATATGAACAGTTCACAAAGAACAGACAAAATAGAATTTCATAAGTGTGAAGTTATCCAACTGTGTAATTATGTAAACATCTGCCGCTAATGTAGTAAAAAAAATGTCTGTCTCTTTCATTTACATGATCAGATAGCTGTGTAATTCTGTTAGAGAAATATGGTACCAATGTGTAAAGTAGTATAAGCAAATACCATATTAGCTAGGGCTCCTTGTGCTTGCAAAACATATGGTACACAAAGTAGGTGTGTACCCCCTAAGGATTAAAGTAATTATACCCTCAGGTGTTACAGATTACAGCAATGGGATGAAATGTATCACAGAAAAATTTTGTATCATAGTAATTCAAAAATCTTTAAAAATGAATGTTTTAAGTACAAAATTAATCACTCAAATACGTGTACTGCAGTGCTTAACTGTGCGTCTTGTTGTAAGATAATCTCTGTCATTAATTAACGGTAAAAATGTGCCAAGTATCGTAACTATCTTCGTCCATAAGTGAAGTTCTGTAGAAGTCACTGTACGTACCTTGTAATAAACAAAAGTGCAATGCTATGCGTATAGATATCGTAGTTATTACCTACACTACTGTGATCAAGGAAGTACTATACTGTAACATATTATTGTGCTACGAAAAAGGCTGTTTCATTGTAGCTATATCACAAAAGTTACGACTAAAACATGTTTTCCTTTCCAGAAAAATTCAGAACAACTGTGCACATATAAAACAGATACACCGCAAAAGCAACAATGTAAATTGTGTCACACATTAGTAGCTTTGTGATATAGTAATGCAGCTGTCAAATAAACTAACTACTGTGTCATCTGGTATCTCTCTGAAACCACTTTAAAT
The DNA here is from genome assembly GCF_021461385.2 of Schistocerca piceifrons. Classification (NCBI taxonomy): domain Eukaryota; kingdom Metazoa; phylum Arthropoda; class Insecta; order Orthoptera; family Acrididae; genus Schistocerca; species Schistocerca piceifrons. The sequence goes on from NC_060144.1 coordinate 243,895,165, forward strand.
CCATAATGTATTTTCAAGTAAACCAAAATGTTGCAGTAAAATCTCATTAGCAGTACTGGTATATGTACTAAGTATGTAAGCCTTATAGTCGTTATGTAATCATGCAACTAACAAGCAAGAATGTAAAAATACAATAACAATGTGTCATCTGTTCACTATAACAATGCACTCGTAAATACTGTATAAATATGTTCCCTAGGTTCTAGACTGGATAGTTAACTTCACAACATTGTTGAATGTTAACAGTTTCTCAGTGTGACAAATTGTACTAGTAGCGTGAAGTGAAAAATTTTCAACTTGAACGCAATTATCATGCGGTATAAGTCGGTAAAGAATACTCGAATTTTTCTCAAGGTTAGCGTCTATTTTATTTTTCTCTGAGCCAGCTGGCGCACGTGGCTGCGTGCGGTGCGAGTCATTGTCTGTCTCTTTGTTGGTGCGCATCGTTATTAGGATTAGGAGACTTAACTTCTACAAATTCACTTTGTCGAGAGCGCCCATCCCTGTTTGAATCTCGCCAGTTCTGATGAAATTCAGGTCTGTCGTTATGATTATTTCGTCGGTCGTCATGTCGGTAATTTCTGTAATTAATTTCTTGTCGGCCACGTGGTGGAGAACTTCTCCCTGAGTCGTAACTGCGCAAATGACCGTTGTGTCTGAAGTCATTCTGTCTCCCTTGATAATAATTGTTTCGGTTCCCATATTGTCTGTTTCTATGGTTGTCTCTGTCACAATCATTAGTATGCAAATGCAATCTTTCTCTGTAATTATTGCTACTCTGCCAACGGTTGTCATACGGGTTCTGTCTGTTCTGGTCATGATTTACGTTGTAGGAATAGCCTTGTCGTGTCTAGTTATTATTTCTTTCATCGCGGGATTGTGACAGATGTGACCTGTAATTGTTGTGTTCCTGTATTCGTGTTCCGCGATCGTCTGTGTCGATTTCCAATTTTGGTAAGAGTCACTCAAAATCTTCAATGTCGTCTTTGCAACGTCCCACCAAAATAATATGTCTTAAATTCTCAGGCAATTTGATTAAGCAAATGCGGATGAGTTCTGAGGGTCTGTATGGGTTTGAAAGATACTGATTCTTATGTAACATGTCCTCGAAATATTTGACAAGACTGGAAAATTCAGATTGTTCGAAATGTTTCATCATTATGATGCTATGTCTTACTCGGTCTTGTGTAGCTTGAGACCAATATGCTGAGATGAAGGCATGATAAAGTTCTCCTTCACTGTGACAATCGTGAATGACCGATCGCATTCTTACAGCTGGTTCATTCTCTAAGTAGCCACACATAAATTCTAACCTGTGCTCCAATGATCAGTCGGAAGGAAAACAATGAGAGAATTGATGGAGCCATGCTTGTGGATGAATCTCGTTGCCAGAATTCTTAAATGTTCGGAATTTATGTGTCAAAATCATCATGTCAGCGAGTCGCATAGCGGTCATTGTTACTTCGTTTTGGCGGTTCCATCTCTAAATTCAGTGCGCCTTGCCAATTTCTTTCATAATTTCCGAAGTTCCCTGTGTTATTATTTTGCGGATGTTCCGTTTTTCTATGTCCCTCGTCCCGTATTGTAGCGCGAGTGTCCTCTGAAATATGTAATTCTTGTATTACCTGTGTCAACTGATCTTGTACTTCCCGGATTTCTCTTTTGTGCTGTGTATTGATTTGATTTTGATTTTGTTTGAATTTTCTAATTTGTTCATACTGTGTCTGTGAAAGCTACGGGTCTTGTGTCATTCAGATGATCATCTACCTTTGTAGATAAGTTAGTGAACTGATCCGAAAGTTCGGCTACTTTCTCCGATAATATACTGATTTTCTCAGTGTGGTTTCTGAACCAAGTTTCAAACTGTCCTTTTGTGTTGAAATCGTATCTACTTTGTCCATTTAAGTTTTCCTGAGTTTTTGCAAGTTGCGTAACCGAACCGGTAAATGCAACTGAGTCAATTTTAGTTTGCAAAGTGATTTTCATGAACAATAGTTTGCAGTTCTTTTATGGCTGCTTCGTGATTCCGCAATGCATTTTCATGACGCGAAAAAATAGGTTGGAAATGCTCACAAATTTGTGTTTTTACTTCATTACAGACTTCTTGACATTTCTATTGGATTTTAGGTAACTCAGCAGTTAAACCTTCACGTGTTTGTTCAAGCGTGGTGTCCAACTTTTGAAGCTGTTGCTGTGACTGTTTTTGAATTAGTTCCATTGCGTCAAACATTTGAAGATTTTGTTCCATCGTGTCTAACTTTTGCTGTGTTTGTCTCCGATTTTGCTCCATTGTGTCTAACTTTTGAAGATTTTGTCCCATTTGTTTCTGATTTTGTTCAAGCGTTGTGTCTAGCTTTTGTAGCCTTTGTCCCATTTGTTGCACTAACTGTAATAACAACGCCCTGGTGTCTGAAACATTTTCCTCCGTGATATTTGGCAGTGCATTTGAACCGCCAATATTCGCATTTTGAAAAACAGAAAATGTGTCTTAACGTATTTAAGAAAACGGTGAGGGCGCAAAACCTGACTCTACAGTATTTGGAATATTGTGTCCTGTCATTACGGATTTCTGAGTCGAGCTGTTGCCGGATGATCGATAGAGAATGCTTCCCTGTTCGCTAATTGTTTCACTGGCTACACCATTATTTGCGCCCGCTCCATTTCCATATGCACAATTACCAAATTACTACTTTGAATGTCTGTTAATTCATTACATGGTGGTGCTGATAAGCTACGCTCGTCGTCACTCTCATTTCTCAATTTACTTTGGAGCCTAGTATTACGTTTTTCACACGCCATTATTGTCGAAATATTTCACACGATAACAAGAAAAGCACAATTTAAAGAGCAAAATAAAAAAAGACATTAACATAGCACTGAAAATAATATCTCGTTAATTGCTAGTGCAGCTGCGAAATACTTGGTGCAGATCTACGTGCACACCACAACTGTTTTACTGTACAACACTGAAAAACTACAACTACAGATGAAATTCTCTCTATAATTGCGGGCTAGCAATAAACAATAGCTACACTAATTACACAAGCTACAAGAAAAGATCAGAAGATTCCAGTGAGGTATCCTTGGCTAAGGGTCGACATATGAGACTTCCCCTTAGAAAAATTAATGAATGACTGTAATGATAAACCTCTTACATTATCTGATTTTCAAACAGCTGAGCAGGACTGAACGTACTCAGACATTTCGCATTTTACCTATTCTGATCAACACTAAACTGACAGCCAATATTTTTAGCGCAACGCAATCCGACTTTCAATAATCCCTACAAGAGAATGGCCGTCACTAACATTAACCTATACGTTTCACAACTCACTTACCTCACAAAAATCTTCGTTACTCGAACTGCTGCAATACTGCGAGCGCCACTACTGCCACGTAAATAAAAGATTCAAACTACTGAAGACACTAACTACAGGTAGGCATAGTTAGCAAATGAAAGATTTTGATAGAGAGCAAGCAATGTATTTACCTTGATAGTGTTCAAAGGTCATAAAATACATATATATCAGTTCATTACATCCAGTCTTACAAATTTACTGTCTCTGATGGACACACGTCCAGATCATCCGCTCTCAAAACTCCGCCATCTCCCTCTACCCACATCCACCACTGCTGGCGGCTCACCTCCAACTGCGCAACGCTACACGCTGTTAACATCCAGCTGCGCTACACTAGAATAGCAAACAACAATGCAAACCAGCCACAGACTGCACACAGCACGGCAAGTGATTTTCATACAGAGCGCTACGTCTCGTTACCAATATAAAAACCTAAACAGCCTACTTACAAGCTGCGTAGCGGGTCGTCTGATTACTAAGGAACACATGACTATGATCTGCGAAAATTTCAGAAAAATTTTAATTTAAATATATGACTGGATCGGGCCCGATAATGACTTAAGTCAAAATATTCCTTCCTTTTTTGTAGACTGGTAAAATTATATTCTGAAAATCCTTTACGTTAGTGATAAACATCTGCAGTCCATTATAGGAAAAACTGAATATTAAAAATAGGGGTCAACTGGTGCTGACGAATAAGAAAAAGAGTGAAAAAATTCACATTAACATCTCAGACAAGTGACTTAACTATGCACATGCCAATAAAAATAATAAATTTTCCTTACAGTACATGGCTATGAAGTGCACTTTACCAGCGACAGACTACAACTGCCCTGTAGCAGCGAGCGACTGCCATAACTGCTCAGGTTGTGAACCCCTTACACAGTTATGAAATTGTTGAAAAAAGGAGTTAAGTTCGAGACCGCAAAACAATACCAGGATACATTCAAGGAGGTGAAGAGAGCATTAATGTCAAGACCAGAATTAGTTATTCTAAATGATGTAAAATGATTTATGTTTTCATGTACTGTTTCCAGTCACCATTGAAGATAGGGCAGAGTTTTCGAGAGCTGATTGGTGCAGTGGGACTACCCCCCGACTGGTGCAGAGGGATTACCAGTGTAGAAATAAGTTAAAGGTCATTGTGTAATATGGGACTATAAGTTTTCAATGTTATATACAAGGGTGAAATTTAAGGTGGTAAACGACCATGCAGGGCTTCGGGGTTTATTAGGGCTAAAGGACCCTTAAAACAGGTTCATGAAATAATCGCTGGGACTGAGAAATTTCGAGCCCGAAGATCTAAATAAAGCTGTTAAGAAATGCAGGTGGTGTAAGCAGAAATGTGGTGGTAAAACACGCTCTGGGTCTTGGCCCTAACAGTGGCAAGGAGCGCAATGTGTTGACGCTGGCTGCAAGCTGGGCGCAGCGCCCACAGTGGTGAACTCTCCAACGAGGTCCTGACGTCTCCACGAGAATTCCGGCAGATGGACTTGACATTGGCGCAAGCTGCATGCCACCACACTGTGTATACTTGCGTACCAGTCGCTAAGTGGGCAAAGTGAGGAGTTATTGTGAGGATCGGGAGGTCTGGCTATCATTCCCTAGCGGGAGAGTCAGAACAACAACAGTATGCCTCCAGGGCTCCATATTGGGGCCACTTTTCTGGGACGTCCACGTGAAACGGTTTTTTTTTTTTTTGGTCGTCAGTCTACTGACTGGTTTGATGCGGCCCGCCACGAATTTCTTTCCTGTGATAACTTCTTCATCTCAGAGTAGCACTTCAACCTATGTCCTCAATTATTTGCTTGACGTATTCCAATCTCTGTCTTCCTCTACAGTTTGTGCCCTCTACAGCTCCCTCTAGTACCATGGAAGTCATTCCCTCATGTCTTAGCAGATGTCCTATCATCCTGCCCCTTCTCCTTATCAGTGTTTTCCACATATTCCGTTCCTCGACGATTCTTCATAGAACCTCCTCATTCCTTACCTTATCAGTCCACTTAATTTTCAACATTCGTCTATAGCACCACATCTCAAATGCTTCGATTCTCTTCTGTTCCGGTTTTCCCACAGTCCATGTTTCACTACCATACAATGCTGTACTCCAGACGTACTTCCTCAAATTAAGGCCGGTATTTTTTGATATTAGTAGACTTCTCTTGGCCAGAAATGCCTTTTTTGCCATAGTGAGTCTGCTTTTGATGTCCTCCTTGCTCCGTCCGTCATTGGTTACTTTACTGCCTAGGTAGCAGAATTCCTTAACTTCATTGACTTCGTGACCATCAATCATGATGTTAAGTTTCTCGCTGTTCTCATTTCTACTACTTCTCATATTCTACTTTCTCCGATTTACTCTCAAACCATACTGTGTACTCATTAGACTGTTCATTCCGTTCAGCAGATCATTTAATTCTTCTTCACTTTCACTCAGGATAGCAATGTCATCAGCGAATCGTATCATTGATATCCTTTCACCTTGTATTTTAATTCCACTCCTGAACCTTTCTTTTATTTCCATCATTGCTTCCTCGATGTACAGATTGAAGAGTAGGGGCGAAAGGCTACAGCCTCGTCTTACACCCTTCTTAATACGAACCGTTATCAAATTATATTCAGCAGAGTGAGGATGTGCTAGAGGTGACAGCTTCCGCGGACGGCCTCCTCCTGCTGGTCGGCGGCCATAGTCGCGAGGATTTAGATTTAAAAATTGAAAAAGCCTTGCAGATTTAATAGGAATGGTGCCAGAAGACGAAGATGAAGGTTGCTCCCACTAGATCCGCTTACCTTCTTCTTTAGTAAGAAATCCGACTGTGAGAACTGAGGGCTGGCCAGTTCTTTGGAGCAGAGAGGCGAGGAACTTAGGAGTCATACTCGATGACAGGTGGAACTTCTCAAAGCTCATTGAGACCGCAACCCAGAGAGACTTTGAAGTGATCAGTAACCTTACTGGTATCGGGCACAAGACATTAAATTTACCAGCGGTACTGATTAAAATTTGTAACAGTAGTATACTGACATCAAATGTGGGTCACGCTTCGGGATTCTGGGCACAAAGGCTCACGACCGTCGTGCTTGCCATGGCAGTGAGAGGAGTGCAGAGGAATATGTAGTTACATTCGGTAGGAGTCTACAGGACATCACCAGGAGGGGCTCTTCTGGTGATAAAGGCGCTTTGCCTCTGAAATATCAAAATCACGCAGCAAGCTGCATCATTCTGGGTTAAAAAGGGGGAAAATGAAAAGACAAGGGAAATTATGGGTGTTCAAGTAATGGATAAGGAGTCAGTCAATAGGCTGGGGATAGAATTACGGCAAGAATCATGGGGGGGCTGAAGGTACTGGAAGAAGAACGTTTCAACTCCCGCCAGATGTTAGGGAATGGTTAATATAAAGTACTTCGGACCAACCAGAGGATTTTTTCACTTTCTCACTGGCCATAGACCACTTCAGGCCTATTTATGCCAGCCTGGGAGAAGAGCTACAACTTTGTGTGACTGTGGAGCACAGGAGGGAACCCCAGATCATGCCGTTTTCGATTGCCTCCAGCACGATGATGTGGCAGTTGCGTTACGGCAGTAATTACCCAGTCATAACGTATTTCGGCAGGAGGGTACATTTCAAATCTTAAATAACCCTGCCAATGACGTATCACGCAAGGTTCTTCAGGAATACTTGAGAGATATTCGCGACATTTAGCAAAATACGAGATGTACACCTAGTCCAATTCTGTACCGGACTGGCCGACCGCAGTTACTGTCGGGACCGCCACGCTCTGGACTAGAGGGGGGTGTGCCAAACACCTGACTTGAGAATCGCAGCAAGCCTGACGTAGGATAGGTTAGTATAGTGGAAATTAGTCGTAGAGTAGTATTAGACTGATTGATTACTGCAGAGATAATGTAACCTCCCAGCAGAAATAATATATATTAATGTACTTATAACATTCACATTTAGTGTAACCTCCCAACAGTTTATTATTCCGTAACCTACCATTAATAAAATGTGACTAATCTCTCAATAAAATTGTGGCCCACATATAACCTTCCAATAATTAACTGACTGTGAACCTAAACTGGTAAATCTGGAGGTCAGCAGTGGTGCGTTATGGCCCTGAAAGATCATTCTGAATGAATTGAAAATTCTTACCTCAGTGAAGTCGCCGGATAAAACGTATATATATGCTCCTATAAGAAATTTTTCTGGTACAGCCCAGTGCAATGCTGGTCGCTAGATTTGTCATGTATAAAAGGAAACAACTGATTTTTCTTTACAATAATCGGGATGACCATGGATTGAAGAAATTAGTAAAATCTTTAGATTCAGATGAATGATTGTCAAACATTAATTTTATAAGAAAGACTATTATTAAAAGATTTTTAAACCCCTTTTCGTGGGATTTGATATAACAATAGTACAAATTTAGCTGTAACAAATTAGATAAGCGCGCGGCTGTTTTTACCTTATACTACATCGCTCAGGCACGACCGGCCCAAGCGCCCGACTGCGAGCTACCACTGCTACTGCCCACACAGCTCCTACTGCAGCCGACATTGCTCCTACTTAAGCCGACACTGCTCTCTAGAGCGAGTGGTCTATGGCGCTGCAGTCATGGACTGAGCGGCTGATCCCGGCGGAGGTTCGAGTCCTCCCCCGAGCATGGGTGTGTGTGTTTGTCCTTAGGATAATTTAGGTTAAGTAGTGTGTAAGCTTAGGACTAATGACCTTAGCAGTTAAGTCCCATAAGATTTTTCACACATTTGAACATTTTGAAAACTGCTCTCTGGTCTGCGATTCTATTATAGCTTACATATCGAAGGCAGCGCGTGAGCAATCCATCGAAATTACATTTTCTCAAGTGCGCTAGCAATAAATTCCTTAGTCATGGACCTCTTACATATGCCTCCATTGTGGTCGGGGGGGGGGGGGGGGGGATGGCCAAAAATTTGGCAGTGATCGTGAGTCAATTGAACTTGCCATGGGCAGCAATTTTTTCTATAATCTATTTAGTCTACAGTCACAGAGTGTATACATATATATAACGTTATTGTATGCACAATGAGTACAGAACATACTCAGAAATGAAATAGAGTGCACACGCACTGAGTACAGAACATATTAATAAATGAGAAAGTGTATACGCAATGAGTACAGAACATACTAAGAAATGTATTAAGCTCTGCCATTTTACAAGAATTTAAACATATTCAGAAATGAAATAAAGTGCACACGCACTGTATAAGTCTTTACCATTTTACAAGAATTTAAACATATTGAGAAATGAAATAAAGTGCACACGCACTGTATAAGTCTTTGACATTTTATAAGAACAAGGAAAGAATTGGGAAGGATAGCATCATGGTTGCAGCACAGTGGGTTGCACATAGCTGCACTAAAAATCCATATCTTTCTACAGAAGCACAACACCAAGTGAGACAATGTGAAGTTCTCTTCCCTGAAGTATTTATCAATGTAACCAAAACACTGAACTGTATTAATATTGTGTGTTATTACTTTGGTAGTACATAAGGTACACCAAACAGTAGGACCATAATGCCATCTCCTTTGGTCATAGTGCTGGACAGCTTGATGTCAACACCCATTCTTGTAGAATTCATATTCTCACATATACGTAGAATTAGTGCAAAAACCAAACATAGTGCTCCATGATCATGAGGATGGACATGACATACTGATATCGCGGTAATAGCTCCTAATTAGGTCAGAAGGTGAGGAATACATTATATCTTATGCTAGTCATCGTTCAGAACTGCACTAGTGTATCATTCGATTTGAATAATTATTGGCACTCATTGGCCAATTACAAAGCATTTGTGTAGTATTATAAAACATTGCTCATAAGTCATCTCATTACAGTAACTATTGGCATCATAAGTCATCTCATTATATTAATTATTGGCACCATAAGTCATCTAATTATTGTAATTGTTGGCAGCATAAGTCATTGATTACAATTATTGGTACTCGTTGGCTAGTTACATAGCATTTGTGTAGTATTATAAATCATTATTCATAAGTCATCTCATTACAGTAATTATTGGCACTTGTTGGCCAGTTACAAAGGATTTATTATGCATTATTCAGAAGTCATTATTGAAAACAGGTGTTATTGCATGTAGCATCAAGCCGCTATTGATTATATATGATATCATGCAAGTGACATAAGACATATTTAAAATGTAAGACATTGGAACTAGTTTTCTAGGTGTTTAGCCCAACAATGCACAGACATAATGGAATCAATACATCAGCAAAATTTTCATTACGTTTATGACTAGAAATATATCTCAAACTGGTAGCATTATTTAGTTGTATGCTGGTAATAGTTGGAACTGAAAAAATAATAATTTATTTTTGCTGGCAATGCATTGTGTTTGGATTGATAGTCAGTTGCTGGGGCATGAAAACATTTGCTTTTGACTTACTGCTGGAAAGAAGGATTAATAATGTCATTCGTCATGAGTCAGCTGAAGCAAGGTTATGAAACAACTAGAGCAATTGTGATCACATTCATGAATGATGCAGACAACTGGGTTAAAAAATGCAAGTACTAGAACAGGTTTAATAACTGAGTGCTTGAAGCATATTAATATTATTGAAAGCTTCTCCTGTAAAAAATAAATGAAAAGTGTACTTAGTATATATGTACTCTAACTGTTTCCCCAAAACATTCAGTCATTATACTATGCGCCATATGGCATACAGTCAAAAAGAACTGCAACAAATACTTAAATAACTACATAGCATCTCTTAACTAACAGAAAATAAGTAAACTTCATCATTATCATCATCTGCAAGCATTAACTTCATTATCATATTATCATATTCTTCATCCAACTATTCATTGTTATTGATTATTTCATATATTATAGAGTTTCTTACTTCTAGCATATTTCATCACTAAAATTAACATGTGTAGTTCTGTCTGAGAGCCTGACACAATCGCCTGGTATTCTGAAAGAAAGATAATTAGTCAAGACTGCTATCATACAATGTGTATAGTATATTCTTCTTAATGCTTGTTATTTCTGATCCATTTACTCTTCATGAGAAGGTATTGCATTTCCTTTCATTCCAATTGTTTAATTTATTTCTTTTACACGGTATAGCTTTCTGAAAATGATGAATATAGATTAATACCTTGCATTTAAATCATATACTCATTAAATGAAAACTTGTTTCTAGAGATACAACTAATCATACAGCATAGCATGACAGAAAATGTATTAGGTCAAAACCATTGACAATTTTCAAGTGCAAAAAAGTACACGCAATACCATAATGTAGTAGCAAAATGTAGAATAGTCAAGATATTGAGATATCATAAGGCAAAATTGCCAAAGTCAACTAGTGTTCATTATATCTTAAAGATTTCATAATGCAACAAAGAAAATTCTACTTTTGATAGGAAAACCATCATATATACATAAAAAAATGAAAAATGTGCACGGTCTGAGGTATAACGACAAGAAAAGCGACCTGCTAATCTTACCTTGCCAGGTACTTGCCCGGTCTGAGGTATAACAGCAAGAAGAGCGACCTGCTAATCTTACCTTGCCGGGCACTTGCCAACAAATAATATGATCATCATCAGTAAGTATTCATATAAATATCTGGAGACGGCATTACTCTACGATAAATCATAAAGTATATTAATTTAATAAAGGGTTTTTTATAGGAAATGTGGTGATTTCCTTGGCTTTTCTGGTTCTCATAGTTTCGACATGTACTACATTAGGGTGAGGAATGCTGCGAATTCCATATGGACCAGCGTATAGAAGCTCAAATTTACTGCATCTACTCTTTCCTCTGTTGGATAAATAGTGTGTGTGTACTAATATCTTATGTCCTATGTGGAAGTCACAGCGTGTACAAACCTGTGTTTGCTGTCTTCTCCGACGCTCTGCGGCACGTTTGATCTTGTTGAGCGCAATGTCGATTACTTCATGTTGGCGTAGCCGATGAGATGTAGGAGAAGATACTAATTCTTTAATTTTGTTGGGTGGTTCAACATTTTTCAATATAACAGCCGGAGACAGCGTAGGAGATTCATTTGGTATGGAGTTAAATACATCCTGGAATGAGAGTATGTGTGCATTCCAATCAAAATGTGTTTTATGGCAGTATATTCTACACAGTTCACAAATTTCGTCCATCAGTCGTTCAGAAGGATTCGAAGAAGCGTGATACCTGGATACATAAATCGGAGAAATGTTTCTAGCTTGTAACATACGCGTCCACATCGCAGATCGAAATTGTGGCCCATTGTCGGAGATTACTTTCAATACATGCCCTACACGGAATAAAAAATGTTTTACAAAAGCATTCGAAATAGATTTAGCAGTAGCTCTGCGTAGCGGAGTGAAGGTAACAAATTTCGAAGTGAGTTCAACAGCGACAAAGATGTGACAAAAACTTCTATTAGATCTGGAAATAGGACCAAAAATGTCTACAGCGGCCATATGTCTCAATTTAACGGGTACAATGAGATGTAACGGAGGAATATGTGAAGTCGTGTCTGATTTAGCTTTCTGGCAGATTTTACATGACGCTAAAACTCGTCGAATACGTTTCTCCATGTTTGGCAAAATAACAGTTCTGTCTCCGTATAAGAAAACATTTTCTGGCTCCATAATGCGCGCAACTTAAATGAGTATACCAAATTAATTTGTTAACAAGCTCGTCAGGAATGCATAGTAACCAATTGTTGCTGTCAGGGTGAGAGCGGCGAAACAGAAAGTTATTGCGTACAGTGTAATGGTTTATGATGGTAACATTATTTCTATATTGCCAAAGGCGTTTAATTTCTTTCCATACGTTGTCTTTGCTCTGCTCCTGTGCTATGTCTCGTAATGATGCCGAAATGAAATTTTCAAATCTAACTTGTTGAATATACAGGAGGCTAAAATTTGCTTGGCAGAACTCGTTTGCGATGTCTTGCTGATTGCTGCTGAGATAACGGGATAGTGCCTCTGCTACAATATTTTGTGTACCGGGAATGTGAGCAATTGTAAAATTAAATTCCTGTAAATAAAGCTTCCATCTGCTTAATCTGTCATGAGTAAATTTAGCGGAAAGTAAAAACTGTATAGCTCTATGATCTGTATAAACGTTAGTATGTCTTCCATAAACAAAATGCCTAAATCTGGTAAATGCCCATACAACACGTAATGTTTCAAGTTCTGTAACAGAATAAGTGCGTTCAGCAGGTGACAGAATTGGACTTGCAAAGGCGATGTATTTAATTACTGTAGTGTCGTCTTCTTCAATTTCCTGACAAATCTGTACGGTGTTACAACTGTCGGTAGCAATGGAAAAATATCTGGTGGGATCTGGGTGTGATAAAAGTGGTGCGTTCAACAAGGCATGTTTCAGATTAACAAATTCAGACTGTGCTTGGCTATAGTAGCACCAAATAGCGTTTTTACCCGTCAACGTGCATAATCTAGGGGTGTCTAAAGCAGAGGAATGAATAAATTTACGGAAATAGTTAACTACTCACAGAAAGATGCGTAGTTGTTTCTTCGTCGTTGGAACAGTAATGTCACTTAAAGCTAGAAATTTTTCCGGGTCAGGCGCAATGCCTGTTGCTGAAATTACATGTCCAAGAAATTTTATGGAAGTTTTGCCAAAGTGCGATTTGCTAAGATTAACTGTGAGTTCTTGTGCACGAAAAGATTGCAACAGTTGTTCCAGAATCAAATAGTGATCAGACCAGTTAGGTTCTGCAATAAGGTTGTCGTCTACATACGTTCCAATTCTGTCTTTAAGTTCTGTCGGAAGTATAGTATTCAAACTGCGAATAAATGCTGCTGAAAAAATTGTTAGACCGAACAGTAATGGGCTAAATTGATAACAATCACCAGAACAGAGAAATGATGTGTACTTCCTGCAGTTCGGAAGAAGCTGAATTTGCCAAAATCCCGATTTTAAATCTAATGTGGGATAAATAGCAGTACCATGAAATTTCTGTAGAAGTTCTTCTAGTGTCTGTGGGCGATCTGTTTCATTGATAATAATGTCGTTGACATGACGCGAATCAAGTACGAGGCAAAGTGAACCATCCTTTTTCTTAACAATATAGAACGGGTTTATGTATGGACTAACTGCCCGATTCAATAATCCCTTGGTCAAGCACAGCTCTCAGTTTCTTCTTAACTTGTTCTCTGTGGGTATATGGAATGAGATAATGTTTGGCTTTAAATGCGTCGTGCTGTTTAACTTGAAATTCATACATGAAACCGGACATAGTACTAGGGATGTTGTCAAAAACTGGAGCTTGCATAGGTGAGTACGTTCTTCGTCTGTATTTGCGTTACTCTGTTTAACTGGTGTATTGTATTTGTGTACATATGTATCTGTGAACAATGTGGAATGACAGTCTATGTTACGCGATGTAGAAATGACCTCTGTTCAATTAATTGCATGTTCTTCTGCAGATAAAACGTGCTGAAATTCTAACGTCAGTTGTACGTTTTCATCCTTTAACATTAAATAGGAAATTTGAAAGTCAATAATTGCTTCTTGCTGTACCAAAAAATTCGTACCTAAAATAACGTCTGTTGTCAATAAGGGAACAATCCACAAATTTTAGTGGAACGTATGACCTGCAATACATAACCCTATGTGTGTCTGTAATTTTACATCTACTCCTTTACCAGATACTGCTCCTTTTGCTTTAGTTTTGCCTAATGGTAACGTAGGATAAGTATTCTTTTTGTTACATTCGTTGAAAGTTTCTTTATTTATAACTGACATAGGTGATCGATTACTGCTTAAATGTGGATGATCCAATCTTTACTTCAATAACATGGTGGGAAATGGTTTTTTGTATAACTGGTTTTACTTGCTTACGTGTGTCTCGGGTGTCGTCAAAAGTAATAACATTTTTGTGAACAAGATTCTGCGTGTCTAAATTATTGCTTACGTTGCTGGAAGATGCAACCTATACTGTATCTACTCAAATTCTTTCTGACGTGCTGTTATTTGCAGCTGGATGCTGTGGCGTTTCAACTATTAAAACTGTTCTGTTATTTCGTCCTGACATATTGGGTTCGGGATGATACCGACTGTCTGGTTCATTCATGATAATCTGTTGTTGTGCATGATTCTGTTGGTTATAAGATCTACTGTAATTAAACGTGCGCTGAAAACTGTGCTCATTACTTTTACGTCTGTCATGATAGTCATTACTATACGGCGCGTTGCGATAGGAATTGAAATGATGTGTCTTCTGCACGTAGAGATTTCCTTGTTTTTGTGTGTTCTATTTGGCGGAGCCGACGCTATACGTATAGGCGGCGAAACATTAAAGTTTGGTTGGCCTTGCACATTATATTGTTGGTTAGGTATGCTAGCTGGCTGGTTTTGTTGCTGTTGTGGGGAAAAGCCTCTATTGTTGCCATAATGTATTTGCTGTTGCTGATAATTTGGATGATATTGATAACTAAAATTTTCTCTGTTATTAAAGTTCTGGTGGTTCTTGTCGTTTCGGGAGTGTCTAATACAAACTGTCACTTTCAGGTAAAACTTGTCATATCAGGTTTTCTTTACTCATTCCTAATCCTAGATAGATCGAGAGTTGAAGAGTTGTTCTGATAGATATGAAGGATAGTAAAAGAGTAGGCAGCAGTGCAGACAAATAAAGAAGAAATAGCACTACTACGGCTCGGGGCCCTGTGCACGCTACAGCACATATTCATCGAAGAGTAATGAATCCCCTGAGGTTAGAAGCTGTAAATAAATTTTAGTTTCTGCGTTTCAGGCCATGTTGGTGGAAATACAAAAGCAAATTACTGTATCCGGTCCAGAGGATGTATTTGTGTTCTGTCATTTTTAAATACCCTAAATTTCTTAACGGATAGAAAGTGCTTGTAATCAAAATTATCGTCTCTGAATGTCTGAGCAGGTTCAGGATTGCATGAGACTCTATTTGTCTGTGTTTCTTCGGAATGTAAGTCATGTACTCTCTGTAAATGACTTAAGTTATACTGGCTGTGTGAGTGTGACACATGTTCAGAATGTGGCATATGCTGTGACGTGTTAGAGGTTGAAACATTTTTGATTTCTATCACTTCTTGCTGTAAAGATGACTATTTTCTACGCCATGTATTGTTGGACCAACCTATCTCACTGACTGTCTGGTGTAAATTTTGGAATTCGGGTGACTGATTGAACGAAATTGGTAACGTATAATCTGATCTGGTGTCACCGTTACTTTCGATAACGTCAATACGACTGACCAATTTGTCATATTTTTCAGTCAGTGCTTTTACCTGATCATCATTTTTAGTGTCACAGGCATTAATTTGTTTTAGCAGTTTACGTGTGGTTTCGTTCAATTACTCAACGTCTGCTTTAATGGCATCTGGATCCTGTATTAATTCTAATTGTTGAAGTCTGTTGGTCACTGTTTGAAAGTTTACTATGTATTTATTTTCCAAAGTCTGAATATCAGTGTCTGTTTTTGTTTTTAGATTGGACGTTTCACCATGCAGTTCAGTGTTCGACCGTTTAATGGTATTGATTTCGTATGATGTGTAGCAATGTTGTTGTCTAAGTATGTTTTTGCTTTCGTAAACAACTTACGCTTGTCTTCCTGTCTCTGTGTAGTCATTGTTTCCATGACTTTTTTCTTTACTTTGTTCTGTTCCTGTATGGATTGCAGTAACGCGTTTCACTGTATTGTAGGTGGTGATTAAAATTTTCGTCAATTTGGCGGTCCTGTTGTTAAAATTTCTTGTCTACTTTCACATCCAGAGTTCTTGAAAGTTCTGCTGACATTAATTTGAACTTGTCGCGTAACTGTGTGGCGTTTTCTGAACAATGTTTAGCAAATGCACTGATCTCATCTCTAAGTAATTTTGTTTTGGCAGCATGTGAATTGCGTATCTCTTCACTACAATTCCTAGCACGAGCCTTAATTTCCTCACATAATTGTTCTTTAGTTTCATTACATTGCGCAGCTATGGCTGTAATCTGTTCATTAATCTGCTTGAAGTTTTCAGTAAGTTGTTTGTTCGATTCTGTAAGGTTGTCGTTTTTTTCATTAAGTTGTTTAGAGTTGTTGTCTTGTTTTTCGTTCAA
Organism: Schistocerca piceifrons; assembly: GCF_021461385.2. NCBI lineage: Eukaryota > Metazoa > Arthropoda > Insecta > Orthoptera > Acrididae > Schistocerca > Schistocerca piceifrons. The sequence continues at coordinate 243,911,630 of NC_060144.1, forward strand.
CTGTTTGAAACTTTCATTAAGTTGTTTGTTCGATTCATCAAGTTGTAGCAACAATGGCACAACTTGATCCATGCCAAAATTAGCGACTCTATTTTCTATGCTGTGTGATGGTGTACCTGCATGTGTCAAGTTTTGTGTAACCATTTGGTCACTGTCTGATTCATGAAAAGGTTAGCTAATTGGATGTGCACTGTTGGTCAATACATCGGAATCAAATAAATCTGACGTATTTTGATTACATTGTTCATCTTGGTTGCAAACTTTTATCTGTTCACTGTGTAAATTTTGCAAATCAGGTGTGTCAAACTGAGCAGCGTTCATTGTAATGGAACGTGCCGCGTCATCAGTTGTCATTAAATTTACTGTGGATATAATTGAATTTTCTTGCACATCATTTAGAGTAGAATCTTTACTGGTGGTCGGCACACACTGATTATCTGTATCTGGAGAATTACCATTATGATACTGAGTGTCACTAGCATTATCAGTCAAATTATCCAAGTCGACTTTTTCACTCATTATGCATCGCGATGTACTGTTAGCAGTTTTTTGTGGCATTTTCACAAGTCAAAAGTAGGCACAAAATCAAACAAAGACAAAGCAATAATGGAACAAATACAATAACAACAAAGAGCAATAAATTGCCTATGACATGTGAAAGAAGGAGTGACAAATTAGTCAACACGTTGTACCAGATGCAAACTACACATAACATTAGGTAAATACACTCCTGGAAATGGAAAAAAGAACACATTGACACCAGTGTGTCAGACCCACCATACTTGCTCCGGACACTGCGAGAGGGCTGTACAAGCAATGATCACACGCACGGCACATCGGACACACCAGGAACCGCGGTGTTGGCCGTCGAATGGCGCTAGCTGCGCAGCATTTGTGCACCGCCGCCGTCAGTGTCAGCCAGTTTGCCGTGGCATACGGAGCTCCATCGCAGTCTTTAACACTGGTAGCATGCCGCTACAGCGTGGACGTGAACCGTATGTGCAGTTGACGGACTTTGAGCGAGGGCGTATAGTGGGCATGCGGGAGGCCGGGTGGACATACCGCCGAATTGCTCAACACGCGGGGCGTGAGGTCTCCACAGTACATCGATGTTGTCGCCAGTGGCCGGCGGAAGGTGCACGTGCCCGTCGTCCTGGGACCGGACCGCAGCGACGCACGGATGCACGCCAAGACCGTAGGATCCTACGCAGTGCCGTAGGGGACCGCACCGCCACTTCCCAGCAAATTAGGGACACTGTTGCTCCTGGGGTATCGGCGAGGACCATTCGCAACCGTCTCCATGAAGCTGGGCTACGGTCCCGCACACCGTTAGGCCGTCTTCCGCTCACGCCCCAACATCGTGCAGCCCGCCTCCTGTGGTGTCGCGACAGGCGTGAATGGAGGGGCGAATGGAGACGTGTCGTCTTCAGCGATGAGAGTCGCTTCTGCCTTGGTGCCAATGATGGTCGTATGCGTGTTTGGCGCCGTGCAGGTGAGCGCCACAATCAGGACTGCATACGACCGAGGCACACAGGGCCAACACCCGGCATAATGGTGTGGGGAGCGATCTCCTACACTGGCCGTACACCACTGGTGATCGTCGAGGGGACACTGAATAGTGCACGGTACATCCAAACCTTCATCGAACCCATCGTTCTACCATTCCTAGACCGGCAAGGGAACTTGCTGTTCCAACAGGACAATGCACGTCCGCATGTATCCCGTGCCACCCAACGTGCTCTAGAAGGTGTAAGTCAACTACCCTGGCCAGCAAGATCTCCGGATCTGTCACCCATTGAGCATGTTTGGGACTGGATGAAGCGTCGTCTCACGCGGTCTGCACGTCCAGAACGAACGCTGGTCCAACTGAGGCGCCAGGTGGAAATGGCATGGAAAGCCGCTCCTACACACTGTACTAGTGCCGACATTGTGCATGCTCTGTTGCCTGTGTCTATGTGCCTGTGGTTCTGTCAGTGTGATCATGTGATGTCTCTGACCCCAGGAATGTGTCAATAAAGTTTCCCCTTCCTGGGACAATGAATTCACGGTGTTCTTATTTCAATTTCCAGGAGTGTAAGAGTAGATACATAACTGACTACTTTTCAGAAATTCACAAAAAAATACGATCCTAGCAGGGTTGCCAAGTGTAACCTCCCAACAGAAAAAAATACATAATTATACTTATAACATTCACATTTAGTGTAACCTCCCAACAGTTTATTATGCTGTAACCCAGCAATAATAAAATGTGACTAATCCCTCAATAAAATTGTGGCTCATTTATAATCTTATAATCTTTCGATAATTAACTGACTGTGAACCTAAACTGGTATATTTGGACGTCAGCAGTGCTGCGTCATGACCCTGAAAGATCAGTCTGAATGAATTGAAAATTCTTACCTCAATGAAGTCGCTGGATAACACATGTATATTTGCTCCTATAAAAAAAAATTCTGGCACAGCCCAGGGCAATGCTGGCCGCTAGATTTGTCATGTATAAAAGGTAACAACTGATTTTTCTTTACGATAATCGGGATGACTATGGATTGGAGAAATTGCTAAATTCTTTAAATTCAGATGAATGATTGCCAAAAATTAATTTTATAAGAAAGATTATTATTAAAAGGTTTTTAAAGACTTTTACATGGGACTTAATATGACAATAGTACAAATTTAGCTGTAGCATATTAGATACGCGCGCGGCTGTTTTTACCTTATACTACATCGCTCAGGCACGACCGGCCCAACCGCCCGACTGCGAGCTGCCACCACTACCGCCGACACTGCTCCTACTTAAGCCGACATTGCTCTCCGGTCTGTGATTCTATTATAGCTTACATACAGCGGGCGTCCGTCCCCGGTAGCTGAGTGGTCAGCGCGACAGACTGTCAATCCAAAGGGCCCAGGTTCGATTCCCGGCTGGATCGGAGGGTTTCTCCGCTCAGGGACTGGGTGTTGTGTTGTCCTACTCATCATCATTTCGTCCCCATCGACGGGCAAGTCCCCGAAGTTGCGTCAAATCTTAAGACTTGCACCAGGCAAACGGTCTACCCGACGGGAGGCCCTCGTCACACGACATTTCATTTCATATCGCAGGCAGCGCGTGAGCAATCCATCGAAGTAACATCTGCTCGAGTGCGCTAGCAATAAATTCCTTAGTCATGAACATCATACATTAATTAAAGACTTTTTGGCCAGCATAATGTCAGGGCACGCCCACTGGTATAAGATTGGTGGGAATGACCATCTCAAACCGGCACAACCTATAATGTAGCAGATAGTGTACTGTAGTTGATTAGCGTGGAATACCTTTAATGCGTAATCATAGTAGTTAAAACAACGTAGTCAGGATGTAGCAGATCAGTCACTAACACACTACTTGTAGATTGCCGGCAGTTGTGGCCGAGCTGTTCTAGGCACTCCAGTCTGGAACCGCGCGACCGCTACGGTCGCAGGTTCGAATCCTGCCTCGGGCATGGACGTGTGTGATGTCCTTAGGTTAGTTTGGTTTAAGTACTTCTAAATCTAGGGGATTGATAACCTCAGATGTTAAGTCCCAAAATGCTTAGAGCCAATTTTTGAACTTGTAGATTGTACGTCAGCTGCAGCAATCTGTTGTTGTAACATAAATAAGCACCCCTAATTATAAAAGCAGTGTGTAAAAATAAAGAATGGATAAAGAATTTTTAAAAAAGAAGAAAGTGTCAGCAACGCTAACCGCGAATCTCATAGCGAGTCACACCCTGGCAGCCGGATTCTGCAGCGGTCTGCCGGACTGCACGCCATACACCTAAGTGTGACGTCACTGACTACTAATGTAGTAGCTCAAGTTGAATAAAAGTCTTTTACCTTCCAGCTTTATTTTGCTAGCCAACACACGCCAGTAATACTGACTCCATCCACCGCCACACCTAAGCCTCTACACCCTTAATGGTCAATTAGAAAATGGTTCAAATGGCTCTAAGCACTATAGGACTTAACACCTGAGGTCATCAGTCACCTAGACTTATAACTACTTAAACCTAACTAACCAAAGGACATCACACACATCCATGCCAGCGACCGTAGCACCAGCGCTGTTCCGGACTGAAGCGCCTAGAACCACTCGGCCACAGGCGCTGGCAGTGTTCTGTTACCTCCGGGCAATTACATTGTGGGAAGGTGAAAGAGCCTGCGCAAGACGCGGTAGCACAGAGAACTCCTTCAAACCATTCTCCAGATTCAAGGCCACAAAACAGTTACACTTTCACAGTTTCAAAATACATTAAATATTTTCTTTCTTTAATACTAGGCCGGCGAGGGTGGTCGAGCGCTTCTAGGCGCTACAGTGTGGAACCGCGCGACCACTGCGGTCGCAGGTTCGAAACCTGCCTCGGTCAGGGATGTGTGTGATGTCCTTAGGTTAGTTAGGTTTAAGCAGTTCTAAGTTCTAGGGGACTGATGACCTCGGATGTTATATCCCACAGTGGTCAGAGCCATTTCAACCATTTAATACTAGCAGTCCGCCGTGGCTTCGCATGGCTAACACTCAGTAAGTATTTACAGCCAATTAGTCTGTCTGGTGAAGTGATTCATTTGTTTCCACGCCACAGCGTAGAATTATGCATAAGACTCTGAGAACAATCTTTGTTATTGAATGACATTAGTTCCAAACAACTGCAATAATTTAAGCAAACCATGCTACGGGATACCTTAGGAGGCATGAATGTTACCTGTTCCTTTTGTAATTGCCGTTTGGAGTAACATCTCATGCCAATGATACAAGTTCGTCATTATTTAAGTAATATGTTAACAACCAATGCAAATCTTAAATGCTTGGTGTTCCGCGGTTTTCAGATACTTATTAAATGACGCCTTCAGTAAAACATGAGGTACGTTATAAATGTTTGATTTGCCAAGACCTGTTTTTGGGTTTATAACCCACCTTCAGTGGCATCTTATGCAGATGAACAAACAACTGCATGTGCATAGATTTCCACAAAATAACTTTTGCATATGGCAGCAGTAACAGTTTACTTACATTATGTGCTTCTATAGCTAAGACGTACATGTCAGTTAATACGACATGATCTGAAGTATGTCCATAACATAATACACAGTTATTCGTCATGTTACTGATGTAAAATCTTGGGCGGCGACAGTTCTGAAAAACGTTTGACGTAACTCTCATGTACATTCAATGCCTTTACAGTGCCTGTCTTTTGTTATTTGTAAGACCATATTTATAAATATCTGTGACATGATTTCATATATGTAAAGATATGTTTTGTGGGTACTACTTGGCTATCGAACTTCAACTGTCTGAACGTGCAGACCAAGGACGTTCTTATTTCGTTTCTTATCTGCCGCGAAATACCACAGGAACCCAAACTAAAGGAAGCTCCCACATCGACCTGTTACACTATAAGTTGATGTTAATGTTCAAGGCGAGAATTAGCAAAGCATTCTTATCACTTACAAACCGGTGGAAATTGTTTTGCCCAACTTCAACGTGGCTGGACGATGGAGATGACAAGCATCTGCAGGCATGCCCAAGTTTCATGCTCTGAGATCAGAGATCTGCATGCAAGTAGTGTACAGTAACAATACACCGAAGTATCAAAAACAGATGTAAAAGAAGACAGATGATATAGACTTCTTGACCCGTCAGTTCCGTGTTTACTCCATGTGACAGTTATGTAAAAAGTTATCGACAGTTGCCACAACCTAAGATTTCGCAGCAATAACATACATGAGAAAGTGTGTACTATGTTGTCGGACGCACTTTCGATCCGATCGTATAAAGTGAAAGACTCGTCAATGCTACTGAAGTACATAACGTAGGTATACTTATAATCAGCACTATGTGTCAAGTTATTTTGTAGAAACAGATACACATACAGTTGTATGTTCCTCTATATGTGATGCCACTGATGATCGGCTATAAACGCGAAAAACAGTTGGCGAATAAAACATCACTAGTGCAGCTGTAGCCATCTGCTAGGAATTTCTGAACGCCGTTGCATCCCTTGTTTTTCAGGTGTCAAGAAAATAAAGTAGCTGTCTCCTTCTTTAAGATGTTCTCGAACCCACAACGTTTATGGGTACCGCTGCCTCGTTTCAAGTGGTGCATTTTGGGTCATAGAGTGATGCGCATGAAAAGAAGCTTGATATCGAAGTGCTTAAACAAATAATATATATGAAATTTGTAAGTCGCATTCACGCTGGGCGAGCCATGCCACACACGATCCTCCTATTGTCGCTAAGTCAAACGAAGAAAGGCTTTCGCGCACACAGTTTGGCTGTGGCTACATCGCGCTGCACAGAACTGTGGATCCAAGGAGTCTACCGTTTACTGCTAGGCAGCAGTGGCATCGTTTTGCTAGCTACGGTTAGCAAACTGATGATAGTTCGGTTAATTCGCTCGAAATACGAGTGCTATCCAGAAAGTTATAGACATTTCTGTCCATCGCATCTGTGGGTGGGGCTAAAGCCGCCATGTTGGTGCTATAACGTTCCTACACTTCAGTACGCATCCAGCGGTGATAGCGTGTAGTCTGTCCCTCTCCTACTTTGCATTTGGTGACTTGTTAAAATGTGCACTGCAATAGAAAATTCTGCCACTTGTCAGGTGCGGTTTGTAAGTTTTTGTTGGGAAATACTGCAAACCCCTTGAAATATATTTCGACCTTTGTGATGTGTACGGACAATGAATAATGAGTGAAGGTTGAGTGAGGCAAGTGGTGCGCTCATTTTAAAAACAGCCTTAGCAATGTTATCGATGAGGACAGCGGTGGTTAGCCTAGCCTTGTGATTGACGGACTGGTGATGAAAAATCAACAACAAAATTGGTGAAAATCGTCATTTCTCGATTATGGGACTTTCGCAACATTTTCCCCAAATTTCGCAGAGTTTTGGTGCGTGATGTCGTGACGTGGAAGCTTGGTTACCACAAATTTTGTACTAGGTGGGTTTCCAAAATCCCATCTCAGGTGGCAGATTTCTATAGTACGGTACTGAACACTTTGTGCCACTATACAAGTCCATCAATTTGAATGGCGATAATGCACAAAAATAGCTTAAGAGTGACGCTTTAAAATGTATACGATAAAATTTGATTTTTCCATTTTATTAAATTGTATTTGAAAGAGTCTGTCGCTTTCTGAATAGCCCTCTTATTTATAAATTATTAGGTGACAAACCGGGCGTTGCTCAGGTTTTCCTTTTGCCAATTCCATATCTGAAAGGAAAATATATTGTTTGTAGTGGAGCATTCGAAATAATTTGACTTACGTACATTCGTCAGAACACCTTTCAAATTGTCAAACGGTCGTACAAAGAAATGTGCATAATGTACAACTGTATACGAACAGCATGTAAATCAACAAACATGATCCCGGACAGCTTATGTACGCTGGGCGCAGCTGCTTCGTGCGCCTACAACACGATTTTGTAAACTCTCTATGGCAACGACTCTTCTTAGACGGCTTCATAGAAGGCTACTGTTTTCGCCTACAGACGTTTGCGCTTCGCAGTTGAATGCTATCAAAAGCGCCGCAATGTGTCATAGATTTCTTTAACTTTACACAACTGTACGAGTGTCATAGTAATTAACTATCAAATCTTGGTCAATGATGAGGCATTTTTCAGGCATCTCAGTGTTTATGTGTCGTATCTCCGGAACTATGTGTCATTCAATGACGTATCTGTGTAGGTTCATTCAGCGCCATATATGCTGCGAAATATGTTGCAAACGAAGTTAGTAACACAGGAGTAATGAAGTTGAATTTTTTCTCGCATCTCAGTGTTCATGACATAATACCTCCAGATCTATCTGTCACACAATGATACAACTTTGTAGGTACATGCAGTGGCACATGAGGATAATGTTCGCATAACGTTTTGAGAATAGTGTTAGTAGAAAAGATGTGACTTAAACGTCATGCAAAGGGCGGCAGTTTCTCACGCATCTCACTGTTTATGTCTTCATATCTCCTGAACTGGTAAGATGATGTGTTATTGTAGGTGCATTTAGCAGAATACGTGGATACTGTATGCGAAATTCATTGCGAATGCAATTAGTATTACAGAACTAACACATTTAAACGTCATGTATTGTGCGGCAGCTTTTGACGCATCTCATTGTTTACTAAATCAGATCTCCTGAACTGTGACAAGTTTATGGTTCTTACACCTACAACGATTTGTTGCCTGACAGTAAACCATATACGTACCAAGTTTAGCTGAAATCGCTCCGAGGACAGGAGGAGATGTGGAACATGGACACACACATACATACACACGTACAATTGCCGGCCGCTGTGGTCGAGCCGTTCTAGGCGCTTCAGTCCCAAACCGCGCTGCTGCTACGGTCGCAGGTTCGAATCCTGTCTTGAGCATGGGCGTGTGTGTTGTCCTTAGGTTAGTTAGATTTACGTGGTTCTAAGTCTAGGCGACTGATGACCTCAGATGTTAAGTCCCATAGTGCTTAGAGCCATTTGAGCCACTTTTTGTCCTGCACGAAACTTGATTACGCTACGGAGGAATACTGAAGCGCAAACGTTCAATCACTACCAACAAATCACGGAACTGGTCGAAAATGGTCCATCATATGAACGTCTCGTGGAATAGCACCCCAGAGGTTCTCAACACGATTGTTAACGGCAATAGTAGTAGACTGTTATTCAAAACACATCTAAAACCGTTGTCAACAATGGGGTGGGTATCTTGCTGAGGACGCAAGTTTACTGTGGGGTATTACAGGCTACATATCTGAGAGTAGGTTCTCCTCATCCCCCCTCCCCCTACTTTTTTCACAACCTTCTTCCTACAACATAAAAATAAATGATCGTCTTCGGTAAACGGCGTCCTGTTCATATGTGGAATGTGTAAGCTGATGCAGTTCTTTAAACATATGCACTTAGCCATCAACGTGAACCAAACATTACCGTGGTTCATCAGTGCGGCCCAATAGTGGTGTTTCTGTGCCACATGGTATACACCACTAAACGGTACGCCAGTAGTGCAGTGATATACGTAGCACCATCAAGTAAGGAGATAGCTTCACATTCTTTCATTTGTTATCTTCGAAAGCAAATTTAACGGTACAAGGGTACAATGCAAAGCATAGTGTAAAATGGAGAAAGCACACAGTGAGCTGCTGATTATCGCCCCTTACAAATTTCGGTTCAAAATGGTTCAAATGGCTCTGAGCACTATGGGACTTAACATCTATGGTCATCAGTCCCATAGAACTTAGAACTACTTAAACCTAACTAACCTATGGACAGCACACAACACCCAGCCATCACGAGGCAGAGAAAATCCCTGACCCCGCCGGGAATCGAACCCGGGAAACAAATTTCGGCATCACTGTTGTCCACAGTTTCATTTTTCTTCATTTCTGCAAAATAGAGTTTTAAAAGTTTACTTCAGTACTGATTTATTAATAACACATGCATCAGCTAAGGATTTAGATAGATTTCCTCCATGAACTCACTAGGTGTCGGTAATCGCTTGGTACAAAAAGGAGATGAAAGGAATAAATTATTAAACTACTTGCTGAAATCTAGTTACTCCGAATTTTTTATGTGAAAACTGTTAAAATATTTTCAATAAAGGACAATTTATTACCATTCTACACATTTATTCTCCATATCCACATATTTACGTGTCAACATGGTCGCCCAGGCGACCAACACATTTCTCCCGGCGAGATGCTAGTTTGTTGAAACCGTCACTGTAGAAGGACTGACTGTTGACGGAGTCAAAACCTCACCGGAGTCACAACCTTACCGTTTCATCAGTATCAACGTGAAGTCCTCGAAGATGATTTTGAAGTTGTAGAAACAAATGAAAATCGGATTGGGGCCAAGTCGGAACTGTTTGGAGAACGTTCGATAACTATGAATCAAAGGCGTCGCATTTTTGCAGGTGTCCCAGCACTACTGTGAGATCTGACATTGGTGTACTGGAGGAGAGGGAGACCCTACAGTCTTTCGGCTGTAAGATTTTATTAATTGTAATGTTTTCATTTGCAAGTGTAGTTTCTCGTCGGTAGTCATTTCCTTTAAGTAAGGCAAAAGACAGGTCAAAAACAAGTCATCACGATCCTTTCGCGGTACTACACAACTTTAACTATGTGTCCAAACTTTTATCTACTCTCTTTTAATTGGGTCCTGGAGTTCCCTTTTACTTGCCTTAGCAGTGGAAGGGTTAGGAGTAGTGTTTAGGTGGTGGTCCACTCTCTTCATGATGCTTTCCCGCTTCATCATCCTCAAGAACAGAGGCATCATTCATATTTCCTGAGGTCCTGAAATTAAAAGAAATATTTTTGGAAAAACCCACATGTCACTTTTTACTGTGCAAATGTTTGTCATTTGATAAGTATGTAGTAAGTCGGTATTGAGCAGGTAATTAACTGCAATACCCAATGGGATATATTTAAAAGTTATAAAACTGCAGAAGAAAGTTTTTACTTACTGCTTCAATTTCATGGCTTGTTGCAGGAAGGACATCTGTCTGTAGTAGTCATGTGGTTTTTTTGCTGTCGTTGCACTGCCACTCGTTTTAGCTTTTAGTAATCCTTTCAGGCTGTCACTGTATGCATCTCGCTTATTTGTCCACCGTTTTTGTACTTCTTTTCCTGTGGGAACGTTAAAAACAATTATTCTTACACCTACACGTTGAAATTAATTAATCTTCTCCGATCTCATAATGTGGTTTAGACTCTGCTTATTTATAACAGGTATCTTGAGACGGGATGCTCCTTGAAATCTCGGCACTATGAGTTTTCACTAGGACGCTCAACTGTTGCATATATAATTGAAGACACATGCAGAGAAATCTGAAACTGCGCACAACCAAAGTACATGCTAATGCCAACGGAAAAGGTCTTACAAGAAATAGCTCTGAATTTTGAGATAACTACAAACTTTCCTGCATAGGTGCCATTGACGGTAAGCACGTGCAGTTGGTGATGCCTTGGAATAGCAGAAGTGATTTTTTTAGTCATAAACAGCTTCATTCCATAGTGCTTATGGCAGTTGCAAATTGTGACTTGCTTCCGATACATCGGTATAGGACGATATGGACAGGACGGTGATTGAAATAGGCGCCAAACATTTGACTAATGAACCAAACAATGAAAATGTGCCTCTCGTATTTATAGGTGACGAAGGTTTTGCTCCTGATAAACACTTGATGAAGCCTTTTGCAAGAAAATCACTCACATTCTTGAGGAGATTCTTTAATTATGGGCTGAGTAGAACAAGACGTGTAGTAGAATGTTAGTTTGGCATCATTGTTAACAAGTGACGAATTTTCCGCTGGGCCATTGATGATAAAATTAACTTGGCAAAAAATATTATAAAAACTTGTTGAGTGCTGCATAACTTTGTGCGAAAGCATCATAGCTATCGGCTTGAAGGTTTAACTTGTTCTCTGGAATCTATGGAAAACGTAGGACTAAGAGGTAGCAACCGTGGTTGTGACATTAGAGATACATTTTGCAACTATTTCTGCCTGTAGGAGGAGCGGTTTAGTGACAAAATGCATACATTGTAGGGAAATATTACTAGACGTCTGCAGATTAGGATGTCACTGTTGTCATAAGCTGTTCTTAGGAGTTGATACATTTCATGTTCACATTGTCATGTTACACTGTTTGGTTTATGACTTAAATACATAATGCTACGAATACGGTCACAAGCATACCGTTCTTTCAAACAACTCTTTGTAGTTTCCCATTTTAACTTTTGGAATAACGTACTCCATAAAAGCTTAAGTTTTCGATTTCTTTCAACTGTATGCTCGTAACTGGTTTTTTATCTTTGGTAATATTAGTTTAAGATATTAGTAAGAAAAATTTGAACAAATTAAGAGTAGCTATCTTTCTGACAGTTTTGAAATATTGAAAATAGTCTGAAAATACGTCTAAAACATTATATTGAAACATGCAAAATTTCAACACAATTAATTTAATTGTTTTACTCCAACAGGTTCGTATGCATGTCAAACTATTAGAAGGAGAAAGAAAAATAAAAATTAAATTACCCCTTTAGTAGTTTTCTAGGTGAAAGCTCTGACGATTGTCATGAAACCTGGCATGCTCCTATATAAAAGTAAGTACGTATGTCACTTACCTATTGCATTTTGTGCATCCAGTGATAACGAGTTCCACCTGTCAGCACCAACAACATCTGCACTCACCTTCTTCCATGCTTCTGTCTTCAGAAGACGACCTTTATAATCTAGCGAGTTTATGTTGTAGAGACAGGAATCCCCCAAGACGGTCTTTCAATATCAGAAACATTCAGAAACTGAGGGTTTCTCAGCAAGCGTTCAGAAAAGCATTTAGGTGTGAGTAATACATCTAGCATTAAATTAAATGTGGTAAATGCCACACGTTACAAGTCAAGAGATGGGCTTCATACGGCAGTTTCAGCGAAAAATCTGTTGATAACGACTTTTCAATTCGGCTTCTTAACTTCTATTTACACGAGGATGATTCTTAACGTACAGCATAAATCGACATTATCGGAAGTCATAGTTTGAGAAAAACACAAGTCCGTAGCATGGATCATTATATCTTAGTGATCGACAACATTTTATTGTATTTTTATCCATTTCCTCATGTATGTACTTTCGTTTACTTACATTTTTACTGCACCAATTTATTGCCGACACTTTCTGGGGTGTCTTATAATACGGTTCACAACTTTTCGGAACGAACCAACTAAAGAAGAGTCACGTAGGAAATTAATTTATCGCATCCTTGTGCGATATAATTTGTATTTATTTTCTTTAACACGCTTATTTGATGCGCTTATACCAAACCAGCATCTTCGGAATATCTCCTCAAACAGTCCTAACTCGACCTGTCGTGTTCATCATAATCGGAAAGAGAGAATACGGAGCTCTGGAACAATAATTACTAAATTATCAATACCCATATTGATGTATAATGTGTTTCAGAAGGCGACCCATAGTGTGAATAATACCTGTCAAGTAAATTGACTTTACGACAAGGATAACAATGCAGCTGAAAGTGAACTTTCAGTGCTGGTCTCAGAGATTTTGTGTCTGCCATTTAGACGGACTCCGAAATGAATTGGATATTCGAAATCACGCAATATTTAAGGATTTTCTGGGAGTTGACTTTTCGGTAGTTGTGACAAAACAACGTAGAACAACTGTTAGGATAGAATCTTAGATATTTAAGTAGGTATTAGTATTTAAGTGTGTATTGGTGGTATCACTTCTGTACAATAATTTCAGGAAACAAAGTTTATTTATTGTTACTCAACAACCATATGCTTTTCTAAGACTTCCGTTACCCGTAAACCCATATTTAACCTTATCAAAAATCTTACACAAAGATTTACTAATATATTCTCCAAAGTTTCTGCTTTTCAGTTTGTCATTGCTTTTTTTACTACTAAGTTTTTCGAAACGAAAGAGGATTGCTTACACAGCGCCTATGTCTGATAGATACCATTCACTAATTATTTTGGTTTCAAGCAGCAAATCATTTGATACACCGAAGAAAGAAAATCTGAGACCATCTGTAGCGAATAATTTTTTTTTTTCCATTACATGATGATATTCTACGGAAAACATTACGACATAAACCATAGTTGATCAGACGATTAGAATATCAATAATATTAAGCAGTGATTACAACAGCTTATAAGAGAGAAAGAATCCTCTAGTTGCCAGGACTCTTTCTAGTTACGGATATTCTCGTGGTAATTTCAGAGACTCAAAACCTACCATACGATAAAAAAAAGTGCATGCAGAGCTTTGCGTTCTTACGGGACTTCGAACTCTTAATTTTCTAAACATTCATAAATTTCAGAGATGAATGGAAGATAACACACTATTATAGTCCACCTATGTCATTTAAGGACAACGATTCACTTAATAGGAAAACAGTGGTTCCCTTTCCCACTCTCTCTCATTCCGGATTGGTGCTGTCAATCAAATTAACAGTTTAGCGAATCTACTGCATCTGTGAGGTTTTTTCTTTTCCTTCCAGAGCGAATACTCGCTGTCGCTGCAAGATAGATATGAAAATTTAGGGAAGATTCTAGAGGTGGTTTAATAATAGGCTTACCGACATAACAACGAATTTGGTCTTAAGTGATCCTTCCCCGAGGAAGAAGAAGAAGAAGAAGAAGAAGAAGAAGAAGAATGAATATTCGTCTCTCTGTTCGGAACACCGGGATACAATATGTTACAAAAAGGTACGGCCAAGCTTTCAGGAAACATTCCTCACACACAAAGAAAGAAAATATGTGGACATGTGTCCGGAAACGCTTACTTTCCATGTTAGAGCTCATTTTATTACTTCTCTTCAAATCGCATTAATCATGGAATGGAAACACACAGCAACAAAACGTACCAGCGTGACATCAAAGACTTTGTTACAGGAAATGTTCAAAATGTCCTCTATTAGTGAGGATACATGCATCCACCCTCCGTCGCATGGAATCCCTGATGCGCTGATGCAGCCCTGGAGTATGGCGTATTGTATCACAGCCGTCCACAATACGAGCACGAAGAGTCTCTACATTTGGTACCGGGGTTGCGTAGACAAGAGCTTTCAAATGCCCCTATAGATGAAAGTCACGAGGGTTGAGGTCAGGAGAGCGTGGAGGCCATGGAATTGGTCCACCTCTACCAATCCATCGGTCACCGAATCTGTTGTTGAGAAGCGTACCAACACTTCCACTGAAATGTGCAGACGCTCCATCGTGCATGAACCTCATGTTGTGTCGTAAAGGCACAAAGGCACATGTTTTAGCAGCACAGGTAGAGTATCCCGTATGAAATCATGATAACGTGCTCCATTGAGTGTAGGTGGAAGAACAAACTAAAATGAGCTCTAACATGGAAATTAAGCGTTTCCGGACACATGTCCACATAACAGCTTTTCTTTATTTGTGTGTGAGGAATGTTTCCTGAAAGTTTGGCCGTACTTTTTTGTAACACCATATATATGGGTGGTCCATTAGTCGTGACCGGGCCAAAAGTCTCAAAAAATAAGCGTCAAACGAAAAAACTACAAAGAAAGAAACTTTTTTAGCTTGAACGGCGAAACCAGATGGCGCCATGTTTGACGCGGTAGATGATGCTGCCATAGGTCAAACGGATATCAACTGCTTTTTTTAAAATGGAACCCCCATTTTTATTAGATATTCGTGTAGTACTTGAATAAATATGAATGTTTTAGTTGGACCACTTTTTTCGCTTTGTGATAGATGGCGCTGTAATAGTCACAAACATGTGGATCACAATTTTAGACGAACAGTTGGTAACAAGTAGGTTTCTTAAATTAATATGCAGAACGTAGGAAAATTTGAACATTTTATTTCTGTTATTCCAATGTGACACTTGCACCTTTGTGAACTTATCATTTCTGAGAACGCATGCAATAAATGCCCACAATGATGTCCGTCAACCTCAATGCATTTGGCAGTACGTGTAATGACATTCCTCTCAACAGCGAGTAGTTCGCCTTCCAGCAAGGTTCCCACATGCACTGACAATGCGCTGACGCATGTTGTCAGGCGTTGTCGGTGGACCACGATTGCAAATATCCTTCAACCTTCCCCACAGAGAGAAATCCGGGAACGTCAGACCCGGTGAACGTGCGGGCCATGGTATGGTGCTTCGACGATCAATCCACCTCTCAGGAAATATGCTATTCAATACCGCTTCAACCGCACGCGATCTATGTGCCGGACATCCATCATGTTGAAAGTACGTCGCCATTCTGTCATGCAGTGAAACGTCTTGTAGTAACATCGGTAGAACATTACGTAGGAAATCAGCATGCATTGCACCAGTTAGATTGCCATCGATAAAATGAGGGCCAATAACCCTTTCTCGCCGTCCGCGGTGGCCAAGCGGTGCTAGGCGCTTCAGTCCGGAACCGCGCGTCTGCTTCGGTCGCAGGTTCGAATCCTGCCTCGGGCATGGATGTGTGTGATGTCCTTAGGTAAGTTAGGTGTAAGTAGTTCCAAGTTCTAGGGGACTCATGACCTCAGATGTTAAGTCCCATAGTGCTCAGAGCCATTTGAACCAATCATCCTTCCTCGCATAATGCCGCACCTTACATTAACCCGCCAAGGTCGCTGATGTTCCACTTGTCGCAGCCATCGTGGATTTTCCGTTGCCCAATAGTGCATATTATGCCGGTTTACGTTCGCTGTTGGTGAATGACGCTTCGTTGCTAAATAGAAAGCGTGCTAAAAATCAGTCATCATTCCGTAATTTCGCTTGTGCCCAGTGGCAGAACTCTACACGACGTTCAAAGTCGTCGTCATGCATTTCCTGGTGCATACAAATATGGTACGGGTGCATAATGTAGAATTCTCAACACCGACGTGTTTGAGATTCCCGATTCTCGCGAAATTTGTCTGCTACTGATGTGCGTATTTGCCGCGACAGCAGCTAAAACACCAACTTGGGCATCATCATTTGTTGCAGGTCGTGGTTGACGTTTCACATGTGGCTGAACACTTCCCGTTTCCTTAAATAACGTAACTATCCGGCGAACGGTCCGGACACTGGGATGATGTCGTCCAGGATACCGAGCAGCATACATAGCACACGCCCGTAGGGCATTTTGATCTCAATAGCCATAGATCAACACCATATCGACCTTTTCCGCAGGTGATAAACGGTCCATTTTAACACGGGTAATTTATCACGAAGCAAATATCGTCCGCAATGGCGGAATGTTACGTGATACCACGTCCTTATACGTTTGAGACTATTATAGCGTTATCTATCACAAAGCGGAAAAGTGGTCCATCTAAAACATTCATATTTCTTTACGTACTACACGAATATGTAATAAAAATCGGGGTTCCTATTTTAGAAAACGCAGTTGACGTCCGTTGGGCCTATGACATACAAGATAACATTATGCATAATTTAAGAGGACAGGATTAAACCCGAGGTTTTGCAACAGATCAGCGTTTTACTTTTTCATTTATTTAATTTTGGGATATGTTACAATACAGCATCACCGGTCAATTGCGGTCTATGTTGGTGGGGCAATAAATTTATCGACATTGGGTCACTCTGGTTGTATAACTATATAGCTTTCCCAGCGACAAACTGACCGCGAGAAAGACTATGCAGCCATTGAATGCAACAAGAGAAGATGTGCTCACGCAATGCATTTTCGTTATTTCTAGCCACGTTCCATTTCATTTCAAACAACTATATACCCAGTTCGCCTAGTATAATTCAACGGAGTGCAAGGCTAGTCGCTTCAAGACTGGACTGAATCTGGAATATCCATGCCTTTCACATGGTCAAGTTCAAGTGAAAAACTTGCAAAATTACTTTTTGCTTAAGGCGGAAAGGCCAGAAGCATTGTTTATCCTAAAGCACTTGAATAAACATATACGCTTATGGGGCTATGATGCAGATCATACGTTTGTTTATCTTCTACAAATACAAATGTCTGCTTCATTTCTGTGTTTATGCGTCCAATATAATTCCCAATAACTGAAAGAGGCACTACAACGCATTCGGGAATTAGATAGGCAAAATTAAAAATGTTAGTTATTTTATCGCTTACGTCATTCAAGAAAGGAATATCACACCTTGTAAAACGAGAGTGTGGACTAGAAGTTGCACTTTGCGTAGGCGTCTGTTACTAGATCTCATTTCGTCGGCCCGATAAGGCACCGGCTTCTGCCTTCTACATGATACCCCCGGCGTCGTGGAGGCACAGCTAATAATTTTCTGAGCTTAAACCAATTTTAGAGATGACTTCCAGATATTTAACGAGAAAACCAATTAACTGTGGAAATGCTCTTTACGTCTGATTAGGCCAAGGTTCAATTTCCTCCCAGCTAACAGAATTTCTCTCCGCTCAAGCTGCTGAGTGTTCATTCTTGCTTGAATACTTCGTATCGACGTAGGAATGCGCCGTGCTACGTCAGGAGCGGAACCGCGCAGTCGGTGGCATGAGATGGTCGCGTCGACGAACGTTATGCTATTGGTGAGGACTAACATTTTTACGCTGATTTCAAATCTGTTCTTAATTCTGCACTATCAAGTACATTTATATCAGTATGGAATATTTTTTTTTGTATTTTTGTTACATGAATTTTATCAGGCAGCAAGATGGGTACACGAAATTACCCTGCTTTGTATGTGAGTGGGTAGCATGACGAGTCAAATGCGCTGCAGTGTGACGGTTTGTGTAAACCGCGATTTTTGCGTCTGGACCAAGAAACATCTTCTGTGATGCGCGTACACATTAGGAAAAAAAAAAAACATTCCTTATACCCTATGATCTTAAACTAGGCTTGAAAAAGTAGTTTGAATGGTCTGTTCCGAAGGTCGCTTCTGCTATAAGTAGCTTTCTACAACATCTCACCAGTCGAGAATAGTTGAAGCAGGAATTTTTGTTTGGCCTCCGATTTTAGGTCTGAAGAATGATCATGAATTTGAGATTGCACTCAATGTTGGATGAAAGATACATGAGCCGACCGCGGTGGCCGAGCGGTTCTAGGCGCTTCAGTCCGGAACCGCGCGACTGCTACGGTCGCAGGTTCGAATCTTGCCTCGGGCATGGATGTGTGTGATGTCCTTAATATAGTTAGGTTTAAGTAGTTCTAATAAGTTCTAGGGGACTGATGACCTCAGATGTTAAGTCCCATAGTGCTCAGAGCCATCTGACCCATCTGAAAAGATATATGGATTGCCTTTGAGTCTCTTATGTAATGTAAATGGAAGGTAAAAAACAACTTGAGTCAAAACCGAGTTTCAAGTAATTTGGTTGTAACACAGTTTACAATCCGCTTTAAAAGCTCACATACTACTTCGTTGTAAACCTGGGGCATTTTCGTGATAAGCAAGGAAAATGCTTCCACCAGAATACTAAGGAGTTGGAGAAATTTTATCACTTCATTGGATGAATGTATGAAGGTTGTTGTATGTAGAACTGGGAGAGTAATATTCGTGCAGATTCTGCGAGGGAAGAAAAGGAGAGAGTTTGAAAATTAAATGTTGCTAAGAGAACTATTTGTAATATTTTAGCATATATCTGAAATAATAAAACAATAATTATAAAAAGTATAGAACCTGACTGGAATTTAATTTCAAGACTTTTGCTTCAATTACTTCTGTCTACCTCCAGTGACGTCTTATTTTGCAAAAAATGGAACAACGTGAAAGAAATTTTAAGAATCAGCATTAGGACACTGATTCTAAATGCTATTGAGAAGTAATGAGGTGAAAATTGATAGATGCAAGCTTAGTGAAACACTGATAACCGAAAACTTTATGATCGTTACAATTATGGTTTAGCAGTTACATCCTCTTACATTCGAAATATATTGCAGTTTTAAGATGATCAGTTACCAGAATGAATATATGACAAATTACCTGTGGCAAAGCCCTTTGACAGATATGAAAAGTAATTAAAAAGAAATATAGGGTGTGGACGTCTATAACGGTAGGGTGGGTGAAAACTAAATCCTTAAAAAAGACAGGTAAAACTGGAAACTGAAGTGAAAGTGGGTACTTAATGAAAGTGCTAGTAAAGTAATAATTCAAAGGAACTCACAAACATGATCTCTAGATATATCTTCTAAACACTAATTTAAGCGTAGGTAGTTCCTTTACTTAGTTCTTATGGTACTTAGTGCATATATTGTTGTGCTTCCCAAGGTATTTGGTACATTAACAGGCCACAGGTTGCCTCAGTGCGATGCACTACTAAAACTATCTATCCATTTACTTACGTAATTTTCTGCGTTGGATGGATGCGGCGTCCAAGTACCCATTTATTTTTTCGAAAAACGGCTTCCGTGGGTTTTATAAGTATCTTCAACGTACGCTGTGATGAATTTCACAACAACAATAGAGACAAACCCGTCCACCATCAACTATGTCGATACTTTTGTAGGTCCGTAACGTTGATAACGCAGACAATGAGCTTTTTTGTAATTTATGTTCCTCCATTCCTATCCTGAAAGACTAAGAATGAACTTGAACACTATAAGTGTATGCGATATTTTTATGTCAAGAAAGGGTATGGTGTTGTTTTCTTTCTGTTAAAGGGTGAATTGAATATAACAGATGCAAATCAATCTGCATCCTGTACAGGCTGTGATATCATACATAGTCAACCACAAGGAAGAAAACCAGCAGAAGACATCACTAATTTGGATTTCTAGCCATACACTGCCCCCCTCCTGCCCCCCCTCCCAAATGCCACACCAACAGCTACAGCAACAAACAATGAACAAAGAGTTCTACATTATCTAGTTTAAGACTGTTTATTTTTAAGTAACATTTCTCTGTATATATGTATGTACAAACGCCTGAAGATGAACAGAACATTTCCAAACGCATTGTATTATGTTAGATTAAACATAAAATAAAAAAGTGACTGGTAGCAGAAACAGAAACAAATAATTATCCCACATAGTCACCTTTCACACGCATTTCCATTATGGCTGAAAGTAACTATGCCAAGTGGTTGAAAGATGAGTGATGTGGCAAGTAAAAGGTGACCTCATTCCAATTAGCATGTTTCCTTGAGTTTGCGAGTTAGAGACGGTTGACTTGAAAGAGTTTTGTGTATGTATAGAATTCAGTTTTAAACTTGGGGACAGCATTACAGCAACGAACCAGATGTTGCATCAAGCTTTTGGGAACCACTTTTGGGGGAAAGCCCAGATTTACGACTGTTACAAGCGCTTCTCAAAATGGAGAACACGGACTGATGGTGACCGTTTCCGGTGGCCGTCAACTGGTATCGCAAAGCAAAGTGATAAAGTGAGAGATCTGAGTCTGAACGTTCTCATACACATCATACAATATCTTGGAACTCTTTGTGACGTGCTCTGTAAGAAAAACTGAACAAGAGAAGAATTACGGGGTGAAGAATATACCACTACTGCTTCAAGACTCAGAAGTAATATCGTGTGAAAGCCTACATGGAACTTGAATAACTGTTGTTAGACAATCCGAACTTTCAGTGGTGGTGGTGGTAGTTTGGTTTGCAGCTATGAACCTGATACTAAGCAGCAATCGTGCTGCTGGCAGAGCCCTCCTTAGGTTGGATCAGAAACTCGATAACTGTATCATAAATAGTTTCTTAGCTTGATTTTTTCTGCTGTCGAGATTGTTTATAGAATAGTTCGTCCGTTCTGGCCAAGCGGAAAACAGAGTTTTATTGAGATGTTCTCAGCCTTTTGACAGAGGACATGAGAAGGAAACTTCCACAGAAGTGGCGTATGAACAACTGGCTAGTCTACCACGACAATGCGGGACCGCATAGATAATAGATTATTCAGGAATTTTAAAGTAAAAACCTCATTCGGTGGTCACCAGACGTAGCTTCGCGTGCCTTTTTGTTCCAGAAGATGGGAAGGGAAAGGATTTTATGAGTTAAAGGAGATTCAATGGGGTAACAGACGATACTAAATACCGCAACAAAGAAAGAATTCCAGGCTTTCAAAAGTAGCTGAAGCGTTTGAATCGGTCTTTTCGCTCGTAAGGAGACTAATTCGAAGATAGTAAGACTATAATTTTAATTATATTGTATTATATTATATATAAGGTGGTCTTAAAGAGTCTGAAAAGTTTTAAGTGTTGCAGGGTAGGTTGTGCAGAGAAATAATTATTAAAAAACAGTTTCGATGCATTGTGCCCTTTCCGGGTTAATTGGAAACGGAGTTAGCCAATCAGGCCGTTGCGTTAACAAATTCAAGCGTCTCGCCAGCGACGGCGTCGCCAAACGTAACCTTCCTTTCGTTAACTAAAACCGTGCAAGAATACGATACAAAACTTTAACATATGACAGTGGTAAGAATCGAACCAGGGCCAAAGGCTGAGCAGTCTCGTGTACTGTCATGTCCCTTAAAAGAACAACTGACAATAACTGCATCTGACAGGCCTCTTGAATTTGCCCGCGAAGCTACTTGATTGGGCAACATTAATGTTAATTAACAGGGGAACGTTGCCAAGCACCGAATATTTTTTGTTAACAATCATTTCTCAGCACAACCTAACATGCTACACCCACACAAGCATTCACATTGTTTCTATCTACCCTGCAAATTTTTTTTCATAATGCTGCATGTATGTAACTGATAATGAATTATTAGGGTTTGTACAGTCAATACATCAACCTTTCTCTTTCAGGCACCCTTACGCCAGACAAATTTAACTTCGTAGAATTATGTATAAGAAGCAGCAGCTCAAGAAGCCTAAGGTGCACGAACTATAAACCAAGACTGCATAACGAGCGAAACACCAGGGTTTCGCAAAGAGGTTAAAGAAATATGTAAAGAAAGAAGACGTGTGCCTGTTCAAAATATTAAATACTCACAACACAAGAGTGTTATAAACATTACAAAAGAACTCGTAAATAGACAAAATCTCTAGCTAATCGTTTTAAGAAGGAACACTGGGAAATTTTTCCCAAAAATATAGAAAATAACGTCTATGGGCTGCAGAAAACAATTTGGAGAACGATACGAAGGCAGAGGAACGAGTTCAATGATATTTTGAGAAATCATGGGTTGAATATTTAGCAGGACTGCTTAAACGTAAAAAACTACCAGAAAAGAGAAAGAAATCAGAGGTCGGTATACAAATAAATGTTGATGCAAATGCTTCACATGCATAGGTAGAAGAATTTGTAACTATGAAAGAAATATTAAATCTCCAGGGAAAAATCGGATTCCCAATAAATTACTGGACCATAGAAGATATCCACTAACTAAACAATTAACCATGTTAATTAATCACTTGCAATAAAGCTCCCGATGAAGGGAGAAAAGGAGATAAGGAAGTCGTGTGCAGTTACAGAGGAATAAATTTACTCAGTTCAGTTCTTTACCTCAGAAGAAAAATAATTGTAAATAAAGTTTAAAAATGTTACAACCATTGCAGAGGTTCCATTTGGTTACAGATCGGCTGGTCATGCTCAGGTGCAGTATTACATCATAGTAGATAGGTTGTAGAGAAGTCCATTTAATGGAACAGACTAGCTTATCTTTGTTTTACTATCTTACAGAAAACTTTTTATAGGATTCAGCTAACAGATATCGTCCACCTGCTCTATAGTCGAAGCATTGCTGCCAACATAATGCAAACAAGCGAAGACACTTATTCCCGCAACAACCTCTGAGCGAAAATTGTTCCATGTTAACTATGTGTTACCAGTTAATTGTGGTATGAGACTTGGTGACGTTTTGAGCCCATTACTTTTTTAATACAGCTGTGCACAAGGGGATAAAGAAGGTGTGAGCTGGTAGTGGTTATGGAATGGGTGAAGAAGGAATAAAAACGTTTGTTATGCTGATGATGCAGTTCTGAAAGCAATCAAGGTAGGTAATCTGCAGACACTGCCATCATTCTCTCAGCGTTACAATCGAAATTCTAAATGTAATAACAATCATTCAGAAAATCACTGTATTATCATATCTGTGGAACCACTGAATCAATAAGACCGAAGCTGGGAGTAAATGGAAAAATTATTCACAACTATGTATCGTTTAAATACTTTTGCATCGAATTTTCCACCAGTGGAAACGTCGAAAAGGAGGTTAGAGAACAAGCAACAAAAGCAAACAAAGTGGCAGTTTGTTTAAATGATGCAAGTCGGTAGCCGGCCGAAGTGGCCGAGCGGTTCTAGGCGCTTCAGTCTGGAACCGCGCGTCCGCTACGGTCGCAGGTTCCAATCCTGCCTCGGGCTTGGCTGTGTGTGATGTTCTTAGGTTAGTTAGGTTTAAGTACTTCTAAGTTCTAGGGGTCTGATGACCTCAGAAGTTAAGTCCCATACTGCTCAGAGCTATTTTTTTGCAATTCCGTAAAAGAAACAAACAGGAAATGCTGCAGGGGCACGAATATAAAAAGCAACTGAGGGATCGATAACATACACAGTAGGGATAAATCTTGAAACATCAAAAACTAGAAGACTTTTGAAAACCTTGGAAATGAAAATTCTGCGGAAGATTTTAAGGAAAACACTTAAAGAAAAAATGAAAGTTTTACGAAAGAATGCAAAGGGGACTGCATTAGAGAGTGGTTTACATGAGACAAAGCGCGAATGGAACGAACACATAGGATGGACAAAAGAATGTGAAAATCTTAAGAATCATCTGGTAAGGGAAATATAGGACGTCCAAAGAAAACAGAGTGACAACCTCAGGATAGACTAAAGGCTATTTAAGCTAACAGCCTTAGTCTAGGATGAAAGAAAGAAAGAAAGAAGAATAATAAGAAGAAGACTTATAAGATAAACCAATGATTTGAGGAAGCCATAACGATCGTCTCCTTCACTAAATAGATAAGTAAGAAATAAAACGTAACCATGCGTTTCTTTGTCAGTTTTTTCAAAACATCTAGCTTCACATGTCTGTCAATAGTTTCCGACGACGCACTATAGTTGAATGCGCGCAACACAGCACAAGCCGACGTCCGTTCACTGTGTTCGTCGTGTGAGCGGAGACTTCTTGAGCTCTCCGGGCCGCCGCCATTCTCTCAGCCCTCGCATTGTTTCCCGCGATGGTCTGCTGGGCATTCGGTCCCCCCTAGCGAAGTGTCGCGCCACGTTCTCTACTGCTCGCCATTGTTCGCCAGGACCCTGGGGAGTGCGCCAGAGATGTCGCCCCCACAGGAAGCTTTCTGCCGCGTCTCGCGTAGCCATACTTTGGGAACTCCTGGCGCATTCTCCCAGCGGATCGAAGGCCGGCATACATCCTTTGTTTACACCAACAAACGATGCACTCGGTACCGTTCTCTAGTGTGTTACACATTGTCCAGAGGTATAATAAAAAGAAGGACAAAATTCCGAGCATACTACATTACCTTCAGAGATGTAATTTTTTCCAGGCTACAGAGTGGCTAGGATGTAAAGCAACTTGTTTCCGAGTCGGGCTCCGTTTGCACACTAGGCCACAATCTTAATTTATTTAAATTAAATGTATCCCTTATCTCCCAGATGTTATACAGGCTTGCGTTTCTAGGGCTGTGGCTCCACCATGGCTTACCCGCATTGTTATTTTAACAGAAGAACCACGTGTGCTTACGCACACACTCGCAACACACACACACACACACACACACACAGAGACAGACACACACACACACACACAGAGAGAGAGAGAGAGAGAGAGGCGTAAATTTGTTTCTCACATATAGTATTTCTCTGTTTGAAACAGTTTGCAGTACTTAACGTTGGCCTCTAATTCTGTCTGATATACTGTATATACCGGCCTTCAAACCTAATGAGTATGCCTTGCCTTAGAATGTACACAATCGAGGGCCTCATAGGAGTGCTTGAACCTTGAATTTAAACAGAATTCTTGTTGAGAACTCCCTAATCTTGTCTCAGGTAGAGTTCATCTGAATATTCATACCGTATTTCTTGACCAAAAGATTTAACTTAATCGTCTTCAGATTGACGTTCTTCAGCTCGTGTTTCCTTTCTTTGTTTTGTTTTGCTCTGTGTCATATGTCTCCTGACTGACTTGATGCGGCATGGCACGAATTCCCCTCGTGTGCCAAGTTCCTCATCACGGAGTAGCACTTCCAGCCTACTTCCTCAATTATTTGCTGAATGTATTCCAGTTTTACCCTCTATAGCTCCCTCTAGTACCATGGAAGTCATTCCATGTTGCCTTAACAGATGTTTTGAAACCCTTACAAACTGCTTTCTTTTTGAAGAGGGTTTGCTTTGAGCAAACCACAATTATATCTTTTTTTGTATTTGGCACTCGTGTTTCGCTGAAGCTTTAGCATTATTAGTGGGTTTTTATTTCCTGCCTACCAACCGGAAAAACGATCTACGCCATTTTCACGCATATAAATTTGAGATTTTAGACAGAATTTACAAATTTGAAAACCAGACAAATTCTTGTGTTTATAGCTTATTACCATATGCTATGGTTTTCCTGTGATTTTAAGTTTCTTATTGCACATCACTGCTGGCCGCTGTGACCGCGCGGTTCTAGGCACTTCAGTCCGGAACCGCGCTGCTGCTACGGTCGCAGGTTCGAATCCTGCCTCGGGCAAGGATGTATGTGATGTCCTTCGTTTAGTTAGGTTTAAGTAGTTCTAAGTCTAGGGAACTGATGGCCTCAGATGTTAGGTCCCATACTGCTTAAAGCCATTTGAACCATTTTGCATATCATTATTTCACAGTTTGTCATCTGCAGCAGTATAGAGTTTACTGTCTAAAGGTCATTTACTTTGAAATTTTGGCCATTATCTTCAAGGTCAAGATTTGAGCTTGGACTGTTACTGTTTATAAACTACGAAAATAAGATGGTGAACTTTTAGTGAACTGTTGAACAACTAATGTGTTCTGATTAGGAATTTCGCATCTTTGTGATATGTAGCTGCCATTATGTGTCAATTGGAGGGTAGGGCAGAGATTATGTTACTGTGAACGGTTGAGTGATAGAGTTTTTCTTTTCAAAACCGACACCAAACCAAGATGATAGTTTAGATATAAATGCCAATGTGGCAAGGTGAAGACGATGAGATGGAAAAAGTATATGAGGATATTGAATAGGTAATACACGATGTAAAGAGAGATGATAATCTAACAGTCACGAGGGACTGGAATGCAGTTGTAGGTGTAGGAGTAGATGAAAAGGCTACAGGAGAATGGGGGCTTGGGACAAGGAATGAGAAACGAGAAAGAGTAATAGGATTACGTAATAAATGTCAGTTAACAGCGACTACTCTGTTCCACAGTCACAAGAGCAGCAGTTATACTTGGAAAAGGCCGGCTAATACGGGAATATTTCAGTTAGATCACATCATGGTCAGACAGCCACTCCGAAATCAGACACTGGATTGTAAGACGTACCCACGAAGAAGTATAGACCCAGATCACAATATCGTAGTGATGAAGAGTAGGTTGAAGCTTAAGAGATTAGTCGGGAAGAAACACTATGCAAAAAACCGGGATACGTAAGTACTTAGGAATGGCAAGGTATGGTGGAAGGTCTCTAAGGCTATTGATACACTAGTAGGAAACAGCGATGTAGGCAGTACAGTTGAAAAGGAATGCATAACACTAAAAAGCGCTCTCACAGAAGCTGGAAACAAAAGCATAGGTACAAAGAAGGTAACTGCGAAGAAATCATGGGTAACAGAAGAATTACTTCAGTTGATCGATGAAAGAAGGAAGTACAAAATTGTTCAGGAAAACTCAGGAATACCGAAATACAAGTCGCTGAGGAATGAAATAAACAGGAAGTGCAGGGAAGCTAAGACGAAATGGCTGCATGAAAGATGTGAAGAAATCGAAAAAGAAATTACAGTTGGAAGCACCTACTCAGCATACAAGAAAGTCAGAACAGTCTTCGGTGATATTAAAAGAAATGGAGGGAACGTTTAGAGTGCAACGGGAATTCTACAGTTATATACAAAGCAGAAGGCGGGTAGATAGAAAGAATACATTGAAAGCCTCTACGATGGGAAAATTTTTCTGATGTTATAGAGAAGAAATGAAAGTCGATTTAGACGAGATAGGGCAAGAGTGAATAACGCGAGTGGACAACCAAGGAGAAGTGCTCGGATTAAAAAGGGTGTGAGGATTATCGCACATTCAACTTAATAGCTCGAGCATCAAGGTTTCTGACAAGAATAATGTACAGAAGAATGGAAAAGAAAGTTAAGGATACGCTAGTTAACGATCAATTTGGCTTTAGAAAAGGTAAAGACACGTGAGAAACTATTCTGACGTTGCGGTTAATAATGGAAGCAAAACTAAAGAAAAATACACGTTCATGGAATATGTCTACCTGGAAAAAGCGTTCGAAAGTGTAAATGGTGCAAAATGTTCGACATTCTTAGAAAAAAAAAGGTGTAAGCTATAGAGAGCGACGGGTAATATACAATATGTGCAAGAGCCAAGAGTGAATAACGGGAGTGGACAACCAAGGAGAAGTGCTCGGATTAAAAAAGGTGTGAGGAAGGGATGTAGTCTGTTGCCCCTACTGTTTAGCCTGTACGTCCAAGAAACAGTGATGGAAATAAAAGAAAGTTTCAGGAATGGAATTAAAATTCAAGGTGAAAGGGTATCAACGATACGATTCGCTGATGACATTGCTATCCTGACAAAATGAAGAAGAACTACATGATCCACTGAAAGGAATGAACATTCTAATGAGTGCAGACTGAGACTAAATCGAAGAAAAACGGAAGTAATGAGAAGTAGCAGAAATGAGAACAGCGAGAAACTTAACATCAGGACTGATGCTCACGAAGTAGATTGAGAGTTGGCAACACTCTCTTAGGATGTAAAGGTTGGCTACAGTGCGCATACACAAGCTCTGGAATCTAAGATATTGCTGTCGCGCTTCGCAGCGCACGGATTAACTAGTAGCAATTTGGAGGCCAGTGTAGGAGCCCGCCTGCTCTGGTGCGCACGTGTGTTGGGCGAGGAGTCGTCGCCGAGCTGCCGTACTGCCGTGTCCGCCAGCAGCGACGCAGGATTTGGTATTTAGTTGATATTTTTTTATAATTTGCAGCGCGCTTATTAATTCAAAGAAAAGGGTTTGTGTATGTGCGTAGCAGCAGAC
This sequence comes from Schistocerca piceifrons, assembly GCF_021461385.2. Classification (NCBI taxonomy): domain Eukaryota; kingdom Metazoa; phylum Arthropoda; class Insecta; order Orthoptera; family Acrididae; genus Schistocerca; species Schistocerca piceifrons. The sequence goes on from NC_060144.1 coordinate 243,940,195, forward strand.
GGTAATTTTGATAATGATAGAAGTTGAATTCTTAAGGGAAACCATTATTAGATTAAGTATTAATTTTTGTCATTGATTTCTTTTGTAATTGTCAGGGAATTGTTTCACTATGTATTCAATTGAGAAGTATTTCAGTCTGTCTCAAGAGTTTGACTAATTTGTAATATTGCTTTAATGCCACTGGAGGCAGATTTACAAACGAAGCGATTGTTCAAATAGCTTCTATCGTTTTGTTAATTGAATGAGAAAGAATCGCTTTCAGAATATAGTTTTTTGTTTGGGTTATCATTTATCGAGCTTATATTTGACCAAACCCTTTCTCATGAATTATATGTAGTTGTAGTAAGCAACAGCAGCCGCAGCAACAGCAGCAGCCGCCATACAGAACATGCATTGCACTCAGCAAGAATACAGATCAAGCAGTGGCAGCAGAAAAACCAAGTAAGTTATTTGTTGCGCACAGGACCAATAAAAATAAAATAAGAGTTTAGGCGATCTCTGTACTAGTAAAGTTAACAAGAGTACAAGCAAGATATTTTGAGTAGAAAACTCGAGATAAGAATATATACAGCTCGCGACTTTCAAGATGAAGTTAAAGGAATTCTGCTACCTAGGCAGTAAAATAACCAATGACGAACGGCGCAAGGAGGACATCAAAAGCTGACCAGCAGTATCCAAAAGGGCATTCCCGGCCAAGAGAAATCTACTATTGTCAAACATAGACCTTAATTTGAGGAAGAAATTTATGAGAATGTACGTCTGGAATACAGCATTGTATGGTAGTGAAACAAGGATTGTGAGAAAACCAGAACAGAAAGGAATCGAAGCATTTTAGATGTGGTGCTACAGACGAATGTTGAAAATTAGGTGGAGTGATAAGGTAAGGAATGAGGAGGTTCTGCACAGAATCCGGGAGATATATAATATGTGGAAAACACTGACAAGGAGAAGGGACAGGATGATAGGACATCTCTCAATACATGAGCGATTGACTTCCATGGTACTAGAGGGAGCTGTAGAGGTCAAAAACTGAAGAGGAAGACAGTAATTGGAATAAATCCAGCAAATAATTGCGGACGTAAGCTGCAAGTGCTACTCACTTGAAGAGGTTGCCACAGGAGAGGAATTCCTGGCGGTCTGCACGAAACCAGTCAAAAGACTGTTGACTGAAAAAAAGTGTGTATGTGTGTGTGTGTGTGTGTGTGTGTGTGGGTGGGTGGTTGGGTGAGTGGATGTGTCTGTGTGAATGGGGCAATCTGTGCTACTTCTGTCCGACATCTGTGGGACTCCTGTAGCGATGAACTTATCTGGCACGCCGAAATAGAATACATTTTTTGCACTAGTGGTGTGCATTAGATTTAGTGTTACAAACGTATCTGATAACTAGATTGGGGTATCGTGGGAGGCAAGATACGGAAAGAAGACTGAAGAAACTGCCAAATGACCTCGTGCAAACATTTATAATTTAAGTCAGAATAGCAAAATCAGTGTATGTTCATTTTACAGAAACACATATAAAGACATCGCGAGAAGCTGAAAGCACACAATGTGTAAACTCGTGAGAAATAAACAACTATTTTAAATTATAAGTATCTCATGTTTACCAACCCCCTGAAAAAAGAATCAACAGACTGAGAGATGTACGTATGGTCTCACGCATGCTTTTAATTACTAGATGGCCGCAAAGGAAGCTATGATTTAAATACAAGATTTTTGAAGCAAGCTAAGTGCTGTACTGAAACCGTAGTACGGCGAAAGTAGAATTACAACTTAAATTGGTAATTAATACTAGAAAAAGCGGTAGTAACAAAGGACGCATAAGCCACGAAACATTTATGAGTCACGCAGTATACTCCAGTGGAATTAAGACGATCTCCACCGTTCGTAGCGGTACTCATCTAATGCGCTCAAGTGGACCTCTGCCACAGAGTAAGGGATGGTGCCTATCCACACACATACTTTTATTTAGATTTCCATGGAGAGAAACTAACGTTACGTTCTTTGACCAGCATCACCAAAGAAAACAGAAGTCTAATGCTCCGATGGCCTTGGATCGATTTCTTTCCTGCTTCAGCTGTATCGAATAGTATGATGTCTCGGCTTCAGCACACATAGCGTCTGCTGAAATATTGAGAGCAGTATGAGGAAAGTTTATTCTCTTGTACACCCATAGCGCCAAAAAAAAATTGTTATAAAATTCATGAAAAATCAACTTCATTCAGAATCCAGGTGGGGTGGCAGCAGATTAACTATGATTGACGATCAAGCGAGCCAAGCAATAGGGCCAGCGGCTAGGAAGTTGTAATTTTTTGTGGGTGCCAAGAGCTCAATGTATTGACTATTTTAAAAGGAAATGTACTGTAGCATGCAACTGCAGAGAGATGGTTATTATATCAGACCTTTTCCTAGCTTCCTAGGTGAATTAGGCTCTATATCTGAGTGTACACGGATTTGAAACCTCTTAGCAGCTTAGAGCTGTATGCCAGAGCAGGACCCGAACCTGTGAAGTTTACCTCCTTATAGATAAGGGCACTACCGACTGTGCTATCCACGCCTGACTCAGAACGACTCATCATGTCTTCACTTTGGCCGGTACCTATCTCTTACCTTCCAAGCTTCACAGAAGTTATCCTGCGTAAATTGCAAGATTATCAGTCGTATGAGGAGCGGGTTAATTGTTTCACCGCAGTATCCTTTCTTACTGGAGTGCTAGTCCGACGGGGTAAGCTGGAGTACGGAAGGCAGGACAGACAAGTACTGGCGAGAGTAAAGGTGAGAGTGATAGACTTGAGTTGGGCGTTGATGTTCTGTAGCAGAGTACTTTCCTGTGAAAAATAAAGGTCCCAGATTTGGGCTCTACTGCAGCACTCAGTTCGAATCGCCTAGGACTTTTCCTTCATTTCGCACTGCAAGATGAGGTGGTTGGAGAAAGTGGCTATGAAACCTGCAAAACAGTAACAAAATTTTAATCGAACATTATAAAGAAAAGCATTGACCAACAAATATTTTGAAATTACATACTTTGTATAAACCGATTCTGGTGTAGAATAGATAGATATCGTCCACCCACGTCCGGCCCGGTAAACTAATCTCGAGCCTGTAGAGCCAAAAAACGACTATCAACGAAAGGGGTATGGGCTAAAACTAATCACTTAAGGTGATAACATACGAGGATGAATTTGACATCAGGGATGAATCTCATTTGAGTCCTGAAAATATGATAGTCGACTCAACACCGTGCCGCAATTAGCAATCACTATTTATGTGGCCGATGTATTAACTGCAGTATTGCTGAAAGCGTCAAGAGGCAGGTTCGTGTATCACTTGGTCTAAGAAATGTATCGACATTATACACATTCTTACTAGTGTATTTTCTGGCAGTGGGCTATATATTGGCGATGGACTGTCTTCGTGAAACGCATGTAATGATCGACCTTGCCACTGGAGTGTACTAATTGAATATTAACGGCGTAAAGGTAGAGGTATAATTGCAAAAGATTACCGAAACCCGTGGTAAATATCGCCAGGGTGTAAAGATTAAGATAGTAAGCAGTGGCTTGGGTGATATAAATAGGCAGCTACCTAAATCATATTCTGTACCGATATTAAGGAGCGGATAATCCGATAGACAACACAGTGTACATACGTAACAGATACACATTGTGATGATGTGTAGTGTGCGTCGCTGAGATAGGTAACAGTAGTTCCCGAATGACCCAGTTTCATTAGAGACGTCAATATCATCTGAATGCCCTACTGATAAATAACTGTTGCTTTGTATACCACTCCATTCTTTAAGTAACAAACCTGCTGTCGTCAGGGACACCACAAGAGAATGTATTACTTTCTTTAATCTTAAAGAGTAAAAAATGAATAGTGACCGGTTGCATTTGTGATAGCCAATACACCCCATGTTGGAGTATACTTACTGGTGTACGTTGGAACATATAAAATTAAGAGCGTTTATCCACATCAAGACGTTAGGAAGTGCTTCCAATAAGGAGAGTAAACTTATACACTGATCAGCAAGGACATTATGACCACCTACCCAATTCCTGGTACGGTTATCTTTAACATGGATAGCAGTTAGGGCGCTTCATGGCAAGGAATCATTGAGGCCTTGGTAGGTCGCTGGCGAGACTTGACACCAGATCTGCACACGCAAGTCACCTATTTCCCGTAAATTATGGGGAAGGTGGGCGATGAGCTCTGATGACGCGTTCAATCCCATCACAGATGTGTTCGCTGCAGCTCAGATCTGGCCAGTTGGAGGGCCAGCACATTAACTGGAACTAGCCACATTGTCCTCTAAGTACCCATCAGACTCCAGATCTTGTGAGACTGAGCGTTATCATTTTGAAAAATGCCACTGCTGTCGGGAAACCCAATGGTTATGAAGGGGTGTACGTGGTTGCTACTAGTGTACGGTACTACTTGGCCGTCATGATGCCTTGGACGAGCTCCACTGGACCCATGCATGCTCACGCGATTGTTCCTCAGGGCATAATGAAGCCGTCACCAGCTTGTTCTGTACCGCAGTACAGATATCAAGGAGCTGTTCCCTGGAAGACGACTGATTGGCGCCCTCTCATCGGCGTGAAGAAGGTATTGTGACGCATCAGACCATTCAACGCTCTACCACTGAGCAAATGTCCAGTGCCGTTAGTCACGTGCCCATTTCAGTCGCAGTTGCCAGTCGTGGTGTTAACACGGGCACGTGCATGGGTCGTCAGCTGCGGAGACCCAAGTGCAGGGTGTTCGGTGCACTGTGTGTTCACGCACACTTGTACTTGCCCTATATTACTATCTGATGTAAGTGACATCAAAGTTCGCTGCCGCAGCCTACGAAGTCCGACATCCGTAATGAGGGGTCGCAGCCCAATACCACGACATCTGGACGTGGTTTACCTCGGTTTCACCACGTGTTGAAGACACTCGCCACAGCAGTCCTCGAGCGCTAGGCACGTCCTGCTGACTCTCCGGACCATCGCTATCTGCCCTCGCTCAAACTCAAACAGATTGCGTGTCTTCTCCATTGTACACAAGGACAGCACCGTGACTGAGTCTACATGCACCCTTCACATGCTGTTGTGTCTGAATATCAGTCATTCTTCGCTAGGTGAAGTTTCAATCGCCTGGGTGGGTTTACATCGATAGCAGGTTGGTGGACACAATGTTGTGGCTTATCAGTGTGTATCTGTAGAAAGTAAAGAAGGCTTTAACTCAACAACATCTGACCTATAAACACATATGATGACGGCATTATTTAGATCTTACCTATGAAAGAATGAGAGTGTCTCATAGGATCATTCACTTTTACCTGGCACAGATGTTCACATAGAAAAATGTATGTATTTGTAAATATTAGTTAGTTGTTTAAGTGGAGGTACAGATGTTAAGTGTTATTTATGTTACTCTGAATTTGGTATACGGGGAATTTAATGGAAAAAGTGAGAAAATATGAGTAAGTACACGATAACAACATGAAATACATATGTGAACATGGGCACAAGCAACAACAAGGGTTTAGCGTGAATAAATCCTCAGACATATTGGTAGCTGACGCACAATTCTTCTTCTTTTTACTTTAAAATATAGTACGAGTATTTTCTAAAAACGTTAAGTGAACCGATTGTTGCGCTCCCGTAACACGCACTGGTGATGTGTGTATGTTTATACGTTTCCATTTGGATAACGTTTTAAAGTAATACTTATGGAACAGAAAGAAACTAAATCAAATCAAAGCAAATAAATTGGTCTTACACTTTGTAAATATTTAAGTAATGAAATTTATTAGATACTGGCTTTGAGCGATCCGAAATGCTCTATAAAACAAGAAGTCAAATCCTGGTTTTACAGCGAGTTTTATCTTGGAGCAAACTCAATTCTTTATCGGTTCTTGCTGCTAAGACATGTTTTCTATCGAAGCTTCGCGGAAATGGAGGAGGAAAATTACGTACTTAAGGGAAAACAGCAAAATACCTATCTAGTAATGAACCGCCGGCTGTTTGTATATTGACAATAGTGGGACAAAGTATCTGCCAGGCCACGCTGCATTGTTGCCAAACTTATTCAAGATGGAGGCGATGACGTCATCCAAGATGGCAGCATGTAGACTTGGCAATATCGCTAGACGTCATCCAAAATGGCGGATTTTGGCGGGAAAAAAGATCAACTGTGCTACGTCCACTAACTAACCTTCAGAAAAAAATGGCGGGAAGTTTGAATTTTGGCGGGAAAATAGTCCAATTGTGCTACGTCCACTAATCTAAGCCTCCAGAAGAAGAAAAAATGGTGGTAAGTTTGAATTCCAACAGGATAATGCATGCAAAGACCGTACTTGTCTTTATTATTATTATTGATTATCATTTATTAACATTCATTATCATTCATTGACATTTATTATCATTCATTATCATTTATCATAATTTATTATTATTTATCATCATTTATTATTATTTATGATTATTGACCAGCCTCCACAAGAAATTCCCTCCAAATTAGAATTCCTACACGATAATGGCTGCAAATCCTTACTTTTGTTTATTATTCATTATCATTCATTATCATTTATTAACATTCATTATCATTCATTATCATTTCTTCTTCTTCTGTCGTTTCACCCTCTTTAGGGTATGCTGGATCACTCATTTCTTTGTGCGTTGTTCTTTTCTTAGGGCCCAGTATTTCTTCATTCCTTCTGATCTTCTTCTCCTCTCTTCTTCCGAGATGAAGGATTTGGACTTTTGTGTGGATTTGTCTTGGAACCTTATGTTTTCATCTTTAGTAATTAATTTAGCAGTTCGATCAATAAGTGGATTTTCTGAAATATTTAATTCCACTAGGTCTTTCTCAGTTTCATTAAACCAGTTGGGCATCGTTTTTCGGTTACAGAAGAAGTCAAAGATTTGTTTAGTTAATCTGTTGGAATTCATTCTGAGAAGATGACCATAAAAATTTATTCTCCTTTTTCGCATAGAATCTCAAAGTTTTTCAATTTTCTTGTAGAGAGTTTCATATTTGATGTATATAATCTTATTGTCTTGAAATTTTGGCCCAATGATTTTTCTTAAAATTTTTCTTTCCTTTACCTCAAGTTTCTCCATTTGGCATTTGAAATTCATGTTAAGTGTTTCTGCTGCATACAGTGCTTCTGGCTTAATCACTGTCTTGTAATGTGTAATTTTGGACCCCCATGAAAGGGATTTTTTGTTGTATGTATTTTTTGTTAGTTGGAAGGCCAATTCAAGTTTATTTTTTCTGGATTCCATTGCTTTGCTTTCCCCAGCATTCCAAGTAATCTATTCTCCGAGATATTTGAATTCTTTTACTATTTCAATCTTCTGTTCTTGAACTTTGAGGTATTTACATGAGTGCTTGATGTTTGTCAATAGCTTAGTTTTCTCAGAGGAGATGTGAAGACAAATTTTAGCTGCTTGTTTCTTTAGTTCAAGGATTTGCTCCCATGCTTCTTCCATTGTTTCAGCAAACAGGGCCATATCATCTGCAAAAGCAATGAAATTTACTTTAGGGTTCTTCTTTTTGCAACCCAGTCTTATACCACTCTTAATATTTGTGTTCCATTGTCTGACTACTTTCTCAAGAGCACAATTGAACAGCAACGGTGAGAGCCCATCGCCCTGTCGCACTCGCGTTTTTATTTCAAAGGCTTCCAATAGTTCGCCCATAAATTTAACTTCCGAAAATGTATTTGTAAGGGTCGCTTTTATAATATTAGTTGTTTTCTTATCCAAACCCATTTCTTCCAGGACTGGTAACGGAGATTCTCTATCAATCGAATCATATGCTCTTTTGAAATCAATGAAGTATGTCTTTGCCCTTGATTTTTGGTATGCCATAATGTTTTTGAGGTTTAGTATTTGTTCCGAACATGACCTACCATTTCTAAGACCTCCCTGGTATTCCCCGATTTGCGGATCCAATTGCGGCTCTGCCCTGTTCAAAAGGACTTTAGAAAGAATCTTTTACGTTATATCCAGCAGTGATATTCCTCTGTAATTGTTGGGGTCGTTCTTCAAACCTTTCTTGTGAATAGGGTGGATGAGAGCTGTTCTCCATTCTGCGGGGATCTCTTCTTCTTTCCAGATTTGATCGAAAACACACTTTAGGGATGTAACTGCATTTTTGTCAGCCTTTTTCCATTGTTCGGCCACTATTTGATTTTCTCCGGACGCCTTGTTGTTTTTAAGTTCTGAGATGACCTTCTGCAGTTCTTCAGTCGTCGGTGGTTCTGAATCCGGTTTCTCACGGTTGTTTGGAATGGATTCAAATTTTTCAAGGATGGGTTCACAATTCAAGAGTTTCTCAAAGTAGCCTGCTAGTATTTTGCAGTTTTTCTGTTGTTGTGAGCGATGGTCCCATTTACATCATGAAATTGGAGGGTGGGTGCTTTGTAACTTGATAACCTTTGTTTGGAAGTTCTGTAAATGCTCCTTGTGTTGTTTTTAACAAATTCTTCATCAATTTGGAGGAGAGTTTTGTTTTCATGTGTCTTCTTAATCCTTTTTTTATCTACCAGTTTTCTAACTGTAATGAAATTCAGTCTACTTTCTTCTGTTTTCTGTGATTGCCAATTTTGCCATGCCTGTTTTCTTGTTTCAAAGAGGGCATCACATTCCAGCGACCACCAAGCATGTTTTTTACTTTTTTTTGTTAGGTACTATCCGTTCAGCTGTAGTAATGAGGTTTTCCTTGATATCCCCCCCAGCTTTGTGTATGAATGGTTTCTGTTGCTTTTGTGAATTCATCTGATTTTAATATCTTTTCTGTGCTATACTTCCGACCCTTAATTTGTTTCATGCTGCGTTTCCTGTTTGGGATGACTTTGAACTTAATTTTAGAAAGGTAATGGTCTGAATCCAAGTTAGCACCCCTGAGTACCCTAACGTTCATGATTTCTTTGCTAGAAATCTTCTTAATTGCCACATGAACAAGTTGAAATTCCCCAAGGCTAGGATTAGGGGATACCCATGTTTTTTGTCCTCGTGGTAGTTTCTTGAAAGCTGTGGATTTAGGAATTAAATTGTGTGCTTGGCAAAGTTCTATTAGTCTCACACCATTTCTGTTTGTTTCTTGTGTGCAGGATAGTTTCCAACTATTTTCTTATATCTTTTTTCTTTACCAATCTGTGCATTAAAATCTCCAAGAAGAATGATGATGTTTTTATCTGGAATTTTCTGAATAATGGCAGCTAGATGATTCCAAAAGGCCTCCACTTTTTCTTTGTTTTTCCTGTTATCCTCGTTTATAGGGGCATGTGCATTGATAATTGTGTAGATTTTGTTTGTGCTTGTGAATGTAAGACTTCAGATTCTTTCTGATTGGGAATCAAAGCCAACTATTGAGTTCAAGATTTGTTTGTTGATTATAAAGGCTGTACCAAGATGTGGTACATTTTTCATTACTCTCGGTCCCACTTTCCCTTTGTATATCCTAAAACCTTCGGAATCGAAGGTATCTGTATCCATGTATCGTGTTTCTTGAATGGCTGTTATGAGTATGTTGTGGTTCTTTAGCGTATCTGTTAGATGTTTTAGTTTTCCGGTTTTCAACAATGACTTTGCATTGAAAGTTGATAGGTATGTTGATTGCCTATATTGAAATTTGAATGAGATTCCAAGACACTCCGACTTGTCTTTGTGCAATGTTGCAGACTCCCCAGAATTCGAATGTCTGCTGACGTACTGGCGTACGGTGGATCGTCCACCTGGGGTAAAATAGTTTACATCACACACTTCCATGATTGATGAAAGTTATTTTTAGTGTGGCCCAAGGGCCACAAAATGTACAACCAAGATTGTGAGTCCTGGAGCTAGTTCTTCCGCTCTCTCTGCCGTTGGGAATCTGAACTTCCTCTTCCGCCTTTGAGAGCGTTGACCAGGTTTCACCAAGTAACCCCTCAGATGGACCCAGGTCTTTTTTAACGAGGTGTTACTCCTCCCCCTCCTCCTTCCTCATTCATTATTATTGACCTGCCTCCACTGCCTCCACTAGAAAATTCCATCTAAATTCAAATTCCTACACTATAATGGCTGCAAATCCTTACTTTTGTTTATTATTCATTATCATTCACTATCATTTATTAACATTCATTATCATTCATTATCATGTATTAACATTCATTATCATTCATTATCATTTATTATTATTTATTATCATTTATTATTATTTATTATTGTTGACCTGCCTCCACTAGAAGATTCCATCCAAATTCAAATTCCTACACGATAATGGCTGCAAATCCTTACTTTTGTTTATTATTATTATTCGTTATCATTTATTAACATTCATTATCATTGATTGTCATTTATTATCATTCTATATCATTTATTATCTTTCATTATCATTTATTATTATAGGCCTACCTCCCCTAGAAAATTGCACCAAATTCAAATTCCAACAGGATATTCTCTCGAAAACTGTACTTCTGTATATTATTATGATTTATTACTTATTCAAGATGTCCGATTTTCTCGGTGAGAAAGCTATTCTCCTTACATCCATAACAAAAATCTATCACAAGTTCAAACCCCCAACACCATAATTGATCACATGTACGAGCTTTCTCTGTCACTTACCTTTTTTAACTGGTAGCCTATCATAATCGTTTCAAATAATAAACTGCACTTATAGTAAAATAATTCACGTCCTTTGATTTTGCAGGGGGGAAGGGATTGAAGACTTTATTTCAAGCAGTACAGTCATCACTTGTTCTCCAACACAGTCAGCACACACATCTTTGATATCGCAGTGTAGTCACTATGACGTCCGCGCTCTAACTGAATTAGTTCAATTCCTCGCCACCCCTGGCCAGCACGCGGAGGCACTGCCTACGCCTGTCACGTGAGGCGGCCGGCCACTAGCGCGGGGGGGACGAGCCCAGCTATCGCTCCCACGTCGAAAACATGTTTTCGCTGGACACGCTGGAACTTGTTGAGTTTGACATCACAGCAGTCCCTTGTCCGCTCACCACGTGTATTCGTTGCATCCGCACATTCACCGCCAAAATTGTCTGCCTCGGTGCTGAATCACACAACGGTCGACCGTTCCCTGAGCAAGTCTGAACCTGCAGATACCGACCTCACACAGCCGTTCGCCACGTGTCCTTGTGCGATCGAGAAAGCAGTGCTACACTTTTGGTGGCACAGTTTGCTCGACAGTGGAATCCGCCATGACTATATAACAGAATGTTTGGACCGCACTAGAACGCCAGCTAATTGACTCGCTCTCGCGTGCGCGTAATAACTGAACAATCGCTGCGCCACCGCTCCGCTTACGACACACACCCTCCATACATGCGACGGACATAGCCTTCTGTAAATACTTGGAAAATGACTCTTTATTTCAGACATTACGGTCAATCAGGTGTGTTCCAACTGACTTCTCCATGCTCACACAGCGAAACTCCAGAGCGCAGCTGACGAACGCGCGGCCGGCTGAGCCTGCTCCCTGGCCGGCTGACGTCAAGCGGTTTACGGTGCCTGCACAGCCCCCATGGCCAGCGCGCCAGGTAGACAGCGGCGAGTGGCGCCACAAACGGTCCGGCTATGTAAACTCCCTCACCCGCCCGCGAGCACTTAACACCGGAAACGATGGAACCCGTCGACCGCGTACCGTACAAAGGTTACGTTTGGCGCCAGAGTTTGAATGACAGTGGAATCCACCATTACCATATAACAGCGCGTTTGCTCACCGCGAGAACGCTCGCTAATTCACTCTCACTACCCCGCTATATTAAATAATTTAACTTACAATTTCGTATACATATTCAAACGTGTTCAACTCCATAATATCAACTACTTGTCGAGGACCAGACCACCACCACCTCCACCTTCTAGGAACCAGCGCCAAGTTTGACATCTGCCAGTAACAAAGCTCACTTGCACTTCTGCCACCAACCTAAGAAAATTGTTTCAAACTAAGCCACCAGCACTCAACCTCTTCCTACACGTTTCTGGTAAACGGACTCACGCTGCACTAGGTCCACGGACCGAGGAACGAATTTACTTTATTTAGGAATGGAGTATATGTATCACGCCGACATGTCCCTATCATACAGACCTGCAAAACCCTCCTACATAACTCATTTATAATGTTCTACACACACGCTTGCTAATTGTAAACAGTTAAAAATAACTCATAGCACAGCCTACAGACATGTGAACCACTCGTAAATAATGCAAAACATTTACCGGCAAATAGCCTAACAACTGCTAATTTTCGGAAATAATTTCAGTGCATAGGCTGATGGAAGGAGGAACGAGTGTACTTTACTTATTTGTAACATATCTTTTTGAAACTTTTACTTCTCATAGGTTTCGATATGTAAGGGTGACATAAGGCAGTTTCTGAACTCCAGTAGAGCACTACACTTGGCAACACAAACACACCCATCAAGATATCCACTCCAATCCAAACCTGTAACTCCTCATTTGGAGCCCTTTTATTTAGCCGTGGAGTAGAACTGTCACAAAACACCCACACTGACCCCACTGTGGTCAACTTACACAGGCCACAAACACGTAAACAACCCCTAATTTCACCACACAGTAGAAAAACAGCTCTTAAATAATGCAGTACACAATATCAGCAGACGAGCTCTGATCTCTTAAACTCTCCATATAAGGCACCGCACAGTGCACAGACATGCTCGCAAAATTGTGCAACAGACGTATCCAAACACCACCAGCTGCCAAACCGACCAAAACGTCTGTGCTCAGCCTCCCCCAAACATGACCTCAACACAGTCGCATCCGCACCTATCACCGGAGAAACTGATATCGCCTATACGCCTTAGATTACGCTCCAAGGCAGGCCGTGCGCGCGTGCAGTCGGCGGGGAAGGGTATTCCAGAGTCTCCAGCCAAGCTCAACTTCCGAGCGCCAGTGACAGCCGACACATGTGAAAGCTGCATTGTTCTTCTCATGTATACCGTTGGCGTCTCAGGTCTGGACCTACCTTCACGTCTATTCTCAGAATAGATCATAGCTCGTTGACACACTTGATTAACGTGGCCGGGAAAACATTTACTGCTCGCATGCAACCGAGATAGTGACATAAAAACCAAACCACTCTGATCTGCGCTGCAGGCGCGTGTAATCATTGAGAACACTATTTATTTTTTTCGAACAACTTATTTAACCATACAGTGTATCTATCACGCTATCACAAAACACCAATCCCAGATGTGCCCTGGACCATGTTGCACACCCCACAGCCACGCACCCAATCATAATTTCAGTACACACTATAGCAAACTGCAACTAAATAATATATCACACAGACGTGTAGATACGCTCAGTATTCGTAAACTACCCTAATAACGCATAGTAGAGCCTACAGATCCGCTTGCGAGTGGATCTGCAGGCTCTGCTATGCGTTATCCTCGGTCAAATTCTGGCGTCAAACATATCCTTTGCACGGCACGCGGTCGATAGGAATCATCGTGTCCGGTGTTAAGTGCTCGCGGGCGCGGCTGACCGTTTGTGGCGGGACCCTAAGGCACTGCTCGCCGCCGCATACCTGTCACGCTGGCCATGGGGGCTGTGCAGGCACCGTAAACCGCTTGACGGCAGTGGGCCAGGGAGTGGGCTCAGCCGGCCACACGTACGTCAACTGCGCTCTGGAGTTTCGCTGTGTGAGCATGGAGAAGTCAGTTGGGACACACCTGCATGACCGTAATGTCTGAAATAAAGAGTCATTTTCCAGGAATTTACATAAGGCTATGTCCGTCGCGTGTATGGAGAGTGTGTGACGTGAGCGGGTCCGTGGCGCAGCGATTGTACAGTTATTACGCGTGCATGAGAGCGAGTCCATTAGCAGGCGATCTAGTGCGGTCCAAAGGTGCTGTTATATAGTCAGGGCAGATTCCACTGTCGAGCAAACTTTGCCACCAAAAGTGTAGCACTGCGTTCTTGCTCGCACAGAGACACGTGGCGAACGGCTGTGTGAGGTCGGCATCGACAGGTTTGAATGTGGCACCGAACGTGTTGCAGGGAAACGGCCGACTATTGTGTGGTTCAGCTCGGAGGGAGACAATCTTGGCGGGAAACGTGTGGAGGCCACGAATACAAGTGGTGAGCGGACAAGGGTCCGCTGTGACGCAAACTCTACAAGTTCCAGCGTGTCCAGCGAAAACATGTTTACGACGTGGGAGCAATCGCTGGGCTCGCCCCCCGCCTCACGTGACAGGCGTAGCCAGTGTCTCCACGCACTGGCCAGGGGGTGGCGAGGATTTGAACTAATTTAATTGGAGCGCGGACGTCGGTGTGAATGCACTGCGATATCAAACATGTGTGTGCTGACTGTGTTGGAGAACAAGTGATGACCGTACTGCTTGAAATAATGTTTTCAGTCTCTTCCACCCTGCAAAATCAAAGGACGTGAATTGCGTAACTATAAGTGCAGTTTATTATTTGACACGATTATGATAGGCTACCAGTGAAAAAAAAAGAGATAAGTGACGGAGGAAGCTCGTACATGTGTTCAATTATGGCGTTGGGGATTTGAACCTGTGGTAGATTTTTGGTATTGATGTAAGGAGAATTACTTTCTCACCGAGAAAATCGGATATCTTGACTAAATAAAAAATGATAATAATACACAGAGGTACAGTTTTTGAGATAATATCGTTTTGGAATTTGAATTTGGTGTAATTTTCTAGTGGAGGTATGCCTATAATAATAAATATAATGAATAATAATAAATGATAATAAATGACAATGAATGATAATGAATGTTAATAAATGATAATGTATAATAATAATAAACAGAAGTAAGGTTTCGCAGCCATTATCGTGTAGGAATTTAAATTTGGAGGAAATTTTCTAGTGGAGTCAGGTCAATAATAGTTAATAATAATAAATGATAATGGATAGTAATAAATGATAGTGAATTATAATGAATGATAATGAATGACAATGAATGATAATGAATGTTAATAAATGATAATGAATGATAATGAATGTTAATGAGTGACAATCAATAATAATAGTAAAAACAAGTACAGTCTTTGCATGCATTTTCCTGTTGGAATTCAAACTTCCCACCATATTTTTTCTTCTGGATGCTTAGGTTAATGGACGTAGCACAACTGGACTATTTTCCCGCCAAAATTCAAACTTCCCGCCATTTTATCTGAAGGTTAGGTTAGTGGACGTAGCACAATTGAACTATTTTCCCACCAAAATCCGCCATGTTGGATGACGTCATGCGATGTTGCCATTTCTACATGTCGCCATCTTGGATGGCGTTATCGCCGCCATCTTGAAGAAATTTGGCAACAATGCAGCGTGGCCTGGCACGTACTTTGTCCCACTACTATTGACAACCGGCAGTCCCCCCCATAGGAACAGCGGTGTTTAAGGAATAGGTCTAATTGTGGGTAAATAATAATTGTTAGCCTGATAAGGAACTTTCTCGCTGATGACACTGCAGTCATGATGGTTTCGGAAAACAGTCTAAAAGATATAACGTGAGGATGCGATATGGTCTGATGACTCTATATACAGATTGACAGCACATGCATAAGCATTAACTAATCTAACCACACACATGGGTGAACTTGTGTATGAAAATAGTGGAAAACGTGCAGACCTGAATTAAAAAAACACTGAATTAACCTTACGTGCAAAGAGCTACTACGATATTGAAGATTGAGCTACACCCTATTGATGTACCAGGGATGAAAGTGCTGCAGGCATTAAGTTCAACTCATGTGTCCCCGAAGAGACGTTTTGCAAGTTGCATGCTAACTCGAGCTCTGAGTTAAATGTCGCTCGACAACAGTGAGATTTAATAGTAGCATTATTAAGAAACAAATGAGCAGTTGACTGCTTCAAGAAACTGCGGAACTTATGCAGTTAGTGACAGAACTAACTGTGGCAAACTACATGGACTTCCTACGATTTAGTATGCAGCGGCCGTAAACATCTATGTCTAATTGGCGTTATGAAACACCTGAAGTGTAAACGGGTAAACACTACTCTTACAGATAGACATAGGCTACGTATATTTTTAAACAATAATGAACTGGTTTTCTGTTAAAACCGGCAGCGAGAAAGAAGATGCTGTACTGTGCGAACGAGCAGTTTCGTTATTCTTCTCGAAGTCAGTTTTAATTACGGTAGAAGGACATTTGAACCATCACATAGATTTCTTTCTCCTTATACACAATTTTATATTGTGAGATTAAGAGGTGACACAAGAGATGAATTCGTGGCGGGATACACCCAGCTAAAAAAAAAGGAAAGTGTTGTTTTGTTTCTTACGTTGCAATCGTTTTTAACAAATAACACAACAGTTTTATTTATGTCTTATCGCCGGCCGAAGTGACCGTGCGGTTAAAGGCGCTGCAGTCTGGAACCGCAAGACCGCTACGGTCGCAGGTTCGAATCCTGCCTCGGGCCTGGATGTTTGTGATGTCCTTAGGTTAGTTAGGTTTAACTAGTTCTAAGTTCTAGGGGACTAATGACCTCAGCAGTTGAGTCCCATAGTGCTCAGAGCCATTTGAACCATTTTTTTTATGTCTTATCGGCTTATGATTAGGATAATAGTACTGTTGAATATGCTAGCCACACAGATCAGCAAGAGGAGAGGCGGCTCACAATCAGTTTTTTTATTTATTTATTTATTTTTTCATTCAGCCTTCTGACCGGTCTGACGCAGCCCGCCACGCATTCCTCTTCTGTGAGAACCTTTTCATCTCAGAGTAGCAGCCTACGTTCTGAATTATCTGCTGGGTATATTCCAGTTTCTGTCTTCGTCTACAGTTTTTACCGTCTACATTTATTCTTTGACGCATTAACACTGGTGCTGTCGTCCTGTCCTTCATGTTAGTGTTATTTCTGCGGAGAAATTCGTTGCTTGCCTTATCAGTCCACTTGATTATCATCGTAGTTCTGTAGCATCACGTCACAAACGCTTCGATTCTCTTCTCTCCCGGATTACCTACAATCCATATCTCACTACCGTACAATGTTGTGTTTCACATACACGTTCTCAGAAATTTCTCCCTGCAATTAAGAGCTATGATTGATACTAGTAGATATCTCCGATTTGCCTGTTCATTTCACTTCAGTAACAGTCGGGGTATCGTTCGCAGTAACAGCAAACGTGTTATCCCTATTAACAGTAAATAATTACAGGTTACGGATGCGCCCGTCCACCAGTCGAAGTACTCAAAGGTTGTGCCTGTTGGGTTCTGCGCCTCCTAATAGAAGACCATAAAGAGCAATGAAGATCCACCTGTGTTGAAATGCTTGCACGGTACGAAACATGAGTTCATCGCTTCGAACAGAAAACAAAACGGTGATACATGTAGTGGTGCCGCACCACCTCTCCCCCGAATAAAAAGTTCAAAGCTGAACCCTCAGCCAGTGAAGTCTAGGTGACGTCTCCTGGATCTGTAAAGTGGTTATTCTGTTTGATGTCTTTCATCATGGATCAACAATCGACTTTGAAGTGTATTGTGCTACCCTGAAGAAATTGAAGAAACGACTTCAGCGTGTTCGTCACCACAAAAATGCCAACGATCTCCCGTTTTTCCATGAGAACGCTAGGTCTCAGAAGTCTGGGCACTCGAGAGGAGCTCACAAAACTCCATTTGACTGTTCTTCCTCATCCACCCTACAGCCCGGATCTCGCACTTCAGATTAAAACTGTTTGGTCCAATGCACGCCGTGGGAGGCCACAACGAGTGAGGGGGAGAGACGTTGACTCCGACGTCGACCACTGAAATGATACCATTCGGGCATAAAGGACCTCCCTGTAAGGTGGCGTAAGGTCGTCGCATAATATGGTGACTACCCTGTAAAATAGATTTTTGTACGAAAGAGAGTAGAAAATAATACGCTACACTGGAATACTTATTAAATCCAACGTGTTGTCAAAAATGTGTCGCAATACTCATTGAACGCCTCTCGTATTTACGTGGCTTTCCATCTTCTCACGTGCCGGCCGCGGTGGCCAAACGGTTCTACGTGCTCCGGTCAGGATCCGCGCGACTGCTACGGTGGCAGGTTCGAATCCTGCCTCGGGCATGCATGTGTGTGATGTCCTTAGGTTACTTAGGTTTAAGTAGTTCTAAGTTCTAGGGGACTGATGACTTCTGATGTAAAGTCCCATAGTGCTCAGAGCCATTTGAACCATTTGCACCATCTTGTCAGGTTCTGCAAGACCAAATTTTTCAGTTCTGTCTGAGATTTCTTTTAAGTTTTCCCTGGTTATCTTTTCTTTCTCGGCGTTGAAGCCGTAATTGTTGTTGTTGATATTGTCCAGTCCTGAGACTGGTTTGATGCAGGTCTCCATGCTACTCTATCCTGTGCAAGCTTCTTCATCTCCCAGTACCTACTGTAACCTACAGCCTTCTGAATCTGTTTAGTGTATTCATCTCTTGTTCTCCCTCTACGATTTTTACCCACCACTCTGCCCTCCAATACTAAATTGGTGATCCCTTGATGCTTCACAATATGCCCTATCAATCGATGCCTCCTTCTAGTCAAGTTGTGCCACAAATTTCTCTTCTCACCAATTCTATTCAATACCTCCTCATTAGTTATGTGATATACCCATCTAATCTTCAGCATTCATCTTAAGCACCACATTTCTAAAGCTTCTATTCTCTTCTTGTCTAATCTGTTTATCGTCCACTTTTCACTTCCATACATGGCTACACTCCATACAAATACTTTCAGAAATGACTTCCTGGCACTTAAATCTATTCTCGATGTTAACAAATTTCTCTTCTTCAGAAACGCATTCCTTTCCATTGCCACTCTATATTTTATATCCTCTCTACCTCGACCATCATCAGTTATTTTGCTCCCCAAATAGCAAGACTCATTTACTACGTTAAGCGTCTCATTTCCTAATCTAATGTCCGCAGCATCATTCGATTTAATTTGACTATGTTCCATTATGCTCGCATTGCTTTTGTTGATGTTCATCTTATATCCTCTTTTCAAGACACTGTCCATTCCGTTCAGCTGCTCTTCAAGGTCCTTTGCTGTCTCTGACAGAATTAAAATGTCATCGGCGAACCTCAAAGTTTTAATTTTTTCCCATGGATTTAATTACAACTCCGAAAGTTTCTTTTGTTTCCATTACTGCTTGCTCAAAATACAGATTGAATAACATCGGTGATAGGGTACAACCCTGTCTCACTCCCTTCCCAACCACTACTTTCCTTTCATGTTCCTCGACTCTTATAAGTGCCATCTGGTTTCTGTACAAATCGTAAATAGCCTTTCGCACCCTGGATTTAACCCCTGACATCTCCAGGATATGAAAAAGAGTGTTCCAGTCAACATTGTCAAATGCTTTCTGTTTTCTCTAAGTTTACAAATGTTAGAAACGTAGGTTTGCCTTTTCTTAATCTATTTTCTAAGATACGTCGTAGGGTCAGTATTGCCTCACGTGTTCCAACATATCTACGAAATCCAAACTCATCTTCCCCGAGGTCGGCTTCTACCAGTTTTCCCATTCGCCTGTAAAGAATTTGTGTTAGCATTTTGCAGCCGTGGCTTATTAAACTGATAGTTTGGTAAGTTTCCCATCTGTCAACACCTATTTTCTTAGGGATTGGAATTATTGTATTCTTCTTGAAGTCTGAGCATATTTCGCCTGTCTCGTACATCTTGCTCACTAGATGGTAGAGTTTTGTTAGGCCTGGCTCTCCCAAGGCTGTCTAATTCCGGGGCCTTGTTACGACTTAGGTCTTTCAGTGCTCTGTCAAACTCTTCACGCAGTATAGTATCTCGTATTTCATCTTCATCTGCATTGTCTTCAATTTCTATAATATTGTCCTCAAGAACATCGCCCTTGTACAGACTCTCTGTATTCTCCTTCCACCTTTCTGCTTTCCCTTCTTTGCTTAGAACTGGGTTTCCATCTGAGCTCTTGATATTCATGCAGGTGGATTTCTTTTCTCCAAAAGTCTCTTTAATTTTCCTGCAGGCAGTAGCTATCTTACCCCTAGTGATATGCGCCTCTACATCCTTACATTTGTCCTCTAGCCATCCCTGCTAAGCCATTTTGCACTTTCTGCCGATCTCAATTTTGAGACGTTTGTATTCCATTTTGCCAGCTTCATTTACTGCATTCTTGTATTTTCTCCTTCCATGAAGTAAATTCAATATCTCATCTGTTACCCAGGATTTCTATTAGCCCTCCTCTTTTAACATACATGATCATCTGCTACATTCACTATTTCATCTCTCAAAGCAACCCATTCTTCTTCTACTGTATTTTTCCCCCATTCTTGTCAATCGTTCCCTTATGCTCTCCCTGAAGCTCTCTACAACCTCTAGTTATTTCAGTTCATCTTGGTCCCATCTCCTCAGATTCCCACCTTTCTGCAGTTTCTTCAGTTTTAATCTACAGTTCATAACCAATAGATTGTGGTCAGAGTGCACATCTGCCACTGGAATCGTCTTACAACTTAAAACCTGGTTCCTGAATCTCTGTCTTACCATTATATAATCTATCTGATATCTTGTAGTATCTCCAGGTTGCTTCCATGTATACAACCTTCTTTCATAATTCTTGAACCAAGTGTTAACTGTGATTAAAGTCTACCAGTCTGCTTCCTCATTCATTTCTTCCCCCCAATCCATATTCACCTACTACATTTCCTTCTCTTCCTTCTTGTACTGTCGAGTTCCAGTCACCCATGACTATTAAATTTTCGTCTCCCTTCACTACCTTAACAATTTCTTTTATCTCATCATACATTTCATTAATCTCTTCGTCATCTGCAGAACTAGTTGGCATATAAACTTGTACTACTGTGGTAGGCGTGGGCTTCGTATCTATCTTGGCCACAACAATGCGTTCACTATGCAGTTTGTAGTAGCTTACCAGCTTTCCTATTTTCCTACTTATTATTGAACCTACTCCTGCATTACCCCTATTTGATTTTGTACTTATAACCCTGTATTCACCTGACCGGAAGTCTTGTTCTTCCTGCCACCGAACTTCACTAATTCCCACTATATCTAACATTAACCTACCCATTTCCCTTTTTAAATTTTCTAACCTAACTACCCGATTAAGGGATCTGACATTCCACGCTCCGATCCGTAGAACGCCAGTTTTCTTTCTCCTGATTACAACGTCCTTCTGAGTAGTCCCTGCCCGGAGATCTGAATGGGGGACTATTTTACCTCCGGAATATTTTACGCAATAGGACACCATCATCATTTAACCACACAGTAAAGCTGCATACCCTCGGGAAAAATTAGGGCTGTAGTTTCCCCTTGCTTTGAGCCGTTCGCAGTACCAGCACAGCAAGGCCGTTTTGGTTAGTGTCACAAGGCCAGATCAGTCAATCATCCAGACTGTTGCCCCTGCAACTACTGGAAAGGCTGCTGCTCCTCTTCAGGCACCTCACGTTTGTCTCGCCTCTCAACAGATACCCCTCGGTTGTGGTAATTAGTACACATTAATATTAAGATAATACGGGAAAAGCCTTTAATACCTTATTTTGTAGGTGAAGCAACTAAACTCCACTGCACGGCAATTTACCCCGTTCCACTGTTTTTAACGCTGTTTACCTTCCAACAAGTTTGTTTAGGATAAAACGGTTATTTTTCCCTACAGTAAATGAAAGTAAATAAAAACTACGAGCTTTCAGTAATAGATCATGTCGTGGCACGTCTGAAAACAAGTGTTCTCGATATTCGACCATAGCCAGTTTTACTTTCTGTGCCGGCCGGTGTGGTCGAGCAGTTCTAGGCGCTTAAGTCTGGAACCGCGCGAATACTCCGGTCGGAAGTTCCATTCCTGCCTCGGGCATGGATGTGTGTGATGTCCTTAGGTTAGTTAGGTTTAAGTAGTTCTAGGTTCTAGGGGACTGATGACCTCAGAAATTAAGTCCCATAGTGCTCAGAGCCATTTGAACCATTCTTTACTTTCTGTAGGACGGACACAATTAAATAGGCGCTTTAGATATATACATTTTTTTCAACAAATAAAGCATTATATCCGCCACTTTCTACAAAAAAAAAAAAAAAAGCAACGACGATACCGCCGACAATGCAGTACTAAGCTGTACAAGTCTCGGACAGTTTTGAAGTTATAGTTTAACATAAATTACATTGAAAGCGTTTCACTTCTGTTTCACTGGCTGACGCTCCGTACCTAGCTTTGGTCTTAAAGGGGAATTTACGTCAAAAAGCCGCATGAGTAAGTGCGATATGTGAAAAAAGATGTCATGTACGTTAAACTTCTGAAAAATGTTGAACTTCTTTGTAACCTTGAACTATTCTACAAAAAGTGATATATTCAGTGTAAATGTAAAACAATTGTTAGTTGCTGTTTCATGAAGTACTGAAGGTATTCAATGTAACCAGAAACTATGTGACAAAAAGGTATATATTCCGCGTAATTGTAAAACAGACATAGCATGAGTTTTTCAAATTAATGGAAATGTTAAGTATAAAAAAGCAATTGTAATTTAAAGTCGAAGGCCTTGTTCGTGTCTGTCCCTGATTTTCAAGTGAATGTTAGTCGAAGTTATAATTTATCCGCGGTGTACAATAAATCCGACCTTAGGGGGCATGAAATGCGTCGACAAAGATCGACAACACAAAAGCAATATCTCAAACCAAATACTCCGTAAAAAAGAATGAAAATATTGTAAATTGCCAATTTCAGTGCAATCAAAAGGGAACGTGCACATCAAAAAAAGTATGTACAGCTCCATACCCATGTCAAAAAATGAAAATGACGCAAGTTCCCTATTCAACAGAGCAAAGTTTAAACTTGGATAAAATAATTATTCTTTCAAAGAAACGGAGAGTTATGTCAGAACGGCGTCAAACTTGTTTATTGTATAGATGAAATCTTCCACTACTAGGAGCCATGTAACATATATGTTACACACATGTCATTATTATGACATTCGCATTACCTCTGGTGCTAGCGAGAGACGTCACATACACACACACACAGTATATGAATTCTGCCAACGCTGACATGATTTGCTGGCAACTGGAGAAGATTCTTATAAAACTAATTATGGTCATCGTAAAACTCGACTCATTTGTAGCTTTCCAAAGAGTGCAGTCGACTTAGGGAAACGTATCTACATAGCCCACTGCAATAAAAGTGTTTGTATAGAAATACCAAATAGTGTGCACGTCTTCATTACAGTCCTTTGAATTCTGAGGGTATTAACAAATGAATTAATTCACGGTGCCTCCCTGCATTTCAAAAATAGGTCCAGAAATAGTAATTTATAATCGAACTGTACCTTATCTGGAAGGCAGTTATCTGAGACAAGAATATGAAGCTCATATTACTTACGGCGGAGGAAGATCATTTTTATTAGTAAACATATCCTGGAGGATTAAGTTTCTAATTAACAGTGTGCCACCACATAAAGAGACCAAAAATAATATTATCTGTTTTCACAAAACGACAGTTGATAAACAATTCCATTGTAAACTCATTTTATACTTGTTAGTAAATGATTCTTTCTGCAAGGTAGAAGAGAAGCAGTACAAAGTAGAAAGATGAGAAGAATAGTAAAATATTTACGACAGGACTACTGCAGGATGTAAGTATAAAAGACATTTATTAAAGACGAGTAAGTAACTATATGTTAGAAATAACAACAGAAGAAGACATAGATAAAGACCACAGCAACATCAAACAAAGCTTTATAAGAATAGCTATAGATACATTTAGGAAAAGTAGTATAAATAAAAATAAGGAATGTTTAACGATATTGATCACAGACGTAAAAGAGGCACTGAGAGATAATTTAAAAGCGTGTTTGAATTTAATACAAAGTGGCTCTGAAGCATAAAGAGAAAAATACAGGTAACAACAATACAAACCAAAAACTGACTTATCTCATCAATTGTTAGGACCTGAGTAAGGCAGAAGGACATACTGTGAAGATGAATATGACAGAAATTTGGAGTTGGGTGAAACACTACGGAAATCTTATCTGCTATGATAATCAGGTGACAGGAAATCATGGAAAGAAATTGCTTGGATCCCATAAGTACAGGCGAGTTGGAAGAAGCATTAAAGAAATTAAAATAGAGAAAGACCCCAGAATTCAGAAGGATTAATTGCGGGACGACTGAAATGCGGAATCTATGAAATATCGATTTCTGCATTTGATAAATATGTAATACAAAATGGGGGTTCCTGTTTAAAACAACGCAGTTGATATCCGTTTAACCTATGGCAGCGCCATCTATCGGGCCCACCATAGGGCCATCTGGTTTCCCTCTCCAAGCTAGATACACTCCTGGAAATTGAAATAAGAACACCGTGAATTCATTGTCCCAGGAAGGGGAAACTTTATTGACACATTCCTGGGGTCAGATACATCACATGATAACACTGACAGAACCACAGGCACATAGACACAGGCAACAGAGCATGCACAAAGTCGGCACTAGTACAGTGTATATCCACCTTTCGCAGCAATGCAGGCTGCTATTCTCCCATGGAGACGATCGTAGAGATGCTGGATGTAGTCCTGTGGAACGGCTTGCCATGCCATTTCCACCTGGCGCCTCAGTTGGACCAGCGTTCGTGCTGGACGTGCAGACCGCGTGAGACGACGCTTCATCCAGTCCCAAACATGCTCAATGGGGGACAGATCCGGAGATCTTGCTGCCCAGGGTAGTTGACTTACACCTTCTAGAGCACGTTGGGTGGCACGGGATACATGCGGACGTGCATTGTCCTGTTGGAACAGCACGTTCCCTTGCCGGTCTAGGAATGGTAGAACGATGGGTTCGATGACGGTTTGGATGTACCGTGCACTATTCAGTGTCCCCTCGACGATCACCAGTGGTGTACGGCCAGTGTAGGAGATCGTTCCCCACACCATGATGCCGGGTGTTGGCCCTGTGTGCCTCGGTCATATGCAGTCCTGATTGTGGCGCTCACCTGCACGGCGCCAAACACACATACGACCATCATTGGTACCAAGGCAGAAGCGACTCTCATCGCTGAAGACGACACGTCTCCATTCGTCCCTCCATTCACGCCTGTCGCGACACCACTGGAGGCGGGCTGCACGATGTTGGGGCGTGAGCGGAAGACGGCCTAACGGTGTGCGGGACAGTAGCCCAGCTTCATGGAGACGGTTGCGAATGGTCCTCGCCGATACCCCAGGAGCAACAGTGTCTCTAATTTGCTGGGAAGTGGCGGTGCGGTCCCCTACGGCACTGCGTAGGATCCTACGGTCCTGGCGTGCATCCGTGCGTCGCTGCGGTCCGGTCCCAGGTCGACGGGCACGTGCACCTTCCGCCGACCACTGGCGACAACATCGATGTACTGTGGAGACCTCATGCCCCATGTGTTGAGCAATTCGGCGGTACGTCTACCCGGCCTCCCGCATGCCCACTATACGACCTCGCTCAGAGTCCGTCAACTGCACATACGGTTCACGTCCACGCTGTCGCGGCATGCTACCAGTGTTAAAGACTGCGATGGAGCTCCGTATGCCACGGCAAACTGGCTGACACTGACGGCGGCGGTGCACAAATGCTGCGCAGCTAGCGCCATTCGACGGCCAACACCGCGGTTCCTGGTGTGTCCGCTGTGCCGTGCGTGTGATCATTGCTTGTACAGCCCTCTCGCAGTGTCCGGAGCAAGTATGGTGGGTCTGACACACCGGTGTCAATGTGTTCTTTTTTCCATTTCCAGGAGTGTATGTTTCGTTCTTTGTAGGGTTTTCGTTTGATGCTTATTTCATGAGATATTTGGTCCGGTCACGATCAATGGACCAACCTGTATTCAGGAGAAACAATTTGTCTAATAGTTTAATTGCCCTGATATTTGATCTAAAACTGACTGCAAGAAATGAAAACACAAATTTTCACATCCTGGTACAGCATTATTTTTCTCACAGCGGATATTAACAGAAAAATTATTCACGGTTATTTAACAAATTGTAGCCGACATCTGTGTGAATATTTATTACAGTATTGTGCAAAACATTGAAGTAAATCGATACAGAACTTTCTGAGATATTTTTCAACCGCTACTGCTTATTATATTTCATATAAATTCGTATATTACATATATGTAAAATATATGTAGGCTACGGCTACCCAAATTTTATTAAAGTATTGCGGGAACATTTGAAGTAAACTGATAAAGAAGTTCTGAAGATACATGCAAAGAACGTTTTTTCTTTCTACACTGTATAAAAATTTACATAAATATGCAGGCTAAGGGTATCTGAACATTTAGCAAATTTAATGTAAAAGTTTGAAGTAAATCACACAAGAACTTTGACACACCTGATAGCAAAACATTTATCCTTATATAAACTGATCCCTTCCGAATGTTTATGAGAGTTACGTATAAAAAATCTGAGGTAAATTGGTGAAGAACGTTCCAGGCTTTTCCTTACAACATTTATCCTTCCTATATTGCACACACACACACACACACACACACACACACACACATATATATATATATATATATATATATATATATATATATATATATTAAAAATGTCCGTCTGAGCATTTAGTAGAATAATTTTTAAAAATTTAGAGAAAATCGGCGAACAGCTTTTGAGATTTACGCTAACAGTGTTTTCTCTTCATTCAATACGTATATACTCGTATTGTCTCAATAAAAATATGCAGTCTGTATCTGCCCAAATGTTTACTAGAGTGTAATGTAATAATGTGAAGTAAAACGGTAAAGAAATTTTTGCAATTATTTATCTCACTACGTTTCTATTACATACAGCACATGTCTGTCTCCTTGTTTAATAGAGGGTCGTGTAAAAATTTGGAGTAAATTGGCCAAGAATTTTTCGAGATATGTATTAAAAATGTGTAAGCTACGTCCGTCGGAATATTAGAGTTTTTAGCAAAAATCTAAATGATATCGGTGAAGAATTTTTCTCCACTTTTGGTGACAACATTAACGAACGTATGATCTGTGTTAATATAGTAATACAGACTGTGACATATTTTTCCTATTGGTTTTTTTTCACATGCCGTGCGGTTCTAGGCGCTCCAGTCCGGAGCCGCTGCTGTTGCTACGGCCTCAGGTTCGAATCCTGCCTCGGGCATGGGTGTATGTGATGTCCTTAGATTAGTAAGGTTTAAGTAGTTCTAAGTTCTAGGGGACTGATGACCACAGCAGTTGAGTCCCATAGAGCTCAGAGCCATTGGAACCATTTGAACCTCTTTCATCATAGACGGATCAGTATATTTGGGGTGTAAGTGGTCTCTGTTACTCGTGTTAATCTGATGGTGCGAAGGACCCATAGAAGGGGGCGTCTATGCGTTTTTGATCAACATTCCATTCAGGCAAATTGCTCGCCTTCCTCAAGGCAGGCGCGAGACGGGGCAGCATTCAAGCGGCGTCAAGTCGTGATAAGCTCGGGAAGGCCGCCGAGACAGAGCGGAGATCCGGCGAGGCAATGACGCGGAAAATTAAGTGTCGCCGGGATGCGGCGCCGTCCGAGCACTCAATAACGGGACGACCGCTTTTTTTGTGGGGTCGTGGGTGGAGCCTGCCGGCAAGTCGACGCTTTCGACGGGATTCGCCGCCACTCACACAAGGGGCCCCGTGATCAACAGCGTTGGTTGGCCTAATAACTTCACGTCGTTCACTCTGACAGATATGTAATCTACGTGATGACAGCCTGTCAGGTTGTGTACGTGTTCCCCGTCAACAACTAGTAATATGAATTCAGCCGCCGTTAAAGCTTCCTACAGCGCTCCACCCGACATCTGATTTGATTTCTAGCATCTTTACTTCTCTCAAGAAAGAAATTAACTAGAAATACTGGTAATCCTAAGAATGATGAATAGCGGATAGATGTCATGAGACCAACATAAAACTGAGCCACGATAAGGTATTTCCTACCAATAGACTAATAATTAGTCACTTTCGAACTTCCAGCTCATTGATTGAAAGTGAAGTTAGGGTAATAAAAGTAGATTAGTGAGTGAGAAGAGGGAACCAATACTTTGGAGACACTTATTACCTGCCCAGAAAGAATTGGGTCAGTTCAATATATCGGAATAATGAAACAAAATTCCAGCAACTATTAAATTCCTAACTGTTAATGATCAGGCAAAAGGGTGTAGAGAGGTCAACATCGTCTGGACTGTAATTTATAAATCTGCAGATCTTCCTTCGAAGTGTGGAATGAATTATTTCACTTCAGAAGGCAGGAAGAACGGGTATGTGTAAAAATAACCTGCTGCTATCAGAAATACTTTTCTTTTGCCTAATGACAGCTTTCGATTTATATTACCATGATCAGATGCATGTGTATTGTCAAACTAGTACACAAAACTTAAAAAACAACTGGAACCGGTGTTATATGGATTGGATTATTAGGTGTACTCACAAGACAGACGTATTTGACGATGATCGTATAGATCGATATCGGTCATAAAATAAAGGAAGAAAGTTTGCGATAAAATATTCTTTTATATTATATCAGTTTTAAATGTCAGATCGCTGTGTCTTCACTGTGACTCTGGAACATTACATCAGCCTAGTATCATATACATAAAAAAATAATGACCAAGTACATCTTCAAGAAGTGGAAGAGAATATACATGTAAATTACGACGCGTCGGTTTTTTTTTTGTTTTTTTTTTTTTGTTTTGTTTTGAGAGTTGTGATACTGAAACAATTTTCAAAATCATAGACTGTATGGTGGCAGGTACACAGATCTAAGATAACTCAGTGCTTTTACGTAGAACGTAATATAGAAATGAACGCTTTGTGACATGTACTAAAAATATCTAATTTCCATATTGCAGAGGCAATGAGGGAAGTGCAGGACTTACTCGGGTACACAGATAAAAGATAACTCAGTGCTTTTACGTACAACATATTATACAAATAACGCTTTGTGACATGTACTAAAAATGTCTAATTTCCACATTGCAGAAGCAATGATAGAAGTGCAGGACTTACTCGGTATGGGAAGTGTTTGTCAATGGCTGATGACATATCAGTGGTGACCAGAACGTAAGAGATTGTTGAGTCTGGGACTTTATAAAATGGAACGTGTGGTATCATGGCTCGAGTACGTAAATAAACCAAAAATAAAACTAAAAGGTAGACTTTCTGGATGTATTGGACACGGACACACGAAGATGTTGATAACTTTTACTGTCTTTAAAGTGAATCAGAAGTAACAATCGATAAAGACGAATTAGCAAATATTGTGCTAGGTAAAATGATTTACTGTAGAAATAAATAGCTGAATTAAAATTACTTAACCGTCAAAGTAGCGCCTAAGTTTGCTTTTATTTAAATGGCGAGCCTTTTATGACTTTTGTTCATTATCAAGCTATCCACGTAAGGCCCGTAACAGTATCATAATGTGTATAGGCCGCCTACATTGTTTGCATGAGTGGGTAATTGTAACATACCCCTTTCGTGCGACAGTCCAGGACTGCGTGCTCACTGATACTATACACACCGTGCATGTATCTGACTATCGGTCATTCCTCTCTGGTAGACACTGCTTTCTCTTGTTGAAGGTTTGTATCGATAGTTGATCGGTGGCCTTAATATTCTGGCTGATCAGTTTATTTACGAACACTTTTACCAATGATTCGCTTGTAATCGAATCCAGATAATCAGTTATCACTGTCTTCGGTTCATCTACTGTCTTTATGTCATTTTGATACTCAAATGTTTAGCGGCACCCCAAAGGAAATTGTCGGGTGGAGACCGATCTGGTGAGGGCCGGGGACAGAGACCTATCGTAATTACTCCCCAAACATTTCATCTTAAAGTATTGACTGGTGTGCTGTATGAGCAGTAACGTAGTCTTATTGTAAAAATAAATGATTGGTCTCATTTTCATTTAGCAGGGCAACAAAGGGATAAATTATCTAGGAACAATAGACATCGGAACTGACGGTAGTATTGGGAAAGATCCGCCCTATAATTCGCGCTCGTATAATGGCAACCCACACTCCGAATTTATGTGCTTGCGATGGCGTTTCTCTTGAGGAATATGGGTTTTCTTAAGACAAGATTCGTGATTTTAGGAAAGCAGTGTAGCTAGATATGAGAAACCAAGCCTCATTAGTGAAAAAGATTTGATCTAAAACATTACTCCATGTTGATTAACAAATCGCTGAAACCCATTCACAGTACGCTCTTCGTTTTGCATGGTCCACAAAATGTAAATGTTGCACAATAGTTATATTATACGGATACAGCTCCAGTTCTTTGGTTACGGCTTTATGGGTTGTCGCACGAGACACTTTAGGGTCTTGCGATAATCTCTACACTGATTTTCCTGGACTCCACAACGTGATGTCCGAAATGTCGTCAACTTTCCGTCCTGTTAAAAAATTGTGGGCCTACCACGTCATTGTACATCATGAACTGAACCTGCTATCTAGAATTTGCTAATTAAATCACGTGCAGTGTCACTATGCCGATGCCTTGATGCAGGAAAATGCAATCTAAATGGTCAACTCTTGTGCTCCCTAAATATTTTCCTGCACGGAAAACCTCTTGCGCTCTTTCTGCATAGTAAGCATTCTCACTACACTCAGCTTGCATAAGAACTAGCCAATAACACAATAAACAGCTGCAGCTCACACCAACAGTACCAGCCCCCTTCAATCACTGGAGGTCCACTGAGCACGTGCAGGTAATAGTGGTTGTGATACCAACCTTATACTCCACTCAAGCCGAGACATGAGAGGCTCGCCGCTGCGGAGAGACTATGCGGACGCACGGTAGCACTGGCACTCAGTATCAGCACAATCAAAAGCATTGGTAAGAACCAACGATCCTTCTGAACGTTCAAAGCACATGTGGCAGGAATTTTAGCAGATAATACATACTGATCGAGCAAAGAAGTACAAAATTATTGCCGGCCACAGTGGCCGAGCGATTCTAGGCGCTTCAGTCCGGAACCGCGCGACTGCTACGGTCGCAGGTTCGAATCCTGCGTCGGGCATGGATGTGTGTGGGGTCCTTAGGTTAGTTAGGTTTAAGTAGTTCTAAGTTCTAGGGGACCGATGACCTCAGATGTTAAGTCCGATAGTGCTCAGAGCCATTTTTTAACAAAATTATTCAAGAAATGACACGAACACGGCATTATAAGTCACTACGAAACAAATAGGATCTACAAAACATTAGTGGCAAAATACCTGCCAGAAGAGTTTAAAAATTTAAAATAAAAATAGCAGTAGCAATGGCAGATTCAGCATACAGAAAAGTCAAAACAGCGTTCTGTGAAATTAAAAGCAGAGGTGCCAACATTAATAGGATCGCAGGTACGGTACGCTGACGAGAGAGCTGATAGTTGGGAAGTGTATTCTGAAGACCTCTAGGAGGGTGCGGAAATGTCTGAGTGTCCGATGACGTGATGTAAGAAAATATGAGAGTCGATTTAGAATATACAGGGGATCCACTATTGGAGTTTAACGGAGATTTGGAAGACTATCGACTATATAAGGCAGAACATATAGATAACGTTTCTTCAAATATTTAAGTGTGTTTTGGAAAATGGAAACGAACGACTGTTCAGGTTTCTTTATGGAGTCTGTGAGTCAAGAGGCATACTCCCAACCCTCCGCACAATCACAATATAGCAAGAGCAGATAAGTGCGGAAAACATCGTAGAATCAGCTACACGACTTTTGCGTTGACCTTAACGACAAGAGTATCACATAGATTGGAAAAGAATATTGGAGATCTGCTAAATGAAGAAGTGATGTCCAGGAGGGGTTATCCATGATACGATTCGCTGATGCTAAGCGCGGTGAAAGCAAGGAACTCTTACAGTACATGTTAGAGAGAATCTACTGGCTAATGAGCACAGTGGATTAAGAGAAAACCGAATAAAAATGCAAGTTATGTGAAATTTGGTAAATGAGATTAGTGATGTTAAAAATTTGGGACCTCAAATAGACAAACTGTGGGAATTTTGAAGTCTGAGACCGACAAAGCAAGAAGGACATAAAAAATATACAAGCACTGGCAAAGAGAGTATTCATGGAGAAACGCCACATATTGCAAACGACTTTGCAGTGGTAACAACCGTTCCCGTCGTTCACCGAAGTTATGCACTGTCGGGCTTGGCTAGCACTTAGATGTGTGACCGAATGGTCTGCCGAGCGCTGTTGGCAAGCGAGGAATTCGTAGCCAACCGCTGTCACTTCTCGGCACAGCCTCACTATACCAGAATGAAGTAAGTGCGAACTGTGTAGCACAATTGGGAAGTTAACGACAATGGGTTGGTTATAAATTTCTGTCAACTTTTATATTGGTGATGAAAGGGAGAGAATCTCCTTGGTTTGAAGCAAATAAGTTTCCTGGAAATAGGTTACAGAATTGCAATAGGCAGAAAAGACTGCTTCGTTTCTATCAAGTTTATTCACACATATATTTATGTGAGGTGTTGGACCATAAACCCTTAGTAAGATTCAGTCTATTTATTCGGACTTGCTACTTCAAAGTTAATTGCTGGTAGATATAAGAAACAAGTACAAAGCAATCACTTGTTCTTGGCGAGCACTGAAATCTCTGTAAGTAATTGAGGCAAAGACTGACAGCCTCTGTTCAACACTATTCCAATGAAACTCTAAAAATCCTACTTGACCTGTAGTTCCTGTGTGTCCACCAGAGTTTATCACCGTCTTCTCGTAGTTGAAGTCTTTATCAGCTGTATCGGCTGCTACTGGCCTACTCGGCCCCGCTGGCGTCTCACTGCGGAACCTCCAAACTGCCGGCACTGGCTCTCAATCTGCATCTGAATCTCTGCTGCTAGGTATTGCGCTGCCTGGCCTTTTATTTCGTTTCTCATGTACTTGGGTGCACACGAGTTAATTTGTTTCACACGACCCTTTCATTTCTAAGTGATCGAATTGCTCAAGAATGCCTATGGTTCCACAAGACACTCTCGTTTCTAATTGGTCGGCTTGCGCAAGAATGCCTTCGGTTCCACACGACACTTTCGTTTCTAGCTGCACACAACTTAATTCGGTTCCACACGAGTCTTTTCTGCACGTGACTGACACTCTCTCTTGCTGTATTATCGCTCTGGTGTTTGCGTCTTCCATTGCGCAAGTCTAATTCATGCTGCTTCCTCGGACAGGAAGTCAAACACTAAGTTATTTGATCATCAAGCCATACTTGGCAGGCTCCGCCGCTTATCTCGTTCCTACGTCCTGGTGAACTATTTCTTAATGTCGGCTGGTTGTTTGCCTATGGAGCCTGGACTCTCATTATGGTCACAAAAGCAAGAATTATAATTAAAATTTTCTACGGCCACAACACCGCATCGGATCAGTTAGAGAACTGGTAACTCAAAAAAGCCAATGCCAAACAACACAACGAAACATGCCCGCTAGAGTAGTCGTGCAAAGCATTCAAGAACGCTCTTAAAGCAAGCTAGCCATAGGCCTCACAGCCTTATCTATGATGTGCTTCTCACTTCAGCATTGAGCTATTTTCGGGAACCACTAACAGGCTGAATAGAGGTAAACAAACAGATGCTACGCTGGGAACCTGTACTCAGGCCTTCTTGAGCCGGTATCATATAACAGATTTCATTGTTTCAGTTATTTGCCACGTACGTTGTTACCTCTATGTTTTATAAAGTATGCTGAAATGACGTCTCCCACAGATCTTACATTTTGTGATGTTTCAATTATAAGCGCCAAGGCTGGCTTAATGCAGGCCAGCATTCCTGTAGCTTGCTATCTATCTTCTCCTTTTCAGTATTTTACATGCCATGTCATTTGTATCAACTACATCCTGCCTTATTCAACAACGTCTCTGGCAGCTCGCGCTACTCACTTCCCTCACCATCTCTCCAACCACAGTAACAGTATGGAGTCAGTTATACTATGTGGACAATAATTCAGTCATTTCTTCTCATAGGTTCTTTATTAACGATTTTTTGTAATTGGATCTTTGGAGATCTTATTCATTCCATACTTGATGAATCCACTTGCTGTTAACGTGTCCCCAGTAGCATTACATTTCAAAAGCGTCTAAGTGAAGCGTCAGTAGTAGAGGTAACTAATAAAGACAATCAGAAATCTGTGAAACGATGAGACATTAACTATTTTGTTTGGAGTGTGAACACTTTGTATATGACGGTGCAAGATAAAGAATGTTGGTATAGCTCCTGCATTCATATGCTCTGATGCAGACGGCGTTGTTTCCAACTAGGGTGCTGCAAAACAGTAGCACAGCCAAAGACAATATTTTTATTCGTTCTTCATTACTAGATGGACATTCTGTTAGTAAAAGAGTGAATGACCTTTCAGACTGTGATGCGCAAATTTTAACACAAAGGCTTTTGTACTCAAAGAAATGTCACATATAGTTACAAACTAAGTACGAAAGTTAATCCAAGAGCAGTAAAGAGTTTTTGAAACCTCATCAAGAAA
Source organism: Schistocerca piceifrons (assembly GCF_021461385.2). Taxonomy (NCBI): domain Eukaryota; kingdom Metazoa; phylum Arthropoda; class Insecta; order Orthoptera; family Acrididae; genus Schistocerca; species Schistocerca piceifrons. The sequence continues at coordinate 243,974,610 of NC_060144.1, forward strand.
CAAGAGAGGCAGGATGTTTATAGTGCTGATAACACAGATGAGAAATATAATATTTTACTTAACACATTTCTCATCGTCTTCGAGAATTGTTTTGCAACAGAACGTTCTAAACTGGGTACAAGCAGTAAAAGGCAACCCAGGTGGCTGACTAGTGGGCTAAGGATATCATGTAGAACAAAGCAAGAATGTTGGAAGTAGTCACAATGAAGCTACAGTAGCCCATTACAAACAGTACTGTAAGGTGCTTAAAATGTTATGAGGAAGGCAAAGAGCATGTGATATGCAAATAGAATAGCTAATTCACAAGACAAAATTAAAACCATATGATCAGTTGTGAAGGAAGTGTCTGGTCAGCAGCACAAGGTTGACGATTTAAAGTCAGTTCATAGTAAAAACAGTACTGTTACTGATAAATCAGATGTATGTACAGTATTTAACAATCATTTTCTGAGCATTGCTGGTGAATTAAATAAAAATTTTATTCCTACAGCGAATCATATAACACTCTTGGCAGATGCCTTTCCGAGACTGATGTCTGAAATACTCCTCTGTGATACAGACAAGAGGGAGAGTGAGTCAATAATTAAATCACTGAAGAGTAAGGACTCTCATGGGCTGCCTAGTAAAATATTAAAGTGCTGTGCTGCACATGTTAACCCTGTATTTAGTCATATTTGTTATTTTTTCCTTTAGGTGTGGTCAGTTTCCTGAACGATAAAAGTAGTCAACAGTAATGTTGCGGCCACATGTAGAAAGCGTTGTTTCATGCAGTGGAGAATGGCAAAACAGAGGCAGCCGGCGATTGAGGCGTTGCGAAGTAAGTGCGGCACAAACAGCCTTGCTCACAGTAGCAGACTACCAACCGGCTGACGCAAGGACCCACACAGACTGAGCGCCGAGCGAAGTCTGGAGAGTGCTGAGTAAGGAGAAGTGAGCCCAGCACGCTAAGTGACGCTGCAATATACTGCGGGAGTAATAACAAGAATCTGTCACCGAGGGTAAAAACCGTCCTAATGCCGGATATAAATAGTGGAGCGCAGGCAGCAACGGACAGAAGCCATTAGTTCGGATCGGAGGACGGATGCTGTCCGTGTCCGAATGTTCAATCTTCGTAGGTGACGATTCTGGAAGTCTGGCGGTCGGCCCGACTCCGGTCGGCACCATGGCTGAATAACTACAGCGAGAACTTCCAGCCGGACCGGCCGCAGCGTGGTCTTGGTCACAGGCGCCGCCGGGGACTGACGCCCGGTCTTCATGGCAACCCGGCCACGCCGCGTGGTCCGTCCATGATGGGACCTCGCGGACTTCGCGACTGACGGCTTCCCAGCCACCGGTGCAGCAGGCGTCGGCAGCTGACATTACGGCGACGCCGCTGCCGAGCGGCGGCGAGTTCATCTCAACCACAGGGCATCCTGACTTCAGCGGAGCACTGGTGGCCTGAGGCTCTGAGTGCGATCAGCGGCGCGCGTGGCGCGTATTGTCGAAGAATCTACACAGCAGCAGCCAGGCGGAGGGATCTGCAGGGCATGGCAGCGACGACGAGGGAGGAATTCTAAAGAAAGTTCAATAAAGAATTGTAAAACTCCACGCCATCTCTGTCTTAGCCGCAGCCACTGTGTCTGCTGCTGACATGTAGCAAATGGCCATAACAAGTACTGAAGAAGTCGTAACAAGTGGCAAATGGCTGTAAAGTAAATTTCCCATTATAAAAAGGGAAAAAATGGTAATATAGACAATTGTAGACCTATTTCTATGCCATCAGTATTTGCTAAAGTTATTGAAAAGGCTGTGTATGTAAGGATAATTGATCATTTTATATCACACAATTCGCTATGAAATGTACAGTTCTGCCTTACAAGTTGTTTAACAACTGAAAATGCTATATTCGCTCCTCTCTGTGAGGTAGTGAATGGATTAATCAAAAGGTTTCGAACAGTAGGCATATTTTTTGATTTAACTAAGCTGTTTGATTGTGTTGATCACAAAATCTGGCTCCAGATATTGGAGCAATACAGAATACGAGGAGCAGCTGACAACTGGTTCACCTCTTAATTTGGCAACAGACAATAGATCGTTATTCACAGTATTGAGAATGGCTGTGATGTGGTGTCTGGTGATATGGGATATGGCGAAATGGGAGGGCGGGGTCAGGGATTTTCTCTGCCTCGTGATGACTGGGCGTTGTGTGATGTCCTTAGGTTAGTTAGGTTTAAGTAGTTCTAAGTTCTATGGGACTGATGACCATAGTGCTCAGAGCCATTTGAACCATTTTTGAAGTGGGAGGGGAGGGGGGCAGGGTGTGCACCAGGGATAAGTGTTGGGGCCACTCATGTTCCTAATTTACATAAATGATATGCCCTCTATTATTACAGGTAACTCTAAAATATGTCTGTTTGCTGATGACACTAGTTTCGTAATAAAGGATGTTGTGTGCAACATTGGTTCGGTTTCAAATAGTGCAGTTCATGACATGTCATGGTTTGTGGAAAATAAACTAACGATAATTCACAGTAAGACTCAGTTTTTACAGTTTCTAACAAACAATTCAACAAAACCTGACGTTTTAATTTCACAGAATTGGCATATGATTAATGAGACTAAACAGTTCAAATTTCTAGGTGTTCAGACAGATGGTAAACTGTCGTGGAAATCCCACGTTCAGGACCTTGTTGAAAGACTTAATGCGGCCATTTTTACGATTCGTACGGTATCTGAAGAGAGTGAGCGTTCGACACGAAAACTAGACTACCTTGCTTATTTTCATTCGCTTATGCGGTATGGTATTCTATTTTGGGGTAACACTTCCCATTGTAAAAGGACATTTTTGGCTGAGAAACGGGCGGTTCGGGAAATAAGTGTAGTTAAGTTCACCAATCTCTTGTCGACCCCTGTTCACGTCTGGGTATTTGACATTGGCCTCTCAATATATATATATATATATATATATATATATATATATATATATATATATATATGTATGTATATATATATCCCTTATATATATATATATATCCCTTACTGTCATTTCTTGTTATCAATATTAGCTTATTCCCAAGAATAAGTAGCTTTCACTCAATTAAAACTCGTCAGAAATCAAACCTGCATTCGGATCGGACTTCCTAAACTATTGTGCAGAGAGGTGTGCAACATTCTGCTGCATCCATTTTCAACAAGTTACTACTAGAATTCAAAAATCTTAGCAGTAATCCACTCCGTCTCAAATCGAAACTGAAGTTTCCTCTTGGGCCAGTCCTATTCTGCCGAGGAGTTCCTTCAAAGACTAAGCTGAGATCCTTGTTGCATTGTTGTTCCGTTTACTTAAACTTATGGCTTGACTTTTTTCAGGTTCGCATACATTTCATTGTTATCTGTTATAACTTTTATGTTGTCACTTCGTGTACTGACACTGTCCGTTACCTTGGAGATTTGCCCCTCAATTTGATCCTACGGAACTTCATGTGTAAATAAAAAAAAAAAAAAAAACGAAATCAGCACACATTTGTGTAGCTGTAGGTTCTTCTGTAGTGGTGTGTGATATACAATGAGAGCGAAGTTCTTGATAGTAACATAGTCTTCACTGTTGATAAATTTAGACAGTGTGTGGATGCAAATTATTTTAGTAGCACTGTGCTACGTTGATACAGTATCATCACTGCACTTTCCAGTGTTGATAAGTCTATAGATACACTGAATTTGGACGAAGCTCTTAACTGTGGTTGATTAAAAAGACACGATGACAGCTCCGATTCGGAGTAACGAGGCCACGTCAGTGTCCTCTGGTGGTGTGTATGCGTGATGCCACCCATCGGAGTACAGCGAGTTATGGAACAGCGATGATCATCCGATAACGCACTGGCTGGAGGTTAGACTGTTGTGTCCTGCTGCTCGTAGAATAGGGGTGCCTAGGAAATCTGCTCTCCCGGATCGCCAAACAATAATTCAAGGAAACAGCATTAATGAATTTTTATTACAATAAGATATCATTTGAGAATTAACAGTGGCGTGTCGCAAGCAGCAGGCGACAGTCAAAATAAGGAAATCTCTTCAGTACACACATCTCCTAAAACAAGTGAAACAATACAGTTCGTAAGTCGCTGCTGAAGAGCACACAGAACAGCTAGTCTTCAGCTGGACCGCGGCCAGGCGGCGCGGTGCTTATCTACTCAGCGCCTAGAGGTCGCTGCTGTCTCAGTGTCGTCCTAGAGAGCGGTCAGTCAGCGTACAATTGGATGACGTCTTCTGCACAGCCCTCTCTGCACCACCGTTCCTGAACGTCACGCGTGTAGCTGCGGGTTGCACGTAGCACCCTGGGTGCAGCTGACGAAGATGCCGTCTGGGCCGCATTAAGTGAATTATATCTTTTTATTGAAATGCCCATTTTACGTACTTGTACAAAGCTGATCACCAAACATAACACATTGTAAAAAAATTGTGGTCTCAGAGTTTAATCTTTGCTATAGGAGAGTGTTTCGTTTTACAGTGTATCTTTGTATCCGAAAGCCGGCCGGAGTAGCCGAGCGGTTCTAGGCGTTACAGTCTGGAACCGCGCGACGCTACGGTCGCAGATTCGAATCCTGCCTCGGGCATGGATGTGTATGATGTCCTTAGATTAGTTAGGTTTAAGTAGTTCTGAGTTCTAGGGGACTGATGACCTCAGAAGTTAAGTCCCATAGTGGAGGAGGAGGAGATTAGTGTTTAACGTCCCGTCGACACCGAATTCATTAGAGACGGAGCGAAAGCTCGGGTGAGGGAAGGATGGTGAAGGAAATCGGCCGTGCCCTTTCAAAGGAACCATCCCGGCATTTGCCTGAACCGATTTTAGGGAAATCACGGAAGACCTAAATAGGATGGCCGGAGACGGGATTGAACCGTCGTCCTCCCGAATGCGAGTCCAGTGTGCTAACCACTGCACCACCTCGCTCGGTAAGTCCCATAGTGCTCAGAGTCATTTGAACCATTTTGTACCCGAAAGAAAATCTTTCAGCTTGTTACTGGCTTGGCAGCATTCGTTTCTTTTCATTGTGATTCTTTGCTTCAAACTGAACTTTTATGTTAATGTAGAACACGTTTCTTTATCTTTTTGTAGTAATTCGTAGTTTTCCTGCATGGCTTGAACTTAACTTTGTAATTACAGTTTCAAATGTTTCTAATAGCGCCTTCAGGAGGGGTGACTGTTCCTTAGAACTATTTCAGAAGTCTAAGAGAGATTGTGTCAGACTCTTATGCAAATTACTGCAGATGGGATCAAACATGATTAACAGCGATAAAATCATATGAAAGATATCGTCGGCACAAAGTTACGTTTCGTGAGTTTCGTTCTACACAGTAATTAAGGTCTCTTTTCTCACTTTCTAACAACTAACTCTTGTAAATTTATGAAGTTACAGAGCTTCCTTACACTGTTGGTTCTCCACACCCTTCCCATTACGGCTATAGTTTGAACAGCACCTGTTTTCTTTTTAGTGTCGGAAGAAATAACAGAAAAAACCAGCACCCAGGCTCATTGCAAACACCTGAAGTGTGGACAAGGGAGAGTACACTGTTTGTTTCCGAGGTGGAAGAGGAAATTCCCGTTTTACTATTTCATGTCCCACGTTACATGCCGTTTCCGCAGATGAATACACATATTTGTACTTTAGAGTAGCCGAAGCGTTAGCAAGCTCAACGCTTCTCGAATTTAAACTAAGCTCCAGTGCGGCCATGTTTATTTTTGTAGCTACTGCGTGGACTTGAATACAATCCCAAGTCAATACTCACGCTCACAAACCTATCTGCCTTCAGACGCACTCCGCCACGGAGCCTGGCATCGAAATTCACTGAGTAAACAAGGCGTGTTATGTGCAGCTCCAAATGTTACGGCGCGTTTCGCTGGTAAATGTTATCGCCGAGCACGTCTATCGCGGACCCCAGTGTGGTAAGAGAACGATTCCCAACACAAATACAGTAAAGGAAACACGTGAGAAGTAGTTAATGTAGGTTGCTGCCGAATGCCAATACCTCGTTTATTTCTTTATGCTGGGTGATAATTATTCAGCTATATGAAAAACAACGTGAATTACTTACAAATTACGGCCTGCACACACACACACACACACACACACATTATTCAACACGTAGACGTCACTGAAGATAAATAAAACGTTCTCGGTTTTCAGGTCGCGTCAATTCGAATAAAATCCTCGAGCTTTCGATGACCATCTCCGCAATCGTCGTCAGGAGTTCACTGACTGACGGGGCTACTACAGTTTCTCGCTTATATAGGCTTGATGAAATCATCAGCAGCCAGTCAGATAGACCCAATGTGGCGTGCAGGCGTAACTTTTTATTCATGTACGCCGTTCCGAAAGATTCCGACCTCACGTCGCTACAGATATACAGAATATAGTTATGACATTTTCGATATGCCTGCCACCTATGGCCCAGACGAATAGCGAAATTCTCCATGACCCACTGAAGAATCGGAAAATCAATGCGGTCGATGACCTCCTGCATGGCTGTTTTCGAGTCAGCAACGGTTTTGGTGTTATTGCAGTACACCTTGTCCTTAATACAGCCCCACAAAAAGGAGTCGTAGGTGTTCAGATCCGGATAATATGGTGGCCAATCTAGGCCCAGGCCAGTCGCCTCTGGGTACCCGAGAGCCATAATGGCCAGCTCAGAGAGCTCCTCCAGAATATCAAACACTCTCCTGCTTCGGTGAGGTCGAGCTCCGGCTTGCATCAACTACATCTAGTCGAATTCAGGGTCTCTTTCGATAATGGGGATGAAATCATCATCCGAATCCTTCTTGTACCGCTCGGTAGTCACCGTGCCATCAAGGAATACCGCACCGATTATTCCATGACTCACATTGTACACAACACAGTCAGCCTTTCATGATGAAGAGACTTCTCGATCGCAAAATGCGGGTTCTCAGTACCCCAAATCCGCCAAATTTTGCTTATCGACGAACCCTTCGAAATGAAATAACAACACGCGTACACATGCGCATGCCAATTACGATCATGCCCCGCGACCAACAGTGCCTTTTGAACGTGATATCTCAAACCGTTCGGAAGTTATGACGATTTCGTTTCTTTTAGATCAATAACTTTCATCCTGTACAGTCAGTTACAAACAAAGATGGTAAGCACATACATTGACAAACTTTTCTTTCTTGTCGCAACTTCACATGTTTAGGGTCTGCTGATAGAGATGTGACGGATTATGAAGAACATCCGTCGAATAATGTTTTGTTTAATTCTCTATCAGAATCTGTAAGGGCACATTTGGAGCATATTGCCCATATGGCTTGAGATCTACGACGGACTTCCGAAAGTAAGTTCCGTCATTGATTTGAAGTTCAACGAAAGAAGGACCGTCAGAGGAAGAAGATTGACGCATGTACAGAGTGCCGAAGAAGAGAGAGTCGCACCGGACCGGAGTGCCCGAGGTTGTTCGAGAACAAACTACGATGGCAGACGGGACGTGTACTGACAAATTGATAGCAATATAATTAAGTGCGGTTGTCCGGTGTGAATGGGCAAGTGGGAATAGAGCGTCTGTCATCCATGAACGCCTACGGCTCGAGTGTGGTGAAGAGATCAAATCTCATCAAACGGTTGGTCGCTGGTGTTGCATGTCTAGATAAGGAAGTCTAGATGAATATCGAAGTGGGTGTTCCTCTGTATCCACAAATGGAAACAGAATCGCTAGAGTACAGGCCATGATGATAGAGGACAGGTGCAAAATGGTACCAGCTTAGTAGCTGTGCTCAGGCCCAACACATGCCGTTTGTTGTGTTGGTTTACCAAGAGTTGTGTGCAAGATGGGTGCCGAGAAACGTGACCCCAGATCACAATGCAACAGCGTAATCAGTCTCGATCGCTTGATGCAGTACACAAACGAGGGAAATAAGATCCAGTTAACAACCATCACAAGCGATGAGAAGTGGGTACACTACTTTACAATAGGATACATGGTCGTCTCAATGACGTGGAAGCATCCCAATTCACGAATAAGGAAAAAATTGAAAGTGTCAACCTTCGCAGGGAAGATTATGGCCATAGTCTTCTGTGACTTAAAAGGTATAATTCTTCTCGATTCCCTTCCGTAAGGGACCATCAATGAAGCAAGTCATTGTGACACTGTCACCACTGTCATTGTGACACTCTCTCACTGTCGATATTGACAGCTATACCCTACCCGAAAACCATACTGTGACATCTTAGAAAGATGCATAAACGTTTGGCTGGCAAAGCTTTTCCTAGCTTCATTCGCTGATACCACATCAAATTTTTCAGTACAACTGATCAAATTCCAAGTGTTCCCCTCCTTGAGATAAGGTTGTTACCGTTATTCTAATGGCCTCAGACCTCATTCACATAGCGTGAAAAAACAAGCCCTTCGTCCGAATTGCAACTTGTCTCACGACTAAAATCAAATTTCGAATTGTTTCAACCAATACTGATGGACAAATTATACAGATAATTCAGTGCATCAATTTGACATTGGTAGTCCCACAGAAATTGACAGTTCTCATCCCATGCTAATTATTTTTATAGCGTAGTGACTGAACAGGGTTGAGTGGGCTAAGAAATACGAAAATTAAAAAGCTCTCCGGAAAAATGGTTGAACAGAAATCAAACAATGTTATCGTGGCGTATATTAAACAATTTCGTTTGATCAAGGATTACAAAACTGAAATCGGGTACTCCGTAGGTGGAGTATTAAAAATTTTATCGACGTACCTCTGCCTCTCAGGCAGCGACTAACAGTTTTTTAAAAAGAGATAATCATTTGAATCGAGGTACTTTTTAGCTCGTGCTTTGACTGAAATACATCATCTGCTTTACAATACTATTCTGAAAAACTGTCAAAATTAAGATCAATAATCTAGTATCAGGCTTAGCAGGATGGTTGATGGAAGCCATACCCCAGAAAACCTACAGTGTCACTGTGAACAAGGGTGGTTCTGACCAGCGATTCGTTTTGTTTTGCTTTACGGCGCAAAAACAACTTAGGTCATACGCGCACAAGTCAAAGCTATAGAACACGAACACAGAGAGAAGTTAAAAAGCGATTATACGTCAGTGCTATTTGACATAAGAGACGTGGAGAAAGGACGTAATCAGACACCATACAGAAACGGATGTGCCAAATTAAAAATGAAACGGTCTTCGCCATATTGCTTTGGCGGACGAAAAGTAAAACGCGGTCAACGGCCAGTGCGTCATTTGCTAAAATGGCCGATAACTCAAACGTCTAACCCAAGCGGGAAAGTAAACGGTTAAATAAACGGACATTCCGTCAGAAGGGGCCGACAGTTAAAATTTTGGCGCAATGTGTATAAAGTGGTGGGGTAGCGCCACTTATCAAATGACAATGGCTAAATAGGCAGTGCCCAATACGCAGCCTAGTTAAAATGACCTCCTCCTGACGGGAGGACCGATAGGAGGTCGTCCAAGCTGCTGGGAGAGGCTTAATAAACCGGAAATTATGCCCGTCAACGGAGGACCATTGGAGATGCCAAAGGAACACCTCTTCCTGACAGATGGCAACACAGAGATCATCGGAGGGACATAGGTACTAGTGGGTTGAGGTACGAGGACTGCAGCCTTGGCATCTTTGCTTTATCACCAGCATCTTCGTTTTTCAGCAGACCGACATGACCAGGAACTCACATAAACATCACAGTGGTTCCGCCAGGAGTGAGCAAGTGACAGTTTTCCTGGACCCATTGCACTAAGGGGTTGGGCGGTGTACAGCGCACATAGACTTTGAAGAGTACTGAGTGAGTCTAAGCAGAGGACACATCTGAAAAGTCAGCGTCGCCGGACATACTCTGTGGCCCCATACAAAGCGAAGAGCTTGGCAGTAAATACTGAGCAGTATGCCGGAAGCCTATATCGAAAGACGTGGGCGCCAATGACGAAGACACACTCGACACCACGGTCTGTGCGAGAGCCATCAGTGTTCATAAAGGTACTATCGCGACGTTTCATGCCAAGGCGATAGAGTGAGGCTCGAGTAGTGGCCTTAGGAAGCGAATGAAGGCCAGGGTTAACATGGGCCGCTTCACGAAGCCGCGATGATGAAGGGTTCACAGCTACTGGGAAAGTTGCAGGTAGTGTGGAGCGAAGCCGCCGTAGCAAGTGCCGAAAGCGGACTCCAGGTGACAGAAAAGAGGGACGCGCCCCATACTGGCGATCAAAGGAATCGTAGGGTGGGTGGTCATGTTTTGCAGACTAACGGCATGCATACTTGCTGAAGAGAAAGTCATTCCGGTAGGACAATAGTTGTTCAGCAGATTCAGCATACAGACTCTCAACCGAATTAGTGTAAAAGGCGCCAGTGGGCAAACGGATGCCACTGTGGTGAATAGTGTTGAGACGGCGTAAGAAGTATGGACGTGCAGACGCGCAAACAAAGCACCCACTGTTGAGTTTCGAATGGACAAGAGACCGGTACAAATGGAGGAGGGTGGTTCGATCTGCACGCCAGGAAATGCCAATAAGGAGATGTAGGACATTGACGGACCGAGTACAGAATGGTAGCGCAAAGAGAGTTTCCTGTCAAGCATGAGCTCCAGGAATTTTGTAGTTTCGACTAACGAAAGGACAACAGGCCCAAGAAGTAAAGATGGTGAGAGAAACAATTTGCTCCGCCAGAAATTCATACAGACTTTTTTGTCAGTGGGAAAAAGAGAGCCCTTGTCAATGCTCCAGGAGTAAAGACGATCAAGATATCGCTGAAGACGCCGATCAGTGAGACAGGTCAGTGGAGAACTGCAATAGATGGAAAAATCGTCAACAAAAAGGGAGCCAGAGATGCCAGGTGGGAGACAGGCCACTATAGGATTTATGGTGATAGCGAAAAGGACGACGCTCAGGACGGAACCCTCAGGCACAATGTTTTTCTGGATAAAGGTGTCCGACAAGGCAGAACCCACAACCTCCTTGAAAACTTGGTCTTTTAAAAATGCCTGAAGGAAACAGGGCAGGCGGCCACGGAAGCCCCACCTGTAAAGAGCACGTAGGATACCACTTCTCCAACAGTTGTCGTAGGCCTTCTCCAAATCGAAAAACTCGGTCACAGTCAGGGATTTCCGCAGCAACCCATTCATGAGGTGGGTGGACAAAGTGACGAGATGGTCAACTGCAAGACGCCGCACCAGACATCCACACTGGGCAGTCCTTGATAAATTGGGAGTCTCGAGCCACCATGCCTGCCGGGCATGAATCATACATTCATGCAAACGCAGCTGGTGAGTGGGCGTTACCGAGAAGGAAGGATTTTGTCCTTACCGGGCTTAGGTATGTGTATGATGGTGACTTCACGCCAACGTCTGGGAAATGTGCCCTCTGACCACATGCGCTTGTACATGTTAAACATAAAGTGCTTGCCCCAAGAGAAAGGTGCTTCAACATATGAATGTGGATAGCGTCTGGCTCTGGGGTGGAGGATCGGGAAATAAGAGCATGATCTACCTCCCTCATATTATTGGCGGCATTGTAGCAATCACGATTCTGAGAAGAGAAGGGTATACCCCAAGCCTCCACCGCTCGTTTCCGGTGGAGGAAGGCAGGGTGGTAGTAGGAAGAGCTCGAAATTTCAGCAAAATGGCGATCCAAGTTGTTGGAGGGAGTAATACGGTCCATGATAACATTGTCTGCTACTGTCAGGCCGGAAATCGGCAAATGTATCTTGGTCCCAGAAAGCCGTCGAAAGTTGGTCCAGATAAGAGAAGAAGGGGTGGAACTGTTAAAAGAACTAGTTAGTTTAATCCAGCTACCTTTTTTGCTATCCCGGCGAACGCAACTACACTTTGCTCACATCTGTTTATAAAGAATGCAGCTTGCCATTGTAGGATGACGGTGAAAAACGCGAAGAGCACATCTCCGAACGCGAGTTGAGTCGCGGCTTGTCTCAGTTCGCCAAGGGACTGGGACCGGTAAAGACGAAGTGCGAGGAATGGAACGTTCTGTAGCAGTATGGATAACGTTGGTAAAATATTCCACCTGTTCATCACAACTGGGGAAATCTTGTTCTTCGAAGGTCGTCAGGGAGGAGTGAAGCTGCCAGTCAGCCTTAGTAAGCTGCCATTTGGGTACGCAGGCAGGTGGGTAGGAGTCAGCAAACGTATAGCACATGGGAACGGACCACTGAAGACGATGGGCAAGCTGGTCAGTGCAGAAGGATTGGTCCAAATGGGAATAGGTATGCGAAGAGTCGGAAAGGAAAGTGGGTGCTCCAGAGTTAAGGAAGAAGAGACTGAGTTGATTAAGAAGCTCAGCCAGGAGGGCACCTCTTTGACAAGTTCCGGGAGAACCTCTAAGGGGACCATGCACATGAAAGTCATCGAGTAGCAGAAATGGCGGAGGTGAAAGAAGTCTGTCCTGGTGACATCGAATGGAGGACGGACATACATGGCACAGAGGGAAAAAGTCAGGTGGGGAAGGAAAAGGTGAACTGCAACAGCTTGAAGATGTGTAAGGGAGATGGGTGGACTATGGATGTCATCCCATATGATCAGCATGACGCCCTCATGAGATTGAATGTCGACCTCTGGAGGAAGGCCAAAACGAACCGGAAAGAGATGTGAAAGCTGAAAGTGATCGTGAGGAAGTAATTTCGTTTCCTGGAGGGAAGGAAAGGGGACGCTGCGATGCTAAAAGCAGCCGTAAATCTTCTTTGTAGGAACGAAGGCCGCAAACGTTCTATTGGAGCAAAGTCATGATGAGGAAGAGATGGAGGGGTGCCACGTCTGCAGTTTCTGAGTGACAGCTTGTGAAGATTCTTTGCTAAAAGGCAAAGAAGCAGTAGGATCCTGCTCCTTGGGGTCCACAGAAGCATCGAGTTGCTTGTGTTGTCGTTCTGCGGAATCCAACGCTGAAAAACGGTTGGTGATGCGCACCGGCGACTCGGAGGCCGGCTGGGCTAAGGTATCACGTGGCAACACCGTCGAAGAGGATGGTCGGCGAAGGAGAAGACCTTTGGCCTTTGGTGGACTTTGTCGAGCCTTTCCGGTTATCACAAGATGCGGGTGTTGTTTGGGTGGAAGGACGTAGGAAGTCTTCATGGGAGTACTCCTTCTGTCCTTTACGGCCTAGCGGTTGTGTAACTTGTGGTTTCGCCCCTTGAAGCGAGAATCTGATGGCTTGTTGCACAGCTGGATAGGATGTGGCGATGCTACCTTGCCACTGTGCGATTTCACAGCCTTAGAGCTGTCTGCGTGGCCATGCCCTTCATGGAGCGAGTGGTAACAAGAACAGAACTATAGGTGCCAGACGTGAGAACAAGAGGAGAAGGGAAACAAAGAAAGGAAAAGGGAACGAAAACCAGTAGTGAGACTGTTCTTATGTTAGCGACGGACAATGCAGAACATTCCCAATAACACCCCAGTCATGTTCGTCAAGGGATGGCAAAAAGAATAGTAAGACGATAGACATGCAGCACGGAAGGGGAAAGATGCTGCAAAGGCTGGGGCCCAGTGGTAGACAAGCACGAACCCTCCAATGAATGGCGACCCCCTTTGTGTACATGCGATAGATGTTACATACCCTGGACACAATTTTTAAGAGACAAATCAAACATGAAGGCTTTAAACACACAAAGAAAGCTGATGAAATAAATGAAAAGGTCGATGTGGAAAGAGACGGATCGTTACTAGTAATTTTGTATAGTGACCGAAAATGTCGCACCCAACATTATTTACGTAGAAATTAAGTAATGACCGACAAAGAAAGCAATCCAACTGGAATAACTGGTTTATAAGAACAGTCTAGATGGCCATAACATTTTATTAATGATAGGTAGCGCCTTAATGTAGAAGTCATCTTCAGAAAATGAGTTTCTAATGGCTGTTGCTGGTAGCCCCTCGGAAGTCTCATTCAACCTCACTGATGTAATCATCTATGAGCAGTCTGCCCAGACTCTAATTTAAGCTGAGGCTTCCTTTTGTGCAGTATACACTTATTGTCGCCAGCTAATAAGGAGTATGTTTCTTGACAAGAAAGTGATTGTGCTAAAAGTCGCAAATGTGAATTACGTGCAGTTGTCGGGAACATGTATTTGAAGACTAACTGTCATTTACAGATAGGAGCTCTTCGAATTTGTCGTTTTTGTTGAATCTAGTCACAGTATTACTCTCGAATGGGACTTCAGTCAGGTAACACAAGCAGTCGGAGACGGTAGGATTTCGCAGCTCCAGACTGACAAGACTATTTTAACATGCACAGGTAGAAACGTTCCTTTGAGTGGATTTTTGCTGTTGAAGATGTTCATATGCGCCATCAGAAACGAGACGAATTCCAGTCGTCAGTCAAGATGTTCAGTTAAGGTGTGGTGCTTTTGTCGACTGCAAGCTCAGAAGCAAAATCTACGTGCAAGCGTCGATCATAAGAAATCTGGATCACGGTTACGAAGGTATGTTCTCAAGAGCAACCGAAACGGTCCAAAAAGAGAAGCTTAACGCCATCGACGAAGAATCGTGCTCGTTATTATTACAGTCAACGCTGGAGAGAAAGCTGATATAGACCTGCCAATAGCAGCTAGCCTGACGAAGGAAGCCGGCCGAAGTGGCCGTGCGGTTCTAGGCGCTGCAGTCTGGGACCGCGAGACCGCTACGGTCGCAGGTTCGAATCCTGCCTCGGGCATGGATGTGTGTCAAGTCCTTAGGTTAGTTAGGTTTTACTAGTTCTAAGCTCTAGGGGACTAATGACCTCAGAAGTTGAGTCCCATAGTGCTCAGAGCCATTTGAACCATTTGAACTGACGAAGGAACAGAGTCGTTGTATGTTAGCTGTCCTGCGGTAATTTCCGGATGGTTTCAAATACGTGGTGGAGAACAGGCAGTCAAAGCTGCTAACGGTAAAGCACCGTACCAACAGTGAGGATGAGCCACCAATCATTAAGCGCCGGTACAGGATGTCGCCAGCCGAACGACACTAAATATGGGAGTAAGTGGAGAAAATGCTGCAAGACGACATCATTGAACCTTGAAAGTGCTTTTTATCCTTTCCTGCGGTATTTGTGAAGAAGGAAGCTGGCACATGGCTTGTCTGCAACAATTACTGACAACTGAACAAAATCAGGAAAAAATTGCCTGCCCATTGCCGCAAATTGATGACACCCTTCGCTGCTTGAAAAGAGAAAAGTGATCCACAATTATCGGCGTGCAGCGAGGAACTGAAGAGGGTTGCAGGGAAAAGACGGCCTCTATGATTTGAAAATTGCGCCGTTAGGACTTTGTTTAATGGGCAACCTTCTTCTACTGCTTAAATGGACGACGTGTCTTTGTCATCACGAGGACTCTGTCGTTTTTTTCGGAAGCATTTGAACACATCATGAGGCTGTTCTGAACTGTGTTAGGACTGCAGCTCAGCTTCCGTGTAGAATTCTCTCGGGGTTTAAGGAAAGGACTCTATCCCCTCCATCTCACGGAGTATCCCAGTGAATGTAGATCAAAAATGTCGATTAGAGGATAAATTTGTGGAGTAAAATAATTTTTACAGTGCAACAAGCAGTATCATAATGAACTGAAAAAATCCTGAGCGATGAGGCCATTCAGAGATCACTATTAAATTTTTTCTCTAGTAACTCGAAAACTGCTCCTTCTAGCGAAAGAGGCTAAACCGCAGTAAATTTCCGAAACCAAAGATCGCATTCTTCTTTTTCTCCTGGGGTAATAGTTTCCGGACCGTGCGGATTGGTGGCCCCTCCCGCCGGAGGTTCGAGTCCTACCTCCGGCGTGGGTGTGTGTGTTGTTCTTAGCATTAGTTAGTTTAAGTCCGTTTAAGTAGTGTGTAAGTCTATGGACCGATGACCTCAGCAGTTTGGTCAATTAGGAGTTCACATACATTTGAACATTTTTTGAATAGAGTCCACATGGCAGCAGATGGATAAATCGTTGGGTTTTAACTCCATAAAA
The DNA here is from genome assembly GCF_021461385.2 of Schistocerca piceifrons. Lineage (NCBI taxonomy): Eukaryota > Metazoa > Arthropoda > Insecta > Orthoptera > Acrididae > Schistocerca > Schistocerca piceifrons. Next base: position 243,990,519 of record NC_060144.1, read on the forward strand.
TTAATCTATGTTCTTAAAAGAAGCTGGTTAAGACAAAAAATCGAAATGTCTGTATCACATCAAATTGCAGTTGAGCCGTTTTAAACGATAAACTGTTTCCTGGGGATATAGGGAGAGGAGGGGAGGGGGGAGGGAGTTGGAGCGTAGATGGAGGTTAGGAGAGCGTGAGAGAAGGCAGGTCATTCAAGGTCGGCAAACACTTCCCTCATTTGCGGGTCTGCGACAGAAGAAGCAACTACACGAAGTTTCACGGCTCGACAATCCTTTCGCAGCGCCCCTTAGAAATAACAGGGGGTGAGGAGCGCAGACATGCCTGGAAGATGTTTACTTTCTGCAAAAAGCGTTAACACTACACAGAATATAAATATTAGTTATTAATAACAATACATATATGAACAGAATCAACACTGTATTCGAAAAACGTCTTGCACTGCTAGGCGGTAAATTGATTCTAAGTCATCCTGCGCTACAGTCATGACTTTCTTCTGAGAAAGACCTATTCGCTTACATCCAACATTGCTAGATCTTCAGCCTATACACAGAGTAATCGACTTTGCCCTTCCCAGCAGTTCTCTTCTCGTATGTGAATACAGAGCCGGCCGCGCTGGTCTAGCGGTTATAGGCGCTCAGTCCGGAACCGCGCGACTGCTGCGGTCTCAGGTTCGAATCCTGCCTCGGGCATGGATGTGTGTGATGTCCTTAGGTTAGTTAGGTTTAAGTGGTTCTAAGTTCTAGGGGACTGATGACCACAGATGTTAAGTCCCATAGTGCTCAGAGCCATTTTTTTTTTTTTTTTTTTTTTTTTTGTGAATACAGAGTGAGGCGCTAAGATCCGGACATATTTCAATTTGAATTTCCCGCTGTATCGTAGTTCCACTAGAAAAGGAAGAAGACCATGTAAATATTCCAGAATTCGAAACTAGAACAGCTGTTAGCATGAGTGACATAAAAGTAGATATCTTAGGTGTTGCGAAACAACTCAAATCACTTAAGAAAGGCAAGTCTTCGGTCCAGATGGTATACCAATCAGGTTCCTTTCAAAGTATGGAGACACAATACTTCCTTTCTAAGCAATCATATTGAACCACTGACTTGACTAAAGGTCTATTCCTAAAGACTGGAAAGTAGCACAGGTCACACCAATATTCAAGAAAGGAAATAGGAGTAACCCAATGAATTACAGACCCATATCACTGAACCTAATTTGCAGTAGGATTTTGAAGCATATACTGTACTTTATGAATCACCTTGAAGAAAATGTGTTATTGATACATAACCAACTCGGAATCAGACAATAGCAGCTTACTCTTTATTCCCTTGAAGTAATGAGTGCTGTCGACAAGGGATCTCACATCGATTCCATATTCCTAGACTTCCAGAAGGCTTTTGATACCGTTCCTCACAAGCGACTGTTAATGACATTGTGTGCATATGGAGTATCGTCTCAGTTGTGTGACTGGATTCGTGATTTCCTCTCAGAGAAGTCACAGTTCGTAGTGACAGACGGTAAATCATCGAGTAGAACAGAAGTGATACCTGGCGTTCCGCAAGATAGTGCCATAGGTCCTCTGATGTTCCTGATTTACATAAATGATCTAGGTGATAATCTGAGCAGCCCCCTTAGATTGTTTGCAGATGACGCTGTAATTTACCGTCCAGTAAAATCATCAGACGATCAAATCCAATTACAAAATGATATAGAGAGAAATTCTGTATGGTGTGAAAAGCGGCAATCGGCCCTAAACGATGAAAAGTGCAAGGTCATCCACATGGGCACTGAAAGAAATCCGATAAATTTTGGGTTTACGATAAATCACACAAATCTAAGGGCTGCAAATGGACTAAATACCTAGGAATTACAATTACGAGCAACTGAAATTGGAAAGACCACATAGATAATATTGCGAGGAAGGCGAAATCAAGACTGCGTTTTGCTGGCAGAACACTTAGAAGATGCGACAAACTCACTAAAGAGACAGCCTACTTTACACTTGTCCGTCCTCTGCTGGAATATTGCTGCGCGGTGTGGGATGCTTACCAGGTAGGATTGACGGGGGACATCGAAAACGCGCAAAGAAGGGCAGCTCGTTTCGTGTTATCGCGCAACAGGGGTGAGAGTGTCACTGATAAGATACGCGAGTTCAGGTGGCAGTCACTGAAACAAAGGCGGGTTTCTTTACAGCGAGATCAATTTACGAAATTTCAATCACCAACTTTCCCTTCCGAATGCGAAAATATTTTGTTGTCACCCACCTACGTAGGGAGAAATGATCATCATAATAAAATGAGAGAGATCAGAGCTCGAACGGAAAGATTTAGGTGTTCCTTTTCCCCACGCGCCATTCGAGAGTGGAATGGTAGAGAAGTAGTATGAAAATGGTTCGATGAACCCTCTGCCAGGAACTTAAGTGTGAATTGCAGAGTAACCATGTAGATGTAGAGGTCGCGTTTGGCATTCTTTAAAGCCACAGGCCTCTAATAAACAGTCAGAACCTCAAAATGGTCGAGATGTTAGGGACAAGTACGGAGCACAAACGATGAGCCGCGATTATCGAAAGTCTTCGCGCTGGGCGTTCACCCACTAAACCAGTTCGTTTCTTCGGTTACCCGCGGTCAACTTTTACGATATTGCGGCCAAGTTAATGTTTCGAAGAAGTGTGGGGAAGTTTCCGGTAACCCACCGAGGAAACCTCGTTCGAGGAAACGCATGTCACGAACTGTGGCAGTCATCGAAAAGACTCAGGTACTGATTTCGATGGAACCGGGGCAATCGTTGAAGAAATTGGCGCCAGTATTGAATGTCAGCGAGCGAACACTGCCAAGGATGGCAGAGGAGGACCTTACCCGAGTGATTTAGTAGAAAACTTACTGTCGGAGAAAGTTGACTTGTTCTGGTCATAGAAGTTCTGGCCCCAAAATAGCCAGGATTTGAACCTCCTCGACTACTATGTTTGAAGCGTAGCCGGAAGAGTTACCAGTAAGACCAGGCTCTCCAATGTCGCATCTCTGTGCAATCCTATAGAATCAGCATCTGCGAATATGGACAACGCTGTTTTAAAGACAGTATGCGACCACTTCATGACAAGGATGGAGGCGACCATTGTGGCTGAAGCAGGTTACATCGAGTAATGTTACTCTTGAAAGGTACCACTTCTTTTATGTAAAAGTATTTAATATTCATTTGTATTTTCCTTTAACAAATTTGCTTTCAAAGAAAGTTTCATCTCTCAGGATTTAAAAGCCGCAACCTGTACACATTATAACTTCACAGTGTTCATGTATATACAGTGGAACTACTTAAAGAGAGTTCCTATGAGAGATGTCTGAAAGGTATTTAATTCGTGAGTGTGATGTTGTCGGTGATCTATATAACGTTGGGGCGAAAGGAATATGTGGGTTGGGAAATATCAGTGGTCTGGGGAAAGCTGAATGTTCCAGGAAGGTTGAGAAAAAAGTGTTAAAAAAAATCCAACAACTTCCCTGTGCTGGAACTATCCTCATTCTCCACACATACACTCCTGGAAATGGAAAAAAGAACACATTGACACCGGTGTGTCAGACCCACCATACTTGCTCCGGACACTGCGAGAGGGCTGTACAAGCAATGATCACACGCACGGCACAGCGGACACACCAGGAACCGCGGTGTTGGCCGTCGAATGGCGCTAGCTGCGCAGCATTTATGCACCGCCGCCGTCAGTGTCAGCCAGTTTGCCGTGGCATACGGAGCTCCATCGCAGTCTTTAACACTGGTAGCATGCCGCGACAGCGTGGACGTGAACCGTATGTGCAGTTGACGGACTTTGAGCGAGGGCGTATAGTGGGCATGCGGGAGGCCGGGTGGACGTACCGCCGAATTGCTCAACACGTGGGGCGTGAGGTCTCCACAGTACATCGATGTTGTCGCCAGTGGTCGCCGGAAGGTGCACGTGCCCGTCGACCTGGGACCGGACCGCAGCGACGCACGGATGCACGCCAAGACCGTAGGATCCTACGCAGTGCCGTAGGGGACTGCACCGCCATTTCCCAGCAAATTAGGGACACTGTTGCTCCTGGGGTATCGGCGAGGACCATTCGCAACCGTCTCCATGAAGCTGGGCTACGGTCCCGCACACCGTTAGGCCGTCTTCCGCTCACGCCCCAACATCGTGCAGCCCGCCTCCAGTGGTGTCGCGACAGGCGTGAATGGAGGGACGAATGGAGACATGTCGTCTTCAGCGATGAGAGTCGCTTCTGCCTTGGTGCCAATGATGGTCGTATGCGTGTTTGGCGCCGTGCAGGTGAGCGCCACAATCAGGACTGCATACGACCGAGGCACACAGGGCCAATACCCGGCATCATGGTGTGGGGAGCGATCTCCGACACTGGCCGTACACCACTGGTGATCGTCGAGGGGACACTGAATAGTGCACGGTACATCCAAACCGTCATCGAACCCATCGTTCTACCATTCCTAGACCGGCAAGGGAACTTGCTGTTCCAACAGGACAATGCACGTCTGCATGTATGCCGTGCCACCCAACGTGCTCTAGAAGGTGTAAGTCAACTACCCTGGCCAGCAAGATCTCCGGATCTGTCCCCCATTGAGCATGTTTGGGACTGGATGAAGCGTCGTCTCACGCGGTCTGCACGTCCAGCACGAACGCTGGTCCAACTGAGGCGCCAGGTGGAATTGGCATGGCAAGCCGTTCCACAGGACTACATCCAGCATCTCTACGATCGTCTCCATGGGAGAATAGCAGCCTGCATTGCTGCGAAAGGTGGATATACACTGTACTAGTGCCGACATTGTGCATGCTCTGTTGCCTGTGTCTATGTGCCTGTGGTTCTGTCAGTGTGATCATGTGATGTATCTGACCCCAGGAATGTGTCAATAAAGTTTCCCCTTCTTGGGACAATGAATTCACGGTGTTCTTATTTCAATTTCCAGGAGTGTATATCGGATGTGACAAGACTTCAGCCATTTAGAAAAAATGGCAGAGAAGACTTGTTCAGATGTTCGTAACAACTCCTAAGCAAATAAAGACATTATCATACATCCTCACAAACCTCTCGACACCAGCAGAGAAGGTTCAGTGGCTGTTTCTCGACTATACCAAGCGACTGAGTAACACCAAAATCTGAATTAACTCCACTATACAGCAGTCTTAAAACCATCTCTGAAGCCAAAACCAGACCGCCCACACTATTATACCGTTTATTTACAGGTACATTACTTTTATGCATTTTTTTGTTTTTATATAATGCTTTTTACAACACCACTCCTCGTTACTTACAGGTTTTTAGTTACTTACTTAAGAATACACTGTGACTCAGCAACCCCTTACTGCTGACCGAGTGGGGATGGTGCAGAGGAGAAGATGGTGAGTGACAAACTAAGAACCAGCAGCACCTGAAGCTGCAGTGCACAGCATCTTTTGCTGTTGTTCTCCTGGTTGTCGGGAGACGATGTGGATGCTTGAAAGCCGAGGTTCCACTCACCACGGCGTGCGGTACAGGCTGTAAGGTCCACGGGCGAATAGTGGACCGCTACTCTATCTGCAAGGTAGCGACGATGGTAACTGAGACGGGAAAGTGACCACTGTAGAGTCAAGCAGAGTATTTCTACAGTGGTCTACAAGGTTCGTCACCAAACTGTAAGGTAGTCTGAGTCCCCGAGTCTACAATGAGACGACATCCCACAGCCAGAGATGAGGAATGGTGATTTCGGTTCCCTCGAATTTTAGGAGAGAAATATGTGGTTTGCTTTTGTAGCCCACATACTAGTGGACAGCTGAGAGACGTTGTCAGAGTATATTATTGGGCTGTAGATGCCGAACATCGTCAAATCTCCAAGTGCCTACTGGGACAGCTGAATTGCTGATGCGGCTCACATGCGGATGCACTGAAGTGGAGGAATGTCATTGCTGCCTCTATCATACTGTTGCTTCTTAAATACCACTGGCTTACAGAAAAATGGTGATTACTGTCTGAACATTTAGATGACCAATACCATATATTCAAATAAACTTTCCACTACCTCACCGGCGCTTTGCCTTATGGCTAAACACATTGTAAAATGCTTTTCACTGATTCTAAATAGGATGTGGGATGGAATATGTTGAGTTATAAAATTAGCAGATACGTATTTTACACTTTGAACTATGATGCCTTTGTGACTACGTTTTAAACGGAAAATTATTCTTTTATTAACTTCAACTCAAAATGAACGGTCAGAAGTTTGGGCCTTCACAGTGTTTTCAGACAATTCACGGTTCACTGCGCACAACGATAAATGTTGGCCTCCACCAATAATCAGTCCAGAGAAACGTAAAATTTAGTGTCGCTTCCAATAGAACACAAAATGAGTTGGTTTATTGCCTGAGAATTCCCGTTGTACCTTCGGTATGTAAATTGTTATCTCATGCCTCGAGCTTGTTTGATGTCTCTTCATTTTCTTCTTCTTAATGACTTTTCTGCGATGATCTTGATATAATTCTTCTCACTTATAATACTTCGTCTCTTCTCTCGTCTTCCTCACATACCATTGCCTCTTCCTGGTCGAGCTTTTGAATAAAACCTTTTTCTCGAAATGTTTAGAAGTTACTGTATTCATAGTGAAGCGATCATCTTACAGAATGTATCTGGTTCCACTCGTCTTTCCTTGTAAGTTACAGTTGTCAGCATCAGTCACTGCCGATAAACCCTTCCAGTCTTCTCCTTCTTCCACCGCTACTATCATTGTTCTTCTTTCTACAAACCCATTAATTTTCCACAAATTTACTACGCAGTGGCGCCCGACCATCCCAACACATCCGATTTTCATCGTGGACCTCTCGCTCATCAACTGTTAAGTCTGTACTCACGATATTCTTCATTGATAAAATAGTTCCTATTGACATAAAGCGTCCATTAATATAAAGAAGTTACGTATAATTACACTTAAATCTAATAATACAATTCAACCAACATTTTCTTTACACGACCACAAACATCAAGTGAAGGAACAAACAAACAGTTTTACTATACATTCCTACCCAATACTCAACTGGGTGGAAGGATGCTGCGTAACCATTGGAAAGCGGGTGAGATATGCCCTTTACAGTAAGTGCATATGACATGTTGCTGACGAATCTAACGTTGTAATAACGTAGGTTTAGTTTTTAACAGTGTAGTTTTCCTGTGTCAGTAACCGACAAAAATACTTGAGCAGATAGAAACATCTGACGATTAGCGTAACTGCCATTGACGTTGGTGTATTCTGTCGTGAAGTAAGTACAGCTGAGCACTTGCCTCGTCGGGAGAGGGATAAGTAAGGCCTGCACTTCACCATAAGAGGATATATGGCTTCCTGTACTGACAAATCACGGGCCTTCGGGACTTCTATCGATCAGCTGCTATGACATATATACTTCTTTGTAACATGGCTTCCTGAACGCACAATATAGAGACGGTCATCTTCAAATGCGGTATATATTTACTGTAACGAATATGAAGTAAATTAAGTATGCTACGATACAACCATTCACCAGAAGAAAATTGAGATTCAAAACATTTAGTAAGTATTTTTGATGATGCCTCATATCGTATAATGCACTTAAATGTAAGAACAGTATCTGTCAATTATAATGCAATCACCCTCTCATACAATCAGAACAAAACACTCTGTCAGGCACATCTTTGGCTTCGCTGACAGAGGCAACCTGCGAACAGGGAACAGTCGATATGAAGTATTCCGAACGGTACCCTGTTATAATGAACAGTTCTTGGGGCCGGAGGCTAACATACCGTGCGCTCACTGAAGCTAGTCTGTTGTGGTCTTACAACATACAAATTAATGTAGAACACACATTCAGAAAAAGATCTGCACATACGCGGCCCGAGGTGCCACTCCGGTGGTGATTATTGGCTCTTGAGCAAGAAAGTCTGACGACCATTGGTCTAAGAGTACTGTCATAAGACGTGTCGTCAGAAGACATCACTCAGCCACAACAGTCGGAAATGATGTGTTGACAGAGCTGCGGCCGCAGCACCCCGGCCGGCCGGGGTGGCCGAGCGGTTCTAGGCGCAGCAGTCTGGAACCGCGCGACGGCTACGTTCGCAGGTTCGAATCCTGACTCAGGCATGGCTGTGTGTGATGTCCTTAGGTTAGTTAGGTTTAAGTAGTTCTAAGTTCTAGGGGACTGATGACCTCAGCTGATAAGTCCCATAGTGCTCAGAGCCATTTGAATCATATTTTAGTGTGTTATTTGGTACAGACTGTAGGCAAGAGTGTATTTACAACCAACTTCCATTTATATGTTCTCCCTCTTTCAGTAGGATTGTATATAAAACTCCAAACCATGTTCAGTGTATTCGTTTTTGCTACTGGTATGATTCCTAAATTGTTCTCACTCCATGAGCTTCCTCAGCGTAACTCTGTATGTTATTTATTTGGGATGCTATAGTTAACATCTTTGTGATTTCTTCCTTGGTTTTGAATGTTAATTAAGTATAATGCTTCTTCTATTCTTCCACGATCGTGAGGGCATTAGCCAATTACCGGATATTTCTTGTTTTTCAAGCGATTGTTGTAGGGTTTTAACACATTGATCTGACACGTTTTCTGAGATTGGTTGCAATGTAAAATCTCTGCCTTGTTGTTAAGTAAAAGTTTTAATTCTATGATCACTCGACGATTACTTCACCCCTACCATTTCCATTTACATCACAGCAAGAATGAAGAATACAATCAGTGAAGGACATAAAGTGTCGAAAATTCTTTATGTCCATACATATATCAAAGCTGATTTGTGTGTTTTCTGTGTGTCTCTCCTTTGGGTCACTAGGCGGATTTTCTCTGGTATTTCAGCAGACATTTAAAACTTCGTTCTTGCAGTTAGAGGCCGGACTCAGCCCAAAAATATGCTGCACATTACGTCTGTAATGCGACGACCAGCGGGCTGGAGTGGCCGAGCGGTTCTAGGCGCTACAGTCTGGAACCGCGCGACCGCTAAGGTCGCAGGTTCGAATCCAGCCTCGTTCATTGATGTGTGTGATGTCCTTACGTTAGTTAGGTTTAAGTAGTTCTAAGTTCTAGGGGACTGATGACCTCAGCAGTTAAGTCCCACATTGCTCAGAGCCATTTGAACCATTTTGTGAGTAGCGGCGCGACTCATTATGGCGTTTGTCAGGGAAAGCGGCGGGACAGCCCTGCTGATGTGTGTAGCGTGCGAGACCAGCTGAACACATAGGGCAGAACTGGGAGTGCGACCATGCGAGCAAAACGAGAGGGGAGCCAAATAGGACGGAGCTGGCCAGACGCCTAGGAAGTCATGCTGTAGTTGATAGGTGATACAAAGGGTGCGCTGTCCGAACAGTGGAAGTGTAGCACGATCGATACTGTTTGCTATAGAGCAGTCTGATCCTGCACCGCTAGAAGTGGGGCAGCGTCTTGAGCTCTGTGAGTGTGTTGTCGTATAACATTTCTGTCAATTCTGGTGCAAGTTGTTGTGAACTTATCAACGTTGTCTCCTATACAACTGAGATCATGTTGATAGGGAATAGTAGTTGTGTGTATATAGGTTATTAGTCTCTACAAGGGTTATTCGTTATTGCGTGGTTATGGAGCATTTTTGTGAGAGTACCGTTGATTCTGAGTGCTTGTATTATAGTCATTCCGATCCGTTGTGTAGTAGTACTCAGTGAACCACTGAGTGACGTTATTCTACGTTTTACTAGCTGATAAGCACGCCTAGGTACAGGAAACCCTTGGAACATTTTGGTGCCTTCTATCTAGTGTGGTTAAAGTTACCTCTCTGGTGCCTTTAGCAATGAGCGTGTTATGGACCATGTGTATTCCTGTCAACGTTGTCGTCCGTAACGGTGGTTGTACGTACAAGATTATAAAATATTTTCGGGAAGTTATTTAGAAACGTTCTCACATCCCTTAATTTATAATTTTGATGAAATTTGTTGTTATATTTTTGATTTTTTGTTAGTGTGTTATTTGGTACAGGCTGTCGGCACGAGTGTATTTACAGCCAACTTCCATTTATATGTTCTCCCTCTTATAGTAAGATTGTATCTGAAACTCCAAACAATGTTCAGTGAATTCGTTTTTGGAACTAGTATGATTTCTAAATGGTTCTCACTGCAGGAATTGCCTCAGTATAACCCTGTATGTTATTTATTTGGTATACCATAGTTAATAATTTTGGGATCTCTTCCTTGCTTTTCAATGTTAATTAATTATAACGAGTCTTGTATTCATCCAGCTTCGAGAGGGCATTAAGCAATTACTGAATATTTCTTGTTTATCAAGTGACTGTTTTAAGATTTTAACACATTGCTCTTACAAGTTTTCCTAGATTGGTTGCAATGTGAAATCTGTGCAACGTTGTTAAATAAAAGTTTTAAATTTATCACTCGACGATTACCTCATCCCTACCACTTCCTTTTACATCACAGCAAGAATGAAGAATACAGTCAGTGAAGGACATAAAGTGTGGAAAATTCTTTATGTCCATGTATATATCAAAGCTGATGAGTGTATGTTTTCTGTATGTTGCATGGGGGCTTAATTAAAAAAATAAGATGCAATAATTTTAGTAGTGTGTGTCCGGTTACGAAGTCTCGTAACTGGTTCGCCCAGACTAGTATTAGTACGCAGTGTGACTGCATAAAATAAAAGTAAAATGTGACAAGAAATTTCCGTTAACACAATTGATTAATTAAGTCCTCTACAACTATAAAAGCTAGAAACAACAAAGCACAAGTGTAACTGTTCTGTGTGTGGTAGTATGACCCAACGTACAAGTATCTGGCTCGGTTCTTCCTCAATACGACAAGATATTTTAAACACCATTTACAATGAACTAATTGAATACCACAAATACTATAATTTACATAGAAACCAGAATTACAAGTCTAATACATGAACACGAGCCAGATGCTTTGTTGACAGTACCTGTGACCAAGAGGCATTGTCATTAAAGAAATCTGTAATACTTTTTTTTACCTCATTATATACTGACGAAAAATACACTGTGATCATTGCAATATCTTCCATCTACACATTACACCAACCGAACAGCATCTACTCTCTCGCTGAACAGAACAACAACTGCACTCGACATCCTCTGAACTACTACTGCCCTCGCCATCCTCTGAACTACTACTGCACCAGTGGAGGCAGCGGAATAGTAATCTTTGGCGCAATCTCTGGCGCTGTGACTCAGTGTAGCCACCTTTCAGTGTCTCTCCTTTGGGTCATCAGGCGCATTTTCTCTGGTATTTCAGAAGACATTTGAAACTTCGTTCTTACAGTTTGAGGTCGGACTCAGCCCAGAAAAATACTGCGTCATTACGTCTCTTATGCGACGACCAGTTTCTACGGAAAGCGTCGATTTGTTTTCCGGTAAAAACAAATTTATTTTTCAATCTGAATTTTACTTTCCCATACTACAGAGTGGTCCAGATATATATTTTATGGATAACGGGGCAGAAAAACACGAAAAATAACGTAGTACTTCAGATGAGACTGAGAAACGCTTCTGCACGGTGGTAGTAATAAGAGCAGGCCAGGGAGGCGATGTCGCTGCAGCAGTACTGATTCTTATTCGTGTTTTACAGTTTCTGTTAATACATGTCGATAAAACGAATATGGTAGTAGACTGATTTGGGAGTACTCTGTCGAACTGTAAAGTAGAAAACCTATTTAAATATAATTTTTTTCGTAATGAGAAACAGACAGCGGTTTTTTTGTGGCGTTGGGCGTCCCATGAAAGATATAAGGGGTATTAGTTGTCTGGGATGAATACAGCTACAAATAGCAAAAACGAAACTGTAGATACCTGCTGAAACGTCAGAGAAAACGCAAATGACTACTCTTAGGTGACACAACCTTTACATGTGTATGTTTATGTACAGGGCTATTACTAATGATTGAAGCGATTTCATAAATTCACTGTAGCTCCATTCATTGACATATAGTCACGACACATTACAGATACGTAGAAAAACTCATAAAGTTTTGTTCGGCTGAAGCCGCACTTCAAGTTTCTGCCGCCAGAGCGCTCGAGAGCGCAGTGAGACAAAATGGCGACAGGAGCCGAGAAAGCGTATGTCGTGCTTGAAATGCACTCACATCAGTCAGTCATAACAGTGCAACGACACTTCAGGACGAAGTTCAACAAAGATCCACCAACTGCTAACTCCATTAGGCGATGGTATGCGCAGTTTAAAGCTTCTGGATGCCTCTGTAAGGGTAAATCAACGGGTCGGCCTGCAGTGAGCGAAGAAACGGTTGAATGCGTGCGGGCAAGTTTCACGCGTAGCCCGCGGAAGTCGACGAATAAAGCAAGCAGGGAGCTAAACGTACCACAGCCGACGGTTTGGAAAATCTTACGGAAAAGGCTAAAGCAGAAGCCTTACCGTTTACAATTGCTACAAGCCCTGACACCCGATGACAAAGTCAAACGCTTTGAATTTTCGGCGCGGTTGCAACAGCTCATGGAAGAGGATGCGTTCAGTGCAAAACTTGTTTTCAGTGATGAAGCAACATATTTTCTTAATGGTGAAGTGAACAGACACAATGTGCGAATCTGGGCGGTAGAGAATCCTCACGCATTCGCGCAGCGAATTCGCAATTCACCAAAAGTTAACGTGTTTTGTGCAATCTGACGGTTTATAGTTTACAGCCCCTTTTTCTTCTGCGAAAAAAACGTTACAGGACACGTGTATCTGGACATGCTGGAAAATTGGCTCATGCCACAACTGGAGACCGACAGCGCCGACTTCTTCTTTCAACAGGATGGTGCTCCATCGCACTTCCATCATGATGTTCGGCATTTCTTAAACAGGAGATTGGAAAACCGATGGATCGGTCGTGGTGGAGATCATGATCAGCAATTAATGTTATGGCCTCCACGCTCTCCCGACTTAACCCCATGCGATTTCTTTCTGTGGGGTTATGTGAAAGATTCAGTGTTTAAACCTCCTCTACCAAGAAACGTACCAGAACTGCGAGCTCGCATCAACGATGCTTTCGAAGTTATTGATGGGGACATGCTGCGCCGAGTGTGGGAGGAACTTGATTATCGGCTTGATGTCTGCCGAATCACTAAAGGGGCACATATCGAACATTTGTGAATGCCTAAAAAAACTTTTTGAGTTTTTGTATGTGTGTGCAAAGCATTGTGAAAATATCTCAGATAATAAAGTTATTGTAGAGCTGTGAAATCGCTTCAATTATTTGTAATAACCCTGTATGTATGTTTGTTCTACATCTCCAGCTTAACCACCATACTGGTTTCAACCAAACTTTGTACGTGTACCACAGACAGAATCGCTGTGGGGTAAGAACCTATCAAAGAACTGACGGGGTAGGAGGGGGGGGGGGGGAGGTGAAAAAGCATTATAGTTCATGGCATGCAAATACCTGTGATTCATTCTTCGAGTATTTGAGAATGAGAGCACTTAGTGACTTGGAACTAAGATTACATATCTTCATTGGTCCATTATGCACCGTGGGACAACGGCTGGCATGTATTTCTCGATGCAATAATTTACCAACAGCCGTATATATTGTAGAAGTTTATTTTATAATCTTCTTATATGCTACCAGTTTAGGCATTACATTGATTCCGTCTCATCTTCAGGCTCCGGTACAATGAGTAGAGTAAATGTACTATTATAATAAATATAAAACATACATTAACAATTGAAAGGTATCATGCTAACTATGTAAGTGGCTCAAAAGACGTATTGTATATCATTAAATCCGTATGTAATATTAGGGCAAATATGCTTCGGCCCATGTCATGCTGCTGTTGATAGTTTTCACTGTTTTACTCGAATATAGCATGATAGGTGAAAATATGTATACGCTATTATTAAAAAATCCGTACCACACAGTTGTAATAGGCCATGAAACACAACAATCAAATGTATTGCATACAATCATATGTCCAGTGGAAGAGTTTTTTTAAGTTATAAACTAATGTAAATAAATTATAAATAAATTAAAAACAAGGAAAAGTGACACAAAAATGTCAGAATACGTAAGTTATATATATGTAGCCTAGGTCGTATTATGTGTGGTACGACAAATAGCTGTTGCAATATTAACGATAAAGAGCATGAAAGAGTTTGTCTCGAAACCCAATTGCATTCACGAACTAAACCAATGCAATTGTGCTATAAAAACCATCAAACAACTGTTCAAGGTAGGGACGATAGTAGAACCCCTATGTAAGACCAACCCGCACTGTGTTAAGTGGATTAATGCAACGACAGTAGCTGCCTCATATACTGATAGTTACAAAGAAGATTCCCAAAGTGTGTATGTCAAAATTTAAATTATTGCATCAAGAAACGATTGCATATAGTTTCAAACTTTAAGGAAACTTTTTATCACTAACATACCCCATTAAATGATGAAAGGCAAAATGTATGTCATTTACCGCTTTTTCGGTGTTCGTACAGTGAGACTGCTGCATGAAGCAGACGTTTTAGTTTATTGTTTCTATACTGCTATATGTATTGATGACACATTCTGCAGGCAGTATTCACATATGTTATTGAAGATATCAGCAAGATGTTGTCATTTCTACATTTATTTCAGGAGATATTTAACGTACGTGAAAAACTACCGCCTCTTGCAAAACACGTTAATTTATTACTCTTTACTACTGACTCTATTCACAGTGCATTTCGCAGACAGTATTCGCATATGTCAGTGAATATGTTGTGTAAGACTTCGTACATAATAGTAATGATAGATGCGCCAAAGAGTAGTGTGGCAAGCGTCGTTGTAGGGAAGCTGGACAGGAGCAGATATTATTAGTGAACAGGTTAACGCAGCAAACTGAAGATTTACTTACTTGTATTTCTCCAAATAGACAAAAACTCATTATAGGGTCCAGCTGTCACAACAGTGACATTGATGGAGTCGGATCAGCTAATAGGTTGCCTCTGTGTAGCTTCAAGCAGGAGTGGGGCTGAGCCATTGCTGCCGGCATCCTACATTATGGCGGGCAAGGAGTGCCCGTAAAACAGTGCCCTGGGCGTGAGGCTCAGCAGACCTACACGTCTGGGTTCGTCAGATCCCGTGCGACCACAACTAATGTGAGATGGAAACTTGTAATTCAGTTGTTATGGCCCCTGTGAGGGTCTTCTATACATGATGCCACAGAAAGCTCCTACAAAAGTACATCTGACACAAAAAATAAAAAAAATGACGCACCATGACTTAATTATCCGAATGGGACGAAACTGATAGATGTGTGTACATGTAGGGAGGGACGATTACAATAGCAAAAAAAAATTGGATGATGTATTCAAGAGAAAGAGCTTCAAAAAGTGAGAATATCACTAATGAGTTTGTTCACTTCTGTCCCTTTTGAAAATTGGTGTTCTGTTTGGCACTGAGTGATCGAGTTCTTAGAGTCCTTCAAAGGGATACCATGCACAATTCTGTCCAGCTGGCACGTTAAGTCGTAAAAATCCTGATATGGTTCATGGGCCCTGCCCACAATGCTCTAAAAATTCTCAACTGGGCAAAGATCCAGCAACTTTACTGGCCAAAAACAGGGTTTAGCAAGTTTTAAGACAAGCACTAGGAACTCTTCATGTGTACAAGTATGCATTGCCTTGCTGGAAAGTAAGCCCAAGATGGCTTAACATGAAGGGCAGCAAATAGGGCTTTGAAAATCGTCATGATAGATGAGCTCCGCTTTCAACTGAGACCTGATGACCAACTAAAGCGTGTTTACAGACGTCGTGGACAGCAGTAGGATACAGACCTCACTGTTGCCCACCATACGGCCCTACAGCTGGGAGTAATAGTCTGGGTTGCCATTTCATTTCATAGCAGAACCCGTTTGTTAGTCATCCGCGGCATCTTTACAGCATAGTGGTACGTCGACGATCGTGATGCCTCGTTCTGTTGCACTCCATGGCAAGCCAACGTTTGCTTACATTTCAGCAAGATAATGCCCGACTGCATGCGTCGAGAGTTTCTACTGCTTGTCTTCGTGCTTCGCAACCTCCGCTTTTGCCATCGACGTCGCCGAATCTCTCTCCAATTGATAATACTTGAAGCAGGGTGGGCAGGGCCATCCAACCAGCTCGGAATTTTGACAATCTAGCAGGCCAATTGGACAGACTTTGGCACGATATTGCTGAGGGCTTCTAACATTATCCTAGTATGCATACCCTGTCTCCAATCGACTCGGAGAGAATTTTAACTTTTAAATTTTGTATGACTTACTTAAAATTGTACCCCCAGTCGTCAGGTGTGCTCTCTTGCAGTATTCAATAACACTTGGAAGCGATGTGGAAGCTGGCCGTGTGGCATCGCCCGCTCTGAGTGGACATGTGGCTGCTCCTTCAGCAAGGTCCGAGCAGGCACAAGGGGGGAGGGGTTTATTAGTTATTGGGAGCTCAAACGTTAGGCGGGTGATGGAGCCTCTTAGGGAAATAGCGGAAAGGTCGGGAAAGAAGGCCAGTGTTCACTCTGTCTGCTTGCCGGGGGGTCTCATCCGAGATGTGGAGGCCCTGCCGGCGGCGAAAGAGAGTACTGGGTGCACCCGACTGCAAATTATTGCTCATGTCGGCACCAATGACTCCTGCCGTCTGGGTTCAGAGGTCATCCTCAGTTCGTACAGGCGGTTGGCGGAGTTGGTGAAGGTGGAAAGCCTCGCCCGCGGGGTGGAATCTGAGATAACTTTTTGTAGTACCGTTCCCAGAGCCGATCGCGGTCCTCTGGTTTAGAGCCTAGTAGAAGGCTTAAACCTGAGGTTCAGACGATTCTGCGGAGATCTGGGGTGCGAATTTCTCGACCTCCACTATCGGGTGGAGAAATGTAGGGTCCCCCAAAATACGTCAGGTGTGCACTACACGCAGGAAGCGGCTACAAGGGCAGCGGAGTACGTGTGGAGTGCACATGTGTGTTTTTTAGGTTAGAGAATTCCCTCCCTAGGCCCGACAAGACGCCTCCTGAGATGCGGTAAGGTAGGAGTAGGCAAAATGCAACAGCGAATAATAATATTATGGTGCTAATAGTAAACGCAGGAGCGTCTATTGAAAGGTCCCAGAACTGCTCTCATTAATAAACGGTCACAATGCCCACATAGTACTAGGAACAGAAAGTTGGCTGAAACCAGACGTAGACAGTAATGAAATCCCGAACTCAGATTGGAATGTATACCGCAGAGACAGGCTGGACAGTAAGGGGGAGGCGTTTTTATAGCGATAAGAAGTGCAATAGTATCGAAGGAAATTGACGGAGATCCGAAATGTGAAATAATTTGGGTGAAGGTCATGGTTAAAGCAGGCTCAGACATGGTAATTGGATGTCTCTATAGGCCCCCTGGCTCAGCAGCTGTTGTGGCTGAGCACTTGAAGGATAATTTGGAAAATATTTCGAGTAGATTTCCCCACCATGTTATAGTTCTGGGTGGATACTTTAATTTGCCGGATATAGACTGGGAGACTCAATCGCCCATAGCGGGTGGCAGAGACAAAGAATCCAGTGAAGTTTTTTTAAGTGCTTTATCTGAAAACTACCTTGAGCAGTTAAACAGAGAACCGACTCGTGGCGATAACATATTAGACCTCCTGGTGACAAACAGACCCGAACTATTTTAAACAGTTAACGCAGAAAGGGAATCAGCGATCAGAAAGCGGTTACTGCATCGATGATTTCAGCCGTAAAGAGAAATATTAAAAAAGGTAGAAAGATTTTTCTGTTTAGCAAAAGCGACAAAAAGCAGGTTACAGAGTACCTGACGGCTCAGCACATAAGTTTTGTCTCAAGTACAGATAGTGTTGAAGATGAGTGGACAAAGTTCAAAACCATCGTAAAATATGCGTTAGATGGGTATGTGCCAAGCAAGATCGTAAGAGATGGAAAAGAGCCACCGTGGTACAATAACCGAGTTAGAAAACTGCTGCGGAAGCAAAGGGAACTTCACAGCAAACATAAACATAGCCAAAGCCTTGCAGACAAACAAAAATTACGTGAAGCCCAAATGTAGTGTGAGGAGGGCTATGCGAGAGGTGTTCAATGAATTCGAAAGTAAAGTTCTATGTACTGACTTGGCAGAAAATCCTAAGAAATTTTGATCTTATGTCAAAGCGATAGGTGGATCAGAACAAAGTGTACAGACACTCTGTGACCACAATGTTACTGAAACAGAGGATGACAGACTAAAAGCCGAAATATTAAATGTCTTTTTCCGAAGCTGTTTCACAGAGGAAGACTGCACTGTAGTTCCTTCTCTAAATTGTCGCACAGGTGACAGAATGTTAGATATCGAAATAGACGACAGAGGGACAGAGAAACAATTAAAATCGCTCAAAAGAGGAAAGGCTGCTGGACCTGATGGGATACCTGTTCGATTTTACACAGAGTACGCGAAGAAATTTGCCCCCCTTCTTCCAGCGGTGTACCGTCGGTCTCTAGAAGAGCGTAGCGTTCAAAAGGATTGGAAAAGGGCACAGGTCATCCCATTTTTCAAGAAGGGACGTCGAGCAGATGTGAAGAACTATAGACCTATATCTCTAACGTCGGTTGTAGAATTTTGGAACACGTTTTATGTTCGAGTTGTTGATCTTCAGTCCTGAGACTGGTTTGATGCAGCTCTCCATGCTAATCTATCCTGTGCGAGCTCCTTCATCTCCCGGTACCTACTGCAACCTACATCCGTCTGAATCTGCTTAGTGTATTCATCTCTTGGTCTCCCTCTACGATTTTTACCCTCCACGCTGCCCACCAATGCTAAATTTGTGATCCCTTGGTGCCTCAGAACTTGTCCTACCAACCGGTCCCTTCTTCTAGTCAAGTTGTGCCGCAAACTCCTCTTCTCCCCAATTCTATTCAATACCTCCTCATTAGTTATGTGATCTACCCATCTAATCTTCAGCATTCTTCTGTAGCACCACTTTTCGAAAGCTTCTATTCTCTTCTTGTCCAAACTATTTATCGTCCACGTTTCACTTCCATACATGGCTACACTCCATACAAATACTTTCAGAAACGACTTCCTGACACTTAAATCTATACTCGATGTTAACAAATTTCTCTTCTTCAGAAACGCTTTCCTTGCCATTGCCAGTCTACATTTTATATCCTCTCTACTTCGACCATCATCAGTTATTTTGCCCCCCAAATAACAAAACTCCTTTACTACTTTAAGTGTCTCATTTCCTAATCTAATTCCCTCAGCATCACCCGACTTAATTCGACTACATTCCATTATCCTCGTTTTGCTTTTGTTGATGTTCATCTTATATCCTCCTTTCAAGGCTCTGTCCATTCCGTTCATCTGAAGTCCTTTGCTGTCTCTGACAGAATTACAATGTCATCGGCGAAACTCAACGTTTTTATTTCTTCTCCCTGGATTTTAATACCTACTCCAAAGTTTTCTTTTGTATCCTTTACTGCTTGCTCAATATACAGATTGAATAACGTCGGGGAGAGGCTACAACCCTGTCTCACTCCATTCCCAACCACTGCTTCCCTTTCATGCCCCTCGACTCTTATAACTGCCATCTGGTTTCTGTACAAATTGTAAATAGCCTTTCGATCCCTGTATTTTACCCCAACCACCTTTAGAATTTGAAAGAGAGTATTCCAGTCAACACTGTCAAAAGCTTTCTCTAAGTCTACAAATGCTAGAAACGTAGGTTTGCGTTTCCTTAATCTTTCTTCTAAGATAAGTCGTAAGGTTAGTATTGCCTCACGTGTTCCAACATTTCTACGGAATCCAAACTGATCTTCCCCGAGGTCGGCTTCTACCAGTTTTTCCATTCGTCTGTAAATAATTCGCTTTAGTATTTTGCAGCTGTGACTTACTAAACTGATAGTTCGGTAATTTTCACATCTGTCAACACCTGCTTTCTTTGGGATTGGAATTATAATATTCTTCTTGAAGTCTGAGGGTACTTCGCCTGTCTCGTACATCTTGCTCACCAGATGGTAGAGTTTTATCAGGACTGGCTCTCCCAAGGCCGTCAGTAGTTCTAACGGAATGTTGTCTAATCCCGGAGCCTTGTTTCGACTCAGGTCTTTCAATGCTCTGTCAAACTCTTCACGCAGTATCGTATCTCCCATTTCACCTTCATCTACATGCTCTTCCATTTACATAATATTGTCCTCAAGTACATCGCCCTTGTATAGACCCTCTATATACTCCTTCCACCCTTCTGCTTTCCCCTCTTTGCTTAGAACTGGATTTCCATCTGAGCTCTTGATATTCATGCAAGTGGCTCTCTTTTCTCCAAAGGTCTCATTAATTTCCCTGTATTCTGTATCTATCTTACCCATAGTGAGATAAGCCTCTACATCCTTACATTTGTCCTCTAGCCATGCCTGCTTAGCCATTTTGCACTTCCTGTCAATCTAATTTTTGAGACGTTTGTATTCCTTTTTCCCTGCTTCATTTGCTGCATTTTTATATTTCCTTCTTTCACCAGCGAAATTCAATATTTCTTCTGTTGCCCAAGGATATCTACTACCCCTCGCCTTTTTACCTACTTGATCCTCTGCTGCCTTCACTACTTCATCCCTCAGAGCTACCCATTCTTCTTCTACTGTATTTCTTTCCCCCATTTCTGTCAATTGTTCTCTTATGCTGTCCCTGAAACTCTGTACAACCCCTGGTTTACTTAGTTTATCCAGGTCCGCTCTCCTTAAATTCCCACCTTTTTGCAATTTCCTCTGTTTTAATCTACAGTTCATAATCACTAGATTGGGGTCAGAGTCCACATCTGCCCCTGGAAATGTCCTACAATTTAAACCCTGGTTCCTAAATCTCTGTCTTACCATTATATAATCTATCTGATAGCTTTTAGTAACTCCAGGATTCTTCCATGTATACCACCTCCTTTTATGATTCTTGAACCAAGTGTTAGCTATGATTATGTTATGCTCTGTGCAAAATTCTACCAGACGGCTTCCTCTTTCATTTCTTAGGCCCAATCCATATTCACCTACTATGTTTCTTTCTCCCCCTATTCCTACTGTCGAATTCCAGTCACCCATGACTATTAAATTTTCGCCTCCGTTCACTACCTGAATAATTTCTTTTATCTCATCATACATTTCCTCAAAATCTTCGTCATTTGCAGAGCTAGTTGGCATATAAACTTGTACTACTGTAGTGGGCATGGGATTCGTGTCTATCTTGGCCACTATAATACGTTCAATATGCTGTTTATAGTAGCTTACCCGCACTCCTATTTTTTATCCATTATTATACCTACTCCTGCATTACCCCCATTTGATTTTGTATTTATAACCCTTTATTCACCTGACCAGAAGTCTTGTTCCTCCTGCCACCGAACTTCACTAATTCCCACTGTATTTAATTTTAACTTATCCATTCCCCTTTTTAAATTTTCTAACCTACCTGCCCGATTAAGGGATCTGACATTCCACGCTCCGATCCGTAGAATGCCAGTTTTCTTTCTCCTGATAACGACGTCCTCTTGAGTGGTCCCCGCCCAGAGATCCGAATGGGGGACTATTTTACCTCCGGAATATTCTACCGAAGAGGACGCCATCATCATTTAACCATACAGTAAAGCTGCATGCCCTCGGGAAATATTACAGCTGTAGTTTCCCCTTGCTTTCAGCCGTTCGAGTATAATGACTTTTATGGAGACTAGAAATCTACTCTGTAGGAATCAGCATGGGTTTCGAAAAAGACGTTCGTGTGAAACCCAGCTCGCGCTATTCGTCCACGAGACTCAGAGGGCCATAGACACGGGTTCCCAGGTAGGTGCCGTGTTTCTTGACTTCCGCAAGGCCTTCGATACAGTTCCCCACAGTCGTTTAATGAACAAAGTAAGAGCATATGGACTATCAGACCAACTGTGTGATTGGATTGAAGAGTACCTAGATAACAGAACGCAGCATGTCGTTCTCAATGGAGAGGTCTTCCGAAGTAAGAGTGATTTCAGGTGTGCCGACGGGAGTGTCGTAGTACCGTTGCTATTCACACTATACATAAATGATCTTGTGGATGACATCGGAAGTTCACTGAGGCTTTTTGCGGATTATGCTGTGGTATATCGAGAGGTTGTAACAATGGAAAATTGTACTGAAATGCAGTAGTGGTATATCGAGAGGTTGTAACAATGGAAAATGGTACTGAAATGCAGTAGGATCTGCAGTGAATTGACGCATGGTGCAGGGAATGGCAATCAGAAACTGGGAGCAGTTAATTCGATAAATCATCCGGGAGTACGTATTAGGAGTGTTTTTTCTTTTCTTTTTAAATGGACTTGTAGTCCGGGGTGATAAGTTACATTACAGCATCACCGGTCTATTGCGGTCTAACTATGTCGGTGAGGCGGTAAATTTCCGCAGAGCAGTGACTGCGTCACTGCAATTCGCTTTGGAGGTGTGGCGGTGGGACTTGTAGTCCCGTACCACCCTCTGACGGTGATAATACTACATGAGACGGGCAGATAAATTTTGCCTATCATGGGCAGGTGAAGGTGTGGCACTGGGGCTTGTTGTTCCGTACCGGGGATGTGCGAGGAGTGATTTAAAATGGAATGATCATATAAAGTTGATCGTCGGTAAAGCAGCTGCGAGACTGAGATTCATTCGAAGAACCCTAAGGAAATGCAATCCGAAAACAAAGGAAGTAGGTTACAGTACGCTTCTTCACCCACTGCTTGAATACTGCTCCGCAGTGTGGGATCCGTACCAGATAGTGTTGATAGAAGAGATAGAGAAGACCCAACGGAGAGCAGCGCGCTTCGTTACAGGATCATTTATTAATCACGAAAGCGTTACGGAGATGATAGATAAACTCCAGTGGAAGACTCTGCAGGAGAGACGCTCAGTAGCTCGGTACAGGCTTTTGTTGAAGTTTCGAGAACATAACTTCACCGAAGAGTCAAGCAGTATATTGCTCGCTCCTACGTATATCTCGCGAAGAGACCATGAGGATAAAATCAGAGAGATTAGAGCCCACACAGAGGCATATCGACAATCCTTTCCACGAACAATACGAGACTGGAATAGTAGGGAGAACCGATAGAGGTTCTCAAGGTACCCTCCACCACATACCGTCAGGTGGCTTGCGCAGTATGGATGTAGATGTAGATGTTAGAAATCTGCACCATTAGTCGTAAGCGCCACTTATAATTTCTTTTTATGTCACATATTTACGTAACATGGGTCTGATGGACCCTGTGTTTATGTTGTAGTAGTATGTAGTTGTATGTAGACTGGGTTGTAAACTTACATTTTCTTGGAATTCAGAGAATACGTTATCGACTCGCATACTCCTTTATCGTGATTGAACGAAATAAGGTGTTACAACTTGCAACTCTGTTCAGCTGTCAGATGGCGTATTACTCTGATGTGCAAGAGAGCGAAGCATTGTAGCGGATGGTTATGAGTATCACAAACAGTATATAATTGTTGCAGGAGTTTCTCACACAGTAGCAGTGTGATTGACATTCGATACTCATTCGCATGAACGTAAGGGTCACGTGTAGCACTAAACAGTAGCATATATTCATGAAGTAGTATATTCATGAAGTACTCACGTTCTTTCTTTGTGTTATTCTTTTCCAGACAGAATGTCGCAGTTAACGTCTAAAAGAAGGAGCAGGAAACAAGAAATGTGTAGGAATAAGATTGAAATATTTTAAATGTATGTGAAATAAGCAAGGGGTCACAAGCACTACCAAAACTGCTGAAACTACTTGTCAGATTGTTATCCACCTGGAAAGAAATGCTGCGAGGGTAGGAATAACCACCCTGCTGTTGGTGATAGGATAAAGTGTAGAGAGAAGCGCTAAGGAGGAGATGGACAGATGTAGAGGAGGAAGGAGTAGTTGGATACGATAGGGAGAGAAGGAAAGGGACAGGGAGAGGTTGAGGATGAAAAGGACAGAGGGAGGAGACGGACAGAGAAAGGAAAGAGGAGAAGATGGGCAGAGACGGGGGGCAGGAGATGGGCAGAGGGTGACGGTGTAGAAGGTGGACCGAGAGAAAGGAAGCAGGAAATGGACAGAGAGGGGAGAAGGAGGAGATGAACGAAGAGAGGGAGAAGAATGAGGCATACTAACGTAATCTCCGTGTTCTCCGTTAGTACGATAATATATGTGCTTTGCCAGTAGCGTTGCCAGCTGTCTTACTACTCTCCCTCTCCATCTTGTTTCATCTCAGTGTGGCGTGCAGAGACTTCAGTTTGAAATTGTTGTCCCTTACATGAATTACTATTGTATAGATAAGTCTGTGGCCGCTATTCGTAGGTATATTCGTCAAAAAGCAATAAAATTACAGTTAATACTTCGAGTTTTCTCTGGAGTCCTTGACTCTCCTCGAACGACTGCTGCAACACTAATGATAGGAACTAAGAAAGTGAGAGTCAGTCGGAATATATTTTTAAAATATGCCTTTTTAAAAATTTTGAACAACACTACTTTTTAGGTTACAGAAAATATAATTTTTCAAGTATTAAAAGAATGTCAATTTGTATCCCGAGTGGTTAATAATCCTTCGTACACAAATAAGTGAAAGCTGACCCCAATGTCTACTGCACATCAGACGTAGTAAACGACAGGTCCACGGAACACGATTTCGGTATTTCAAAAGAGCCACTGAATGGATATGTACCGACTGACAGGGCGGCGAAAACACAGAATTTTTTCGTTGATAATCTGCAAACCTGCCGAGCGGAAATTTGTTTTGCGCTTTTTTCGCCAACCACAGCGCCCTGCCCTGCAGTTGACGTTCCGTGTTCCGGTGGCGAGCACGTAGTTGTATCTCGCTTCCGGCCGCAAACCTGCAGTCAGAACGCTGAATCCTATGAATAATAAACACCATATCCTACACGGAACTCCACCTCCGCAGGAAGCACGACACTTGAAGCTTTCAAAAGACAGTACTAATAACTATGACATTACACAGTAAATTTTCATTTAACTTGTTATTTCTACACTGTCCTCTAATAGTTGTTACATACATTTCTGATAAAAAAAGGGGGAAGCACCCTAAAGAAACGGTCTGATTTTAATAACCTCGTACACATACTCACTATCGGCCTGTTTTGTAAATGATAAGAGTTTCAGTTCTCTGTAAGAGGTAGGTGATGATGATGATGATGATATGGGCAAACAGCAGCAGTGTCTTTAGTAACAGTACCACAGTCTGTAAGTCGAGTGTGCGGAAAGGAAGCAAAATTATTAAAACTGGAACTGCGAATAGAAACATAAAGAACCTTTTAAGAACATGTGCACAAATACCCCCTCCCCCCCCCCCGCCCACACACAAACACACACACACAGAGCTACTAGAATCTCATTGTCAGATCTAGAACTTACATTTAAAAAAGGAAAAGAATCAGTAGAAAGAATTAAAATTGTATATCTTCTGGTTCATTGATGTAATAAAATCTCCAACGTAAAAATCAAGCTGGAGTCTGGGTACTAAGAAGAAATTGAAATATGGCCACACACGTCCAGTTATCAGCTAAAACAGAGAACACATACCTACCTAAATCTGTTCCAGCTCATTTATCATCACAAAAAATGCACTCAAAATGTGGTGTACAGCAATTTGCAAACTACAGAATGGGGGACCTCTCGCCGAAGAAGAGCGCTATGTATTAGGGTATAGTGTCCAAATCTCAGAAGGAATAGGGCCACTTTATCACACCAGAGTGAGCACCGTTAGGTACAACGTGACTGGACAGTTGGCTGCACCAAAAGCAGCTTGCACCGTGGTGACAAAAGTCATGGAACACCTCTTAAAATCGTGTCGGACCTCCTACTGCCCAATGTGGTGCATCAGCTCGACGTGCGAAAGTGTTTCCCGTGTAGCATTTCGTGCACGAATTGACCTCCCAATTACATCCCACAGGATTCATGTCGAGCGATCATATCATATCCTTGAACTGTCCAACATTTTCTTTAAATTAAACACGAACTGTTTTGCATGGTGACATGGCGCATTTTATCCGCAAAAATACCATCGTTTTTTGGGAATATGAAGTCCATGAATGGCTGCAAATGGTCTCCAAGTAGCGAACATAACATATTTCAATCAGTGAATAGTTCAGTTAGACCAGAGGACCCAGTCGATTCCATGTAAAGACGGCCGACAACACTATGAAATCACCACCAGCATGCACAGTGCCTTTTTGACAACTATGGTCCATGGTTTCGTGGGGTCTGCGACGTGCTCGAACCCTTCTATCAGACGGCCGACAACACTATGAAGTCACCACCAGCATGCACAGTGCCTTTCTGACAACTATGGTCCATGGTTTCGTGGGGTCTGCGACATGCTCGAACCCTTCTATCAGCTCTTAACTGAAAACGGGACTCATCTGACCAAGCCACGGTTTCCCAGTTGTCTAGTGACCAACCGATGATGTTCAGAAGCCCAGGGGAAGCAAAGGCACTCGCGTCTGTCGTCTGTTGCTATAGCCCATTTGCGCTAGATTTCGCCGCATTCTCCTAACTACTATGTTCGTTGTGCGTTCCGCATTGATTTCTGTGGTTATTTCTACAAGTGTTGCTTGTCTGTTAGCACTGACTACGCAAATGCCGCCGCTCCCGGTCATTAAGTGAAGGGTATCGCAGACTGCGTTGTCCGTGGTGAGAGGTAATACCTGACATTTGATATTCTCGGCACGTTCTTGACGGTGTAGATCTCGGAATACTGTATTACATAACGGTATCAGAAATGTCCCATGCGTCTAGCTCCTACTACATTACCGCGTTCAGAGTCTCTTCATTCCCGTCGTGCGTCCATAATAGCGTCGGAAAACTTTCCACGTGACTTATCTGCCTGTGAGTGACAGCTCCGACAATGCGCTGCCATTTTATGCCTTGTATATGCGATACAGCTTCCATCTCTATATGTGCATACCGCTATCCCATGACTTCCGTTACCTCAGTGTATTGTCAATCACTGCCAGTCATTTCTCAACCCAACAGTGGTGTGGATGTTCGATGTTATTGTGAAGAGTTAGTGGTGACTTCAATTTACCCTCTATATGTTGGTGAAGGTACGCTTAAAACATCCCAAATTTTACTAAATGCAATCTCTGAAAATTATTTCTAGCAGTTATTTAATGAGCCCAATCGAATAGTAAGCGCTTTGAGAAAACACACTTGACATGTCAGCAACAAATAATCCTGAACACATAATGCGCATCAAAACTGAAACAGGGACAAGTGAACACAGCGTTGTCTTGGCCAGACTGAAGACCCTAATTCCCAAATCTTCCAGAATTAAACGAAAAATATATCTATTCCTCAGGGAGGGTCTCCAGTGCTTCTCAGTTAACACTGTATGTGTAGAGTAGATGTAACTTGAATTCAAAAAAATAGTATCGACAGCAGCTGATAGATTTATACCAAATAAATTAACAAACGACTAAGCAAATTCCCCTTGTTATACAAAACGGTTCGGAGCACAGTTGCAGAAACAACGATAAAGGCATGCCAAATTTAAACGAAAACAAAATCCCCAAGATCGACGATCTTTTACAAAAGCTCGGAAATTACTACGGACTTCAATGAGAGAGCATACATTAGCTTTCAAGACGAAACTTCGTCTCGAAACCTGGCAGAAAATCCAAAGATATTCTGGTCGTATGTGAAGTTTGCAAGCGGCAAGATACAGTCAATGCCCTCTCTGCGCGATAGCAATGGAAATACACTACTGGCTATTAAAATTGCTACACCAAGAAGAAATGCAGATGATAAACGGGTATTCATTGGACAAATAAATTATACTAGGACTGACAAGTGTTTACATTTTCACGCAATTTGGGTGCATAGATCCTGAGAAATCAGTACCCAGAACAACCACCTCTGGCCGTAATAACGGCCTTGATACGCCTGGGCATTGAGTCAAACAGAACTTGGATGGCGTGTACAGGTACAGCTGCCCATGCAGCTTCCACACGATACCACAGTTCACCAAGAGTAGCGACTGGCGTATTGTGACGAGCCAGTTGCTCGGCTACCATTTACCAGACGTTTTCAATTGGTGAGAGATCTGGAGAATGTGCTGGCCAGGGCAGAAGTCGAACATTTTCTGTATACAGGAAAGCCCGTGCAGTACCTGCATTATGCGGTCGTGCTTTATCCTGCTGAAATGTAGGGTTTTACGGGGATCGAATGAAGGGTAGAGCCACGGGCCGTAACACATCTGAAATGTAACGTCCACTGTTCAAAGTGCAGTCAATGCGAACAAGAGGTGACCGAGATGTGTAACCAATGGCACCCCATACCATCACGCCGGGTGAGACGCTAGTACGGCAATGACGAATACAGGCTTCCAATGTGCGTTCACCGCGATGTCTCCAAACACGGATGCGACCATCATGATGCTGTAAACAGAATCTGAATTCATCAGAAAAAATGACGTTTAGCCATTCGTGCACCCAGGTTCGTCTTTGAGTACACCATCTCAGGCGCTCCTGTCTGTGATGCAGCGTCAAGGGTAACCGCAGCCATGGTCTCCGAGCTGATAGTCCATGCTGCTGCAAACGTCGTCGAACTGTTCGTGCAGATGGTTGTTGTCTTGCAAACGTCCCCATCTATTGACTCAGCGATCGAGACGTGGCTGCACGGTCCGTTACAGCCATGCGGATAAGATGCCTGTCATGTCGACGAGGTCGTTGGGATCCAGCACGGCGTTCTGTATTACCCTCCTGAACCCACCGATTCCATATTCTGCTAACAGTCATTGGATCTCGACTAACGCGAGCAGCAATGTCGCGATACGATAAACCGCAATCGCGATAGGCTACATTCCGACCTTTATCAAAGTCGGAAACGTGATGGTACGCATTTCTCCTCCTTACACGAGGCATCACAGCAACATTTCACTAGGCAACGCCGGTCAACTGCTGTTTGTTTATGAGAAATGGGGTGGAAACTTTCCTCATGTCAGCACGTTGTAGGTGTCACCACCGGCACCAGCCTTGTGTGAATGCTCTGAAAAGCTAAATCATTTATATATCACAGCACTTGTCCCTGTCGGTTAAATTTCGCGTCTGTAGCACGTCATTTTCGTGGTGTAACAATTTTAATGGCCAGTAGTGTACTATCGATGACAGTGCTGCTAAAACTGTGTTACTAAACACAGCCTTCCGGAATTCACTCACCAATGAAGACGATGTAAGCATTTTAGAATCCGAATCAAAACAGCTGTCAACATCACTCACATAGAAGTAGATATTGTCGAAGTAATGAAACAACTTAAATGATTTAATAAAAGCAAGTTTTCTGGTCCGGACTGTCTACCAAATAGGTTCCTCTCAGAGTGCAATAGTTGGAACTTGACAATCCTGTGCAACCGGTCGCTCGACGAAAGATCCGTAGGCAAAGACCGGAAAGCTGCAATTGGAGTAATCCACTAAAATTACAAGCCCATTCCATTAACTTCGATATGTAGCAGGATTTCAAACTATATTGTGTTCGAACATTACCAATTACGTCCAAGAAGAGATTGGTCTATTGACACACAGTCAACACGGATGTAGAAGACATTGTTCTTGTTAAACATAACTAACTCTTTACTCACACGAAGTGTTGAGTGCTATTGAAAAAGGATTTGCAGTTGATTCCGTATTTCTAGATTTCAGAAGGCTTGTGACACCATACCTCAGAAGCGGCTTTTAATCAGTTTCCCTATT
This sequence comes from Schistocerca piceifrons, assembly GCF_021461385.2. Classification (NCBI taxonomy): domain Eukaryota; kingdom Metazoa; phylum Arthropoda; class Insecta; order Orthoptera; family Acrididae; genus Schistocerca; species Schistocerca piceifrons. The sequence goes on from NC_060144.1 coordinate 244,020,167, forward strand.
ATCGTCTCAGTTACCCAACTGGATTTGTGATATCCTGTCAGAGAGGTCACGGAAAGGTGTGGAGTAAAACAAAAGTGATTTCTGACGCTCCACAGGGTAGTGTTATAGGCCGTCAGCTCTTCCTTACCAACATTAACGGTAAGGAGACAGTCTGAGCAGCGGTGATAGGTTGTTTGTAGATGAGGCTGTCGTTTATCGTCTAATAAAGCCACCAGAAGATCAAAATAAATTGCAGAAGGATTTATAAAAGATATCTATACGTGCGAAAATTAGCAATTGTCATTAAATAACGAAAAGTGTGAGATCATCCACACAAGTTCTGAAAGGAATACGTTAATTTCCGATTACCCGATAAATCAATCAAATACAATGGTCGTAAATTCAACTTAATACATATGAATTGCAAATACGAACAATTTAAATTGGAAAGAACAAATAGAAAATGTTGGAGGGCGGCGAGCAGGGGAATGCGAATTATTTGCAGAACACTTAGAAGATGCAGTAGATCTACTAAAGAGACTGCTTACACTACGCTTGTCCGTCCTCTTTTGCAGTACTGTTGCGTGGAGTAAGATCCTTATCACATAGGATTAGCGGAGTACATTAAGAAATAGGGGTGAGAGACATTCTAATATGATACAGGATTTGGAGTGGGCATCATTAAAACAAAGGCGTTCCTCGATGCAGAGGGATTTTCTCACGAACACGAAATTGTGCAGATGTACATGACAACATGCAGGGAAGTAGCATATTTTGTCGTAGTTTGTACCCTGCAGATGTCATCGGCATTTTGATCAGCTGTTTAATTTTCCCAAATTCCCAAGTGCCCTTGTACCCAGCAGAGTGATACCTGTATTTACTTTCCTGACTGTTGAAGGTAGTACAGTTGGTCAAGTATTAGCTACGTCATGTCTTCTACCCGAAAAATGTGCTGAAACGATTGTAGTTCACTAAGGAAGTCTGAAGAGGCTACGCCACGCATCCGTTTATCTCGTTTCCAACAAAACATCGATCACCCATTCTCAATAATGTCTAGCATTATCGTTCATCAGCGCGAAGTCTAGGTCCACAGTACCTCGCAGCAACCGCTCTTCAGGTTCCACGATCTCGGCGCGATACCTGACAGTAGTTAAAACTTGCCATTTCACGCGTAATATTTCGTGGAGAGATTTTCGCCAGGTCAACTTAGTTCCTGCCCACATCATTAGGGATCCTCCTCAATATCGGTCTCTTTCTACAATGTTTGGATCCCAAAATCGTGTTCCACATACCCTCCAGTTGTGAATCGACCGACAGTCGTTCTCCAGATCAAACAGCGACTCATCTATGAAAAGAACATTGGCTTACTCTTTGACCATCAGGGTGGCATTTTGACGACTCTACTCTGGACGTCGCCTTCTGTGAAGACGCGTCAAAGGTACAAATACAGCAGGTCTCCGAGAATAAAAGCCGCTCTACCGAAGCCTTCTGGACACCATTTGATTTAATGGAATATGTCCAGTGGATGGTGCGAGGTCAGATGCCAGTACTAAGGCGGTACCATTGTGTCATCCCATACAATTTTTCGGACTATAGCAGCACTCAGACAATAGAACTACCGTCCCAAACGTAGGATGCCGTTGACAACACAGCACAAACGCCTGCGTAAGGTGTGATGCAGTATTCGTGAAGCACGGTCTGTTCATGGTTGACGTCGCACTGTGCGCAGTGATGTATTGCGGTTCTCCACTACTTTGAATGATTATCGTCGGTGACTACGGCAGCGACCTGGAAAGAGTTTCCACTCTTCCAACGCTTTTGGAAAGGGTCACGGGCATCAGGATGTGGAGAGCCATTAGGTACGACTTCCGGTCGTGGCTACCATGATTGAAGCCCCTCTGATGGCACACCCTTACGTCATGACATCCTACGCTCTCACAGTACTTTATGACGTTCCTATTTTTCAACAGGACAATGTTCGCTGCACATGGCATATATTTCTCTTTATTGTCTGAGTGATGTTGAGATACTTACGTAGTCAGGAATATCGCCAGCTTTGTCGCTGATAGAACAAGCGTGAGATCAACTCGGACATCAATTCCGTCTCAGTGGCAGTATCAAGGATATCAATGACCAGTTACTACAGTTGTGAGCAAGCTTGAGAGTAAACTGCAACGCAGCCACAGGGCGTCATAACGATCAGTGGATTCATATTGAATTTGAACTGTTTTTTGTAATCACTGAAAGAACTTCTTATATCTTCTCAATCTGTGATGTTTCACATACTTTTCTCTTCCCATTCTAGGCGCTTGACCTTTTCAGGTATATTCAAGATCCAAACTAGACGACAGCCTGTTAATTGGCAGCCCTTCAAAGTGATATTAAAGCTCATTTCAAAACATTGTTAGAATGAATAGCCACAGATATTGTGGTATCAACCTTAGTTTTTGCGTTTTTTTTGTTTTTTTTTACGAGTATGCTGAAGAGAATTCTGAGTGTCCTTAAGAGATGCACACACATGCGACACATACCGTTACTGCTTGGTGTCAATAACACATGGCTACAAAGGAAAGGTTTGTCTCTGTAGTCAGTAGTCAGCGTGTCTGGTTACTACGCAGAGGTCCCAGATTAGATTCCCTGTTTTGCCTGGAATTTTTCCTTGGAGGTAAGAGTGAAAACAGGTGCACCCAGACGTGTATTTCCAGTTGAGAAGGTAACTGAGAGAGAAGTAGAGGCTTCAAGTTCTAGAAAGCCGAGAACGGACGGGAGAACCATGTACTAATCCCATACTCCTCCATACGGCATCAAAATGACGCCATTGGTGGAGTATGACATGGTGGTAGATTGGTCCCAATTGTCCTGGATGGGGCGAGACACGGGGCTATGCGTTTTAGTGAAGCGATACATAGACAGATCAAGGGTAATAATGAAGGGTGGAAAGCATGACAGGAAGAAGGTAAGGACAAAGAGCGGTAACGTATGTGGATGAGAGAAGGTGAATTTGCGGTAGAATGGTAAATTTTAGTTTATCTCTAAAAAATTGAATTTAGAACCTTATGAAACACAAGTGGCCATTTAAAAATTTATATTACGTAAAACAAAGAACAAATGTTTTCAGCCACATTCGTGATTTTATTTCGATGTGTGATGCACTTCGAGCCCTGGGGGCTAGTCTTCAGATTTAGTTCAGGTCCTGGCAAGATTACGATGGTGTATTACAAAGCTGGCACATTGGGAATATAAGCTTTCAAAACAAATACATATCGAAAATTAGCTTATTGTTTCCAGTGGTTGATACATAGTTTTTGAAGCAAGGTATGAGTAATTATGTTTATGTGCGCGTATACATTTTTCGTTCTGCAGTCCATTTTGTAAACATGAGTAAAAAAAATTGGAAGTGTAAAGGTGCTACATCTTATATTTGGAATTGAGTTTACAAAATGTACTGTAGAACGGAAAGTGAATATGTGTTCATAAACATGATTACTCATGCAGTACTTCAAAAACCATGTATCCACCACTGGAAAAAGTAATTTATTTTTCGATTTGTATTTATTTTGTAAACATACTCACATGGTACCCGCTTTGTAATAGACCACTGTAAGCTCACCATGACCAAAATTAACATAAATTTGGAAAAATAATAGATGTATATTGTCGATGCGCCTAAAGATAAGCACCCATTCATTGTTTTTCGTTTTACGAAAGTAATACATTCACGGAAGCAACACTGTCAGAAATTAATAAATTTAATTTATATTATCTGTTCAATTCAGTCTCAAGATGTACACTGTGTGAAAGACGATGGAATGGATTCCATGTACTAACGATTCTTCGCGAAAGCAGATGTAAATCCTGAGAGCAGAGGAGCAAAATAATTTATTTTTGAGTTCTATTTATAAAGTACTGTTGTTTACGTATTGTGTCACTGATGTGTTTTACTAGACGCTAATAGAATGAAAGGAAATATTCTGCGAAGGAGTGCCGAAATTTAAAGCCTACGATTTTTCATGTGAAAACTCTTAAATCTTTTGAAATAAAACAAACGTTATTAAAATTTTACGTCTTTATTCCTCATGTTTAAATATTTATTTCTCAACATAATCATCCTGGCAGCGAAAACATTTTTCCCAACGAGAGACTAGATTGTTGATACCGTCCCTGTAGAATGTTTGATTTTGTTGGCGTAGCCACAGCCTCACCTCTGTTTGTACAACTTTATCCTTGTCAAATTGACATCCTCGATTGTGTTCTTAAAGCTTTGGAACGAAAATGGGATCTGGCCAAGTTGGGACTGTATAGTAGATGATCGATGGGAGTAAACCAAATGTGTCGGATTGTTGCAGGTGCCATAGTTCTGTGAACCTTTTGTCCCATTCTCTTCACCTTGTCTTTCTCACCCCAACAAGCCACATTCGTCAGTTTTGACCTCCACTTCAAATGTGGTTACATTAGTACCTCCGTCCATATTAAACCCACAGACCACCAGCAATACCTCCACTTCGACAGCTGCCACCCATTCCATACCAAGAAGCTTTTTCCATCGAGCTTATCCATGCGCTGCCGTCGCATTTGCAGTGACGGGTAGTGCCTTTGGAGATATATCAAGAGTCTGCCACATACCCACCCTTCGTGTGTCAGTACCACCCAGGACCGGGAACAACTGAATCACATTCTCCGTCACCATTCCCATTATATCTCGACGTGCCCTGAAATTAGGAGTATTCTACCTAGTATCCTTCCCATCCTGCCAACAATGGTATTCTACGGCCCACCGACCCTACGCAATATTCTTTTACATCCCTGATCCACTCTTGCTCACAGTCACTTGTGTCAAGCGCCATATCCCTGCAACAGACCTAGGTGCAAGACCTACCCCAACAGCATCCTTCCACCATCCGCTCCAGTCCGCCATCGTCATCTCGTACTCCATCAAAGGCAAGGCTTCTTGCGAATGCAGTCATGTAATTAAAAACGTAGGCTGACATCAATTCCCCGTTATTAGCGACCTACCAACATAGGTTATAATATTCATATATAGTCGTCTGTTGATTTTTGTTACCATTCATAGCTACTGGTCGATTTAAGCTTTACTGCCACACGAATACGTACCACTAACAGGAGACAGTTTAGAGATGTCTGTGAGAACAGAAATAACAACATCTAAAACGTTCTCAGGCCATCGTATCTCAATCGGTCGAAACTGGATAGGTTCACTTCCTTGTCCGTCCGTGTGTTCGATCGTTAAGACCCTTTTTTTGGGACCTCTGGAGGTATCAAGTTAAAATTTGTGTCAACTATTAATGTCTACGATGCCTTAAAGGTGTAGAAATTTAAGTTTTCATGTCAACGCAGCCAAAAGATACGGTCATTGCCATCAAATATTTTAATACTCGCAAAAGCACTCACCAAAATCTATGGATGAACTACCTACATACATAATTACGTTTGTACGGAGCCCTCACAGCGCGTACTTCATTCGCACTCATCTGATTTTTATTCTTACCTATTCTCATTCCCGCATTACCTAATGGCACAGAAGATACTTTCGTGACTGCTCTCCATACCGTCGTATAGCACCTGACCTGACTGATGTTGAGAAAAATTGTTTACTCCTCCTGGTGGGACTTGAGAAACAGCAGCAGCAGATGTTGTCTTCCCTATGTCGAAGCTGTGAATTAATTGACAAGGTCATAAAGGTTAGGTACTGCACTGTGACCCATAATTAAGAGAAGAGAAACATGGAAGGGCACAACAAAATTGACCTCATATTTCGAATAAATACGAAGGGCGAAACTATAAAATAACAAAACTATAAAGTATCAGCTTTATATTAAATTGTGTTGATCTGAACTAAGAAACTTGATGTTAAATTGCTAAAATTTCCAAACATCGTTTCATTGTGGCTGAAATATTCGGTACTCCAATGCTGATTACAAACGCTCGTGTGCCGTAATAAATCGCAAAACAAATACTTTGTGTCAACACCGAAACTCAAAGTGAGAACACCACTGTTCGAAAGGAGGAACGTCAAATGTAATCAGCACGCGCAATATTGCACCAGTAAACAAGTGAGAGTCCAATCTATGATATTCCATCGCAGCGCCAAGCGAGAAAGCGGGGTATTTGAGAAAGAGTAAAATTTAGAATTCTAAAATATGTTTCTGCAATTCAACTGTATTGTATTGCTGATACGTTTACATTACGCGGTGGGTAACACGGAAGAAGATACCTGGGAAGAGTTACTGAATCCTTGTTTTTGATTGGTTGTGGATGCGAGATTCAACAGTTTCACGATTAACCTAGTTACATAATGTGCAGATCGTAAGCAATAGAATAACTGGTTACCGCCATGTAATCTGTAATTATGGTCCAACGTGTCTGCTAGCACACCTTCACTTTCTCTACGGTTTCCGCCTTGTTCTTCTAACAGCGAATGCAGATTAATGCACACGTAACACTTTCATAACGTCATTCTCCTTTACCGTCCCACGCCACCTCCCCCCCCCCTCCCTCCCCCAAGAAAAAGAATCCCGGTTCCTTCCACATACAGAATGAGAAGCTCCTCATATCCAGTTGCTAGACAGAAGGAGAAGCAGATTCTAAGAATAGAGAAACGAACACAATGAGCTACGGCACTTGCTGAGTAAATACGAACGCTTTGCAAAACGCCAACCACGCAGTATGTTGTACTAAGTGGGGAAAAAAACCCGCACAATATGTGCAGAGAACACAACATTAGACGAAAGGCTACTTCACTTGTTATAAGAGTCATTGCATTAATGTTATGACAGCTTATGCAGTTTACAACTTTCCTTTCTTTTTGTTGGATGTTTCTTTATCTCTCACGCAAGTCGCCCAATGTCGCACTCAATGAGACTTGCACTTGGTGGCCGAACTTCTCGCCTAGGAACTCCCGGCCACTGACGATCACCTCCATTACATTTTTTCTTTATTTCTGAATCTGACAGTGTTTAGGCACTATGGGCTCTACCCCTATGAATGCCCTTAATTGAAGCCCATGAAATCCCAAAGCACCCTTTCCATCCCAGGCAGGGGACCATCGACTTTATTTACTGGAACAGTGCATCGTTCCCCACTCCCCCCCCCCCCCCCCCACCGGCACCTCCACTCGTGCTCCAGTGATTAGCCATACAAAGTGGGGTCACCTGTCAACGATAATCATCGGCACAAGTTGACTCACTATTTATCCGCACAATTATGCAATCCTCCCCCATGAACTACCAGTCAGTAATGGAAATTCTACTCATCTATAGTGGATTGTGTAGCGGTAATGGCAGGACTTCTTGTACGCATATGCTGATGGCTCCAAGTTGAGAGATGGAGAAAATGTGGGGATGTGCCTTTCTCTGCCCACAAATACTTGTATCAAAAATGTTTCAACTGCCGAAATGAACTTTTATTTTTTTCTCCAAAATATATAGCCACACTAGAAACCCTAAAATATATCAGCTCCCTGCATGTTTCCTAGATCCTCGTTTAATCTGATTCCAAGTCTATTTCACAATGTCTAAGGCTTAAGAAGTGAAATTCTAGACCAGTAACCCTACCTTAGCAATTATTTCGCAATACATCCAATGTGATATCCAGAGGCATATAGTAGAATTCCTGTCGCTTAAATCTCGCTGCGGTATATTCCATAACGAAAAAGCCAGTAATCTAAGTAAAAGAAAGAAAAAAACGTAAACTCCGGCACTTTCGTAGACCTCAAACATTCGCCTTTGGAACGGTACCATCTGGCCACACAGGATGCCTTTCAATAATGCCAAGAAGACTGGAACGTATCTCAACTGTTCCGGGGAAGACATTGCGCCTGTGTTCATCCCGTTACCCTACGCAGACCCTGGTTTCGCGATGTTTTCTTACCAGATCGCTGATACTTATTGACCACCATACGAGATTCAACCACGATAGCTTTCCAACGCACCTCCACTACTTCGAAAATACTTCAACCTCGCTCTTTGACTGTAATAACACTACAGAAGGTGATATTGATCTCAGCCTCTTTGCATGTGTAAAGTGGTAGAGGCACAGACAGTCTTATTTACAACTATCTTGGTTGAAAGTTTCCTATGAGTCCACCATCCTCCTTTCTATGAATAATGCTGCATATAAGAAGAAATTCTACCAATCAACCGAAGACGACTATCCGCCTTCCCCATTACATGCTTGTCCCACTTCATATCGCTCTGCAATGTTATGCCCAAATATTTAATCGACGTGACTGTGTCAAGCACTACACTACTAATGGAGTATTCAAACATTACAGGATTCTTTTTCCTATTCATCCGCATTAATTTACATTCATCTATATTTACAGTTAGCTGCCATTCCTTTCTATTCACCAGCCGATCACTCCAATAATTACAGTGAAATAAATCGACATTGCAGTGTCAAAGAAGAAGAAAGTCTGATTAAGCATCGGCCATTTCAACCCAGCAAAACGTACTGTACATCCTATAATTTTTATGAACACGTTTAGAAGTGCGTTCCCAAGAGCATAGAGTGACCGAAAAACAATATCTTACATTATGGGTTACATCCTGCGGGACGCAGCTGTCTGGGCATATAATGAAGCCGACACATGCGTGACATAGGAGCAATTTGAGAGAGCATTCTTGGCCAAATTTTGGTCACAGTCGGTACAAGAAGGACTTAGGAAACACATTGTGGAACTAGAGCGTTTCAGAGCTGAACATGGCATTTTGCACCGATGTTTTGAGAAATATTTGAACGTGGGACACATTCCTGATGAACTTGTAGCTATGCGCGATATACTCGTCGCACTGAAAGCCAGATTGCCTTTTAACTTTAAAGAGAAGTTACTGCACATTCCAGACGATGACGCAGAATATTTTCTGACTGTGCTTGATTCTGCTGATATACGAGGATCATCGTTCGCGCGGCAAAACAGCTGCCACCACTTTTACGTCAGTGCCATGCACAACGCGCAGGCTAGCCAACTTAATTCTGACGCGCCGGGCGCTGTTGGTTACGTAGCGCAGCACAATCAATAGCTTCCTTCCGCAAAGCAATACACGCACCAAAATCAGCAGAGACACCGCATTATAAACAATAATCATAACATATCATACACAACAAGCGACAACCCACACAACAGGCACCGCAACAACAATAATGAAAATAACAGAATTGGAAACGACAAAAACGGGAACAAAAACATGAACGCCGGCCGCGGTGGTCTAGCGGTTCTAGGCGCTCAGTCCGGAACTGCGCGACTGCTACGGTCGCAGGTTCGAATCCTGCCTCGGCCATGGATGTGTGTGATGTCCTTAGGTTAGTTAGGTTTAAGTAGTTCTAAGTTCTACGGGACTGATGACCATAGATGTTAAGTCCCATAGTGCTCAGAGCCATTTGAACCAAAAACATGAACAATTATCAGCCTGTACAAAATCTGCAGCAAAACTACGGTTATGCGTACCAAAATACTGGTCCACCACCTCAGTACAACATCAACACAGGTGAGTAGCAAATGCCTGTACAAAATCGGAATTGGACTCCACCAACGTGCCCAATCACAAAAGCCACGACAGATTTGAGAGAGTGGAATGAAAATTACCCTAATGTAAATATACTACAAGTGTCAAGTGAAACTCCACCTCAGCCTGCACCAATTACGACGTTGAGAAACTAAAGATAGTCATCACTGTGCTCCAGTCCGCTCCGACAGCTGAGTCGTAGCCGGCACGGTAGCTCAGCGTGTTCGGTCAGAGAGCTGGTTGGCCTCTGTGATAAAATACTCAGTGAAAGGATGAACAACGAACTTTGACGGATGTCATGTGACGTCTGCAATGAACAAACACAAAGATTAAAAAAAAATAAAAAAGTGGTTAGCGTGACAGATTGCCGTCCTATGGACCCGGGTTCGATTCCCGAAGGGGTCGGAAATTTTCTCCGCTCAGGGACTGGGTGTTGCGTTGTCTTCCTCATCATTTCATCCACATCTGGTTCGCATGTCGCCCAATGCAGAGTCGAATGTAATAAGACCTGCACCATGCCGGCCGGACCTGCCCCGCAAGGAGCCTCCTAGCCAACAACGCCATACGCTCATTTCCATTACCGTGCTTCAGGTCGTGGCTGAAGAAGGTTTGGGGGGCGACTTCAGTATCAAATCATTGTTTGATAAACCCAATGATGAACAAAACAATGATTATATGGCAAATAGATTTAAGCAGCAACTACTCGTATTTATAAGCTACAATCTACATGAGATCTTATCTGATAATCTATTGCAGGAAAGTACGCAATATCGTTCATCTAGCAATGAAATAGTTTTAGCCACAACTACTGGTATGGTAGGAGGTATTCTTACAGTATTGTTTAGGACACAGGAACGGCTGGGAGTGTTTTGTCGTATGATTTCTATAAGAAAATGGCTGAATTTCAACCTGTACCAGAGTTTCCTGTTCAAATGGGTAAGGATCTAACTGCCGTAGGTAATAAGTCTAGTACAGTTACGAAAGAGGTTTTTCTGACCATTAAGATAAGTAATGTAACAACATAATGGCAATTCCTCGTGGTTCAGAATTTAGTTACTGATTCAATTATAGTCTTAGATACGTTATGTCAGAAGCACAGTATAACTGACTTCTCGAAACGTAAATGTTTCCCTAAACATAAAGGCAGTGAAATTACGATTGAATTGGATACCAGGACTCTCAAACATGACAAATATTGTACTGGGTTCAAAATTCAATTTTTGCAAAAGAGCGACGAAACAAACATACAGACACTCGCACCTGATACAAACTATGATGATTTGAAAACACTGATTAGCCATAAGTTAAGTGAAACCACTGCTATTACTGGCGATGAAAGCAATGAGCTTATTCAGGTACTTTCTAAGTATATACAGGTCTTTACTAAATGACCAGGTGCCATTAAGAGATACGTTTATATAACTGAAGTCAATCGTCACCAAATTTTCCATCCCAAAACCTATAATGTACCACGATCTTCACGGCCTGCGGTGTGGCAAGAACTTAGACAGATGGAAGATCATCGAACCTTCCACATCTCCCTACTCTAGTCCATTATTTGTTGTCGAGAAACCTAACAGAAATATTAGAGTGGTGTTGGACGCACATGCCATAAATGAAATTATACTACCTTTACGAACTAAACCAGAAAACTTAGAGGAACGATTACAGAAATTTTTTAATGTTAAGTACACTTTTCCACAGTTGACTTGGTAAACTAGTTTTGGCAAGTTGCAGTCACTTCTAGTACCAGAAAATATACTGCTTTCATATTCGGGGTAGAACATATCAATTCTGTGTTCTTCCTTTCGGACTGAGTGTCAGTTCAGTCGTATTTGCTACTGCTTTGGATACTGTGCTTGGTGACGAGTTAGTTGACACTGTTACACATACGTCAGTGATCTTTGGATAGCTACTAAGACTTGGAATGATCATCTTGACAACCTAGAAAACATTCTGTATAAATTTGCACAAACTGGATTAACAGCTAACCTCAAGGAGTCAAAATTTGCTTGTTGTGAGATTATGTATCTTGGACACATAATTAATTCACAAGGTATACGCCCTGATCCATGTAATTTGGACGCTTTTAGGAATTTTCCCAGTTCTCGCACTAAAAAACAACTTAAGTCATTTCTAGAACACTGTTCTTTCTCTCGTCGTTTCCTGTCACAACAGCTACTGAACAGTAAGCATCAACTAGATTTACTTAAGAAGAATCAGGCATGAATCTCGTCTGAACAGTGCCAGCAAGATTTTGATCACATTAAGCACGTATTGGTGAATGCCAACATGTTAGACAATCCAGACCTTAATTTTGATTTTTGTATGACGTGTGACGCGACATCCAGTGGTTTGGGTTGTTGTCTGTTTCAGGTAGTCAAGAATGGAGAAGAGGAACAGATAAAAATAGTTGGATTTTCAAGCCGTACTTTAAGTGAATGTGAACGTACTTATTCAACCACTACTGTCTGGGCTTTCAAAAATTTTAACCATTATTTGTATGGCAAACAGACGAAAATTTATACAGATCACCAAGCTCTGACATTTTTGTTAAAATGTAAGTTAGTTCTTCGTAGGTTATCACTCTGGGCTTTATCTCTGCAGAGTTACCCATTTGAGATTGAGTACATTAAAGGTAAAGGCAACATCAACAATTTCTGGTACTCTCATATCTCGAAACGAGTCACCTTTCTCGAACCTATCTGCTGAAGTAAAATTCCAGTCTCGTTCTAAGTAGTCCCTATGCATCCTGCAACTGCCCCCTCAGACTCTGCGCTAACATCCCTGCAGCTTTGCGCATGTGACTGTTCCAGGGTAAGTCGGAACCGAATATTAGTCTCAGAAAACTATATCTAACACCTTCTGCAACCTGTGTAGAAACAGACTAAGCTGCGTTACTGCGAAAGGACTGTGTTTTGACAATTCGATGGAAATGGGAAATGGGAGAAGGACGAGGATTTTTGCTACTACACTGTGGTGCATCCCCAAACAACATACAACTACTACAGATCCGCCTCCCTTAAGGTCCATTCACATCTATTACCCCTACATGCTATCTTGGTTGTTCAGTACCATCCAACAGAGAAAAATTACAAACTATAAAAGCTCCATTAACTTCATCCGATAGAAAACTCGATAAGATTTTTGCTGCATCTCTCTCCCCCCATATATTGAAAACAAATACTGCATGCCTGCTGGCATCGAGCACATGTGACGACCCTATTAAATATTTATCAACTGCACAGACCAGTTTAAAGTTTCATCACCAGTACTGTACAATGGTGATTGTATCCTGCGGACTATACTGTAAGTCGGAAGAGATGCTTCCTGTGACTCTGTACCGTTGTTTGAAACATTGTTTTTTCCTGCTGTAATTTGCTTTGTACATTAGAATACATTTTGTTTTTCCACCACGACTTCGAGGTCTGTCTCAGGTTCTAAACTGACATTAACATGTTCCAAACCATGGTCTCTCGCAGAAAACTAGACGTTGCATGGTGTAAATCATGTTGTTACTGTTGCTGCCATAACACACCACACACACTGTATGATTTTAAATAAAAGTCAGTTACAACATAACAAAACTGGAAGAGTTTTGCGGCGTTTTGGAGAGTTTCCAAACTACTGTCCAAAGGTGGTTGACAGTCTCTACATTTAAACTCATTTGTCATAGTGACGGAAAAGCTGATGGCTCTGCGTTCCGTTTCGACTGATTACTCATATTGCAGTCATGTACGTAATCACTGTTTCGGTGCTGGAGATCCCCAGAAGGTGTTGCCGCTTCAGAAAACAAGCGTTGTCAATCATTATGTGGTAACCAATAGCGTGCCAGAGGACAGATGGAATGGAAAAGACACGATCGATGTACTGAAATAACAGGCTTCACAGTTGATAGTGCGGAAATTTTATCAATTTTATAGTAATTTCAACACCTACCAATGATGCAACGGCATGTTTCCCAATTTCAGTATCATAGATAAACCACTCCTTCTCCACCTTGAGAGTGTCATTGCGTATGTAGATATGTGAATGTGCAGTACGTCCATTCATTGTTAGTTCTCGAAAACATAAGTCATCAAAGTATACCAGACAGTGCTCTACATATTTCTAACACCTCGAGCATGGTGATTATTTTACGATCTATCTTTATGCAGATGGGAGTCACAAAGCATTCTCGCAGTCTTAGGACATAATTAGAGGCTGAAAGATCCCCTCACACTGTCATTGACCAACGTGCCCCGCAGCACCATTACCGATTTAATCTGCAACCGACCAGAAGTAGACTGCTACATTCCGCTTCTTGTGAATAAATGGTGCTTGACGTGTCCTTGCTCATCCAAGTGCACAAGATTTCACCGGAAGCACCCATGTCAAGGAGGTTATCACGTCTTATCGGTTTATGGTAACGGATCTGAAGGTGTTGTGATGTAATGGCAGATGGTTAAGAAGAACAAGAAGCTGGTGATTTTTAAGCTTGATGGATTTCCAGACGAATGGAGTTCAAAGAGTTTTACGAAAATCAACTACACTACCAATTTTAAAGTATTGTTTTAGTACCTGGAATCATTACCAGGAGGGTATTCGTAAGAGAGAAAATAAACACATGCACTCCTAAGGCTAGAGCATTCTGCACTTAAGAAAAGGCTATCATGTTAGATCGCTTGTGTTTCTGACCTATCAGTCATGTGTAAAGCAGAGCTGTTAATATTCCGATGTAAGAATTATATTTCCAGTGCATGACACATATCCTCCCTGCAGTTTTCACTACGATAAACTACGGTAACAAACTGTAAAACTAAAAAAGTACTTCCTTAAAACATTGTTTCTGTGTGATACATGCACAATATATCTATCCAGAGATGCATAGCGTTCACTGCTCACATCCGATCACGGTTCAGAGATTATACTATGCTCACAGCAGTCCTATATAAAATGATCGTTTGTAATGGATAATACCTCTTACAAGGAAACAGATAAGCGTTTAGCAGCAGTGTCCGACATGCGAAATTGCAGGTCATGGCTCCACTAACTCTATAAACAGCACATCTGTCAAGCTGATGTATACATGAGGACTGCACTATCTCACCAACACCTATCTCTGACTTAGAACCATCTTAGTTATGAAGCTGAAATTTCAAGTGTACACCAAAGTTGCGCAGGGGGATGGTGTAAATCGCATAAATCCTCATTCATTTAGAGGAATATGTCGTAACAAGATGGTCACGTTTTATCACACATGAGATGGAAGTCCTCCGATGACCGAGAGGTTTGCCATTAACCATCGCAAGTAGACACTGCTCTAAATCACATACAAAACACGTGGTTGTATACGAGTCGAACACAAGCTATGACATGTGACTGATACATCCTGACAGAACAACGGAAGAAATGGTCAAATGACCTGCAGCAACATCTCCCTCTCTAGAATACATCGTCAGTATGCCTTTAAATCGTTATTCGTTACAGCTCCATTTAAATCGATGACCCCATACTTTCTCTGTTACCCTTTAACTCAGAGGCATGTAAGCTTAGAGGCAGATGGTTCTCTGTCTTCCCGAAAAACGTCAAATGCAGTAGTCAACTCTCGTGTATCAATGTTACCTCAATAGACATACAGTAGAATGCTGCCTCGATGGAAAAAAAGTGACGGTTTCCCTGGTTTCCTTTGCTTCCATGCCGACGTTTTCCCGGTTCCCCCTTGTTGTCGCATACTTCTTCCCATGTACAACTTGTTCTTCGCCAACCTGAAGACACGGAAGTATTTACTTAGTTTCTCCGCATCTCGGTATATATTCCCTGAATTTATACGTATTCTCATGTCATTTTTCGCAATTCTATCGATTTTATGTCAGTTCTACCTATGCGATCATGACATAACTCCTCGTTATATGTTCTAAAATGCTCTGCAAATGTGGAATATGTCTGGTGGATGCAACTTGATGCAATCGGTTACAGTGCTATACTATGCCTTCCGATCAGAAAAATACCGTATTTGCGCTAGGTGTTGGCGGCTGTGCTACATTTTCAAGTTCTCTATCGGATGAAGTTATTGGAGCTTTTATAGTTCGTAATTTTTCTCGGTTGGATCATACAGAATAATGATGATAGCATGTTGGGGTGTTAGACATGAATGGGGCCTGAAGGACAAAGATCTGCTTTGGACTGCAGTATCTGTTTGTAGCTTGGGGACACACCACAATGGAGCAATTCCCGTACTGTCTTTTATACTATCTCGTGTTGCAGGAGGAGGCTTCGATTGGCGCTGACCTTACATGTCGTACATTGTTGGCGGAGCTGCGATAACTTTTTCTCCTTTCCACCGATTTGACAAAACACGGTCCTGTCACACTAACTAAGGTCATTTTTTTTCTACACAGGTTGCAGAAGGTGGTGGACATAGCTCTCTCCAACTGAGTTTCGACTTTAATTGGAACGATCACAAGCTGCAGAAATGGTAACAGTTGCAAGAAGCATAGGGACTATCTGAAATGTTACTGCAGCAGATACCTTCTAAAAAGGAAACTCGTTTCGAGATATGAGAGAGCCAGAAATATGATTCGCTAGTGGCTGCAATCATTAAAGGACTTCTCCATCGGATACAACACAGGTATGTGGTTCAATGGAAAGGCTTAGTTCAAAATCACAGATAACTTATCCACTGGAAAGCGTAGCACTAGAAATATGAAAAGCTAGTGTACATTTCTTACAACCTCAATCAGCACACCATCTACTGTTTGTGATCCTTCTCCATATAACATTGCCTATAACCAAGTCGATATATTACCGAACTTCTGACTTGGCTTCGAGACATAATGCATTACAAACACTGGAGAGATATCTAGCAGCAGTGTGAGGAAGTTGCAAATACTGGCTTCATACCACAGTCCTTAGAAGAATCACTTTCTAAAAATTTAAATGGCTCTAAGCACTATGGGACTTAGCATCTGAGGTCATTAGTCCCCTAGACATAGAACTACTTAAACGTAACTAACCTAAGGACATCACATAGATCCATGCCCGAGGCAGGATTAGAAACTACGACCATAGCAGCAGCGCTGTTCCGGACTGAAGCGCCTAGAACCACTCAGCCACAATGTCCGGCAATCACTTTCTAGTATTGGTGATTTTATCACGAGGTTGCACTCTCGTCGATGTGTAACTGTACTGTTGGTCTGATAATATACACTCCAGCAATCACCGTCTATATTCAGTGTCGCGGTCTTTGTCTGGAAAAACCACTTCACTTGGAGGTAATGCCATACCTCGATTTATAAAGGGGGTATAACTTTTAACAAGGATACTTGTGTGCACCTGTAGAACCAAGAGAACCAAGAACGATTGTGATAGTAATGTGATCGTTGCAATCGTCTTTTTTTTAAATTTTTTTAACATCTAAGACGATTACGCTTCTCTTTCTAAGGCACAGTTGTACCACACACAAGAGAAACTTATGATACATGTCCACCTGTTGCTGATTTTCTCTCAGTATTATTTCGTATCGTTAGAAATCAGTTATTGGCGAAGTGTTATACTTAGTAGTAGGGGATTCGTAATGGGTTCACCTTGAGCATCAGGCTTATAAATTATGTGTGTGTGTGATCCGACATGTGTAAAGGAAATGACTGTGTCCCGGAAGGTATGGATTTGACGTGAAGTACTGTGACAACAAAGGGTAGAGTATGTCAAGTTATAAGAATTGTACAGATATTTCTATTTCCAAATTCACAGACGGCAGCAGGGTGTATTTCTGGTACTTCACTTACTGTTGAATGTCACCAAACTGAGACTGTGGTCTTAACATTTAATTGATGGAACAGTGATAAAATATATAAGTGACCAGTTTCCTAGGATGATTCTGTCTATGTGTGCTTGGCGTACTGTGTTGGTGACCTGTGGCAGGAATGATTCACGTTTCTGGATAACGGTAGGAGCTGCCCAAATGGAGAGGCCTGTTGGGAAGAAGGAATGCAGCTGACTTAACTGTGTTGTCCTCTAGATGGCTGTATAGCGAACTAATCCTTAATATGTGTTGGACAGCATTCATGATCACGTGGAAATTTGAGAATATTCAATATGGACGTGTGTTTGTGCTGGGCCACTTTTCCATCCCATGTAAATTGTCCAATTTACTGCATCTGCACATTTCGCAACTTTATTTAGTTGAGATAACTTCGATTGTGATGTGCACATCTAACAGGTGGAAGACATGTTTACTGATTCTCTAGGTATGAGGAACACCTTAGCTGACTTTGTAAATTATAAGAATTATTTGCAATCTGTTACATCACCGACTTCAATATTTGCGACTGGAAATATCAGCTTCCTCTATTTTTTTTTTTTTTTTTTTTTTGAGTTCTCACGTAAAGGTGTTTGCAGACAGGATAAGTTTCTCATTACTGAGTGGTTTACAGCACGCTACACCTCCCTGAAGTTCTGGGTTTCTAGAGAAATAATTTCCAGTCTATATCTTTGGAATTACACTGTTGGAGCATACTACTGCTATGCATGCGATATTGCTGTGTGCCTTATATCGAGAAGTATCGCGTAAATGACATGATATTGCTTCAAACCATGTGAAATTACATATGTTCTTATAATCCCATCCCTGTACAACAGTTTGGAGAGTGACTTTGGTCTGCTGAGGGTGCTCTGGTCACACATCATGAGTGTGTGACTTGTAACCACCCGACCTCATGGGAAACATCTTGTTCTGTAAGGAGTATATACTGTGATGTCTGTCATTGCGGTATATCTACGAGTGTATGTCGGTCAATGTGAATGATGTAAAAGGGACGATTTTGTATGGCGCAGGATACTAATTGTATGTTTAGTACATCAACACGGTACTTGTTGATATATTTCCAGGTTGGAGATTGGTATCACGCTCTAATATCCAAGTGTGCATCCTCAATGGCAGAGCAGTGTAATTGAGTAAGAGTTTTTCGGTATTTGACGATCTGTAGGTCACTTTGCAAGGATTAACTGTGCAATATGTCGATCTGTACAAAATAGTTTTGCCACTGAAAGTCTGTTCTGTTGAAAGAAAGAAAAAGGCAGACAGTGCTTCCACACCAGCAGCATCAGTAATTTGGCGGCTAAATTCAGTAAGAGCCGATCATAGTCCTCCATTCATTCACAAGACATCCTTTGTGCCAGGGCATAGGAGCCTCTATACAGCGATGAAAACGTTTGCATTTCAGAGATTTGTTGAAAGCAGGACTTAACGATATCCAGGCAGAGGAACATGTGATGGACGGGGTGGAAGAATGCATTCTGTTATTCTGGGCTATTTTCATAAACAGGTTCTGTTAGGACAAGAATCTCCACGTGGAAGTCTGAGACATCAGGAAAGATCCTACAAAAGCGACCATTAACTATTTCTGTGACACTTTACAATTTTCGAGAGGTCGACTGGGCTCTTATTGACATAGCCATGTGCTGTTAGTATAACATTGAGAACCTTTTAGATGTGCCTGCGCAGGTGAACCACTCTGCAGACATCTCTCACTTGATACTGGTCTTGCCGGTAGATATCAGTCCCAGTAAACATGTGCGCAGCTTAAGGCATCTCACATGTCCTGTTAGGATCAGTGGGAACAGTGCACCCTGTGCAATTTTGGAAGCATTGAAAAAGATTTCTATAGCGCGACCTGTGACGTCAGTATAGCACCGAGAACCTTTGGCTGTGTCCATGAGGGTGAGTCACTCAGCAATTAGTTCTTTGCTGCACCACAGGTGGAGAGGCTTCACGCCAGCAATAGTCAACATGTGGGTGTCCAGAGGGTGATGTGGCTCTTATTTACATATACATGTAATGTCAGTGTAACACTCAAAGCATTTTAACTGTATGCACGAAAATAGATGTGACTTTTACCTACTGGATGTATGCAGTAGTAGCCTAAGAGAATAAGCTCGCAACCCTGCATTTGTTTGTCTGGTGGAGTCCCGTAGTGGCGTCAATGCATGCACGTGTTGGAACAGTTCGTTGATATGTCACAGCTGACAGTAGTTGGACAGCGTTTTTTACGTGCACTGAGTGTTTGTGGACTGCGTTATTTTCAGCTGTTGAAGTGTTGTGAGTGAGCCTTTTACAAGCATTATTTTTTGACTGTTTACGAGTTGTCTGCATGTCTGTATGCTGTGTACTGCATTAAGAGGTGGATTCAAGTTCTAAGGCCTCCGATTTTTTTTCTAATTAACAACTCACCAGAAATCGATGAAACTGGCGTTACTTCTCGACGTAATCGCCCTGCAGACGTACATATTTTTCACAACGCTGACGCCATGATTCCATGGCAGCGGCGAAGGCTTCTTTAGGAGTCTGTTTTGATCACTTGAAAATCGCTGACGCAATAGCAGCACGGCTGGTGAATGAGCGGCCACGGAGAGTGTCTTTCATTGTTGGAAAAAGCCAAAAGTCACTAGGAGCCACGTCAGGTGAGTAGGAAGCATGAGGAATCACTTCAAAGTTGTTATCACGAAGAAACTGTTACGTAACGTTAGTTCGATGTGTGGGTGCATTGTCTTGGTGAAACAGCACACGCGCAGTCCTTCCCGGACGTTTTTATTGCAGTGCAGCAAGGAATTTGTTCTTCAAAACATTTTCGTAGGATGCACCTGTTACCGTAGTGCCCTTTGGAACGCAATGGGTAAGGATTATGCCCTCACTGACCCAGAACATGGGCACCATAATTTTTTCAGCACTGGCGGTTACCCGAAATTTTGTTGGTGGCGGTGAATCTGTGTGCTTCCATTGAGCTGACTGGCGCTTTGTTTCTGGATTGAAATATGGCATCCACGTCTCATCCATTGTCACAACCGACGAAAAGAAAGTCCCATTCATGCTGTCGTTGCGCGTCAACATTGCTTGGCAACATGCCACACGGGCAGCCATGTGGTTGTCCGTCAGCATTCGTGGCACCCACCTGAATGACACTTTTCCCATTTTCAGGTCGTCATGCAGGATTGTGTGGACAGAACCCACAGAAATGCCAACTCTGGAGGCGATCTGTTCAACAATCATTCGGCGATCCCCCAAAACAATTCTCTCCACTTTCTCGATCATGTCGTCAGACCGGCTTGTGCGAGCCTGAGGTTGTTTCGGTTTGTTGTCACACGATGTTCTGTCTTCATTAAACTGTCGCACCCACGAACGCACTTTCGACACATCCATAACTCCATCACCACATGTCTTCTTCAGCTGTCGATGGATTTCGATTGGTTTCACACCACGCAAATTCAGAAAACGAATGATTGCACGCTGTTCAGGTAAGGAAAACGTCGCCATTTTAAGTATTTAAAACAGTTCTCATTCTCGCCACTGGCAGTAAAATTCCATCTGCCATCTCTGGAATGTATTGACAATGAACGCGGCCTCATTTTAAAACAATGCACATGTTTCTATCTCCTTCCAATCCGGAGAAAAAAAAATCGGAGGCCTTAGAACTTGAATGCACCTCGTATTTCGGTAATTTACGAGCTGTTTGCGTGTCTGTACATCAGTGTACTGCATTATTTCGCTGATTTGCGAGTAGCTTGTAGGTCTGTAGGCTATGTAGCGTGACCCAAAGCATTTCAGGGCGAGTGTTTTGTACCAGTGTAGTAAATGAACTACGTGAAATCCATATCTAAATAAATTGTTCCAAAATAGATACACTCCTTCCTGTCTCCAGCAGCCCAGCACAGGCTGAGTTCTTTTCCCGCCATTTTTCCCCGCAGACCGCCATCTTGGATTACGTCACAGAAAGGATGACAGGCCCCATGGTGGCATTACTGTGTACTACATCAGTTGGACTCTGGACCTCATGGTGGGCACACTGAATGGAGTTAATGCCACTAATTGTTTAAATAAATACTGCGTACAAAAGAAAGACATATGTCCATCCTATCATGCAGCCAAGTATAGGCTGAGTCCTTTCCCTGCCAGTTCCAAGGAAGAGGTGGCGATCCGGCGACTTAGGTTAGTGGAAGTGGAAGTGACATTTTTCTCTCCATTTTCTTACGTTAGTGGAGATAGCCACAGTGTATTGTATTGTCCTGCTGGAATTTGAGCTTCCCGTCATTTTCTGGTGGTGGGGAGGGGGCTAGGTTAGTGGAAGTAGCCCAGTTGACCTGCTTTTTACATTTAAACTTCTGGCGATGACGTCATTGTGACTATGTCTTATCTATCACCCCCATCTTGGAGCCGCCATCTTGAATATATTTGGCAACAATGGAGAGTGCTGCCATACAAACGTTGTCCCATTTCTCCAGAAAACCAGGTAAAGACTGGTGGAAGTTGGGTAGTGCCACAGATTGAAGAAAAGCCTTCTTATTTATTAGTCTCTATTGGTAGATACCCTGATCTCTGACCCTTTGGAATTAAAGACTTGGGAGAAGCCTAGGGACTGTTAGGGGGCCTAATAACCCAATCACAGAGCATCTGCTGCACAAGCTACTGAACGATTTTCGTTTTGGGTTGTGACAACCTATCCAGTTCGTCAGTTAATATATCCGGCAAATTGACCGAAGGTGCAACAGAACCTCAGCCTCAGAATCACCAACATGGGCTGCCTTAAATTTACGGTCATGCACAGCAATGGCGTTAGCTCCTGTGACCTAAATACATTGGCACAATTCGAATTTCTATTTGGGGTAAAATGTAAAAGAAAACGTCCTATCCAGGTATTTCAAGATCAACGATGTATGCTGAAACCAATCGCAACCCAAAAGAACTAATGCAAAGCAGCTTCAAAATAGCGAATTGAATGGGTCAAGAATACTCTTAGACAGAAATATTCGAATTATAGCGTTCAATCAGAGGCATCACCTTTCGACTGGCATTATGACATCCTTCCAAGGTCGTTTGTAGGCTAGGAAACTTACAAATGCGGTGACTGCAAACATACCAATCATAATCAACCAATGAGAGGGTACAGACTTAATCAGTTGAGACACAGGAGCGTTGATAATTCACTACTGCACAAACAAGGGATAAAAATGAATTGACGGAAGCTCTAATACGATTACAGAGTTTAATAAGATACTTAAATTTCAACGCATCGCATGCTTCTGGCGTCTGCTGGGCAGAGGCACATTACGCAGCATAGGACACCGATTCACCGAATGCCCAGGATAACCTAAACGAAAACACCGCTTGATCTTCACCAACCCGGTATCCCAAGTATTCCTTGCTCCCTCGCGAACGGGCGGTTGTTTTATCAAACCGCTCACACCTGCCCGCTAAGTATCGGCAAAACGAATACACTGTATCTTAAGCTCAAATCTATTTCTGCAACCGTCACCAGCTTATTACAGAACATCAATGCGATCAATTTTCGGGTATAATCACTGTCAATTCATTTTTGATACGAGAAGACATTTTATTCCTACAATGCTCTTCCTCAAATCCTGAAGTGTACTTTTATACCTTTGCAAGATTATAACTTAATCGCCCATTGGCCAGAGGATATAATAATTGAAGAATAAGTCGTTGTTACGGTGACCAGGTCTTCAACCTGCTTTTTCAATGAACTAAGAGTTACGGTAAGCCTATTGCAACTCTTCAGTCTGTAACACACCCATCCCAAGGATTAAGCAGAGTATCAGGTTTGGTAACTGAACAAAAGGCTCTTAGGCTACTTGCTCCCTTGTCGAATCCTAACAAGGGAACTATAACCACTTGTTTCACCAGCTGTGTTACGTTGTTCAAGCCCAATGCCTTCGGCCGAGCGGTTCTAGGTGCTTCAGTCCGGAACCGCGCTGCTGCTACGGTCGCAGGTTCGAATCCTGCCTCGGGCATGGATGTGTGTGATATCCTTAGGTTACTTAGGTTTAAATAGTTCTAAGTCTAGGGCACTGATAACCTGAGATGTTAAATCTCATAGTGCTAAGAGCCATCTTTTTATAGTTACTTAACAATAACACAATAGTAACAGGGGCAGGTCACAACAAGGGTCAGCCCATAAGACTGAAACGTCAGCAAACCGACACGTCACTCGGTCGGTCGGTCCCTGAGAGAGCGGCGCCAGATCCATATGCCGACTAGGGCAGCGGAAACCTGCCCTGAGCTCTCAGTCGTTAGCTGGGGAGATGGCACAGGCGTACGGATGGACTGAACTACAACAGACTAAAATTATAATTCAACAACTTGGTCAACATAAGATAAGCAATTACAGTTGTGGAACAAATAAATCCCACTTAAGGGAAGTGAGAGTGATGCTCCTATACGTATATAAAAACAGTGCCTATACACATAAGCAATGGCTTTTAATTTAAACTACAAGAAACTGGGAACTCAATCACAAGTCAGGCAGTTAAAATTGTTCCTGAGACATCAATAATGAGTGCCAAACTCAAGGTAGAATATTAGGTTTATAAGGGCACAGGGATCTGTAGCCAAGACTTTATAACATTTAACTACCACATATTTTGCTGCATTGGAATATAGGTTATCTTAGAGGGTGTCCAGAAAAGGACTCCCTGATTTCAAAAGTAAATACCTCGAAAAAGAAGATCGATAGAGGAATGCAGTAAACGGTATATTTATTGTGAAAGCTGTAAGAAGTTTATACAGCAGTTTGAAATAGTAGTTACAAAATCTGCTAACAGATGGCGCTGTAATCGCCATACGTAATGCCTAGTATAAATAGTGATCCGAAGCCCAGAGAGATCAGTTCCACTATTGAAACATGAAAGGAGGTTAGCGTACCGAAGGAAGAGATTAAAACCATGTACTCCATTGAACAACGCCTTTTTCTGGTGCTAGAGTACCACAGGTTAGAAGAGAGTCCTATGGCAACAAGGCGAAGTTTTCAAGCACGATCTAATGTTCCAAAAGGACCCGATGTGAAAACCATTCGTACGCTCTTCGCAAAATTTCAACGAACAGAAAGTGTATCTGATGATGTAGTGTGGCATGTTGGCCGCAAGCAAACGCAGTTACGCCTGAAAATGTCGCCACAGTTTCTGGAATTATTCAGTGAAATCCAATGTCATCCGTCCGTAGAATTACATCTAAGACTGGTTTGAAGCGTTCCAGCACGCAGAAAATACTGAGAAAGAGCTTACACATGTATCCATTCAAAATTCAAACGCACCAGGCCATACCCGTACGAGCTGTGCAACAAAGGGTTGCCTTTGCTAATCAGATGCTCACAATGATTGATAGTGAAGGATTTGATATTGGCTTCATCTGGTTTACAGATGAAGTACTCTTCCACCTGAATGGATACGTGAATAAAAAGAACTGGCGATTTTGGGGTTCCGAAAAGCCCTATTGGTGTGAAGCGAAACCCCTGTATTCTGCTAAAGTTACTGTGTGGGCTGCAGTATGCAGCAGAGGCTGCTCATTCGAGAAACGGTCACTGCTGAACGTTACGTTGCAATTTTGGAACAATTTGTCGCCACACAGCAAGCGTTAGAGGATCGACCAGGTACTGAATGGTTTATGAAAGATGGAGCCCGACCACATCGGACCGAGCAAGTGTTTCGCTTTCTTGAGGAATACTCCGGGAATCGAGTCATTACTTTGGAATATCCCAAATTTACTGATGCAGGCATGGATTGGCCTCCATATTCGCCGGATCTGACTCCCTGTGACTTTTTGTGTGGGGCACAGTGACAGACATGGTCTACCCGAAGCATCCCGCCACGCTGGACGAGCTTGAATCGGCGATCTCTGTGGCATGTGAATCCATTTCGATTGATACACTACGAAATGTGATGGCGAATTTCATTCTTCGTTTGCGCCACCTCTGTAATGCCATTGGTGAACATTTTGAAAACATTGTGATGTGATTGTTTGCAAAGATTGTTTTCATACGATTATTTCACAATGTATGCTGATATGAGCTGTACAGCGTACATCGCCATCTGTTAGCAGCTTTTGTAACTATTATTTCAAACTGCTGTTTAGACTTCTTACAGATTTCACAATAAACATACCGTTTACTGCATTCCTCTATCGATCTTTGTTTTCGAGATATTTAATTTTGAAATCAAGGAGCCCTGTAGTGGTGGCATATTACGCCTTAACATATCGTAGAATTCTTGTACGTACGCTCCACTGGAGTTTCAAATCAGAGCTCTATGTTGTCCTTCGCATGTAAACGTGCACGTATTAGACGAAGTATCTCGCCAGATTCAGAGGCAGTAATTAGTCACATGGGTTTCCGAGGAGAAGTTCTGGAAGGAAATCAGCATTTGAAGGCTGTTGGTCCTCCCAGCAGCGATATCGGCGTCCAAACACCACACACGCCAATACAAAGGCAGCAAGCCCACTGACCTAGGTACAGGACCTCTTCTCAGCTCCGCACACAGCACTCGCCACATCCACTCCAAGTTCATAACTGCCTCTGCTTTTCATAGCGCGGCGCCCCTTCTGTATCATGCGGCTTCACTCGCTACTGCCGTACCACTCGAGCCCTCTCTTGGACTTTTCTCATACCACCAGCCAGTGAATTCTGCAGGCAAGGATCGTGAACCTGCCCTCTAATGTCGTATCAAGCCGAGTGTCACAGCTCATTATAAACAGGAGAAAATGTGAATGTTAAGGATCTTAGATTAATTAAACTGTTTGTCGATACACGCACATAGTAGGATTAAATCTTATCATAATTTAAGTGAAGTCTGTGTGAACTGTTTATGCCCCTTGCATTCTAAAGAAAAGTTGGCTGTGCGTTTGACTGATGGTTTGCAGTTCATAGCAGTCAGAAGTATCATGCCAGAAGACGAGAAATTGTTCTTAATATTTGACTCGTATAGCAAAAAACTTAAGTTATTATGTGTTATCCATATGTACATGGAGTGCTTGCAGCAACCATGTGTTAGTAGCGACATTAATGTGCGGGAATCATATAGTATTGCTGTCTATGTGCACTATAGTAAGTGATGAATCTCGGAGTCTCAGCTGGAGTGAGATGCAGGCTGCATGGAATCATTCAGCAAATGGCTGCATAAAAAATTCCTTGCTGCAAAATAAACAGAGGAAAATTAGTGTGTAAGAGGAAGGTGCGTATTGAACGGAAGATCTTTGTCGTATGTGCAAGGTATTATTAAAGCGTATCGATGTGAAACACAGAGACAGCTCGCATTTTATAACCATTTAATTCTATAAATCTTTGAGAACGAGATGCGACAAAAATAATACCTGACCTTCTCTTTGTAATTTTGGTGAACGTGGAGAAATATAAAACATTCACTAAATTTTCCCTTGTTGTGTAGGGATGTAGAGTTTACATTAGGGATTATTTGAAGTTTCTCGAATGTTGTGTTTAAAAATGTTACTCATATTTAAAGTATGAAGACTTTAAAGTAACAAGGGAATAGTCTCTTGACAGTGAGAAGGTTAATTTGATCAATAACAAAAGTGTGTTTCCTGATAAGCAAGTTATCAACGAATCTGTTTCTCTGGGCGAAGAATTGCTATGGATTGAAGCATTTTAAAGCTCTGACTGTTGAAATAATAATCAAAAACTGGATTACCAAAGAGTGTACATGGAGTGGAGTTTATCTGAATGCAATACACTGAGAGGCTACTCCAACTTATTTTTGGGAATCGATGTCTAGCTTTTGGGCTGATATGTCTGAAAGTAATTCTGCACATTCTGTCTTCAAACATATGAGATATATATTATGAAAACTCATCTGACTTGCCATGAATTGCATTGCTGAAAACTACTGGTTTTGAAATGAACCTTATTACATGCATTACAATGTGATTAGTGTGCTGTCAGGGATGGTGTTGTCCACTGCTCACAAAGACATGCTGTTGTAAACAGCAGCTTCGGCGCTGATTATTATGAAAATAAGTATGACTCTCGTATATCTCTTTCTTAATAGTCGGTACAGGTGGGCCACATTGCAATAAATACCACCCTTAAATTTTCAATGGGTTCTTCTGGGTGGCTTTTATGTAAAGAAAATCCAGTTGGTTCATAAGGAACATTTTAGAAGCCAATCCAAACTATCCAGAAAACTGACATGTACTTTGCCTCCATTATGTCCAGAGAGAACTGTACCACCACAATAGTATTAACAAGAAATTAAGTTCGTTTCCACACTATACAATAAGAAAATTTGTGTGATTAACCACAGAACTGACGCATTTTAAGCAAAATTCACTGAATATTGTCATGTTGTCGAACTTTCTGGCTAAATATGTATATCAATATTAATTCTGTTGTGTCAAACACATAAGCACATACAGTGATTACGAAAAAAAATCTTCAGACTCTTGAATAGTAGTGTGTTTGGCAAAACTATGCATAATGTGAGAAAACACAATTATAGTTAGGCGGAAGCAAATTGGGAAGACAGACACAGTGCTAGTGCTCTTACTGCAATATCGAAATTCAGGCGCAGTGATATATTTGTCGAAAATTTAAGTGGACTTCACATTGTTGTGATACACCTACAATTGAAGAAAAGGCTATTTTAGATATTTCCAAGACCCTGTAACCTCCCCACAAAATTCATTCACATTTTAGTGTAACCTCAAAACAGAAAAATTCCTAAACTTCTCAACAGTAAAAAATTATAATTATGTCGTTCACATTCAGTGTAACGTCCCAACAAAAAATAAATTCAGTAACCTGGTAATAATACAATGTAACTAACGTCTCAATTAAATTGTCACTCACTTATAACTTTTCAATAATTGACTGAATTTAACCCGGTAAATTTTGGACATCAGCAGTGCTGCATCATGGCCCTGAAAGATCATTGTTAATAAAAAGAAAAATTCTTACCTCAATGAAGTCGCCGGATGACGCATATATATATCTGCTCTTACAACAAATTTTTCTGGCACAGCCCTGTGCAATGCTGGCCGATAGATTTGTCATTTATGAAAGGAAACAGCTGATTTTTCTTTTGCAATAATCGGGATGGTCATAGATTGGAGAGATTAGCAAATTCTTTAAATTGAAATGAATGGTTGTTAAAAGTTACTTTTTATAAGAAAGATTATTATTAGGACATTTTTTAAAACATTTACATGGGACTTGAGATAACAATATACATATGCGCGGGGCTGCTTTTTACCTTATACAATAGTGCTCAGGCTCCGGCATCGCTGCACCACGACCGGCCCAGCCAACACGATACACCAGACTAGACTGCTCGCTAGCAACAACTTACTGCAACAGCTACACAGTTCCTACTGCAGCCAACACTGCTCTTTGGTCTGAGATTCTCTTATACCTTGCATATCGCAGGCAGCGCGTGAGCAATACATCGAAATTACATCTGCTCGGACATCTTACATAATCCTCCACTGGGGGGGGGGGGCGGGGGGGCAAAAATTTTGCAGCGATGGTGAGTCAATTGGACTTGCCATGAGCAACAAATTTTTCTAACATCTATTTAGTTACTAAGTCTATAGTCACAGAGTATATACGTTATTGAAAAGTGCAGAACATATTAAGTAATGCAATAGAGTGCACACACACTGAGTACAGAATATATCAAGAAATGACAAAAAAGACACGCAATGAGTACAACAGATATTAACAAATGACAATGTGCACACACACTATATAAGTCTTTAGCATTTTTACATGACATATCATGAAGTGAAATAAAGTGCACACACACTGAATACAAAATATATTAACAAATGACATAAAGTGCACACGCACTGTATAAGTCTTTAGTATTTTTAGGATAACTGATCATATTAACAAAGGAAATAAAGTGCACACACACTGTAAAAATCTTTAGCATTTTACAAGAACTGATTACCCTAAAAATGAAATAAAGTGCACATGCACTGTAGAAGTCTTTAGCATATTTACAACATGTCATGGAGTGAAATAAAGTGCACACGCACTGAATACAAAATGTATTAACACATGACATAAAGTGCACATGCACTGTATAACTCTTTAGTATTTTTAGGACAACTGATCTTATTCACAAATGAAATAAAGTGCACATGCACTGTAAAGGTCTTTAGCATATTTAGGACAACTAATCTTATTAACAAATGAAATGAAGTGCACACGCACTGTATATGTCTTTATGATTTTACAAGAATTTAAACGCACTGTATAAGTCATTACCATTTTACAAGAACTAGGAAAGGAATGGGAAGGATTGCATCATGGTTGTAGCACAGTAGGTTGCACGTAGTTGTACCGAAAGTCCATATCTTTCTACAGAAGCACAACACCAAGTGAGACAATCTGAAGTTCACTTCCCTGAAGTATTTATCAGTGTAGCCAAGACACTGAAATGTTGTATTAATAATCAATGTTATCATTTTGGTAGTACATTAGGTACACCAAACAGTAGGACCATAATAACATCTCCATCGTTCAAGGTGGTGGACAGCATGATGTGTCATCACCACATTCTTGTAGAATCCATACTCTTTCACCAACCTAGAATTAGTGCTAAAACCAAATATAGTGCTCCATGATCATGAGGATGGACAGGACAAACGGATATTGCAGTAATTTCTGGTAATTAGGTCAGAAGGTGAAAGACATTAAGTCTTATGCTAGTCATCCTTGAGAATTACACTAGTCTATCAACCGATTTGGGTAATTGTTGGCACTCATTTCCTAGTTACTAAACGTTTATGTACTATGTATGGAGTATTACAGAACATTATTCATATGTCATCTGATTGCACTAAATATTGGCACTCATTGGCCAGTTGCAAACCATTTTTATGCATTATTCAGAAGTCATCATTCATAGCAAGAGTTAATTAATGGCATAGCATTTATACATAATTCATCTAATTATAGTAATCATTGGCATTCACTGGCAAGTTACTAAACATGTAGCAAATATTGTATATTACAAAACACTATTCATAACTCATCTGATTGCGGTTATTATTGGCACTCATAGGCCAGTTACAAATCATTCATATAGTTTTACAAAACATTATTCAGTATTATTCAGAAGTCATCATTCAAAACAAGAGTTAATTACTGGAATAGCATTTATGGAGTATAACAAAAATATTATTTATAGAAATTATTGGCATAGCATTTATGCTTTATTACAAAACATCATTCAGTATTACTCAGAACTCATCATTCAAGTGAGATAGGACATATTTCAAATGTAACACACTGTAACTATTACTCAAGGTCTGTGGTCCAATAATACATAGATATAATGGATTCAATACATCTGAGAAATTTGCATTATATTTAGAACAAGAAACATATCTTAAACTGGTAGCATTATTTGGTTGTATACTGGTAATAGTTGGGACTGGTAATAATTTATTTATTTATTTATTTATTTTTGCTAGCAATGCATTGCGTTGGGATCGATAATTAATTGCTGGGGCATGAAAATATTTGCTTTTGACTTATTGCTGGAAATAAGGATTAATAATGTCATTTGTCATGAGTCAGCTGTAGCAAGGTTATGAAACAAGTAGAGTATATGTGATCACATTCATGAATGATACACACAAATGGGTAAAAAAAATGCAAGTACTAGAACAGGTTTAATGACTAACTGCTTATAGCACATTAATTTCATGAATAGCTTCTCCTGGAAAAAATACAAAATGTATTATTGAGCTGAAAGAAGAAACGCATATTATGCTGAAAAGTAGTGAACTTCGAATTAACAGGCAGTGAAACATGTACTTAATATGTATGTACTCTAGCTGTCCTTTCCAAAACATTCAGTTATTATACCATGCGACATAAGACATACTGTCAAAACGAACTGCAACAAATACTTATAAAACTACATAGCATCTCTTAACTGTCCGCCCCAGTAGCTGAGTGGTCAGCGTGACGGATTGCCGTCCTCTGGGCCCGGGTTCGATTCCCGGCTTGGTCGGAGATTTTCTCCACTCAGGGACTGGGTGTTGTGTTGTGTTCATCATCATTTCATCCCCATCCGGCGTGCAGGTCGCCCAATGTGGCGCCGAATGTAATAAGACCTGCAAAGGAAAACTTCATTATTCATATTACCATAACATCATCACTATCATCACCTGCAAAGAAAAACCTCAATATTCATATTAGCATATTCTTCACATAATTATTCATCATCATTTATTATCATCTGCAAAAAAGGACACTTCATTATTCATTATTCATATTACCATTTACTTCATACAACTATTCATACTATAGAGTTTCTTATTTCTAGCATATTTCATTACTAAAACTAAGATGTGTAGTTCTGTCTGACAGCCTGCATCAATCGCCGCGTATTCTGAAAGAAAAGTGATTAGTCAAGACTGCCATCATATGATGTGTATAGTATATTCTGGTTAATACTTATTAATTCTAATCCATTTACTCTTCATGACAAGATATTGCATTTTCTTTCATTCATTCCGAAGGTGAAATTCCCGTTTCATAGTAATCCACTGTGGTTTGTATAATTTATTTCTTGTACACGCTATTGCTTTCTGAAAATGATGAATAAGGATTAATATCTTGCATTTAAATCATATACCCATTAAATAAAAACTTGTTTCTAGTGATACAACTAAGCATACAGCATAGCATGTCAGAAAACGTATTAGGTCAAAAACATAGACAGTTTTCAAGCGCAAAATATGTACACACAGTATCATAACGTAGCGGCAAAAAGTGTAGAATAGTCAAGACATTGATATATTATGAGAAAAAATGTCAAAGTCATCTGGTGTTTGTTACTTCTTATACATTTCATAGTGCATACAGACAAAAATTCTACTTTCGATAGGAAAACAATCATACATACACCAAAATATGGAAAATGTGCACGGTCTGATATATAACGACAAGAAAAGCGACCTGCTAACCTTACCTTGCCGGGTACTTGCCAATAAAAAATATGATAATCATCAGTAAGTGTTCATATAAATATAGTTGCATAAGTGGCCGTATAAATATCAGCAAATGGCATTATAGTGTGATAAATCATAAAGTATGTTCATTCAATAATGGGTCTAATATTGGAAATATGGTGATTGCCCTTGCTTTTTCTGATTCTCAAAGTTTCGACGCATACTACATTGGGATGAGGGATGCTGCGAATTCTGTATGGACCTGCGTATAGAAGCTCAAATTTACTGCATCTACTGTTTCCTCTGTTGGATAAATAGTGTGTACGTACTAATATCTTCTGTCCTATGTGAAAGTCTCGGCGTGTACAAACCTGTTTTTGCTGTCACCTCCGGCGCTCTGCGGCACGATTGATGTTGTTCAACGCAATGTCAATTATATCATGGTGACGTAGTCGACGAGATGTAGGAAAGATACTAATTCTTTAATTTTATTAGGTGGTCCAACATTTTTCAATATAACAGTCGGAGATAGCAATGTAGATTCATTTGGTATGGAGTTAATTACATCCTGGAATGAGAGTATGTGTGTGTCCCAATCAATATGTTTTTTATGGCAGTATATTCTACATAGTTTACCAATTTCTTTCATTAGACGTTCACAAGAATTCGAAGAAGCGTGGTACCTGGATATATAGATCGGAGAAATGTTTCTTGCTCGTAACATACGTGTCCATATAGCAGATCGAAACTGTGGTCCATTGTTGGAAATTACTTTCAATACATGCCCTACATGAAATAAAAGATGTTTTACAAATGCATTCGAAATAGATTTAGCAGTAGCATTGCGCAACGGAGTGAAGGTAACAAATTTCGAAGTGAGTTCAACAGCGACAAAGATGTAGCAAAAACCTCTATTAGATCTGGGAATCGGACCAAAAATGTCTACAGCGGCCATGTGTC
Source organism: Schistocerca piceifrons (assembly GCF_021461385.2). Lineage (NCBI taxonomy): Eukaryota > Metazoa > Arthropoda > Insecta > Orthoptera > Acrididae > Schistocerca > Schistocerca piceifrons. The sequence goes on from NC_060144.1 coordinate 244,053,371, forward strand.
TGAATTTAACGGGTACAATGGGATGTAACGGAGGAATATGTGAACTCGTGTCTGATTTAGCTTTCTGGCAGATTTTACATGACGCTAAAACTTGTCGAATACGTTTCACCATGTTTGGCAAAATAAAATTTCTGTCTCAGTATAAGAAAACATTTTCTGGCTCCATAATGCGCGCAACTTAAATGAGTATACCAAATTAATTTGTTAACAAGCTCGTCAGGAATGCATAGTAACCAATTGTAGCTGTCAGGGTGAGAGCGGCGAAACAGAATGTTATTGCGTACAGTGTAATGGTTTCTGATGGTAACATTATTTCTATCTTGCCAAAGGCGTTTAATTTCTTTCCATACGTTGTCTTTGCTCTGCTCCTGTACTATGTCTCGTAATGATGCCGAAATAAAATTTTCGAATGCGACTTGCTGAATATACATGACGCTAGAATTTGATTGGCAGAAGTTGGTTGCGATGTCTTGCTGATTGTTGCTGAGAGAACGGGATAGTGCGTCTGCTACAACATTTTGTGTACCGGGAATGTGGACAATCGTAAAATTAAATTCCTGTAAATAAAGTTTCCATCTGCTTAACCTGTCGTGTGTGAATTTAGCGGAAAGTAAAAACTGTAAAGCTCTATGGTCTGTGTAAACGGTCGTATGTTTTCCATAAAGAAAATGCCTAAATCTCGTAAATGCCTCGTAAATACCCATACAACACATAATGTTTCAAGTTCTGTAACAGAATAATTGCGTTCAGCAGGTGACAGAATGCGACTCGCAAAGGCAATGTTTTTAATTACTGTAGTACCGTCTTCTTCAATTTCCTGAAAAATGTGTACGCCTGAAGCGGTGTTAGAGTTGTCGGTGGCAATAGAAAAATTTCTATTAAGATCTGGGTGTGATAAAAGTGGGGCATTCAACAAAGCTTGTTTCAGATTGACAAATTCAGACTGTGCTTGGCTATCCGAGGACCAAATAGTGTTTTTACCCGTCAACTGGCATAATCTAGGGGTGTCTAAAGCAGCGTAATGAATAAATTTACGGAAAAAGTTAATTAAACCCAAAAAGCTGCGTAGTTGTTTCTTCGTCGTAGGTACTGTAATGTCACGTAAAGCTTGAAGTTTTTCCGGGTCAGGCGCAATACCTTCTGCTGAAATTACATGTCCAAGAAATTTTATGGAAGTTTTGCCAAAGTGCGATTTGCTAAGATTAACTGTGAGTCCTTGTGCACGAAAAGTTTGCAACAGTTGTTCCAGAATCAGATTATGTTCAGACCAGTTAGCTTCTGCGATAAGAATGTTGTCTACATACGTTGTGATTCCGTCTTTAAGTTCTGTCGGTAGTAAAGTATTCAAACCGCGAATAAACGCTGCTGAAGAAATTGTTAAACCGAACGGTAATTTACAAATTTGATACCAGTCACCAAAACAGAGAAATGTTGTGTATTTTCTGCAGTTCGGATGGAGCTGAATTTGCCAATATCCCGATTTCAAATCTAATGTGGAATAAACAGCGGCACCATGAAATTTCTGTAGAAGTTCTTCTAGTGTCTGTGGGCGATCTGTTTCATTAATAATAATGTCGTTGACATGACGCGAATCAAGTACGAGTCGAAGTGAACCATCCTTTTTCTTAACAATATGGCGCGGGTTTATGTACGGACTAACTACCGGTACAATAATTCCTTGGTCATCATAGCTTGCAATTCTTTGTTAACTTCTTCTCTTTGAATACACGGAATTGGGTAATGTTTGGCTTTAAACGTGTCGTGCTGTTTAAGTTGAAACTCATCCATAAAACCCGACATAGTACCAGGGAAGTTTTCAAAAACTGGAGCTTGCTGTAAAAGAATTTTGCGTAGCTCTGTACGTTCGTCGTCTGTATTTGCACTGCTCTGTTTAACTTTATCAGAAATCATTTGCATAACATCATTGTCGGCTTCGTCTGGAGTATTATAGTTGTGTACGTATCTACCTGTGAACTATGTGGAATGACAGTCCATGTTACGCGATGTAGAAATGACGTCTGTTCGAATAATTGCCTGTTCATCTGCAGATAAAGCGTGCTGAAATTCTAATGCCAGTTGTTCATTCTCATCCTCTAACATTACATAGGAATTTTGAAAGTCAATAATTGGGCCGTATTGTACCAAAAAATTCGTAACTAAAATACCGTCCGTTGTCAATAAGGGAACTATCCAAAAATTTGTGTGGAACGTATGACCCGCAATACAAAATGATGAGTCTGTCGGTAACTTTACATCTACTCCTTTACCAGATACTGCTCCTTTTACTTTAGTTTTGCCTAATGGTAATGTAGGATAGGTGTTCTCTTTGTTACATTCCTTTAAAATTTCTTCATTTATAACCGACATAGGTGATCCATTATCGATTACTGCTGAAAATTTGGATGATCCAATCTTTACTTCAATGATAGGGTGGGAAATGGTTTTTTGAATAACAGGTTTTTCATGCAAAAGAGTGTCTCGGATGTCGTCAAAAGTAATAACATTTCCGTGAACATGATTCTCTGTGTCAAAAGTATTGCTTGCGTTGCTGGAAGATGCAACCTGTACTGTATCTAGTCAAATTCTTTCTGACGTGCTGTTATTTGCGGGAGGATGCTGTGGCATCTCGACTATTTGTACTGTTCTGTTATTTCGTCCTGACGCATTAGGTTCGGGGTGATATCTATTGTCTGGTTCATTCATAATAATCTGTTGTTGCGGATGATTCTGCTGCTGGTAAGACCGACTGTTACGCTGAAAACTGTGCTCATTACTTTTACGTCTGTCATAATAATCGTTGCTATACGGCGCGTTGCGATAGGAATTGAAATGATGTGTCTTCTGTACGTAGTGATTTCCTTGTTGCTGAGCGTTACTATTTGGCGGAGCCGACGCTATACGTGTAGGCGGCGAAACATCAAAGCTTGGTTGACCCTGCCCACCACACCGCTGGCCAGGCATGCCAACCGGCTGATTTGATGCCGTTGCGGGGAAAAACCTCCATTGTTACCAAAATGTGGTTCCTGTTGCTGATAATTTTGACGGTACTGATATTTAAAATTTTGTCTGTTATTGAAGTTCTGGTGGTTGTCGTTCCTGGAGCGTCTATTACCTTTGCTATTGAAATAGCGTGGCTGAACGTAATTACTGTATGTTGGTTGGCCTTGGTTATGATGTGAAGAATTTTTGTTTATGAAGGAATAATCTGATTGCTGACCTTCCAAAAGCTGTAACAGATCTCTGAATGCCGAAATATTTTCTTTCTGCTGACCTGTTAAAAGTGATACTATTAACGATCGTGGTAATTTATAAATACATAATTGAATAAGTGCAGATTCACTGTATGGCTCACTTAAGTACTGGTTTTGTTGGACCATGTGTTCAAATATTGCGTGACAGTGGAAAAGTTTGAGTTATCATAATTCGGTAAACTAATTAATTGATCCTTGATTCCGCGCTGTGTCGTCTTCGACCAATACGCTGACAGAAAAGCATTCTGATATTCTTCTACCGAGCAGCATTGTCTCGCGATCGGTCTCATACGAGTTGCCGGTTCGCCTTCCAAAAAACTGCAGATAAATTCAAGTTTGTGTGTTACGGGCCAAGTTGGTGGAAAAGCAAAGCTAAATTGTTGTATCCAATCCAAGGGGTGAATCTGTGTTCTGTCATATTTAAATACCTTAAATTTTCTCACGGATAGAAAGTGCTTGTAATCAAAATTATCGTCTCTGTATGTCTGAACAGGTTCAGGATTGTATGATAATCTGTTTGTCTGTGACTGTTCGGAATCTAATTCACGTACTCTCTGTAAATTACCTAAATTATACTGGCTGTGTGAGTCTGACAAATGTTCGGAGAGTGGCGTATGCTGTGATGTGTTAAAGGTTGAAATATTTTTCATCTCCGTCACTTCTTGCTGTAAAGATGACAATTTTCTACGTAATGTGTTATTGGACGATAGGTCTGCTGTAAGTTTTGGAATTCGGGTGTTTGATTAAACGAAACTGGTGACGTATCGTCTGATTTGGTGTCATTATTATTTTCGATAACATCAATACCACTGGCCAATTCATCATATTTTTCAGTCAGTGCTTTTACCTGATTATCATTTTTAGTGTCACAAGCATTAATTGGTTGTTTTGATTTTACGTGTAGTTTTGTTCAATTTTTTAACGTCTGCTTTGATGGCATCGGGATCCTGTATTAGTTCCAACTTTTCTAGTCTGTTGGTCATTGTCTGAAAGTCTAATTTGTGTGTGTCTGTTTTTGTTTTAAGATCGGAGATTTCATCATGCAGTTCGGTGTTCACCTGTTGATTTCGTCTGATACTGTAGCAATATTATTGTCTACGTATGTTTTTGCTTTCGTAAACAATTTACGCTTATCTTCCTGTCTCTGGCAGTAATTGTTTCCATGACTTGTTGCTTTACTTATTCTGTTCCTGTATAAATTTACGGTAACGCGTTTCACTGTTTTGTAGGTGGTGATTAAAACGTTCGTCAATTTGACTGTTCTGTTGGTCAAATTTCGCGTCTACTCTCGCATCCAGTGTGCGTGAAAGTTCTGCTGACATTAATTTAAACTCGTCGCGTAACTGTGTTGCGTTTTCAGAACATTGTTTAGCAACTGCACTAATTTCATCTCTAAGTAAATTAGTTGTGGCTACATGTGTATTACTTAATTCTTGTGCCACAGATCTAATTTCTTCACTACTGTTCCTAGCACAAGCCTTAATTTCCTCACGTAATTGTTCTTTAGTATCATGACATTGCGCGGCAACGGCTGTAATCGGTTCACTAAGCTGTTTGTTCTGTTCATTAAGTTGTTTGAAATTGTTGTCTTGTTTATCATTCGGCTGTTTGGAATTGCTGTCTAGTTTTTCATTAAGTTGTTTGTTCGATTCATCGAGTTGTTGTTCGAGACTTTCATTAAGTTGTTGTTTCAGATTTTCATTAAGTTGTTTGTTCGATTCATTGAGTCGTTTGTAATTGTTGTCTTGTTTTTCATTGAATTGTAGTAATAATGCTACAACTTGATCCAAGCCAGAATTAGCGACTGTATTTTCTATGTTGTATGTTGGTGTATCTACATTTGTCACGTTTTGGTAACCATTTGGTTATTTTCTGATTCTTGAAAAGGTTCGCCAATCGGATGTGCACTGTTGGCCACTACATCGGAATCAAATAAATCTGACGTATGCTGACTACATTGTTCATTTCGTGGGAAAAATTTATCTGTTCACAATGCAAATTTTGCAAACCGGGTATGTCAAACTGGGCAGCGTTCATTGTATCAGAACGTTCCGCGTCATCAATTGTTACATTTACTGTGGACATAATTGAATTTGTTTGTTCTTCATTAGAATTAAAATCATTACTAGTGGTCAGTACGCACTGATTATCTCTAATTAGGGGATTACCACTATTACACTGAGTGTCGCAAGTATTATCGGTCAAATTATTCGAGTCGGCTATTTCACTCATTGCACATCGCGATGTACTGTTAACAGTTTTTCGCGGCATATTTTACAAATCAAAATTAAGAACAAAATGAAACAAAGACGAAGCAAAAATGGAACAAACACAATTACAACGAAGAGCAATAAACTGCCGACGATCTGTGAAAGAAAGAGTGACAAATTAGTTAATGCGTTGCGCCAGATGGAAACTACATTTAAGTAAATAAGAGCAGATATATAACTGACTACTTCTCAGAAATTCACAAAGAAATACGATCCTGGCCGGTTGTCGCCAAGTGTAACCTCCCCACAAAATTCATTCACATTTTAGTGTAACCTCAAAACAGAAAAATTCCTAAACTTCTCAACAGTAAAAAATTATAATTATGTCGTTTACTTGCAGAGTAACGTCCCAACAAAAAATAATACAATGTAATGATAATAATACAGTGTAACTAACGTCTCAATTAAATTGTCGCTCACTTATAACTTTTCAATAATTGACTGCGAATTTAATCTGGTAAATTTTGGACGTCAGCAGTGCTGCATCATAGCCGTAAAGATCATTCTGAATAAAAAAGAAAAATTCTTACCTCAATGAAGTCGCCGGATAACGCATATATATAGCTGCTCTTACAATAAATTTTTCTGGCACAGCCCTGTGCAATGCTGACCGATAGAATTTGTCATTTATGAAAGGAAACAACTGATTTTTCTTTTGCAATAATCGGGATGATGATGGATTGGTGAAATTAGTAAATTCCTTAAATTGAAATGAATGATTGTTAAAAGTTACTTTTTATGAGAAAGATTATTATTAGGACATTTTTTAAAACATTTACATGGGACTTGAGATGACAATACTACATATGCGCGAGGCTGCTTTTTACCTTATACAATAATGATCAGGCTCCGGCATCGCTGCACCACGACCGGCCCAGCCAACACGATACACCAGACCACACTGCTCGCTAGCAACAACTTACTGCTACAGCTACACAGTTCCTACTGCAGTCAACACTGCTCTTTGGTCTGAGATTCTCTTATACCTTGCATATCGCAGGCAGCGCGTGAGCAATACATCGAAATTACATCTGCTCGGACCTCTTAGAACCGTTCTTCCAGAGTTTCACTACGGCCATATGCTGAAAAAGTCTGAGTCAGTAAATGATGTACTAAAAGATGTTGAAAATTCGTCGTTCAAAATGAATTCAGTCTAAGTTCCAAACAGTTCCGACTGTAAGGCAACACAAATTAATAAATTTAGTGAAATACGATAAGTATTTGATAGTAGACGATAAAGTGAAACTGTCGTGTTGGATCATTGCTGTGTGTACAAGAGTTGATCCTCATGTGACCTCAAAGTGCTGTGTTTACACTGCGTTGCGGACTGTTTTAGCTCAGATAAATCTTGGAGGGTTACTGCGAATCGAATCCAGGTTCTTCCTCCACACGTGGCTGTGACACCACCAATTTGACATAGTAAGAGGTCGATTTTCTTACGTGTGCATAAAAATGTAGAAACTTGATGCTGATTGACTTTTGAGAGTACATGTGAATAATTGTAAAAACATTAGTGTGATTTTATTGTGTATTTCTGAAAATTAGTAAAAATGCAAGAACATTGGGTGTGAAAACCCTGTACAATTTAAACTATTCACTGTCGTGCCTAAGGTGTATGTTACAGGCTATGCTGCATCATGTATTCAAACATGCTTGATCGGGATTGGTTTGTACATTTCACACTCAACCAAGTGTACATCTACCTTTCTTTAGAATGTATTCGGTTTTATAGGGAAATATATATTTGGAGTTCGGAGTTCTTTTGTTTGTGTTCCGTTTCGCCTCTCATTCCCTCTTCAGTGTATCAGATTGTCTGCTATTCACGCGAGTGAGTCATATAGATACACAGAGAAACAGAAAGAGAAAGAGAGAGAGGGAGGGAGAGAGAGTGATGGAATTTGACATAACGTTAGTAGAGTTGATATGTGTCGCCTCTTACCAACTGGGTAGGCATGATACCAAACACCTCTACTGCTAACGTGAAGAGGTCAACTAGCCCAAAGACTCTCTCTCTCTCTCTCTCTCTCTCTCTCTTGGTCATGCAACCAGCAGCAGTTCTTTCTACAGTCAGATGATTGTCAGAGGTGTATGTCTGTTTATGTGCCTGTGTGTGTGTGCGTGTGTGTGTGTGTGTGTGTGTGTGTGTGTGTGTGTGTAATTAACAGCGCCAATTTACGCAATTCAGGTGAACCTGAAGAATTTTTTTTGAAAATACTCTTGTACTGGCATTATTTCTTTAACATAGTACCATCTTTACGACATTTATATAAAGATTACGTACTTTTTTAAAATGGGAATACTGTTGTATTTGCAGAAATGTTTGAAAATGTCCATTTTACTCATTGAAAGTGAAGGTTACGTATTTCTTCCATACGAAAACACAGTACGACTGGCATTTCTCTGAACATAGCACGATTTTGCTTAATTCAGATGAAACGTACCTAATGTTTGGAAGTATTGTGATATTGGCAATATCGTTTTTGGAAATACTATGATACTGGCAATATCGTTTTTGGAAATACTGTACCATTTACAATTTGTTTTTTGAATATGGTACCATTCCTTTAAAATCGTAAAGTTTACGTAATTTCTCTGGAAATACTATGAAGTGTAAAGTATTTACTATGAACAAGGCATCATTTAATGCAATTCAATTGAGATATATGTAATTTTTGATGTTGTGTGTGCACATGTGAGATGAGCACTTTTGTTCGATAATATAGAACTGAAAATAATGTATTGTCGTATTTTTGTAAAATGGGGCAAAATTTTTAAATACACTTGAACACGACAGCTGTAGTGTTTCTGTCAGTTTCACTTCAACAGCTGCTAAATACTAGGTTGTGACTGGCTGTTTGACTTCAATGGTGGGTGAAATACAAGGCTATCATTCAGAGATGTTGGAAATCGGGAGAGAGTGAAATGGAAAGGGCGATAGCAGAACCATAGAGTTACTTCACTACCGTTACACTCTCGAACAGCGCGCCACGAAAACACTTAAATCTATCGGTGGGAGAGCTGATTGCTCATTATTTTATTATAATGATCATTTCTCCCTATTTAGGTGGGCACCAACAAAATATTTTCACACTTCGATGAAAAAGTTAATGACTAAAACGCCATGAGATGGTCCTACCGCAGCGAAATCTACCTTTGTTTTAACATCTGCATCCCAATTCGTGTATCACATCCGTGGTACTCTCTCCCCTATTTCAGAATACAACGAGCTGCACTTATTTGAACTTTTTATGCCCTCTGTAAATCAAATCTGACTCGGGCCCCAGACTGCACAAGCGTAATGTAAAGAGTCTTTTTAATAGATCTGTTACACTTTGAAAGTGTTCAGCCAATAAATCGTAGTCTTTGCTTTCCGCACAACAGTATCTATGTGATTGTTCCAAATGTAGTTATTCGTAATTGTAATCATTAAGTACTTAGTAGAGTAGACACCATTTAAATGTTTCTGATTCATCGTGCAATTGATAGTTAGCGCTTTCATTTTAGTGCTCATGTGAATGAGTTCAAACTTTTCATCATTTACAGCCAATATCAACTTTTTGCATCTTACACATACCTTGTCTAAATCATTTCGCAATTAATTTTGATCATCCGATGACTGTGCATGACAGTAAATGATAACATTATCTGCAAATAATCTAAGAAGATTATGTCAGACTGTCCTAAATCATTTAATTAGAACAGGAACAACTTAGGGCCTACAATGCATCCTTGGGGAACGTCCGGAGTTTCTTCTGTTTTACTCGCTGACTTTCCGTGCATTATTATGAACGGAGACATTTCTGACAGGACATCAAGAATCCTGTCACACAACTGAGACGATATTCCATATGTACGCAGTTTAATTAGAAGTCCTTTGCGAGAAACGGTGTGAAAAGACTCCCGGGAATCGAAAAATGTGTAATCAATTTGACGTCGCCTGTCGCTAGGACTCATTACTTCGTGTGAATAAGGAGCTAGTTGTGTTTCACAAGAACGGTATTTTCTGAATCCGTGTTGCCTATTTGTCAATAAACCGTTTTCTTCGAAGTGGCCCATGATGTTGGAGTGCAGTATATGTTCCAGAATCCTACTGCAAATTGACGTTGGTGGTACTGGTCAGTAACTCAGTGGATTACTCCAACTTCCCTTCTTGAGTCCAGTGTCTAGTGTCTAGTGAAAATTAGCTAAATTATTCATCCTAAACCTCCTCAAATTATAAATTAATGTTTCGAATAGCGTATTTTTGTGCACACTAATAGATGGATGACTATGCAGACATTTTTACTGCACTTTTATGTCTCTTTATTTGTTGTATTATGACGATAAGTTGTTGTGAGTTAGGAGGCGCGTCACCACATGGAACAGAGCAGTCAGAGTCTTCGTCCGCCTTCTCGTAGCGTGTGAGCTGGGTAGCAGGCTGCAGGAGCGCAGCGGGCGCCGGCTGCGGGCAGCTAGTGCTGCCACAGCCACAGCCCCGCCTCGCCTCGGCTCAGCCCCCTGCCGCCTAAGTGGTGGGGGCTTCCCCGGGGCGCGCCCGGCACTGCATCAGGGATTGCGCTGCCGCGGCAGCTCATAAATCAGGCTGGCCTCAACCCGCAGCGAAAATTACCGACCGCTCGCTGGCCCCAGCGGGCCGGCCTCGCCACCCCTCAGCATGTAGCTGCACCATGCTCACATGTTGCTGTCTGTTTCCGGCGTTCCCACAGCTATTTGGGCTGCTACTGCTTTATCATAGTTGCTAGTGGAAGTAGATCGCGAACTTAGTAAATCCTGAAAAGGAAACTGCATTCAAGACGCCAGTGTGAACACGTCTAGACTATTGTTCCAGTGGCTGTTCCCTATCAGCCGGCCGAAGTGGCTGTGCGGTTAAAGGCGCTGCAGTCTGGAACCGCAAGACTGCTACGGTCGCAGGTTCGAATCCTGCCTCGAGCATGGATGTTCGTGATGTCCTTAGGTTAGTTAGGTTTAACTAGTTCTGAGTTCTAGGGGACTAATGACCTCAGCAGTTGAGTCCCATAGTGCTCAGAGCCATTTGAACCATTTGTTCCCTATCAAGCAGGCCATACAACATGTATTAAACGAACTCATAGACGCAATGACAGATACGTAGCAAGGCGATATAGATCACACACAATTGCAATGATAATGCTCCGAAACGTAAATGAAATTCCTTGGAAGTTACAAGTCGAAGTTCTTGTGAAACCCCGTCGGTAAACTTTAGAGAACGTTTATTCGAGGAGCACTGTGTGAACTTTACTTTGGACCATCGTGTATGCGACGTGATATCATGAAAACAAAATAAAAAATCTTAGAACACACGCATTGGCATATATACAGCAATTATTTCCTATATCATTAAGAGAATGGAATAGCACAGGAAGTCGATAGTACTGTTACGACGCACCATTCGCCATCTACCGTAAATGCCTAGTGACGTATACAGGGTGACTATAAGTAATATTAAACTTTCAAACTGCTGCATGAATAACACCACTGCTCAGAATGACGTCAAATGGCAACGGAATATTATCGGAAAAGGGGAAAAAAATAGTTACAAAATGTAGCTAATAGGTCGCACTGTAAGCACCATAATTTAATTGTCGTCGACTACAAATGACAATGAATCATATAACAATGCCTAAGGTGTACGTTTGACGTTAAACAAACTTTCTACTCAGTGTGAATGGGTGCACAGGTGTGAGACTGTTAGTTACGTAAGCCCATCCACCACGGCAAGGTCATATCACATCGGATGGGAAAAATCAATTTTCAGTTGTCCTGAGGCCAAAAACCTCATAAAATGCATGTCAGAATCAAATCGGATTATTAATTTCCGTGTGACTGGCGCTAAACATGTTCAATATGCTGTCCACCGTATTCCTCAACAAGTTGAAATCGAGAAACAGCATGTTCCACGACAGACCGAAGTGTTTCAGGGATCACGTTCAGTATGTGTTGCGCAATGCGTGCTTTCAATGAAGCTAAGTTTGCAATCGGAGCACTGACCACAACATCTTTCAGCTAGCCCCATAGCCAGAAGCCATACCTATTAAGTTCAAGTGACCTGTTTGGCCAGGCTGTACGAAAATCGAGGCTGATAAATCTAGCATTTCCGAAATGGCGGTTCAGCAGCTGCTTAACTAGATTTGCAATGTATAAAAATGATCCCATCCACACATCAACGCTTTTTGAGAGGTGGAATGGCGTGGTTGCGCAAAAGACATTCATAGCCGTTACTAGTGACGGTACAGACTGGAAGCACCTGTTTCTTCGAAAAAATATGGCCCTATGATAAATGATGCCGTAAATCAGAGCCACACAGTGACCTTTTCAGGATGATGTGGTACTGGTCGATTTGCGTGTGGATTTATACTTTGCCCATCTTCGACAATTCTGTGTATTGACATATCCTGTTACATGGAAGTGAGCTTCGTCTGTCCACAAAGTCCTCCATGGCTAGTCATTGTCCACTTTCATGCGAGCAAGGAATTCTAAAGCGAAGGTCTCTCTTGCTGGCAGGTCAACTGGAAGCAACTCGTGCACATAGGTAATTTTAAATGGGTAGCAAAGAAGGATAAGCTCACGTATATGTCCTATGTTTGGGCAGTTCTCTGTGCACTACACGTTTGCACACTACCACTCGTCTCCTCCTGCGTGCCTGTGGCCACTCCTTCCCCTGATGTCGAATCAGTTAGTTTCCTCCCTCTACCAGGTTGCACACCAAAAGAGCCCGTGTTTTCGAATTTCCGAATCGTTTTCTCCAGACCCATGGCACACATCGGACCAACCCCTTTTTTCAAACCCTTTGTTGTCCGGGACCTTTGCAGAGCGACGTGTGCTCAGTCATCATTCTTGTAATACAGCTTTACAAGCAGAGAGCGATCCTGCATTGAGACAGTCATGGCGAAAGTCGCAGACGTGAAAGGAGGGAAGGATTTGTACTCGGCGTGTACATACTTCAGTGGGACGTGCGCTTGACAGGTGTTTTCATTTACGTATTCTGACACATACAGCGTCATCTATTGATAAATTTTCACACTATTTTTTTTCTTTTACCATACATTTTCCCCCTTCTCCGACAATATTCCGTTACAATTTGACGTCATACTGACCAGTGGTGTTATTTCTACAGCGTTTTGAAAGGTTGACTTTAAGCATTGTCAGTAAATGTTACCATCTATAAAATACAATTATACCTTTATAACCTCCACGAACTTCCACATAACCGCCTACATTGCTCAAAATGTCAAATCCTCTGAATTAGTACAAAGTATTTTCTGCAGCTTGATCTAGACATACAGAACATTACGCAACGGAAACGGATAACGCATATCTGACTATTAGTAATTTACACAACTCTGATTGTTCACTACGCACTGGCAATACCACATTTTCTTTGTTACTCAATGGTTTTGATCAACCCGTGGCCGTCGCACTAAATGTGAATGGCGCACACATTATAAATTCTGGATACCATGACTACACACTTTTCGAAGAACAAGGCCACCAATATTTTTCTTTTCACTATCTTTTTTATTCTGGTAAATTCTATAACCTAAACACACCATAACATTTTCTACAATAATTGCACATAAGAAACTCCGCCCAGTGGGCATGGCTTTACATTGGTGATTCTCTATCTTGTGGTCTCGTAATTATCTAACACTACAGTGCACTTTCTGGTTAGGATGGTGGATCTTTTGCTATATCTCACACTTCGACTCTCACACCCATCATCACGAAAATTTCCTCCAGACCGAACGGTACAAAAGGAACATGCATAACCCACTACCTCTGAATCTAACTTGCTACTCTCTCATGCAAACCACACATATTTAAATTACATGAAATACACCACACTGGCAACATGGAATACAACACAAGGAATAGTCACAACGTTATAATCACATCACTTTCAGCTTTCCCACTGCAATTAGTACTTATCCCAGTTTCACACGACACTGCCCCACTTCGTAGCTTTTCTTTCTTACTATGAACTCTGGAGGATATATGCACGTCTTCCTGTGCAATGCAAGGCAAGTGGGGTTTCTGGATAGACGGCTGACTCACCTTGCTTCACTCTCAGAGTATTATAGTTTGAATCAAGCGTCACACGGAAACATAACACGCAAAGTAACATTAAGAACATACTCGTCACACACTCGAGTCCTCAACTGATACCATGGACGAGTACTTCTCTTTATCCTTTGTCTCATACACAGATTGAGACTCACACAGTATTCACCATGTGGAAGTACTCGCCTCTAATTTCTAGTCCTGCACATACCATTTCTTAAATATTTCCAACTTATAGTACACACGCCAGTAATTCAGCTTAACTTAAGCACTCGGAAGTATTTCAACTTATTGCTACACGTGGTTTCATAGTGACCGTTGGTCACTTCCGAAGATTACTACAATCCCCTTAATATTACCTGCCTGACATTTAATTCTCCCCACAAATGTTCCTGAAATAGAGAAATTATTATTCCAAACTAGTCTTAAGTATTCCACATGCATACCATTCTCGCCACTCTTTTGTCTTTATGGAGCACACCTAAGACAGGTGTTACCAACACAAGATCCACCGCCAGGGTGCTGAAACATGGCCGTTCTTCAGGTCATCTCGCACCTCTGTCGAAGTGGGGGAGCACCTTGCTACCGTATTGGTCAGCCACATTTCAGGCGCTCAAAGTTCAGGTAAATTTCATCTCTTTGGTTCCGCCAAAGGTTACCAAAGGACAGTCTCAAAGATGATCATATATTGCATCTTCACTATCTGCGGTTAGCAGACGACCATACATTCATTCATTTCACAGATCTCACCAAACTGGGTGTAGGGATTTATTTTGTGGGAGTGCACATGTGATCAATTAAACAAATAAATTGTCATTCTTTTCTACACTGGTATCCGGATTCGGTGTATTAAGTGAAATTGAGTTATTATTACAAAAAATATGTTATTCTGACAAGAATAACGAAGAATGTTGTACCTAGTTTCAGTGTCGGGCGGTGCTGTACCCTTTCAAACCTTCAGAATGTTGAATCCACGCACACAAACGTGCATGCATTGTGTTGTACGGTTGCCATAAGTTAGTCTGTGTGATATAATTCAATGCCTGTTGCACTTAGTCGGTCATTACAGTGACCGTTAATGCTGTGTTTTGATGACGCCGGAATTATCGTCTGATGATATCCCATATGTGTTAGATTGGAGATAGACATGATTACGAAAAGACCAAGGCGACAAGTCGGCACTGCATGCTGGTTTACAACAGCGTTATGTGGGTGAGCATTATCCTGTTGGAAAACACTCTTTGGAAAACTGTTCATGAATGGCAGCACAACAGGTCGAATCAACATAATGATGTACAAATTTGCTGTCAGTGTGCATGGGATAACCACGAGAGTGTTCCTGCTCTCATATGAAATCACATCACACATCACTACTCCAGGTGTAGGTACAATGTTTAAAAGCATGCGGACAGGTTGGTTATAGGCCCTCAAGTGCCCTCCTAATCAACACACCACCATGCTGACACTGCACTCGTTCTCGTATTCATCAGGCATCAGCAAAAACACCCTGTGAGTGCGTTGGCGTTACTAGAAGGAATTACTGAGGTTAGGAGTGGACCCTTATTTTACGACCGAGCACATCGGTGTTGAAGTGTACCATTTTTCTTTAATTTCTGAATTTTTCTCAATGAAGCACACTGGTTTACATAGATTGTGATATGATAGTTTTTAGACAATTGTCGAGATAACGTATTACGTCCTGATTAGCAGAAATAACACCGAACACAACAATATCAAATTTATATAGAAAGTTTTCTATAAGATATTTTCTTACATCTAGACAGTGAAGCACTGTCTGAGTTGGCCAATATTATGCCAAATCATCAGACTCAGAATCAAAGTTCGGTATTATTTAGGAGGACATTCAAGTCTATGGAGGATCGTTAGTTTCTGTGACAAGATATGCAAAAGATTAGTCAAGGTTGCTCATCTTCACAGTGGACGCAAGCTGGTGATCCAATAATTTTACGCTCCTGCCAGCAGCATTTATCTTTAGCTGCTACGTGTTGTGGAGTGCATGGCTGCTCTCGCCCTCTGAAAATCCTATAAAAAGCTAATGAAAATCTTTAGTGATTTTATCAGCTGAAACTACCTTTCCTTCTCGTTACGTGATAAAACATGCATTCATTCCTAATCTGGAAAATATGGCGATTATGGCGATATACACGTGCATAGATGGAACAGCACGTATACTTAAGTGCCCTCTCAGTTCTCGCAAGAACATTTAACTATGTGGCTGTTTCGTCTCTTTAGTAATTTCTAACTGAACGTCAGCCAAAGTGAATGCAGTGTTCACACAAAATTCCTTTTTCGGCATTGTACGGAGTGTGATGCTCCTTGTTCTACACTTGACTCTGGTTCAGAGGAGACTCCCCGAGGTTATCGATATTCTGTCTTTCGTAGCAAAAAATGTCCACCCATATGTATTCTTTCGAGCTTTACATCACGGCCTTTTCAGACCAATGGCAGCATTCATTTCAAAACTACCCCCACCAATCGCAAAGTACTCAGTCTTCAGGCCACGAGTGGCCTAGCGGGACCATTCGACCGCCATGTCATCCTCACAGAGCCATATGCCAAACACGATGGTCTTTCTTCTCGGTGGAGTCAAGTGGTCATTTGGAGTCCATTCTTTTTGCGACCATACATTCTCCTGGCCACTGCTGCCAGTAGTCATTTGCTGTGGGTACATTTTCCTGGCAAATCATTCTTTACCATCACGGAAGTAACATCCAGCTTCTCGTAGCCCTATTACACAATAAACGTCAAAGTCAATCACTCTCAAGTAGCTGGTGCGAAATTTGAACGGATATCATCTTCAGGTGTAGAAACACGCGTACCAACTTTCGTCTGTCACATAACCCCTTCTTGGTGTCGCGATATTTTTCTGCCAGTGTACATGCAACATCTTACTGATGGAATATCAATAACAACAGTTCCAAAAACACAATTCAGAAGTGTTTGGTGAGAGACACAGCATTGACAGTAGTTCATTGACTGTGGAACTAGATCACTCTCTATGTATTTTAGAGATATCACACTTCATAAGGAGTTCTAAATCGATACCTCATGAGACCCTCAGTCAGAAATTAATCAACAAGTTAACACTAGAACTTAAAAAACTTACTGAAATGTTCCTAGTACACACACGCACACACACACACACACACACACACACACACACACACACACACATGTTATCTGAAAATAAGATGTTTCTAAGATTGTCACCAGAAATTAATGTTGCTAACCTTCAGTCCTGAAATGGATTGTGATGCTGACCACAAACCTACAGAATTTAAGGACAATGTGTATCAGTAATACACAAAAGTGACCCAAGACCTTCCTTCAGACAGTAACAATGTGAATAAACATCATAGGCATGGTCACAGTGCTAATGACAATGTGCCAACAAATACCAGTAGCAGATAGTTCACAGTCAGCTACACAGTTTCAAAACACAAAAAGCATGCAGCTAACGTAATCCACTGTGGTAAACCGAGGAACCCATAACAACTATCAAATGTTGAGTCACAGCAATGCTTGAAAGCTTCCTTGAGCTATACTATCTACAGGCAGACGGCCTCACTCAATGTCTTATCCATGCTCTATAGGCAAAACCTTCTTCGGAACCAGCAAAAGATATTCTGGACCACACTTCCTGTGCTTCGCACTCCAAGAGTGCACCATTCTGCTCCTCTCTGACACATTACTGATCAGCAAGACAACATCTTGTTTCAACCACTATTTGCATACAGGACTGCTAAACTGTGTTATCTGTCACAAACCTCAACTAGTCTCCCCAAAGGCACGCTGTAAGACTTGGTTACTCTGAAGTTGACCGATAACTTATGAACTAGTCACTTTGGGAAAACCAAACGTATTGCCCTCAGTCCATGAAGTCTACTGTCACACACAAGAATAATTCCCTGTGGACTTGTACCGGCGCTGCACTCAGCGACTTTTTTGCCTGAACGCAGACTCGCAAGAGAAAACCAGTCCTGGTGTCAACTGTCAGAAGGCTGGGGCCTTGACTGTGCCCTATATTCATGGCACACTGTGTACATCCAAAAAAGATGTGATCTGGAAATATACTTTCCAGCTGCAGATATATGAACAAGATAATGTGCGCCCTATGAAACGGAAGCTATAGCTGTATGTAAAGAAATTTTAATAAAAACTTTATAACTGAAGTTCATGTGGAACTGTGTGAGACTGACTCTGATACATCAAACCCAGAGCTAAGGAAGGGAGTATATGGATTTAGTGTAGAAATTCCATTGTCACAGTTGAACTACAGACGTTTCAGAGGTTGTTTTAATAAGGGACCGAGGATATGAAACTCAGATGGGGAGGTATCCCAGCTCTGAGAAAGATGTTACAGAGCCTCCCATCGAATTTTTGAGGGAGCCTGAGGGTCTTCTAGGCCAAATGTAGCCTATCATTGTCCTGATGAATAATAATTCGACAAATTACCCCAGCACTTATTCTTCGTGGCTTGTTTGAGCCTCAGCAATGTGTTGCAGTATTGTTCCGTGTTAACTGTTCACCCCAAAGTAACCTCTCGATCAGTAGAGGCCTTTTGTAGATGAAACTGAGCCATTATCACAGACTTCTGGACAAAGCGGCCATTTCTTGGACGAGGAGAGCTATCATGCTGCCATTCCATGCTCATGTGTTTGGAGATACGTTCAAAGTGATGACACCACGTTTCATCACATACCACAAGCTGAGCAATGAAATACATCCCTTCCTCCATGTATCTCAATCACTATCTTCTGAATCTCAGAAACTTTCTTGGGCCCACACTGTGCTCAAATTTTGGCACAACGAAACTTCTCGAAACTTATCGACAGTCCAACAGAAATGTTCCATGCGGTGATCCAACAAATAGTCCGTATGATCTCCTCCACATCCAAAATAGTGGCATTGGTGGTGACAATGTGTGCATTCCCAGGATGGGGTATGTCCTTGATTTTCTACATCGAACCTTATAACGCTGACGCTCCAGACTATTGTGAGCCGCACGAAATACTCTGAGTCAGCTAGTGAAACTGAAAATGTCACCATGCCATCCCTCAGCAGATATATTCACCCACTGGGATCATATGCAACACCGCGACTTTTCAGTTAGACATATCTTATATACCGAAGCTATTAGTACCCATTGCTCCTCAGAACACTTTCCAGGTGTTGTATTTCGCTAGTGAGGAGCAATAGGTACTCCACAAATTATATTAGAAGTGTAACAGAGCCCAGCACTCGGCGAAGTAAGAAATCAGAAAAAGAAATGTCGGGTATGGCCTTTCTGCCATACATTCCCAGAGTGGCGGACAGAATTGGCCGTATATTGCCAAACACGGCCTAAAGGGGATTTCAAAACCGACAAGGAAGTTCAAAGAGCGTTTTAGATCGGCAAAGGAGAAAAGGGAACTACTTGCAATGTCGGGAATACACCGCATACCATGCACATGCGGAAAAGTTTATGTCGGAATGACTGGACGATCAATCAACACCAGGATCAAAGAACATAAGCGACATTGCAGACTGGGGCAGGTGGAGAAATCGGCCGTGGCAGAGCACGCACTGAGTGAGACCGACCACGTAATAAAATTCGCCGACACGGAAGTTCCGGCTGCACAGAAACATTATCACACCCGCGTGTTCAGAGAAGCTGTACAAATACAAAAAAAAAAAAAAAAAAAAAAAACGAGAATAACTTAAACAAGACAGAGGAAAGTCTAGGTGAATGGATCCTGCCTTCCTTTACTGAAGCGAACGACCGTCGCAGGTTCCAAGAGGAGAACTGCACCAGAAATGACCGCGGGGAAGCCCTCGGACGTTGGCGTGCCAGGTACATATAGTCTGCGGCCGCGAGCTCGGCTCCAGTTCACCACCGGCAATGGAGGGTAAAGCTTTGACAATGCCAGCCATTCGTACTGGCGAAGCGTCAGTAAAATCATCAGACGAACTTCGGCCGAAGAACCCGAGACAGAACCCAACAGGCAGTTTTTCAACAAGTGGCCACGACAGCCTTAACAGTTTTGTATTACTCTTACAGTTTTCTGAAGTGTCTCGTGCACGTCATTAAAGCCAGTACAGAAAAAGTATTTACTAGCACTTCACTGCTTAACTTAGTTATCTTTTATACAATATTGTATTACCGATTAAACACATTCCCACTATTTGTAACTGGGCTGGGAGACAGTACATTTGTTTAGTTACATGCCCCTTTGATCATTTCATAATTTTCGCATGAAAATGATATGGTATGAATCACTTTATAGAAGTGCACGCAAGATTAGTTTTAACAATAATGATCATGTTCACTTTCAGTCCTACTTATCGATCTACACTTAAAATCTAATTTTTCACGTTGTTGTTGTTGTTGTTGTGGTCTTCAGTCCTGAGACTGGTTTGATGCAGCTCTCCATGCTACTCTATCCTGTGCAAGCTTTTTCATCTCCCAGTACCTACTGCAACCTACATCCTTCTGAATCTGCTTAGTGTATTCATCTCTTGGTCTCCCTCTACGATTTTTACCCTCCACGCTGCCCTCCAATACTAAATTGGTGATCCCTTGATGCCTCAGAACATGTCCTACCAACCGATCCCTTCTTCTGGTCAAGTTGTGCCACAAACTTCTCTTCCCCCCAATCCTATTCAATACTTCCTCATTAGTTATGTGATCTACCCATCTAATCTTCAGCATTCTTCTGTAGCACCACATTTCGAAAGCTTCTATTCTCTTCTTGTCCAAACTATTTATCGTCCGTGTTTCACTTCCATACATGGCTACACTCCATACGAATACTTTCAGAAATGACTTCCTGACACTTAAATCTACACTGGATGTTAACAAATTTCTCTTCTTCAGAAACGCTTTCCTTGCCATTGCCAGCGTACATTTTATATCCTCTCTACTTCGACCATCATCAGTTATTTTGCTCCCCAAATAGCAAAACTCCTTTACTACTTTAAGTGCCTCATTTCCTAATCTAATTCCCTCAGCATCACCCGACTTAATTAGCCTACATTCCATTATCCTTGTTTTGCTTTTGTTGATGTTCATCTTATATCCTCCTTTCAAGACACTGTCCATTCCATTCAACTGCTCTTCCAAGTCCTTTGCTGTCTCTGACAGAATTACAATGTCATCGGCGAACCTCAAAGTTTTTATTTCTTCTCCATGACTTTTAATACCTACTCCGAATTTTTCTTTTGTTTCCTTTACTGCTCGCTCAATATACAGATTGAACAACATCGGGGAGAGGCTACAACCCTGTCTTACTCCCTTCCCAACAGCTGCTTCCCTTTCATGTCCCTCGACTCTTATAACTGCCATCTGGTTTCTGTACAAATTGTAAATAGCCTTTCGCTCCCTGTATTTTACCCCTGCCACCTTTAGAATTTGAAAGAGAGTATTCCAGTCAACATTGTCAAAAGCTTACTCTAAGTCTACAAATGCTAGAAACGTAGGTTTGCCTTTCCTTAATCTTTCTTCTAAGATAAGTCGTAAGGTCAGTATTGCCTCACGTGTTCCAGTGTTTCTACGGAATCCAAACTGATCTTCCCCGAGGTTGGCTTCTACTAGTTTTTCCATTCGTCTGTAAAGAATTCGTGTTAGTATTTTGAAGCTGTGACTTATTAAGCTGATAGTTCGGTAATTTTCACATCTGTCAACACCTGCTTTCTTTGGGATTGGAATTATTATATTCTTCTTGAAGTCTGAGGGTATTTCGCCTGTTTCATACATCTTGCTCACCAGATGGTAGAGTTTTGTCAGGACTGGCTCTCCCACGGCCGTCAGTAGTTCCAATGGAATATTGTCTACTCCGGGGGCCTTGTTTCGCCTCAGGTCTTTCAGTGCTCTGTTAAACTCTTCACGCAGTATCATATCTCCCATTTCATCTTCATCTACATCCTCTTCCATTTCCATAATATTGTCCTCAAGTACATCGCCCTTGTATAGACCCTCTATATACTCCTTCCACCTTTCTGCTTTCCCTTCTTTGCTTAGAACTGGGTTTCCATCTGAGGTCTTGATATTCATACAAGTCGTTCTCTTATCTCCAAAGGTCTCTTTAATTTTCCTGTATGCGGTATCTATCTTACCCCTAGTGAGATAGGCCTCTACATCCTTACATTTGTCCTCTAGCCATCCCTGCTTAGCCATCTTGCACTTCCTATCGATCTCATTTTTGAGACGTTTGTATTCCTTTTTGCCTGTTTCACTTACTGCATTTTTATATTTTCTCCTTTCATCAATTAAATTCAATATTTCTTCTGTTACCCAAGGATTTCTACTAGCCCTCGTCTTTTTACCTACTTGATCCTCTGCTGCCTTCACTACTTCATCCCTCAAAGCTACCCATTCTTCTTCTACTGTATTTATTTCCCCCATTCCTGTCAATTGCTCCCTTGTGCCCTCCCTGAATCTCTGTACAACCTCTGGTTCTTTTAGTTTATCCAGGTCCCATCTCCTTAAATTCCCACCTTTTTGCAGTTTCTTCAGTTTTAATCTACAGGTCATAACCAATAGATTGTGGTCAGAGTCCACATCTGCCCCTGGAAATGTCTTACAATTTAAAACCTGGTTCCTAAATCTCTGTCTTACCATTATATAATTTATCTGATACCTTTTAGTATCGCCAGGGTTCTTCCATGTATACAACCTTCTTTCATGATTCTTAAACCAAGTGTTAGTTATGATTATGTTGTGCTCTGTGCAAAATTCGACCGGGCGGCTTCCTCTTTCATTTCTGTCCCCCAATCCATATTCACCTACTATGTTTCCTTCTCTCCCTTTTCCTACACTCGAATTCCAGTCACCCATGACTATTAAATTTTCGTCTCCCTTCACAATCTGAATAATTTCTTTTATTTCATCATACATTTCTTCAATTTCTTCGTCATCTGCAGAGCTAGTTGGCATATAAACTTGTACTACTGTAGTAGGCGTGGGCTTCGTATCTATCTTGGCCACAATAATGCGTTGACTATGCTGTTTGTAGTAGCTTACCCGCATTCCTATTTTCCTATTCATTATTAAACCTACTCCTGCATTACCCCTATTTGATTTTGTGTTTATAACCCTGTAGTCACCTGACCAGAAGTCTTGTTCCTCCTGCCACCGAACTTCACTAATTCCCACTATATCTAACTTCAACCTATCCATTTACCTTTTTAAATTTTCTAACCTACCTGCCCGATTAAGGGATCTGACATTCCACGCTCCGATCCGTAGAACGCCAGTTTTCTTTCTCCTGATAACGACATCCTCTTGAGTAGTCCCCGCCCGGAGATCCGAATGGGAGACTATTTTACCTCCGGAATATTTTACCCAAGAGGACGCCATCATCATGTAATCATACAGTAAAGCTGCATGCCCTCGGGAAAAATTACGGCTGTAGTTTCCCCTTGCTTTCAGCCGTTCGCAGTACCAGCACAGCAAGGCCGTTTTGGTTATTGTTACAAGGCCAGATCAGTCAATCATCCAGACTGTTGCCCTTGCAACTACTGAAAAGGCTGCTGCCCCTCTTCAGGAACCACACGTTTGTCTGGCCTCTCAACAGATACCCCTCCGTTGTGGTTGCACCTACGGTACGGCTATCTGTATCGCTGAGGCACGCAAGCCTCCCCACCAACGGCAAGGTCCATGGTTCATGGGGGGATAATTTTTCACAGCCTACCAATTTTTAAGTAAAAATTCATATAGGGAATAGAAGTAGTTAATCAGATGAACAGATAATATTTTGGATTTAAAATTAGGTTTGCTACCCGTCAGATGTTTTATAGTATTGGGTAAATGATCAAAGATGTTTTTGATCCATATTGAACTCTTGCTGAGTCACTGATATCTCTAAAAACACGTGATACAAACCATTTTTTTTGTAGTGTTGTACATGTGTGCATCATTGTTCTTGCCTAAATCTGATGGATTATTTATGCCAAATTTATATATATATATATATATATATATATATATATATATATATATATATATATATATATAATTTTGTGCTTTGTTCCTTAAAGAGGATAACTCCAGTTAAACACCACATGTGATGCATCATTTATTCCAAATTTATATATATGTAACAAAGTTGCAGTTAAAATGCAGTGCTCCTGAAAGTGGATAACTCAGCTAAACAGCACATGTTATTCTTACGGCTTACTTTTGCGGTTACTCCATAAAACGTTAAGGCAATGTAACAAAAATATGTCAAGAAGTTGAATTATGTGTCTCATAGCCTGCAAATTGCACATATGGAGGAAGAAGATGAACATAATTGTCTGAACAGCTTAGCAATATGCTTCGCACAGTTCAAGTTGTCATCAGTATAAACACTCACAAATTTCGGGAACTACACTCATTTATTAAAGTGTTATATCAATTAAGTTGCCTGTTGTTGAGAACTGCATATAACGCGTTCTCTTAAAAATTTAAGGGAGGCCATTGTCAGCGACACAATTATTTATTGAAAAATCTATTACAATGTCTTCTGTCATTGTTTTCTTCAGACGGAACTCACTGAAACCTAGTCTTATCCACAGGAACAAGAAACTCTGCATAATGAATTTTATATACGAGTAGAAAGTCAGTAACACGTACAAGGAGCAGAAGTGGGTCTGAGACTTCTTGATTTCTCCCCAGTCACTACAGTTTCCTCTGCTTCCAGCGTCATTAGAACTTCTGAGTACAACTTTTATCATTACATTTGTTAAGTGTGGCTCAGATC
The DNA here is from genome assembly GCF_021461385.2 of Schistocerca piceifrons. NCBI lineage: Eukaryota > Metazoa > Arthropoda > Insecta > Orthoptera > Acrididae > Schistocerca > Schistocerca piceifrons. The sequence continues at coordinate 244,077,710 of NC_060144.1, forward strand.
AGTTGTTTGCAAAGCCAGCAGTTGCATAGATCTTAGAATCTGTAAAAAGGTAAGATGATTAACATAATCAAAAAAATACTGAGAGAGAGATTTTATTATCTTGTAGCATTTGGAGGAAGAATAGATAGACAGTATTCTCATTTTGCAGTGGACCTGGAATCCAAACTGCGTTTTTCTAAGTAAACTGTCTTTACTTAGATGTGAGAGCGCTTTTGAGCAAATTAATTTTTAAATAATTTTGTGAAAGACGTCAGTGACACTAATTATGAAGAAGTTTCAGGATGGCATATTTCACTCATTGTGGAAAAAGTCCCTGTGACATTCATCTGTTTCATATATCATTAGTAAGCATACTTATTAAATTAGAACCACTCACTAAAATTCTCTTTGAAATTCCATCAACACCATAGGATGTTTTGATTTTGAGAACTTCTATAATTTTATTCATGTCAGCGGAGGATATTGGCGGTGCTCCGAGGTGCTTAAAGTTATGTGGAGTGACGTTTTATATGTGTTCTCTTGCTTCTTCAACTGAAATATTTAATCCTGCTTTTGTTGTGACATTTAGAAAATAAGTCTTAAAACGATTCAAAACTTATCAACCACAATCTTGTCATTCAGTTTGACAGTGTACTAATCGTTTGTGTTATTATCAGTTTTATGATACTGATAAAGCTTTAATCGTATTACCTGCGTTACTAGTTTATGTCATGTTTTCATAGTTTTGGACGTTTTAGTGACATTCCTTAAAATATTACAATAATTTTTGTAGAATACGTTCGCAATAGATTTTGAATTGCTCTGTCCTTTTTAAGAATTTCTATTTTCCTCCTGCACGATATTTTAATTATTTAGGAACCCTATTTTCAAATACGAGGGGGTACTTCCCCCCCCCCAAAAAAAAAAAAAGAAAACAGAATAACATTGCTTTGGGCGGAGCTTGTGTAGTACAACTGCAGTGATTGCTTTTTGCTAGCGCTATTTTGTTATTGTTTCGTTTTGATGACGGCAAGTTTAAGTGAATAACGAGCAGCTGAGAAATTTGGTTTTCTACTCGGTGAACATGATGCTGAAACTGTTTTACTGTTGAAACCAGCCTACCAAGGTGAGGTTATAGAAAAAATTCAAGTGCATGGTTTGTTAAATTTAAAAAAAAAATCTACATGTCGATTAATAAGGAACCTCGTTATGGAGTCCAACAACTGTCCGAATCGAACGAAAACATTTAAAAAAATTCGGGAGCTAGCGCTTACAGACCGTTGACATACATCTGATCAGTTGTCAGATGTTAGTGAGGTATCTTAGTGCTCGGTTCAGCGAATTTTAGTGGAAGACTCTGGAATGAAGAGGGTTGCTGCCATGTCTGTTCCTTGGCTCCTGACTGGCTATCAAAAGGAACGTCGAATTGAAACATGTCGTGGTGTGAAACTATAGCTTGAATCAGATCTTGATTTTCTGTCAAATGTCATTTCTGGTGATGAGTCAGGCTGCTATGGTTACGACCCAGAAACAAATCAACAGTTAAGCCAAGGGAAAGCGTCAAGAGGATGTCGTCAAGTCAAATCAAACATAAAAGCAATGCTGATTTGCTTTCTTGATGCCATGGGCGTAGTTCATTCAGAGTTTGTTCCCTCAGGTCAAATCGTCAATTAGTCCATTTATATGAAAGTTTTAAGAAGATTGCGCAGCAGTGTTTGTCGAAAAAGACCCGATTTGTGGCAAACAGGAGACTGGTTCTTCCATCATGACAACGCACCTGTACACACAGCCATCTCTGTTGACAGTTTTTGGCTAAAAGTAACATGGTTCCACTGACTCGCGTACCTTAATCGCCTGATCAGGCTGCGTGTGACTTTTTCTTCTTTACACGCATGAAAAGGGGCATGAAAGGACATCGATTTCACAAGATTGAAGAAGTTCAGAAAAAAAGGAGGGAGAAGCTGTCAGCCATTTCTAAGGATGACTACAAAAGATGTTTCGGAAGTGGAAATATCGGTGGGACAAATGTGTTAGTTGTAATGGAGACAATTTTGAAGCGGATAAGGTAGTTTTGTAAAACATGTGAAAATACATAGCTGTTAAATAATACTTCCAGTTTCTTTGCGCAATCTCTCGTATTGACATAATTTTTATAGAACCAGTTGAATTCCACATCACCATCTCTTTCTATATATATCACCTTGTACTGCTCTTTTAACTTATTCTTAAAAGACTGTATACCTGTAATATTGTAATAATAACTGTCGTTCATAACGTGAAAGTGACTTAACAGCTAGGGGACAATTTAATTGATTCAACCTGAGCACCGTCGTTGGAAATTTCATGTCAGGATCCTGCAATCTTGCTTCCGTAAGTTGCATCACAATCAGAGAGCACATTAACAATTAGGTACAATTTAATCGTTTCAGTTTGAGCACTCTCTATAAAAATGTTGTCATTCAGGATCTTAATGTCTTATTGAAAGATAAAAGCGAGAGGAGCAGGGAGTGAAAGAGCTAGATGAAGAAAAAATTTTACACCTACTGAACAAACTATTTTATTTTTGAAAGCGAATGCCTTAAAACAGTATAAAAAGTTGGACTATGTAATTATAAAAAAAAGGAAGAAACCATGTGCAAAAACGAACGGGTTTTAAGGCAGGAAAATTAAATCAGGTGCCGGACCCCGTCAGTAACACTGGACACACACTTCACCTGGCCGACTGGACGACCTCAAGCACTGTGCCAGGCACACTAAACCAGTCCGAAAACAGATCTCATTATAACATGGCACTGAACAAAGATACGCAATTGAAAAGTAAGAAAACAGACAACTTGCGATTTTATGTAAAACAAATAAACGTCAAGTTTTTGATGCCCTCAATAAATATTACAGAAACCTGTTAGTATAAGATAAAGGGTCTATATCTTAAAAAGAAATACATGAAACTGGCGATAAGCATTACCAAAATCAGAAGGCAGCTAACTTAACACAAAACCAATTTATTGGCAGTGGTTTGCAGTCTTATGACTATATTAAAAATACAACTATAGCTAGACTGCACCGCTTCAGTACTGCTAAAACGCATTAAGGCTGACTGAGGTTCGCCTTATACAAGGAAACCAGTCACTGTTAAAAGCGAGTGTTCTAACGGTCTTCTCAACAAGTTTATTGTCGCAGCGGTTCACGATTGTGCAGTGCTAAAGTGCGCTGCCCCAATACCGCTGAAACCCATGAGGGCTGGCAACTCAAATGTAACTTAAGTTCATGTTTCCCAAGGAAACCAGTCACAGGCTATAATTGAATATATTAAGAGTTTTAACACGAAATGAAATGTCGTCTATGGTTCACTGGTGTTGCACTCGACAAGAAAGACAACAACTAGTTGCTTAATTGCTTATATCCCACTCGGTGTGACAGTAAACCGATAGATCAGACCACAGTACGTCTCTTGAAGTGCAGTCGAGTGATCTTGCCTAATTCAGTGAGCTAGTGTGAACACCATGGTGCGCTGTGGGAACTCGCCATGTACTATCTCTACTGGTCATGTGCACGATAGACCTTTATCGATAGGAGCTGACGCATGATTCATTACTACACTCTCACATTAGAGAAACCACTCTGTGAAAATATTAAATAGTAAATTATATTTCTCCCAGTCCTGATAGCACGATGAAAAATGATTTTAGATTTCCACTAGAAAGCAGTTGCTCGAAAATAACGTGCGACTTCAAGTGTTTACTTTGGAGAAAACCAAAATGATTCAAGTAAGTACAATTCAACACATTATGCAGCCAGAATTACTAACTCTTTCTGTGGTGAAATATAAGGAAATATGAATCTTTAACTGTTTCAGGTTACTATTCCGAGACGGTTCAGTTAAGGAGGAACACATTAAAATTTCAAACAGTCTTAGTAAGTGAAGAACAAATCTAGTAACTATCCCTCAAACGTTCCTTTCCAGTCATTTCACTGGATAAACAGAGTAATAACATGCAATACAAGGTCAACAAGCTATGTTTATTCTATGCAGAGTCAACTCAATTTACATTTAAGTTGCATAACAACTATTTGAATGTTAAAGTATTTAACGACACTTAAAACTGATTTCCAGTCAACACACGCGTGTAGGAGATACAGAAGGTTAAGGATATGATCAGTCCACAACAGTTCACACAGACAGGTGGATAGCCTTTGCAGAACTACTGTACTGCTCAATAACAGAAGCTAGAACTTTAACTTATGTTCGTGTTGCATCTCTAAAAAGATGAAAATGTTTTTGCCTCTCTAATGGTGCGCAGACGTAAGAGTAGTATTCAGCCAACAAAATGCAGTAACTTCAAGTTGAAAGCCGACTGTTCTAAACACCTCTCGTGCTATGTATTCATAGGTGTGTCTATAAGTATTTGCATAACTCAAAGCAGCTATAGTAATTCTTCTGTCTGCTAGGGAAGCTTTATTTTTGGTTGGGACCCGCTTGGACATGTCTTCAACGAGTCTTTTAATCTACGAAATTAGACAGCCAATTGTATTACTTATATGGATATTCAATTAGAGGTGGTCACAGGCTTGTGGATAAGGGAACACTTTTGGTTCCGCTTACTGCTGTGAACATGCTCCGCCGTCCTGCTTGTTACTACGTAGACGTTCCGAAATGGAACACACTATTCGTGATACTGAAATAGGCACATGGAAGCGACTTCATCCTGGACAGGGGTGAGATTACTTCTGGCTTGCGCTGCCTCATGCGTAATTATACCTTACATAGATTTTCAGATTTATTTACGCAAGACACATTGTAACTGCCTTTCAAGTGAGCAATGCTAGTTGTTAGATGGTTTCATAGCTTAGCTAGAACACGTAGCGTCATTATATGTTGTCTATTCATATGTTATACTCAGCCATCCTCGTCTTCTCGTCTTCAAGTTGCTGATCAAATTGTATTTTCATTCACTAAATAGTATCATGGGCATTAATTGAAATATAGAATTATTCTTTTGTCTTTTTTAAATATAATATAAAGTCACGTGGTCCACTGAAGGACACTTATACACGAGACACACTTATTCAATATTCGTACAACTTTCGACTCTTGTAAAGTTTTTTTCATTCCTACAATATTTATTCATGTTTTCACATGTGCTGCTTAATAGCTTCGTACACAAGAGAATTACTTTCGAGATTATATTTTAGATGAGGCAGAACAAAATTTTCATCCACCCATGCAAGTGCGTGTTGCCATGTGTTGTAGCGTAGCATGTGCAAGCCCGCGTGTATTGCACGAATCGCTCGTAGGAGGATGGATTTATTTGTACAGGTAAGGAGTGGCTTCATGAGGGCTGTTGTAATGGTTGTAGTTCTACATCTATATCCACATCCATACTCCGCAAGCCACCTGACGGTGTGTGGCGGAGGGTATGTTCCAATATGTTTTGGTTTAGCTTATGTTAATCGCCTTTCCATTATTCAGTTGCTCTATTAGAAAGTTCCTGGTCCCTACAGCATATAATGTAAAGTTAGTTGTATCGCCTTTTGTTCACTTATGAGTCAGATTTCAAACAAAATAAATGTTTCCAGGGATATTACATTATATTATATTAATACTTGTTCCATAGATCAAGAATATGACATTTCGTGATGATGTGGAATGTGCTTCTTTAACCTAAATTTTCATTCCACATTTTCTAAATTTTTTTATAGTTAATATTTCATACCCTAAAATCCATCCACTGAGTAGAAGGAAACAGAAATCGTTTTAATTTAATTTTAAATTTTGTTGGCTATCTGTCAGACATTTAATGCTATTTGGAAAATGACCAAAGATTTCTGTGGCTGCATAATTCACCCCTTTCTATGCCAAACTCAGGTTTTACCTACAATAGTGAAGATCATCCTTTCTTCTAGTGCTTTAGCTAAGCACTTCGCTATTATTTTTTAATTTGGGTGCGCTATTAATAACGAATATTACAACTGAGTACACGTATTGCAAAGGTACAGTGAACATCATCAGTTCCTTAAACAAATGTCTGTAAGGTGATCTTAGGTGGGCTCCTGCTATTATTCTGATTACTCGCATTTGTGCAATGAATACCTTTTCTCGTAGCGTTGAACTATACCAAATATGATGACATATGAAGCAGTGAATGAAAACATTCATAATAAGCTAATTTACTGACGTGTTTATCATCAAAATTTGCAATAACCCTAATAGTGTTAGTAGCTAAACATAACTATTACAGCAACTTCATTAATGTGAATCTTCCAATTCATCATCAATGCAGACACTCAGAAATTTTTAATATTTTGCCTTTACAGACTTCTGTTTGAGGTTTTCATTTATCATTGGTGTTATACCATACTATGTTTTCTCAAAATTTTGTGCGAGTTCATTTGCAGGGACCCACTTAATAATTTTCTGAAAAATATTAATTACAATTTCCTCAGCTAATTCTTTCTCATTGTGTGTGATTACTATACTCGCATCATCAGCAGAAGGAACTAGTTTTGCATCTTGTTGAATACAGAGTGGCAAGTCACCAACATATATTAAGCACAATAAAGAAATCAAAGACTGAACCATATGGGGCACCATTCTTGTTATCTTCCCAGTTAGAAGACTCTGCTCAATTTTACATACCATCTGTATTGTAAATTTCAACTTTTGCATTATTCCAGTTAAAAAGGATTTAAAACTATTTTAGCAGTGTCCCACTCATACCACAATACTTAAGCTTATCTAGAAGAAATTGACGATTCACACAGTCAAAATCCCTTCAGAGATCACAAAATATCCCAATGGGTGATGTTTGGCTATTCAGAGCATTTACTATTTGATCAGTCAAAGCATATGCAGCAATTTCTGCTGAGAAGTCTTTCTGTAAACCAAATTGACCTTTTGTTAGTACTTCATTATCACAAATATGTTGAGCTGCTTTTGAATACATTACTTTCTCAAGGATTTTGGATGAAGCAGTGAGACGTGAGGGTGGGTGGTAGTTGTTAGCATCAGACCTATCCAGAATGAGATTTTCACTCTGCAGCGGAGTGTGCGCTGATATGAAACTTCCTGGCAGATTAAAACTGTGTGCCAGACCGAGACTAGAACTCGGGACCTTCGCCTTTTGCGGGCAAGTGCTCTACCAACTGAGCTACCCAAGCACGACTCACCCCCCGTCCTCACAGCTTTACTTCTGCCAGGACATCGTCTCCTGGCAGGAAGTTTCATATCAGCGCACACTCCGCTTAAGAGTGAAAATCTCATTCTGGAAACATCCCCCAGGCTGTGGCTATGCCATGTCTCCGCAATATCCTTTCTTTCAGGAGTGCTAGGTCTGCAAGTTTCGCAGGAGAGCTTCTGTAAAGTTTGGAAGTTAGGAGATGGGGCACTGGCAAAAGTAAAGCTGTGAGGACAGGGCGTGTGTCGTGCTTGGGTAGCTCAGTTGGTAGAGCATTTGCCCGTGAAAGGCAAAGGTCCCGAGTTCGAGTCTCGGTCCGGCACACAATTTTAATCTTCCAGCAAGTTTCATCAGACCAATCGCCTTTTTTGTGCAATACTTTAACAATACCATATTTTAGTCTATCTGGAAAAATTTCCTGTCACAGTGGCTAAGACTCGTACTTATCTGTTGGGAACCAGCTCTTAGCACTCTGTTGGAAATGCTATTAATTCCATGTGATCTTTTACTTTTGAGAGAATTTATCATTTTCCTAATTTCAGTAAGAGAAGTAAGTTGAATTTCAGTTTCATCAAATTATATAGGTATTGCCTCTTCCGTTTAATGCCCTGCATTTTATAATGAACAGCTGGATCCTATTTTCTCTACAAGACTTTAAAAAGTATTATTTGAGTTATTTTCTACTTCTGACTTTCGTTAACTAACTTTTCATTGAGTTTGATAGAAATGCAGTGTTCCTGTGCTCTTGGTTGCCCTGTTTCCCTTCGAAAAATATTCCAAATTGTTTTAATTTTATTATTAGAATTGCTAATTTCAGACATAATGCACATACTCCTGGATGTTTTACAGCTTTTCTTAGTACAGTGTAGCAATATTTACAATGTTTGATTGTTTGTGGAATATTAGTCCTCCCAGGTGAAATAGACAGGCCTCCTTTCTGCTTACAACGTATTTATCTCTTCAGTAAGCCATGACGTTTTTGATGGTTTCTTACAATTACGTTTCAGTGATTTCTTAGGGAATCTGTTTCCAAATATGCTCACAAAAGTATCTGAAATAGGTCAAAATTTTAAATTAAAATCACATTTCCTGTATACTTCACAGTCTAGTTTGGCAGGCTTCCCTAAATTTGCAATTGTTAAATTCTTAATTGAATGCATTTATTTGGAATACTGTTTTGTGTTAATGGATAGAGCTACGTCACACACTGTATCTAGCTCTGCATCATGTTTAGAAAGATCATTCTTAACAGAAGAGGTTTTTATTTGATTAAATTTATCTTGGTCTATAAAAACATTACCTATCAATATGCTGCTTTGCTCTAATACATGAGTGGGAAAATCAATAACTGACGTTAAGTCGAAAGAACCATGTAATACTTCAAGGTCTGATAGGAAAGTGGACTCTTTCAGAAAAATCTACGTTGAAATCCGCACAAAGAATAATTTTCTTCCCTATGTCTGATAAACAGCACAACAAAGTATCTAAGTTTTTCAGAAGTATGTGTGTCCCTATAGTGACTTATACACAGCTACAATTATAAAGGTACAATTATTCAGTTTAAGTTCACATGCACATGCATCTATATGTCGCTCTATATAAATTTTTTAGTTTCAAAATTTTTCACACTGTGATAAGTTTTAACACATAATGCAACTCCTCTTTCTGTAATTACACGTGCTGAAAGCTTATATCAACCTACATTTATCTTTTCCATGTCTGTGACTATACGCTGTTGAGACCGGCCCGGTTCATCTACTGCACCCTCATCTTCTGAACAAACAAGATCATCTACTTTGTTTCCTAATCCCCTGATATGCTGGTGCATTATGCAAGCATTAATTAACACTGTGCTTTTTTGAGAATCTTGTGAAATATAAACATTATTATTCACTGTACTTTTATGTGAATCTTGTGATATTTTAACTGCCTGTCTGAGCGTTTCTATAAGAGCCTCTCATGAAACCTAATATCACTCAATGTTGAATCACTGGACACTAATCTTAGCCTAAACGATGAGGTTCTCTCATGAGTTTCAGTGTCCTTCCCCCCCCCCCCCCCCCCCAAGAATGTTTTACTATCATCCCAGTTAGTTTACCCTTCCCTTTCCTACGGAGATGCAGGCCACCTACGAATAGCATCAACAGGAACCAAATCTATGCCTGAAAAAGTAGCTGCCCAAAGCAGCTGATCTAGCTTCATATTGACCCTCCTAACAGGGCTGTTCATTTGGGGCAGATCATATTGCATGAAAGCAGGAACCAAGCCTCCACTTGTATGGCTCGTTCCAGATGCTATTTTTACTGGAACAAACTTAGTAGGCCTGATCCCCATCAATACTGTTTCCTGCTCCACCATCACAACATTATCTTGCTTTGTAAAACCCTTGCACAACGATCGTCCATCCTCCATCAAATTTTTCCTACCAGATGTTTCCCACAGTGTTCATCAGTTTTAGAGATTTTATCCATATCTGTTTGTTTTAATGAGAGTAGGGGCACTACTAACATCGTCGTTGAGAACCCATATGTTACGAAAAGCCACACACACTCACACAGAGACTAGAATGTTGTTGCACTGGACACTGTTAGGAGATTAGTGGTTGTGCTGCCTATTTATGGCGACATAATTTGGTCTATTGACAATTACAGTTTTGTTAAATAATTGTTACCCCAGTTAACAATTTTCTGCATTTCTTATTTACGTATACAGTGCGAGGGGGACTGCCCCATTTACACATCTGAACGTTACAAGTGGTCTGATATCACATATTCAGAGTATTCAAATCCATTTACAGAATAATTCATTTATGTACTATTTGCAATATCTTGATATGTAGAGGGACAGTTCCTTCGGTTGCGGGTATTGTATGAACATATGTGCTGCGTGATTGTTTTAGTCGTATATATTGTTTTCGAGACAGGCTGTGGTATTTAATGTATCCTCATGCACATCAAATATTTGATACTGCATGTCTTCAAAACACCCTCCTCCAACTCAGCACAACTTTCGGAATGAAGACGGAATTATGGAAGTGTATCTCTACGTTTATCTCTGAGCACAAAATTAAGTCATTATTTAAATAATAAATACATATTGCAAACCCCTTACAAACAGTCCATATGTTTCCTGATTGTGAATTTTCGGTTTTCAAAAATACTTGTAAGATCTATAAAGAAAACCGTGGGCGAGAAGGAGTTGAAAAATATGTGGACCAACTATAGATTGCACGTGCCCCAAATCAAATCTCAGAAGTATTTTTATAGGTATTAAAAATTCACAATCATAATTTTTCGGGACCATATGTATGTATGTATGGGGTTAAGAACCTGTATGGGACTTGGACAAATTACTTTACACTTATCAGTTGAATTGAAGAATGTATAATACCAAAAATTTATTTTTATATAAATTTCTGTTTTCTGGTTTTACTCTTGTGTGTGTGACATTCTTCAACCGATTTCAAAAATTTTTTGAGATTACAGTAGTGCTTGCTGGAAATTTTAGGTTTATCTCAGTTTTTCTTAACCTGAGTCAGCCACTATTTTGCTTTTCCTATGGACATCTCGCGAAAACCTGTCAAGGTAAAAAATTATAGATATTCGGGCCACACGAAGCTTATGAGCAATTAATCTTCCTGTAAACCATTTATGACTCAGAAAGGAAAAGGGGAAAATGAGGAAGTTACACAAAATATACTGCAACACTCACCAGACCAGAAAGTAAGGTGGTAAGGAACTGCCATCCAGTTCTGAGCTACGTTACAGGTTTCAAATCTAGAGCTCATAAGGGAACGTTATGTGACAGATACCCTCTGCCAAGCTCAAGACAAACAACGCGTTAGTGCTACAATCTAATCCAGTTTCCAGCACGCTGAAAGTTTCATTTCTCTAGCTCATAGGGAAGTTAACTTAAAATAAATTACAAAATTTGTACCGAATAGGCGAACATACAAGAAAACTAACTAATAAAAAGTCTTAAAAATGAAGACATACGTAATAGAATGAATCTGAGAACCACTGTTACAAATATAACAGGGCCACAATGATTGAGATGGTATGGGCGTGTATGCCGTTTTGGTGAAGGCCTATGAAGATGGTGGAACCAAGAGAAGATGCAGAGGAAATCCGAAAAAATAGTGTGGAGAGGAAGTTAGCAGAGCTATGTCAGCGTGGAATTGGGACGTGCCCCAAGTCAAATGCATTATCCACAACGCCTCGTTTGTAGCCTCTGCCACTAGAGTTTCTTTAGCATCTCTGCAATGCTCTCGCGCGGACTGTATGACCCTATGACCAAACGCAAGCGTAAAAGGGTCCTACCTGGTATGGGTCCCAGAGTGATTAGGAGTCGGCCGAACAGCTGTTTTGTAAGCCACTTCATTCTAGCACCTGCTTTTAATACCATTTGCTTTATGTGTGTCGCTCCAGATGGTTATTCCAAGATATTTTACGGTAAATGCTGAGTCTTTCCAGCTATTTGTCAGCATCGGTCTTGTTGTCCACTAGTAGACTTCTCCTTCTACGAATGCGCAATGTGTTTCCTTTATTTACGTTCAAAGTCAGCTACTGGTGCCAGCAGCATTCAACAGGTCCTTTCGCAATTCACTGCAATCTTCAGGTGTTGCTATCTTCTTGTAGGAAACAGCATCTTCCGTGAATAGCCATACGGAGCTACCGAGATTTTCTGCTGGCTAAATTACATACAGGGTGTAACTAAGTTCCCTGTATAGGCTTTGAAGAGAGATTCACTACACCGAAAGAATAAAAAAATAAGTTTACTGGTAAACATGGGCTCTGAAATGCATACCTTACGAACTATGGGCACTTGTTCATCTTCGATACTGTGAAAAATATCTGTTCTAATGCCAACTCTTGGTTTCCCACATTTTAGGAAGCGATAGTATGTGCCAAAACAAGAAAAAATATCCAGTGAACATAGGCTCTTAAATGCACACCTTAAGAGGGACGAGCATTAGTTCAGTAGAACAGATGTGTAAGACAGTAGGGGAGATGAAAAAGAATGCACAGCTCGTAAGGTATGCATTTTACAGACCATGTTTGCTGGATAATTTTTTATTTTGCAGTCCATACAATCTTGTCCCAAAATATGGAAATACAAGAGCTTGCTGCAGAACAAATGTGTTTAACAATATCGAAGATGAGCAAGTGCTCGTAGGTCACAAATTTGGCGTTTTAGTGTCGATGTTTGCTAGTATTTTATCTTCCTTGTTTTGGTGTAAGGGACCTATCCTCAATGTCTGCAGAGGCAATTTAGTTATGGCTTGCCTACTGCAAACAGTAACGCCCCTATCACACTTGCTTAGGGAACTACTGATATTATATTTGTATTTTTCTAAGTTTTCTCTGCAATATCTGTTAAATATTTATTTTTCAGAAAGCCTTTGTATAGGATGTAGGATGTATCAAAATACAGTGGCAAATACATAAAACGGCATACCAAATATTTATTTCTCGTTAGATAGGGAATTAAACAAGAAAACGGAACAACAGCTGTGGTGACAGTATTAGCTTTCAATCAACTTATAAATAAGAGCTGTGTTTAGTAAGGAATGCAACACTTTATTTCTGAAATCACGTTTCATTTATTCAGAATTCCTGAATCTTTCTATAAGAAATACCTATTTTTCATAATCTCCGATAAATTCCACGGATAAACGCCACCTTACGGAGAGGACCTGTAGACTTGCATGGTAACATTCTATCAGTCGTCATCGGAGCCAAAGTCTAGTTGCATCAGTAACCTCCCCGTCACCGAGGTATTGCCCGTCAATTGCATCCATCATTGAGCCAAACAGATGGAAGTAGGGAGATGTGACATGCAGCTTGTAGGACAGATGACGAAGAACAGTCGAACGAAGCTTAGTGAGCTCTTTTCGGGTGTGTAGACTTGTGTGAGGCCTTGCGTTGTAATGGAGATGGAGGAATAGGTTTGTATTTGTATTTTTGTGGGTTGCTAAGGGAAGCACAATAAACTTCAGAGTGGGTTTTTGCGCCATGAGGTAGACGTGAAACTGAACAACCCCTTCAGAGTCCCAAACTCACCGTAGTCACCATGATGTTATCAACTGAGAATACGACTTTGAACTTCTTCTTCAGAAGAGATGTGGTATGGCTCCAATGCATGGATTGCCGTTTTGTTTGATGTTGGAAGTGATGAAATCTTGTTTCATCGCCTGTAACGATGTTAAACAAAAAATTGCCATTGTGAGTCTCGTACCGGGGAAGAAATTCCGCGCAGAAGGTCCTTCTTTGCTCTTTATGGCGGCGCGGCGAGGACCAGAACATGCACACGGCTTTGAGTACCTAAACTGATGGACGAGTGCGTCAGCACGACCAACAGAAACGTCCAATTGAGCAACAAGGTGTTAGGTTGTAATCCTTCGATCACCTCCAATAAGAATGTCCGCACGTTCCAACATTGCGGGAGTCACACCTGTGTGCAGCCGGTCAGCACTCGGAAGATAAGATTGGTTTATTCAACCCTGTGGCGATGATGACAAATGTCCGCCCAACGGCTCGGCGTGCTTTTGTTCACTGCCAGGTCTATGTAGACGTTGTGAAAGCCCCTATGAACATCAGTGATGCTCTGATTTTCCGCCAAAACTATTTTGAAGGATACGTTTATCGCGGGCACCTATGTGAACTTCATAAAACTATACAGAGTGACGCAAAAATATTCCACGATGTTCCACAACAAGGTCCGCATTTTTTCAACCGAAACTGGCTTGAAAAACAAATGTGATGCAGTACTTACTGACCGCCCCTGATAGAAAGTATTTTTAGATGCTAGTTTATTTGCACCCGCAGCCTGAATTCGATTTACGTATGCGCCATGAAATGTTTATCTCATTGTCTCTCCGTTCTGTCCACAGGCAATTAAGGGAGTTCTTTTGAGTTTATGTGTATAAATTAATATGGAAAGTGAGAGTGTCCGGCGTCACAGTGGGTTGATTTATGTCATCAAGTCGGCTGGCAGCGGACACAATGTCGGCAGGTGGACGCCACGTCGAGGCACGCGCCGCCTGTTGTGGGTGGCGATCTAATCCCGACCCGCGGCCGTGTTAATTGGCTATTGGGCACGGCCGCGGCCGCGCTGCGGGGAGCCCGGGTCATCACACGCTCTGTCGCCCCCACGGCTGTCCGTCTGGTCCCGCAGCGTCACGTCACAAGCCACTCAGCTACGTGCGCTTCGTTGCCCGTCCTGCTTCGTTATCGCGGGTTCTTTCATCTGGTGAGCTACCTGCTCGCCGCTCCTGATGCCACTAGTTGCCATTTCATAATGCTTCCATAGCCTCACCTGTGTAACAACGTATTACTTACCCAATCAGAGACGAAACAGCCGTTCTAACGAGACGAAGACCATTATACTCACCGAGTGGATACTAGTATGAATGTTATCTTCAACGAAACAAATTCTAGCAGTATCATACAACGTATTTTATTATGACAAAGCTTATATTTTTTATGAGATATGAGGTGTGTGAGAAAAGTAATGAGACAGATTTTCTTTACCGATCTTTTTTTTTTTTTAAGGAACAACAATACTTTCCCTTTGAAATTAGTTCCTTTCGGCAGCTATAGACCGATGAAGTTGTTCTCAGTCTTGGTAACAGCGCTGAAAGGCTTCAACTTGTGGTGCCTTTAACATGTCTGTCACATCCTTTTGAACGTTCTCCGAGATCCTTTACTAAAGTCGTTTTGAGACTTTTACATTTTCGGAAAAAAAGTCACAAGAACTCAGATCAGGTATCAAGGGCTTGTGGAACAACAGGAATGCCTTCTGACGTCAAAAATTTCGTGATTGATTCGGAGTAGGTATTAAAATCCATGGAGAAGAAATAAAAACCTTAAGGTTCGCCGATGACATTGTAATTCTGTCAGAGAAAACAAAGGACTTGGAAGAGCAGTTAAACGGAATGGACAGTTTCCCTAAAGGAGGATATGAGATGAACATCAACAAAAGCAAAACGAGGATAATGGTCTGTAGTCGAATTAAATCGGGTGATGTTGAGGGAATTAGATTAGGAAATGAGAAACTTAAAGTAGTAAACGAGTTTTGCTAATTGGGGAGCAAGATAACTGATGAAGGTCGAAGTAGACTGACAATGCCAAGGAAAGCTTTTCTGAACAACAGAAATTTGATAACATCGTGTATAGATTTAAATGTGTGGAAGTCGTTTCTGAAAGTATTTGTATGGGGTGTAGCCATGTATGGAAGTGAAACATGGACGATAACTACTTTAGATGAGAAGAGAATAGATGCTTTCGAAATATGGTGCTACAGAAGAATGCTGAAGATGGGATTGGTAGATCACGTAACTAATGAGGAGGTACTGAATAGAATTTGGAGAGAAGAGAAATTTTTGGCACAAAATGACTAGAAGAAGGGCTGGTAGGTCATATTCTGAGGCATCAAGGGATCACAAATTTAGTATTGGAGGGCAGCGTCGAGGGTAAATATCGTAGAGGGAGACCAAGAGATGAATACACTAAGCAGATTCAGAAGGATGTAGGTTGCAGTAGGCACTGGGGGATGAAGAAGGTTGCACAGGGTAGAGTTACACGGAGAACTGCATCAAACAAGTCTCCGGACTGAAGACCACAACAACCACAACAACTACAACATTTGTCCATGTGACATAGGTCGTTGTCATGATGCAGCATCCCCCTGTCAGCAGTGTCCGGTCTCACTCGATTCACGCATTCCCTGAGCCTTTCAATGACATCTTTGTAGAACAATTGGTCGATATTTTGTCGTGGAGAAACAAGTTCTTTAATCATGACACCGCTACTGTCCAAGAAGCAAGTACACATCGTTTTGATCTTTGATTCGCTCATTAAAGCTTTTTTCCGTCGATGAGATGCTTCAGTGCACCACTCTTCATTTTGCCACTTGTATCAGGGTCGCATTCACAAATCCCGGATGTCAGCTGTGATCAAATGACTGAACCATTTCAGATCATTGGCTATGATCTCAAGATTGTTCGTCTACTCAGTTGCGACGTTTTGGCACAAACCTTTGTATGTGCAAAACTTAGGTCAAAATTTTATGTACAGTGTAAGATTGTAAGTTTAACAGAACACTCATTACCCTTACTATTAAACGTCGGTATAATCTCACAACAGCACACGCACTCTCGACGTTTTTATCTGCTTCTGAACTTCAAGATCTCCACGAACATGGTTCATCCTCAACGTGTTCTCGATTTTCCGAAAAAGATTTGTGCCAGCGACAAATTTTTGCTCTTTTGAGCTTTTGGTAAGGAATGTTTCCCCACAGGCGATCTACAGTTTTTAAAAAGGTCACACATGCGGATTCTTCGTATTTAACACAGAATTTGATCGCATAACGTTGCTCTAAATTCTAAAAGGAATAAGAAAACTGTTCCCATAGACATATCTATTCAAGGTAATGAACGAAAACTTGTTTTACATACTATTTTTATAGCTTAGCTCTTATTCTGTTTATTCACTATACAAATGAAAACAGTTATCGTACCTTTACGCTAGCGTTACAATAGCTACTGCATACTCAGTTGCCACCAACCTGTTGAATCAATGAGCAAAGTCCTCTATCCGTCCTTTACGATTTCTGTAGTATCTTCCTCCCAAAAAAATCGCTCAATTTGGCATAAATGTGGTAACCCCTTCGAAGAAGAAAGGACGTTTAGGGTTTAACTGAACAGATTAGAGACAGTTATTTGTGGGGAGCGGAGCAAACTCGTGGTATACGGAATGACAAAAGAAACTTTAATACTTTATTGACACTCAGTAGTCCAACATACCAACACAACCTGAGTTGAACAGCCACACTTTGCTATAACAAGATAAATGATAATAATACTTTATCTTAATATTTAGAGGACATCCCATAAAAAAGATTCAGCAAAAGCTATTTAAATTACGCTATGCTGCCGGACGCTCTCACTTTCCATATTAAGTACGAGACTGAGAGTGATAGTTTTTTGTTTAACGTCATTACAGGCGATAAAACAAGTTTTCATCACTTCAAACCAGAAACTAAAAGGCAATCTATGGAGTGACGCCACACCACGTCTCTTCCGAAGAAATGTTCAATGCCGCATAATCAAATGTTGACGTAATGGTGACTACGGCGATTTCGGGACTCTGATGGGGTTGTTCAGTTTGACGTCCTCCCTCTTGGTACAACAACCAACTCTGAGGTGTATTGTGCTACCCATTGAAAACTCAAAAATGCAAACTTATATCTCCTTCTTCTTGATAACGTAAGACATTACTCAAGTTTACACACCCAGTAAGAGCACACTAAGCTTCGTTGGACTGTTCTTCCTCATCCGCCCTACAGCCTGGGTGCCACATCTCCGACTTCCACCCCTTTGACTCAGTGAAGGATGCACTCAACTGGAAGCAATATGTGGATGTGGGGAAGTTACTGATGCAGCAAGACGTTGGCTCCAACGTCGACTTATAGAATGGAACCATGCGAGCGTACAGGCCCTTTCCGTAAGATGGCGTAAGGTCGTCGAACACCTCGGAGATTATATTGAAATATAGGTAATTGTCGCAGAAAGATTCGGGAATCCTGAGTAAAACAAACCTGGTTTCAGAAAAAAAGTGTTGCATTCATTACTGAACGCACGTCTAATTTTAATGTTAATGAAAACTAATACTGTAACGACAGTTTTTGCTCCACTTTCTTGTTTTTTGGCTTTCTTTGACCACCTTAATTTATATTACCATCAAGCACTTAACACCATTTTAACAGGTACAAATATGAAGCCACCCTCTATTAATCTTTACTCATAATGTCCGTTGTCATCATGCATGCTGAAAATTTCCAAGCTTTTAAAATTACAAGAAAATGTATCTTTCACAATTACTGAAAAGAATGTAAACTTACAGATCAGTTATTGCTGGGACGAACAAATAATTACTAATAGTTACCACTCCGTTGACCGGTGAATTCCCGTAATTATTCATGCTCTCTCCTTCTGGTCTCAGCATCAACAAGGTACATCGAGCAGTACAACGTATGATATACCGGTATATCAGCTCCTTGTACGATTAAGTGTTATTACATTCACGGTTGTGTAAATGAACGCTCTAGTTCCCAAGACTCGGTATGTCCATCTTTTTAGCGATAGTTGCGATGTCAAATTAAACTCCTTTCAGTCGGTAATTTTTAACCCTATTTTATTGGGCAACCAGTTTCAGCGTTTTACTGCGCCATCTTCAGGCCCCTGAAAGACGTGTAGAAATAATCTACCTCGCTTGTGATCACAACTTGGGCCAGCAATACTAGTAGTAGTATGGGAGCGAGGGGCTTGTTGTAACAGGGGTAAGTAGTAACAGGCTCTTTTTACTAGGATCTTAAACTTGATTAGCGTATTTCTCTGACTCGATTTGACCTATAAACCGCGCCGCATCATTTTGGCATAGCTAGCGTCCCACCGGCCGGCGCTGTGAGCGGAAGTGAGCACGCGCTTCACTTTTGCCAGCTAATATAAATTTGTACTGTCGTAACATTTTGGTTTGTGTTATTATTATCGACCAATTGCAAATTTTCTATATCTTTTTTACATTCAGATTTATCTATCTCTGATAATGTGTAACAGTTTTTCATATTGCTACATAGTGTAAATAGTTATCTTGATAAATGTTAAAAATCATACCATGGGGGTTAGCTGTAACAAAATCCCGGGGCTTGTTGTAACATGTTACAACATGCCCCACGTTATGATGTAGATACCTACTTTTTTTTCCTCTCTTCTAGAATGAGGGTGTATAAAAGAAGGTCAGAGCGGGCCACACAAAGCCAAGAAGTGTACGAGTTAGCGGCAGCTGAAGTTGTAGGAAGAAAAATGCAGTAATCGGAAAGCTAGTCAGACTTTCGGATTATGTCACGTCTCTCTTTATAGACATATAAAGAAAAAGAATAATAATGAATGTTTAAGAGCTGGTTATGTTAAGCCTAGACAAGTATTTACTACAGAAGGAGAGGGTAAGATGGCTTCCTACCTACCCAACTGGCCTTTGAATGCTGATATTTTCCAAGACTCCAACTTTGCGCCATCGTCCAGACCCTACACAAGAGCCAGATATCGTAAATCTCACAGAAAATTTATCATTGAATCTTGAAAATCCAGAACTATTAGATTCTGCCGCTGAATTAGATATCAGCACCACGGAAATTATAAGCCAAATCGAAACTGCGAACGAACCAACTCCCAATTGCTCTAGTCTACAAAAACCTTTTTCGCCCTCTAAGATTAGACCTCTACCAAAGGCGCCACCAAGAAAAACTAATACAAATAGCAGACGCAAAAAAAAAAATCTACAGTGCTGACGGACACTCCTGAAATAGAATCTTTACAAAAGGAATATGAGGAAAAGATGAAGAAAAAACGGGAAAATGATGATAATATTAAAGGAAAAGGTAAAGGAAAGGGGAAGGGGAAAGGCAAAAGTAAATCAACAAAACATAAAACCGGAGTGGACAGAGCTAAAAACAAAATTTATGTTCAGATTCAGAATCTGAATCAGAAGAGTGGTGTTGTTTGGTATGTCGTGACGCTTACAGAGATTCAGATAAGGAAGATTGGGTCGAGTGCTGCATTTTTAAGATGTGGGCACATGTAGGATGTGTTACAGGAGACACTATATCTTTTATTTGTATTAATTGTAGCTCAGACGAAGACTGAATTTAATTATAATAAAACCCGCCATATGTTGATTCGAATGTAAGTGCAATACTTTGTTAGATAGATATTAAAAGAGATAATTACGAAGCATACCTTAGATATCAATAATTTAATTACTTACTGTGATCGAAAGTGCCATGATGATTGTAAGTAGTCTTTAACTAAATAAAACTGTTAATTACTTAATTTTTGGGTGTTGATCACTTAAAAAGTGTACTGAAGTTGATTTTTGATTAGAATTACGTAATACCTCCTTTAGAAAGGTGTCAATTTTGTTAACAATAAACTAAGAATAAATGATTAGAGGTAATATTGTTGTTTTTCTGTCGTTACTATTTGCCCCGGTAGACGTTACAACTTGCCCCAAGCACGAGGTAAGTTGTAACACCGCACGTCTTCTATCAAATAATTGAGTGTAAAATAACGACCAATTCTTGTGGTATTACTTTTACTTGTTTTGGTAGAGGATAAGTTACAGAATCCATCCATCTTTATTTAGTAACAATTTCATCAATGGATCTCAAGATATATTAGTTTTCATGAAAATTGTTGCAACAAGCCAATCGCTCCCCTAGATATTTGTTACAGTGACCACCTCAGCCATCCACATTCCCAAGAGTCCCTAGCTCAAAGGCTTTCTCAGTATCCCATCACAATTCCAACAGAAGCACGTTGGTAACACAGTGCCAGAGCACCTTTCAACATGACTACTTTCTGTAGCGAGACTTAAAACCCAGAACTCCTGGTTCGAATGGTCAGAATGCATATATCTCCAACGTAATCGACAAACATTTCCTGTCTTCTTCATTCCGCACAGCGACCCTCGATCTGGACCACCACCGGCACCCCACAGAGTCAAACACTGTCTCGTCTCCTCCGCCTCGCCTGCAAGACCAATCTACACTCCTCCGTCACTGTGCGTGCAGCGTGTCTCACCGTAGCTGAACAGAGGCCACTGTCCAGTAAGTACTGGCTCACCTCTCTTCTCGTTCGAATCTTGATCTACGGATTATATTACGCACTCCACACTGAATGTCTCTGGGAGAATTTCGCTGGAGACGCCTCAGATTTGATAGCAAAAACTGGCCGTATAACATGGTCCGTTAACGTGCGGTCTCCCTCATGCTCATTAGACATGGCGCACAAACCCGGATTCAATCACTGGAAAGAAAATCTGCTGTGCCCTCTCAAAGGAACGATCACGGCATCTGTATGGAACGATTTGTAAAATCACAAAAAACCTAAATCTGGATGGCTGCACTTGGATTTGAACAGTCGTCCCCCGAGTGCTAGTGCACAGTGCTAACTGCTACCCCACCTCGCCCAGTGGTAATCACTCGGGCAAGAGTCCTGGTTATAATTTGGATGTTCAGAAGTTCCCGCCCAGATTGCCGAAACAATGCTTCGTCAAAGCAGCAGAATGTTAGTGAGCTTATTTTGAAGAAACAACAAGCCGGCCGCTGTGGCAGAGCGGTTCTAGGCGCTTCAGTCCGGAACCGCGCTGCCGCTACGGTCGCAGGTTCGAATCCTGCCTCGGGCATGGATGTGTGTGATGTCTTAAGGTTAGTTAGGTTTAAGTGGTTCTAAGTTCTAGGGGACTGATGACCTCAGATGTTAAGTCCCATAGTGCTAAGATCCATTTGAATCACTTTTGCAGAAACAATAAGCCGCTAAACAGCAGTTCACGCCATTTCTTTTAAGCGGCGCTGCGCAGCGTAGTCAGTGAAGAGTTTGGCAGAAGGCCGCTGCATTTATTGATACAATACGTGATCAAAAGTATCTGGGCCGCACTAAAAGCTTACGTTTTTCAGTGCTTTGTGCTGCCGCCTACTGCCAGGTACTCCATATCGGCGACCTCAGTAGCGATTAGACATCGTGAGAGAGCAAAATGGAGCCGTTCACGGAACTCACGGAGATCGCAAGTGGCAGGTGATGGGATGTCACTTGTGTCATACGTCTGTACGCGAGAATTCCACACCCCTGAACGTGAACGGACACGTACAGCACAAAAGCGTGCAAGCTGACCTCGTCTGTTGACTGACAGAGACCCCTGACAGTTGAAGAGCGACGTAATGTGTGATAGGCAGATGTCTATCCAGATCATCACACAGGAATTCCAAATTGCATCTGAATACACTGCAAGTAGTTTGACAGTTAGGCGGGAGGTGATAAAACTTGGATATCATGGTCGAGCGGCTGCTCATAAGCCACACATCACACCGGTAAATGCCAAGCGACGCCTCGGTTGGTGTAAGGAGCGTAATCGTTGGACGACTGAACACTGGGAAAACGTTGTGTGGAGTGATGAATGACAGAGTGTGGGTACGGCGAATAACCAGTGAACGTCGTCTCCCAGCGTGTGTAGTACCAAAAATAATATTAGCAGGCGATGGTGTTATGGTGCGGTCGTGTTTTTCGTGGAGGGGACTTGTTCCCCTTGATCTTTTGCTTAGCACAATCTCTGCACGTGCCTAGATTGATGTTTTAAGCATCTTCTTGCTTCCCACTGTTGAAGAGTAATTCGAGGATGGCGATTGCATCTTTCAACACGATCGAGCACCTGTTCATAATGCACGGCCTGTAGCGGAGTACTTACACGACAATAACATCCTTGTAATAGACTAGCCTTAATCCTATAGAATACCTTCTGGGTGTTTCGAAACGCCGACTTCGTGCCAGGCGTCACCGACCGACATCGATACCTCTCCTCGGTGCAGTACTTCGTGAAGAATGGGATGCCATCCCCCAGGAAACCTTCCGGCACATGATTGAACGTACACCTGCGAGAGTGGAAGTTGTCATTAAGGGTAAAGCTGCCCCAACGCCATACTGAATTCGAGCATTACCGATGAAAGGTGCCACGAACTTGTAAGTCATTTTCATCCAGGTGTCCGGATACTTTTTATCACAGTGTATCTCCTCTGGGCATAACGTTGATCTCAAAACACTGCTGAGAGTCGCAAAGGATCTCATTCAAACCTGTTTCGGTGTTACAGCGCACCATTATCAGCCAGCTGTGTATCTGTGGGTGATGATTTTGATACTGGGAATCATGCGCAGTTTCTGTAGAAAATCAAACACGTCGGTGTACACTAAATAGAAGCTTCGTATCACCTACGAAGCTACGGTTGTAGTGAATCCACTCAATTTATTCAGGAAATCGGATGCTCCGTCCGTTAATAGTGAAACGCATGTCCCACCAAATTTTTTCCTGAACCATGATTTGAGTTTCTCAGAACCGAACGTCAGTGTAACTGTTTTATATCATCAATAGTCATTCGTCAAAATAAAACACTATGCACCATTTTAGAACTGAACTCTCATTCATCACATTTCCATCAGTTCCTTTATCTTACTCAGTTTATTTATTTATTTATTTATTTATTTAAAGTTGGATGTTTAGGGCCATCAGGTCTTCTCTTGCACAGGATCAGGATTTCATACATACAGCACTTTTTTTTAAATGCTAGTTAGTAAGAAACAGAACTTTAACGTGGCAAATATTATTCAAATGATCCGAATGTCCACAGAAAAAATGTGAGGAATTATTTAATACTTTGAGCAGATAATGTTAATACTAGGAGTCCTTCTACTACTGCTGCTGCTACCTATGATAATTAGGGTAATAATAATAATGGCAATATTGGTAGAAAAAGATATAGAAATAATTTGTGTGTATAAGAAATATTTTTCTGATATAGCGAGTTGTGTGCAAAACTAATTTAAAGTGTCTGCACCAGCCAAGAATAATGGGAAATAAGGAATATCTAGTCTGAAAGAAGTATGTACAGGAGTAATGAGTTATCCTACATTGTGTGCCTAGTCTGATAATGTACGCAGGTCGGTACTGAGATCCCTGATAGCTGTCTTCAGATTTATTGGTTTTGCACTTATATACAATCGGAAGTCACCAGCCTACATTTGGTAAATGCAGTACGACAGAATAGTTGACACGTCATTGACATACAAGAAAAAGAGTAATGTCCCTAGCACCGAACCTTGGGGAACACGTGTCACCATTGTGACTTTACAGTGCCGTATGTGACGCAATTCTTGAGATGCGACAGGTGCGAACGAGTTATTGCACTGCACTTAGCGAGAGACATTGGCTGCTAAGTTAGGCAAGTAATATGTCGAAGTCTACAGTGTTAAAGGTTTAGCTGAAGTCTAAAAAACACTTGATAGTCGCCTGTTGTTCATCCAGGTCAAATTTCATGTCATCTGTTAACTTTATGAGGGCAGATGTGCTGCGAAACTTCATTGAAACCTCTTAGTAGGGTGCTTGTAGTTAGGTACGTTTCAGGTGATCATGGACTATAACAGAAGAGGAAGAATGAAAATAGGTAGGTAATCAGAGGATGCTGTGGTAACGATCATTTTAAGTAGTGACTTTACTAGACGCTGTTTGCACGCCACACGTGAAACACTTGCGTTTAAGAAACGGTCTGTCTGTAAGTTTCGACAGAGTGGTCTACTTTTTGCATTCAGAAACCATGTCAGACTACGAACCTTACACTTGCTGGTGGAATGGTTCCAATGGCTCTGAGAACTATTGGACCTAAGTTCTGAGGTCATCAGTTCCCTAGAACTTAGAACTACTTAAACCTAACTAACCTATGGACATCAAACACATCCATGCCCGAGGCAGTATTCGAACCTGCGACCGTAGTGGTCACGCGGTTCCAGACTGTAGCGCCTAGAAACGCTTGACAAGCCCGGCCGGCGCTGGTGGAATCATTAATTTTGTCGCAGATTTTAAAATCGCACAAATAAACAGTAAACGACCGTTCCTGGTGGTTGTAGCGTCGCACATAAGCTAGCGAGTAGGGAGGTCTATGAATGGGGAGAATTTCACTGCACATACAAAAGAAACGTTCTTCAGGTTTACATTGATACTCGTACAGGGTTTAGACATACACCATTTTTACCTGAGAGATGGGATGCAAATATTACCTCAGAATGCTAACGCAATTCACAATGGCGAGCCATAGAAATATCAAAGGAAAAACCTATAGCACTGGTTCTACACAGATAGAATGTGTGTCCACACCTATAACTTACCTGTGATAAGCTAAAGATTTACAAGCAAGCAGAAGAAACAACACACTTTGTGAATAGCCTTTTCTATTTACACTACTGGCCATTAAAATTGCTACACCACGAAGATGACGTGCTACAGACGCGAAATGTAACCGACAAGTCGAAGATGCTGTGATATGCAAATGATTAGCTTTTCAGAGCATTCGCACAAGGTTGGCTCCGGTGGCGACACCTACAATGTGCTGACATGGAGGAAGATTCCAACCGATTTCTCATACACAAACAGCAGTTGACCGGCATTGCCTGGTGAAATGTTGTGATGCCTCGTGTAAGGAGGAGAAATGCGTACCATCACGTTTCCGACTTTAATAAAGGTCAAATTGTAGCCTATCGCGATTGTCGTTTATGGTATCGCGACATTGCTGGTCGCGTTGGTCGAGATCCAATGACTGTTAGTAGAATATGGAATCGGTGGGATCAGGAGGGTAATACGGCACGCCGTGCTGGATCCCAACGGCCTCGTGTCACTAGCAGTCGAGATGACACACATCTTATCAACGGATCGTGCAGCCACGTCTCTGTCCCTGAGTGAGCAGATGGGGACGTTTGCAAGTCAACAACCATCTGCACGAACAGTTCGACGACGTTTGCAGTAGCACGGACTACCAGCTTGGGGACCATGGCTACGGTTACCCTTGACGCTGCAAAACAGGCAGGAGCGCCTACGATGGTGTACTCAACGACGAACCTGGGTGCACGAGTGGCAGAACGTCATTTTTTCGGATAAATCCAGGTTATATTTGCAACATGATGGTCGCATGCGTGTTTGGCGACATCGCGGTGAACGCACATTGAAAGCGTGTATTCGTCATCGCCATACTGGCGAATCATCCTCCGTGAAGGTATGGGGTGCCATTGGTTACATGTCTCGGTCACCTCTTGTTCACATTGATAGCACTTTGAACAGTGGACGTTATATTTCAGATGTGTTACGACCCGTGGCTCTACCATTCATTCGATCCCTGCGAAGCCCGCATCTCGTGGTCGTGCGGTAACGTTCTCGCTTCCCACGCCCGGGTTCCCGGGTTCGATTCCCGGCGGTGTCAGGAATTTTCTCTGCCTCGTGATGGCTGGGTGTTGTGTGTTGTCCTTAGGTTAGTTAGGTTTAAGTAGTTCTAAGTTCTAGGGGACTGATGACCATAGATGTTAAGTCCCATAGTGCTCAGAGCCATTTGAACCATTTTGGTCCCCGCGAAACCCTACAGTTCAGCAGGATAATGCACGACCGCATGTTGCAGGTCCTGTACGGGCCTTTCTGGATACATAAAATGTCGACTCCTGCCCTGGCCAGCAAATTCTCCAGATCTCTCACCAACTGAAAACGTCTGGCCAATGGTGGCCGAGCAACTAGCTCGTCTCAATACGCCAGTCAGTACTCTTGATGAACTGTGGTATAGCGTTGAAGCTGCATGGGCAGCTGTTCCTGTGCACGCCGTCCAAGCTCCGTTTGACTCGATGCCCAGGCCTATCAAGACCGTTATTACGGTCAGAGGTGGTTGTTCTGGGTACTGATTTCTCAGGATCTATGCACCCAAATTGCGTGAAAATGTAATCACATGTCAGTTCTAGTATTATATATTTGTCCAATGAATAGCTGTTTATCATTTGCATTTCTCCTTGGTGTAGCAACTTTAATGGCCAGTAGTGTATGATGTTACTGTTGTCATAAGGCCGTTAAAAGTAATATTAACAGACTGAAACATGGGCTATAGGGAGTTTGCTATTTAAATTTCTGGAATTTGTACACATTTTTTTTGACTAAAATGTTGGGCAACAGTTTTGAATTTACCGAGTATTCACACGCAGTCTTTGGTCAGAGTATCTATGTCTCTGGGAAATGTTTTTGTCCTCGCTGCTCGGCAGCAAAGAGCGTGGGATTTCTGTTATTGCAATAGTGGTGAGACAGACGCCGAGCAGAGAAGTCATGCCAACGTAGATGTGAAGTTTAGAGCATATGCTTGTAAGTAAAATGATTTATGTTTGAATACTGTGAAACACAAGAATAAGATTCCGAAGATGATTTAGAATGCAATGAGATGTAATGATATTAGAAAAGTGTATGAAGGGGAATGAAGGTAATATTTTTTATTTAGTGGCATTGCAGTTGAGTGTAGTTTGCAACCAACCAACTAAGCCTGTACGAGTTCAAAAACCAAAGAAAAAATCTTTGTAAAGGAAACTCCACTTGGGCGAGAGCTCTGTTCGGTTCGTGTGTCGGGGAATCTTTTGTGAATTTTTTAGTCAGATGTGTACACTGCTCCCTGTAACATTTTGTTCGTAGTTAATTTTTGCGCTGCGCTTATAACTTAATCATTCGTGTTATCTTTCCCATACAAGTAATACTTAATACTTAATTTTGAACATGTGTTTTCTTGCGAACATTATTCTTTATTACGATGCGGCGCAGGACGGTAAACAGTAGTTCTCATACAAGTATCTTCAATCATTAGATATGTCCAACAGAAAATAATACTGCTATTTCTGACAAATTATTGTATTATATTTCAGAAAATCAGACAACCTCGACAATGCCAGATGTAGATTCTTCCCTCACGGACAGTCACATATACAGAAAAGTTACCGAATTAGGACAGCAATCTGTTTCGAAGTCTAAATATTTCTTACATCAATGATGCACCTATTTCAGCTTTATAAGTTTTAGATTCTAGACTGGTGGAATCCCCCACAACACAAACATTACAAAGTAAGGTCACAACAGAAGTATACAATGAGAAACGAACAACCCTCTCATTACACAGTGATTAACGGCTGTTCTTGACAAACTAACAATTCTGGGATTATGCTTCAGATTTTGTTCGTAGAAAACAACAAATTTTGGGAAACATATTTTGACAAAAGACAACAGAAAATTAACATCATTCTCGCATCTCAACTACAAGAATGTATTGGCGACATATTTTGACACAAAACAGAAAGAAACTAAATTGTAGGTAGTCAGCTATCAAGTCATATTGACCAAATATTTCCAAAGCACAATGAAACACTTCAGAATTAGCAAACAGTACATGGACACGAAATTAAATAAAATTTCTGACCATTTAGAAGAGCTTGCAGAAAATCAGACATAGTTGGCAGACTTTTTTTCACAACGAGTTATTGACGTAGATAATCGGCATATTAAGGAAACTGTGCAGAATCAGAAAGATTTGCTTCTCAAGAAAATAAATAAAGTAGTTTCCAGTGGTGCAGTCTCAAGAATACCACATAGAACAGTCATTTGTAATCGGGAATTAATAAAGTCGACAATGCCACTACGACACTGTTGTAATCTCTAACAACAGAAATTGAGGATGTTTCTCAGAAAGACGAACAATTAGAGCTCAACATTGACTCAAATTCGGCGGACACGCTTCACACACCTTTTACAAAAACGAAATAATTTCTTTCATTACATCGTTTTCAACAGGACTGGCAGACAGTGAATAACATCAACGGCCAGGAGATTAACATATTAAAAAGTAATCTTGCCAACGTTGCGAAAACTATGTCATATGAAAAAAAACTTTGCGATTCTTCAAATACTTTCCATGCACAGTCAGATGGATTTTCATCCGAACAAAACGCAGACAGAATGAGAAGAATCCGGGACTTTGAAACAGAACAGCGACAGTCGCAAACGTTTTACAACGTGAACGATCAACAAAATTCTCCAACACAAGAGGGATTCGATTATAAACATTTCCTTCCTGTAAGAAAAGTTTTTAAAAATGGAAGTACTGCCTTGCATCCATTAGATTGGATCCACCAATTCTCTATTTCTTTACTTCCAGCTTGGTTAGTAATTCCCAAATTAGAGGTCATTTGTACTTTTTTAAAAGGTGAACTCGCCATGCGTATGCATCCACTAACCAGATAATGCTATTCAGCTGAAGAATTCCTGAACGCATTTGTAGTTGGGTATTGGTCGGAGACGACACAGCGACGCGTCAAAGATAAGTTAATCAGCATAATCAGTTTTGAGAACTCGAAAATCAGGACAGTTAGTAATTTTTTGGGTGCATGGTGCAACAGAACCAGTGTTAAACAGAGCCACACCGTCAGTCATCTCTCATTCAGCTTTGTGTCTCAAATCTCCCTCGTTATTTACGTGTTCTTTTACTCGCAGGTCTACAAAAAGGAAGTATTAATGCATTCCTGGACCCTCTTCAGTTACTTGAAATTCAGCAATTCGACTGTTCTCTCGTTAACAAAAATATCTCCCAAAATAGCATAGGTTTCAATGAATGACAGGAATCAATGTTATAACAGATCGTTTTATAACAGACGCCACAGACAATACGGCAGTAGTCAGCGGTATCAGAATAATTACAACAGGCGAAACAGTTTTTACGAACAGCCTCAGAAGAATAACAACCAGACAAACATTTTGCTGGTTAACAACTAGTACTTTCAGCAGCTAGATAATAGCAACCACAGATCGTCTCAGCAAAATAACTGATCACGGCAGAATTACAATAATAATAATCAGGGAAACAATTATGTTCATCGAAATATTGAGTTACATTCCAATTGGCACGTGCCATACAACAGAAGGTGCGACAACAGACAACAGAACCACAATCAGAATTACTGATACTGTAACCGCAATGACAACAAGCAAAATGACAGTTATGGACAGCAAGAACACTGCGTAATTAATGAAGCAGATAGTCGCTTCCATTCTCCTGACAGACAGCGATTGTAAGTTCAGCATACTGTAGATGTCTGCAGCAAAACGACATCTACATGCAATGTGAATCCAATAACAGAACGTATTATTACGTTCGAAGACATAAGAGACGTTTTATTACACAAGCAAGAACAGCCGCTAATGTGTACAATCCGATTATCAGTAAACAAACTGATTCGCGTAATTTTCACTGCAGTAATTGACTCTGCATCTCCAGTTCCAGTGATTGTGATGCAACATTTAATAAATGCAGTACGAATAATTCTTGCTCTTCATTCCCATTATTAAAGACTAAAAGTTAGAGGAGCAGTTTCTGGAAAAGTGCAGATATACGTACTTAAAATTCACTATTCGTGGACACGTATTTTATACAAATTTTTAGACGTGCCACCTTTAAGAATTGAAGTTGTGCTAGGTATGGATTTCTTGACAGAACATAAAGCGATTTTGGACTTAGACTCTTATTTTGAACCACGCAATAATAAAGAGCAAGTTGCATTACAATTTCAGCAGAACATTTCAATTGAGGAACAGTAAATTAACAGATTAGAGCTTTCTTCATATACATAGAATACACATTGACCTACATAATTTTTCACTGCCCCATCATTTTCTACCGATAATGCAGATGAAGAATATAATTTCGACGTTATGTAGACAATTGTGGAGCAGCAACAAACTAAAAAAGGCAACTGTTACATTTAGTTTTACAATGAGAGTCACATGTTTTGGACAGTGTACCCGGTACTATGCGAGAACTTGTTTGTGAGTTCCAAGTAAAACTTTATAAGACTTCAGTTTTAAAGCATTACTCAGAGGGTTTTATTTATAGTGACGAAGTCAAACAAGAACTGGAACCCATGTTCGCTCAAGGCATTATTGAACACGCGGCAGGTACATTTATCAGCCCATTACACCTAGTTCCCGAAAAAGACGGATCGTTGAGGTCTGTGTGTGATTCACAACAGATTACTGCCATTATAGTTACAGAAACAGATACACCACAAACATTTGATGAATTGCTACAAAAGTTTCATGGAGTAACAGCATTTTCGACGCTAGATATAAAGTATGGATTTTGCCAAATAGAACTTCACTTCAGTTGTCGTTAATATACTTCCTTTTTATGTTTCGATAAATGTTATCATTTCTGCGAATTACCTTTTGGCCTTACCACATCTTCAACAACTTTCATTCGTGGAAGGAATATTATTCTTCCACCAGATATAAAATAAAGGATCACAAAGTTATGTCGATGACACACTTAGTGCGGAAGCAAGTTGGTATAAAGACAACAGTACCTTGTATCACTGTATACAATCACACTCCAGGGTATTACAGTTAATCTACTTAAATCAGAGTTTGGTAAATCACCTATTAAGTTTGTAGACCAAATCATCTCTGTTGATAGAATTGAACCTGACTCAGATTAAATTCAAGCTATCCGGGACATTATTGTTCCCACAGCTAAAAAGAGAACTACGAAATTTTCTCTTCTTCGTCAATTTTTTGGGCGTTTGATTCAGTATACAGCTTTGGATATACCAATAATTTGTCAGCTAAGTGATAAAAACTGAGATTGGTCTGGGGATGATCAGACACTAACTGAATTTCTGAATTTGAAACTTACTTTGCTGAATGCCAATCTATTATCACACCTACGTCTTTCCAAGGACTTTTGTATTGCAACGGACAGTTCGAAAAAGGATCTTGGCATTCATATTTTCCAGGAAATAGAAGAACAGGGACTGATCACCACGAAAAGTATTGCCAGTCGTATACTTTCCCCAGTAGAAGGAAATTATTGTATTACACAACTGGTTACGTTGTCAGTCATCTTGGTTTTTACAAAATTTAGTTCTTTCTTGTATGAAAACACATGATAGTGAATACAGGATGTCGTGCTATTCAGTCCCTCATGTCCGCTAAATTGCCACGTGATCGTCTGGGACGATGGAAACTTCATCTACAGCAATTCAATTTCACAGTCATCCATATTCCAGGCACACAAAATGTAGTCGCTGATGCTTTATCAACATCTCTTACTGGTTCTCAAACGACTGCTTTCATACAATTTTGTCAGCGAACCTTCAGTCCCATTTACATGCAGCAAGTTGCGTTTGAAAACCTTGTGCCTTCTGCTTTAAGGTTACTTGCTAGCGAATCTACTTCAAAAATTCGATTTTTTCTGTCTTAATCAATATTTGATGTTTTGTGAACAAAATGGTACTTAAATGAATCGATTCGGACATCGGTAACATCTTTAAAAACAAATTTAAATATGTGTCGGTATGCGACAACGACCTTGTTTCCGCTGCCGTCGGATGTCAAATGTCGTCATTATTATCTTGCCACTTCGAAAAGGTACATTGCGTAATATATTTTTGAGTTGGCAGCCCTGTTAGTACACACGCTTTCCGATGATCCTTTGTTTTTCTTTGTATGTCTACGGTTTTCGAGATTTGTTTGTGTTCAAACTTCTGTACGTTGTTGAGGTGTTGGTGCTGTGTCATTCTCGGAAGTAGTTATGCCTTCAAAAGAGTGTTTTGGAACGGGAAAACATAAGTTTTATAGTAATCGGTTCACTTCGTTGGAAAGTAGAGACTGTGTAATTACATTCACAAACAAACTGGATGTTATGTTGACTCTGCCAAGTGTCTCAAGACAAGCTAAAATATGTGAGTACCCAGAGTGATAATTCTATAAAATATGATCAAAACACTGTAACGGAATGTGCTTCCATTATTGTTGAACTGAGTGCTTTATGTTCACTTCTAAAGAATGCTGTTGTGTATCCCCTTTGTGGAAAAGGTGGTATTAAAATCGTCGAAGATTTTGAAGGCAGGAAAGGTGTGACTAGTAGGTTACAAGTGTTTTATGGTTTATGTGGGGTATAGTAACTAAAACAGGCTATTCTTCTAGATTAATCAAAGGAAGAATTTAACACAAAGATCAGACTTGCATAGGGAATGAGATGTATTGGGAAGGACAGAAAGGCGGCTGAAACATTTTGTGCTATCATGAATTTGCCACCACTTACAAGATTTTAGAAGTACACACAGTTACTGCTTGAAAGTCTTGGTCAAGTGAGTGCTTTGTCAACACAGAAAGCAGTAGAAGAAACTGAGTTATGCAATGAAGATGACACTGATATAGCAGCAGACTTTGATGGGACATGGCGGAAGCGTGGTCACCTATCATAGAATGGTGCTGTCACCACAACATCTCTAGAAATTGGAAAGGTGATTGACGTAGAAAGTATGACCAAGTACTGCCGTGGTTGCAAAGGAAATAACCAGGATTATGTTTGTGTGCAGAATTTTTCTGGGTATAGTGGTGGAATGGAATCAGAGGGAGTTCTCAGAATACCTCAAAGGTCAGAAGAGAATTATGGTGTACGTTATGTGAAGTACCTTGGATACGGAAACTCTAAAGGGTTCGCAAATGTGTTGAAAAAAATGCCTTATAAAAAACTTTGTGTTCTGCATTATGGCAGGTCTTTCCATGAGGGAAGCCTCGTCAGAGAGGTCCACCGCATGAGCGTCTAGGTAAGTGATTCCAGTGGGGGTTTCCCGTTCTCTTCCACTGGTGATGATGAAATGATAATGCGGACAACACAATCCTGAGCGGAGAAAATCTCCGACTCAGCCGGGAATCTAGCCCAGGTCCCTTGGCGTGACAGACTGCCACGCTGACCACTCAGCTATTGGGGCGGACATATGCCTTATGGAAGAACTGTAAGAATTGAAAAGTTAGAGTGTGTTGATCATGTCCAAAAGAGGATGGGCACACGTTTAGGTAAGCTTATAAAAGATATGAAGGGGAAAAAGTTCAGTGATGGCAAACCAATTGGTGGTCGGGGTCGTCTTACTAAGGAAGAGGTAGATAAACTGGTGCTCTATTATGGTTTAACCATAAGAAGGAATCTAGACAATATGTGGCCATGAAGAAAGCAGTATGGGCTACTTTGTTCCATAAAGTTTCTACGGATGACCATCCACAGCGCACTCTCTGCGGCAGTGGTGTAGGCACATGGTGTGGATACAAAAAAGCAACAGCAAGTGGTGAGTCTTATGCACACCATCACTCCCTCCCATTTGAGGTATCGGAAGCAATTAGGCACATACACAGGGACCTAAGCGACACCAAAACTATTGTTTCAACCATGTGGTATGGGAACGCCAGCCTAAAACTGTATTCAGAAATCACATTATGTAGTTAGACCCTCATAAACTGTATGAAAATTCTTACTCTTTTTCCAGACGTTCACTGGCAAGTTACCTAAAAAGGTAGTGCCGTAGACGAGGCTACGGATCCAGTATGGAAGAATATCAAGCGATTATGACATAACAAACAAAATTTTCCTAACAGACATCATTACCTGGTACGAAACCCCAATTAAAACTTGCCAGTAATACTTGGCTATTCCGTATGCCTGATGATCTTGTCAACAAAGCGATATAGTATATACGTGTGGCATATGCTCAGTACGGAACGGAAAAGTGTTACCTCATACTTCGTCAAACATTCTATTCCACGAACGTTGAGAAGAGAATAAAGCGCGTTCTGGCGAAATGCAAACTCTGAAAGGCAGCAAAATATTTCAGTACATCACATTTAACTCGACTTTTCCCAATTATCACCACTACATTAGGTCATTTAAAGGCGGTCGATCTCTACGGGCCTATTCCAAAGAGCAAAAAAGGTTTCTCGTGCATATTACTTGCAGTTGAGCTAACATCTAAATTTGTTTCCCTTACGCCATTTTGCAGAGCTGCAGCTAAAATTGTTTCAGTTGCATTCACTAAGAGTGTTTTATCGCACTTAGGGCATGTAGAAAAGGTTATATCTGACTATCGACCACAATTTCGTTCCGCAACTTGGACACGTAATTAGCACAACAGAAACATTACACCCGGTTTTATTTCCAGGTACCACGCTTCCTCCAGTCCTTGTGAAAGTATAATCAAAGAGACAGGAAAACTATGTAGAATTTATTGCCACAAATGAAACACTTAATGTGACAGATGTATTCAGATTTTTCAGGAGGCAATTAATTCAATTCCTAGTGATTCAACGTTACTCTTGGCACGTTTGATTTTAAAGAATAAAAATTCGTGAGAAAATAAGAAACATATTTCGTTTCCCACGTCACAGCGTTTACGTAGTGGTGAAGCAATAGAAATTGCAATTATTAATGTTAAAAAGGCCGCTGAGAGGAAACAATGCTATAAAAGAATGAAGTTTTAGTTCGAGCACACCCATCCCCTCGTAAAGCAAATTGCAAGCGTCAGAAATAGCGGACCTTTAAGTATTCGACGAATTTACCATCCCAACTTAGTACATCCTGAAACCCTCAGAACGAAATCTTCCAGAGCTCTTCATCACATCACCAATATAAAACCGTTCCTTGAATCATTATTTTTCTTTCATTTTGCTAATGATCAAACAATGCACAAATATATAACACTCATGTTGTGACAACCACTATTTCGTTTCTTTCACATGAAGAGTTGTACTTAGTTAGCATTTAAGCTATTTCTACAGATTTTCTTTCATTCACATATATGCGTACATAACCAATATTTTTGCCTCATACACTACTATACGTATAATCCAATTCGTATGATTATTTTCTTGTAATAGATGATATGATTGTTACAGCGTCATGTTCTAAGATAATTGACCTAGATCTTTACAGTCCATCATTTTACAAGCAAAGCTGACGTAAAAGAAGACAGCAATAATTTCTTACATAAAGACAAAGGCATCCCAGAAGAAGAAAGCAAGATGAGCAACTGCAGCATCGAATTTGGCGCGTCATAATGCTTTTTCTCTTACAGGCTAACTTATAGATCTATGCAATATTCGATTTCAGACAGGATTTTTTTGCCACAGTTGATGACTTCATTACTAGTGCACATTATTGTCCCACACAATTTCCTTTCACTTGTGTATACTTCCTCCAAACGATATATAACCTTTCGTGAGTGCTCTTAGTAACGATGTAAGCAACATTTGTGACTTAACTTTGCCATACGCAAAATTCATTCCGAAAAAGTCTTGCCAGAGAAGACATGGGGTAGTGAAACAGATCTTTTGACAGTTTTCTATTCGAAATTCCGGTATCTCTACGTGCTTAGAATGTCTCAAACCCCAGGCGACATTTTGAATTTGCTGATAATTTGCACGCAGACACTTTGGTCAGAGCTGCTGTGTCGCTGGAAAATGTTCTTATCTTGTCATCGATGTAGATGACATTCCATTAGAACTACTGATAACCTTGCGACAGCCAACCCTGTAAAAACTGTACCGTCTCATGAGCAGGATGTATGAGACAGGCGAAATACCTTCAAACATCAAATAATAATTTCAATCCGAAAGAAAGTAGGTATTGACAGATGTGAAAATTACCGAACTATCAGTAACTATAAGTTTAATAAGTTACGGCTGCAAAATACTAACGCGATTTCTTTACAAACGAATGAAAAAACTGATAGACGCCGACCGCGGGGAAGATCAGAATGCATTCAGTAGAAATGCTGGAGCACGTGAGGCAATATTGACCCTACGACTTATCTTAGAGGATAGATTAAGGAAAGGCAAACCTACATTTCAAGCATCGGTAGACTTAAAGAAAGCTTTTGACAATGTTGACTGAAATATTCTCTTTCAAATTCTGAAGGTGGTAGGAGTCAAATACCGGGAGAGAAAGGCTATTTACAATTTGTACAGAAACCAGATGGCAGTTTTAACAGTTGAGGGGCATGAAAGATGAGCAGTGGTTGGGAATGGAGTGAGACAGAGTAGTAGCCTACCCCCGATGTTATTCGATCTCTATATTGATCAAGCAATAAAGAAAAAAAAACTCTGGCGTAGGAATTAAAGACCATTGGAGAACAAATAGAAACTTGCAGGTTTTCGGTCAACACTGTAATTCTGACAGAGGCAGCAAAGGAATGGCCAGTGTCTTGAAAGGAGGATATTAGATCAACATCAACAAAAGCAAAACGAGGATGATGGAATGTAGCTGAGGACATTAGATTAGGAAATGAGACACTTCAAGTAATAAATGAGTTTTGCTGTTTGTGGAGCAAAATAACTGATGATGGTCGAAGTAGGGAGGATACAAAATCTAGACTGGCAATGGCAAGGAAAGCGTGTCTGAAGAAGAGAAATTTGTTAACACCGAGTATGGATTTGTCAGGAAGTCATTTCTGAATGTATTTGTATGGAGTGCAGACATGTATGGAACTGAAACATGGACGATAAATAATTTGGACAAGAAGAGAGTAGAAGCTTTCGAGATGTGGTGCTACAGAAGAATGCTGAAGATTAGATAGGTAGATCGCATAACTAATTAGGAGGTACTGAATAGAATTGGAGAGAGAAGGAATTTGTGGCACAACTTGACTAGAAGAAGGGATCGGTTGGTAGGACATATTCTGAGGCATCAAGTGAAAACCAATTTAGTACTGGATGGCAGTGTGGAGGGTAAAAGTAGTAGAGGGAGACCAAGAGATTCAGAAGGATGTAGGTTGTAGTAGTTACCTGGAGATGAAGAAGCTTGCACAGGATAGAGTAACATGGAGAGCTGCATCAAACCTGTCTCTGTACTGAAGACCACAACAACTACAACAACATGTGTTGTGTCTTCAGCTTAGTGTGCAACAATCAGAAGAAACATTCGTTCGATATATATTTGCTGCGACTAAAAGACAATGTCATCACAGTCAATCACACAAATTTTTGTGTAGAGAAACTAATAAAATAGTAACACCATAAGTGTTATTTTTTCCCAAAGTTAATGAATTCATTACTAGTGCACATTATGGTCCCGTACAATTTCCTTCAACCTGTGTACACATCCTTCAAATGATATATAACCTTTCGTGAGTGCACCTGAGTGCCAATGTAAGCAACATTTGTAACTTATCTTTGCCATACGCAAAAAAGATTCAGCAAGAGTCTTGCCAGAAGACATGGGGAAGTGAAACAAATATTTTGGAAGTTTTCTATTCTAAATTTCGGTGTTTGTATGTACTTAGAATGTCTCAAACTCTAGGCGACACATTGAATTTTCTGATTATTTGCACTCAGACCCTTTGGTCAGAGCTGCTGTGTCGCTGGAAAATGTGGTTATTCTGTCATCGATGTTTGGCAGCGAACAGCGTGGGAGTTCTATCGTTAGAGGATTAGTGAGATGGACGCCGAGCAGAGGACTCTTGGCAATGAAGACTTAAAGTTAAGTGCATCGTGCTAAAGTAAATGATCTGTGTTTGAATATTGTAAAACAGAGGAGAAAGATTCTAGATGTGATTTAAAATGAAATGCGATGTTATGAGATTAGAAAAGCATATGAAGAGGAACGAAGGTAATATTTTTTATTTTGTTGCATCCTTAGTTGAATGTAGTTTAGAACTTTGAATTTTTCATTAAATATTGAGTAATTTTCGCTGTATGATACTTTCCATGTTTATTAATTATCTGTCTAACATTTCTTAGCGTAAGAATTTGATATCGCTGTTGCCCTTTGACAGTGCTTATGAGTGTTGCAACCTGAATTTAATACAAGTAATAATATATCAGATAATTTAGAAACAGTTTTCTAAGGAAATATTTCACCTACGAGGATTATCCAAATGCTCGATCCAAGCCATTTTTATTTAAAGAGTTTCTCACTCAACAATGTGTACAAAATATTAACTTGTCTGGACCATTGGATTAATATAAGCTGTCAGTAACTGTAGTTAGGAATTTGCAGCTGGTACATTGAGAGCAGCTAACACCACGTTTCCAAGCAATTACATGAAGAGGTAAGTTATTGTTATTTCAGGATCAGTTTGCTACGAAAACTATCAACATAGGGACCACTATGTTTAATTGAAGAAATTAATAGTAAAGTCCAAACATAATTAGTTTGCGTATTTGTTTATAAAAATTATAAAACAGAGCCGAATTCATGTTCTATTCGTTCAGGTATATGCATTTGGTTTCTCTCGCAGTTGGAAGTGCACAAAGTCACACAAAGCTAAAAAACAGAAAAGTCACAACCAACCAACTAAGCCACTTAAAATTCAAAAACAAATGAAAAAAATATTTTTAGAGGAATCTTTCAAGATAAACTAGTACATGATGATTTCGTGACGGGAAGAAACGAATTTCTCAGACACGGTACACTTTTAAACTTCTGAAAAATTTGAGGAGCCACATTTGGTCTACTTTGTTTAAACGTTTAAGGAGCTGCATGTGGCCTACTTTGTTCGATTAATCCTCTGTCTCTTGGTAAAGTTTTTTACTAGTAATAGGTGATGAATGTGGCAGAACTTTCAAGATATTTAGGCATTAATATGGACAAATTTTTGACCGGACAATTACAGGAAAGGCAAGTTGTAGCTCTCACGTAGCTTATTCTTCTCCATTAATCCCATCTTTACCAATGTCGGAATTGCTTAACTATCAGCAGTTTCATATATCCCTTAAATTTCCCCTTAAATGACTATTTAGCCAGTTCATCGCTCAGCTAAAAGGGGTCAAAGAGCCTAGGGACATAATTGAAATTATCTACAGTGGCATACATATGTAATGTAGACTTACGTTTCAACAACTCTGAATATTTACTTCTCCCACCTCAAATTTATTCAGCTATTCAGTGTGTTGGTAACCATCATTTGTACATCACAGAAATCAACTACCAGGCCACTTCGGAACCAAAGAAACAACTCAGATATATCACTGCTGGCTCATGTTATGCGTTGCATTAAACCTTGATTGCTATTCTGTGCCGCGATTATGCTTTTATCCTCTCTCTCTGCGAGTGGCAACAGTGTATCGATATTCGCACCTTGTACTATCTTTGGCCTGGCGCTTATAATTGCGGCTGTGTGGTGTGCGATCAGTTGGTCGGTTGGCGTGGAGCAGCGAGTTTGGCCGAGCCCGCTGGCGGCGTCCACGCGCGGTCGGAGTGTGAGGTGCTGTTCTCATTACTACGAGGTCCGTGGCTCACCGATCTTGGACACCAAAGTTGAGTTTTCACTTAATCTACCAACAAGCCACGACTGTTCACATTGTGTCGTTTGGATTTCGTTGTCGGCTGTTGGGTCATTCCCGCGATCAAAAACGTATGTTTTCAAGCTGGCAGATTTTACCCGCCATCCGGTGGAGTTTAACTGTACTTGGTTATTTTGAATTGAAGTGCACCAGCGGAATCTTCTGCCTTGTGGCCATTAACGTTCCGGTTACCTGAACTGGCCGTTGACGTAAATTCAGTCAGTGTATTTTCCTTATCGCGTTGTCGCTGCCTAGCACGGTGTGTAGGTTGACAACTCAATGAATAGTTAGTTGTGGGTGCCAATACCTTCTGCGTTGTTCCATTGAATTCCCCGTTGTGTGCTGGTCGGGTGGAGCAGAAGTTATCTTGTCGGTGGATCCGTTGACTGTTACGGTTGTTTCGCCCTTAAGACGTGAGATTGTCTGGGCCTTCAGCCTAAATTAAAGAACTGTTTTAAGGTAAGGCCTTTGGCCTTTTTAAAATTTTAATTTTGTTTGAGTCTTAAGTGATGGGCCTTGAGCCGATGTTAGGTTAAAGTTGTCTTGCTCTTAAGGTCAGATTGTTTGGGCCCTCAGCCTAATTAAAGAACCCTTTTAAGGTAAGGCCTTTGGCCTTTTGAAAATTTATTTTGATTTTAGTCTTATGTGATGGGTTTTCAGTCGATTTTTAAATTACATTTGTTTTGCTCTTAAGGTATGAGATTGCTTGGGCCTTCAGCCTAATTCAAGGAACTGATTTAAAATAACACCTTCTGCCTTTTAAATTTCTGATTTTGATATGAGTCTTAAGTTATTGGCCTTCAGCCGATTTTAAATTAAAGTGATCTTGCCCTTGAGGCATGAGATTGTATGGCGAATCTTTAAGCAAATCTGCCATTGTTCTCTGGTTTGAAAATAAAATGCAACCTAATAAAACATAGCTCACAGTGATATGCACGAAACACATTGGAGCGTCCTCTGCCCGGAGCAGGAAGCCATTCGTCATAGTGCTGGGGTCTGTAAGGAGACGAGTAAGGAGGACTTCATATCTCCTGCGTGGCTGAAAGAAGGTAAAGCAATGCTGCTTTTCGGGCTTTAGTAGAAGCAGCTAACTGTCTGTCACTTACAGCCACTCTTCCACCTCAACAGCGAGGCGAAAGGTTGCAGGGGATGGCACACGAAAATGAGGATCCTTACACTCCTCGTTGGTAGCCACATCCGCCCTTTCGCTCCTCACAGTACCCATATGCCCTGGTACCCAGCAGAAAGTCACCTCCTTCTTCAGCCTTCCTAGGCAGACTCCACACCAAGTGACACCAGTTCACACTTTGTGTGGATTCCAAAGGGCGTTGTTGCCCGTGAACGATCGGTAAAGAGGCGTTGCATAGCTGGCAGGCAGTAGTTTGGTATGTTGTGGAAGAGCAGGTAGTGAGGAACTTAAGCACCTGACTCAAACTGAGCAGTTGCTTCCGTGTCATAAGTGGTGGTTTCCCAGCCTCACAGCAGAGGCGCTGCCAGAGCCCAGGGACAGCTTAATCCCTCTATGGCGAATAGCGTCAATAAACTTCA
The DNA here is from genome assembly GCF_021461385.2 of Schistocerca piceifrons. Taxonomy (NCBI): domain Eukaryota; kingdom Metazoa; phylum Arthropoda; class Insecta; order Orthoptera; family Acrididae; genus Schistocerca; species Schistocerca piceifrons. The sequence goes on from NC_060144.1 coordinate 244,118,955, forward strand.
GCTAAAGAGGCACAAGTGGTCAGGAGCAGCGTCTTTGATTAGTAATCAAAACTACCTCAGTCACGGGTTGTGAAAGATGGCAGAGGAGCGGACAGAGGTTCAGGGCACTTTCATGTCCTAGGGGTGGGAATCTGCCCCCAAAGGTGGAAGAATCAGCAGTGACCAACTTTATGAAGATGCAGAAGGCAATGGAAACCACTGCATTAAAGTCACATAACTTGTATTTACAGGGACTTAACATCTGAATCGACCATGAGAAAATGACTGAATAATCAACGAAAGGATAACGTTCCACGAATGGGGGTGTGAAATGTCAGAAGCTTGAACGTGGTAGGGTAACTACACTCCTGGAAATTGAAATAAGAACACCGTGAATTCATTGTCCCAGGAAGGGGAAACTTTATTGACACATCCCTGGTGTCAGATACATCACTTGATCACACTGACAGAACCACAGGCACATAGACACAGGCAACAGAGCATGCACAATGTCGGCACTAGTACAGTGTATATCCACCTTTCGCAGCAATGCAGGCTGCTATTCTCCCATGGAGACGATCGTAGAGATGCTGGATGTAGTCCTGTGGAACGGCTTGCCATGCCATTTCCACCTGGCGCCTCAGCTGGACCAGCGTTCGTGCTGGACGTGCAGACCGCGTGAGACGACGCTTCATCCAGTCCCAAACATGCTCAATGGGGTACAGATCCGGAGATCTTGCTGGCCAGGGTAGTTGACTTACACCTTCTAGAGCACATTGGGTGGCGCGGTATACATGCGGACGTGCATTGTCCTGTTGGAACTGCAAGTTCCCTTGCCGGTCTAGGAATGGTAGAACGATGGGTTCGATGACGGTTTGGATGTACCGTGCACTATTCAGTGTCCCCTCGACGATCACCAGTGGTGTACGGCCAGTGTAGGAGATCGCTCCCCACACCATGATGCCGGGTGTTGGCCCTGTGTGCCTCGGTCGTATGCAGTCCTGATTGTGGCGCTCACCTGCACGGCGCCAAACACGCATACGACCATCATTGGCACCAAGGCAGAAGCGACTCTCATCGCTGAAGGCGACACGTCTCCATTCGTCCCTCCATTCACGCCTGTCGCGACACCACTGGAGGCGGGCTGCACGATGTTGGGGCGTGAGCGGAAGACGGCCTAACGGTGTGCGGGACCATAGCCCAGCTTCATGGAGACGGTTGCGAATGGTCCTCGCCGATACCCCAGGAGCAACAGTGTCCCTAATTTGCTGGGAAGTGGCGGTGCGGTCCCCTACGGCACTGCGTAGGATCCTACGGTCTTGGCGTGCATCCGTGCGTCGCTGCGGTCCGGTCCCAGGTCGACGGGCACGTGCACCTTCCGCCGACCACTGGCGACAACATCGATGTACTGTGGAGACCCCACGCCCCACGTGTTGAGCAATTCGGCGGTACGTCCACCCGGCCTCCCGCATGCCCACTATACGCCCTCGCTCAAAGTCCGTCAACTGCACATACGGTTCACGTCCACGCTGTCGCGGCATGCTACCAGTGTTAAAGACTGCGATGGAGCTCCGTATGCCACGGCAAACTGGCTGACACTGACGGCGGCGGTGCACAAATGCTGCGCAGCTAGCGCCATTCGACGGCCAACACCGCGGTTCCTGGTGTGTCCGCTGTGCCGTGCGTGTGATCATTGCTTGTACAGCCCTCTCGCAGTGTCCGGAGCAAGTATGGTGGGTCTAACACACCGGTGTCAATGTGTTTTTTTCCATTTCCAGGAGTGTAGAAAATCTGAAAAGGGAAATGCAAAGGCTCAATCTAGATGTAGTGGGGGTCAGTGAAGTGAAATGGTAACCAGAAAGGGTTTACGGTCAGATGAATATAGGGTAATACCACAGCAGCAGAAAACGGTATAACAGGAGTAGGATTCATTAGGAATAGCAAGTTAGGGCACAGAGTGTGTTACTGTGAACAGTTCAGTGATAGGGTTGTTCTAATCCGAATCGACAGCATACCAACACGTACAACGGTAGTTCAGGTATATATGTCGACGTCACAAGCTGAAGATGAATAGGTAGAGTAGGTATTTGAGGATACTGAAAGGGTAACATAGCAGGGAGACGAATATCTAATAGTCGTGGGAGACTGGAATGCAGATGTGGGGAAAGGAGTAGGAAAAAAGTTTACTGGAGGACATGGGCTTGTGACAAGGAATGAGAGAGGAGAAACACAAATTGAGATCTGTAACAAGTCTCAGCTAGTAATATCGAGTATTCTTTTCAAGAATCACAAGAGGAGGAGTTATACTTGGAAAAGGCCGGGTGATACGGGAAGATTTCAGTCAGATTACATCTGGTACAGGAATGTAAGGAGTACCCAGGGGCAGATACAGACTCAGATGGCAAAGTAGTAGTGATGAAGAGTAGCCTGAAGTTTAAGGTGTTAGTCCGAAAGAATCAATATGCAGAGAAGTGGAATACAGAAGTACTAACGAATGACGAGATACTCTTAAAGTTCTCTAGGGCTATAAATATTAGTAAGGAATGGCTCAATAGCCAGTACAGTAGAAGAGGAATGGATATCTCTAAAAAGCGCCATCACAGAATTCGGAAAGAAAAACATAGGTACAAAGAAGGTAACCGTGAAGAAACCATGGTTAACAAGAAATACTTCATTTGTTCGATGAAAGGCAGAAGAACAAAAATGTTTCGCAAACTCAAGAATACAATAATACAAGTCGCTGAGGAATGAAATACATAGGAAGTGCAGGAAAGCTAAGACGTAATGGCTGCATGATAAATGTCAAGCAATCGAAAAAGAAATGATTATCGGAAGGACAAACTCAGCACACACGAAAGTCAAAGCAACCTACGGTGACATTGAAAGCTATGGTGGCAACATTAGGGGTGCAATGGGAATTCCACTGCTAAATGCAGATGAGAGGGAGGATAGGTGGAAAGAATACATTGAAAGCCTCTATAAGGGGGAAGATTTGTATAATGTGACACAAGAAGAAATAGGAGTCGATGTAGAAGAGATAGGGGATCCAGTATTAGAATGCGAATTTGAAAGAGCTTTGGAGGACTTATCATCAAATAAGGCGGACGGGATAGATAACATTCCATCCGAATTTCTAAAATCATTGGGGAAAGCGGCAACAAAAAGACTATTTTCCTAGGTGTGTAGAATGTACGAGTCTGGTGACATACCATCTGACTTTCGGAAAAATATCATCCACGTAATTCCAATTATTGCAAGAGCTGACAAGTGTGAGAGTTATCACAGAATCAGGCTTAACAGCTCAAGCATGGAAGTTGATGATTAGAATAAAGTACAGAAGAGTGAAAAAGAGAATTGAGGATGTGCTAGATGACTATCAATTTGGCCTTAGTAAAGGTAAAGGCACGAGAAAGGCAATTCTGACGTTGAGGTTGATAAGTGAAGCAATACTAAAGAAAAATCAAAACACTTTCATAGGATTTGTCGACGTAGAAAAAGCGCTTGACAATGTAAAATGCTGCAAGATGTTCGACATTCTGAAAAAAGTAGGGGTAAGCTATAGGGAGAGACGGATCATATCCAATATACAGTACAACTTCAAAGACGGAATAATAAGAGTGTAAGACCAAGAACGAAGTGATCGTTTTAAAATTTGTGCAACACAACGATGTAGCCTGTCGCCCCTACTGTTGAATCTGTACATCGAGGAAGCAATGCTGGAAATAAAAGTGAAGTTCAGGAGTGGAATTAAAATTCAAGAAGAAAGGATATCTATGATACGACTCGCTGATGACATTGCTATCCTGAGTGAAAGTGAAGAAGAATGACATTATCTGCCGAATGGAATGAACAGTCTATTGGGTGCAGAGTATGGACTGAGAGTAAATCGAAGAAAGACGAAGCTAATGAGAAGTAGGAGAAATGAGAACAGCGAGAAACCAGCGAGGAACTTGATATCATAAGTGATGGTCACGAAGTAGATGAAGTTAAGGAATTCAGCTACCCAGGTACTAAAATAAACAATGACGGACGGAGCAAGGAGGACATCAAAAGTAGACTAGCAACGGCGAAAAGGGCATTCCTGGCGAAGTGAAGTCTACTAGTATCAAATATAGAATTTAGTTAGAGGAAGAAATGTTTGAGAACGTACGTCTGGAGCACAGTATTGTAGTGAAACATGGACTGTGGGAAAACCGGAACAGAAGAGAATCGAAGCATGTTGTGCTACAGAGGAATGTTGAAAATTAGGTGGACTAATAATGTAAGGAGTAAGGAGATTCTGGGCAGAATCGGAAAGGAAGGGCATATGTGGAAAACACTGATAAGGAGAAGGATCAGGATGGTAGGACATCTGTTGAGACTGAGGGTATGACTTCCATGGTATTAGAGGGAACTGTAGAGGGCAGAAACTGTAGAAGAAGACAGAGATTGGAATATATCCTGCAAATAACTGAGGACATAGGTTGCAATTTCAGGTAAATTAAAAATACAATGAGCTTTGCTGAAAACTGAAAATCCATCTCAATCTAAGTTCTGCGATTTAATTTGCAAGTGTAGAGTTGCTGCTGCAACACTGGGGGAGGAGCAGAAAAAATCACCAGCTGCTCCAAAAATAAGGAGCACTGTACAGGACTGCTGACAGTAGCCATGATATTGTTTATGCCCATCTCAACACTATCCGATAGCACGTCACCAACTTAGGATGAGTAAAGCACTTACATGGGAATGGCTGTGTAGGAAACACTGCTGAACAACCGTTTCTAGCAGGTAAATCTGTCGACAGTGGTCTGACGTCTACTGTACCTACACTGAGAGCGACTAAGGAGCTGCCCGGTCTACAGCGTCCAGACGAGATGGCAGATAACCATTCGCTCGTTAAGGCGACACGTTTGGTCCTTACTTGGTTTAATGAGAGCTATAGAAAGTGCCTCTGTCCACGAGTTGGGAAACTGGCCTACCTCCAAATAAAATTAACACAATCGGAAATTATTTCCTTTGATATTGCTGATAAATGTCGAAGCACGCTGTACCGGATTTGGCCGCGACCAGGTGCAGCTTGGTTCAAATGGCTCTGAGCACTATGGGACTTAATTTCTGAGGTCATCAGTCCCCAAGAACTTAGAACTACTTAAACTTAGCTAACCTAAGGACAACACACACGTCCATGCCCGAGGCAGGATTCGAACCTGCGACCGTAGCGGTCACGCGGTTCCAGACTGTAGCGCCTAGAACCGCTCAGCCACTCCGGCCAGCCCAGGTGCAGCAACACTAACCCAAGACAGTGCAGGATCTCTCTCGTGCGAGGAGAAAGAGCAGTTGTAAGACTCATAATTATTGATCTAAATTCCCAATGGACTCTCTCCAAGGTAGTAGAGTAGAAACGGAACGCCGAATCCTGGCTGGCATTGACGGTAGTCATTTTAAAATCCTCTGCTATTGTCGGACGACATCTCCGGGTGTTGCTTGGAAACATCGTTCTGTGTTTAGTGGAAATCCTCCCGCTAGCTTCCATACTATGTCAGAACAAGTGGAACTGTTGACAGAATGCTGGGACACTCCATTGCTTTCCTTGATGTTGTGTTGAGCCCTGGTCCTTGCCAATCTAAAGGCAGCAAGGTTCTGCTGCAGTTGTTCGGCACTTAAATCAACGCAGAGCTGCTGATATTACTGAACAGCACACATCAGTTGATTAATGTGCAGATTACATCCAGAGATGACCTAAAGACCTCGGGTTGGAGATGTCAGCACCATGGTGGATCACTCCTGTGATGTAGCTGAGCCACTCCTGGACGCTGTCATCTCGTTCAGACACAACTAGGTGGCTGTACAGCGTCCAGTCTGCTCTGCTTATCATCCATCGTGGCTGTGTCCTTTCAGGGAGAGTTCCAACCAGTATGTGAATCTGTAGTGGAAAGTGATCGCTGCAGTGAAGGATACTAGCGGCTTCCCACTGAACCGCGCGAGGGCAGGAGAGCAAACACAGAGGTCTATGGCTAAGGATGAGCCAGTATCAGCACAGAAATGAATGGAGGTATTGTTGTTGAAGGTGTATACCTCGTGAGACATGATGAGGCCCTCGAAAAACAGACCTGAGGGCAAGGAGAGTTCGAGCTTCACTATACATGATGGTTATTCTATTGGAAGAAATTGTCAGGGGAGTGGTTCTATGTCTTTTACAGCCACAGAGTCTAGTGCATTTTACAGAAGTAAATACAAAAGGGGAACACTGATTTCTAATAGACATGAACTTCAGCTGCGACTGATTTCAGGTCAGTAGCCAGGGAAGCAGCAGAGGAGTGGTGTGCGTTATTGACAAACTCTGCAACTATTCCTTTGAATCTTTGCCCTCGTGGGTCATCCTTGAGCTGAAGGGTATAGCCTCATAGTACAGGGGTATCAGACGCTTTAAAATGCGCCTCCTGCCAACAAAATCATAGGTGGTGTTCCTGTGCTGCTAGTTTCGTTTCCATCAAACATCTCCTGAATCCAATAGTGTTCCGCTGTAGTGTGGAAGCGATATATCATCGGGGTAGCAATCTCATCACGCTGCCTTTCTGCCAAGGAATGTAGACCATAGTGGATGGAATAAAATTCGTGTCCACCCAGAAAATACCAACAATCGCTGTTTGTACGAAATATTCGCATCTGTGGATACTCACTGTTACCTGGTTTGCACAATGTGATCTGCTATAAAGGGTCAAAATGCAGGTAAATTGGCCCTTGGAAATCATCATTGGATCCTGGACACGATATTTAATCTTATTTTATTTGGTTCTTTAGTTTTCAGATTTCATCTTATAATAGCATTTATGCACCACCCTCAACGATTTATTTGAGGTGATCTCAAGATTTAAGTAACGCCATAGTTTATTATCAAAAATATATTAATCTTAATACAGTAAAAGACAATAAGAATGACATAAACAGTACAGGCATGTTCCCTACTATACAATACTCTCGGTTTCCCGAATATGCCAGAGTTGTGAGAATCACCGTTATCTCGCTGAACTTTGAACAGAGACACAGTGACCGTGCAAATTGAGAGAGCAGCCACATTCTAGCCTCCATGTTTCTCGACTGACTCCTCTCTTCCACGTATCGGGACACGACTCTCCTCTATCCATCTTCCCATAGACTCGTTTTTCGCGTATCTGAAAACGAAGGTTGGTGCTATCTTCCTGTCTACAACACGCATCCATCAGTCCTTTAAAATGTTCCAGTGCCGCCTACTGGAGTAATGGTTATATAGGCTAGAGTTCTTGCCTAAAAATGGCGAAAAGGTGACGGGCGAACGCTGCCATGTGTTACTTCCATCATGGCACCATAACTAACACTCCAATTGGTGTTCATTCTGCCAGCAACTAGCCTCGTATGCAGGGCCTACGATAATGTAAAAGGCTTGATACGTACCTAGAAGCCGACTAAGCTACAGTGCCCATACATGAAGTAGGACAAAGCTGTTAAAAGTTTTTTAGGAAAACCAGGAGATGTTTATCTTCCCAATTATGCCACTTCGCAAGTTCCCGGTAGCTGTCATCTGCTAGCGGAGTTACGTTTTTGGAATGAAGGTCTTTTTATCTTTGCCACCCACTGACCATCATAAAAATCATCGATAGCAAACCATCTGGTGTTTCCCATTTCGTTTAATATGAGAATAACACACCACTTAGCGGAAAATGTGGGGCAGACCATGACAGTAATGTTTATGAAAGCGAATAGCATTGTAGTGACTTTATGTATTGACTTCTAAGTAACTTCGAATCTGAATTATATTTAACATGTTGCGAGTCCTTTTCTCTTTTTAGTTTACAAAGTGCGTGGGAACAGGACCGAATACTGCTTCTGGGACAAGCACAGCAGTGTCTGATGTAATCAAAAAAATCAGCTTCTTCAGGAGATAAAGAAACAAGGCTTGAAGCAAAAGAGGGTGTATCCTGGGGCACAGTTTTTTACTTTTAAAGTACCTCAGATATTAGGATATTTGCTGGACATCACAAAGACGGAGCACATTCAGTACCGCTGTTTCTTTTTTTTCTTTCCCTTTTTCTGAGAAGGAAGTGGAAATCCGAAATTCGCAATTTAATATTATGCCCTTTTTTGGGAGAATTTTTATGCAAGAAGGAATTATACCATTGGCAGTCTGAATGTTCGTATGCAGTGACTGATGAGCGTGTCCTGTTTGGTGGGAAGAAGAGAACAGGCTTTACGATTAAGCGGGAAAATAGAGAGTTCTTAATTGGACGAAGATGCGGACTGATCGAAGAGTTCATCGAAAGGCAGGTAGTCATGGATTTGGTGTGCATCTTAGCAGCCCACTGGTGTCTAGAGTTTGTGCTGCTGGAAGAGCGACGCACGCCCTGTAGCACAGATGACACGATGACACCTTCCTGCATGTCTCATACTGAATATGCCAACCTCCACTTTATGATCCGCACCTGGTACCATATATGCTTCATATTAATCATTCTGTTACGCACAATAAATTCAACTTGAGTCTTATAGGCGTTTGTGGCTCTAGATTAACTTCCTTGGTCAGATCAAACATTTTAAACACGTACGGTATTTTGCAGCTTGTCCGCCTGCGCTCCTTCCACCCAAGCGACTTTCATCCCCTCGGCAGGAGGCGGCCACCCCACCTGAAATTCTTCCCAGTTTCTGCAAAGAGCCGGAGGGACAGCCCTTGTAGGTCATGTCACTGAGCCTCTCAGCGAGACAACAGTCTCGTGGTCACAGCACTCTCCGTTTCCAAAGTTACTCAAGGAAGAAGTTGCAAGTACGCTGTAGCAAGTAATTTTATAGGAAAATTAAGAAGGAAGTGAACTCATCACATCCAGTCACATCGCGTCAAGCTAATTCGCATGAAGCTAATTAATCAACTGCGTAATAAGACATGCATAAAGAATGACGAGAGGCGAGCAAAAATATTTTCCGCGTTTTAAATGGCACCGAGTTCCCCATTTGTGTCACTAATAGTATATGTGTGTCACCAGCTCAGACATCAGATCCACACCACAGCCATTAGCCACGATATCGAGGACCATTTACAACAGTTGTAGTACAGCTTGTTTGAGGATATGATCCAATGGCTTGATGACACCCTTCCCAACTGAATCAGTGCATGTAACCAGGAGAGCGGAGGTGTAACTTTCTCTGTAAATTTGGCTCAATTTTGTAATCATTGCAGCAACATCACATACGTTCTCAACATGTTACGATTCAAACCTGAATTGTCCTCGGATTATCAGCCGGGTGGTGGCGTCGCCTTGTCACAACGTTTCGATGAGTTTCGTACTCATCATCTTCTGGCGAGAAGAATTCAACATTGGAATACGCCGAGAAAGACTGCAGTCGCATGTATTACAGTTCGTATCATTTCCTCCTTCCCTTCTGAATGCTTCATTTTTTTTGTTTTTTGTTTTAGTCGGGCCTTGTATACAGCTATGTAATTGCTACGAAACACACAACAGCATGCATGATATACTGACTGAACGTTATACACTGCATCACCAATAATAAATATTGTATAAGGACGTTTTAGGTAACGACTTAATTTTATTTACATGTGATATGAGTAAAACGTTAATATCTCGCCTATGCAGGTAGTGAAATGGATTAATGCAACGATTGACGCTTTCGTGAGTTGCGCCGTCCATCGGTGAGAACTGAAACCTCATTTTCAATGGTTTCAGCTCTTGAGGTGACTAGCAGCAGTACAAAGAAATACCTGAACAGTGATAACGTTACTGAGAGGGAGAGGAAACACTGTACAACAAAGCAAACGTGGAGAGCTCTTTTTTAGTAGCGGCTTGCTTTAGCAGCTGTGACAGAGCCATTAAAACTTCCGGCTCTTCATTTTCACTTCTCTGTGAAACTTCGTTAGTTAAATAAGAGCAGTTTCAAGCACCCCATTAAAACTACGTAGAAGGCAGTAAAGGGAGAACGTTAACACGACAAAGCAGATGTTAGTTAGATGGGTCCTTACAGTATGATGACGAGGAAACTTATTTTGTGACAACATCGTTTATCGGCAGTTCTTAAATTTATTCATCGTCACCTAAGTACCACTGCAGGTGTATCGATGACGTTCGTTGGCCGATGTCATCAAACTAATGAGAGCACGTCAGTTCGTTACTACAAATAACTAAATTACCGTCTTACACTTTGATACAATGTTACTTATCGCTGAAATCTCATGAAACTAAGCGCAATTTATTCCATACCGCTAATGAGTTTCCGACAGCAAGTGTTCCACTTCTGACTGCGTTCTCAAATTTCGCTTTTGCAGGACGCATTGCAATTTTCTTAAAATCTTAAACGTTCCCAAATCGCCCACTTCATTTTCTATGGAATTAGCTTTACAAATATCAGTGGAAATCTGATATATGGAAGTATCTGAGGTCACAGAAGAATGAGATGGTAATGCGACATTCTGTCAAATAATGCCTCCTGGTGTGTGAAGGTAGTTGTCGGAGTTAATTTATAGAAGCATGTTATAGATTCGTCATGACGTTGAAACATAAATGAGAAACTTCGGGTGTCGTAACGTACGATGATGAACGACGTGTCAAAGCGCTTAAGAAGATTTTCTAACGTGGATTTGGCGGGGCAGGAGGTGGGGGGACGCTTAAAATACCCCTCCTACCACCTACACCGTTTCTTGTGTCTTCTCTTACTTCTGGGGTCGTTCCTTTGACCGACCTCCATTCACGTGAATGTTTAGCCTGATCTGGGGTTCCAGTCCTGATGTCGCTGATGATGGGACGCTCAACTACAATGATCCTTTCTTTTCTTATAGTACGTTCACTTGTACTGCAGAGCTTTGGTTGTAAAAAAGGGAGATTAATTACAGTATTGTAAATGAGGAAGTACAAAAATCTGCTACGACGTAATTCTTCTTGCATGTATGTTCAGTTCACATTAAAACGTTCGAAAGAAAAGCAAAGTGTTCGTTGACATTTTCACTATTTCAACATGCATTGCTAAGACTGTTGCCTCGTAGCTATGCTGAGCCACGGAGATGAATTTCTAGATGTTTATCAAGGTTGATTGGGCATCCCGAATCTAATGCTGAACTGTAAATGAGAACCACAAAAAACTGCAACTAGCAAAAGAGATGAACTTCTAGAAATATACTCTGTCGGACACCCTGAAAAGGACAGTGGAGGATACGTTGTGCAGACGTTAAGACAGTAGACTATGTTACTACAAATGAGAAAGCTATTCCATTAATAGCAGACACCAAAATAAGGAAGTCATTCCATTTACACAAGATACCAGAGTCTACAAACGATATAATATTAGTAATGACCATTTCTTTGTGCTGTTAAAACATGGATCCCAACTTACAGCAAAACACGAACAGATAACCAGCACAAGAAGAAGCCTGTGCAATACATTGCTAGAGGATCGAACTTTAGATGGTTACATAGACAACATTCAGATGAAATACTAAAACGAATACAAAAAAGAACGTTAATGAAGATTGGAAAGAAACAGTAAGAGTAATACAGCTGCAAAAACTTTAACGAAAAAAATAAAATATGAAAACAAAAGGAGACTCTTAATCTGAAACCAAGAACTAGCAAACATTATAAAATGCAAGAAAACGTCTATCTGTAGATATTACAATGAAAGAAATGAGAAAAGCATGTAACGTAGCAACTACATCATGTAGTAATATATAAATGTATACCCTACTACTTTGTTTGTTTTTACTTACATTTGATAACAATAGTAATAACTAAAAGCTTCATCAAAATTTAAAGAGAAGAATTTCTCACCACCCATAAAGAGGTGTGATATAAACTATTTACTTTGTGCTCCAATTAAAGTAAGAGTGAACACTCGAAAGATCACCGGAAGGTGAACCACTGAACGTTACATGTGGAAGGCGGTGAGCTACTTAGTGCAAGAAGGCGATATTGAAGTTGCCGAAGTTACATAGGCTTGGCGTTCGCGCAGGAACATAGAAAACGTCTCAATTGTTCTAGAAAGATCATCTCACAGGTAGAGTTTTCCGTCAGCTTTAAAGTGCGCAGAACTATTATGTCCAAAGGCAATAACAGCAGTAGCCTGCTATGCAATGGGTGGAGATGTCGCAGAAAGACATAAAATAGTGCCACGACTATCTTAACTCTTCAGATTAAGAACTATATATTTTAACTGTGATTTAATGAAGGTAAAGAGGACAATACCAAATGAGTCAGATTCCACTATTTCACTTCATATGTTTTCATTTATTAACAGAGGGGGATACCTCTACTATGACTCAGGAGTGCAAATCGTATGTTCAGCTAGGGCTTTTGCACGCTCGGAAGCAGAATTCGCGATTGGGCTGGTTGAGAGGCATGCCACATAGATGAACGCAGGTCAAAAATGTTCATTTTCTGTGGTAATATAGGTACTTTCAGAGCTTCTTTGACACTGCTCCGATTGTCCGAAACAGGATCTGAGTAGCGACTGGTTATTCCGCTAATATTACGTGCAGTAACATGAGCGAATGACTCTGAATATGTACAATATACAACTGTATCGATTGTTACAACGATGGTAGGATCGTATCTTCAAGTCATTATCATGTATCAACATGATGGGTAAGTGATTTTGGTACATGGGTTATCGCTTGCGAGCCTTCTGATGTTTGTCTCTTCAGGGTTTAACCAAGGTCTAAGGCCCACTGGTCAAGTGGTGAAGGTACTGAAAGTCGACCCTTCGTTCCGTTACTCTATGGAGACTAACAAGAATATAGTTTAGAAAAACCGACCGGGCAGTGCTACAAACAAGATCAAAACAGGTGAAAGTTTCCTTATTTGTTATTTCTCCGTGTTGTAACTACACTGAAGCGTCAAAGAAACTGGTAAAGTCATGCATATTCAAATACAGAGGATCGTCCGCAGTGGTCGAACGGTTCTAGGTGCTTCAGTCTGGAACCGCCAGACCGCTACGGTGGCAGGTTCGAATCCTGCCTTGGGCATGGATGTGCGTGATGTCCTTAGGTTAGTTAGGTATAAGTAGTTCTAAGTTCTAGGGGACTGATGACCTCAGATGTTAAGTCCCGTAGTGCTCAGAGCCATTCGAAATACAGAGATACGTTAACAGACAGAATACGGCACTGCGGTCAGCAGCGCCTATATAAGGCAAGAATCTGGTGCCGTTGTTAGATCGGTTACTACTGCTGCAATGGCAGATTAACAGGATTTAAGTGAGTTTGAACATAGTGCTATAGTCGGGGCACGAGCGATGGGGCACAGCAACTCCTACGTAGCAATGAAGTTGGCATTTTCCCGTACGACCATTTCACGAGGGTACTGTGAATATCAGAAATCCGGTAACATATCAAATGACCCACATTACTGCGGCCGGAAAAGGATCCTGGAAGAACGGGACCAACGACGACTGACGAGAATCGTTCAACGTGACAAAAGTGCAACCCTTCTGCAAATTGCTGCCGATTTCAATGCTGGGCCATCAAAAAGTATCAGAGTGCGAACCATTCAGCGAAACATCATCGATACGGGCTTTCGGATTCAAAGGCCCACTCATGTACTCTTTATGACTGCGCGACACAGTGTTACGCCTCGCCTGGGTCCGTCAACATCGAAATTGGTGGACTGTAGTTGACTGGAGACATGTTAACCTGGTCGGAAGAGTCTCGTTTCAAACTCTATCCAGCAGATGGACATGTACGGCTATGGAGAAAACCTCAAGAAACCATGGGCCCTGCTTGTCAGCAAGGGATTGTTCAAGCTGGTGGAGCTTATGAAATGGTGTGGGTCTCGTGCAGTTGGAATGATATGGGACCCCTGATACGTCTTGATACGACTCTGACCGGGGTCGTACGCAAGCATCCTGTCTGATCGCCTACATCAATTCATGTCCACTGTGCACTCCAACGGACTTCGGCAGTTCCAGCAGGACAATGCGACACCGCACATGTTGATAATTGCTACAGAGTGGCTCCAGTAACACATTTCTACGTTTATACACCTCCGCTGGCTATCAAGCTACCCAGACATGAACATTATTGAACATATCTGGGATGCATTGCAACATGCTGTTCAGAAGAGCTCTCCGCACCCTCGTGCTCTTAGGGATTTATGGACAGTCTTGCAAGATTCATGGCGTCAGTTCCCTCCAGCACTACTTCAGACAGTAGTTGAGTACATACCACGTGGTATTGAGGTACTTCTGTGTGGCCCACCCTGATATTAGGCAAGTTTACCAGTTTATTTTGCCCTTCAGTGTATATTAAAGTGTCAAGTGGTTGAGACAGATTTCTGGAATTCTAAAAATGACTAATGCGAGTAAAAATTCTCTTCGTAGTGAGAGCAGGGTTTCTGAGAAGCATTACATTTAACGTGACTGATGGAAATATAACGCAACGCTTTCATGGGAAGACGTTCGATTGATGCCACTGTCTTTCGTTTTAAACAAAAGGTGCCGAATGCAGCTGTAACTATCAGTGTCTTGAAACAGCAACTGCTGTTAACTAGGGGTCAAAGCGCCTCTCTGTTATATTTGAATGTTATAGCAGTTCTGTTATTTATTATTCTTGTCTAATCAACCCTATATCCCAGGTCACCTCATTTTAATTTTGATCTGGATAATTACTGTCTGTACCTAGGAGAGTGGATTAGCTGGGCTATCCTTCAGTGCCTTTTTCAACGAGATGACGAAAAATTGACGTTTTTGGCGATCGCGGCATTCCATGAACGTGAGATGGCCATGGCCGATGGTATGCTGCTTTCCCTGATAAATGGAGAGAGCGGCACTTCTGCACGCTGCTGATATAGAGATTGTCAGGTGGGTTTGATTAACCTATTACAATCCACCACTGTGCCTGATAAATTACAACTGTATCGACTACAAGCGACACAGAGCAGTGATCAAAAGAGAGACAAGAAATAAATCAACAAACCTGGGAAAATTAATAAGTGTAATCCAAAGCATGTTTATACTTAACAAAATGGAAATACAGAGAGGCAATACGTCTGCGAGAACCACATCTGTAGGGGGATATAGGGGTGTCATTTTTCATCCACGTTATTGAAAATATGCATAGACAATGTCGTAAAGACGTGGAAGAATGAAGCAGTACCGAATAATATGTTTAATAATACGTTATAAACACACCCCTATTTACGGATTATCACAAAATCTTAGTGTGGGCTGGGAAGATAACTTGCACAGAGCAATTTTCCTGTTGCACAAGGAAGTAAATGATTATTATATGGCAACACCTAAGGATAAAATTAAGATAGAGGCATTGCATGACAAAGAGCATTTAAGAGTAACAACAGAAATTGATAATACGGCGCTAAAACAAATAAATTTTTTTAAATATCTGATGTATTACACCCAATGATGCGGAATAAAAATTGCTAAAATTTCAGCAGCTGTTAGAATTCTCATCAAAAAATCCAAGAAAGTGACAGTACTGACATTTAATAATGTGAACACCGTACCATTTCTAATGCATGGTTCCGAGACTTGACTGTAACTACCAGTCAAAGGAGAAAAACTATAGTTCAATCCATAAACGATGACGGACCGCGCAGGCGTAAACATTGTAGAGTCACAGACGGGGTTGCAGCGTTGTTCGTTGCAAACAACACATGCGGTACGCGCATAGAGATGTAAACGCCAAACAGTTCGTAAGCTTGTGTTTAAGGGGTAGCAGGCAGCGGAGAAAGTCAGAGAGTTGAGCTCCCACCACCACGGGGCCACCACTGTGAGATAGTCGGATCGAAAAGAATGAAATTGCAATTTCGTCTGGCACAGCAAATTGCAACCCTTCGTCCTTAGCATCTACGTACAGGGAAGTATGAATGCTTGTGTCCAATGACAGAATTAAAGTTTACAGATAATTATTTTCGTAACACACCAAAAACCTAATGTCATGTGCAGTGCTGCTTCCAACATGGACCAGTCTGTCATAAATTTCATGTTGTATTAGATTCTGAATGAAGTGATTTTAACATCACAAACAATATTGTGTGTTATATTAGAAAATTTACCGTCTTTTGCGACTGTGACAAAAGCTTTGTTTATGCCAGAAACACTTCGGTTTTTTAAAGCACATCGATTAGAGCAAAGTTGATAAAGTATACAAAGTCAGTTGTGGACTCATAAAAACATAAAGTTTATTATCTATTGAGTGTTATATAGTGAAGAGCAATGCACCAAAAACCAACTTATGTGAGTGTGTCTGTCATACTCAAACAGCAATTTTTTACTAAAATATAAATGAGTATAGACAAACGTTGAATATGGTCCTACAACTGCAGCTATGTGCCAAACTGCGAAAGGTAATCAAGTGGCTGCATATATGCCAAATTACTGTTCACTGAAGATGCTTCAAATTAAAACAAAAAGACTTTTATCACAGTTGAAAAAGACAGAATATACACTCCTGGAAATTGAAATAAGAACACCATGAATTCGTTGTCCCAGGAAGGGGAAACTTTATTGACACATTCCTGGGGTCAGATACATCACATGATCACACTGACAGAACCACAGGCACATAGACACAGGCAACAGAGCATGCACAATGTCGGCACTAGTACAGTGTATATCCACCTTTCGCAGCAATGCAGGCTGCTATTCTCCCATGGAGACGATCGTAGAGATGCTGGATGTAGTCCTGTGGAACGGCTTGCCATGCCATTTCCACCTGGCGCCTCAGTTGGACCAGCGTTCGTGCTGGACGTGCAGACCGCGTGAGACGACGCTTCATCCAGTCCCAAACATGCTCAATGGGGGACAGATCCGGAGATCTTGCTGGCCAGGGTAGTTGACTTACACCTTCTAGAGCACGTTGGGTGGCACGGGATACATGCGGACGTGCATTGTCCTGTTGGAACAGCAAGTTCCCTTGCCGGTCTAGGAATGGTAGAACGATGGGTTCGATGACGGTTTTGATGTACCGTGCACTATTCAGTGTCCCCTCGACGATCACCAGTGGTGTACGGCCAGTGTAGGAGATCGCTCCCCACACCATGATGCCGGGTGTTGGCCCTGTGTGCCTCGGTCGTATGCAGTCCTGATTGTGGCGCTCACCTGCACGGCGCCAAACACGCATACGACCATCATTGGCACCAAGGCAGAAGCGACTCTCATCACTGAAGACGACACGTCTCCATTAGTCCCTCCATTCACGCCTGTCGCGACACCACTGGAGGCGGGCTGCACGATGTTGGGGCGTGAGCGGAAGACGGCCTAACGGTGTGCGGGACCGTAGCCCAGCTTCATGGAGACGGTTGCGAATGGTCCTCGCCGATACCCCAGGAGCAACAGTGTCCCTAATTTGCTGGGAAGTGGCGGTGCGGTCCCCTACGGCACTGCGTAGGATCCTACGGTCTTGGCGTGCATCCGTGCGTCGCTGCGGTCCGGTCCCAGGTCGACGGGCACGTGCACCTTCCGCCGATCACTGGTGACAACATCGATGTACTGTGGAGACCTCACGCCCCACGTGTTGAGCAATTCGGCGGTACGTCCACCCGGCCTCCCGCATGCCCACTATACGCCCTCGCTCAAAGTCCGTCAACTGCACATACGGTTCACGTCCACGCTGTCGCGGCATGCTACCAGTGTTAAAGACTGCGATGGAGCTCCGTATGCCACGGCAAACTGGCTGACACTGACGGCGGCGGTGCACAAATGCTGCGCAGCTAGCGCCATTCGACGGCCAACACCGCGGTTCCTGGTGTGTCCGCTGTGCCGTGCGTGTGATCATTGCTTGTACAGCCCTCTCGCAGTGTCCGGAGCAAGTATGGTGGGTCTGACACACCGGTGTCAATGTGTTCTTTTTTCCATTTCCAGGAGTGTATCACTGTATTACTGGTAAAACTGCAACTGCGGAAGAGAAACTGCGGAAGAAAAGACAACGTGAATATCGTATGTGTGGCTCACGTATGGTTATTTTCAATCCCTGCGACCGTCGTCATCTACATTGCTGCAGTCCGGGCCAATGTCTGACTCACGTGGTCTCAGAAAGATGATGATAGGTTGGAGACCATTATAAATTAAAATTTACCTCTCCATGTCCCCTTGCAGTAGCTATTCTGCGTGTCGAGCACATTCAGCCCATGCTGAAGGTGTTGTGCTGTCAAGTGCATCGTGCGGAAGTCTCTCCTTAAAAAATGGTTTAAATGGCTCTGAGCACTATGGGACTTAACATCTGAGGTCGTCAGTCCTCTAGAACTTAGACCTACTTAAACCTAACTAACCTAAGGACATCACACACATCCATGCCTGAGGCAGGATTCGAACCTGCGATCGTAGCAATGGCGCTGTTCCGGACTGAGCGCCTTGAACCGCTCGGCCACCGCGGCCGGCAGTCTCTCCTTATCAACAATTTTAAATGTCGTGCTCTTTCTGCGACATATCCTTTCACTTGTGCTAAATATGCTCTATCGGACGGTATTGTAAATGTATAGTGGAAAACGCAGAACTGGATGTCCATATACCTGTGCAACACTGTCGATTTCGTACACTTTCACACGAGACTTATGAAGCCCGAGTTTGACTGGCAGCGCGCGGAATCTTCTTACTTACAAGCCACAGCGTAATATCGGCTTCTTTTTTGTACGTTTTGTGCGTTGCCTTGTCAGTAATAACTGAGTGGTAACTCGCGATATCCATAACAACCGCTGAGTTGGCAGGAAAGTGAGGGTGAAACAGTTTCCTGAACCATAATGTAAATGTCTCTGAGTTCCTTTCAGAATGATAATCATCTGAATTGCCCTTTTTAGTCCGGAACACTAACTTTGCTTTCCGGAATGAATCTGGAAGCAGAACCAGCGTGAAGCACAAATATTCATCCCCCTTTACCAACTGGTAATTTGAAACCCCACGAACCACCTCTCAGTTTCCAATACGCTTCCCTTGTATGATACTGGTTTACCTATGTTTCGTCCAAGTAAAAAAATGTTCCGATTGCCAGAGTTTCTTATTTCTACGATAACTCTTAAAAAGTGTGCCCTTGAAGTAGTGATAAATAAAAAAAATTTATTCGTCACATGTCTTTACATATTTGAACCCTATGTCTTTCAATACTCTTCGCGTTGATGTAACACTGCTTTTAGAGATTATAGTTCCACGCAAAATCTGCAAAATACTAACACAAATTCTTTACAGACGAATGGAAAAACTGGTAGAGGCCAACCTCGGGGAAGATCAGTTTGGATTCCGTAGAAACACTGGAACACGTGAGGCAATACTGACCTTACGACTTATCTTAGAAGAAAGATTAAGTAAAGGCAAACCTACGTTTCTAGCATTTGTAGACTTAGAGAAAGCTTTTGACAATGTTGACTGGAATACTCTCTTTCAAATTCTAAAGGAGGCAGGGGTAAAATACAGGGAGCGAAAGGCTATTTACAATTTGTACAGAAACCACATGGCAGTTATAAGAGTCGAGGGACATGAAAGGGAAGCAGTGGTTGGGAAGGGAGTAAGACAGGGTTGTAGCCTCTCCCCGATGTTGTTCAATCTGTATATTGAGCAAGCAGTAAAGGAAACAAAAGAAAAGTTAGGAGTAGGTATTAAAATTCATGGAGAAAAAATAAAAACTTTGAGGTTCGCCGATGACATTGTAATTCTGTCAGAGACAGCAAAGGACTTGGAAGAGCAGTTGAATGGAAAGGACAGTGTCTTGAAAGGAGGATATAAGATGAACATCAACAAAAGCAAAACAAGGATAATGGAATGTAGTCTAATTAAGTCGGGTGATGCTGAGGGAATTAGATTAGGAAATGAGGCACTTAAAGTAGTAAAGGAGTTTTGCTATTTGGGGAGCAAAATAACTGATGATGGTCGAAGTAGAGAGGATATAAAATGTAGGCTGGCAATGGCAAGGAAAGCGTTTCTGAAGAAGAGAAATTTGTTAACATACAGTATTGATTTAAGTGTCAGGAAGTCATTTCTGAAAGTATTCGTATGGAGTGTAGCCATGTATGGAAGTGAAACATGGACGATAAATAGTTTGGACAAGAAGAGAATAGAAGCTTTCGAAATGTGGTGCTACAGAAGAATGCTGAAGATTAGATGGGTAGATCATGTAACTAATGAGGAAGTATTGAGTAGGATTGGGGAGAAGAGAAGTTTGTGGCACAACTTGACCAGAAGAAGGGATCGGTTGGTAGGACATGTTCTGAGGCATCAAGGGATCACCAATTTAGTATTGGAGGGCAGCGTGGAGGGTAAAAATCGTAGAAGGAGACCAAGAGATGAATACACTAAGCAGATTCAGAAGGATGTAGGTTGCAGTAGGTACTGGGAGATGAAAAAGCTTGCACAGGATAGAGTAGCATGGAGAGCTGCATCAAACCAGTCTCAGGACTGAAGACCACAACAACAACAGTTCCACGCACTTTCAAAAAGGTTCAAATGGCTCTGAGCACCATGGGACTTAACTTCTGAGGTCATCAGTCCCCTAGAACTTAGAACTACTTAAACCTAACTAACCTACGGACATCACACACATACATGACCGAGGCAGGATTTGAACCTGCCACCGTAACGGTCGCACTGTTCCAGACTGAGGCGCCTAAAACCGCTCGGCCACTTCGACCGGCCTCACCCATTTTCAACGTAGTTTTCTTAACAGTAGGAAATTCGTCTGTCTTGTGCATATTTAACACAACTCGCGTTATAACATCTTTGACAAAATCGTCTACATTCGTGGCATCCTTCTCACGACTGTGATGTGTCCCTGGCGATCTGAAAACTGAGCTTCCACTTCTCTAGACTGATAAAATACCTTTACTGGCAATCCACTGAACATTTCTCAAGGTTCGGGAATCCTGCGTTCCTGAGATCTGGCAACATCTGTGATAGATCCACCGTTTTCTGCTTCTCGCTTGAACAATATCTGTAGTTTATGTCTCTCAGTGGCTTATGGAAAGTTTGTCACTTACCACCACCATCAGCCACGAAAAATCGCAACAGACTGAATAAAAATTCACGAAATAACTGTCATAAATACGTTCAACCCTCTCACTGGCCAAGACGCTCACAGCAGAGCGCCGAGAATACTACTGTTGGGGGATGACGGCACAGCAGATGCGCAGAACGATTTTAAACTCGATCCCCAGCGCTCATGCCTCCAGCTATAAAGCAGCAACCATGAATCTTTTAAGACCACCTGCTGGTCTAAATAGTGAAATCAGAAATTAACAGAGCGTCAAAAGCATAACTGAGGAAATAGAGAAGTACAGAAAAGAAATGCGATGACCACATTCAAAGGATGTCTAATCGGTTCATCCAAGTAAAAAAATGTTCCGATTGCCAGAGTTTCTTATTTCTACGATAACTGTTAAAAAGTGTGCCCTTGAAGTAGTGATATCACAACGATAAATAAAAAAAAAATTTATTCGTCACTTGTATTTACATATTTGAACCCTATGTCTTTCAATACTCTTCGCGTTGATGTAACACTGCTTTTAGAGATTATAGTTCCACGCACTTTCAAAAAGTGCAAGAACTTTGGCCATTAATGATGTTTTCTTGAGTAATATGCTGTCATCATCCTGGCATCAATCCACCTGCTTTAGTCAACGCTGCCTTCGTAGGAGTCACCCACAGTGGACGCAGTCGAGTGTTCCGTCTGTGGTCCGCGCCCTCCAGACTCGGCTTCAGTGGACCCCTCCAGTCGCGGATGTTCCGATTGCCGTCCGCGCCCGTTTTGGCCGTCCTCAACGGATGTGGTCGTCATCTGAGGTGTGTCAGACCCGATCTGAGATGTTGGGTACTCTGTCTCATGACTATTACTAGGATTTCCACTGAACACTCGGCGCGGACCGATTAGGGAACGCCCAGCTCCTTCCAGGCATAAATACTGGATTCGATCGACGCAAGAACCACTCTCAAGTAGCACCTGAAGAAGACAGCGAGGTACGCTGTTGAAATATTGTGCGAGGACGACGCGAACATCAGGCTGGGTTCCCGAATATCCAAGATGTCAATGTTTTAGATGTTTGCTAATAAGATCTTTGGCCATTAATGATGTTTTCTTGAGTAATATGCTGTCATCATCCTGGCATCAATCCACCGGCTTTAGTCAACGCTGCCTTCGTAGGAGTCACCCACAGTGGACGCAGTAGCTCCACGGTTTACAGACAATGCTGTACCACATGTGCGTACCTACACCTATACCTACATCTACATAGATATTCCGCGAGCCTCCCACTCTCCCACTGAGAATTTTGTTTGATTTGAAGCCACTGACAACGTCCCATCTCAAGCCAAGCCGTCAATTGTGGGCGGTGCTTGATCTGTCGTAGATATGGATCTTTGCCAAACGATTTCCTAACCCCCTTGAACGGTTACCTACAAAATGACTGTGAGTGAACTTCACATATTATTAATCACTGCTCGCTTTTGTGCAATCAGTACTCCCTTTCTAAATGGTGAGTTATCGCAAAAAATCATTTCTTAAGACATTACCGAGTGGAAATATGCAAAATACCTTAGGAGATTGACTCATGTGTTTTCAAGAACAACAAAAGTAGCGAAACTTGATTGTTTCATATGTACAGTATCACGTTTCTCCCAGTTCAATATTTCATTAATATGTTGTAGCATTGAATTTGGTAGGATTGAGGTTCGGGCTGTGGTTCTGCTGATATGGGGTCATGACTTCTGCTTTGAAGTTTCTAACTCGGCAAGAATCGTGGGTTTCAACGAATTTGGGAGAACTACTTTGTGCTTTAAACACTGCGCGCCGGCCGCGGTGGTCTCGCGGTTCTAGGCGCGCAGTCGGGAACCGTGCGACTGCTACGGTCGCAGGTTCGAATCCTTTCTCGGGCATGGATGTTTGTGATGTCCTTAGGTTAGTTAGGTTTAAGTAGTTCTAAGTTCTAGGGGACTGATGACCACAGCTGTTAAGTCCCATAGCGCTCAGAGCCATTTGAAACACTGCGCCATCAAGTACATACGCTTGCGCTTAAAACTACGGAAAACCTAAGATATTGTTATCACTCTGAAGAGAGTGAGATTTCGTACTTCATGAAGGAACCCCAGTCTGACACGAAGTTGAATGATAAGAGTCTCAAGAAAATAGGTCTTGTAGACTCGTATAAAATTCACAGGTTTGCAGCTACGATTATACAAATGTTTGGATATACATCTGTGTACGAGCAACTTTTCACCAATGAAGACAGCAAAATGCACCCACGGAAGCTCAATGACAGGCTTCAGTTTAAAATTTATCTGTGACTTAGCACTGCTCTGAAAGTGAAACCAAACATTGACGCTTAAGTGAAAAGCGAAATAAATACACTACTGGCCATTAAAATTGCTACACCAAGAAGAAATGCAGATGATAAACGGGTATTCATTGGACAAATATATTGTACTAGAACTGACATGTGATTACATTATCACATAATTTGGGTGCAAAGATCCTGAGAAATCAGTACCCAGAACAACCAACTCTGACCGTAATAACTGCTTTGATACCGCTGGGCATTGAGGCAAACAGTGCTTGGATGATGTGTACAGGTACAGCTGCCCATGCAGCCTCAACACGATACCACAGTTCATCAAGAGCAATGACTGGCGTATTCTGTCGAGCCAGTTGCTCGGCCACCATTGACCACATGTTTTCAGTTGGTAAGAGATCTGGAGAATGTGCTGTCCAGGCCAGCAGTCGAACATTTTCTGTATCCACAAAGGCCCGTACAGGACCTGCAACATGCATTCGTGCATTATCCTGCTAAAATGTAGGGTTTCGCAGTGATCGAATGAACGGTAGAGCCGTGGGTCGTAACACATCTAAAATGTAACGTCCAATGTTCAAAGTGCCGAGACGTGTAACCAGTGGCACCCCATACCATCACGCCGGGTGATACGCCAGTATTGCGATGACAAATACACGCTTCCAATGTGCGTTCACCGCGATGTCGCCAAACACGGATGCGACCATCATGATTGTGTAAACAGAACCTGGATTCATCCGAAAAATGACGTTATGGCATTCGTGCACCCAGATTCGTCTTTGAGTACACCATCTCAGGCGCTCCTGCCTGCGATGCAGCGTCAAGGGCAACTACTGCCATGGTCTCCGAGCTGATAGTCCATGCTGCTGCAAACGTCGTCGAACTGTTCGTGCAGAAAGTTGTTGTCTTGCAAACGTCCCCATGTGTTGACTCAGGGATCGAGACGTGGCTGCACGATCCGTTACAGCCATGCGGATAAGATGCCTGTCATCTAGATTGCTAGTGATACGAGGCCGTTCGGATCCAGCACGGCGTTCCGTATTACCCTCCTGAACCCACCGATTCCATATTCTGCTAACAGTCATTGGATCTCCACCAACGCGTGCAGCAATGGCGCGATACGATAAACCGCAATCACGATTGGGTACAATCCGACCTTTATAAAAGTCGGAAACGTTATGGTACGCATTTCTCCTCCTTACAACAACGTTTCACCAGTCAACGCCGATCAACTGCTGTTTGTGTAAGAGAAATCGGTTGGAAAATTTCTTCGTCTCAGCACGTTGTAGCTGTCGCCAGCCGCGCGAACCTTGTGTGAATGCTCTGAAAAGCTAATCATTTGCATATCACAGCATCTTCTTCCTGTCGGTTAAATTTCGCGTCTGTAGCACGTCATCTTCGTGGTGTAGCAATTTTAATGGCCAGTAGTCCATTAGCGGCCGCAGAACAGACTCGTATCAACAGTTCTTTATGCCTTACAGCGTTGTTCCGATACCTCCTAAGACTTGAACGCGAGACAGCTCGCACGAGAAAATCGTTGAACAGATCTGACCTACACCGTGAAACACCTTCAACAGATCGCAAAAAAGTAAATTTCCCTTATTTTATTACTTACGCCTAGCAATACTAACGCATCTTTCATAGCGTGCATTATCAAGAGGGGGGGGGGGGGGAGGAGTCTTTCACTGCTGTTGACTCGTATTAAAAATATACTTTGGAAAGCGTTACTGATGTCTAACGAGGGTCTAGAACCTGTGAATATCGTTTAGCATATTCTTAGCATTATCATGGCATTTTCATTAATGTGTGTAATAATGTGTGTAATATGACCACAACAAAAAAATTTAAAAACGAAATTTCGTTAGTAGTTATTGACTGTTACTCACAACGTATATTTTACAGAAACACTCATGTGTGTGTAAAGTTGTGATCCTGAAAATATTGAATATGAAAGTCAGTGAGAAAAGTGACATTCACTTCAAAGGAAAACTTTAGGGTTACGTTTAACTGAAGAATTTAAAAGATTTCTAGAATCTGATAAAATATTCAATAAAAACAATAAATATTTATTTCAAAACTTGGAAAGTTAAAAAAACTAACTAGACTACAATATTTTCAAAAGGTGTTCTAAAGTACCCCACCCCCCACCACCACCACCATCCCTTCCCATACACCCCTGGTATTTATGAAGGTTAAACTCATAATAGTTCTTGAGTATATGAATAGTATTCTAATAAATGTTTATTTACTCTCTGGAAGGACAGAAACATATTTAGATGGTATTCTTGTACTAGAATTGCACGCACCCACGTTACCAGTATATCGGAGTTGGTTGGTTTATTTAGGGGAGGGGGACCACCAAACAGCGAGATCATCGGTCCCATCGGATTAGGGAAGGATGGAGAAGGAAGTCAGCCGTGATCTTTCAAAGGAAATATTCCTGCATTTACCTGAAGCGATTGAGGGAAGTCACGGGAAACGTAAGCAGGATGGAAGGACGCGGGTTTGAACCGTCGTCCTCCCGAATGCGAATCCAGGGCCGTATACTTTCTTGACATTATATTATAATGATTCCAATACGGAAGCAAGGGCAGATGTTTGGCGGAAAAAGCAGGAGAGTAAAAGGGAAGTAGTAATTAGTATCCCAGAAATAATATAGTATTTTATATAAGTTTGAATAATGAAATGTAAATACATACAATCTGACTCCATTGACAAAAATTTCTTGTAGGCATTATTGTTTGAGAGATGCTGATACCATTTACGTCTCTCAATACATTTTCGTTGTACTGTGGATATTGTGTCGCGTGTTAGATGCTGCTGCCTGTGACACTGGAACAGCACCTCTCTGCTATCAGCTCGTGTCTGCTGCCTTTCTCTCTCCAGTTGGGCCGTGTTGATTATTTTATCTGAGAGCAGTCGGCCGATAGGGCACAACGTTCGGCTCGCTGGAGGCTTCTTAAAAGCGAAAGAAAAGAAAGGGGGAGGGAGAAGGCGTCGGCAACTCGGTTTGTTTTCCATTGTGACTCGTCGTCTCGCGCCATTGTCCTCCGCGTGGAAGTGGAAGCTTGTTCGCAGGGTCTTCAAAGGAAGTAAAAATGAGTCGAGGCGGCAGGACGGAAAGCTCTTAGCGTAGACTGTATTTCCTGTCAGTCGGAGCTGGCGGCCACCTTCTTCCTAGTAAGTGATAAGTGGAAAGAAGAAAGAAAATGTAGTAGTGTATCAGCTTCCTTAAGCGAATTAAATGCACTGAAATGAAATAAATATGTCTGTGGAGATCAAATAAATGAATATGCAGCGACAGTAAATGAAATAGGTACTAACAGTTTTGATATGCTGATCCTGAATTTTGCCTAGACCGGAACTAAAATCAGTAATTCCTGGTCATCATGACCAAAGAAATTAGAAGTTAGTCTATCTGACAATGCTTCCAGACCTAACTAAAACTAATGTCACTGATTTTTCCGCCTACGACAGTGATTCGCTACCTGAGGGTAATTACATCCTGAGGTGAAAAATGCAATTTTCTGAATGTTAAAAGCAAATGACTTCAGTATTATGTCGACCTTCAAACTAGATTATTTTTAAAAGATCACCGCTTCCATCATTATTTCATAATACTGTCATTCTAATAACAAAATGGAGCAATAATTACATTTTTGTTTTCAAATAATAGCCTTAACCTCTTACACAACGCGGTGGGGGTAAGGTTAGTGCAACAAGTGTAAGAACATCTTTCTACCTTGTACTGCTGCATCTGAGACAGTACCATTGAGACATATAAATCACATACGCTCAAATAGCACAAGCAATTAACTTCTTCAAGTTGTACGTAGATACCGCAATAGACCAGAAACTGCTTCATTTCACTTCGCCACAGCAGAGAATTATTTTACACAACACAACAGTAACTACGTAATGGGCACTACACCGCTGTAAAGCCTCTATGCATTATTGTTATTTGCACTAAAATTTGACGTAAAAGGAACATTTGGAGGTGATCATATGCTTTACTTATAATTTTTTATGTAACTGTCTTCACTGCAAATAATTTTGAAGACGATTTCCGGTTTCGGCTAAGCAATGGCCATTGTCAGAATCTTTCATTCTCTTGCACTGCACGATGTGGTAAACACATAAAAATAACACGATTTATTGTTACGTTTTTATGACTTATTACAGCGCAGCTGAACGAGAGACTCAGAAGATGACTACTGTCTAGTCAAAACCGATAACGTTCAAAGATCTCTGAGATGAAGCCAGTTAAATAAAAAACTAGAAAATTACTATTAGTAATGGCTGTGTCATAAAGTCTACCGATTCCTGTCAATCAGAAGTAAAGAAACCCGCGATGAAGTTATTCACAAACAGTAGGCTTAAGTAATGAACACACATTTTCAATTTGGTGTAGGTGGAGTAAATGGCCCTTGAGTGGTGGGGTGTGGGGTTGAGGTGTGGGGGGAACACGAAGAGGAAGCAAGTAGGTTAAAATGTGTCTGCCCTCATTGTGGATAGTTTGGTTTATTTTCTGAGGTAGAGTTCTTGATAGTACTCGTGACGGACTCAGAAGTTATTCATCATTACTTAGTGGTTCGTGATTTCATAAAACATATGCAACAACTGAATAGGGTTTGCCTTTGTCATTTTAAAGTGAAAGTGATCAAAGAATTTTTTCTTCTTCTAATGTTTAGTTGTACGCTGATGTTGATGTTGGTCGGGTGACACGGTGGGGGAGGGGGGCTTACTAACATCTGATCACAATGCTAATCGTTCTTTAACGGTGTAAGTGAGAATAACGGTGACAATAAAATTGTGAGCTATTTCTGAAGGCATGCTGAAGTAGCTTAACGTTTAAAGTGAGTGTATACGGTAAGCGGATATACGGCATCGAGTACCGTTCTGGCATAAACGTTTAATTGACACTACAGATATAAGAATGTGGCGTGAGTCAACAACCGCTGGGAATTGATTGGTCTGTATGTATTACATGTTGAACGTTTGTTTTCATTTAGTTGTCGTTCACTATCCAAGTTTCTACAAGATTTTACCTTTATGGTGTTGTGTGATGTTTAATGGAACCTAGTGCGTCGTCGCTGGTAAATAAGCCTCACGTTGTGAGCTCAACAAATATGGCTCGTTGTTAGTACGTAATTGGCATGGTAAAATTGTTGGGTGATTGTACATCGGTCGTTTATCAAAACTAAGCAAATATGATACGTTTATTTTACTCTAAAATAAAATATAATAATATTTGTGATACACTAATAAACGATCAAATAACTTGAACTGTTTGCTATACTAATATTTCTGGCCAGGTCACAAATTTCAATTTTCATTTATCAAATATTTTCAGAACTGCTTAAATTGTAGCCTTGGTCAATTGATCACATACATTGTCCTGTGTGTTAGTAAAGCTACCTTAGAATATAATATTTAAAATATAATATAATATTTAATATAATATAATATTTAATAGATCTGAGTATGTTCTATTTATTGTCCTGTGTGGTTGTGTATTAACTTGGGTGGTGGTTATGCCCGCACACCCACCGTTGTCGCGACTGCACAGATATCGCTTCGCCGTTCCCCCCCCCCCCCCCTCTCCCCCTCGGCAGCGGAGCTGATCTCAAAAGTTGATGTATATATTGCCCCGGCTAGTTAATAAACATTCCCATCCGTGTTGGTCGGACATAGAACATCTCTGAATCACGTTTTGAATCTAGTCGTGTGAACTCGCAGCTGAAAATTGATCGCCCTTTTCCAGAGATATTTCATACGCTTTCAACCACGATGGATCCAAAGGCAGTTTGGTTTTCGTTTTTGTTACTATGGAGTAAGATATCAATTGAGTTCCAGTATATTTTACTAATTTCTTTCCCTGAGTAATTTGATTTAGTTACTTTAGCAGTCTGTATACATTCGTTGAAACCTATTAAATCTGTTTGTAAAAAGGTTTATCACTTTCCTTCAATAACCTTTGAATGTTCACAGATATTATTGTCTATGCACTAGCTAATTATGCAATTTAGTAAATACTGGGAATGTCTCGTATATTTCTGTTTTATTGTCACAATTAATTTCTTAAATTAACGAAACATGGCACTGGGGGATCAATGAAAGGAGAGCTGATCCTATTGTGTATTGTTTCGGTATGATAACAGTCGTCAGAACTACGTGCATTTGTGTACCTATCACCAAAGATATGCTTTCACATGAAATTGTCCTTTTCCATTAATGTCCGATAAATTATAAATATGTCTCTGGGCCTTACAATGTCTAAGCTTCTCAATTCTCACGACACGATATTAATTATGAGTTGAAATCCTTTCAATGTCTCTTCAGCACAAGTTTAGTCTTTTAACCCTTTGAACGGAACATCGGTCTGAGATACCGCCATAGTTGACATTAACAATGCTAACGGCGCTGCATTGTTCGTGAGGGTGGGGAGAAGCCCAGTAATCTTCAGTCGGGTCCCGAACCGCAGCTGGCCAACAACGTATTGTCGGCGCATGCATTGTTTTCAAGTAAGTAGAATTTTTGTTACGTATTGTCGGTCTGTGAGACCGTGTTCCGAAAAAATGCATTCCCCTCCCGGTCTGACAGACCGGGTGTTCCTAAAAGTGTCAAATTTTTGCCGGTCTCCCAGACCGGTGTTCCTAAAAGTATCACGCATTTGTCGGTCTGTATGACCGATGTTCCACTCTTTGAACTCTTCTGTTTTCTGTGTAGCAACATTTCATCTATTTGATTGAAATTTTTGCCACCACACGATGCTTAATACTTTTGTGTTCATAGAAGAACGAGAAAAAAGTGTAACAACTCGTATTTAACGTTTTAATTTTTCCTCTTTCCGTTTTTCACACACATTCTCCAATTTACCGCGCAAACTTATTACAGCGATAGAATTATCCCCATTAAATTTCGTTAAAACTCATTTTTCCCTTTTTCCTTGCAGGTTTACAATGGAAGGTCCGAAATATGTTTCAAATCGGTCGAAAAGAATTGTAGCCCTTGCACGCTCTCAAAATTACCTTGAAGAATCAGACTCGGAAGTGGATTCAGATGAATCATGCATTCCAGATGAGGACCTTACTATCCAAGATCCTCGCAATGAAACAGATAATGACGATGACTCTCCCAATGATGATGATCGCGATGATGAAACTATTCGAGAAATATTTGAAGTCGAAAATACCGCAGTTCGCGAAGAAACTGGAGAGCAACCACAGTCTGACATAACTTCTGGTGGAAGCAGACTAATCACTCCACAGAAGCCTGCTGATGTTGCTAGCTCATCTACGCGTTCTGATGACACTCTAGATGAGAGTCGTCTTCCAGTTTCTTACTACGGAAGAAACAAGTGTTTCACATGGTCATCAACTCCTGTTCGCTCTAAGACGCGAACAGCAGCATCCAATATAATAAAGGTACGGCTATCAAAGATACAAGGGCCTGCTCTTACCGTGGGGAAAAACCCACTCCCAGGTGAAGTGTGGCGCCTTTTGTTTACTGACGACATGATTGAGACGATTGTAAAGCATACTAATGAAAAGTTGGCCAAAATTCGTTCTGTTATTGAACTAAAAGAAAGTGTAGCTTACAGAGACACTACTGTGCAGGAAGTGAACGCTGTGATTGGAGTCACAGTTCTTTGCAGCATATTCAAATCTGCGAGGGAGCCTATGACCTCGCTGTTTTCCACTTCGGTCTTGGGGAGGCCAATTTTTCGATCAATAATAACAGAAAAGCGATTAGGAATATTGCTTAGGGCATTTAGATTCGATGACTCGAGCACGAGGGAACAGAGGGAAAAATATGACCCAGCTGCTGCCATTACAGACATATTTAATAAGTTTATTTGGAACTGCCAACAAATTTATAGCCCTGGAGCGCATTTGACAGTTGATGAAACTTTGGTGCCTTTCAGAGGGAGGGTTAAATTTCGTATATATATGCCGAATAAACCGGCTAAATATGGCATTAAGGTCATGGGTCTGGCAGATGCACACAATGCATATATTTACAATGCCTACATCTACTCCGGCAAAGGCTGTGATGGAGCCACACTTTCTACAGCAGAAAAGAAAAAGAGCATTCCCACGCAGTCTGTAATCCGCCTATCTAAAGGGCTGTATGGCACAAACAGAAATATTAGTTGCGACAATTGGTTTTGTTCTGTGGAACTTGCCCAGGAGCTACTAGCTCACAATTTGACATTAGTTGGGACACTAAAAAGAAACAGACCCCAGATACCAGCAGAATTTCAAGCAAGAAGCGATCGTGAAATTGGGTCCAGCCTTTATGGCTTTACGAAAGAAATGACTCTGCTTTCTTATGTCCCAAAAAGGAATAAGGCAGTCCTACTTCTTTCGTCAATGCATCATTCCAATTACACTGACGTTTCAAATGATAAACCTGAAATCATATCTTTTTATAACGCCACAAAAAGTGGAATAGACACGCTAGATATGAAGTGCAGTGTTTATTCTACTAATCGCAAAACAAGAAGGTGGCCGTTGGCTATTTTTTACCACATGGTGGCCATGGCTGGATCAAACGCAAGTATACTTTATGGACTTTTTGGAGAGAAGAAAACCGTATCACGTTTTGATTTCCTGAAAAGAGTTTCTCTATATTTGGTCTACGATTTCGTAAAATCCCGACTGGCAATCTCCAATCTGCCTCAAGAGCTACAAAGTATTATTTCATCTTTAGAAGAAGAGGCAGCAAAAGAAAAGCAAATCGTTAGCCAACGGAATAAATTTGTTGTTCGAGTTGATGAGTGTCCGACGGACACACTTGGTAAAAGAAAAACCTGTCGATTTTGTCCATATCAAAAAAAGAGGAAAACTGCCTACAAGTGTATTTCTTGCGAAGAACCAACGTGCTTGGAGTGTTCACGAAAAGTGTGCAAGACTTGTGCAATTAAAAATAAAAGTTAAATTTTTTCTTTGCATTACATTTTAGTATTCATTTTCTTTGTGTTGTAACTATAATAATGTAAAAAAAAAAGTATTTCTAAAGGAGTAATGTGTAAACAACAAAACACTGCAAATTAAAGTTTTTCCTAGTAATAAACTTGAATTTACTGGTATTTTAACAAATATTATGGTTCAAAAACCTATTATTATGTTTAATTACACCTTAAAGAGAGAGAGAAGCAACGTAGAAGTGCGGAAAAGTCATAAAAATAGAGAAAAATACACTTTAAATGTCCTAGCGGTCTAGCAGACCGATGTTCCATCTTACCGCCGAGTAAAAGATGTTCCGGTTAGAGGGTTAACGGGCACTATTTTTCACTTCTTGTTTATTAGCGGAATCACCTTGACAACGAGCGGCAAAGATACTAGTGTGATACGGTCCAAACTGTTTTCGGTCGCAATATTCTTTAATAATTCACATACAGCGAATGAGGTCATAGTTCATCATAAAAGTTTCCGTATTGTCAATGAATCTCTTTACAATCGTATGTATACGATCGTAGAGTTTCGCTAAACACGTACAATCACCATTAACTCGAATATTAATGCTCGTACACCCAATCACCTCTAATTGACTCCGTCTCCGAATTTATCCCAAAATAATCTATTCTCCACCACTCCAATGTCTAATCGAGTTATAAGAATGCAATTTAATTAGGCTTCTAATCCCAAAATTCCGACTACCACGGCAGAACTGCGAACACACTTGCCACCACTGAAAACAAAAACTCAAGAGAGCTAACAACGCTGCGCATTGGTTTATACAGGGTGTTTCAAAAATGACCGGTATATTTGAAACGGCAATAAAAACTAAACGAGCAGCGATAGAAATACACCGTTTGTTGCAATATGCTTGGGACAACAGTACATTTTCAGGCAGACAAACTTTCGAAATTACAGTAGTTACAATTTTCATCAACAGATGGCGCTGCGGTCTGGGAAACTCTATAGTACGATATTTTCCACATATCCACCATGCGTAGCAATAATATGGCGTAGTCTCTGATTGAAATTACCCGAAACCTTTGACAACGTGTCTGGCGGAATGGCTTCACATGCAGATGAGATGTACTGCTTCAGCTGTTCAATTGTTTCTGGATTCTGGCGGTACACCTGGTCTTTCAAGTGTCCCCACAGAAAGAAGTCACAGGGGTTCATGTCTGGCGAATAGGGAGGCCAATCCACGCCGCCTCCTGTATGTTTCGGATAGCCCAAAGCAATCACACGATCATCGAAATATTCATTCAGGATATTAAAGACGTCGGCCGTGCGATGTGACCGGGCACCATCTTGTATAAACCACGGGGTGTTCGCAGTGTCGTCTAAGGCAGTTTGTACCGCCACAAATTCACGAAGAATGTCCAGATAGCGTGATGCAGCAATCGTTTCGGATCTGAAAAATGGGCCAATGATTCCTTTGGAAGAAATGGCGGCCCAGACCGGTACTTTTTGAGGATGCAGGGACGATGGGACTGCATCATGGGGCTTTTCGGTTCCCCATATGCGCCAGTTCTGTTTATTGACGAAGCCGTCCAGGTAAAAATAAACTTCGTCAGTAAACCAAATGCTGCCCACATGCATATCGCCGTCATCAATCCTGTGCACTATATCGTTAGCGAATGTCTCTCGTGCAGCAATGGTAGCGGCGCTGAGGGGTTGCCGCGTTTGAATTTTGTATGGATAGAGGTGTAAACTCTGGCGCATGAGACGATACATGGACGTTGGCGTCATTTGGACCGCAGCTGCAACACGGCGAACGGAAACCCGAGGCCGCTGTTGGATCACCTGCTGCACTAGCTGCACGTTGCCCTCTGTGGTTGCCGTACGCGGTCGCCCTACCTTTCCAGCACGTTCATCCGTCACGTTCCCAGTCTGTTGAAATTTTTCAAACAGATCCTTTATTGTATCGCTTTTCGGTCCTTTGGTTACATTAAACCTCCGTTGAAAACTTCGTCTTGTTGCAACAACACTGTGTTCTAGGCGGTGGAATTCCAACACCAGAAAAATCCTCTGTCCTAAGGAATAAACCATGTTGTCTACAGCACACTTGCACGTTGTGAACAGCACACGCTTACAGCAGAAAGACGACGTACAGAATGGCGCACCCACAGACGGCGTTGTCTTCTATATCTTTCACATCACTTGCAGCGCCATCTGTTGTTGAAAATTGTAACTACTGTAATTTCGAAAGTTTGTCCGCCTGAAAATGTACTGTTGTCCCAAGCATATTGCAACAAACGGTGTATTTCTATCGCTGCTCGTTTAATTTTTATTGCCGTTTCAAATATACCGGTCATTTTTGAAACACGCCGTATCGTCCATTCAAAACAAAACGCAGCTCTTTATGTCTTCGTTGGCTTCCCTTTGTACTACTTTGCGTTACGCTATTTCGAATACCAACTCCTTGTAAAATTTTAACTAACTATTACATAGGAATACTGCTACCGTTTTTTGGCTCTTAGGTCATTTCGTATTACAGAATTTGATCTAATGCTTGTCTCTGTATGACCACTCTTTAAAGAGCGGTTACATGGTCTACGATAAGCAATAAATCTGTCAAAAATACGGTTAACTGAAGCCGAGAGAATTTTCAAACCTTTGTTAGTACACTAATTTGGGTCTTGGCCGTTTTTGGTTAGAACAAACGTGTTGCTTCATTTAAATGAAAATTTTTAACTCTATATAAATTTCAATGGCTATAACAATGTTTTTTTTGATTAGGTGTTTTGTTCTCTAGTCTTAATATTGTTCTGGTAGGTTCACTGTACGTTGACTTCCTTGGTGAAAGTCTTCAGTACTGTTTGGTATACCCTCAGACACTTAATCTGAAACATAAAATGTCTTGCTTACTAAGAAATTTTGGGACTGTTTGCCCTTAGCAAACGTTTATAGAATTTCGACTCAAACTCTTTCGAAGAATGCAAGCCACACAGATTTAAAGCTATTCTGCACTATCCACATGCATCCAGTTATTAGAATCATTCAGTGTAATTCTAAAGTAATTATAGTTATTTATGAATATTTCTTAACCGAGTTTATCACAGAAGTAGTTAACTAACGTTTTTTTAACTGAGTGACGAATGCATTTTTAAACCTTGTGCCCTTTCCTAAATTGTCTGCTTTCTGAGTGTGTCCATGTTGCACATTGGCTCTGAAAATTTGTCAAATAAATGTGATTTGATCAACCTTTTTTTGTAGCTTTCAATGGTTTGAGCTCAAAACCACTCCCAGTCTTCCCTCTACCGTTTCAAAGAACAATGAACAAAATATCACTCACCCCTCAGAGACATTTCGATAACCTGGCGTCGGAACATTCCCTCGTCTGTTTTTCCCTTCTTTTTTCGTTCTTCATTTCCTCACCTCCTCCGCTTCGGCGTTTGAGGTCTCTAGTTGTTTCTTCTTCGTCCCTGTGCACTGCCGAAATCGGGCCACGCTTCCTCTGAGGGGACCCCTAATTGGAAGGAGCACATCATCGCAGATGCTAGCATTCACGGGGGGTTTTTCTAGAAGAGCCAATCGTCTTTATCTCAGTCTACGTCTACGTAAAGGTAAAGATTCAACGACAGTCCTAGCTGTATATTGGTTCCTCATGGTGCCACAGAAGAAGGTCAGTCTTTTCTACAGCTAGTGAGCTTATTATTCAGAGAGGTGTTGATGCAACTGCATGCTCTGTGAACTCCTGTTCACGCTTATGTAATGGGACTTTTCTTCTGGAGACTAGTTGTGATTTTCAGGCGCAACAAATGCATACAGTTTCGCTCCTCCAAGGCTATGCTGTTCGTGCCGAGGCTCTTTGTGTTGTATCATTTGCCTATTTATTGGATTGACCTAGGGATAATTCAACATCCCACTGATCAGGGCGTCAATGTGGTCCATCAGGTAATGAAAAAGATTGATGCAGACTTACTGCCTAAATACATTCTTTTTTTTTACATTTGATCGAGTAGCGCTTCCTTCGAAGATTAAGGCAATCAATGATGTCATCACAGTCCGACCACACGTTCCAAACCTGACGAGTTGCTAAAAATGTCATCGGACTCTTCAAAACCTGTCCAAGAGAGTCCCTCTTGGTGACCTTTTCAGACAACTGAGCCTCAAGTGTCTTAACACTGGAGCACTCAAGTTCCTTTCAGGCAAGTTGTAATACTGTCAGTGTTATAACCATACTCACGTGTCCTGTCAAAACAAAGCCAAATGTCCTCATGAGGCCTATTACCCTCCCTCTTCTCCCCACTATGCCAATTGTAATGGCGACCATACCACCACATCACATGAGTGTCCAATGTATGTAAATGAGCGGGGTGTCCAGGAGATCTGGACGAAGGGAAAAGTATCCGAACCTGACGCTCACAATTTGTTGACTAGTCAGAAGCCCTGAAATTTACCATCCTGCACTTATAATACAATTTTTGCAAAACCTCGCTCCACCAGGGTCATGGTCTCGCAGACTTGCGACTTCCATTTCAGTTATGTAATTGTGAAACTGCCCAGTATCATTGTGACATCCTTTTCATCTTATCCTACAAATCTTTAACCCTGGCAGCAAAATCATCTGCTAGACGACTGGTTAGCCAGAAACGACAAAAGGTAGATGCCCATGAAGACTTTTCATGTCCCTCCAGACAAAAAGTTGTCTGAGTATTCGTCTGCCAACCGTAAAGGCTCTAATAAATCCTACAAAGGCAAATGTTCTTCTCCTTCACTGACTCGGGGATCCTCTCCAACAGTGTCGCCATGTGATACCTTCACGTAGCCAATCTTCATTTCACCAGTGTGCATCGCCTATTATTTTTCTGCCCTGGAGTCTACAGGCCGACCCTAGGAATATGCAAACGCCACCGTAGTTTTCATGGAAGTGGAGCCTTCAGCCTCTGTACCACCCTGTAGCATTGTGTCTTCGAAGGCTGGCAATCGTCAGCCGCCGAGATGATCGCCCTTTGTTTGTTCCCTTCTCCCCATTACCTGTTATGGAACGTTCATACTTGGTAAGGTGTAGGATTGGTAAAAAGGGCCCAGGGCTACTGGAGTGGAATGCTGGCCCCATTTGTTGACTTAGCATTTGAAAACTGCTATGATCTACACCAGTTATTCAATTATATAAAAGCAATAAGAATTATTCAAAAAATCTTAAAAAACAACAGTCTTATGGCTGAGCCGTGTTGCGGCACACGTTGGTGCCGATGGTAGGTTGGCATCGTGTAATAGGGATAGTGGCTTCTCGTTTTCTTCTTGTGTTTAATGGCACCACTAAGTTTGCTAGCGTTGTTTGTCCGCAAGTGGCAGCAGCAGCAGTTATCGATTCTAGTACGGTGGTACTATCTTTGTAAGGACGTGAAGTACTTCCCGGGTCGGAGTGTGTCGAGGAGTTCGGTTGGGACGGAGCAGCAGTGAGGTCCATCAGCGCGATGACATGCCGGGACTGCATCCCGCACACAGGCACTGCCAGATCGAGGGGCTGTAGTTGCGTCGGCCAAAACCTCGTTCTCCACCGGACCCAGGACGTTTGAGTTTGGGGAACATTAATACAGTAGTGAAAACTGCTCTATTTTGAGATCACGCCCTTTGTTCGCGCACTGCTGCTCGCAGGGTCGCTGAGACAAAGAGCAACGAGTGGAGTGTTTGGAGTTGGCGAAATTAATTAGCCATCCTCCACTTCTTATTATTAATCATTGAATTCTTTGTGTTATTATTAGTGAAGTTCAACCAGCGGTGTTTTTCTGCCTAGTGGCCACTAAAGGGCCCGTTACCTGCCCTGGAGGTTAGCGTTCTAAAAAGTCCACGTCGCTGGTTGTACTGGGTGGCTTGATAGAGCACTACAGTAAAACTCGAGCAGTGTTCTGGAAGCCTATACGGAAAATAGTCGGTGTCAATGACGAAGGCACACGTGACACCACAGTCGGCCTTAGAAACATCAGTGTACGCTGAGTTGCGTGCGAATGCCGAGAAATTTACAGCAACAGATCGAGTCTGGAGTAGTGTCCTTAGGAAGCGAATGAAGTTCGAGACGACCACGGGCCACCAAACAAAGTCCAGGGGGTGAAAGGCTCACATCCATCGGGAACGCGACAGGCAGTGCTGCAACCGAAGGCGAACTCTGCGAAGTAACAGAGGAGGTTGCACCCCATACTTGTGGTCGAGGGAGTCATCGGTAAAGGGAGGCATGGATGTGAGGCTGATCATAGAAGACAAACGGCTTGCGTATGTGCTGAGGAGTACATCACGCAGGTCTGACAGTGGTAGTTCTGCTGCTTCCTCATGGACTATTAAGTGGGCTGGTGCTAATGGCCTCAGTGGCCAAACGTATTCCACGGTGGGCAGATTGTGTGAAGAAAGTGTAAGATGGACGGACGTGCAGACGAATAAAGGAAACACCTATACTCTAGTTTCGAACGGACAAGGGATCGGTATAAATGGAGGAGGGTAGTCCAATCCATTCCCCAGGAAGTACCACTAAATCTTCATCTTCATGGTTACTCTGCAATTCACACTTAAGTGCCTGGGAAAGGGTTCTTCGAACCAATTTCATACTACTTCTCTATCATTTCACTCTCAAATGGCGCGTGGGAAAAAGGATCACCTAAATCTTTCCGTTCGAGCACTGATTTCTCTCGATTTATTATGATGATCATTTCTCCCTATGTAGGTGAGTGTCAACAAAATATTTTCGCATTCGAAAGAGAAAGTTGGTGATTGAAATTTCATAAATAGATATCGCCGCAAAGAAAACCACCTTTGTCTCAGTGAATGCCAATCCAGCTCGCGTATCATGTCAGTGACACTCTCACTCGCGAAATAAACCATGACTAACTGAAACCCTCAGCTGCCGACAGGTGTTGTTGATATACCTCGATGTGGACAGCTGAAAATGTGTGCCCCGACCGGGACTCGAACCCGGGATCTCCTGCTTACATGGCAGACGATCTATCCATCATTTTTCTTTTTTTCTTAACAAATACTCAAATTTACTCCAATTATACTGGTTTCTCCTTCCAGTAAACACCAATTAGTCTCCTTCGTCTTGATGGCGAAGAAGCAATCTTTTGGAACAAAAAAAAAGTTTCTCAAAGCCCAAATCAAATTTGATTTCCCTTTAAGAAGAAATTATGAAGAATAAATGAGGAAAAGTTTTTTTGGTTTTTTTTTTTTTTTAAATTGAAAGTCGTCGTGCGACTTGTAGTTAAAGACCAGTTCTTACAGGAGCACCTGAAGTGTCTCCACCTACAGCAGGCCAGCTCGTCCAAATGTGTCTTCTCATTGCGTAGGCGTGGGTTGTGGGTAGCAGATCTATTCAGTTCGGTTCGGTTAATACAGTTTTCAGCTTCTCAGGACTTGGACGTTCCAGCTACGAGGTGGGTCATCGAAGGTGCTCCTTAAGAAATTGGAAAAATATTCCTTATAGCGTGGGTTGCGTATCAGGACGCAGTGTCGTTCGTTGAGATAAGTCCAATATCCTAGAGTAGACTTGTCGCCAGAAGTAAAAAGATAGCGGATCGTGTGGCCACAGATCCAGTTCACAGAGTGAGTTTTGGCAGAGGGGTAGAAAGTCTTGTCGGAGTACAATATCATGTGGACGTCGATCAGAGCTGGTGTCTGTCGAGTAAGAAACGCCAAAATTCGCCGCGCAAGTGTCCAGACATCGAACGCTGTGCCACAGTGGAACCGGTGGACATCCGTGTCATCCACTCCACAGTGGGTGCAGAGGGATGAATCGGCGAGATGGATGCGGTGTAGACGATCTCGGTTAACTTGTTTGCCATTCACGGTAATGTACCACGCTGATTGAACGTCTGATTCGAGAAAATGCGCATGAATCGCCTTCCATATGTGTCGCCCCACGTACTGTGGATACTTACGTTCGCTGGGGTTGGACGGGCGGCACTGTTGTAACCATTCGGAGACTGTTTTCATGAGGTAGAAACGTGTAAGTGGTAAGGACCGGTAGACATAGCTGAACTCCAGGAAAAATCGTTGGATGTAATAAAAGGGGGTTGGAATGGTCGATACCAGTACTGGGGCGGACAAGGAGGCCGGCGCAAAGTTGTGAAGCAGGAGGCTAGTAAGGCTCTGCGGGCAACGATGCCAAAGTTTTGGTTGGGAGCTGACGTAAAGTGCGTTGACACGAGTCGGCACGTGGATGAGTCCCACCCCGCCACGATCTCGTGGCAGTGCACCTTGAATAACATCCCCGAGCTGACGAAGGAGCCGAAAGCCATCAACAGTCGTCGGGCCAGGAGATATAGGACTGGTAGTACTTGAGCCACGTGTGGTATACGGGAAGCATGATACGTGTTCACGTAGTGCGCGCGTTGGATAACGTCGAGAGCTCGTAGCCTGTGCTCTGCGAGATTTTCTCTGATTGTCTGTAGCAAGCGTCTACCATTGATAGTCGCTGAGCGGCGCAGATCTGCTGCGAAATCAAGTCCAAGACATCGTATGGTGGCGGCGACACTAAGGGGGGGCAACGCATCTCTCTGGCAAGCCCTCACCAATGAGCAAGACCTTGGATTTTGACACGTTGAGGCAGCTCCCCGACGTTTCGCCGTAAGTCGCCACCCATGTCAGTGCTGCTCATACTTCATCTTCACTGCGCAGATATAGTACTATGTCGTCTGCGTAGGCTGTACAACAAAAACGGTGGCCGTGCATAGCCATACCTTCCAAACGTTGGCGCATGCCCTGGAGCAGGGGTTCCAAGGCGAAAGCGTACAAAATCGAGGAAAGAGGGCAGCCTTGTCGTACAGATCGTGCGATGACCAGGGGCGGTGTGAGACGACCATTGTACATGATTTTAGAGGTAGCACTACCCAACAGGCGCATAACCACTGTGACAATACCGCCAGGAAATCCCGTATGCTGAAGAACTGTCCGTAAATAGAAGTGGTCAACACGGTCGAAAGCCTGGCTAAGGCACAGTGAAGCCAAGGCGCCAGGGAGACGTTGATAATGCGCCAATGCTACCATGTCTCTGTAACGGCAAAGGGCCGTACGGATGTTGTTGTCGCCTCCTAGGGAAGTCTGGTCGTAGGATGTGGCGTAAGGTGCGACCTTCTTGAATCGCGATGCCAATAGCCGTGTGAATATTTTCATGTCGCTGTTGAACAAAGTAATTGGTCGATAGTCCTGGACCCTCGATAACCCGTGCGGTTTATGTACGGGGATAATAATGCCACCTAGAAAGGCGCTCGCGACCACTGTCATCGGTGACATCAGCTCTTGTGCGATTGCCGTCCACGTGGAAGCCAACGAATAGTGAAAACTTTTATAAAATTCGAGAGGTATACCGTCAGGTCCAGGAGATCTGATATCGGAACCCGCCTTGATAGCATCTACCACTTCATCTGTGGTTACGTCGTCTTGGAGGTCATGCACTGCATCCTCCGGAAGAGTGGTCGTAGTAAGCTGAGCGACTTCTGTGATCAGTGCTACAGAATGCGGTACGGCTGCGTATAGCCCGGCAAAATGAGCATGGAGAGTACGACCGATGCTTTGTTGGGTGTCGTGCCGACGCCCTTCCACATCAGTGAGGATTTGGATCAGAGCTCGTCGTCGTCGTTGTCGTTCCTGAAG
This sequence comes from Schistocerca piceifrons, assembly GCF_021461385.2. Lineage (NCBI taxonomy): Eukaryota > Metazoa > Arthropoda > Insecta > Orthoptera > Acrididae > Schistocerca > Schistocerca piceifrons. The sequence goes on from NC_060144.1 coordinate 244,160,704, forward strand.
GAGGTGGTACATCGACGGACGTTCTTGAGGGATTCGATTAGAAGCACGAGAACGCACTACAGTTCCTTCCAAGTAACGCCGCATGATCATGGAGATCTGCGCCTTCGTGCGATGGACCATCGACTGCCGGGCTGGCGAGAAAGGCATCGTCGCACAGTCACGTAGTATGGTGTAGTAGAAGTGCAGGGTATTAGTTTGCCACGCCTTAAATTCCTTCCCATAACTCATCAGTGTCTTCCTGAGGGTCGGCTTGCACAGGAGAGCCACCATGATAAGGTGGAGTCATAGGCTTCTCAACGATGGCGGCAGCGTGCCCACGCTTTGTCGACCATACGGCGACAGTCTGAGGAGGTCGGGTGAGCAACATTGAATTTCCACAGACCACGACTATGCCACACTCGCTGTCGGGGGAGAGTGACATCACAGAGCTGCGCATCATGGTCTGAAAAGGCCAAAGGCCAGAATTCCGCATGACGTGTGCCATCAGCAAGTGAGCGAGTAACGTAGATGCGATCTATGCGGCTGGACGAGTGAGAGGTGTAGAATGTATAGCCCGGTTGAATTCCGTGGAGCTTCTTCCAAGTGTCAACAAGTCGCAGACGGTCGATGACCACTGAGAGAGATGCACAAGGTGACTGTCGCAGGAGTTGGCCCGCGGGCTCTTGTGTCGAGTTAAAATCCCCACCGAGTACCAAATCGTCCTGCGGACCTGTGAAGAGGGGTGTGACGCTTTCGGCAAAAAAAGTTTGTCGGTCATGACGGCGGCCAGTGCCGGACGGAGCGTAGATATTAATAATACGCACGCCGAACTGTGTGAGGGCCATATCTCCCGCAGTGGGGAGGTAGATGTCGTCCTCTGCAGGGAGTCTGTCGCATAGCAGGATGGGGACGCCGCTACCGGTGTCGGATGCGGGGGAAACATGGGCGTTGCATCCGGTGGGAACTAGGAAGTCAGCCACAAACACCTCTTGTAAGAGTGCTGTATCAACACCCGCAGAGTAAATAGTGTTTCGGAACATGGCCAGTTTGTGTGGGGCACGAATGGTGGCAAGATTCATCGTGGCGATAGGACATTGCTGTGTACGACCATCCTCAGTAGTTGCCGAACGTGCGGTAGAAGTAGCCGGCAGGTGGAGACCCGCCGGTGGTGCCGCAGTGGTGATAATTACTGGCGGGGCGCCAGCCCGTGTCACCGTAGTGGACTCCTGTGCAGACACGCTGGCAGTTTGCTCCACTTCTTCTTCAACGTCATCGGCCCAGGAAGCTGACGACGTGGACATGTGACGGTCACGTACTTCTGTATCGGGTGTTGTGGATTCCGCATTATGAGTGGCAGGGGAACCGCCGTCATCATTCGTTGACAACGGCGAGGACACGTCCTTGGATGGGGGAGAGGAGGCGTCACAGGAGGGGCGCTTGTTGCTGCCACATCGTGTGACTGGTCACAATGTGGGAGATCACCGTCAGACATCAGGTCGATATCTCGCGGGGTCGTCTGAGAAAGGGCGTCATCGGAAGGCGTTCGTCGTCGTTTCCTGTGTTTGCAAGGCGACCGCTGTTTTCCGATGTGGCCTTCTGAATCAGAATGTGGTCGCCCGTCATCTGACGCCGAACCTGTCTGGACAAAGGCAGACGTCGGCACGACACCGAGGTCGACGTCCATGATTCCAACAGGAACATCGGTTTCGCTGCAAACCGGACGGTCCTGAAGCGAGCACTGGAGGCGACGCCGTGCATGTGCGTTGTGCTGCGACGGGTGGCGTTGGAGATGTTGCTGGCGCTATCGGGAGTGGCACGACGGGGTCCTGTGCAACCTTGGCGTAGGTGATGGGTAAGGATGTGACCGTCGAAGCCTGGGTGTCTTCACGTAACGGCGTCTGTATTAAACGGCGGTGTAAGCATTCGGAACGCACATGTCCCTCCTGGCCACATCCTGCGCACGTTCGTGGCTGTCCATCGTACATGACGATGGCCCTCACACCGCCAATCAGCAGGTACGATGGGACATGTTTCGTCAGCTCAATTTTTATTTGCCGGACGCCATTTAGTACGGGGTAGGTGGTAAATGTTTACCACTTCTCCGCGACGTGACCCAAGACGGTGCCATATGGTTGGAAAGCGGTAATGACCACATCCTGAGGCACCTCGAACAGGAGCTCAAACACCCGCAATGTCCGGAGACCGAATCCAGCATGGGCGACTGTCACAGCCCCCATATGTCCATCAGAGTGTTTAAATTTTAGTCCGGTGCATGACGGTGAATTATGTCAGTGCAAAGTTCCTCCGTCGACATCTTGATGTAGACAACACTTCCAGTGACGGAAAAGTGTATCCCAATTACGTCCTGGGATTTCAAACGTAGATCCTCTCGGATGAACTGTTCGACTTCGAAAGCTCTGGGTAGTGGAAGTTCAGCCTGAAACGTTACTTTGATCGTTGCACGGCGGTACGAGTGCGCCATGGAGTACGTTAGTACTGGACTCGATAGACACAAACACCGCGACGCAGAAGTAAACACCACCGAGAGCGGAGCGTCGGACGGCGCGCGGAGCAGCTCCGCACGCTAACACGGCTGTGAGCCGACTGTCCCATCTGAGCCACCGAGGACACAGAAGAATAGCGCGATTGCAGGGACTTATCCCTTGCACGCTTCCCGTGAGACTCACATTCCCAACCGTCCACAATTCTACATATGTAAAGTACCTTATAGACATTTGCCCATCCACTCATATATCCATTCATATATGTAACTCTAACACCCGTTGCGCAATAACACGAAACGTGCTACCCTTATTTGCACTTTTTTGATATCCTCCTTCAATCCTACCTGGTAAGGATCCCACACCGCGCAGCAATATTCCAGCTGAGAACGGAGAATTGTAATGTAGGCTGTCTCTTTAGTGGGTTTTGTCACATCTTCTGAGTGTTCTGCCAACAAAGCGCAGTCTCTGTTTTGCCTGCCCCACAATTTTATCTGTGTGGTATTTCCCACTTAAAATGCTCGTAATTATAATTCCTAGGTATTTAACCGAATTGACAGCCTTAGATTTGTGCGATTTATCGTATATCCAAAATTTATCGGATTTCTTTTAGTACCCATGTGGATTACCTCGCACTTTTCTTGGTTTAGTGCCAATTGCCACTTTTCGCATCATACATAAATTCTCTCTAGATCATTTTGTAATTGGAATTGATCGTCTGATGACTTTACTAGACGGTAAATTACAGCGTCACCTACAAACAATCTAAGGGGGCTGCGCATATTGTAACCTAGATCATTTCCGTAAATCAGGAACAGCAGAGGGCCTTGCGGAACGCCAGACATCACTCCTTTTCTACTGGATGATTTACCGTCTATCACTACGAACTGTGATCTCACTGAGAGGAAATCACTATTCCAGTCACCACACAACTGAGACGATACTCCATATGCACGCAATTTGATTAATAGCCACTTGTGAGGAACTGTATCAAAAGCCATCTGGAAATGAAGGAATATGGAAGCGATCTGAGATCCCTTGTCGAAGCACTCATTACTTAAAGGGAATAAAGATCTAGCTGTGTTGCACAAGAACGATATTTTCTGAATCCGTGTTGGTTATGTATCTATAACTCATTTTCTTCAAGGTGATTCATAATGTTCGAGTACAGTATTTGCGCCAAAATCCTACTCCAAATTGAGGTCAGTGTATGGGTCTGTAATTCAGTGGGTTACTCCTATTTCCTGTCTTGAATACTGATGTGACCTGTGCTACTTTCCAGTCTTTAGGAGCAGACCTATCGTCAAGTGAGCGGTTGTATATGATTCATAAGAAGGGCGCTACTGTGTCTCCATACTCTGAAAGGAACAACTTAGGACATATAGGATTTTGGGGGATGGGGTACAGTGCGCGGCCAGGTGGGAGGATTAAGAATGTTTCCTACCAAGACTGATCCCCAGGAATTCCGTATTTTCAGTGAGGGAAGAGCAACAGGACTGATATATATAAAGATGGTGGAAGAAACCTATTGCGCTGCCTAAAATTCATACAAACGCTTTTTTCAGTAAAACGTCAAAAGCCATTGTCCATGCTCCAAGGGTAGAGTCGATATGGACCTCACTTAAGACGCCTCTCAAGAAGGCAAGTCCATGGGGAACTGCGAACAGTGCATAATAGAGTGAATGGCCATAGATAAGGGGACTCCTTCTCTTAGGTAAAGGTGTTTGACAAGGCTGAACCCCTGCGTACCTGAAAACACTGTCTTTAAAAAAATTCTGAAGGGAATGAGGCGGATGGTCTTGGAAGCCCCATGTCTATAGGGAACAGAGGATACCGTCCGTGACATGCTTTGAAAAAGCGATGAGATGGTCTGCAGCAGAACGGCGCACGAAATCCACATTGTGCTGTGGTTATCAGACTGGGAGACTCAAACCGCCATATCAACCATCCATGAATCATACATTCAATAACCTTGCGGACACAGATGGTGAGAGAAATGGGGCAATAGCTAGAAGGAAATTGCTTGTCCTTACCGGGATTAGGTATGGGTATGACGGTGGCTTCCCGCCAGCGTCTGGGAAACGTGCCATCTGCCCAAATGTGACTGTAAACATGAAGGAGAAAGTGCTTGCCCACAAAAGAAAAGTGCTTCAACACCTGAATGTAAACATCGTCCGGCCCTGGGGCGCAAGATCGGGAGGAGGTGAGAGCATGGTCAAGCTCCCTCATAGTAAAGGTGGCATTATAGCATTTACGATTCTGAGAGAAGAAGGATATCACGCGAGCCTCTTCCACTCTTTACGAGGGAGAAAGGTAAGTGATGGTGAGTGGAGCTCAAAATCTCCACAAAATAGCTGCTCAAGGTGTTGGAGATAGCATTAGGTTCCACAGTGACATAATCTGCTATGATGAGGATCGAAATTGGGGAATGAACCCTTCCAAGAGAGCCGATGGAGGTTATCTCGTCTCACACGGCGGAAGAGGTACAGAAACTGTTGAAACAAATAGTAAAGAAAACCCAGCTAGCTTTTTCGCTATCCATATCAATACGATGACACTGTGCACGCATCTGTTTATAACGAAAACCGTTCTTCATCGTAGGATGATCGTTAAAACCGTGATGAGCACAATCACGTCATAGTGCACCTCAGTTGACCGGAAGACAGGGACATGGCGCGGTAAAAAAGAAGTGCGGGGCATGGAACATTCTGCGGCGTAAGGAGAACGTAGGGTAAGGTACTCTACCTGATTATCACGAAAGGGCAAATGTTCGTCGATGCTCTAAAAGGAGGGGTAAAGCCTACAGTCGGCATTAGAAAGCTGCTACTAGAGATTACAGGCAGATTGGGTAGGTGTCAGCAAATGGATATCGCACGGGAAATGGTCACTCGAGTACATGTCAGAGAGAATGGACCACTCGAGAGAATGGCAAGCTCGGCAGTGCAGAAAGAGGGCTCCAAAAAGGAATAGATGTGCGTGGAGTTTGAAAGGAACTTCAGTGCTCCAGTGTTATGACACTGGAGGCTCTGCTGACTTAAATGGTCAGCAAAGAGGGAATCTATCGGACAGGTTCTTGAAGAGTCTCAAAAGGGATGGTGGATGTTAAGGGGCTGAGTAGGAAAATGAGTTTGGGGACTGACGAATAAGCTGCAGTAGCTGTGGACGTCATCCTGAATAAGCAGAATGGCTCCCTCATGACATGGAAAGCCGGCCCTGGGAGGGGGGGGGGGGGGGGGGGGGGTAGGTCAACGTATGTCAAATGGAAATACGAAAGGCCAAAGCAGACGCAAGCAGGCGGTATTGTTTCTTGGAGGCTCACAACATCTAGACGCTATGATTCCAAGTGTAGGGCGCTTAATTCCTCCCAGTTGGATTTAAAACTACAACATTTCTTAGAAGGAATTAAACAGTATTGAGCCGTAACTTACTGCGATGCTCTTGGCAGCGTAGTTTCTCTGTCGAAGCTACGCGTGAGCCGTGCACGGTTCGTGTTCATGCCATTTATTGTTTGTCATCTTCTGTTACCGTACTGCCGTCTCGTTTTCTTATCCCTTTTACTGGCGTCACTAACTTCCTGCCTCACTTGCCCGTGAGCGGGCAGCAGCAGCGCGTATCGATAACTCCACTGCCGTACCATTGCTGGAGCGACCGATAGTATTTCCGGGTCGTCGTGTGCCTGGCAGTCAGTTCGGGACGGACCAGCAGTGCAGTCGGGACGCAGCAGCAGTGAAGTCGGGGACTGAGTGCCGGTGAGGCGCCGACAGCCAGTGCTCACCGACCGCTGGTGACACACATAAATTGTCCGACGACGGAAGATTGGAGAGAGACGACCGTTGTTTGATCGTTCGGTTGTTCCTTTCACCGTTTCTGGGCTTGGACAGTGGGTCGGTTGGCGTGGAGCTGCGAGGTATTCTCTGCCGGACGTAGTTTGGCCTGGCAACTGGTGGTCTTTACGCGTGTCGGAGTGTGTGGGGCTGTTCACATTGCTCCGAGGTCCGTGGCTCGCAGACTCTGGACACGAAACTTGAGTTTTCATTTAATCTACCAGCAAGTCAAGACTGTTCACATTGTGTCGTTTGGAGTTCCTTGTCGACTGTTGGGATATTCCCGCGAGCAACAACGTGGTTTTCAGGTTGGAAAATTCTAGCCACCCTCCGCTTGAGTTTCACTGTATTTAGTTACTTGAATTGAAGTGCACCAGCGGAATCTTCTGCCTTGTGGCCATTAACGTTTCGGTTATCTGCCCTGGCCGTTGACGTAAAATTTCAGGCAATGTAGTTTCCTAATAGAGTTGTCGCTGTCCAGAACGGTGTGTTGTTTGACAGCTCCATGTGTGTTATGGGCGCCAATATCTTTTACGTTGTTCTGTTGAACTCGCTGTTGTGCCATGATTTGTTGAGATTAAAGTTAACCTGTCGATGGATCCGTTGACTGTCGGGCGGTTGGGTTGTCGTTGGATCGTGAATGGTTGGCGCGACTGCCTGTCTCACCTAAGCGAGCGTTAGTGTTGGAATTCCAGTCCGACCCTGAAACATCTGAGCGCTTTTCGGTGTACTGCCTTTTTTTATTTGTTCTTTTTTTTATATTAAGGTAGTTTTGCCATTAAGGCGTAAGACTCGGCAGGCCTCCAGTCTAATTTAAAGAAATGTTTCACGTAAGAACTTTGGCATTTTAAAGATTTTAATGTTGTTGAATTTAAGTGTTGGGTCTTCAGCCGATTTTGAGTTTGAGTTGTTTTGCTCTTAAAGCCTTCATCCTAAATTAAAGAACTTTTTCATGTAAAACCTTTGGTATTATTTTTTAAAAAAATTAATGTTTTGGAGTTTTAAGTGTTAGACCTTCAGCCGATTTCAATTTAACTTGTTGGCTCTTGAAGTGTCTGATTCTTTGGGCCTTCAGCCTATATACAGGAATGTTGTAAGGTAAGACTTGCCTTTTTAAATTTCTGATTATAATTGCTTTTTAAGTTACTGGCCTTCAGCCGTTTTAAAATTAAAGTGTCTTTCCGCCAGTAATCAAGTCCCAAAGATTAAAGCTGTGTGTTTGAAAAAAAAAAAATTTTTCTCTTGTAATGTTTGATCAAATAATAAAGTTGTATGTTCGAGTGTAACTGATACCCGCTTATTTTGGCCCTTTCCGCAACTTAAACTACCTGTCCTGTCCTGCGGGCTTAGCAGGGCATTTCAACGCACTTTGTGGTGTCCTGGTTGGCCAGCGCCCTCTATATAGGACAGCCACGGGTCGCGATGAGAGACTGGGTCGGCGGCAGTGACGGAGGGAAGACAGCGCACTGAGCATGGCGAATAGTGGGTCGGCGCTTAGTGTACTGCGAGGACGCACGGTGTTGACATCCCGGCGCCTTGGTCTGGCGGCGTGAGGACTGGATTGGGGAAGCAGTCACCGGTCAGTATAGGCTCCGTTTAAGAGTCGTGTCTATCTCGAATCTGGAGGAAAGCGTGGGAGTTTACCGTGGCGTGCATGTTAACAGTGACCTCCTGGACTAACTTTAAATGGTGATCCATTTTGTGGTGGAACCTTCGAATGTGATTGCTGCGCGTACCACTTTGATTTTCGCTAGTCATTCCTGAAGCCACTTGAATGTGGGGCCGGGATACTGGGTATTCCAAGTCATGTAACAGTTCTGTGACCTGGTTGCGATGCATTTATCTTGAATTACAAGCGTAGCCGATATTCGGCGAATCCTTTTTTTATTGTTATTGTAAATACGTTAAGTGGTCAATTTTATAAATCAAAATTTTTCTCTGGATAAAACTTCATCCGTTAATTTAAATGAGAACTGTAAACTTCGTCCTTGTTGGCAACTGAAATAGTAACATTTTTCCGTCGTCAAACAGTGGTTTGGTGTTTAAGGTTGTGTGCGGATTGTCCGGTCATTATCACCTTGTGGTTTATAAATTTATCGAGTGAAATTTCACGTCATTGGAGACTGTTAACTGAACTACTGCTTTAACAATAACTGCGGTTTTCAAACTATATCGTTTAACATCCCTTCCTGCATTTGGCGCTACCCAGTGCTTGACTGTAGGTTTTGGTATTTTAGTGAATTGTGTATTAATACTGGGTTTGTGTGTTCTAGAAGTCGTTATTGGTGTGCGCAGGTCCTCCAGCCTGTTGTTGTCACTTGAGCTGTCTAGCATGGAAGTCAGATGCTCGGCGGATGCGAACGTCAAACGTCGAGAATGTGCTGACTGCTGTGTAGATCTTTCAGGTTATCATAACATCATTTTGCCTAATGTGTTCCATAACAGTTAATTCACTTATTTTTGAGACCTTCCTATCAGAGTATTATTTGAAACCTAATAGCTTTTAAATTATTTTTTTCAAATTCGCAGGGCCTGATAGTTGACTTAATTTCACAAATAGTGAGCTCAGATCTGTAGTTGCGCTATGTTGTATTTGTGTAAAGTATTTTTTCATTAATTTAAAGCTGAGGTCATTGAGACCTGGCAGTTAGGGAAACCCAAATTTCACTATTAAGAGACAATATCTACTTAAAAATTCTTAAGACTAATTCAATTCACAGCTGAAGGCCTTATTGACAAGAAATTCTAATTATGTGTCAGCAGAAGACCCCAATAGCAATAACTCAAAAAACGATTTGATGGCTGAAGGCCCGGATAGCAAATTTTTGAGAAGCAATTAAACTTCTACGAGAGATATTTAAAGAATAAACATCAACATTTGAGTGTTAAGATATTTTGTCTAATTAAAATTTCTTAAGACAAGTTACACTCACGGCTGAAGGCCTTATCAACAAGAAATTCAAAGTTTTTGTCAGCTGAAGGCCCAAACAGTAATAATTCAAAATTCAAAATTTTTTTTGAAAAAAGAAACAATCATCAGAATCTGACCAAATCAAGAGAGAAGTGGGCCTCAGACAGTGCTCCAAGGATTGAACTGGGAAAATAGTTCAACTTCGTAAACGATGAGACAGGCGGCAAAAGTGTTGTATTCACTTAACCGGATGTCAACTCAAAGTAGTGACAGTTCAAACGCAGACCAACACTCTTGCAATAGCTACCTAACTTCTGATAACCAATACAACGATGGAATAACCCAAGCAAGGCGGAACCGGCGGACAGCACTGCGGCTTCAGAATCTGGTGTTTAGAATATCCAGAAGCAGAAGGATCAACTACGACCAAGTTAGTCCAAAAGAAACGAAATATCCGAACCACAATCAAGGAGGCTGTCGAAATGCACGCCTTACCAGACAGTAGAGGCAATGTGAGGAAAGATAGACTGCCGCGAAAATACACTAACCTCCAGGGATGAGCAATTCCTTGTAAATAATTTATTAGATCGTTACGAAAAAGTGGGCCTTAACATAAGTCGGTAGCAAATACTGTGCAAAACTGCAAGGCAATTAATACTGAAAAATACCTGTCGAGAAATGTTAGGGAATATGTTTATCTGGGAAAATAAACTGGTGTCAAACAAGACTTGAGAGCTGACAGTTAGCTTGGAGGGATTATGCAAACCATTTTAAATATAATATGGCAGAAAACTAGTAAATAGTTCCAGAAATAAATTTCACTCTGCAGCAGACTGTGTGGTGACATGAAATTTCCTGGCGGATTCAAACTGTGTGCCGAACCCAGACTCTAGCTCAGAGCCTCTGTCCTCCGTCGGCAAGCACTCTACCAACTGACATACTCAAGCACGATTCACGACCCATCTCAAACTTCCGCGATTACGTCGCTTCTTCCCTGCAGAACTAGCACTCATGGAACACGCGATATTGCGGAGAGATAACTTAGCCGGAATCTGGGGACTGTCTCCAGAGTGAATCTTCAATCTGCAGAGGAAGGTGCGCCGATGTGCAACTTCTTCACAGATTAAAATTGTTTACAAACTGGGACTCTAGTTCGCTACCTTTTGTTTTCATGGGCAAGTGGTCTACCAACTGAACTATCTTAGCACAACTCACAAGCCGTCCACACAATTTCCACCAGTATTTCATCCCCTAACATCGAAATTTCACAGACGTTCTCGCGCGAGTCAGTGTGAAAATTTAATCTGGAAGCATCCCCCAAGCAGGGAACCTGTGAAATTAGGAAGGTAGAACATGGCGGCAGTAAAGTCGTGCTTGTATAGCTTACCTGGCACAGCACTTTCCTGCGAAAGGCAAAGGTTCCGGGCTCGAGTCTGGGTTCGGCACTTTCTTTTGATCTGCACAGACGTTTTAGAAAACGATTATTTTCGAACAGTGGGTTTTCGAAACAAACGTATGGGTGTAGAATTAGGATTTTAAAATAGTCTTTGAAAAGAAAACTACGAACAGTTAAGAGAGCTATGAGAAGGTCTGTGCTAGATCTCACTAAGAAAGAAAGGAACGGAACAAGATACATATGGGCACTAATAGAAGTTTAGGGTTTTGTGCAAAGTGTTGGAAAATGGAAATGAAGATGGAATAGCGCATTATAAAATGACGGACAGATGCAGTACTAGAGTGGCGTCACACAGAAGGATGAAGATCTCAAGGCATATCAGCCGAATGTTCGAATAATGAACTGATAAGCTCGCAGGCTTCCAGGCTTCACCTGACAAAGTGCATTAAGAGAATCGTGGATACGGCGACTGAAATTGTAATTGTTACCCAAATATCGAAGAGGTTATAAAATGTAAACTTTGAACTAGTTGAACAGATACAATAATAAATTAGTCCATACACAATGATAACGGTGAAAAATTTTCTCTTACTAATGACCTGAGCATAAAACAGCTTTACACGACAAGGAAACCACTAAGGACTTCAGATGTCACAGGCAAATAGTCAGTTTATTAGATATAGGCAGAAGTTCGTCGTAGGATATATAGGTGACTTGTGCTGTAATCTTATTAATAACTAACTGTACGCTCGTGTTTCCCAGCGGAAGTTACATAACGACCATCGCAAAATTCCGCTTTTTTGTTTTATAGAGCCGTTCCTCAGCCTGTAAAAGTGAAATCCAGAGGGGATCAAGTTGTCAATTATTTCGTTGTTCCTAGCCAAGTAATCAAATATAAATGAAACCTACCGAAAGAAGCAAAGGAATTTCGTTTATTTTTGTAAAACACTTAGTGAAAATAGTAAGTCCTTTTATCCTAGCCGAGTAAAGTCGGTGTTTGTTTGTATTCGTAAAGATAAGATTGCAGCGCTTAATTCTGTTACTGACATAAACTACCAAAAACGCTTAAGTCACTGAGGCAAAAAAAAAAAACTAACAACACCATCTATTAGTTTTTTGGTGTACTGCGAAACCTTCAGCGCTGTCTGTTGGTTCTTCCGTGTACTACGACCTCAGTAAGGTAAACATCCGGACAGCTAAGCTCAACGACATTTTTTTTTTCTTTATTGTATTTCAAGTCCCCATCGGGGCGGGCTGGCAGCAGCATATGCGCTACTCTTCAGCCGAAAGACATAGAACAAAACAATAGAAGACATTTAAAAACAGCAAAGGAGAGAATAAGGTGAACATAGATACAACAAAGGGGGAACATCACGGAAGGCAATAGACAAAAAAACGGGGTGACTGTAAAATGGAGATAAAAAACTGTTTAAAAGTAGCACACACAAAAATCCACACACGGCGACGATTAAAAGAACATAAAGCACAGTATGACAGGAGCATAAGGTATCGACGGATGGCGTAGCACATAACGTAACACTGACGGCGGACCTCAAGGCAAATTAAAATCACACCTCTTGACGCACAGGAGAAACAGCACTAAACACAACACTGATGAGGCACGCTGATGATGATCAATACAGAGGATCTGCCAGGCGCAAGGAGATGAGGGAGGCCTGAAGAAGGGAGGGAGGGGAAGAGGTGGGGGAGATGAGCGGGGGGAGCACGGAGGAGGGCCAGGTAGGGAGGGATGGGGGAAGGAAAGAGGCAAGTATGATGTGCAGGGCCTCAGGGGGAGGGGAATGGAGGAAAATCCGCTCTGGGAGAAGGAAGGAAGAGGAAAAAAGGGGGCCCTGGGGAGGGGGGGGGGGGGAACAAGGCAAGGTTACAGTTGGAAGGAAGTGTAGATGTCACGGCAAAGTTAGTCATCCGGGAGGGGGAGGTGTTGGAAATTGCCCTGATGAAGGAGATGGAGGGTGTGGAGGTGAAGAGAAGGAGGGATACAGCGATAGAGGCGCGGCAACGGGTGGGGGATGGAGAGGAAGGAGGAAACCAGAGGGTGGGGGGGATCAAGCCTGCAAACAATGTAAAGGATTCGGAGATGTTGGAGGAACAGGAGGAGGTGGGGGAAGGGGATCAGTTCATACAGGAGCCGTGTGGGGGAAGGAAGGCGGATACGGAAGGCAGGGCAGAGCGCATGGCGTTCAAGGATTTGGAGGGCCTTGTAAAAGCGGGTGGGGGCAGAGATCCAGGCAATGCTGGCATAACAGAGGATAGGACAGATGAGGGATTTGTAGGTGTGGAGGATGGTAGAAGGATGCAATCCCCATGTCCGGCCAGACAGGAGTTTCAGAAGGCGGAGGCGGGAATGGGCTTCCTGCTGGATGGTCTGGAGATGAGGGGTCCAGGTGAGGTGTTGGTCGAGGGTGAGGCCAAGGTATTTCAGGGTGGGGGTGACCTGGATAGGACGACCATAAAGGGTGAGGTAGAAATCATGGAGGTGAAAGGAGCGAGTGGTGCGGCCTATGATGATCGCGTGGATTTTGGAGGGGTTGAGACGGAGGAACCACTGGTTACACCAAGTGGTGAACTGGTTAAGGTAGGTTTGGAGGGTATGTTGAGACCGTTGAAGGGTAGGATAGAGAGCCAGGAAGGTGGTGTCATCAGCATACTGGAGAAGGTGGACTGGTGGGGGTGGCTTGGGCATGTCAGCCGTATACAAAAGATAAAGGAGAGGGGAGAGGACAGAACCCTGGGGGACGCCAGCCATGGGATAAAAGATACGGGAGTTGGTGTTGTGGAGGGTGACATAGGAAGGACGGTGAGAGAGGAAGGAAGCGACCAGACGGACAAAATTGATAGGCAGGGTGTTGGTTTGGAGTTTAAAGAGGAGACCGGGATGCCATACACGGTCATAGGCATTTTGGAGGTCAAGGGAAACAAAAATGGCGGAGCAATGGGAGTTGAGCTGGAGGGACAGAAGGTGAACAAGATTGAGGAGTTGGTCTTCAGCAGAGAAGGAAGGTCGGAAGCCACACTGGGTAAGGGGGTGGAGGCGGTATTGAGCAAGGTGCTGATGGATACGGCGGGAGAGGATGGATTCAAAGACCTTACTGAAGACGGAGGTGAGACAGATGGGACGATAGGAAGAGGCGGCAGAAGGGGGTTTGTTGCGTTTGAGGAATAAGAGGACGCGGGAGGTCTTCCACAGGTCAGGGTAGAAGCCAGTAGAGAGGATGACATTATAGAGATGGGCGAGGACAGTCAGGAAGGAATAGGGGCTTTCTTGAAGGTGACGGTAGGTGACACAGTCGTGACCAGGGGCCGTGTTGCGTTTGGACTGGAGGATAAGGTTAATGTCTTGTGCTGTGATGGGAGTGTTGACGTCGGAGGGGGCAACTGCCTCAAGTACTGGAGACTAGGAGCAAGGGGAGCGACCGAGGTGTCGGCACATTCCATGACGGTGGGGAAAAGAGTAGAATCAAAGTGGGGATCATCGGGGATGGAGAAGACCTCGGAAATGTGGGAAGCGAAGTGGTTGGCCTTACTGAGGTTGTCAGGAAGGGGGCGATCGTTATGGAGAAGGGGGTAGTGGGGAGCGGGAAGGGAACCAGTAAAACGATGGAAGGCGGACCAGTACTGGGAGGAGTTGATAGGGAGGGTGGCGTTGAGTCGTGTGCAGGTCTGGCGCCAGTCTCGGCGTTTCGTTGCTGTAATAAGGTTCCGTACGTGTCACTGTATTTGTCGGTGGCGTTGGAGTGCATCCCTGTCACGAGTGCGCAGGAAGGAGCGATAGAGGCGGCGGGGTTCTCGGAGGAGGAGGACAGCCCACGGAGGGAGAGTGGGATGGTGTGGGTGGATGGTTTTAGTAGGAACATGGGCCTCCACGGCGTCAGTAATTACCTTCTGAAGGAAGGACGAGGCGTGGATGATGTCGTCAGGATGGCGATAGGTAAGAAGGTGGCTTCCGACCTGGGTGGAGATGGAGTCCCGGTAGGCATCCCAGTTGGCACGGCGATAGTCATGGACGACCTTGGGAGGGAGTGCAGGGTGCGGAGCCGGAGGGGGGCGGTTTGCAGACGTTAGGGTGAGAAGGACAGGGAGGAGATCGCTACCTATGGGGTCAAGGACGGCGACAGTGATACGCCCAAGGAGGTTGGCGGAGGCAATGACAACATCTGGGGAGGTGTTACTTTCGGGTTGGGTGTGCTGGGGAAGGGGAACAAGGTCACCTTGGATTGTGGAGAGGAACTGATGCCACCGCCGAAGGGCAGCAGGAGTGCGACTATGGATGTTGAGGTTGGCGGCAATCACATAGGTGGAGAAGGTGTGGTCATAAGGAGGAGGAGCATTGGAGCAGACATAGATGGTGGCACAGGTAATGGTGAGGGAGGGGCAGAAGACGCTAAGGATAAGGTGTTCAGAGGGGTCATTGAGGAGAGGTTGTGGCCGGATGGGGATATGCTTAAGGTGGCCCATCGTGACTCCACCCTGCGCACGCGGACCAGGAGTGTCAGTGGAGTGGAGGATATAGGGGGAGGTGCAGATCGAATGGTGGGGCTGGAGAAAGGTTTCGTTCAAGAGGAAGGTGTCGACCTGGTGGTGGGAGAGGGTGTGCATGAGGAGGTATTTGTTGGAGCGGAAGGAGCGAATGTTCTGGAAGAGGATGTGAGACTCGTGCTGCGCCATGACCGGAAGGAGGGGGGGGGGAAGAGAGGGAAGGGAAGAGACTTAAACTTGGGATTCGAGGCGGGTGAAGGTGAAGTGGGCTTGGTTGTGGGAGTAAGTGGCGAAGGTGTTCAGGTGGAAAACAGAGCGAGCAGCAAGGGATATTTGTTGGAAGGTGTGGGGGTGCTGAAAAGGGTGAATGTTTTGGAGTACAACGGTAATAAACCAGATGACGTCCTCGGCCGTGGGGGGTGGACAGAGGGAATTGTTGGGATGGACAGGGGGATCGACGGGACGAACTGGGACTGTAAGTTCAGGGGTGGCTGGAGGGGGTTTAGCTTTACACTTGTGGGAGTATGTGGGATGGGGGCCATTGCAGGTATTACAGGAAGGAGGAGCAGCGAGGTTGGGGCAGTTCTTAAGAAAGTGGGAGGCCTTGCAATGGGGACAGGTGGGGGGGTTTTTGCAGTTGGGAGTCAGGTGGTCATTGTACATCAGGCACCGCTGGCAACGGTAGGATTGGGGAGGCGATTTGGAGGATTCAACAGGGTGGCGATGGTGGTATATCAGGGCACCCTGGGTGAGGAGATGGTCTATGGATGGGGCGGACTCAGAGAATACCCGCATGAGGTAGGTGGGACCAGAGGCATTTTGGATACGGCGGGCTGAGCGGATTTCCAAGTCCGGGTGGGAGTTCAGTTCTACCAGCACCTCATCCTCTGTGATCACCGGGCTGAGCTTGGTGATCACAACAGTGTAGGTGGGGGGGGGGGGGGCGACGGGGAGGCTGGGGCTGACGAGGAGTGGAAGCGGAAAGGAAGGGTGTCAGAGAGGCGTGGGGGCCAAACATAACTCGTGGGAGTTTTCGCAGGAGGCCTGTGTGAAAGGATGGGGACGGGGACTTGATAAGGACTGAGTCCCTGCGGGGAATGAGTTGGGAGATGGCAGCACCAGGTAAGTACTTTCGTATTTCCTTGGTGAGGGTACGAGTATCGAGGAACTTAGGATCGGGAGTTGACAGGACAAGGGTGTGGAGGGTGGGGGCCAAGGTATGGGTGGCGGGAGGAGGGGTGGTGTCCATGGTGACGGCAGGGGGAGGGGGAGGTGGTGTTGATTTTTTCTGGGAAGTGGCGGGAGCAGAGTCGGTTAGGACGCGCTTTTGGGGTTTTTTGGGGAATGGAGGCTGGGAGGAGGGGAGAGGGACGGGGAGGAGAGGGAGGTGGTGGGTGGCAGATCCCTGTGGCGTAGTGGAGGCACCGGGAGAAGCAGCTGGTTCAGTGGTGGCGATAGTGGCTCGGCGCGACGTGATGCGTGCGGGAGATGCAGAAGGCGAAGCGATGGGGTTGATGAGAGAGGGGAAGCCAACCACCTGAGGGGCGGCAGCAGAGGCGGCAACAGAGGCGTACGTGAGGGCGGGGGTAGGAGTGGGAACTGTTGAGGGTGTGGAGGCTGGAGGAAGGGGGTAGAGGTGTGGGTATACAGCAGGGGAGGAGATAGGGGGATGGGTAAGTGGGGGAAGGGAAGGGGAGGTGTTAGGATGGAGGCCAGGAGAGGCACTCCAGGAAGTGACTGTGGGAGAGGAGGAGGGGGAGGTGTAGATGACGGTGGAGGTGGGAGTACTCATTGCAGACGAACGGCGACGGACAGACGGACGTGCAGCAGGCAGCGGCGGCGTCGGCGTCGGCGATGGTCGGCGGCGAACAGACGGACGAACAGCAGGCGGCGGTAGCGGCGGCGGCGGCAGCGGCGGCGGCAGCGGTCACGACGACGGCGATGGACAGCGAGCAGGCAGGCGGGCGGGCGGACGGACGGACGGACGGACGAACGAACGAACAGCGACAGCTGCAAGCGGCGGGCACACAGACAGACAGACAGACACAATCTTCGAAGACGGAGATTCCACCCTGAGGGTAGCCAGGCTTTGCAATCTGACGCTTTCGAAGGAGGGGATCCAACCCTCTAGATGCTCAACGACATTTTTCCGTGATCCGTATTTAATGTAACAAAGCCTACATGTTACCCCGAGCTACGTCTCTTACCTGTGATATCCCCATGAAAATTCGTCTGGTAATTTTAGAGATTAGACAGACACGAAGGTTTTACTTCCAGCAAAGAGTTTGGGAAAACTAAATGTGCAATACTATGGATGAAATGTCTATGGTAACCAACTTTAAAACATACATTTACATCTACATGGAGACTTAAGTGTCTCGCAGACACTTTATCGAATTACCTTCACAATAATTCTCAATTATTCCACTGTCCAACAGCTTGGATTTCCCTTATTTTATTACGATAATCGGTTTTCCGTTTGTAGGTCGGGGTCAACAACATATTTTCGTATTCGGAGCGGAAGTTAGGTGATTGAAATTTCGTGTAAAGATACCAACACAACGAGAAAAGCCTTTGTCCTCATTATGACCACCCCAACTCCTGTATCACGTCCGTAACACTCTCTACCCAGTCTCTCGATAATACAAAACGTGCAGCTCTATCGGTTCTCCCTTCTATTCCAGTCTCGTATTGTTCGTGGAAAGAAGGATTGTCGATATGCTTCTGCGAGGGCTCTAATCTCTCTGATTTTATCCTCATGGTCTCTTCTTCTAACTTTTTCGATGTACTCCGACATTCCTACCTCGTAAGGATCTCACACCGCGCAGCAGTAATTCAAAACAGGCTGGACAACCGTAGTGTAGGTAGACTCCTTAATAGATCTGTTGCATCTTCTAAGTGTTCCTCCTAAAAATCGCATTCTTTGGTTCCCCTTTCTCCCAACATTTTCTATGAGAACCTTTTTAATTTAATTTGTTCGTATTTGTAATTCCTAGGTATTTAGTTGAATTTATGACCTTTAGGTTTGATCGATTTACCGTGTAACAGAAATTTAACGGATTCTTTTCAGCACTCATGTGGTTGACCTAACACTTTTGATTATTTAGGGTCAATTGCCGATTTTTGTACCATACAGATATTTTACTTACATCGTTTTGTAAGTACTTTTCAATTTCTGGTAACTTCACTGGACGATAAACCACAGCATCATCTGTAAGTACCTAAAATGGCTGTTCAGATTGTTTCCTACATTGTTTATGTAGATAAGGAACAACAGAGGGCCTATAGCTAGCCAGCTTGGAGATCACCAGAAATCACTTCTGTTTTACCTGATGTCTTCTACATCTACATCCATACTCCGCAAGCCACCTGACGGTGTGTGGCGCAGGGTACCTTGACTACCTCTATCGGTTCTCCCTTCATTCCAGTCTCGTATTGTTCGTGGAAAGAAGGATTGTCGATATGCTTCTGTGTGGGCTCTAATCTCTCTGATTTTATTCTCATGGTCTCTTCGCGAGATATACGTAGGAGGGAGCAATATACTGCTTGACTCTTCGGTGAAGGTATGTTCTCGAAACTTCAACAAAAGCCCGTACCGAGATACTGACCGTCTCTCCTGCAGAGTTTTCCACTGTGGTTTATCCATCATCTCCGTAACGCTTTCGCGATTACCAAATGATCCTGTAACGAAGCGCGCTGCTCTCCGTTGGATCTTCTCTATCTCTTCTATCAGCCCTATCTGGTACGGATCCTACACTGCCGAGCAGCATTCAAGCAGTGGGGGAACAGGCGTACTGTAACCTACTTCCTTTGTTTTCGGATTGCATTTCCTTAGGATTCTTCCAATGAATCTCAGTCTGGCATCTGCTTTACCAACGATCACCTTTATATGATCATTCCATTTTAAATCACTCCTAATGCGTACTCCCATATAATTTATGGAATTAACTGCTTCCAGTTGCTGAGCTGCTATATTGTGGCTAAATGATATGGGATCCTTCCTTCTATATATTCGCAGCACATTACGCTTGTCTACATTGAGAGTCAAGTGCCATTCTCTGCTCCATGCGTCAATTCGCTGCAGGTCCTCCTGCATTTCAGTACAATTGTCCATTGTTACATCCTCTCGATATACCACAGCATCATCCGCAAAAAGCCTCAGTGAACTTCCGATGTTATCCACCAGGTCATTTATGTCTAATCTGAATAGCAACGGTCCTACGACACTCCCCTGCGGCGCACCTGAAATCACTCATACTTCGGAAGACTTCTCTCCAATGAGAATGACATGCTGCGTTCTGCTATCTAGGAACTCTTCTATCCAATCACACAATTGGTCTGATAGTCCATATGCTCTTACTTTGTTCATTAAACGACTGTGGGGAACTGTATCGAACGCTTTGCGGAAGTCAAGAAACACGGCATCTACCTGTGAACCCATGTATATGGCCCTCTGAGTCTCGTGGACGAATAGCCCGAGCTGGGTTTCACACGATCGTCTTTTTCGAAACCCATGCTGATTCCTACAGAGTAGATTTCTAGTCTCCAGAAAAGTCATTATACTCGAACATAATACAGGGTTATTACAAATAATTGAAGCGATTTCACAGCTCTACAATAACTTTATTATTTGAGATATTTTCACAATGCTTTGCACACACATACAAAAACTCAAAAAGTTTTTTTAGGCATTCACAAATGTTCGATATGTGCCCCTTTAGTGATTCGGCAGACATCAAGCCGATAATCAAGTTCCTCCCACACTCGGCGCAGCATGTCCCCATCAATGAGTTCGAAAGCATCGTTGATTCGAGCTCGCAGTTCTGGCACGTTTCTTGGTAGAGGAGGTTTAAACACTGAATCTTTCACATAACCCCACAGAAAGAAATCGCATGGGGTTAAGTCGGGAGAGCGTGGAGGCCATGACATGAATTGTTGATCATGATCCCCACCACGACCGATCCATCGGTTTTCCAATCTCCTGTTTAAGAAATGCTTCTGCTTTAGTCTTTTCCGTAAGATTTTCCAAACCGTCGGCTGTGGTACGTTTAGCTCCCTGCTTGCTTTATTCGTCGACTTCCGCGGGCTACGCATGAAACTTGCCCGCACGCGTTCAACCGTTTCTTCGCTCACTGCAGGCCGACCCGTTGATTTCCCCTTACAGAGGCATCCAGAAGCTTTAAACTGCGCATACCATCGCCGAATGGAGTTAGCAGTTGGTGGATCTTTGTTGAACTTTGTCCTGAAGTGTCGTTGCACTGTTATGATTGACTGATGTGAGTGCATTTCAAGCACGACATACGCTTTCTCGGCTCCAGTCGCCATTTTGTCTCACTGCGCTCTCGAGCGCTCTGGCGGCAGAAACCTGAAGTGCGGCTTCAGCCGAACAGAACTTTATGAGTTTTTCTACGTATCTGTAGTGTTCGTGACCATATGTCAATGAATGGAGCTACAGTGAATTTATGAAATCGCTTCAATCATTTGTAATAGCCCTGTACGTGTTCCAAAATTCTACAAGTGATCGACGTCAGAGATATAGGTCTATAGTTCTGCACATCTGTTCGACGTCCCTTCTTGAAAACGGGGATGACCTGTGCCCTTTTCCAATCCTTTGGAACGCTACGCTCTTCTAGAGACTTACGGTACACCGCTGCAAGAAGAGGGGCAAGTTCTTTCGCGTACTCTGTGTAAAATCGAACTGGTATCCCATCAGGTCCAGCGGCCTTTCCTCTTTTGAGCGATTTTAATTGTTTCTCTATCCCTCTGTCGTCTATTTCGATATCTACCATTTTGTCATCTGTGATACAATCTAGAGAAGGAACTACAGTGCAGTCTTCCTCTGTGAAAAAGCTTTGGAAACAGACATTTAGTATTTCGGCCTTTAGTCTGTCATCCTCTGCTTCAGTACCATTTTGGTCACAGAGTGTTTGGATATTTTGTTTTGATCCACCTACCGATTTGACGTAAGACCAAAATTTCTTAGGATTTTCTGCCATGTCAGCACATAGAATTTTACTTTCGAGTTCATTGAACGCCTCTCGCATAGCCCTCCTCACACTAAACACAACAGCTGCTGAGCCAGGGGGCCTATAGAGACATCCAATTACCGTGTCTGAGCCTGCTTTAACCGTGACCTTCTCCCAAATTATTTCACATTTCCCGTCAATTGTTACGAACTGTGACCTTTCTGACAGGAAATCACGAATCCAGTAGCTTAACTGAGACGATATTCCATAAGCACGCAAACTGATTACAAGCCGCTTGTGAGGAAGTCAAAAGCCTACTGGAGATCTAGAAATTCGGAATCAATTTGAATTGCGCTGTCAATAGCCTCAGTACTTCGAGTGAGTAAAGAGCTAGTTGTGTTTCATAAGAAAGATGTCTTCCCGTCAGTTACTACGAACTGTGACCATTCTGACAGGAAATCACGAATCCAGTAGCTTAACTGAGACGATATTCCATAAGCACGCAAGCTGATTACAAGGCACTTTTGAGGCAGTCAAAAGCCTACTGGAGATCTAGAAACTCGGAATCAATTTGAATTGCGTTGTCAATAGCGCTCAATACTCCGAGTGAGTAAAGAGCTAGTTGTGTTTCATAAGAAAGATGTTTTCTAAATCCGTGTTGACTCTGTGTGAATAGACCATTCTCTTCGAGGTAATTCATTATGTTTGAAGACAATATATGTTACAAAATCCTGCTGCATATCGACGGTAATGACATGGACCAGCAATTTAGTGGATTATTAGTCTTAGCTTGCTTGAATACTCGTGTGACCTGTGCAACTTTCCAGTCTTTAAGTAAGGATCTTTCTTCGAACGAGCGGTTGTATATGGTAGTTACGCATGGGACTATTGCATCAGCTTACTCTGAAAGGAACCTCATTGCTGTACAGTCTGGACCGAAAGACTTGACTTTGTTAAGTAATTTAAATTGCTTCGCTACTCCGAGGATATCTACTTCTAAGTTACTCGAGATGGCAGCTGTTCTTCATTCGGATTCTGGAATATTTACTTCACTTTATTTGGTGAAGGAGTTTCGAAAGGCTGTGTTTAGTAACCCAGCTTTAGCATCATTGTCATCGATAGCATTTCCATTGCAATCGCGCAAAAATCGGGTTTATTGTGTCTTGCCGCCACCATGCTTCACATACGACCAGAATCTCTTCGGATTTTCTGCCATGTTTCCAGATGATGTTTGTTTGCGTAAACTATTATAAGCATCTCACATTGAAGTCCGCTCTAAATTCCGCGCTTCTGTAAAAGATCGCCAATCTTGGGGATTTTGCATTCTTTAAATTTGGCATTCTTTCTTTCGTTTCTTCTGCAATTGTGTTATGACTAGTTTTGTGAACCAAAAGGGATCAGCACCTTCGTTTTTCAATTTATTTGGTATAAATCAACTGCTGTCGGTACTATTGCCTTGAATTCAAGCCACATCTGGTCTAAAACTTTATGGTTGATTTGGAAGGAGTGGTGATTTCCTCTCAGAAAGGCGTCAAACGAAAGTTTATCTTTTTTTTTAATGGGTGTATTTTTCGGTTACTTTTGGAGGATTTGGGAATTACGACATTCAGTCTCGTTACGACAAACCTGTGTTCACTAATCCCTGTATCCGTATCGATTCTCCTTATTTGTTGCTAAGAGGTCAAGTGCGTCTTCACAACTGATTACCATTTGCGTAAGCTCATGAACTAACTGCTCGAAATAATTTTCAGAGAAAGTGTTCAGAACCATTTCCGATGATGCTGTATGCGTACCTCCGGAACTAAACACATATTTTCGCAAAAATTATAGATTAGTTGCAGAATGTATTTTTGGCACTGATATCCCAGGCAAGAAGAATGTAGTGATCGACTTACCTCCATGCCGATACTGATAGCTAATTATGGGTCATTCAGTAAATACAAAGATCATGGTAAGCATTAACAGGGTCTAAGAGTAGAGTCCCTTAAGTCGAAGACATTATACACGATTAGTACACCTTGATACACAGAAATCAAAAAATATTGAAATCAAGTGAATGGTATTGTTATGGAGTCTACTACTATTTACTCATTGCAACAGGCAGAATTAAAAAAAAAGTTTGTGTTAAAGTATGTACATGTATTTGGGAACAAACCTGACGTTATTAACATATACCAGCTTGCCCCCCCCCCCCCCCCCCTGAAGTAGTGTCACAATATATACTCAATCCCATGAACTAGGAGAGCAGTGGTCGCTAATGAACTAAAGCAAACAAAGTATGTTGAACTATGTGCTGCGATGTCTACTGTAGCGGATCCAACCATAAACTATAACGTGTTATTACTGAAGGGTAAGTAGTTCTAAACATTGAGTTTCAATGTGCAAGGCACGAATTTGTAGACGAAATTGACGTTACGACGGAACGGACAAGAAAAGACAACTCAGAAGACAATCACTAAAGCTACAGAGTTACTGGAAACCAAGTTAGCAGGACAGGTTAAGTAAGTAGGAGAAGAGAAATAGGGCATCAAGACCAAGGTAGTAGCACAGTAGGGATGAATTACTCCAGCAGAACAAAAAATAACCCAGATAATTCAATACAGACAGGTAGATACAATGAGTGTGAAATTGGGAGAAAGCAAAATGCAGCCATTTAGAATTTATAAGACTATGATCTGGTACCCTAAAAGAGTTTTTTGGATGGGGATACAGAGTAATGTACTAACTCACTGGAAGGAGGGGAGAAAGTAGGTGCTGCTTGCAATG
Source organism: Schistocerca piceifrons (assembly GCF_021461385.2). NCBI lineage: Eukaryota > Metazoa > Arthropoda > Insecta > Orthoptera > Acrididae > Schistocerca > Schistocerca piceifrons. Next base: position 244,184,547 of record NC_060144.1, read on the forward strand.
TGAGGGAACAAGGTAGTCGTAGTGGGCATATGATGTATGGAGGAGGGAGGAAAAGATTAGTGTTTAACGTCCCGTCGACTACGAGGTCATTAGAGACGGATCACAAGCCCAGATTAGGGAAGGATGGGGAAGGATATCAGCCATGCCCCTTCACAGGAACCATCCCGCCATATGCCTGAAGCGATTTAGAGAAATCACGGAAAACCTAAATCAGGATGGCCGAACGCGGGTCTCAACAGTCGTCCTCCCGAATTCGAATCCAGTTTGCTAACCACTGCTCCACCTCGCTCGGTATATGATGTGTGGTTCCAATGTCAACCATTTTGAGAGTTTATTCAGAGATCTCGGTCACCTGGGAAACAAGAAAATGTATCAGGGAGTTTGTGTGGAACTCAGAACAGGGCAATGGAAGTTTGTCATCTTTTTGCCAAAAAATGCACACCAAGTTGCGTCATAATGACATGTTTACTACAGACGAACTAAACATTTCAGAACTATGGTTGAAACTGCAGAGACTGGTACGAGGTTGGTGAAGGACTGTGGAAGAACGCAAATAGATTTTCGAGGAGATAAGAATTGGCAGAGTCACATTTCAAAAGAAGCAGAATATCTGAATCTCGGATAAACTATAAAAAGAAAAAATGGCAATGGTGGACATGTTGGACGCGAAATAGCCGATCTAGGAGGACCTTACTATGGTGGCAGAACAGGAAGAAAAGATGATAGGAGAAGAGGTCCTCAATAAAACTGTGCGAAAAATGGAAGCGATTTCGTATGGCGGCCTGCACATGGGTGAGACAACAACTGGGGACAGGAACCATAAATAAGGAAAATGCCATAGTCTTCATGAGAAACAAAAAGACAGTACCCGACTAAAAATCTACAAATATTGCTAAGATTGTTTGCTAGGATCTGAGGAATCATCCACAGCAAGGCAGCGAAGCAGACTGACCAGGAAAGACCCCAACACAAGTGAAGTTACGTGCACTAAATGGGAACATGAAATCGACAGTGAAATAAGTAACACTCAAACTGGAGCAAGTGCCATCATCCACGACAAGATAGAAGTAAACATAGGGTACGGTTCTAGGGAGGCAGGAGCGACTGGCGTCACACGCAACAAAATGGAATACGAATCAATAGCAAAGAAAGCTGTCCTGAAAGTGACGTCACGTGCAGATACGAGAGCTGTGACGTACGGAGTGCAGAGTTTAGCAGTAGTACAAACTCATGACAACATGCCATGCGAGGACAGTCATAAGAAGCTCTATCGCTACAACGATCCAATTATAAATCCATGTGGTGAGAAATACATCAGTAATTTAGAATCAACGGTGTAGACAGCAAAAGAAACCGGGATGCTCAAGGAAGGAAGAACCACTTAAGGAGGAGAATAAATATTTGGGGCGAAACCAGGAAGGAACTACATGTTAAGGAACGACACATGTGGAACCATGGAGGGAACTTCGATGAACTCAGGTGTACCAAGCTGGAATAAGGTAGGCAGCATTTGTAAGGAATAGAATGTAACGTTCTTTAAAAATTATTCTTTGAGATAGTTAACTGAGTGCCTGTGCACATATCTAATAAATTAAACTGTCTTACCTCTAAAGCAGCAACGGAGGATCGCGATATATTCTAGTCTCTCAAATAAATGAATAAACAAATAAATTAAATTAAATAAAAATATGCTATGTGCAGGCTCAACGGTGTGCAATGCTAGCCATTATGTTTTGAAATATAGATGACTGATATATGAAGACAATTAAGAAAATCCAACGTCTCTGAAAAACATGTGACCTGGACAATGACGCGGTACTGATGATGGTGAATTACTAACACTGGTTTTTTAGTAAAATTATATTCCCAGTTAAGTTTGGCTTTTCCAACATCTGACAATCGAAATTACATTACTAGAACAAATTACATCCTTTTTACTAATTGATTCACGAGCAATGAGATTTATGCGATAAGTATTACCTAATCTCACTAAAAAGCATGGATACTAATCATCAAATTACATATAGCTGTGTTAACAAATTTTAGAAACATTACAAAAGGGAGATATCTAACTATCCTTAACATCAATTTGGTTTACGTGCAATCTGGGGTTACTCATCGACTACAAATAATCAGACTAGTCATCTACACTAACGCGCTGGCAAAACGAGACTCATAAATATTTAACATAATATATAAGAAACTATCAGCCTGGTCTAGAAATAAAACTAAAACAGCCTGAATAGGCTGAATAGACCATGCCCTGGTAGACATATTATAGAATCAGGTATATCTTCTGAAGAAGACTCAATTACTGGGGCGGAAACCTAGGTAGAAGTGGGTTTCATTACCACAATCGAGGCTGATAGTTTCTTATATATTAGGGTATCACGATTGCTGACTGGGCTGCAATGTTAAAAGTACTAAAATATTTAACATCTTTACCGTGCTTGCGGGAAGGCTTCTGCTTACATGTTGTCCATGTTTGAGGATTTGTAAATTTGTGGTAAGTTCCTATGGGACCAAACTGCTGAGGTCTTACATCCCTAGGCTTAAACACTACTTAATCTAACTTAAACGAACCTACGCTAAGGAGGACTCGAACCTCCGATAAGGGGATTCACGTGAACCACGGCATGGCGACTGAGACGGCGAGGCTACCTCGCCCGGATTCTCATAATTCCTGCATTAATCTAAAACTTGGTGGCTTCATAAAGCACACCACAAAAGCTTCCAACTCCAACCTCATTCTCTCACAGATAGCAAGCCTGTCAGAGACATACATCGTTTATAATATTAAGTTTCATTTTTATTTTACATTAATATCATTATCATATTCGTGTGTCACATACTAGTGTACCCCAGCACACTCCTTTCAAATTTCTTCTGAAATTATTGCTGCAGAAATAATCATGCGTATAATTTCGGTTATAATCGCAGCCATATTCCTCGCTCTAAAACTTACCTTATTGATATTTCAGTGATTTTTCATTATTGCTATACGTAAGAAACTGAAATTCATTACATAACATTCACGTGTTGAAAGACGTAAAAAAAAAAAATAGTAGCACCGCTGCTGATTTCAAGAACGGCATGGCACTTACCTGCTGCAGATATCACACTTTGCCTGCCTGTGGCCTCTTATGTTTTCATGGTGCTTAACAGAGGTCATAGTTGATCCGTCAGCTGTGTTTTGTGGACGGGTTTTTTAACAGGATGTGAGATTTGCGACGTGGAAACGTCTGTAATGGGCTCTACGGAATTATTTTCAGTGGCATTAGTATCTGTATCTACCAGTTGGAAACGGTTATCAGTCGTTTCTGTGTACGATTTAGGCTCGCTATGTATTCTCGAAAATAGTCCATTCAGCTAACTGTTCATTTAGCTGAGCAATGAAGGCATCTTGTTTTTCTCGTATGATGACGAACTGTTCATCGGCTTCGCTATTCTGTTTAATTATCATTTGCATGAAAATTTGAATTATCACTTCCGTATTACTTCGAACTGATGCGTCGGGTATCACCTGTGTTGTATTTTGTGGTGTGGAGAGGGTCCGCAGCTCGTGGTCGTGCGGTAGCGTCCTCGCTTCCCACGCCCGGGTTCCCGGGTTCGATTCCCGGCGGGTTCAGGGATTTTCTCTGTCTCGTGATGACTGGGTGTTGTGTGATGTCCTTAGGTTAGTCAGGTTTAAGTAGTTCTAAGTTCTAGGGGACTGATGACCATAGATGTTAAGTCCCATAGTGATCAGAGCCATTTGAATCATTTTGTGGTGTGGAGATGTCATCTACAAACATGGACGTCTCTTTTGTTGCATTATCTGCATAATTACCGTTAAAGATATCTGATGGATTTTAACACCAGCGTGAGTACAGTGCTTTACTGTGTAATTTGACATATTAATGTCAATCTGATTGACTGTACAAGAACTGGGAATTTCATTGCCCTGATTCGGTAACAAATCCTGTTCTGACAACTGCGTGTTAGCAATATCTACCTCAGCGTTGTTCGCTATGCCGGAATCAACAGCCTGAGCAGATGGTAAACTAGATGAAATGATGCTGCCAGTAAACTGTACATTATTTCGGGAAAAGGAACTCAAGTGTTCTTCGGTTCTTTGCAACTTTTACTCCGCAAAGTGTTGTCACTATCATTCTCCACATTGTCGTCAATTATCAGAAAATCGTCCATCGCGGAATCTTTGTCAGATTACGCACCGGAACCTTGAAGCTTTTGCGCGGCATCGTAAATCACACACAGAGTATAAATCCAAAGACAAAGTTCAACAATCAACTCAATGAAAAAAGAAAACAAGGCGGAGCATAAGAATGCCGATGAACTGTGGATCAATTTTGTACAAGTTAGCAAACTGCATCGCGCAAAAACAAATCTAACTACTATTATCACTGAAGAGTTGTTGAGAGAACGGAATACATATTTATACATCTGACTATTTTAATGTCATAAATTTCACATAGCGAACGACTGGCGGAGCTGTCGCCAAGTGTAACATCGTCTAAATTTTTTGTTTTTTGTGATACATTGAATGATGGAGAGTATATTAAAATATTTATGAATTGTGTTATAACAAATTATTGAGGTAATGCGTCAGTGTTGACACAAAACTAAAGTTATCGTCAGAGTGTTGTAACAGCAAGTGGAGTGCTTAAACTGTGTTATTGTTAGCAAAAACACTATACGAACTGACTGGGGAAAATAAAGAAATACAGTGAGAAAAATACATTCAGCCCTTTAGGTACTAAATCCTCCGGCCCTGTTCAAAACTGATAACTTTGGTTCCTAGACACATAACGAACTGTCTTACCTCTAAAACAGCAACGGTGGAATGCAATATATACTGGTCTCTCAAAAATTAAAAAAAAATAAAAATATGCTAGCTGCAGGCTCAGCGGTGTGCAATGCTGGCCGTAATGGTTTGAAATGTACATGAAATTCTTTTGGCTGATAAATGAAGACATTCAAGAAGCTCCGACGTCTTTCAAAAACTTGTGACCAGGACAGGGTAGCAGTATTGATGACGATGAATTTCTAACACTGGCTTTTTAGTAAAATTTATATTCCCAGCTAAGTTTGGCTTTTCAAACATCTGACAATCGAAATTACATCAATAAATAAATTACATCCTTTTTACTAATGAGATACTAAACAATGAGAATATGCAGTAAGTATTACCTAACCTCACTAAAAAAGCATGAATACTGACCATCAAATTATATAGCTGTGTTAACAAATGTTAGAAACATTACAAAATGGAGATATCTAACTACCCTTTACATCAAATCCGTTTACGTACATTCTGGCGTTACTCAACAATTACAAATTATCAGTTAACTCATCTACACTAACGCGCTGCAAAACGAAACTCATAAATATTTATCATCTTTACCTTGCTTGCGAGAAGACTTCTGCTTTCATGTTCTCGTAGCTCCTACATTAATCGATCACTTGGTGGCTTGACAGAGCACACCACAATAACTGCCTACACCATCCTCTTTCTCTCACAGACTACTATCCACTATTGTGCGCCAAGCGCTCTCTTACTCCGACACTGCAATCTCAGACCAGAAGCACCACCTATGGCTCTGCGCTCGTGCACAGTCAGCGATCCGCTTTATGAAGCCTATCAGAGACATGCATCGTTCACAATATAAGAGTTTAATGTTTAGTTTACATTAATATCATTATCATATTCGGGTGCCACTTACCCCAGAACACTCCTTCCTAGAAGTTTGTGTTGCAGAAGTAGAGTTAATGGGAAGTTGGCTGGTTGGTTGACTTGGGCGAGGGGACCAAACAACGAGGTCATCGGTCCCATCGGATTGGGGAAGGATGAGGGAAAAAGTCGACCGTCTCCGTTCAAAGGAACAATCTTGGCACTTCCTTGGAAAAATTTTGGGTAATCACGGAAAACCTCAATCGGGTTGCCCGGACGCAGATTAGAACCGCAATCCTCCCAAATGCGAGTCCAGTGTGCTAACCACTGCGCTGCGTCGCTTGGTCCCTTTCAAAACAAATGAAGAAAAGGATGAAGAGTGTAGCCGCAATGAGAGAAGAAATAAAAGCTAGCATATTACGAATGCAATGCAAAAGAGATGAGGATATGGAATTAGAATTCTGAAGAGAAATAATTAGAGAGAGACGTCACAAGCAACGGAAATACAGCTGAGGCGAATTGTACAGACAGCCTCAAGGCGGACCAACGTGACGTCACTGACAGCAACATAGCAACTGACGAGAGTCATGAGTAGTTTGGGACGTAATATACAACCCTTGGCATGCAATAATGGACAGAGTATTGAAATCTCATCTAACGTAGCTGAGGTTGTAGAAACAGTCTTACTATGGAGATTCTGAAGACAAGCCATCGGCAAGTGAATAGTATACTGATGATACTGAAGACTATGTCGACGATTATACGTTGAAAGAGAAGCTAGATTACATCGGGAAATAACATTGCAAAAGCAAGGAGAAAAGGAAGAGTGGAGATGAAAGGAGGAATCGTTAAGAAATTAGTGGAAAATGTTGTGGTAAAAGATGGAAAGGGAAGAGAGACTGATTTCATTGCTGTTGTCAGTTGTCATTAAAATGTAAATGACAGCATCAGGAGTGAAGAGGCACCAGCTAGGTAAACATCTTGGAGAACTCTGTGAAGATCAGTAAGCAAGAAGGCAAAGAATATGGAAGAGAAGGATTCAGATTTGACAAAGCAGAAGAGAAGGACGAAGAACAGTAGACACGAGAAAGAAGACAAGAATAAAGAAGATAAAGAGGAGGCAGAGCAGTGAGAGAGGTGTGGCTGCAGAAGGAAGCGACACGTTATAGTGTAAAGATTAAAATCAGCCGAAATGTCAGTAAATAATATTTCCATTAAAAAAATCCAGAACACCATTGAAGTACAGCAGTCTAGTTTGATCAGAATACCCGAAGCGTACTTGAGTGTTACTTTGGTTAACTTATCTGGAAGAGGAAAGAAATGACGGACAGCGGAAGGTACGCAACACAAAGATATTGTACCAGTGGGCGAACCGACAAGACTGTTTAAGAAGTCTCCAGGTAAATGAGAAGAAGTAGCAAAAATAAGAGATCAGGCAAATAGATCTAGTTACAGTGAACAGAAGATTTCTGAAGACAATTTGTTTAAAGGAAAAGGTATTGCCATATTTTCTTCAATCTCTTACCTAATGATCCAATACAGTAATGTTTACGTCTGTAAATTAGAGCAAGCCTGTGAGATTACAGTCAGGGCTGGAGTTAAGAGTGTCAACCTGATGTAGCACACCAGTGACTGTTGACAACATTACATGCTAGTGCTGGAAGCGCAAAAAGTGGCTTATCGACTGGAAGAGGGAGCCATATTTTCTTCAATCTGTTATCTAATGATCCAATACAGTAATGTTTACGTCTGTAAAGTAGAGCAAGCCTGTGAGATTACAGTCAGGGCTGGAGTTAAGAGTGTCAACCTGATGTAGCACACCAGTGACCGTTGACAACATTAGATGCTAGTGCTGGAAGCGCAAAAAGTGGGTTATCGACTGGAAGAGGGAGCCAAATGCAGCAAAGACGTATGGATAAATAAAGTACTGGTGTGATCATATGGTGCGAGATAACACCTTTGTAATTTTTATTATGAACGACATGACGGATGAAGGTGGATAACTGAGGCAAGGTGGCTAATGTCTAAAGATGGACATGGATGACACGAAAAAAGTGAAAAAGGTCTTATATTTTGTGGAAAGAGGCCGTTTTCTTTATGGTGATTGCTGCATGCTGTAGTGTGGAGAAATGAATTTCAATATTGAGACAGTTATAACAGATTTTTTTCCTAAATTTCAAGGGTGAATGTTTATAATAATTATTGAACTTTAATAATTGTTAGTTATCCAAACAGTGGTCGCTTAATCTACAAGTTCTTAAAGTTCCTTACAGTTATTTTTAACGTTTTGCACCTGTGTGTTTTACTTTCTGTCGAGTTTTGACTCTAGCCTGACAAATAAATAAATGCACTTTAGGAGAATGGGGACGTTTATGTGATTAATTACTGCCTTATGACCCTACACCACCTCCACGCCTTGGCCTTTATTGGAAAAGAAGCGAGGACACCGCAGGGCAATTTTTATCTGTCGTATTGTAGCTCTAGGAAATACCCTTGTTCGTTTCTTAAGGTCTCCCGACAAGCTCAGAGAAAATAAATTACTGCCGCCAATAGGAGAGGACGGCCGCAAAGCAGATAAGAAGCGGAAATCTTGTGATTTATTTCACAGACTCGATATATCACTCGGGTTGATATGGCCTTTCCCGCCGTTCTTCCTTCTGTTGCAGTGCCGAGAACATATGTGTTGCCAGATTAGAGAATTCCTCATTTTTCTTGTCCCCGAGATTTTTGCAGCTACAACTTATGACGGAGTTGCGTAGGAGGCTATTGCATTCAGATCGTCCTGATAGTTCAGGTACTTTCCGGACACCGAGAAAACATCCGTTCAGTATAGCTGTAGAAGTTTTTCCTCTAAATATGAAAGTTAAATCCGTCTGAGAAATGTTACTGAAACATGATGTTTGCCTTCCGTGGTGTGTTCCTTACCTAAGAGGTAAAAGACCGGTTCAAAGGGAAGTGCTAAGATTTCCCGAGTAAATTATGTAACCAAAGGAATGAATCTGATAGCAGGCCTTTACGATAATGTATTTTTTTGTTTAGTTTTGGTAACAGCTTTACGGTTGCTTTAGCTATAATCATGAATAACAGATACCAACGTTAACAGAATAAAGCGTTGTGAAATATTCGCAGCCCTGTGGCGAGACTTGGGCTGAAATCCTACAACTATACAGCGGGAAATTTCTTTTCAAAGGTGAAATTACATTATCTCAGCTTGTGTTTCGATCAGTAATTTAATAGCAGCTCATATATTACATATGATTCTTTCTTTTGTTTAACATATTAAGGATAATGTTTGCGTTCATAGAAATAAAAATTATTTTGTAATTGTTTATTAACTGTTTTCATAAACGGAAAAGATGAACGACACAACGTTTACCGCGAATTTGCTTTATGCAAATTAGAAGTGACTAATTGAAATGCACATAGAAAAAGTCTTTTTACTTGAATGTGGATAATTGCCAAGGGTTTATAGAATTCTCTGGATAGATTAATTAAAAATCCTAATTTTCTAACACGGTACATCGATCCAAGTATTCCATAATTTTTACTGATTATGTGTCCATTGAAAATACTGCAATGTTTAAAACTGAATGTGAAATTCAAATCTTGTGGCACTGTTAAATTAAATATCACAGACATGGTGTAACAAATGCATTTTACAAAGGATGTATTGGCAACGGAGTAAATTAAAAATCTACAATAATACAGTCCTGGAAATTGAAATAAGAACACCGTGAATTCATTGTCCCAGGAAGGGGAAACTTTATTGACACATTCCTGGGGTCAGATACATCACATGATCACACTGACAGAACCACAGGCACATAGACACAGGCAACAGAGCATGCACAATGTCGGCACTGGTACAGTGTATATCCACCTTTCGCAGCAATGCAGGCTGCTATTCTCCCATGGAGACGATCGTAGAGATGCTGGATGTAGTCCTGTGGAACGGCTTGCCATGCCATTTCCACCTGGCGCCTCAGCTGGACCAGCGTTCGTGCTGGACGTGGAGACCGCGTGAGACGACGCTTCATCCAGTCCCAAACATGCTCAATGGGGGACAGATCCGGAGATCTTGCTGGCCAGGGTAGTTGACTTACACCTTCTAGAGCACGTTGGGTGGCACGGGATACATGCGGACGTGCATTGTCCTGTTGGAACAGCAAGTTCCCTTGCCGGTCTAGGAATGGTAGAACGATGGGTTCGATGACGCTTTGGATGTACCGTGCACTATTCAGTGTCCCCTCGACGATCACCAGTGGTGTACGGCCAGTGTAGGAGATCGCTCCCCACACCATGATGCCGGGTGTTGGCCCTGTGTGCCTCGGTCGTATGCAGTCCTGATTGTGGCGCTCACCTGCACGGCGCCAAACACGCATACGACCATCATTGGCACCAAGGCAGAAGCGACTCTCATCGCTGAAGACGACACGTTTCCATTCGTCCCTACATTCACGCCTGTCGCGACACCACTGGAGGCGGGCTGCACGATGTTGGCGCGTGAGCGGAAGACGGCCTAACGGTGTGCGGGACCGTAGCCCAGCTTCAAGGAGACGGTTGCGAATGGCCCTCGCCGATACCCCAGGACCAACAGTGTCCCTAATTTGCTGGGAAGTGGCAGTGCGGTCCCCTACGGCACTGCGTAGGATCCTACGGTCTTGGCGTGCATCCGTGCGTCGCTGCGGTCCGGTCCCAGGTCGACGGGCACGTGCACCTTCCGCCGACCACTGGCGACAACATCGATGTACTGTGGAGACCTCACGCCCCACGTGTTGAGCAATTCGGTGGTACGTCCACCCGGCCTCCCGCATGCCCACTATACGCCCTCGCTCAAAGTCCGTCAACTGCACATACGGTTCATGTCCACGCTGTCGCGGCATGCTACCAGTGTTAAAGACTGCGATGGAGCTCCGTATGCCACGGCAAACTGGCTGACACTGACGGCGGCGGTGCACAAATGCTGCGCAGCTAGCGCCATTCGACGGCCAACACCGCGCTTCCTGGTGTGTCCGCTGTGCCGTGCGTGTGATCATTGCTTGTACAGCCCTCTCGCAGTGTCCGGAGCAAGTATGGTGGGTCTGACACACCGGTGTCAATGTGTTCTTGTTCCATTTCCAGGAGTGTAGATGCTGCTTAAAATCAGTACCTCATATAATTGAAACTGTGTCTTTTGCATCATACTTCTTGCTCTCTCAGTGAAGGATAAACAATCTGCAAATTGACATCAAACTTGTTGCTTAGTTTTTCTGTACAGTCAATTACCTGAAATATAAAATCGACTTGTTTGGGTTACTGATCGGGTAAGAAGATTATTTATCAAAAAAAAAAAATGTTGACAATATTATCGAGGTACCTTACAAAGGGTAATTATTTCCTGTGTGATTTACGGAGGTGTATTGTGAATTTCAAGAAGCGTTACCAACAAAGAAACTTAGTAAGTTCATATATTGGAATTTTAAGCGCTCTAGAACTCTCTGTGAAAATAATTCACCAAAGTATTCTGTGGACAGTCTTCTTTATTCTGTTGATTTTTATAATATCAGCTGTATTCTAACATAACTGCATAGCAGGCATGAACTTCCAATCAAATCTCGGATTAATGTTATATTTCATAAACCATTATCAGGTCACAAACTTCAAATCTATAGCAGAAATCTTGCTTATGTAGCAAGGCAAGACTTATAGGAGACCTTTCTTTTTCATGGTCCAGTGGATCACGGCATGAAAACTGCAGCCAAAATCTGATGAATACTGATGACCCAAATCCATGCATGAGAATGTTGCAGTCAAGCACACATATAACGTAAACTTGATAGCAACTTTTAAAAATATGGTCTAGGATCAGCCTTTTATCACTTTGGCGTAGCAGCATTTAACTGAAGCTACGCCTTATATCTGTATAGCTTGAACAGACGGTGCGATCCAACCGTATTCTGTACGCTGACAAAACACCTTACCGTGATTGATGTGAAGATGTTTGTATGGATAAGCGACATTAATTATTATGTTTTAAGATAGTATGTTATTTGCGATCTAGGCAATTTCAGAAATTATGTTACAGATTTAAAAAAAAATTAAACAGAGTACAGAAGATTACCGGTTGGTTACGTCCAGATAACACAGAATGCAACTGCTGCAGAGGCCGTTGTGAAGGACAGCGGCTGCAGCGCCTTTGTTTATCAAGCAGTATGGTGGAAACAACACAACGCTGCGTGCCTAGCGCTCTGATTGGTCGCCTCCAGTCAAAAGTCTGATCTTGCAGGCATGTGGCAAAGACGAGTCGCTCTCGCGGACACAGGTGACATCCTTTTGACTGTTAATCAGCAAGTGACTCAAGTTTAGCACAACTGCCTAATGTTTAAACAGCGCTCGCTACAAGGCGACTACCTTTCAGAGTGATCACACTGATCTCAACTACAATGAATGCTAGCTGATTCTTTCACAGAGTCCTTCAATTTCTCAGAAATAGTAGTGTCCATTGCGACTCTAAGTAGTACTCTGCGTAATCTGTGTGTCCTGTGATAAGCAGTGGGTGAACACACTGCTTCTTTAGCGAAATTCTAGTTGGTATCGTTGCTCAGTGTTTGTTGTTGTCCAAAATGGTGCTGACTAGTAACATCGTGCACAGCATAACTTCTGCCCGCTGTAAGAATTCTTTGAAGTGGAGAGGGACCATGGTCATCAACACAGTCATCAGCTGATGCATTCCGCAATGCTTCCCTCGAATCTAGATACGTACCATAGATCCCTGACGCCGTCTAATGCGAGATACGTGCTACTTCTAGGAACTCAGCGATGTTGTGTCCTATGAATTAAACATTTGGCGAAAATCCAGGAGATCGTCCCTCTCTTATCAACACGATAGTTTCCCTTCATTCATCAGATTATTACTTGTTAAGCACTCAGTCGTTAACTAAGGTTCTTCAAATGTGAAGACAACAATGGTACAGGGATTGTTGCAGTTCTTGAAGTAACTGAAAAATATCTGGAGGAAGCGTCTCGAATTGTCAGTAGAGTTCCAGCGTTATCTGGCGAAAGGTAGGAAATCCGTTGTAATGTTGCTCCACGGCGACGCATGTCATAAGTCGACATGATTCTATTAGTGAAATTCACTCTGAAATTCTGCATCGTCATGTTATAAGAATGTTAGAATTATGGTACACCACAGGGAAAATGGTTCCAACAAATGCTCACAAAAGAGACCTTTTATTACACACGTTGCATAACACAGTTTAAATGTACATAATATTGGCATAAGTTAGCATTTCCCTTTCCCACCTTATATTAAACTGTCACTTGGGACAATTATTCTATAAAATACCAGGATGATATATCTTAATGCGTGTATGATTTTGGACGAGAGATAGTGACTTGAAAGTAACCTCTCTTTCACTGGCCTTTACTGACAGATATCCTAATTGCAAGAATGAGGAAGGGAAGCAAACATCGTGAAACCTTCCTCTTCCACATAAAAACTATATCCGTAATGTGAAACATGCATAGTACTTCATTATGTAATCTAAACTCATACATGTCGAATTTCTCACAACCATTGGTACTCGGGATTCACATACAAATAACGTCTGAAGTCTCGGATCGAATATCAAACGCATCTACTTCCTTACGCATAGGCTTGATGAAGCATTCCCACGTTTCTCAGTCACGCAAAAGTGAATGCTAGACAATTCAATCCGTCAACGGGGTTTCGTGTTCAAGGTAAATACATAACATTTAGCAATCAGGGAGCCTCAGGTGACGTACTACACATATAGAAAATTTCTTTGAGAATGTGTAATATACTGCTGCTGAGTCGTTATTTCAGTCAAACGCTAAGTATAAGTAAGTAGCAGTACATGTTTGAAGTAGACAATCAAAGGGTTTATGAGACGCTAGCACTAGTGCAGCTGACTGGTTGGACTCGCGCTGTATAGAATTTCGAACATCCCTACAGACTTTAACGTGCAATAAGTTCAAATAATGTTGTGGGCTGTAAAAAACTTGTCTTAGTATGGGTTGATTTAGTAAGAATGTCTGTCGTCTCCGATACCACAGCATCATTTCTCTCGGTGGAAATATCAAATCGGGTAAAAAGCTGATGGTACTAAATTGATGAAATAATAAAATACGTCTAAGGAATTCTTAATTATATCGTCATGAACATTATTTCTCTCATGTTGCGGTAAATCTTGCGTTAAATTAAAGGTACAATAACAGTAGTCTTCTCCGCTCACAAACAGTGAGTCAGTGCTCCCCCGACAGTCGAAGCCGACTGAATTAAACACGGCTCATTGAGGTTGCCATTAATTTAGCGTCATTACGTACTCCGTTGAAATAATCCGAGCTTTCGCGTCCGTTCGAGATAATTGTTCATTATAATTAATTATTTCACTAATGTGATGTGAAATTGTATTACGTCGGTGTGGCTGGCATTGTGCATTCTGTATGAAAATTATTACGGCCACAACAAAGTGTTCTGGTCAGACACTCTTTATCTGGAAAATGTTTCATGAATAATAATAGCCGCTAATGCACACGGCTCGTAACACCGGTAGGCAGAAGAGGAGTATAATTAAAATTAGAAGCAAAATATTTGCAGTGTAAATAATCATTTCTGCCGTGTTTTTCTGTCACTAATATTGAGTTTGTACAGAAGATTTAATGTGTCTAGAAGTCTTACACAACGATAAATTTTACCTGTTTCTTCGAAGCAAGACGTTTTGGAGGCGTATCCTACAAAGCAAAGTTCTTAATGGATGTGATCCCCGAAGAGAATTCTGTTTCCTAAGGGGAACATCTCTCATGTCTGTCTGAGTCCTGGAAATCATTTTCTTGGATTTACAACATTCCAAATGATTAATTTTTTTGTCTGTTCTGCCACTCTAACCGTACGGTGTGTAAATCATTGTATCACGCACCTTCACATTCAGTTTTAAAATCCTTGTTGCAGCAGTTCTGTAGTTATGTTTTAAATCAGTATTTAATCCAGCGAATCTCTGCTGGTTCTAAAGGTGAAATCACAGCATCATAACAGTTAACAACAAATTTTCTGTCGCCTTCTTGCTTGCGAGATATCGCCCCAATTAGCAAGTAACAAATGATTCCTTATCTACTCTTGTTAGTTCGGAGTCTCCCTCCGGTCATCACTGCGTATTTTCTATGTCGTGCGTGCTCAGATGAAGGGCTAAAGTCCTTATGTAGCATCCTACATACAAGATATGTTCAATACGTAAAGGGAATTTTGTTATTTGTATTGAACAAATTCGTTTGAATTTTTCATTGTTGTGCTTGTAATAATGTACGAAAAATATCGCTACATTGTTAGCCACATTGTCTAATTATCTGTTGTCGAAATGGTTACATGTGTTTTGGTACTTCCGGCAGTTACTTATTCTTAATGAAAATGGAGAAGGAAATTTCTATGATGCTTTCTTACACGGGGGGAAAGGCTTTAGAAATGTTACACAGATTTTTTGGTGTGTATGTCACTAGTAAGTCAATAGTTCGCGTATGGTACAAGTGTTTCGAAGAACGTAAAGACGCTGAAGATGCGAGCACCCTGGATGTACCAGTACATCATCAACCGATGAAACCATGAAGAAAGAGAAGGCACTGATTTTGAACAACGGTCGTCTCACAATCAGACAGGTGATCATGATCGCATATTAAATGGCTCGTGGTATAGCATTTTTTTTCAGATGTTCTTGGTGTGAAACGTATTTGCAAAATTTGTTCCATAATTCTTCAGTTTCGAAAAAGAAAACAGCAACGAATGCTACAAGCTGAGGAATCGCAGCATGAAGTCATCAACGTTGCAGAACCACTGCAATTGATCATAACAGCTAATTAAATATGGGTTTGGGGTTATGAAGTCGAAAATAACACCAATTCGTCCCAGTGGAAGTGTTGTGAACCCCCCCCCCCCCTTTCTCCTACTCTCCAAATAAAAAGAAGGCTCGAGAAGTACGACCAAAAGTGATGATGGTCATAGCCAGTATTTTCTTCCATTTTAAAGGCATGTAGCACGATGTGTTCTTGCCACAGTTTCAACGATCAATGAGGAACAGTGCTTAAATGTTGAACGCCGTTCGTGTGAAGCAGTCGTAGAAAAACTGAGCGGATTTGTGGAATCCACCAGTTCATATTTCACTTCCTGTTCGTGAAGTTTCGGCACAAAAGTGATACTACACTGCTCTTCAAGCTTAAGGACGAGCTGTACAAAGTAACAAAACATATTAATTATGGGGAGGAGGGGGATGAATTAAAGGCCATGAGCGTGTTGCCACAGGTCGCCCAGCCGTGGGTAGAAGTTGGGCTTCACATGGCATCAGGTAAACGTGACTATAGCCCCAAATGGGACTGGCCCCGCAACACGACGCAGTTGAAGGAACCACGAAAGGCAGCGTATCTCAGACAGCGAGCTGGTACGGCGCACTCGCGACGATCTTATTTATCCTATGGCCTGTAGATGTTTGGATGATTGGAACAGGAAGAAGGGGGGCACTGGTGTACAAAATACTATCCACCATACACCGTAAGGTGACTTGCGGAACACAGATGTAGATGTTGATACAGACTTCATACGGGGAAGAATCATCGGGAAATTGGAGGAACGGAATGTGACGATAGTAGTTCTGGAAATGGAATTGTTCACAGCATTGTTTCACGTGTATGGTTAGCATTCCGGAACACTGGCACCGCTTGCCAAAGGGGTGGTCAAAAAAATGGTTCAAATGGCTCTGAGCACTATCGGACTTTACATCTGAGGTCATCAGTCCCCTAGAACTTAGAACTACTTAAACCTAACTAACCTAAGCACATCACACACTTCCATGCCAGGGGCAGGATTCGAACCTGTGATCGTAGCAGTCTCGCGGTTCCGGACTCAAGCGCCTAGAACAGCTCGGCCATCGTGGCCTGCAGCAGCAGATAATAGCTACTTTGTAGTGCTACTGCAACCTTATTTAACAAGACTACAGGGCAGACAATCTCACACTCCACAGTGGCACGGTGACTGCATGCGTATGGACTCTTTGTCCAAAGAGCAGTACGTTATATTCCGTCGACACTCGCACAACTGTGGCACCCTTTGCGCTGGGCAGATGTGGATGGAGGTCGCATGCTCCTCTCGGATGAGAGTAGATTCAGTCTGATTCTGGGCCTCCTCTAACGTGGCGAGAGGTGGGAACACATAATGCAGCCACGAATGTTGTCGTGGATGATAATTTGCTGGTCCAATCCTTTGAGCTCTGTACATTTACCAGTCAACGTTATTACAATACTGTACTCGTTACCAGTGTGCATCTTTTCAGGATTGATCCGGTCCTGAACTGATCTTCATGAATGGCAACTCGCGAGAGAATCTAAGACCGCAGGTGAAGGAGGTCTTGGAACGAGAACGGTGAATGGACTGGGCTGCCTGATCCCCCAACTGAAATCCCATCGCGTACGTGTTGCAGTACATCTGCGTGCACCGGGGCCCATCCAGGTGGTGTCAGTTGCACTGGTGGGAGGATAGAACTCCCTTCCACAAGAACATCTTACCAACCTTGTGACCACCATGTGAGCAAGTTTCATAGCGTGCATTCACGTCAGTGGTGATCACACACCCTGTTAAGAACCATGTGAGTCTTTTGTAATACGCAGGGGATTAGTGAAAATCGCGGTGGCTTCGGTGTAATTATTGTCTCCAAACAATAGTGCATTTGCGTTCGCCTCGTTGCATATTTCTTCAAGTTACTTACCGTACTATACTGTATCAGCTATTTCTACGTATGATCCAGTTTCATCGAGCTATGTTACTTGGCATGACGCATCACGCAAAAGTTATTTTCGTAGGTTAGTTTTTGTATACCAGTATTCATTATCGCCAGCCATAACTCCATGTTCATTTTTCTGTTTCAAAAAGTAAAAGCTTAAAGGGCAGACTTTGTACAACCATACATGAAGTAAAAACTCATCACTGAGTGCGTTTTAGAAATGCTCCGGGGATTATAAAATGCGCTGACATATCTAATTACGTATGATGGGGCCTATTTTGAAGGACCTGATGCTACAGACGAATAAACAACTTTTTCCAAAAAACAAACATTCCCTTTATGTTTTGGGTACACATCGTATTTAGCTAGTGGTACTATAATCTGTTTCTCTTGGTGGAATTGATATTATCGTCTGGCATTGTTGGCCGGGAGGCCCCATTAGGCGAAGTTCGGCCGCAGAATTGCAAGTCTTATTTCACGCGACACCGCATTGGGTGATTTGCGTGTCGGTGATGGAGAGATGATATCAGGACAAAACAACAGCTAGTCCACGAGCAGAGAAAATCTCCAACCTGGACGGGAATCAGACCCACACACACTGCAGACAACGCTGAAAGTTAATATATACTCATATTATGTCCATCTCAAGTTCAGCCAGACATATTGGAAATTCCGAGTACTACTGCTAGTGACGGAGCCCGCCGTTACTTTTCTTCTAAGGTGTTATGGAGTCCAGAAAGGCAAAGGCCCCGAGTTCGAGTCTCGGTCGGGCACACAGTTTTAATCTGCCAGGAAGTTTCATATCAGCGCACACTCCGCTGCAGAGTGAAAATCTCATTCTGGAAACATCCCCTAGGCTGTGGCTAAGCCATGTCTCGGCAGTATCCTCTCTTTCAGGAGTGCTAGTCCTGCAAGGTTCGCAGGAGAGCTTCTGTATAGTTTGGAAGGTAGGAGACGAGATACTGGCAGACGTAAAACTGTGAGGACCGGGCGTGAGTCGTGCTTCGGTAGCTCAGTTGGTAGAGCACTTGCCCACGAAAGGCAAAGGTCCCGAGTTCGAGTCTCGGTCGGGCACACAGTTTTAATCTGCCAGGAAGTTTCGTGTTATGGAGTGTTAGGCGTTTATTTTAATCGTCTTCATTAGAGTGAGCATATGTTTCGTATACTGCTATTACAAATTTGTTCAAAATCACTGGAATGGAGAAGATGCCATCTGACAACTGACCGATATCTCCTCTAGTAATAGCAAGGGACAAGTCGAGCTAAACGTCTCTATCCAACGGACGATTCACTAACAACAGTCACCTATCACCAGATAAATGTACGTCTACACCTGCATATAAACTCTGAAAAACACTGAGAAATGAATGATAGAGGATATTTTCCAAAGTGCCTCACATTAATGCGTCTTTCCACTCCATTTGCGTATGGAATCCACGTGAATGATAGTTGAAAATTCTCTGTGGGCACTTCAAACAGACTACTCCTTTTTTCCAGATCCCTACGTCAGTGATATGCATACGGTTGTAGCATACGTCACTCGCTAAATGCTAGTTCTCGAAGGTCTTTAAGTAGGTTTCGTCTTTTCACTGTAGTGTATGGCGGAAATACAGCCGCGTGATGGTTTGTAACTTTACTAAGTTCGGTGGCAGGAGGAAAAAGAATTTTGGTCAGGTGAATACAGGGTTATAAATAGAAAATCAAATAGGGGTAATGCAGGAGTAGGTTTAATAACGAATTAAAAGTAGGAGTGCGGGTAACCTACTACAAACTGCATAGTGAACGCGTTACTGTGGCCAGGATAGACACGAAGCCCACGCCTACTTCAGTAGTACAAGTTTATATGCCAAATAGCTCTGCAGATGATGAAGAAATTGATGAAATGTACGACGAGATAAAAGAAATTATTAAGGTAGTGAAGGGAGAAGAAAATTTAATAGTTATGGGTGACTGGAATTCGACAGTAGGAAAGGGAAGAGAAGGAAACGTAGTAGGTGAATATTGATTGGGGCTAAGAAATGAAAGAGGAAGCCGTCTGGTAGAATTTTGCACAGAGCATAACTTAATCAAAGCTAACACTTGGTTCAAGAATCATGAAAGAAGGTTGTATACATGGAAGAACCCTGTAGATACTAGAAGGTTTCAGATAGATTATATAATGGTAAGACAGAGATTTAGGAACCAGATTTTAAATTGTAAGCCATTTCCAGGGGCAGATGTAGGGTATGGCCACAATCTATTGGCTATGAACTGTAGATTAAAACTGAAGAAATTGCAAAATGGTGGGAATTTAAGGAGATGGGACCTAGATAAACTGAAAGAACCAGAGGTTGTATAAGGTTTCAGGGAGAGCATAAGGGAACAATTGACAGGTTTGGGGGAAAAACAGTAGAAGATGAATGGGTAGCTTTGAGGAATGAAATAGTGAAGGCAGCAGAGGAATAAGTAGGTAAAAAGACGAGAACTAGTAGAAATCCTTGGGTAACAGAAGAGATACTGAATTTAATTGATGAAAGGAGAAAATACAAAAATGCAGTAAGTGAAGCAGGCAAAAAGGAATACAAACGTCTCAAAAATGAGATCGACAGGAAGTCAAATTGGCTAAGCTGGGATGGCTAGAGGACAAATGTGAGGATGTAGAGGCTTGTCTCATGAGGGGTAGGATAGATACCGTCTACAGGAAAATTAAACAGACCTTTGGAGAAAGGAGAGCTACCTGTATGAATATCAAGCGCTCAGATGGCAACCCAGTTCTAAGCAAAGAAGAGAAAGCAGAAAGGTGGAAGGAGTATATAAAGAGTAAGTACAAGGCCGATGTATTTGAGGACAATATTATGGAAACGGAAGAGGATATAGATGAAGATGAAATGGGAGATACGATACTGCGTGAAGAGTTTGACAGAGCACTGAAAGACCTGAGTCGAAACAAGGCCCCGGGAGTAGACAACATTCCCTTAGAACTACTAACGGCCTTGGGAGAGCCACATCTGACAAAACTCTACCATCTAGTGAGCAAGATGTGAGAGACAGGCGAAATTCACTCAGACTTCAAGAAGAATGTAATAATTCCAATCCTAAAGAAAGCAGGTATTGTCAGATGTGTAAATTACCGAACTATCAGTTGAATAAGTCACAGCTGCAGATTACTTACGCGAATTCTTTACGGATGAAACTCTGGTAGAAGCCGACCTCGGGGAAGATCAGTTTGGATTCCGTAGAAATGTTGAAACACGTGAGGCAATACTGACCCTACGACTCAACTTATAAGAAAGATTAAGGAAAGGCGAACCTACGTTTCTAGCGTATGTAGACTTAGAGAAAGCTTTTGACAATGTTGACTGCAATTCTCTCTTTCAAATTTTGAAGGTGGCAGGGGTAAAATACAGGGAGCGAAAGGCTATTTACATTTTGTATAGAAACGAGATGGCAGTTATAAGAGTCGAGGGACATGAAAGGGAAGCAGTGGTTGGGAAAGGAGTGAGACTGGGCTGTAGCTTCTCCCCGATGCCATTCAATCTGTATATTGAGCAAGCAGTAAAGGAAACGAAAGAAAAATTCGGAGTAGGTAATAAAATCCATTGAGATGAAGTAAAAACATTGAGGTTCGCCGATGACGTTGTAATTCTATCAGAGACAGCAGAGGACTTGGAACATCAGTTGAACGGAATGGAGAGTGTCTTGAAAGGAGGGTATAAAATGAACATCAACAAAAGCAAAACGAGGATAATGGAATGTAGTCTAGTGGAGTCGAGTGATGCTGAGGGAATTAGATTAGGAAATGAGACACTTAAAGCATTAAAGGAGATTTGCTATTTGGAGAGCAAAATAACTGATGATGGTCGAAGTAGAGAGGATGTAAAATGTCGACTGGCAATGGCATGGAAAGCGTTTCTGAAGAGGAGAAATTTGTTAACATCGAGTATTGATTTAAGTGTCAGGAAGTCGTTTCTGAAAGTATTTGCATGGAGTGTAGCCATGTATGGAAGTGAAACATGGACTATAAATAGTTTAGACAAGAAGAGAATAGAAGCTTTCGAAATGTGGTGCTACAGAGGAATGCTGAAGATTAGATGGGTAGATCACATAACTAATGAGGAGGTATTGAATAGAATTGGGGAGAAGAGGAGTTTGTGGCACAACTTGACTAGAAGAAGGGATCGGTTGGTAGGACCTGTTCTGAGGCGTCAAGGGATCACCAATTTAGTACTGTAGGGCAGCGTGGAGGGTAAAAATCGTAGAGGGAGACCAAGAGATGAATACACTAAGCAGCTTCAGAAGGGCGTAGGTTGCAGTAGGTACTGGGAGATGAAGAAGCTTGCACAGGATAGAGTAGCATGGAGAGCTGCATCAAACCAGTCTCAGGATTGAAGACCACCACACACACACAGTTTCTTCGGACATTATTGTACATTTCTCTTCTAGCGTCAGCTATTTCATTCTGTCAACATCTCCCATGTGTCAAAGAAACCTACGACCGTGTGTGCTGACCTTCCCTGTATACCTTCAGTATCGACTAATCTATTTGAAATGCAACCTACATACTTGAGAGGTATTCTGGTAAGAGTCCCACGAGTGATTTGTAAGCAGAACGCTGCAGCTACTGCACCACTTCGATTTCATCTGTTTATTTGCAGGTGCATCATCGTGGAACTAAAAATGAAAGGCAATAACGGAGTAAAGCCCCTCTTGATTATTGTACATTCCTTCATCGTTAAACTTTAATCTCATCTTCCTCTAAAATCCTTCATGACTTTCTTTCATTTAAAAATTAAACGTATGCTGCTTTATAAATTGAAAGACAGACGATACGTAGTCTAAATGCAATCGCCTGTCATCTATAGAAGTTGAGATTGTTGTTCCTTTTAACGAAAATTTGAGAATATTCTTCTCCTTCGTTGTAGCATATTTTGTTTATTAATCCCCTGATTACGGTGCTGTACTCTTTCCGTTATGCCAATCGCTGCCTGGCAACTGCTCTACCGTAAGTGGCTCATGCCTCGCCCGCCCCGCACCAAAAATGCAATTTTGTGGAGCTCCCACTTCTGCAAATTCATTTCCCGCCAAGGTCCATAAAGATTTCTAATTTTAATGGAATCAACGATGACGACTAGGCGCGGTCCCCTTGTCGGTGATGGGGAGTTATCATCGCGCCAGCAATCGTTTTACTCAACGTTCCACTGCAAGTACCTTACCGGAGTAACGTGTGTACTACAGATGCTGGTGTCGACATGTAGGGAAGCAGCCTACTCACGCCTTATAAAATTCATATCAGTCTTTCCACTGTGTGCCAGCCTAGTCCGCTGTAACAAGCCCTGACGTCATAAATGTTGCGCAATACTTTCAAAATCAAGTAAATAACCTGAAACGTTTCTAGTATGTCAGGAATAATACTAAATCAATATGTGTTGAATATCAGTTCAATAACTTTAACCATTTTCGAAATTTTGACGTTTTTCTGTAAAAATCATTGGCGCAACAGAAAAGAGCTAGAAACTTAAAAACTAATATTTAGATTCCTTTTGCAAAATAATTTAGTAGAAACAGTATTCTGGATCTCACAAATTAAAATTTTAGTTGAAACTCATGATTTTCTGATTTTTATCTTAAAAATTAAGGAAGAAAGATAGATTAAGTAGGCGAATAAATAAAGCTAGGATGCTTCAATTTAAGTAGATGGGAGATCCGCTTTAATCATGAAGATGTGAGACGTTTCAACTGAATAACTATAAAACTATAGTGATAGCGTATCTCCAAAGGGCAAGTTCAGAGCTCGTCTACTGCGTATAGTGTAATTAAATTAATTATCTCGCCCAAAATATTTGACTTAGCCACGTCAGACTTTTATTATGATTACTTACCTGTGTGCTGATTGCACATTTAAATTGAGAGCTTCATCGGCCATCAGCAAAGGACGCAGTGATTTATTCGATAACTTAAAGTGGTGCATTACTAGCCCAGCAGCTAGTCGGGAGAGCAGATTTGATCAGACGTTCCCTTAGCCGTCCGTACCGCGGCTTTATATGTAGGAACGCTGCGCGAGAGAAGGAAGGCCCCAGTTCTCTCCAGACGCTTATTAGCACACAACGCGTCGGTATTGTTGATATAACCAGCCTCGGATGCAGTAATAAGTTACTCGGGATACGCGTAACCATGAAATCGTTTTCGAGTGAAGTGTTAATTTTGAGATGACGTTAATGATCTATCTTTAGTTTTATGTCGTATTTTCACGTGCCGCCGCAGCACAGACATTGTACCATTATTAACGTGGCGTTTGATGAACATTATCATCAAATTATGGCGAACATTCACTTAAACATTTAATTGGAACAGTTATAGTGGCATCAGCGCATTAGACTCTGAACTGCTCTGGTAGTTGGATTGTGTGGATTCTTTTTGGTCTGTGACTTTCAGAATATAGTGAACATTTTAGAGAGAATGGTTTTTGATTATGAATCCCAGACAATCTCCTAATTCCCCAGAGCTATAAGCTGTTGCTATAAATGTATTTCTCAGATGAAGTGGGCACTAGGAATTCTAATTACAGGCTTCACGTTTTTCTAATCACTTTCTGGTTGCCAATATTGTAGTTAGAGAGCCAGTGTTGAGAACGACAAACAACAGCATAAATACAAAACATACATGCTATTATTCCACCCGCCGCCCCACAGACAGTATAAAATATCTATGCAGAGCAGCAACGAAACAGGTTAAATTTTTTTATGATGTCTAAGAAACCAACGAAACAAACTGTGCGTATCACACGTCCCAACTGTTTCAGCAAAGAAGCGTGACATCGCTCAGTATTTAGCACACGCTATTCTCCTACGTTATTACAGGAAATCACACAGGTTGGTGTGCTACGATTAGCATAGACAAAACAATCTATACAATGTGAATCACTACGGAATGCTATGTAGAATGTAAATTTTTGGGTCTTATTTAGTCATTTAAGACGCCTCCGTGTCGAAATAACGCGTAAACGCAAAATCACGCACGACCACAAGGCAGTATTATTGCTTGTTACGCAAGTATCCAAGTCCGAAATTACGGTATTGGCTGTTACCCGGTATGCCGCACTTTCAAATACGCTCGTGCCAGTTTTGCCGTCGCGTTTCCTACGGCCCCCAATGCGGCACGAGCGCGCTACCACGAACGATTATGGCGCTGCCTACGAAATGCAAGCACCCTCTCCGGAGCACGAGCGGAGTGTGTACTTAAATTCGAACATTCGTACACTGATCCCAGTCTGCGTGTTTGCTACTTGATAACATTTACAGACGTTCATAGTGGCCATGGTTCGACATCGTCTGAATGGACATATTTCTACACTCCAATCAGCGGTTAGCGACTGAAGCTGCCACTAAAGCAACAAAGTTATGCATCAGTTATACTGTTTGATATTATAGGTAGAATAATTTAATACCTGAATTCCGTTCATGAACGGCATTTGTTCTTCGCTCTTGTACCCACTAAAGAGCCACATAGCGTACAGAGGAAGTCCCAACAGAAAGTAGTTCTTGTGTAAACACATCGGTTGATGGTCATACACTGTTTCTCAAGGTGATTTTTTAACTAACAATGAAGTCGCTGTTCATTTGGAAGTCTCATATGGGAATAGAAATTTGTTTTTATAGGAACTGCCAGCTGCTGACCTTAGTATCGATCGTCGATTCCTTGACGACATTCACGCATTTCACTACTGTCTCTTGGTCTTCCAAATTCCCTACATTCAACCTCATCGTCCGCAAACCGCCTCACGATGGTGCTGACGCTCCATACTTCAGCAGGTACGTGGAAATTACGAATGTTTTCTTTGTGTAAGTGGTATTCATTCTGCTCCATTTTCCTGGTAAAGAAGATTCTTCATTCAAGGTGACAACAGCAAATGGGTTGACTCATAAGTGCCAAGCTACAAATATCAGGAAAACTGGAGTCATTAACGAGGCCCCGCTTCTTCAATGACGTTATTAAGGTTCGTCATCTTGAGTCAAGAACGAATGGGGGAAAAAGTAAATGCTTCCTCGCCTCTCCGCCAAATGTAATTTGTCTCATATCATTCGCATGATCTCTCCAAAAATTATATGTAATGGAGCAAAGAAATGCCAATTACTGTCGTGTTTTATCAATCTTCTCGCGAGATGTATGTAATTTCTCTTCGAATCTCTGCCGGTGATTTTCCTTCATTTCTGTTTCTCTCGCCATTCAAACATGCATATGGCCTTCGCGACACAATTCTGTGAGATGCTCTGTGTTCACTGTAGACCAGTTACGAGATATGTCTAGATAAGTTTCAAATAAGAATCCAACACCTGTTTTATGCGTAATCTGTTTTGCAGTATCGTATCACTGAAATGCAAACTGCCATTACCTTTATCAACCACACAGCTTATGCCATCGCTCAGCTTCAAGCCTCCGTACAGAGTTCACACTAAACATTTGTGAGACGTCAGACTGTCCAGTTTCGACACGTCACACAAGCACCGGCTGTTATGATATAAGGAGCCTATTTAGAGACCAACAGAATCTGGAATGTGTAATAAGGTGCGATCGAAGCAGAAGTGTGTCTTCACAGATTTATTTGCAACTGAGGGCGATTTTTGATGTAATGGTAGTTTAGTTTAGCGCGAATTCTTAAAACAAATGGTCTCGAATGTGATCAGTTTTTCTGCGAGGGTCATAAAACTAATGTTTCGACGAACTAGCAGAACTTACGAGTTCCTGCTGACAGAGAATTCCTGTGGGTTCGGTATGGCATTACTGGTTTAACCAACTTCAGTCCACGTTTACTGGTGTATTATTTCTGCCTAGGATCACATTTTGTCATGACCGCTGGAAACGTCCCCTTTGAAAAATTATACATGACTGTGTTTAAACTGACACACAATATTTTTAGCACAACGCAATCTGACTTTCAAAAATCCTTACAAAAAAATGGCCCTGACTAACATTAACCTATACCTTTCACAAATCACTTACCTCACCAAAAATCTTCGTTACTCGAACTACTGCAATACAGCGAGCGCCACTACTGCCAGCTAAATAAAAGATTCAAACTACTGAAGGCACTAACTACTGATAGGCATAATTAGCAAATGAAAGATTTTGGTACAGAACAAACAATGTATTTACCTTACTAGTGTTCAAAAGTCATAATATATACAGCAGTTCATGACATTCAGTCTTACAAATTTCAAAACTCCGCCATTTCTCTCCCCACATCCACCACTGCTGGCGGCTCACCTCCAACTACGCAACGCTACACGTTGTTCACATCCAGCTGCCCAACACTACAATGACAGCCAACAATGCAGACTAGCCACAGACTGCACACAGTACAGCCAATGGTTTTCGTACAGAGCGCTACGTGGCGTTACAAACATCAAAACCTAAACAGCCTAAACAGCTCCCCACAAAAAAATTAACAAATTGTTCTGGGCAGTGGCCAGTACACATTTGCAAAAAAATTTCATAATTACAATAACAAAGAAATCAAATGAACACATTTATTGATACAATGTTGGTCAAAATCTAAAATTTTCTCACAGTTTATAAAGACAGTCCTGATCATTCAGTACAGTAAAATTGCAGTGTTTTTTTTTCTCAAATTCTGAGCAGTAAAAGAGAATGCACACAGAAGTAGTGGATTTCCATGCAATCTTGAAGAAGCAGTGTTGTACTTCCAACGGAAAGACAGTGCTGACTCTTGACATGCAGACAGCTAATGGGCCACAACAGAGCAAACCCACAGCTGAGTCAGTCAAAGTTGAAGAATATTGTTAGGTAGGTCATCACAGAGCAGACCCACTGTAGTTCTGGTAGAGTGTATGGTATTGGTGGTCCACCAGAGGTGCAGACCCACTGCAGTACTTGTAGAAATAATGGTATTGGTGGGCCATCAAAGATGCAGACCCGCTGTAGTCCTTGTAGAGATGGCCAGCAGCCATCTGTTGCGACTGTGCAGGTGCACAATCACCATCGAAGAGTCTTGCGGAGAATATAGCAAGTCCTTAAACCACCACCTGTGTACTCACAAAGTTTTTGGATTTGTCCTTAGAACCAGCAATGCTGTTAACCAGGCCCTAATAGTCCTCTTTCTTTTTTTACATATTGTGCATATACTATGACCGACTGAAATGTGTGCAGTGAAATGAATGCTTACAAGTAACTTAATTTGGTGAACTGGTGTCAACTACAATATTATAACATGAGAATACAATAAGAAAGGTACAAAATATATCGTTAAAGAACATAACAATACAGATAATATTTGTAGTAATACAGGCTTTACAAAAGAATCGAACTAACATACACATCAGTGTTACAGGAATTATGACATAAGTAAATACATAAAAGATCAGAATAACTTTTGAAACATCAGCTTCAGACATGAGCATTAAAACAAAACAGAATAAATAATGTCTAAGCATATTTACAAGGTAAAGAACATATTATCAGAAAAATTCTACAACATAAATCTTATTAGCTAGACACATACAGACAGGAAAAACACAAATTAACATAGTGTAACAACACAAAAATATAGGACAGAGTTTGTTTTCAGTGTAACATTTGTTACTGCAGTCCAACCCAAAACTTCATTCCGTAGACCTTTCGCATTATTTCAACATTTATTTCCACCAAAAAAATGCTATCCAAGCATGCTTTCTGTATTTATATGTTCACATATTACTTACCTCATTATTTATTTTCCATTATCTTACCTCATCATTTATTTCCAAGAAAAGCCTACCTAAACCTGTTGTCCCTAAACCCTACTATTTTGTTCATATCTTCTTTTAAATACTTTTTTGGCCAAACCATTTTTTATAGCTTCTCAATGCATTTCTTTCCTTTCATCACAACTCGTTCTCTTATATAGCCTGTACCATCTTACGCTAACTGAAATATACTGAGCTCAGATGCTAAACTAAGGGACGAGGTAATGAAGCAGCACAAAACAATTAACACAAACAGCAATGATAAAAAATGCAAATTGACAAAGCAAGCAGCATAAATTAGCAAAGCAAATGCAATATTACAACTAATATAATGCAATGCACAGCAAACAAGGAAAACAAATCCGTAGTAAAACTGGCTTAACAGAGTAATACATAGTCAAATTCAGTAACATTATGCCTGGCAAACAGCAGCAGCAAATGCAATAATTTATATCTAAACATGACAAAGCTCAAGTATAAAGATTATTACAATAAAAATGGCCATGTTTAATACCTATGTCACATCTTAACACTGGGGTGATGCATCACCTTAACTTACACTACTAAACAAGTTACCCAGTCATTGACAAAAATTATGTATGCAATTCCTGTGAAGGGAAATGTCTTTTTGTGCTCCCTCGTTTTTTTGAAGTAGATTATAAAGTTATTATTTACTGAATCTGTAGGCATAAAATATTTATATTAGTACATCTATAAAATTTTATTTTAACCAATGTTGCAGTGCAGCTAGAAACTAAATATTAAACAAAATGAGCAATCTCTCAACTGCAAAGACAATAGATGTAAAGTGTTTCTCATCATTAGGCATTTTAGTAAATATCATAAATTAAGAGCTCCACAGTGTAATCATATGTTTTCAAGTTTGAGCGTGTCGCATTTGCGATGCTTTCAACAAAGAAATGTCAATAGCGAGGATAATGGTCTCTTTTTTTTTCTCCACCTAATGGCTTTCTTTTGTCAGACGACTATCTCTCAGCTGGGCGCCCAAAACGCATTACGTCAAGGTCACTTACCTTTCTTACTGAAATATTTACGACAGCAGTTTCCGCTACAGTGACAGTCTCATATAAAAATATTTTCACAGGTTGACAATTTGCGTTACAACTGAGTAGAAAATAAAATCCTATAAATATATCAGTGTCCAAAAAATTTTCGACAGCATTGTAATACATTCACCCATTTACACACATTTCAAATTCTTAAAGTACGATTCTTGGTTTCCAACAACCTTTTCCACAAAACAGAGTCCCTAACCACTACTCATTATTCCTTACCTTATTATACATACACATATTCGTCGACACTTTTTCAATATGTCATCATAAGAAATACGTAGCATAATCAAATTCCTCATATACGGTAGCATCATCTTATTGATCGTAAACATATCTCAACAGCATAATACACATCGTCATCATAATAATATCATAACATCTCAGTCAATTCTCAAAATCGTCGTAGCTTCCTCCAATAATTTCAAAACCTAAAAACTAATTCTCTGCTCATTTCATGTACCTCATGTACCTCAAACGTACTTTAAAAATCATGATCCCATACCAAATACATCATCGAAAGCTCTCATAGTATCACAATGGTCCCAAAATATATGAAGGGTTCACACAGTACAGACAAAATACAATTTCATAAGTGTGAAGTTATCCAGCCGTGTAATTGCGTAAACATCTGTCACTGACATAGTAAAAAAAAAATGTTTGTCTCTCTCAGTTAAATGATTAGATAGCTGTGTAATTTATGTGTTAGAGAAATATGGTACCGATGTGTAAAATTGTATAAGCAAATACCATATTAGCTAGGGCTCCTTGTGTTTGCCAGACACATGGTACACAAAGTAAGCGTGTACCCCCCTGAGGATTAATGTAATTATACCCTCAGGTGCTACAGATTACAGCAATGGAATGAAACATATCATGGAAACACTTTGTATCATTGTACTTCAAATATCTTTAAAAATAAATGTTTTAAGTACAAAATTAATCACTCACATACGTGTACTCTAGTGCTAAACTGTGCGTCTTGTTGTAAGATAATCTCTGTGGAAGTGTCGTAGTTATCGTCCTCCTAAAGCTAAGTTCTGCAGAAGTCAATGTACTTACCTCATGATAAACAAAATTGAAATCCTTTGAGTATAGATACCTTAGTTATTACGCTTATTGCCGTGATGAAGAAAGTACTGTGCGGTAACGTATTGTTGTGCTACGGAAAAGGCTGTCTCATTGTAGCTATACCACAAAAGTTACTACTAAAACATGTTTTACTTTCCAGAATAATTCAGAAAAACTGTGCAGATATAAAACAGAAACACCGCAAAAGCAACATTGTAAATTGTCACTCATTAGTAGCGTCGTGATAAAATCGTGTAGCTGTCACATAAACTAACCACTGTGTCATCTGGTATCTCACAGAAAGTACTTTAAATCCAGAATGTATTTTCAAGTAAACCCAAATGTTGCATTTAAATCTCATTGGCTGTACTGTTAAATGTTCTAAGTAGGTGAGCCTTATAGTCGTTACGTAATCGTGGAACTAACAAGCAAGAATGTACACACACAATAACACTGTGTCGTCTGTTCATAATAACAATGCATTCATAATTTCTGTTCAAATAAGTTCTCTTGGTTCTTGACTGGATATTAACTTCAAACATTGTTGCATGTTAACAGATTCTAAGTCTGACAAAGCATACTAGTAATGTAAAGTGAAAAGTTATATGGCAAAGACAAAGTTAAAAAGCAGATTAACTTTCAATAAACGGTTTTACATGTGAAATGTGGTGTAAACCATTACTCCTCCTAGTACACAGAGTTTCAACTTCAAGGCAATTATCATGTGGTATACGTCGGATTCTGTGAGTTCCATTGTAAACTAGAAAGAATTTGTGACTCACGTGTTTCTTCTTATGTGACAATGAATGAACTTTAATGAGAACTTTCTGACCAAATTATAATTTCTTTGCATTTGCTTTACCGTGTAGTTTTATCCTTTTGTCTGCTGCAGAATTTATATTTTTAATAGCAAAATCAATTATGTCTTTGTGTCGAAGTTTATGTGTATTTGGAAAAGGTACAAGCTCTCTGATTCTGTTCGGTGGTTCTTCATTCTTCAGTACAAGAATAGGTGGTAAAGCAGTGGAGTCATGAGGCATTTCATTCAGCACGTTTTGAAATAAGTGTAAATATCTGTCCCAATGCTGATGCTTTCTGTGACAATATAATCTGCAAAGCTTATTGATTTCTTTCATAATCCGTTCAGATAGGTTAAAATGTGGTGAGTACAATGAAATAAAAACAGGTTTGATTTTATGGTTCTGAAGCATGCGCGACCAAACACCAGATCTGAATTGCGGACCGTTATCTGAAATGACTTTACTAACATGTCCAACTTCACGTAAGAAATTTTTAGCAAAGGCGTTGGATATAGACCGTCCAGTGGCTTTACGTAACGGAGTGAAAGAAACAAATTTTGAAGTAAGTTCAACGGCGACTAGAACGTACGAAAATCCATTCGATGTTCTGACAAGGGGTCCCAATAGATCAACAGCAGCAAATTCTTTTAATTTAGAGGGAATGATAAGAAACAACGGAGCACGATGTGAGATAGTAGATGGTTTCCCCTTGTGACAAAGTTTACAAATAGACAAGACCCTTCGAATTCTCTTTTCCATATTGTTAAAATAACAAATCGTTCGAAAAATATGATAACGTTTTCGTGGACCAAAATGTGCGTAGCTGAAAATAATGTACCAAATGAGCTTATTAACAAAATCGTCTGGAATGCGAAGTACCCATAGCTTGTCATCAACAGTGCAGCATTTGAAGAGTATGTTGTTTCTAACCAGATAATAATGCCGAATCTGAGTGTACGGCTTTTCACGCCATTTACTTTTGATGTCTTTCCAAATCGGATCTTTATCTTGTTCATGAGCAATGTCCTGCCAAAATAATATGTCGTAAATGTTCAGGCAATTTGATTAACCAAATGCGGATGAGTTCTGAGGGGCTGTATGGGTTTGACAGGTACTGATTCTTGTGCAACATGTCTTCAAAATATTTCACAAGACTGGAAAATTCAGATTGTTCGAAATGTTTCATCATTACGATGCTATGTTTTACTCGGTCTTGTGTAGCTTGAGACCAATATGCTGAGAGGAAGGCATGATAAAATTCTCCTTCACTGTGGCAATCGTGAATGACCGATCGCATTCTTACAGCTGGTTCATTCTCTAAGTAGCCACTCATAAATTCTAATCTTTGCTCTAACGACCAGTTGGGAGGAAAACAATGAGAGAATTGATGAAGCCACGCATGTGGATGAACGTCGTTGCCGGAATTCTTAAATGTTTTGAATTTACGTGTAGTAATAAACAGCTTATAGTAATAATCATCATGTCAGCGAGTCGCATGTCGGTCATTGTTACGTTGTTTCGGCGGTTCCATCTCAAAATTCGGTGTACCTTGCCAATTTCTTTCATAATTTCCGAAGTGCCCTGTGTTATTATTTAATGGCTATTCCGTATTTCTATGTTCCTCTTCCCGTATTGGAGCGCGAGAGTCCCCTGAAATATGTAATTCTTGTATTACTTGTGCCAACTGATCTTGTACTTCCCGGATTTCTCTTTGGTGTTGCGTATTAATTTGATTCTGATTTTGTTTGAATTTCCTAATTTGTTCGTACTCTTCTGTGTCAGTGAAGGCTACAGGTCTTGTGTCATTCAGATCATCATCCACCTTTGTAGATAAGTTAGTGAACTGATCCGAAAGTTCGGCTACTTTCTCCGATAGTGAACTTATTTCCTCAGTGTGTTTTTCTGAACCAAGTTTCAGAGTGTCCATTTGTGTTGAAATCGCATCCACTGTGTCCTTTAAGTTTTCCTGAGTTTTTGCAAGTTGCGTAATCGAATCGGTAGATGTAACTGAGTCAAACTTAGCTTGCAAGGTCTCATGATTTTCATGAACAATAGTATGCAGTTCTTTTATGGCTGCTTCGTGATTCTGTAATGTATTTTCATGCTGCGAAAAATAGGTTGAAAATGCTCACAAATTTGTGTTTCTACGTCATGACAGACTTTGTCACATTTCGATTCAATGTTATGTAACTCAGTAGTTAAACCTTCACGTGTTTGTTCAAATGTGGTGTCTAACTTCCGAAGATTTTGTTCCATTGTGACTAACGTTTGAAGCTTTTGCTGTGTTTGTCTCTGATTTTGTTCCATTGTGTCTAACTGTTGCTGTGTTTGTCTCTGGTGTTGTTCCATTGTGTCTAACTTTTGAAGATTTTGTTCCATTGTGTCTAACTTTTGAAGTTTTTGTCCCATTTGTTGCATTAATTGTAATAACAATGCACTGGTGTCTGAAACATGTTCCTCAGTGCCACTCGGCAATGCATTTTAACCGGCAATACTCGCATTTTGAAAAGCAAAAGATGTGTCTTGACTTATTTGAGAAAACGGCTAGGACGCAAAATCTGAATCTACAGTATTTGCAAGATTGTGTCCTGTCATTTCGGATTCCTGAGACAAGCTGTTGCCGACCGATCGATCGATAATGCTTCCCTTTTCACTAATTGTTTCACTGCCTACACCATTATTTGCAGCCCGCTCCATTTCCCTACACACAATTACCAAATTACTACTTCGAACATTAGTTAATTCATTACTCGGCGGCGCTAACAGACTGCTTTCGTCTTCACTGTCATTTCTCAGTTTACTTTGGAGCCTAGTATTACGTTTTTTACACGCCATTATTGTCACAATATTTCACAGGACAACATAGAAAAACACAATTTGAAGAGCAAAATAAGAAAACACATTAACATAACATTGAAAATAATATCTCGTTAATTGCAAGCGCAGCTGCGAAATACTTTGTGCAAATCTACGTGCATGCCACAACTGTTTTACTGTACGAGAATGAAAAACTACAACTACAGAGGAGTTTCTCTCAACAATTACGCGCTAGCAATAAACAAAAGTTGCACTAATTACACAAACTACAAGAAAAAATCAGAAGATTCCAGTGAGGTATCCTCGGCTAAGGGTAGACATATGAAACGTCTCCTTTGAAAAATTATACTTGACTGTGTTTAAACTGACACACAATATTTTTAGCGCAACGCAATCTGACTTTCAAAAATCCTTATAAAAGAATCGCCCTGACTAACATTAACCTATAACTTTCGCAAATCACTTACCTCATCAAAAATCTTCGTTACTCAAACTACTGCAATACAGCGAGCGCCACTACTGCCAGCTAAATGAAAGATTCAAACTACTGAAGGCACAAACTACTGATAGGCATAGTTAGCAAATGAAAGATTTTGATAGAGAACAAACAATGTATTTACCTTACTAGTGTTCAAGAGTCATAATATATGTAGCTGTTCATGACATCCAGTGTTACAAATTTCAAAACTCTGCCAATTCTCTCCTCACATCCACCACTGCTGGTGGCTCACCACCACCTGCGCAACGCTACGCGCTGTTCACATCCAGCTGCCCAACACTACAATGACAGCCAACAATGCAAACTAGCCACAGACTGCACACAACACAGCCAGCGATTTTCATACAGAGCGCTACGTGGCGTTATCAGTAATAAAACCTAAACAGCCTACTTACACGTTTTACTGAGCTCTATATTATGTAGTGATCTTAAAAAGAAGTTAACATAACTGGTGTTTCATGAATGGGTACTTCGGCGTAATACGTTACTGCGGTGGAGGGAGTTGAGGGTATAATGTTGTCTGTTACTTGGCATTCGCGACACTCCGTCTCTTTCTTGTTATTCATTGCGACAGCAGCACGCAAATCGGCCCGCAGGTGACGTTTCTGAGCACGATATGGAAGGAGTTCGAATAGTGTATAGTGATCTGTAATGTAATTTTTACGACAGAGAGCGTTTTCAGTGTCATAAAAATTGACAATTACTGAAACATGAAACCACATTTATCATCCTTTAGCTTCCGAACGACGCTGGGAGGTACGAAACGGTAGATTGTCGGACAGTCGGTTTACGATTCTATAGTACCGTGCAGATACTCACTGAAGAACTGACGGTAGCTAAGAGAAGACCTGGCCTTTTACAGAAATCTTTCCTATATCTGTTACAGCCAAAACCCGCTTTTAATTAGAATGTGTTCTTACTAGATGAAACTAGTTTTTACTGAGCCACTTCATCAAAACGCGTTTTGCCTAGTTAAAACTAGTTTTAACTGACTTTTGCTTCTGACCAGCAGTAAATTCTAGTTGT
The DNA here is from genome assembly GCF_021461385.2 of Schistocerca piceifrons. Taxonomy (NCBI): domain Eukaryota; kingdom Metazoa; phylum Arthropoda; class Insecta; order Orthoptera; family Acrididae; genus Schistocerca; species Schistocerca piceifrons. The sequence continues at coordinate 244,219,981 of NC_060144.1, forward strand.
ATCTAAGGCTCTCAGTATCAACTAGTTTCAAATAATAAGAACGCGTTCTAACTAGACAGAACTAGTTTTCACTAAATATTTTTGGGGCAAATATTAAAATTAAGAACAACTACGCGTTGACTAAAATAAAAAACAGCATTTTTGTATTGTGCAGCCCAGTATTTATTGGAACATTGATCATACATCAAAACACATTCCAAGTAGTGAAACCAAGAAAGCGCCGACACAAAAATGGCGAATGTTGCTGCTAACTGGATGACAACGGGAAAAACATAAGAAGAGAAACACGTGTGTATTGTGAAGAGTGCGATGTTGGATTGTGTGCAGTACCATGCTTTGAGCTATACCATACAAATAGTCATTTCTAATAAATATTTTTCTAGAAATTGTGTTTCCCTTAGACCTACCACTAAAACCCTTCCTCATTATATAAAAATTAATAATAAATACTTTTTAATTCTGCAACAGCGTTACTACTGTGAAAACCTTCGAATTGTTAAGTATTCAGTTGTTAGATAATCTCTTGCCCCCACAACATTCGCCCATAATCGTGTCAAATACGCGCCGCTACAATAAGCGCTAGAGGCGCGAAAAGAATTACACACGCGGAAACAGTTCCAGGCGCCCAAACTCCCCACCTGATCAGCGCTGCAGCGGCTGACAATAGCCCGCCACTGGCAGCTTTTCGCCACAACAAACAATACTGTTGACGGGCTAAGCACGCGCAGATCAGCTTGTACGTATTTATCATGGCAGATCTAAGTCAAGAAAGGCGATGGAAAGAAGAATTTGTGAGAAGGATGTTACAGATTGTAGGACACGACAAAAGACAGAACCACTACAATGTAATGACTAAAGAATCTTACGATAAATTAGTGGACAAAATTGAAGGAGCACAATCAGCTGAGAAAAAGATACAGAAGCAGTACAGAAGACTAAATCGATTCAAGGTTATTAATGTTTGTGGGGCCAGGAAGTCAGTGACAAGAAAAGATCCTGTGAAGTACTACTTATGTGTCGAAGAGATTTTCGGCATTATTGAAGCAGCTCATAAATATGCAAACATAACAGTGGAGATGATAAACATTTTTCTGTCTATGTGTGAAACTTGTCAGCGCAAAACGAGCATTAAGAAAAGGGGGCTGTTTCGAAGCCTATACTGCTTTCAGAAATGAACAGTCGTCGCCAAGTTGATCTGATCGACATGAAAACTCAAGAATATCGTGGATTTAAGTATATAACGGTGTATCAGGATCACTTGACAAAATTTGTTTTGTTACGTGCAAAGCAAGAGGGCAGAGGAAGCGGTACATCATTTAGCAGACATATTTTTGACATTTGCTGCTCCTTGTATTTTACATTCTGACAGCGGCAGGGAATTTGTTAATTCTGTTATAAACGTGCTGGCTGTATTTTGGCCTAAGTGGAAATTGGTTTACGGAAAACTGGATCACAGCCAAAGCCAAGATTCTGTTGAACGCGCCAACCAAGACGTTGAAAAAATATTGGCTTCATAGATGCAAGACAACATTACCACCAACTGGTCAAACGGTCTTCGCTTTGTACAGTTTATGAAAAATCGGGAATGTCATTCTGGTATCAAGCAAACACCTAACAAAGCTATGTTTGGCACAGAACCACGAGTAGGGCTTATGACTTCGAGTTTGCCTATAGACGTTATTAAGGAGATACAAGAGGCTTTAAATAAAATTAATGTGGCAGACGCAGTAAATGAGACACCTGATGAACTGGAGCTATCACACGACTCAGAGGGGATAGCGGGTAAGGCTGGTAGCAATGGACAGATTACAGCTGGAGCCAGAAAAAAAGATGCAGAAGCTTTACCCGGAACAAGTATACAGTCTCCAACAACAGCATCAGCCAATCAAGAGGATCCAGAAGCCGTAGTTAGTACGAGTGCAGAGCGTCAAATAACTCCCGCTTGTCACGAAGATCCAGAAGCTGAAACTATTACAAAACGACAATCTCAAATACGAACAAGTAGAGAAAACGCTCATGAAAACCTGACGAAACAGGCCAAAAGAATGACGATAATTTCAGATTCAATACATGGCACTATAGAAATCAGTGACAATATACTTACAACAATCCCTGTTATCGACAGGACAAAAGTAGATGTCCCCAATATTATTGGAGTTGTTCTTCAGAAAGATGAACAGAGCTTGCACAAGATTTAAACGAAATATGGGATACTCGACAAACTGTATTGCAGATATGTATTTCTGAATTGATTTCAATAACTAAGGACAAATTTCAGGCATACTCATTACTTCATTGATTTAATGCTCTGAAAATGTTGCTAACTATTCAAGTAATTAATTAATATTTTAAGTTTTAATACCTACACTGTAATATATTTTATAATATGTATTAAGTACCTAATCGCCTTTCAAACAAGCTAATTAAAACTTCTCTTCAAGATCCGAATTCGACGCGTCCAAAAGGAAATTCTTGCTCCTGGAAGACGTGACAGAGACAAATGTACCATTAACAACTGCTGCCAAGATGGCAACCTTAGGATCAAGACAAGAATTGGTTCACTGGTCGTGTAAGAAGGCATATATTTCAAAAAGGTGCTTTTGTAGGAAGAAAGGAAACCTTTTAACTCAAAATGTCACGACAGTTTGCCTTGCAATAACAAATAATCAAAATTGAATAGTAAAATTTTTTGGTATATTTCTCTTTTATTAAGACTGTATCAACTTTTGTCAAATATATGAGTAATTACTGTTCTTCGTAAGCAGGCTGTTTAGGTTTTCTTATTGGTAACGCCACGTAGTGCTCTGTATGAAAATCACTGGCTGTACTGTGTGCAGTCTACGGCTAGTTTGCATTGTTGTCTGCCATTGTAGTGTTGGGCAGCTGGATGTTAACAGCGCGTAGCGTTGCGCAGTTGGAGGTGAGCCGCCAGCAGTGGTGGATGTGGGGAGAGAAATGGCGGAGTTTTGAAATTTGTAAGGCTGGATGTCATGAACTGCTATATATATATATATATATATATATATATATATATATATATATATATATATATATATATATAATGACTTTTGAACACTAGTAAGGTAAATACATTGTTTGTTCTTTATCAAAATCTTTCATTTGCTAACTATGCCTATCAATAGTTAGTGCCTTCATTGGTTTGAATCTTTTATTTATCTGTCATTAGTGGCTCTCGATGTATTGCAGTAGTTCGAGTAACGAAGATTTTTGGTGAGGTAACTGATCTGTGAAAGGTATAGGTTAATGTTCGTCAGGGCAATTCTTTTGTATGGATGTTTGAAAGTCAGATTGCGTTGCGCTAAAAATATTGTGTGTCAGTTTAGTGTTGATCAGAACAGGTAAAGACCGAAATGTCTGAGTGCGTTCAGTTCTGCTCAGGTGTTTGAAAATCAAATAATGTAAGAGGTTTATCAGCACAGTAATTAATTAATTTTTCTAAGGGCACGTTTCATAACTTTTACTGCATCATTATTTTGTTTCCACTTTTGTAAAATGTATGAATAATCAATATACTTTTACTATATGATTATTTTGTTTCCACTTTCGTAACTAATACTGTTAATATGGCTCTGTAACGTTCCTTAAAATGTTTCTTCAGAGTATGGTTATTTTTGTATTGCTGTAGTTAATGTTAATGACTTAGATGTATGATCACATTCTCAATAAATATTGCATTGCACAATACAAAAATGCAATTCTTTATTTCAATCAACACGTAGTTGCTCTTAATTTTAATATTTGCTCCTAAATAAATTTAGTGAAAACTAGTTCTGTCTAGTTCAGTTAGAACGCGTTGTTACTAGTACAAAGTAGTTGATATTGACAGCCTTAGTTAGAACTAGAATTTACTACTGGTCAAAAGTGAAAGTCAGTTGAAACTAGTTTTAATGAGGCAAAAAGCGTTTTGACGATGTTGTTATAGCTAGTAAGAACGCGTTCTAACTAAAAACGGGTTTTGATTGTGACATATCTACCCAGAAACGCGAAGTTTCGTTCACTATACTTCCAGCCAGTCACTAAATGTCGACCGTGGAAAACCCGAATGGAATAAAATACATAAATTATTTATGAGCCACCACTCCTATAGCTAAAGAGAAAACCGCACAGGCACCGTAATAAGACGCGAGAAAGCAATAAGCAGTTTCCCATTAAAGAAGAAACAAATTCCACAATTGTGGGTACTCGTGACCCACGAACGGCAAGAATCTTCAACATAGTCGCTTTTGAAGCAGGAAAAGTTACACTACAAATATATTCCTGAATCAGAAAGTACAGTGAAATATAAAAATGGACGGATCATTAGACTCTATAAAAAATTTACGTGCCAAGGAAAGCGCCTGTCGTAATATGAACAGACAGAAATGCAAATATATGCCTTTCATGCAGAAAAATGGTTCAAATGGCTCTGAGCACTACGCGACTTAACTTCTTAGGTCATCAGTCGCCTAGAACTTAGAACTAATTAAACCTAACTAACCGAAGGACATCACACACATCCATGCCCGAGGCAGGATTCGAACCTGCGACCTTAGCGGTCTGGAGAACAGCTGTTCCAGATTCTGATTTAGAGACATCCGATCACTATTTTTCTTCACTTAAAATATGAGAGGTAGACAGTTTCGTACTGGGTCTAATATTTCTGATTCTCCTTCACTGCACAATAAGTTATTCCATACATATTAGTCGAATGTTTTGAAAACAAGACGTAACCGGAGAATCCAAGCAACTCTCTGTGTTTACGTGGGAGTGAAAATCGATTTTGGAAGTGGATAATCGCCAACTAAAAACTGTTTCCAGATTCTATTTTGGAATGTTTACATAACCAAACAGGAACGGTAATGTGAAATCAGTTTACGGAATCAGGTTATGAAAGCCATATGTAAACATACGCACTGCCAGTGAAACCAACTTTTCGGCCACGATTGCAGCGGCCTTCTTCTGGGTCTACCGGTATATTTTTGTTATCCAGAGTCGCTTACATTTTACTGAGCATGATATTACGTCATAATTTAAGGCAAAATTTTATATACGTTGACATAATGGGTGCCTTCAGGTAGCTGGATACGAACTATGTCGTAATGCTTTAATAGGGAGGGAGTGGCGATATGCTGTTGTCCATTGTTTTTTAGTGTGTGTCGTGAACCGTAGACATCGGTGAATGGGGTCTGAACTCGTGTTTTTCTCATGCTGGACGTAGGTCGTGCTGCGGCGTTCACTAGACGGTAACGCTCATGTCCCTTTTTGTCAGTGCTGCTTGTTGGGCTCTGATGGCTGGCAGCTAGGCTACAGCAGACCTGAGTCCATCTTCTCCATGTTGTTCGAGTGATTTAATACTTCCACGTCTCCTGATCTTGCGATTCACTATTCCTGGCCGCTTGACATTAGACAGGTTTCGTTACATTTTACTTCCTTCTCGCAGTTTCTTTGGTTTTCGACCCCTTCAAATTTGTTGTACTGCCCGAGTCCTACGCCTCGCTCGTCCTCCAGTCTGTGTGTTGCTACCGTAAAAGCTATGGTATCCTCATCAAATTGGGTATGCCGAGACACCTAGTACAAAATGACGTGGTGCGGTGGTTAGAACACTGGACTCTCATTCGGGAGGAGGACTGTTCAAACCTGCCAGATTCAAGTCTTCCGTGATTTCTCTAAACCGCTCCAGGGAAATGCGGGGATTCTCTTCAAAGGGCGCGGGCGCTTTCCTTCCCCATCCTTGTCACAACTCGAGGGTGCGCTCCGTCTCTAATGACCTTGTTCTGCATCTACATCTACAGTTATACTCCGCAAGCCACCCAACGGTGAGTGGCGGAGGGCACTTTACGTGCCACTGTCACTACATCCCTTTCCTGTTCCAGTCGCGAATGGTTCGCGGGAAGAACGACTGCCGGAAAGCCTCGAATCTCCAATTTTACATTCGTGATCTCCTCAGGAGGTATCAGTAGGAGGAAGCAATATATTCGATACCTCATCCAGAAACGCACCCTCTCGAAACCTGGACAGCAAGCTACACCGCGATACACAGTGCCTCTCTTGCAGAGTCTGCCACTTGAGTTTGCTAGACATTTCCGTAACGCTATCACGCTTACCAAATAACCCTGTGACGAAACGCGCCGCTCTTCTTTGGATCTTCTCTATCTCCTCTGTCAACCCGACCTGGTACGGATCCCACACTGAAGAGAAATACTCAAGTATATGTCGAACGAGTGTTTTGTAAGCCACTTCCTTTGTTGATGGATTACATTTTCTAAGGACTCTCCCAATGAATCTCAGCCTGGCACCCAACTTACCTACAATTAATTTTAGATGATCATTCCACTTCAAATCGTTCCGTACGCATACTCCCAGATGTTTTACAGAAGTAACTGCTACGTGTTTGTTCCGCTATCATATAATCATACAACAAAGGATCTTTCTTTCTATGTATTCACATTACATTACATTTGTCTATGTTAAGGGTCAGTTGCCACTCCCTGCACCAAGTGCCTATCCGCTGCAGATCTTCCTGCATTTCGCTACAGTTTTCCAATGCTGCAACTTCTATTTATACTACAGCATCATCCGCGAAAAGCCGCATGGAATTTCCGACACTATCTACTAGGTCATTTATATATATTGTGAAAAGCAATGGTCGCATAACACTCCCCTGTGGCACGCAAGAGGTTACTTTAAAGTCTGCAGACGTCACTACATTGAGAACAACATGCTGTGTTATGTTTGCTAAACACTCTTAAATCCAGCCACAAAGGTCTGACATTCCATAGGCTCTTACTTTGTTTATCAGGCGACAGTGCGGAACTGTATCGAACGCCTTCCGGAAGTCAAGGAAAATGGCATCTACCTGGAGCTTGTATCTAATATTTTCTGGGTCTCATGATCAAATAAAGCGAGTTGGATCTCACACGATCACTGTTTCCGGGATCCATGTTGATTCCTACAGAGTAGATTCTGTGTTTCCAGAAATGACATGATGCGCGAGCAAAAAACGTGTTCTAAAATTATACGTCAGATCGATGTCAGAGATATAGGCCTATAGTTTTGCGCATCTGCTCGACGACCCTTCTTGAAAACTGGGACTGCCTGTGCTCTTTTCCAGTCGTTTGGAACCTTCCGTACCTCTAAAGACTTGCGGTACACGGCTGTTAGAAGGGGGGCTAGGTCTTTCGCGTACTCTGTGTAGAATCGAATTGGTATCTCGTCAGGTCCAGTGGACTTCCCTCTGTTGAGTCATTTTAGTTGCTTTTCTATTCCTTGGACACTTATTTCGATGTCAGCCATTTTTTCGTTCGTGCGAGGATTTGGAGAAGGAATTGCAGTGCGGTCTTCCTCTGTGAAACAGCTTTGGAAAAAGGTGTTTAGTATTTCAGCTTTGCGCGTGTCATCCTCTGTTTCAATGCCATCATCATCCCAGAGCGTCTGGAGATGCTGCTTCGATCCACAAGACCAGAACTTCCTACGACGTTCTGTCAAGTTGGTGCATAGAATTTCACTTTCGGATTCACTGAACGCTTCACGTATAGCCATCATTACGCTAACTTTGACATCGCTTAGCTTCTGTTTGTCTGAGAGGTTTTGGCTGCGTTTAAACTTGCAATGCAACTCCCTTGGCTTTCGCAGTAGTTTCCTAACTTTGATGTTGAACCACGGTGGGTTTTCCCCGTCCCTCACAGTTTTACTCGGCACGTACCTGTCTAAAACGCATTTTACGATGGCCTTGAACTATTTCCATAAACACTCAACATTGTCGGTGTCGGAACAGAAATTTTCGTTTTGTTCTGTTAGGTAGTCTGAAATCTGCCTCCTATTACTCTTGCTAAACAGATAAACCTTCCACCCTATTTTTATATTCCTATTTACTTCCATATTTAGGTATGCTGCAACGGCCTTATGATCACTGATTTTCTGTTCTACGCTTACAGAGTCGAAAAGTTCGGGCCTTTTTGTAATCAAATGTTATCTCCACGAGTCGGTTCTCTGTTTAATTGCTCGGGGTAATTTTTGGATAGTGCATTCAGTATAATGTCACTCGATGCTCTGTCCCTACCACCCGTCCTAAACATCTGAGTGTCCCAGCCTATATCTGGTAAATTGAACTCTCCACCTAAGACTATAACATGCTGAGGAATTTTATGTGAAATGTATTCCAGATTTTCTCTCAGTTGTTCTGCCACTAATGCTGCCGAGTCGGGAGGTCGGTAAAAGGAGCCAATTATTAACGTAGCTCAGTTGTTGAGTATAACCTCCATCCATAATAATTCACAGGAACTATCCACTTCTATTTCGCTACAGGATAAACTACTACTAACAGCGACTGAAGAAACTGCAAAAAGGTGGGAATTTAAGGAGATGGGACCTGGATAAACTAAAAGAACCAGAGGTTGTACAGAGATTCAGGGAGAGCATAAGGGAGCAATTGACAGGAATGGGGGAAATAAATACAGTAGAAGAAGAATGGGTAGCTTTGAGGGATGAAGTAGTGAAGGCAGCAGAGGAACAAGTAGGTAAAAAGACGAGGGCTAGTAGAAATCCTTGGGTAACAGAAGAAATATTGAATTTAATTGATGAAAGGAGAAAATATAAAAATGCAGTAAGTGAAACAGGCAAAAAGGAATACAAACGTCTCAAAAATGAGATCGACAGGAAGTGCAAAGTGGCTAAGCAGGGATGGCTAGAGGACAAATGTAAGGATGTACAGGCCTATCTCACTAGGGGTAAGATAGATACCGTCTACAGGAAAATTAAAGAGACCTTTGGAGATAAGAGAACGACTTGTATGAATATCAAGAGCTCAGATGGAAACACAGTTCTAAGCAAAGAAGGGAAAGCAGAAAGGTGGAAGGAGTATATAGAGGGTCTATACAAGGGCGATGTACTTGAGGACAATATTATGGAAATGGAAGAGGATGTAGATGAAGATGAAATGGGAGATATGATACTGCGTGAAGAGTTTGACAGAGCACTGAAAGACCTGAGTCGAAACAAGGCCCCTGGAGTAGACAATATTCCATTGGAACTACTGACGGCAGTGGGAGAGCCAGTCCTGACAAAACTCTACCATCTGGTGAGCAAGATGTATGAAACAGGCGAAATACCCTCAGACTTCAAGAAGAATATAATAATTCCAATCCCAAAGAAAGCAGGTGTTGACAGATGTGAAAATTACCGAACTATCAGCTTAATAAGTGACAGCTGCAAAATACTAACACGAATTCTTTACAGACGAATGGAAAAACTAGTAGAAGCCAACCTCGGGGAAGATCAGTTTGGATTCCGTAGAAACACTGGAACACGTGAGGCAATACTGACCTTACGACTTATCTTAGAAGAAAGATTAAGGAAAGGCAAACCTACGTTTCTAGCATTTGTAGACTTAGAGAAAGCTTTTGACAATGTTGACTGGAATACTCTCTTTCAAATTCTAAAGGTGGCAGGGGTAAAATACAGGGAGCGAAAGGCTATTTACAATTTGTACAGAAACCAGATGGCAGTTATAAGAGTCGAGGGACATGAAAGGGAAGCAGTGGTTGGGAAAGGAGTGAGACAGGGTTGTAGCCTCTCCCCGATGTTGTTCAATGTGTATATTGAGCAAGCAGTAAAGGAAACAAAAGAAAAATTCGGAGTAGGTATTAAAATTCATGGAGAAGAAATAAAAACTTTGAGGTTTGCCGATGACATTGTAATTCTGTCAGAGACAGCAAAGGACTTGGAAGAGCAGTTGAATGGAATGGACAGTGTCTTGAAAGGAGGATATAAGATGAACATCAACAAAAGCAAAACAAGGATAATGGAATGTAGTCTAATTAAGTCGGGTGATGCTGAGGGAATTAGATTAGGAAATGAGGCACTTAAAGTAGTAAAGGAGTTTTGCTATTTGGGGAGCAAAATAACTGATGATGGTCGAAGTAGAGAGGATACAAAATGTAGGCTGGCAATGGCAAGGAAAGCGTTTCTGAAGAAGAGGAATTTGTTAACATCCAGTATTGATTTAAGTGTCAGGAAGTCATTTCTGAAAGTATTTGTATGGAGTGTAGCCATGTATGGAAGTGAAACATGGACGATAAATAGTTTGGACAAGAAGAAAATAGAAGCTTTCGAAATGTGGTGCTACAGAAGAATGCTGAAGATTAGATGGGTAGATCACATAACTAATGAGGAAGTATTGAATAGGATTGGGGAGAAGAGAAGTTTGTGGCACAACTTGACCAGAAGAAGGGATCGGTTGGAAGGACATGTTCTGAGGCATCAAGGGATCACCAATTTCGTATTGGAGGGCAGCGTGGAGGGTAAAAATCGTAGAGGGAGACCAAGAGATGAATACACTAAGCAGATTCAGAAGGATGTAGGTTGCAGTAGGTACTGGGAGATGAAAAAGCTTGCACAGGATAGAGTAGCATGGAGAGCTGCATCAAACCAGTCTCAGGACTGAAGACCACTACAACAACAACAGCGACAAACACGCCACCACCGGTTGCATGTAATCTATCCTTTCTAAACACCGTCTGTGCCTTTGTAAAAATTTCGGTGGAATTTGTCTCTGGCTTCTGCCAGCTTTCCGTACCTATAACGATTTCAGCTTCGGTGCTTTCTATCAGCGCTTAAAGTTCCGGTACTTCACCAACGCAGCTTCGACAGTTTACAATTACAATATCGACGTGTGGTGTGTCGCATTGTCCTGCTGCAATTGCCCAAGTCCGTCGGAATGTACAATAGACATGAATGGATGCAGGTGATCAGACAGGATTCTTAGGTACGTGTCACCTATCAGAGTCGTATCAGGGCTTCAATATCACTCCAACTGCACACGCCCCACATCATTACACAGCCTCTACCAGCTTGAACAGTCCCCTGCTGACATGCACGGTCCATGGAATCTAGAGGTTCTCTCCATACACATACACGTCCCTCGGTTCGATACAATTTGAAACGAGATTCGTCCGACCAGGCAACATGTTTCCAATTATCAACAGTCGCATATCGGTGCTGACAAAACCAGGTGGGCGTAAAGCCTCGTCTCGTGCAGCTGTCAAGGGTAGACGAGTGGCCTTCGGCTCTGAAAGCCCATATCGATGACGTTTCGTTGAACGGTTCGCACGCTGACATTTTTTGATATCCTAGCATTGAAACCTGCAACAATTTGCGGTAGGGTTGCACTTGTGTCACGCTGGAAGACTGTCTCGAGTCGTCGTTGATCCCGATCTTGAAGGATCTTTTTACGGCCGCAGCGATGTAGGAGATTTTATGTGTTACCGGGTTCTTGATATTCACGGTACACTCGTGAAATGGTCTTAGGGTAAATCCCTTCCTCATCGCTACCTCAGAGGTACTATGTCGCATCGCTCGTGCGCCGGCTATAACACAACGTTGAAAATCATTCAAATCTTGATAACGTGCCCATTGTACACATACTTTGGTAATAAGTGTAGATTGAACTCATGCCTGCATTACCCCTATTAAATCTTGCATTTATAACCTTATATTTTTTGTATCCCGGCTGGACAGGCGGTGCGTGCGTATGATCCTGTGAACTGCTTCTGTAATATCGGCCGAGAGTAAAGGAAGCGAGCAGGAGCAGGTAGGTGGAGCACTTCAGTACTGCATGTAATTTTAACACTTTTAATAGAGTCAAAAACACAAGTAATTATCAAATGCATACATAACTTTGGCTTGGATAAGCACATGGGTGTGAAGCAATAGACAATGTTTAATCCTGTGAAGTTAGGATGACTGTTATGTATAATCTCAAAACTAACAGATACTCGTTGCTGTCCAAACTTTAACTGAACGTAACTAATACAAAGTCTCAATAGCAAGCTAGTCCACTCAGTAGTAGAAGCGATATTTCCAGGCCGTCTGATCCTGATGAAATAGGCCAAAAAACAAGATCGCACTCCCTGAGCTCCAGAGCGTCGGCAGAGGGCGCAGTGGTCGGCGTAGTCTTCTCTCGTAGTGCCAACTTACGAGCGCGTGCACCTACGCTGTGGCATCGTAACGATCGAGGCCACAGTATTCACGTGACCAGAAGTCCTCTTCCTGCTGCCACCGAACTTCAGTAATTCCCACTACATCAAACTTCAACCTATTCATTTCCCTTTTTAAATTTTCTATTCTACCTATCCGATTAATTGATCTAACAATCTTCGCTCTGATCCCTTCTGCAGATTACAACGTCCTCAACATCATCCTGAATAGTCTCCACCAGGAGAATCGAATGAGGGACTATTTTACATCCGGAATATTTACCCAAGAGGATGCCATCATCATTTAACCGTGCAGTAGAGTTGCATGCCTCGGGAAAAATTACGATTGTAATAACCCCTTGCTTTTAGTCGTTCGCTGTACCAGCACATCAAGGCTGTTTTAAAAAAAATGGCTCTAAGCACTATGGGACTCAAGTGCTGAGGTCATTAGTCCCCTAGAACTTAGAACTAGTTAAACCTAACTAACCTAAGGACATCACAAACATCCATGCCCGAGGCAGGATTCGAACCTGCGACCGTAGCGGTCTTGCGGTTCCAGACTGCAGCGCCTTTAACCGCAAGGCTGTTTTAGTTGATGTTACAAGACCACATTAGCCAACCATGCTGACTGTTGCCACTGTAACTATCGAAAAGGCTGATGCCCCTCTTCAGGAACCAGACATTTGTTTGGTCTCTCAATAGATACCGCTCCGAGGTGGTTGCACCTACGATACAACTGTTTCGCTGAGGGATGCAAGCCATCCCATCAAGCCCATGGTGGAGACAGCTTTCTTACAGGTATACACATTCTACTCTGTCGGTCCTGGTTAACGTTTTAGAAAATGTCAAGCAAAAATAATGATATCTACAATAAATAGTGTTCTCAGAGAGGATAGTAACACTGGTGCAAACAGTTACGCACACTACCAAAAGATGGATTTACTAGTTAATTTTTACAGAAAACAGGCGCATATATCACAATATACGGGTTCTTCCTAAATGAATATCGACTGGAGACGCAAGTGGCACATAGTATCCAGACGTTATTCAGGATGGCATGAATGCAGAATTGAGTTACCATAAATATCTTACTCTTTACTCCCGTGTTAACATCGTTGTCACGAATAATGTCTTACGGGATACCGTTACGTTGAAACCGTGTAGTTCAAGTACATACCAATATCAACTACATACATTCAAGGAAGTTAGCAAGGGTGTCCATTCAATGCGCAAACTGTTTAGATAATATCACCGTACTTCGCAAAGTTCGTTCACATTTATTCTACAGAAACGAAATGCGTTGTATTCATTGTTTAGAATCGTGTGGTAGCACGCAGAAACAATTCGTCAGTGACGGAACAATGTAGCTGATTTGCCTAATGGTATAATCGCAACATCGGCATATGGAGTGGTAAGCACGTCATGTGCCGCTGAAAGCGAATACATATTGGGAACTCATATCGTCACTTGCATTTGATGCATAAATGGAATTAGGTGACCGTCATTGCTCTGGCAGAAGCCACTAAATATTTGATTGTGTGTCCACCTAATTAACGCTTCAGAGGGCTTCCAGGCGGCGCATTAGCGGCAGGTAGAAATGAATCAGTCCAGCGACCCGGCAAAGCTTCCATACAGAGAGAATTCCAGAGCCTCATGTAAAAGCGCCTGCGTGCAGGACTGCATGTGGCTTGGTGCTTACGCACACGCAGGCGAGGTACACAAGCGCTGCCCACATTACTTGTGTGCTGTGTGCGCCTGTGTTGACTTCCTGGCCTCGCAAACGTGATTATTCTACATATAGATTTATTCCTTGCATTCTGCCGCTGGATTACACTCGGTTGGCGGATGGTCGGTACGTGAAAGCGAATGAGATACCATTATTACGATAATGATACAGTGAATTCTCAGAGATACATACAATCGAGATGCTTCTGGGCAAAGATACCACCGCTAAAATTACTAAAAGGTGTACCAAAACGATAACAAAATTGTGATAATTATGAGTGTTTCGTTGGGAGGTAAAATTCTTCAATGACCGACACGATATTAGATACCAACATGAACTCACCAAATACTCTTATAGGTGTACCTGTCTTTTTTCTTCATCTGTTGACGAAAAGCCAAACAGGCTTCTTTGTACGCGACGGAAACATAATTTTAAAATTGGCATATTTAGGTAGATTTGATTGAATTTTAACATATTTTCATCTTCTAAAATGTTGAACTGTCAAGCATTTAACAAGGACTAATTCCGGAATTGGGTTACATCGTATTTATCAATGAAGAAAGAACTTGTAGTTTATTTGTATTTTTTCATATATACAATTCAAGAACAAATGAAATATCAAGAAATCAAAAATTTATTCCATTAAAATGTGTGACCTATGGCATGTAATTACTCAACATAATAAGACAGCATTTTCTGAAATAATATTGTCACGTAGAAGAAGGTGTAATTAGATGAATTACGGACACTAACTTCACTTAACGAATGTTTATTCGGCACTTGCACGTTCAAGAGCGTGGAGCGGACTGCCTCCGGCTAGAACACATACGGTATACAGCTACGGAACATTCCAGTACAATGATTCTTGCCATTTGTGGATACTTCTAGAATCTACTCGAACCGAATATAGAAATTACAATTTTTCAGTTCAGGTGAGTTTTGAATTCATGACCCTCCATGCAACAGTTTACTATCACAATCACTACACTACGGCGACTGCGCTACTCGGCTTCTTCTGCGACATGGCTCCCTCCTTAAGAGAACAGCCTATTGGTGTTACGTCCTCCTATCCTGCACACTCCGACTCCCGATGAGTGAAGATCCAGACGAGGTCACCAGGCTGGTAGACAACAGGGCGGTGCCTCGCGTCTTACCTTCGGCAATCGTTTTCTTGAGCCTGCAGTGTGCGGAGTCGAGCTAACTGCCGAGCTTCCTCAACTCTGGTTAACACCTAGCCAATGTAGTCGTCGTCCACTTCATCAGGATTCAACGAAAGCACAGTGTCCATCGTCGTAGTCGCCTTACGTCCATGCATCAGGAAAAATGACGTAAATCCTGTGGTGTCTTGTATGACGGTGTTGTAGGCAAACGTCACGGAAGGTAGCACCTCGTCCCAGTTACTCTGCTTAGCACTGACGAACATTGATAGCATGTCAGCCAAGGTCTTATTAAGGTGTTCAGTAAGCCAGTCAGTTTGCGGGTGGTAGGCAGTCGTCATGTGATGTTGCATCGACGGTTTATCGGCGTCGGAAGATGTGATTGAAAAACTTTCCCTCGATCCGTAATTAACGACCTTACGACCTTGGAGCAACGTGTTTTAATACAATGTCTTCTACGATGAATTTGGCTACCTCGGATGCTTCCGCTGTTTTCACGGCTTTTGTAATGGCATAGCTTGTCAGATAATCAGTGCAAACAATAATCAGTCTGTTGCCACTAGCAAACGTTGGAAATCGTCCGAGGAGGTCAATCCCAACACGCCGGAAAGGCGTTTCGGCTGGTGGAATTGGTATGAGTCGGCCATGTGGTTTCTGAGGAACTGCGTTTCTCCTCTGGCACTCTCGACAGTGCGATACATAGTGACGGACACTCCTACATAAACCTGGCCGAAAAGTCTCTTGCGGATTCTATCGTCTATCTTAATAAATCGTAAATGTCCGGCTTTAGGTGTGTCATTGAATTTCTGTAGAACATCTTGGCGCATGTGTTTTGGGATCACTGGTAGCCACTTCTTTCCAAACGGATCAAAGGTTTTCTTGCAAAGTAATCCATTAACTACCTTAATTTGTCCTTTCACTTCCTGTGAACGATTTAAGGCAAGCATAAATTGAGATATCTAGTCGTCCTACTCCTGCTCAGGAGAGAGATCCTGGAGTGCAGCGAGACAGTCACTATCTTCATCAAAGTCTTGATGGTCTTGCACAGGGTTTCTTGAGAGACAGTCGGCATCTTGGTGTTTCCATCCACTTTTGTGCACTATGGTAATGTCATACTCTTGAAGACGTAGTGCCGACCTGGCGAGTCGTTCTGTTGGATCCTTAAGACCTGTCAACGAACAAAGTGAATGATGGTCTGTAACAACTGTAAATGGCGTTCCATAGAGATACTGTCGAAATCTGCACATGGCGCAGATCACTGCAAGATATTCTATTTCTGTAGATGAGTAGTTTCTCTTGGCTTTTGTAAGTGGCCAAGAAGCAAAGGCTATAACCTTCTCTTTTCCATCAAAAATTAGCACCAGAACAGCACCGATCCCATACCCTCTGGCATCAGTGTGTAGTTCTGTTGATAATCTCTCATCATACAGACCAAGTACAGAGCTTTCCACAGCACATCGAAGGGAATCTTGTTGAGCAACACCCCAGATAAATTTAGCATCAGTCTTTAACAACCCTTGGAGTGGCCTGGCATTAATGCAAAAGTCTTTGATAAAACTACGCAAATAAGAACATAATCCGAGGAAGCTTCTCACATCTCTAATACTTTTAGGAATAGGAAATTCCGTTATAGATCCCACCTTTTCTGGGTCTGGCCACACACCTTCGTTTGACACAAGGTGTCCAAGTATTTTGATTTCTTTTGCTCTAAAGAGACACTTTCATGGATTGAGTTTCAGTCCGCCTTGTTGGAGACATTTAAGAACGGCCCTCAGTCTTTTTATATGTTCGTCAAATGTCTATGAGAACACTATAATGTCATCTAAATAACAAAGAAACATCGTCCACTTCAGCTGCCTTAGAAGACCACCTGTTCAAAAGTTGCTGGTGCATTACACAAACCAAACGGCATCACCTTAAACTCATACAGGCCCTCAGGTGTGACGAATGCAGTTTTCTCACCATCAGCATCTACTTCGATTTGCCAGTATCCCGAGTACATGTCCATGGCTAAGAAAAACCTAACTCCCTTCTGACAATCTAGTGTATTGTCAATTTGTGGAAGAGGGCAAACGTCCCTTTTAGTTATCTTATAAAGCGTTCTATATTCAACACAAAAGCGCCAACTGCCATCCTTGTTCCTGACGAGGACAACTGGTGACGACCATGGGCTCTGCGAAGACTGAATGATGTCATTCTTCATCATTTTCTCTAACTCGTCACAAATTAATCAACTTTCTATTGCTGACACACGGTATGTTCTCTGGCTTATTGATTGATGGTCTTCAGTGCTAATCCGGTGCTTCATCGTCCATTTGTCTAATTTGCTCTTCACCTGTTGATTGAAGCTTTCAGAGAACTCTTGAAGAATGGCCAGTAAGTTCTTCTGTTGTTCCTTAGTGAGATCTGGTGATAGTCGAGCTGTCTCGTAGTGGTAGTGCTAATTTCGCTCCCAGACTCGGCACGGGAGGTGTTTCTATGATGCTCAGCTGTTCTTCAATTAACGGCTTAGCGCTTGCTACTCACATGCGTCTTGGAAGTATCTGCGGTTCTCGGCGACAGTTAACTATCCACAGTTCACTGAATCCGTTCTTAAACGAGGCGACAGAGGAGGGGATGACCAAGTTATTCTTCAGTGGTATGCTTCTCTTACATTCCACTACTAGATCCATTGGTTGACGCATAGAGTGACACGTGACCTTTCTAGCGCTGACTGCCGAAATGATCACTTCATCCAGCACACATATTCTCCACACTCTCGGATGCGCATCTTCCTGTTCCCATTATCTCATCTCGTCTAGCATAATCTTCAAGCGACCACAATCTATAATTGCCTGAGAAGCTTTCAAAAAGTCGCATCCAAGAATGATGTCATGACTACACTTTTTTGAGACGATGAATTCTAAGGGCTGTGTATAGTCACTTACACCCACACGAATGGTACATCTTCCTGTAGGTTTTACATATTTCCCATTAGCCACCTACAGCAGAGATGTTTTGCTATCGACTAATACGGTTTTCAGCAACTAGTTACGGTACTTGTATGAAATGACTGAATATTATGCTCCAGAGTCCACAAGAACTTGAGCTGGTCGGCCATAAATGAGGTGGTCGACGTAGTTTCCTATCATTTTTGTAGTGACTGACGGCGGAGGAGTTTTCTCTTTGGCGGCCTCGCCTCCAAGGAAGGTCGCACCCTTTAGTTGTCCAGGTTGCGGCGGCTAGGTGATCGGTTGGAGCTTCTAAACGGCGATGGCAACCTTGATCGGCGTGTTGGGGAGCGTCCTCTCCAGCGGCTAGCTTGCAGTGATGGTGACCTACGTTGTCCTGCACCCACATCCTCTTGTTCATCTTCGTAGTCCAGGAGTTGGCGTCGGCTAAGATCAGTCTGCTGTCTGGTGCGGGTGTCATCAAATATCCGCCGCCTTTCTCGACAACAGCGCACCACATGTCTCGGTCGTCCGCAGTGGAAACATAGTCGTTGGATATCCTGGGTCCTCCAGAGGTCAGTCTTCCTTGGTGCCCAAACAGGTTCCTCATGCGGCATTGTAGAAACGTAGCTCCACCTGGGTCTCGACTTTTTCACCGTTTTAAATGGAAATGAAGGACGAGAGGATGGGTTCAATGTCTGTTCCACTTCCTCCATTATGGCCTCTTGAAGTGTCTCGGTTTTTTGGCCGCCGTGCAATCCAAGCCCTTCTGAACTTCCGCTCTCACTATCTGACGAAGAACTCTTGTGAAATCAGTTGCTTCCTCCATCACAGACATCGATACGACGTTTGAAGGCCTTTCAGACTTCTTGCGTGTAATTCTTTTTGATGCATTGTCTCGATATACTGTCACTATTTTATGAAGTCGTCTGCTGTCGAGACCTCCTTCAGGGGTAGGGCCTGATACACGTCCTTAGCAACACGCTTCATGAGATATGCAACCTTATCTTCCTCCTTCATTCTGAGATCCACTATGTTACACAGCTCCAAAACGTCTTGAATATAGGATACTGTAGTTTCTCCTGGACTCTGTGCGCGGCACTTTAATTTATCTTCAGCCTTGAACTTTTGTCGTTCTGTGTCGCCGAAATACTTGCGCAGATCCACCTGGAATACTTCTCAGATTGTCAACTTCTCCTCGTTGTTCTCATACCATTGCTTGGAAGTGCCCTCCAAGTAGAAAAACACGTTAGCCAAACACATGGTGTCATCCAATTTGTTAAATTTGGCTATACGCTCATATACCTTCAGCCACTTGTTTGAATCTTGGCCATCGTCACCAGAGAACCTGGAAGGATGTGTCATGTAGAGGGACAGAGTTGCTGTCATCGTAAATTTCTCTTCTTCTTCTGTATAGATTGCGGTCTGTTTAATATGGCTCGAACTCGAGTTTGTCGCCATGTAAACTACGGCTCTGTTGTGGCCTGATGGGAGCCGCTGTGTCGTCGACAATGTGCGCTATCACAAGCTCCAATACCCGGCGCCTCCACCAGAATAATGTCAGGTAGAAGAAGGTGTAATTAGATGAATGAGGGACACTAACTTCACTTAACGAAGGTTTGTTCAGCACTTGCACATACAAGAGCGCGGAGCGAACTGCCTCCGGCCAGAACACATACTGTAGGTATACAGCAACAGAACATTCCAGTACTATGATTCTTGACATTTATGGATACTTCTAGAACGTACTGGTACTGAAGATAGGAATTAAAATCGTAGATTCCAGAAGAGTTTTGAACTCACGGCACTCTATGCAACAGTTTACTATCGTAACCAATACACCACGATGCTACTCAGCTTCTTCTGCGACAATATATCACATCGTAACGATACATTGCCTTTAATGTTCGCTATGAACGAAACTGTTCTAGAATAATTTGTCACATACAGTATGGTGTTCGGCGTATCCGGGTCACATTCATTTGCCAGGGCGATCTGTCTTAATATGTCTAATTCCTTCTTCCCCTCCCTTCCACTTGGCATTGGGAAAGCCGGATTATTCTACATATCATACAGAAAAAAATCATGCGTCTGACGTGATGAATACGACCCAGACATAGTAACCATCATATGAAATAAAATTAAGAAGAATATAAAGAAGGAAAATTAACTACATGGAAAAATGGCATCCTATAAGGTCATGTAGCCATCACGAAATAAACAGACAAAGCATCAGACAGAACTGAATATATGTCCCGGTGAAAGGGACTATAAATTGCGTTCAGATAACGTAAAAACACCAGTGGTACGTCCTCGCTTAACAGCTGTTTTGTTTAACCTTTAAATCGAAAGGGGGTGGAAGGAATCACCCAATAAAGTGAACATTTCAGTTGTAATGGTTTTATTAACTACCCAAAACAATCTCAGATACAATTTGGCAGGCGCCACTCGGGCAAGATTATTTAATAGGCATTCATTACATCAGTCATTAGCAACTTAATAAATAACTTTAACAAACAACTCCAGTTAAGACACATTATTTGAGACCCTTTCAGTTTCAAATTTTAGGATTACATGTAGGCCACGATTTCTCACCAAAACTGACAGAAGCCACGTAGGCTGAATTTAACCACAACTTTAACAGACAACTCCAGATAAGACACATTATTTAAGACCCTTTCAATTTCAAACTCTAACATTACATGTAAAATAACAGTTGACACACGCAGTCTCAACTTTAAGACGAAAGATTAAAACGTATTTATCATACTTTACTTGTGCAATATTGCAGAGCGGATCAGGAAATTATTCAAATGCCCATTGACATATAAGATGAACTTTTAGGGCATAGAAAGTTACAACCTGATACAGTGATAAAAGTGTAGCAACAGAAGCAAGGTCCAAGCTTGTAAGGCTGAAGTTTAAGAACGAACGGTGGAAGCGACTCAGAGAAATAATTCTTAACTTCGAACCAAGACGTGGCTCCGTTTGCAGTCCCACGTCGAGTAGACCACCAAAATGTGAACCAAGCAATTGCTACCAAGAGGAACACCTGAGCTCAGGCGAAGTCCACCGCCCGTAAGCCAAACTTCTAATCTAAAGGAAATCCCTGCGCTTCGGTTGACCGCTGCCTCAGCTCACTGAAACACAGACCATACCTGACAATAGAAGGCAGAAAAACGTTTCTCAACCTTAACATTTAAGATTGATAAGTAAATTAACGCTATAAAATCAAGGCTGAACAACAACTAATTTCAATAGAAAGTGAAACTGTACTTGATAAACAAACACTAAGTGTGGGAAATGATCTGGCTCACGAGAACCGGCGGTCACTATAACTTAGTGACACACAGCCGCAAATACATCAATATTATGCGGAAGCACAGCTCACACCTAGTAGGAGGCCTCAAATGAATTCGAACAAGCATCATAGCACACGTCGTGCAGCGTCGTACTGTACCAAGAGCGATCACACTCACAGTTAACTAAACGTTCTTAGTAATTAGCGTACTTAACAGGGTGTCTTGATGCTGGGGCGATTTTGCGAAGATGTCAGATCTTCACTTCGGAAGACCATAAACGCCTGTTCGTCCAAGGAAGCGGGCACATCCACAGCTCACGAGGTTGGCGGAGAATGCACAGCAGCGGCCAACTCCCGCCGACTCTAGTGCAACCACATGACAACCGCCGCCCAGCCTCAGGCACGCCGTCTCCGCTTCTGTCCGCCAAGCAATCACCGACTCGCGCACCGCCGCGTTCCGTTCTCAAGCGTTGTGTCCTCTTGTCCGCTACTCGCTGTTGGCACTCCCTTATATCTCGAGCCGGCCCAAGCCCAAGGACCAATCTCTGCACTAGGAAATCGATCGTACTCATGTCAGAGATACTACTGGCGCCAGTCCCACCACGGCTCAACCAGTGTGTCATAGATTGCCACATACAGAACAATAAAAATTTTAAATAACGTTGAAAAAGTAAACAGTTAAATATTTTATAATATCTGGAGATTTACATCACAAAAATCAAGGAAACGGACAATCTCCCCAACGAGTAGAATGGATTTGCAACCAATGCATATTTTAATATTTACGATGATCTACACTGACGGGTCCGCAGCTCGTGGTCGTGCGGTAGCGTTCTCGCTTCCCGCGCCCGCGTTCCTCGGTTCGATTCCCGGCGGGGTCAGGGATTTTCTCTACCTCGTGATGACTGGGTGTTGTGTGATGTCCTTAGGTTAATTAGGTTTAAATAGTTCTAAGTTCTAGGGGACTGATGACCATAGATGTTAAATCCCATAGTGCTCAGAGCCATTTGAACCAACACTGACGGAAAATAGAATGTACAGTAATGAAATTACGGGAATACATTTGTCTAGGTAATGTATTAAAGTGACTAAAATTCGAAGATCAGAAATTAATGTAAGCGCGGAATAAGCCACGGAAATGTGAAATACTGGTGCATTAGTAACCGGTGTGGATCCAGAATGTTGAATCCTATCATACACATGTGCATGGAGGTGCATAACAGGAGCCGGATGTTAGTTTGTGTGATGCCTGTTGCACTTGTTCGGTCAGTACAGGGATGGTTAAGGCTGTTCGCGAATGATGTTGAAGAGAGAAGAGAATAGAAGTATTTAAGATACGGTGCTTTAAAAAAGTGTTGTATTTATGTGCAATGATGAGGAATGGAATGAGGAGGTTCTCTGCAGAATAAACAATGAAAGGCATAAATGGAAAATACTCATGAGAAGAAGTGACACGAGAATAGGGCATCTGTTAAGACATCAAGGAATAAGAAACTTCCTGACAGTTTAAAACTGTGTGCCGGTCCGAGACTAACTCGGGACCTTTGCTCACGCGGATACGTGCACTACCGAGGTTCACAGGGGTCGTGAGTAGTGCTTGGGTAGCCCAGCTGGTAGAGCACTTGCCAGAGACAGGCAAAGTTCTCGAGTTAGAGTCATGGTCCGGCACACTGTTTAATCTCCCAGAAAGGTTCATATCGGCGCAGACTCCGCTGCAGAGTGCAAATTTCATTCTGAAATCAGGGAATAACTTCCAAGGTAGTAGAGGGAGTCGTAGAGGGTAAAAACTGTAGGAGAAGACAGAGATTGGGATACATCCAGCAAATATTTGAGGACATAGGTTGCAAATGGCAGTCCGAGAAGAAAACATGTACAGGAGAAGAACTCGTGGCAGGGCCACATCAAAACAGACAGAGACTGAAGACTAAAATATATCTGTGTACACGGAGACGGTTACTATTCACTGCGAACTGTCTTTTGTTAATAGAAAAAAAAGAAAGAATAAGAGTGATCATCAGAGATGTGTCATTATTATGCTGCTGAAAAGATGTCTTGCAAAATTTTAGTACTATCGTATTACCTTCGTTATGTGTTATTGGTGGATAGGAAAAAAAAAAAAAAAAAAAAAAAGAAAAAAAAAAAAGACAGCAGAAGGTATAGAAGAATAGCTTAGCACGTTACAAGCAAAGGCTTGTTTAGTAATGAAGAATCGTCAAAACGAAGGTATCGTCTGGGTGTTTGCGATCTTCAAAATGATTTCGGTATTACAGGAGACGAGGCAATAGAATCACTAAAAGAAAAAAGCAGTTTTCCTTATCCATAGAAACCCATATCAGAAAATGATAGGGCCATTTTTATATTGGCACCCTGAAGTATACAGGTAGTATGGAAATGGGAGCAGTTAGTGTACAGAAAATCTGTAGCTGGTACAAAGACTGAAATGTGTACCACAGACCTCCAAACAAGGTTAATATAGCCACTTTGAATAAATGATAAATATTGAGGCACAATGCGAAAAGCTGTAGGATAAAACATGCCCAGTCAAATGAAAGGATATTGCAAAAATATTTGTTGCATATACGACACCAGTAGCTATCACTTGCTGTGTTGTCATAAACCTTTGTCATTTTTGTCCAAATATAAAATATTGTAAACTGCAGTGTGTGTCTATTCGTTAGTGACTGCCTTTTTATTTTTTTATTTATTTTTTGCTAATGTTGGAGAAACTGAAAACTGAAAAATGCGTTTGTGATCAAATGATGTTGAGCCATTCCTCTGCTTCACTAACCTTCTACGGAAACGAGTAGTCTTCTCCAGCCGGGGTGAAAGTGACCCGTACAGACAGAGTCAGTCAGTAGCGAGAACGTCAACGTTGCTGCCATGGTCCGTGTGTGTCGATCAATACGTGTCACTGGTGATCGCCACGTGTCTCTGCGGTCAAACAGCTGTCACACCGTGTTCATACCCGTGTACAGACAAGCTTGTGGTAAACGCCTACTACCTAATGCCATTACAGAACACATCGATCCTTGCTTATGCGTGTAATATATCCATCACCTCCAGCACAGACTTCGGTAAAATAAACTCAGTCCCCGACTTACATTCTGTTTCGTCAGTGCGCAACAAGTAACCCCTCTACTTTCCAAAGACACGAGCTCCAATGTATAAAACATAAAACAGCTGATTACTTTACGAATGAGTAGTCATTTGTAACAAATACGACTTAAAGCATGTAAGCGAGAAAGTTTACGAAAGATTAATAAGTGATGTCATTATGAAACAGTGTGCAGTTTCCCAACTACGTGTTTCCATCTGAAATTTGCCCCAAATTTACCTCCCATTCTATATAAAGTCAACGTGTTACCAAAACTGTGTTTCCATAAACTGTTATCCAACTTAAGCTTGTATGATATTCTTTTACTAAACACAACCTAATTTGAAATGAACTGTAACTGGTCTGAGTACAACATGTCTTGTATTAATTACGCAACTGAAGTAAAACAATTATCTGGCCCTACTCAAAATTTCCACTTACCTCGCGTCTTAACAATAACGTTGCAGATTCCTCCACAACAGCAAAGCGCGAGGAGGCAGCGGCTAAGCTAGATCTCTATTTTTGAAAGAAATTTCCAAACTATAGTCGAACTATTGCATACCATATGGTGCAATGTGGTAATGCGTAATGATAAACCTTCTTGAAGCAGTATGACGGGGAGAGTAACTATTCCTATGAACTATGAAACGGTAGAAGAAATGCAGATGATAAACGGGTATTCATTGGAAAAATATATTATACTAGAACTGACATGTGATTACATTTTCACGCAATTTGGGTGCATAGATCCTGAGAAATCAGTACCCAGAACAACCACCTCTGGCCGTAATAACGGCCTTGATACGCCTGGGCATTGAGTCAAACAGAGCTTGGATGGCGGGTACATGTGCAGCTGCCCATGAAGCTTCAACTCGATACCACAGTTCATCAAGAGTAGTGACTGGTGTATTGTGACGAGACAGTTGTTCGGCCACCACTGACCAGACGTTTTCAATTGGTGAGAGATCTAGTGAATGTGATGACCAGGGCAGCAGTCGAACATTTTCTGTATCCAGAAAGGCCCGTACAGGACCTGCAACATGCGGTCATGCACTGTCCTGCTGAAATGTAGGGTTTCGCAGGAATCGAATGAAGGGTAGAGTCATGGGTCGTAACACATCTGAAATGTAGCGTTCACTGTTCACAGTGCAGTCAATGTGAACAAGAGGCGACCGAGAAGCGTAATCAATGGCAACTCATAACACCACGCCGGGTGAGACGGCAATATGGCGATGACGAATACACGCTTCCAATGTGCGTTCACCGCGATTTCGCCAAACACGGATGCGACCATTATGTTGCTGTAAACAGAAACTGGATTCATCCAAAATAATTGCGTTTTGGCATTCGTGCACCCAGGTTCGTCGTTCAGTACACCATCGCAGGCGCTCCTGTCTGTGATGCAGCGTCAAGGGTAACCGTAGCCATGGTCTCCGATCTGATAGTCCATGCTGCTGCAAACGTCGTCGAACTGTTCGTGCAGATGGTTGTTGTCTTGCAAACGTCCCCATCTGTGGACTCAGGGGTCGAGACGTGGCTGCACGATCCGTTACAGCCATGCAGAATAGATGCCTGTCATCTCGACTGCTTGTGATACGATGCCGTTGGGATCGAGCACGGCGTTCCGTATTACCCCCCTGAACCCACCGATTCCATATTCTGCTAACAGTCATTGGGTCTCGACCAACGTGAGAAGCAATGTCGCGATACGATAAACCGCAATTGCGATAGGCTACAATCCGACCTTTGTCAAATTCGGAAACGTGATGGTACGCATTTCTCCTCCTTACAGGAGGCATCACAACAACGTTTCACCAGGCAACGCCGGTCAACTGCTGTTTGTGTATGAGAAATCGGTTGGAAACTTTCCAAATGCAGCACGTTGTATGTGTTGCCACCGGCGCCAACCTTGTGTGAATGCTCTGAAAAGCTAATCATTTGCATATGAAAGCATCTTCTTCCTGTAGGTTAAATTTCGCGTCTGTAGCGGTCATCTTCGTGGGATAGCAATTTTAATGTCCAGTAGTGTATGTGTTGAAAAAGAGAGACTAAAATTTCGCGTGATCTTCACACATAACATTGGTCTGAAGAGTACAATGCTTATCAAAGTGAACGATGATTTCAAAATGGTATAATGCTAACAGAGAATTTGTATAAAAACCAAACAGCGTTTATCAGTTGATATGTTAGCGCATGACTCATTAAAGTAGGATGGCTTTTCCCCCTCAGCTCTGAGCAAAAAAAAAAAAAAAAAAATAAATGGTTCAAATGGCTCTGAGCACTATGGGACTTAACAGCTGTGGTCATCAGTCCCCTAGAACTTAGGTCTAATTAAACCTAACTAACCTAAGGACATCACACACATCCATCCCCGAGGCAGGATTCGAACCTGCGACCGTAGCAGTCGCGCGGTTCCGGACTGCGCGCCTAGAACCGCGAGACCACCGCGGCCGGCCGCTCTGAGCAAGTGAACGAAGTTAAATAGGTGACAATAATCATTTTGACAAACTAGATGTGCACTGCTCAACTTGTCTCAAAAAAGTATTAATAATAATTGATCGAGATTTATATTCTTTTCGCCTTTCAATATACACATCATGTTCATCCTTCCTCTCCTTTACAATACATCTTTCTTCATCTTACAGATACAATCACAAGTCAACAAAGCACTTCTGAATACATACATCGCCTACGACACTTCGGCTAAGGAACTATTACTCTGCGCGGAGGCAAAGACTGTCACAGAAACGCCAAAGATTGCTTAACATTAACGTAACTTGCTCTCTCTCGCTGGCGTGCAAAGCGATAACTTAGAAAAATCAAACAAGATGAATGTGGTATGGGTATTTGCCGCCATTATTTGCGCTGCCTTAGAACAAGAACACAGTATCTAATTTAACTTGATTTATTGTGTTAATCTCATCAGATAAAGTTACACTTATCAAACAAATGGATGACGACAGCCTTCTAAATTTTTAAATTCTGTCAATAACTACGCCAAATATGGAAAACCCATTTATTGTTGCGTGTAGAAGTCGCTATATGAGTATCTAGCAACTGGTCCGGGATAGCAGTTTGGTAATACAGGTTGTATGCAGTCATTATTTCAGGGTGGGCCACAAATGGCGATCGGAAAGTATTCAAGTAACTTGACTTGCAGTTTAGCGGTTACGTGGATCTGGAAATGTATTCTAAGTAGCTGTAGTACGTCTGTCTTCTGGTAGATGTCACTCAGATTACAACAATACTTGAAGTAACTGCTATGCGTCAAGTTACAGCAGTGCAGGCGTCACTTCATGAATATATAATATGTGATCGTCCCTACGGCTTGTAATGCGGTTATCTTTTGGTAGTGAGGTACTACTGGTTTAAGTATTTCTGTTATAATCAGGGATACATGCCGATCCACAACTGACGAACGTCTACTTCTTAGCCTACTGGTATAAGACAAGGAACGTTGGATGAGACATATGGCTTTTTCAGTGGCATAGATAAAGAAGCCCCAGCGGCGGTTAATCTTGGGAAACTGGAGAGAAAGGCCTTTGCAACTGGGTCTGAGGCAGATCCACCAAGCAGTGGAAGACCCAAGAAATATGACAACAATTATGAACTTACTGAATGCTTAAATGCATCAATGCTCTCTGCTGGTAGTCTGTGACACATTATAAGAACGATTCTTTCGTCCTTGCCGGCCGAAGTGGCCGAGCGGTTCTAGGCGCTTCAGTCTGGAACCGCGCGACCGCTACGGTCGCAGGTTCGAATCCTGCCTCGGGCATGGATGTGTGTGATGTCCTTAGGGTAGTTAATTTTAAGTAGTTCTAAGTTCTAGGGGACTGATGACCTAAGATGTTAAGTCCCATAGTGCTCAGAGCCATTTGAACCACTTCCGTCCTTATGTGTTGCACTTCACAGTAGTACGTCTGCTTGTTAAGAACTGCAATACTGTGACAGTACTGTACGGAAAGGTAGTCACTGTGGCATCTCGTATGCGATTCTCTTTTCAAATGCAACACAAACACCCAGAGCGTCCGCTGAGAACTATGTCTTCCTCTCGCCTTCCCTAACACTAATTTTTTACTATCTCTTCTTAATATTATTATCTCTAAATACTTGTACGATCTCACGAGCTCAGAATGTTTACCACTAATCTGTTAATCAGGTATTAAATGGTACGTTTTCCTTATTACTAGGGTTATCTTACATTCATTGAAATTTAAAGACACTTGCCATTAATTATACAAAATGAAGTGTTTTCCAAGTATTTCTGCAGTTTCTTACTACCGTTCAAATACTGTAACTTCATGTACACAACTGCATCATCAGTGAATAACTTTTTTGTGCTTCTGCAACAGCCCGTACCAAATAAATTACTAATACATACTGAAAACAGTTGAGGTCATACAACGTACAAATTCGAGTGACACATGATAAGGCAAACAGTCTCACCAGTTTCTGGTACTATGTGTATTGTTGTTGTTGTTGTGGTCTTCAGTCCTGAGACAGGTTTGATGCAGCTCTCCATGCTACTCTATCCTGTGCAAGCTTCTTCATCTCCCAGTACCTACTGCAACCCACATCCTTCTGAATCTGCTTAGTGTATTCATCTCTTGGTCTCCCCCTATGATTTTTACCCTCCACGCTGCCCTCCAATACTAAATTGGTGATCCCTTGATGCCTCAGAACATGTCCTACCAACCGATCCCTTCTTCTGGTCAAGTTGTGCCACAAACTTCTCTTCTCCCCAATCCTATTCAATACTTCATCATTAGTTATGTGATCTACCCATCTAATCTTCAGCATTCTTCTGTAGCACCACATTACATGTGTAAACGTTCCGATGTCTCCGCCATTGGTTACGCGTCACAAATATTGATGGTAGTCTGTTTCCGTAGATACGTTCACAAACATATTGCCATCACCGTTTCTCACAGCAGTAGTAAAGCTCCCATGCAATTTTTTCAGCATTGTTAGCACTGTGGATACATAAAACTTGTCCTTAACATAACCCCATGGTATGATACTACATAGCGTGGGAACGAGCAAACTGGCGGGGAGGGGGATGGAGGAGGTAGGCGTGGCGTCAGGGGAACATCGCCCAAACCAGTATGCAGTTTCCTGTGATGTGACTTTTCTCCTTTTAGAAAGGCTTGGAAAGTTTTGTAGATCTACGGACTGTGTACTACTTAAATGTACCGATATACTTAAAGACGGAAATTCTTCCGTCAGAGTCAAAGAGTAGATATTTCAGGGGCGCGAAGTCAATATTCAGAACGAAACCCACCATCAAAACTGTATGTTTAATACTTTCTACTCAAGACATTTAGAAGCATATTTCCCATCACATTCACTTAATCTCAACAACGATCTTTTACTGTATAGCAGTTTGCCACATGTTCAAAGCTGCTTTCATTCTCATTTCTCTGCTTAGAACACCACCGCTCAACAACGCTCTGATTAGTCCTTTCAATTAATTTCCTTGCTGAAGTACTGGTTACAATAGCACTGCAGAACACAAAAGCTCGCTTCACATCTTTTCGTTTTTAAGAATTTCCTCTGAGTTACTTGTCATTCAAGTGAAATGAATACGACGGTTTTAACAATCTTACACTAAGCTTTTCTTTCCTATGAAATTAAAATAGCTAAAACTGTACTCAATAACAATGGAATTACTCTCTCTCTCTTTCCTAGCACCTTTCCCTTTACCGTTTCTTCCATAATTGAACTATCTTACTCCAGACGTAACATTTGTCCAACCCACACAGATATTCAACTGACCAAAATCTCTTGGAAAAACCGCCGGCCGGAGTGGCCGAGCGGTTCTAGGCGCTGCAGTCCAGAATCGCGCGACCGCTACGGTCGCAGGTTCGAATCCTGCCTCGGGCATGGATGTGTGTGATGTACTTAGGTTAGTTAGGTGTAATTAGTTCTGAGTTCTAGGGGACTGATGACCACTGCAGTTAAGTCCCATAGTGCTCAGAGCCATTTGAACCAACCATTTTGGAAAAACCACGTAGCATCATATTAACGATCAGATTGATTAAGGAACTTGTACACAGCACATTTTTTATAACCTGTTTTCTTTGTGATAACTGATACAGTGGGGAGCAAAGCACACTGCTACTGGAGTGGAGTGCTGAGCCACAATCTGAGGATACAGTAAAGAAATTTTAATACGGTAACACAATTTACAGAAAGCAAGGTTTCAAACTATTCAAATGTACTCTGTCTTAACATAACAAGTCTATCACAGTTGAGCAACCTGAATAATAACAAAGCAGTCTGCAGCTTACAGAGAAGAGCATAACAAATTTCGAGTGATCATTACATAACGCAGTAGCCTGAAAAGAGTAAACACAAATTAGCACACTATTGACGGTTGGCGTTCAACATCGGCCGCGCGTCTGAATTTCGTTGGCGAGATCCGACCAGAAACAGCTAATACGGGCTGTATATTGCCAACAGCTTCTTCCATATATCACACACAAAACCAATATTAATATACATATAATTTGATTCACGACATGGGTAAAATACTGAATGATCAAGATGGAAAACAAATGGAGATGACATTGGCCTCAAAGATTTTGAATTCTGTATTGCGTAATAAACTGCAGCTGCTGTTGATGTTATGTCTGCCGTTAAGACAACTTGAATCAAATCAATACTCATAAGAGGTAATCTGCAGAGCCACTCATGACTGTGACCGTGTAAAGAACGAAACCTGCACACAGATTGCTTAGAATACTGCCCTATGGCGGCACAAGGTCTTCAACAAGCTACAACCGCCCACAGCCAGAAGATGGGACAGCAACATCAACTTCAGTTAAAAATTAACTTTTACTATGCAGGCGAAAAATTCGTTGATAAATCGAGAAGGTAGCAATTCAGTCAGATAAGATACAAATTTGCCTAATACAGGTCGCAACTAACAGCAATCAAGAACTGATAGCAAAATAAGCCAGGTCATAAGTCAGTTAATTCAGATGTTCAGATGTGTGTGAATTGCTAAGGGACCAAACTGCTTAGGTCATCGCTTCCTAGACTTACATACTACTTAAACTAAACTAACTTATGCTAAGAACAGCACACACACTCATGCAAGCTGGAGGACTCAAACCTCCGGCGGGAGGGGCCACGCAGTCCGTGACAGGACGCCCTAAACCAGGCGGCCACTTCGCGCGGCAGTCAGTTAATTCCACTCGCGATTAGTTAGCAGTGATACAAACCCAACACTCAAGCGATTTTGAAGAACAAACAGAGAATGCATACGTAGCAGTCACGGTCTGAAAACGATCCACCGGAGAAATAGCTCACCATTCGAGAACTGATTCAGAGAGCTGCCCTAGAGGTGTAAGTCAGGCCAAATTATGCCAACTCGTCACAGGGCAAAGGCGGAACGACTCACTGAACAGAGCCTATGTTTACTTGTCATTGCAGCCATACTCCAGGTCAGCTCGCCCACAGCCACCGGCGCCGCAATGACAAAACCAGCGCGCACAACAGTACGCCGCTAATACCCAACGATGCCTCATGCAGACCCGCCCCGTAATTCGTCCTATGGAGTGCCGGGCCTGCAAGTCAAGGAGGCGCTGGCCAACCAGCGCGCCACAAATCGTATCGTTTGTACAGAGAAAAGTCCGTGAAAGCGAGAGCATCGCAGTAAGTCACGGAACAGACAAGTCACTGCTCTGTGCAGTACATCTTTTAAAAACGCTATATTTACTATTCGACTTCATACTAATATAACTGCTGCTAACGGGACAAAATAACTTTACTGGATAACCCTCAACATATTCTTCACATATGTTTAGGTCGCGAGACAGTACTGCAGAGTTATATGATTACAATATCTCTCTCTCACGAAGTTCGTTACTTATCCTCAAGTCGAAAAGAGATGAGGATCCCGTTCCATTTTCTTACCATATCAAAGTGACTGAAATTATATGCATTGCTGCTGTTACCTAGCACTAGCCCAGATTGTTAGATTCTATTATGTTTTCGGGTAAGTAACATATACAGTACTCGTTCTCTTGAACAGTCTAGTTCTAAGTGAGATAACGTAGGCAGTGATGTGTCGAGGAAGGAGGAACGAAATGAAGACTCGATTTATTGTCTCTTCGATATCGAGGTCATTAGAAACGGAGCAGAATCTCTGCGGTGGCCGTGTCCTTTCAAAGGTACCATCCCGTCATTTGCCTGGAGCGACTTAGGGAAATCACGGGAAACTTGAACCTGGATGGCCGGACGTGGATGTGGACTGAGCGAATGCGAGTCCAGTGTGCTAACCATTA
The DNA here is from genome assembly GCF_021461385.2 of Schistocerca piceifrons. Lineage (NCBI taxonomy): Eukaryota > Metazoa > Arthropoda > Insecta > Orthoptera > Acrididae > Schistocerca > Schistocerca piceifrons. The sequence continues at coordinate 244,252,452 of NC_060144.1, forward strand.
TGCCGCCTCGGTCGGTTGGTGTACCATGGGGTGAGCGGGAGAGGGGGGGGGGGGCATTAGGGTGTCAGTGCCGAGTACCAGCTCTCACGGGCTGACAAAAGTGGCTAGGTTATGTGGCAGCAATATCTTTTTGTCGTTTCAATCCCGAAACGTAAGGCAGCGGGCAGGTAGAGAGCTTATGAAATGGACCTGACCTTCTGCCTAAATATGCGCATTTTACCGCTAAAATGGAGTCGAGGCAATATTGACATATTTTCCTATTCGCTATTATGTTTCTATGGTTTGGTTGTACTTTCGGATGCTAGTAATAACCTGAAAGAATTTTCTTTTCCCTTTCCGAAAACTTTCGACATTTCGCACATGTATTAGGTCAGTGAAATAATTCGTTACATATAGAAACGAAACACACAAGTAGAAGTAAAAGTAGAAGTAAAGCAGTCAGCTCTAGGTTATTAGTAACCAACTGAGAAGACAGCGGTTAACATAACGTAAGATAATTTACTGTTTACTGAACAGAATAGTCTGGATATAAGAATTTGCCGAGTACTGTGATAACACAGAGCCTCTTCAATGGCTGGAGTGCATTCACCAGTTAAAGCAAGAATTTGTGAACTTAATTCTGAGACATTGTCTGTACACTGTACAAACCACTGTCTCAATCTGTACACGCATCTGCAACGGTTCCACTAACTGTGACTCTCTTAAGCGCTTTTTTAAAAAACAATAGGATTTATCCTATTAACAAAGCACTTCAATTTGCAAAGATCACAAGTGATGTAATGGGCATTCATGTCGCAAAGAACTGTTAGGAAGACGACAATGACACCTCAGGAGAAGGCTGTAAACGTTTGCGCCGGCCGGAGTGGCCAGGCGGTTCTAGGCGCTACAGTCTGGAACTGCGCGACCGCTACGGTCGCAGGTTCGAATCCTGCCTCGGGCATGGATGTGTGTGATGTCCTTGGGTTAGTTAGGTTTAAGTAGTTCTAAGTTCTGGAGGACTGATGACCACAGAAGTTAAGTCCCATAGTGCTCAGAGCCATTTTTTTTGTAAATGTTTGCACCAGTAACTAAGACAATCAGTGTTGGACTCCATCGGCAGGCTTCTGCACGAAATCGAGACACAAACCATGGTACGTACATCAGATCGTTTTGCTATTTTAGAGCCAAGATATCTTACTGAAACTTCCCATGAATGTAAAAAATTTGGTTGTCCGTTATGATGAGATTTCTAAAACACATGTCCCTTGGTTGGACATTTCAAGTTTCTTCCTCTAGGTGGAAGGATAAGAATTTTTCAAATCTTCCTTCAACTTCACTTTGTAATAGTTATTTCTTTACTTCATGTGTTTGGTAGCGTCTTGTGAAAGGAGTATGTCACCACTGAAACTAATTTAGAAATATCTTGTGTCCTCTATGAATCAGGCATGACTCTATAGTCCGCCTGTTTTGTAGTTTGACAATAGCGTAACTTATGACATGGCACTGATGACACAATTTCAAATTTTCAGGAGGAATGTTCGAAGCAAGAGGTTCTAAGCAACGTTTAAAAGCGAGCTGGTTACGATTTATGTTATTTCTAATACGTGTTATTCTTATTTGTTTCGAATCATAAAAACTGTTTGCAAGGCAATCAACATTATACTATACCTTCTTCTTTGTGTCAAAAACTGCTTCTCGAAACAATTATTTGATGTTTTATGGGACTGGTGGATACGCAAAGATAACAAGTTAAAGGTCTGTACCAGATGCAAAAATTCCTAGCCACGCAACAGAAAGTAGGATGTTTTGCGTCAGATAGTAGAAACTAGTAAGAGATTTCCTAGATCAGCAACGGCGCTCCATTTCACATAGTAGAAAGCGCCATTTCACTTTTTTTGTGTTTTCTAGTAATCTAAGAATCTTTTCTTTGAGAAAATTATCGCAACCATTTTCATAGAACTCGCGTGTAAGGTACTTCAGCAGATGAAAGCTACAAGCGACCCTCTGCAGCTTGGATGGCTGTTGTCTTTCTCGTGAAGCGCCATGTTGTTGTTACCGCAGTGTAGACAACACAGCCTCCCTCTTAGGCGTGTTTGTCTCCAAAGTGCTTTGGCAAGGGAGACCGCAAACAAGCCTTTCCACAAAAGAGATTCTCGGTGTAAAAACAACCTCACCTCATGCTTTAGACCAATGTCACTAGATTTGTGAGAAACTGAAATTCCTGCAAAAGTTTTCGCAGTAAGCACGCGAGGTCCGCCTGTCTGGCAGACGTGTCTGTTTCAAAAATGACATTTATTATTTACGAAGAGCTTTAGGGATCTACCACTGGAGTCCTTACTGGAAAAATGATCGTTTAGTTTTGCTTGAACGAGAAGCTTTAGCTTTCAGCAATAGGTAAACTATAACGATCCTATGCTGTCATCTTGAATCAAATATAACGCTCGTTGTGTGGGTTGCGAACGGTGGGAGTAGCGTACTCGGAAATCACATTAACAATTGACATGCGAAACGGACGGGAAAATATTGGTACAATTAAATCAATCAGATATGAAAGTACTGCTTCGGGTAAAGCAAATTACCTCGCGCATCTACTCCTGGTTTAGGCATGCCAAGCGATTAATTCTTTCTTTGTTGGCTTACCAAAGTGCGTCGGACATGAACTCTGTTAAAGCGTGACTGGACTCTTATACTTCACATGTACTAGCTAATAGCAACTAAATACATACACCCACCTCCAGAAGAAATAATTCAACATTAGTCTCCAACTCATGGTGAGCGCAACGGAATACACCACCATAAATACTGAAGAAATAGTTTTTTGTGAGACTAACTTAATATGGAAATAGGTGCAATGGAATACTTAGTCTAATACCTGGAGGCATAATCAGTTATAAAGGCACATAAGAAACAATTAAGGAAACGTCATGAATTATAAATGAATTACTTCATCATTTTGTTCCAAATAATTAAAATTCAATAAAGTTTCTGACTGTGTGAAATTTACGCTTAGTTCTGCTATAATATTCCGCACTTAGCTACGTATGAAACATTATAATACCCATTCGTAACAGGAGAACAATTTTCCAAATCACTGTAATCTGGTTAGTAAAAGACCCTTTGCTAGAATAGTAGGCAGAAAGAAATGTAGTATTTTGCAGTATATTCTGATAAGTGGTTGTGTTATGGACAAGCCCGTAGCTGACCAACAGTGGCACACTTCGCAACAATGATATTCAGGGATAAGAGAAATTGTCATTCTTAAAATAAGTTACTGACTGTAACCTTTGCTAATGATTCTATATTGAAATTCCATGTAAAATAAAAACAGCATAAGAACAACCAAAACCACACTGAGTCATGAATAACACTGAGGGACATGTACCACATCTTCTATCCAACAGAAACAAACAATAGCAGCATGTCTGTAATAAGATCCACAACTACAGTAGAAACGTTTAATCGGTGCAATAGTAGTATAAATATATAATAGCCTCCCTAAGTAGAGGGTGGTGATTAAGCATATCGAAGACGAACAAATCTTGTTTGGCCACGAATCTTCAATAGAATTATTTAGAAAGCGACTAAAAGCAAGCAGGAATCTCTATGTGTTCTGGAAGAGTATTCTCTTGTTGTCGAGGCTACGCTTCTCTAGTTCTCGTAGCACATTTGGTCGTTAGTTACCATGTGGTATTCAAGATCACGAACTGTTAAAGCGATCTACTTTCTGAAATGGCACGAAAGTACACAAAACTGCAGCTAAATAATGACATAGTCATTAAAGAAACAGTATTTCAGCCTACGTAATGCCTCACGTGGTTCAACAAATAAAGAAAGTAAGCAACTGCAAACACTGACTTAACACGATTTGTATAATACAGCCAACCGGTTGCAACAAGATTCAACTTACCTGGTTAAGGCACCTGGGTGCTCCTTGGGTTTCTTCGTTACGATATCAAAACCAATTAAATTTAGTGATAGATCGACTTAATATATTTATTCACAGAGCATTATCTTCAGCAGCCTATTTAAAAACAAAAAGTTTCTTGTGTTGCCCATTTTCGTAGTACCTGTATATAAAATTCAGTGGCTCAAAAGAAAAACGCCTTTTGCATGATGTACAATAAGTTCACATAATTTGTAGTATGCAAAAGCCTTCTTCTTTTCAAACACTGCAATTTACTTAGAAATAGTTTACGTGAAAGAAGACAACGTCCCATTTGTGAAAACCTTTATTTACGATGACTGGTTTCGCTAAAACAGAGTTACCGTCATTAGATCTGTAAATACTGTACATAAAATGTGTAGCTTATTAAATTGTGAATTACAGCGTACAATGTCATAAATATAATACATAGAGTGAATTACTATTTCACATACCTTAATACAGGTGCCCAGTTGGGTTTATAAACGTACGCCATATCTTAATTACCCGGATAGCTGACGTAAGATCCGTTGGCAAGTCGAAACCAGTATTAGCAGCATGTTACGCCAAATGCATACGCCCCTATTACAAATTACACACTACATCACAGATACAGGGCAACGGCCTTGCCGTAGTGGATACACCGTCAGATCACCAAAGTTAAGCACTGTCGGACGAGGTGCGCACTTGGATGGGTGACCATCCAGGCCGCCATGCGGTGTTGCCATTTTTCGGGGTGCACTCACCCTCGTGATGCCAATTGAGGGGGTACTCGAACGAATAGTAGCGGCTTCGGTCCAGAATACCATCATAACGACCAGGAGAGTCGTGTGCTGACCCCACGGTCCTCCTATCCGCATCCTCACGGCGGTCGGATGGTCCCGGTAGGCCACTCGTGGCCTGAAGACGGAGTGTTTTCTATCAGAGATACAAAAGCGCCGCTAAAATGACGCATAGCGAAAGCTGTTAGAGAATATGTTGACACTTAGTGCCGCTAGAAGTCGCGTGGGTATTCATTTCATCGTCAATTGAATTTTAAATTTGTAATTTCAAGAAAATTATGGTAACTGGTATACAATTTTGAAATATTTTGTAGCAGATAAAAGCTAATATCTGTTCTAGAAACAGAAAGAGAATTTGTAACAAAGTAGAGATAAAACAAAAATCGAACAAGATGATATGCCATTAAGACGGCAACCTAAGTAATATTTCCCAATCATTCCTATGTTCAACGTCAGATACAGGACAAAATAATCGCTTAGTAACATTTGTTGACAATATACTTTCACAGCAGACACGCAGTAGACTAATAGATTGCATGGTAAAGAGCGTCATATGTAGCTCATTAAGTAAGTGAAGAAGAGGCAGTTCTTCATTAAGTACACTGAACATCGCTGTCTTCGGTATATATTTGCAGAAGCGACAGGAATGCAGGAGATAATCTGCGCAAAAGAAGCCTGTTAGATATACATATATGCTGAGAGACTAATATCATACGTAGACCACCGGCTACGCAATCATGTTGTACATTTAACAGCAGGGCGAGTATACTCTGTCAACAAAGTTGGGGCGGGACGCTGCTACTACTGTGAAGACAATATAAAATTAAATTACACGTATACAGTAAAAACTGATATTGAGTAGGCCAATATTTAATTACACTGTATGTTAGTTTGAAACGGAATTCTTATAGAAAGCCAAGGAAAATACGGCATGGAGCGTTAATTGGGAAATAATTCATATTACATTAGAATTTCTCTCCAAGCAGTATTCTTCATTCTCATTCATAGCTACGAGGTGGTTGAACGAAAATATTTGAGTACACTGAACTGAAGTTTAATTTACTGAACAGATTTGTTTAGATATAGGGAAGGCTAATTATGAGCCCTGACCAGAGCATATAATGCCTAGAATAAATTTGTGAGAGAATTTGACCTTTCGGGTACCACTCATTTCGTGACACTTCCTGCAAATGTGACATCACTTTGACGTCGCGTGCAATATTGACGACCGCAGGAACTACTGTCGACTCTCGTTAGCGTTCGATGTGGTCCTCTCCTGCACGTAACAGCTCACAGATTACCGTAGCGGCCGAAACTTACAAACTGGGAGTACCACTGGTTTGCAGGAGATTTTGTGAGATGATTGTTACCAGGTGAAATATTTGTGACCAATAAAAATGAGAATGTTATTGCTTACCGTTTGACTCGCAGCAATTTAAACTTTCCTCTTAGGTTCCTGCCTATACACACTGTCAGAAATCACCATATATTCGGAAATAAACAGCCAAATATTTACTTCCTTTTTCGTTCTTTTATCAGACAGAATGTTAAATAACACCGAACACTGCAGAAAATATTTATATTATACTGACAAGAAATTTCCAGAATGTATTTATACGACTCAGGTTAAGAAAACCTTTGACTTTAGTGAAATACAAACCTACATCCTTTTACTCCATGAACCACGATATTATCCGGTATGCCACAGCTTACCACATCCCTCTCCCTCTGAATTCTAGTTTATCGCAGTATCTCTTGATGGTATACATCGTTGATGTGTTATTAACTGACATTTAGTGTTAACGACGACGTGTTTGTGATACATTTTCAATTTGTCGTTACCTCGAAACACCAAACTGTTAGTTATAATACAAAACAGAACAATATACCATATTAAATATGGCACCTGCTGCATTGATTATCGATATTGCGATGTGCCTCGTGATATTACGTGTGACGTCAAGATGACTTCTCGGTTGCGGAAGTCTTGGGAGACGAGTGCTGGGAAGTATAACAAAAACTCAGTAAGATCGAAAATAGAGTTAATTAACAACGTTTCAATATAACAAATCGTTGCATGTGAGTACGGTTATTTAATATTAGGCACCTATACCTGTTGTTCTCACCTGAATCCGAATTTCAATTTGTTGGGCAGTCAGGATCTGGAGTTCTAGCAGATAGGCTCCGAGACGTCATGGAGAATGAAGTGTGGAAGAAGTGATTAAGGCTTTATGTGCTGTGAATGTTATTGGGAGTTGGTTTTTTCAAGTCTGTCTGATTTATTTTTCAGTTTGACTTGCAATGGGAAAAGTCGATTGGTCAAGCAAAAGATCGTATGGTGTAACACGTAGATTTAGCAAGTCTGTTATCAAGTATATTGCTACAGTGTTCCTGCCACTGTGAACGACAGCTACATTCAAGACAACTAACATGAATTCAAATAAAAATACAGCCATTAACTTGATAATGGGAACTAGACAAAATAAAATAAAGGCACGTTGATATGAGTTTATATAGATGGCTGTAGTATCGCCTACACAAGGTATAAAAAGACAGTGCATTGGCGACGTTGTCATTTGTCTTACGTGATTCACATGATAAGGCTTCCGACATGATCACGGCCATCTGACGAGATTTGACCGAAACAGAATTGGGAATTGTAATTGGAGCTACACACTTGAGACATTCTGTCTCGTAAATGATTAGGGAATTCAATATTCAGCGATCCACACTAACTAAATTGTGCCGATAATACCCAATTTCAGACATTATCTCTCACCACGGACCACGCAGTAACCGACAGCATTCACTTAATGACCAAAGCAGCAACGCTAGCTTAGATTTGTCAGTGGTAACAGGCAAAAAAATCATAGAAATCAATGTGGGACGTACAACGATCGTATTTGTTACGACAGAGCGGCGAAATATTGCGTTAACGGGCCATGGCAGCAGACGACCGACAAGAGTGTGTTTGATAACAGCACGACATCGCCTGTTGCGCCACTCCTGGGCTCGTGACCATATCGGTTGTTCCCCAGACATCTGGAACACCGTGGTCTGGTCAGATGAGTTCCGATTTTAATAGGTAAGAGCTGATTGTAGGGTTCGAGACAAGCATTAGCACCACTAATCCATGGTCTCAAGTTGTCAACAAGGCACTGTGTAAGCTGCTGGTGGCTCCATAATTGTGTGGGCTGTGTTTACGTAAAGTGAATTGAGTCTTTTGGTCAGACTGAACAGATCATTGACTGGAAATGGCTATGTTTGGTTACACGGAGACCATTAGCAGCCGTGCATCGATTTCATATTGCCTAACAACGATGGAATTTTTATATGTAAATAAAAAAAAAGAAAAAAGAAAAAAGAAAATGTGGCCCACTCGCGCCGGAGGTTCGAGTCCTCCCTCGGGCATGGGTGTGTGTATTGTTCTTAGCATAAGTTAGTTTAAGTAGTGTGTAAGTCTAGACACCGATGACCTCAGCAGTTTGGCCCCTTAAGAATTCACACACATTTGAACATTTGTAAAAATGTGACATCTTATCAGGACACTGTTGCTATCGATTTGTTCGAAGAATACTTTGTACAGTTCGAGCGAATGGTTTGGTCACCCAGATCGCCTGACACGAAGCACGTCAAACATTTATCGTACATAATCGAGAGGTCAGTTAGCACACAAAATTCTGAACCGGCAACACTTTCACAATAATGGACGACGATGAAGGCAGCATGGTTAAATATTTCCGCATGGGACTTCAAAAGACTTGTTGAGGCTGTGTCACATCTAGCTGCTGCACTACACCGGGCAGAAGGAGGTCCGAAGAGATATAAAGATGTATCCTACGACTTCCGTCACCTCTGTGCATATAGTGGTCGTCCGCCTCTATAGCTCCAGGGTTACTGTATCTGCCCTCTGTGGCGTGGACCCACATTGTTTCCTTGTTACGAGGACTGGAAGGGGGTGCACTCAGCCTCATTATGTCGACTGAGTAGCTACTTGAGTGTGAGGTAGTGACCCCAAAGGCTGAGAAGCGGAAAACTGCCACGCCACTGGCAGTGGTCGGTGCAGAATGATCCGACAAGGCTAATAAACGGACATCTGAATAAATTTAAAGTGATGGCATACCTATGAAAGTCTCAGAAATATAGGTACACGATACAGTACTATATTATCCAACAAACAGGATCTAACAGGTTTAAGTACAGATACGAGGACGTCCAATAAATAATGCAACACTTTTTTTCTGAAAGCAGATTGGTTTTATTCAAGGTTATAATACACCGTATTGTTGCTCACTCTTTTGGCTACAAAGTCCTATTTTTCATCATAATCACCGTTCGATGCGACGACTTTACGCCACCTTACTGCTACTATCGTGGTTGAAGAAGAACAGTCCAATGAAGTTTTGAGCTCCTATAGTGTGCAGGGACTTGAGTCATGCCGTTCGGTGTGCAGCGAGGTGTCTGAACAGATGAAAGTCGGAAGGTGCGAGATACGGGCTGTAGGGGGGTTGAAGAATATCCAATGAAGTGTTTTGAGGTCCTCCTGGGCTCAGAGACTTGAGTGAGACTTTGCGTTGTGCAACGAGAAGTTTGATTATGATCCGTCTGTCACTTCAAATGAGAGTGTCCGCACTTACCAGCACTGCAGGAGTCACAGCTGTGTGCGACCGGCCGGCACGCCGGATATCGGACAGGTTTGTGCGACTTTGTGATGATGACAGATGCACCGCTCAACGTCTCACCATGCTTTTCTTCACTTCCACATTTTCGTAGACATTACGCAAGTGTCTATGAATACCTGCGCTGCTCTGGTTTTCCGCAAAAGAAAGTCATGACATCTCTTCTTGGAACGCACCCGTATTACAGAAGCCATGTTAAAGGCTACAATAGTGCCACAACCTTTGTGAACTTCATAGGTCTATAGGAGCTGAAGCGGGGATATTTCACAATGCCCCACAACAATTTTCACATTTTTTCCACTGTAATTTCCAGGGAAAACATATGTGTCGAGTTGTTTACTGAATTTCACAGGTCCTTCTACTGACGGCTAGAGGCGGTATACTGAAAAACATTTCATCAGTACTGACTTAATGTGCAGACTAATAATTGCAGCGATAAAGAGTAGCATGGTTTTAGGTTGGTTAGTACCTCCACGTAAATGTTACAAGAGCAAGACATTAATGCTCGTTTTCCTCTGAGCAGCAGATGAGTTGGTGAAGTGTGGGTGCGCGGACGCCAAACGGATAGTGTATACTGACAGGTGTGGTCAACTTAGAGGTTCAATAATGGCTATGCAAAAAACATCAGTTCTTAATAATTTTAACGTATTTTTAGGAAGAATGTTCAGTGCAGGTAAAAAAACAGCCAACACGCATTTGTACATATTAAGCTTCTACATTTAAAAATATCCGTTACAGCCTGTATAGAACGAATAAGAAAGAAGAAGAAACAATAAAACTCGAAGACCTGTGGAGATTTGAACCTTTTGAAAAGTGCATAAAGAAAGAAAGTTGTCTTTGCCCTCTACTATTCGAAGAATTAAAAATACAGGGTAAAAGATTATCAGTCATAAGATTCGCTACTGACTTTAGTATTAAATGCGAAACGTAGGATCGTTTACAGGATATATTTACTGAAATGGTCTACTGCGAGCTACACTGGAATTGCGACTAAACCAAAGAAAGGCTGAAAAACACAGTGAAGCAGCAACAGTGAGACTAGCGACAAAATTAACGACTCGCGATCACGTTGCACATGAAGTGAAATAATTATGCTACATTCCAAGAAAAATTACGCTTAACGTATAAAGGAAGGAGTCTACATGAAGCACACTAGACCAGAAGAACTGAGCATTTCTTAGCAATGTAATTCTAGCACTGTCAGATTCAGGACGCAATTACTCACTCTGTAAGGAAGTGCATCTTCGTCTGTCGGACATCCATAAAAAAAGAGAACAGTAAATTTAGTATGTGGCTGGGCACAAGGATGCAGAAAATTATGTGCACTCACATACTAAGGTGTAAAATGGGTGTCTGCAGAATTGTCGTAGAAAGGAGTGCTATGAAAAACCAGAAGATGCGCAAGTGTTAAAGACCATTTCTTAAGATACCACTTTTTATGATATTAAATGGAGATGTAGAAAACAAACATTTTAGGTGAAGACGGATGTTAGAATTCATGTGGGGATGAGATGAAGTGACTGACATAGGTGAAATCGTGGCGTGCTTCATCAAACCAGTCGGAAGATTGATGACTCCCCCCCCCCCCCAAAAAAAAAAGGAGTGGCTGGAATACTTGGCCAAAACCTGCTTTGCGACAAAGAATGTTTTGTAAAAATCGTCTTTCCGGGCGTATGACGGAATAACTTCAGGGCGGGAATGGTTTTAATTTTTATTTCGAAAAGAATTATGCAAAAGACAACGTCTGCTACAGAAATTCATGCAGTTGCCTAGATACGAGCTTGAACTATGGAACTACAGGAGGGCGTTATCTGTTGAAACGAATCATATTCTCGCGTGTAGGTCTGTGACAAATGTTCAATATACCTAGAGTAACTTTCAAAAGCAATATCTGAAAGGAGTTTCCTTAGGCCGGAGGAAGCTGATCGTGATTCTGCCAAAAGTTTAATCAGACTGTGTAATGGTACTTGAAATACGTAACCATTACGACACCTCACCCCAACCTCTCGATACCAACAATATTTTACTGTGTTTCTGTGAAGTAGTTAACATATTTCTGAGACAACATTCAGATTTGATTTCATTAATGTAGAGGTACTTTGACATATCGATATGTTTATATGGCAATGATATTATTCTTATGTGAATTCTTTCTTTTGTCACTATGATCTTTGACGTACTTGTAACTCTGATTTTTGGGCGCGTAAGTGGTTATTAGAGAGTCAAGTCTTGGTCGTCATGTTGAAAAGACGTAAATTGTGGTCAGTGTATAAAATATGAACTTTACAGTGAGAAAGATATTTTCAAGTATGTTTTATTTTCTGAAGTGATGTTTTGTGAGTTACGTGATATTGCAACAAAAGTAATAAAAAAGAAGTGTAACTTAAATTCGGAGTGCTGATTACTTTTTTACATCACCATTGTGCTAGCTTGCAAAAGTTTAATTTTTAATTTTATGAAACACATCCATAAAACTTTTGAATATCGCAGAATAACACCTAGGCCTCTCTGCATCCGAGCTTGGAATCATCACTACCAAGATTTTCGACCATTGAGCCATGAGTTCACAACGAGACCAGCGTGGGAAACACGAAAAGATGAGTGTCTAGTTTATCCATTATTTCATGAAATGACTTTATTAACTGTGCTCTAATGACACCGGCCACATAATACAACTTTGTTGTTGCCCGAAAATGCAATATTTAGCAGCGTGAGCAACACTCCAATCATAATTAATTTTTGACCGTTGTTGTGGTAGGTTTGTTAGAAGTGGTACAGGTTGAGCTAGTAGGTTGGACTGAATTAGCTTTCATGAGACGGGAATTGATGAAGTCCTCCAGTAATTACGTCAGCCTATGGCCAGCGAGTGTTGTGACGCGATACGTCAGTTGTGCTCCAGAGGGCGGCTGCAGTAGGACAGAGACGTGGTCTTGACATGTGACCATTCTAATATCTAATAATAAATGCAATCTCGTTTAGAGCGTTACTAAAGCTACCAACGAGCGAAACACGAGGGTTGCATCTATCTGCTGTTACCCAAACCACCGATCCATCCCATTCTCTCCTGTGCAATAGTCGCCTGGATTTCCGGAATGTCCAGTTTCCTTCTACCCCTCTCACCACTTGAAATCCATGCAGCAAATTCCCCTTCCGTCTCATAAACGCTGAAAATCTAACTACGTCAAATAACCGTTTAGCTCCAACCTGTAGAAAAACTGGCAGTTGCCGACCCAATTCTTTTTATCAACCCTAAATCTATGCATCCTACTTATCCTTTCCCAAGCAATTTTCGCAACTTCCATGAGCTGGAAATGCTATTCAATCTAATATTTATCCTTCCTATCATGTCTTACCAACATCTCCTTATGGGACATCAGTGTTCCTCCCTTCTACATGCTAGTTCTTTCGTGCCATTCCATTACAATAACAAGGCCCCAGTTCTAATTAAACAGCCGAAAAAATGTTAGTACACCCTTATAGAGATTTCAGATACATTCAAGATCTATTGTTGTAGCAGTTCATATGGAGTTCATGACGTGATTACGGTGAAATATCAACAACAAAAGTGGTTCTCAGGCACCAAGTATCGACCTATGCTAAAACATCCGCATTAGTTCGTATTGCAGGCTCCACAGGTGTCAATGCAGGAGCTGAATCTGGCATCCATCTAACAGATGTCACATCCTGTCCTGGGATACGTTATGCATCACCAACAGGACCTGTTCACGTAGTTCTATTAGAGTTATCGGTTGACGAGTCACACAAGTCACTTCTTGTCCCATCATATTGCACATGTGCTCGATTGGAGGCAAGTCCTGAGATTGGGCTGGCCGTTGAAGCTGCTGCACGTCATGCAGGGCACGTTGAGTTCCACGGGCTGTGTTGTGGGCGAGCGTTATCAAATGGTTCAAATGGCTCTGAGCACTATGGGACTTAACATCTGTGGTCATCAGTCCCCTAGAACTTAGAACTACTTAAACCTAACTAACCTAAGGACATCACACACATCCATGCGCGAGGCAGGATTCGAACCTGCGACCGTAGCAGTCGCGCGGTTCCGGACTGCGAGCCCAGAACCGCTAGACCACCGCGGCCGGCGAGCGTTATCCTGTTGGAACAACATATTACCTTCCTTTCGCAAGAACGGCAGAAGAACGTGTCTAGCAAAATTCTGCGAGTACGGAGCGCAAGTTAGCGTCCCTTCGAGCAACACCAAAAGTGAGCGAGGGTTGTAGCTTATTGAGACCCAGGCCAGAAGGCCTGAGACGAGGCCAGTGTGTCTTCGACGAAAGCGTTCTATGTGATAGCACTTACCAGGTCTACGTCTTATGCGTAAACGACCATTAAATGCTTACAGGCAGGATCTACTTTCATCACTGAAGCCAAGGCCCTCCATTCTATCTTCCAAGTGATCTACTGACAGCACCATTGGAGCTGCCACGCACTTAAGTATGATTTGCACAGTAACCATGTAGTTGTAGATGCAGATGTAGATGTTGTGGCGGGAATGGAAGACGGGTTAGAGGTTTTGCGTGATGGTAGTCCCACTGCTAATAACCGGTACATGTTGACACCTATGGCCTTGTACAATAACTGACAAAATTCCCTGTGCAAATAAAGAATGAAATAAATTTTCCTTACCTGTAGAGTCGCAATGGATGTAATCTAGGTATTCTGTTTTCTCCATAATAGGCATAGAAATTATTCAATCTTGGTAGCCATAAAATAGCTTCATACAAATAATATCAGAAAATTTGATGATATATGAATAACCTTGCAAATGGTCAGTGATAATACTCGATATTGGCTCAGCGCTGTGCAATGCTGACTGCATTGGAACCGTTACAAACATTAATACTTTTCTGATTCTGGCACGTTAATATTTTTCTGATTCTAATCGAAAAATGAATATTCATAGGATTTTAATTGGATTTAAATAAACATGTCATGGAAGAAGATGAGCTACTGATAACGGGATATGCTAAGACAGAATGCTTCAGTTTGAAAATTGTATTCGGAATAAAGTTTCACCTTCACAATATCTGTTACGAATCATTTTACATTAACTTCAAAATCAGTGAACTGATCAACTTTTCTACAATTCCCACTTACTCTCATGATTAAAAATACTTGGATTGTTACACGAGAAAAAGTCTGACATCGTTTGGTAAAACATATTCCAAAATTTAACTTCTCTGTATCAGGATTACAAAACGCACAAAATTTACAAATCGGACACACCTAATCAACCCACACATTAAATCTGGTGGAAACACTGTGCCGGCATTCAGGGGTCAGTATAGTAAAACTGACCCAGATACACATATCGCGTTGCTGAGAACTTAAAACTAAATATACGAAATTTCGTTACCTTACAAATTTGTTCCAGTTACTTTCCATTTGAGTTACAGTATCAATTCATGACTCTTCTCTAATTGGCATGGACAACGGTCGTGTTTGTTAACGATCAGTATCACTTCAAGTCTTGATAATCTTATCGCCTTACAAATTAATACACTACTGGCCATTAAAATTACTACACCAAGAAGAAATGCAGATGATAAACAAGTATTCATTGGACAAATATATTATACTATAACTGACATGTGATTATATTTTCACGCAAATTGGGTGCATAGACCCTGAGAAATCAGTACCCAGAAAAACCACCTCTGGCCGTAATAACGGCCTTGATACGCCTGGGCATTGAGTCAAACACAGCTTGGATGGCGTGTATAGGTACAGCTGCCCACGCAGCTTCAACACGATACCACAGTTCATCAACAGTACTGACTGGCGTATTGTGACGAGCCATTTGCTCGGCCACCATTGACCAGACGTTTTCAGTTGGTGAGAGATCTGGAGAATGTGCTTGCCAGGGCAGCAGTCGAACATTTTCTGTATCCAGAAAGGCCCGTACAGGGCCTGCAACATGCGGTCGTGCATTATCCTGCTGAAATGTAGGGTTTCGCTGGGGTCGAATGAAGGGTAGATCCACGGGTCGTAACACATCTGAAATGTAACGTCACTGCTCAAAGTGCCGTCAATGTGAACAAGAGGTGACCGAGACGTGTAACCAATGGCACCCCATACCATCACGCCGGGTGATACGCCAGTATGGCGATGACGAATACACGCTTCCAATGTGCGTTCACCGCAATGTCGCCAAACACGGATGCGACCATCGTCATGCTGTAAACAGAACATGGATTCATTCGAAAAAATGACGTTTTGCCATTCGTGCAAGATCCGTTACAGCCATGCGGATAAGATGCCTGTCATCTAGACTGCTAGTGATACGAGGCCGTTGGGATCCAGCACGGCGTTCCGTATTACCCTCCTGAAACAACCGATACCATATTACGCCAACAGTCATTGGATCTCGACCAACGCGAGCAGCAATGTCGCGATACGATAAACCGCAATCGCGATAGGCTACAATCCGACCCTTATCAAATTCGGAAACGTGATGGTATGCATGCCTCCTTACACGGGGCATCACAACAATGTCGGTCAACTGCTGTTTGTGTATGAGAAATCGGTTGGAAACTTTCCTCATGTCAGCCGGTTGTAGGTGTCGCTACGGGTGCCACCCTTGTGTGAATGGTCTGAAAAGCTAATCATTTGCATGTCATAGCATCTTCTTCCTGCCGGTTAAATTTCGTCTGTAGCACGTCATCGTCGTGGTGTAGCAATTTTAATGGCCAGTAGTGTAATACACACTTTACATCTTTTATAGAGATAACTACGACCTAACATTTATTG
Source organism: Schistocerca piceifrons (assembly GCF_021461385.2). Taxonomy (NCBI): domain Eukaryota; kingdom Metazoa; phylum Arthropoda; class Insecta; order Orthoptera; family Acrididae; genus Schistocerca; species Schistocerca piceifrons. The sequence goes on from NC_060144.1 coordinate 244,268,579, forward strand.
GCTCTGTGTGAATATAGACAATACATTCGTCGCTTCATTTTATAATAGCTGTGTTAAGCTGTGTCCATAGACTGAGAACTAAATTCTCACAGCTAGCCACTAGCTACATCCTGAGTGCAACGGCAAGTGCTTCTGCGGTCCTCGTGCTTCTGCTTGCAATCTATTCTGCCAGTGGGGCAACATCTTTGGTTCAGTGATGTCAAAGATACCCTCTCTTCTACATATCATAGCCGTTTCAGTTATTTTTTCATGAATTATGTTACAAAATCTGGGTCCCCGTACAAGTGGACCCCTCACAACCTCGTTCAAACTCAGTGAGGCGTTCATACTGGCATCTTTGTCATTCTTGATTAACATCAACTCACCACGATCATTTTCAAAGGCAACTAACGCTCACGACCGTTCGCGCGTATTTAAAGCAAACCCGATCTGCATCCCAGTGGTAGCACTATTAGTGGCGCTCTTAAGCGACTGGTGTTAAACTTGAGTAGATATCATCTTTTAGATATAGAAACTCGACTGCCAACTTTCGTTATGGCACGCCACTCCGTCTTCATGTTGTGATTCTTTTTCCGTCATTGTCAGTCGAAGCCACAAAGTAATTCGACTTGCTGCGGGAATAAGCATGCGGCCGTAGCAGTGCGCGCGATGACGTATTTTAATAATAGGTCTAGGAACAAGGAGCATCCCGAGGCCAGCACCACTTAATCAAGATCTGCTTTTAACTATTTAGAACGGCAGTCACTGGATTATGTGCCCTTGAGGTTCATGTGAAGTTATTTGTTGTGGCAGACCAAATTATTTGACGGAAATTACTGTCAGAGTTGAAATAAATACTTAGAAGTTAGCTAGGGAATTCTTAGATATATTTTCTGAAATTTGGAATTTAGGGAACATATGATGAAATTATTTCAGAATATAATATTTATTTCATAAGTGTATTTGAGTGGTAATGATAATTAATTTGATGATCTACAGTCAGTGCAGGACACACATTAATTTGAAGAATATTAGATGACATTAGTTTGCTCTAACTGCTGCTTGGAATGGATGTAGATTCTTTGAGCTTTACCTTTTACATAGGTACATAGGGAAGAGCTTTTGTGACAGACAGTCAGGTGCATAGTTAAGCCAGGACATAGGCAAGTTAGTGAAATGCCCGTTACACATATTCGGGGATTTAGAGCATTAGAACCATATGTTTTTGACTTTTTACCCGAGGCAGAGCTTAACAATTGTTCGAGCGCTCGCATTCACAGCCGTTGCATCAAGATTGTAGTTTCGCTTGACCACAACTGTCACTGATGAATTGTGGCCGGTATCACTGTGTTTGTTTTTGATTATGGCGTTATGGCATACTAGTGGTGTAGTGACGTCACTATGGTAGCAGGGTTCGTAAGCATAAATGTTCCAAATTTGTAATGATGCGATTAGCTCAGAAAATACCTCTGCCTGTAGCCCGAAATTATGGAAAGGAAGCAGTATGAAGTCCAATCTAAAAACAATGTGTCTCTTATGGAATAAATTTATTAAGTTACGCTCTTTGGGAAATTTCCGTCTCGAGCAACGATCTCCTGGTATAATAAATTTTGTTGTCATCTCCATATTACATCAAGTGTCACAATCTGAATAGGGCATGTTCCTATCTATATGATTCCTTTTTCCCTATAGATCTCTGTAATACATTTTATCCACTGGGTAAATACGTTCTACTCCCAAATTACTGTATGACTGAGAAATTCAGAACTTCATCAATTTACAAGCTCTCAGTACGACGTTCCAGTGCTGCAGTTTAAAGCCATGTGTCCTCAGGAACTGCTACATTTCGTGTGCTCTGACATAATATTATGAGCATAACAGAATAGAAAAATCTTTCAAAGCGCCGAACTGAAGTAAAGGCGCATTATCAAAAAAGATTACACGGATATACGACATCTATAAAATGGCTGAAAATTTTTGTTCTCGGAACATAAAGCGTTGTTAAATGACGTGGATGTAGTAATAAACACTGATTTGGTAAAGCACTCCTGCAACCACTCTGTGGCAATGTTTTTGCTCTCGGAACATAAAGCGTTGTTAAATGACGTAGTTGTTGTTGTTGTGGTGGTCTTCAGTCCTGAGACTGGTTTGATGCAGCTCTCCATGCTACTCTATCCTGTGCAAGCTTCTTCATCTCCCAGTACCTACTGCAGCCTACATCCTTCTGAATCTGCTTAATGTATTCATCTCGTGGTCTCCCTCTACGATTTTTACCCTCCACGCTGCCCTCCAATACTAAATTGGTGATCCCTCGATGTCTCAGAACATGTCCTACCAACCGATCCCTTCTTCTAGTCAAGTTAAGCCACAAGCTCCTCTTCTCCCCAATTCTATTCAATACCTCCTCATTAGTTATGTGATCTACCCATCTAATCTTCAGCATTCTTCTGTAGCACCACATTTGGAATGCTTCTATTCTCTTCTTGTCCAAACTATTTATCGTCCATGTTTCACTTCCATATATGGCTGCACTCCATACAAATATTTTCAGAAACGACTTCCTGACATTTAAATCTATACTCGATGTTAACAAATTTTTCTTCTTCAGAAACGCTTTCCTTCCCATTGCCAGTCTACATTTTATATCCTCTCTACTTCGACCATCATCAGTTATTTAGCTCCCCAAATAGCAAAACTCCTTTACTACTTTAAGTGTCTCACTTCCTAATCTAATTCCTTCAGCATCACCCGACTTAATTCGATTACATTCCATTACCCTCGTTTTCCTTTTGTTGATGATCATCTTATACCCTCTTTTCAGGACACTGTCCATTCCGTACAACTGCTCTTCCAAGTCCTTTGCTGTCTCTGACAGAATTACAATGTCATCGGCGAACCTCAAAGTTTTGATTTCTTTTCCATGGATTTTAATACCTACTCCGAACTTTTCTTTTGTTTCCTTTATTGCTTGCTCAATATACAAAGACGTAGATGTAGTAATAAACAGTGATTCGGTAAAGCACTCCTGCAACCACTCTGTAGCGATATTACACATTATTTCGCTCAGCTCTTGCTGGAACGAATTGTAATCCAGGAAAGAGTGATGAGCCTAGGAAACTGCTTCAAAGATCATGATTTTGGTACATATTTAGTGGACGGATTTAGTTATTAAATGAAATTAAATGTAATGCACTACTCTGGTTTGTTACTGTAACAGAAAGAAAAGGAAAAAGCAAAACGTTCCATCTTATTTATTTTCTGTTCGGTAAGTTCTTACGAGTAAGAAACTATGTAAATTTTGTGGAAGCTTAATAGCAACACTTCTTCTGGACGACGTCACAGCTATTAATACAGATATGCAGCCGCTGAACGAAGGGAAAAATACGGGTGTAGCTTGATTACTAGAGTTATGTAGCAACACGACACTACCAATTATCCGTTCCAATGTTCAAATTCGTTAGCCACCCTGGGGCTTGCATGCCGCAAAATAAACTTCAAAGCCTGCGTTCCAATTATTTTCTGGAAAATACGAGTCAGCTAAAACTGCGTGTCGGCAGGCAACTTAATGGTACATATGTACAATGGAATATGAAATTATTGATTAGCCGTGACGCACTCGACTGGAGTTCTATCCGGTGTATTCTTCTCACTCCCAGAAACTTCTCGTTACTCATCAAGTAGTTACAGTTCCTAGTTAGCTTCTTATTTACATGTTGATTTGTGAACTGCAGAAACCCATGTCACATATAACGACCAACTTATGGTAGATCCTCAACATGGGTATCGATATGTAGTAGGGATCCTGTGTCTAAATCAATAATCTGTGAGCCACGTCACGGTGTGTGGCGGAGGATAGCTTTTACTCCAACCTCACTTACCCTTTACTGTTCACGAACCGAATGGGGCACGGGAAGACCGAATGTTGCTAACCTTTCGTGTGACCTCGAATATCTCTGATTGTACCTTCATGGTCCTTCTGTGACACGTTTGACACGTACGTAGGATGAAGAAACATAGCAGTTGGTCTAGTGAAGTGCTCTCTCGAAAGTTTAACAGCAAACCACAGCTCTGTCCGCAACTCCTCTGTAATAGTACCTACCAAAGTATGTGGGTGAATAACAACGTGATGCTCCCGATCTGACTAAACGAACCTATGGTGAAACGCGGTCCACCGCCAATCCTAACTGCATGATCCTACCATACTAACGTGACCACCTCCTATGTTCACAGGCGTCAGATGGCAGTACTAAAGCGTATCGGGGGGGGGGGGGGGGGATGCGGAAGTAAGTGCTGTAGTTTCCGTGCAGCGGATAAGGAGCGATGTATCTGGTGTCCAAAAGGATATAATCATTGTCTTCCAGACAATGTGAAAACATTTCCGATAGGGCAAAGTTTGTCAACTGCTCACTTGCCGTCGCGGTTTAAGATCATAGATGGCAGGGGTGAATGACGGATGTGAAGATGTGTATGGGCGAATAGATGTGCAATTGCAGAGCAACTGACAGCCAAGATGAAACCAACTGCTACCAAGAGTGACTCCTCAAAGAACTCCCTCCAAAGCAGGCATCTGGTTCGTGCACCAACGCCGACTGCTGGTCATCGGCAACGAACGCAGGTAATTGCACGCCAATACAAAATGGACGTTCACTTAGTGGCGACTGTTGGCCTTTACAGATGAATCATGTTTTAATCAGACATATGACTGTTGGAGTGTACGGCGTGAAACGTCTGAAAGCAGACAAAGCGGGAGCGTTATGTGTGAAGAATGTTTTAGTGGCATCCTCCGGGTGATCTCGTCATTCTGGAAGACACAATGGATCTACACATGTATACATCTATCGTTGGGGCCATGTCCACCCCTACGTAAAATTGGTTTTTCCTCAATACTATGGCGTCTACCAACAATCAATGCAATGTGTCATACCGTTCACAGTATATGTATGTAGTTCGAAATACACCAGGATGAGTTTACCGTACTGCCATGGCTACCAAAATACCCAGATTTAACCTCAGTGGAGGATCTGCGAGACCAAGTCGATCGGTCTGTTCGCAAAATGGATCCTTAACCGAGAAACCTAGAACAGCTGACCATAGCACTGGAGTCGTCGTAGCCACACATCGCTGTTGGTACCTTCCAGAACCTCACTGACTGTTGAGCCCAGCGCTGCTGTTTCAAGCATCATATCGTCAGCCAGATGGTGCATTATCTGAAGATGGCCTACTGCTAAAGACCGGAACCAGTCACGTTTTTAATAACTGACTGTACCATCGAGACTTCCTTTTACTTCTTTCAATTCCAGCTGTGACTTCAGAGCACCATCAAGTCTTACAACAAATAAAAGACTGTTTCTTTTCACATGTGACGATGTGATGCATTCATTGATACATTTCACAAGACCTTATCACGTTAATAATACTGAGCTGGAACTGTTACATGTGTTGACGGAGATGTGAGCGTATTAATAACATTTGAAGATGTCAATCAACTGTTGTAATTTTAAGCAATCTTGAACCTAATAAATTATTATATAAAATATTATTAACAGCAGGGTAAATTTGGTAAGCGGCCAGTAATAAGCTTTACAATAGTAGCAAGCAATAATAATCATGGGAGAGGACTTAGAGGAAGATGTAGATACAAGATAATAGGTGATATAGAGGGAAGAGGAAATTATGCAGACCTGAAGTGGATGGCAGAAGACCAGACAGCCTGGAGAACTACCATGTGGAAACCTGCCTTTCGCTAGATTACTGATGATGAATAATTAACATATCTTTAATTACTACGCGCACATATGTGTTTGACTATGTGGCTTATTTTAGTTGCCATGCAAATAAACTGTAATTGTGAAAAAATAAGTAATTTTAAAAAATCCTCTTCCCATGTTTGGCCACTCGAGGTCTGCATTCCATCGGTGCTGGTCTCTAGATACATGGAATACTGAACATTCTTTTCGAAATGACTCACCTAATATTCTTAAGACCATTAAAAAGTAGAACCATTTCAACGAAACAGAGAATAAAATTGGAAGAAATTCAGTCATTATTAGACGCTACAAAAAATTTACACAAGAATGCTGAAGTATGCCTCTGTCTAGAATAAAAAAGATCTTATATGGTGAAATATTGACAAAAATTAGGAACAAGCCTCTTCATAAACCTGTCAGAACTTTCTGCAAAAAAATGTTCTTATCCTTTAAAGTGATAATTTGAAATACTGAAATGATTAATATATAGTGGAAGATAGACAACAGTACCGCCATTTTTTTATATGAGTTGTAAGCAGTTTTCACATAACATAACGATTTCTCTCTTAGATGGTAAATACTCAATTTTCAATAATGAAAGTGATATCAGAAGTCGACAGAACACTTACAATCTGTTAACGCTGCGCCGGCCGGGGTGGCCGAGCGGTTCTAGGCGCTAAAATCTGGAACCGCGCAACCGCTATGGTCGCAGGTTCGAATCCTGCCTCGGGCATGAATGTATGTGATGTCCTTAGGTTAGTTAGGTTTAAGTAGTTCTAAGTTCTAGAGGACTGATGACCTCAGAGGTTAAGTCCCATAGGGCTCAGAGCAATTAGAACCATTTGTTAACGCTGCGTACGGCTTGTTGCTATGGTGGGTGAGGTGAGGGGAGCAAGTGTCCGCATCTGTATCCTGTGGTACCGACTAGTGGGTTCTGGCCAACTGTGTTGACACTACAGACAACGTCCTTCCTCACTAACACCATGCAGGCTGTCGAGAGGTCGTTATGTAATGTCAAAGGGAGAGCAGCTCCCGCATGTATCTAAGCTTACCATATGTAACGCAAGGGGAATTCATTGTTGTCTTTCTCCAGGTCTTATTTCGATTATCTTTTCTCCTAGTTTTGCTTGTTTGCTCTAGATATCCACTGGAGTTTCTGATATTATTTCCCTCGTTTCCTGCTGCCTCCTCTTTGAATTCTTTAACTGTTTCTCGTAACTTTTCTTCGATGCCTTTCTAAATATCTAAATCAAATATTCCCAATTAGTTTTCGAGGCTGTCAGTTGCCCATATAACTCCTTCACCGGTATTCTCCTGAGCCCCCACTCAGCATTTCACTACACTTTGACATCATAAATTTTACTAGGGTTCGTGAAACCTGCTTTCGAAAGCTTTTTAAATAAAACCACGGTTATTAAAATTCTACATCTTTATTCCTCATCTGCACATGTTTATTTCTCAACGTAGTCATCCTGGAGACGAACACATTTCTCGCAACGAGAGACCAGTTTACTGATGCCGTACTGTAGGAAGTTTGACTTTCTTGACCGGACCAGAAAAGCTCATCTCTCCTTGCACCGTTTCATAATGATCAAATTGAAGTCCTTGAAAGTGTCCTTTAAATTTCTGAAACACGCGAAAACTGGACTGGGCCTAGTAGTGACTTTATGGAGGATGACTGATGACACTGAATCCAGGGGCTGGATCGTTATAGATGTTGCAGCCCTCTTGTGTGATCAGGAATAGTCACGCTAAGTGAAAGGGCGCTCCACGTGGGGAAGTGTAACTTTTCAGCACACCCTCATTCAACAATAGTGATTTTAGTTCAACTTCTTTCAATTCTGCTGTGAACCTGAATTGGCTGCAATAATGATGGTGGCATATCATCAACACCCTTTATGCCATAAAGATTTTTCTTGGGATCTGATTTTATTTTCATTTCTTTACTAACAGTTTCCTTATTATCTGCTGCTAGTTTATTCCCAGCACTTGATAACTATGTCCCCTCTCCTCTTCACTGACAGTAATTTTGAAGAATCAATGTGTAACCTAGCAAACGTGTATCTAATTAGTACTTGACTTCACCCCTCGAACTACAGTTCAGTACTCTTGAACTAAATTCTTAAATACTGTTAGCTAAAGCGCCACATATAACACAAGGAGAATCGTATACCTAGATGTAAACAGTGTAAATGTGTTATCAAGAAAAGACGTAATCTCGTTACGTTACACTGTATAAACTTCACTGCGCATCCCAACAGCGATTAATTTCACATGTGAAATTATGAGGTGAAATGAATGAAATTAAATCTCTTGTGCAACTCAACAGAAATAAACTTGTACTCATATACTCACTCTCTACTAGTAGTCAAACATACAAGAAGCAGGATTAATAAAATTGAATAAGCCTCATCCTCACACTTAAAATATAATTTGAATAAGTGTACAGTATTATTTTTGTTGATAATAAGTCGGCACAGACACAGAGATGTAGTCAGTTACTCGAAATACACAGTCGTGCCCAACTAATGCATCAGGCATAATGTTGTTAACAAACCACCCTCAGAGACATGTACATAATCTGTCAAATACAAATACAGCGCAAGCTGTAGCTTTCGACCTATTGGAACAAAGCACACTTACAATAGGTTTGGGCAGACGCTACATAATGACGGTTTAAAACACTGGTCTCTTCAGAAAACATGTAATTGCTGTGTCAGAAATAATAATCTGTCATATTTTATACCACTGAATGAATGAGAGTTTGTGTTATGGTCTTCAAAAATTATCGAAGACTTTTAGTGTGCATTGAGTTAGGGATATTTTTTATATGTTGATACCATTCCAGCGACGTCGTTGGCATGGACCAACAAATTACAACTTTACGATGGGAGCAACATTTTAATTTAAAGAGGAAACATTTACTTCATAACCTTTGCAACTGCGAACTTCCTTTTTAAAATTCCCCACTTTGGCTGCACCTCACCACTTTGCAAAATGGCTCTGAGCACTATGCGACTTAACTTCTAAGGTTATCAGTCGCCTAGAACTCAGAACTAATTAAACCTAACCAACCTAAGGACATCACACACATCCACGCCCGAGGCAGGATTTGAACCTGCGACCGTAGCGGTCGCTCGGTTCCAGACTGTAGCGCCTTGAACCGCACGGCCACTCCGGCCGGCTCACCTCTTTGCCAATGTGTGGTGAGGATGACGAGCGATGCTGTAATTTGACAATTCTGTACTGCAAATAGCTCCTCTGCAGGCGTTACTTATTTTTGAAACCAACAGTAAGACTCTTGTATTGTCGCACATGCTGTAGTGGCCCGAATGTCGTGGGACTGCACTTCCAGAGTGTGCACAATTTGAAACACGATGTTCTGACACATTTACGGAATTTATTCGTCTATACAGTGTCATACTCCGTTGCACTTAAGTATCGGTTGCCGTTCAGTGATTGATACACCACAGTTCTAAACGAATTCACACCAAAGCACAGTCCTTGAAATGTTGTAATTAGATGTCGTTTACAATTATTGTTTCATCAGTGATCCACAGATTGGTGTCCATTTTCCCACCGAAAACTCTCTAAGTTCACAAATTAATAAAAGCACAGCTCACATTTCCCTCAACATTTGTTACTGGTTTCCTGCAGCTCACGTCGATGCTGTGCACCTGTTAATTTAAATATCGTATCTGTGAGATCACATGAGAAATCCAACGTACCAAACACGCCTTAACACCAACAATCCGAGATCTCCTCGTCTCCACCCTATCAAGCGGTTATTCAATTTCGATAGCCAAAAAGCAGGGTTTATTGTGGCAAACATACATACAAACACATTTGAACATTTAAGTTTAGACAGATACATTATTTGATTATATTTATACTTATTCTTAAAAAGAATGAAAGAAAAAAAAATATTTACATCGGTTCCGCAAACGTTTATACACAGATACACTACATGCTCGAAGTCCCATAAAAGGAAAAGCTTTTATTTGTAATGTGTAAAGTCAATTTGAAATAATGAATAACACAGCCATCATATGTAAACAGAAACATAAAGTACCTTGATAAAAAGGCAGTGGTGACCAATGGCTAATTGCGATAACTCCGATTTTACGCAACAGAACACAGTTCAGATTGTAGCATATCTTTCCGTGTAACTTATCCACAAAAGGCAAATAATTTCATTGCCTCCTTGTCGACGTATAACAAATCACTGTGTTCAGATAGTTAGAATTTTATTTTATGAAGCCCCCACACAAAATTATTTGCTTTCTTAAGTAGTTCATACTAATCTATGTAATGAGATGACTGTCATAAAGGCTTATAGTCTTGTAAAATGAACATTTTAAAACTATGTTTTATAAACAGCTGAACTATCGTGTTGGTCACTGAACTTACAGGCAATAAATGAAATTTCTTAATATGAAATATTAAGTTGCTGTTATATGAAATTATGTGTTTATGTTTTTGTAACTTTCTATTTTTGCTGAATTTGTTTATTTATGTAACTTAACATTTGTATGGGGCAAAAATAGATTGTAAAATCAATTTGAATTCCTAATGCAGTGAGGATGAATTTATTTTGAGTAAATAACACATAATTTACTCCATTTCATTTTGTCTGCAGATAACACTAAATACTGAAGTATGTTATGTTCATGTGTTCTATATACTGGAAAGACTCGCTTGTTTTATAATGATTAAGTACAAGTTTGATACCCACATGCATAGTAGGTCAACCAATGTGTTACCACATGCAGTAATGACCCACCAGTTTTACTACTCTTCAACATGTGTTTCCACAATATGTATATATTGATAATTTCCATTTTCATTCCTTCCTCAGAGTGGTATACAGCTGGAATAAGTTGTTACAGACTGGAAAGTTGAGTAGTTACTTTCCATTAGTATGAAATCACAGATATATGTTGTTAACATTTCCTTCATGTCCTTGTTATACTCTGAAATAGCTACTTCCTACAATTTTGTCTATTTTACAACGAAATAGCAAAGAAGTCGATGAATTTAAACAAATAAATTGCCCCTTCAATGGAGAAAAGTTGCAGAATATGGAAAGAGAGGCAAACAGATACAAATGCCATGTTTTGATTCTACATTTTGTTTTATTTGTGTCGGGATCAGTTTCGTACCTGCATCTATTGAAAATGGACATCACAAAAGTCAGTTATAGCATGAATTTATAGTAAATAAAATCTAGAATTCAGCCATGGTAGTTATCTATCCAGTAAAACATATGTTTCGAATGAATGTACATGTAACTAGGGCTTTCAGTACCTAAAATAATTTTATTTATATCACACAATATCTCATTTCCGACTTTCTACAGTCATCTTCATATGTTTCAAATATTATGGGGTCATTTCTTATTTTTAATATGATATCTTGAATCTGGTGTTATCAAAACTGATGCTATGGAATACTATTTCAGACTAGTACTTATCCCCAAGCCCTTTATTAATTAAATGAAAGGGCATTACCTGACACTTTTATGTCCTGTTCAGTAACCAAGAAGGAGAGACATTATATTCGTGGATGCCCAGCAGACACCTTTTTATATCTCCAGCCACCTAGTTTTTAATGTTTCTGTCAACTGCATACCTATCCATGTGGTACAGTTCTAACAAACATTACTTGTATTCGAGAGGACGGTAGCTGAAATCCCCTTACAGAAGTATATACTTACGTTTGTCATGGATGAGGCAAATGAACGTGCTCCCATGTGAATCTCACCAGTGAACTGGTCGTTGATGTGATGAGAAAACAATTTTAGTTTATTTTTTTCTGCTCTGGTTTGCTCTCGTATATTATGCTGCATACATTCAGGTTTTGAAAGTTAATACTACTTTCCTAGATAGAACCGATAGATATGTGCTTTCCAGATATCTCTGGAATACACATTTTGGCGTCTCCTTGCTTACTAGGCGAGAATTCTACTCCTACATTTAACTTAGTGGGACATTAGTCTGTGGATTAACCACAAAGGTCGCTGCAGCTGGGATTCAACGTATTTAATGTCCTCAAAAAATTCATGACAAATTTTGATGCTGGAAGCACTTTATAAATATTTGCAGCTTTCTGTCTTTGATTGCACTATCTTTTAGTTTTTTAATTGAATGGCATGTTGTTCAATACTAGTCTGGAAAAAAAATGAGCATACGGAATCGCTGGCAGGGAACTTTTATTAGCTGAGGGCTAAACAAGTGACAAAATGGAATACATAAGAAAGGAACATTTATAATATCCACACGTACGAACCACAGTATTAAAAGTATTCTGGTTCAGTTACCAACATCAAACAGGCTGCAGCCATAGATGTATTTTAAGTGACACTGAAACCAATGTAGAATTTTAAGGTTCCAACGTGTTCATGAGATTTGGGGAGGTGTGCTTACTGTGTTAACAAGATGAATGGAACACCTATGTTTTTTTGTAAGTGGCCAGCCAGACACATTTCCCTATGCTGTCGTTTTTATCTTCTTTCGTATTTCTGCCGTTTTCTGTATGTTGTAATCCAAGGTATAGTACCTTTCCTCCTTTCTCTATCGTCTTATGGCTTATGAGATTGACTGATTGTATTGGTCAGTGCGAGTGTGGTGCGGTTGAGTGATGGGTTTCACCTTATTTCTTTAATCTCACTGTATGAGAATACTTTCATCCATTTTTATCCGTTAGTTCCTTTTAATATTTGTAAGGGCGCTGATAACCTCGCCACTAAACGGCTGTAAACTCGAAACACAAATACAGACATGCACACAACAGACTCACAAACAAAAATTATTTTTGTGGCAAATTGTGTGTCTAAGGACAGAACATTAAATAATATACAAATAAAATCGGTACTTAAAGTAGGAATAAGGCAGGCAAAATATAGTAAAGCGTATCTACTATAAACCTCTTATTGTGAAAAAGAAAACGAAACATGGTGCTCTCAGATTAAGGAAAAAGATCTTAAAATTAATATAGAATCTACTGAAAGGAAATCTTTCAGCTTAAGAGTCCAAACACACCATGGCCTTATGTGAAACGTAGTCAGTGAAAGAATATTTATTGAAAGGTCTTGATGGTCATTGGAGCACTGAGAGTAAAACCCGTTGGGTATTGCCTTATGGCCTCTCAGCATGATATTTTTGTTTTTGTGGTGCTTGTAGAAACCCACTTTGCAATACGAAATCACTTTAATTAACGTTGGTGTGTATTCTCTCTTAAAGTATTGAATATAGCTCAGCACTTATGCCCTTCCTTTCTACAATTTATTATGAGTGTGTAAAAAGTGCACAACCACAAGCCCTCTTCGGAGTTTCTTCAATACCTGTGTGTAATGGTATGTGTAGCTGATATGTGTATCTGTTAGCTATGTAATCTTGTTTGTGTATTAGTAGACATTTTACATTTCGGCCACATGTAACTTTTTCCTCACATTAGATGGTTTGCTTATTGCAACAGATCTGATGATGGTAGTAAACGAAACCAGTCACTGTAAATTGAGATAAACTGTGATCAAGAATATCATCAGCAGCTTGCAAATCTTACCAGACACTGTTGTGCCTGCTGTTCGCGAATTACTAAAACCCACTGAAAGTCTATCAAACCATGTAATATAACAGGCTAACACATCGCGTACTGCGAGAGTATTCGGTTGGTAATCAAGCCTGGAACTACTTAAATTTCGCATAAAAACCATCAGCAATGGTAACCGAAGAATTCCGGTACAAATAGCCACTCTCATTCGGCAAACGCCAAATTAAAAGGGGCCGGAGGAGCAGACAGAGGTTCAGTGCAATCTTCTGCCTTTGGGATGGGAAACTACCCCTAAAAATCTGGCGAATCAGCATTGATCAACGTGCTGAGGATACAGAAGGCAATGGAAACCAATATAGTAAAGAAAAATAGTGTGTATCGTAGGACATGTGGCCTGTAAGTGAAAAAGTGTCATATGATCTCTCCATTGGCAAAAGATCCGGACTAGTCTCCCGTTCAGTCTCTGGAAGCGAGCTGCCAAGGGAGAGAAGACCGTGAAAAACAGACCGAATAACCAAGGAAGGGATAAAGTCCTACCAGTCGAGGCGTGGAATATCAGAAGTATGAACGTGGTATGAAACCCAGAAAATCTTAAAATGGGCAGTGAAGTGAAACTGAAAGAAAACAAGGATATCTGGCCAGATGAGTATAACGTAATATCAGCAGCAGCGGAAAACGGTATAATATAAGCAGGATTCACTATGAATAGGAAAATAGGGCGGAGAGTGATTTGCCGTGAACAGCCCAATGATAGGAATGATCTCATCAGAATAGTCAGCAAACCAACACTGAAAACAATAGATCACGTATTCACGCTGACGTAGGAAACAGAAGATGAAGAGACAGAGACAGTATGTGATGGTATTGAACGGGAAATCCGGTTTTGAATGGGAGATGACAGCCTAATAGTCATGGAGGATTGCAGTGCTGTTGTAGGAGAAGTAATAGAAGAAATGTTTACACGAGAATGTGGGCTTAGTACTAGGAATTAGAGATGACAACGGCTATTTGCGCTCAGCAGTAAATTTCGACCAGTGACAGCGAACACTGTTGAAAAATCAGAAGAGCAGGATCTGTACCTGGAAAAGCCCGGGAGATTCGGGAAGATTTCAGTTAGATTACGACATGGTCAGGCAGACATTTCGAAATCAGATTCTGGACTGTAAGGCGTACCAGATGTAGACTCAGATCACAATTTTGTAACGATAAAGAGTAGGTTGAAGCTTAAGAGAATAGCTAGAAAGAAATAATGCTCTGAGAAGTGGGATACGGAAGTACTAAGTAATGGAGAGATACCCTTGAAGTTCTCTGTGGCTAAAAATTTTGCGATAGTGAAAGCTTATTAGGCAGGTCCGATGAAAAGGAATGGGCATCTCTAAAAAGGACAGTGATAGAAGCTGGAACGAAAACCATCGGTACAAGGAACGTAACTGCTACGAAACAAGGTGATAATAGAAGAAACACTTCAGTTGATTAGTGAAAGAAGGGAGTACAAAAATATTCAGGGGAATTCAGGAACACAGAAATACAAGTCGCTTAGGAATGAAATTTAAAAAAAATAAATAAACAGCAAGCGCAATTAAGGTAAGGCAAAATGTCTCCAGAAAAAATTGAAGAAATCGAAAAAGAAATGATTCTTGTGAAATCTGACTCAGCATATCAAGGGTTGTAATATGAACAGCGTAATGTGAATTTCACTGCTAAATGTGAAGGAAAGAGCGGACAGGTGGAAAAAGAACACTGAAGGCGTCTATGAGTGGGAGGAGATGTCTGATGACATAATAGTAAAAGTCGTTAATGGGGAAGAGCTATGCGATACAGTACTAGAACCAGGTTTTAGAAGAGTCTTGCACGACTTAAACTGCCAGTGTCTTTACCACAGTTGTAAGACCGGATCCCGTCATATCACTGAAGTTAAGTGCTGGTGGGCTTGGTTAGCACTTAAATGTGCCATTTTTTGGGTCTGTGTCTGCAGAGCCCTTGTGAAGCCAATTGAAGAGATACTTGACTGTGAAGTGGCGCCATCAGTCACGAAAACTGACAACGCCCGGGAGAGCTGTGTACTGACCACGTGCCCCTCCGCATTCGCATCCAGTGACGCCTAAGGAATAAGGGTCACACGGCGGCCAATCGGTGACGATGGGCTTTCAAGGCCTGTTCGGACGGTGTTTGTTTCTTGGATGACTTAAGGTCAAATAAGGCAAAAAGGATACAGAATATTGAATGTTAATTCCTTAAATTATTTGGGGAAATGGAAACAAAACGACTACTCACGTTGGTGTGTAGCATGTAAGAGACTGACGATATGCTATCACAACATCAACACTTAAAAAGCTGATGGCATCACTGTAGAGCGGTGGTTTGTTCTCAGCCAGAAAGAAAAATTGCGCCGTTGTGTAAAAATTTCCTAGGAAGAAAGGTACTAGTGGAAGGAGGAGAAAGTGTGGGGTGGAGATGTCTTTTCCTTGATTTGCTAGCACTGAATCCGAATACTATAATTTGGATTGACTAAACATGGGTCAATGTGGATCATGCACGATCTGTTGCGTGGGCAGATTACAAGCGTCACGGAATTTGTGCCAACTGACAAGGGTGGGTGACTAATGATTCTGCATATTGGCTCTGTGAATGGTTTTGCGCCTGGTACTATGATAACGTTTCCGTAGAGAAAAAGTCTACCGATTACCACGAGGAAATGATTTCAGATGCTTTTGCAGACTTGTTTGTTACTTGTTTGCTACCAAATGTCAGTTCTAGTAGCATTTTGGTAATGCACAACGCGCCGTACCATTCTGTAAAATAAAATAAGTCACCAATGGCTGCTTCATCGAGAGTCAGCTGGTTCAAAGAAAATAAAATAGTCTTTTATGAGAATATGCGAAGGTAATTTGAAGGAATTTTAGGAAATCGGTGTCAGGGCTTCTCTGCGAGCGATGTACACTCCTGGAGATTGAAATAAGAACACCGTGAATTCATTGTCCCAGGAAGGGGAAACTTTATTGACACATTCCTGGGGTCAGATACATCACATGATCACACTGACAGAACCACAGGCACATAGACACAGGCAACAGAGCATGCACAATGTCGGCACTAGTACAGTGTATATCCACCTTTCGCAGCAATGCAGGCTGCTATTCTCCCATGGAGACGATTGTAGAGATGCTGGATGTAGTCCTGTGGAACGGCTTGCCATGCCATTTCCACCTGGCGCCTCAGTTGGACCAGCGTTCGTGCTGGACGTGCAGACCGCGTGAGACGACGCTTCATCCAGTCCCAAACATGCTCAATGGGGGACAGATCCGGAATCTTGCTGGCCAGGGTAGTTGACTTACACCTTCTAGAGCACGTTGGGTGGCACGGGATACATGCGGACGTGCGTTGTCCTGTTGGAACAGCAAGTTCCCTTGCCGGTCTAGGAATGGTAGAACGATGGGTTCGATGACGGTTTGGATGTACCGTGCACTATTCAGTGTCCCCTTGACGATCACCAGTTTCGGCCAGTGTAGGAGATCGCTCCCCACACCATGATGCCGGGTGTTGGCCCTGTGTGCCTCGGTCGTATGCAGTCCTGATTGTGGCGCTCACCTGCACGTCGCCAAACACGCATACGACCATCATTGGCACCAAGGCAGAAGCGACTCTCATCGCTGAAGACGACACGTCTCCATTCGTCCCTCCATTCACGTCTCTCGCGACACCACTGGAGGCGGGCTGCACGATGTTGGGGCGTGAGCGGAAGACGGCCTAACGGTGTGCGGGACCGTAGCCCAGCTTCATGGAGACGGTTGCGAATGGTCCTCGCCGATACCCCAGGAGCAACAGTGTCCCTAATTTGCTGGGAAGTGGCGGTGCGGTCCCCTACGGCACTGCGTAGGATCCTACGGTCTTGGTGTGCACCCGTGCGTCGCTGCGGTCCGGTGCCAGGTCGACGGGCACGTGCACTTTCCGCCGACCACTGGCGACAACATCGATGTACTGTGGAGACCTCACGCCCCACGTGTTGAGCAATTCGGTGGTACGTCCACCCGGCCTCCCGCATGCCCACTATACGCCCTCGCTCAAAGTCCGTCAGCTGCACATACGGTTCATGTCCACGCTGTCGCGGCATGCTACCAGTGTTAAAGACTGCGATGGAGCTCCGTATGCCACGGCAAACTGGCTGACACTGACGGCGGCGGTGCACAAATGCTGCGCAGCTAGCGCCATTCGACGGCCAACACCGCGGTTCCTGGTGTGTCCGCTGTGCCGTGCGTGTGATCATTGCTTGTACAGCCCTCTCGCAGTGTCCGGAGCAAGTATGGTGGGTCTGACACACCGGTGTCAATGTGTTCTTTTTTCCATTTCCAGGAGTGTATATCGAACGTGCGAAATGACGAAGGAGACGACAAAAGTCGAACGCGAGTCTCGTAGTGGCAAGTTTGCAGGGTCTTTCGTTTTATCACTAGTGATGAGCGAACCTGCTTTAATTTCGAGTTCCGATAGTCTTCCGTGGCGAAATTTCTTTAAACATTTGTATAGCATAGAGAAAGGGTTGGAGTTCTGTTGTGAATATGGGTTTTTGTGGAACAATGAGCCCAAAAAGCGCATGAACTGTCTTGATGAATATTTCGTGAAACTATAGGAGAAGATGTCAATGTACCTGTCCCGCATGAATAACGTTCTACCAAATGTAGAAAAAGGTGTTCCGTGATAAATGAGAACACTTGGATCGATAGCTGCAACTTGGGAATTGACTGGAGCATGATCATGTCCTGCTGGAAAAAAGATTATAAGCTACAGGCCGCAGTATTGGAAAGAGAGGTCTCAGTCAAGACAGTGTGTGATGATTATGGTTTTTATGTGGAGGTGCACTAGGTCATAGTGACATACGATGGTATCAGCATCGGACGTGACAATAAAATAGCGGAAATTGACGCTTCGCATATTGGAACTCGTAAGTGTGGAAGAGGGCGCAAGGCGAAAATGAAAGCGCAAAACATTTCGGTTTTCGGAGCAATCGAAAGAGGTAGTGTTTTATACTTCAGGTGGACTCTACGGACAGAAGAACTTGTTGTGTTACTGTGCTCTTGAGTCCGAAGACTGCTTTGATGCACCCCTCCATTCTACTCTATCCTGTGCGAGCTTCTTAATCTCCGGACACCTATCGCAACCTATATCTTTCTGAATCAGCTAAATGTATTCATCTCTTGGCCTCACTATACGATTTTTAACTCCCACACTTCCTATCAATACCAATACCTCGATGTCTCAGGATGTGTCCTTGCCTCCCCAATAATATCCAGTACTTGCATGATCCACCCATCCAATCTTCGGAACTTTTCTTTAGCACCACATTTCTAAAGCTTCTTTCTATTATTATCTTAACTGTTTATCGTCCATGTGTCACTTCTATATATTCGTACACACCAGATAAAAACCTCCAGAAAAGACTTCCTGACAAGTAAATCTGTATTCGATGTTAACAAATTTCTCTTCTACACAGATACGTTTCTTGCCATTACCTGTCTACATTTTATATCCTCTCTACTTCGTCCATCATCAGTTACTTTGTTGTCCAAACAGCAAAACTTATCGTCTACTTTCAATTCAGATTGAATTCGACTACATTCCTTTTTTTTTTTGTTTTGCTTTTTTTGATGATCATCTTATATCCTCCTTTCAAGACACTGTTCATTCCGTTCAATTTATCTTCCAAGTCCTTTGCTATCTCTGACAGAATCACAATGTCATCGGAAAACGTCAAGGTTTTCATTTAATCTCCCTGAACTTTAATACTTACTCGAAATTTTTCTTTGATTTCCTGTACTGCTTGTTGAATGTTCACACTGAAAAACATTCAGGATAGGTTAAAACCTTTCTCACTCCCTT
Organism: Schistocerca piceifrons; assembly: GCF_021461385.2. NCBI lineage: Eukaryota > Metazoa > Arthropoda > Insecta > Orthoptera > Acrididae > Schistocerca > Schistocerca piceifrons. The sequence goes on from NC_060144.1 coordinate 244,287,727, forward strand.
TTCGACCGCTGCCTCGCTTTCATGCAACCCTCACCCACCACCACCGACTGTGTGTAACTGTCGTCTAGTTTCTGTATAAGTTGTAAACAGCCTTTCGCTCCCTGTATTTTATCCGTGCCCTCTTCAGAATTTCAAAGAGAGTATTGCAGTCAACATTTTCAAAAAAAAGTCCTTAATTTTTGTACAATACGTAAACTTCACTGCCATTTATTCCAGCTAAGGTTGATAATCGTCATTGACAGAAATTAGAAGGGAATTGTGCAAAATAAACGACAGCAGAACGTTTCACCATGAATTTTTATGTTTATTTGGAGACTGAATATTCCCATCTGCAAACATATATAAATTGTCAAAAACATTCTCTAAGCCTAAAAATGCTATCAGTATAGGTCTGCCTTCCCTTAACCTATCTTCTAAGGTAAGTCGTAGAGTCTGTATTACCTCGCCTGTTCCTACATTTCTCCGGAATCCATTTCTTCTGTAAGTCTGAGGGTAATGCGCTCGTCTCATACATCTTGCACACCAGATGGAAGAGTTTAGTCATGGCTGGCCAAAGTCTATTAGCTGTTCTGACAGAATATCGTCTACTGCAAGCGCCTTGTTACGACTTAGATCTTTTAGAGATTTTTCAAATTATTCTCGCAGTTTCGTATCTCCCATCTCACCTACGTTCACTTCCTCTTGTATAATATTGCTTTTAAGTTCGTCTCCTATGTATAGAGACCTCCATATACTCCTTCCACCTTTCAGCTTTCCCTTCATTGCTCAGGACAGGTTTACCATTTGAGCTTTTGATATTCATGCATCTGATATTCTTCTAAATCGTTACATTTGTCCTCTAGCACTGAATTTCATGCCAACGTAATGTTTTAAACGTTCGTATTTCCTTTCGCCTGATTCATTTGCCGCATTTTTAAATTTCTCCTTTCATCGGTTAAATTCAATATCTCTTGAGTCTTCCAAGGATTTCTACTAGGCCAGAAGAACGTCTGTGCCACATATAAAGCACCTGGTCCTGCCTGGTACCAAAATCATAAGTGATGGGTGGAAATCTTGTCGAATTTTGAAGAAAAACAAGCACTGACTGTGAGTTCGTGAACGCTCTGTAGAATTTGTATCTTTTGGAAATCCATCAGCACATTCTGAAAAGAGTGAGCGGTTTTGAAGTCACTGAAATCATCTATTAAAAGAGAGGATGGACCTTGCGACAGAACGATTTCCATAAACACAGCTGACAGGAAAATCTCTTCATTGTGATATTCTGCCATATTTCTTAGAGAGATTTCGATGGTGATCCAGGATCCGGAGAAAAGCTATGCTTTCCGCTGCTTATAAAACAAGAAGCATCGCGCACGATGTCGCTAACGAATAAAATAAGTGCAGTTAGTACTTCTTTTACTACATTCGTGTAAATGATCGAATAGTATTACAGTTTTACTTTTATCGGTGTATTACTACAAATATTATTACTATTTTAAGTTTTATCGCTGTATGTTGTCAGTACCGTATGTTCGTCGGTTGTAGTCTCTCTCCTCAGTTTGCGCTTTCGATATATATCGCTTGCAGTGAGGCTTTGACATCGATTCACAACGTTTCTTCCAAATTACAAAGCGGAATTTCGGGAATTAGTGAGGCGATACAAGCCACAGAATACACAGTACGTAAGTGATACGTAAGCAGAGAACCACGGCGACAATGTTATACGTCTTCTACCGACTGTACCACTACCATTAGAACGCTAACGAACATGTCTCGACGGAGTGAAATAAAACCTTACTCTGCGAGACACAGAGAGGCTGGTAAACGAGGCTGTCACGTGAATAAGCCCATAAAATTGGTAGAATGCTTTGAATCATTGGTGGAAAGAATTACAAGATCGAACATATAAGAAGGAGTAAGAGAAAAATCAAAATATTTATTGTACTCTCATTGTCAGCGGCAGAAATGAGATGAGGCGCCTCAGATAACGATGACGTTGGAGTTTCCATTCTCCCGCACGAAAAATGAAGGCATCCTCTACATTCGATATTATACACATAACTTTTGTGCATTTCGCTCTAACTTGCTAATGTCGAAAATCTATTTGTGTGTATTTATGTAAGAAGGCAAACAATGCTAGCACGTGGAAGAAAATATTAGATCAAGGAACATATTGCTCAACAGAATGCTGCCAATAATAGTGCTGCAATGAATCCTGCTACATTTTTAGACTCCGTAGCACTTGTTGCGACGGGGTCGAAGGGTGGGAGGGAACGTCCGCCGGCCCACTGTCCGACAGATCAGTCGCTGACCCACTGCGTATCCACGTCAAAATACTGTCAGTTGCACTGCCAGGCGTCACAGCTCTTTTCTCGCCGTACGGAGTATAGATATTTACTCAACATCAGTTGAGCATTTTAAAGCATCTGGGAAACATTCAATTACAATTGAAACGATAGAAATGAAACATTCTCTGTTATTAAAATGATGAATGTATGAAAAAAGTACATTCGTCATTGCTATGTGTATCGTATGGTACAATATAAATAACACTGACATGTTATTTCCTGATACCTTAACAAATGTCCTATCGTCTTGTCGCTTCTTCTTTTCAGTGTCTTCCATATATTCTTTTCCTTGCTGACTCTGCAGAGACCCTTCTCACTTCGTACATTATCGGTCCACCTAATTTTCTACATTCTTCTGCAGCACAGCATCTCTAGTACAACGAATCTCTTCTGTTCCCGTTTTTCCACAGTCCACGTTTCACTACCATGCAATCGTACTTCTTCAAATTTAGGTCTGTGTTTGATACTAATAGACTTCTCTTGGGCAAGAAAATAGTTTTTGCCAGTGCTAGTATATTTTTAGTATCCTATTTCCTCCATTCATCATGTCTTATTTTGTTGCCTAGGCAGCATACTTAACTAATTTCCGTAAAGTTCTTCACATTAATTTAACTTTCGTTAAAAATTTGTGTGTTTCTTTGCCAATGAATATGAAATATGTGATGTTTGTGTAATGCAAATTTACTGTGTGATGTTTTGTTGAGCAAATGGTGCGCTTAATCAGTTTTAACGTAATCAAAAATAAATAAATAAATAGATAGATAAAAAATCAAACTATCTGGAAAACCAATATGCAACAGATGTAATCTTGGTATTCTCTTCTCTCCACAATATGTATAGAAAATATTAAATATTGGCAAAGTACAGAGCAATGCTGGCCGTAAGATGCCGCATTCGAAGTTGTACAGAAAACGCCCCATACAAAAGCATGATAAATGCAGACTTTGAGGAGAAAACACATCACTTACACTTTCATCACTGTTTCAATACAGAGTTTTATATTCACATTTTTTTCAGCAATAAGAACAGGCACGGAAGATTGCCTGTAAAGTGTAATATTAAACAATTTCTTTGTTATGTGCATTTGTTTTTAAAATTATTATGATATATGTGGAATGTGTGAGGCTTTTATTATGCATTATGAATAACTTTTACTGTGCTTTGCTATAATGTTATGTAAATTGTTTATGTCATGTCCTTTCTAGGCTAATTTGTCTTGCCTGTAATTTGCAAATTGATATGATTAAGATGACATTGAAACTTCTAATTTAACACTTCGCATTTTTTTCTTCTGTTACTGCAGATATCATTTTCTTGTTTTGTGACGTTTGACTAAATCTCCTTTCAATCTAATAAAGTTGTTTCCAGGTTACAGATCTTGCAACACTCTCATTTTCACCAATCCATCTCATGTATTTGCTATTGTATGGTACCTTCTTTAGACAGTAAGCAATCCTACACTTACCACTACTGTCTTTTTTTTTTTTTTTTAGTATAGCTATATTGTGATCACACTCATTATGTGTTTTAACTGGACCATTATCTGACATCCTATGACTGACTGATGACTGCCAATCGTTTCCTTTCACTGCTATATGTATTATGACAGGTATACAGGTCATTGCAGGTCACTATGTAGAATTATGCATTATCAATAATTTTGTCTTGCCTTATTTGCTTAAACCTTTATATCTTGTTTATATAGTTTGTATGTTAATATTTTTATACTCACAGACAGACAAATGCTACATTTCTTGTCATGTGTTAAAGAGAATTTATATGCTCAAAGACAGACTGATGCCACATCTCTCGAGAATTATTATAGTTACAGGCAGACTGTTGCCACGTTTCTCACTGTATTGCATAGAACTGACATTTAATAATGTACAGTACTATGGCGCATTCAGTTTATAATTTTATTAGGATTTCGTATCTTTACTGTTCATTGCACCCCCATGAACCATGGACCTTGTCGTTGGTGGGGAGGCTTGCGTGCCTCAGCGTTACAGATGACCGTACCGCAGGTGCAACCATAATGGTGGGGTATCTGTTCAGAGGCCGGACAAACTTGTGGGTTCAGAAGAGGGGCAGCGCCCTTTTCAATAGTTGCAGAGCGAACAGTGTGGATGATTGACTGATCTGGCCTTGTAACATTACCCAAAACGTCCTCACTGTGGTGGTACTGCAAACGGCTGAAAGCAAGGGGGAACTACAACTGTAATTTTTCCAGAGGGCATGCAGCTTTACTGTATGGTTAAATGATAATGGCGTCCTCTTGGGTAAAATATTACGGAGATAGAATAGCCCCCACTCGGGTCTGCGGGCGGGAAATACTAAGGACGACGCCGATATAAGCAGAAAGAAAACTGGCGTTCTACGGATGAGGAATGTCAGATCCCTCAATTGGGCAGATAAGTTAGAAAATTTAAAAAGGAAAACGGATAGATTAAAGTTAGGTAGTGGGAATTAGTGAACTTCGGTGGCAGGAGCATCAAGACTTCTGGTCATGTGAATACAGGGTTATAAATACAAAATAAAATAGGGGTAATTACGTTTAATAATGAATAGAAAAATAGGAGCACGGGTAACCCACTATGAACAGAATAGTGAAGGCATTATTGTAGCCAAGATACACACGAAGCCTACGCCTGCCACAGTAGTACAAGTTTATATAACAACTAGCACTGCACATAACGAAGAGATTGAAGAAATGTATTATAAGATAAAAGAAATTATTTAGAGAGTAAAGGGTGACTAAGATTTAATAGTCATATGTGACAGGAATTCAATAGCAGGAAAAGGAAGAGAAGAAAAAGTAGTCAGTGAATATGGAATAGCGGTAAGAAATGAAAGAGGAAGCTGCCTGCTAGAATTTTGCACAGGGCAAAATTTAATCGTAGCTAACACCTAGTTTAAGAATCAGGTTGTATCAGTATAAATGTAAGGGCATGGGACCTGGATAAATTGAAAGAACCAGAGGTTTTAGAGAGGTTCAGAGAGATCATTATGGAACGACTGACAAGAACAGGGGAAAGAAATACAGTAGAAGATAAAATGAGTAGCTTTAAGAGATGAAATATTGAAGACAGCAGTGGATCAAGTAAGTACAACGACGAGGTCTAGTAGAAATTCTTGGATAACAGAGAGATACTGAATGTAATTGATGAAAGGAGAAAATGTAAAAATGCTGTTAATGAAGCAGGCAAAGACGAATACCAACGTCTCAAAAATGAGAGTCACGGGAAGTGCAGAATGGCTAGGCAGGGGTGGCTAGAGGACAAATGTAAGCATCTAGAGGCATATATCACAAGGGGTAAGAAAGATACTGCCTACAGGAAAATTGAACTTTGCAGAAAAAAGAACCACTTGTACGAAGATCAAGAGCTCAGATGGAAAAGTTCTAAGCAAAGAAGGGAAAGCCGGAAGGTGGACGTAGTGTTTAGAAGGGCTATAGAAGGGCGATGTACTTGAGGGCAATATTATGGAAATGGAAGAGGACTTAAATGAAGATGAGTTTGGACATTTGATACTGCGTGAAGAATGTGACAGAGCACTGAAAGACCTAAGTCGAAACAAAGCCCCAGGAGTGAACAACATTCCATTAGAACTACTGAGAGCCTTGGGAGAGCCAGCCCTTACAAAACCCTACCATCTGCTCGGCAAGATGTATGAGAGAGGCGAAATATCCTCTGACTTCAAGAAGGATGTAATAATCCCAAAACCAAAGAAATCAGATGTCGACAGGGTGTCGACAGGTATGAAAATTACCGAACAATCAGTTTAATAAGTCATGCCTGCAGAATACTAACACGAATTCTTTACAGAATGGTAGAAGCCGACGTCATGGAATGTCATTCTACATCCCATAGAAATGTTGGAAACGTGAGGCATTACCGACCCTACGACTTTTCTTAGAACATAGATTAAGGAAAGGCAAACTTATGTTTCTAGCATTTGTAGATTTAGAGAAATCTTTGCACTATGTTGATTGGAATACTCTCTTTCAAGTTCTGAAGGTGGCAGGAGAAAAATACAGGGAGCTAAAGGGTGTTTACACTTCGTACGGAAACCAGATGGCAGTTATAACGGTCAAGGGCATGAAAGGAAAGCAGTGGTTGGGATAGGAGTGAGGGTTGTAGCCTATCCCTGATGTTATTCAATCTGTATATTGAGCAAGCAGTAAAGGAAAAGAAAGAAAATTTTGGAGTAGGAATTAAAGTCTATGGAGAGGAAATAAAACATTGAGTTTTGCCAATCACCTTATAATTCTGTCAGAGACAGCAAAGGACCTAGAAGAACAGTTGAACGGAATGGACAGTGTCTTGAAAGGAGAATATAAGGTAAACATCAACAAAAGCAGAACGAGGATAACGGAATGTAGTCGAATTGAATCAGGTGATGCTGAGGGATTCAGATTAGGAAATGAGACACTTAAAGTAATGTTTTGCTATTTGGAGAGCAAAATAGCTAATGATGGTCGTAGTAGAGAGGATATAACATGTAGACTGGCAATTGCCAGAAAAGTCCTTCTGAAGAAAAGACATTTGGTAACGTCGAGTATAGGTTAAAGAGTCAGGATGTCTTTCTGAAAGTATTTGTATGGAGCATAGCCATGTATGGAAGTGAAACAAGGACGATAACTAGTTTAGACAAGAAGAGAATAGAAGATTTCGAAATGCGGTGTTGCAGAAGAATGCTGGAGAATAGACGGGTGGATCACGTAACTAATGAGGAGGCACTGAATAGAACTAGGTGGAATGGATCCGTTGGTAGGAGACGTTATGAGGTGTTGGACGGCAGCGTGGAGGGTAAAACTCGTAGGACACCAAGAGATTAATACGCTAAGAAGATTCAGAATGATGTAGGTTGCAGTAGTTACTTGTAGATGAAGAAGCTTGCACAGGATAGAGTAGCATGGAGAGCTGCATCAAACCAGTCTCTGGACTGAAGATCACAACAACAACTACTACTATTATTCACTGGGCCCACATTTACTAGAGGCCATCATGTTGAAACATTCGGTACAGGTTGATTTAGAACTTACACTGAGATTTTATTACGCTTATTTGGATCAGTTCCACTATCGTACCTATCTTACTGCTTCCCACCTTCCGTCATCCAATTTCTTCCCTCTGCTCATGGCATTGGCGCTGTTGGATATCAGCATTTATACTTCAATCAGTGTGGCTATGCACACTAGGGTCAACGAAGGTTCTTCATTTTCAAACATAGTGATGTTGATGATCATCAGGCTACTGATGTACTGAGATTAACCAACTTTCCGTGTTGGTAAGCATGGTGCAAGCTGCAAACTGTACCTTTGTACTGCTTTGAGACTATGATAATGCGTTTATCACTTCCCGATCGCTAGTCCAACCTACTACTGCTAATGCTCAGATGTGAGACTGTAAAGATTTGGACTTTATAATGCAGCCAGTTCTACATGGTTATAAGTTTCAGCCACGCACCAACATCTCCTTAACCATTAGCGCAATATTTTCTTGACAACTAGGGATATACATTACTCTTACTTTCAATAACGTTATGCATCTTCTAGAAACATGAGCTTACAACATTTTGTAAATGACGTCCAGACTTTAAATTTACTGCTTATGCACCAGAGGACTAGTTTTCTCTAGCGCTCAGTGACTCATACTGTTTTATTTGGTCACATGATGACATATCTCTTTCAATGGTCTTTAGGATTATATTGTTGTGATTATGTGATACCAGTTTTCATACTGTAAATACTGATGTAAACATTTGGTATACATTTGGTGTCCAGTGCACATCCAAATCGTATGACAATTTAACAAACGCCGCTACAGGGCTATGTGAGGGGGCCACTTGTACATGGAGCTGGATTTTGTAAAATAATTCAGGAAAAATGACCTGAAACGGTTTTCGTATGTCGAAGAGATTATATCTTTGACACCACTGAAACAAGGATATTGCCTGAGTGGCAGAATCGATCGTAAGCAGGAGCGCACGGACCGCAGTGGAAGTTGCCTTTGCACTTTGTCATTGGTACGATGTAAGTTTCAAGCTAGTGGCTAGCTGTGAGAATTTAGTGGTTGGTCTATGGACGCAGTATAATACAGCTTTTATAAAATGAAGTGGTGAATGATGTTGTTTATTCTCACATAGAACCAGTAAATGTCAGGTCGTACTTATTTCTGTAAAAGTGTTCAGTGTGTGTTACTAATTTGTGAGGCTGTATAAGATTATCAAGAATTGAAGTGATACTGGTCGTAAAGAAATATTGACCATAGTCCATGGAAATTATAGAAGAGTAATGATTTGATACTCTAACTCAAAGGGAAAGCCACTAGAACACATTTGTAAGGTAATAAAATTTTATATATTTAGTTTTAGGTGTACAGTGATGCCATATGTGGATTTGGCTGAATTTTGCGGTACTGACCCTTGAACGTAACCGCCAAGTATTTCCCATCAGATTTATTGTATAGGTTGATTAGATGTATCAGATTTGTAATATTTTGTATGTTTTGTAATCCGGATACAGGGAAGTAAAGTTTCGGAATCTGTTTTGTCAAACGACGTGTTTTTAACTATGATAGTAAGTGAGAATTATAGAATAGTTGAGAAGTTTACTGATTTTGAAGTTGACGTAAAGTGTTTCAAATCAGAATTGTGAAGGTGAAACTGTTTTGAATAAAATTTTCAAACTGAAGGATTCGTTCCTACCATATCCCCTTATAAGTACCTCATCCTCTTCCATGTCGTGTTTACGTAAATCCAATGAATATTTTTCTGAAAGATATCATTATTGAATCAGAATCCGAAAAATATTTATCAGTCAAAATCAGAAGAGAATTATTGTTTGTAACAGTTTCAATGCGGGCAGCATTGCGTACCTCTGAGCCATGTCCAGTACTTTCACTTAAAATTTCTTATGTTATTCATTTCTCAGCCAATCTACTGACATCATTTGTATAAAGGTATTTTCTGGCCGATATTGTATTTCGCTGGGCCCAGTTTGAGTATTTTCTATGCCTACTATGGAGAGAGCAGAATAACAAGATTGCATCCGTTGCGACTCTAGAGCTAAGGAAAAATTATTTCATTCTTTATTTGAACAGGGAAATTTGTCATTTTATTGTCCAGGGCCATAGTACTCGGCGATCACGAGACTGGGTAAATTTTAGAGGGATTGATATCATTATGGGCATTGCGTATTGGTTTTCCAGACTGTTTGATTTTTCTTTTTTTGGATTACAGTAAAACTGATTAAGCACACCATTTGCTCAACAAAACATACAGTAGAATTGCATAACACAAACACTACGCATTTCAAATTAACTGGCAAACAAACACATAAATTTTTCAAAGAGCGTTACACATTCATAAAGAACGTTACTGGCAGGGTCGCCAAGTGTAACGTTCACACTTCATCCACTTCGAGATCACTAATTCTGATTTTAAGTTTCTCGCTCTTCTCATTTCTACTACTTCTCGTTACATTCGTCTTTCTTCAATGTATCCTCAATCCAGTATCTGTCTTCATTACACTGTTGATTCCATTTAACAGATTCTGATTCCATTTAACGTTCACACTTCATCCACTTCGAGATCACTAATTCTGATTTTAAGTTTCTCGCTCTTCTCATTTCTACTACTTCTCGTTACATTCGTCTTTCTTCAATGTATCCTCAATCTAGTATCTGTCTTCATTACACTGTTGATTCCATTTAACAGATCCTGTAATTGGTCCTGACTTCCACTGAGGATAGGAAACGTCATCACCCAATGACCTGTCACCTTGAATTTTAATTCCACTCCAGAATCTTTCCTTTACTTTCATGATCGCTTCTTCGATTTATAGCGTGAACAATAGGTGCGAGTAACTATAGCCCTATATTACACCTTTCTTAACCTGAGGCCTTAGCTTTTGGTTTTCCGGTCTTACTATTTGTTCTTCGTTCTTGTACATATCGTATATTACCACTCATTCCTTATAGCTTTCACATATTTTCCTCGGAATTGATTCATGTATTTCTGAATTTCCGTGGTATTTCCTTCTCTCATCGAGCAACTGAATTATTTCTTCTGTTTCTCATGATTGCTTCGCAGTTGACTTGTTTATATCTATGTTTTTCTTTCCTACTTCTATGACTGCCATTTTTAGAGATATCTATTCCTCATCAACTGAACTGCCTACTGAGCAGTTCATTATCGCAGTATCTATAGCCTTAGAGAACTTCAAGCAAATCTCTTCATTCCTTAGTACTTTCGTATAGCATTCCTTTGTCCATTGATTCTTCTTGACCAATTTCTTAACTTCAGCCGCCTCCTCATCATTACTAAATTGTGATATGAGTCCATATATGCTCCTGTTTACGCCTTGCAATCCAGTATCCGATTTCGGGATCGCAGCGTGACAAAGATGTAATCTAACTGAAATATTCCTGTATCTCCCGGCGTTTTCCAACTATACTTCCTCCTCTTTTGATTCCTGAAGGGAGTATTCGCTTCTACTAGTTGAAATTAACTGCTGAACCCAATTAAGCTTTCTCCCCTTTCTTTACAGGTACCAATCTCATATTCTCTCACAGTCCTCTCTTCTACTTCTTCCCCTGCAACTACGTTTGAGTCCCACATGACTGTCAGATTTTCATCTTCCTTTACGTACTAAATTACCCGTCCAATATCGTCATATACTTTCTGTGTGTCTCCATCCTGTGATGGCGACATCGGCATATATATCTCGACACCATTGACGGTGCTGGTTTTCTGTCGATTGCGATGGAAGCAACCCTGAGTTGTGTACAGTAAAAAAACTCTCTGTCATACCTCCCTGCTCATGACGAATCCTAAACATGTTATACCTTTTCCTGCTGCTGTTTGTATTACACTCTAATCATCTGACCAAAAGTCCTTTCCTTCCTTCCATTTCACTTTACTGACACCCACTACACCTGGATTCAGCCTTACCACCTTTTCAGACTAGCACGTTCAGGTTTCTGACATTTCACGCCTCCACTGGTAGAACATTATCATTGTGGTGTCACCGCCAGACACCACACTTGCTAGGTGGTAGATTAAATCGGCCGCGGTCCATTTAGTACATGTCGGACCCACGTGTCGCCACTGTGTGATCGCAGACCTAGCGCCACCACAAGGCAGGTCTCGTGATACGATCAAGCACTCGCCCCAGTTGTACAGACGACCTAGCTAGCGACTAGATGTACGAAGCCTTTCTCTCTCATTAGCCGAGAGACAGAATAGCCTTCAGCTAAGTTAATGGCTACGAACTAGCAAGGCGCCATTAGCCTTACAGTGATTGTAATGAAAGTCTCCTGTGTATCGTCAAGAGCGATGTACCACAATGATTGATTAAAGATAAGTATTAATCCAGCTACGTACTTTTCTTCATAGCATTAATTACGTAGCCTGTTCCAGTACTTCACGCCCGTCTGCGTTAGTCTAGCGTGCATTTTCAGCCATCTCGATCTACAAGGTGTTGGCCCAGCTGCCGACACATCAATCATATCATTGGTATTTCTTGTAAGTCGTAGATAAATAGTTGCCACTATCAAATCACATCCCTCGTAGCATCATCGCCTTACCTTTTCACAACCATCGTGTCCTTGAAACATGGACGCACAAATAGGTAAATTTAATTTAACATTGAAAACAGTTATAGAATTGTAATACTTTAGAAAACATATTCGGATCACAGACAGTTTCACTCTATTAAGAAAGGTCTCGCTCATAAAGTTTTCTCTAGCTGCAGTTCACTTACACACTAACATGTAAAGCACAGAGTTGAAGGTCTCTAATGTATTAACGTAACATAGCAGGATAGTATATTAACCTCATTGAGCAGAATACATGAATAATCAGTTTATAAACTGTAAACACTGAAGCGCCAAAGAAACTGATATATGTAAGCGTATTTAAATAGAGAGATATGTAAAGAGGCAGAATATGGTGCTGAGGTCGGCAACGCCTATATAAGACAACATGTGTCTGGTGCAGTTGTAAAATCGGGTACTGCTGCTACAATGGCAGGTTATCAAGATTCAAGTGAGTTTGAACGTGGTGTCATAGTCGGCGAACGAGCGATGCGACACATGATCTTCGAGATAGCATTGAAGTGGAAATCTTCCCGTACGACCATATCACGAGTGGACCGTGAATATCAGGAATCCGGCAAAACATCAAATCTTCGATATCGCTGCGGCCGGAAAAAGATCCGGCAAGAAAGACACCAACAAGGACTGAAGAGAATCGTTCAACGTGACAGAAGTGCAGCCCTACGGCATATTGCTGCAGATTTTAATTCTGGGCCGCCAACAAGTGACATGGTGCAAACTATTCAACGAAACATCATCGATATGGGCTTTCAGAACCAAAGGCCCACTCGTGTACCCTAGATGACTGCTCAAAACAAAGCTTTACGCCTCGCCTAGTCCCATCAGCACCGACATTGGACTGTTGATGACTGGAAACACATTGACTGGTCAGACCAGTCTCATTTCGAATTGTATCGAGGGGATGGGCGTGTATGAGTATGGAGACAACTTGAAGAAACCATGGACCCTGTACTGTTCACACTGGTGGAGCCTCTGTAATAGTATGGGGCGTTGCAGTTGGAATGATATGGGACCCCCGATGCGTCTAGATACGACTGTGAGGGTTGACATGTACGAAAGCATCCTGGCTCCACACATGGTCATTGTGCATTCCGACGGATTTGGGCCATTCCAGCAGGACAATGCGACACTCCACAAGTCCAGTATTGCTACATAGGGCTCCAGAAACATTCTTCTGAGTTTAAATGCTTCCGTTGGCCTCCAAACTCCCCAGACATGAGCGTATCTGGGATGCCTTGGAACATGCTGTCCATAAGAAGCTCCACCCACTAGTACTCTTACGGATTTATGGACAGCCCTGCAGGATTCATGGTGTGAATTTCCTCCAGCAGTACTGCAGACATTAGTCGAGTCCATGCCACGTCGTGCCTCTGCACTTCTGTGCGCTCGCCGGGGCCCTACACGAATTAGGCAGATGTACCAGTTTCTTTGGCTCTTCAGTGTAATAGAAACGTGTAATACAGCCAACTGCTCTGCACACGCAAGAGATTAAAATATATTTCCATCAAACAAACAAATAAGTATCTCTATTTCACATCCCCTCACCTCATAACTGTAACAACTTTTCCTGTTCCACCTTTGCGTTCTAAGAACGCATGTACTCATGGCTCGTGTCCTGGTGTATTAGGTTTGTACATTTATCCGTTTATCGATTTTATGTGTCACGAGATGTTAGCCACAACTGTTGAGAATGGCATTTTTACTAAGTAGAGCTCCTACTGACTTGTTTCAAGGTACTTGCTCGTGGTTTGTTCGTTTATTATATGTATACATCACTAGAAAATTTGGCTGTGACCATAGCAGGTCACACAAACAGGTATCGTTTTGGGTAGTTGGGTATGTTATTCAGCCATATTTGGAGAGTGTACGATTCATTGTTACCTCGAGAAAATCAATCTGCGCCCATGGAAGTAGTTGCTGTTGTGTCTTTAGGTACATAACACCCAGTGCGAAACATTTTCCACGACAGTGGAACACTAGGTTCGTGCCTTGGTAGTTGAACTCTCTTTCAGCTGTCCAGTAAACACTCTACTTCTTGAAGTACCTGCTACGCAACTGAGTTTGATCATCTGAGGAAAGAAGAAGGAGTCAGTGGCAGCCTCGTCAGGGGAATTCTGGAGACAAGGGAAAATTTATTATCGCAAAGAAGATAATAATACACTTTTGTATTTTTCAGTCTCCATTTGAGAAACAAGATAATCATACTGCAAATCACGAATACATAATAAATTCCCTTTGCCAATGTTTTCAACGTACTGAAATATGCCTAGTACGAATTAAGATGTTTAGGGTATCGTTCGCCACAATCTGAGAATCCAGCTAAATTGTGTGTTATGTCGTGTTGCCCGTCTTGTGCATTAGGCGTAGAATTTTTTTTCCTTTAATATGCATGGAAAAAGATTATTTTTAAGCACTTCTTTGCAGGCAATTTTTGCTGTAATGATTCTGTATGGCAAAAATAAGTTACTATTTTATGGCTCCGAAAATGTAGCCTCTAAAACTAACATACCAAGTTACCTTTCGGTATGTATTTTACCCCTTAAAAGTGAAATTGGGGGAAAACTAAAAAATGAGTATTGATTTATTTTGTTCCCTCTACATACCCAACATTCGTCAAGACCATTTCTTTAGCCCTGGGAATGTTGCCTTGCAAGTAAATCTTCTATTGTGGACTTACACAGCTGCAACATTTCTACTGCAAGCATCAACGGCCCCTAACCATTTCGTCATATGATGGTGCATTGTAGCCGTACGCTTCCACCAGCTTGGCCTGGATTGTTTCAGGGTCGGCCCCTTGAAACACAGAAGACGAATTATCGCTCGGTACTCAATTTTGTTAAAGGGCTGTGCCGCTCTGCTTTGGCCCCTCTAACGATGTACTGCGCTACAATGGCGCGGGTAATTCGATGTGTACCACGACTGCTGGTACGGATCCGCAAACACACGTGAAATACAAATCCCTAAATGCAGTTTTTGTATGTAATACCTAAAACGTTATGACTAACTCTCGTCTAACATAGTTATACAGCATTCCTACAATACCGTGTCCTTTCTAGAAACTGTTACAACAAAGGATGTTAAGGTGCGACATGAAGTTACGCAGGAGGTGAACCAGCATGACGTAAACAAGAGGAGAATAATGGCACTGCTGTACAGGTGGCTAGAATAACAGGTCATTTACTGCTAAAAATTCTTATTTATGACGCGCTTCGGGCATAGCCCATGATCAGAATATCTGAATGAAAGGTCTAAATTCAAAGTATGTGCCTGCCAACCACATCAGTACGCATCGGAGGTGAGTTGAGTAGTGATTCTGACGAATGACAAAAAGATGGTTCAGATGTGCTCTAAGCACTATGGGACTTAATATCTGAGGTCATCAGTGCCCTAGGCCTAGAACTGCTTAAACCTAACTAAGGACATCACACACATCCTTGCCGGAAGCAGGATTCGAACCTGCGACCGTAGCAGCGGCACGTTTCCGGCATGAAGTGCCTAGAACCGCTTGTCCACAGCGGCCAGCGACGAATGACACACATGGTTCTATACCCTGTATGAACACTTTTCATCTTGATGTTCTGATAACGGGCTGTGCCCGAAACGCATCGACGAAATATAATTTTTATACAAGAGACCAGTTATCGTAGCGACTAGTTCAGCAGTGGCATCAGTATCTTCAACTTTGTTTAAGGGTTGTGATATGTTTCTTCATGGAGAGATCCGACGATAAAAGACACGCCCCACAACACAATGAAAAAACAAATCAGTCTCCGCTAGTATCATCCAATCTGAGGAAGGGTTCAAAAATTATAGATGGTTAAATGCGAAATGTATGAGCCAGAACTACGGCCAAGGACCTTTACGCATTGAAACCCTACAGAGCATGGCGTCTGCAGATTTTGAGATAGACATCTGCAAACTAAACAGTATTGTCAAATGTTTTGATGGGACAGTGCTTCGCAGGAGAGGTCTCTTTAGTGTGCAAATGAGGTTTGTCAAGAGCAATTATTTTTTCCGGCATTCTGAAGAGAGGCTGCCGAAAAAATCATTGAATTAATTTCGTATTGAAGAAATAATGGATTCTGCGCCAGGGGAAGTTAAACCAGAAAATTTATCAAAAAAGATCTCAGAGTTCGGTAAACACTGAGATTACAATTATATATGGGACACTAACCAATTGACAATTCACTGTCCTTATTGTAGTGTTTTCAAATAAGAGTTACATGGCTGACGTCAACATCCATGCGATTACTGATTATGAAAACATCGTACTGCTGTTCAAAAGTAGGGGGACAAAGGCAGTATATCTCCATTCAAGCTGTTAAAAATGTCGTTTGTTGCAGTCTCTAATGGTCGCCAGTCAATCTACAACGAAACAGTTTACTTCAATGGAAAATCACAAGCTCGTCAAGATGACGCTGCAATTAAAACCGAGGCAGCAACGCCACAGGTCGTAAAAGATGCGCTGCGAAAACGAGAGAACTGCTAACAAATTGAGGTCCTCGAGAACTGCTACGCCGTTTCGACCATCCGCACCCTAATGACGGTTCTCGCAGTTCCACAAGTGCAGTCCTCTTGAGCAAGGTCCTAATTAACGCAGCTTGAAACGTCTCTGAAAGAACGCCGGAGACCCAGGCACACTCCCATTTAGCTCTGGACAGCCACTCGGAAGTGTGCACGAGTTTGTGTTTCGTTGCGTGCTCGATTCAGGTGCGTGTGCACTTGGCAGACGCATGTTCCGCACGCTCTTGCACGCACACACACCAACACACGCACGCGCACACACACGCACAGGGAGAGAGAAAGAGAGAGAGAGAGAGAGAGAGAGACGTGTGCGTGCGTAAGCACCCCAGTCCAGAGAGGAGGAACGGAGGGCAGGTGCCGGAATGTTCGAGGTAAATGATGGGGCGCAGAGAGAGAGAGAGAGAGAGAGAGAGAGAGAGTCGACTGCGCACTTGAGCTTTCTGGGCCGGCAAGCAGGCACAGCCCTAGCCGATAATTCACGCAAACTTCCAGCTCTCGAGCAAAAGTTGCGCGGACCGGAGCTGAACAATTTCATAAAATTACAGTAATCCGGAGAAACACTTGTCAGACGGTTAAGCACTCTCGACAACTTCTCGAATGGGCGGAGCTGCATCCACGACGCTACAGCTTGGGAATATCTACGACTCCCGCTGAAGGTATACGTCGTATTAGCGTCGTACCACTCAGTTAGCGAAGAACTTTCCTGGTAGGCCCAACCACTTGACCCGCAGAGGCGCTTTAGAGAAATCACTGGGCTGCATTCCACTGACACAATTTGGTTATCGACATCTGCTCGTTGACTGTCTCCAGTACGCAAGGCACGACAATTAACGGGAGACTCCAACAGGTCAGCGAGTGAGCTCCATAGCAGTTGACTCATTTCCATTGCAGTTCTATTCGTAGGCTCTATGTCCCTTCGAGCCTATATTCCCGTTGACCTTACAGTTGTACCTGGAGGCCGTATCCAAAAACAAACGCATATACACATGAAACAAAAGAGAGGAAAAGAGAATAAGAGTGCTGATATGGTCGTTGGTATGTCCACTAGCCCCTGAATTTGTGTGTCCAAATACTGCCAGTCTAAAGTAATACTGAACATATTTTTCTAATCATAGTTTATTCATAACGTGGTAGCAGAATAACAGATCTTGGGTTTTTGCTAAATAACAATTAATGGCAACTTTTTTGCAACTTTCTTTATATTTTTTTCGGACGCAATGCAAAGTTACTAGTTAGACAGACATAGTACCAGTGTCAACTAATATACGGACTTTATGTCACATATCGGTAACAACGGAACTACCCACGATTACGTGTGCGTAAGGTTTTTTATTAAACTTTTAATAATACAAAAGTGTATATCACTGTTAACGTGTCAAAATATTTTTATAATGAAAACTATTGATGTACAAAGTATCCAAACATTTCGTAGTGTTTTTTGTGACCAATTTACAATCTTATTTTAAGAACATATAACTTTTTGTGAATATCCAAAAATAAATAATGAATAATAAAAACGTTTGTCAATTAATCGCATTTGTGGTCTTTATAATATGTGCACAAATCCAGTCTAAAGTTGGTACAAATATTTTCACAAAGAATTTACTTAACTCTATAAAGTACGGGTCACA
Source organism: Schistocerca piceifrons (assembly GCF_021461385.2). NCBI lineage: Eukaryota > Metazoa > Arthropoda > Insecta > Orthoptera > Acrididae > Schistocerca > Schistocerca piceifrons. The sequence goes on from NC_060144.1 coordinate 244,305,829, forward strand.
CTATTTTTCAAATACATTATTAATTCTTCCTATTCACTGTACGGAAGGGGAAAGAGCTATGACAGCTAAAGCGGTCTTTGCATACGTGCTCCGTGCGACCACTACAGTCAATCAAATCTTGATATTTTGTTTAGATTGCAGTGGCTACGTCCCAGTACTGCCGTTGTCTAGGGGGTCTCTCCCTCCAGTGGTGCAGCTTGCTTCGTACAGGTTTGCACGCGTATGTGCGCATTACACAAATGCTGTGAGCTCATTGACATGTATGTGTGAAAAGTGTCAGAGAAGCGGACTTTTGGAAAAGAAGCAACGGTGAAATCTCAAGCAAGCAAATTTACAAACTGATTGTGTGTTTACTCTGGAAGTGAAAGGGACGCTGGTGGGCCTTTGATAACAGGTGATTGACAGAGTCGCAGGAACATTGAACATCTCTACAGCGACAGTGGGGAGAATCCCAAATGATAAAGAGACCTCCAATTCGTGTGGAAGACCTGTTATCATGACACCTGAATAGTCAAGATAGAGATCATATCGTGTGACTGAAACTGGCACCTTTGACAAAAGTGTTACTAGATAACATAGTTACGTACACACTGATAAAAGAAGTGAAAACATAGTAGGACATCCGTGAAGACATCATGATTAACTCCCATGGTACTAGAGGGAGCTATAGAGGGTAAAAATTGTGTAGGAAGACAGAGACTGAAATGCTGTTGTTGTTGTGGTCTTCAGTCCTGAGACTGATTTGATGCAGCTCTCCATGCTACTCTATCCTGTGCAAGCTTCTTCATCTCCCAGTATTTACTGCAGCCTACATCCTTCTGAATCTGCTTAGTGTATTCATTTCTTGGTCTCCCTCTACGATTTTTACCCTCCACGCTGCCCTCCAGTGCTAAATTTGTGATCCCTTGATGCCTCAGAACACGTCCTACCAACCGATCACTTCTTCTTGTCAAGTTGTGCCACAAACTCCTCTTCTCACCAACTCTATTCAATACCTCCTCATTATTTATGTGATCTACCCATATAATCTTCAGCATTCTTCTGTAGCACTACAGTTCGAAGGCTTCTATTCTCTTCTTGTCCAAACTATTTATCGTCCATGTTTCACTTCCGTACATGGCAACACTCCATACAAATACTTTCAGAAACGACTTCCTGACACTTAAATCTATACTCGATCTTAACGAATTTCTCTTCTTCAGAAACGCTTTCCTTCCCATTGCCAGTCTACATTTTATATCCTCTCTACTTCGACCATCATCAGTTATTTTGCTCCCCAAATAGCAAAACTCCTTTACTACTTTAAGTGTCTCATTTCCTAATCTAATTCCCTCAGCATCAACCGATTTAATTCGACTACCCTCTATTATCCTCGTTTTGCTTTTGTTGATGTTCATCTTATATCCTCCTTTCAAGACACTGTCAATTCTGTTCAACTGCTCTTCTAAGTCCTTTGCTGTCTCTGACAGAATTACAATGTCATCGGCGAACCTCAAAGATTTTAATTCTTCTCCATGGATTTTAGTAGCTACTCCGAATTTTTCTTTTGTTTCCTTTACTGCTTGCTCAGTATACAGATTGAATAACATCGGGGACAGGCAACAACCCTGTCTCACCCATTTATTAACCACTGCTTCCCTTTCATGGTCCTCGACTCTTACAACTGCCATCTGCTTTCTGTACAAATTGTAAATAGCCTTTCGCTCCATGTATTTTACACCTGCCACCATTAGAATTTGAAAAAGAGTATTCCAGTCAACATTGTCTAAAGCTTTCACTAAGTCTACATATACTAGAAACGTAGCTTTGCCTTTCGTTAATCTTTCTTCTAAGATAAGTCGTAAGGTCAGTATTGCCTCACGTGTTCCAACATTTTTACGGAATGCAAACTGATCTTCCCCGAGGCCTGCTTCTACCAGTTTTTCCATTCGTCTGTAAAGAATTCGCGTTAGTATTTTGCAGCTGTGACTTATTAAACTGATACTTCGGTAATTTTCACATCTGTCAACACCTGCTTTCTTTGGAATTAGAATTATTATAATCTTCTTGAAGTCTGAGGGTATTTCACCTGTCTCATACATCTTGTTAACCAGATGGTAGAGTTTTGTCAGGTCTGGCTCTGCCAAGGCCGTCAGCGGTTCTAATGGAATGTTGTCTACTCCAGGGGCCTTTTATCGACTCTGGTCTTTCAGTGCTCTGTCAAACTCTTCTCGCAGTGTCGTATTTCCCATTTCATCTTCATCTACATCCTTTTCCATTTCCATAATATTGTCCTCAAGTACATCGCCCTTGTATAGACCCTCTATATACCCCTTCCACCTTCCTGCTTTCCCTTGTTTGCTTAGAACTTGGTTTCCATCTGAGCTCTTGATATTCATACAAGTAGCTCTCTTTTCTCCTAAGGTCTCTTTAATTTTCCTGAAGGCAGTATCTATCTTACCCCTAGTGAGATAAGGCTCTACATCCTTACATTTGTCCTCTAGCCGCCCCTGCCATTTTGCACTTCCTGTCTATCTCATTTTTGAGACGTTTGTATTCCTTTTTGCCTGCTTCTTTTACTGCGTTTTTATATTTTCTCCTTTCATCAATTAAATTCAATATTTTTCTGTTACCCATGGATTTCTACTAGCCCTCGTCTTTTTACCTACTTGATCCTCTGCTGCCTTCACTACCTCATCCCTCAGAGCTAACCATACTTCTTCTACTGTATTTCTTTCCCCCTTCCTGTCATTTGTTCCCTTATGCTCTCCCTGAAACTCTGTACAACCTCTGGTTCTTCCAGTTTAACCAGGTCCCATCTCTTCAATTTCCCACCTTTTTGCAGTTTCTTCAGTTTTAATCTACAGTTTATAACCAATAGATTGTGGTCAGAGTCCACATCTGCCCCTGGAAATGTCTTAATTTAAAACCTGGTTCCTAAATCTCTGTGTTACCATTATATAATCCATCTGATACCTTCTAGTATCTCCAGGACTCATCCATGTATACAACTGAGACTGAAATAGATCCGACAATTAATTGAGGGTGTAGGTTGCAAGTGATACTCTGAGATGAAGAGGTTGGCACAGAAAATGAATTTGTGGCGAACCGCATCAAACCACTCAGAAGTCCGATGACAAAGAAAGGTAGATGTCTCAAAGTTTTACTGCCTTTCAGTCACCACTGGTGACTATAACCCGTTGTCAGCGTCGTGGAATTCGTTAGATACTATAAGCGGTGACTGGTGTGTTGACAGTTCGAGTGGAGCGGTGTATTGCCCGACGAATCTCTGTAACAGTCCTGAGGCGAGTGCAATGAAATTTTTCCTTCAATTTATAAGTCAAGTTTAAGTCACAAGGGCTAATATCGTGGATTGTGGAGGGTGGTGTAGCTCTTTTCAGCTCCGTCTATCGAACAAGTGAATCACAAATAGTGCCATTTACAAACAGCTTATAGAGAGAAGTCGTTATTCTTTTTGGGACCCACCCATCATTTTGCAGGACAATACTAATGTAGACCTGTGATTCAATTTTCCGATCAACGGCACTGGGAAGTGTTGTAGGAACCACAGCACTCCCCAGACCTAAGCCCATGTGACTTCGATTCCCATGGCATTCATTTCAGAATTACTGAGATTCGTCGGGCAACGGAATGCTCCACTCGAATTATCTACACATCTGGTATCTGAGGACTTCGGCATTGCTGGCAATGGGCCTTACATAATGGCGGTGACAGAAAAATGTATCGATTTTGTATAAGCTATAAATAAAATGGTTCAGATGGCTCTAAGCACTATGGGACTTAACATCTGCGGTCATCAGTCCCCTAGACTTAGAACTACTTAAACTTAAATAACCTAAGGACTGCACACACATCCATGCCCGAGGCAGGATTCGAACCTGCGACCGTAGCAGTAGCGCGCTTCCTGACTAAAACTTCTATATCCGCTCGGCCACAGCTGCAGGCTCCAACTCTCGCAGACCACTTCGTCCTCATTGACAGTTTGCTGCTCACTACCTCCCCATGTTGCCAAGGTCGCCCTCACTTTACGTTGGTGAATGGAGTTCCCGGAATTATTCTTCAGTAGATCTTCAGAACCATCAGAGTAATATACCTGAGACGGTCCATGAAGGTCTTATACGATAGCCATATCTTCGCTGCCCATGATGGCGTTTTTGAAACGGTAAGAATTCTAAATTCCTACCGCTATCGCACATCATTGGTTTCGTAGTACCACGTTGCACCCATTGCGGTGATGTACAGGGTGGTTATTGTTAAACTTCAGCTACTTGACAGGACCCCCACGAAACACGATTGATCGTAGTAGAACATACGGAAATAAAATATCGAATTGGCCTTTGAAAGAAACACACTTTAATTGCCACATGAGAGAATAACATTTGCTAATTGCGTCCCATATTTACGTTATGGGTTACAAACGTTGCCCAGTGTGACGACCATCTGCCTGCACGACAACCAGGAACCGCACCATAGGACCCACTTCACAACTACTCGCAGAACGGAGGATAATGGAACGTTCAGCTGACGTGACGCGGCTCGTGTACTGGTTGAGGATCGCAGTATTCTCAGCCATGGCAATAGTAATTTCTCCAACAGTTTGAAGCGTAATTGGCTGTCGGCCTCTCCCAGGAGCAACTCCGAAAAGTGCCATTTCATTCGAACTTCCAAATCATGTTCTTCAATTTCGGTGTGGAAGTAGGACCTCTCTGTGCTCCTTTAATGCCTCGATACTTACGAAGAGCAGCAGCACTATTACTGTTGTTTGGATAAAATAAAATGATCAGATGGCATTGATGGTCAGGATTCCCCCCTACCTAGGGATGTTCGGTCACCGAGCTGAAAGTCTTTGTCTTTTAAGTGGACGTCACATTGGGCGACTTGCCTTTCGATGAGAATGGAATGACGGTGGGAACAAGACAACACCTAGTCCTCGAGCGGAGAAAATTTCCGAACTGGCTGGGAATCGAAACAGGGTCTTCTGCTTGACTGTCAGACTCGGCGACCACTTATTTTTGCTGACCCCGTTTTCTTCGTTTTCGTTCGTTGCGTTTTTTCTGTGCGGACGCCCCATGACATATATACAATTTCATCATTGTTCCAACTATTTTGGATGCGGAGACTGAGTATAACATGAACGTCAGTTCGTCCGTTTTGATTGATGTATTGAAAGGACAGACTGTTTTTCCAGGAGGTCTTTTTGATTTTAGTTTTTCTGTTACTGACAATCCTGTCGGTCAGTGTTGGTTGACTGTTGCCATCATTCTTATTGATACTACTACTCAGTCTCCACATCAAAAATAGTTGGCGATATGACTATATAATAGTATGTAGTAAAGTGGTGGCACATCCTCTGAACTGTTGACATAGAGCTGTATCTTTTATTTTATTAAAGCACATGACAGCAAAAAAGAAACTTGTTGGGTCAGTATGAATGACCCATCCCAAACATCCCAGTTACTCATATCTTGATAAATCTCGTCAGTATGGGCCCCTTGTAATTAGGCCGCCCCCCTGTTGGGACGCCTGCCAGCCGCGCCCAGCTGCCGTCGCGCTGACTAGAGCTCCTCAGCGCGACGGCGGGAGAAGCGTATCGCCGCAGTCGAAATTATTCCAAGTCCGTGACCTTGGGTGACGTGTCGTCTGTAAATAGCGTGTTTCTGGTAGCTGGCGCATAGTCGGCAGCAGGCCTCGTCGCAGGATACATCGTGTCTTACGATGGAAGCCTACTATCTACAAATCTAGTTTGGATGTGGAGACTGAGTAGAACATGAACGTCAGTTCGTCCGTTTTGATTGATGTGTTGAAAGGACAGACTGTTTTTCGCGCGGTTTGAGAGTTTTAGTGTATCTCATAAATGCAGCTGACTGTCATAGGGTGCGTGTGGTATGGTGTGAATTTGTATTAGATGAGAGGAGGAAGAGGGTGAAAGCCGGTTGCAGTATATAGATTACTTCTCTTGAATAGCACCAGAGGTAACCGCCAGCCTTAACGTAGTTGTCGAACGAACGGAACATCGTCAACAGTGTTACGCGCCGGCACTTCATATGACTCTGAAGAAAGGCCTGAAATTTAATTCAGGGCATGAGCGCACAGTCTGGTGATAAGGAGCCTTACGCATTTAACCCTCCACCGCTTTGTCATAAAAACAAAGTGAAAATTTATAGCAGTCCATGGAGTAAAATGGTTCAAATGGCTCTGAGCACTATGGGACTTGACATCTGTGGTCATCAGTCCCCTAGAACTTACAAGGGAGCCTCCCCATCGTACCCCCCTCAGATTTAGTTATAAGTTGGCACAGTGGATAGGCCTTGAAAAACTGAACACAAATCAATCGAGAAAACAGGAAGAAGTTGTATGGAACTATGAAAAAAGAAGCAAAATATACAAACTGAGTTGTCTATGCTGAAGATAGGCAACATCTAGGACAGTGTGAGTTCAAGAGCGCCGTTGTCTCGTGGTTAGGGTGAGCAGTTACGGAACGAAAGGTCAACGATTCAAATCCGCCCTCGAGTTAAAATTTTAATTTCTTATTTTCGCAAAGTTATGATCTGTCCGTTCGTTCATTGACATCTCTCTTCACTGTAATAAGTTTAGTGTCTGTATTTTGCGACTGCACCGCAAAACCGTGCGATTAGTAGACGAAAGGACGTACCTCTCCAATGGGAACCGAAAACATTTGATCGCAAGGTCTTAGGTCAACCGATTCCTCCACAGGAAAACACGTCTGATATATTCTATACGACACTGGTGACGGCATGTGCGTCACATGACAGGAATATGTTGTCGACCCACCTAACTTGTACACTTGGCAAATGGGTAAAAAGATTCTTCTACCTTGCCCGATTTAGGTTTTCTTGTGGATGTGATAATCACTACCAAAAAAGTGATGAAAACATAAGAGTTTGTTACATAAACTGAAAATTAATATTAAACTTTTCACTGGAGGCAGGATTTGAACCAAGGACCTCTCGTTCCGCAGCTGCTCACGCTAACCACGGGACCATTGCGCTCCTGAGAGCGGCCTACTTGATGTTGCGTATCTTGCGTATGGACTACTCAAACTGTATATTATTCTTATTTTTTCATAGTTCCACACAACTTCTTCCTGTTTTCTCGATTGATCTGTGTTCAGTTTTTCAAGGCCTATTCACTGTGCCAACTTATAACTGAATCTGAGGGGGGTGCGATGGGGAGGTTCCCTTGTTAGAACTACTTAAACCTAACTAATCTAAGGACATCACATACATCCATGCCCGAGGCAGGATTCGAACCACCGACCGTAGCGGTCACGCGGTTCCAAACTGAAGCGCCTAGAACCGCACGGCCACACCGCCCGGCTGTCCATGGAGTACCCAACAGTTACTCATTGAGGTACCAGCCACCCCCGACGATGCTTATCTTCGGTGAGCTGACGGAAAACAATATCTTTAACACGGCAATGCCGTGTTTTAGTACAGTAATGTCTGTTTAGACACAGAAACTTTTAAATTGTATAATGTTTATTGAAAACCGCAAATTAGATTACATGTAAATAACTTTTGGTTAAAGTTATTTAATGGCTATTCACTTTTTCCGTTGTAGAAAAGTTAACAGCTAAGTTTCATTGCTGTAGGTGTAAACTTTAATGACATAAAACTTCTCAACTGTGTTGTCCGGATGTACACATAATGATTTTGGCTGACCCTTCCGTTTGTGGGAATTTAGAACACAATAGTGACACGAAGTTGTGAATCTTGGACGCATCTAAAGTCTCTGATAACTGTGAACTTGCAAACAACAGTGTGTTTCTAAATGGCTAAATTAAAAATACTTTTATGGATATACGTGCACATAAACAGCAGACATTATGGATATATCATTGAACCAAAACCACTATTTTCTTCAGATAAATACTACTAGTTTTATTTGAAACCAAGCGGTTCGTATTATATGATAGTCATCATTACAGGGGGGAATGTTCTTCATGTACTCGTATGTGCTACTTTGTGCATCTGCAATTAACGTTGCAAATTTCATTTCAGGAAGCATAAAACTATCAAATTTTTTCCTCTTTAACCTCAGATATAGCCTTAATCTGACATTTTGAAGGGAATTTTAATTTCTTTAGCCGAAGTATGATTGAATGTCAAGTTTCTTCTTTTTCAGCGATGTATGTAAACAAACGGTGGAATGCTGTTAAATTACAGGTAAGTATAGCAGACAAATGCTATTTGACTCTAAACACTATGGGACTTGACGTCTGAGGTCATCAGTCCCCTAGACTTAGAACTACTTAAACCTAATTAACCTCATGACAACACACACATCCATGCCCGAGGGAGGATTTGAACATGCGACCGTAGCAGCCGCGCCGTCAAGACTGAAGCCTCTAGAACTGCTCGCACACAGCAGCCGACTCAAATCTATTAAAAGAGAAGAGTACAGTATCAGTATTATACTTTCTCATCTGGTCATTGCGAATATTAATTAAACGCTTTATGCCGCGGGGCTTAATAATGAAGTTTTGTGAGTGGCAGAGGTTGCGTGGAAGAGAAAGAAGACCCAGGGGTCCTCTCCTTGAAAGTTAGGCGAAAAACCTTCAAAAATTGCTTTTTTAAGCGGTTTTTACATTTAAAAATGTTGCAAAAATGTTTGTGATTTTAGACGAAACGTTTTAAGTTTATGTGTAAAATGTGTAGCATACACAAATTTTTCTGAGAAACTTCTTTTATGTAACTGTTAACACTCAGCAAAAAGCTCATAAGCCTTTTGGTAACACGGAGTTGATAAGCAAATTAAATTGCAAATAATCTCAAAGTAGAATATAATACTTTTAAAACTGTAATTCTTAATTTGTTGGCAGTTACATTCAGTCATATTTTTGCCAGTTTAATATTTAAACTGGCAACTACTACAGATAGTACATTCTCTCGGGAACACAAAGTAATATGGCTTGGGTAATACTGAATTAAATGACTAAACAGGTGACCTAGACTCGTGCGTAACTATGGGGCACAGGGGCACATTACAAAAATTACCATTTCATTTTAATTTAGTTTCACCACTCGGAGGGTGCGATGCCCCCCCCCCCCCCCCCCCGTTAATCCACCCTTGTATAGATCATATCTGGATGTCTAATTTAGAAAAGTTTGGCACATCTGTTTATCGGACAGTTATGTTGGACGTGAGGTTTAGGGATATGGACTGCCGATTACGATCCTGTAAGACTCTTCTCTTTGTCCTCAGTGGGCCTGTGACCTAAAGCAGGCGCCCCCACGCTGAGATGGCCCCATCCGTCGTTCCCGTACTCGTTATGCGGACAGCCAACGTCACGATAGTTCTCTGTTTACAGATTATAAAAGTCACTCACCGGCCTGTGCGTTATTAGTGTCATTTCCCGGACGTTAACCGTCTTGCAATTTTCCAGCTATAATTGTAATTTCCTGCTATAAAAGTTTATCTTCTATGCTGGAAACAACTTCTGAGGTATTGATAATTACCTACAACCTCGGTTTTCCAACATCCCATCACGAGCATCCTCCTGAAATACGCTAAACATTTTGTTGCTAAACTGTTAAATAAACCGGGTTTATTCACAAAATTATATTTACTTGGTATCAGTTTTTAACAGCAATTATGGTTCTAGAATGAAAATGGTTTCTAGAATGAAAATTTCATTCTAGAAACATCCCCCAGGCTGTGGCTAAGCCATGTCTCCGCAATATCCTTTCTTCCAGGAGTGCTGGTTCTGCAAGGTTCGCAGGAGAGCTTCTGTGAAGTTTGGAAGGTAGGAGACACGGTACTCGCGGAATTAAAGCTGTGAGGACGGAGCGTGAGTCGTGCTTGGGTAGCTCAGTCGGTAGAGCACTTGCCCGCGAAAGGCAAAGGTCCCGAGTTCGAGTCTCGGTCCGGCACACAGTTTTGATCTGCCAGGAAGTTTCAGCAATTATGGTTTTCATTCTTTCGCTTTTTGTTTTCATTACACTTTCAGAGAGAGAGAGAGAGAGAGTGAGTGAGAGAAAGGGACTGAATGCAACATGGTTGTGACCTACTAACCCTGGAAACGGTTAATAATTAATGACTAATGATAGTGTGAATCGCGTTGTGTAATCGAGCAGTGAGTCACGTACGTGTCGTGAAATGCTTATTGTAAAGTAGCTGCATTAAGAATACAAGGAAGAAAATTATTATTTATGTCCTTAAGACAAGTAAGAATTTGTTATTTTGAATCAGTTTATTTTGCGGAAAGCGTCTGAATAAATGTTCCTAGATGATTAAATTAAAGGTGTCGTTTGGAGGGAAATTACGACGTCGTCGGAGAAAAGTCGTGAAGCTGACTGGCTACCGTATGCCTCAACCACTCACGAAGGAGCACGACTGCACATTCTGTAAGCGGTAGGGATTTGCACGAGCGTCACTTGGAGTTCGAATTCAGCTTTAGTAACTTAAGGACGTATTTCCTGGTGCTACAGTAGTTTTGTGAAAATGTTCTAATTAACATTTTTTGAGAAGCTGATAAGTTCGGAAACTGGCAGGTTACGACGTAATTGACGTTAACAGAAATTATAGGTGTTGTTGCAAGACAATGTGTCTTTCTTCTGGGCAATGAGACAGAACCCAATGTGTCACGCTATGCAGTTGTAATTCTGAGCTTTCAGATTACTGGCTAATGAGGACCTGTGTAGTATTTGGCGACCATAGTAAAATGAGGAACATCCTGTGGACTTACGAACAATTCCTTGCTTGTTAAAAGTTGCGGTTGTTTGCGCAGGAGGTCTCGAATTCAACGCTACTAGTGAGAGAACGTCCTGTGCAAATGAAAGGAGTAGTATACACTAGGATAAAGTATTTGCTTTTGAGTTGGTAACTAAAGCTGCGTTCACAGTGAAACTGGCAACAGACACCAGACGCCGTCGCCAGAGATCATCTGATAACATAGACCGACAGAAATCTTGTACATGGCTGCACGTTCAGAGACCGTAAATAGTTACAATTGGAAGAAAATCAGCCCTCGGTCACTATTTTTAACAAATTAACCTGGTTTTAAATTCTGAAGAAGACAGTCCTAGCAGTGTCTAAACCAGGATAATTTGTTAAAAATAGTTACCGAGGGCTGATTTTGTTTCAATTACAGGCCGACAGCTTAGTCGCGGTGCGTCCGTTCCGCTTCCTCAGCTCTGGCAGGATCAAGCAAGTTAGGTTATGTTAGGTCAGAATCTGTGCTCTGTATGAAGTAAGTTAGATTTTAACTTCCTAGGGTGAGATTGATACAACACCTCGGTATTTGGTGACGAGTGTGGCTTTGCGATTTTTGTTATAAAAAGACGCAGAACGCGTGTGAACGAGCCGTATATGTTTCGAAAAGAATGTGGCGAGTACTGTACACTCGGTCGTCAGTTATCGGAATAACCATACAAGTGTTAATAGTACATGAGATGAAGGGAGAGACGTTCTATTACATTGAAGAGACATTTTGTAGTGAGTATGAAGATTACAAACACCGTGTACAGCTGCACTCCTTTCATGTTGTGCAGACATACGTCAGTTAACCATCAGTGACTGTCACTGAGCATACATGTGAAATGCAAGCAGAAACTTTACAGTTCAGTACTCTGAACACCTTGAAAAGTGGGAACATATACCGACATTTGGAAACCTATTTCACATGACGGCATCACCATTTTACTCTCATGAGAACGCCAGCAAGCATCAGTAATATTAATTTTCAGACAGCTGATATCAACATACAACAACCCAAAACACATCCATTGCGGTAACTATAGGCAAGAGATACGCCATCCTTCTCAACTGAACAAATTATTTTTTTGAGGTTTTAGTTCACGCCTAACATTTCCGATAAGGATTTTACGTACTCGCGGTTTTAAATTAACAAGTGATTTCTGTTTTTAGATGCCGAACTATATCCCCATTATCAAATTCTTCATCTTCAGCATGCTACACACACATCCTCCTTTGGATTGAGCTCAACAGTTTTTCACAGATCATTTTTAGCACGTGAGAACATTGATATATTTTACGGAAGAAAACGAACTAATTTGAATTTCACTCTTTATCTTCGAGGTCTGTACGTTCGGTCGATGAGATCGGTTGCAGTGTGACCACGCACGTAGTGGTGTAATGATTTGCGAAGATCGGCAGTCATCGGCCCATGTCTGTCTTCATCGGAATCCACTGACTTCGGTACCACTGTGACCACAACCTTATGGCCGACTTGGTATTCCTGAAGTTACAGCGCAACACCGACGTTTTATCAAGGGCTTATTATATTTGGTATCACAGCAGATCTGGTAGAATGGATGTTCTCATAAATTCAGTCGGACCTGCACACCTTTTTACAGATTGAATCACGTTGTACGTTACTTTAGCGCACACAGTGACAAAGAGGAAGTCACTAAGGTACTGAAAGAAAGTTTATGGAAATGAAGAAGACCACACCCCAGACGATGGGGTGTTAGATATCGGAGGCTGTGGGAGCACGCTTAATTTTCGTCACACCTCAGTCGACACAGACAGTGCTACAGCTTCAAATTAGGAACAATGAGGAACATATTACATATGCAACGGATTCGGCCGGGACAATGTAGCAGTTTAGATGTATGTGTGGGAGGAATTTTTTTTATTCTGCAATAATTAGCTCTGGAAAACAGCATAAATCAAAAGCTAGTGCCTCAGATATTCGACGCATCATAGCGTATATCGTAATTAGTACCGAAATGTAACACGCGTTATAACACACGACAATTGAAGCAAAATCGTTGCCATAAACACGCGTTCGCAGGCCAGGCGTTTCGAGATAATTGCGCATGTGTAGCTACCGGCTGCCACTGAAATCGGCATGAAACATTTTTCTAGTTAGCACAGATGCGTTTGAATTTACTTCTGACATTAGTTCCCATTTAATTACGCTCATTCATCACCCGTGGACTGCCTTAACAGCCAAACAGTAGCGCTTCAGTACTTCCTATAGTAAAACTTACTATCCTCTCTTATGTGCCGAAGGATTTTTCTTTTGTAATATTGCTCTCGCCTCTGTAGTGAGCTACGCATTCTTCCAAACTACTCGGATCATTCCGGAAATCCTGAAAGACTGTACTATTGAGTCCCTTCTTGAACCTTCACAGTGGGAGACCAAGGAAGAACTGCTTACTTTCTTCCTATTTCTTTCTTCAGATAAACCGAGTATGACATCTCTACTCCGTCTCTACTCTTCTTCAGCGCGACTGAATCCTTTTGCTGTATTTGATAATTTGCTTTATTTATTGCCAGTTTCGGCGTTACAAAACTAATCGTGTACTCATATAGGAATCCAAGCATTTATTTCTTCAGATGAACAGAAGGATGCCATCTGTTTGTATATTTTTGCAAAATGAATTAATCTTTTAGCTGCATTCAAATACTTGTTTCATTTGCTACCAATTTCGGTGATACAAAGCAAATCGGATTATAATGCAGGTAGAAGGGTAACCGCCAAATACTTTCTGATAAAGCACACAATTAAATAGATGTTCTCTATTATTAATTTCTTATTTCCTGCGTGAGGAACTGACAGTGCTAGCTCATCAACTAGATTGCTCATGTTGCGTCCCATCATGACTCCAGCGCAGTTTGCCATATTTGTACTTCAGAAGTACAGATAATAAAAGTCGTCACCCGCACTAAAGCCTTTTCCAACAGTGTAGAAGAGAGCTCTTATCTATGTTGCTCTGCGAGCTTTGAAATCGAATGAACCTTCTGTAAAGCTGAAACAAAGTAAGACGAATACGTCGAAATGGGCTGGTTCCTTGCGCTCCGATTATTTCCATAGTCTCTGGTCTGTCTCTTCAACGGAAAACCTAACGTAATTATCTTCGTATGAGAACGAAGTAGATGGAGACGTATGTATCTTGTAACGAACTTCTGTTAAATATATGTTGCTACTAACAACCAAACCACTTATTCCAGTAGCTGTAGCATCCCTACATGTGTGAAAATTTAATAGTACGTTTTTTAGAGATTAATAACGTGTGGTACAGCGCGTGTTATAATTTGTTTTGTTGGCCGCCATTTGCAAGACGATGGATTCTCATTCACATTAATAAAATACCAAGGGGAATCAAGCAAAAGCCAGAGGGTGTACAAGTAATTCTTCAATGAACATACTAAAGTAAAGTTAATGTTATTCATTTTGCAAAAAGTCGAATCGATATTAAACATTCTTGTGGTTGTTGCTTCACGTCTGTCTTTTGTTCAAATGACGAAATTTTTTCTTTAAGAAAGTTAGCAGTTTTGAACTACTAGTAAGTGTACCATACAAAAGGTGTTTCTCCATGCGACCCCACGAAATTATAAATTGTTATTCGAATGAAAGGATATTTTATTACGACCCCGAGACACTTCTAAATGTAAAAGATTAAGGTGTTTCACACCGATCTGTGCTTAATTTATTTTACGTATATACTGATATATCTATCGGGCACTTGAATAAAGAAAGACTTAACAATATCAAAAATAATAATACTCGATCGTTATAGAAAGTTGTAGAGAATATGGTATGTATGCTCTTATCTGATCTTACGAGGTATTATTAACAGCACAAGTGAACATACGTACCACACAACACCAAAACACATGAAAAAAATCACAACAGATTCCATTATCTACCTTTCGAACTAGTTGACATTTGCACCATCAGGTTATTACCTTCGATCTTAGCAATTCATCAGGGATTGAGTCGTTCTGTTGACATACTGCCTCTTATCGATTTAGTTTCCAAACTAAATTGACTACGAATGTTGGGTCTTCCATGTGGGAAGAGGAGGAGGAGGAGGAAGAAGAAGAAGAAGAAGAAGAAGAAGACATTAGTATTTAACGTCTCGTTAACAACGAGATCTTTAGGGGCGAAACACAAACTTGGTTTAAGGAAGGACTGATAAATGAGGGCGGCCGTCCCTTTCAAAGGAACCGTCCCGACATTTACATTAAGCCATTTAGAGAAATCACGAAAAGCCTAAATCAAATGAAAAGGGGGGGGGGCGAGGGGCGGGGTGCGGGTTTGAACCGTCTTCCTCCCGATTGCGAGTCCAGTGTGCTACCGCGGTCTGTATCTGCTACGGGTCGCCAGTGTTGATTGTCTCATGACGTGAGCACCTGAAGATGTAGTAGTAATGTCTCGAAAACGGTCGTGAATAATGTAAAAAGGGTTTTCATACAACTGAACTGGTTTTCTAAGTTTGAAGACGCGTATACGCTACTGTGTTTGCCCTGACTAAGAAATCTTTTGTTATCCTTCATTGTTGTTCTGTTTTACCTAGCGAGTTTTGAAGTTAAGTTTCTGAAGTGGTAGAATCTGAAAAGACAGAGATTGTTCAGTTATTGTTTAATCAGGAGCCAAAGTTAAGGGAAAACAGACTTGTAGCTAAAGATGATCAGTTAGCATTTGTCGAACAACCGAGTAATCTATTAAATCCCTAAACCGCCACTTTGTTCATTCGCTCCTCTGGTATATCAGCTGGGGTTAAAATGCCTTTCTTTGATATTCAGCAACTACAGCAACTACCAGCTAAGACTGGAGGTAGAGCATACGATCAGTTGCTGCAAGAGGCAAAGGTTATGGTTGGTAGGTAAAGTAAAAACCTAACATATGTTAGGTGTGCATGGGGGTTAGGAAGTGCACAGTCTCTTAATGAGTTGAAACAAGCCTCCTGCAGAGAGATATAGGAAGCAGGATAGTGCAAGATTTTTCCGTGAGCAGTTGAGTTTTTCAACGAAGAAGCACAGTGGGTCGTTGCCAAATTTTGTAACAACTTACGCGAGATCAGTGTACAAACGTACGAGATGGGGGAGAATGATGATGAAATTGAAGCCATATTCCAAGAAGCTAACGTAGAGCGTTAGGTAGCACTTTGAGAGGCCTGTCATTCGATACAAGTGTTGGCTAAGACTGGTACCCTGTTGTCAGGTTGGCTATAAAGTATGAAGAATTTGATATACCAGCGGGAATACTTTGTAAGCGAGCATTTCTTCCTTCAATGTGAAGTTTTATAGATGTGGATTGTCAGGGAATGTCCAGAGGCAAGGTTGGCAACCTCATTGTTATAAATCTGGTTGGACTGTACGCATTTGACTATTCAGAGATGTCACTAAACCCACCCAAAGATGTTAACAACCATGCATGAGAAGGGCCTATTAGAAGGAGGGTGTCTGACAGCTTAACGTGTCCAGTCGTTACACCAGGAAGGAGATACACGGCTCATGTTGTCTGTAGTTCAACCATGCCCAGACGGTCAATACCTCTGTTCTATGGCGTCCGCATTGTTACTTGGTGCCAGGAATGGCTCTTAATAAAGGAAGTGTCCAGCCGTCTCAGCGTGGACCAAAGCGATGTTTTTCGGACATGGGAGATACAGAGAGCCAGGAGCTGCCGATGACATACCTCGCTCAGGCGGCCCAAGGGCTACAACTGCAGTGGATGACCGCTACCTATGGATTATGGCTCGGAGGAACCCCGACAGCAACGCCACCATGTTTATTGCTTTTCGTGCAGCCACAAGACATTGTGTTACGACTCTATCTGTGCGCACTAGGCTGCATGATGCGCAACTTCACTCCTGACATACATGGGGAGGTCCATCTTTGCAACCACTACACCATGCAGCGCGGTACAGATGGGCCCAACAACATGCCGAATGAACAGCTAAGGATTAGCATCACGTTTTCTTCACCGATGAATGTCGCATATGCCTTCAACTAGACAATCCAAAGAGATGGGTTGAGAGGCAACCCAGTCAGGCTGAAGGCCTTAGACACACCGTCCAGCGAGTGCAGCAAGGTGGAGGTTCCCTGCTGTTTTGGGATGGCATTATATGGGGCTGACATAGCCGCTGGTGGTCACGGAAGGCACCGTAACGAGTGTACGATACGTGAATGCCATCCTCCAACAGATAGTGCAACCACATCGGCAGCATATTAGCCCCGATTTGTGCACATCTTGTGAATTACTTCCTTCAGGATAATGACATCGCTCGACTGGAGTGGCCAGCATGTTCTCCAGACATGTCCTCTGTCGAACATGCCTGGAATAGATTGAAAAGGACTGTTTATGGACGACGTGATCCACCAACCACTCTAAGATTCAAATGGGTCAGAGCACTGTGGGACTTAACATGCGAGGTCATCACTCCCATAGAAATTAGAACTACTTAAACCTAACTAACCTACAGACATCACACACATCCACGCCCGAGTCAGGATTCGTACCTGCGACCGTAGCGGTCGCGCGTTTCCAGGCAGAAGCGCCTAGAACCACTCGGCCACAATGGCCGGCCCACTCTGAGGGATCTAAGTAGATCGTTATTGAGGAATGGGACAATCTGGACCAACAGTGCCTTCATGAACTTGTGGATAGTATGCCACGACGAATACAGGCATGCATCAATGCAAGAGGACGTGCTAATGGTTATAAGAGGTACCAGGGTGTACAGTAGTCTTGACCACCACCTCTGAAGGTCTCGCTGTATGGTGGTACAACATGAAATGTGTGGTCTTCATAAGCAATAAAAAGGGCGGAAAGAATTTTTATGTTGATCTCTATTCAAATTTTTCGTACAGGTTCCAGAACTCTCGGAAACGAGATTAAGCAAAACTTTTTTTGGTGTGTGTAATATGGCAGAGCTTATATAACTGTTACCAGAAGTATTTAAAGGCTAAGGTGTGGCACATTTGATACTAAGTACAGGCATGTGTATCTTTAATTTTGAGGCATGTAAATAGTAGTGACGGGTTGAGACAGACTCAAGACACCAATATTTTACAATTCCTAGGTAATGTAAAGAGATGCAATCATATTTAGGTTTGGCGAATTATTACAGCAAATTTAAAAAATGGTTTGCAAATGTGGCGAGAGAACTTACACAGCTATTAAGGAAAGACACAATGCCTGAATGGGATAAAAATGCCTGGACACATACAAAAAATTCAAAAGAGTCTTAAGATCGAGTCCAGTGTTGGCTTCTCCAAACTACAATGTATGCTTGTCCGAAGGAACAATGCTCCATACTTCTCCACAACACAGATACTGCAACTTGGTATTTTTCCCCGTGTACGGGAATAACATTAATGGGATGTATGAGTACAGATATGACACATGGACGACAACATCTCTGAAGGAACAGTACATCGTTCTCCTTCACGACACAGGTACTGTAGTTTCTCATTCGTCATTACTTCCAACAAATTGGGCCATACTGGATTTATTTCGTGAACTCCATAGTGATGGAAGCTAAATGCCAAAAGGGTAGGCTCACAGGGGCCAAATGATTGGAGTTCCATGGCAGTGGCTTAATAATTAATGGAACTGAACGACATATAATGGGTGCTACATTCCAACTGTCAGACACTGTAGTAAATACCGGTGAGAGCAACGACGTACATTTGTGACCATGAGTCTTACAATCAGAGTTACGGTTTTAGTTTTGAGTTATTTCGTGTATCCTTCGTGTACCTTTAGCGGAGGGCTGTTCTTCAGTGTGTCAAATACTACTACACTGGTTAGCACTCTAAGAACCAGTTATTTTATTTTATTTGCTGTAGTGACCTAGAGAAATTATTTTCTGACATCACATAACATGAAAATAACCTGTCAGGTCGCCTAACGTTGAGCGCCAAAATGTAGTGATCCAGAGAAATTAATTTGTGACATCAGACACCATGAAAATTACCAATCAGGTCGCCCCACGCTGGGTGCCTAAAATGTTGTGAACTGAGAGTCCTTCTCTTTTCTGTAGGACATGAAATGATGAACAGATGACAAATGAGTTGACCGACTTTAGGAGCCAACATTTAATTGATATCAATGGAAAAATGAGCGTTTGGCGTCAGTGGCCGGGAGGCCCCTCGCGGGGCAGGTCCGGCCGCCATATCGCAGGTCTTATTACATTCGGCGCCACATTGGGCGACCTGCACGCCGGATGGGGATGAAATGATGATGAACACAACACAACACCCAGTCCCTGAGCGGAGAAAATCTCCGACCCAGCCGAGAATCGAACCCGGGCCCAGAGGACGGCAATCCGTCACGCTGACCACTCAGCTACTGGGGCGGACTTTGATATCAATAATTAAATGAAATCAAACACAAATTGGGCCATACTGGATTTATTTCGTGAACTCCATAGTGATGGTAGCTAAATGTCAAAAGGGTAGGCTCGCAGGGGCTAAGTGATTGGAGTTCCATGGCAGTGGTTATATGAATGCTTATATGATTAAAATATGAAAAGAAATTTGTATATTTTCGTGCTGTTTACACAAACCAAAACAAAATTACGAATCTCGGGGCCGAATTGACTGAGTGTGGTCATGACTCAATTATTAAGGGGAAAGAGGAGGGAACTAATCGTCTCTCCAGTCTTCGTTATTGTCCGTCGTGTACTGCTGTCGGCGGCAGGCGCTGCGTCGGCTCGCCGTGTCGCCTTGAAACCGTGCGGCGCCAGTCAGCTGCCCTCATCAGCAGTCGCGGCTCTGTGGCGGGGCCCAGGTACGACCTCGGTGTTGTCTGCTCGTTGTCGGTTGCGTGGCCGAAACTGTGCTGTCACGGTGTCGGAAGGCGGATGTTGGCGATGGTGGAAGAGGGCCCGTGTCCTCCCGTTTCGGTGGTGCCTCCGAGACTCCCTCCTCGCTTCTTCTCCACCTCTCAGCTCAACTCCGAAACATTCTTCCATTCGGCGTTGTCATTGGCGGACAAAATTTCCAATGCAGCCCAATAACAGATCGCCGTTTCATTGCCACGCCTCTCCGTGCGGGGTGGAAATTTCCTATCTGACGTGGGCTGGCGTGTGAATCGTGAATCGGCATCTTCCTCACGATTTCGCATTCTGAAGATGTTTTCCTGCATTCCGAGGCGGTTGGGATAGCATCTACCCAACACTTCTTTATAACGACTCTCTCTGCATGAGGCCTACACAGATTCATGTTTGAGCTCCGTCTCAAAATCTGTCAGCATCCTGACTGTGAAGAAAAACGTCTTCTTAAGAACACTGGCTTCTTTCACACGCCTCCCTGCGCCAATTCCCCTCGCTTTCTGTGAGCTCCTCGCTGTGACCATGGGGTGCTGGAAATGTCAGCACGTTCCTGCTCTCGAAGGCACGTAAAATGACTGCTGCCAGGCCAGAAGATTTCAGATGCGTTCGCGCATACATTCTTGGCGTTCCGTTCTAATGTCGGCTTCTCGTTTTCAGACGGGCCCTTCGCACAGTGTCCCTCCTTGAGCGAGGCGAGGGTGTGCACTCGGCTTCCCGCTGTGTCTTTGCAGAATGACTGCAGTGTCCTCAGGGGCTCGCTCCAGGCCTTCCAGCTCCCTCCTCCTCCTCGCCCTCTTTCCGTAGGTTGGCGAAAGTGGCCGCAGTCGGACGTATTACATTACTTATCTATTTTTTTTTTCAGATTTACCGCAGTGGCTGGCTATTGAATTCTGCCTGGTTTTTGTGCCGCCCACATAAAGTAACTGTCTTGCAGATCCTCTACTCTTCTTTCGGTACAGTTGTTGGGCTAAACAAAACGGTATTTTTTTGGCTCGCTGTTTTGTGTTTGCCCGTAACTATAAACAAATTTATGTCTCGTGAACTTTGAATCGTTTTATATTTTACATTTTCAGTGATTGGATATAACACATTCCTCCAAAATACGAAACGATGATATTTAGTGCACGCTTGAATTAAATCAGATTTGTGTTGTTTTATGTCTCCTGACAGCCTTCCAGATGGATCCCGAGTGTGTTAACTGTTCGTACGTAATGTAGTAGGGCGGAGTAAAGAAAGTCCGATACAATTGTAAATGACGTAATAAGGCACTTGTATTCTCCAATTAAGGAGTTAGTGCTCTCCCTGTTCCACTAGGGGATAGGGTGTGCATTTCTCTCTCTGGGTCCGGAGAGCCTTCGTTATCATCGTCGGTAATCTTGTACGTCGCCACTGAAAGGAAAAACTGCTTATACTTCGTTTCATTCTCTCGATTCATGTTTTGAAAATTCTCTATTTAAAGCAGATAAATATGTAACTTCATCCTGTTATTATTAATGCTTACGTTATGCCTGAATCAGCTGCACCACAACTCCATGTTTACTTGCCCACACTTTCTAAAGTGGGCACCTCAGTCTTGTTGCAACCCTTGTTCACAGTATGAGCAGCCCTTAGCGCCTCGCCATCTCACAAGTGTTCATGAAGTCGCCTTTCCGGCTTAGATCTTTTTTAATATGTGACTTGTAAGTACTGCATCTTTTCGAGCCAGTACAAACTTTAATTTCATTAATGTACTATATACCTAATGTTTTAGTACAGTTAGTCTAATTCTGAAGACGACGCTCATAGTAGCGTCGAAACCAGGTCAATTTTGATTTAATATTTGTGACCGAGGGCTTATTTGTTACAATATAATTCTGACACGGTCATTAAACCTTAGCAGCTATGTTCAAAGTTCTACTTTTTTTTGTTTGTCCCGTTAGCAGAATCAGGGTAAGGAATTTCTTGATGTCGTCTTTTATAACAAGTGGCCACCTGAGTCCGTTAGGTGATATTTTACGTTTCACTGAGGTTTGAACATGACAGCTGCATAGCCCCTTGCAAAACAATGAAACAGTTTGTCATCTGACATCAGGTTAGTCACAGAGGCTACATTCACATTGTGCTGGAAAAGTACAGATACCAAGGTGACCTCCACGTGATTGCACTTGACAATATTTCCGCCTTACGCTTGTTTACAGGTCTAAATTGTAACTATAAATTCATTCTTTCATATGGTCATCTGGAGCTTCATTCTCACTAGAAACATTTGAACTCACATTAGCAAAAACCTCATAAAGTATATTAGAGTCGTTCACTTGCTTGCGTTTTCCAAATCGGGCCATGTCTAAAACCAGGAGGAACTTCGAAACGGATATAGTAACTGTTTGAAATATCAAAATAAACTCACAATGGTAAATCAGCAAAAGATACGCGAAGGCAAACACGTTTCCTATTTAGCCTACGGGTGCAAACACCGAACTCGACGAAGTCTACAGACAGAGTTCAGCAAACACGAGTTATCCCACTATCCATCCGCAAACGATGGCGCGTGAAACACGAGTAGACTCGGGATCCGTCCGGAGTGTGTTAACTGTTCGTACGTAATGTTGTAGGGCGGAATAAAGGAAGTCCGATAAAAATGTAAATTTAGTAATAAGGCACGTGTATTCTATAATTAAGGAATTGCAAAACTCAGAGTGCCGCGCTCCAGACCCAGTGTTAGTTGTTAGAACGAGCATCGTTGGTTTCTTACAGAAAAAAAAAAGTGAAGAGAGGCTACGGCAGGCACTTATTTCCATTTTCGTGTATTTCCTTTGTTTTTGTCTTCTGCTTGGTTCTCGTGATACATCGAAAGAGTTATTTGACATTGTGTCTTATAAATTTACTTCTTTGTGGAACTTTGTTTCTGACTGTGTCAAGCAATTGTCATTAATGTAATTGGTGTTTCCATTTTTCTGATACTTTGTATTCATACATTTGTAAACATGTCATCTAAAAATTCTGTTTGAACGAAAGAGTGTTAAGTGGTAATTTTATACGAACCAGTAAGCAGATGTTCCTGGAATTTTAAAAGTGGAATATTAAGGCGAGATGTATTCAGCTACAGACACATATCGATAGGTCGACAGAGAGAAGCAACAAGAAAATGTCGAGAGCGAGAACAAGGAGAAGACAGTCGTGGTGCGTCAGTACGAGAGTACTGAATGTTCTTAGCCGACGTAAAATATGCAATAATTATTCAACCACTGATACTCTTTAGCGATAACAGTGTGTAACATAGATCAGGAACTAATAACTCTACCTGCCGCGTTGCTTACTAGTCGGAACTGATACTCAACACATTAACCTTAAAAACTATGCTGTGCAGACCGCCGTGCTGTGTGAATGCTCTAGTGCATAGCTTTGATTCTGAACAGCACTAAATTAAACAGAAATGTGATAACGCACTTCGTTATCGTTAACTGATATCAAGGACTTTTAATTTGGAATGTGTGGTGTGCCGATTGCCATGCGAGTGATGTGAGTGTTCGGTGACTATTGTGGACAGAATGAACTGTTTGATGCATACCGCGGACTTTTAATTGAAATTTGAACTTTCTTATTGCGGGCGCTTGTACAGTGTAATATGCCTAGCCGTGATATAATGGAAACCTGTAAACATGAAACTGTGACTAGTAACAGCTAACAAACACTTGACGTCGGAATATGTATGCCTTAATTGAATGAGTCGTGGCTCACATTAGACACTGCATGTAAATGCGGTAAAAGAGATAATAGTATACAAATCGCGCATTCCACATGCATTCACAATGGACGGCTGCGGCCTAAAGGAACAGCAAGACGATGATAACTGCTGTACTGCACCCTCAAGGATTATGGTACAACGACGCGGACGTCGACGGCTCGCCAATAGCACCAATGGACAGGAGACTATTTTGAAAAACATTAATAAAAAACTCAGCATTCCTGAACAATTTCTGTAAACAAAACTGCAAAGAATTTTAGCAAAGTTAATGGTAGTTTCTCATTGTCACTGATTTTACCTAACTCTAACTTCTACATTAAACTGCATTTTTTTAATTTGTAACATGCAGAGTTATAATTAAAAGTTGCTTCGTACAATAAACCATTTCTTGCTATAGGCATTATAGTTCCGAAAACCCAAAAACTTCCGACACTGTCTTTGTTATTACAAATCACGGGTATTATTAGGGAGCCCAAAGTTATACAGTCCTTACTGAAGACATTCAACAGCCTAGACCGCATAAATATTTCTTTATTTAAGACAACCGGTTTCTACAGATTTTGCTATCACCTCCAGGTCTTAAAAAATCTATTTGTTATGAAAATGGTTCATTTTGCGTTGAACCTCAAGCCAAACTGTCATGTGGATAAAAATCAGCACGTAATAAAACATAACAACGAGGTCTGTCGAAACCAGTTGTCTTAGACAAAGAAATATTTAAACGATCTACGCCGTTGAAGGTTTTTAGCAAGCAGACAAGTCGGCCCTAGAGACTTCTCAAAATGAAAAAAACTATAGTATTTATTTTTCATTTGCTCTGTAATAGCGTATGAATATCTACTCATGTTGTTTCTTAGTGTTGTTTTCATATTTGCGTGTCCCTTTGTTGTCGCGCCAATTCCCATGTGGAATGTCGAGCAAATACGTGCGTTGTGCAGTGCCCACCATAGTATTAGCAAACAGCAGCCCACGACCACGTGTTCAGTGTGTTTGTTGAAAATTTTTTTAGGGTGTCACATTCTTAGTTTGCAGATGGCTCAATACGCATTAGCCAGCCGCGGTGGTCTAGCGGTTCTAGGCGCTCAGTCCGGATCTGCGCGACTGCTAGAGTCGCAGGTTCGAATCCTGCCTCGGGGTGGATGTGTGTGATGTCCTTAGGTTAGTTAGATTTAAGTAGTTCTAAGTTCTAGGGGACCGATGACCATAGATGTTAAGTCCCATAGTGCTCAGAGCCATTTGAACCATTTTTGAATACGCATTATGTTATAGTATTATGAACAATGCTTGCAAGCAAGAAAGCAAGTGCGCGAGCTTGTGTGTGTGTGTGTGTGTGTTTGTAATGTTCAGTTATTCCTGGGAAAACTGAAACTCTCTTGCTTCCAGTTACCTCAAAGCGTATGTACGTGGGACACGTCAGAGGAGGCACAACAAAGTTTCTCAATGTTTGTTAGATGAGCGCGCACATTTATAGTTACATTAATATACGAGGGGGTCCAAGGTCATCACATATGGCGTCGAGAAGTGACAGTACAGGATAGTGTCTAGATTGAATCTGGCAGTTTCAAGTCGCAGTTCGAAATGTAGTTGGTGGAGTAATTTGTTGTGTTCGTTTTATTGTATCTACGAAACAATGATTAGAGAAGAAGACCGGGTAGCTATCTTCCTAACGTCGAGAAGCAAACTGATGGGAGTTAAAGAAACGGAACCTGCTATGAAAAATGTAGCAAAAGGGGCAGCCATTAAATTAGGACCATGTGTCACAAGGAAGTAGATGTAAAGGGAGGAGTAAAAAGTATCTTTGAATTGAAGTTACTGAAAATAGAGGAAGTGTAGATAAACAAGAAGGGAAAATAGAAAAAAAGCAGGAATATAAGAAAGAAATACGAAGAGCATTGAGTGGCAAGGAGAAAAGGAAGGCAAGAGATTACGGCAAAGCTTACAGGAATCTAAGCTGGAGTTGGAAGCAAAGTTTGAAAAGAAAATTTCTCATGTCAATTTAGAGATAAATATGGATTTTGAGAAGTTCAAAGGTGATATCAAAGAAACTCATAAAGCAGCAGAGTTGGAAATAAGTAAAATACGAAAGAAATAAGAGAATACCATAAAGGAAAGAGTGCAATGGTTGAAAAGTCGTAAAAGCCCAAGCTAATGAGTGTAAACAGGGAATGACGGAAGTGAAAGGCTATTGTGATCAACTATTCGGGGAATGTAGTTGGAAGACTAAAGCAGAATTGGAAGAGATAAAAGATACCACTTCTTGGGTTAAAATAGTGGAAGAAATCTCAAAAGGCCAGGACTGGATAAAACTTGTATAGCATCCTCGATGCTAATGCAGATAGGTGATAATAGTAGTCATAAGAATATAGTGTTAGATGCATCCTGTTTGTTTTATAAATAGCTTGAGGAGTCAGTTTATTGCAGACTGGATAGAGAAAGATATACTTATGAAGGCAAGAGCTTGTCTAAAAGTGGAAGTTTGGATTGGGGAGCAGATGCACCAGATAGACCTTTGAAGGATTTGTATCAACATTTCTCGGAGGGCACTTGATCACAGAAAAACAGATTGATGTTTTAGAGGGTTTTAGGAAAGCTCCGTAGTGTGACAAGAGAAATAAGGAGAATCTGGAAGATTACTGTGAGTGGTGGAGCTGAAAGTTGAAAAATTAAAATAGACCGAGGAGTGAAACTGATACAATAGATATATTAATTGGCAAGTAGCCTCGTAATAAGAAATTTTGGTTTATACGACATAATAATAACGTTAATAACTTCCTTATTAGAGTTAGGGATTTAGATATTTGGCAAACACGTTGTTCACGACATGAAAACAGAGCTGCCGAGTTGAATCATAAGAACAGGGATCACATAGGGTGTACCAGATAAATCTTAGAGGTAGAGGAGGAAGAGGTTGTTTGTGTTTATTAATAAAGGTCATTATAGAATAGGAGAGTCCAGAATGGAAAACAGACGCCCAAAACTCATGCAGGGGTAGGTCAAAGTTTCAGGCCTACCAGTGTTAGAAGTTGCATGGTAAGGCAGGAATTTTAGTAGCTTGTACTGCTAGTGATACTAAATATGGTGACAGAATGAGTAAAATCCAATACCTGCTGAATGCAGAGACTGTGCCTGGGATTAATTACAGAAGTAATGTGGAATCAGTTGGGTCATTGCGGAAACGTTTTCACAAGTGTATGATGGAGTTAGAAAGAGGATGCATTGCAACAAGAGAAGGACAGTGATGAGAAAGATGAAATGACACGAGGGGATACATTTCTTTTGCGTAATAACATGCAGAAAAAATAAAAGGAAGAAAAGGACACAATTCTGGAACTAATGAGGGAACAGTATCACAGGTTTTTCAACCATAAAATAGATGCGTATGTTGGGGATAACGTTAATGTTTCCGTTATTGGCAAAGACAGATGTTGGGGACTTGCAATGAGAAAGAAGTGTGTTTGCAGTTCATAAGGAGTCAAAGGAAGATAGAAATCAAAAATGAAGTTGCAATGCTTGACCACATGGCGATACTGTGTAGGAGTTATTACGTGACGTGACTAACGTTGCTGACATTAGAAGTAAACAACCTCTTGGGAAAAATGATAGAGAAGAGATTGCCCTTTAGGACACTGATAGTCCAATGTCTGCTGACAGATTTTTACGCCGTGTTAAGACCTCGCTCGGCTGTGGTTGTTTCAAATCCGCGCCACCGGCACGACTTGATGGCCGACCAACGCCATGGCGGCGCTGCGTTGCGGACGTCGTGACACAGGTGCCACCGCCAGATCCGGTGGAGAAAAGATAGAGCGGAAGGGAGGATGGTGGGTCGGGAGGGGGGGGGGTGTTCTTGTGTTGGAGAACTAGCAGGCAACAAAGGACAGGCAGACACCAAGACAGGAAACTGCTGTTGGATCTGACTGCACGCCGTGGCTGCCGTGGTGGGACAGCTGCTACAAGGGAGCAGCGAACTGGCCCAATACTTACTGTACGGCGAGGCCGGGCGCAGTTTGCTTTAGGACTAAGTGGCTGGTTTTTTCCGCAAACAGACACTAGAGTCAGTGAATATGCCTGTATGAGTGTGCTGAAACTCGGTGCTGTTCTCTGCTGCTTGGGCTCTACATATTTTGTAATAAGTTAGTTGTCGGCTGTTGTACGCCCTGAATTTAATTCAGCCTGATCAGCACACATCATATTAACAGCGTTCCTTGCTTTATTTGTGTCTGCGTGTCTGCACTATCCAGAGGCAACATTCAAAGTTGTCAGCTGCTGTTCGTTTGGCTCCTTTCAGTCTTATGTCATTTGAGCTTTCCCTCATGTTTTCTGTAACCAAACCGCGCTGTATTTGACTACCAGGCGTCGCTTTAATTTTGTGGACGATTTTGTAGCACTGCGGCTGTATTAATGAAGTATCGACAAGGTGCGCATTTCTCCCACAGGTCCAATAGATATGTTCCTGCGTAGGCAGATTTTGTTTATCTAGATTATTGTGTAATTCCTTTTAAAATTATGGTTTATTTCATTTCAAAATTTTATCTGGAATTTACTCCTTTCACAATAAGTTTCGTGCGTGATGAAAATTACTGACACATTTGCGAGCAAGTTGTAACAGAATATTTAACGGTTCCTCATTTGGTTAAGCTTGTGCTATTTCGTTTGTAGCCTTTTATAAATTCCTTGCACAGACAGACTCATCTGCGGCTCTTGTATTGTTTTCCGAAATTATTTTGTGGAGCTTGAAGTAAATTAGTTAGCCATTTGTTGCCGTGGATTTAATGAGGTAGATTGTTCTGTTTTAATCTACCACATTGTGACTTGTTGCCTATTAGTTAATTAGTTCTCTTTCTGCAAGTGCAACTCTCTTAAAATTTACTATCGAATTCCGTCAGCTTGTTAGTGACCGGTTCCTCTCTAATAGAACGCGTCGTGGGTTAACAGGTGAAACTGTACAGCATACCGATGAGACTTTAGAAGAGTATTTGCGTAAAATAAAGAGAGGTAGTTGGCGTCTGTCTCTGTTTCTGAGAAAGAGATTGTAAAAAATAATCCAGACGGTGCTGGTCCTGAGTACAGGATGCGAGTGATGTTTAGCGCACGTCAGAGTAATTTTGTTCAGTTGGTGCAACAGTTTACGGCGATTAGGGAAGGTGATACGAAACGTGTTGGTGGGAGCAAGGTGAGAGTGGAATGGGAAAACTATAAATCGCTATTGGATGATACACAGCAGAGAGAGGAACCGTAACGTTATGTATGTAATCGTCTGGAACTTTTGGCCAGGAACTGTCCTAAAAAGCAGAGGGAAATAAAAGAGATGACGTCAGAGGAAGCGTCCGCCGCGGCTAGTCCCACGCTGTTATAACTGTGCCGTTCGCAGTAGGATTTCCTTTTGTCTGCGTCGTGAGTGAGGCTGTCTGTGCTCTTCTGTACACAGACACGTCTTCGAACTTGATAACGATATTTGTAAATTTGGCTCGCTAGCAGTGAGGAAGTGAATGAGTAGTAGATCTGCGCGTAATTTCAGTGAAATGTTATTGGCAGCGTTACACGTATTGCTGCGCATTCAAAGGTTTACCTAGTCTTTTGCTTGTTCAAATGAGTTAGCGAGCGGATTTCCTTAGTCACGTGTGCTTAGGGCTGGATTAGTGCGATAAGAAGTTTTCATTTCATGTTGAGCCACATTCGGATTTTGAATTTTGTAAACATGGGGTACAGGAAGGTACAAGTAAGATGGTTTGCCAGCACTGATGATGGTGCGAAGGGCTTTGAAATGCGTCATTTAAGCCAGTAACAACTCGAGAAAACAGAATAACTGTGCCAATAATTTTGTGATATTCTTATAAATGGTTCAAATGGCTCTGAGCACTATGAGACTTAACATCTGAGGTCATCAGTCCCCTAGAACTCAGAACTACTTGAATCTAACTAAGCTAAGGACTCCACACACATCCATGCGCGAGACAGTACATGAACCTGCGACCATATTGGTCGCGCGGTTCCAGATATTCTTATAAATAGGCTAATGCTGGCAAAGTGTGATGAGTACAAAACAGAACCGACTGATAGTACCACAGGAAGACAGTCCCCGTACCGCCTCTCCTCACTACACATGAAACAACTGAGGACGGCTATCGATCAGATCTTGAGCGATGGACCATCTCATTCACACTTGGGCTCGCCTATTTTCTTAATTCGGAAGCCACCGGGAACAGTTAGGCCAGTGGTTCACTACCGAGAGCTTAATAAGGAAATAGTTTTACATTCTGTGCCTTTGGCACATCTACACTCGTGTTTTACATGGTTCCAGAAGGCCAAGACGTTAACGACTTTTGATCTTAACAATGCGTATTTCCTATTGACTCCTTCAGAGGAATATGTCTGAATTTTGGTAGTCTAAGGAAGGCAGGATTCGGTTTGTGGACGGGGCCGTAATCAGTTACTATTGTTCGCCTTCTGCAGTTACACAAAATTTATTTTAAACCAGTAATTCCACACTCAACAAGAAATAAAAAATACCACACCTTATTAATGAAGAACTAGACAACTGTGTAAATAACAGTGTTTTCAGTGAGTTACAATTTAGCAAATCACCGTTAAATACAGATGCAGAAGATGTTGTTTTCAAAGCAAGCCACTGTGATCGGGGCAGTAGACCTTACATGCCAGGAATGGCAATAAATTTAGAATTGTTTGATACCCGCTGAAACTTACAAATTACAGCCATTGAAATATTATAGGCTAGTCGCCACAAACACAGCAGAAGTCATCATACGCCAGGAATAGCAGTAAATAAGGTTATAAGGCTTACTGCGTAAATACAAATACCAAATTAGAATGTTAAGGCAAGCGACCACAATCACGGCTAAAGGCCTTACACGCCAGGAAAGGCAATAATATATAAAAGGTTAAAAACCTCCTGTAAAACAATAAATACAATAGCAAAGGTTAATTTAAAAAACAAGCAACTGATCACCAAACGGGTAAAATAAGATGATGGTGAACTTTATAACACAACCCTTAACATCCAGTGAACACTACACTGCTAAATTTATTCCAAAAGGCCACCAGAACTATTAACTGGACATATATAACCTTTAGTGTATGCATTACAATGTATTGTTATAAATAATACAATAATAAACACAAGGACCGGTACGTAAGTTACTTAAGGGGTACTGAGGCAGATTAAACCTACTTACGGCGTAGGCTGAAGGAGAGTTACACTGAACTACTGGCCATCAGACCTCCTTTTAGAACACACATGTCTTACAAGAGCTAGGGGGCCGCAGACGGTGCTCCAGGAATCAACGTCTGACAACGTCCGACAACAAACACCTCCGCGAGCGATGAAATAGGCAGCCAAGAGTATCATTCATTTCACAAGATAGTAACACAGGCTAGTGGCAGTCTAACGAATGATTAATGATAATCTTGCTGAAGCAACCTGACATCCGATAAACCAAATGCCACAATGGAATAATACGCCACAGCCGAAACCGGCAGTCTGCACTACGTCCCCAGAATACTGTGTTTAGAGCGCCCAGAACGAGAAAGGAATCATTATCACCAGAGTAGAAGAATTACCAACCGGCCTGCAATCAAGAAAGCTGTCAAAACTACACGCTTTACGGGACAGCAGCGGCAAGGCGAGGAAACGTACACTGCCGTTACATACACTAATCCCTATGGCGGGTAACTGGGGGTTAGAGGCTACTAGGCAAGAAAATTTACCGCAGGTTGAACTTTCGTAACAAGTTGAACGCAGTAAATAGTAATAAGAAGTCGAGAAAAGCTAATCAGATCACCTTCCCCAAGCACTCCATTTGCGGTTCTTCGCCTCGGCGACACTACTAGCAGCAACACGAACCCAAGTCACTGGAGAATCGCGAGATATCACAGTGGTGGAGGTCTCTCTACTTGGATTGAAATATACTCAAAGCTCGCTGGATGTGGTCGTACACCCTCGTGACCAGAGCCCGTCCATCCGGCAGTCCACTCATGCCGCCAGCAGTCCCGGGGTGTTCTGGCACTGCGTGGACCTGGATCCTCCTGAGCCCTCAACCGAACTGTCCCACTCACACGGCGGGAAATACCACTATGTTGCCCCAAAGTTAGGGCAATATTTACTACATATCGATAATCGCCACTGCTGCCACTAGCGAACAGGCAAGGCTTGCGAAATCGAGTGGTGCCAGCAAACCCGAGAAGAAGACAAACAACCGCAACGATGCCAACTAAACGTTACCATCTGGCCTCCAATAGTTGGTGGAAACCTACAAACAGCACCAACGCGAGGCGCAGCACGGCTCAATGTGAGTTATGCGTTTCGTAATCGACTCGAATTTGTATAAGTACAATTGTGTACTATCTGGCTTGTCCACGAGTCACTGGTGTTATCTGATTTGAAGTTCAGTTGCGTCTATCATTATCAAGAAGTTTTGATCATCTTCAAGGACATGTAGCACTTGTTAGGGAAATACTAAAGCGATTACGTGAAGAAGGTTTTAGTGTTTGAGCCGCGCGCGGCTCGTGTTCATGCCATTTTTTGTTTGTCATTTTCTTTTACGGTACTCCCACCTCGTTTTCTTGTTCCATTTACTGGCGTCACTAACTTCTGCCTTACTTGCCTGTTAGTGGCAGCAGCAGCGCTTATCGATAAATACACTTCGTACCATCTTTGGAGCGACCGATAATATTTATGGGTCGTTGTGTGTCTGGAAGTCAGTTCGAGACGGACCAGGAGTGCAGTCTGGTACGGAGCAACGTCGGGAACGGAGCGCCAGTGACGTGCAGACAGACAGTACTTCCCGACCGCTGGAGACACACATGCACTGTCTGACGGAAGGAGACTGTTGGTGGCTCGTACGGTCGGTCGTTTCATTGGCCGACGCTTATTGGGTCCTTTGATCGTTTATGGGCATAGGGAGTCGGCCGGTTGGCACAGAGCAGCGAGGAGGTCCCTGTCGCGCAGAGTCGTGCCGGAGCCGCTGGTGGAGTGCATTAACGGTTGGAGTTGTGAGGCGCTTCTTGCAAGGGTTACGAAGTTCGTCGCCCACCGATCTTGGACTCTGGGGTGGAGCGCACGAGCGGTTGGAGTTGTGAGGCGTTTCTTGCAAGGGTTACGAAGTTCGTCGCCCACCGATCTCGGATTCTGGGGTGGAGTGCACGTGCGGTTGGAGTTGTGAGCCGCTTCTTGCAAGGGTTACGAAGTTCGTCGCCCACCGATCTCGGACTCTGAAGTTGAGTGCTCACTTAACCTAGTGTCAAGCATCAACTGCTATCACTTCTCTTCGTTTGATGCTGATTGTTGCTTTCTGCGAGATTCCTGCGAGCAACAACGTACGTGCATTGAAGTCGGCTAGAATTACAGCCGTTTTCTTGGATACGGTTTAACTTAATTTAATTCACCCCTTCATTAATGAAATGCACCAGCAGTATCTTCTGCCTAGTGGCCGTTAACGTTCCGGTTAACTGCCCTGGGCGTTGGCATAGTTTTGGGCAGTGTACTTTCCTCGTCGTGTTGTTGCTGTCCAGCACGGCGTGTTGTTCGACAGCTGAGGTGTGTTGGTAGTTTTGGGCGTTTATTCTGACTCGGCTGGATTCGGTACCAGTATCCAGAATGTTGTACCATTGACGTCTTGTTGTCGTTTTGCTCGTTGGGCGGAGCAGAACAGATTTTATTGGTTGGTTTGTTGGCTGGCCTTCGGTTGCGTTGCGTTCCTATTAAGAGGTCTGGCTGCCCGTCTCACCTAAACGTGTGTTAGTCTTACTTCGCAATCCGACCCTAGGAACCTTCTGAGCGCCGCTATTTGTGTTCTACATAGTGATTTCCTTTTAGTCTTAAGTACTTTGTGTGACCTTCAGCCGAATTTTAACTTATTAAAATTGTAAACTTTTTTCTCTTTCGGCCTTTGCCATAAAATTGTTTTGACATGGTGTGTGACTTTCAGTCGAGTTTTAATCTCACTTAAAGTAAAAATTTAAAATCTTGATCTTGCCTTAAGTCATAACACTGTTAGTCTTTAGTATGAGGCCTTCAGCCGAGTTTGCATGAAATGTTTAAGCTAAGGCCCACAGCCTGTTAAATTGAAAGCCCTTTTTTCTAGGCTTTAAGCCGTTAAATGGTTTGGTTGATATACGGCCTTCAGCCGGGTTTCAGCCTATTTAGAATTAACATTAATAATCTTTCTTTAATCTTGGTTTTGGCCTTAAGCCGTAGCATAGTTCTTGCTTAATATGTGGCCTTGAGCGCATTTTTATTGAAGTAACAAAATTCTTTTGAAAGAAGTGAAACTTCCAGAAGAACTCCTGTACCTCAATTCCTTGCTTAGACCTT
Source organism: Schistocerca piceifrons (assembly GCF_021461385.2). NCBI lineage: Eukaryota > Metazoa > Arthropoda > Insecta > Orthoptera > Acrididae > Schistocerca > Schistocerca piceifrons. The sequence continues at coordinate 244,339,433 of NC_060144.1, forward strand.
AGGCCCTGGATTTTCGTATGTGGATTTCAGCCGATTTAAATCAAATCAGAGGAGCTCTTTCGTTAAAACCTCGAGAGCTTTTAATTCTTGCTTATGTTATTGTGTGTTTTAATTAATAACATTTGTATGTTGACAGCAATTTATTTTGGCCTCTTTCCACAAATATAACCTCACCCGCTCTGTCCTGCTAGTTCAGAGATTTCAGTGTTGAACACTCTAAGGTTAAATTTACCCAGTCCGTAATTTCTTTTGTCACCGACTGTCGTTAGCATTGATCAAACACGAACCGAGTATACCCATGCATGTCGTACATCCAAAAAAGTCAAAGGGGTCGCCAGTTTTGTAGACATGATCAATTTATTCAGAAATTTTGTCCTTAGTTTTGCGCAGCTGGCGACCCCTTTCAGCGAGTTGCACAAAAGGGGAAAAGGTTTGGTTGGGATCCCTCTAAACATGCAGCTTTAAAAAGTCTCAGGAATGCACTGGCAAGTGTGGCACCAATACCTGATTTCGAGAGGGGATTTATCGTGCAGCGGCATCGGCCACTCAGATGTCCGCTGTTTCGCTTGAGGCATATCCTCGCGGAAGGAAGGCAGTGGCGTTTGCATCTCTTAGTCTTTCACCAGTGGAAGTTAAGTACTCGTTATACGAACTTGAAGCTTTAGCTGTTTCGTTTGCTTTAGAGAAATTTAAAATGCATGTGGAACACAGAACATTGCAATAAGAGAAAGATAACTACGCTCTCATCTGGGTTCTCGCACAACCGAGGCACACAGAGCGTATCGCCCAGTGGGCTGTAAAGATATACACCTATCAATTCAAGGTTAAACAAGGTAGAGAATCTGAGAAGGTGATTGTGAAAGATGGGAGCTATACATTTGGTGATGATAATGAGTGTCGATGAGTTAGTGGAGGTCATTAGTGTTGAATGCGATGATGTGGTATGCCCTATTCTGTCCGGATTACCCCTCCTTTCTCGGGACATTTCGCAACACCAGCATACAGATAACGAGTTGGTGCCCATTAACGCACGTTTGCGGCATGGCAGAACATCAACGGAACATCAGAGGAAATGTCCTATGATGTGCTGCTCGAGGTCGCAAAGACGACAAGGTCGTTTTGTCATCGGAGCTAGTGCCATGCGTATTGAATATTTCCACGAAACGCCGTTGGGAGAACTGAGACGTGCACGGATCGCGTTTATCCTATTTATCGTTTGTCATCTTCTATTATGGTACTGCCGCCTCGTTTTCTTATTCCATTTACTGGCGTCACTAACTTCCTGCCTTGCTTGCCCATGAGCGGCAGCAGCAGCGCTTATCGTTAAGTCCTCTGCCGTATCTTCTCTGGAGCGACCGATAGTATTTCCAGGTTGTTGTGAGTGTGGCAGTCAGTTGAACATATACCAGCAGTGGAGTTGGGACGCAGCAGCAGCGAAGTCAATGACAAAGCAACGGTGAGGCGCGGACAGCCAGTACTCGCCGACTGATGGCTACACACATGCACTGTCCGACACAAGGAAATTGGAGCGGGACGAGCGTTGGTTGGTCGTCTCATCGGCCGACGTATATTTGGTCCTATACTGTTTCCAAGCCTGGGCAATTGGCTGGTTGGCGTGGAGCAGTGAGGAAGTCTCCGTGGTACGTGTCTGGCCGGGCCGCTGGTGGTGTCCACACGCGGTAGGAGTGTGAGGGGCTGTTCCCATTACTACGAGGTCCATGACTCGCTGATCCCGGACTCAAAAATTATCTTGTCGGTGGGTCCGTTGACGGTCTGTCGGTTGGATTGGCGTCGGATCGACAATGGTTGGGCCGACTGCTTGTCTCACGTAAGCGAACGTTGGTGTTTGAATTCCAGGCCTACCCTTGGAACTTCTAAGCGCCCTTGGGTGTACTGCCTTTTCCTGTTTGTTCTTGTTGTTTGTACTTGTATGGCTTCTAGCAGATTTTTAGATTAAGGTTGTTTTGTCTTTAAGGAATCAGATGGTTTGGGCCTTCAGTCTGATTTAAGAACTGTTTGACGTCAAGCCTTCGGCATTTTTTTAAAATTAGTGTTATTGACCCTTAAGTGTTGGGTCTTCAGCCGATTTTGAATTCAAGTTGTTTTGCTCTTAAAGTGTCAGATTCTTGAGTCCTTTAGTCGATTCTGAATTAAAGTTGTTCTGCTCTTAAGGCGTTAGATGATTTAGCCTTCAGCCTAATTTAAGATCTGTTATTAGTGAAGCCTTTCACATTTTTATAATTAATGTTATTGAGTCTTCAGTGTTGGGCCTTCAGCCGATTTTGAATTTAAGTTGTTTGCTCTTAAAGTGTCAGATTCTTTGGCCATTCAGCCTATTTAAGGAACTGTTTTAAGATAAAGCTTTTTCCTCTAAAATTTCTGATTTTGGTTGAGCTTAAAGTTATTTGCTTTCAACTGTTTTTAAATTAAAGTGGTCTTGCCCTTAAGGCATGAGATGGTACAGCGCATTCAGCCGCTAATTAAGTTACAACACTAAAACTGTGTGTGTGTTTTTTTTAAATTTTTCTTGGGTCTTGTAATGTATGATCAAATAAAAGGTTGTATGTTCGAGTGTAACTGACAGCCGCCTATTTTGGCCCCTTTCCGCAACTTAAACTACCTGACCTGTCCTGCCGGTTGTTTTAAAATTAGGACGAAAATTCGGGAGATGCTTCTCTGTAAAAGTACGTATAAGCAGATTCAGGAGTTAGTTCAAGAATGCAATACATGTGACATCAGTAAACTGGTTGCGAACTCCCAGCAGGGGTTGTTATCCTCGAACCTGGAATTGGCTTCCTTGAGTAAGATCTATATTGATTACGTTGGCCTTTTTCCTAGATCCAACAAGAGGGATTCGGTCCACGCTCGCGTATGTAGACATGTGTACAAACTTTTGCTGGTTACTCCCAACGAGGAACGTTAATGCACCAGCGACAGTAAAATGTTTGAAGAGTATTTTCTGTATCTTTGGCCTCTGTAGGGCTGTGGAATCAGATTACGGAACTGTTTTTACCTCTGCGACATTCAGGGATTTTTGTTTGGAGATGATACTAGCTCACACGCTACTACTCTTCATTACCCAAACACATCGTTCGCTGAGAGAGTTGACAGCAATGTAAGGGCAGCTTACATCGCCCTCCGTCGTGATGATTACTCTAAGTTGGACACATCACTGTGCTGGCTAAGCTATGCCTTTAACACTGCAGACCACAATGCGCATAAAGAAACACCAGCTAATCTCATGTTTCTATTTAAACCGAATTATCTCTTCTCCGACCTGTGGACTATAGATGATTTATTACCGGAGGGATTGACAATGTGCAAATTTACAAGACGTGGAAATGAGCTAAGAAAAATTAACGTTTAGTCACTCACTCAGAATTACAGTTAAAAGTTGTTGCTTTCATTAAATCATTTCTTAATGTAGATGTTATAATTCTGCAAACCCATAAACTTCTAACACTCTCATTTTTAAAAAAATAACTGTTATTATTATTAGTGAGATGAAAGTTATTAATTATTCATTTTTATGGGCTCTTTAATCGCTTATGAATATTTATTCGTGTCGTTTGCTACTTCTATTTTCTTTATTTACATGTTCCTTTGTTTTTACGCCCTTTCTCATTTGGATTATTATCTGATGTTGATAAAATATCAGCCAACCACGATGTATGCAGTGTGTTTGGTAAATTACTTTGTCAGGGAAAAACATTTTGTTTTGGGAGATGGATTAATAATTATCTTGTTATCGTTTCATCAGCATTACGTGTATTTGCCAGGTTGTGTGTGACTTCGTAATATTCACTTAATGCTGGGAAAAGTTAAATACTGCCGCTTCCATTACCTCAAAAGTCATGAACGTGTGAAGTCAGGGGTGCCACATCACTGTTCCTCCATTTTTATTAGATGAGGACAGTGATTTCTGGTTACATTATCATTCAAGGGGGTCGTGTTTCATCTCATCCTGATACCATAGTGAGTGATAAAGGATGGTAGTAATTCTATGTTTTCGAGGGTCTTAGTGTGTGTAACACAATAAACTGGTAGCCAAGGTCGCAGGAATTATTTTTATTCCATGATTACCGGTTTCGGCGTAACTAAAGCCGCCATTAATCGGATCTTATGACACATACAAGTTACAACATCAAGGCAAACAATGATATTAATAATAGTTGCCTATAACACCCAAGCCTTACAAAATTGTTATGAGCAGCACATAGGGGTGGAGACACTTAACATTTATGTCATCTCTCTTGGACGCCTATGTGCTAATCACGACAATTTTGTAAGACCTGCATGTTATAGGCCCTTATTAATATCATCATTGCTTGCCTTGTTGTTGTAACCTGCATGTATCCTAAGATCCGATGATGGCGGCTTTTGTTTTGCCGAAACCGGTAATGATGGAGTAAAAAGAATTCCTGCGATCTTGGCTACCAGTTTATTGTGTTACAAGCATCTAGATCGCTCCCACATGAGTACAATGTGCTCCCTACAAAGGCCTTAATGTATGCCGGCTAGTTAGTAATGAGACCGGAATTTCGACGTAAAAAGTGTGAAAGGATGAATGAGTACGGATGAGCAAGGAACTAATGGACTTGGGCTGTAGAGCGAATGTACTGACTCTGACCCTTGTAGTTTAAGCTGCTGACAGTTAAGAAAGAAACAGTATGTTGTGGCAGTGTATATCATATGATTAAATTGAGCCGGCTGGGCCTGATTCTTCGTAAAAACGCAATACCTTTGGCGCTGCTGGGTCAATATCACCTCTGCTTAGCTGTGTTTCTAGCCATGGGTAGCCAACAAGCGCTGAGGCATTAGTACGCCGAGTTTTAAACACACCTGTTTACCAGGCATGAGGTGGAAAAGGCCATCCTCACAATCCTGGAAACATAGCAGGACTGTGAAAGTGTTGGATGTGCCAGGCGTTACAACATCGTAGGGCAACTGATGTCCCTGGTTAGAAGCACTGTGTTAGCATAACGAACATGCCATCGACAGTTATAAATATTCCTTGATTTTAGCTTGGAAATAAGCCCTCTCGCAGCACCCAACACAATGCCAGATCCACGTCAGTTGCCAGTACGATGTGGTCAACATATTCAAGATGGCCGCGGAATGAGGTCAGACGTATTTTCTTCGTCCGCTAAAAGAACATATTACAAAGGAAATAGTGTCAAATTTAAATTTTCTTTGATTCGTATACTTGCTGCACTGTCCGTTCTTGTCACACAACTGAATATTAGCGTCAAAACAGAGCTTGTTCTTAAAAAAACTCCATGTTACCGGAAGTCCCCATAATCACGATATAACCCGAAATTTTGGGTGACATAAACACAAAAAATTCTATTCAAGTATTCTTGATTGTGAAAAAATTGGTTAAAAAAGGCAGCTACTAGTTTTATCAGTGTCTATTGTCGCAACCCTCTCTAAATCGTATTTACCTAACACATTTGGTATTGTTTACTAGTTAGATAGACTCCATCTAGGCCTGAATTTTCCTAGTTATGAACGTTTAAAAACCTGACCAAACACGCTTGGTAGCCTAAATTCTCTAAAAGCAAAGAAATTACATTTCATTCTTCTGTCATTGCATCTCTAAATCAGTACAAAAACAACAAGAACCGCACATAAGACCTTTGTGTTTTTATTTTTATTATTATTTCTTTTGTTTACATACAGCCACTCTCACGACACTGACAAATGTAAAACATTCTTCAAACTTAGTTATTATTTCGAAACTGAGTGAGAAATATGGGAGCTCTTATAGGATAGTGAGTAGATGGATTTGTTGTCAATATTGTAAGAAATATGTTCACTCTGTGGGATGCTGTTGGGAGAATGTTGGGAGAACAGGAAAAGCTCTCTCCTGGAACTGCAGAGTATGCAGTAGGAACATTGTCATTGGTGAACTGGAAAGGAACATCTGTGCTCTTCAGGCACAGTTGGAGGAAGCAAGGAAGTGATAAGCATCAAGTAAGGTAGGGGGAGGAGGGTGGTTGGGTACTGGCAGCTGGTAGGAGGATAAGAAGAAAGAGAACATAAACTGACTGACTTATCATCAACACCAGTGCCATAGTTAAGTGGAGAGAGGCCTCAGGTAGAACGAGGAGTAGGAAATGTGCAGCACATTTCAACCGACGCCAAGAAGCCGATGAATGTACAAATTTTTAGGAAGAAGAAAGTGCTGGTGCTAGGTAGTAGTCATGGACGTGGTGTAGGCCCTCAGTTACAGGAAATTTTAGGGGCAGCAGACCAGATCATCAGTATCTTCAAGCCAAATTCAGGGCTAATTCATGTCTTTATGTAAGGACTTTACGAAAGAGGACCATGTAGTAATAGTGGGTGGAGCGGAAAATAATTTGGACAAGGACGGGGCATATGACAGAGGTGGTGACCTGGACAAGATAGCTCCCCTTACTTGTGGCAACAACGTCCACTTTGTTGAGCTGTTCTGACGACATGATCGGCGACACCTTGATGGAGCTGTGAGGCGAATCAATGTGGGTTTAGGGATGGCTCTGAGGGCAGCCAACTTTGCTCCTGATTCTCTGGTGCTCGTCAGGAGTATCAAGAGATGGGGTTTCACCAGGCATGGTCTACACCTAAACAAGACTGGAAAGGGAAGATTGGTACAGCTGATTCATGAAAATATTGGGGTAGGTATCAGGCGACACGTGGTCAAACACCTGTTGTCATGGTTAGTAAAATTAGGTTCCTTTAGGATAAATCCAGACAACGAGTGCCCCTGCTTATGAATATCTCCACAGTTTACAAAATACTGAAACAATTACTGACAAGACAGATTTCAATACTCCAGGTATCACACATTCCTTATGTCACAAAAAAACCATTGCAAAGAGGAACATGGGGCATTTCACAAACCATAAAAATATGCAACCAGTTAAAAAAAATACAACTATTGGAAGTTGAGCTCCAATCATTGAACTGCACAGTAGTTTGTGCTAATGAACACTGGTGTAGAGATACAGAAATCCAACAGGAATTATTTTCATTGTATGAAAGGGCAAACTCTTACTGCAGAACTGCTTTAATTGGTGGAGGAGCATGCATTTATATCAGAAAAAGAACACAGTTCAAATGAAGACATGACATCAGCGCAGTAGGTGGAGACAAATACTTTGAAATATCAGCTATTGAATTAACAGGTCTTGATATCACTAAGAAATTAATCATTTGGTGTGTATATATATCTCACAGTGGTAGTGTGGACATTTTTTTCACTAAATTAACAGAAGTTCTAGATGAAGTCTCAATTACGAAGGTCAACATAATTCTGTGTGAGAACATTAACATCAACATTAATATCATAAATCAATCCAGCAGCACCCTCATAAATTTCATTCAAAGTTTTGTCATGTCCCTATTGTTCAATAGGGCAATAAGGGAACTAGGGTTACTACAATGACTGCATCAGGAATTGACCATGTGGCCACAAATAGAGACAGGGAAAAATGTGATGTTGCTGTACAAGATCTCTTACTATCAGACCATCTCTGTCAAATAACGATAGTAAAATTATGCATCGAATCATTTCCTTTTACAAGCCTACAAAGACATTTATTAGAAATTTAAAAAAAGATTTTAAAAAAAACTAGGAAAACAAAGCTGAGACGAAGTGTACATGGAAATCAATGTGAATATGAAATTCTCTAAATTCTCCACATTATTTAAATTGTACTTAGTAATGGCATTCCAAAAAGTATGCATGCCTATACCAACATCCCACAGAAACTGATGGATAACAGCAGGTATTATGAAGTCCCCTCAAACACTTAAAAACCTCAGTTCCATGAAAGAGAGTCACAATGATCCAGAATTTTTAAATTTCAATCATAGCTACGAATAGATGTATAGTAAGTTGCTGATTGCTGCAAAAAGCGTCATTTAATCACTAAATATGTATAATACAGATAATAAAAGCAAAACAGTCAGGGGTGTTATAAAAAAGGAAACGGAGGCGGCAAACAAACGCAGAATAACATATTGCTAACGGAGGGGATAAGGTAATAAGTGATCTACACCATTTATCAAACCATGTAAACGAGCATTTTTCAAGTATTGCTGAGAAGTTGCAGCAGAAATTAACCAAAACAAATGTGAAACCAGTAAATAATGTTGCACTAAATACAATGATGTTACTTCCAACCTCAGAGAGTGAAGTCAACAAAACTGTTCAAAAACTGAAAAATAAAATGTCAGGCTTAGATGAAGCACCAGTGTGTTTACTGAAACAATGCGTAGTGATTATAAAGGGTCCCTTAACAAAAACTGCAAATGAATCCTTCACATCAGGGACATTAGCAGAGCAGTTAAAACAGGCAAGAGTTGTTTCTTTGCTTATGAAAGGTAATGCAGAAGACATAGAAACTTACCAACCCATTTCCTTGCTATCACCATTCTAAAAAATAGTAGAATCAATTACGAAACACAGATTAATAAACTACTTGAATGAATGCAATCTTTTAAGCAAATCACAGTTGGTTTCCAAATTGGCAAAAATACAGAGTCAGATATAGTAGAATCCACAAACGTTGTACCTGATGCTGTTCACAAAGATGAGTGTGTCACGGGCATATTTTTGGATTTTTCCAAGGACTTTTTCTACAGTCAACCACAAGATTCTTCAAAATAAATTATTAGCATTAGGAATGACAGGGGTAGCTAATGACTGGTTTCAATCATACCTAGCAGAAAGGGTACAAAGAGTAGAGATTAGACATACTTCAAATCGATATAAACATGTAGTAAAACAATTATCAGAACCTAAATACATTAATATCTTGGTTCTGCAAGGTTGCACATTAGGACCTACACTATTCCTGATATACAACTTTCCCAGTAGCATTACTCAGTGAAAAAATTCCCTTCACTGATTACAGCAGTATTATAGTCACTGAGAAAACAAGAGACCTCCTAGGAGAGAGCGCAAATATACTATTCGTATGTACACTCAGTTCTTAGCTATAGCATTCTATTTTGGTGAACAAATGCACAAAATATGACACAGTTTTCAAACTCAAGAAGAAATGCATAGTATAATAACTAAACAAAGTAGTTGAGCTAATTGTAAAGATCTGTTCTAAACACTGGGGATTTTAACTACTCTGTGTGAATACATTTACCAATCTGTTGTATGCATCACAAATAACATTGGTAATTGCTGCACAAACAATTTTGTCCGTGACAATGGAACAAGAGCTAGACTCAACTTACATTTACCAGGAAAAAATAAGCGTAAAATCCAAAACAGCATTTTCTACCAAGGGATAAAACTGTACAATAAATCACAAAAAGAGATTAAAGAAATAGCAAAAATAAACTTATTTAAAAAGGGCAGCTAAAGGTACCTGTTATGCAGTACATTTTATATATTGAAGCATTACTTCGATAAAACAGAGTTGGGATTTGGTAAAAAAACTGTTATAGAAATAGACATTAATGATGATTGTAAAACATCCAACATTCCACATAACACCTTCACATTATATCCTTTTCTTCATTTTTCCTTTTCTAGGAAAACTTACCAACAAGTTATGCATTGTACAATACTAACACCTATTCCTCTTTCTCAGCTCAACTTCTCCCTCATTATAGAGGGATACTGACTCAATTTTTCAGGATAGCAAATGGGAAGTTGTATTACAGAAAATGGTCTAGAAATCACCGGTGTGTGTGTGTTTGAGTTTGTGCATTGTGTGAAGTGTTATGAAACAATGTGTGTATTGTGTGTGGAGTTACTGTGAGTAGGGTATGAGTGAACAGTGTGGCATCACATTATTTAATAAGTTACTTGTAAAAAGAAAAAATTGCATACCAGGAGTGAATCTAATGATCGTCTCTCACTAGACGTCTGTAAAAGTATGTGTATACGAATTAGCTTATTTTATACTGGTCTACACTTGCAAATACTTTCACGTGTCCTATATCCTTGTAAAAAGAGATCTACAGATAAATAAAGCTACTACTACTACCACTAAGTCAAGGCTGGTCTGGGCCATTGTCTCCACTAGACCAGTTTTCAGTTATATGTTCACAATCTGAGGACGTTGCATTTGGCAATCACTACCGGACTCTATTCAGCAGCAGCAAAATGTTTACCTTGCAGGGCAGTGTTTCATGTCTGGGGCAGTAACGCCGCCTGCACACCAATACTGGGCTGAGCACTTCAGTATGTGCCATCATTACCTGGTGGGGCAACGTCTTTGCGCAGGTATTGACAGTACTCACGACACAATTTACTTTCTGGTAGCTGTACATGCCACTGGCGCTTCCTGCATGAAGTCATGCTATGCAGGCTAGGGCACATTTGCTGAGCAGGCTAAACAAGCGTCACTATCGCTGGGCGTGGACATCACAGCAAGGCACACTGTCGGCGACTGAGTTCAGTAGCCGTCATACGGGCCTTCCTGCTGCGCGTCCGAGAGGTGGTGCCTGCAATATCACAGCATTCTGAATATGGTAGCACAAGTTGGATAAATATGTTTTACCTTCCAACTGTACTTTCCTAACCGCCAACAGCCAACAACACCATCTGCACCTCCTCAACACCTCTAATTTTACACATAGTATCTGGTCACTCTCAGGCCCATCTTTCTAGGTCTAAAAATACTGTGGTTAATAAATATGATGATAGTAGCTGTTCTTATGATGGGCAGGGGCACTATGAATATAGTGAGGAACAATAAGTTGGGAATGTGGGTCTCACGGGAGGCGTGCCAGAGATAAGTCCCAGCAGTGGCACTATCCTCTGTGTCCTCGGTGACACAGAGGGATAGAGCGTCTGCCTTGTAAGCAGGAGACTCCGGGTTCGAGTCACGGTCGCTGCAAACATTTTCAACTGTCCCCGTTGACGTATATCAACGCCTGTAGGCAGCTAGGGGTATTCATTTCGTAATTTCACTGTGGTTAATAGTTATGACTGCCAGGTGAATTACAATAGATCTCTACAATGGGCTACAATGTTGATAATAGAATATTGAGGACCTTATCACTGCTTTCGGCTATTAATGATTGGAGTCTACTAGGTAAAACATTCAACTTAAGTCTTCTGGGCATAGCCCTTCTCAGAATATCACAGGAACAAAATTAATAAAGATTATCGTGTCAAAGATTTGTATTACAGCACTGGTGGTCAACACTAATGTTAACACAGCAGTTTTACAGTATTTTTTTTTACAGTGTATTTCTGAAAGGTGAATGTTGGGATAGTAGAGCACAGAGTAGGAAGATGATGATGATTATGGTGGGGAAGATGAAAATGACGTTCATTATTGGAAAATGGTCTCCAACGAATCACCAGCAGACGTAAACTTAAGTACACCAAATGAATTCTTGGAACGATTTGTTTCTAACTACCACTGAAAGTGACTGACAATAATCAGTGACTGACAATAATCACATGCAAATGAAATAATATCTGTTCTAAGGAAGCTTCAAGAAGCACTGATTTTTGCTTGAAGTTAGAGAAATAAAGTGATAGACTCAGCGGTAAGTTACGTTTGAGAATAATAAGTCCTACCTAGAGCATTAAAGTGCTTAGATAAGTGATGATTAACCTACTCCACTGAACCAGATTCCAGGTGGCTGAACCAAGGCAGGCTAAGACGATGCTACTGGGAATGACACAGCTACATCATCGTATATTTTTTCGTCACCATTTAATGTAACTACAGAAACGCGTCTGCATTTTCATACTGTTGCTCTGTTAATTGCGTTCAAAGATGTGTGTATAAATTGCGAACTGCTTTTTGAGAGCATAAGATGTTGACATTGATTACTTTGTAATTCTCTCTGACAACTGCACTTTCGCCTGTAAGTTAGATCGGCAATAGTAATCATGAGCGTTTTCAAACCAATTTTAATGTGCTTAGATTAATTTAATGTATGATATAGCAATCAAACTCTGGTCGACTGAAATGTAATTTCTGTCAGCAGTGTCAATAAACAAGCTGCATGTCTTTAGTAAGTTATACACGCAGTTTAAGTGTGCTAATATTGAAGTTGAAGGTCCATTGTGTTCCAAGTATGTGCTGAACTCGAAACCTTTCATACAATACGATTTAGTTTATTGCAAAACTCAAATTTTCGAAATCTATAGTTATACTAATGTACAACATCCATTGTTTCGATAAACAGTTTTATCAAACATTTTACATTCGAAATGACGATTCTGTCTTTATGCACCTTTATCTTTGATGACGTTTCAACTCTTTCACCTTCTTTCACCATGTTGTTGTTGTTGTGGTCTTCAGTCCTGAGACTGGTTTGATGCAGATCTCCATGCTACTCTATCCTGTGCAAGCTTTTTCATCTCCCAGTACCTACTCCAACCTACATCCTTCTGAATCTGCTTAGTGTATTCATCTCTTGGTCTCCCTCTACGATTTTTACCCTCCACGCTGCCCTCCAATACTAAATTGGTGATCCCTTGATGCCTCAGAACATGTCCTACCAACCGATCCCTTCTTCTGGTCAGGTTGTGCCACAAACTTCTCTTCTCCCCAATCCTATTCAATACTTCCTCATTAGTTATGTGATCTACCCATCTAATCTTCAGCATTCTTCTGTAGCACCACATTTCGAAAGCTTCTATTCTCTTCTTGTCCAAACTATTTATCATCCATGTTTCACTTCCATACATGGCTACACTCCATACGAATACTTTCAGAAATGACTTCCTGACACTTAAATCAATACTGGATGTTAACAAATTTCTCTTCTTCAGAAACGCTTTCCTTGCCATTGCCAGCCTACATTTTATATCCTCTCTACTTCGACCATCATCAGTTATTTTGCTCCCCAAATAGCAAAACTCCTGTACTACTTTAAGTGCCTCATTTCCTAATCTAATTCCCTCAGCATCACCCGACTTAATTAGACTACGTTCCATTATCCTTGTGTTTAAATATGTGAGAAGGTCTTGCGTACTGTGAAAGTATGCAGTTAGCGATATATTCCATTAAAATCGTAAAAACAGCTTTTGCCTTCCGTCTTCAAATACTGTTTGTCTTATGGCTAAGCACTGTGTTTTTACATAATCTATTTTCACGAGATTTTGGTGTTGTTTAACAGTTGATCATAGGAAAAACAGTTTTCAGTAGATCCTCGGCTTCATGGTTCTGACTGGAAAACATCGCAACTCTCACTAAAAATTCGCTTTTTTGCCTAATCTCTAGTACGTTCAGTAAAAATTCAAATAAAAAGCAATAGCAGGCTGTTAATAAAATCGACTGTATTTCATTTGCCCTTCTCTCTTCCCTAAATTAATGATGAAACGAAAACAAAGTTTAAAAAATCTTTCATTCGTGACAGTATAATTTCTTATGTTGTTCGCATTTTTTTGCTGACATTTTAAAAGTTTAATCACAATCATGACAGTGATAAGCATGGTAGAACTATTTAGATGTGTAAAATAACTGATTTGATGCTCTGTTGTGCCTTACACAAAATGTGCCTAATAGAAATTACTGCATTTTTTGGTAGTGACAAGCAACAGAAACATAAAACAGCAGCACATTTGGTATTTTGTGAATCAGTATTTAAAGTAAACATTTTTCACCAGCCATGTGTTTCTAATTTGTAAACCACAATTTACTGGTTATTGTCGGTTTTTAACTCGTTTTATACTCGTTCTCATATACCATATTGTGACATCACTGCAGCATATAGTTTCCAATGAAATTTACAGATGCGAATGGCGAGACAGATATATATATATATATATATATATATATATATATATATATATATATATATATATGTATGTGTGTGTGTGTGTGTGTGTGTGTGTGTGTGTGTGTGTGCTTTGCGGCAGTATTGTAACTGTGGAATTAAAACAAATGTGGTTTTTTGACAAATAATTCAGTAATTTAGATTGTCCGAATAGTTTTGAGCACGCCGCAAGAATTGATACGGTTTGAATATTTTTGAGCATAACGAAGATGTTGAGTCGGGTTTATTTGTGATTAGCTGTATTATATTAATGGGCGCTAAAAGAGCAGAAAGGGTGGCATTTCTTTTAAAGTGATGACGTTGACATCACTGAAAATTTGGGTGAAACTTGCACAGCTAGGTTTGTGACGTGGTTTTTAGGCAATTGACCTGGGTCACGTTATGTCACAAATGTAAACAAATTGAAACATTCTGACTAGTGAGGAAAAGTCAGCCTACTTGCTCATTGACATACTGTTGTTTTGATCTGTTTCAACGACTACGTTACCAGAATAGTATGGACATATCTCTCATGAAATCTACAGAAAGTATTAGTATTACTATATTTGAAGGTTATTAGGAAAATCTTGTTCTCAGACGTACATGGACAAGGCAGGAACTAAAAATGAGGATTCCAAGAGTAGAAGTGCTAAACTCCGTTTTCAAGTTTAATGTGGAAGTTCCAGAAACAGTACTCAAATTTAATACTCGACCACTGAAAAGATGAGTAAAATAAATATTATTGTGAGTGCCACTGAGGAAATTGGTTACAGCGTTACAACTGAATAACCTAAAGAACCCTACGGGGTATCTATTAGCTACTACTATTAATGTGAAGATGAGTTAGCCCATTTACTTAACCATAGCATAATGTTATGTCCTCGAACTAGAAACTATGGTCGGTAGTTGAATGAGAGCAGAGGTCACAGCCCTCAAGAAAAATGCTAACTGAAGTGATGTACCAAATTTTGTTCAACTTCCATATAATCCGTTCGTTGTGGAATCTCAGAAAACATTCTGACTTCACGTTTAATGAAGCATCTCGAATAGAATAACTTCCTCAGTGTCAATCAGCATGGTTTCCGAAAACATCGACCATCTGAAATCCAGTTCCCGCTTTCCTCATATAACATCGTAAAAGCCACGGATCAAGTCAATCAAGTAGATGAGATGTGATATTTTCTAGCTTCCACAAAGCATTTCATTGAGTACCATAAGTAAGTTTGTTTTCAAAAGTAAAATCTGATTGTGTATAATGGGAAATTTATGTCTGATTACGAACGTGGTACCATAGGAAATTTGTGATTGCCTAGATGTATTCTTGGTAGAGAGGACATGTCATTTTACCTTGGATTGGGAGCCTTTGACAGATATCGGTTACAAGTGGATAGCAGGAAAGTGTGTTGGGCCCCTTACTTCCCATGTTCTATATTAATGTCCTTGAAAACTACTGCATTAGTAACCTAAAATATTTCTGAGATGGCGCAAAAAATGCAAAGAAGTTGGACAAATATTTAGTGAGATCTTGGTAAAATTTCAAGTTGTCCGAAAATTTTTAACTTGTTTTAGATACACGTTCTTCCTCACGAGGACCTTTTTGGCAAAAAACAACATGGCGGTTGTATCCCACCCAACTTACTCACCAGATTTGGCACCTTGCGACATCGTGCTATTTCCAAAACCGAAACCCAAGTTGAAAGGCCGTCGGCTCGACATTCTAGAGAGGTTTCAAGAAGCATCGCTGGCGGTGATAAACACCCTCATAGAACAGGACTTCCAGGAAACGTTCGACCAGTGGCATAACCGCTAGGAGCGGTGTGTACGGGCGGATGGGAACTTCTTCGAGGATGATGGTGACCATTAGTCCAAAGGCAAGATTTTCAACAGATGGCAGCACCAGCCCCGAAAATTTTGGATACCACTGCGTATTCATTTCTGGCCACTGGTTCTTTAACTAAAATACCTTAATTTGCTCGCCTCTACCTTTTCTTTAGTTTTTAAAACGAAGAAACATTTGTACAATCCAGTATCCGTCAGGATCTTATGGAAAAAACTAACTTTTCAAAACTATCCATCACATCTTTTCTACACAGCGTAACACATTTTTTCGGTATGCCCAAAATCATTTTTTACTCTTTTTAAGTTTCGTTCATTTAGAGCTGCATATCTGTTTCTGTAACAGCAAATTAATGAGTACCTCTAAACAGATTTTTCACATTACATTAGCCAGAATGCAGTACTTCCTAAGTTTTCTATAAATTAAAATCATAATTTCTGGAATACTTGAGTGAAGCACACTAATTTACAAAGAGGGAATAGTTACCACTGGACCGCTTCGAAAGTAATACCAGAAGAAATAAACTATCCTGTACAACTACTCCTATGTGAAATTAGAGATGAAAAATTCTTTTTACGTTGAAAGGTTTATGTATCGCTTATTGACACATTATCCGAAAATGTAAGACACTTCTTAATGAAAGTGCGTTGCGCAGACATTATAAAATGAACAATAGGAATAATACCGTTTAACGTGCCACTATCACCGAGGCAGAATGTAGCAACAGGGTTTCTTGGATACTAATTTGATAAACACAAGACGCATTTTGCTTTAGATTTAGCTATGCCCCAAAACCTTACGTACGTTGCAAGCAAGTTTCAACACTTTAAATAATGAACATTTCGAATGGAAACGTTTATTACTTGTAGTTAGTGGTATGTTAGTAACGTAATTATTACGATATAAATGTATAATTTTGAATTTTTTCAGTAATATCATTTTATTTTCGTTAACATATAGAACATCAGAGAAGTGAACCATAGGGGTTTTGCGTATGCCACATTATAATGTGTATGTTCAAAATAAGATTTAGATGCTAGAGGCCTTAGTGATGAACTCAATAGTGTAAATACGTGTATCACGCGTTGCCAAATAACGTCTACCAAAATTTTAAGTTGTCATCTTCAACGGAGTAGCAAGTATCGTTTTTTGAATGGATCTAAATGAGGACCTCTGGTCATGTGTGGCCCATAATCATTTCCACGAGGAATTCATCTAATCTTGCTGACACCCTTAAAATTAATGAATTGTTTCCGAATATTTCCTTTTTCGCTTAAATGATATACAAACTGATAATGTTTGAGACGGTAAATGGACAATAATTGAATTTCGGTATACGTCACAAAACCCTCCATACACATGGCTCAGCCACAACTTTACGACCACAGACCTACTATCGATACAAACTCGTCCAGGCTATAGCAGCGTCACCCGGCGTGAAATGACTGGCAGTCGGCCACAAGCACTGTGCATGTAGTATCAGTGAGCGTTCTGGCAGTATGCAGTAGGGGGACGGAGAACAACTTATCTTAGTATGATTGAGGGCAGACTGTGATGACCCAGAGTCTCGGCACGACCATTTCGGAAACTGCACGACTAGTCGGGTGTTCGACGAGTGCTGCAGTGAGTGACTTCAGCACGTGGCGCAACCAAGGGGAAACCACTCCCAGACGTCGTTGGGCTGGGCGGCCACCCCTTATTACAAATGGAGGACGTCGTAGGCTGGGCAGACTGGTAAAACAGGACAGGCGATTAACTCTGGGCAATCAACATCAGACTTTAATGCTGGGCAGAGTACACGCGTGTCTGACCACACAGTGTATCTAACATTCCTAGCGATGTGCCTCCGCAGCTGACGACCCATGCATCTGCCCAATGTTACCACCACGACATTGGAAACTACGACCGATATGTGGAGGTGACCATCGGTACTAGACGTTGGTGCAACAACAGAGTGTTGCATCGTGTGATGAATCCCGATGCCTTTTTCATCATGTCGAGAGGAGGGCGTGAATCCGTCGTCTTCCAGGGGAACAGTTCATTGCCACCTGTACTGTGGGACAGAGACGAGTTGGCGGCAGCTCCATTATGCTCTGGGGAAAATTCACGTGGGCATCCGTGGGTCCAGTGGAGACTACATGTCAGTTAAGGATTATCATACACTGGTTGCAGACCACGTAAATCCCGTCATGATAATCATGTTTCACTATTGAAGTGACATTTTTGAACAAGATAATGTGCCATGTCGCAGGGCTAGGAGTATGATGGTGTCAACAGAACGAAAAACCAATCCAAGTTGCAAATATTTTATTTTTAGTTCGATGACTAGTTTCCGACCGAGGCCCATTCTCAAATCAACATAACAAAGAGAAAAATAGCATTCCAAAGATGTCAACAAAATGTATAATGTACGAGGGTGAGTCAAATGAAAACCTTAAATTTATAATAACAAATCGAAATTTTGTGCCGTTATCCTGTAAGTTGGTAAGCGCGCTACACACAGCGTACAGAATGGCCTGTAGGAGGCAGCATAGTGCAGATGCGCACATACCGTCGCAGTATCAGTATAAAGATGGCCGCCCCACTTGCGACTTGCACTAGGGAAGAACAGCGTTCTGTTACTCGGTTTTTGCGTAGTGAAGGCGTGAAACCTATTGAAAATCATCGACGAATGAAGGTTCAGTTCGGTGATGCATGTTTGTTACAGCAGCAAGTCTACGAATGGAGTAGGAAGTTTGCAAATGGTGTGACTTGAGTGGAGGATGCTCCTCGTCCAGGTCAGGCACGACGATTTGTGACTCCACAGAACATTGCAGCAGTTGAAGCCATAGTGAAGGAAAACCGCCGAGTGACACTGAATGACTTTGCAGCATGTTTACATATTAGTCTTGGGTCAGCACACCACATTGTGCATGATGTACTCCAGTTTCACAAAGTGTCTGCAAGATGGGTGCCACGGCAGCTGACCCCTGAAATGAGAGAACAACTTGTTGGTGCTTGTGAAGAACTCCCTCGGCGCTTTGAACGAGAAGACGATGTCTTCCTTGAAAGAGTCGTTACTGGCGATGAAACCTGGGTTCACTTCCACCAACCGGAAACGAAGAGAGCGAGCAAGGAAGGGCGGCATTCCTCATCGCAAAAACCAAAGAATTTTCGAACGGAACCATCAGCAGGGAAGGTTATGCTGACTCTCTTTTGGGACGAAAAAGGCTTCATTTTGGAGCATTAATGCCTAGACGCACCACTGTCACCAGTGCATTATACACAGATCTCCTAAAAGTCATCTGTGGCCTGCAATCAAATCGCAGCGACGTGGATTGCCGTCAGGAGGTCCCTTTGCAGCATGATAATGCAAGGCCCCACAATGCCAGTACAACAGTTGCAACAGTCGCAAACCTGCATTTTGAGTGTCTTCCTCATTCAGCGTACTCACCAGACCTTGCCCCAAATGATTTCCATGTGTTTGGACCGCTCAAAGTCGCGACGGGAGGAAAGAAGTTCCGTTCTGATAAAGAGGTACGCCACCCTGTGCATGAGTGGTTGCGCGGACTACCAAAAGAATTTTTTCTAAAGGAATTTATGCACTTTGTAAGCGCTGGAGGACTTGCATTCAGCATGGGGGAGATTATGCTGAAACGTGATACAGCTTTGTACCACTTCTGCACAATAAACAACATCTAAAAAAAATTTTTACGGTTTTCATTTGACTCGCCCTCGTACATTCACGGTGTATGCAGATAACTGGCAATTTGTTCATTGCAGATTTTGTTTGTTGAGAAATGCCATTGTCGACTTTATGTTCATTTGAGAATGGGTCTCGGCCCGAAACTATTCCTCGAATAAAAAATAAAATATTTGCAACTTGGACTCGTTTTTCGTTATATTGATTAACTGAAGTTGCTGACCCCAGTAATCCCAGCATGTTGGAAGTTCGTATGATGGAGTGGTACTAGAAACACATTGGTGAATTCCTACTAATGTGCTGGCCCTCCAACTAGCCAGAACAAAATCCCATCAGCCAAAACTTAGATGTGATTGAACGTAGTGTCAGAGCTCATTGCTCGGTTCCCTGGAATTTGCGGCAGTTAGGTGACTTTGGTGTGCCGATATGGTGCCTACTCCCTCCAGCGACCTACTGAGGCCTCATTGCTTCGATGCCACGACCCATGTCCGTGCCACTTCCATGCCACGACGCATGTCCGTGCCTATGGTGGACATAGCGTCTATTACGTTGGTGGTTACAATGTCCTGGCTGATCAGTGTACGATATGTGAGATCGTAATAAAGTCCTCTAATGTGAATCAAAGGGCTAACATCGTATACGTCTGTCAGCGAAGCACATTAGTGTTGGATGTGGTAGACAGTCTAGTTGACTTGACATGAACGTCGCAGTGGCAACATAAGAACGACTGCAGAATAATGCAAAATTTTGGCAGTAATTCCTAACAGTGCTCTAACTGGATGTGACTCGTTCTTAAACATCGAAGAACCTAGAAAAATGCAACTTTCCAATTCATAAGAGATGAAGAATCACGCTAATATATATCTTAGTTCATATATCTGAATACAGATGAACAGAAAAGGAACTTGATGATTTGTTAGATAACTATCTGGTTAGTTTTCAAAAATGTAAAGGCGTTTGATAATGCAACCAAGACTTTAAAAAAATTAAGGAACTTTAACTACATTCGCCGACATACCAACAGCGTTTTTCAATGTAAAATGTTGCAAGATGTTTAAAATTCTGAGAAAAATATGAGTAAGCTAAAGAGAAATGGAGTATTAAGTAACATATCAAGAACCAAGAGGTACAGCTAAAATTGGAGCACAAATAACGATGTATTTAGGTTACAAAACTAGTGAGAAAGGGATGAGGTGTTCATCATCTATGATTCACTCTATACAACAAACAGACAACGATAAAAGTGAAGGAAAGTTTCAGGATTGTAAATAAGGTTAAGGGTGAAAGGGTCACATTGATAATATTCCCCGATGACATTGCTGTCCATAATGAACAATAAGAAGATATGATGAATCGAATGAACAGTCTAATGGGTACAGAATATCGACTGAGAGTGAGCCGAAGAGAGAAGAATGTTTTTTGAAACAATAAACCACCATTCGACTGTGTATTATTGTATTTATCTTCTCTGCCATATAGATGAAGGTTTCATGTTGTTATAGATTACAGTGCTAAGAGTTCTTAGCCCATTAGAGTGATATCTGTTAAGGTTGTCCAAAGCAGTAAACAAGACTAGCACAAACATTTAAGCTGTAGCTATTGAAGTAACGTCAGAGAACGTACAGAAAATAAATACAGCAATAGATAGTCCAAAGCGGATTTATTCTTTCAAAAAATATTGCATGATTGTGGCTCAGCACCATGGAAAACTTTGTAGGGATGGATGTGATGCAGAGAGTAGGAATGAAATTAGCGACAAACTTCATATTCAAATTGGTAACGACGAAGTTAAGAAATTCAGCTACCTTCGAAGCAAAATAACACATGATGGCAGAAGTGATGAGGACATAAAGACAACTAACACAGGAAAAACGGCATTCGTTGCCAAAGGAAATCTAATATTCTCCTTATTTTGTTGAGTAAATTTCTAAAAGTGTACGTCTGGATTACAGCATTGTATGGGAGAGAAATATGGAATGTGGAAATACTGGAGAAGATATTAATTGAAACGTTAGAGATGGGGTTCTATAGAACACTGACGAAAATTGAGTGGACGGATAAGAAACTGAATGAGGAGGTTCCTCTCAGAAACGGCGAAGAACTTCATATTTTAAAAACAGTCATATAATGGGGACAAGATGATAGCACAGTGTTAAGACTTCAGTGAATAACTTCCATGTTACTAGAGGGAGTTTCGTTTGAAGCTTCTCAGCCCAATACTTGGCCACGTCTAGTGTTTCTCTCTGGTATGTCGTCAAGGGTACATCACCTGGTATAGCTGTGATGTTGTAAATGGTGTTCCATGTTCTGGATTTCACAACAGTGGCATTTGTTTTGTTTTTTGTCTTTAAGGCGGCACTTACTTAGATTTGTTTTGACTGACACTATACTTGTTGTGATGCGATTCATTGTTCTCTAAATGTTCTAGCTTGATGTACTGCCACTGGGCATCTCTTCAGGGGCTTATTTAGCAAGGTGATAAAAACTCCAGTGCGGGATTTAAATCTACCAGAGCAACAAGAAAGACCGCGTAGGGAATGGCGCATATCGAAAGTCTGTATAAATTTTTATGATTGCTGATGTGCAGTTTTACGGAATTATGGATTTTAGAATCCGGCCGCTTTATACAGCCTCCCAAGTTGTGAGGGCTTCATGCATCGTGCTTTCAGCCAGCATGTGTCATTTGGGCTGACTTCGTGGCACGTGCGGTTCTGGACCATACAGGGCACGCATATTCCCGGGAGGAATACAAAGTGCTTACACAGTGGTTCCTAATACAGTTGGCCTGGCTCCCCATTTACTATTATCTAGTTTCCTTAAGATGTTCCTGGCGGAATGTTTTGCGGTCCCGCTCGAAATAATATTTCTATGGCAGTGATCCGTCCATCACGATACCCAAGTAGGTTGGTTTGTCGGTGTGTTCCAGATTGCTACCATTCCAGTCATCTTTCAGTCTCTTTTGAAAGAAGGTGGAAAGCGCTAAGTTGTGTATTCGAGTGGTTTGGTTTAAGGGGATTCGCTTGATAAAACTTAGACGTGATGTTGAAGAAATTTTCCAGTTTCGCTTCTGCTTTCTCAAAGATCTATCCTTGTGCGGTAACAGCCAGATCATCGGCAAACAAGAAATGGATAATACGGTTGTTGTTAGTTGGTCATTTGAGTATAGATTAAATAAAATCGGGGTCCGGACGCTGCCCTGTACGAGAAGTCTGTTTTGTCGACTGTCCTTGATTATATTATTCTGCTGTAAATTGTGTTCTGAACTTGTCTCATACTAGGCTCTGCCAATTGATAAATCTGAGTTTATGATGTTGATGTTGGATTTTTCCATTTAGTAGGAGCTGGTCGGCCGTTTGATTTGGTTTCACTGTAAGGAGCTTCATAATGATCAGAACTAAAGTTGCTGGCAGCCACTAGAATTGTAGGGGAATTTGGGGAAATGCCTTCTTTGCACCTGTCAAATTACTGGCTGGAGAAAGATTTAGAATGTCCAATGTAGATTTAAATTATGAGATGAAAAGTAAGATGATTATTATTAAAATCACACCAACCAAAACTAAAGGACTGGTTTTTTTCTGTGCATAAGTATGTGAGTCCAAATGAATAATTTTATCTTCGAGAATAGGTGACTGTCTTATTCGACGACATTATGAAAATTCCAAGAATTTCCCTATTTACGAGTGTGCCGTGAATATCAGGAATCCGAAACAACATCAAATCTCCGACATTTCTGCGACCGGAAAAAGATCCTGTAAGAACGGCACCAATTACGATTGAAATGAATAATTCAAGAGAATTTCAACCCTTCCGCAAATTGCTGGGACATCAACAAGCGTCAGCGTCCGAACCAATCAACTTAACGTCATCGATATGAGCTTTTGTAGCCGAAGGACCACTCATGTACCCATGATGACTGCGTGACACAAAGCTTTGTGCCTCGCCTGGGCCGGTGAATACTGACATTGGACTTTTGGTTGGAAACATGTTGCCTGGTCGGACGAGTTTCGTTTGAAATTGTATCGAGATCATGGACGTGTACGGGTATGGAGACAACCTCATGAATCCAAGGACTCTGCATGTCAGCAGGGGACTGTTCAAGTTGGTGGAGGCTCTGTAATAGTGTGGGGCGTGTGCAGTTGGAGTGACGTGGGACCCCTGATAGGACCTGACAAGTGACACGTACGTAAGCATCCTGCCTGATCACCTGCATCCATTCGTGTCCAATGTGCATTCTGACGTACTTGGGGAATTCCGTCAGGACAACGCGGTACCTTACACGTCCATAATTGCTACAGAGTGGCTCCGGGAACACTCTTCTGAGTTTAGACACATCCGCTGGCCACCAAACTCGCCAAACATGCACATTATTTAGCGTATCTGGGATGCCTTTCTATGTGCTGTTCAGATGATATCTCACCCCCCCCCCCCCCACGTATTCTTACGGATTTATGGACAGCGCTGCAGGATTTATGGTGTCAGTTTGCTCCAGCACTACTTCAGGCATTAGTCGAGTCCATGCCACATAGTGTTGGGGAACTTTCACGTGCTTGTGGGGAAACTACACGATATTAGGCAGGTGTACCAGTTTCTTTGGTTTTTCAACTGTTGCTTGGTGGAAAAAGTTCTCCTATACTTCGTGTCGCATTAATTACATACTAAACTTTTGTTTTCACGTCATGCAGAACATCTTGATTAAATTAATGAGTATTATGAGAACTCAAATGTTGATTGTTAGCTATCTCACGTACCATAAATACATGGAAAGGACTTACCATGTTCACTTTTCCATCATGCTTGCTATGCAGTGGCGAGCTATAATACTGCCGTTGAAATCTGAATTGGTCACTCGATCACTACTGTTACTCTGCTTTATCGGTGGATGCTAGTCTGAAGTGGAAACGAATTTTTTTCGAAGATGTCACCTTAATCCTCTCGCTCTGCAGAATGAATACGCCACTATCATAGGCTGAGGAATTGGCTGGACAGCATGCGGCATTCTGTGACCATCTTCAATCACTTGTTTCTTGTGCAAGTCCTTCTGTAGTTCAGGAAAAATTCCATCTTATCGACATCTGAGTGGTAGTAGATATCCCACTGCCAGTTGTGTCCAGCTTATTTAGGAAATAATAATTCTTCTCAGAATTTACCATTTAGCTACTATCCACATCCTTCTTCAGTCAGTTTCCTATTCGTAATACTGGATGGGCATTATTGCCTTTAATGAGACTACTTCTCCTGTTTTTTCGTGGACGCTCATGCAGTTAATTAATACTTCATTAACTTTCTGTTGTTGCTGGTCTACTCCTTTCCTGATAATGGCACATAATTTGACATCCCAACAACGGAGAAAAGTAACCGCAGATATCCTTCGACATAAATTATCCCCATGACAAAACGACGGATTGAGATTTGCAGGTACGGGGTGCTTCCTAGTGGTGATGACATCGTTTCCGAGCCACCACAGGATGCCTCGCCTGTTGGGCCAGTGGCCGATTCTCCGGCAAGGTCCCGACAGTCACAGAGGGCGGGCCTATTAGTTATAGGGAGCTCCAACGTTAGGCGGGTTATGGAGCCCCTCAGGAAAATAGCGGGTAGGTCGGGGAAGAATGCCAGTGTGCACTCGGTGTGCTTGCCGGGGGGTCACGTCCGTAATGTGGAGGAGGCACTTCCGGCAGCTATTGAACGCACTGGGTGTGACCGGCTGCAGATAGTAGCACATGTCGGAACGAATGACGCCTGCCGCTTGGGTTCTGAGGCCATCCTTGGTTCCTTCCGGTGGCTGGCTGATTTGGTGAAGACAACCAGCATCGCACGCGGAGTGCAAGCTGAGCTTAATATCTGCAGCATAGTGCCCAGAGTCGATCGCGGTCCTCTGGTTTGGAGCCGTGTGGAGGGTCTAAACCAGAGGCTCAGACGACTCTGCGACTATAATGGTTGCAAATTCATCGACCTCCGTTATTGGGTGGAGAACTGTAGGGCCCCCCTAGACAGGTCAGGCGTGCACTACACACCAGAAGCAGCTACTAGGGTAGCAGAGTACGTGTGGCGTGCACACGGGGGCTTTTTAGGTTAGAGGGACCCCCCCTTGGGCGAAACGATAAAATACCTGACGGCTTACCAGAGAGGACATTATCATCGTTGATAAAGAACGTCCGTCCTCAGAGACCAAAAACAGGAAAAGTTAACGTAATATTGGTAAACTGCAGGAGTATCCAGGGCAAGGTTCCTGAATTAGTATCTCTTATTGAAGGAAATAGTGCGCATATAGTATTAGGAACGGAAAGTTGGTTAAAACCGGAAGTGAACAGTAACGAAATCCTAGACACAGAATGGAATATATACCGCAAGGATAGGATAAACGCCAATGGTGGAGGAGTATTTATAGCAGTAAAGAATTCAATAATATCCAGTGAAGTTGTTAGCGAATGCGAATGTGAAATAATCTGGGTTAAGTTAAGTATCAAAGGTGGGTCAGATATGATAGTCGGATGCTTCTATAGACCACCTGCATCAGCAACCGTAGTAGTTGAGCGCCTCAGAGAGAACCTGCAGAACGTCGTGAAGAAGTTTCGTGATCATACTATTGTAATAGGGGGAGACTTCAATCTACCAGGTATAGAATGGGATAGTCACACAATCAGAACTGGAGCCAGGGACAGAGACTCTTGTGACATTATCCTGACTGCCTTGTCCGAGAATTACTTCGAGCAGATAGTTAGAGAACCAACTCGTGAAGCTAACGTTTTAGACCTCATAGCAACAAATAGACCGGAACTTTTCCACTCCGTGAATGTAGAAGAGGGTATCAGTGATCATAAGTCAGTGGTTGCATCAATGACTACAAGTGTAATAAGAAATGCCAAGAAAGGAAGGAAAATATATTTGCTTAACAAGAGTGATAGGGCACAAATCGCAGAATATCTGAGTGACCACCATCAAACATTCATTTCTGAGGAAGAGGATGTGGAACAAAAATGGAAAAAATTCAGAAACATCGTCCAGTACGCCTTAGATAAGTTCGTACCGACTAAGGTCCAAAGCGAGGGGAAAGATCCACCGTGGTATAACAATCATGTACGAAAGGTACTACGGAAGCAAAGAAAGCTTCATCATAGGTTTAAGAGTAGTCGAATCATAGCTGATAAGGAAAAGCTGAACGAAGCGAAAAAGAGCGTAAAGAGAGCAATGAGAGAAGCATTCAACGAATTCGAACATAAAACATTGGCAAACAATCTGAACAAGAACCCTAAAAAGTTTTGGTCATATGTAAAATCGGTAAGCGGATCTAAATCCCCTATTCAGTCACTCGTTGACCACGATGGCACCGAAACAGAGGACGACCGAAGAAAGGCAGAAATACTGAATTCAGTGTTCCGAAACTGTTTCACTGCGGAAAATCCTAACACGGTCCCTGACTTCAGCCGTCGCACGGACGCCAAAATGGAAAATATTGAAATAAACGATATCGGAATTGAAATACAACTGCTATCACTTAGTAGCAGAAAAGCATCCGGACCAGACGAGATACCCTTAAGATTCTACAGTGATTATGCTAAAGAACTTGCCCCCTTTCTATCAGCAATTTATCGTAGATCGCTGGAAGAACGTAAAGTACCTAGCGACTGGAAGAAAGCGCAGGTCGTTCCCATTTTCAAGAAGGGTCATAAATCAGATGCGAATAATTATAGGCCTATTTCGCTTACGTCAATCTGTTGTAGAATAATGGAACATGTTTTGTGTTCTCGTATTATGACGTTCTTAGATAATACAAATCTCCTTCATCATAAGCAACATGGATTCCGCAAACAGAGATCATGTGAAACTCAGCTCGCCCTATTTGCCCAAGAAATTCACAGTGCCGTAGACACTGTCGAGCAGATTGATGCCGTATTCCTGGACTTCAGGAAGGCATTTGATACGGTTCTGCACTTACGTTTAGTGAAAAAAATACGAGCTTACGGAATATCGGACCAGGTTTGTGATTGGATTCAGGATTTCCTGGAAGAAAGAACACAACATGTCATTCTTAACGGTTCATAATCTGCAGATGTAGAGGTAATTTCGGGAGTACCGCAGGGAAGCGTGATAGGACCTTTATTGTTTACAATATACATAAATGACTTAGTTGACAACATCGGTAGCTCCGTGAGGCTATTTGCAGATGACACGGTTGTCTACAAGAAAGTAGCAACATCAGAAGACTCGTACGTACTCCAGGAGGACCTGCAGAGGATTAATGCACGGTGCGACAGCTGGCAGCTTTCCCTAAACGTAGATAAATGTAATATAATGCGCATACATAGGGGCAGAAATCCATTCCAGTACGATTATGCCATAGGTGGTAAATCATTGGAAGCGGTAACGACCGTAAAATACTTAGGAGTTACTATCCGGAGCGATCTGAAGTGGAATGATCACATAAAACAAATAGTGGGAAAAGCAGGCGCCAGGTTGAGATTCATAGGAAGAATTCTAAGAAAATGTGACTCATCGACGAAAGAAGTAGCTTACAAAACGCTTGTTCGTCCGATTCTTGAGTATTGCTCATCAGTATGGGACCCTTACCAGGTTGGATTAATAGAAGAGATAGACATGATCCAGCGAAAAGCAGCGCGATTCGTCATGGGGACATTTAGTCGGCGCGAGAGCGTTACGGAGATGCTGAACAAGCTCCAGTGGCGGACACTTCAAGAAAGGCGTTACGCAATATGGAGAGGTTTATTATCGAAATTACGAGAGAGCACATTCCGGGAAGAGATGGGCAACATATTACTACCGCCCACATATATCTCGCGTTATGATCACAACGAAAAGATCCGAGAAATTAGAGCAAATACGGAGACTTACAAGCAGTCGTTCTTCCCACGCACAATTCGTGAATGGAACAGGGAAGGGGGGATCAGATAGTGGTACAATAAGTACCCTCCGCCACACACCGTAAGGTGGCTCGCGGAGTATAGATGTAGATGTAGATGTAGATTCATGCACTTGTAGTCATCAGAGAATAACTACGAAAAACGAAGGAACAATAAAGGTAATCATACCACACGCAGAGATTCCCACCCTATACTGATAATCAATAGCCTTTCTTTTTGAATCTATGAAGTACATGATAAGTAACCTATCACAGGCAGAAAAGAGTGAAACTGGAAATTTTAATTCCCAGATTGGCAAGAAATAAAACGGAGAATACTTGTTGCAGTGCGGCACTTGTAATTAAAAATATGATGGGAAAATCTTACTGGAACTCCGTAAAAAATATTTAATGAATCTAATGTCAAAATAATCCCAAATGATCAAAACTGAAAATCTTGACTATCCAATACAATTATTCGCTAGTAAAAGCAGATGTAAAATAAATAAATGAATCTATTGTCACAGAACTTGAAAAAGGGGAACTATACCTTGCTATAGTGCAGTAGCAAAAGTATTCAGATTATCAGGTATTCAATAGCTTAATTTCCAAAATTTTAAAACATTGTCTACCGAACATTCAGAATATGGCACCTATTTTTATTTATCTGTTTATCTGACCTGGAAAGAGTAGGGCTGTCAGACATTTCTTACATTTAATTGGACTTCTGTAATACACTAAATTACATAAAATTACATTTCACAACAATCGTCAGATTGTACCAAAAACTAGAAAATATATACATGTGGAAAACCACGAAAGAAAGAAGTATTGAGAGAAAGCGAATTGACATTCGTGTGTGAGAGAAGAGCACAAGAGAATCATTAGCTGAATAATAGTACATTAAATGCGAAAAGAAGTAAAATAATAAAATAACAAATAAAAAGAGACATAAGAATTTGAATCACTAAGATAACATATCAGTTAATGCAGCTAAATTTTATCTACCAGAACACATAAAGGACAACATAATTGTGCTTTTTTTCATTTACTTAATGAGCGTAAGTTTCAAAACGTAGAAGATATTTTTGGCATTAACAAATGATATGGTATAAAACCTTCAAGAATATTTTAATAATTTATTTACTTGTGACAGCTAAATATAACATTGGGCTTCCAAGAATTGAAAGTAAAGAAAATAGTTTCAGCCTCTCATTTAAAAGAAATAAAATCAGTTTTGAATTTCTGTTATGAGAAGGTAATGAGGCAGCATAAAATCTATAGTATTTTGGAAATTAAATCCCATTGGTACTTGTAAAATTGTGTAAAAAATAACCTGTGAGGAAAGCAAGTTATCAGTTGAATGTTAAATGGCACAAATGTGTAAATAAGTTGAAAAATACAGAATGGTTGACTTGAGGGTAGGCGACGAAATAGCAAGGTCATTGATCCCATTGGATTAGGAAAGGATGGGGAAGGAAGTCCGCCATTCCCTTTCGAAGGAACCATCCTAGCATTCGCCCGAAGAGATATAGGAAAATCAAGGAAAACCTAATTCAGGTTGGCCGGATTCAGGTTTGAACCGTCGTCCTCCCGAAAATTCCTGATCAGTGACCTTTGAGATACACGAATTCTCATGTAATATAATTTTCTACTGTAATATTGGCAAAGTAACAGAAAAACTTACATCTACATGTTATGTAGATTTAAAATGGTTTAGGAGAGAGGTTTCTATGCCGATGAATTAAACTCGCTGATGCTTTTATCGCGATAAAGTAGTAAATGTGAGTTAACAAACGCAAGCAAAGGGTACTTCTCACCGGAACGTAAAACATTTGCAAGAAACACTGAATTATTTAAAACATTGAGTCATAATTTTGACAGAAATGTCAAAAATGCCTGTTATTAATATAGTAGTGAGACAAGGTCATCAAGTTTCTGAATTAACTGTGTGGTAAAACGGAAACTTCAGATATTATTTTCCAGTTGTGGTAGTAGTTTCTGCGAATAGCATATCGCAGCTCGACTGGAAAATTGATAACAGAAAAAGTGGAAGTTTAGTTTCTGCACATGATTTAGCAACTGTGGCATACTGACTACATGATCTGAATATAAAGTGCAAAGAAACTGTAAAAAACGGACTTCAGACCTCCTTTGGGAAAAAGGGTTTACTACGAAGAATAAGAAAGCACTATGAAAATGAAGTACACGAAATAACCAGGAAAATTATAGATTTTAAGTATTAAGGAAAACACTTACAGCGTAACAAGACGTAAAAGAAAATATCCAGACAAGATCGTGTAGAACGTACTTGGCATTAAACACAAAATAATTACGGTATTACAAATTAAACACGAAATAATTACTGTATTCAAAAATATTAACTCTAATAATGCAAAACTCTCTTAATTTCAGGACAGTAATTCAGCAAGTTCGCTCATGTGCTTCGGGAACACATATTTTTGAATTGATTAAAAGGACTGAACGAACCTGGAAACAAGGTAATGAAAATCCTATTAGGAAGCAGGACAAGTGTAAGCGGGAAATAACACTAAAATATACAAACCTGTAAAATAGTTACAGACGAAATTATGAAATAGACATTAAAATTCAATGGGGAGCACACGAATAAATATTTGAAACAGAGTGACAAAATATTTCTTGAAATGTTTTTGTGCGTTGTAAGGCACGTAAAATTTACTTAGGAAGCTGAAAAGTGGAAAAGGAGCTTACGCAAGGAAGTTTAGACATAAAAAGATATATAGACAAAATCAGAAGTGGGAAGTTTTCCAAGAATGCAAGCAAAAGAGTATTTACATTGAGATGTGTCGACTAACTTAGGAGTGTGCCTCAGAGTTAAGGAGAAGGAGTATTTTGTTTGTCGAAATATTCTATCGTAGACCAAAAGAATGAAAAGCCTTTCTGTACTGCAAGCATCACATCGGTGACAGTGAATAATGTGTGACCATTGTGCTGTGAGAATGCAGAAGGGCTGTACAAGACATATTAAGGAATCCGTTAGCTGACGCATATGTGGTGTGTGGCTATGACGTCAATGTGTTCAGGACAGGACAATGTATCGCTTCAGGGAGTACCCGCATGTTTCCTCGAGCGTTAAACGCAAATCGTGCTGCTCCTACAGCTGTACTGTGGGCCCACGCTGAAGTGTGAAACAAGACGGACTGATACCGCGGCGGAGGCGTCACGGGCAGCATGTCAGACGCAGCAGCATCGCATTCCGACAGAGCGCCGCCTGCGCGTACAACAGGTAGCGGGACAAAGGGCAGCGGCGGCATCGACGGGGGATCGACCGGCGGACAATCGCGAGGCGCCAGCCGGCGGGTCCATTGTTTGCGGTCTCATTGTGGTCGCTGGGCAGGCATGGCAACGCCAGCACGCCATAATTAACGGCAGCGGACGCCGCCGGCGCCGCACCGCAGGAACCCTGAGACGCTCCGGAGATCATGTGCCGTCCTACCAGAACGTCCCTTACTGATGGCCGACATCTGCGCATAATGTTGGCCGTGGATTGTGCGAACGGACGAACTGACGTAAACTTACGAAAATACTTCCGGAGCCTCGTACTACAACGCGAGTCTTGGAAAAGAGGTGAGTGAGATGATACCTGAAGGAATACATGCGTAAATAATACATGGGTGCTTGCATGCTGGTTTACATCCACATTTACAATAGCAACTACACAGTGCAAACCAGCTAATGTTGTGGGCTGGGGATATTTCTGTTGCTACTACCATAGTCCACCTTCTCTCTTTCATTCGTGAATGGTGCTTGAGAGGAACAAATCTCTAGATCAATGGTGGCTAAACGAATAAAGTTTTCCAGCCATCGTAATATTTTTAAATCCCACTGTTAGCTACCGAAAGAAACTACGAGATAAATAAGAAGTTTTTCAAAAACATTCGTTTATTTCCTGTAATTAAATTTCTAGTAAATATGAAACCAAATTTAATTTAAGCGTAAGAAATAGAACATGAAAAAAAAAGTGTTCCAAAGAAATCAACTGAGCAGCAGTTCGTAATAAATTATAAATATGATGACAGACTCTCTTTTCAGAATTTAACTTTAATGTGAAGGTGGCATTCTGTTTTGCCATCAACAAGTTTTTTTATCGTTTTCATACACTGTTGTTATGGTCAGTGGAGAAAAATTAAGTCACTTGATACTCGGGAATTTAACTTTACTTATGCGTTTCAAGAGAATTCATCTCCATAATATGTTACCATCTGTTCGTCTAAAATTGTGAGTCATATGTTTGTGACTATGACTGCACCATCTATCACATTCATATTTCTTACTACACGAATATATAATAAAAATGGGGGTTCCTATTTAAAATAATACAGTACATATCCGTTTGACCTATGGCAGCGTCATCTAGCGGGCCAACCATAGCGCCATCTGGTTTCCCCCTCCAAGCTAGACAAGTTTAGATCTTTGTAGTTTCTTCGTTTGACGCTTATTTCGTGAGATATTTGGCCCGGTCACGATCAATTGATCACCCTGTACAAGTAACAATATCAGAGTATAAGTGTGTTCGAAAATGTGATATTCAGTACAAAATAAACGTAGTCACCAAGTGGCATGAGCAGCACCACAAGATAGCGCTGAACGCGTTCGACGAATTAAATGCAGATGTAAAACTACTTAAAAACGAAGAATACCAAACAGAGTGTCATGCAGAAACGACCATAACATACACCGTTACATCATCTGACAAACAAGAAACATACAATAATAATAAAAACGAAATCTAAGGTAAATTGCGGTAGTGGCGAGAAACCAGATGAGAGCTAGGTGGCGCAGCCGACATGTGTAGTATTTTTTCTTTTTTTTAAAAAGAAGGAAAAATTTATACAGTACATTTTATAAAAGACGTAGTTTCAATAAGCTTCTCTTGGTCCGTATTTAATAAATTATGGCCATGGTATATCCTTGATTAATGACAAATTAGAAATATTGCGTATGGAGCAAAAAAGGACGGGATTTGGAAATTCTTGAGAAGCTTGAAATTCATATTCATCATCGAAATAGTCCTGAAGTTGTTAAAGAACAAACATGATGGCTCGCCAATGGTTATTCAAAGTATTTGATCGACTGTTGGCTCTGTAGATTATTTCGAGGTTGGACTATATATCCCATTTATCGTTTTTACCGTACAGGTTCCTCCTTTTTTTAAGAATATGTAATTTTTGTGCCTCTGTTACCTTCTACTCTCAGTTTTTTAATTGTGTAGTGTCACATTACTTTCCGTTTACGATATAATTAATTTCTATCCTTGCATGGTGCTCATTCGTTGGGCTGTACCACCATTGTCTTTGTTTCCATTCATGTTGTCCCTCCGTCTTCATGTTATTTGATAAACCCTTTTGATCACTCACCCCTTCCACATTTCCTTATATATTTCCCAATCGCCCTCCCTCTTTTCTGGCTTTACTGTTTATTGAAATACCTAGCATTCAGAAATTATATATACATAGCACATGTAAATCCATTATGTATTACCTTATACTAACATTTTGTTAATGCACATACATTTATCCTTAGTATATGTAAACCAGCACTTTGACAATAATTTGCTTTCATTCAGATTTGGGCATTATATAATTGCTAGTGTAAACATTTTTCTCTGTAACTTCACAGTGTAGCTATAGACCCATTTCTTTATGCTCCTTATCACTGTTATTTAACTACTTTGGAGGCTTCGATAAATCAAATTTGGTTTCTTCTTTTTGTCTGATTTTAGTTGCTCCTGTACTTCCTTCACCCTTTGGGATTGTCGTTCCTTTTCTTGAAGCTTCCACTGTCTTCCTTTTGCAGACCCCTTTCCTTACCGAAATTCTACTTCTTTATTTAGTTATTTATCCATTATGCATTACATTATACTAACATTTTGTTAATGTACATACATTTTTCCTTAGTATATTTAAACCAGCACTTTGACAATAATTTGCTTTCATTCAGATTTGGGCATTATATAATTGCTAGTGTAAATATTTTTCTCTGTAACTTCACAGTGTAGTTATAGACCCATTTCTTTATGCTCCTTATCACTGTTATTTAACTATTTTGAAGGCTTCGATAAATCAAATTTGGTTTCTTCTTTTTGTCTGATTTTAGTTGCTCCTGTACTTCCTTCACCCTTTGGGATTGTCGTTCCTTTTCTTGAAGCTTCTACTTTCTTCCTTTTGCAGACCCCTTTCCTTACCGAAATTCTACTTCTCTATTACTTCCCTAAAATGTATTCTGTTATGTATTATATTCATTCTATTCTGCTGTGTTTTTGATATCTTCTTCAATTTCAAGGATCCGTGTAGGTATAGATTTTTAGCTGTTGAGTAAATTGAAGATCCGCTTGCTTAGTCTGTTATTATCCATTGGACATATGCGAGCTTACAACGTTAGTCTTCTTTTCCTTTTGCAAAGAGAGATCTCTGTTTGATCTTAACTTGTATTCAACACTAATATAGCTTTTAAGTGCGAGTATTTTCCTTAGAATCCTTCTTTCCACTTTTTACAATTTTTAAGACTCCAGAATCTCGTTAAATTAACTGCTTCCTCTACATACAATGTTTCAATCCTTACCACTGTCTGATTGTTTTTCAAACTGTATGTTCCAGGACAATGTTTTTTTTTTTTTGTTATGTGTATTTCTTTATGTCATTTGGAATGCATTTTCGATTTTATGTACTCTATCTTCTGTGGTTATGTTTACTTTTGTGTTCTCCTAGGTCATTAAAACTGTTTTAGATAGTGTGTTGTTACAAAGATTTGGATTGGCGTCATTGATAGTTATTGATATTTGTCATGCAATGTGTTTTTAGAAATGATGTTTTTTGTTTTATTTTGTGTGCTTGTTTCTGTAATTTGTTCTTTGGCACTATCCTGTGAGTCAGTAACTAACGCCACGCCATCTGCAAAAGCTAGACGATCTATAGTGATTTTATCTGGATTTTATCGTAGTTGAACACCTTTGGTGTCGACGGATTTTCTTCATTCTATCACCACTTTCTCTAACGTGCAGTCAAAAAATGGGAGTGATAAACCATCTCTCTGCCTTATCGATGATTATATTTGGAAAGGTTTTTACAGTTCCCCATAAATTTTGTCTTTCATTGTGTTTGCTAAAGTTCTTCTAATCATTTCTGTTGTTTCATTGCCGAGGCCGAATTCCTTTAAAATGTTGATTACTACTTCTGTAAGTTTAGTTTCAGGCCTTTTTAAAAGCTTCAAACGTTGTCATGTATTTCCAGTTTCTGATTTTCCTCATTTCTATTATGTACTTTAGATTTAGTATTTGCTGTAAACAAGGCCTTCCCTTCCTGAATCCTGCTTCATAGTCTTCTTGTTGTATATAGAATATTCCTGAAGACTGTAGATTTCAGCCGTGTATTATGATGGCTTGGTAGACATAATAATCTTTTTGCCATCTGCACTGGTTGTTTTATTTTCCTGCTATGGCTATGGCTTGACGTTCTTTGTCAGTTTCTGCATTAAAGCCTCCATGTAGTAAAACTGTTATTTTCGATGAAATATGGTCTAGGGTGTTTGACTCATTTTGTCAAGCATTTTGTATCTGCTTTTTCTGTGTTCTGTTTTTCTCATTTGTCAGTGCACGTGTATTTAAAATAAACTCTGTTTGATGATTTAAAAGCTGTTGTGGAACGTTTTCATTAATTGATTTAATTTCTATTACAGAGCTGAATGTGCATTTGTTTACATTGAAACCTATTTCAAGCTGGGGTATGTTTCTCGAAACTCATTTTCCTGCCTTTCCCTTAAATATCCAGAATCCATCTGAATAAAAAAGGCTGTTCATGTGTAAATCTTGTTTGTAGCAGTGCTGGTATCATTATACACCTTCCCTTTCGACAACTTATTAGAGTTTCAAGATTTTTCTGTTTTTAATAGTGAATTTACGTTAAAATTTGATAGGTATTTTATGTGTCTGTGTTTTATTTTATGTGTTTGTTGTTTACAGCAGGTTTCAAACTGCTCTGACACAGTCTTTGCATAATGCTATAGGATCGCACAATCAGAACCCCTACTTTTCATATCCTTGGAAATAGGAGATTGGGTGCTCCCTGGGGTAAAATGTCTTACAAAGTGCATCTCCATTGTTGATTGCTTGTGGAGTTGCGGGTACAAGTGCCCTAATGATACTAAACATGGTTGTTCACTCTGATGAATACGTTTTCAGCAGCACCTCAGGTGAGCAGACGTTGACCACTTTCCTGCTTGTTGCTATTCAGAAGCTTTGTGGGTTTTTTCTTGTTGTGTTGCTTCTTTCGCAAGTTGTCGTTCCAAGCTCCGCTCTTTCCGTCTTCATTACCACTGAAGTCTGCACTGTAATCCTAGCATGGAGTCCTCATAAGATGCTGTCTCCTGCGGCAGGTGATCCCTGATTTTTTGCTGTGTTGTTACTCCTTCTCCTTCTTTTTCCATATAATTTGTGCATTGAGGCCACGAGCTTGGAACCGGCATAGCAGAGTTCTTTATTATTTATTGTTAAAATTCCGTTTAATTATGGACTATACTATGTTATTCTTTGGCTGTGAGTGTTTGTAATTAATAAGGCTTGTCAGTGATCATCTCTGTGAGAGTAGGGCAGCGAAGTGAAGCGTTATGTGGTGTGATGAAACTCTCTGCTTTACCCTCAAAATTTGACAGTTTCGTCATTTCAGAAGTCTACGCTGTTGAAGGTACAGCACTGAAAAATATGAAAGGTATCGTTGACGAAGATGTTGCTCAATATAATAACAACAGGTTCTTGTCCTCAGCTTTTGATGGGTGATGCCAAAAGAGAGGCCCGCTATCTTGGAATGGCATTGTAACACCTACAAGTATGGACACTAAGGAGGGATAAATAGAGAAACAAACATGTAGGAGAGTGAATTACAAATTATTACTGATCAATTAGTGGTATCGGATTTGCCGGAGCTAGAAGTACTTATCAGTGCTCAGTAAAATGGCACAACATGAAACGGATAATTGTCTTCGTGACTTAAAGGCATTCAAAGAAGCCGAGGAACTGAGGTCCTATAGGAACAATGTGAACTTTTTCCAACTAGACTTTGTGGTCCGTTTTCAGAAAAGGATGGGCTCCCCACTTGGATGGCTCAAGGATAGCATGAAAGGCAAGAAGTTGAGAGATGGTAAATCTTTAGATGAAAAAACCTTACTGACAGATGTTGCTACAGATGTTATTCAGAAGTATTATGATCTAGCTATTGGACAGAATACAGAAGAGCAGAGAAGAATAGTGGTTTCTGGTTTCCAGACAGTTTCAAGAAATAAGACTCCCCAAAGTGGGCTATATCCAAGCGGACAACGTACTAGGTGCATGTGCAACAGAGGCAAGGAAACTAAACAATAATACAATCACCATATTCATTTGATACCTGCTATAATGGACGAAATAAAACGAATCTTCCGAGGCCCCGCAGATGTAAGTCTCCTAAAGAAACACCTTCATGACGGACTCAAAGCCAAAATAAGCGTGTAATGAAATATGGAAGAGACTACCTAAAACTACGTTTATCTGTATAAACACTTCTCACTTTGGCATTTAAAATGCTCTCTCATCAATAAATCAGAGCAATTTAACAAAGTGCCTGTGCTTTGTTTGGACAAGGAACGACTTCAGCCGAGCCGAGCGGTCTAAGGCGCTGCAGTCACGGACTGTGCGGCTGGTCCCGGCGGAGGTTCGAGTCACCCGTCGGGCATGGGTGTGTGTGTTTGTCCTTAGGATAATTTAGGTTAAGTAGTTTGTAAGCTTAGGGAATGTTGACCTTAGCAGTTACGTCCCATAGGATTTCACACACATTTGAACATTTGAACGACTTCAGGTAATGCAGCAGCTAATGCAGCCGAAGTCAGTTCAAAGTTCACCATAGAGGAGCCATAAGAAAGAAGCTGTTGGACAATTCGTGTTTGATGGTCATCGGGGACAGTTCGAAGCAGGACGGATCAGTTAAAACAGTTCTACTCCAGGGAGTGGGATGCCGGGCAGAAAACGCATCTGAAGAAGCCCTGGACAGCGCTGGGATACCAACCAGATTGTCGTCCATCATAAGGCCCAACAACCAGGAGTACCATTTCTTTATGTAATGAGATCCTCAAGGCTGCACACCCTCCCTCATCCGCTGCACCCTTACAGCACATTATTTGCCTCGTTTTGGTGCCCTTCGTGCCAAACCTTCCTGGGACTACATTTCAGCATGAAAATTACCGCCCGCAAAGGCGAGAATTTCTTCGGCTTCTCTCCGTGCTTACGAAATCCTACCATTGCTAGTTTGGTGGCCAGATAT
Source organism: Schistocerca piceifrons (assembly GCF_021461385.2). Classification (NCBI taxonomy): domain Eukaryota; kingdom Metazoa; phylum Arthropoda; class Insecta; order Orthoptera; family Acrididae; genus Schistocerca; species Schistocerca piceifrons. The sequence continues at coordinate 244,377,868 of NC_060144.1, forward strand.
CTCCCAAACTGAGAACTTTTGGAGCGTTATGGGCATGGCCCTCCAACAATCTAGGAATTTTGACGAACTAAGGCCCTAGTTTGGCAGAATGTAGCTCGATATCTCTCATGAGGATATCCATCCATCAATGTCAAGCCGAATAACTGCTTGCATAAGGTGCAGAGGTGAATCAACGCCTTATTAACATGCTCAATTTTTTTAAGCTCTTTCTGTTATTATTATTATTATTATTATTAACTTGACTGGCCACATTGGACCACTTGAGTCATTCAGTGTTCACTTTGTCTTTGAAGATTGGACCACTTGCTTCTTGCGCCCATTCCGGTACTTTTTCATTCGTTACGAACGCAATTTTCTTAACTCGTCTGAAATCACTACTGGTCTTCTGAGGGTCATTTCTGCTGATATTTATGATTCATAAGGCGAGTGTTAGTTTTGTTTTTGTTCTCTGCATCAGTAATTCTAAATCCAACTGCTTCAAGATATTACTGAATTTCTTTGACCCACTCTCCTCCTGTCTTCTTTCCGAGACTTCTCCTGACTAGCTGTTTCAAAATCCTGTCGTCAGGCAGTCATAGGACATGAAACTTATGAGATTCTTTTCTTCCTCACTTTACTGATGATTGTGTCAATCTGATAATTCTTCGTTCAGTCTTGTGGCGTTGATCAGTTCTTCTTTCATTTGTAACTTGGAACAGAGTTTCACAAACATAAGTTGCTTCCGGGAGAGTTACAGTTTTGTAATGTTGGATCTTAGTGTCGATTGACAGGCTTTTCTTCTTATATGTTGACCAGATGAGATATTGTGCTTTTTTCCTCTTGTTCGCTCTATTTATCTACGTTGCTTTCTCACCCAAATCGCGCAAAATAGTTTCTCCAAGATATTTAAATTGTAGAACAATGTTAATTGATAATTTATGAAGATTTTAGCTATGCAAAGAGGTTTCTGGGCATGATTTCAGTTTTCTCAAATGATATTTGCAATTCTATTTTTGAAGGCATTTTCTGGAGACTTGTGATGTGAGCACGAACTCCTTCCACGTCAATGGCTAAGAGAAAGCTTGATAGTCAGCAAAACCAAGGCAGTTTGCTGTTATTGCTGGTTTTCCTCCAATTTTGATTTTACATGAATTTTGTTTTTGCCAGATTGTCATGATGTAATCGAGGGCCACACTGAAAAGCAAAGGAGACAATCCATCATCTTGTGTAAGTCCTGTTTTTTATTGTTAAAGCTTTTGACATTTCTCCTCTAAACTTGATCTTTGAATTTGTGTTAGTTTAAGTTAGCTGAATGAGTATTACCAATTTGCGAAGGAGGCCACATGATCTAAGGATTTTTAGAAGTGTGGTTCTATGAACACTATCGTATGCTTTTCCCTAATCCATGAATGAGATGAATAACTGTTTGTTTCTATACTTGTGATACTCCATTATTAGTTTCATGCTAAGAATATGGTCAGAGCAGCTTCAGTATGGTCGAAATCCTCCTTGATATTCTCCAACTTGTCGTTCCAGAATGTTTATGCGGGAGAAAATTTTGTAAGTGGAGTCAAAAAGGGTTATTCCTCTGTAATTATCTGGGTTGGCTCTAATTCCTTTTTCAAATAATGGATGGATTATTCCTGAGGTCCAGTACTCTGGAATTTTCTCTGTGCTCCACATTTCAATCAGATTTAAGCTCTTTCTCTTGAACATATCATAAATTTTTTTAGAAATAGTAATAATTTGTTTTTATGAACATAGGCATTGCATCTACCGATTTTCCTCCCGTTCGGATAATTCCTTCGTCGTGTATCTTTCTTTGTCGTAGAGGGTGTTGAATAATTTGTCTCTCTGAGAGCATCTAACTACCCATGTTTGGTTCAATTGTATATTCACAACTCATTAAAATTTATTGGTGTTTCTTTTGCTGTGTCGAACAGAGGAGACAATATGACCAGAACCTAAATTCATTTTTGTTTCTTCAATACATCATTTATAAAAGTACACTGATGACTATTACTCTGTAAACTTGAAATACATGCATTTACGTTAGTCCGTCGAAATACTGCCAACGTATCATCTGTAAATTAGTTGGGGCTTTTGTGATGCCTAACTGAAATATTCTGTTAGCAGGAAGCTTAATGACAATTTCGTTTAAGCCCTAAATCATAGTAGCGAATGACGGAAGGTTCATAACAGATAGTTAACGTTACTGTGTCTTTAAGCTTTAAATCTAATTTGGAAATGATTCTGTAACGCTTAATACGTCTTGTCTATTCATAGAATATTAACTTCGCTCTAATAATGCTGTGTAAGGTCATATGTAGAGAGTATTTCGATAGGGAACTGGGGTATCACGTAACATACACAGTGATCTACACTCATGCTCATAACATGAGGATAATTGCACAATGTGGTGCCACACAACGTGGCACTACACAAAACTGGCGCTAATAGCATAGGTACATAGGGAACACACACGACACAGATCTGTAAGTCCACGATATTGGTGATAAGTTGAGAAAACCGTCCCGAAACACATGTGCTACAAAACTCCACTGTTTCCTGCACATGTAGCCCGACATCAATAAGGGATATGATCGCCATGCGCACGTATACAGGCCGCACAACGGTTTGGCATACTCCGGATCAGCTGCTGGGGTACAGCCTCTCATTCTTGCACCAGTGCCTGTCGGAGATCCTGAAGTGTCCTAGGGGTCTGAAGACTCACAGCGATACGTCGACCGAGAGCATCCCAGACGTGCCCGATGGGGTTAGGTCTGGAGAACAGGCATGCCACTCCATTCGCCTGATATCTTCTGTTTCAAGGTACTCCTCCACGATGGCAGCTCGGTGGCGCCGTGCGTTATCATCCATCGGAGGAAGATGGGACCCACTGCACCACTGAAACGGCGGATATACTGGTGGAAAATGACGTACCGATACACATGTCCTGTTACAGTTCCTCTGTCAAAGACACGCAGGGGTAATCGTGCACCAATCATAATTCCACCCCACACCATAAAATCCATGACCTCAATTCAGGTGGCTTTCAAGGACATTAAAGTGTTAGTATATGGTTCCCCGTTCAGGCCAGATGAAAACCCGGCGAGAATCACTGTTGGGACTATACCTGGGACCACTGTTCCAATAATCATGTACCGTGTTCTTGACACCAGGCTTTACGGGCTCTCCTGTGACCAGGGGTCAGTGGAATGCACCTTGCAGGTCTCCGGGCGAATAAACCATTTCTGTTCAATCGTCTGTAGACTGTGTGTCTGGAGACAACTGTTCCAGTGGCTGCTGTGGCCGTCTGCGGGCACTGATGGTGAGATATCGGTCTTCTTGTGGTGTTGTACACTGTGTACGTCCAGTACTGTAGCGCCAGGACACGTTTTCTGTCTCCTGGAATCGTTGCCATAATCTTGAGATCACAGTTTGTGCCACACGGAGGTTCCATGCTATGACCTGCTGTGTTTGAGCAGCCTCCAGTCACCCTAGTATTCTGCCCCTCAAAACGTCATCAATATGTGTTCTTTGAGCCATTTTCAACACACAGACACCATTAGCACGTCAGAAAACGTCTGCACACTTACTCGCTGCACCGTACTCTGACATGCACCAACACACCTCTGCTTATGTGGACTGCTGCCAGCGGCACTGTGCGACGACCGCAGGTCAAATGCACCACATGGTCATACCGTGAGGTGATTGAAACCTGAAAACTGCCCACCAGAGCGGTATTTCACCATAAGCATTATCCTTAATTTACGAGCATGAGTGTACGTAATATGAGTGGGCTCTATGATACGTCTCAGAAGAGCCGAGAGGAATTGTTTGTCTTTCAAGTACAAATGTCATTCCAATTTTATACATTATACAGTCATAGTGATACGTCCATCTATCAGAGGGGTGAATAACCACCTCTTAGAGCGCGTACCGCTGGGATGTCGAGCAATACCGACTCACGTGCCGTGTCCCGCTGCGCTTGGTTTCTCGGCTGACGAACCTTGGAACGAACAGCACTATCAAGGTAGTCCCCTGATTCGCAACTGGCTCGAAATCCGTAGAGTTTGGTGGCCAGGAGAGTGCGATAAACTCGCCCTGACGTTCTTCGAACCACAGGCTTACACTGCGAGCAGTGTGACACGTTGGATTGTGGTAGGGGGGAGCCATCGTGCCGAGGAAAAGCGAACTTCATGAAGGATGGTCATTTTCCCCAATAGTAGGTAGATACTTATGTTGATCCATTGTGCCTTCCTGAACGACGAGATCACTCAGGGAACTCCACGAAACTCTTCCCCAAATTATAACACACCCTCCAGCGGGCTGGCCTGATGCCACGATTGTTTCAGAGTCTTTCCTTTCACTCGTCTCATGCCGTACGCGCCTGTTGCCATATGTACGACGAAGCATAAATCTTGATTCATATGAAGAGGCAAACTGTCGCCGCTCGGTGGACATCCAGTTCCGATATTTGCGTCAAATTTCAGCCTTGGTCGCCAATGAACAGCGGTCACCAAGGGTGCGTCAGCTAGGCGCTTGCTATGGAGGCCCATAACCAACGGCCCTCGCTGAACAGTCTTTCGGAAGACACTGTTGGCAGACATATGCTTCACCTGGGCGGTCAGTCGCTCTGCAGTTTCACGTCTGTTTGTCCGTATACATCTCCACAGCCGTCATTCACCCCTGTCATTTACTGCCTGCGGCGTATCACAGTTACCTCGGCCTCAGTTCTGGATAGCGCCATTTACCATGCGCGGTATACACTAATCACTGCGACAAGCCAGCAGTTTAAAAAAATAGTCTTTTCCGAAATGGTTCCACGCTTTGCCTGAAAGCCAATGATCATGCCCTTTGGACCAGATACATCGCTCCGCATCCGCAGTACGACAATAGCTGCGCTGTTTCCTTGTGTCCGCCAGGCACGCCTTTACACTCACCATTGCCCGAGCTACCACTTGGCATCACATGAGAACGGTAGTGCAGGGTGTATGTTGCCGTCAGACGTATGCGCTGGTCACGTTAATGTGATTGCACCGTGTATTTACACTTGTTTCTCTTTTCGTGTAAGAGTGTACTGAAGTATGTGAGGTATTAGAGCTATTGCTGGTGTTAGACTGAGATAGGAATGAGGTACAGAAGAGTCTGGCTAACATTTCATTATTCCGGGAAGCCTGAGGCCAACTAAAGGTGAGTCATTTTGAGAGACATCTTCCGACAGCAGTACATTGCTGTGTGCTTCTATACGGGTACGAACATTTAGTAACAGCATGTCGCATTTTAATCGTTTTGGCGTAATATAGAAAGTGATGAGGTAGTATTGGATTAACTGTCATTGTCAGTGGCTGCAGCCAGTATTTCTACAGCACGTAACTAATATCCAAGCATCACATGAGAACGGTAGTGCAGGGTGTATAGTTTATAATAAAGTGGCGGTATATTACAATATCACATCACATTTCTGGGCAATGTAATATTTCAGTCTTTCTACTTATGATATCTTTCTACCTGTTATACGGCACAGATATTTAATGAAAGATATAATTAGTTCTTAATTGATGCAAATGTGAAAGTGTGACACCAAAATCTTGGAAAGAGATAATCGCACGTTGTATGTGTACTAAAAAGGGTAATGTTTTTTCTTCAGTTGTACATAATGAAGATATAGAGTTTGAGTATAATTTCCAAGAGGCCCTGATGTACCATTATCTACGTAACTGTGTATAAGGCTTTGGTCGTACAACTGAGCTGAAAAGGCAAAAAATTAGACTACAAATTAGAATATTCGATGCCAGCAGTCCGTATTCCGAATACTGGAAGCAAAATTGAAAGTACGCAGCTCCAGTTGCGATACTATTTTGTTGTTTCGGATAATTAGAAGGCTTCATCTGTAATTACTCGTTACTACCAGCCATTCCGTTTGAGTCAGATTTCCGTTTCCAGGGTATCAGTGAGGAAACCGCTGTTAACGTTACACTGCAATCTGAAGTGGTTTCGTAATATTCAGGTATTGTGAACCAATGAAACAACATGACCCTTTGATTATGGTGACGTCGGCCAATTTATTCCCGATTCCAAAGAACTCTGCATCACGGAAACGTGCACATCACTGTGGCCAAACTGCAGAACAAGAGGAACTAATTTGATTAATACTGCTGCTTTCACCAGAAGAAATACAACAGCAAGCGACTTTCCTTGTAGCTTTATATTCACTAACACGTGTTTTGGATTTCTATCCATATTTATTACAAAGTGGAAGGCATCTACAACGTTGAAAATGCTGTCAGTAAAAACACTTTATTAGTTATTACAATGAATTACACAACTGAAATAGGTGAAACTTCAATACGCATCTTAGAACAAATAAAGCTGTAAAATGTGTTGCTTGCTCCTATATTTCTTCAAGCAGTTTAATTCATAGCAATGGAGGTCAATAGTAAGGGTAGATTAATCAAAGCTCCTGGTTTGTTGTTGTGTGATGTACAAATTGATTGATACGTATGAAATATTTAGCATGGTGTTTTATTAAACTAAATTTATTACCTGTTTCTCATATATCTAAAATAAATGTTCCATTCGTAGTGATGCGACTTTCGCAAAGGAAGGTCTGCTGTTTTAAAATCATCCTTACAGGTAATTTGTTATCATTTTTCTTCATATCTAATTAGTCACATTAGAGACTGCTGGAAACATCAGTGCTATTATAACTTTGGTTCAACTAAAAAAGATATAATTAATAACAATATAACAAACCCATATATCAGAGGTGTTTATCAGAAGAAATATTTTTCCATACGAACCTGAAATAGGCTACTATCTAGCATTCGTTCTCCCAGAAGCACTCTACACATTTGTGATACCATCATTACCGTGAATTCTAATGACATTGATGTACTGGTATGATAAGTATTGCGGAGAATATTCGTACATAACGTCCAAGACGCTATATGGATGTGCAAACTTTGTTGACGCAACGAATGAGTTTCATTGGCTGGAAACGATACTTGACGTTGATGGACGTATAAAGAGAAGGCTCACAAATCAACCAAAATAGTTTTATACATAATAAGCTAGGACAGAAAAACTAATGAACGATGGGTATCAGATGTCCAGAAGAATCTCAAAGAAGGAGATGAGGACACACTAGAGTGCCAGCAAACATATGTGAGACCATGAAGAAATTTCTGGTCTGCAGTTCTATGTGATCCTTAAACAACCAAAATAACAAAAATATTAAAGAACAAAAGTATAACGTTTAATAAAAGTAAAATAAAAATATTTAGCGATAGTCAAATAAGGATGAGACAGTTGTATTTCGCAGTTACAGACTTGTATGACAGAATATCAAGATAGGGTGCTGCAGGTGAAAGAGAAGTTAAATTTCAAGTGGAAGAAAAGAATCATTATGAAATGTGAAAAAGGAACTAGACTATGACAGTGGGGGGACTTCATTACCACGTACTGTACTGTATTTGCTTGGGTGGTCATGAATTTGAAATTTTTAACTGCGATGTGGTGACAGCTACTGTATAAATTGCTAGCGCGGTGCTTCAAAGAGTAATCAAATGCATTATGTTTGCAATATATTCCATGGACATTAGAGATTCTGTGTCTGAACTCTATATTCTTTTGTTGTCTTCTCCTGTTATTGGAATTGAAGAGAAAAGAACGATTGTCTGATGTTCATCTTGCTGTAATTGTGAATGAAAGTTTAAAACGAAGAAAAAATACAGTTGTTCATAACTTAAGATTTGTGTACAGGATTCAATAATGTGTATCCTTCAACCTTGCTTGTCCTGAGTAGACGTAGCCTTAACGGAATATTGACCATTGTTGGGCGCCATACTAGAAAATAATTAGTAATTTTCTTTCAGCCCATCTTCGAGACGTGCCGCCAGTTAGGACACTAAACTATGCAGTCGCTATGAATAATTTAATATATTTCTCTTTTAGATTTTCTCAAGGTTGCTAGGTAATATCCTAGGCAGAGAGGCCTGGTCACAGGATTCTAGTTCTAGTATAAGATTTCATCTGCAAAAGTATAGGTTTGTTATCTTATATTGGTATTCGAGACGAAACCACGGTCTCGAGTTACGGGTTGCATTACTTCACATTGAAGTGACATACGGAATATTATCGGGTGCTATAACCAGATGAGTTTTAACTATAGTTTGGATATACGTACGTTGGGGAATATCTGTGATGATTCAAGAGAGAGACAATTAACTATTTATAATCCCATAACTACGCTGAGTACTGAGTTAGTTTGCTGTTTGTTGATCCGCGTCGGTCTAAATTAAAAATACATTATACCGTTCATAGTATTATTAGAGTTATTTCTATTTGGTTTGACGTTACTTTATTAAAAGCTATCAAATTACATTACGGTATGAATACCGGAGAACGTTATTGAGTGTGAAACTTGGTACATGATACCAAATATTTTCCAATAACAAAAATTCGTTTATCCTAAACATATCCCTCTAGAATAAAATTATAGCAAACGGAATTTTGAAGGGCTAAATGAAACTAAGATTGAAATTCAGTGCTTTCCGTTAACATTTAACTATCCAGGATATTTAACCTCGATAGCGGTGCATACGAAATAAGAAAACAGGATGTGGTTTCTAGCAAGGTGTATATACTGTTATTGACGTTATTTTCTTGTAATATTGACTCTGTTCCTCACAGTTAATACATTTTTCGGGCTGTCCTTACAAATTCTAGTGATCATTGACTTTCTAGATGGTAATTAATTATGTAACGCTCAAAAAAAAGTTTTCATCTGACAAGGCATGCAAAGTTAGAATACAGATAACATTTTTAAGAATAGGGAGCTGTACCGCGTAAGCAAGCGTTAACGATATATATACTCTCCTTCAGGAGGAAGCCATCAGTATCATTATTGCGTTGTCTGCATTTTACAGAATCGAGGAACGGTGCAAGTCTACTTCTTTAGAGGAAGATGACGGAAGTGAGCTTTCAAAGCATTTCTCGAAATTTCCGTAGGAGCTGCCAGAAAAAATTTGATTGCCAGCGCTTCCGACAATCCTTAAACGCCGAGTCTAACAGCTTTCTTCACGTATAATACCGTAAGGGCACGACACGGCCACCTAATGCTGCTCCGTCACGTCATCTCGTTCCTTAATGTATCCACTTCGGCAGCAGCTCTTCGTGACTTAGTTACCTAAAAATGCAAAATTGTTTTACGGGAATTTACTACTGAGTGCCATTCGAAGCTAACTGTCAGATTTTTAACGGATCGTTTCTTTTTCGAGTGTAGAGGCCACCGTTAACGATAATTCAAAATGAATGTAAACAACCTGTAATATAAACAAGTGATAAAGATGGAAAGAAAATATAGTACACTGAAAACAAAAATAGTTCCGTAGATTGTATGGAACGCCAAACAGCTCACTAAATAGTTAAGGACTTCGAAACAAATGTTTTGAGAAATGGTAGTGTGAGCATGACTGCCGATATGTAAAAATAAATCTACACAGACTTTAAAGTGAATGTACACTTTTTATAATTTAGAAATATCTAGAGAGCAGTTAGTTTCTTCCTCTGAATTTCTCGGTTATATGTGTTACCGTATTCTCCGTTGTACAGCCTAAACATGGGACTTCGCGATAATGCACACTGATATACATCACGTTATTTAGCGATCCAGTTCTTAGTTTTATGCTTCATTGTACGCTGTTCTGTTGTGTTGTAATACAGAATACAGAAACTGAACAGCGACGAAAATTGTTTAGTATGGCAGCAGAATTAATTCCTTTACTGCTGAAATATGTGCAGACAAACGTTAGACTAAATCTGAGGTTTGATTGAAGTATATATGTTATGAAGTATTTGTACGTAAAGTTATCCGCTATAAAACGGGTTTATACCTTTCATCGTAAAGAACGATTCTTGAACATGGGCAATGGAACATTGTCTATCACTATAATTATGTAGCTTTTAGGGGACAGTGAAGTCATGGACTGAGCGGCTGATCCCGGCAATGGTTCGAGCCCTCCCTCGGGCATGGGTGTGTGTGTTTGTCCTTAGGATAATTTAGGTTAAGTAGTGTGTAAGCTTAGGGAATGATGGCCTTATCAGTTAAGTCCCATAAGCTTTCACACACATTTGAACATTTTTTTAGGAGACAGTCCCCTAATTAAGTGAAGGTAATTAGGAATCATACAAAGTGCTCAGCTGTTGCAGAGTGAAGCTATCAATTGCACGTCAAATGTGCTACGTACAATCTTTACATCATTCCCGGTATGCTGAAAATTATCCACGTACTAGTAGTGAAAAGCGTTAGCGTACATTCGTGTACGACCATCTGAAAAAAATATTAAATAATGTTATAAATTTTACTTACTTCACCAAGAAGAGTTTATTCTTTATCAGTTCAGAACAGTATTCTGAAATGGAAGAAAAGTTCAAGGGTGGGATTAAAATTCAACGCGAAAGGATGTCAATGTGAGTTTCGCTGATGACATTGCTATTCTCACGGAAAGTGAAGACGAATTACAGGATCTGCTGAGTGGAATAAACAGTGTAATGAGTATCGAATGTGGATTAAGAGTAAATCGAACGAAGACGAAAGTATTGAGAAGTAGCAAAACTGAGAACAGAAAAGCTTAACATCACAATTGGTGATCACGAAGTAGATTAAGTTAAGGAGCCGTCCGTGGTGGCCGAGCGGTTCTAGGCGCTTCAGTCCGGAACCACGCAGCTGCTACGGTCGCAGGTTCGAATGCCGCCTCGGGCATGGATGTGTGTGATGTCCTTAGGTTAGTTAGGTTTAAGTAGTTCTAAGTTTACGGGACTGATGACCTCAGTTGTTAAGTCCCATAGTACTTACAGCCATTTGAACCATTTAAGTTAAGGAATCCTTCTACCCAGGCAAGAAAATAAGCCACGTCGGACGGTGCAAGATGGACGTGAAAACAGATTACCACAAGCAAATAGGACATTCTTTCCCAAAAGCAGTCTATTAGTATCAAACATTATTCTTAATTTGAGGAAGATATTTCTGAGAATGTACGGTTGGAGCACAACATTGTATGACACTGAGACACGGACTGTGGGAAAACGGGAATACAAGAGAACATAAGGATTTGAAACGTGGTGCTACAGAGGAATGTTAAAAATTAGGTGGACTGGTAAAGTAAGGAATGAGAAGATTGTATGCGAAATCGGATAGAATGTGAGTATGTGGAAAACATTGACAAGAAGAGGAGATAGTCTAATAGGACATGTGTTAAGGAGTGCATCAAACCAGTCGGAAGACGATGACTCAAACAAAATACAACGAAAAACAGCTGTTTATGGCTATTAGTGATGAACACGAATATCGGAGTGATATGTATGTTTAGCGACTTTTCCTATACAGCTTAAATTAGATTCGTTTCTGTTCCGGTAAATACATTTTACTTCTCTCAAAGGTTTGAACACAGCTGTTGGTTCCAGTCATGAGCTATCCTATGTATGTAAGCTGTCTATTTCTTTTATTGAAACTCCTGCTAAATGCATTGTACTTACTTAACAACTGCACCAAAGGTTAAGGATACAAATTTTTAACTCTGATATTAGAAGATATCTTTTACAAACTTCGTGATTGCACTATATCATATTCACTGTCGCAGTTGCTTGACTAGCAGTCCAAAGTTGGTACATAAAATGGGATATCATAGTGATTAGACCATAATACCAACTCCCCACTTCTTGTGGTACTGCTTTTGTAGGGCGTTCCGTGTTCTCCAGGCAATGTTTAATTTCAGGCCGTAGCAAAACTTGCAAAGAAAAATATGTGTGTTACAGTTCATGTGTCGGTATTCGAGTTTCGGTTACCAACAATCTTGTTCGTCTATTCATATTGCACAAGTCTGAACTTATGTTTATAAATCACTAACAATCGGCTCTTAGTTTCACAATAAACTGTCCACAAATTCATGTTGTGTGAAACAGGTAGCAGTAGATAAAGAATTACAAGGATAAATAATAGGAGTTATACGAACGAAGTGTTGTCGAAATATTAAAAGTAATGAGAAACTTGGCGACAATATCCACAAAATATCGAAAATAATGATCTAGATTTCTATTATAGGAGGCAAGAAATAGGAATAACGGAGAGGTATTGCATAAAGATATTAAGCCACAGGAGTACTGGAAGAAGAAAGAAGCCAATTTCAATCTATTGGTGTGTTAAGGTCTTTGCAAAATTATTCTTGTATTCTCCTCGTTAATATCCTCCTAACTTCACCTACCCACCTTGCACCTGATCATCATGTAGTTCTTTTCTTTTTCGCTCTCTATCAGAGAGCTTCTCTGATTCACTGACATTCCATTCACTAGGTACTTGTCGCGCCCTTCTTTTCTCCTTTTTCATAACGATCATAACTGTGTCGCAGAACCCAGTATCATCACTGATTCCGAACTTTTTCTACTCGCTCTATATACACATTGATCTGTTCCTCACTATGTAATATTCAACTCATGAATATTTTGCTTGTTAAAGCTCTGTGTTTCATGGTCGTAAACGGAAGCTGATAAACAAGAGCGTTCAATATTTATATTCAAAAACGTAGCTTTAGAGACTTATGTGATTTACCAAAAGCACTCCATAGTTCATCGTTTTCAGAAACATTACTAAAATACCGTATTACAGTGCCTGTTTTATTCTGAATTCGACTGAAATTTCCTTTGGACGTGCATGCTTATAGCGAGCACTTGCCTTACCATTTGGCTGTTCGTGCCTTGTATGGCGGATAAATACGATATTGCAGTGTCTGTGTTATTGGTAATACGTCGCAAAGTCCCTTTCTACATGCAGTGTAAGCGACTTCCATGTAAAATGTCTCACCTGTAAGGGAATATACGTAATGGATGTACGAGCATAGGTTTTAAACGCATGGTTGACGACATAAGGAAGTTAGGGTCTCGCTATGAGTCGTGCACGGGTAGCCAGGTGATGGGACCCGTCCTCACCATGAATTTCGTGAAGACTGGTTCGGAAGAAATCCCCTGCCCTTGCCGCAAACAACGTGAACTACAGTTTGGTTCAATATCAGTTTTCCACTTTTACCGATGCCCTTAGCGTCCTCGTGGTATAAGGTAGTAAAATAACTTTATTCCAACGAACAAACGACTTTTCCGTGTTGGGATGTATGTAGTCGTCGTACGTCTCCAGATACGATACAACATCACTTTACTTGTGGATGTCATATGGCAAACTGGCTTTGCATCAGGACACAATTGACCTTCCTTACTCGATCTTCTGAGACAGTATTCTCTACGTATATTATATTGCTTCCAGAATACGGTAATGTGGTTCCTGTGACACTTCATTCCTTATATTGTACAGCGCGACGGGGAAGATCACATGAACTTTATGCATTACATGGTCACTGCCTATTGGACATGCCTGCGAATGCCTCGATATCGAGACCTCTTAACCAACATATCGAATATTACTTTCCATCGGCAAGGTGTTGGTTAATTTTATTCTTCTGATGATAGGTGTTTTTCTTTGTTATGCATGTTTCCATCTCATTTGCTTTGACTTGTCCTCTCCTGGTTCCCTATTCATTTTGTTTTGTGATTCGACTCAGCATCGTTCCAGTTCTATTGTAAAATGTGAGTACACAAAATATAGATACACATGATTGTATGCAATCCTTGCAGTTAAATTGGGATTTTTCTTAGTTTGCTACTTCGAATGTAATCTGGTTTCGTTTTCCATCTGTTTTCAGATTCCATAACAAACTGAAAAAAATGTGTAGGGTCATTCCATATCAAGTGCCGCAGTTTAGAAGATGCTTCCAGCTCGACCATCCTAATTAACGTAATGCGGTAAGTGTCCATTTTGAGACATTACTTTGAACACGGGTATATTTTTATACATTCATGTTTTGTAGCAAATTTACAGGATGGTAGCACAAGCGAAGAGCAAATTTATGATACACTAAACACCGAGACTGACAGTAGTTTGGTAAAAGACCAGGTCCGTAGCGCACTTTGTCCACTACTTATACCTCGTTAAAGTATGGGATAAATTTCTCGCAACATGATTTGTTATCCGCTTTGAACTGAGATTATGCCAAACGCATTGCTTTCTGAACCCTACTTCCATCATTTGTGTGTAAAGCACAAAAAGTTGTACCACTATGGTTCAAAAAAATGGCTCTGAGCACTATGGGACTCAACTGCTGAGGTCATTAGTCCCCTAGAACTTAGAACTAGTTACACCTCACTAACCTAAGGACATCACAAACATCCATGCCCCAGGCAGGATTCGAACCTGCGACCGTAGCGGTCTTGCGGTTCCAGGCTGCAGCGCCTGTAACCGCACGGCCACTTCGGCCGGCCTGTACCACTATGTCCAGAAGCAAGAGTCTAGTTTTTTTTTTTAACATTAGGAACAGTGGAATGCCAAACTGGGAGATTTCTTCAGGACTTTCCGGTCTGGCTAAAAGTAGTCTTCACAAAAGTGGCTCTAGCACCTCAACTAAGTTACAGGTGTGCCTGAAACTTTGCATAAGTTCATGTAGTTTCCTCAGGCACATACTGTACAAAATTAACCAAAACTGAAGAGGGTTGAGGTGGGAGGCCTAGAACACTGGAGGTGGAATTACCCTATAAAAAATACAAAATAAAAAAATTAAAAATTTACAAAAAAGAAGTATAAAAATAATTCTTGATGTATATCATGTGCAGTTGGTGGTGATTAGTCAGCTATGTTCTAAGTTTTTTTTCTGTTTCTCCTTTTATTTGTTATTCTGTTAACATAATTATTTTTTTCTCCCACATGCAGCTTATATTACATGGTGACTTAACTATGGTCTAATGAAGTGTTATGATAGTACCAAGTCATTCTGATAATAAAAAAAAAACGGTAGGGCGACCACTCACGATAAGCGGGAAGTAGGGTTCGAATCCCGATCCGGCACAAATTCTCACTGACGTCATTTCATTCTGCAGCTGATGGTTGTTCATATTCGCAATTTCGAATACAATTAATGTAATACATTACTTAAAGTCTGTTAATGAAGATGAAGACAGTTTGAAGTGGTACTGCTCCGTGCGAGTGCACTTATGGATTTTACGATCACCTGTCTTTGCTCAGAGAAATCAATGTCTTTTCTGACCGGCCCAGAAAGGGAATTGCCGGTGAAGGTGACGTAAGTGGCTCGGCCGACGAAGAGAAAGGAATTGTCCCCTGCAGTGACTACCGAATGTTTTCCTCTTGGCTGCTGGCTGGTCAGAGCATCAGAAGTCTTCTCGGCCGGTGATTTGGTATGAGGCCGCGCAGAGTACTCACAAGAGGAGGCCACAACGTTGGGATTACAGGTTTACTTCAAACTTGGTACACCGTTAGTAGGCTATACAAACAACATTATGGGAAAATAGTTAGGTGCTCTACTCTGGCAATTCCGAGAGAATCACAAGAGAAGTTTTACACATCTATTATGACGCTTTAAATCTGTGAGTAGTGGTAGGTGATTAATAGATCACGGGGGTAAGGCGGCTATCGAACGAGCGTATACAACGCAATGGTTCGGCTCAAGCCTAAGTTTTAGTATATAGTGTCAGAAGAAAGAAAAATACTTCAAAATGATAACGAGGTGTATTTTCTTTGAACTTTCCCTGAAAATACGGGGAAACTGCATTCATGCGATGTGGTTGGTGCCGTTTCAATTTATGTCTTCCGTGTCTGTATCACAAATACCATCCTGCAAAGTGTGATGTCGAGAGCATATCCGACGAGTATATTGTACATTACTTCTGTGCTCTGGCACATTGTGACTTACTATGTTACTGAATACCGTCATTTGCATCATCATTGATCGAAGTTTGGTTTGGGATTTCCAAGCCTGTCGCTCGTCCCTGAAAATTTAATCCAAAATAGTAAATTGTCAAATTATATGGAACTTCATGAAAATGCACGTGGTTTCTTTTTCGTCGTACAACTTCTTAAATGTCTGCCCCTGGTAGCTGAGTGGTCAGCATGACAGAATGTCACTCCTAAGGTCCCGCGTTCGATTCCCGGAAAGGTCATAGATTTTTCCGCTCATCGACTGGGTCTTGTGTTGTCCTAATAATCATAATTTCATCCCCATCGATGAGCAGGTCGCCGAACTGGCGTCCATTCGAAAGATCAACTCGACGGGAGGCCCTTGTCACACGACATTTATTTTACCTCTCAAATGTCATATAAATTAAATAATGTGACCAGTGATTAAAAAATTATAGATTGTAGTGAATGTTAGTAAAGATTTGAAGCGTTGGCTCGTCCACGACTCGCTCCCGTAGCGCAGACACTAACCACGTGACCACAACGAGTTATTACAAACAACGCCTTTAGACAGATACATCAGTTACATAATAGACGAGTACAACTGCACTTGCGACTTTCTCGGAATTTCCCGAGTACTGCACCTTGTATTGTATGGAACTGGTGACCTAGGAACGACTGGGAGGCTTCGTCCCCGCCGTAGCCCTCAGTGGTTCACAACCCCACAACAGGCTACAGCAGTTCACCCACTCCACCGCCACCCCACCCCGAATCCAGGGTTATTGTGCGGTTCGGCCGCCAGTGGACCCCTCGGGAACATCTCCCCTAAGACGAGTGTAACCCCAATGTTTGGGTGGTAGAGTAATTGTGGTGGATGTGTACGCGGGGAAAGTGTTTGCCCAGGAATCGCCGACATAGTGTAACTGAGGCGGAATAAGGGGAACCAGCCCGCATTCGCCGAGGCAGATGGAAAACCGCCTTAAAAACCATCCACAGACTGGCTGGCACACCGGACCTCCACACAAATCCGCCGGGCGGATTCCTGCCGGGGACCGACACGCCTTCTAGCCCGGAAATCAGTGAGTTAGGCCACACGGCTAACCTACCTTACTACTTGCACATTACTCTGCTTTAATGGCCTACCAAAGGCGCATAAAGTTTGAAGTGAATCCGTGATTCCAACGTTGTGGCCTCGCCTCGTTAGATCTACATTAGTCTAGATTTCCAAGCGTCATTCATTACATGGAATGGCCTCTCAGAAATGAGTGCAGCTTGATCTTACTAATGTTGCTCAACTTCTGTAATCAATGTGTATTGGTTGTCGCCGAGAAAAACTGCATGTTGAACAATTTGTGAATGATATGCTTCCTGTGTTGTGGAAGGTGGCTAATTAGGCAGATTTATATTTACAGCAAACGCTGATAGTAACTATCAACGGAATAATAGTTGATTCACCATCACTATCTAGCGGAAAAGTCCCTAAAGCAAATAATAATACTGCAGTTCGGCTGTTTTTTTCTTTCGGGCCGAGTTAATAAGATTTATGCACACTAATTGGATACATGTGCTTCCCCGGATCTGTCGTCTTAGTTCTATACAGTTTAACAATGTATGTTTTCATTCCGTGTTTAGTTGTGTGTTTTATGTGTTGCAGTGCTGGCTCTGTCATCTGGCTTGTAATTGCTGTTTTTTTGGGCTTTGCTGGCCGGCCATTCAACCCCAGCTAAGCTGATGTTCCTAGAGCGGACATGATTGTGATAGACTATTGGCTGGGAGACACGCAGTTCGCTGTAAATTTTTAAGCGAATCACTGTACATCGGAAGCAATATATGATGCTTAGATTGTGAACGTCCATGGAGTTGAAATAAAATTCATTTTAGTATTTTCCCTTAATGTAACACATTTAACACTCAGGTCGCTGTAACTTGGCATTTGGTTCTTTCGCTTTATTCCTAATGTTTGAGTTTGTAAAATAATTAGTTAACGCTGTAAGTTGCGTTTTGCGAAATTTGAATAATCTCACAGTTCAGCTGAGCATCCTTGCATGTATATTTTTATAAAATAGTATTCCTTGCACAACTGTAACTGAACAGCAGTGCCTTCCATTTAATTAATAGGCACCAGATCTACATCTACATCTACATACATACTCCGCAATACACCACACGGTGCATGGCGGCGGGTACCTCGTACCACAACTAGCATCTTCTCCCCCTGTTCCACTCCCAAACAGAACGAGGGAAAAATGACTGCCTATAAACCTCTGTACGAGTCCTAATCTCTCTTAAGTTATCTTTGTGGTCTTTCCGCGAAATATAGGTTGGCGGCAGTAAAACTGTACTGCAGTCAGCCTCACATGCTGGTTCTCTAAATTTCCTCAGTAACGATTCACGAAAAGGACGCCTCCGGTCCTCCAGACTCCCACCCGAGTTCCTGAAGCATTTCCGCAACACTCGCGTAGTGATCAAACCTACCAGTAACAAATCTAGCACCTCGACTCTGAATTGGTTCCATGTCCTCCCTCAATCTGACCTGATAGGGATCCCAAACGCTTTAGCAGTACTCAAGAATAGGTCGTATTAGTGTTTTATAAGCGGTCTCCTTTACAGATGAACCACAACTCCACAAAATTCTACCAATGAACCGAAGACGACTATCCGCCTTCTCCACAACTGCCATTACATGCTTGTCCCACTTCATATCGCTCTGCAATGTTACGCCTAAATATTTAATCGACGTGACTGTGTCAACCGTTACACTACTAATGGAGTATTCAAACATTACGGGATTCTTTTTTCTATTCATCTGCATTAATTTACATTTATCCTAATTTAGAGTTAGCTGCCATTCTTTACACCAATCACAAATACTGTCCAGTCACTCAACGACGACACCTTCCCGTACACCACAGCATCATCAGCAAACAGCCGCACATTCCTATCCACTCTATCCAAAAGATCATTTATGTGATAGAAAACAACAGCGGACGTACCACACTTCCCTGAGGCACTCCAGATGATACCCTCACCTCCGATGAACACTCACCATTGAGGACAACGTACTGGGTTCTATTACTTAAGAAGCCTTCGAGCCACTCACATATTTGGGAACCAATCCCATATGCTCGTACCTTAGTTAGGAGTCTGCAGTGGGGCACCGAGTCAAACGCTTTTCGGAAGTCAAGGCATATGGCATCCGTCTGATACCCTTTATCCATGGTTCGCAAGGTATCATGTGAAAAGAGGGCGCATTGCGTTTCGCAGGAGCGATGCTTTCTAAAGCCGTGATGATGCATGGACAGCAACTTCTCTGTCTCAAGAAAATTCATTATATTCGAACTGAGAATATGTTCGAGAATCCTGCAGCAAACCGATGTTAAGGATATTGGTCTGTAATTTTGAGGATCTGTCCTTCTACCCTTCTTATATACAGGCGTCACCTGCGCTTTTTTTCAGTCGCTCGGGACTTTAAGTTGGGCAAGAGATTCGCGATAAATGCAAGCTAAGTCTGGAGCCAATGCAGTAGGGTACTCTCTGTAAAACCGAATTGGAATCCCATCAGGACCTGGCGATTTATTTATTTTCAACCCATTCAGCTGCTTCACAACCCCATGGATGTCTCTCACTATGTCCTCCATACGGGAATCTGTACAAGACTCAAACGGCAGTATCTTTGTACGATCCTCCTGCGTGAGAAATTTCTCAAACGCTAAATTTAAAATATCAGCTCTCGTTTTGCTGTCTTCCGTTGCCAGGCCAGACTGATCGGTGAGTGACTGGATGGAAGCCTTCGACCCGCTTACCGATTTTACCTAAGAGTAGAATTTCCTTGGGTTTTCAGCAAGATCTTTTGCTAAGGTATGTCGGTGGCAGTGGTTGCATGATTCGGGCATCGCTCTTTTTACAGCAGCACGAATCTCTACTAACTTTTGCCTGTCCTCATTCTCCTGATCTGTCTCGTACCGCAAGTGCAACGGTCTTTGCTTCCTGAGCATTCTCCGAATTGCGCTGTTAAACCACGATGGGTCTTTTCCGTCCGTAATCCACTTTTTCGGCACGTACTTCTCCAATGCGTGATTTACAATGTGTTTAAAATTTTCCCATAAGTCTTCCATGTTCATCGTACCGGAAGTAAATGAAGTCGATTAATTTACTAAGTGGGATGCTAACAACTGCTCATCAGCTCTTTCTAGTAAGAATACTCTCCTAGCCTTCTTCACCGACTTTTTAACTTTCGTAACCATAGTCGTAATGACAACATCATGATCACTAATCCCTGTCTCAACATTGACACCGTCGATGAGGTCTGGTCTGTTCGTGGCTACCAGATCTAAAATATTTCCAATACGCGTTGGCTTTCGATTTAGCTGCTCAAGACAGATTTCTGATATTGTGTTCAAAAGTAATTCACACGATGGCTTGTCTGTACCACCTGTAATGAATCCATAGACATCCCAGTCTATATACTATGTAGGTTGAATTCGTCTCCGACTAATATAACATGATCCGGGTACTTCTGCGATACAGAGCGTAAACTCCCTTTGAATGACTCTAGAACTGTCAAGGTGGAACCTGGTGGCCGGTAATAACACCCAAGAATTAACTTTACTTCTCCTAGCCCTGTTAAACGTGTGCAGGTAACTTGACGATCACACTCTGCTTCGACCTCAGTAGACACAATGATCAGTCCGTCGGCTTTCTTTTAATTTGATAGCGTCTTTTTAATTAATTATGTTGTTATGGATACATTTTGATTAAAACTTTTATGTGTGTTATTCTCTAAATGCACTGAGTGGCCTTCTGTTAAGTCGTGGCAAATGTAGATGGTTCTATAAATTGAACTACCTTCTGGTTCCTTTCATTGCTTTCGGATTATTCTGTTATCGTTTCTTGGATTTCCGTCAGTAATTTAAAAAAAAAGGTATGTACTAATCTTTTGATTAGAAATTTTTAAAACAATCGGTTAAAATGTCTACTGCGTTTCCTGATATTATTTTTCTTTTTTAAATGTCTCCAGTCATTTTAAAGTGGTTGTCTCTTGGTCCTTTGATTAACTTTTTTAACTCTTGTCAAAAGACTATCCATTAAATGATGTTCGATATTCCTGGCAAATAAATTTATCCCCGGCAGTTTCCACTCCATTCCATTCCCCCACTCCCCCAATCCACCACCCTTATAATGTACAGTGAATGTGGCACTACACTAGAATATGCGAAGAGTGAGGATCATAACCGCCGTTTGATGATTCGTTGTAGTTCTACATCCTCATGCTTCCTGGTGTGCAAAACTTCACGACGAAAGTAACTTTCACGTCATTTGTCATTGCTACGAAATATATCTCGTTGGGACGAATTGCAATACATACCCCAAACGCACCCCACACGTTCTCGATGGCAAGTAAGCCAGGGACGCGGGTAGCAAGTCCATTCGACACCAGTCCCCGGGTTCCGAGACCTCCTCTGCCTGCACTGTTAGATGCATTCGCGCATTTCCCTCCATAAAAATGAAGTCAGGGCCGAACGAACCCCTTAGGAGAAGCACGTGGGGAAGGAGTACACAGTGAGTATACCGTGTTCAAAGATTTGGATGTCAGTACGGCCAAGCAACATTACGTCTCTGCACACCATAAGTCAGGGACCACAAGAAGATCACATTCGACTATGATATAGGGAGCATTACGTGTTCCCCCCTCTTGCCATATGAGGATACGTCAAGAATAACAACTCTGGCTCAATTTGCTCTCGTCCGAGAAGACCAATTCTTATGCTCTTGGTACCATCGCAAACGGTGTCGCTGACGTGCGGGTGTCAACTTAACACAACGTACTTGTCATCGGGTCAGCAGGGAGAACTATCACCCAAATGCAATCGCCGTGCCACTGAGGAACGTGAGACTGCATACCTTGCAGCCTTGCAGTGCTTTTAAATGCGGCTGCTGCTGTTGCACACGCCGTTTTTTTATTTCTTTCTTTTTTTTTTTTTTTTGAGTCATCAATCTTCTGACTGGTGTGAAGTGGCCCACCATGCATTTCTCCCCTGTTCCAACGTCTTCGTTTCAGAGTAGCACCAGCAACCTACGCCCTCAATTGACTGCTGGATGTATTCCAATCTCTGTTTTCCTCTACAATTTTTGCCCTCTATATCCCCGTCTACTGTCATGGAAGTGAGCCCCTGAGGTCTTAACACATGTCCTATCATCCTATCCCTTCTCCTTGTCAGTGTTTACCACATATTCCTTTCCTCTCCGATTCTGCGAAGAACCTCCTCACTCCTTATCAGTCCACCTAATTTTCAACATTCGTCTGTACCATCACACCCCAAACGCTTCGATTCTCTTCTGTTCGGTTTTCCCACAGTCCACGTTCCACTACCATACAATGCCGTGCTCCAATCGTACATTCTCAGAAATTTCTTCCTCAATTTAAGATATATGTATGATACTAGTAGACTTAACTTGGTCAGGAATGCCCTTTTGCCATTGATAGGCTGCTTTTCATGTCCTCCTTGCTCCGCCCGTCATTGCTTATTTTGCTGCCTAGGTAGCGTAATTCCTTAACTCCTTCTACTTCGTGACCCTCAGTCCTGATGATAAGTTTCTCGCTATTCTGATTTATGCCACTTCTCAAAACATACGTGTTCCTTCGATTTACTCTCAATCCATATTCTCATTAGACTGTCCATTCCATTCAGCAGATCATGTAATTCTTCTTCTCCTTCATTCAGGATAGCTATGTCATCAGCGATCCGTGTCATTCATATCCTTTCACCTTGAATTTTAGTTCCACTCCTGAGCCTTTCTTTTATTTTCATCATTACTTCTTCGATGTACAGATTGAAACTAGGGACAAGAGACTGCATTCCTGTCTTACACCCTTTTAAATCCTAGCATTTAGTTCTTGGTCGTCCACTCTTATTATTCCCTTCTGGATCTTGTACATATTGCATATTACTTATCTTTCCCTATAGTTGACACTATTTTTCTGAGAATTTCTAAAATCTTGCACCATTTTACATTGTCGAACACTTTTTCTATATCGACAAACGTGTCTTGATTTTCCTGTAGTCTTGCTTCCAATATTAACAGCAACGTCGCAATATCCCCTGTGGTGCCTTTACCTTTCCTAAACCCAAACAGATCGTTATCTAACGCATCCTCAATTTTCTTTCCCATTCTTCTGTATATTATTCTTGTCAGCAACTTGGACGCATGAGCTGTTAAGCTCATTGTGCGATAGTTCCTGCACTTGTCAGCTGTTGCAGTCTTGTGAACTGTACGGATGATATTTTTCCGAAAGCCCGACGGTATGTTACCAGACTAATACATTCTACACAAAATAGTGGATAGTCGTTTTGTTGCCAAATCCACTGGGGGTTTAGAAACTTTGATGGAATGTAATCGATGCCATCTGCCTTATTTGACTTTGAGTCCTCCAAAGCTCTCTTAAATTCTGATTCTAGTACTGGAACCCGTATCTCCTCTAAATCGACACCTGTTTCTTCTATCACATCAGAAAAATCTTTCCCCTTATGGAGGTCTTCGATGTACACTTTTCACCTGTGCGCTCTATCCTCTGCATTTAACAATGGAACCCCATTGCACTTTAATGTAACCACCCGTACTTTTAATTTCAAAGTTTAACTTGACTTTCGTATGTGTTGAGTCAGTCTTTTCTTTTTCGATTTCTTCATATTTATCATGCAGCCATTTCTTCTCAACTTCCCTGCACGGCCTAATTATTTCGTTCCTCAGCTATTTATATTTCTGTATTCCTGAGTTTCCCTGAACATTTTTTTACTTTCTTGTTTCATCGATCAGCTGAAGCATTTCTCCTGTTCTGTGTTTTTCTCTGCAGCTTCTGAGATAGCCGAAACTTCCTGGCGGATTAAAACTGTGTGCCGGACCGAGACTCGGAATCGGGACCTTTGGCTTTCGCGGCCAAGTGCTCTACCAACTGACCTATCCAAGTACGACTCAAGCCCCGTCCTCACAACTTTAATTCCGCCGGTATCTCGTCTCCTACCATACAATCTTCACAGAATCTCTCCCACGAACCTTGCTGAACTAGCACTCTTCGAAGAAAGCATATTGCGCAGACATGGCTTAGCCACAGCCTGGCGGTTGTCTCTAGAATCAAATTTTCACTCTAGAGCGGAGTGTGTGCTGATATGAAACTTCCTGGAAGATTAAAACTGTGTGCTGGACCGAGACTCGAAATCGGGACCTGTGCCATTCGCGGGCAAGTGCTCTACCAACTGAGCTACCCAAACACGACCCACGCCCCGTCCTCACAGCTTTAATTCCGCCAGTAGACATTTCCATTCCTCGTCATCAATACTGCCTACTGGGCTACTCTTAATTGCTGTATCTACAGCCATAGAGAACTTCAAGTGCATCTCGTCATTCCTTCGTACTTCCCTATCCCATTTGCTTGCATACTGATTCTTCCTGACTAACCGCTTAAACTACAGTGTACTTTTCATCAGTACTGTAACGTGCGCGTGGGGCACACAGTACTCATTAAAGCCTGTACTATGGTAAGTGAGCGGCGTTCACCTTACGAGACAGGATTTTCGTATAGATATTGTCCGCGTGTACCTGAATGGTGGCAAATCAGACTTACACCCACTCTGTAACAACAATGATACTTCAAGTAAGTTCGAAATCCAAATACACGTCAGTATGGACCAAAAGCAACACTTAAGATGTTACCAATTTAATAATGATACGGTCGCCAGCCTAATTAGGCATTAATTGAGTTTCTTCCCTGTACAAGTTGGTGTATATTCATGCAAACCAACACGTAGTAACACTGCATAATATAGTAAAATTTTAGAACCAGAAAATCTATTGAACTGATAGTTTCACGTTCTGTACTGATATGGAAAAACCATGAATACATAACACTACAGTACAATGTATACTACCAAACTGTATGCTGTCTATTAATCTGATTAAAATCAGGCATAGGTTACCCTAGAAATAGCACTTCCGAGCCACACACAAAATGTCAATTTTGATAAAGATAAAACACTGATAAATTTTGGCTTTTATTTTGACTTTAACTTTTGCTGGTCAAACCAATTTAGAACACTTCAGAATTCAAATGAATAAGAAGGGGGGAAGTACCCTGAAACTGTTATGATCACTATATTAAAAAAAATTGATTACTGAAATTATCATGCGTTGAAGATTTCCAGTATATGAGTTGCTACTCTTTTTATCTTATTTACTTCTCATTTAAATACCCTTGTATCTGTGTCGAAATAATTAAACTTCATTACTATATCAATATTAAAGTTATCTTTCAACTTCGTTAGACCTTCGTTATTCATTTACTGGTTCATTAACAAAACTGTTCTTTAAACACCATTCTAAACATAACTAGGTCTGCAAGTAATTATTATTAACACAAAATTTAATTTTTCTTTTCGGGACACTCGGATTGCATAACATTTGGAAAGGACCCTGTCAAAGTTAGTTGTGAGGATAAGTAAATGAGGGAAAAGTTCTGGTAAAATTTAGGTTATTATTGAACAGTTCACTCTATGGTCCATACGAATACAGTACTAAAAGTTTCAACCTGCTTGTGTCGATGCAGCGATTGGCGAGCGGCGAGATGGCGAGGCAGAGCACACATACAACCACAGCTATGGCTCTTGACGTATCGGCACTTTAATTCTTCTTAGCGTCGCAATACTTTTCCATTTAGTGCCTATGGAATTTTGCCATGCTGTGTGGGCGTTCGAACAGCATACCCGAGGCTCAGTGAAACTACGTCTTCCAGGAGAGCCTCCTCGCTCCAGAAGGTGTTGCTCAAACCAGTGTCAAACTCCAACTAACTACTGCTGAGCCCATTGTGCCGTGCAGTGCCCGTGCGCATTTTCCCACGCTCGCCTGCCATCCACCATTTACCGCTCCCTTACAGACAGGGTATTCACCTGAGGGTTTGCATTCTACATATCCTAACAAATTGCCTACGTATGGACCAGACGCACAGTTACAATTTTAAACATCTTACAACAGTCTCAACATTTGTTACATTTTAATTCTATTACAATATTGCTTGACATTTGACATAAACATTAATATTCACATTGAAACTTGTTTACAGTTTTCTTAACACAATGACATGAAACAAAAAGCAAATGAAATCAGAACATCAATTACACTATTTTCTCGAAAAATCAGATGAAAAAATATTATTTATATGTACAATAGTACAATGTCGTTGTTGTTACAGTACCACATTGTGAGCTGAGTCTGTATATGCTCCTGAGTATGCATTACAATCCAGAATCGCTCTTCGAAATCTCTGCCTGACAATGGTGTAATGTAACTGAAATCTTCCCCCTATCTCCGAGCCTTTCCAAAGTATAGCTCCTCCTCTTGTGATTCTTGAATAGAGTATTCGCTTTTACCAGGTGAAATCTGTTACAGAATTCAATTAGTTATTTTCCTCTCTTATCCCTTGTCGCAAGCCCATATTCTTCTGTAATCTTTTCTTCTGTTCCTTCCCCTAAATCTTCACTCCAGTCTCCCATGCCAATTACATTTTGATCTCCCTTTGCGTATTGTGTAACCCTTTCAGTATCCTCACGTACTTTCTCCATCTCTTCATCTGGAGCCTGCAACGTAGGCATGTATATGTGTACCACCATTGTTGGTGTTGGTTTGCTGTCGATTCCGCTAAGAATAACCCTGTCACTGCACTATTCACAGTAACACACTGTCTGACTACCTTCCTATTCATTACGTAAATACTCACATTACACCGTTTTCTACTGCTGTTGACGTTACCTTATACTCATCTGACCAGATATCCTTCTCTTCTTTACATTTCACTTCACTGACACCTACTATATCAGAGTCGAGACTTCACATTTCCTTTTCAGATTTTCTAGCTTCTCTCTCACATTAAAGCATCTGACATTCCACACTCCGACTTGTGGAACGTTGTCCATTCGTATATTATTTAAAATTTTTCTAATGGTTACTTACCCATTGGCAGTACCCTCTTAGAGATCCGAATGGGGACTCTTCCGGAATCTTTTGCCAGTGGAGAGATGATCATGACAATTTTTCAATTACAGGCAACATATCCAATGGATACACGGTATGTGTTTTTATTGCACTTACCTTCTACATTCTCATGCCGTTGATTATTGTTGATTCTTCCGCCTTTATGGGCAGTTTCCCACTCCTAGAACAAGAATGTGTCCTGAACCTCTGTCCGCAAGACCACTACCAGAATGAGGGTGACTTCTTATGCCGGAACTCTTCTTCGCCAATGCTGATTATTAACCAGAATTTAAGCTGTGGCGGATTTCGAACCTGGGACCGAGGACGTCTTTGATTGTGAATCAAAGACGGAACTCCTAGACCATGGGTGCAGTAAGAAGGTGCAGCTATTATCTCCTACTGTAATATACGGTGGTCCTGTTTCTCGATGGTTCTTCCCCGTGTGAAACCTTTCAAATGTTGGCTCCAGGCCAAGTTGTAATACAGAACAGTGGAACACTGCACTATAACTGCTCGCTGATGACAAACTCTCTTTGCCCATTCCTTCGAATTCCTCGTTTGGCATGGTTATTTCGTTTCGTCGCTTTAGTCACCATAACTTCATGCCATGTGACGTCCACCTTTCTGTCCACGACTGAGAGAAATCTAGCAACATGCTTGCACACTCTCATTTACACTAGTGGCCATTAAAATTGCTACACCACGAAGATGACGTGCAACAGACGCGAAATTTAACCGACAGGAAGAAGATGCTGTGATATGCAAATGATTAGCTTTTCAGAGCATTCACACAAGGCTGGCGTCGGTGGCGACACCTACAACGTGCTGACATGAGGAAAGTATCCAACCGATTTCTGATACACAAACAGCAGTTACCGGCGTTGCCTGGTGAAAACGTTGTTGTGATGCCTCATGTAAGAAGGAGAAATTCGTACCATCACGTTTTCGACTTTAATAAAGGTCGGATTGCGGTTTATCGTATCGCGGCATTGCTGCTCGCGTTGGTGGAGATCCAATGACTGTTAGCAGAATATGGAATCTGTGGGTTCAGGAGAGTAATACGGAAAGCCGTTCTGGATCGCAACGGCCTCGTATCACTAGCAGTCGAGATGACAGGCATCTTATCCGCATGGCTGTAACGAATCGTGCAACCATGACTCGATCCCTGGGTCAACAGATAGGGACGTTTGCAAGACAACAACCATCTGCACGAACATTTCTACGACGTTTGCAGGAGCATGGACTATCAGCTCGGAGACCATGGCTACGGTTACTCTTGACGCTGCATCAGAGGCAGTAACGCATGCGATGGTGTAATGAACGACGAATTTGGGTGCACGAATGGCAAAACGTCGTTTTTTCGGATGAATCCAGGTTCTGTTTACCGCATCATGATGGTCGCATCCGTGGTTGACGACATCGCGGTGAACAC
This sequence comes from Schistocerca piceifrons, assembly GCF_021461385.2. Lineage (NCBI taxonomy): Eukaryota > Metazoa > Arthropoda > Insecta > Orthoptera > Acrididae > Schistocerca > Schistocerca piceifrons. Next base: position 244,406,091 of record NC_060144.1, read on the forward strand.
ACATTGGAAGCGAGTATTCGTCTTCGCCATACTGGCTTATCACCCGCGTGATGGTATGGGGTGTCACTGGTTACACGTCTCGGTCACCTCTTGTTCGCATTGACAGCACTTTGATCAGTGGACGTTACATTTCAGACGTGTTACGACCCGTTGCTCTACCCTTCATTCTATCCCTGCGAAACCTTACATTTCAGCAGGATAATCCACGACCGCATATTGCAGGTCCTGTGCGGACCTTTCTGGATACAGAAAATGTTCGATTGCTGCCCTGGCCAGCACATTCTTCCGATCTCTCACCAATTGAAAACGTCTGGTCAATGGTGGCCGAGCAACTGGCTCGTCACAATACGCCAGTCACTACTCTTGATGAACTGTGGTATCGTGTTGAAGCTGCATGAGCATCTGTACCTGTATATGCCATCCAAGTTCTGTTTGACTCAATGCCCAGGCGTATCAAGGCCGTTATTACGGTCAGAGGTGGTTGTTCTGGGTACTGATTTCTCTGGATCTGTGCACCCAAGTCGCGTGAATATGGTATTACATGTCAGTTCTAGTATAATATATTTGTCCAATGAATATCCGTTTATCATCAGTATTTCTTCTTGGTGTAGGAATTTTAATGGCTGGTAGTGTACCGTACACCGAGTTGTTAATACGTTTTGTCACTTTACCTATCTCGTCCCCAAGTTTTGTACGGCAGTGTTGCGGGCCTTTGTCTTTCGAAATGGTCCCTAGTTCTCTTCTTTAGCCCATATTAAACTGTGTTAGCGCTACTTGCAGGGCCGTAGAAGACGACAGAACGTTTAACTCTTCCATTCCGTCCTTCTAATCCACGGCTTGTAACTTTTACAAGAGTTTTAACGATGTAGTGTTTGAGAATCAATGACGTGGTCCTGATAGATCTTTACCATATGCTGGACAGTAACATATACTTTGTCCACAGTATTGTTGTAGATAAAGGCTTCACTCCAAACACTAGTTCTTCACATCTCTCCACAATAATCCATTCTGTGAAGCCTTCTTAAGCTCTGCATAACTTCTGTTACTTATATTCATTTAAAGAGCTTACTGTAATGTAAGTAAACATCCGTAGCTGATGCTCAGCAGAGCTGAATGGGATGTGGTGAACCTTGGTTCAAACTCCGGTTCTTGCTGTTGCCCGTTTTTGTCCTATATCTTTTCTATTTCGACCATCGTCCAGTTATATTAATGCCCAAATAGTAAAATACATCTATTACTCCAAGTGTTTCTCTTCGGTTTGTATTTACATCAAAAATGGCTGCATTAATCCGGCTACTTTCCATTGCTCTCGTATTACTTTTGTTTTTCAAATGGCTTTGCATCCCGTTCGCCTGCTCTTCCTACCTACCTCTGATTGAATCACAAAGTCGTTGCCAAATATCACAGATACAACATTTCTTCCACCTGAACGTCAACATTCTTTATTATACTTGGATTCGTTGACTGCTTGTCCATTATACAGATTGAAATACATGGGAGGTATACCACAACACTGTCTCACGTCGTACCCATCTACTACTTGTGTTCCATCTCCTTCGACTATCATCACAGCATTTTGATTTCTGTAACAGTTATCGGTAAAATTTGTGTCGCTATGTGCCATTCCTGCTGATTTCACAAATGCAAAACGTGTACTCCAGACAATAGTGTCGAGAGCTTTCTTCAAATCTACAACTGATCGAAATTTATCTGCTGTGAAACCACAGTACAATTGTATCACGATATCCGTACGCTGATGAAGATGTGACAACAGCCCAGATGTGCCCAACATAACAATTTTAAAAACATCATGATGGGATTATGTCGCTCCTAATTATTTTGTGTTAAGTAAATCACACAGCTGGACAGCTGGTATGTCATAATGCTCATTCTGCTATAAACGAAGGCTTTCCTTTGATCAGGAGGCAGGTTGAGACTGTGGAGGGAGAGACAGAGATAGACCAGAAAACACACTACTTTACTGTGACCGCTGGTCGCAGCAAAGACATGTCGTGCACTCGGACGACGACGTGATACAATCACTTAGAGACCAGACCTTGTGAATCTATGTTAACGACTGTGCTGATAGAATGTCTAGAGTATACAATATTGTAGCATCTGTATAATTCTCAATTACGATGCAAAGTTCCTCTGGACGCCGATGCATATCGAAAGGAACAGGTGCTGCGGCAACTTTAGAGGTTGTGAAATATATTACATGTATTCGCAATTGCGAATGTGAGCAACCATCAGCTGTAAAGTGGACTGACGACGATGAAAATTTGTGCTGGACCGTTACTCCTTCGCTCATTTTTTAATTTTTTTCGATGCATTTGGTCGGGATGGACATCAGTGACATCCGTCCAGGTTCATTACAGATCCAATCACTCAGTTTTCCTGTGACTCAGAACGTTGAGTGCTACCATGCCAGCAAACCATTTGGCTCTCTGTGCACGACTCACGCTGAAACACCAACTTCCATATGTTTTCAACCATTCTTTCATTTTCGTCATTCCATTCTACATCTGATGGTTGTCCACATTCGCAATGGCGAATACATTTAGTGAATATCTAGAGATCTGCGTAAAGAGTACTTGCAGCGAAGAGAGTCAAGCAGCAACGAGTATGGGCAGAAAATGACTTCAGAGACAAGACTAGCGAGATCGACGACAGCAGTAGTGGTGGCATGTCAGACAACTGCATCACAGGCTAAGACAGAAGAGTGTAGAAGAAAGCCTAAATGTATAATTACCGAAGTATTACTAAACAAATTTTCATAAGATACTAATGTTAAATTACAAGAGAACTGTAGGAATGGGGGACAGCACAGGTTGGCATGTAAAGCAACGCAACGTAGATGTAGAATCATTCCACCTGAGGGCAACAGGCTCAGAGTGTTGCTAATGTTCTCGCCTTCGAATGACAATTAGTTGTAGAAACAGCGAAGGCTGTCCAGGACCGAGGGTCTCAATAACTTTCTGATGCTCTCTGTACTGAACAGCAACGGTGGTGGCGCTCTAAATCTAAATCCTTTTTTTTTTTATCGTCCTAGTTTTCTATATTCTTAATATATGAGTTGTAATTGTAAGTATCTCCGCTTCGAAATCGGATTTAAGTTTACAACTTTTTATAGATGCAATATTGTTAAACTTTGTTAAACTAAGAAGTAATAAAATAAACTTAATATATCTTAATATTCCGTTTATAAACAAAACCACCTGTCTTGGAGCTAGGTGGCAGGTCATTTGTAAATATTCCATACCTCGTCCTACACCACTTGACCACTTTCTACCAAACTTGGTACACATATCGCTTATAGCCTAGAAATCATTGCTGCGGGCATAATAACCACATATGTGTCAAAGACGGCGCGGGGGAGAGGGGTGTTGAGGGTGAAACAGTAGCGTACTCTACAAAGCGCAAACACCCAGACCTCAGTCATACAGTATTTAAGATGAGAACACTTAGTGACATCCTCTAAACTAAACACCTAATTTGAAACCTTCAGCCAATTTGACAGCTCCTACAAAATGACGAACGTCCGCAGCTCGTGGTCGTGCGGTAGCGTTCTCGCTTCCCGCGCCTGGGTTCCCGGGTTCGATTCCCGGCGGGGTCAGGGATTTTCTCTGCCTCGTGATGACTGGGTGTTGTGTGATGTCCTTAGGTTATTTAGGTTTAAGTAGTTCTAAGTTCTAGGGGACTGATGACCATAGATGTTAAGTCCCATAGTGCACAGAGCCAAAATGACGAAAGGGGAACAGCTCATCGCTTACTACAGTTTCGTTGTTCATGCAGTAAAACTGCTGCTGGATGCGCAATGTTTTAATTTATTACCTTTTACAGATAACCGTATTCGCGAAACATTTCACAGTATGTATTCATACATATAACGGAAGAGACAAACAAAACTGTATAGTTCTACGACACGTAGCTCAGAGGATACAACGTCATAAACATTTAGCTGCATGAAAATGGAACTGCAGGGCCAATATCACTAGAGGTAGAGGTGAAATATGCGTACAAACATATGTGAAATATGTTAAATGTATGCGATATATACTTGACATTTGCGTAGGTGGACAAAGCCCCAAACAGAGAATGTAGAGAATGGGGTAGGTGGAGATGACAGACAGCGACAGGAATCGAGGAGGTGGAGACAAGGGATGGGGGCGGAGGAGGGACGACAGGATGGTCAGAGCAAGGAGAAATGAACAGATATAGGGGAGAGGAGAAGGAGGGCAGAGAAAAGGTACAGGAAGTGACAGACAGAGACAGGAGGAGGAAGAGAATGAGGTCAGAAAGAGACGAACAGAGAGAGGGGCAGGAGGTGAAGAACACAGAGTGAGGGAGAGGTAGAGGAGGTAGAGAGAGAATGCGGGAAGGAAGAGGTGGACTAATGGATGGCTAAAACAAATACATAAACCGACGCCAGGTACTCAGCTAGTAAAAAATAAAAAAAATTTTTTTTAGGTTGTTGGATCGGCATTGCCTCCTGTGGCCCTACATTTCTCCAGAAGCAAAACTTACCTGCCTGGAAGTCGGGTTCACTAATCTTTCCACTTTTCCGAATATATTTTGTGACTTTAGTACTGATGCATGTCAGTTACGACTGCACGTCACAGGTCGGAACGTACACTAATTCGATTCACCTGGAGCCCACGACACGGTTCCGTTTCATTATTCTCGTGCCCACATGCACGCGATGCGCAAGTGGCTCTGCAGAGGACAATTCGCTCCAGTTGTTGTGGGCTGGCGGCGCGGTTATCTGGTCGTGCGCTCGCCGCCCAGCGCCGCGTCGCTGTTTTCCGCGGGATTGGACGCGGCCGGTGATCACTGACATAAATAACTGATCGGGGTTAAGGCACGGCCGCCGCTATCTCGATAGGGGCTTTGCGCGCAGATCCGGGATCTGCGCGCTGCGCCTCCGCCACGCGTCCCACGAGCGGCATTCTGCGGCCGACGTACCCCCAGCCGCACACCGCAGCGCCCGCTGCCGCCGTCTTCACTTCCGCTGCAAATCCTGCCTAGACGATAAAGTGAGACCAATGTTATTTGAGTTTATGGCATTACTTTTGTTCAGTTGTATCGAAGAGTCAAGCTATTCACAATTGGATTTGTATAACCAGTTCTTCCAAGGCCACAGAGATGCGCTGTTGTCGGGGTGTCGCTAGAAGCTGAAACAGCGGGCTTGAATCACAGTCTTATTACTAAAATTATTTTGGGAGCGAAAAACACACAACGAAACAATACCAATGAACAGGCCGTGTCACAGTCTACCGTTCACGTCAACGCGATACAAAAACGTAAAACATACTTGATTTTGAGCTAGAACACTATGCAGCTTTTGTTTTTTCTTATTATTAGTTAAAAACAGTCTTGGTTGCAGTATTAGTTTTTTTTATTTTTCAACGACGGGTTTCGCCTTATTTAGGCATCTTCCGGTTATCTTAATTTGATATTTCTTAAGAATCCGTTAGTCAGTGTAGCCATAGTGCATCGTCGAATATATCAGGCCATCATCGCCTTCGTTAAACTCAGTAAAAACAGAGTTTACGAAGGCGATCTTGGCCTGATATATTCGACGATGCCCTTTGGCCACACTGACTAAAGGATTCTTAAGAAATACCATATTAAGATAACCTGAAGATGTCTAAATAAGGCGAAACGCGTCGTTGGAAGAAAAAAAGAATTGCAACCAAGACTGTTTTTAACCAATACTGTTAAGCACTGGTTTGCTGTTATGCCACATATGGGCTGGAAGAATTTCTTTTGTTATTTCTCTTTGTAAATAAATTTCTGCCACTTGATTGTTAATTGTTCATTTGTTTCACACAGCTTTGATGTCAAACACTTTTGACATATGTTAAGGTCAGTTGATGATCAGAAGTTACGAATGCAAATCTCAGCAATATGTTGGCTGTTAAATAATCCATATTCTGTGTTTTAACGATCTTTCACTGTGCACAGTGTCATCCATATTATTTATCTTCGATGCGTGCTCGTATGCTGCAATACGACAACTGGTCAACGAGAACAGACATACGATATCTCGGCGATGACATGTCGCAGACAGGTCAGACATGTTTTTACATTTCAATATGTACTTGAGAATGGCTATAAAGCCGAAATCATGATTGTTTAAAATAAATGAACTATTAACAGTCAAATTACGGGAATTTATTTCAAAAAATGCCTAATGACTGTGGTGCCCCACGAAGTAAAGATCATTAACTGTACAGATAGTCGGTTTAACCTAACTCTTCCGACTTGCTAGAGTTCTACATCTACATGGATACTCTACAAGTCACATTTAAGTGTCTACGATAGGGTTCATCGAATCACCTTCACAATTCTCTATTATTCCAATCTCGTATAGCGTGTGGAAGGAATGAACACCTATATCTTTCCGTACGAGCTCTGATTTCTCTAATTTTATCTTAATGATCGTTCCTCCCTATGTAGGTCGGTGACAACAAAATATTTTCGCATTCAGAGGTGAAAGTTGGTAATTGGAATTTCGTGAGAATATTCCGTCGCAACGATAAACTGATTTCTCTTAACGATTTCCAGCCCAAGTCCTGTTTCATTTCTGTGACCCTCTCTCCCATATTTTGCGATAATACAAAACATGCGCCCTTCTTTGAACTTTTTCGATGTACTCCGTCAGTCCTATCTGGTAAGGATCCCACACCGCGCAGCATTATACTAAAAGAGGACGGACAAGCGTAGTGTAGGCAGTCTCCTTAGTAGGTCTGTTACGTTTTCTAAGTGTCCTGCCAATGAAACGCAGTCTTTGGTTAGCCTTCCCCACAACATTTTCTGTGTGTTCCTTCGAATTTAAGTTGTTCGTAATTGTAATACCTAGGTATTTAGTTGAATTTACGGCTTTTAGATTAGACTGATTTATGGTGTAACCGAAGTTTAATGAGTTCTTTTTAGCACTCATGTGGATGAACTCACACTTTTCGTTATTCAGGGTCAACTGCCACTTTTCGCACCATTCAGATATTTTTTCTAAACCGTTTTGCAATTTGTTTTGATCTTCTGATGACTTTATTAGTCGATAAACGACAGCGTCCTCTGCAAACAACCGAAGACGGCAGCTCAGATTGTCTCCCAAATCGTTTACATACATAAGGAACAGCAATGGGCCTGTAACACTACCTGTGTAGTGCTGACTTTCTGTCAACTACTACGAACTGTGACCTCTCTGACAGGAAATCACAAATCCAGTCACATAACTGAGACGATATTCCATAAGCACCGCAATTTCAATACGAGCCGCTTATGTGGTACAGTGTCAAAGGCATTCCGGAATTCCAGAAATACGGAACCGATCTGAAATCCCTTGTCAATAGCACTCAACACTTCATGCGAATAAAGAGCTAGTTGTGTTTCACAGGAACGATGTTTTCTAAATCCATGTTGACTGTGTGTCAATAGACAATTTTCTTCGAGGTAATTCATAATGTTCGAACACAATACATGTTCTAGAATCCTGCTACATAACGACGCTAACGGTATGGGCCTGTAATTTAATGGATTACGCATACTAGCTTTCCTGAATATTGGTGTGACCTGTGCAACTTTCCAGCCTTTGGGTACGGATCTTTCGTCGAGCGAACGGTTGCATATGATTGTTAAGTATGTGGCTAATGCATCAGCATATTCCGAAAAGAACCTAATTAGTATACAGTACACAAATGGAAACACGAGGAAACTACAAACTTACGTTCTCGACAAATGAGCTGCATTTCTGTCTAATCTTTCTTCGTGTGCACTGTACTCACTCAATTTAATTTATCCATATTTTGCATCTTCATACTTGACTGTTTCAGCACACAGGAAGTTTGAATAAAAAACTCCTTCTGTCACAAATTTTCTTCTTTTATTAAATACACGATGCATTTCGGACCTTGTGGGTATTAGGACAAGTTACACGTTATGATGGACCCACAGGATCCGAAATGCATCGTGTATTTAGTAAAACACGAAAATTTATGATTGAAGGATTTTTTTAGTTCATACTTCCAGTGCATTGACACCAATGTTCCACTGAAGGCTGTTGGCTGTAATGCCCGTTGTCCATTTGCCAACTGTTTCAATTTCGTTGCTGTGCTTCATCACTCTGTGATGCCTGTAATACACGGTATCAATTCTACAGTGTTTTGCTCTTTCTCAAACCGTCACAGAAAATCTGTAAGAACATTTCACTTTTTAGAAACGTAATAAACAATTTATAGTCAAAAAATGGTTCAAATGGCTCTGAGCACTATGCGACTTAACTTCTCAGGTCATCAGTCGCCTAGAACTTAGAACTAATTAAACCTAACTAAACTAAGGACATCACACAAATCCATGCCCGAGGCAGGATTCGAACCTGCGACCGTAGCGGTCGCTCGGTTCCAGACTGCAGCGCCTAGAATCGCACGGCCACTCCGGCCGGCAATTTATAGTCAGCATCTCCTTTATCCTACATAAGTCACTAATAATCATGTTCGAAATCACACTTCTTACACTCTGGTGTATGAAACCCTGCCATGTCGTGCATATGAAACAAGTTAAGCAGTTGTAATAAATTTCCCGTTAAAATTTAAGGCCAGTGAATAGGGCATTTAAGGGGAAAATAAATAGTTCAATTCTGAACCTTAAATTCGAATGCAAAACCTTAATAAATAACGAAAACAGCATTTCATCTACACTTTTGCTTCGAAATAACACTACTTCAATGGAATAAAGTAGATCCGTATCACCATCTCATCACATAGTAAAATAAGTGATGCGGTGCCTTGAAATTCTGTGATACGTTAGTCCTCTACGTTAAGTCTAGTTGCGACGAAATGTACGTAACTGTAGAACATTGTCCTATGAAAGGATGCTACATCTGAACTAAAATGAGATTGATCACTTGTCTTAGTTAAGCAGGGACAGAAATGAAACGACGATCATCGCAGATACCTGCATGTTCAACAATTACCACAACAGGCAACAACGATCAAAGACTATGCTGTCTTAGGCTGCCGCGTCACTTGTGTAGAAATTAGGAAATAATCTGTGAAAACCATGCTCCCTAAAGAACATCTTTGTACTACATTCAAAATTGTAACTCCTTTCTTTAATGATGAGTCAAATTTGACATTACTCGCAGACGTAGATCATAAATTCCCACTAGTTTCACCACACACAAGATGAGATTAGAACAACGGCCGTAAATTTTTCCCCTTTCTGTAAAAAAATTTTATTCGCTGTCTCAACTTCTGCTTCATAATGTGCACACCGCATCCATTTAGTTACTCGTTAACGGTAATCTAGGCCATTTACTTATTGTTCGTATAACAAATGTCATCCAAAACTTGTGAAGAATTTTACAATTGGTCTTTCGTTTAAGCAATTTAAGGTTGTTATTATCAAACCAGAATGTGGTGTCACATATATGATTCACTAATCTAGAAAAAATTTTAATGACTTGTGTTTTCATTTGGTTGCTGTCCTCCTACACAGCTAACATTTAGAATTTCATTTTGGTTGCGTTTTATGCCCTTCCGTTATAATTTTCCAAACGGACGGTACTGGCAGTACAGAACGTGAATCGAGTTACGTTTTGCTCATCAGCGCCGGCAGTGTGTTTACTGCATAACAATAAATACACAATTGTCTTTTGTCAATTATGGAAACATATTACAGTCGACACAGCTTAATCAGCATTCTGTGCTAATGAGAGTGTATTTGTTCCTGGCACAAATTAATTTCACTCTCCCCACAGTAATGAGTGAATTTAGCTGCAAAGAGCAAGCAAGTTACGGTAAACTGACGTCATCATGAGCACAAAATAACTGGTGAAATGAACAAATGTGTAATCAGTAGCATTTTCATACTTCCGTTCTTTCTTTTCCTGGTGTTATTTCAACGCGTGTTACTAAGGTCGTTTCGTGAATCGAAATATGCATTGTATGTCTGAATCTTAAACCACTGTACTTAAGTATCTGTCTATGTATATACTATAAATATTGTCTTCGGAGAGTCAGACGTCAGAAGTACGAGTACATCCGGATTTCCGTTGAAGGTTTTGTGTCCAGTTAAGCTTTTCACTTAAGAGTGTATACATCGATTCGTTTGAATTAAAACTGTAATTGCTGTGCGCATTGTGATAGATACGAAAATTCTTGTGAAGTCCATTCTACAATTAGACCAAAATGGTGTCGGTTATTTCAGAAGTATTATAAAGAACAGGCACAACATATATAAGTAAAATGAGTACGGCCAATGATCAGTATGGATGCACTCTACGGTCGAACCTAACGGGGTTCGGCGAAATTCCGAGAGTAGTGAAAAAATGGGCAAGCAGCACTAAGTATACTGAGGATAATGGGCAAGGGGCACTTCGTCAGTAATGCGTGTATAAGTTGGGAATTAGAGTGTGACGTGAGGCGTGCTAGGGTAGTCTGTGCAGTAGCGATGACCACTGTGCCCAGATGGCGCAGTGGTCTGCGCATCTGCCTAGTAAGCAAGAGACCTGGGTTCCAATCACGTCTGGTACAAATATTAAACTTTCCTCATTGATTTAAATCAATACCCACTGGCAGCTAATGTCAATAATTCCTCTCCGCCTTGCCACAATAATGACTCACTTGATAACTGTGCTGTTATCAGGAAGTGGTCACGCATTATACCCAGTTGCGGAATATAATTTCTGACTGAAGCTACTTGCTGAATGCCGTAATGCAGTGGTAAGTCACTGGTTGGCTCGTTGAGGTTAACCGGAAAGCTGAGAAAATGGTTCGATACCAAAATTCTCCCTCCCAGTATTCTTGCAGTAAGAAAATTTCAGCATCGAAGCTTCCCCGCTCTATCTTTTCTATCGGCAATTGGTGATAGGTTTATATACGAAATGCCAGCTATAAGACATGCACTTTTCTATTATGTTCCTTAACATTCCTCGTTTATTGGCTCTGAGCACTATGGGACTTAACATCTGAGGTCATCAGTCTCCTAGAACTTAGAACTACTTAAACCTAACTAACCTAAGGACATCACACTCATCCATGCCCGACGCAGGATTCGAAGCTGCGACCGTAGCAGCCGCGCGGTTCCGGAATACAGCGCCTAGAACCGCATGGCCACCGCGGCCGGCCCTCGTTTATTCTATTAGATAACTTCACTTGAGTTTTGATGCATCGGATGGTTTCATAAAAGATTCAGTAATGTTGTTGTTGTTATTCATACTATTATTATACTGGTGTGCAAAGCTTAAGAGCTGAAGTAAATTTTGCATGATGTGTCACTGCCAAGTAATACAGCTTGATGAAACATAGAAGAACCTCCTACACGTTAGTACAGAAGGTACCTGGAAGAAAAGTGCAATGAGATGAATAGAAGTGAGTAAATGCAACATTACAGCTTGCGAGGAGCGGGGAGCAATAAGTTGGCGGGCAAATGATCAAAAAACCTCTGTGCGAGAAAAGACATTTATTCATAAATGCTATATACTGTATGTACTTTATTCTTTAATAGATCGTTAACAACTGTGAGAGCTTCAACACATATAGTTAAACAGATAACAAAAGTTTGCAATTTGCAATTGTAAAATTCGGCATTTGTTGATTTTTAGCTTCCCAGCCGCTCCTTGATCTTCTAGATTGGGCAAGAACATTTGGACTAAAACAAGGAGAAACACTTCTTCATTATCAAAGTCGCCTTATAATCAAGTTATCAAAAGTGGTTGTGTGGTCGTCGGCTCAGACCAGATAACGAAGTACAATCGTTAACAATATAAGGACAACATGTACAAGCGAAATTCACGACGCAACTACCAGCTGATTTCAATTACCAGTCATGGGCACTAATACAATAAGTAACTTAAAACAGAATAAATTATAAGAGAAGTGGTGAATCAGAAACATACGTACAGCCATGCTCAAAAGTATCCGAACGAACTTAATTGCATTTCGCCTGATTCGCATGCAATCCACATAACGCAGCTGTCTAGCAGGTACTCTAATCGCACCTTGGTACAGTCATTTGCCTATTGAAAATGGTTCCAACAAGTCACCACTAGAAAACACTGCTCTGTATCGCAATAACTCGAGATGTAAAGTAATACCACTATACAACAAACAAAAGCGAACACCTTGTCACAGATAATATTGTCCTTAAGGCTTGTAACCTCACATTTATTACAATAAATGAGATACCTGAAATGTTACCACTCTCATTATTTCGTCAGACAGGTAATGTACGTAGTAAGTTCGTCGTATTCATGATTTCCTCTTCAAAGTAACATACCGTACTTATTATTTAACGCAAAAGACATTAAAAATTTAAATTATTCACGAGCAGCTAGTTGAGATTGTGTATGAACTTTAGATGACACGACGAACCGTCTTGTTCTCCATATGGATTCAAACCCAGGTCATGCAGACTAAGCAAAGATTTCGTGACTGACGGAAACTCACAGTCACTCCTGATTAGGCATACAGAGAGTGATATACCTCGTTTTTAGACAGTATCAGTTAGCAAATATCAACTTTAAATTACATAACGCAAACATCTTTAACGGACACGAATTCCTACGCAGCACCTATTGTCCCTGTTAATGAACTACGAGAGATGTTAAATATTGCTTCTTAACAAGTAACTTACTCGAAATGCCGTGGTAAGCTTTGTGTTGGACAGGGATTCGAACCCAGAACCTAATCGGATAGATATCAAAGAACAATCAACTCTGACATTTCGGATTTTCTCGGCAGTAGCTACATGTTTTAACTGAAATGACGAGACGAAACAGTAATTTTTTCCTTCCCAGGACTGCAACCCGGCACCTATCGCTCTTATAATCTAGAGAACACGAACGTTAACTATGGGTTTGTTGCACCAGCAGCGACATGTGAGCATGTTTGAACTAGAAATAATATGGAGAAGAGTTCAGTGCTGGCTGGGATTAGAGCTCCACAGATATCGTTGTTGACTACACACAAAGAGACGTCAGCTACCGAATTTTTCTCCACCAGCAGCTCGGAATAACATCTTGAACTTCCAGTCATCTCGCAAATAGTTCTGTGTCTCACTGGGAGTCAAAAACGTCACATTTCATTAGTGTTGACAACGAATGAAAATATATTAAAAATCAAAACTATTATCCACCAGCAGATAGGTGTTCTCATGCTAGAGCTTGATAATACATCATGAAATCTTTAGTGCCGGGCGAGGATTCGAACCCATTCACGCGCAATATGTGGAGATGTTGAGGAATCTGCAGTCATGAACAAACAACAAACTGTAGCCCAGCTGTATTGTCACGATGGGATCAAATTCCGCGTTAAGGGCGGTCTGAGTTGCAATCCCAGTTCAGAACCAATTTTATCGACATACAAAAGCTCAGATAACAGATGGAATAACTGTCCTGTGAGCCTACATAGCGTTTGTTTCGTCACTAGAAATACGTAACTAGTATAAGAAAGGCTACTGGTGATAGAGTTTCTTCATGTCGCCACTCCAGAATTTTTTGTGGTTCAACCTAACGTCTACTTGGTAGAGGAGGAACATCATTATTAATGTGAATTTCAGACCACAATGCCATTATATCTTCTTGACTTGGTGTAGCCAGAAGAGAATGGAATGTGTCTCTCCTTATCTTAAAACATTCACTAAAGTTGGAATCGAACACAGATCATACATATATCAACCTACCATCAGCCCAACAGACCTCCAAATCCTCTTCTCTTTGGCTCGATTTTCTGTCGTAACGCCGTTGCGCTACACTGCATGAGAATTCTGACACACAGGCTCCCTGTAGTAATTTGCAGCATGTTCAGTAAATTCAGTTACTTGGTTTACCAAATCACCATGAAATAGCTGCCTCAGCTACCCAGTGCATACATTCGACTCTATTTTGTAATCACCAAAATAAAAACACGTAACTGCCACCTACACAGAACTGCCAACAGTGTAGGATGAAGAAATTAAAATAGGAAGTGGTTCTTTCCACTTGAGCTACTCTTTTGCGCTATCTGTTTGTTGAAAACACCGTGCAGTGCAAAAGAAAAGGTGTAACTGTTTGTCTCTCAGAAGTCTAAACCCGGTCATATGCATTATCTCATAGCGCTGTGGAATGCAGAAGTTCAGGAGGAATTGTTTTTGAGTTCTGGAGCTGTTGCAGCTATACGACTGTTAGTAGCATAATGGTAAGTGTCGGGACCTGTAGATAAGCTGTCGCGAGTTCGAGTACATACATCGCTACATTTTTAAATCGCAGTTCTACTGTCTGATGAAGTTATCAATGTAATGGAACTTGTAACATAATTCCCTTCACTTCTCAACCCAAAATAGTTGCATGTCGAAAAAGGGCTAACTTCTGCGACATTTCGTTCTTTTCAGGTTTAATAGACAGCCAGGCAGCAGATGCATCTCGAAACTTTTGTATTATGTATGGGGAGAGCGCATCGTGCCAAGATACGTCGGAAAATTATTATCTACATTAGCTGTCGTCTGGTTTTTTTTTTTTTTTTTTTTTTTTTTTTTTTTTGGCCATCAGTCTACCGACTGGTTTGATGCGGCCCGCCACGTAATCCTTTCCTGTGCTAACCTCTTCATCTCAGAGTAGCACTTGCAACCTACGTCCTCAGTTATTTGCTTGACGTATTCCAATCTCTGTCTTCCTCTACAGTTTTTGCCCTCTTCATCTCCGTCTAGTACCATGGAAGTCATTCCCTCATGTCTTAGCAGATGTCCTATCATCCTGTCCCTTCTCCTTATCAGTGTTTTCCACATATTCCTTTCCTCCGCGATTTTGCGTAGAACCTCCTCATTCCTTACCTTATCCGTCCACCTAATTTTCAACATTCGTCTATAGCACCACATCTCAAATGCTTCGATTCTCTTCTGTTCCGGTTTTCCCACAGTCCATGTTTCACTACCATACAATGCTGTACTCCAGACGTACATCCTCAGAAATTTCTTCCTCAAATTAAGGCCGGTATTTGATATTAGTAGACTTCTCTTGGCCAGAAATGCCTTATTTGCCATAGCGAGTCTGCTTTTGATGTCCTCCTTGCTCCGTCCGTCATGGATATTTTACTGCCTAGGTAGCAGAATTCCTTAACTTCATTGACTTCGTGACCAACAATCCTGATGTTAAGTTTCTCGCTGTTCTCATTTCTACTACTTCTCATTACCTTTATCTTTCTCCGATTTACTCTCAAACCATACTGTGTACCCATTAGACTGTTCATTCCGTTCAGCAGATCATTTAATTCTTCTTCACTATCACTCTGGATAGCAATGTCATCAGCGAATCGTATCATTGATATCCTTTCACCTTGTATTTTAATTCCACTCCTGAACCTTTCTTTTATTTCCATCATTGCTTCCCCGATGTACAAATTGAATAGTAGGGGCGGAAGGCTACAGCCTTGTCTTACACCCTTCTTAATACGAGCACTTCGTTCCTGATCGTCCACTCTTATTATTCCCTCTTGGTTGTTGTACATATTGTATATGACACGTCTCTCCATATAGCTTACCCCTACGTCTCGTAGTGGCATTTTATTCTTCTTCAAACCTTGTTTGACAACCTTAACTCACAACAAGTTTTCTACATGCAGGTAATCAATAAACTGCATGAGCATTTTCAGACTGTTATAGATAACATCAGAGAATTCGCATATATCGTTTATGATTAATTTCTCTCTCTTGTTTACTATTGTTTTAACAAAATAAAGGAAACCCTACGAAAATTGTGAAGTTTATTATAAAAAATGAAATAAAACTACCCACAATAACCTTACGACGAAAGTCTGTTTTAATGAAAATGATTATCTGTACACAAGCGTGCCTCTATCTACATGAGTTAGTAAAATACTACTCACGTAGATTTTGATTGGACATGTGTTTAGTTGGTATGCTGTGTTATACTCAAGAGGTATGCAAATGTGGCAATTCATAAATAAAGTTAGGTATCCTAGAAACCCAAAATTTGCTTGTCAGCAGCGGAAAGAGGCGTTACCTGTTGTGCAGCATTGGAAGATTTTCACCATCGCACTATGAGCCGAAAGTATTTTCTTGCGATATCCTTATCGACGTTTGATCTGACTGCCTGTAGCTCATTCACAGAAGGGAAAAAAACGCCACAGTCAATGAGACTGGAACTGCCAACCATAACAGACACTTTGTCACAGTTCAGCACGTTACCACATAGCTGGCGTAAAAGTATGTGTCTTAGCTTCCTCTTACGAGACCAGTATTGGCTAGAATTCGTAAACAGCTATTTAAAGGACGAGATTAGTTGCGATTTCCACGTGCAACGACTTCCCTGGGATGAAAACCATGAATTTACAATCTCCTGTTACACGTCAAGCGATAATAACTCAGATTATTCATGGAAATGACAGGTAAAATCAAGTGAGCTTTGAGACTTAATTCCGTGCACACCAGGAAGTAACTCGTCGATAACAGAGTTGCCACACATACGTTGCCTTGTTACCAAATCTCAGATACAGTACCAGCAGGAAGAAGACGAAGCGATGTGATCCTACAGCAGGCTGGGAAATGACCATAGCTGGTGTCTCTAAGTCGCCGCTGCCACGGCTTGGAATACGTAACGCGTCTGAATTGCATTTCAGTTACTAGGTTTATGGACTGGAGCGTAGTTGCTAATAATACTCAGAACTGACTGCAAACTAAGCATCATATATCAGTGACTCTCATTGTTGTTTTTATATTTCTTTCGTAAGTGTACTCAAAACTAATAAAATCATTCACAGACGTTTTCATGCCTCGCCGATAGTCGTGCACAAAAAAGAAAACAAATTTTAAAAAATGTGTGTGTTTGAGAGAGAGAGAGAGAGAGAGAGAGAGAGAGAGAGAGAGAGATAGAGAGAGAGAGAGAGAGAAACGGAGAGAGAGAGAGCGAGATAAAAATAAAAAAGAATGATAGAGAGAGTTAAAAATTTGTGTAAAGAAATTGAATCATGGTATCTGAAAAACTCTTTCATTTAAATGACACTTTGCACATCATTACAAAATATTGTATTCATGATCTATGAAACAAGAATTAATCTAATCTAATCTAATCATATCAGATTGATGGCTGTCATGAAGTGTCATGAATTACCGAAATTTTTGCCAATACCAGTAAACAAATCTAAACTTGAAAATAAAAGACGACAATTTTTGTAATAAACCGGGACTTCTATCAAGACCCTTTAACTAACCACGAAGTATGCCTAATATACTTCTATTCTGCTGTAACAAAGTGCATTTTGAGATGAAGTGCATGGTGTCAAGATCTGCGACGGAGATACGAACCCAACACGTAATCGGATTGCCAACTACGTAAAATCAAATGTTACGTATCGGTTTTTCTTACCAGCTGCTAGGTGTTTGAATCTAAAATAAGGATACAAAGTTTTGTTCCTAAGCGACAATCGGACTTCACATCTACCGTGCATCCACGAATATAGCTTAAGTATCAGCTGCTTACTCACCAACAGGAAGATATGTGCGTGTTTGACCAGAAATAACGACACCTATTGCCATTATTGGCAACACATGAACAGACATTAAAAACGTACGTTAATTTTCACTAGCAGGCCGGTGTGCACGTGATAGGGCTTGAAATGAATTTATGAATATTTTTGTACTGGATCAGGATTCAGACCCACATATTTACCTTTGGAGGAGACCTAGAGAATATTGCAGTCTTGGGAAAAGAAACGAAATGATTGAACTATACTGTTCCGAGAGATTCAGATCCTGGAAAGAGGAGATACGAATTCGAATCACAGTCCAGCACCAAATTTTTCAACGTCTCTAGTTCAGCCAAGTACAAGTAAAATAGTCCTGTGCCTTTAAATGGCTATCGGTTCATCAAATAAAATAAAATTTTCTAATGTATGTAAGTTTACTGGCGACTGTATTTCTGTTTACCACGACTTCCGCTATGTCATTTCCCAACGTAAACCGTCTCTGCCCAGTTGGTAATGAAGGAACGTGATGTTTAATGCAGATTCTGGATTACAACGTCTTTCTCTTGAGGTTACCAGAAGTAAAGTGAATCGGTTTGTGCCTCTTAAAATCAAATGCCTGAACCCACGCATTGCACCTGTGATAGTTCGTTCCACCAGACCATTGTGGCCACTTTTCCCGGTCCCAGGAGTGTGCTGTAACAGATGATGTGCTTAGATTACAAAATTAGTCACGGTGGAAAAAACGCGAGTCTATTAAATGGTTAAGTAGAAGTAAGCTTCTGAAGCGGAGATTATGCTATTCTCATGTCAGCATGATGTAAAAACTCTTCTAGCCATCATAGGCTCGATGTAAAGCCATTTTGAAATTTTCACAAATTCAGCAAATATCTTAGTTCAAGAAAATCCACTGGGAAGTGTGAAGTTACCGGATAATTCGAATATTACCGTCATTATTACTATAATTTTCTTCATAGCGCTGCTGGAACACTGTACTTGAAGATCATTTGAAGCCCTTTGGTCACTATAGAAGTAGTTTCCCAAGGACAGGTTCTTTCCATGTCTACGGAATCCTTTTCATGTTAATATCAAACATCAGCAGTTACTCGTAGATTACATTAAAACTAAAGTAATTGATGAAGACGTTACTTGACAACAGAAACTCGCTGCCTTTCTTCATTTACTTGCGCCTAGAAATGGCAATCGAGTACTGCCAGACCAAAAAGGCAAGACATCTTACTGCCTTCCGATCTACGTCGCTGTCAGTTCTTCCATATGATTTGGTCGACATGACCTGATTCAAGTTGTGTATGACAGACAATGTTTTAGAAAATCAGTTGTTTTCCTATGCAATCCAAGTACAAAATTTTGCAATATTAGTTCAAATTTATTATTCGCTTCTATAATGTAGGAAAGTATTTAACAGCCGCAAAACCCGCATTGACCTTACACTTAGCCGCTGACCACAAATTCTAGCTAAGACTAACACAAGTTTAAGTAACCTAATGTAGCAAAGAATGTTTGCCAGTGCTCTTTCTCGTCGGAAAGTACGCACTTCACTCATTGGGCTCCATAAGTACACCGTAACAGTAATTCCTGTGTGTATGCAATGCATACGGAATGTAGAATTTAGTGGTGTTGTCTCTTCCACTTCTGTATCCAATATACCTGTCCTAAACGGGCCCTTTATCATTACACGCCGTGGGCAGTGCAACATCATACTGGAAACAGTAATGTGCTTATACTGACAACCTGACTGTTCGTTTTACCTGATTTTGTAATCATTTAAATAAAGAAACATGACCTGCCGGTAGGAGACCATTCATCCCCCTTTTCGTTCTGTGAAATTCGTCAGTAAGTTTTTTGCCTTCCAACCAGCGAAATGCGGCAGAATACGGCCGCATTCACAAACCACGATTTAGTGCCGTTAAGACGATTTCTTTAAACATGGTCACAGCTGAAGGAATTTAGTTTCGTCTTAAATCGTCTCAAGCAGCAACGTTCACAGACACCTCAAATAGGAAAAATCTCATTATCCAGGTACGAAGATTGTAAAACAAACTTCCCACAGTTTGTGTCAGGTTGATCTTTTCGTCTGATAGCATTGCATAAGTATTTTGTCTAAGAGGCATCACAAGTAGTATTCCTGTAGCTGTGGGAATCATTGGTTGAAAACGAGTTTAACACCAAAGGGTACAGTACTGCTAAATATTCAAAATGATTATCAACCTAAGTCTGAGTTCATCCGCAAACTGAGGCGAATTTATAATATTGTAGCTAGATTGTGTATCCTCCCTTGAGTGGGCATTGGAAGGCATTTACATACACGTATACAATACTATGAATACTTCTAACGCTATAGTTAACGTTGGTCTCATAAACAACTTTTTGTTTAATTCTTCTTGATCTTCAGCATGCAATATGTGTTGTAGATACAGTCTTAGAGCAAAAAATTGACCGCCGAGTCGTTCACAGAAGGTGCACAATAAAGTCGTGCTCCTCTCAGAATCCTATGTCCGGCAATATGCATGATCTGGCAACATTGTAGACTGCAGCACTTCCCAGAGGAAGTCTTCACTTCAGTCGAAGCACATTACTCTTGACTACGACCGTAGTCTTGAGGTAAATCGCGAGATTAGCTAATATGACGTCTGCCGACCGAAAGCACAAATCGACAGAATTTTTATCGCCCCTTTCCTCTCGGTGCTGAAGCTATGAGTGTAATTCAAGCGAATCTACAATATATTTCGCTATCTGTCTCACTGGTAATAATAGTTTGGTTCAAGAATGTTTTAGCGAAACATTTCTCTGCCGACCATCTGCCTCTGAACACCGTATGCATCTGAGTTCTCTGGTACACGTTTACTGCCTACCGGCGGGGGCTGAGGCACTGCATTGTCTCGCCTTCTGCCGACAATGTCTGCTCCACTCAGCACACTCGACCATGTAAAATGTTTTATGTTGCTGAGTGGTGACTCATAAAATCTGTCTACGATTTGTGTTTCACGCTTGATAGCAAAGGAGGCACAGAACCATTTAATTTGATGATTATTTTATTACGCTAGAATGCAATACATCAGTGTGGCACAGAATTAATTCATTGTTTCTGATCCAGTGCACTATAATTAAAGTATCACATTCTGTTCATTTTCCTTTCACAGGAGATTCTTCAAATAATTTATTATTGTCATGGATTCATGTGTGTTAGTGAAGGCACAGAAAGTAAGTGAAATGTAATGTGTTTGGTTTCTTTCATTAATTTTCTATGGTAAATGGATGCAAAAGAATGCGTAAATACCTATCAGAAAATGCTCTATAGCTACTCAGGCAAAATGCTTGTTTTGAGATCTATAAATTAATTAAGGGAGATGTGAATGCTGTTCACAAGTGATATTTAAGATATTGGATTTAAGGCGACAAAATCGCCCATATTTGAAGCTACCCAGAGAAAAAGTAAGTTGCTAGAGCGACTGTTAGCAAATGTCTGCAGGGAGTTCCTAATTGCTACTGTGGAAAATTAGCATAGAGGCCCTATAGTAATTAAAAGGATCATTTCCTTAATACTTATCACACCTGGCATGTGAGTCTTAAGTGAAGAACAATAACTGTTATTGTGATAACTACTCAGTTTTGGTTATTGATAACTTGATACCAGAGTGGGATTTTAATTTGTACAGCACTGAAGATGATCACTATGTGATAAAAAATCGATTCTGCTATCATTAAAACATCAATATTACGGACAACGTTGACCTTACTTTTAATTTAACATATATGTTCGTTGTGCATATAACTCTCAATGGCGTCGCCATTCAATATAAAACAACAATGAGAGTTACAGATATATGATGCTTAGTTTGCAGTCAGTTCTGACTATCATTAGTAACTACGCTCCAGTCCATAAACCTAGTTACAGAAATGCAATTCAGACGCATTACGTATTCCAGGCCGTAGTAGCGACGACTAAGAGACACCAGCTATGGTTACTTCCCAGCCTGCTGTAGGATCACATCGCTTCGTCTTCTTCCTGCGGGTACTGTAACTGAGATTTGGCAACAAGGCAACGTATGTTTGGCAACTCTGTGATCGACGAGTTATTTCCTGGTGTGCACGGCATTAAGCCTCAAAGTTCATTTGATTTTACTTGTCATTTCCATTGAATAATCTGAGTTATTATCGCTTGACGTGCAACAAAAGATTGTAAATTTACGGTTTTCATCCCAGGAAAGTAGTTGCACGTGGAAATCGCAACTAATCTCGTCCTTTAAATAGCTGTTTACGAATTCTAGCCAATACTGGTCTCGTGGGCAGTTTTATTTCATTTTTTATAATACACTTCACTATTTTCGTTAGGTTTCCTTTATTTTGTTAAAACAATAGTAAACAAGAGAGAGAGATTAATCATAAACGATATATGCGAATTCTCTGATGTTATCTATAACAGTCTGAAAATGCACATGCAGTTCATTGATTACATGCATGTAGAAAACTTGTTCTGAGTAAAGGTTGTCAAACAAGGTTTTAAGAAGAATCAAATGCCACTACCAGACGACTGCTAATGTAGATACTAACTTTCCGACGTATTTTGGCACGATGCGCTCTCCCCATACATAATACAAAAGTTTAGAGATGCATCTGCTGCCTGGCTGTCTATTAAACCTGAAAAGAACGAAATGTCGCAGAAGTTAGCCCTTTTTCGACATGCAACTATTTTGGGTTGAGAAGTGAAGGGAATTATGTTACAAGTTCCATTACATTGATAACTTCATCTGACAGTAGAACTGCGATTTAAAAATGTAGCGATGTATGTACTCGAACTCGCGACAGCTTATCTACAGGTCCCGACACTTACCATTATGCTACTAACAGTCGTATAGCTGCAACAGCTCCAGAACTCAAAAACAATTCCTCCTGAACTTCTGCATTCCACAGCGCTGTGAGATAATGCATATGACCGGGTTTAGACATCTGAGAGACAAACAGTTACACCTTTTCTTTTGCACTGCACGGTGTTTTCAACAAACAGATAGCGCAAAAGAGTAGCTCAAGTGGAAACAACCACTTCCTATTTTATTTTCTTCATCCTACACTGTTGGCAGTTCTGTGTAGGTGGCAGTTACGTGATTTTATTTTGGTGATTACAAATTAGAGTCGAATGTATGCACTGGGTAGCTAAGGCAGCTATTTCATGGTGATTTGGTGAACCAAGTAAATGAATTTACTGAACATTCTGCAAATTACTACAGGGAGCCTGTGTGTCAGAATTCTCATGCAGTGTATCGCAACGGGGTTACGACAGAAAACGAGCCACAGCGAAGAGGATTTGGAGGTCGGTTGGGCTGATGGTAGGTTGATATATGTATGATCTGTGTTCGATTCCAACTTTAGTCATTGTTTTTAGATAGGGAGAGACACATTCCATTCTCTTCTAGCTACACAAGTCAAGAAGATATAATGGCATTGTGGTCTGAAATTCACATTAAAAATGATATTCCTCCTCTACCAAGTAGGCGTTAGGTTGAACCACAATAAAGTCTGGAGTGGCGACATGTACGAACTCTATGACCAGTAACCTTTCTTATACTAGTTACGTATTTCTAGTGACGAAACAAACGCTATGTAGGCTCACAGGACAGTTATTCCATCTGTTATCTGAGCTTCTGTATGTCGATAAAATTGGTTCTGAACTGGGATTGCAACTCAGACTGCCGTTAACGCGGAATTTGATCCCATCGTGACAATGCAGCTGGGCTAAAGTTTGCTGTTTGTTCATGACTGCAGATTCCTCAACATCTCCACGTATTGGGCGTGCATGGTTTCGAATCCCGGCTCGGCACTAAAGATTTCATGATGTATTATCAAGCTCTAGCATGAGAACACCTATCTGCTGGTGGATAATAGTTGTGACTTTTAATGTATTTTCATTCATTGTCAACACTAACGAAATGTGACGTTTTTGACTCCCAGTGAGACACAGAACTATTTGCGAGATCACTGGAAGTTCAAGATGTTATTCCGAGCTGCTGGTGGAGAAAAATTCGGTAGCTGACGTCTCTTTGTGTGTAGTCAACAACGATATGTGTGGAGCTCTATTCCCAGTCAGCACTGTACTCTTCGCCATATTATTTCTAGTTCAAACATGCTCACATGTCCCTGCTGGTGCAGAAACCCATAGTTAACGTTCGTTTTCTCTAGAATATAATAGCGATAGGTGCCGGGTTGGAGTCCTGGGAAGGAAAAAATTAATGTTTCGTCTCGTCATTTCAGTTAAAACATCTAGCTATTGCCGAGAAAATCCGAAATGTCAGGGTTGATTGTGCTTCCGTATCTATCCGATTAGGTTCTGGGTTCGAATCCCTGTCCAACACAAAGCTTACCACCGCATTTCGAGTAAGTTACTTGTTAAGAAGCAATATTTAACATCTCTCGTAGTTCATTAACAGGGACAATAGGTGCTGGGTAGGAATTCGCGTCCGTTAAAGATGTTTGCGTTATGTAATTTAAAGTTGATATTTGCTAACTGATACTGTCTAAAAACGAGGTATATCACTCTCTGTATGCCGAATCAGGAATGACTGTGAGTTTCCGTCAGTCACGAAATCTTTGCTTAGTCTGCATGACCTGGGTTTGAATCCATATGCAGAACGAGACGGTTCGTCGTGTCATTTAAACTTCATACATATTCTCAACTAGCTGCTCGTGAATAATTTAAATTTTTAATGTCTTTTGTGTTAAATAATAAGTACGGTATGTTACTTTGAAGAGGAAATCATGAATACGACGAACTTACTATGTGCATTACCTGTCTGACGTAATAATGAGAGTGGTAACATTTCAGGTATCTCATTTATTGTAATAAATGTGAGCTTACAAGCCTTAAGGACAATATTATCTGCGATAAGGTGTTCCCTTTTGTTTGTTGTATCGTGGTATTACATTACATCTCGAGTTATTGCGATACAGAGCAGTATTTTCTAGTGGTGACTTGCTGGAACCATTTTCAATAGTGAAACGACTGTACTAAGTGGCGTTTAGAGGACCTGCTGGACAGCTGCGTTATGTGGGTTGCATGGAATCAGGCGAAGAGCAGTTCAGGTCGTTGGGATACTTTTGATCACGACTGTATAAGTGGGCTGTAGTTAATAACTTTAACAAGAACGCCATATTAATGCCCAACTGATGCTAGCGTAAAGCAGTGAGTAATGAGAGTTAACTTGAACCAGAAGCATACACATTTTCAGTTAAGAATGACCATTTTAACTAAACAGGCAACGATAAAAGAACTGTCATCTTGCTTTCACTACTTGTAACGTACACAGATAAATCTCTTAGAAGAACATACCATTTGCACTCTTGGTTATTTAATAAAATGACATATAAACATTTAAAACCAGATCGCTGCATTGGGCTCAATTAAGAGATACGAAGTGATTTCGTCTGCATGCTAAACATGTGTTATAAGCCCAGCTCAGAACCTCTGTGAATTATCCAGAATGCACAAGGCATAACGGCCCACACGATCATTAAGTGTGAAGTAAAACATAATTCACGAACGTAACTACTGCTAAACACTTCTTAGCAAGAGGGCCACCACTCTGCCTGTGTATTTGCAGGTAACCGACAGAAGTGCGGAACCATGGTCGTCTTACAATTAGAGAGCCGTGTTTCGCAGGCATGTGAAATTGGTACCGATACGGATCTAGGGTGGTGAGGGGCGGAGTAGTAAACTGGGTTATTTGCCCCAGGTAGCAATTTCAGGGGGTGCCAAATTCATATTCTTGAAGAAAAATCTTGTTTGACAAAGGGCCTAGAATTCAGCGCACTTTGGTCGATCGATTATTCACATGATTTTGAAACGCATCCCTGCTGGTTTTTGAACATTTGTAACACATTCTAAATTGATTTCCGACGAATTGTAAGTAGATTTTTGAATGTGTGCCTAGTGTACCTAATATATCCGCCAGGGGAATCCACGTCGCATCTAGAAATAAAAAAAATTTTCCGCGGACGAAAGGGGACGGAGCTATACCAGCAGAGCCAAATAAATTCGAACTGGTGAATGCCAATCGCTGTTTACGTCTGTGGCTGATTCGGTATAACAATGATAAGCGTTGTCATGACTATTAGCAAAATCCATAGATTCAGACTACCTGAGTGGAAATAAACGACTAACAGGAATAAAAGGTAGGAAAGATTACATATTATTTTCTCAGCGTATCCGAGAAAACGACATTTTGACAGAAAATTTTTGTCAGGTCGCTGCACTAATAAGGGCTACCTACACAGTTCCCGCTAGTAGCCATTGAATTTCTATTCCCGGAGTAGCGCGGAAAACGCGTTGTACAAACATGTAATAACGCCTAACCGCAGAATAAACGTGGGATAATTAAACTCATGTTCTGGCACTGTTTCTGAAGTTAACGAGAGAATAAATTCCGACAATGGCAGGGATAGTTAGAGAATTAGTGATGACAAGATTGTTTGTTAGAACGAGGAAGGAGAAGAAACGGGGATATCATGCAAATTATATGGAAGAATATGACTATTTCGAATTTATATAAACATTTCATACTAAAACTACTTTTCGATCTCATTCATGAGAAACTGGAACATAGGAAAGACATGTGAAACTATTCCCTAATATAAAATGTTTTGCTTGTAGTAGGTCTAATAGGCATTTGTTATTGGTATTTCTTATTGGTACTTCGTGAATTATATTCTGTCGTATGCAGCAATATTAGACAGGCCTGTTTTGTTTCTCTAGCAGTAAGTGACAAAATACACGTAATCAAATCAAGAAACCACACCGGTCTTTTTCATTAGTAGACAACGACATTTTGATTTCGCATGTGGCAAAACGTTCAACGAATGTTGATGAAGTAATAGATTGTTTATCAGAAAGGAAAGCACTCCGTGTAAAAATGTAGCATGATTAAACAGAACAAAATGCTGGGACCTAACGACTAAAGAAATGTGTATTGTCTTGCTTGTATCTGGTTTTATGTTTCTTATGTTTAATTTTATGCCACTCAGACAGAGAAAGTTCTTGCCTAATTTTCTTGCCTCTCTTTTTAAGTAGAAAAGAGGCTAAGGATGTCAAACTGCCGGACTGGGAACAGGAGAGGCACAACACGGCATTGTAACTTCCGCTATCCTGAATACTGATTTGATGGGGCTTCCATTGCAAAATATACACCTTTGAATAACAGAGAGCGAAATACAGTAACGTGCGATAGAAGAATACTCCGTGAAAAGGCGTCGCGCTGCGCTGTGGCATACTTAAGATCAAATAAAATGTCTCACAATTCCGTGAAGGAAAAAAAAAAAGATTCAAACGGCTCTGAGCACTATGCGACTTAACCTCTGAGGTCATCAGTCGCCTAGAACTTAGAACTAATTAAACCTAACTAAACTAAGGACATCACACACATCCATGCCCGAGGCAGGATTCGAACCTGCGACCGTAGCGGTCGCTCGGCTCCAGACTGCAGCTTCTAGAACGGCACGGCCACTCCGACTGGCTTTTCCGCGAAGATATAGCTTTTTTTATATAAATCTCTTAAGAAAGATGTGCGCTGCAAAATGTACGTGAAAAAATCGATTTTTTAAAAAAATTTTGATTCCTATCTCAAACGCTCGAGTGGTTGCCCCGGTTCTGAAATACTGTAGATGCCGGACTGATTTCGTGGTCCAGATTTCCTCTCATAATACGATTCCGTTCCAGCTGGTGCTTCCTGCCTTTAGTTCCCTCATAACTGCCAGTCTGTCCTTCCTCCTGCTAGCGGTAAGCAAGTGGAGTCCGTAGCGATCCAGGTTAAGTCAACATGCCAGGCCGTGCACGTGCCCCCTGGTGGGACTCCGAACAGACCGTTGCTTGGCGACCAGCAGACCAGCACACACGTTACACTGCGCTTTCAATTAGTTATCGAAAGCGCATATGGATCTGTGTGTCTGCCCTCTCCCCCCTCTCCTCACCAAAAAAGTGTCCAACATGGCTTTTTTATAATTATCTTTGGCTGACATCAACATCAGCAACTGGAGCAGGAGCAGGTATCTTAACCTGACTAATATAGCCTGTTCAGGTTTCACCAGCAGCTGCGTTCGTGACGAGGATACTCCCCAGGATAGTCATCTTCAGGATTTTACATGGAACAACTAAACGCGGCCGACGTTTGGCAGATAATTTGTCAGATCCCTTCCTATGGGCCCAAAAAAGAAAAAAAAAAAGAAGCCGTACCACCGACCCTTACCCTCGTCACATCTACGAGCTTTCCACCTGTGTTCGAACCGCAGTTGACAATCATCTGAAACAGTTCCTCTTAATGATGCCTTGCAAATTATTCGATGGTGCCACCTGGTGGCTTAACCACATTAAAAATTATTTTTTCATATGAAGGTCTTCGTGTCTGCAAATCAGACACCAAATTTTTTTGGTGTACTGTAGGTGTTGCCTGAAAACGTTGTTCATTTTTATGTAAAATAGTGTAAAGTGAGCTTGCACTGGATGGGAGTCCTACGCTCACTTTAAACAAGAGGGAGCATCTTTTTTGTCGTGTCACTTTTCACCGTACATTTATTACATCGGTTTAAATCCTTTTTTTTTATTCCTCAGGTGGAAGTTCAAAATCTTTTTCGAGTCTTTTATATTTGAAGGAGACGGACACCGATCCCCATTTCGACGAAAAGAATTCCTGTCCGACTTTCTGATTAACCTTATATTTATCCGTACTTATTTGATGTTTATTGTGTGTCAGAGTACCTAAATGTATCGAAGTATACAATAAACTGTCAAAACTTCACTCAACAGTACAGTTCGGTGTATAGAAGCAGCACACCATGTTGAAACAAGGAAAAGAAGGAAACCATTGGGAATATACTCCTGTCGGTGCACAAAAAAGTCAAATGTGTTCAAAGTGAAGAAACAACCTGCCTCAATTCTCATTTAGCCTCTCTCTCGAAAACTTTTTCATTCGAATATATTTGCGACCATTTCTGCTGAAAGTAGCTAACAGAGAGATAGTGTGACTGGAAGGGAGAGGAACTACTGGGAGAGAGAAGGGGACAATGAAAGATGAAGAGCAATAGGCGAAGACAATAGCAGTGGGAGCCAAAGAGATAGGAGTTAGTAATGGTCAGGGAGGGCCAGTTGTAACGTGCGCGTGGGGCACACAATACTCATTACAGCCTGTACTATGGTAAGTGAGCGGGGTTCACCTTACGAAACAGGATTTTCGTATAGATATTGACCGCGTGTACCTGAATGGTGGCAAATCAGACTTACACCCACTCTGTACTTACAATGATCCGTCAAGTAAGTTCAAAATGCAATTACACGTCAGTATGTACCAAAAGCAACACTGAAGATGCTACGAATTTGATAATAATACGGTCGCCAGCCTAATTAGGTATTAACTGAGTTTCTTCCCTGTACAAGTTGGTGTATATTCATGCAAAACAACAAGTAGTAACACTGCATAATATAGTAGAATTTTAGAACCAGAAAATCTATTGAACTGATAGTTTCACGTTCTGCACTGATATGGAAAAAATCGTGAATACATAACACTCTGCACTATGATGTATACTACAAGACGCTATACTGTCTATTGATCTGATTAAAATCGGGCATAGGTTACCCACACACAAAATGTCAATTTTGATAAAGATAAAACACTGATAAATTTTGACTTATATATTGACTTTAACTTTTGCTGGTCAGACCAATGTGGAACACTTCAGAATTCAAATGAATAAAATGGGGGGGACCCTGAAACTGTTATGATTACTATATTAAAAAAGTTGATTACTGAAATTATCATGTGTTCAAGATTTCCAGTATATGAGTTACTACTCGTTTTATCTTATTTACTTCTCATTTAAATACCTTTATATCTGTCTCGAAATAATTAAACTTCAGTACTATATCAATATTAAAGTTATCTTTCAACTTCGTTAGACCTTCGTTATTCATTTACTGGTTCATTAACAAAACAGTTCTTTAAACACCATTCTAACATAGCTAGGTCTGCAAGTAATTATCATTAACACTAAATTTAATTTTTCATTTCGTGATACTCGGACTGCATAACATTTGGAAAGGATCTTGTCTAGGTGAGTTGTGAGGATAATTAAATGATGGGAAAGTTCTGGTAAAATTTAGGTTGTTATTGAACAGTTCACTCTATGGTCCATACGAATACAGTACTAAAAGTTTCAACCTGCTTGTATCGATGCGGCTGTTGGCGGGCGGCGAGATGGCGAGGCACAGAGCACACATACAACCACAGCTATGGCTCTTGACGTATCGGCACTTTAATTCTTCTTAGCATCGCAATACTTTTACATTTAGTGCCTATGGAATATTGCCATGCTGTGTGGGCGTTGGAACATCATACCCGAGGCTCAGTGAAACTACGTCTTCCAGGAGAGCCTCCTCGCTCCAGAAGGTGTTGCTCAGAACAATGTCAAACTCCAACTACTACTGCTGATCCCGTTGTGCCGTACAGTGCCCGCGTGCATTTTCCCGCGCTCGCCTGCCATCCACCTTTTACCGCTCCCTTACATGCAGGTTATTGACCCGAGGTTTTGCATTCTACGTATCCTAACACATTGCCTACGTATGGACAAGACGCACAATTAAAATTTTAAACATTTTACAACAGTCTCAAAATTTGTTTCATTTCAATTCTGCTACAATGTAGCCTGACATTTGACATAAACATTAATATTCACATTGAAACTCGTTTACAGTTTTCTTAATACAATGGCATGAAACAAAAAAGAAATGAAATCAGAACGTCAATTACACTAGTTTATCGAAAAATCAGATGGAAAAAAATTACTTATATGTACAATAGCACAACGTCGTTGTTGTTACACAGTGTCAAAAAATGGCTCTGAGCACTATGGGACTTAACATCTGTGGTCATCAGTCCCCTAGAACTTAGAACTACTTAAACCTAACTAACCTAAAGACAACACACATATCCATGCCCTAGGCAGGATTCGAACCTGCGACCGTAGCAGTCGCGCGGTTCCGGACTGAGCGCCTAGAACCGCATGGCCACTGCGGCCGGCTACACAGTGTCAGTGAAAAAGAATATCCACATGTTAAAGTTTTCCAGTCTAGAGGTCAAAAACCTGAGCCAACCCTCCTAAAAGACTTGCGTCGAAAGGAGACAGTTTCGGTTGAATAGAAAGACACCAGACGGTAATGGAGACAGAAACAGTGCGGGTGGGAGAGCAAATGAATTCCACAAAGACAACGGCAACGGGGCAGAGAGATAGGAGAAGTGGTAGAGAAGGCGACAGTGATAAGGAAGAGCGAAAGAAAGGGACGAACACAGTGAAAGTGGGAGAGATAGGCAGGAGAAAGTGCCAATTGGAGAAAAGGGAGACCATAGGAAATAGATATGTTATATACACTGAGTGAGAGGGAGATTCTGATTATCAAGGTTTAACTACAAAGAAAGACTTTTTAAAATTGACCCTTCTGCTTATAAATAACGCGATTACGTTCTCGTACCTAGTATTTTGATGGAGAAAAGCACCTAGGCAAGCCGGCCGTAGTGGCCGAGTGGTTCTAGGCGCTACAGTTTGGAACCCCGCCACCTTTAAGGTCGCAGTTTCGAATCCTGCTTCGGGCATGGATGAATGTGATGTCCTTAGGTTAGTTAGGTTGAAGTAGTTCTAAGCTCTAAGGGACTGATGACCTCAGAAGTTAAGTACCATAGTGCTCAGAGCCATTTGAGCCACTTAGGCAAGCAAGGATTTAGGCAGCTGGTTTCGCACGTTTCCATCAGAGTCTATTAAAGAGGAACATATTCCCCTTTTTGTGCTTTGACAGAGGCATCTTTTTGGTTATTATTTTATGATTATCGATTTGCTTTCACGGGCTCTGCTTGGTTTGTTGCCGCTTCTTACTTAAGAAACGGATTGTAGGGACGTTATCTTACGATTTTTGAATATTGCAAACAGAGGCGTCACTTCATCTGGATGAGGAATAATTACAGTGAGAGACCTATAGGTCTCGATGATTGGTCAGATACTATTAGTGCTTGATGTTAACGATCTGCATCAGTAAGGAAAATTAGTCCTGTTTGTAGGGTCTGTAGATCATTGTGAAGCCGAGCAGAGAAGAACCAACCAAAAAATAGTAAATTACGTTTTGTTGAAGTTTCTGAATGATTTTGGGCAAATTCACTACCTTTAATTTGTGGTATCTTCTCATGTAAACATTCTAAGTAAATATACTCGCCAGATCAAGGACATCTAATGGACTCAGTCTTCATGTAATTGCATCGTTTCTTCTACATCTACATCTACATAGATACTCCACAAGCCACGGTACGGTGCATGGCGAAGGGTACCCTGTACCACTACTTGTCACCGAGCAAGGTGGCGCAGTGGTTTAGCATACTGTACTCCCGCTCGAGACGACGACGGTTAAAACCTGCGTCCGGTCATCCTGATTTAGGTTTTCCGTGATTTACCTATATCGCTTCAGGCAAATGCCCGGATGGTTCCTCTGAAAGAGCACGGTCCACTTTCTTCAGCATCTTTCCAAATCCCGAAAGGACTGATGATCTCGCTGTTTGGTCCCATCCCCCAAATCAACCAACTACTTGTAATTTCCTTTCCTGTTCCACTCTCAAATACCTGTAGAGCGAGGGAAAAACGATGGTCTGTATGCCTTCATATGAGTCTTTATTTCTCGTATCTTATCTTCGCGGTCCTTAGGTTCAATGTATGTTGGCGGCAGTAGAATCGTTCGGCAGTCAGTTTCAAATGCCTTTTCTCTAAGTTTTGTCAATAGTATTTCTCGAAGGGAAGGTCGCCTTCCCTTCAGGGATTCCCATTTGAGCTCCAGAAGCACCTTGTCACACATACCTGTTGTTCGAACCTACCAGTAACAAATCTAGCAGCCCGCCTCTGAATTCCTTCGATGTCTTCCATCAATCCGACATGGTTCGGGGTCCAAACAATTGAGCAGCACTCAAGAACAGGTCCCAGGAGTGTCCTATATGTGATCTCCTCTACAGGTGAACCACTCTTTCCTGAAATTGTCCCAGTAAACCGAAGTCGACCATTCGCTTTTACCATCGACGCGCAAGTCACCGAAAAGGCGTCAAACCGAAAGACTTGCACCAGGCAAGCGGTCTACCTGACGGGAGGCCCTCGTCACACGCCGTTATTATTATTATAATTATTATTATTGTTCGCTTTACCTACCACATATCTCACATGCTCGTTGCAGCTCATATCCCTTTTCAACGTTATTCCCAGATATCTAAAAGACCTGACTGTGTCAAGCAGGACACTAGTAATACTGTATCCAAACATTACAGGTTCGATCTGCCTACTCGTCTGCATTAACTTACAATTTTCCACATTTAGGGCTAGCTGCCATTCATCACACCAACTGGAAATTTTCTCTAAGTCCTCTTGCATCTTTCTACAGTCACTCAACGTCGAAAACTCACCGTGCACCAAGGCATCATAAGCAAACAACCGCATATTGCCAGCCAAATCATTTATGTATATAGAGAACAACAGTGGTCGTATCACACTTCCGTTTCTGATGAACAGTCACCATTGAGGACAACATACTACGTTCTATTATTTAAGAAGTCTTCGAGCCACTCAAATATCTGTGAACTTATTCCATATGCTCGTACCTTCGTTAACAGCCTGCAATGGGGTACCGTGTCAAATGCTTTCCGGAAATCTAGAAATATGGAATCTGCTTGTTGCCCTTCATCCATAGTTCTCACTACATCATGTGAAGAAAGTGCAAGCTGAGTTTCGCACGAGCGATGCTTTCTGAAACAATGCTGATTCGGCATATGAGCTTCTCAGTCTCAAGGAAGTTCATTGTGTTCGAACTGAGAATATGTTCAAGGATTCTGCAGCAAAAAGAAGTTAGGGATTTTGGTCTGTAATTTTGCGGCTCCGTTATCTTACCGTTCTTATGTACTGGAGTCACCTCTGCTTTTTTCCAATCGCCTAGGACTTTGCGATGGGCGAGAGATTCACGATAAATGCAAGCTAGATAAGGAACCAGTGCAGCGGATTACTCTTTGTAAAATCGAATTGGGATTCCATCAGGACCTGATGGTTTATTTGATTTCATATGTTTCAGTTGTTTCTCTACGCCAGGTATGATTATTACTATGTCGTCCATACGGGAGTCTGTCCGATGGCCAAATTGCGGTATGTTTGTACGATTTTCCTGCGTGAATGATTTCTTGAACGTGAAATTTAGAACTTCTGCATTCATTTTCCTATCTTCAACTAACACACCAGGCTGGTCAACAAGGGACTGAATGGAAGTCTTAGACCCACTTAAGGATATCACATACGATCGGAATTTTCTCGGGTTCTCTGCCATATCTTTTACTAAGGTGTGATTATGCTAGTTGGTGTGTACTTGACGCATAGATCTTTTCACAGACGCACGAATCTCTACTAACCTACGCTTGACCTCATTCATGTGTTCCGTTTCGAACCCAGAGAGCAAAAGTCTCTGCTTCCTCAGCATTCGCCGAATTTCGTTATTAAACCATGGTAGGTCTTCCGAAGATTTGGCCGAAAAAAGACTTGATTTACGTTTGAAATTAAACATACCAGACAACAAAGTAATCAGCCGTAGAGATATCATTACTCGCCTCAGTCAATATGGTGTAGTGAAGTTCTTGGGCTCGATAAAGTGCTGGATTCGTTTAGAATGAAATTCCACAGGGTTGTGCAGGTACGTAGCATCCAGGTTTAGTCCCTCGCAAACGATTTTATCTCTCAGTTCCACCAAACTGCAGGGATGCTTATGCCAGATTTTTAGTCGCTGGCCCAGCATGTCTCATAGATTTTTCATCGGGTTCAAGCCAGGTGATTTTGCAGGTCAGTCGTGATGTAATAGGGTGGACGAGTGCTCAGGAGACCAGTCACAAATACCTCCAGCCCCGTGAACTTTTCTCTTGTCGTGAGCAATGGCATCTTGAGAGGTGACCGACTCCATATGCTCATTGCATGCAGTTCCTGTCTCAATGTTCTGTCGCTAATAGCTCGGGATCGACCTTTATTCACTGTCTGCAGAAATTCCTGTCACGTTTGCTAACGATTTTGAATCACAAGCTCTACAGCGTTACTCTGGTCCCTCTCAGCCAGGATCTTTTCCGATTTCAATTCTGTCGCCGTGATTCGTGGCGAAATGTTACACCACAGAATGTAGACATGTTGAACAGCCCGCCACGAAACATCCCGAAATCCAACAACTTGACAGACACGTTTAACAGCCCGCCACGAAACATCCTGAAATCCAACAACTTGACAGACACGTTTAACAGCCCGCCACGAAACATCCCGAAATCCAACAACTTGACAGACACATTTAACAGACCTTCACGAATCATCCCGAAATCCAACAACTGTACACACCGTACTCCCTGGCGACGGCCTAGCACGACTGCTTATTTTTGCTGCTCTCTCATGTCCTACCTACCCACGTTTAAATTCAGTGTCCTCTTCTATCGCAGATGTCTCACCGATCACTAATTCTTTATTGTCACTTACAGGCACTGAGCATGCTGTTAAGCACTGGACTATCGCTGTAAAGGCTTAACGATTCATCTGTGCTTGCGTATTGGGGTGATAAGTTTTTTTGTCAGGAGAACATAATTATTTTCGAGAGTTAATGTTAACCCATACCACGCCTACGAATATGATAAACATCACATGAAAAATCGGTGCTGGGAGCTCATTAAGAATTACGCTGTAAATCGTTGTTGCCTCCAGTTGGGTTTGCAGCATACCGTAAGTTCCGTACTCCACCTTCCTATAAAGAATCAACACGCGCTAGTATTTCTCGGAATTGTTTTCATTAAACAAGGCTTACGGTTTTAATTGTTTACTAATCCCAGTCGTTTGAGAAATTTATTTGTCACTATTGTTCTTATCCCTTCTTGATTACTTTATTAACCTCCTTATATTTACTAAATTCGATAACGAAAACGTACAATAAAACAAAAAAGGGTGCAGAATGTATTCGAGAGTCGAACGGAGGCTCTCCGCTGCCCAGCCTTGGACGCTACGCCATCGGCGCTTCGTTGAATTATGTGCTTACCTTCGGGATATATTAGCTCAGTAGTATCACTCTCTTTCTTGGATTCAAAGCAGGCATTTGCGGACTCCATTTATGATGATGATAAACCTTCAGTGCTCTATTTTCTATTGACCTTGCCAATTTTAAATCAATTACACGATTTGAAATTTAAGTGTTGTTTCCTAAAGAACGGTGGGGTGTTTCACTTTGGTTGTACACAGGCGACCTGCTAAGTATGAGCCGAATCGGTTGGCCGTATCTGAGGCCTTCCTTGTACGAAGCAATACGAAATTAAAAGACCACGTAAAATTAGTATTAGGAAATGTGAATAGAAGTCAACGATTTGTTGGGAGCGTTTCCGGGATGCGACAGTGCATATTTTAAATCGTTGTGTTGTTTGTGACATATGGCGTATGTAAGTGTGATTGCGTAATGTTGTCTCCGCAATGGAGTCATAACGCCTACGGATGATTAACATGACTTTGCCATTGACAACCTACACCTAGGGGTTTCCATACAAACGATTAAGATGACCCAGCCATTGACAACCAATATCTTGGGAATTCTGTGAATCGAAGATTTGTATTGTGATTTCATTTCACTTCAGTTAGCACATCAAAGTATTCTTGTCAAGGTGCTACTAGAATGAATCACAACGGGAATAAGATAATTTTTTTCAAGCAAATATGTTACGTTCAAATAAATGTATAAGTATGAAGAACACAATATCGTGATCTACCGTAAAATCAAGTTCTAGATTGGCAGAACTTATGTTTGACTTTCTTTAGGCAGTCTACTCCCCCTTATTAGACGGACAAAGAGTTTGTAAGTATTGCTTAGACGTGAGAAGCAGAAGACCCGCACGCTGACTAACGCTTTCAGAAAAAACTCAGGGAACAAGCAAAATGAGAGTCAGCAAATTTAGTGTCGGTTTACTATCGGACGAACCGGAGTGTGCACACCACTTATTGAATTATCTACATCACTTGTACCACAGCGATTATCTACTTGCGGGGGCACTGGTCGCTGTGCAGATGATGTACATGGTGTACCTGCAAATCTCTGCCTAGACAGTGGGGGCATTATGCTGTCCACATAATCCTAGGACAGAAATTACCTCAGTACGGGAGAGAATAAGAGTCAAGATTCGTATTTTCTGACAAGCTAGGAGCAGAGACTCTGAAGTATTCTGACGCAGAGAAGCACCACAATGTGTGTCAGATTCCACTGAGAGCTCAAGAATCGTCACTCGAGTAAACAGAATACCAATTCAGTCATTTAGAAACAATTTCAAGTGCGCCCTCTGTTGAAAGCAACTTCTCTAAACCCAAACGCCAGATTCTCCACTGCCTTTCGCCAGTGAAGTCTCTACCTCTGTCACAGCAGGGAACTGTCTTCGATCAGTCCCAGCGGGGATGTGATCTTGACCGGCCTCTGGAGGAAAATGCATTTCTCTTACTACATGGGCCATGAATCTGCCAGCAAGTCACCTGAAGCTCATACTCCTTTCGAAACATTTTATGGAATTTTACATTTCGCTTCCTACATCCTTAGCACTTCACCAATAAAAAACGCCTTTCTGTTTCTTGGTAGGAAGCATACCATGGCGCTTCCCCTGAGAAGGTTCCTCGGAGGTCAACTCACGTCAATTGTTGGTGAACCCGCACATCACTTGGCACTAAAATGATGTTCTTTTGCCTTCTTCCACCTCTGACCCTCTTTTCTCCAGGTAAGCTATTCTGAAATTTTTTCCATCCCACCAGAGGGCAACCTCCCACTCGCTCTGTTCGCACTGCAGGGGCTCTGCCGCCTCGAGCTTCGTAAACCATTGTCTCACGCTCTGTTGTCTCTCAGGGCGGTAAATATCTGATCCTACAGAACATCACAAGATCCTTCCGGGCCCCTCTTTAGCTGAGATAGGCTTCTGAGGAATGCGTGGCACACTTCTCCATTTCTCTCAGTGCTCAGCCCTAGTTAACTCCCAGATGTGCACTACTACAGAAATTGTTATAACCCCTTGATATCTAGTTTCAGGCAATGAAACGATTAATAATCCGATTGTCCTTCGTAAACATTGGTTTATTGTAAATTTAAATCAACAAAAATGTTAAATGCATTGTGTCAAAATCTTGTCACCTTACAAAGTGTTCAGGAAACCGTATAAAACGCACTACTCTGACCAATTCTAAAGTATCGTTCACATTTTTAGAGTCCTTATCAAGTGTGCATGACAATGAACGAACTCGGAGAGATAATGCTAGGACCCTAACATAACGTTATAGCCGATACCAAAATGTAACAGAAAGCTCGCAAAACATAAACTGGAATCCTTGAAAGAAGATTGACGTAGCTCTTGCAACCACCTGTATTTGGTGGTGGCTGTGCAATCATTATGGTGTCACCAAAGCATGTCTTGAATAAGGATACTGAGAAATGTACACTTCTCCAGAGAATTAGAGGAACATGACTGGGCGTCTGCCACACTCCACTGACCAATAACTGAGGACAGAGTATGTTACCAAGTTATAAGTTATATGTTTATCTTTCACAAATTCAGTACACAACAGTACATCGTCACATTCTGGATCGTTTACATATAAAGAACTGAAATGTTCGACAGGTTTCGAAAACAGAGTGGACACAATCATTTATCCCAACATCCTGGGTGCTTTTCAATTGACTATGAGGCCTTCAGTAATAAGCATATATCGCTGCCTGATACCTATATGGCGTGCCCCATTTAAATCTACAGAGTTCATATTGTGATATTCATTACCATTCTTCAATGAAAGAAATTCTAACAGAATTCTGAAAGGGTGTTTCAACTTAAGAAGTAATGTGCTTAGCGATATGTGCTGTGTATCACTGGCAGGTGGATTTTTTCCAGACAGGTTGAAGTATGCAATTGTTAAAACACTTCATAGTAAAAGGCGACAAGGCACAATTAAACAATTATTGTCAACTTTTCTGACTGACATATTTTTCCGCGGTATTACGAAAAGCAATGCATTTAAGAGCAATCACACCCCTAAGTGGAAACAGTTTACTTAGTATATCACAGTCTGGTTTTCAGAAGGGCTACTCGATTGAAAATGCGATTTCTACATTCACTGAGCAAGCCTTAATACATCACCTGCTGGTATTTTCTGTGATCTTTCCTAGCGTTTCCCTGTGTAAATCACATGACTTTCTTAGGAAAGAAATCAAATTTTATTGAATGGATGGCTTAACACACAGCTGGTTTCAATTATAGTTAACAAACAGAATGAAAAATGCTGTGCTGAATAATTCAGACAAAAGGTGGAAAGTATTAGTTGTTGGGGGGAAAAAAATCACAAAGGCAGTCCCACAGGGCTCAAATTTGGTTTCACTCTTACTCCTTATATATGTGAATGACCTTCCACTAAGTATACAGCAATCGGTACTTTTTTGCAGACGACGTTAGTGTTCCAACAAATCTCATTACGGAGAAAGCAACGGAAGAGTTGGTGAATGATTTTCCAAAGATTAATTATTGAGTGGTTCTCTGAAAATGGACTCTCCCTAAAGTTTGGAATAGCACATTACATTCAGTTCTGTACAACACATAGTGATACCAACAGCTGATGTAGCGCACGAGGAGTCAGTAAACAGGGTAGAATGCACCCTAATTTTGGATATACATATTAACGAAAACGTGAACTGGATGAAGCATATTACTTAGTTTCTCAAGCAGTTAAGTTCAGCCGCTTATGTTCTTCGTATAACTGGTAATTTTGGAAACAGACGTATCAACCTCCCGACATATTCTGTATAGTTTTCACTCAGTACTGTCTTACACAATAATTTTCTAGGATAATTCATCACTTGCAAAGAAAGACTTGATTGCAGAAAAGCAAGTATGTATCTTTTCAAGAGAGTAGGCATTTTAACTGTGTCCACGCAGCACATACATTCACTAGTCAAATTCGTCATAAATAATCAATCACAATTTGAGAAGAACAGTGATGACCATAACTACAACGCTAGATGGAGAAATGACTTTTACTAAACATTTCAAAGCTGTCAGGAACTCAGTATGCATACAACAAAAATTTTTGATTATTTTCCCCATAACATGCAATGTCTGACAGGTAACGAAGCAAGTTTTAAGTCAAATTTAAAATCATTTCGCCAGGACGAGTTCTCTTCTTCCGTTGACAAACTACTTAAAAACGGATACCTACAAAAAATTTCGTAAATATGAAGTTAGAAAAGGTTAAAAACGACATACTAAATAAGTCTAGTTGAATGAGTAAGACTATAAATAATATGTTCATTAGTGTTAACTCTAATCAAGTATAAATATCCTGTAAACTGGCTCGTTCCACATTATTTCGATAAAAGAATCGTTCAAATAACCTATGAAAAATGTTATTAAGTAACCGAGAGCTGATAAGCATTCTTGGAGAGTCTGTGGTAGAACACGATGACCACGAACGCGTATGTCAAGCGTGTTCTACATGTGCACGATGGAGTTTAGATCGGAACGCCCAGCCAGTTGTTGTATTACTTCAACGTCCAGGCGTCACAAAACATCCCTGCTAACGCTCGCCTCATAGGCCCTGGTATTTGAAGGAATTCAGGGCCATCTCTATATGGAGCCTCTATCAAAATAAATTTAACATACCAGATGTTGATACAACTGGTTTCAAATTCTCTTGAACATATGTATACGAAATTAGGGCGCACGCAATGGCATTTAGACAGTCACTTTATCTGGTGCAATGTGAGAATGGCGAACTGGAAGAGTGAAGGAAAGTGATAACGTTATCCTGATGTGCACCGCACAATGGCTTGAAGAGTGTTTATAAAGGTGTGCAACATGAGGACTTGTAATCTCCCCGCGGAAAATTACCCTCTACCACGCAATAATTAATATTGGTCAACCAAATCATCCACATGTATTTACGTTTGAAAAGTATCTGATCAGATTTTCTAGTAATATATGCGCCGACAGCTCGTCGACGCCAAAGTATTTTTCTAGTACGTTTATCCTTTGGAACAACAGAGGTACAGAAATGTATGCTCCATGGTTATTATAGTGGGAGAAAGGAACAACTTCGGAAGTATCGGTTGGAAGATTATCGGATTGCTAAAAGAGATTTATTTACTCGTCTTCGCGCTAAAGCGAGCTAGGAAGTTTGTGCCGCTAGCGTGATAGGTAAAAAAGAAGAAAAAACCTGTAAAAGCAATTTGCATGAGACTTGGAACCAACACAAAACGGAACATGTACGAAAATGGATTCAATATACAATTTTCCTCAGAAATAAGGTTCGTGACCATTTTATTCTAGAGTGAATGACGAATGAGTTCTCTGTCTGAACCATTGATGATTGTCTGGGCCCTGTAATTAATTGGGAAGTTTCAGCTGTGACGAAGAGAGCCTGCAATCTCTGAGTTTTTTTTTTTGAAATCGTCCAAAAAGGCTTCGTCCACATCTGAAATTTTAGATCTGTCGTAAACTGAACGAATTGTTCAAACGATCGATTTTCCCAACTGAATGCAGCGCTTAATAATAATAACAAATGTAAAGATCTTTTCCAGCAAGCCAGCCGCTGAACATTATGACGAAGGGCTCCACCAGAGATTCTACTAGGCTGATTTCACGTAAATAATATAGTTAAACTGTACACAGATAAAGGGCAGAGAAAGAGAGAGAGAGAGAGAGAGAGAGAGAGAGAGAGAGCGAATGAAATTCGAGAAATTACTCAGAATCCTCCATTAGCATAATTGTTTGTCTGTCTTTTCACGGATCAGCCTAACTAGAAAACACGAATCCCTGACTTTATTGTACCGATTTATGTGTGAGAGGGAAAGAGCGATAAAGGCGACAGATACACTTCTGCACAGACAAAACATTACACCAAGTTAGCGGCAAGCTGCATTCATATAGACTTTCATCATTTACAGAGTAGAATTCATTATAGACTGCAATTTGATTGTACGAGTACGAGTAAAAGACAGTAACAGGGAATAAGTTTTTGGTAGTAGAAATGAGATAGATGACGAATTCTTTACCAAATTCCAGCTAATAACAGCCAGCGTGTAGTTCAACCGCATGAGAAGGAATTATTGTAATAAGAGGAGTGTTTGTGAAACGGAAAACGTATACGTGATGCCTCTAAAAAGTTCGGCGAATGCAATCAGACAACAAACTAAACAAAAGATACAAATAAATGTGATTTATCGCCCTTCAAATTACACGCCACTCGCTGCAACACGTCTTTGACAACGATCGTACAGCTTCTGGAAACCATCAGAAAAGGTCTTCTCTGGAATCAATCGCAAAACGGCTGTCATACGATTTTTAATGGCATTCGCGTCCGCACAACGTTCACCTTTCACGGCCGCTGGGAAATAGGAAGAAGTCCGCTGGAGGCAGACCGGGGGAGTACGGAGGCAGTTCGAGAACAGTTACCATCTTCTGTGTCAGGAATTGGCGCATACGGATCGTGCAGTGTGCAGGGGCATTGCCATGCACCAGCATCCATTTTCCAGTCCTAGCAACTTTGGCCCAACCTTCCGGATACGCTGTACCAATCGGTTCAAAACGGACTGGTAAAATGCAGCATTAAAGGTTTCACCTGCAAGAACAAATTCCTTGTGGATGATGCCGTTGTTGTCGAAGAGGGCGATCAACAGCATTTTCACTTAACATTTTTTGTAGACAGCTTTGTTTGATCTCGGGAAAGACGATCAACACCATGACATCGATTGCCATTTCGATTTAGGATCGAACTGGTAGCACCAGGTCTCATCTCCCGTGACGATGGTGTTCAGAAGTAATGGATCCTGTCACACATGGAAATGAAATCACCAGCAGTTTCCATCCGGTTTGCTTTCTGCTCGTATGTGAGCTTGTGGGCACAAATCGGGAGGAGATCTTCCACTTATCCGAATCATCGCGGACGATGGAGTGCA
Source organism: Schistocerca piceifrons (assembly GCF_021461385.2). Lineage (NCBI taxonomy): Eukaryota > Metazoa > Arthropoda > Insecta > Orthoptera > Acrididae > Schistocerca > Schistocerca piceifrons. Next base: position 244,448,589 of record NC_060144.1, read on the forward strand.
CCGTGTCCGTCCTAACTCCCAGTTCCTCCGTTAGCAAACTGAGAGTCCGTCACCCATCTTGTGCCAGATTTTGTCGCACTTTGTCGATTTTTTTCTGGGGTTCTGCTTGTCAATGGCTGACCCGAATGTGGCTCATGCTCAGTTGTTTCCTTCCCTTCAAGAAGCGTTTAAACCACTCATAAACACATTTTCTGCTCACCGCTTCCATCCTATTCCACTGCACCAACATTCCATCTGTCTCCGCTACAGTCTTCCCCAATTTGTAGCAGAACCTGATGTTCACGCGTTGCTCCATTGTGCTGTGACATTTCCTCTCACACTGACTACGTTTAACTGGTCGCAGTCTGTTTACACAGCCAGTCACATGCTGTGCATGCCGTGTATCGATCCTCCTCAAGTGTCTGAAGATCTATGCCCATGCATGCACACATGCTCCAAGTTGCTGTTCGGATATGGCACCATTCAACGAACTTTTTAACCACACCACGTATCCCATCATACGGGTTACATGGTGCTCACTCTGGGGAGGAAGTTACCGACTGAAGGCCTCTTTGGGAGATATGAACCAAAATGCGAAAGATGAAGAGTTGGCGACTCACGTCGTGGAGCGCAGCGCCAGAGGCTCTGTCTCCCACGACAGATGTCTGCTCTATATAATAAATGGACGTTAAGAGAGGGTCACAAAGTGTCCCGCCCTCCACTATCGCACAGTGACTCCCTCTCTCGTCTCCTCTTTGGCTAGCCGGTAGGATGGGTACGCACCCCATACAGCAGAGGTCGAAAAGGGTGCTGTGATGCTAACTTCAGCATCCAACAGGAAATGTGTCACGATATGGATCTTGGCACGTAGGTCCTGTAGAGACTGACGCTGGTAGTCTGAAAGCTCTTAACGGAAAATGACAATTTGAAATAAAAAACTATCTAACTCATTCCCTAAAGTATCCCGTGACTGGCTGTTCCAAGGGTGATTCCAGTTGCTTTAGATCACAGAAAAATTCAGAACCATATGTAGGACTGCAAGGTGTACCCCAGAGCAGTTATACTCTCACATCAGAATTAAGTAATGATGAAAAGCAGAGTGAAGTTCATGAGAATCGTAACGTGTGAGCAGTGTGTAAAGAAGTTGGAGACTCAACTACTGACGAATGATTGTACCCGCATTTGAAGCTCCTGAAGACTGTAGGTATTGCCTTAATGAATACTAGAGTATGCAGCTTAGATGAAGAAGAATGGATGTCTCTAAAAAAAGGGAAAACAAAGAAGTTGGACAAAAGAAACATAGGCACAAGGAAAGTAACTGCGAAGAACAGAATAAATACTTTAACTGATCGACGAAAGATGTACAAAAAGTTGAGGAAAGGATAGGAATGTAATGATATCAGTAACTTATGATGACAATAAATACGATGTACTAGGAGAAGAAAACGGAATGGTTGTAGGAAAAGTGTCAAGAAATTAAATACAAATGGTTATCGAAAGGACAGAAAAGTCTAAACAACCACCGGTGATATTAATAGTAAGGGCGTTATCATTAATAATGCAATGCGAAACACACTGCAAAACGGAAAAAAGATAGTGACATTTGGAGACATGACGTGATAAAAAAAGTGAGGCGATATGAATGGCGTGTAGGATGCAGTATTAACGTTTAACAGAGCTTTAGAAGACTTGCAGAAGGAAGGCAACAATCTCGACGGAAGAATTTACAGGGTGTTACGGTATTACCTTCACAGACGTTGATAATTTGTCATGGGGACCAAAGTATAGCATGGGAACTCATGTCAGGAAACGTACCGTTTTCCCGCTACACGAAAAATAGCACAACATACATTCACATGTGCCACTTTTTCGTCGTCGCTGATTAGAATAGTACGTACGTTATGTAGCGATCATGGGATGTCCCACACACACTACAGGTTTGTTTATGTGCCACTCACTTGAGTTCGTTATCTACCAAGAGAGGTTTGTCGCTACTGTTGTGCCTGTGGTCTTCGTTCGTGGTATACTACAGTGCAGTAGTGGTCACTACCTACGGTACAGAATGCAAGTTGTTTTAATGTGTTACTGTCGTCTGTGGTAAACTACATGTCTGCCCAGAATGCTGACATAAGGGTATAGTATGGCGAGCCTCTGTACAATGGTAGGGCTGCCCGTTAGTTGTGCCAGGAACGTTTTCCACACCATCAGACAACCTCACATTCCCTCTTTGATACGGTTGACCAGCGGGCCTCACCACCAGCAGGACCAACTGTGATGCTCACGGCGTCGTCGAACACTACACTCTGAAGAAGTTGTACTGCATACAGTATAAGAGGACTCAACGACAAGTATCAAAAACACAGGAGACAGACTCAAAGTTGAAAAAAAATTCTGACGTGTTTCTGCCATCCCTAGTGCGTACAGGCAAAGTAGCCACAGTACTTTCCATCAAGGTTCCACTTCTGCAGGAGTTTCTTGCACATTCGTGTGGCCGAACCTTACATCTGACAATGAATCCCTTTCACAGATGAAGCGGAGTTTATCAGAGCAGGCATTTTTATTCCCCACGGAAGTCATGTGTGGGCTGACGAAAACACGCATGCTGCACGCCCCACTGGTTACAGTTTAAACGTTTCCTCAGTGTTCCTGGATGGACGTGTGATTGGGCTAAACCTTCTTTCACCAGATCTGACATTTACCGCTTACTTGCGATTCCTTCACGTTGTGCTGATACACACATATCAAAACATGTAACTCCTGCACGATGGCGCACCGCCTATTTTTCACGTGCGGCCCAAGATCTTCTCGACCAAAGATTTCGGTAAATGTGGATAGATCGTGGTGACTAGACAGCTTGGCCAGCACTTTCTCCCGTAATGAATCTACGAGACTGCTACCTGGGGGATCACATGAAATCCTTGATTTACATGCAAGTAAGACATACTGCCCCCCCCCCCCCATGAACCATGGACCTTGCCGTTGGTGGGGAGGATGCGTGCCTCAGCGATACAGATGGCCATACCGTAGGTGCAACCACAACGGAGCGGTATCTGTTGAGAGGCCAGACAAACGTGTGGTTCCTTTTCAGTAGTTGCAGGGGCAACCGTCTGGATGATTGACTGATCTGGCCTTGTAACAATAACCAAAACGATCTTGCTATGCTGGTACTGCGAACGGCTGAAAGCAAGGGGAAATTATAGCCGTAATTTTTCTCGAGGGCATGCAGCTTCACTGTATGGTTAAATGATGATGGCGTCCTCTTGGGTAAAATATTCCGGAGGTAAAATAGTCCCCCATTCGGATCTCCGGGCGGGGACTACTCAAGAGGATGTTATTATCAGGAGAAAGAAAACTGGCGTTCTACGGATCGGAGCGTCGAATGTCAGATACCTTAATCGAGCAGGTCGGTTAGAAAATTTAAAAAGGGAAATGGATAGGTTAAAGTTAGATATAGTGGGAATTAGTGAAGCTCGGTGCCAGGAGGAACAAGACTTTTGGTCAGGTGACTACAGGGTTATAAATACAAAATAAAATAGAGGTAATGCAGCAGTAGGTTTAATAATGAATAAAAAATAGGTGTGCGGGTAAGCTACTACAAACAGCATAGTGAACGCATTATTGTAGCCAAGATAGACACGAAGCCCACGCCTACTACAGTAGTACAAGTTTATACGCCAAATAGCTCTGCAGATGATGAAGAAATTGATGAAATGTATGATGAGATAAAACAAATTATTCAGATAGTAAAGGGAAACGGAAATTTAATAGTCATGGGTGACTGGAATTCGAGTGTAGGAAAAGGGAGAGAAGGAAACATAGTAGGTGAATATGGATTGGGGCTAAGAAATGAAAGAGGAAGCCGTCTGGTAGAATTTTGCACAGAGCATAACTTAATCATAGCTAACACTTGGTTCAAGAATCATAAAAGTAGGTTGTATACATGGAAGAATCCCGGAGATACTAAAAGGTATCAGATAGATTATATAATGGTAAGACAGAGATTTAGGGACCAGGTTTTGAATTGTAACACATTTTGAGGGGCAGATGTGGACTCTGACCACAATCTGTTGGTTATGAACTGCAGATTAAAATTGAGGAAACTGCAAAAGGGTGAGAATTTAAGGAGATGGGACCTGGATAAACTGACTAAACCAGAGGTTGTACAGAGTTTCAGGGAGAGCATAAGGGAACAATTAGCAGCAGTGGGGGAAAGGAGTACAGTAGAAGAAGAAAGGGTAGCTCTGAGGGATAAAATAGTGAAGGCAGCAGAGGATCAAGTAGGTAAAAAGACGAGGGCTAGTAGAAATCCTTGGGTAACAGAAGAAATATTGAATTTAATTGATGAAAGGAGAAAATATAAAAATGCAGTAAATGAAGCAGGCAAAAAGGAATACAAACGTCTCAAATATGAGATCGACAGGAAGTGCAAAATAGCTAAGCAGGGACGGCTAAAGGACAAATGTAATGATGTAGAGGCTTATCTCAGTAGGGGTAAGATAGATACTGCCCACAGGAAAATTAAAGAAGCCTTTGGAGAAAAGAGGACCACTTGTATGAATATCAAGAGCTCAGATGGAAACCCAGTTCTAAGCAAAGAAGGGAAAGCAGAAAGGTGGAGGGAGTATATAGAGGGTCTATACAAGGGCGCTGTACTTTAGGACAATATTATAGAAATGGAAGAGAATGTAGATGAAGATGAAATGGGAGATACGATACTGCGTGAAGAGTTTGACAGAGCACTGAAAGACCTGAGCCGAAAAAAGGCCCCGGGAGTAGACAACATTCCATTAGAACTACTGACGGCCTCGGGAGAGCCAGTCATGACAAAACTCTACCATCTGGTGAGCAAGATGTATGAGACAGGCGGAGTACCCTCAGACTTCAAGAAGATTATAATAATTCCAATCTCAAAGAAAGCAAGTGTGGACAGATGTGAAAATTACCGAACTATCTGTTTAATAAGTCACAGCTGCAAAATACTAACACGAATTCTTTACAGACGAATGGAAAAACTGCTAGAAGCCGACATCGGGGAAGATCAGTTTGGATTCCGTAGAAATATTGGAGCACGTGAGGCAATACTGAACTTACGACTTATCTTAGAAGAAAGATTAAGGAAGGGTAAACCTACATTTCTAGCATTTGTAGACTTAGAGAAAGCTTTTGACAATGTTGACTGGAATACTCTCTTTCAAATTCTAAAGGTGGCAGGGGTAAAATACAGGGAGCGAAAAGCTATTTACAATTTGTACAGAAACCAGAGGGTAGATATAAGAGTCGAGGGACATGAAAGGGAAGCAGTGGTTGGAAAGGGAGTGAGACAGGGTTGTAGCCTCTCCCCAATGTTATTCAATCTGTATTTTGAGCAAGCAGTAAAGGAAACAAAAGAATAATTCGGAGTAGGTATTAAAATCCATGGAGTAGAAATAAAAACTTTGAGGTTCACCGATGACATTGTAATTCTGTCAGAGACAGCACAGGACTTGGAAGAGCAGTTGAACGGAATGGACATCGTCTTAAAAGGGGGATATACGATGAACATCAACAAAAGCAAAACGAGAATAATGGAATGTAGTCGAATTAAGTCGGGTGAAGGTGAGGGAATTAGATTAGGAAGTGAGACACTTAAAGTAGTACAGGAGTCTTGCTATTTGGGGAGTAAAATTACTGATGATGGTCGTAGTAGAGAAGATATAAAATGTAGACTGGCAATGGCAAGGAAAGCGTTTTTGAAGAAGAGAAATTTGTTAACCATGAGTATAGATTTAAGTGTCAGAAAGTCGTTTCTGAAAGTATTTGTATGGAGTGTAGCCATGTATGGAAGTGAGACATGGACGATAAGTAGTTTGGACAGGAAGAGAACAGAAGCTTTCGAAATGTGTTGCTACAGAAGAATGTTGAAGATTAGATGGGTAGACCACATAACTGATGAGGAGGTACTGAATAGAATTGGGGAGAAGAGGAGTTTGTGGCACAACTTGACGAGAAGAAGGGACCGGTTAGTAGGACATGTTCTAAGGCATCAAGGGATCACAAATTTAGCATTGGAGGGCAGCGTGGAGGGTAAAAATCGTAGAGGGAGACCAAGAGATGAATACACTAAGCAGATTCCGAAGGATGTAGGTTGCAGTAGGTACTGGGAGATGAAGAAACTTGCACAGGATAGGGTAGCATGGAGAGCTGCATCAAACCAGTCGCAGGACTGAAGACCACAACAACAACAAGACCTAGTGGTGCGGGCTTTGGCAGCAGCAATTCTGGTGGACCAGGGATTAATGATTATATGAGTCAGAACATAGTAAGGAAGTCCTGTATCTGCCTTCACGTCGGTGGTCGTCACATCGAGCCCTACTTGTAACGCTCTGTTTACAGTGGCACGGAGAACAGTCGCCATATGCCGTCGGCAGAGGTCGTCCGATAACATCGGCCGAAACCGTGGTCACTGAGCATCAAATCATTTTCGTCAGATGTTGGCGGGGTCAAAAGGTTAATCGACGTAGGAATCTACTCTGTATCGGCCAAACTTTCAGGAAACATTGCTCACACACAAATAAAGAAAAGATGTTATGTGAACATGTGTCCGGAAACGCTTAATTTCCATGTTAGGGCTCATTTTAGTTTTGTCCACCTACGCTCAGTGGAGGATGTTATCATGATTTCATACGGGATACTCTACCTGTGCTGCTAGAACATGTGCCTTTGCAAGTACGACACAACATGTGGTTCATGCACGATGGAGCTTCTGCATATTTCAGTCGAAGTGTTCGTACGCTTATCAACAACAAATTCGGTGACCGATGGATTGGTAGAGTCGGACCAATTCCATGGCCTCCAAGCTCTCCTGGCCTCAACCCTCTTGACTTTCATATATGGGGGCATGTTAAGGCTCTTGTCTACGCAACCCAGGTACCAAATGTAGAGACTCTTCGTGCTCGTATTGTGGACGGCTGTGATACAATACGCCATTCTCCAGGGCTGCATCAGCGCGTCAGGGATTCCCTGCGGCGTAGGGTGGATGCATGTATCCTCGCTAACGAAGGACATTTTGAACATTTCCTGTAACAAAGTGTTTGAAGTCACACTGGTACGTTCTGTTACTGTGTGTTTCCATTCCATGATTAATGTGATTTGAAGAGAAGTAATAAAATGAGTTTCGGACACATGCCCACATAACATATTTTGTTTCTTTGTGCGTGAGGAATGTTTCCTGAAAGTTTGGGCGTACCTTTTCGTAGATTCCGACTGTATCCCAATTATGATATTTTCTTCCTCAGGATGCCACAGATCCACACCTACTTGAACAAAATTTATCGGTTTCTCACGCCCTAGATTTTGTGTGTGAGATCGTCGGTCGATCGGACCGAAGGAAACTGTCGCCTGCGGTTTTTACCGGTACTGACGCTCCGTGACGCAACCTAAGTGGATCCAGACGACAAGCAGCAGGAGTCAGAGAACGTATTTTTTTTATATTGTGAGTTTGTGCGAAAATTGTTGGTCTCCGGGATAAAGTTCCCATGCTAAACTTAACCGTCTTGCTCCTCAAATGCTGTAAAGGAAATTCAGTTATGACTTGTATGAGATTGGATATTTACCATAAGGCTTTCGGAAACATATCATTCACATTATCCTGAAGACTGCCAGCACTCAAGCAGCTTAGTAGTTCATGCATCAAGTTGATAACAAGAAAAGTACGCAGCAGAATGGAGGAGACAGTTGCAGACCTGTTAGATGACGATCACTTTGACTTTCGGAACGCTAAAAGCTCGAGGAAGAGTTACGACTGATTATGGAAGCGAAATTCTGCCTGAAAAAGTGGTAAGCTATAGTCAAAGGTGGATAAGATAAATTTTGTGGAGGAACCATTAGGAACAGTAAGAATGGAAGACCAACAAAAAAAATGGTTCAAATGGCTCTGAGCACTATGGGACTTAACATCTATGGTCATCAGTCCCCTAGAACTTAGAACTACTTACACCTAACTAACCTAAGGGCAGCACACAACACCCAGTCATCGCGAGGCAGAGAAAATCCCTGACCCCGCCGGGAATCGAACCCGGGAACCCGGGCGCGGGAAGCGAGAACGCTACCGCACGACCACGACCTGCGGACGGAAGACCAATAACGAAATGTCAGGATACGAGAGTGTAACGCAGGGATAGAGACTTTCACCCCTACTGTTCAATCTATGTATAGAAGAAGCAATGATGGAAATAAAAGGTTCCAGCAGCAGAATAAATATTCAGGGTGAAAGGATAGCAATGATAACATTCGCTGAAAACACTGTTGTCTTAAGTGGAAATGTACAAAATTTACAGGACTTGTAGTTAGAAACCAGTAGTTTAACGAGAACAGTATATGAACCAAGAGTAAACCCTAGGAAAACTAAAGTAATGACTAGCAGAAATAAGTTGAGAAATAAACATGGAAATAGAGAAGCAGGATGGAGATATAGTTAAAGAATTCTTCAATCTTGGAAACAAAAAGATTCGTGGCAGTCGAGGCAATGAGAATATCAAGAGCACACTACCAGATCCAAAGAAATCTACCAGTATCAAATCACAGGCCTTAATTTTAGGACAAAAGTTCAGGGAATCTATCTTGAAAGCGCAGTATTGTATGGTAGTGAATCAAGGCCTCTGGGAAAAGAGGAAAAGAAAAGGAGCTTATTAGAAATGGTGTTGTAGAGTAATCTGGAAAACCAAGTGACTGATTAGATAATAAATGAAGAATTTTGTCACAATTTCGTTTAAGAAAGGAAGATATGGAGAGCGCTGATTATGTGAAGATACTGAGGGAACAACTTCCACGGCATTTGAGAGGTATGTAGAGGTTAGAAACTGTAGCGTAACACATAATATATCCAGTATATAATTGGACACGTCAGGTACAAGTACTACCTTGACATGGGCGTGTTGACAGAGCAGAAGAATTCGTGGTGGGTCGCACCAAACGAGTCAGATGACTGTATAACGCTTCCGCCAAATGTATAATGCCAAATATGACCTCAAATTGCAGTAAGCGTTAGTCTCTGGGACGAATTTTGCTGTTTGATCGTGCTTTAAGCTAACAGACGGAGGGAATCGAACCTAAATTTCCCAATGGTGGCAGTTAGTAGAAAGAAGAAAGACTATAATTTACAAAATAATGAAAGTAGAGAAAATTAATGTAAATGAAACAAAAAACGGTCGCCAACCTAATTAGGCATAATAATGTGCAAACATTATCATCAATGGATTTATATATACTCTTGCAAAAGGACCTTTCATTAATTCTTTCTTAGTAAAGTGCAATTAACACTCATAACGACCAGATCAACTACAGTGTGGGTAGCAGCAATTATCAACAATATAGGTTAGCAATCACAGAAATGTAAAATAGTCTTAACCCCTGTTAACTACAATCATCACTTCAACCTTTGACTAATTCAGCACAAAAAATTGTTTCCAAAGACAACACGTGACTACGTAGTACCTGACAAGAGATCAAGTTCAACTAACATTCATATACACATCACAAATCCAATAATATGGCACTGAAATAACACATTTCATATCAATGGCAATGTTTCAGATTCATTTGCAAAACCCAGATTCAATTTGACTTTTCCCTGCAAGTAAAGATTAAAGTGGCGGCACAAAAAATTGTTTCCAAAGACAACACGTGACTACGTAGTACCTGACAAGAGATCAAGTTCAACTAACATTCATATACACATCACAAATCCAATAATATGGCACTGAAATAACACATTTCATATCAATGGCAATGTTTCAGATTCATTTGCAAAACCCAGATTCAATTTGACTTTCCCCTGCAAGTAAAGATTAAAGTGGCGGCCCTTAAACGGTTCTTTCCTTTAGCATCAACAATGCACACCTTACAGAAGCACTTAGAGTTCAATTTCAAATAGGATCAAAACTAAGTGCCTTATAACACCACTTGTGAAGCAAGTGATTTTAATTAACCCCCATTTGTGTTCATTAGTACTAAAACTTTGGAACTTTTAAAGTAAAGGCAATTCACAGCAAATTAAAGTTTTTCATAAGTTTAATATTATGTAACTCTCTCTTTATCTGTGAAATCAATGATTTAACTAGCAACTTTTATTGCTTTAAGACTGGAACTTAGGCACATTGAAATAGAAACAATCAGCATTTCTTCATAAACAGAATACTCAGACTTAGCACTTTTAGGACTGGATCCTGTTTGACACCATGAAGAGGACAATTTCAACGGTCAAACAGAAATTTTGCCGCACTTGATTTATTATTGCAAAAACACACACAAGCACATTGGTTCATACTGGTATACGTATCTGTTCTCCAAAGTTCTTGAAACAGATCCAAATAGTGGTGGCACGCACGCAGCGGCTATCTGGTCTCCTCTGGAGATTTAATGCTCTATTTCATTTCTTCTTGGTGACGAGTTAATCATTTTTAGAGCAATTCAAAATGCAAGAACACCATTTTGCAGCCGGAACCACATCCGAGGCTGTTCCATCACAGATTTTGTTTCAGGACATATCACTTGGTACCTGCGGTGATGACTATGCGGCTGCTGGCCACTGATTGCCTAATGTGCTCTCTCTCTCTGTCTTGCCGCCCAGACAGACAACCACTTCCCCCTTTTCTTGGCGTGCCAAGCCCCTTCCGTAATGGAGGGGGTCATTACGCTTTTTAAGTTACATCACATAATTTACCTAAATATGAACCAGTATTTTACATACAATTGGCTTTTACAAACATACGTATTTTATAAAATTCCATTATTTAAGCACATTATTAAGATAAATTATACATCATAAAGTTTCATTTCCCTCCAACAATTCAAAGATCTTGTAAAGAATAAATACTCTATAGTTACATACAATTAATTACCCTGTACCAATTATTCACAATCGAATATGGTGTTACAACTGGTGACGCAACAAAAACTCGGATTTAGCGCAGTGTAACAGGAATGCAGGTGCAGTCCTCGGCCAAGTCGGTCGCCCGTCCTCCGACTTCCACAAGAGCTACCTCCGCATATACCAGGCGACGTTGCGGTGCCGAGGACCAAATTTCTCCAGGGACCTCGCGACACGATGCACAAAATGTATCCCGGCACCTCACCCAAAAAAAAAGAAACAAAACAGAACAAAAACATCGCAAAGGTGCTTGCTAATAGCTGAAAGAAGTAGCAGTGTGCAAGGAGGGACAGATGAATGCCACCCCTTCTGAGTCCTCAGACACTCACTGGAGCCTATGTCCGCATGCCGTATAGCTACGAGGCCAACGGACGTTTCAGTTGGAGTCAAGGATAACTAAGTTTTCAAAGTATCAAATTAAAATACATTGCGGTAGTTGTTTCCATAAATTTACTTGTTCACCAACATTCTGAACGGGTTATCTACTCTAATGCATGAAGTACCATATATACTTAAAAGAATTTGTTATCACACTCGTTCCATGCGGAATCAGCTACTTAAAGCTTTACGCAGCCAACACTCTTTAATCATACAGACCCATTTTCCCTACGATGTTTATAACGATTTGGAGAGACCGTTGTCCCTTGAGGATAGGGTACCTAAAAAACACATGATGCTTGCTGATCGACGTTTCTCAGAGTCACGTGAGGGTATGCACCACAGTAACTGTAAAATATATTAAAGCAGTTACGAGTTTTTTATACTGAATCATGCATAAGTCATACTTCGTCGGTCGTGCACCATCTTCAGTCTTAAAATGAAAGACGGTCTTCTATCATGGAACACGTGATATTTCCCAATGATCAATGTCTCAACAACATTTTGCCTATCTTGAAAATGTAAATTTGTGTTTTTAACTTGTAGCTAGTTTCTGATAATCGTACCTCTTAAATTTGTTTAACGTACTAATTATTGACGTGCCGTAGATGAATAATGTAACACATGGACTACTAAATGAAGTATTAACAAGCGTTGTTAATTTGGACATTAGTATTGATTAAAAATTGTGATGGATTAACTATATGGAATTTCGTTAGGGAATATATGTATTGTAAATGATGCAGATAAAATACCAAACACCTTGAAGGTGTTCACCTGAGGGTGAAATCCATATATTATTCTTACAGCTTGATTTTCCGCAATCGATATTTTAATGAGTTATCGCGGCCAGTTATTCCATAAGACTTTAGTGAATGTTGAGTTTTTGAGACACCAATAATATGAGTATAAACTTTGCTATCTGAACTAAACATATTGAACCGCAAAAGCTATACAGGTATTCGTTCGATCCATTAGTTACATACAAATTTATAACTTATGAAACCATCTGCTAGCTGAACTACCTGTTACAATTGGGAAACATAAGGCATACTCTGTAAGCAGGTCAGAGTCATGCACCTTGGAGCTCTCTCATTCACCTCATCCAGCCCTGTAATGGAAGTTTAATATATTTTTACTGTATCATCCGCCACCGGGTAGGCCGTACTTTCAAATACGCGCGCTGCCTCAATTACTACAGCCGCAACCGCGACACCAGAGCGCTGCCACGAACGCTTCCTCTTCTGCCAATGTACTGCAAGCATCCCCTCTCCGCAGCTGGAGCAGCGGGTGTATTTAAGTTCGAACACTCACTCAATGGGGCAATTCTTGTGTGTTTGCAAATTAAATGACATTTACAGACTTACATAGTCACCGGGGCTCTGCATCTTCTGAAACCACAGTGTACTGAAGAGTGACAGATTTACAAGTCTGAAGCGCCAAAGAAACTGGTATAGTGATGCTCATTCAAATACACAGATACGCAAACAGGCAGAGTACGACGCTGCGGTCGGCAACGCTTATGTGAGACAACAAGTGTCTGGTGCACTTGTTACATCGCTTACTCTTCTTACAATGGCAGGTTATCAAGTGAGTTTGAACATGGTGCTATAATCGGCTCCGGAGCCGTGGGACACAGTATCTCCGAGGTAGCGATGAAGTGGGGATTTCACGAGTGTACCATGAATATCAGGAATCCGGTAAACATCAGATCTCCTACATCGCTGCGGCCGAAAGAAAGATCCTACAAGACCGGACCAACGACGACAGAAAAGAGTTCTTCAACGCTCCAGGAGTCCAACCCTTCCGCAATGAGATGCAGATTTCAGTGCTGTGCCATCAACAAGTGTCAGCGTGTGAACCATTCAACGAAGCATTATGGATATGGGCTTTTGGGGCCGATGTCCCACTCGTGTATCCTTGATAACTGCGCGACACAAAGATTTACGCCTCGCCTGGTCGCCTGGGGCCATGAACACGGGCATTGGACTGTTGATGACTGAAATCATGTTGCCTAGTAGAATAACTCGTGTTTCAAATTTATCCAGCGCACGTTTGCGTACGGGAATTGAGACAACTTCATGAATCCATGACCCAGCATGTCAGCAGGGAACTGTTGGAGCTGGTGGAGGCTCTGTAATGGTGTGGGGCGTGTGCAGTTGGAGTGATACCGGACCCGAGATACGCCTAGATACGATTCTGATAGGTGAGACGTACGTAATCATCCTGCCTGATCACATGCATCCATAAATGTCCATTGTACATTCCGACGGACTTGGACAAATCCAGCAGAACAGTGCGACACCCCACACGTCTAGAATTGCTAAAGAGTGGCTCAAGGAACACTCTTCAGAGTTTAAACACTTCCACTGGCCACCAAACTCCCCAGGCATGAATATTATTGAGTACATGGAAGCAAAGTGCTACCAACATATTGTCTACAGGCGTGAAATCAAAAGACTGTCCGAGCACTGTTAGACTGCTTTAAATAATATCGGTGGCTATACTGCTGCTGATTAATTAATCACTTACGTTTACTAGTGGAGTTCAACGAACTTAGGAAGAAAACGCTATTCTCTATGCAGTGTAGAAATACAAATACATTAGGACATACCATGATAATTTTACGAGAAAGTATTATTTATTAAAAGTATCCCAAGTTATCACAAATCAGCAAAATAATACGCGATTTCGGCTTGGAAACGGTTTGCGTGTACTTTCAGTCTTCTGTCACATTATTGTACCGTTATAGGAAAGACCACCACGGAAGTCAGCAAATGTAGCAGTATGCTTAGAAATCCAGTTGGCACATCATTCAGTGCCACAATTAAGTCAATACAATTGACTGAAATAGAAAAACCACTCGTAAACAAGTGTGAAATTCTGCTTGTTTTCAACTTTTGGTTTATAGTTAACAAAATCAAGGTAGTGATAAAACATATGAGGGAGAAGTTGTTTTGAGTTTTCTTTACTGATTGTTGATATGTCTGCTAGTGGCTGTTTCACAGAAGAGGGGAAAATCTTCTCTCCAGTTACATTATAACGGAAAATTAATGCTGTCTTCTCCATGAAGGGTGGAAAATTTACCGCTTGGTTTGCATATACTCGTAATTGTAAGAGGCAACGCTCCCTTGCTATACTAGTGATATTTACAACGAATATTGGGAAGTAAGCTGCAGTTTCTGTTGGAATGAGCTTCCTGTCTTCAAATACATTAATTTGCTACCATTGTGTTATCTCTTAGCTGAAAATAATCAGCATAGTTAATCAAAATGTCAAGTAAATATCAACAGAATTTATGGTGATAATTCTGAACTACTCCAGGAAATAAATCGATGCTCACATAGTCCACAACATCGCCAATTCTCCCTCCTTATATTAGCGACAGGCAGAATACGTTTGCTCAGGCTATGTATTGCTTGAGGCGGCTAGAACTGTGGAACCTCGCACTTCAAATGCGCTGTGGCACCCGATGACACCGCTACCTCTTACACTCCATTGAGTTTTATTAGCATTTCTGTAACTATATGTTGGTATAAAGCGATACATCGACTGCGACTCGAACATAATAAGTAAACAACACGGGAGATTAATTGCGCGATTCTCCTCTCCAGTGGATGTCGGAGATATTTTTGTTTTCCTGCCGTAAGTGAACAGCACACAAAAAATCTTATTTACCAGAAGCGATTCTCTGTTTCACATCATCAGAATTCTCGTGTCCACGAATGCCCTCGTTGTCTGTGCCACTGTGTTTTTTATGTCCTCCTTGCTCCCTGTGTTATATAGCTTCTAAGGTATCAGCATTCCTTCACGTTGTGTACCTCGTGGTCCCCAGTTTTGATATTTAATTTATCACTGATCACTTTAATGGTATTCCTCATTAATTTCGTCTTTCTTCGGTTTACTCTCAATCCGTAAACTGTACTCCTTAAACCACTCCAGTCAACAGCTCCTGCATTTATTCCTCACTCCCAATTCAGACTACCAGTGGCATGAGAGAATCCCTACGTGAGTATCTTTTCATCAAGAATTTTAATCGCATTCTTGAACCTTTCCTTCAGTTACGTCATTTCTTTCTCGATGTATAGAACGAACACTGACGGTCAATTCCTACACCACTGTCTATCTGCACACTTCATACTTGGTTTTCATTTGTAAATTTCCATCTTGGTTCTTCTTCTTACTGTAGGAGTATATTAAGCATATTTGTCTATAGCTTACAACCATTTTCCTCAGAATTTCGAGATACGTGCATCATTTTACATTGTCGAGCACTTTTTATAAGCCGACAGTTCCTACAAACCTGTCTTATTCATACTGAAATATTGCAAGTGTTATATAATATAATACCAGGGCTGCCTTCGGCTCCCTTTATCTTCCTTAAAGCCAAACTGATCGTCTTGTAAAACATACGCAGTACTCATTACACCTATCCACGTGAAAATCATGGCAGTCACGGGATTAGATATGAAAGATTTCATACTTCGATGCACATTTAAATGTTCCATGCGCATCTTGTCCACATGTGTCACACTGGCCGGCAATGCAATGCTGACCACATCTGTTCCGTGAAAGCCCCTAACTATTCCCCTCGAAGAGACAACACAATTGCACTTCATTCAGTAGATTACCTTCCCGGCAGTGAATTATTCGTGATTTAATTCACAGTATTTATATCGAAGTACCACTGTCTTATTTCATCTGGATGGGACAATAAAAGTTTTAACAAATGTCCTGTACTTCCTACTCACTGTAGTATGGCATTTTTACCAATAAACGAGTAAAAACAAGGAAAAACTGGGAATTTAGTGCAAATTAAACCTGTGTGTCGGTCTGGGATTCGAAATTTGGACCTTTCCACTTGTACACAATCAAAGAGTATAAGACAATTTCTAATGTTACTAAGGGTAGGTCTCATACTTCAGCTGATCTTAGAATGATAGTCTTAGTTGAACGATACGTGGCCGGCAAGGTGTGGCGTACTGGCTGGGACTGGAAGGCGAGGAGGAACAGACCAGGGGAGAAAACTCCTTCTGCATCCACATGGGTACTCTGCAATTAACACTTAAGTGCCTGGCAGACAAGTCATCGAACTACCCTCAGACTCTCTCTGTACCGTACCAATCCGGAACAGCGTGTGGGAAAAATTAACATTTAAATCTTTTAGCGTAAGCTCTGATTTCTCATATTTTAATCCGATGATCATGTCTTCCTATGTAGTTTAGCGTCAATAAAATTGTTTGCCACTTAGAGAAGAAAAGTGGTGACTGAATTTTCTTGAAAAGATCTAGCAGCATGAAAAATCGTCTTGTTGAGATGATTGCCACCCCAACTCGCTCATCGTATCTATGACATTCTCCCCTCTATTCGCGTTACTACGAAACGAGCTTCTCTTCTTTGGAATTTTTCGTTGACCTCCGTCAGTCCTATGCAGTAAGGATCCCATAACGCACAGCAAAACTCTAGAAGAGGAGACACAATCATATTGTACTCAGTCTCTTTAGTAGACCTGTTGCATCTTCTGAGCTTTTTGCCAATAAAACGTAGGGTTTTGTTTGCCTTCCTCACAATGTTATCTATGTCTATCTATCTCCGGATCCCACTCCGGCTAATGCCGGATCTGGGTGCTGATGAGTCCTCTCCATTTGGCTTAGTCGTCCCACCACTTTTCTTCCTCCACTTGCTGCCGGGTCACACCTCTCCTTTCCACAGATACTCTCACTCCGATTTTCCACCGTGTTATTGGGTGCCTTCTAAGTCTTTTCCAATCCATATTTAGATCTACCATTATTTTGGGGAGTCTATGTGATTGTTCTAATTTAAGTTGTTCGTAACTGTAATTCCTTGGTATTTTTATGAATTGACAGCCTTTCAAAATGTGTTGAAATGTGTGTGAATTCCTAATGGACCAAACTGCTGAGGTCATCTGTCCCTGGACTTACACACTGCTTAAACTAACTTAAACTAACTTATGCTAAGAACAACACACACATCAATGCACGAGGGAGGATTCGAACCTCCGGCGAGAGGGTGACTGCCTATATATTTGTGTGATTTATCACGTAACCGAAATTTAAGGGATTCCTGTTAGTACCCAAGTGTATGTCGTCACATTTTTCCTTATTTACAGTCAATTGCCACTCGTACAGATATTGTTTGTAAATAATTTTGCAATTGCTTTTCATCTTTTTATGGATTTAATAGTGGCCGAGAGGTTGTAGGCGTTTCAGTCTGGAACCGCGCGACCGCTACGGTCGCAGGTTCGACTCCTGCCTCGGACATGGACGTGTGTGATGTCCTTAGGTTGGTTAGGTTTAAGTAGTTTTAAGTTCTAGGGAACTGATGACCTCAGATTTTAAGTCCCATAGTGCTCAGAATCATTTCAGCCATGAATTTAATAGACAATTAAGGACAGCGTCATTTGCAAACAAGCTCCTAAATCGTTTATACAGGGTAGATTAGGCACACCAGAGGGCCTATATCACGTTTTTAGAGAACGTCAGATATCACTTATGTTTTACTTGATGACTTTCCGTCGATTACTACGAACGATGTTCCTTCTTACAGCAAATCACAAATCTAATCGCACAGCTGAGACTATACTCCATAAGTACGTTACCTGATTAGAAGGCTCTTGTGAGTAACGGCGTGAAAAGCGTTCTGGAATTCTAGGAATATGGAATCAATTTCTTATCCCCTGTCGATATCACGCATTACTTCTCGCGGATAAAGAGCTAGTTGTGTTTCCTAAGGACGGAATTTTCTGTATCCATGATGACTAAATTGCAACAGACCGTATTTTACAAGGAATTCAAGTGTTCGAACACAGTATGTGTTCTAATATTCTACCTAAATCGAAGTCAGTGATAAATTTCTGTAATTCAGCGGAGTACTCCTATTTCCTTTCTTGACGTGTAGAGTTTTCCAGTCATTAGGTACGTATGTTTCGTCGAGTGAGCAGTTGAATAAGATTAAGTATGGAGCTACTGACTCAGCATACTCTGGAAGAAGCCTAGTTGGTATGCAGTTACACCGAGGATGTCTACTGCTATGGTAAATTACTAATCTTTGCAGCTGTTCTTTATTGGAGTTCCGGAATATTTACTGCACAAAAGTGAAAGAATTTCAGAAACTTCCTCTGTAGTTGCAATGTCATCCGTGATGTCACATTTGGTATCGTGCAGTGAAGTTTCGTCGTGTCTTGCCAGAATCGGATTTTAAGTATCACTAGAATCTCTTCGGATTTTTTGCCAGTTTGGAGACAAGAGTTTTGTTGTGGGACATGGCAAGTGTATCTTGGTTTGAAGTCTGTGCTAAGTTCCGAGCTCCAGTAAAGCACAGCCAGTCTTGGAGATTTTATGTTCATTTGCATTTGGCATGCTTTTCCGTTGCTTCCCACACAGTATTATGCCTATATTATGTACCATGGCGGATCAGCACCGACTCTTCTTAATATATTTGGTACATCGCTCTCAATTGCCACCGATACTATTTCTTTGAATCCAAGCCACATTTGCAGTACGCTTACAAAGTTAGTTTGGAAGAAGTTTAGACGACTGTCTTTTAGGTGAGCATCAAGCATTTTTATCTGCTTCCTTAAATAAATATGTTTTGCGTTAATTTTTAGTGGATTCTGGTGTTATGGTGTCCGCTCACGCTACAACAACCTTGTGGTCATTAATCTCGGTATCAGTCATGCCACTCCCTATTTGCTCAGGATTAATTGTTGCTGAGTGGTTAAGTATGTCGTTCCAGCCATTCAAAATTTGAGTGGGCTGTTGAAATAAACGCTTAAAAAATTTTCGGGGAAATCATATGGTATGATATCTGACGAAGTTTCAGGTCTAAGCCCCAACCCCCTTTTTAAATATTTTCGCCAGCTTATAGAGGGTAAACTGAAGTCACCACCAACTGCAGTTGTATGAGTGGGGTACCTACGGGAAGTGCGGCTCTAGTTTTCTTTGAACTGTTCAGCAACCGGATCTTCTGAGTAGGGGAGTTGGTGAACGGAACTTATTATTAATTTATTCGGGTTATCAAGAGTAATCTCTACCAATAGTAACTGACAGGAAATATCTGCTTCAATTTCACCGCAAACTACTGCTTGCAGCAACAAACACTTCCCCACCGACGATATTTAACCTATCCTTCATGAGCAAAAATGTTTGGCTGAGTTTATTCTCCCTTTATCCAGTTTTCCGTACCTGTAACGATTTAAGATTCTGTATTATCTATGAGCACAAGCAGCTCTGGTTATTTCCCAGCACAGTTACTATAGTTTACAGCTAGAATATTGACCGTTGCTATATCCATCCTCCTCCTGTTTTTCTCCTGTACCCTTTGAGTCTGTTGCTCATCTGGAGCTTTTAACCTAAAAAAAGCGGAAATCGCCTCAATTAAGATAGAGATGTCTGTATGTTACACAAGGATATATGCCAATTTGAAGGAACAATTTGAAAAAGGCTGTGAATATTATAGCTACAAGACACGGTAATTTGATATTAGGCTATCCCAAGGAACTGAGATTTCGTATCAAGCCATTTAATTGACAGGGCAATTATCATGCGGTGGATATCTTGGTTGAATGCAATGATAATTTTTAATTTATGTCAATTAAGTTGCTAAAATTAACTTTGTAAAATGACCGTTGAGTGGGGGAGGGGGGGGGGGGGGGCTGCTCAATATACTGGGCATGTTGCAGCTACCAAACCTTGAAAAATTGTTTTTATACAAGTATTGGGGACAGGCAAAGCAGATGAGGTTACAAAATATTTTTATAAAAGTTCAGGACAAAGACGTAGGAATGTAACAAAGAAGATTCATGTCAGGGAGTTTAAGAAATTGATTCATCTGGACACGTCGCTAGGTGTGGCGAATGAAATTTTATCTTCAAAGAGAAGGTTGCATAACTCTCCATAATTCTGAGTTCAACTGATTCTGTGGAAGAATTTCGTAACTTCATTGATAATACAGTTACAGCTTATTGCTACACAACATGGTATGTTGAATATGGTAGGAATAAGGACGTGTTATTTCCAGTAATATAAATTTTAGTGGGTACAGTGGATGGAGAGATGGAGGGATGAAAAAGCAGACATAGTCATAAAGACAAGTATTGCATAAATAAACGTTGCCGCACGGAATGCCTGCGCGGTTTCAGGTGCAGTGTACGGTTTGCGCGGCGCCTCCCGCTGTAGGTTCGAGTCCTCCCTCGGGCATGAGTGTGTGTGTTGTTCTTAGCATAAGTCAGTTTAAGAAGCATATAAGTCTAGGGACCGATGGCCTCAGCAGTTTGGTCCCTTAAGAATTTACACACACACAACAAAAAAACATTAACAAGAGAATAGACACTTCGGTGCAAGAAAGGACAGTTCTACCCAAAAAGGGGTAATGATATTCAAAGTGCAAGCCAGGACAGACCATCAACTGCCAATTTTCAAAGCAGACAATTGGAAACGTATCAGGAGCCTCACTCGACGTTTGCAGTAGGATGACGATAACACAAAGCCAGAGATACAACATGACAAGAAATAAATATCGCAGGGAAATCAGGGAGATGGATATACATCCTACGGACACCGTTATAGAGGGAGGTAGTAAAAGATTTAGGGGAGTTTAAGCTATAAAGTGATAGGAACTAAATAAATCACAATAACAAATGGAAAAGAACTTTGTGTAATGATGATAGATATAGTTATCATGTTGGGGAAAGCTTACATAGACAAAAAGGGATAAGATACTGTATGGTGACGACAATATTAGTTCAGATTCATTACAAATTATTAATGTAACTGAAAGATACACATTAGTTTCATCAGAGGCAGACGTAGAAGCATATATGGGCTCACAGGACAAAAGCATCAATAGCAATAATACCAACAGCAAGGAAAAGGTAAATGTAAGTGCGTTATTAATTAATGAGGACAAATGTGAGAGTAATGAAGATGAGATTAGTTAATGTTTAGGTAGGTACTAATTTAACCTAGGTTTACAGTAATGCTGTCGTAGATGATATGTTAAATATTTAAGATATAAAAGACTTTTGTGTCAGAACTGTGATGGATAGAATAACGCAGATGGCGAGCGCAGGCGCCTGTCTGTAGGGGACAGCGACCGTTAGAATTTTAAATTGGAGAGCAGCCACAAGTCTCAGGTAATTTTCTTTAACTTTTTCTTTATTTTTACATGTGTTGCTATACCAATGAGAGCATCTCGAGAACTGTGGGAATACAATGCGTTACACCAACATACAATAAGATAAATTCACATATTCAACTTACAGCATAATAGCTTACTTTTCACGTTGCTCTGCAGAATGTATGAAACTGGTGATATACCATAATATTCTCGGAGAAACATCATCCATTCAACTAAGAAGATATAAACCGCCTACAGGAGCGCGAATTAATGCCCAATCATTCTGGAAACATCCCCCAGGCTAAGCCATGTCTCCGCAGTATCCTTTCTTTCAGGAGTGCTAGTTCTGCAAGGTTCGCAGGAGAGCTTCTGTGAAGTTTGGAAGGTAGGAGACGAGGTACTGGCAAAAGTAAAGCTCTGAGTACCGGGCGTGAGTCGTGCTTCGGTAGCTCAGTTGGTAGAGCACTTGCCCGCGAAAGGCAAAGGTCCCGAGTTCGAGTCTCGGTCGGGCACACAGTTTTAATCTGCCTGGAAGTTTCATATCAGCGCAGATTCCGCTGCAGAGTGATAATCTCATTCTCTAATGCACAATCAGCTGAATAGATCATGCATCGAAGTTGCTGACAAGAATAACACACTACTGGCCACTAAAATTGCTAAACCAAGAATAAATACAGATGATAAACGAGTATTCGTTGGACAAATATATTATACTTGAACTGACATGTGATTACATTTTCACGCAATTTGGGTGCACAGATCCTGAGAAATCAGTATTCAGAACAACCAACTCTGGCCTTAATAACGGCCTTGATACGCCTGGGCATTGAGTCAAACAGAGCTTGGATGACGTGTACAGGTAAAGCTGCCCATGCAGCTTCAACACCATGCCACAGTACATCAAGAGTAGTGACTGTCGTGTTGTGACGAGCCGGGTGCTCGCCCACCATTGACCAGATGTTTTCAATTGGTGAGAGATCTGGAGAATGTGCTCGCCAGGGCAACAGTCGAACATTTTCTGTATCCAGAAAGACCCGTACAAGACCTGCAGCATGCGGTCGTGAATTATCCTGCCGAAACGTAAGGTTTCGCAGGGATAGAATGAAGCGTAAATTCACGGGTAGTAACACATCTGAAATGTAACGTCCATTGTTCAAAGTGCCGTCAATGCGAACATGTGGTGCCCGAGACGTGTAACCAATGGCACCCCATACAATCACGCTGGATGTTACGCCAGTATGGCGATGTGCGTTCACCACGATGTCGCCAAACACGGATGCGACCATCATGATGTTGTAAACAGATCTTGGAATCGCCAGAAAAAATGACGTTCTTCCATTCGTGCACCCAAGTTCGTCGTTGAGTGCACCATCGCAGGCACTCCTGTCTGTGATGCAGCGTCAAGGGTAACCGCAGCTATGGTCTCCGAACTGATAGTCCGTGCTGCTGCAAACGTCGTCGAACTGTTCGTGCAGGTGGTTGTTGTCTGGCAAACGTCCTCATCTGTTGACTCAGAGATCTAGACGTGACTGCACGATACGTTACAGCCATGTGGATGAGATGCCTGTCTTCTCGACTGCTAGTGATACGACGCCGTTGGGATCCATCACGGCGTTCCGTATTACCCCCCTGGAAGCAACGATTCAGTATTTTGCTAACAGTCATTGGATCTCGACCAACGCGAGCAGCAATGTCGCCACGATAAACCGCAATCGCGATGGGCTACAATCCAACCTTTGTTAAAGTCGGAAACGTGATGGTACGCATTTCTCCTCCTTACACGAGGCATCACAACAACGTTTCACCAGGCGACGCCGGTCAACTGCTGTTTGTGTATCAGAAATCGGTTGGAAACTTTACTCATGTCATTACGTTGTAGGTGTCGCCACTGACGCCAACCTTGTGTGAATGCTCTGAAAAGCTAATCATTTGCATATCATAGCAGCTTCTTCCTGTCGGTTAAATTTCGGGTCTGTAGCACGTCATCTTCGTGGTGTAGGAATTTTAATGGTCAGTATTATATACAGCTCTTAGTCTTGCTGTAGCTTTCTCGCTACCCGCGCATGGGGTCCCGGGTTCAGTTCCCGGTGGGGTCAGGAATTTTTCCTGCCTCGATATAACTGGGTGTTGTTGTGTCGTCTTCATCATAATTCATCCCCATTACGGTCGGAGGAAGGCAATGGCAAACCACCTAGTACAGCGGTGCGAGTATCCCGCATCGTCCCCTACGATCCTTGGAGCATGGGACCCCATCATGTTCATCAGTGTATACAGAAGAATTAAAAAGAAACTGGAGGCTATTTTAAATGGCTATCAGTTTGGATTTATGAAAGGTAAAGGCGCCACAGAGGAAGTACTAACGTTGCGGTAGATAACTGAAGCAAGACTGAAGAAAAATCAAGACAGGTTCACAGGATTTGATGGCCTGGAAAAAGGGTTAAACAATGTAATATTGTGCAAGATGTTCGAAATTCTGAGCACAATAGGGGTAAACTATAGGGAATAATGGGTAATATACAATTTATACCGAAAAAAGGGGAACAATGAGACTGAAGGACTATGAATGAAATGCTCAGATTACAAAGAGTGTAAGACCGTAATGTAGTCTTTTGCCCCTGCTGTTCAGTCTATACATCTAGATGCAACGACGGAAATAAAATGAAGGAAAGAAAGTGGGAGTAACATTCGGGGTGGAATGATATCAATAATAACATTCACTGATGACTTCTGAGCGAAAATTACAAAGAATTACAGAATCTGTTGTCCAGAATGTACAGTCAAATGAGTACAGAATATAGATTGAGAGCAAATCGGAGAAAGACGAAAGTAACGGGAAGTGGCATAAATGAGAACAGCGAGGAACTCTATGATCAGAATTGGGGAACACAAAGTAGACTGTGTTTCTAATTAGGCAGTAAAATAATACATAACGGACTCGGCAAGGAGCGGATGAGAAGCAGACAAACAGTAGCAAAAAGGCATTCTTGGCCAAGGGGAGTCTTCCATTATGAAACATATTTCTTAATTACAGGATGAAACTGTGGTAATGTACGTTTGTAGCACAGTACTGTATGACAGTGAAACGTGGACTGTGGGAATACCGGAGCAGAAGCATTTCAGATGTGATGCTACAAAAGAATGTTGAAAATTAGGTGATCAGATAAGGTAAGAAATGAGATGGTTCACCGCAGATTCGGCAAGGATAGAAATACGTGGAGGACGCTAACAAGAAAAAGGGACAACATGATACGAATTAAGGCATCACAAGTAATTTACATGGTACTAAAGGTAATTGTCTAGGATAAAAACTGTAGGGGTAGACAGATACTGGAATCCATTCAGCAAATAATTGAGGACGTAATTTGCAATTGCTGCTCTGAGATGAAAAGGTCGGCTCAGGAGAGGAATTGGTACTGGGCCGCATCAGACCAGTTGAGATGACTGTTGACTTCAAAGAGTGGCACAGTTACTGGAGAAAAAGTCTTCAGCATAAATTAAGGAAAAATTTAACCAAAAAGGCATTAAGAAAATGATTTCAATAAACTAGTTTGTAATAATGCTAATGAACCAAAAATGAATAGTTTTGAAAACGAGAAGTGCCCTATACGAGAAGTTAGACGCAAATACTAATAGTACACAAGAGCTTAATGTAGTTAAAATACGAATTAGAATGTCTTTAGTTGAAAGTTTTGGCCATAAAGGTAACAAGTGTCATACGGTAGTCCTGTTATACGGGAGATTACACTGAGAAAACAGTCCAGTATGTTGACTGGAACGGTCCGAATCGCGTTAAACCTGGAAACTGACGTTGCTTAGTTTTTGTTTGGTCCTTTAGAAAAACTTAAAGTTAGTGAATCAGATACTTCCCACTGGTAATTCACAGGTTAAATTACACAGACGTGACAATTCAATGAGACTTATTAAAAATAATAAGGATGCTCCCTATAGCGAGCTTAATTAAGTACTAAATAAAAAGCTGTTTAATTTTTTGAGAAGTTCCCTGACAGAAAAGACGGACTACTGTACTATTACCGCTATGTAGAAGGGATCAGAAACAATTGTTAGTTGATGTAACTGACAGAATAAATTAAATTCATTCAAAAATTACTTTCACTCTTGAAAACGCGTATGAAAATAGTATTAATTTCTTCGATATGTACATTAACGGAATGAACGCGAAACATATTTTTGAAATTAACGGAAAACTGACTTATTTATCCACTAGTATTGGGAATAAATCTAATCATACAACACAACATAAACGGCATATTTTTATTCAGCACTGCACAGAATGCTACAGTTGCCACTCAGAGACGAGGAAAGAGCAAGAGGGCTAAAGACTGTTAAAAATTTTGCCGAAAAGAGCGCATTCCATGAACGTGATGCGGCGAAGTTACATCACACAACGAATAAAAATATTAATCGGGAGAAATATAGGAAGACAAACAGTCGCGGCAAAAGAAATCGTTACATTGTATCCACATATAAAGGTCCCATAACTGACCGCAATGCGCGGTGTTTTTCGAAGCGGAAATTAAAGTCGCATTTACGGCTAACAATTGGGTAGGCCATGCTTTGAAACACAGAGTTAAGAATAAATATAGCAGGTCAAGCGTATATAAAATTAATCATCAGAACTGACTAAGTACATGTATCAACCAGACAAGGTGACTGTTTCAGATGTGTCACAGAGAACACTGTAATCTGCAGTCAAACCGCACAGCTTTGGCCGAGCACCTGAAGCCAAGCAAGCATACTTTAGCAGACATTCAGCGTGGTATGAGTGTCATTCACATTGCAAATAAAAGCCCAACGTTGAATGTAATGAAGGAAATGGAAATCCTCATTTAGAGAAGAGAAAATCACACAAGCTAACACAATTAGTTTAATATGAGTGGGTTCTTCGGGTTGTAACTTGAATCTGCGAATTTATCATATTGTATGGTGGTGTAACACATTTATTTCTACTGTTCTGAAGATGCTCGATTTGGTCGATAGAAACATATAAAAATAAAGAAAAAGTTACATGCGACTTGTGGATGCTATACACTTTTAATGAAAGTAATTTGAATGGCGGTGAGAAGGATACAGGGTGTTTATAAATGAATATCGGGGTTTTAACGCTTTATAATATTTATTATATTGAAGTTACAGTTATAAATGATATGTTACATGAAAGAGCAACTCAAACAGTTTTACCAATAACCTTATAAATGTTCAATAAGAGCACCATTTGTCATACGGCACACATCAAGTCTATAGCCGAGTTCTTCCTAAATGTTGGTGAGGGTGTCTTCAGTGACTGTAACAACAGCTGCTTCAATCCAGTTTCTTAATTCAGGGAGGTCTGCTGGTAGCGGGGGCATGTTCACACGATCCTTGATGAACCCCCAAAGGAAAAACTCTCATGGTGTTAGGTCGGGTGATCGTGGACGCCATGCAAAGCCAGCCCTGTCATTGGGCCCCTTGCAGCCTATGCAGTGCATGGGTACAGTGAAGTTCAACCAATCGCCTACTTCGCTATGCCAGTGAGCTGGCGCACCATCTTGCTGGAAAATGAAGTTCTCTGGCTCATCTTCTTCCAACTGAGGGAAGAACCATGGCTCTAGTGTATCAAGGTAAGAGGTGCCAGTTACAGTAGGCTCACCAAAAATGAAAGGCCTATAAAGTTTCCGCCGCGATACGGCACAAAATACAGTCACTTTAGGGGAATCTCGCTGAATTTGTGCCTCCTTGTGGTGATTTTCTGAGCCCAGATGCGCACATTGTGAGTATTAACGTTTCCACTAAGGTGAAAGGTCGATTCATCACTGAAGACAACATGATCCAGAAAATCTTCGTTGTCATGAAACAACATTTCGTTTCCGAAGTTGGCGCATATTCCATAGTCTGCCTGCTTTAGAGCCTGTAATAACTATAATGTTAAGGATGTAGTTGTACGCTTTTTCTTAAAACTTTCCAAACAGTCGATGTGGGGACTTATAATTCACGACTAGCCTTCCGGACTGATTTCTTTGGGCTACGAGTGAACGACTCTCTCACTCGTTCAACAGTCTCTTCATAAACTCTTGGTCGTCCTGTGCTCTTCTCTTTACAAACGCAGCCGGTATCTTCAAATTGATGAAACTATCAACGAATGTTATTATCATTTGGAGGATCACAACCGAACTTCAGCTGGAATCCACGTTGCACAGTAACTACAGATTCGGTCTTTGTAAACTGCAAAACACAAAACGCTTCATGTTCAGTAGTCGCCATCTTCGCTACTACCGCGGTCTAGCGGACTGCGGCGGAAATATTGCGCTCTGCGAATGCTCACTGGTGCCAAACACAACTGTTTGAGTTGCTCTTTCATTTGAGATGTCATTTACACCTGTAAGTTTATCGTAATAAATATTATAAAGCTTTAAAACCCCGGTATTCATTTATAAACACCCTCTATTACTATTGAAGATTGTTTTGATCAGGATGCAGAAACATATATTTTCCAGAATGAAGAACATATGATTCTGAATATGTTAACTGTGACTGGTTGGCCATTAATGAATGGTTACGTTATATGGACAATCATAAAGATTTACTAACAGGGCAATAGGATTATTTCAGGTTTAAAGTTATCAGGAAGTTGGAAGAATTAGATGGGGAGCAAGATATTATGAATGTAGTTAATGAATTATTTAACGATATATATATATATATATATATAAGAACACCATTGAAACGGTTCAGAAAGTTGTTGATGTTAAGGAGAGAAGAATGGAAGATATGACGTTACTGGGTGCAGGTGCAAGGATATCTGCGGTATCTGAATTATTCTGACAACAAACGAGGTATAATGAACTGGGGGAACTATCAGTTACTGGAACGTGCAGAAATCCAGTAAAACGAGAAACGCTATTACAGTTTAAAACTGAAGAAAGTGATTTTAGTGTGGGTTGTATTGTCGTAACTTTAGCACCTTATTAAGGATGGAAATTTGTCCAAGTATGAGTGCAACATAATAGTGAAAGACAGGGTTGTTGAATTTCATGATAGAGATGGAAGGAGGATGACGAGGGTTTAAAGAAAATTGAAGAGTAAGAGGATGGTGGTATACTAACACATGGAATATAGGCTATAGGAGGTAAATGTGCCCAAAGTATATATTTACTTCTAATGCTTTTGTGCAACTAATTATTTTGGGTTTCCATAATGAGTGGTTGAGTTAGTGTGCAGACTGTGTGATACAATGTGCTCAGCTGGAAAGAAAGTGGTGCTTGAAATTATTTGAATGGAAGTGGAAGTTTGTTGAATAACTCTCTATAAACGAGAGTGTGTGCATATTGTCATGTAAGTGAGGTTTTGAGGGAAGTAAACGTATAGGCTCAGCTTGCTTAAATCATATTTGTCATAGAAGTTCCATTAATTTATGTGAATGTATGCACACATATATTGTGTGGTCTCTTTTCTGTCATACACGTTCGACAGAACTGTCACCACCGTGTGAAGCAGAGGCTGTTAGTTATATGATTTAAGAGATATCAACGACATCAGCCACATTTGGGCTTCGAAATAAATGCGAAAGCAACAGGACATGATTGACAGAACAGACGCTGCACACATATACGTCTGTATATCTTCATGTCTATTAGTGTGATGGTTCTCGCAATTAGTTCAGATCGTTTACAAAGAATTTCTCAGGGTGAGCTGTCAGCAGGAGGGGAATGGACATGGACACTAACTGCGTATGAAATGATAGGAAGTGTGACAACAAAGTTGAGGTGGTGACACAACCACTTTCACTTAGCAGGAAATTCTGGTTCAAGTCCAAATCTAGCACAAATTTTCAACTGCTGTCTTTGAATTTGTGTCAAACCACTAATGCAGCAGATGTCGTTAGTTCTTCTTAGCTTTTGTGAATGTACCCAGAGTTAAGTCGGGTGTTTAATGAGTTTAAATTGTGTCAAAGTTGCTCATATCAATCGCATTTAGTAAATAATAAACTGAAAATTAAGTACTTCTTGATTAATATATTTATAAATAAAAGCTAAATTTAGAACCAAGTAAGTTTCATACGGTGGTCTACACACTGAACTGAGCTGAAAACAGTAGTTATACGGATTTGTATATATCTATTTGCTCCCTGTTGTCTTAATTAAGCTCAATTGAAAGAGATGCATAGTGGATCCATGCTGATCCATGCAAGGGTTCAAATACCCTAATGATTGCGAATTATGCATCTATTTATCTGAGCGTTTACTTATATCAGAATTTTGCTGTATTTTCTCAGATGCTTTAAATGGCAATAGATGCAGTTCACTGCTTGCTATGTGTACCTATATGAGTGGAAGAATGGCTCGAGTGGATATGATGTAAGAGATTAGAAGTCTCCTCTTGAAGAAACCAATAGACTGTACTGTATGCTACTGTGCTTAGTGTGTAGTGAGGAAACAAGAACTGAATTGAAATTCAAAAGTTACAAATTCACATGGCAATAATATATTTTTGTAATTAGCGGAGTACACAGACAGTTACTATCTTTTGTGAAATTCGTGAATAAATAATTTATATAATAGTTATTCATTTATTAACTACACAAATATGCTATCTAATAGGTATCTAGCATTCCTGTAAGTGGATAATGCCATGATTTGCCCTCGTAGGAGGGGTTGGGGGCGAAGTGTAAAGCTGAGCCAGAAGAAGGCAATGGGTGATGTGCAGGATGGCGTGATTATCCGTCCAAATTTGTAGCCCACATATTCATTAAATACAGTAAAATCACTTGTAGTAAGGCTACAGAAAATTTTACGACAGTATTCAAACTGCAGTAAACAGAACAGGTCAATAAAATAATTATGAAATATATGCAGTAAAAGGTATGAAAGTTGTTTACGTTTATGTGGAAAACAACCACCAACAAACGGAACAGATGTATTAAGACACGCATGTAATGCACCATTGAGTAGGTAGTGACATGAGCTATAAAATAAGAATACTTGACTTACAGACAAACAGCTGACAATTTGCTGTAAATACTATATTGTGTTATTTTATTAGAGTCACAAGACGAAAAGTTTCTCCAAAGTTACACCAAACGAAAAGTATCTGAGTGAATTGTCTGAAAATTGTTTTCAATATATGTTTATGTTTATTTAATATAAAGATTTCCAATTATCATTGGTGAGGAAGTTACCTGAACGACATTGTGCGAAATCGGCAAGAGGGGATGTAAAAAAGGACTCTGAGCACTATGGGACTTAACTTCTGAGGTCATCAGTCCCCTAGAACTTAGAACTACTGAAACCTAACTAACCTAAGGACATCACACACATCCATGCCCGAGGCAGGATTCGAACCTGCGACCGTAGCGGTCGCGCGGTTCCAGACTGTAGCCCATAGAACCGCTCGACCACTCCGGCCGGCGAGGGGATGAAGTAGCCCTTTTGAGAAGCGACTGATTGTCTTGTTATGTGATATATGAAATGGAACTTACAGATGATTACATAGCAATATTTTACTCTAATGAAGTGATTTTCATATGCAAGTATTAAAACACAAATTACGTAAATATTTGGAATACTCAATATTTGCAAAAAAAAAGTATGTATAAGACAAATGAGAATGCTGCTATGCACAATGTAGCATGTGACAAATGTTGAGGAGGGAGCAAGTAGAATAGGTTTCTGAGTCCTTTGGTCACTGTTCTTGATAGCGTAAGACGATAAGATCTTGTCCCACCTACAAGCTGCGATAGCGTGATATGTGATGTTTGTTTGGACTTAGTCACTTTAATCCAACAGTTTGCAATTTGGCAACGTGTACTCAATGTGTACTGCTGCACACTTTTTGGCACTGAATTTTGTTTTTGATGAATTAGTTATTCAGATAAAGCTGAGCGAACTGTTAGAGGTGGGGAAGTCGCCCAGGTAAAAATTTGGTGTACCACGCAACACCACTGCCATAATCTGAACGTTGCCTGTGTATGCTCTGCATACTTCGATGGCAGTGCCACCCCAAAATATGTTAATCACTCTCTAAGATAATATCCTTTGCGATGCCAACATTCTATATTACATTTTTTGTGTGTGATAAATTATTTGTCCATTTGCAGTTTTATTCATGAACTGTTCCTGTGGCTGGGCTTTCATTAACAAAAGAATTTCGTTGGGACACACTGTATCTGCGCACAACCAGACGCGTATGTCAGCAGCCGAGCTATTAAATCAATATATGGCTTTGTGCTCGCCCCCTGCTGGTTGGGCAGCAACGAACTGATTTTATCTGTCGATTAATTTCACTTCAGTTATTCGCTGCCATGAACCAACATCCAAACAATTTGCAAATCAGAAGACAGATGCAGTTAGAGGTGAAGCTGTGGGAGCGAGTAGGGTCTCGTGACTGTGTAGCAAACTCAGGAAGAACGTTGCACATCAAAAATAAGGTTTAGGATAATCCGGCAGGAAGTTTCATGAAAGCAACTACTTCGTTACAGAGTCATAAATTCATTCTGGAAGCTTACTGGTGTATACTGAGAGGTAGGGCTACATCTGAAAATAACGACGAAATTAATAAAAAAAGACAATGATACATTACATAAAAAGCCGAATAGGTACTCATGCGACAGCAAAAATTTGGGCTTGCGAACAGTTAAGTACTTTTTATGCTGAGATAAATTTAGACTGTGTCCTTGGGGAAGAGACGGAAAAGTTATAAATAATGGAAGATAGTAGACACCAAGAGGTATTGACAATTAGTTGCGCTGAATGAGTGAGTGAGAGTATGTAAGTGGGAGAGGATGGGTACTAGAGACTTGCAGGGATGGACTAGCGGGTGTGAGCGAGCTACTTTTTGGGAAGCTTGTGGGAATGAGAGATAAGTTTCATGCTAAAAAAGATCGCGCGTATGTTCACATGCCAAAATTTTTTAAAAAAGAAATTTAAGGTGTTGAGGAAGGTTGAATGAGGCGGCTGGTGCACCGCACTTCAGTCAGAGAGTCTTAAAACGCAGCACTTTCGCCTTTTTTGTTCTGAAATATGAGTGTTTATCCGTTAGTGTTATCTATGAGTGATTAATCTGAACAGCTGTACGAGCTGACGCTAAGCAACACCTTTCTCGCAGCCCCCCTACCCACATGTCAGTGAAGTGTGGTCATCTAGATGGGAAGTATTACGGCAAGAAACAACAATTATTAAAATCATAACTATTCTACACAAATGAGGAAATCTGTTATCTGTACAGGAAATTGGTAATCCTTGCATCGAATAAGCGCTTTGTTCAGCGGTGAAGCGAAGAGGAAAATTTTCTTCTTCTTCTTCTTTTCCTTCTTCTTGTTCTTGGCCATATCCCAAGTGTCGGTGTTTTAAACTAAATTTGGCGATGTTAGTGACGAGGCTGGCAGGATGCCCTTCCTGTCGCCACATCTTACCTCCAGAACGGAATTTGGTCACCCCATTTTTCCTCGTCTAGCATTAATCATACAGTGAGGTGACACAGCCTTGTACAGTGATAGGCACACATATAGATGGTGGTGGTATCGAGTACACATGATAGAAAAAGGGCAGCGCATTGGCGGAGCTGTCATTTGTACTCAGGTGAACAGATTTCCTACGAAATTATGGCGACACGACGGGAATTCACAGACTTTAAAAGCGGAATGGCAGTTGGAGCTGGACGTAGGGGTCATTACATTTAGAAAATCGTTAAGGATATCAATACTCCGAGATCCACAGTGCCAAGAGTGTGTAGATAATACCATATTTCAGGAATTGCCTCTCACCATGGACAACGCAGTAGCCGACTAACTCTGCTTAACGACGGAGAGTAGCGGCTTTTGTTTAGATTTGTTAGCGCTAAGAAGCAAGCAACACTGCGTGAAATAATCGTAGAAATTAATGTGGGACCTACAACGGACGCACCCATTATGATATTGCGGCGAAATTTTATGGCAGTGCGCAATGGCAGTAGACGACCGTTAGAAGTGCCTTTGCTAAACGCACGGCATGGTCTGCAGGGCCACTCCTGGGCTCACGACCATTTCAATTAGACCCTAGAGGCTGGAAAACCATGACCTGGTCAGATGAGTCCCAATATCAGTTGGTAAGAGCTGGTGATAAAGTTCGAGTGTGGCGTAGACCAACGAATACATGGGCACAAGTTGTCAGTCAACAGGGCAGTGAGCAAGCTGATAGTGGCTTCGCGATGGTGTATGCTGTGTTTACAAGGAAAGGACTAGGTCTTCTGAGCCAGCTGAACCGATAACTGACCGTAATTCGTTGTGTTCGACTTCTTGGAGAAAATTTGCAGGCATTGATGGATTCAAGTTTCCTGCCACGTCACCAGACCACAAGAGTTCGCCACTGGTATGAAGAAGACTCTGGCCAATTAGTGCGAATGATTTAGCCACCCAGAGATCCCGACACGAATCCCACCGAATATTAATGGGACGTAATCTAGAAGGACATAATCGAGAGGACAGTTCGTGCTCAACTTCCTGCACCGGCAACACTTCCGCAATAATGAACTGGTACAGAGGCAGCACTGCTCAGTAATTCTGCAGGTGACTCCCAGCGACTTGCTGAGTCAATGCAACGTCGAGTTGCTGTACTACACTGGGCAAAAGTGAGACCGCCACAATATTAGCAGGTATACCACGACATTTGTCATCTCGGTGTATGAAAGAGTGAGAACGTTTATGATGTGTTAATACCCGTATAATTGTGGCGATATGTTGGTACCAGCCCAATATTCATTTACTGTGAAGTGGGAAACCGCCTAAAAATCGCTTGCAGACTGGCCTGCTCACCAGCCCTCGCCGTTAGTCCACCGGCCGGACACCAGAAGTGGCGTGCAATCGCGTTTGTGAGGCAATAATTTAATGTCACAGGGACACGCAGATTAAATATGCTACCTCAAAATGTACAGATTCTGCAATTAATATCAACTTTTCATACAGTACTCCTCAGTAATTTACTTATATTTGTTTCCTCTGTTTGATGCGCCGTTAGTAAATAATTTCTCAATGGAACTGAAAATGTATTTTGAAAACAAGAATAAGTATCAGACGTTTCGTACTGATATATGATCATGTTATTAAAATAATATTAGCAGTCAACGAGTGATTGAAGTACGGAGATTAAATTAAAGAATAAAATCAACTTCGTCGTACTAAAAAATCATAGACATGTGTAATTTCATGTCTTGTCATAGCGGTTGCACCTTTATATATAAGGTTAACTTAGGCGAATAAAAATACTTAACAAATCAGCAATTTCTCATTTTGTAGTGTTTATTGTCTGTACACCTAATTTGAAAGGGTGATAATAGATTTATATTTCATCACAGTTCAGTAAGGATATTTGATACTAAGCAAACAATAACTCTGTGGTTTGGGACTTATACTGTGAATAGTTCCACAAGAAGCTCTTAGTTTATATAACTAAAGATTATCGTGCCAAGCACACGTCAGATTGGGATTCTTCACGACCTAATTCGCTAATTACGTACAGGCATAACACGTGTGTAAAAGCTTAACTCACGAACGTATAAAAAGTAAGTT
The DNA here is from genome assembly GCF_021461385.2 of Schistocerca piceifrons. NCBI lineage: Eukaryota > Metazoa > Arthropoda > Insecta > Orthoptera > Acrididae > Schistocerca > Schistocerca piceifrons. Next base: position 244,483,523 of record NC_060144.1, read on the forward strand.
AGTGACAGTTTCCTATCATTTGGGATAGTCTAATATGTAATATCTATATATGTCTGCTGTCCTACACAAGGAGGTTATAATTAAACTCGCTACTTGCGAGGACCCCAATGAAAAACTAGTGGTCGTAGGTTTATGAGACTGTGTGGAAACATTTGTAAGGACATGCAGAGGAGGTATAACGAATAAACTACTGAAAGAAGTACATTTAAAATTCAACATGAGATAGTTCAAATCTTGTGGTCTTCTTCTGATTTCGCAGTTGGGAATGATACGATCTACTCGAGAAAGAGACCGACGGACAATAATGCCACAAATTCTTGAGGATGCTGGAAGCATCTACGACTCTGAAACAGTGCTGTAGGCATGTCGTGACAGCTAAATATTCCATAGCCCACCATTCGAAAAGTGCCGCGAACAATTGTGAAATTATATTCGCACGAACTTTACATCTCTTACCAACCTTTGCCACCTAACACAGACATTTGTGTAGACTGTGGTTCATGTTTCTTGCAACGCTTGAAGTTGGAGACATGTGGCTATGGAAAATTTTGTGGAGTGATGAGATACACTTTACGCTCACTGGGGCAGTGAAAACTTACAACTGTCACATTTGGTGATCATCATCGCCAACGATAGTTCATGAAGTTCCCCTGCATAGGAAATGGGTCACTTTAGGATGTGGCTTCAAGGCACGGTTCGTGATTGGTCCGTTTTTCTTTGAGGAACTAGGGCTCAAAGGTCCAAACTTGTGCAGCAGGGACAGTGAAAGTTATTGCGAACTGATTTGCCGACTTGGAATCCTTGCTGTACGTGAGTGAAGTGCTTTGGACTCAACAGCTGTGATGCACGATGGAACTCCGCCTTATATTGCTCCTCAGGTCACTAGGTTACTCCGTAACACATGTTTAGAAAACGGAATCATTGGCCAATCGTTCCAAATTGTGTAACCGCCAAGATCGACCTTCTCATGTGATAATTAAAATGTGCTTCTTTCGATGGTTAACCCCCCCCCCCCCCCCCCCCAATGAACCATGGACCTAGCCGTTGGTGGAGAGGCTTGCGTGCCTCAGCGATACAGATGGCCGTGCCGTAGGTGCAACCACAACGGAGGGGTATCTGTTGAGAGGCCAGACAAACATGTGGTTCCTGAAGAGGGGCAGCAGCCTTTTCAGTAGTTGCAGGGGCAACAGTCTGGATGATTGACTGATCTGGCCTTGTAACATTAACCAAAACGGCGTTGCTGTGCTGGTACTGCGAACGCCTGAAATCAAGGGGAAACTACAGCCGTATTTTTTCCCGAGGACATGCAGCTTTACTGTATAATTAAATGATGATGGCGTCCTCTTGGGTAAAATATTCGGGAGGTAAAATAGTCCCCCATTCGGATCCCCGGGCGGGGACTACTCAAAGAGGACGTCGTTATCAGGAGAAAGAAAACTGGCGTTCTACGGATCGGAGCGTGGAATGTCAGATCCCTTAATCGGGCAGGTAGGTTAGAAAATTCAAAAAGGGAAATGAATAGGTTAAAGTTAGATATAGTGGGAATTAGTGAAGTTCGGTGGCAGGAGGAACAAGACTTTTGGTCAGGTGATTACAGGGATATAAATACAAAATCAAATAGGGGTAATGCAGGAGTAGGTTTAATAATGAATAAAAAAATAGGAGTACGGGTAAGCTACTACAAACAGCGTAGTGAACGCATTATTGTGGCCAAGATAGACACAAAGCCCATGCCTACTACAGTAGTACAAGTTTATATGCCAAATAGCTCTACAGATGATGAAGAAATTGATGAAATGTATGACGAGATAAAAGAAATTATTCAGGTAGTGAAGGGAGACGAAAATTTAATAGTCATGGGTGACTGGAATTCGTCAGTAGGAAAAGGGACAGAAGGAAACATAGTAGGTGAATATGGATTGGGGGGAAGAAATGAAAGACGAAGCCGCCTTGTAGAATTTTGCACAGAGCATAACTTAATCATAGCTAACACTTGGTTCAAGAATCATAATAGTAGGTTGTATACCTGGAAGAATCCTGGAGATAGTAAAAGGTATCAGATAGGTTATATAATGGTAAGACAGAGATTTAGGAACCAGGTTTTAAATTGTAAGACATTTATAGGGGCAGATATGGATTCTGACCATAATCTCTTGGTTATGAACTGCAGATTGAAACTGGAGAAACTGCAAAAAGGTGGGAATTTAAGGAGATGGGACCTGGATAAACTGAAAGAACGAGAGGTTGTAGAGTTTCAGGGAGAGCATAAGGGAACAATTGACAGGAATAGGGGAAAGAAATACAGTAGAAGAAGAATGGGTAGCTCTGAGGGATGAAGTAGTGAAAGCAGCAGACGATCAAGTAGCTATAAAGACGAGGGCTAATAGAAATCCATGGGTAACAGAAGAAGTATTGAATTTAATTGATGAAAGGAGGAAATATAAAAATGCAGTAAATGAAGCAGGCAAAAAGGAATACAGACGTCTCAAAATTGAGATCGACAGGTAGTGCAAAATGGCTAAGCAGGGATGGCTAGAGGCCAAATGTAAGGATGTAGAGGCTTGTCTCACTAGGGGTAAGATAGATACTGCCTACAGGAAAATTAAAGAGACCTTTGGAGAGAAGAGAACCACTTGTATGAATATCAAGAGCTCAGATGGAAACCCAGTTCTAAGCAAAGAAGGGAAGGCAGAAAGGTGGAAGGAGTATATAGAGGGTTTATACAAGGGCGATGTACTTGAGGACAATATTATGGAAATGGAAGAGAATGTAGATGAAGATGAAATGGGAGATACGGTACTGCGTGAAGAGTTTGACAGAGCACTGAAAGACCTGAGTCGAAACAAGGCCCCGGGAGTAGACAACATTCCATTAGAACTACTGACGGCCTTGGGAGAGCCAGTCCTGACAAAACTCTACCACCTAGTGAGCAAGATGTATGAGACAGCCGAAATACCCACAGACTTCAAGAAGAATATAATAATTCCAATCCCAAAGAAAGCAGGTGTTGACAGATGTGAAAATTACCGAACTATCAGTTTAATAAGTCACAGCTGCAAAATACTAACGCGAATTCTTTACAGACGAATGGAAAAACTGGTAGAAGCGGACCTCGGGGAAGATCAGTTTGGATTCCGTAGAAATGTTGGAACACGTGAGGCGATACTAACCTTACGACTTACCTTAGAAGAAAGATCAAGGAAAGGCAAACCTACGTTTCTAGCATTTGTAGACTTAGCGAAAGCTTTTGACAATGTTGACTGGAATACTCTCTTTCACATTCTAAAGGTGGTAGGGGTAAAATACAGGGAGCGAAAGGCTATTTACAATTTGTACAGAAACCAGAGGGCAGATATAAGAGTCGAGGGGCATGAAAGGGAAGCAGTGGTTGGGAAAGTAGTGAGACAGGGTTGTAGCCTCTCCCTGATGTTATTCAATCTGTATATTGAGCAAGCAGTAAAGGTAACAAAAGAAAAATTCGGAGGAGGTATTAAAATTCATGGAGAAGAAGTAAAAACTTTGAGGTTCGCCGGTGACATTGTAATTCTGTCAAAGACAGCAAAGGACTTGGAAGAGCAATTGAACGGAATGGACAGTGTCTTGAATGGAGGATATAAGATGAACATCAACAAAAGCTAAACGAGGATAATGGAATGTAGTCAAATTAAATCGGGTGATGCTGAGGGAATTAGATTAGGAAATGAGACACTTAAAGTAGTACAGGAGTTTTGCTATTTAGGGAGTAAAATAACTGATGATGGTCGAAGTAGAGAGGATATAAAATGTAGACTGGCAATGGCAAGGAAATCGTTTCAGAAGAAGAGAAATTTGTTAACATCGAGTATAGATTTAAGTGTCAGGAAGTCGTTTCTGAAAGTATTTGTATGGAGTGTAGCCATGTATGGAAGTCAAACATGAACGATAACTAGTATGGACAAGAAGAGAATAGAAGCTTTCGAAATGTGGTGCTACAGAAGAATGCTGAAGATAAGGTGGGTAGATCACATAACTAATGAGGAGGTATTGAATAGGATTGGGGAGAAGAGAAGTTTGTGGCACAACTTGACTAGAAGAAGGGATCGGTTGGTAGGACATGTTTTGAGGCATCAAGGGATCACAAGTTTAGCATTGGAGGGCAGCGTGGAGGGTAAAAATCGTAGAGGGAGACCAAGAGATGAATACACTAAGCAGATTCAGAAGGATGTAGGTTGCAGTAGGTACTGGAAGATGAAGAAGCTTGCACAGGATAGAGTAGCATGGAGAGCTGCATCAAACCAGTCTCAGGACTGAAGACCACTACAACAACAAGAACCCATTATTTCTCTTCCGCGTGTTCTTACACATGTTTCCAAAAAGTTCTGTTGTCCTACGATCAATTGTTCACCGTAGTGACCCTCTCAAGTGGAGAATGTTTAATTACACTGAAGAACCAGAGAAACTAGTATAAGTATGTGTATTCAAATACCGAGATATGTAAACAGGCAGAATACGATGCTGCTATAATGGCCAGTGGGTTTGAACGTGCTGTTATAGTCGGCGAACGATCGATGGGAAACTTCATCTCCGAGAAAGCGATGAAGTCAGGATTTTCCCATACAACCATTTCACGAGTGTATCGTGAATACCAGGAATCTATCTACAACTGAGCGTCAAGAATGTCTCGTGCACCCGGCATAGTAGCCATAAGTGTAATGCTTATTATTCCATTATTGCCTAAGACTTGAAATGTAATTCATCTGTGTCATAATCACAAACCATGTTGCTCACAACTTATTTAAAATGTGACACCTGTACATTTACTTTGCTGTTAATTAATAGTTTCGATCATAGTAGGTACCTACTTTGAATGTCCATATCATTAATGCTGCTGTTGCTGTTATTGAAGCCTTTGGTCCAAAGACTCTATTGATGCAGCTCTCCACACTACTAAATAATTAAATTTGCAACTTCAGGTGCTTCACTGCATGCAAAGGAATGACAGAAATTATCAGAAATGTAACCACGCTAAGAAATGGACAAATAAAAGCTATAATGTCTGTGTCTACTTACAACCAAAAGTATAAGTTTCTATTTCAACAAGTTAAAGCCATTCCCAACATTTATATTCAGATATTTAAAACTTCTGAGTCATGAATGTGCTAGCGTCTATGATAAAATATATTGGGGGCTAAGACCAATCCCAAGCAAAAAAAGATCCCAGTAAACACGTCAAAATGGGAACGGAGTAGCTATTAAAATAATTTATAATAAAAATAGTTAAGATACATAGCAAACACGCCGCGTTTGTGATATAAAAAGAGAAACAGTTGTCTAGTGTCACACTTTACCTCCGTTCTAGATAACCTAGGGAGGAGGCGTTGGTGTTGCGGGCGCCAACTTACCGCTATCTGTAGAGAGGACTACGCGGAAAGCCGCGCCTGCACGTTGTCGCAGACATGAAGTAATCAGATACCTTGACTGAAATGTTGGGAGCTGCTGCACATTTCAAATTACCAAACTAGAATAATTAGAAATAATAGACTTTATTTTTCAGATGAGTAAGTCCTAATTACTGTTACAACTAATTTCAAAAGGCTTCCTGGTACTACACAGGGTCCCATATGAGAGTACTACACAGTGCAATGTACTTACTAATAATAAAATTGTTTTCACAAATGAAAAGCCTTTTACATTAATAAAAACAGTGAAACGGTTGGAAAACGTCATTCACTTCATGCAAATCTAGCTAGAAAGCTTCTGTGACATGTCTGACTGGGAGATGAGAGAATTTTCTGTATCCAGCCCCCAGCATTTCGGCCGATGTATCTGATTACTTAATGTCTGTGACACGGTGTAGGCGCGGCTTTCGACGTAAGCCTCGCTAAAGATAGCGGTTAGCTGGCGCCGCCAACAGCGACGCTGCCCCCCAGTCCGTCTGCAATAGAGGTAATGTGTGACACTAGACAACAGTTTGTCTTTTAATGTTACAAATGCGGCGTATTAGCTAAGTATCTTAATTATTTTTCATTTTAAATTATTTTAATAGCTACTACATTCCCACTTTGACGTTTTCACTGGGTCCTTTTTTAGATTGGCGATGACCATAGCCCCACTACATTTTATCATAGACGCTCGCACATTCGTGATTCAAAAGTTATAAATACCTGGATGTAAGTGTTGCAAATGGCTCTACCCGGTTTACATATGACCTCATTCTTTTGACTACAAGTAGAAAATGGTTCAAATGGCTCTGAGCACTACGGGACTCAACATCTGAGGTCATCAGTCACCTAGACTTAGAACTACGTAAACATAACTAACTTAAGGACATCACACACATCCATGTCCAAGGCATGGCACTATAAGTAGACACAGACCTTATAGCTTTAATTTGTCCATTTCTTGACATGGCTAAATTTATGATAAGGTCTTTTATTCCTTGATATATATAGTGAAGCACCTGAAGAACGCAAATTTAATTTGCGAAACAGATCATGTTCTCCAATAAAGAATTCCAACAGTGGCAGCGGTCTTGCTTATTCAAATAATGACATATTTCGGCTGTGGTTGCCTTACGTATAGTCTGTCTATATGTCCAACAGAGCTCCAAAACGAAAGGTCCAATTTTAATACAGTTTCTTCAACTCAGTGCTGGTTTAATTGGGAGTATTGTTTCTATGTTCCATGGAAGTCTAGCCAGTTGATTAAATTTCATTAGCTGTAATGAGTGAAAATGATTTCCAACAGTGCATACTCTTGAAATCCACTACGTAATCCGTAACAGCCACATCAAGTTACGTAGTACCAGATTGTGGAGTTCATCTATACCAGAATCCAGGAGAACATGTTTTTCGGATATGGTTAATCAACGACGATGATTTTTGCGCTTTTTAAGTCGCCCGTTTCAGCAACTACAAAGTGAATGAACCGTTATGATGACTTAGCTGTGTAAGTTAAAGATATGCTATCACAAATCTTTTTGTTGTTTTTGAGGCCTACAGTTCAGTACAACATCAGTTGATTTTGCTTTAAAATTTTAGGTTGACTCTTGCAAGCGAGCACCTAGAAGTCCACTTTCTTCCGACTTCATTTGCAGTTATTGCCACTGCTTACTGCCTATGTTACTTACAGTAGCTAAATACGTTCTACTACAAAGGGCCACGACCGATCACCTATTATGGCACAAATGGCACACGGAATTTATGTTTAGCGAAGATGTAGGACCAGGACGTTCATGATCGCGTTGTTTATTTGTAGTAATGGATATGAATTAAATCAATCCGTTTGTAATACAACTCATTCAGAAGAAAACACGAGACATTCGAAGCATTTATTAAATGTCTTACAGCGTCTCTCATGTCACATCCTATTTTGTTTTTCCTGTATCTTCCGGAAGTCGGAACCTTACGTAACGCCGATGGCCCGGGAATATTTTTATCGTCATTTTCGCTAAATGGTTTATTAATCAATACAGGACATACGTTCACTGAGTAGCTACAGTGCAGCTGTTTTAAATTGCGACCGTCAGCAGTCGGAAACATGAAGTCATGGTCGCGAAGACTGCCGACCTGCGCTAATATATATCGAGCAGAACTAGAGAGCAAAGTGCTACGGGGACGACGGCAGCATCTGTAGTTTACATTAAATCCTGTGGTTTAGTTGTTTTGATTATAGAAATATGTTTTAGAATCCTAAATTTCAGAACGATATTTCCTCATCGTAAGTTTTGATTGAGGTGGTGCGTGTTGACACCTACGATTTCACTGTTTGTATGTACATATTATATGCTTGTTTCTCTTTTCACTGTTCGCTCTGTCTCCTCCCAAATTTTTAAGACTTTCATTCTTGTGTATGTTGGCTTTTTGCCCAGAGCCTCGTCAGCTGTATTAAAAATTGTATTTTTAATATTTTGACACTCTCCTTTCAATCCAATCTCTAGCACTTACAGCAGTTAACTTACCAGTTTGTCTCGTCTAACACAACTAATATTTCCCATAGGCCGGCGATATCTCTTGCATTTTTCTGCATGTACATGACTGTTTTTCTGTCTCATTTCTTTCTACCTGGCCAAAATTTGAATTTTAGAGCATAGCATGAAGTGATGTTTGCCATTATCAGATCCTCTAAAAACCTGTGTATCAATCAGTTGTGGTGCTGTCCTGGGATTAGCCACTGTAGCGATCTAGTTCCTCTTGCTGTGCATATACGAGGGTCATTCAATAATTAAAGAGACAAATTGGTCTGGGGAAAATAGTGTTAATAGGGAAAGTTTGGTACTGTTTTGGCTTTAAATTGGCATCACTGCGATGAGCCCTGATCAGCTGTTGTATGAATATTGTTTGGTTTATAACCGAAAGATACATTTCAAGATAGCGAGTCCGCTTGAAACGTCCACATTAGTTGAACACCGTTCTGTTATTCGTTTTTTACTTGCTGAAGGCGAGAAACCAGTGAATATATACATGCAAATTCTTACAAGTGCGTAGAGCAGTTCAAAAATGGTCCCGAGTCGCTGACTGACAAACACCGTTCTGGTCGACTAGGTGCAGTTTCAACTCCCTCACTCGAAAGTCGAATTGATGACATTATTCGTACCGACCGCCGTGTGATTGTGGAAATGATAGTTGATAGGTTTCAAGTTAATACTGGTACAATTCATAAGATTATCGGTAAAAAGCTGAAGTAGTACGGCGAAACATGATGGGTTCCAAAGGAGTCGACACGGCTACACAAGGAAACAAGGTTGAGAGTGTGCACAGAGCTCAAGGAACGTTTTGAAAGAGAAGGTGAGCACTTCCTCAACAAAATTTTAACTTGTGATGAAACTTGTGCTCGGTATTATGAGCCAGGATGAAAAAGACACAGCATGGAGTGGAACCATGCGAACTCATCTGTCAAGAAAAATTCAAAATACAAGCCTCAGCAGGATAAGTCATGTTGACGATGTTTTAGGATGCTTAACGTCCAGTTTTATGTGATTACCTCGAAGAGCTGCGTACAATCAACAACTAATAATACTCGGATTTGCTTTTAAACAAGGTGAAGCCAGCCATGAGAGAGAGACGTCGTGGATCTCAGAAGAGAGGTGTGATTCTCGAGCAAGACAAGCACGTCCTCCTACTGCTCAAATAACCTTTGAAACAATCGACAAAATGGGCTAGGAAGTAATGCCTTATCCCCCTTACAGTTTTGATTGAGCACCTAGTGATTTCCATTTGTCTGGTGCTCTGAAGGAGGCATTATGTCGGAAGAGGACGTGAAAAAGTTTGTGGGAAATTCGTTCGAAGACAAAGATCACCCAGAATAAAAAATCTTGTAGTCTGTTGGAACGAGTGCATAAATGTTCAAGCGGATTATGTTGAAACGTGCAAAAAGTATTGTTTTGTAAAAATAAACGCTTTCTTCTCCAGACCAATTTGTCTCTTCAATTATTGAATGACACTCATATACTCCTTAATTTGATTCTTGCTGTACAAAGAGACGTGTGTAAGATTCTGGCCATTTCTGTTGATCTATTTTACATGTGCATACAGCAAATCAATCTTAAGTGCCTGCCAGAGGGTTCATCTAACCACCTCCACAGTAAAACTTCTTTATTCAACTCTCGAACAGCGCCCGGAAACAACGAACACCTATATCTCACCGTACGAGCTCCTATTTCCCTTATTTTATTGTGATGATCGTTTGCACATATGTAGGGGGGCGCCAGCAGTATATTTTCGCATTCATTAGAGAAAGTTGGTGATTCAAATTTCATGAGAAGATCCCGCCGCTGAGAGAAACGCCTTTGTTCTAATGATGTTCACCCCAAATCCTGTATCATGTCCTTGACACTCTCTGCGGTATTACTGAATAATAAAAAACGTGCTGCTTTTCTTTAAACTTCCACGATGTACTCCTTTAACCCTATCTGGTAAGGATCCCACACCGTGTAGCAGTACCCTAAAAGAAGACCGACAAGCGTAGTGTATGCAGTCTCTTTAGTTGATCTGTTGCATCGTCTAAGTGTTCTTCCAATAAATGCAGTGTTTGGTTCGCCTTCCCCACAATATTTTCTATGTGTTCTTTCCAATTTAAGTTGTTCGTAATTGTAGTTCCTACGTATTTAGCTGAATTTATGGCCTTTATATTTGATTGATTTGCATCCTGGATTCCGATTAGCAGATTGACGAGTTGTTGTAATTTTCGCAAAAGATAAGCCTTTCTTCGTCTCTGACGTCTTCAGCAGCATAAACGCCAGTCAAACACAGGTGCCCGATTAATCTTAAAACGAGGTAGTATTACCCCCTTATTAAATTATGTATAATTTTATCTTTCCATTTCTGCCAGTTATTAAACCGATGTCAGCAGTTGCTCGTTCTTTTTTTTTTCTCAGTTCATATGAAGAATGTCCCTTATTCTGTTTCGACGCCTTTTCTATCGCCTGTTCCACGACGTTTTGGTACATTCGCTTTTTCTTTGGCTGAACTGCGCGCCCCATGACCGCGCTACGAGAGCTGCGCGTGGTAATGGCAGTGACGGGGCAGCCATCACTAAGCTTCTACTCCAGATTTTCTGTTATCTCACTCCAACGGAGATGGCTGATTCTTCACCTCACGAAACTATGTAGAGAATGCGTGGTTCCAAGTTGCCTCAGTGATCGTTGCAGTCTTCACCTCGCTGGCAAGAGGCCCCTGCATGGTACTATCCTCCATGCCAGGTGCACTTAGGTTTCGTTAAGAGGTGTTACTCGTCCCCCCTCCCGTTTCACAACCGGAATGGGGACTGGTTATGGCGGAGTAGCGGTAGTCTTAAAGTAAAAAGCTAGAGTATGAATCCTAGTTGTCTTACGGTGGCCTAGAATGCCGATAGCCGCTTCTGAACAAAATATAAAATAAGTATTATTGTGGAACGTTAATATTGTGTGTTTCAATTATTAACATTACTTTTTTCTTTATGTCCTTCCGTTGGTGTGTTTTTCCACAAAGCATAAAGCCTTGCGGAAGTTGTTTGATTTTGTAATTTAATTCAAATGGCTCTGAGCACTGTGGGACTTAACATCTATGGTCATCAGTCCCCTAGAACTTAGAACTACTCAAACCTAACGAACCGAAGGACATCACACAACACCCAGTCATCACGAGGCAGAGAAAATCCCTGACCCCGCCGGGAATCGAACCCGGGAACCCGGGCGCGGGAAGCGAGAACGCTACCGCACGACCACGAGCTGCCGACTTTAAATTAATTTCTAAGCTTGTTACAGCCCTGCTATTTCTTTGCATTTAAAGAGATAATCTGGTAATTATTTGGTTGAAAGTGAAAACCGGTAACGATACTATCTGTGTGACCCTACGTCAAAAAATACAACGAAAGAATTTCTTTTCCAAGAAGTCGTTGTGCTCCGCATGACAGTAATTCTGTCTGTAGAACTATACTACGCCGGCACACTTTGCGCCTTTCAGCATTCATCCGTAATCACTTAGAGTTTTCGAAAGAGTTCGCAGACGGCAACAAGGCACACAGGAAAGGGTTGTACGCTTCCGAACATCGCAGCGAATCTTTTGCTCTATTGTTGCTGACAGACTGATTTAGTCTTGTTGACACACCTGTTGTCTGGGAGTCAGTGAGGTCGCAGATTGCATGAAACATTTCAAAATTTTCATCGGGCCTATGCGGAGTGTCAGGAGATGAGCGTCGTGTTTGACAACGTCGTAGATTTCGGCTCCAGTTACAACGTCTCGCTACGGAATGCCACGTCGAGTTCTTATGTACGTATAATCAGTGTCTGAATGTTGCGGATGACTTTACGTTTCAAATATCCAATTCAAATTCTGCCCGTTCCATTCACCTTCGTCTCCATTTGTGCTGATTTATATCAAATAAAGCTATTTAATTAAATTGGTTTCTAGCGTTGGCAATGATAGTGGTCGATTATCTCCAGTACGTCTGTGTCCACAGCCGCGATTAACTGTTTAGACTAGTTTGAGACGCCTGCAGCTGTAACTCTCCCTTTATTGCTTGCACGCTAGTACAATTTAGGTATTAGACCATTACGAGGAATCTAGAAAATGGAAGCAAGTTTGCGTTCCACATATTTACTATCACATAAGAATTAAGCACAAAAACGGGTTACAGCTTATGATATATCAGGAAACTATAGCATACCTTGCAAAAAAATTCTTCGATGTCACATTAAGTCACACACCTCTTTGCTCCTATGTATCTTGGACGAACAGACGTATTTTGGGTTTAGCATCCAAAGATGGTGTTTTCAAATACACTATAATGAAGCATCTCATCTCATTCTCGGTTAATATAAAGTTACACCTCTTTATTGCCTTCGTCAACTGCAAATTAAATTTGTTATTTGGGTGACAGTCAATTCTTTTAAGAGAGATTGTTGAAAAGCGATACCTCACAATTTTTTATGTGAAAACTCTTAAAGATTTCTAAATGAATCAAAAGTTAGTAATTGTGTATTTGTGTGTCCGTATTGCACTGGGGACTTAGAAGCGACGGAGAGGCTTCGTCCCCGCCCTAGCTCTCAGTGGTTCACAACGCCACAACAGGCTACAGCAGTTCACTCACACCAGATGAGTGTAACCCCAAATGTGTGCCTGGCAGAGTAATTATGGTGTACGCGTACATGGTGACAGTGAGGCGGAATAAGTGGAACCAGCCCGCATTCGCCGAGGAAGATGGAAAACTGCCTTAAAAACCATCCACACCGGACCTCAACACTAATCCGCCGGGCGGATTCGTAAAGGGGACCGGCACGCCTTCCCACTAGGGAAGCAGCGGGTTAAACCGCGCGGCTAGCCGGGCGGGGACTAAATTATTAATACTCTACACTATCACTCTTCATGTCTACATATTTGTAGCTCTCTGCCGCTAGAAGACTCTGATTTGCTGCGAGTAACGTAGCGGTGTGTAACCTAACTATATAGGTGTATGGGAATCAGTACGCTGTATTCGGGCTTCGGATTCACTTGACAATGCCAGAAAAACACGTGAGGGCTGCGACATTTGCAGCAACCGCGCACCTTGGGTTCACTGCCACCGATCATCCTCCATACAGTCGCGACTTGGCTTCATCTGATTTTAATCTCTTTTCAGAACTTAAAGAACACCTCCGAGGACTTCAGTTTAACAGTGATGAAGCAGCGCAAGCTGAGGTGAGGATATGGCTCCGTTAACAAAGTGAAACATTGTACAGTGAGAGAACCGCAAACGGGCCGCCCCTTGTGAGAAGTGTGTTCGTCCTTAGAGTGACTAGGCTAAGAAATAAGTATGTATAAATGAAGAATGAAGACGGACAATGCTAAAATTGTTTTTATATTTAAAAGTCTTTACGATTTCAGTGATGTGTGGGTTGATCTGAAATTCTGTTGTCCTGCGCAACGGATTAATCTGAGATGTACCCTTTACCCTGTGGCTCCTGCAAGATGCAATTTCCACCCCCCACACTACTACAGAAGTCAGACAGATGCTCCTAACGTTCTAAAGAGAAATGCATGAAAAACGTTCAGTAATAAATATCTTCTGGAGTCGTCCGCTGTAAGGAAACGACACAAAAATTCACAAAATTTCTTACGTAACTAGTGGGATACTTGGGTACTGGAGTGGTGCTAGTTAGTGTAATAAAAATATGAAACCAACGAAAATTATTATTTATTTTGCAGCAATTCTGAGAAATCATAATGGCACTTTTAGTTATGAATTGAACAAGTTATTTCCTGGTTCTTTTTGGAATGTGAAGTTACCTCTTCAGGATAGGATTTGGTAATGAAATTTCTGTACAAAGTTTAAGATTGTTATTGACTTGGCAGAATGGCTGAGAGCCGTGCACACTCAACTTGAATAATTATCCGTTAGAATGTTGCTAGGTACAGTCGAGGCTGTCATATGTGAAATGCAGTGAAGTGTACTGTTATGGAGAAAGTATGGGGCTCGCAAGAACTGTAGCACACAATACCGTAAGCTGCGATGACTGCTGTCTGCGCCGCTCGCTGCTGACAAATAAGATCACTCTCGTTCTATCTGGATTGGCCTTCGCCAATCAAACTGTCCCTACGACTTGATGAAGTCAAGGATTCCTATTCGCCCCTAGTCTAACTATTGGCATGGTACACCAGTCAGATAACCAATCCACCGCGATGCCACTCAAAAATTCGCTCGCAGGCGTTTAACTATAACTCTGTCCATTCACACCGCACAATAAGTATGTCGGCCAACACAGTGAGCAATGCTTAATGGCAAGGACTCAATACAGAGAGTCACACTTAGATTCGCTCTCGACAGAGGTGCTCTCCCGGTGAAGTACTGAGGAGAGACTTGTTCCTCGCTCCAAGAGCGACAACGGAATGGTGTCTCTCCATGCCAGATGGGAAGGGGTATATCTTTCGGTCTCTTCCATTACTCCTTCAGCTCAAGGCGTCAGAAATACCGTCTGCCAATCAGCATTGCTCTTCTAAAACGGGAGAATGACATTTCGTTTAAGTGACCAATCTGGAAATCTGTAGTATCGGCGTTTGGCGTTAGCTGTCTCCCTGTGAATATCTCTGAAACTGTGTGCTATGTGTAAAGAATGAGTAGGCTGGCCGCTCCCACACAATGTAGTGGAATTTGCTTTTAAGCCGAACATGGGGTCGTTCTTCCTTTCCCCCGGGCGAACCCTCTCTGCTCCACTGGCGGCCACCGACCGACGTAGATGGGTTGGGACAGGTCTCCTGGCGTGTGGCTGCCTCTCTCGAACTTAAAGCTCCTGTGACCATCGTGTCTGGAATGTATGTGTGTACGCCAGCCTCGAGTATTTCAACCACGGTTCGCACTAGCGATTTATTAGTTATTTCCATATCGTTTAAATGAATTTATACATCATTGACTTTATCTTATCGAGTTTCGGTTCGAATGAAGCGTCTTGATGTGCGGAATATGTAGGCAATGAAGGTCAGGAGACCACGACGTCTTACAGAGTGCTCCTAAAAAAAAATTAGGAGGCGTTACCCATCAGCGCACCTTTGTAGCACTATTTGAATCAAAAATAGAAAGCCCCTAGAATTTGCTTGAATTTTAAATTGAAACATTTGGTCATCTCTTGTTAGTACGATAAATAGCCCAGCACATGCTTTAAATAAAAACCTTATATACTCATTAAGGAAAATACACAAATGAGTTTGGATACACAAGTGATTATTCTTATGACCTCTTTAATAAAAGCTAAAAATGGAAGGATTCCCATAAGAGAAAATTCATATTATTCTATATCTTAAATCTGTATGAAAACGTTCTTGTAACAGACGCTATTGAAAGCATAAAAATAACATTCTGAAATACAAAAAATCAGTCAAGTGATGTTAGTGAAATAGAACACTTACAGATTAATACTGCACACAACTTCATGTGGTCCCAGAAAGAAAATTATCTTCAAGATGCTGGGGTGGCAACGAACTCTTGCCTTCCCAGAATGTTAGCTAATATTTTTATTTCTAACGGGTACACTTGTACAGTCAAGAAAAATGTCTATGGTCATAGTTACGTGGACGACATTTCGTCTTATTTAATGGAAAAGCAGCTAAGAATAATACTATATGCATTGCCTCTTCAAAAGCCGACATCTTATGTTTAAATTCACCATGGAAACAGAGAAAAACAGAAGTATAAAATTTTTCGATTTAAAAGTTTCGGACGATAAGTCTAAACATACATTTATTAAATATGAATAAACGACAACACAGGTAGTAACCCGTGGTCCAGGGGACAAGTCGGTTTGCAGCCGTGCTATCGTGCGGAGCTGCTCCGCGCGCCGTCCGACGCTCCGCTCTCGGCGGTGTTTACTTCCGCGTCGCGGTGTTTGTGTATATCGAGTCCAGCACTACCGTACACCATGGCGCACTCGTACCGCCGTGCAACGATCAAACTAACGTTTCAGGCCGAACATCCACGACCTAGAGCTTTCGAAGTCGAACAGTTCATACGTGAGGATCTACGTTTGAACCCCCAGGACGTAATCGGCATACATTTTTCCATCACTGGAAGTGTTGTCTACATCAAGATGTCGACGGAGGAAATTTGCAATGGCATAATTCACCGTCATGCCACCGGACTCAAATTTAAACACTCTGATGGACATATGGGTGCTGTGACAGTCGCCCATGCTGGATTCGGTCTCCGTACATTGCGGGTGTTTGAGCTCCCGTTCGAGGTGCCTCAGGATGTGGTCATTGCCGCTTTCCAACCATATGGCACCGTCTTGGGTCACGTCGCGGAGAAGTGGCAAACATTTACGACCTACCCCGTATTAAATGGCATCCGTCAAATAAAAATTGAGCTTACGAAACATGTCCCATCGTACCTGCTGATTGGCGGTGTGAGGGCCATCGTCATGTACGATGGACAGCCACGAACGTGCGCAGGATGTGGCCAGGAGGGACATGTACGTTCCGAATGCTTACACCGCTGTTTAATACAGACGCCGTTACGTGAAGAGACCCAGGCCTCGACGGTCACGTCCTTACCCATCACCTACGCCAAGGTTGCACAGGACCCCGTCGTTCCAGTCTCGATTGCGCCAGCAGCATCGTCAACGCCACCCGCCGCAGCACAACGCGCCGACGACACAAGCACGGCGTAACCTACTGTGCTCGCTTCAGGAACCATGGACGTCGACCTCGGTGTCGTGCCGACGTCTGCCTTTGTCCAGACAGGTTCGGCATCAGACGACGGGCGACCACATTCTGATTCAGAAGGCCACATCAGAAAATAGCGGTCGCCTCGCAACACCGGAAACGACGACGAACGCCTTCCGATGACGCCCTTTCTCAGACGGCCCCGCGAGATGTCGACCTGTTGTCTGACGGTGATCTCTCACATTACGTCCAGTCACGCGATGCAGCAGCAACAGGCGCCCGTCCTGTGACGCCTCCTCTCCCGGTTCGGGACGTGTCCTCGCCGTTGTCAACGAATGATGACGTCGGCCCCCCTGCCACTCATGTTGCGGAATCCACAACACCCGTTCCGAAAGTACGTGACCGTCACACGTCCACGTCGTCAGCTTCCTGGGCCGATGACGTTGAAGAAGAAGCGGAACAGACTGCCAGCGTGTCTGCACAGGAGTCCACCTTGGCGACACTGGGGCTGGCGCCCCGCCAGTAATTATCCCCACTGCGGGACCACCGGCGGGTCTCCACCAGCCGGCTACTTCTACCGCACGTTCTGCAAATACTGAGGATGGCCGTACACAGCAATATCGTATCGCCACGATGAATCTTGCCACCATTCGTGCCCCCCATAAACTGGCCATGTTCAGAGACCCTATTTACTCTGCGGATGTGGATATATCACTCTTACAAGAGGTGTTTGTGGCTGACTTCCTAGTTCCCACCGGATACAACGCCCATGTTTCCCCCGCATCCGACACCGGTAGCGGCGTCGCCATCCTGCTACGCTACGGACTCCCTGCAGAGGACGTCATCTACCTCCCCACTGCGCGAGGTATGGCCCTCACACTGTTCGGCGTGCATATTATTTATACCTACGCTCCGTCCGGCACTGGCTGCCGTCATGACCGACAAACTTTTTTTGCCGAAAGCTTCACACCCCTCTTCACTGGTCCGCAGGACGATTTGGTACTCGTTGCGGATTTTAACTCGACACAAGAGCCCGCGGACCAACTCCCGCGACATTCCCCTTGTGCATCTCTCTCAGTGGTCATCGACCGTCTACGACTTGTTGACACATGGAAGAAGCTCCACGGAATTCAACCGGGCTATACATTCTACACCTCTCACTCGTCAAGCCGCATAGATCGCATCTACGTTACCCGCTCCCTTGCTGATGGCACACGTCATACGTAAGTCTGGCCCTTGGGCTTTTCAGACCATGATGCGTACCTCTGTGACGTCACTCTCGCCCGACAGCGAGTGTGGCATAGTCGTGGTCTGTGGAAACTCAATGTCGCTCACCTGACCTCCTCAGACTGTCGCCGTATGGTCGAAGAAGCGTGGGCACGCTGTCACCATCGTCGAGAAGCCTATTACTCCACCTGATCATGGTGGCTCACCTGTGCAAAGCCGACCCTCAGGAAGACTCTGATGAGTGATGGGAAAGAATTAAAGGCGTGGCAAACTCATACCCTGCACTTCTATTACACCATACTACGTGACTGTACGACGATGCCTTTCTCGCCAGCCCGGCAGTCGATGGTCCATCGCACGAAGGCGTATATCTCCTTGATCATGAGGCGTCACTTGGAAGGCACTGTAGTCCGTTCTCGAGCTTCTAATCGAATCCCTCAAGAACGTCCGTCGATGTACCACCTCCTTCAGGAACGACAACGACGACGACGAGCTCTGATCCAAATCCTCACTGATGTGGAAGGGCGCCGGCACGACACCCAACAAAGCATCGGTCGTACTCTCCATGCTCATTTTGCCGGGCTATACGCAGCCGTACCGCATTCTGTAGCACTGATCACAGAAGTCGCTCAGCTTACTACGAACACTCTTCCGGAGGATGCAGTGCATGACCTCCAAGACGACGTAACCACAGATGAAGTGGTAGATGCTATCAAGGCGGGTTCCGATAACAGATCTCCTGGACCTGACGGTATACCCATGGAATTTTATAAAAGTTTTCATTATTTGTTGGCCTCCACGTGGACGGCAATCGCACAAGAGCTGATGTCACCGATGACAGTGGTCCCGAGTGCCTTTCTAGAAGGCATTATTATCCCCGTACATAAATCGCGCGGGTTATCGAGGGTCCTGGACTATCGACCAATTACTTTGCTCAACAGCGACATGAAAATATTCACACGGCTACTGGCATCGTGACTCAAGAAGGTCGCACGTTACGTCACATCCTGTGACCAGACTTCCCTAGGAGGCGACAACAACATCCGTACGGCCCTTTGCCACAGAGACATGATAGCATTAGCGCATTATCAGCGTCTCCCTGGCGCCTTGGCTTCACTGGACTTTAGCCAGGCTTTCGATCGTGTTGACCGCTTCTATTTACGGATAGTTCTTCAGCATATGGGTTTTCCTGGCGGTATTGTCACAGTGGTTATGCGCCTGTTGAGTTGTGCAACCTCTAAAATCATGTACAATGGTCGCCTAACACCGCCCCTGGTCATCGCACGATCTGTGCGGCAAGGCTGCCCTCTTTCCACGATTTTGTAAGCTTTCGCCTTGGAACCCCTGCTCCAGGGCATGCGCCAACGTTTGGAAGGTATGGCTGTGCACGGCCACCGTTTTTGTTGTACAGCCTACGCAGACGACATAGTACTATATCTGCGCAGTGAAGATGAAGTACGAGCAGCACTGACATGAGTGGCGACTTACGGCGAAGCGTCGGGGAGCTGCCTCAACGTGTCAAAATCTAAGGTCCTGCTCATTGGTGAGGGCTTGCCGGAGAGTTGCGCTGCCCCCCTTAGTGTCGCCGCCACCACACGGTGTCTTGGATTTGATTTCACAGCAGACCTGCGCCGCTCAGCGACTATCAACTGTAGACGCTTGCTACAGTGAATCAGAGTAAATCTCGCAGATCACCGGCTACGAGCTCTCGACGTTATCCAACGCGCGCAATACGTGAACATGTATCATGCTTCCCGTATACCACACATGGCTCAAGTACTACCAGTCCCAAATCTCCTGGCCCGACGACTGTCGATGGCTTTCGGCTCCTTCGTCAGCTCGGGGATGTTATTCAAGGTGCAATAAGAATCCCTTGCTGTGCCACGAGATCGTGGCGGGGTGGGCCATCCACGTGCCGACTCGTGTCAAGGCCCTATACGGCAGCTCCCAACTAAAACTTTGGCATCGTTACCCGCAGAGCCTTACTAGGCTCCTGCTTCACAACTTTGCGCGGGCCTCCTTGTCCGCCCCAGTACTGGTATCGACCATTCCAACCCCCTTTTATTACATCCAACGATTTTTCCTGGAGTTCAGTTATATCTAAAGGTCCTTACCACTTACACGTTTGTACCTCACGAAAACAGTCTCAGAATTGTTACAACAGTGCCGCCCGTCCCACCCCATCGAACGTAAGTATCCACAGTACGTGTGGCGACACATATGGAAGGCAATCCATGCGCGTTTTCTTGAATCAGACGTTCAATCAGCGTGGTACATCACCGTGAATGGCAAACAAGTTAACCGAGATCGTCTGCACCGCATCCATCTCGCCGATTCATCCCTCTGCACCCACTGTGGAGTGGATGACACGGATGTCCACCGGTTCCACTGTGGCACAGCGTTCGACGTCTGGACACTTGTACGGCGAATTCTGGCGTTTCTTACTCGCCAGACACCGGCTCAGATCGACGTCCACATGCTTTTGTACCCCGATAAGACTTTCTATCCCTCCGCCAAAACTCACTCTGTGAATTGGATCGGTGGCCACACGATCCGCTGTCATTTTACTTCTGGCGACAAGTCTACGCTAGGATATTGGACTTATCTCAACGAACGACACTGCGCCCTGATACGCAACCCACGCTATAAGCAAATATTTTTCCAATTTCTTACGGAGCACTGTCGATGACCACCTAGTAGTTGGAACGTCCAAGCCCTGAGAAGCTGAAAACTGTATAAACCGAACCGAACTGAATAGATCTGCTACCCAGAACCCACGCCTACGCCATGAGAAGACACGTTTGGACGAGCTGGCATGCTGTAGGCGGAGACACTTCAGGAGCTCCTGTAAGAACTGGTCTTTAACTACAAGTCGCACGACAACTTTAATTAAAAAAAAACTTTTCCTCATTTATTCCTCATTATTTGTTCTTAAAGGAAAAAGAAATTTGATTTGGCTTTGAGAAACTCTTTTTTTTCCGAAAGATTGCTTCTTCGCCAACAAGACGAAGGAGACTCATTTTTGTTTACTGGAAGAGAAACCAGTATAATTGGAGTCTTTGTTTTCTTTTGAAAAAAAAAACCATAAAAACTTTTCCTTATTTATTCCTCATAAATTTGTTCTTAAAGTAAAAAGAAATTTGAGTTTCGCTTTGAGAAAAAAATAAATAAATAAATAAAAATAAAAAAAAATTTGTTTTTGTTCCAAAAGATTGCTTCTTCGCCAACTAGACGAAGGAGACTCATTTTGTTTACTGGAAGGAAAGAAAAAAAATGGGTTAGCTAAAAAAATAAAAAAATAAAAAACGGGGGGGAGCGTCTTTGATTCATAACCAAAACGTCTTCGGTCCCGGGTTCGATCGCCGCCACTGCCTAAATTTTGGTAAGTAATCAGCATTGGCGGCCGAAGGCTTCCGGCATAAGAAGTCAGCCTCATTGTGACAACGGCCTTGTCAAAGAGGGCGGAGGAGCGGATAGAGGTTCAGGGCACTCTCTTGTCCTAGGGGTGGGAAACTGCCCCTAAAGGCGGAAGAATCAGCAATGATCAACGACATGAGGATGCAGAAGGCAATGGAAACCACTGCATTAAAGACACGTAACGTGTAACCACAGGACATGTGGCCTGTAATTGAAGAAGTGTCATGATGATCTCTCCATTGGCAAAAGATTCCGGAATAGTCCCCCATTCGGATCTCCGGGAGGGGACTGCCAAGAGGGAGGTTACCATGAGAAAAAGATTGAATAATCAACGAAAGGATAACGTTCTACGAGTCGGAACGTGGAATGTCAGAAGCTTGAACTTGGTAGGGAAACTAGAAAATCTGAAAAGGGAAATGCAAAGGCTCAATCTAGATATAGTAGGGGACAGTGAAGTGAAATGAAAGGAAGACAAGGATATCTGGTCAGATGAGTATCGGGTAATATCAACAGCAGCAGAAAATGGTATAACAGGTGTATGATTCGTTATGAATAGGAAGGTAGGGCAGAGGGTGAGTTACTGTGAACAGTTCAGTGACCGGTTTGTTCTAATCAGAATACACAGCAGACCAACACCGGCAACGACAGTTCAGGTATACATGCCGACGTCGCAAGCTGAAGATAAACGGATAGAGAAAGTGTATGAGGATATTGAAAGGGTAATGCAGTATGTAAAGGGGGACGAAAATCTAATAGTCATGGGCGACTCGAATGCAGTTGTAGGGGAAGGAGTAGAAGAAAAGGTTACAGGAGAATATAGGCTTGGGACGAGGAATGAAAGAGGAGAAAGACTAATTGAGTTCTGTAACAAGTTTCAGCTAGTAATAGCGAATACCCTGTTCAAGAATCACAAGAGGTGGAGGTATACTTGGAAAAGGCCGGGGGATACGGGAAGATTTCAATTAGATTACATCAAGGTCAGATAGAGATTCCGAAATCAGATACTGGATTTTAAGGCGTACCCAGGATATAGACTCAGATCTCAATATAGTAGTGATGAAGAAAAGGCTGAAGTTCAAGACATTAGTCAGGAGGAATCAATACGCAAAGAAGTGGGATTCGGAAGTACTAAGGAATGACGAGATACGTTTGAAGTTCTCTAACGCTATAGATACAGCAATAAGGAATAGCGCAGTAGGCAGTACAGTTGAAGAGGAATGGACATCTCTAAAAAGGGCCATCACAGAAGTTGGGAAGGAAAACATAGGTACAAAGAAGGTAGCTGCGAAGAAACCATGGGTAACAGAAGAAATACTTCAAATGTTTCAAATGGCTCTGAGCACTATGGGACTCAACTGCTGAGGTCATTAGTCCCCTAGAACTTAGAACTAGTTAAACCTAACTAACCTAAGGACATCACAAACATCCATGCCCGAGGCAGGATTCGAACCTGCGACCGTAGCGGTCTTGCGGTTCCAGACTGCAGCGCCTTTAACCGCACGGCCACTTCGGCCGGCTAGAAATACTTCAGTTGATTGATGAACATGTTCCGAAAAAACTGGAATACAGACATACAAGTCGCTGAGGAATGAAATAAATTGGAAGTGCAGGGAAGCTAAGACGAAATGGCTACAGGATAAATGTGAAGACATCGAATAAGATGTGATTGTCGGAAGGACAGACTCAGCATACAGGAAAGTCGAAACAACCTTTGGTGACATTAAAAGCAACGGTGGTAACATTAAGAGTGCAACGGGAATTCCACTGTTAAATGCAGAGGAGAGAGCAGATAGGTGGAAAGAATACATTTAAAGCCTCTATGAAGTTGATGATTTGTCTGATGTGTTAGAAGAAGAAACAGGAGTCGATTTAGAAGAGATAGGGGATCCAGTTTTAGAATCGGAATTTAAAAGAGCTTTGGAGGACTTACGGTCAAATAAGGTAGAAGGGATAGATAACATTCCATCAGAATCTCTAAAATCATTGGGGGAAGTGGCAACAAAAGATTATTCACGTTGGTGAGTCTGGCAACATACCATCTGACTTTCGGAAAAGCCTCATCCACACAATTCCGAAGACGGCAAGAGCTGACAAGTGCGAGAAATATCGCACAATCAGCTTAACATCTCATGCATCGAAACTGCTTACGAGAATAATATACAGAAGAATGGAAAAGAAAATTGAGAATGCGCTAGGTGACGATCAGTTTGGCTTTAGGAAAAGTAAAGGGACGAGAGAGGTAATTCTGACGTTACGGCAAATAATGGAAGCAAGGCTACAGAAAAATCAAGACACTTTCATAGGATTTGTCGACCTGGAAAAACCATTCGACAATATAAAATAGTGCAAGCTGTTCGAGATTCTGAAAAAAGTAGGGGTAAGCTATAAGGAGAGACGGGTCATATAAAATATGTACGACAACCAAGAGGGAATAATAAGAGTGGACGATCAAGAACGAAGTGTTCGTATTAAGAAGGGTGTAAGACAAGGCTGTAACCTATCGCCCCTACTCTTTAATCTGTACATAGAGGAAGCAATGATGGAAATAAAAGAAATGTTCAGGAGTGGAATTAAAATACAAGGTGAAAGGATATCATTTATACGATTCGCTGATGACATTGCTATCCTGAGTGAAAGTGAATAAGAATTAAATGATCTGCTGAACGGAATGAACAATCTAATGAGTACACAGTATGCTTTGAGAGTAAATCGGAGAAAGACGAAGGTAATGAGAAGTAGTAGAAAAGAGAACAGCGAGACACTTAACATCAAGATTGATGGACACGAAGTCAATGAAGTTAAGGAATTCTGCTACCTAGGCAGTAAAATAACCAATGACGGACGGAGCAAGGAGGACACCAAACGCAGACTCGCTATAGCAAAAAAGGCATTTCTGGCCAAGAGAAGTCTACTAATATCAAATACCGGCCTTAGTTAGAGGAAGAAATTTCTGAGGAAGTAAGTCTGGAGTACAGCATTGTATGGTAGTGAAACATGGACTGTGGGATTACCGGAACAGAAGAGAATCGAAGCATTTGAGATGTGGTGCTATAGACGAATGTTGAAAATTAATTGGACTGATAAGGTAAGGAATGAGGAGGTTCTACGCAGAATCGGAGGAAAGGAATATTTGGAAAACACTGATAAGGAGAAGGGACAGAATGATAGGACATCTGATAAGACATGAGGGAATAACTTCCATAGTACTAGAGGGAGCTGTAGAGGGCAAAAACTGTAGAGGAAGACAGAAATTGGAATTCGTCAAGCAAATAATTGGGGACGTAGGTTGCAAGTGCTACTCTGAGATGAAGAGGTTAGCACAGTAAAGGAATTCGCGGCGGGCCGCATCAAACCAGTCAGTAGACCGATGACAAAAAAAAAAAAAAAAAAAAAAGGTAGTAAATCAGAACCACTCGTATCACTCGTGGGCAGAAGAAATTGTATATCTTCGTACTATGACTCATAGACTGCACAAATTACCACTGGAAAAAGAAAAAGGTGAACATCCGACAAAATAGCTCACTTTTTGAGATATATGGCACGTAAATCGGAACCCGTTTCACAGTCTGGAGCATATAAGAGTAATCATAAGTATTGCTGCAATGTTTATATTGTGCAGATGGGAATAACGGTTAGCACTCGGTATGGAGAGCATACGACGCATGTGAAACATCAAGGAATGACCTGTGTTTCGAAAGTAAATCAAGATTTCCTTGTGCTGATTTATATTTCCACAGAATTACAGTTCTTAATAGAATGTTTAGAACAGTAGTTCTTGTTTCGTCTTGATGTTTCGGAAGTAAACGCTATAATTCTTCAGTATGACTTACGAGTGCGAATTGCCATCCATTTTCATTTGCTTCCAAATCTGACAAATGATATTCTCCCAGGCAGATAACTTATCACCCTTCGATCGTAAAATGATGCTGTGAATTGCGGCATCAAATTTGACAAACCTCTCCGCACAACTGAGCTGGTAACTACCTTCAACAACCAGAAGACCTTGAATGTACCCAACTTTAAATTTTACTTGAGTTCTCCAGTATCTATTTCGTTTTCTCACCTTTTTCATGATCGATTTAGAGAATGTCTCAATAATGTCAGGAGCAACATTTTCGAAACAAGTAGATTCTCTCCTCATTTTTCACATAATCCTGTGAAGCGTCCTCCCCGTAAAATAAAGAGTTAGTTTTAACGTACAATTTTCAAACTGATGACAGATAAATGTGGAATTCATTTTCCAATGTACCCATTCTAATATAACAATCCTAAAAACATATCCTGCACTTTTTTATGAAAACCCGTATTGTTACACGTCTAAAACCGACAATGGCACACGTCACCAAAAACATGTTTACCGACCATTTTTAATCGTCTCAATAAACGTTTGTATACATTTTTCTTCATCGAGTCAGATCTATTGCCGTCGATAAAACTTTAAACACAAATAAAACATTCAGAGGTGACGCTGACATCCACTCACGAACGTTACTAAATAATGGCCAGTTGACGACTGGGGCCTGCTCTACTGCCAAATTTAGCAGTGGTCAATAAGAGATCCGGTACAAAGAACACATTTTCGACAGCGGAGCACAAAATTCGAAGAATTATTTACTAATAAATAGATTAAACACGAACAGCGAATAATGGAAAAATAGTCAATGAGTGGAAAATAAAAAAAATTGAGTGTCATTAACCATGTAGTTGTTGTTGTGGTCTTCAGTCCTGAGACTGGTTTGATGCAGCTCTCCATGCTACCCTATCCTGTGCTACCTTCTTCATCTCCCAGTACTTACTGCAACCCACATTCTTCTGAATCTGATTAGTGTATTCATCGCTTGGTCTCCCTC
Organism: Schistocerca piceifrons; assembly: GCF_021461385.2. Lineage (NCBI taxonomy): Eukaryota > Metazoa > Arthropoda > Insecta > Orthoptera > Acrididae > Schistocerca > Schistocerca piceifrons. The sequence goes on from NC_060144.1 coordinate 244,509,603, forward strand.
TACGATTTTGACCCTCCACGCTGCCCTCCAATGCTAAATTTGTGATCCCTTGACGCCTCAGAACATGTCCTACTAACCGGTCCCTTCTTTTTGTCAAGTTGTGCCACGTACTCCTCCTCTCCCCAATTGTATTCAATTCTTCATCATTAGTTATGTGATCTACCCATCTAATCTTCAGCATTCTTCTGTAGCACCAAATTGCGAAAGCTTCTATTCTCTTCTTATCCAAACTAGTTATCGTCCATGTTTCACTTCCATACATGGCTACACTCCATACAAATACTTTCAGAAACGACTTCCTGTCACTTAAATCTATACTCGATGTTAACAAATTTCTTTCCTTCAGAAACGCTTTCCTTGCCTTTGCCAGTCTACATTTTTCGAACATCATCAGTTATTTTGCTCCCCAAATAGCAAAACTTCTTTACTACTTTAAGAGTCTCATTTCCTAATCTAATTCCCTCAGCATCACCCGACTTAGTTGGACTACATTCCATTATCCTCGTTTTGCTTTGTTGATGTTCATCTTATGTCCACCCTTCAAGACACTGCCGCCCGGTGTGGCCGAGCCGTTCTAGGCACTTCAGTCTGGAGCCGCGCGACCGCTACGGTCGCAGATTCGAATCCTGCCTCGGGCATGGGGGTGTGTGATGTCCTTAGGTTAGTTAGGTTTAAATAGTTCTAAGTTCTAGGGGACTGATGACCTCAGATGTTAAGTACCATAGTGCTCAGAGCCAAGTCCTTTGCTGTCTCTGATAGAATTATAATGTCATTGGTGAACCTCAAAGTTTTTATTTCTTCTCCATGTATTTTAATACCTACTCCGAAATTTTCTTATGTTTCCATTACTCCTTGCTCAATATACAAATTTTATAACATCGGGGAGAGGCTATGACGCTGTCTCTCTCTTTCACGCCGTTCGACTCTTATAACTGCCATCTGGTCTCTGTACAAATTGTAAATAGCCTTTCGCTCCCTGTATTATACCCGTGAAACCTTTAGAATTTGAAAGAGAGTATTCCAATCAACATTGTCAAAAGCTTTCTCTAAGTCTACAAATGCTAGAAACGTAGGTTTGCCTTTCCTTAATCTTTCTTCTAAGATACGTCATAAGGTCAGTATTGCCTCACTTGTTCCAATATTTCTATTGAATCCAAACTGATCTTCCCCGAGGTTTTTCCACTCGCCTGTAAGGAATTCGCGTTAGTATTTTGCAGCTGTGACTTATTAAACTGATAGTTCGGTAATTTACACATCTGTTAACACCTGCTTTCTTTGGGATTGGAATTATTATATTCTTCTTGAAGTCTGAGGGTATTTCGCCTGTCTCATACATTTTGCTCACCAGATGGTAGAGTTGTGTCAGGACCGGCTCTCCAAAGGTCATCAGTAGTTCTAATGGAATGTTGTCTACTCCCGGTGCCTTGTTTCGACTCAGGTCTTTCAGTGCTCTGTCAAACTCTTCACGCAGTATCGTATCTCCCATTTCATCTTCATCTACATCCTCTTCCTTTTCCATAATATTGTCCTCAAGTACATCGATCTTGTATAGACCCTCTATATACTCCTTCCACCATACGGCTTTCCCTTCATTGCTTAGAACTGGGTTTGCATCTGAGCTCTTGATATTCATACAAGTGGTTCTCTTTTCTCCAAAGGTCTCTCTAATCCTTCTGCAGGCGGTATCTATCTTACCCCTAATGTGATAACCCTCTACATCCTTGCATTTGTCCTCTAGCCATCCCTGCTTAGCCATTTTGCATTTCTTATCGATCTCATTTTTGAGACGTCTGTAATCCTTTTTGCCTGCTTCATTTACTGCATTTTTATATTTTCTCCTTTCATCAATTAAGTTCAATATTTCTTCTGTTACCCAAGGAGTTCTACTAGCCCTCGTCTTTTTACCTACTTTATTCTCAGCTGTCTTCACTACCTCATCCCTCAGAGCTACCCATTTTTCTTCTACTATATTTCTTTCCCCCATTCCGGTCAATTGTTCCCTTATGCTCTCCCTGAAACTCTGTAGAACCTCTGGTTCTTTTAGTTTATCTAGGTCCCACCTCCTTAAATTCCACCTTTTTGCAGTTTCTTCAGTTTTAATCTACAGTTAATAACCAATAGATTGTGGTCAGAGTCCACATCTGCCCCTGGAAATGTCTTACAAATTAAAACCTGGATCCTAAATCTCTCTGTTACCCTTACATAATCTTTCTGATACCTTCTAGTAACTCCTGGATTCTTCCATGTATACAGCCTTCTTTCATGATTCTTGAACCAAGTGTTAGCTATGATTAAGTTATGCTCTTTTCAAAACTCTACCAGGCGGCTTCCTCTTTCATTTATTAGCCCCAATCCATAGTCACCTACTATGTTTCCTTCTCTCCCTTTTCCTACACTCGAATTCCAGTCACCCATGACTATTAAATTTTCTTATCTCTTCACTACCTGAATAATTCCTTTTATCTCATCATACATTTCTTCAATTTCTTCATCATCTGGAGAACTAGTTGGCATATAAACTTGTACTATTGTAGATTTGATTTTGTGTTTATAACCCTGTATTCGTCAGACCAAAAGTCTTGTTCCTCCTGCCATCGAACTTCACTAAATCCCACTATATCTAACTTTAACCTATCCATTTCCCTTTTTAAATTTTCTAATCTACCTGCCCGGTTAAGGGATCTGACATTCCACGCTCCGATCCGTAGAACGCCAGTTTTCTTTTTCCTGATAACGACGTCCTCTTGAGTAGTCCCCGCCCGGAGATTCGAATGGGGGACTATTTTACCTCCGGAATATTTTACCCAAGAGGACGCCATCATCATTTATCCATACAGTAAAGCTGCATGCCCTCGGGAAAAATTACGGCCGTAGTTTCCCCTTGCTTTCAGCCCTTTCGCAGGATCAGCACAGCAAGGCTGTTTTGGTTAATGTTGCAAGGCCAGGTCAGTCAATCATCCAGACTGTTGCCCCTGCTACTACTGAAAAAGCTGCTGCCCCCCTTCAGGAACCACACGTTTGTCAGGCCTCTCAACTGATAACCCTCCGTTGTGGTTGCACCTACGGAACGGCCATCTGTATCGCTGAGGCACGCAAGCCTCCCCACCAACGGTAAACTCTATGGTTCATGTTGAAGTTACTAACCATGCGATTTCTATAAAACTGATTTGTGCTGTTAATTACTAACCAACTAGGTTTCTCGACACCTTCTTTAATGTAACGAGACACGTTTTACAAATTTAAATGCTCTACAACTTTTCTTCTAGAAGTTACTTCGTCAAATTTGCGAATTCTCTGATGTTGCACATTTTATGCAGACGACAAAAGTGTTCATCGAAAGGCTAAAAACTAGCGTTTTCTGATGTAGCGTGGATAACAATGTCTCTTGAAAGCGAATTATAGCTACATTCCCATGTGGTACTTACTTTTAGTAATGAGACTGAAATTAAATTAATACTGTTGATCGCGAAGGTTGGCAGGGACCTCAAACAGAACGCAAACGGTGTAACGACTTCCGACTTCTATTAACAATATCTATCACAAAAAGGGGGAGAAACCGCGAAAAAGCTTTTACAAGCTAAAGTTGCAATGTGTCGGTCTGTGTATTGGCAAACATCGGTAAATATCGTGCAATAGCCGCCACTGACAGCGTTAGCGGTCTAGTGTTGTTTCAACATCCTTAACTGAATGGTATATCCATTACTCATTAGAACATAGACGTTCCCATTCTGTGCTTTGGCAAAACCCTACAAGTTTCGTCCGTCATTTCTAACATCGCGATGAGAGGGACGACATAGTGCCTAATGCACTAGACGCGCATTCGGGAGACCAAAGTTCAACTCCAGAACGAGCCATCCAGGTAAGTGTTTTCCGTGCTTTTCCAGTTCACTACTGGCGACTGCCGACATAGTTCTTTAAAAAGGCCACTTCGCTTCCTTCCTCTCCCATAATAAAATAATCCGAGCAAAACTCCGTCTCTAATGATAGTTGTTGAAGCTACGTAAAACAGTAAACTTCCAGTACAGCACATGATCAGGCAAGATGGAAATTCTTTCCCATGTGCTTCTCCTCTCGTCGTGACGATCACTGTGCTGTTCCCTGTTCACAAACTGATTATTCGTTAAGATTTACTACAAAAAAATTTTATTGTCTTGGTCGTATATACATAAGGAAACTAAAATATGATGACTAGCAGGTTGACTTGTAAGTAACAACCATCTTCAAATTGTGATCATATTAAATGCAGACTGAACAAAAACATGTAAAGTAATAATCGTCATCCAGTAACATTCATTTGTGCAGAAACTGATACGAATAAGAAGTTTTGTGCTAACAGTAACTACAATACTGAGCCTGGACTGTAGACCATACTGGTAAGAGAGTCAGATTGAGCAAACTGCCTGTATCAGTACGGATCACATTGTATAAAATGAAAGTTCGGCGAAAAATCTTCATATAATAGCTAGTTAATGACAGATGTGATTTACACTGTTACAGAAAGAAAGGGAGCAAACTGACTGTACCAGTACGGATCACATCGTATAAAATGAAAGTTCAGCGAAAAATCTTCATATAATAGCTAGTTAATGACAGATGTGATTTACACTGTTACAGAAAGTTTAATCAACCTGACGGGTACGGTATACAGCCACGCACAGTCTCGTTATTACTGTTAAAAGCAAATTTTTTGTTAATATTACTTTCAACACAAATGCATGTCAGTGCATGATGACGTCTAGTTCGTTTCCAGTCTGCTTTTAATATGATCGTCATCTGAAGACGGTTGTTACTTATAAACGAAAGTAAGTAGTAAACAAAATTGAATTTCATTATGTAAAAGCGAGCTAGACATTAAAACGTATGAGTAATTCCTTTTTCATTTTAACACATTACATATAGATAGCTGTCTTCATTCACGGCAGCATACTTACAGATGCCAGGTGGCAACACTAGCAGTGGACGGTATACAGAGTGTGTCGGGGAGCGGGTCAACAGTGCAGTCGCCGCCGGAATGTTGAAACGAAACGAATTACCTTAAGTCCAAATGGGTATGATCATTGGCTCTCGGTCCAAGCAAGGAAGAATTTCCGAAACGTAAAGTTTGTGAGATGTTAGCGTGCCGCCATGTTTTAAATATACCGTGATTGGCAAAATTGCGCTATCGAAAACCGGCACTGAGGTAACTTTGGAACACCGCGGGCCGCAGGTGACAGGTCGGAGAGGCTACGGGTGGGTGGGAGGGAGGGGTGGGGCTGCGGAGAGGACTTAAGGGTGATGAGACGTTCAACTGTTAAACAACTGACCATCCAGACCGGCCAAGGGGCTACCAACAGTCTCCTCAATGACCATTCAGAGTACATTACTGGCGTAGGGGGCTTCCGCAGCGGGCGCCTGGTTCATGCACCCATGCAGATTGCTGTTCAACGGCGACGAGCATGGAATATGCAGGCCAATACCGCAGCTGGACGTCAACTGCGTACGGAGGCCTTTAGATGAATCATATTTTATGTTGTACTAGACAGATGGCCTATAGCATGTAGTGCGTGGAACGTCTGAAAGCCAATTCTCAGCAACTAGGAGGGAGCTCTATGGTGTAGGGAATGTTTTCGTGGCATTCCCTGGGTAAGTCGTCATTCTGAAGGGCACACTGAATCAATACACGTATGCATCTATCCTTCAGGACCATGTCCACCTCTGCATGAGGTTTGTGTTTCCTCAGCACGTTGGCATCTACCAACAGGACAATCGACATGTCACACACATCACAGCATGTTTGGGTGAAGCTAAGAGCAGCAGTATTTTACTGTAATCCCCTGGCCACCAAACTCTCTGGATTTAACCCCAATCGGGAATCTGTGGGACCATTTTCAACAGGCTGTTCGTTCCACGGATTTTCAGCCGAGAAACATAGTGCAGCACTGGAGTCGAAATGACTCCACAACCATCTCGGTACCTTACAGAACTTCACTGACTGTCTTTTCGTATATATCATGCTGCTAAAGGTGATTATTCAGGCATTTGACACATTAATGTGACTGAATGGTTTACATATTCACAATATTACGAAGTCCATTTGTTGAACCCCCCCCCCCGCCACCAAATTAAATTCTGCCTACGCCAATGGTCACGTCCAAACACGATGACTTATTTATACCATTGCTCGTCATCCATTTTACTACCTTGATTTGATAGAAACAACCGACTGGGATGTGCATAACACTCCACTGCCTATGTGTACCGCTCAACAGCGAGGTGCATTATACACTTCCTTCCGTCGGTGGTCCTCTGTGAATTGCTACACCGCTAGTATAGGCGATTGTTTTTGAGCTGAAAGTGTGGAGAGTATATAGTATGTGGCCGTAGTATGTACAGAAGGCTCGTGGTTGGTTCAACCAGCAATCGCTCGCACCTGTTGTAGTCACGTGACAACTACCTTGTTATATATTTACTAACAAAGACAGCTTTTACTTTTTTTAGCAGTGCGTTCCACACGAAGGTGCACTTATCAAGTATATCTGTATTTTTACCAACAGATTACAAATCTGTGTAAAACATAATATGAAACACATACACACAAACAAACACACCCACACACATATACAGACACACACACACACACACACACACACACACATATATATATATATATATATATATATATATATATATATGTGTGTGTGTGTGTGTGTGTGTGTGTGTGTGTGTGTGTGTGTGTGTGTGTGTGTGCGCACCTAAAACTTGCACCGCAGAAATTGCGGAAATGGAAAATGCTGTTGATGTGCAGTTTTCACAAAATGAATTGGTAGTCAGGGCTTGTATTGTTAGCTAATCGCATCCGCCTGCTACGTTCGCAGGCTGGAATCCTACGTGTGTGTGTGTGTGTGTGTGTGTGTATGTGTGTGTGTGTGTATGGTTTGAGGTTTTCGGGCGCTAAACAGCGTGGTCATTAGCACCCAAACGCATAGAAACAGTTACACATGCGGTGAAGGGACGAAGACGGACAGCGAACAAGGAGAACGGCTAAAAGACACAGACCTGACGCAGTTCCAAATCCTCACATACAGAGGCAAAACAAGAGGAGAAGAAATGCACTAAAAAGGCAAGGAAACACAAGGAAAAGAGAACAGAAATCGAAGTGAAACAAGTAGGTTATCGTGACTGGCGGACCTCTTACCAAAAACCTGGGTGAGCCAATCACCCAGCAGCACATTAAAATCCTCTCCCTAAAATCCGAGGCAACAAATTGGACAGGATACAAAACCGTAAGACCCTAACCACGGTCGTTGCGTCGTCTCGAAAAATAGAGGGCAAATCCGGTGGCAAAGAAACCACCGCCCTCTGGTCAGAGAATATAAGACAGTCAAGTAAAATTTGGCGGACAGTAATCTGGACGCCACAAGCACTGCAGATTGGGGGGTCCTCCCGCCGGAGTAAAAAACCATGCCCGATGCGGAGGCGAGTGAGGAGAACCTCATCCCGCCTGCATGACTGGTAGGACGTACGCCATGGCCGCGTGGTGGCCTTGACCAGACGCAGTTTTTCACCGACTGCCACCCACTCCTCTTCCCATTGACGCACAACACGAAAACGCAAAAGGGAGGTAACAGCATGGAGGGGTGCGGCACATTCAACAACTTGAGGGAGGGAACATGCATCTTTGGCAGCCACATTTTTTAGTTCCTTTCCCTTAATACCCACGTGCCCCGGCACCCAGCAGAAAGAAACCTCTTTCCCCAGCCGTTGCAGGTGGAGTAGGGCATCATGGATGTTCTGGACGACCGTATCCGCTGGGTACAAGTGTTGCATGGTCTGAAGTGTACTCAGGGAGTCAGAACAGATGAGAAACTTAAGACTGGGAACACATCTCATGTGCTCCAATGCCCGCAAGATCGCAGACAATTCGGCATCAAAGATAGTAAACGCCGCAGGAAGCCGTAACTTGACGACTCGATCAGGGAAAACAACAGCACAACCAACAGACTCTCCCTGTTTAGAGCCATCCGTAAATTCCGGTGCATGATCGGGATGCTGGTTTAAAATATAGTGAAATAAGGAGGTAAAAACAAACGCAGGAATGCAGGTCCTCCGGTACTCTGACAAGTCTAAGAGGACGCTGGGCCTCTGGAGCAACCAGGGAGGCAGGCGGGTACAACCCTGGAGTTGGGGTGCCACACGCTCCACACCAAGGGACTCAAGCAAATGCTTGGCACGAATCCCAAATGGTCTCGATGCCCTGGGACGACTGGAAAAGAGACGTTCCATAGGCTGTCGGGCAACGGTAGGGTACGCAGGGGAGGTATGACATGCAAGGGACTGACACACCCGTCGCACCATGAGGGGTTTCCGCCGGATAGCGAGTGGCAGTTACCCTGCCTCAGTACACAGGCTGGGGATGGGACTCGTACGGAAGGCACCAGTGGCCAGTCTGATACCCTCATGGTATGCTGCGTCAAGAATCTTCAGATACGAAGGCCTCGCTGACTCATACACGATGCATCCATAGTCAAGACGCGATCGGACGAAAGCCCTGTAAAACTGCAGCAGATCCGCCCGATCTGCTTCCCAGGACCGATGGCTCAGACACTTCAAAATATTCAGTGCCTTCAGGGCCCGCACCTTGAGGTCTTTCAGCTGCGGTAACCACGACAACTTGGAATCAAAAGTGAGGTCCAGGAACCTCACAGTGTCGCTAAAAGGAAGAATGGTGTCCCTCAGATGCAATTGAGAGGAGGTAAAAAGACGTTGAGAACGATTAAAATGAACACACACACATTTGTCTGCAGAAAAGGTAAAACCCGTCTTCGCAGTCCATGCCTCTAATCACTTTATCGTAAGCTGGAACTGCCGACTAGCAGTGACAGGACCGGAGGAAGAACAGACGACAGCAAAATCGTCCACAAACAAGGAGCACTGGGCAGGACTCCGGATAGTGGACGAGATACTGTTAATGGCGACGGCAAAGAGGGTTACACTTAAAACGCTTCCCTGAGGAACACCGTTCTCCGCACGTACAAATCAGATAGCACATTACCAACCCGATATCGAAAGAGGCGGTGGGAAAGAAAGGACCGAATGAAGTTGGGGAGATGGCCACGAAAGCCCCACTGAAGGAGTTGATTGAGGATAAGGCGGCTCCAAGTAGCGTCATACGCCTTGTTAATGTCAAAGAATACCCCTAGACAATGCTGGTTACGTAGGAAGGCCTGATGGATGGCCGCCTCAAGCAGGGTTAACTTGTCTATAGTTGAACGACATCTCCGAAAGCCACACTAAGAGTGGCTAATGAGCTGCCTGGTCTCGAGCAGCCAAACCACGCAATGGTTGACCATGCGTTCCAACGTCTTCCAAGCACAGCTCGTCAAAGCAATACTCCGATAACTACTGGGATGCGTTCGGTCCTTCCCAGGTTTGATGAGGGGAATCAAAATCGCCTACCTCCACGAGTCAGGTAACGTGCCGGATAACCATATCATATTAATACAATTCAGGAGAACTTCCCTGGATGGCAGCAACAAGTGCTGCAGCATGCTGTACCGGATTTGATCATGACCGGGTGCAGTATTATGAGCCACAGACAGCGCCGAATCCAGTTCCCACATTGTAAAGTGGCAGTTGTAGGGTTCAGAATTTGGAGACCGGAAGTCCATGCGACCTCTCTCGATGGCAGTGCGGTAGCAGCAGAAATCTGGATCACAGTTAATGGTGGCGGTAGATTCCGCAAAATGCATGGCCAGTGTCTGGGCAATGTCTCTTGGTGCCGTGAGGAGAGATCCCTGATGCAGCAATGCCATGACAGGTAGTTGGCTGCGTTTCCCGGAAATCCTCCAGATGTGGCTTCCCATACTTTCGTAGAACTAGTGGAGCGGGAGATGGAGTTCAAGAACGATTGCCATGACTGTCGTTTGCTCTCTTTAATCACTCGCCGCGCCTTGGCCCTTGCCACCCGAAAGGCCGCAAGACTGTCAGCTGAGGGACGGCCCTTGAAGCGGCGCAGAGCTGCACGGTGGGCTCGGATGGCTGAATGGCACTCAGTGGTCCACCAAGGGACATGACGCCTCTTGGGATGATCTGAGGACCGTGGGAACGACACTTCAGCAGCATGGGGGATCACGACTCTAACATGATCGACCCATTCGTGGACGCTGGCACGGTGTTCCAAAACAGCCAGATGGCTGAAAAGTGTCCAGTCAGCTCTGCAGAGGTGCCACCTGGGCCGCACTGGTAATGCCACAGCCTCATCCTGGAGGCGAATCCAAAGGGGAAAGTGGTCACTAGAATGAAGGTCAGCAGCAAACTCCCACAGACCAGAATCCACGAGTGCTGGAGAGCAAAAGGAAAGGTCAATAGCTGACGACGACCCAGAAGCAGTACAGAAATGAGTGAGAGCACCAGATTTGCGGATGCACAGTTCTTCGGACCTCATGAGGCTCTCCAGAATACGACCCCTGGGGCAAATAGTCGTAGAGCCCCATAAGACATTATGAGCATTGAAGTCCCCCAGAAGGAGAAATGGGCGGGGGAGTTGGCTAATAAGGTCTGTGAGAGCCTCAGAGTCTGTTGCATCTTAGGCGGTAAGTAAATGGAACAGATTGTGAGCCTCCGCCCCACAAGAAGATCAACTGCAACTGCTTGCAAGTCCGTAACGCGAGGGAGCTCAGATGAGTGGTGCATGTCACGGACAAAAACCGCAACACCACCCTTTGCTCTTTCCCCCATCAGTTCATCTTTTCGATATACGGTATATCCCCGTAAAGAAGGAGCATCAGTGGCCCGCAAATGTGTCACTTGGAGACATAAGCACAAGGGGCGCTCTCGTACAAGGAGTTGTAATTCGGCCACATGCGTCCTGAACCCATTCAGGTTCCACTGCAATATGGGAGCCAGTGATCAGGGTGGCTGAACTTTCACCCTGCCTCTGTGCTTTGGAGGACAGCCCATACTGGCTGGAGATTTATTCCTGGGGCGAGTTGATCGCCCCCAGTCGACATCAATGTCCATCAGCTGCGATGACAACCCAAGGGAGATGTGAGACAGTACGATCACCTCGTCATCGGACTGATCCTGACTAGTCTCCTCAGGTGGCAAAACTTTGGCCTTCGGCGTCTTTCTCTTGAGGGGCTTAGAATGCAGACCCTGTCAACAGTTGGAGCTTTACTAGCCTGGACAGAAGGCGCCATATGGGGAGGGGCAGGAAGTACCCCAATATCAGCCACCACGGCCTTGTCCGACGTTGTGGGGAGAGCTGCTGGTTGCAAAACAACCGCAGCAGCACAAGTGCACTGGCAAACGCAGGTATTAGTGCTCACACTAGCAACCGCCGTTTGTGTACCAACAGTGGCCAACTGTACCGGTTTCTTCAGAGCGGAAGCGAAAGATGTTGTAAACACAGGAGGCTGCATGTCCTTAAAGAGCTTCTTGGCTTCACCATAGGGGATGCGCTTAGATGTTTTGATCTCCTGCATCTTCCGTTCCTCGAGATAGATGGGGCAGACCCAGCTCCATACAGGGTGACTCCCAGAGCTATTCACGCACTTCACAGGCGATGAACAATCGTCTCCTTCATGGGCAGGCTGACCACATTTACCACAAGTGGCTATCCCATTGCACCGCAACGTAGTATGTCCAAAGCGCTGACATTTAAAACAGCGCATTGGGTTGGGGAAATATGACCGTACTGGCAAACGTAAGAAACCCGCTTTAACATGCTCTGGGAGTCTCGAACAACTGAACGTGAGAATAAACGAGTCGGATTTGACTCGGTCCTTCGTCAGCCCACTCAAATTTCAACTCGTCTTTGGGGATATCCACCAAGTCCCTACATGTCACAACACCCTTACTATAGTTCAAAGTAGAATGGAGCTCGGTCTCGATAGCGTACTCTCCGAGACAGGTTGCTTTCCGAAGAGAAGCGACTTGACGGGAACTAGAAGTCTCAACTAACAGAGTCCCATTGCGCAGTCGCTTCACAGATTTCAGTTTTGCTGCAAGTCCCTCAAGACCCTTGCGGATGTAAAAGGGAGAAACCCTTTCAAAGCTACCCTCCTTCCGTTTGACAATCAAAAACACATTCTGGTTATGAGCATGTGCTCTGTTACGACAGTCTGATAAATCTCTAGTAACACCAGGCGCTGGAGGACTCGCAGCACGAAGTCTCTTTCGATGGGGTGTGTTTGCCTACCAGTGGCCCACCCAATCCACTGGTAGGGGGAAACGTAGAGGTCGAAGGGTCCATTGCGGTCCCACGAGCAGCTAGGGAACTAAAGGTGGTCGCTGAAGCATGTCCGGGGGTTACGGTGACAGGAGACTGGCGGTGCTGACCAGTCCCCAGCTCAGGACCCCTGGGTCGCCAAGCCCGTAATCAGCAAATTAAGCTGCGCCCCTGGGGACTGGAATCCTACCTCGGCCATGGATGTATGTGGTGTCCTTAGGTTAGTTAGGTTAAAGTAGTTCTAAGTATAGGGGACTGATGACCTCAGATGTTTTAGTTAGGTTTAAGTAGTTCTAAGTATAGGGGACTGATGGCCTCAGATATTAAGTCCCACAGTGCTTAAAGCCATTTGACCCATTTTTGTTAGCCGATCAACAGATTGTAATATTAGTAAAAAGCGTATTTTTTGTGCAAACATACACCTTTTAAATGGAACAATACCTATTGACATTAACAGAATAAAAGTTGTTTTTGTTGTTGTGGTCTTCAGTCCTGAGACTGGTTTGATGCAGCTCTCCATGCTACTCTATCCTGTGCAAGCTTCTTCATCTCCCAGTACCTACTGCAACCTACATCCTTCTGAATCTGCTTAGTGTATTCATCTCTTGGTCTCCCTCTACGATTTTTACCCTCCACGCTGCCCTCCAATGCTAAATTTGTGATCCCTTGATGCCTCAAAACATGTCCTACCAACCGATCCCTTCTTCTAGTCAAGTTGTGCCACAAACTTCTCTTCTCCCCAATCCTATTCAATACCGCCTCATTAGTTACGTGATCTACCCACCTTATCTTCAGCATTCTTCTGTAGCACCACATTTCGAAAGCTTCTATTTTCTTCTTGTCCAAACTGGTTATCGTCCATGTTTCACTTCCATACATGGCTACACTCCATACAAATACTTTCAGAAACGACTTCCTGACACTTAAATCTATACTCGATGTTAACAAATTTCTCTTCTTCAGAAATGATTTCCTTGCCATTGCCAGTCTACATTTTATAACCTCTCTACTTCGACCATCATCAGTTATTTTACTCCCTAAATAGCAAAACTCCTTTACTACTTTAAGTGTCTCATTTCCTAATCTAATCCCCTCAGCATCACCCGATTTAATTTGACTACATTCCATTATCCTCGTTTTGCTTTTGTTGATGTTCACCTTATATCCTCCTTTCAAGACACTGTCCATTCCGTTCAACTGCTCTTCCAAGTCCTTTGCTGTCTCTGACAGAATTACAATGTCATCGGCGAACCTCAAAGTTTTTACTTCTTCTCCATGAATTTTAATACCTACTCCGAATTTTTGTTTTGTTTCCTTTACTGCTTGCTCAATATACAGATTGAATAACATCGGGGAGAGGCTACAACCCTGTCTCACTCCTTTCCCAACCACTGCTTCCCTTTCATGCCCCTCGACTCTTAAAACTGCCATCTGGTTTCTGTACAAATTGTAAATAGCCTTTCGCTCCCTGTATTTTACCCCTGCCACCTTCAAAATTTGAAAGAGAGTATTCCAGTTAACGTTGTCAAAAGCTTTCTCTAAGTCTACAAATGCTAGAAACGTAGGTTTGCCTTTTCTTAATCTTTCTTCTAAGATAAGTCGTAAGGTTAGTATTGCCTCACGTGTTCCAACATTTCTACGGAATCCAAACTGATCTTCCCCGAGGTCCGCTTCCACCAGTTTTTCCATTCGTCTATAAAGAATTCGCGTTAGTATTTTGCAGCTGTGACTTATTAAACTGATAGTTCGGCAATTTTCACATCTGTCAACACCTGCTTTCTTTGGTATTGGAATTATTATATTCTTCTTGAAGTCTGTGGGTATTTCGCCTGTCTCATACTTCTTGCTCACCAGATGGTACAGTTTTGTCATGACCGGCTCTCCCAAGGCCGTCAGTAGTTCTAATGGAATGTTGTCTACTCCCGGGGCCTTGTTTCGACTCAGGTCTTTCAGTGCTCTGTCAAACTCGACACGCAGTATCGTATCTCCCATTTCATCTTCATCTACATCCTCTTCCATTTCCATAATATTGTCCTCAAGTACATCGCCCTTGTATAAACCCTCTATATACTCCTTCCACCTTTCTGCCTTCCCTTCTTTGCTTGGAACTGGGTTGCCATCTGAGCTCTTGATATTCATACAAATGGTTCTCTTCTCTCCAAAGGTCTCTTTAATTTTCCTGTAGGCAGTATCTATCTTACCCCTAGTGAGACAAGCCTCTACATCCTTGCATTTGTCCTCTAGCCATCCCTGCTTAGCCATTTTGCACTTTCTGTCGATCTCATTTTTGAGACGTTTGTATTCCCTTTTCCCTGCTTCATTTACTGCATTTTTATATTTTCTCCTTTCATCAATTAAATTCAATATTTCTTCTGTTACCCAAGGATTTCTATTAGCCCTCGTCTTTTTACCTACTTGATCCTCTGCTGCCTTCACTACTTCATCCCTCAGAGCTACCCATTCTTCTTCTACTGTTTTTCTTTCCCCCATTCCTGTCAATTGTTCCCTTATGCTCTCCCTGAAACTCTCTACAACCTCTGGTTCTTTCAGTTTATCCAAGTCCCATCTCCTTAAATTCCCACCTTTTTGCAGTTTCTTCAGTTTCAATCTGCAGTTCATAACCAATAGATTGTGGTCAGAATCCACATCTGCCCCTGGAAATGTCTTACAATTTAAAACCTGGTTCCTAAATCTCTGTCTTACCATTATATAATCTATCTGATACCTATTAGTATCTCCAGGATTCTTCCAGGTATACAACCTTCTTTTATGATTCTTGAACCAAGTGTTAGCTATGATTAAGTTATGCTCTGTGAAAAATTCTACAAGGCGGCTTCCTCTTTCATTTCTTCCCCCCAATCCATATTCACCTACTATGTTTCCTTCTCTCCCTTTTCCTACTGACGAATTCCAGTCACCCATGACTATTATATTTTCGTCTCCCTTCACTACCTGAATAATTTCTTTTATCTCGCCATACATTTCATCAATTTCTTCATCATCTGCAGAGCTAGTTGGCATATAAACTTGTACTACTGTAGTAGGCATGGGCTTTGTGTCTATCTTGGCCACAATAATGCGTTCACTATGCTGTTTGTAGTAGCTAACCCGCACTCCTATTTTTTTATTCATTATTAAACCTACTCCTGCATTACCCCTATTTGATTTTGTATTTATAACCCTGTAATCACCTGACCAAAAGTCTTGTTCCTCCTGCCACCGAACTTCACTAATTCCCACTATATCTAACTTTAACCTATCCATTTCTCTTTTTAAATTTTCTAACCGACCTGCCCGATTAAGGGATCTGACATTCCACGCTCCGATCCGTAGAATGCCAGTTTTCTTTCTCCTGATAACGACATCCTCTTGAGTAGTCCCCGCCCGGAGATCCGAATGGGGGACTATTTTATCTCCGGAATATTTTACCCAAGAGGACGCCATCATCATTTAATTATACAGTAAAGCTGCATGTCCTCGGGAAAAATTACGGCTGTAGTTTCCCCTTGCTTTCAGCCGTTCGCAGTACCAGCACAGCAAGGCCGTTTTGGTTAATGTTACAAGGCCAGATCAGTCAATCATCCAGACTGTTGCCCCTGCAACTACTGAAAAGGCTGCTGCCCCTCTTCAGGAACCACATGTTTGTCTGGCCTCTCAACAGATACCCCTCCGTTGTGGTTGCACCTACGGTACGGCCATCTGTATCGCTGAGGCACGCAAGCCTCCCCACCAACGGCGAGGTCCATGGTTCATGGGGGAAGAGAATAAAAGTGGGATACATTAAAATGTCAGCGCTGTTTGTTGCAGAATTATGGACTCTTTATTCAATGATCCTTTTTTCCAATTATTTTCCAAAAACAAAAATATATTTCTACTAATGAAAAAATCCTATAATGAAATGCATTACATACAGACATTTAATGATTGTTTTTAAATCTCAAAATAAAGAGTTACCAAATTTTAAGTATCTCCAACAATAAAATACCGCGTATGCTCGTGCACTGGACTTTGACTAACATATGTGTTTCACAACTTTTCCTGTGAACATAAGTATTGGAAGAGCTGGCTGCAGCTGCAGCACAGTAGACGTATCTATCACTGGCGAGCACTTTCAGTTAGTCATCGTTAACAGACATTGTTACCTTTAAAAAACTGCGCGTTTGTTCTCTTTATAAGTATTGTTACAATCTGTTTATCGGCTAACAATACCAGTCCCTGACTACCAATCCATTCTGCCAAATTGCACATCAATAGCACTTTTCCACCTCCGCAATATTTTCTGGGCAAGTTTCAGGTGGTTCATCATATAGGTGTCTCTCCTATGATTCATCAGGCACATTTTCTCAGGTGATTCGTTACAGATTCGAGATTTAGATTTTGCGTTATTTGGCTAGAGTAAGTCCAAACAAATAAGGCTAGTCATGTCTTTCGTGCGACGACCACCGTCGACGGAAAGCATCGCTTTATTTCCCGTTACAAAGGAAATAATTCTGAAAGAGGAATTTTACGTGCCCATTCGACAGAGCGGGCACAGTTTAGTTTAGTATTTAGTGTGCTATTCCTTTTATCGATATGCATTAACAGGGACAGTAAAACAAGAGGCATAACCAGCACACAAGCAGCGGCAGCACCGCCATGATTCTCGCTGACTGCTACTGCCATGCAGAAGCACTGCAAAGTCGACGAAACGAATATCACACTAGGCTAATTTGTGACCTCTTTGTGGACTGGGCACGTAAAATTCTGATTATAAAATTATTCTCTATGTAGCTGAAAATAAACCACCGCTTATCATGCTAATGGAATAACCAAGGTTAACTACGTCCCCGTTCTATTGACCTGAGTCAGATCACTCCTGCGAGGTACTGTATAAATCATCAAGGAAGGCAGGTATAGTACAGACTCTGCCCGTTGGCAGTCTTGAGCACACCGCGAATAAACTGATGCCATTTTGTCTGGTTCTTGCTCCGTGTGTCTTAGAATGCGATCAATCCTACTGTCTGGAAAAAACAGTTTGCGGAAATTCAGATACATTTTCGAATTACTTGCATCCATCATCACTCCAGGAAGTCGTATCACGGGCAGTTTTTGCTGGACGGGTATTAACCTTGAACCATTTTGTTTATCCATCTCTACTTGAATACGTATCATGGTTTTCAGGAAATTGGGATTACTGTATACACAGTCTCAGCTGGCAGACTTCGTTGGTGTGTCGACCTCTTCAAGCTCGGATTGTGTGTCGGTACCTGCAAACAAGCGTTATGTGGCGATATTCTAACAGTTTCTGTAGCCACATCAACAGCTGTTAGTCTAGCACTATTCTTTTCCTGTAACAATTAATATGTTGTCAAGTCGGACAGAGTATGTACTAAGTGCACGCTACTGCTTCATTCAATATGTAAATCACGGCAGTAATACTTACTTTGCTTATGAAAGACGTTATGTATGCAGAGTAAGTCCAGGAAGAAAAACAATTCAGTCTGATGTTACTAGCACAAAGAAACAGTCTGTGTTACATAATACACTCAGCAATCTGTTACATAATACACTGATGATCCAAAACCTCTCGACTTTTTTTTTTTGGTTGCTCAGCACCCACGCAAAATGAGGAAGAAAATAAAAGCGGAAAAACTTTAAAACAAAACCAGAAACATATCTTCTGGTAAACCTTCCGGGATGTAAGGTCGTGGTCCATGAAACTCTTCAGCTCCTAACGTTTCGTCCAGAGCTGCGCTGGACATCTTCAGAGGGGTGTTTCTCCTCCGGTGAGTCTTGCCGGCAAGACTCACCGGAGGAGAAACACCCCTCTGAAGATGTCCAGCGCAGCTCTGGACGAAACGTTAGGAGCTGAAGAGTTTCATGGACCACGACCTTACATCCCGGAAGGTTTACCAGAAGATATGTCATCCGGTCGTGAAAGCTTTCATACTAAAACCAGAAACGCTGGGTAAAAATTCAAGGCTGTCAGTTATGCCAATTTTGGCGTCACGAGAGTGTCACATGAAAGCTCGGCCTAGCGCTTCCCAATCCTCCACTTGGTCCTCCAAAAGCTGCTCACAGGTTCTCAGTGCTTCTCTCTCACGGAAACGTCAAAAAAGTTTCTGAAAGTTCTGCCACGCGGGCAATGGCCGGCAGACAATTGAACAGCCTGCTTTGCGTCGACAGATATTCAATGGCTCTGTACCGTTCCCTGTGGAGCAGTAAGTTTCTGTTTACATTTTTTTTATTGCGGAATACTGTATAATTTAGATGAATTTAGTGACGTTCTGTCAACAAGAGCTAGTTCCGATTTTCTTTCGACGTGTCAGTGGTGAAAATTTTCAAATTAATGAATCATTTTTGGTTTCCATAATACAGAATCTGCGACACCTGAAATATTGCTGATAGTTTTAATGTACGTTCTCATTCGTTTTTCTCTAGATATCAAGCCATGCATAAGAATTGCTACTGACGGGGCGGGAAGTATGACCGGCGCGTTTTCTGGGTTGGCAAGTAAACTTCTGAGGAACTGGGCCGCGAGCTCTGCATGTCCACTGTTTGACCAATTATTTCAATTTTGTGACCTAAGAGGCAATGCAAAGTTAAACCTTGGTTGGAAGCTATCTTCAAATGTGAAAGAAATGACAAATTTTGAACGCAGATCTCCCAGGCAACTAGCAATATTTGAGCCAATGCAGGCTACGCGAGCTGCTTGCTTGGGTCATCCTCAGCTCTTTGGCCTTATTGTCCCCACAAGCAATGTCGTACAACAGGTTTGTCGAAAAATACTTTTTGGAATCATGTGCACTTAATTTTGTCTTTGAGCAACTCGAGCTCGACTAATCCCATGCGAGTGTTGAAGCTAAAGGTTTCTTAAATTTCCCGTATTCTTAAGAATTTATCTTTTACACTACACTTCATGTTAACATTTTAGAGCCAGTTGAAATTTTGAATGTTTTTCTGCTAAATTCCTCTCTATAGCGTTGAAAAAGCTATGGGCATAGTAATAGTTCGCGAGATGTGAAGTTATGTTGAACTGTTGAAAGTTCTGTGGAGGTGTGGACTTCTTGCTTGGAGCTGAACAAAATTTGGATGTCGAAGATCCGTAACTTCTAAAAGTTTGAAAGGCTTCTCGAAAATTTGATGACGGCGCTAAATGATATGTTTTTGCCAGCCTCAGTCACTATCGCCGGGGAACTTATTTTGATGTTTTAAATATAGTTATCCACTACTTCGAGGACCGCTTTCCTACACTGAGGTGACGAAAGGTACGAAGTTATGAAAGGTCGGTAACGAAGAATTTACATTTGCAATGAAAAATAGCTCTTTGTGTGTAGTATGTAGCAAGTAATAGGAAACTGTAACACGTGCGTTGTCATCAAAATGACAGGACGTATTTTGTTTGAAGTACAAGTCCTTTGCTGCTCTGTTCATATATTTACTCATAATGATACTATACACGACGAACTCCTTTCGGAATGAAACGTATGCCATCCACTCTACCACATAGTCAACTCCACACATGACGGCAGTATCGCATAGACAAGGTACAAAAGAGCAAGGCATTGGCGGAGCAGTTACTTGTGCTCAGGTGATTCGGATGGGAAGGACGTGGTTATGGCCGTACGACGAGAGTTAACAGACTTCGAACGCGGAATGATAGAGTTAGAATCATGGGACATTCTGTTACCTCTCTGTAAAGCTTTCGTGACTCACTTCAGAGATATACAAACATTCCCCCTTTTCAAAACTGAAGATTAAAGTTATGCAATAGAATTTTACGTGGATGACTTAGACCCAGGAAGAACATTTTCGACAGAAATGTGTTGTCTGTATAACTCTAAAAATTATTTTGTTGTAAGTTCTGAAGAATTAGTGCGCATCTTTTAGTCAAATATTCACGTCGGTGAATTGATTCCAGAGGTAACGACATTGCTAAAGGTCGCGTTAACGATACCAATTTCTGTATGTACAACAGAACGTCCTTTCTCTGCCTTTATAAGATTAAAAGCTTACTTGCGAAACACCAATGACGCAAGAGTAATTTAATGGCAACACTATCGTGCAACCTCGTAAACAAGATGCAAAAAACTTGAAGCTTGCAAGAAATGATGCAATGTTCGTAAGAACACATCTTTATTCGTGAGAATTAGAGATTACCAAAAGATTTGTAAAAATAAAACAATTCTGTGTAGATTGGGCATTATTGCATGTATTAATTAGTATGGAAAAAGAACCTAATAAAAATAGCAGCTATTTTACCAAGTATTTCTCATTAAAGAACACCATATTGGAAGCGTGTCCGGACTGCCGAGGCAGTTAAGGCAACGGCTCGCATTAAGAGGTAGATCCTGCTTCGACTCCCTGTTCGGCACAAATGCTCACCTTTCACCATCGATTTGCCGCCATGCCCGATAGCAGCTGGCCACACACACACACACACACACACACACACACACACTATATATATATAGTGTGTGTGTGTCGGACGGAACAGACACCACGCTGTCTGCTGATACATCGACCACAAATATCAAATTTCGAAAGAAAGACCGACGCCAGCTGCTATCGGGCGTGGAAGTAAATCGATATTGGAAGTCGAACATTTGTGCCGGACTGGGAGTCGAAGTCGGATTTCCCTCTTATCACGAGCGATCGCCGTAACTGCCTCGTTAATTCCACTGTACATCCACCTACTAGCTCGCAGCCAGTCCTGTATTCCCGAAAGTGGCTCTGACACTATTGTGCATCCGCACTGAAGTCACACACAGAGATGTACAATACATATTTGTGCATTGTATTGGATTGTGCCAATTTTTAATTAACTCCAACTAATTTATAACTCTTAACTTCGTTACTGGATTAAGATGTTGCCTTTGTTAAAATACATGAACCTTTTGGAAAATTGTAATTTTTTTTTCAGTAGACTATTTTAATATCAGCAAGTATACCGAACATGCCTCCGACCACCTTCGGCAACCATACTACAAAAAATAAGCTAAAAAATACAAAAAAGTAATTGTTGCTTGGAGGTGAACAAAATTTTGATGTCGAAGATCGGTAACTTCTAGAAGTTCGAAGGGCCTCTCGAAAATTGGATGACGGCGCTCTACCGTATGTTTTTTCCAGACTCCGCCATTATCACCGGATAAATTATTTTGAGGTTTTAAATATAGTGATGCACTACTTCTAGGACCTATTTTCTACACTGAGGTGAAGAAAGTTATGAGAGAGTGATAAGCACATATACAGATGACGGTAGTATCGCATAGACCAGGTAAAAAAGAGCAATGCATTGGCGGAGCTGTCATTGGCTCTCAGGTTATTGCTATGGAAAGGACGTGGTTGTGGCCATACCACGACAGTTAACAGACTCCGAACCTGTACTATGCCTGGAGCGCTTACTAGCTGAGCCGTGTGTTGCCGATGCGTTTATCTGTCAGGCAGCACGCCGGCAGGCGGTGTGTGGCTGAGAGTGCGCGATGATGTGGCTCGTATCGACCGGTCTCGCGAGGCACCTTGGTCCCCAAGGCCGCGGCGAGCCGCCGCCAAATGCGAAAACGATACTGCGGTAATAGCGCGCGCCAGACGCGGCCCCCGCCCACCGACAGCCTGCTCTCCAGGGGCCGGCGGGCTGCGCCGGCAGACACGTCACACCCCGACACCGCGGCGCAGCCTTTCACAAAATCAAAAATGGAAAACACACTGCTATCGTAATTGTAAACGCACAAGTGATAATGGCTGCAGTCTACACGATATTCTTCCCGATATAGGCTACAGGAATTACTAAGAATGAAGCCTACCGATCTCAGCTCCATTATGTTGCTTTTCTGAACTGGACACGGACTTTATCCCACGGAGATACTGGTAGACCCTACATCGCGTAAGGGCAGTCTACGCGATTTGCCGAGAGTGAACCATATCGATACCAGCCCCGGTATGGTGATTTTCTTAACTGGACGCAGGCCTTTATTCCACTGAGACACTCGTACACCGAGTAAGGCTGACACCGGTCTAAGGCGCTGCAGCCCTGGACTGGGCGGCTGGCCCCGGCGGAGGTTCGAGTCCTCCGTCGGGCACGGGTGTGTGTGTTTGTCCTTAGGATAATTTAGGTTAATTAGTGTGTAAGCTTAGGGACTGATGACCTTTGCAGTTAAGACCCATAAGATTTCACACATTTTTAAGGCTGCCAAGGAACCACAGGGAAACCGGATTTTTTTTTTTTTTGTGCTTACGGAGCAGTAATTTCAGACGCAAAGTTTTTTAAACTCCCTAACGAAGTCGATGCAAGTCTCAAAAATTCGCGAGAAAATTTACTTAGATTTTTTTCTTTTTCGACTTGAAATACAACAAAGTAAGGCGCTGCGGGGCTACATGGTAGAGTGGACACTTGTCACGTGGCTGGTATACGTTCGATTCCCGGCCCATGGAAATTTTTAAACAAAAGTACATTTTCTACTAGTACAAATATTGAAAAAATCAAATTTTTCGATTTAAAAAAATTTTAGTAGCTATCTTTTTTGAAAGGTCGTTAATGAAGAATTTACATTTACAATGAGAAATATCTGTGTGTAGTATGTAGTATGTAACAGGAAACTGTAATACTTGTATTGTCATAAAAATGACACGACACATTTTGTTTGAAAAAAATGGTTCAAATGGCTCTGAGCACTATGGGACTCAACTTCTGAGGTCATCAGTCCCCTAGAACTTAGAAATACTTAAACCTAGCTAACCTAGGAACATCACACACATCCATGCCCGAGGCAGGATTCGAACCTGCGACCGTAGCGGTCGCGCGGTTCCAGACTGTAGCGCGTAGAACCGCTCGACCACTCCGGCCGGCTTTTGTTTGAAGTGAAAGTCTTTTGCTGCTCTGTTTATATATTTACTTATAATCATTTATTACACGATACACTCGTTTCGGCGTTTTGCCATTACAAGTGTAACCGTGAAGATGGTATAATTACTTTAGTATTGTTCTTTACCTCTCTCTTAGTCTGCGTCTACATATGGCACTTTACCCTTGCGCCTTGGCTGGTATGACGTGGTCCCTACAACACAACACTGATAAGGAGAAGGGACAGGATGATAGGACATCTGCTAAGACATGAGGGAATGACTTCCATGGTACTAGAGGGCAAAAACTGTAGAGAAAGACAGAGATTGGAATACGTCAAGCAAATAATTGAGGGCGCAGGTTGCAAGTGCTACTCTGAGATGAAGAGGTTAGCGCAGGAAAGGAATTCGTGGCGGGCCGCATCAAACCAGTCAGCTGACTGATGACAAAAAAAAAAAAAGACGTTGACTCCTTAACCGCAGTGGAGGGACACCTGCCTCCACAAGTATGCTGTCCACAGGGCTGGTCTGTAAAGCACCAGTGGCAAGTCGGATCCCGCTGTGAAGGATTGGGTCCAGCACCCGCAACGCAGATGGGGATGCTGAACCATAAGCCAGGCTCCCATAATCCAGAGGGGCTGGATTAACGCCTGGTAGAACCGTAAGAGGGTAGATAGGTCGCCGCCCCAGCTGGTGTGGCTCAAGCATCGCAGAGCGTTAAGATGCTGCCAACACATCTCTTTAAGCTGCCGAATATGTGGGAGCAAAGTCAAATGTGCATCAAAAACCACACCCAAAAACCGATGGGTCTCCATCACAGCAAGAAGTTCGCCGGAAAGATAAAGCCGCGTCTCAGGGTGAACTGTTCGTTGCCGGCAGAAATGCATAACGCAGGTCTTGGCAGCCGAAAGCTGGAAACCATGCGCTACGGCCCAAGACTGCGCCTTGCAGATAGCGCCCTGCGGCTGATGTTCAGCAGCTGCAATCCCAATGGAGTTATAGTAGAGGCAGAAGTCGTCAGCATACAAGGAAGCTGAGACAGACGTTCCCACCGCCGCAGCGAGCCCGTTAATTGCAATTAGAAACAGGCAGGACAGGTCACTGTGGTACCCCGTTCTCCTGAACTTGGAAGAAACTATGGGAGGCCGTGACTTGCACGTGGAAGGTACGATGCGACAGAAAATTTCGTAGGAAAATCGGCAGTGAACCCTGAAGGCTCCAATCATGAAGCGTAGAGCGGATGTGATGGCGCCATGTCGTATCGTACGCCTTCCGCATGTCATAAAAGACAGCGACGAGGCGTTGACGGCGGGCAGAGGCTGTACGGATGGCTGACTTCAGGCTCACCAGATTGTCGGCGGCAGAGCGGCCTTTACGGAACCCACCCTGAGACGGAGCCAGAAGGCCCGGGGACTCGAGTACCCAACTCAACCGCCGGCTCACCATGCATTCGAGCAACTTGCAAAGGACGTTGGTGAGGCTAATGGGGCGGTAGCTGTCTACCTCCAATGGGTTCTTGCCATGTTTCAAAATGGGGATAACAATGCTTTCCCGCCATTGTAAAGGTCGAGGAGGCGTCGCTGGCAGTCCACTGAGAGGTGTTTCAGCATCTGACAGTTAATGCGATCTGGCCCGGGAGCTGTATCAGGACAGGCAGCTAGGGCACTGTGGAATTCCAACTCAATGAAAGGGACATTGTAGGATTCAGGATGGCGTGTGCGAAAAGAAAGGCTCTGACGTTCCAATCACTCTTTAATGCAGCGGAAGACCAGTGCGTAATTTACAGAAGCGGAATTGAGAGCAAAATGGTCTGCTAAGCGGTTTGCAATTATGTTGGACTCAGTACAAACTGCTCCATTCAGCGAGAGGGCAGGGACGCTGAGAGGGGTGCGAAAGCCATAGAGGCGCCGAATCTTGGCCCAAACCTGCGATGGAGAGATATGGCGGCCAATGGTGGAGAAATACCGTTCCTGGCACTCCTGCTTGTGTTGGCGAATAATGCAGCGGGCCCGCGCAAGGAGCCGTTTAAAGGCGATGAGGTTTTCTAATGAGGGATGCCGCTTGTGACGCTGGAGCGCCAGCCTGGGATCTTTAATCGCCTCGGCGATCGCAGGCGACCACAAAGGCACAGTCCACCGCCGAGGGGACTCAGAAGAATGGGAATGGCAGATTCTGCGGCAGTAACGATGCCGGTGGTGACTGAGTGAACCACCGCATCAATGGCTTCATTAGACAGAGGCGCAATGGCGGCAGTGGAGGAAAACAAGTCCCAGTCAGCCTCATTCACAGCCCATCTGCAAGGGCACCCAGAAGAGTGACGCTGTGGCAGTGATAGAACGATCGGAAAGTGATCACTACCACACAGGTCGTCATGCACACTCCATTGGACCGATGGTAAGAGGCTAGGGCTGAAGATCGAAAGGTCGATGGCGAAGTACGTGCCATGCGCCACACTGAAATGCGTGAAGGCACCATCATTTAAAATGGAAATGTCGAGCTGTGTGAATACTTTCTTAACAGTGGCGCCTCGACCTGTTGCCACTGGCACACCCCACAGAGGGTTATGAGCGTTGAAGTCGCCCAGTAACGGGAAAGGTGGCGGCAATTGGGCTATCAGCGCAACCAGGACATGCTGTGGGACATCATCATCTGGTGAAAGATAACGACTGCAGACAGTAAAAGCCTGTGGCGTCTACACCCAAACAGCGACAGCCTCTAAAGGTGTTTGTAGAGGGACAGACTCGCTGTGAAGGGAGTGAAGGACTTAGATGCAGACGCCACCAGATACCCTTTAATAAGCTGCCCGGTTCTTATAATAACCCCGATAGCCACGGAGGGCAGGGTTTCACATTGCTGGAAACCAAGTTTCTTGTAGAGTAATGCAGAGGAAAGGGTGAAGGGAGAGAGGTTGTCGGAGCTCAGCTAGATGGTGGGAGAAACCCCTGCATTTCCACTGGAGGATGGTATTGTCCATGGCTGAGAAAAGTTTGAACGGTCTGGGGAGGCAGTTTACGCCACTGGGTCACTTGCTGCTACCGATTGAGTACCTGTGCGAGTGACATCCATTGCGTCTGAGGGACCAGCGAGATCCAGATCCTCAGCAGACGCCAGAATCTCGACCTCATCCTCAGACACTGAGCTTGTTGGAAGCGGTGGGACGGGTCCCACCACAATGTTGGGATTCTTGGTGACCTTGTTCTTCTTCTGTTTCTCGCGCTGTGCCTTCAGTGGTTCTAGCTGGGAGGGCTTCACTGGGTTGGTCTCAGGGACGGACGATGACTGTGAGGCCATACGACCAGCGACTGGTGGTTGTTTCGGCCACTTGCGGGTATCCGCGTTTCCGCTGGTCTGAACTTGCGAATGGAGGTCCCCAAGGGACCGCTTCCTGGCGAGAGGAGCCGAAGAAGTCTTACGCTTATCTGGCTGGGAAGGGGGAAGTGATGTCCACGATGGTTGGGGGGAGTGTTGCTGCTGAAGTAGATGGAGCAGGATCAACAGGTAGTGAAGTGCCCACCACCATCAAGGGGGCAGATGGATCTCGACGGCCCATGGAGCCAACCGTACGTAAAGACACGAGAGATGATAGAACCGGTGTTGCAGCAGCAGCATAGGTTGATGGCATTGGCACAGGATGTAGCCGCTCATATTTCCGCCTAGCCTCGGTGTAGGTAAAGCGGTCTAGGGTCTTATATTCCATTATCTTCCGTTCTTTCTGGAATATCCTACAGTCGGGCGAGCAGGGGGAATGGTGTTCTCTGTAGTTAACACAGATGGGAGGCGGGGCACATGGAGTATTGGGATGCAAAGGACATCCACAATCTTGACATGTGATGCTGGAAGTGCATCAGGATGATATATGCCCTTACTTCCAGCATTTAAAACACCGCTTCAGAGGAGGGATAAATGGTTTCACATCACAGCAGTAAACCATCACCTTGACCTTTTCAGGTAAGACATCACCCTCGAAGGCCAAGATGAAGGCACCGGTGGCTATCAGATTATCCCTCACGCCCCGATGGACGTGCCAGATGATGTGAACACCTCGTCGTTCTAGGTTGGCACGTAGTTGATCGTCTGACTGCAGACGAAGATCCCTGTGGAATATAATACCCCGGACCGTGTTTAAAGTCTTATGGGGTGTGATGGTACCTGAAACCACCCCCAACTTAGCACAAGCGAGCAACCTCTATGACAGGGCAGAGGATGCTGTTTTGATGAGAACTGACCCAGAGCGCATTTTGGGCAAGCCCTCCACCTCGCCGAACTTGTCCTCCAAATGCTCCACAAAAAACTGAGGCTTGGTCGACATAAATGAGGCACCATCAACTCGCGTACAGACGAGGTAAAGGGGTGAATAATCTCCACTGCCTTCTTTAGCCATACATTCCTCCCATGGAGTGGTCAGAGAGAGAAATGATCTCAGATCGTATTTCTTGCAATTGAGGGTAGACTTCGATGGCTTAGAGACTGCTGGTGGAGGCCCACCAGCGAGAGATGATGTACCAGGCTTCATTGCTGGTCATCCACACTGATGCCTGACCAGGAGCTCTCCCCACGGGCGTCACCCAGCCACAGCAAAGGCCACCTGGCAGGATGGCCTTTGCTGGGAGTCCTGATGCCCCAGAAAGATAGGCATCAACCTCTTGGCATATGTTGGGAGGTAGCAGCTCAGGCATCAGCAGTGTGATCCCTGTGTAGTCAGGGAGCTACCACCAAGAGGGTACATGATGAACCCACCACAACGAACTGGCTACCGTGCTGGATGTCTGGTGTCGAATAACCATGTATATCACGAGGGCGAAGATGGAAGTGCACAATGGAGAGAATGTATTTTAACCAGAGCACACTGCAGCTGATGTGGCCGGAAGCTTGGTGTAAGTCCAACTCCATGACAATAACGAATGTGCCTGATCTTATGGCAAGATGGATATATAATACACCACGTAAGGTGTCCTTCCCCAAAAGGTACGCACTAACAGAAAATTTTGAAAGGTAGTGGTCAAACCCCTTAGGGGACCATCACGTATAGGCCAAAACGTTTTTAGACTCCTTTTAGTCGCCTCTTACGACAGGTAGGAATACCGTGGGCCTATTCTTAGCCCCGAACCCACAGGGGACACTTGGACTGATCAAGACGGCTGTCAACAATGAACTGTAGACTGTACATTGTTGAAATTTCTTATTCCATTCTATCACGGAAATTTACCAGACTTATCAAACCAACATCGAATTAAATTAAAGGCTTATTTTTAGTTGTTAATTTGTCTTAGGCATTATAAATTCATGGACAATTCGAGATGTGGGATTGTGACTATGAAAAATGAGAATTTGCTGTCAAATATACTATTTTACATGATGGGTGGTTGAAATCTGTATCTCTCAGTGGTTCCAAACCACTTCCTTCCGAAATTGTTTGTTTTCTTTTCGTCAGTTTCTTGTTGTATTTGGCCCAGTGCTATAATGACGATTAATATTGTGAAAAATTTCAAAATTCTATTTCAAAATGAAATCATCTCCATAGAATATCTGACGGTTTACTTTTTTGCCAAAATCTTTTTCTTTCATTGCTTACTACGCTAAAGCAGGTTACCTACGTAAAACTATTAAAGTAACATTTGTTTCCATATTGTTGGAACTCAGAGTTAAAATAAATGGCATGAGCTGGAAATGGCACCCATAACGTCCACACTGCAAGCCAACACTACCATAGAGCCACGCTACCTGTCGTAATGACGATCTTCCTTTAGGATATTACGGGCGTTAGCCGTGTGGTTTCCATATGAGTCAGACAGGAACATGTACGGCGGGAAGAAAATTCCGCAGAACGCCGAGTTTCTTTTTTAAGGAGTAGGTTTCTCTTTGGAAACGCTTGGACATATAGATTTCAATTTTTCCTAGATATAACGCCACATCACGAAGTGAAGAACAACAGACTCAGCTGAACGTCCTAACAGAGAAAATGTCGAAACTCTCCCTATGAGCGTTACAAGGTAACAAGACCTTGCAGATGGCGTGCCTATATTCAACTCACTGACAGAATCCATCGTATCAACGAAGAAGAAGAAAGCGGTGGATAACTAACAATGTAACTTCCAATGTTTAACCTTGAAAGACAGATAAAATAACACAACGGAATTTTTAAGTGCATCTAAGATAACGCGAAAATTCCCTGTGAACTCGTAGATAAACTGAGATAATATAAGAAAATGCATTCGTATTATCCCATAAGGAAATGGGCTGCCATCGACCTACTACTAACATAAATTGCGGAATTATGACTCGGCCAACAGTTCGCAGGCACTTTTGCTAGGTATTCACTGCCAGTCAGAATCGATGATGGCGCTAACTCTTCTGTCATTCGCCATCTCCTTTTATGCTTCCTAAAGAACAAATCAATACGTTTCTATTTCCTTTTCACATTCATGTTCGTTTTTTCAGTATCAAATATGCTGTAGAGGAAAAACAATAAGAAAAATGTGAAAGGACTCGAGGAACAGAGTAGTGGTATGTGGGTGGTAGAGAGAGCTGTAACCAGGGCCCCTCATACCCTACATACGATCACTGCGGCTAGAGTGGAGAAGTGATGACCCAACGTCAGAAATGAAATGGAAAAAATTAGAAACAGCTGGAGGAGTTTCTAACGAAATAAATCCTGCATGGAATGGAGAAAGGTATTAAAAACTCATCTCATTTGCTGTATTTACAGTGAGTTCCGTCTGAAAGGTGATGGTAGATACGCGGCATTGACCCAGATTTGACGACGAACGGCTGCTTAATCGGATTTTGCCGTCCAGCTGTATTGAAGACGTGTTGGATCTGTAGAATTGTGAGGGATGGACTCTTTTGACCAGACTTTCCAAGAAGAAATTGTCCTTATTAGGTACGTGCCACGAACGATAATTCCAAGCACAATGTTTAGTAAACTTATAGTAACCTTGGGATCTAAAATGCGTGTCATGAGAGTTATGGGCGCTTCTTCATGTTCGATACTGAAACAAATCTCTTCTTCAGCAAGCTCTTTGCTTTCCAGATTTTGAGAAGTGATGGCATGAATCAAAATGAGATAAAGCTGTCCTGTAAACATAAGCTCTACGTCAAGAACTGTAAGATGTTGCTCAACTACGATACTGTAAATGTTTTCTACGAATGATCATTCTTGTTATTTCCCTGAATACTGAACATTCCTCCAGGGGCACCCTGCATACGAACCATGTGTGCGTTGCACTAGTCGTAGACTGAGACCATGAAATCCGAATGGTCACCCATCCGAAATAAGATAATGACAATTGTGTCAGATTGAAACTTCCCTTTTTCAATACGCAGTGATTATACACTGAAGAGCCAATGAAACTGGTACACCTACCTAATATCGTGTAGGGCCCCTGCGAGCAGGCACAAGTGCCGCAACACGACGTGGTATGCAATCGACTGACGTGTGAAGTAGTAATGCAGAGAACTGACACCATGAATCCTACAGCGCTGTCCATAAATCCGTAAGAGTACGTGTGGTTGGAGATTTCTTCTGAACAGTACGTTGCAAGGCATTCCAGATATGCTCAATAATATTCGTGTCTGAAACGTTTGATGGACAGCGGAAGTGTTTAAACTCAGAAGAGAGTTCCTGGAACCACTCTGTTGCAATTCTGGACGTTTGGGGTGTCGCATTGTCCTGCTGGAACTGCTCAAGTCCGTCGGAATGCATAGTGGGTATGAATGGATGCAGGTGATCCGACAGGATGCTTACGTACGTGTCACGTGTCACAGTCGCCTAGACGTATCAGGGGTCCGGCGTCACTCTAACTGCACACGCTCCACATCATTACAGACCCTCGACCAGCTTGAACAGCCCCAACTGTCATGCAGGGTCCATGAATTAATGAGGGTTTCTCCATACCCGTACACGTCCATCCGCTCGATGCAATTTGAAACGAGACTCGTCTGATCAGGCAATATGTTTCCAGTCATCAACAGTATAATGTCAGTGTAGACGGGCCCAGGAGAGGTGTAAATCCTTTTTTCGTGCAGTCATCAAGGCTACACATGTGGTCCTTCGGCTCCGAAAGCCCATATCGATAATGTTTCGTTGAATAGTTCGCACGCTGACAGTTTCTGATGACCTAGCACTGGAATCTTCAATAATTTGAGGAGGGGTCGCACTTCTGTCACGTAGAACGAGTCTCTTCAGGCGTCACTGGTCCCGTTCTTGCAGGATCCTCTTCCTGCTGCATTGACGTCGGAGATTTGATGTTTTATAGGATTCCTAATATTCACGATACACTCGTGAAATGGTCGTACGGGAAAATCGCCAGCCGTGGTGGCCCAGCGGTTAAAGGCGCTACAGTCTGGAACCGCGCGGCCGCTACGGTCGCAGGTTCGAATCCTGCCTCGGGCGTGGATGTGTGTGATGTCCTTAGGTTAGTTAGGTTTAAGTAGTTCTAAGTTCTAGGGGACTGATGACCTTAGAAGTTAAGTCCCACAGTGCTCAGAGCCATTTGAACCATTTTTGAACAGGAAAATCCCCTCTTCATCGCTATCTCGAAGATGGTGTGTCTCATCTCTCTTGTGCCGACCATAAAACCACGTCCAAACGCACTTAAATCCTGATAACGTGCCACTGTAGCAGTAGTAACCGATATAACATCTGCGCTAGACACATGCTGTCTTGTACAGGCGTTGCTGACCGCGGCACCGTATTCTGCCTTTTTACATATCTCTGTATTTGAATACGCATACCTACACCAGTTTCTTTGGCGCTTCAGGGTACGTGCACAACATAAGACGAAAATGTATGGGACTGTGAGTGAGTGTAAAGGACACAGAAGAGTAGCTGAAGGGAATCGACTGTGTTTCGAAAGTAGATTAAAGGATAAAAACATCAAAAGTAGGGCAAGGGAAATGGAATCTAGTAGAACTGAATCCTGTGATGCGACGAGAATTACATAAAGATATCAGACTAAATACAGTAGATGAATTCTGCTTTCTGGGCAACACAGTAGACAGTACAGAAAATGCAGACTGTCAACACCAAAGAAGAAACACCTGAAAAGCAGGAATTCGTTGACATTGCATATAAATCTCAGTTTTACATTTTCTAAATATATGTTTTATGGAGTCAAGTCTGGTAAGGAAGTAAATTGTTGTAACAAAAATAGACTATAAACTTTTAAAATTTAGACATGAGAAGGATGCTCGAAACCGGACGGGTAAATAAAATAACGAATGGAGAGGTACTAGACCGAACTGAGCAGAAAAGAATTCCAGGGGACAGTATTACTATAGGAAGTATTCGGTTGATAGCACGTATCGTGAGGTATAAAGGAATCATTATATCGGCAAGAGAGGGGAGGGTTGGGGGTAAAAATTGAAGAGGAGAGTAACGAAGGACTGCAGCAATTTGGTTGAAATGGATGTTGGTTGCAGCAGAAGCAGAACCTTGCTTAGGATAAATAATCTATACCGTGGAGAGCTGCTTTAATAGAGTCTTAGTACTAAAGAACTCAATGACAGCAACAGCAGCATTAACGACATGGACATTCAAAGTATCTACCTAATATGATCGAAACTAATAACTATCAGCAAAGTAAATTTATAGATGTTACATTTTAAATGAATTGTGTGCCACATGGGTTGTGATTATGACACAGATGAAATAAATTTCAAGTTTTAAGCGATAATGGGAATAATAAGCAGAACACTTATCGTTACTGTGCCGTGTGCACGGGACATCCTCGACACTCAGTTGTGGATTGCACCTGCCCTGTGTCTATCTCTGTCCCGTTTCTGGAAAACTGGAGGACACCGCAAAAGGGCATGTGAACAGCGGCGGGCGATAGTACAGGATAGACGTGCGACAAGCAGTAGGGAAGCGACTTGTTAGCAGATGGGTGAAGAGTCACAATTGCGACTTCACCTATGACCTGTGGGCGCCCCATTGGGAGTACTGGAACGCTACTGGCGCCATCATGGCGGTTGGAGTTTGTCAGATGACCGTTGGAAGGAGCGAACCTCCTCGGGGTGCAGGTGCGTGCCTATATTGTGTAATTTACCATGAGCCCTTTTCTGTAATAGGCAATAATTTTGTTCTTAAATAACATGTGACCCATTGCATCCTCGATCCTTTCTGATCTTGCTGATGTGTGTGGTCACTCCTCCAATATTCTGTTGTGAACGAGGGTGTTCATTTGTATTTCTCTACTAGGCTATGTTTAGTTGTCTTTTTGCATAAACATCCGCGATTTGAGGCAGATGTGGCCTTTAATTTGGATTTTGATTCTTGTTTATCAGGTTCCTGGTTATCATGGCTTGGTTGACTGTGTACACCCCTTTCCAACAACCACCACCACCCCCACCTAATACTTCTATAAACTGCTTGTCTGGCATATTAACAATTCAGTGCTTGCCATCCTTATTCTATTTTTTGGTGTTTTGCATTTTATTACAGTTGAATTGAAATCTGCTTGTGTGTACGTCTTATGACAGATTAGCCATTATTTAACACCCCGATTATCGAATTCAAGAGCGAACCCGGAAGAGAGCCTACCATATGCTGTAGTTGGTCTTGTGGCTTTCATCAGATTCTTTTTGGTTGTGTAAATTCCTTGTACCTCTGTGAAAAACGTATCTGGTTTTGTAAAACTGTTTTACAGTTGGTTCTAGTACATTTGCATTACTTGTTATTAGCTATTTGTCAAATTAGCCACCAGAGAAATAATTATACTGTGATTTGTCTGTTTGCCATTTCTATCCCCTGGGCTTAGCTAATTCATTCTCTATATTCACCGTTGTATTTTCCATATTTTGGCGCTCTATATTTCAAGTTCACATAATACCGGCCAGGGTGCCTTTAGATGTATAATTAGTTTCCCTTACGATTTAATACAGCTGATTACCTGAATGCATCACTTAAGTAAACCTACGGGACACGCCCGCCCCCCTCCGCTGGAGGTTCGAGTCGAGTCGTCCTTCGGTTCGGTCATTTGCGGCACCCTGTTTGGTCTAAGCAGTTTGCCGTGAAGGTCTCACGAACTTCACGCCTTGTAACAAGCATTGTTAACAGCCATTGCGCCGTAAGGCTCAACGTGTTTATAAGCCTGACAGCCTGCCTGCTCGCGGAGGAGTGTTTCGATGAACGCTTCAGGTCCCATAAGATAATTACTAATGGGCGTCAGATTTCGTGCAAACTCTAAAGCACCTTCGCCAATTGTTTGTGTTGGTTTGGATGGCACCACACCGTTGATTCAGTTACCCGGTAACTGTTTTAAATGTTATTAAGAGTTTTTGAGTAATAAATATTTGTTCATTTATGATTGTTCACTGTTATCGTAAGCTGATCTTTGGAGACGACACATCTCGTTCCTCAGTGAAATTAGTAAGTGAATTTTACTGATCGAACGGATTTCACGGTGAAAGACATTTATCATTGAGCCTTAAGCCGTTTATGCAGTTGGGAAGCGCTTCACCTGCGATTGTATGTTAATGAGCATCGCCCAACGGCGATTAATAATTCTTGCTGCAACTGCTAAGTACTTTAAATTGTTTTGATAAGATAAAGAATACACTTTATTATCGATCAGCCAACGGGTGGTGATCTTTGTTTTGTTTTGGTTTTTCTTCTTTTTTTTTTTTAATTATCGTCTTAACCCACACATTTTAAGAATTGTAATTATTGATGTGGTGAGGTTCTGATTTAACTTCCTTATTTATTAGTTATCAGTAGTCGCAAAGTTTTATTACGTATTTTGCTAATTGTGAAGTGTTAAATTGTTTTAGGGTTCAGTACCACAGTCGGTAAAAGTGAAACAATTGTGGGATCACTTTGCCGTTCGTTTGTCTGTCCGCCATCTGATAACCCATTTTCTCGGAGACATATACATACCATATTGAAATTTATGTCACGTACTAAAGTCTACGGTTTCTTGGTGGTAAAAGACTGAAGCTTCTATGTCAGAATAATCAAAGTATGCGGAATTTTATGTTACATATTTTGATACTTGCAGACTCAACCTGACGACTCTATAGAACACTTCCCGTTGACATACAGTCACGGAATTTGGCAAAAAGCAAAGTTTCACTGTACAACTAAAGGAACTAATACGAAATTGCTAATTTGTAATTATCTGAAACGCTAAAATATTTCTTTTGTGCGGAACTCACACAGCGCGTGTCCTATTCGCACCTGGCCAATTTATTGATAAAAATGACTACAGTTTGACAGTAGGGTCTATACAATTTGATTGATGTAACACCATACCACCAACCAACAAGCTTCCTACCGCCCCAGTTACTGTTGTATGGAAACGAGATGGGAATAAACAGATGGATGATTGAAAACTGCAAATAATAAAATAAGAATTCTTGAGGAGAGTGTAGATCACCATAAGAAGAAATTTAATGGAGAGTAAAAGGATTCGAAAGGCGATGAATGTAAGGCTATAAACAGTGCTGTTTTTCTGGGGGAACGCTGGGGAATGCGTACCCCTAAACGTTATCGTCGACAAAGTAATTTTTTTACGATGTTGAGAACTTAGAAGAGTGCCAAAGATTTATTTAACAGACGTAACTTTTTTAAATTTTTTCATGTTGGTAATTGCAACACGAACGGTACCAGTGCAGTTTTGGTGGGAAAAGCGATGTCATTGGATGTTTCAAGCATTTAGAAGCTGCGGCAACCGGTCTCGACAACTGAATCGCTGGCAGCCAGTTCAACAAGCATGTAGTGACCTCGCCCGCTAAAAGTGGGCAATAGATGTCTCTACAGTCCAACAACCATGATCCTTCGCGATTCATTGCCATCTTTGTTTTGTTGTTCTTTATTCCTTTGCGTTTGCTGTTCCGTTCTTGTCGGCTGTGCGAAGTTTTACAGTGTGTCTTGTCTTTCGTTGCAACTTCTAATTAAAGTTGGAGGTGAGAGATGAGCAGAAAACTAACAAACTATTTTACTTGTTCTCCTGCATCTAAAAAACGAAGAACTGTCAATAATTCGTGTGCGAGTGTAAAGCCAGGAAGTTCAACATCAGTGGATGACGAAAGTGATGACGTCAAAGTTAAAAGCAGACGGGTGGTATCCCATGCATCAGTTATTAGTAATTTTCGCTGCATTATATCCAATGTCGGAGTACCCTTAAACTTTTTTGTAGAAAAAAAGCACTGGCTATAAATAAGGGAATAACTGAAAACAGAAACGTGTCGAAATAGATTGTAGATAGAAAAAGAGATGAATACTACGCAACAAGACCATGAACCAAACTCCGAAAGTAATGTAGCATAAATGTTGACTTAGCAGTCGACAGACGTAAACTTTGTGACAACGGAATAGGTATACCTCATGTCTGTATGTCAGACGACAACGACGATGACGATGAGATGATATACTCCGTTTAAATTTATACTAATCTGTGTCCAATGTCCCCCGCAAGTATACACCGGCTTGAATAACATGCATGAAACCTCAGTCATGATTCATTACAAGCAAAACATAGCAAATTATATAGGCCCCAAAGTAAAAGAATGTTTTAAAACGAATAAAGATAAATTTTCTAATATCCTCCTAAGGCTCCTTCATCTTCTCTTTCAGGCCTCCTCTCAGCCCTGTGTTAAGCAACTGTAGCGATCCTTTCGTAATTCCTGCACTTATATTGCCTGTGTCGTACCACAGCAGCATTCTTATGTAAAACCGTGAAACACCTCACATATGCAGATGTCATTGGTATAAGTGCAGGTATTTCTGCTGATGTCTTAGGACGGTGTACTGATCAACATTACATCACTACAGATATCTCTGCTGACGTCTTAGGACGATGTACGGAGCAACATTACATTACTATTTGCCTCATCTGCAGACTAATAATTTACCTGTTACGAGTAGTATGTCTTTAGATTGGTGAGTAGGCCTACCTCCAAATACTCTTGGCACAAGCAAGTCATTAATGCTTATGTTCCTCTGGGCAGCACGTCATATATCGCAATGTGGACGCATGGGCGTAAATCGGGAAATGTACAATGATAGGCATCGTCAACTTCATGGAACGGGTACAGCAGTGTAGCTTGTTTTCGGTAAGACTGGTGGACAAGACGAAAAACAACTAACACACTGAAGTGGATGTTTATTAACACTGGATTGACCAATGGATGTTAACTGACCATTCTTCATTGTAAGATGCGAATTTCTTCAATGTTTAAAACAGTCTGTTTCTGCGGTTTAAATACTTTCAATCATGGTAGATGGAGTTTAATTTGCCCTAATTAGTTTGCCTAGTGATCACATATTTTTAAGGTAATGAAACGTGTACCATTAATTTCCGACGGCATTAAATCGACCTATTCTTATATACATGCATTTTAGCTCGGTTATTTGACGCCTTTGTTAGCCAACAAGGATGAACTTCATACAGTGATGCTTGTAACAGTTTTTTGTGTCTGTTTGTTGTCATTAACAGTTCAAATGGTAAGGATTGTGGGGGCTGCGTGGAAGATATGGGTCAATTTTTTTAGGTTAGAGGGTACACAAAAACGGGGTGTGGTAGACCTAGTAACAATCGATATTGTGGTTCTACACTGTCGTAGCTGTGTTGCAAAAGAAGCAGAGCTCCAAGCACTAATAGAAAGCACTGAAGCTCAAATGGTTATGGGTATGAACAGCTGGCTAAAACCTGCAATAAGTTCAGCTGAAATGTTTAGAAAGGACCGAACCCTCTTCAGAAACGATAGGTTAAATATAGTTGGTGGTGGAGTGTTTATTACTGGCAGAAGTAGTTTACCTTGTAGTGAAATTGAAGTAGAGAATTCCTTTGAGTTAGCATGCCTGTTGGTTATATTTGACAAACAGAATAAATTAATAACTGTTTCACTTTACTGGACCTCTCCACTCAAATGATTTAGTTACTGAATAGTTCAAATAAGACTTGGGTTTCATTCGAAATAGGTGCCCCACTCCCATAATTATAGTTGGTGGTTACTTCAATCAACTCAGCATTTGTTGGCGCAAATACATGTTTAAAGTTGGTGGTAGACACAAAATATCATTCGAAATCGTTCTGAATTTGTTCCCAGAAATTTATTTTGAACAATTAATTCAGTAGCCCAGTCGAAATGTAAATGGTTATGAAAACATACTTGAACTGTTAGCAACAAATAATTCTGAGCAGATAGGGAGCAACAGGATTTATTATTTTTTCGTATTGGTTGGTTGGTTTGGGGAAGGAAACCAGACAGCGAGGTCATCAGTCTCATCGGATTGGGGAAGGACGGGGAAGGAAGTCGGCCGTGCCCTTTGAAAGGTACCATTCCGGCATTTGCCTGGAGCGATTTAGGGAAATCACGGAAAACCTAAATCAGGTCGCGGGATTGAACCGTCGTCCTCCCGAATGCGAGTCCAGTGTCTAACCACTGCGCCACCTCGCTCGGTCAGGATTTATTGACTTCACGGTTATTGTAGCGAGATTTAACACTGTAACATCAAAACCAGCAAAAATAAACGCAAAATATATCTATTTAAAAAAGCAGAGAAAAATTTGCTTGACAAGTTCCTGAGAGACAGTCCCCACTCATAATATGACAATGAAAGCGTAGACCAGATGTGGTTTGAATTCAAGGAAATACTATCGACGGCAATTAAGAGATGTATACGAAATCAGCTACTAAGAGATGTTACTGTCACCCATGATACACAAAAAAGGGTAGAACACCATTGCAGAAAGAACGAAAGAAGCATGGCAAATATAAATAATGCAAAATCCCCATGAGCTACAGTTTTACCGAGGCTCGAAATTAGGGACGAATTTCAATGCGAAATATTTTTAAGTTTCCACAGTGGAACTCTGTCTTGTCTATCGGAAAATCCAAAGAGTTTGTGGTTGTATTTAAACTAAACCAGCTGGAAGACACCACCAATAGTCTCATTTCGCGGTGACAATGACAATGTTACGGATGACAATGCCACTGAAGTATAACTTTTAAACACATTTTTCCGAAATTCCTTCACCATAGAAGACGAAGTTAAATATTCCATTATTCGTATCAAGAACAACTGCCAACATGAGTAACTTAGAAGTAGATATCCTCAGTGCAGCGAAGTAGCTGAAATCACTTAATAAAGGCAACGCCTCCAGCCCACATTGTATACCACTCGAGCGATTTATGTTGATATAATAGCCCCATACTTAGCAATCATATAGAGCCGCTCGCTCATCGAATGATCCGTCTATAAATGCTGGGAAGCTGGACAAATCACACCATTACCCAAGAAAGGAAACAAAAGTAATCCACAGCGTTACCGACCCATGTCAGTCATGTCGAATTGCAGTAGGATTTTGGAAGTAGACTGTGTTCGAAAATCGTGATTAGTCTCGTAGACAACGATTTATTCACCAACAGCCAACATGGGTTCAGAAAATATGAGTCTTGTGAAACACAACTCGCGCTTTGTGAAACACAACTCTCTCTCTTCAGAGATAAAGTTCGTATAGTCCACATGATTACGTCTGCTTGCACATTCGTAAAGGCGGCCTTTTTTTTATATACGAACTTCTGCGATATAGAATCTGGCTCAGCGAGTGCCAGCGATATTTCCTGTACGGTTCGCAGTTTGCCCTGCGGCAGGAGAAATTGTAGCAGTCCCGGTAAACACGTAGCATGTGGCGGGTGGCCAGCCTTCTACAGCAAATAAATACCAGGAATGGCAGACAAACCTCACAGGTGGAGTCATAGTAACGCCGACACTCTAATAACAGCGCTATGACATTGGCTACTGGACCTAGTTCACTCACTTCTTGGATTGTGTGTTGCTGTGGAAGACGATTCTTGCTTTCATTCGTTTATTTTGGGCTCATGTTACTCGCAGTCGTAATGCTGGCTCTGTACTGAATTTTCGATTCTTAAAGATTTTTCGTATGCTACTCAATCCCGGCAGTGCCCTACTAAATCAAATATCAGGCTGCGGTACGTCTACATCTACATGGACACTCCTCAAATCACATTTAAATGCCTGGCAGAGGGTTGATCGAACCACCTTGACAATTCTCTATTATTTCAATCTCATATACCGCGCGGAGAGAACGAGCTCTGATTTCCCTAATTTTATCTTGGTGATGGTTTCTCTCTATGTAGGTCGGAGTCAACAACATATTTTCGGTCCGGAGGGGAAAGTTGGTACTTGAAATTTCATGAGAAGATTCCGTCGCAACGAAAAACGCCTTTCTTTTAATGATGTCCAGCCCCAATACTGTGTAATTTCTGTGACACTTTTTCCCATATTTCGCGATAATACAAAACTTGCGGCCCTCCTTTAAACTTTTTCGATGTGCTCCGTCAGTCTTATCTGGTAAGGATCCCACACCGCGCAGCAGTATTCTAAAAGAGGACGGACAAGCGTAGTATAGGCAGTCTCCTCAGTACATCTATTAAACTTCTAAGTGTCCTGACAGTAAAACGCAGTCTTTGGTTAGCCTTCCCCATAACTTTTTCTACGTGTTCCTTCCTATTTAAGTTGTTCGTAATTGTAATACCTAGGTATTTAGTGGAATTTACGGCTTCTAGATTAGACTGATTTATCATGTAACTGAAGTTTGAGTTCCTTTTAGGTCTCATGTGGATGACCTCACACTTTTCGTTATTTAGTATCAATTGTCAACTTTTGCACCATACAGATATAGTTTCAAAATCGTTTTGCAATTTGTTTTGATCTTATGATGACTTTATTAGTCGATCAACGACAGCGTCATCTGCAAACAACCTAAGATGGCTGCTCAGATTGTTTCCAAAATCATTTATATAGATGAGGAACAGCAAAGGGCCTATAACGCTACCTTGGGGAACACAAGAAATACTTTTGTTTTACTCGATGACTTTCCGTCAGTTACTACTAACTGTGACCTCTCTGACAGGAAAGCACAAATCCAGTCACATATCTGAGACGATATTCATAAGCACGCAATATCACTACAAGCCGATTTTGTCGTACAGTGTCAAAAGCGTTCCGGAAATCCAGAAATACGGAATAGATCTGAAATATCTTGCGAATAGCACACAACACTTCATGTGAATAAAGAGCTAATTGTCTTTCACAGGAACAATGTTTTCTAAAACCATGTTGACTGGTTGTCAATAGACAGTTTTCTTAGAGGCAATCCATAATGTTTGAACACAATATATGATCCAGAATCCTGCTGCATATCGACGTTAAAGATATGGAACTGAATTTTAGTGGATTACTACTACTACCATTCTTGAATACTGGTGTGACCTGTGCAACTTTCCAGTTTTTGGGTACGGATCTTTCGTCGAGCGAACGGTTCTATATGATTGTTAAGTATGGAAATACACAGCAGTGGAAAGTAGTACGAAGGCAGGATTCCTACAAATGTAACAGTACAATGTCTATAGCATACTGCATCGAATTTATTACGAAAGTACAAGTACTAAATGCGTATAAGACAGAAAGAGCCGTGACAAAATTGCATAGTTTCTTTCATACATAGTTTGCGTTCCCTGTGTCGAAATTGGTATATTCTCCTGTTGTGTTATTGCGTTTTTAGTATTTCGTCCAGTCTTCGTTGCTCCGAACTGCCTCAAATACTTTCTTCGGTATTGAATTTTTTAGGGTTGTAGTTCTTGCAGTGAAATCATCGTCCGCTCTTCTGTTATCGCACTTTCCAGCTAACTTACGGCTTCAAGCTGCCTTCGCTTGTGATAACACGCCTTGCGAGTGTTCTCCAACCCTTTCCACGTGGTTCACATACTTGTAGGCCAGGACAAGACGTCGATATCTTTATCTTCAAACAACGTTTGGTTGCAGCAGAACATGCACAGATTGATCACTATGTCGAAACCTTAGACTTTCGCTTCTTAAGTCTAATCAGTTCTGTCTCTAGCATCTCAGTGTAGATTTTAGTGTTAATTGGTGTTAGTATTAATTCTAGTGTTTAGCCAAGCAATCCGTGATTTACTTTTAGCGCAAAAGGCTGCCTAAATCATAAAATTTTCCCCACCAAAATTTCTGTTCATTTTTACCTCCTGCTCCGTTCTCAGATCGGGCCAATAATATTGAAATCTGTTCGGACCATCTAGATTAAGCTTATTCTCATCACTGAAAACCACATTATCCCATTCTGAAGCCCATGACATACGATTTTGGGCGAAATGCAGTCTAACCTATTTATGTTTGGGTGGTAGAGTAAGATTCGGCAGTTCTGTGATTTGCTCCTGTGCCGTATGTATATATAGAAACAGCATTCGCGCAGTTCGTTACTGCCTATTTCTGTCTCTCTTACGGTATTTGGCTTGCGGCTATTAAGACTGGAGATAACCTTATAATTTCCTTAAAGATGTCGTCGTTGACAGGGCGTTAAATCTATTCTTTCTACATTATACTCTCAGTTTTGTTTCAGTTGTTTCGTAATTCATTGCTTTTGCTGTGTGTAAATTAGTATTTCTGTTGTGTCAGAACCCTTCCGTTTTATT
Source organism: Schistocerca piceifrons (assembly GCF_021461385.2). Taxonomy (NCBI): domain Eukaryota; kingdom Metazoa; phylum Arthropoda; class Insecta; order Orthoptera; family Acrididae; genus Schistocerca; species Schistocerca piceifrons. Next base: position 244,552,084 of record NC_060144.1, read on the forward strand.
TCACTGATGTTCTTTACGTCAGTTACTGAGAATTATGATGTGGAGCAGAGGAAGACACTGATCCTTTTTAGCGTAACGTTTCCTATTACCGCATAAAAGCTGTAAATATCCCGCAGATATTTACTCCAGTTGGTTCATACGTTGAACTAAATTCACAAATATAAACAAACATATGAAACTCTGCAAACACAACGATACATGCCGATGAGGTGAAATCCTAACACAACACACAGTTGCACGCTTCGGAGAACACAAGCTGCTACAGCCGTAAGGGCGGGATGATCTGTCAGTGTGAAGCCAATGTAAACGTTCATTTCGACATCGGATCTCGAGATATATGCTAACACGATCGTCAGCTGCAAAATACACTAAAACAGCAGAGAAAGCAATTCAAAGCAGTTAAGTGTTGTTTCCATCATATTATGACGAGAGCATCGCGTTTGTTCTCAGCCTCACGTCACACTTCACGTTAAAACAAATCTGCGTAATCAAATGTTAGACGCCGAGAGGCTTCCCAGACAGGTTAGTTAAGATTTTCACCAAATATCGTCAGTTAATGGCTAAATTAAAAAAAAAAGCTTGTAAATTATAGTTTATTGAGATGATTTGCAAAGAGTGAAAATAAAAAAAAAACGATGAGAATATAGGAAATAGCTTTAATGAAGAAATATAGTAAATCTCAGTTACAAGATTTTTTTCATTACGGCTTTGATCTCTGCTTAATATATAAATCGTACGACAGTAAATCATTAATGAATTAGCAGGCAATACGAACTGCAGTTTTTGACCTTTGATACAAGAGATAGTTGATTATCTACGGGGAACGGATGTCTTATAGAAGCTGGAATCAATTTATCGGCAAAATCTTTGCCTGATACAAACAGTGGAAAATCTTAATGTAACTAAAAATGATGATAGGCACTACATGAATCTGAGAAGTGTATTAGCCATTTCATTCAGTGCCAATGAGTCAGAGTTAGTCATTTTGTACAAATATACACAAGAAGATAGTCAAAATTAAAATTAGTCAAGTTAGTCTTGGGTTTTTATTGGCACAAAGCACGGTATCGTCAAATATTTTATGAAAGGGAATGGGTGTATAAATTTGTGTGTTCTGTAACTGAACTCGTGTTCAACCTAAACATCGAACGTAAGACGTTTATAGAGTACAAAGTTGAAAGAGCAGAGGTTTTTCTCGCTAAATCTCGCGACTTTCTTTAAGAAAGGTGGTTAATATCCAACAGAATCTTACAAAGGATATTCCAAGAACTGAATATGAAGCATCATTCTTAATTCTTTCCACCTATTTATTTCACATTTCCCATTAAGTCTCTGTTAATAGCAGTTCACGCACTGTTATATAAGCAATCATAAATTCCACATCTGTTTCAATAAATAGAAGGGCATATAGCCTTAGAATATCGTAAAATTAAAATGACCTTCACGCTCGTCAACCAATGTTTACTGGTCACGAGACAGAGAATGAATTTTTAAGATTTTTTTAAATGTTCAGTGTGTTGACAGGTTTTAAGTGTACCCCACATTTCCTCTTTTTTTGCGCTAGTCAAGTCATATTCTTTCGTGACTATTAGAGCCAACATCCCCTTTAATGTGTGGATTTAATACCTGACGTCCCACCAATCCGTTAATAGCTCTTTCAAGTATGTTCCACAGACTTCTATACTGACCCGTTCTTTTTTAAAAAAATTTAACATTTTTGGTAGTATCACGTTTGATATTTCCTCAGATTTTTCTTCTTTATCTCTTGTTTTCTGGAAGTCCCTGTTCCACATCTACAGAATGCTGTAAACTGACATGAAACTTGCAGAACTTCTTCTTCAGTTCCATTTGTAACAACTGTATGAGGCAATAATTAATGCACAAATGACTGTCAACATTAAATGAAATTTTTATTTAGTTTTCAACGGTGGACTGAATGTTATTGAAATTATTATTAACAATTTTCAGTCCAAGTAACGTCAGAACCACGGTAGCATATTTCAACGGTAAACATAAGTTATTTAGTTAGTTACATGTTCCATGAATCACTTTGCTCGATAGTTCGTAATGATGTGGAACGAGTCATTTTACATTCTCATTTCAAATTAATTTGTACATACGGTTACATTCTGAACATTTCTAAGGTGTCTTAAAAAAAAAAGATGTACAGATGTAAATTACTAATTCCTACCCACAATGTTTTACGCATTACAGCAATACAGATTCCTCTACAAAATAGAAATTGTCAAGGAGAAGTAGTTGTTAATACATTCAAGTGATTGAATTTTATGAATGTTACATTTTCAACATACTGCTGTGATTTTATTCTTGAACTGTTTTACCGTGTGCTTTCTACAATATTTAAGAAGTGATTATTAAATGCATGTGCTACCCGTGACTCATCATTTATGACCCCTCCACACAGTTCTATAGTGATGTTGTCTTGACTGTCGTTTTACTACATTCCACGCAGGCTTAAGTCTGTTGTCGGAAGTACTGATTTCAGACATTATGTACACGTTCTTTTATTTTTGTAGAACCTGTCTTAATAATTGTGAGTCGTTCTTGTAGTTTGCAACTAGTGTTGGATCCCTATTTGTTCTTGCCGAAAAATGTATTTCCCTTTTCCTTTCACAAGCTGCTTTAATCCCTCTAGTGATCCATGTTTTCAAATCATGATACGAATTTTCCACGGAACAATTAAAATTTAATGTTAGCATTTGCTTCATTATCAATTACATCTCGTGTCACCTCCTGAAAGCTGTTCTTAATAATATCTCTCCTGGAGTCATTAATTATTCTAACTGATTTCCTCTGAGGAGTATACATACTGCAAGGTGCTATGCTATTTACGAGTATGCTAAGTTACTGATCAGAGAGAGCATTTGATACTGGGTTAGGTATAATTTTTTTGCTTTGAGCTTCATCAAAGAAAACATTATCAATTAGGGTTCTACTGCCTTTATCCACTCGTGTCGGGAAGTTAATTACTGAGACCAAATTTCAGGCTAAATTTAGGTTTCCAGATCATTTCTCTTACCACAATTATTTACAAAATCTACAGTAAAGTCACCAAAGACTGTTAACTACTTACTGCTGCCTGAGAGGTAGCACAGTAAGGAATTCAGATTTCCCGTACTGTTCAAATTTTCGATGGAGGATCTATAGAAAGTTACCATTAAAAGTTAACTATTTTTCAGTATTAATTCACAAGCACACACTTCTGTGTGCTGATCACAAGAAAATCTACTTGTCTCACTGTTTTTGAACTTATGTTTTGTTTTAATGTATGAAATAACTTCTTTTTTTGTCATGTTATTTGCGCATGAACAAGCTGCAATAGTGTACTGTTTTATATGTATCTACCCTATCCCTATGATTATATTGTACTCAGACAGCCACAGGATGTCTACATTTACAGAGCTCTCTGAATTTTCTAAACACACTAGCAGCTCTTCTTCCTTACCACTCAATCCTGAATACTTTTCTGTCCATTGTTAAGCCTTCTGTGGCATCTTCTGTTATTTTCATTTCTTTAAAAACAAGATACCTGAATCGTGCATTTAGCCAGCAAAAGGTGCCGCACTGACACCAGTCAACCTATCTTTCCCTCTCTGTAGGCCATGTATAGTATATTCTCATCTCCCAATTGTAGCAAGTGCTACTGCATTCATATGAGATTTTGCTTCAGTCAGCAGCAGCCTTTTCACTTCACTGTTCACATTACTCACAGTAGTGTTTACCAGGGGCTCGTCATGGCGCTGCAAGACCTTCCCAGACCTACATTTATGTGTAAACCTGCTATTCTTATTTCACTCAGGCTGTTACACCCTTCACCAACGATAATAACCCGAGCCTCTTTGGCAGAACCTTTGCACGAATTTTCGATGTCCTCTCTCACCTGGCTAAGACTAGCTCTTGGCTTCACAATAATTATGACCTGGTACCCTGTCCCTAATTTGTCCAGTACCATCCAGCCAATACCCCTCCCATGATTACTACATATCAGCAAGAGTCTTTTCTTCCTAATCTCTTTTTGTACCGACTTACACTGTATTTCTTTGCTAGAAGCCTGCTGCACCCTGCTGTGGTCTACAACTGGATACGGGTCTTCCCCTCCTACATCAGGTATCAGGTAACAAGAAAAATTTATTGGATAGTGTTAGCTCAAATGTAGATGAATAACTGCTTTCGTTTCGCCCATTGCTTGTTACCTTCACCTAATTCCGAAGATGTTTCCCTCTTTCAACTAATCTAGTCCAAATTTCGCGTGATCTAAGTCAGCCTGAAGGGCACAAATCTTTGCCTCCTGCTCAGCGATTCTCTCTCTCTCTCTCTCTCTTTCTTTTTTTTTTTTTTTTTTTTTTTTTGAAAAACCTGCAATTCCGTGGATGAGCCTCGTTGAATTCCCCATTAATTTCCCCATTACAGTCACTCCAGCCAAATTCCTACCAACAATCTGCACATACCATTCCCTCTCTGATTATCCTACTCTTAAATCCACACTTATCACTCATTGAAAAACAGGCTACACACTTAAAACAGAATGAAATCACTTAACACACTTTACACTACACGCATTTTCGTTACGTACGAATAACGAAAATCAGTCCTACATGATAGCGCTTCAGATATATGATACCACGTAAAAACTTTTTTATTTCCGCTTACAACAAGAACGTAGCACTCACACAATGCAGTATACGAGAAATTATCTTAATCAAAATAGAATGTAACTTCACTGTACGCAAATTGCTCGTAAACAACCGACTAATAAGAAAGACTGTAAATCAAACAAATTCATATCTAGCTTCTTTTCGGGAATATGGGATTAACAGTGAATTGACACATTCGAATAAATGTAAATGCCGTGTGGCTATGGCCTCGCGTCGGGTAGACCGTTTGCCGGGTGCAAGTATTTCGATTTGACGCGACATCGGCGACTTACGCGTCGATGGGGATGAAATGACGATGATCAGAACAACACAACACCCAGTCCCTCAGCGGAGAATTTCTCCGACCCAGCCGGGAACCAAACCTGGTCCCTTAGGATTGACATTCTGTCGCGCTGACCACTCAGCTACCGGTGGCGGACACACACACTCGACCGAGCGAGGTGGCGCAGTGGTTAGCACACTGGACTCGCATTCGGGAGGACGACGGTTCAATCCCGCGTCCGGCCATCCTGATTTAGGTTTTCCGTGATTTTCCTAAATCCCTCCAGGCAAATGCTGGGATGGTTCCTTTGAAAGGGCACGGCCGACTTCCTTTCCCATCCTTCCCTACTCAGATGAGGAGGAGGAGGAGGAGATTAGTGTTTAACGTCCCGTCGACAACGAGGTCATTAGAGACGGAGCGCAAGCTCGGGTGAGGGAAGGATGGGGAACGAAATCGGCCGTGCCCTTTCAAAGGAACCATCCCGGCATTTGCCTGAACCGATTTTAGGGAAATCACGGAAAACCTAAATCAGGATGGCCGGAGACGGGATTGAACCGTCGTCCTCCCGAATGCGAGTCCAGTGTGCTAACCACTGCGCCACCTCGCTCGGTTACTCAGATGAGACCGATGACTTCGCTGTTTGGTCTCCTCCCGCAAACAACCCAACCCAACACACACTCGAATTGAATTACTGGACAGAAAAACAGAGCAATTAAGTCGTATTCTCTATGTTGATTGTATCAAAATGTAAACAAATACACAAATACAACCCGACATTACTATGTTTTCACGTTTTCTGGAATAATACGTAAAGAATAGTGATACCTTCCATAGTAAGCTTGAAAAAGGCACTGGTAGACTTACGAGTAATTTGTACTCAGCTAGCTGTCATTGCAATGTAAATAACTTTTCTTAACGCGAGCGCAAATGCTCAGACGTCTCGCCTGGCCTAGGTCTGCCACTGCTACATGACCAAAGTCATGCTCTTTTGCATCAAGCTCTTCAGTAAATCCCTCCTGTCTGTACAGTTTCAGTATGATACGTCTCTTACCCATTGCACTGTTTTGACGCTTTGTGACTATTTTTCGTGTGATGTAACGAGTATGGTTCCTGACCACCTTACAGCGACATGAATCTTCCTATACTGAATGATGAAACGTAATAGTAAAAATGTAATGAAATGTAGGCATAGTTGCAGCGTAAGCGCCACACATTTGAATCTCAGGTATCAGAAGAACTTTGTTATTGTATAAAGCTTACTGTTTTTGCGGCACTTCATCCTGTGAAATCTTGACTTGTAGACACGAGGGTTCTTTCAATTCTTCCACTACCATGTACCTCCTATTTATGGTGTTACTCCCCTTTATTCTACTCTTCGTTAACCTAGCTTCTGTTCGCCCTTAAACTGTACTTAGTTTCCAATATGTTGGCCATTCCTTTCATCTGCTTTTTTAAATTTACTTGTACAGATGATCAGAAGAGCTGTATAGTCCCCCAACGTATCTGTGGTAGTTATTTAGAAGCTACATGTTCCATATATTATTTGAACGATTCTTTTATTGTGTTTATGTGGAACGTCTCAGGTTAGAGAATACGCATATGTGATCCGTGTCAGCATTAATGGACACATTATTTTAGGCCGAGTCATGCAACTGAAGTCAAATTTTTATACATTAAAATTTTTTTCTGGCTACCAGTTCCTAAGAATAAAGTTGTCAATGGAATACAAGGAATGGTCTAGGGGGAATTATTGCAAATTAGATCTAAAACTTGATTCGCTACTTTTCTGAAATGTTATGTTATAGCGCAAATGATCAACAATTTTAGTTCCTTTATAATGAACTCTTTTCTGAGTCACTAACATCGTTAACAAAGGTAATAAAGGTCATCTTTCTCTCTTATATTGCAGGCATGGACATCGTAATTCTTCTCTGATTGTGATGTATTATTTTTTACTAATTTCAGTAGCGAATGTACCGTATGAATTGTGGGGACGGAGATAGAAACCTAGCTCCTTGAAGTGGTACCTACATGACGTCCATGGGTGAACACCACGTATTATTCTTACTGCTCGCTTTTGTGCGATCAATACTTTCTTTCTGAGTGTTCAGTTACCACAGAAAATTGACCCATAAGGCATTATTCCCCCCCATGAACCATGGACCTTGCCGTTGGTGGGGAGGCTTGCATGCCTCAGCGATACAGATAGCCGTACCGTAGGTGCAACCACAACGGATGGGTATCTGTTGAGAGGCCAGACAAACGTGTGGTTCCTGAAGAGGGGCAGCAGCCTTTTCAGTAGTTGCAAGGGCAACAGTCTTGATGTTTGACTGATCTGGCCTTGTAACAATAACCAAAACGGCCTTGCTGTGCTGGTACTGCGAACGGCTGAAAGCAAGGGGAAACTACAGCCGTAATTTTTCCCGAGGGCACGCAGCTTTACTGTATGATTACATGATGATGGCGTCCTCTTGGGTAAAATATTCCGGAGGTAAAATAGTCCCCCATTCGGATCTCCGGGCGGGGACTACTCAAGAGGATGTCGTTATCAGGAGAAAGAAAACTGGCGTTCTACGGATCGGAGCGTGGAATGTCAGATCCCTTAATCGGGCAGGTAGGTTAGAAAATTTAAAAAGGGAAATGGATAGGTTGAAGTTAGATATAGTGGCAATTAGTGAAGTTCTGTGGCAGGAGGAACAAGACTTCTGGTCAGGTGACTACAGGGTTATAAACACAAAATCAAATAGGGGTAATGCAGGAGTAGGTTTAATAATGAATAGGAAAATAGGAATGCGAGTAAGCTACTACAAACAGCATAGTGAACGTATTATTGTGGCCAATATAGATACGAAGCCCACACCTACTACAGTAGTTCAAGTTTATATGCCAACTAGCTCTGCAGATGACAAAGAAATTGAAGAAATGTATGATGAAATAAAATAAATTATTCAGATTGTGAAGGGAGACGAAAATTTAATAGTCATGGGTGACTGGAATTCGAGTGTAGGAAAAGGGAGAGAAGGAAACATGGTAGGTGAATATGGATTGGGGGACAGAAATGAAAGAGGAAGCCGCCTGGTAGAATTTTGCACAGAGCACAACATAATCATAACTTACACTTGGTTTAAGAATCATGAAAGAAGATTGTATACATGGAAGAACCCTGGTGATACTAAAAGGTATCAGATAGATTATATAATGGTAAGACAGAGATTTAGGAACCAGGTTTTAAATTGTAAGACATTTCCAGGGGCAGATGTGGACTCTGACCACAATCTATTGGTTATGACCTGTAGATTAAAACTGAAGAAACTGCAAAAAGGTGGAAATTTAAGGAGATGGGACCTGGATAAACTAAAAGAACCAGAGGTTGTACAGAGATTCAGGGAGAGCATAAGGGAGGAATTGACAGGAATGGGGGAAATAAATACAGTAGAAGAAGAATGGGTAGCTTTGAGGGATGAAGTAGTGAAGGCAGCAGAGGATCAAGTAGGTAAAAAGACGAGGGCTAGTAGAAATCCTTGGGTAACAGAAGAAATATTGAATTTAATTAATGGTAGGAGAAAATATAAAAATGCAGTAAGTGAAACAGGCAAAAAGGAATACAAACGTCTCAAAAATGAGATCGACAGGAAGTGCAAAATGGCTAAGCAGGGATGGCTAGAGGATAAATGTAAGGATGTGGAGGCCTATCTCACTAGGGGTAAGATAGATACCGCCTACAGGAAAATTAAAGAGACCTTTGGAGATACGAGAACGACTTGTATGAATATCAAAAGCTCAGATGGAAACCCAGTTCTAAGCAAAGAAGGGAAAGCAGAAAAGTGGAAGGAGTATATAGAGGGTCTATACAAGGGCGATGTACTTGAGGACAATATTATGGAAATGGAAGAGGATGTAGATGAAGATGAAATGGGAGATACGATACTGCGTGAAGAGTTTGACAGAGCACTGAAAGACCTGAGTCGAAACAAGGCCCCCGGAGTAGACAATATTCCATTGGAACTACTGACGGCCGTGGGAGAGCCAGTCCTGACAAAACTCTGCCATCTGGTGAGCAAGATGTATGAAACAGGCGAAATACCCTCAGACTTCAAGAAGAATATAATAATTCCAATCCCAAAGAAAGCAGGTGTTGACAGATGTGAAAATTACCGAACTATCAGCTTAATAAGTCACAGCTGCAAAATACTAACACGAATTCTTTACAGACGAATGGAAAAGCTAGTAGAAGCCAACCTCGGGGAAGATCAGTTTGGATTCCGTAGAAACATTGGAACACGTGAGGCAAAACTGACCTTACGACTTATCTTAAAAGAAAGATTAAGGAAAGGCAAACCTACGTTTCTAGCATTTGTAGACTTAGAGAAAGCTTTTGACAATGTTGACTGGAATACTCTCTTTCAAATTGTAAAGGTGGCAGGGGTAAAATACAGGGAGCGAAAGGCTACTTACAATTTGTACAGAAACCAGATGGCAGTTATAAGAGTCGAGGAACATGAAAGGGAAGCAGTGGTTGGGAAGGGAGTAAGACAGGGTTGTAGTCTGTCCCCGAAGTTGTTCAATCTGTATATTGAGCAAGCAGTAAAGGAAACAAAAGAAAACTTCGGAGTAGGTATTAAAATTCATGGAGAAAAAATAAAGACTTTGAGGTTCGCCGATGACATTGTAATTCTGTCAGAGACAGCAAAGGACTTGGAAGAGCAGTTGAATGGAATGGACAGTGACATTAAGGAGGATATAAGATGAACATCAACAAAAGCAAAACAAGGATAATGGAATGTAGTCTAATTAAGTCGGGTGATGCTGAGGGAATTAGATTAGGAAATGAGGCACTTAAAGTAGTAAAGGAGTTTTGCTATTTGGGGAGCAAAATAACTGATGATGGTCGAAGTAGAGAGGATATAAAATGTAGGCTGGCAATGGCAAGGAAAGCGTTTCTGAAGAAGAGAAATTTGTTAACATCCAGTATTGATTTAAGTGTCAGGAAGTCATTTCTGAAAGTATTCGTATGGAGTGTAGCCATGTATGGAAGTGAAACGTGGACGATAAATAGTTTGGACAAGAAGAGAATAGAAGCTTTCGAAATGTGGTGCTACAGAAGATTGCTGAAGATTAGATGGGTAGATCACATAACTAATGAGGAAGTATTGAATAGGATTGGGGAGAAGAGAAGTTTGTGGCACAACTTGACCAGAAGAAGGGATCGGTTGGTAGGACATGTTCTGAGGCATCAAGGGATCACCAATTTAGTATTGGAGGGCAGCGTGGAGGGTAAAAATCGTAGGGGGAGACCAAGAGATGAATACACTAAGCAGATTCAGAAGGATGTAGGTTGCAGTAGGTACTGGGAGATGAAAAAGCTTGCACAGGATAGAGTAGCATGGAGAGCTGCATCAAACCAGTTTCAGGACTGAAGACCACAACAACAACAAGGCATTATTGAGTGGAAATACGTAGAACACGCCAGGAGAATGTTACGTTTGCTTCTACGATAAGCAATTATACTAAGACAAAAGTACCTGAACTCAACTATTTAAGAAGCTCAGTAATACGCTCCTTCCAGTTCAAGTTTTCATAAACATCTACATTTGAAACTCTGGTACATTCTACCATTTTTACCAACCGCTGCTCATGAGTTACTTCGATTGTTGCGCTGAACTGAGTGTAATGTGTTTTTACAAAGTTATGGAGGGTTCATTTCCAGAGAACTACTTAATAATTCTTTAGAAAATATCATTTACCCTTTTTCTGTTACTTTCTCTGTAATGGGACTTATAATAACACTAGTACCATATGCAAACGATACCAGTTTTGTACACGGAATGTTAAATGGAATCTCATCCACTTATATAACGAATAGGAGTAGACCCAGAATCAACCATGTCGGACTCGCATTGTGATTTCTTTCCCTCGGAGACTAAATTTTTCTATCTTTCCGACAATATCCTAAATATTCAGAACAACCTTTTACATCGTATTCCTTAAGTATGAATCATTCCAGCTGTGGATAAAGCCCTCACTTTCATAAAACTTCGGTGTGTTTGATAGACTAACATAATCTGGAATAATACCACTTGGAAAGATCACAAAAAATAAGAACTGGCGATATATAGTTATTTAACGCTGGTACTATTTGTTCATTGAATGAATGTATAAACACTAATCTCAGACCAGCAACCATACTAAGTAAATTGTTTCCATTCAAGTGTGTGACTGCTCCTGAGTTTTTACTTTTTAGGATACTTTCTACACTAAATCAGTAAGGAAATTAGACAATAATTTGTAAGGTGTCAGGCAAATCCAACACCTTCCATGACAACCCTGACATGATAAGCAAATCCAGTAGTATGTCACATAGCTCCGAATAAATCGTGACATTAAATTAACCAAAGTAATACGAGTAACGAGTGAGCATATGGAATACCACAGACTAACACAAGAATGCCTAAATGCATGTCATACCTTCTCACCGTGAGACAGATGCAGTTCCGAGTGGAGAAACGAGAACAGAAGCCGAGAGCAGAACCGTGTTAAGCTGAACGCCCTACAATAAGGGACGGACACCCGCGTCGCCAGCTAACCGTTAGGAGCACCCCCCAGCCCATTTTAAAAGCTAGAGCCCTCCAGAAGAACAGTATAGATCTTACGATAACACTAAAAGGACCACACCAGCCGCAAGTTTTTGCGTGAAACTTTTTCGCGTCTCTGATACGTCAGGACCACCCCTCAGCCCATGTTAAAAGATAGAGCCCTCCAGAAGAACAGTATAGATCTTACGATAACACTAAAAGGACCACACCAGCCGCAAGTTTTAGCGTGAAACTTTTTCGCGTCTCTGTAACGTTGCAAACTTTAAAAACATTGCCCTACCACGAAAAGTATAACGTTTCTTATTGGATAGACAGAATTTTTGTAGGTGGAGCTTAAGGTTAACATTGAGACCCTGATTGGTCAGATGAAAATACAGCTAGATAGTTTTTTTCAACCAACTTCGGTAAATTGTAGTAAGGAGAATTTAGGAGAGAATTGCTTCCGAGACGGCGAGGTGAGCGGAGCTGTGCTGCCCGCCGCCCCCTGACGTACACCGACAAGGTAATGAACGCACGCGATGCCGCATAACAGCGCATAAAGCTTCACTCTGAACTGCAGAAGTCTCATCTGTTACACCCCCTTTTTGCGCAGTACTAGTGTCGATCGTCAATTAAAGCTCATGGTGTTCACATTTGCCACTTGAAGTAAAAATCTGAAACGCAATGACTTTTCTGTTATATGGTTATTGAGAAGCCACATCAGCCACTGTAATTTACGACAAGTTAGATAAGTAATTAAAGATAATTGATGGTCACTGTAGACCATTTTGATAGTTTTGTCTTTTGTGAAACTTAATTTAAACCTAGATTATAGATGTGATATGGCATCGGTCATCCTTCGATCCATTGTAGAACTTGGAAACCCACTCAGGGAATATTCGTTCACATTTTTGTTGAACGCAGTTGGTTTTTACCATCCAGTATTAAAACATTTCCTTTTATCAATAGTGCAATTTATAAACAATGTTTTGTGAGTAGAATAAAATTTCCAATGGTAAACGTAACTCCTTTTTCGACGTTATTTTACCAGCTAACTAAAAATTGGAAAGCCTTGAACCTCCCCCACTATATTTAGTTAGTATTAAGATTTCTTCTACAGGGAGTGCAGTGGAGCTGACGCTGAAATCATTAAGTATTTGGTTATATCATCGTAGGTCTCACTGAACTCTTCTGAACTCTACATGTCATGTGTCGTCTGACGTCTCCTTACCAGCAACAGGTCCGAGGTTCAAACTAGTCTATTCCCTAAAAAACACGCTCAGAGCGTCGTTGCGCTAAAGTGGTAGGGAGACACGATATAGAACAAACAGACACCACGCACAATGTTAGAAATTGTTTAAGTCTATCATGTCATTTTTCTTGCGAAGTGATTTGACAACTGCATACTTAAACCAGTCTGGAAAAATCCTTCAGTGAGTGACGCATTACATGCATCACTAAGGAAATTAGTTATTAAGTTGGAAAAACTTTTCAGAATTCTTTCTGAAATTCCTTTAACCCCACGGCAGCTTTTGTGTCTTACAATTATTATAATTGTATAACTAATTTCAGTGAAGGACATTGGTGCTACTTCCACTTGCTTTAAGTTTTGTGGAATGGCATTTTTAATATATTCCCTTTCTTCTTCAAATGCGCCCTTAATCTTGTATTTGCTGCCACATTTAGAAAGCGTGTGTTATAAGTACTTGCAACATGTCAGTTATCAGTCACAAGGTTGTCATTTAGTTTAATTGTTATGGAATCTCGTACACTGATGGGCTATCCTGTGTCCTGTGTGTCAAAGTCCCATATAGTTTTAATCTTGTTATCTGTATTATCTACTTCTATCTAGACATACGTACTTCTGGATATTTTAATGACTTTTCTTAAGAACAACAGTATTTTTTGTAGTATGTAAGTAATGTCAGATTTTGTCTTACTCTTCTGTGAGGCTTTAATTCCCTTAGCTATCCATGGTTGAAATTAGATTGAAAGACTCAACCAATAATCATTGATAATTTTTTCTGTCCTTAAGCTTTGAGAAAACTATACTAAAGCCTCCCCAAACTAGTACCTTTTTCTTCTAGCGTGACAGGTAAGTCAACAGTGCATTTAGATTTTTCATAAACAGCTGAAATCTTCCTAGAGGGTATCTATAGTTACAATGATCTGTATTCTGCGGTAACAGCTCATAAGCACATGCTTCCAGGTTCTGATTAGCAGAAAAACTATTTGTTTCATTATTTCTGATATTCAATATTTTTGTTTCCGTTAAAATTTTGTTACAGTTCAAAAAATGTCTTTCATTTCTCCTATTTGGTCTGCATAATAGTTGAAATACTTTTGTGATAAGCTGCAGTATGATCTGGCACCCTTCCTAATGCAGCAGCTCTGGCTGGTGCAAACCACCACTGCCATAGCCTAGCTGATTTCGTAATCAGCTCGCGCAGTACTTCACCACCATGGCAGGCTTCCGTACAACCACTCAGACAGCAATCTGTGGTATTACCAAAATCCAGGATGCACTGGCAGAATCGTGATGGGAAGTTGCGCGATTCCTGGAGAAGTGAATGTCAATGTGCCTGACTTTGACATGTCATTAAGAGTCATCCAGTTTGCTACCACTGCGGACAGAGCTATCATTATGTGACAGAGACAGATATCCTTGCCTCACATCAGTTCACTGGTGCAATTATCATCACCCACGTCTTATGGATTGACAACGCAAAATTTTGAGATTGAGTAACTGTGAATAATCTAATTGTGTCCTAACAGTGATGTTAAACTGGCCCTAAAAACTTCCGCAACTTACCTTGTGGCAACGGAAACCCATCACTACTCTAAAGTGGTGAACGTTAAAACGCACCGTAGAAGCAAACCACCAAAAGAAAACCTTGTCCAACGGCAGTACAAGGAAAAGTAACGATGCAAAGCACTTCATATTTCATGCATGAGCAAATGTGTTTCGCTAAGTACAATACGGTGAGACAAGGTTACAAAATCCAATTTTATTTAGGGGCCGGTGAAACAAAGTGAAAGAAATTGAATTGACTGGATGATATACTGTAGAAGACACTAGAACTTAAAAACTGTATTGTGATACTGGTTTTTACCTATCACAACAATTTTTACAAAATTCTCTTCTAATACTAAAATATTTCAGCTGTGTAATTCTATAATAAAATATTATAGGAATGGGGAATCTGTAGCGCTGAGTCCAAGACATGTGAGCAAATAACTTTGTTTAATCTCGCCTGGACAATCACATTAATCAACATGGATCAATAACAAAAAATCCACTGAGAATTTGCCTTTCACAAACGCATCAAAAATTACGATCAAGCAAGCAGTGTAGAGATATCATGGCTCGAATATCTACACACTTCTAAAATTAATCTCTACAAAACCATATATCCAGAAAAATCAACGTCCTCTGAGTTTGTATCTTTCTGTTATGCTAGTTATTCGCAGACCGCTCATCATTGTGATGAACATCAGACTCACTCACTTAACGCTCTCGATAGCTATAATGCCAACGGAAATACTGCTGACTAGCAACGATAACATTGCTTGTGCCGAGAACCTCTATGGCGTAACAATTCGACAGTTAAAGTCTTTTGTCTGAAAAGTTATCCAGCGCACATATATGAAGTGTCAGTCATCGAATAAAAAGAGAGCTCACATAACTTTCATAAAATATCAAAATTAAGTTAGAAATATTACATTGCATCCACGACAGTCACTACTACACTGCACAGCCGTCTTACCAAAGTGTAGCAGAGACTTCAACACGAATATCTCACGTCTGGTACCGAAGGGTTGCTACTTTAACGCTCTGTTGACGGTGTAATTCAGATTACGGTATGACAATAGTAATACATTCCTGGTTTTATTATCTGACGTCTATGATTTCATATTCGTTTACTATGACGCTGTCAGTACTTTTAAGAACCTCATGATGGTCTATCAACTGAAATTTAATGTATAAAGAATTACATCTGCAGCTTGAGGCACTAATTATGACAATTTTCAAACGTTTGTAACCATAATGCTGTTGCTCAATACTGTAGTCTGGCCCTCTCGTGTGATATCCTGTGTATTTACAGCCGTGTGCCGTATCTGATAGCGGGTACAACACAAACTGAAACAATTGTTGATAGAGAAATTTTTGGAGATGACGTTTGATGCACGCTTGGATGATAGTAATTTGTAGAATTCTTACGGTATTGTGCCTCTAAGAATGCTTATAGAGATGTAGCGGACATGCAGTGTAGATAAATTATATGTTAGGGATATACGTAGCAGCCAAATGCCTAGCTAAACTATGCATGAATATTTCTGAGCCTTTCTCATCCCCTGAAATGCTATACGAGGATATAGCCTCTCAGTCCTGCGTTTCTACGTCTGTTATTAGTAGCAATAATAATATGGATGATCAGTGTTCTTAAATGATGGCAGAAATATATAAGGACTGTCTCTTCACAGTCGATGATCAGACGCTAATAGGATATAGCGAAGAGAATGTTTCCTTAAGTGTAATAATGCTAAGGTCGGTTTTTGAAGAAGAAAGCTTGGAGATCAATACGTTATATACCAACAAGTGACAGTAGGGGAGCAATCAGTATGTTTGGATATTGGGAAAGGAACAGCAACATATGACGAAGAACACTTTTATCTTGACTGTGTTCAAAAAATAAATGGTAACTGTAAAAAATCATATGCGAGTGCCAGCTTTCTCTGGGAATTTTATATATGAAGTCCTCACGGGTTGTCAGCCGAGTAGCATCGTCGTCTCGTAGCAACGTTTCGATGGAATGCGTCGTCATCATCTTCAGGCGAAGACGATGGAGACGCATTCCACCGAAACGTTGCTACGAGACGACGATGCTACTCGGCTGACAACCCGTGAAGACTTCATGTATGTAAAAATCACGTGCGAGACAAAGCTACCCAGACATGGGGGGAAACGAGAAATCTTTTTGTTCTGGTTGACCATGTATTGAACCACGCACGAGCCATATCTGACCTGCGTGCTTGCAGTATTGATCGTAGCACCTCTGCGGAAATGTCTTTGCCCGTTTACTGGGAAACTGGTCGACGCCCTTCCACAAGGGGGCAGTGATTGTGGTGCTGAGAGGCGATATAGGCACAAACATGGCTTATGTTAGAAGAATTGGCTTACTGGAGGTACAGAGTGCAGTTCGGGGTTTTCTGTCGCCTTGGACTTCTTTACATACCTGGTGGGCTGGTCACTGGGGCAGATGCAATAGCGTGGCCTGAGTACCTGTGGTGCCACTCAACCATTTGACGAGCAGGAACTTGCCCTGGAATTTCTTCTCATCAGAAAACAGTTGGATAATTTGTGAAGAGCGTCAGCCTGAGCCATAAAGCAGGTGTTCTGCAACCTCGCCTCCCTGGTTATGTCACAACTTGCAAGTGGTTTTTTTTTATGTTTAATACAACCGGGGCAGGGGAGCGATTGTCAGTTAACTGTATTAAGCTGTGTATGGCCATTTTAAGCAAGCATTGTGAATTGCTGCATGTGTGTATTATTTGCTGAATTTTCTTGTTAACTGCACTGTGTGAGCGGTTGCCAGACTTACAGAAGATCTGTAACTCTTCTCTGCTGTTAATAAATTATTTTCAAAACTTCCTTGATAGTTTGTATTGTATTCTCTTGTCTATGCCGCCAAGCCGATCGATGCATATGTGCTGTATTAGAAGCAATCTTGTTAATATAATTTCGTATATTGCAAAGTATCATAGTTTTATAGTTATTGTATGTGCATGGTAAGGAGAAGAGGGAGGCGGCCTCTCTGTATAGTGCTACATGCCTGTTGTCAGGCACCTAAATTGACAACTAATTCAAAACAAAGAGCCACCTTGGCATACCATTTAATTTTGTTATTTAATTTGATTAGTTCCTGTAAATGTATTTGTGTGCTTTTATTAAATCATCTGGACGGTTGATTAAATATTTGAGCTTCTATGGCATTATTTGAACGCCTGATCCACTCTTCGGATGAGCTCGACGCTTTGTAATATTCCTACCATTTTCTAATATTTGGTATTGTTCTGCCTTCCTCATGTGGCCCTGTAGGTGAAAGCTAAGTTAAGGATTTTGTATTTGCTGCTTATGTGATTCAACGGGTATTAACTGTTAATCTTTCTTTTAATTGATCATCAAGAATTTCTGTTTATTTCTAAAAAAATAATTTTCTTGTTACCGTAAGGCGATTTACCTGATATATTAATTTGTGCGTTTTGCTTAAATATCTAGGTTGTAAGATCCCATTGGCGGCAGGTATTTATTGCCCCATGTCGCTGATTATTGCTCTAAGCCGATTCTTCTAAGCCTCATCGCATGTTGCCAATAATGGCAGTTCCTTTGATTAAAGAAACTAAAATAAAAATATTTACTAGTACCATAGTTGGGCAAATTTAAGTCTCTGACTTGTAACTAGACATTGTCGGCGAATCCTGACTTAAATTTCAAGTACAATCTTGAGGAGCGATACTTGCTATAAAATTATGATTGGTGGTCGCTGCTATTTTTTGTAAGTTTTCATTATTATTTATTCGTTATCCAGCAGGTCTTTATCATTTTTTCTAATTTAGAAATTCAGTTTTTCTCATTTTACTATTTGTATTAGCGTATTTCATGCCTCTTTATATTAATAAATTATTTTTAAAATTTTATGTACTTTTAGTAGCCCAGCAACTTACCACTCACCCAACCAGCTCTCTGCTGCTTCACATGCACTTTGTGCTGGTTAAATTGGTTTTGATATGTATTTAATCTCAGTTGTACTTCCTGTTGTGCTGGACTTGATACACAAATGTAAGGAGAGGTGGGCTGCAGAGTGGTGTGGAAGCTGTCGCTAGACAGGAGCAGAAATGATAAGCGAAAAGATAACACACTAAACAGAAGATTTATTCAGCTCACACTATGTGATCAATAGTAACCGGACACCCTAAAGACCCGTTTTTCGTATTAGGTGCCTTTTTTTGTCACCTACTCCCAGGTTCTTCATACCAGCGACCTCAGTAGTCATTGGACATAGTTAGAGAGCAGAATGGGGCGCTCTGCGGAACTCACAGACTTCGAACGTGGTCAGATGATTGGGTGTCACATGTGTCATACGTCTGTACTCGAGATTTCCACACTTCTAAACATACCTAGGTTCACTGTTTCCAATGTGATTGTGAAGTGGAAACGTCAAGGGTCACGTACAGCACAAAAGTGCACAGGCAGACCTCGTCTGTTAACTGTCAGAGACCGCCAACTGTTGAAGAGGGTCATAATGTGTAATAGGCAGACATCTATCCAGACCATCACACAGGAATTCCAAACTGCATCAGGATCCACTGCAAGTACTATGACAGTTTGCGGGAGGTGAGATAACCTGGATTTCATGGTCGAGCAGCTGCTCAAAAGCCACACATCACGCCCGTAAATTCCAAAAGACACCTCGCTTGGTGCAAGGAGCGTCAACATTCGACGATTAAGCAGTGGTGACCCGATGGCAGGGTGTGGATATGGCTAATGCCCGGTAACCGTCATCTGCCAGCGTGTGTAGTGACAACAGTAAAATTTGGGGGTGGTGGGTTATGGTGCGATCGTGTTTCTCATGGAGGGGGCTTGTACCCCTTGTTTTTATGCGTAGCACTATCAAAGCACAGGCGTTTGTCCGCAGCTTTTCTCGCTTCACGCGCGTGGGGTCCCGGGTTCGATTCCCGGAGGGGTCGGGGATTTTTATCTGCCTCGTGATGACAGGTTGTTGTGTGTCTTTCATCATCATTGACTCGCAAGTCACAGAAGTGGCGTCAACTAAAAAGGACTTGCAATACGGCAGCCGAACTTCCCCGCATGGGGCCTCCCGGCCAACAATGCCATACGACTATTTCATTTTTAGCTCAGGCCTACATTGATGTTTTAAGCATCTTCTTGATTCCCACTGTTGAAGAGCAATTCCGTAATGGTGATTGTCGAGCACCGGTTCATAATTCTCGGCCTGTGGCAGTTGTTACACGACAATAGCATCCCTATAATGGAGTGGCCTGCACAGAGTCCCAACCTGAATCCTTTAGAACACCTTTGGGATGTTTTGGAAGGAAAAATTCGTGCCAGGCCTCACCGACCGAAATCGATACCTTTCTTCAGTGAAGCACTCCTGAAGAATGGGCTGCTATTCCACAAGAAACCTTTCATCACTTAACTGAACGTATACCTGCGAGGGTGGAACCTGTCGTCAAGGCTAAGGGTGGGCCAACATCCTACTGAATTTCATCATTACCGATGGAGTGCGCCACGAACTTGTAAGTCATATTCAGCCAGGTGTCCGGATACTTTTGATCACGTAGTGCACATTTCTCCAAGCGAACAAAGATTCATGACAATAGATAGATTCATACCGCATAAGTTAGTAAGAGACGGGACCGATCCACTATAGTAGACAAAACACGTCAGAACACTTGCAGAAGCAACGAAGAAAGCATGCCAAATTCAGAAGAACGCAAAAGCCCCAAGACTCGCTAAGTTTCACGGAAGCTAGAAATTTAGTGCGGATAGCAATGCGAGATTCTTTTAATAGTTTCCATTATGAAACATTGTCTCAAAATTTGGCAGAAAGCTCAAAGAGTTTCTGGTCGCATATAAAGTACACCAGTGTCTATAAACAGTCGATACCGTCAAAGCGCGACAGCGATGGATATGTTACCGATGATGGTGCCACTAAGGCGGAGTTACTAAATTCAGTTTTCCGTAATTCCTTCACGAAAGAAGACGAAGTTGAATTAATATGGCACGAAGAGAATCGCTGTTCCCTCCATCTTGCTCATCACGTAAATTCTGAAACATTTTTGAGAGGTTCAGTAAATTTCAATCTCCTCAAGAGCAATCGTTAGCTGCCTTTCCAGGCACGATATAGGAACTCCAAATTGTGATTTGTACTATCGAAATAATGTACTTCATGTTACAAGGTGACCTTGTGTCTTCACTATGCTATTTGAATCGCTGTGATGACATTCTAACAGTTTATGCCAGGTACTTTCTTTGGTAAAGCTGATCTGGTAGATGTCCGACATTTTAAATGATCAGAATATTTTTCGTGTATTTTCTTCACTTGTCCATCAGTCGATCGGCGGCTTTTAAAGTTACTGTCGTGGTAGCGGTATTGAAATATTTGTCTGCGTTTCCTGAGACTGTATCGCTGTAAGTCATATTAAAAAAAATGTTTACTCGTTTGTGTTGATATTAATCTTTACATTTTGTTTATGTAGGTTATCGTGACTCAAGGAAAGCTAGTGTAGCATACGCAAGACACAAGTGAAGAAGGGATGTGTTTGATATTGTGGGTGACAGCGAGATCCATTACTTGTAGTGTCCGTTTATTTGTTTTTAATTCTGCAGACGCTAATATTCAGATAATTTGTTTTGTCATCTTCGTCTTACTCTTCATTAAATTGTATTTTAGGATGCAAAGATTCACTTTCTTAGCAGAGTGTCGAAACCAGTCTACCCAGCAAACAATATATGTGAGCGTTAACAGTAGTGTAACCGCAATGTACGGCACAAAATGTGCTCACACGGAAGTTATGCTCAAAGACACGTCAATAACTAACTGCGACTCTCAGATAAAGTCTCACGACTGCAGTACGTCACAAACAAAGTCAAAGGTTTGCAGCAAACGGCAGTTACATTGTTCTGGTGATATTACGAAAACGCAATATGGAAGTTGGCCCAAAAGGAACTGTACATGAAGATGGAGACGTCGTCCAAGAAAAGCATGATTCCAGGAGGAAGAATATGCACTACTGTGACTGTCTATATTAACACGAGAATCGAAAAAGTGTGTAATATCCCAGTGTATAAACGATAGTATTTGAAGATAATTATATTTTCTCAAGTATGTGTAAGGTCGCAAGAAGTCCATAGCTTAGGAGTTAACTACTGTTGCCATGGTGAACACTGATCCAAGGCTTAGATGCTGGAGATAAAACAGCCCCCATTATGGCTGTGTGCCCGTTAAATTTGTCAAGTCTGCGATGCTTTTTTCCCCGACAGCAAACCCGTGTCTCTTATGGACTCGGCAGCCCGCAGAGAATATTTTTAGGGAGAGTTTACGAGTAGATCATAACGCCCGCTGGTGGGGTAGAGGGGCGGTATTATGTGGGCCGTGCAGCTCGGCTTTAAGTGCTGGAGAAGGTGGGCAGACAGCCAAAGCCGACGGGCGCTAACTTGGCAGCTCACGGGCCGCTCGGCCACAGGGCGAGAACCCAGCAGGGACATCCGCCACCACGGCGTGATGAGTCAAAACGTTTTGACCACCTGCTTAACGGCACGTTCGTTCACCCACGGATACTAGAATACAAGGTAGAGGTCACGTGCAGGCGGGCTGTGAGATGTAATGTCATCATTGTTATAGGAAAACTATAGGACAGTTAATGAATGGTAAATACCGCAAAACGTTTAGCAGAATGTATAATATCCAACCCACGAAGGTTACAGAGCATGGCTTTTCTTAATTTCTACCAGCAAATTAAACTGTATGGTTAACTTTTATAACGAATCAACATCATTAACGTTATTTCATATCATTTAATTGTTATTAACAGAAAATTATAATTACATAGAAATTTGAAATTATGAATTAACATACTATTGTCAGTTTCAGCATGATTTGTAATTTGACGCGCGGGGTTAGCCGAGCGGTCTGAGGCGCTGCAGTCATGGACTTTGCGGCTGGTCCCGGCCGAGGTTCGAGTCCTCCCTCGGGCATGGGTGTGTATGTTTGTCCTTAGGATGATTTAAGTTAAGTAGTGTGTAAGCTTAGGGACTGATAACGTTAGCAGTTAAATCCCATAAGATTTTACACTCATTACTTCACACTCACATTTGTAATTTCATTCTCGCAATTTGCATTACAACACTCCCATAGAAATGTTAGCAGAAACATCTATTTTGCAAGTAAACCAATAATTAATTAGCAAAATTATTAAATTTTAAATACCTAGAAACAGACTTTGGAAAATTTATCAGTCATCTGATGTATTTAAAGTGACTTTATGTATCATGTCAATAATGTAAAACCTATTAGATCAGTCGTAATTAACTTTTTTACTAACGATTCGTGAACATTATGATGTATACAGTATTGACTTTCAGTCATTTTGAAACGAAGAAAATATCATACAGAACTTTAACCTGAAATTCCGTTTGGAACTTTATACTCTACCTATCGAATGTCAGAAATAAAATTCAATGTGAAATTTCGATGTAATCAATGACTATACGATAGCTATTGTTATTGTAAATTCTTAAACAAATTTGCCCAAAAAAAATCAACAGAACATTATTTAGAAATGTATTCAGAATGATTCATCATTCATTATCTTTAAAACTGTTTTTTTTAATAACTAACATTTCATTATAAATTAGTATATGTACATTTACATCTACGTGATTACTCTGGAATTCACAATGAAGTGCCTGGCAGAGCTTTCAATGAACCACCTTCCAGCTGTCTCTCTACCATTCCACTCTCAAACGGAGCGTGGGAAAAACGAGCACATAAGTTTTTTTCTGTGCGAGGCCTGATTTATTTTACTGTGATGATCATTCCTCCCTATGTAGGTGGGTACCAACTGAATGTTTCCGCAATTGGAGGAGAAAACTGGTGATCGCAATTTCATCACAAAATCCCGTCGCAACGAAAAACACCTTTGTTTTAACGATTGCCATTCCAATTTACGTATCATGTCTGTGGCACTATCTCCCCTATTTAGCGATAAATGTAATTGCTTTTGACAACAGACCAAAGATTATACATTCTCAAGATAGGGCATATATTGAGCAACGCAAAGCGCAAAGCGCCACTGATTGGCCAGTGTCATGACGCACAGTCTGTAACAGTTTTTGTTTTGTGAGTCTAAAACAGTTTATACGTGATTATCTACGTAGACGCTTACGGAAAATACGTCTCCTGTTAAAAGGATTATTCAGTGCTTTGGAAAATATTATTTTGACTTCCAAGCTTTCACCTCGTCCGAAATGTAAGCAAATCTGCAATATAGGTCCCATGCTGGAATGTAGGAGATTAGAAAATTCAAAGCCAAGTATTCCACTGCAGAAACTACACCAGTCTCAGTCAACGATGAATCTCTCGCAATGAGAAATAGTTTGTCAAAAAGTGCAGTTGGAGTAAGATTAGACCGTGAACTATCTCGTCATGTCACACTACATCATTCAAGATAACAGGCGCACAGCGTACACATGTTTAACTCATATGCAGGTACGAACGTAAACGAGATTTCATGTTTTAGTGGGTTATTATTATTGTTATGATTACTGAGTTTTTCATTAGCTAGACTCTTATTGTTATGATTATTGAGTTTTGCATTAGTTAGACTGTTTTCTTGTATGGTCGGTGAAATCCTAATGTAAAGCCTCCAATGGACGTCAACCATTTTTACCGATATAACTAAACTTAGGAAGACTGTGAAAAATGCCGTACCTCTTCATCTAACTTATCTAACGGTTGTTTTGTGAGCAGACTACCATATTTCAGCCGATAAACTTCATCAAGGAAAGGATTCCGTAACATTATTAAGGAGTAAGGCACATCATAAATAACATACTTTGCTGTTTCGATTTTACGTATTTGGTCGCCTAAAATCATACACAAATGCTTTCCCTTCAAATTCAACATTTTCTGTTGCTTGAATCGTTTCAGTCAACAAGCTATTATGCCGCCGGCACACGGAACGAGTCAGCTAACGCTGACGTGGACGCAGACGAGCAATCTCACGACGAATCCCACGTCGCGAGACACAGCGACGTCAGCATACGGAATAAGACGGTGCACGTGATTTCGCCCTCCCACCGCTCTCTAGTGGCAGTTGTTGCATTTATTTGGAGAGCGAATCGTTAACTATCTGCTTGGCGCCCGAAGTACACGAAGTTAAAAGTGATAATGGATCCAACTGAATTAGCTAGGTTGGCTATTGTTAAAGATGAATGCAGCAATCCACCCAGTAGGTTACGGGCACGTCGGTGAATTTGGCAGCGCGATAGTGGTAGACACATCTCACATGCTCTACAACGAGCTGGGGTAGGTACTACAGTAGTTGTTCAACAACACAAATTTGTCAGACATTCTAGATTGTGTGTTTTAGTTAAAATATAGAGTCAACTTCAAGTTTTGTGTAAATAATTACATTTTATTGAAGCTTTGAAGGCTTACTGCCCTAATGTAACTTACTTTCTCACTTAGATTTCAAGCCACAGAGACGTTTTGGGAACTTCACGATAATAGGTGAGTACGTATTCTCAAAGTTACTGAGTATAGTTAATAGTGACATTTGCTCCCAAGATACGAACCTGAAAGACTCACTACAATTAGGAGATAGGTAAGTATCTTCTACGTAAATGTTCATTGGTAGCAAAAATATCCTGTGTACAATGTTGTTATGCTTATACTTATTTTATTGTAGACTTAAAGTGATTTTAAGATTTTTGGCGAATGGGGAAACGTTCCACTCTCTCGGTTATGGAACGAGAATAACTCCAAATTCATTGTCGAAAACCACCACAGTGACACTACAGGCAGTTCTTAATAATTTGGAAAAGAAGTGCACAGATGTAACGTGTACCTCACACATACTAACCCCCTAACTGGCTTTGGTAATCTTATTACCCAGTTTTGGGTGCTGCATGACGAGTAATGTGTTAGTATATAGTGCTGTCCGAGTGTGATGTTATTCATTTCTATGTATTTATTTATTTATTGTGATCATCTTGAGATCCCTTGCTATACCCGCATGAGTAGCTGCCAGTTGCACTCGAACATACTCCTTTACTCATTTGACAAACATTACAAGAGTAAAGAAAACATTAAAAATAGAGCAAGCCAAACATTATTTTCAGAACTTAATTCCCGCCTAAAAGAACCATTCAATCTCGCACCTTAATGGCAAAACAACTTTAATTTAAAATCGGCTGAAGACCAATCATTTAAGACTCAAAAACAAGATTTTGAATTTTAAAAGGCGGCAGGCCTTATCTTAAAACGTTTATCTAAATTAGGCTGGAGGCCCAAACAATCTCACGCCTGAAGGGAAAAACAACTTTCATTTAAAATCGGCTAGAAGCCATACATCAACAAACAACAAGGACAAATAAGACAAAGCAGCACATCAAACGGCGCTCAGAAGTTTCCAAGGGTCGGCCTGGAATTCTAACACTAACGCTCGCTTAGTTAAGAGAGGCAGTCGGCCAAACTATTCTCAATCCGACGGCTACCAAACCGACAGACAGTCAATGGACCAAGCGACAGGACAATTTCTTCTCCACCCGACCAGCAAACAAGAGGGATTTCAACGGAATAACGCAGAAGGTACGGTTTACACATTCAGCTGTGAAGATACACCCCGTGCTGGACAGCCACAACACGTCGAGGAAAATACACTGCCTGAATTTACGTCAACGACCCGCGCAGGTTCAAATGGTTCAAATGGCTCTGAGCACTATGAGACTTAACATCTATGGTCATCAGTCCCCCAGAACTTAGAACTACTTAAACCTAACTAACCTAAGGGTAGCACACAACACCCAGTCATCACGAGACAGAGAAATTCCCTGACCCCGCCGGGAATCGAACCCGGGAACCCGGGCGCGGGAAGCGAGAACGCTACCGCTCGACCACGAGCTGCGGACCCAGCGCAGGTAACCGGAACGTTAACGGCCTCAAGGCAGAAGATTCCACTGGTGCACTTCAATTCAGAAATAATCAAGTTAAATTAAACTCCACAGGAGGGTGGTTAGAATTTCGCCAACTTGAAAACACACGTTGTTGCTCGCGGGAATGTCCCAACAGCCCACGACGAAATTCAAACTACACAATGTGACCAGTTGGGGCTGGCTGTTAGATTCAGTAAAGACTCAACTTTCGTGTCTTGGATCGGTGAGCCACGGACCTCGTAGCAATGGGAACAGCCCCTCACAGTCCGACCCCGCGTGGCCAGCAGTGGCTGTCTGCGCCTCAGCGGCGCTCCGTCCCTGACTTCACTGCTGCCGCATCCCGACTGCATTGCTGGTCCGTCTCCAACTGTTTGCCAGACACACGGCAACCCGGAAACACTATCGGTCGCTCCAGAGATGGTACGACAGTGCACTTATCGATACGCACTGCTACTGCCGCTGACGGGCAAGTTAGGCAAGAAGTTAGCGACCCCAGTAAATGGAATAAGAAAACGAGGCGGCAGTACCATGATAGAAGATAACAAACAATAAGTGGCATGAACTCGAGCCGTGCATGGCTCAACCCCCCTCCACCCCTCCTCCTTAAACATCAAACCGGGAATGACATAGCAAAATGAAATTGATCAGCAGCTTCTCAACGAAAGCTAAAGACGATGAGCATCAGAAAACCGCAAGCGAGTCACTCGGTCGGACCCTTCCATGCAGAGGGAACCCACCCACTGGCTAACGACATCCCTGCACCAGCAAGATGACTAATTCAAGTCTCACTGCTAGGCTAAAGGCGAAAGCGAGACACCCGATTGGAACCCAATAGACATAGGAAAGACATGCCGACAGGCAAGCCAAAATCCCTGCACTGAAGAAGGTACCGACCTAAGCCTTAGAAGATGACATGTTAAGGAACTGTTCGAAGTTGAGACCGAGAAAAACCTATCGGAAGTAATGCATTAACTATGCCCGCACCCTGTCTACTGACTGCTCCTAATCTGAGTGCCTTCCAAACACAAACAGTGTCCTCAAGTACTCAAATAAAAATTCGATTGCCGCCCCTGTCTCACCCACCACCGCCGACGTAACGTCAACCGGATGAAGAACGGCAGAGCGCAAACGGGCTCTAATTACGTAACACTGCCCCCAATCGGCCTGCGTCTTATTGCCAACTCGTAAACAAGGTGGTCCTTTCTGAGCAGGCCGACCCCGGACACTGTCTGATTGCCATTACGATACACACCTGAAATAAGTAACAGCCAAAACACTATGGTGCCACAGAACACAAAAACAAAACAAGAGTGAAATTTACAGCAACTGGAATGGCAAGCACAAGCGTAACCACGCTCTGCTACCGGTGAGATCCCCAGCTATACCCACAGAACAAAATGAGTGGATGTCAGCCCTACTCGAACATACTGCTTTATTCATTTGACAAACATTACAAGACCAAAAAAAGAATTAAAAACAGAGCAAGCCAAACATTAAGTTCAGAACTTAATTCCCGGCTAAATGCGCCGTTCAATCTCATGCCTTAAGGGCAAAACAACTTTAATATAAAACCTGATAAACGCCAATCACTTAACACTGAAAGACAAGAATTTGAATTTTAAAAGGCAGGCCTTATCTTAAAACATTTCTCCAAATTAGGATGAACACCCAAACAATCTCACGCCTTAAGGGCAAAGCAACTTTAATTTAAAATCTGCTGAAGGCCAATAACTTAAGACTCAAAACAAGAATTTGATTTTATAAGGCAGGAAGCCTTGTCTTAAAACATCTATTAAAATTAGGCTAAAGGCCCTAACAGTCTCACGCCTTAAGGGCAAAAACTTTAATTTAAAGTCGTCCAGAAGCCATACATAAACAAACAACAAGGACAAATACGAAAAGGAAGCAAATCAAATGGCGCTCAGAACTTTCCAAGGGTCAGCCTGGAATTCAATCACTAACGCTCGCTTAGGTGAGACAGGCAGTCGGCCCAACAATTTTCAATCCGACGGCATCCCAACCGACAGACAGTCAACGGACCAAGTGACAGGATAACTTCCACTTCACGTGACCATCACACAAAAGCCCACATTAAGTAAAGACTCAACCTTTGTGTAACCATTCAACTATAGCCCACACACCTCTTCATGTCCACCTGCGAAATTGTGGTGGCATCCCACCATGAAAGCAGTTGCCCCCTTTTGTTGTCTCTTCAGAAATGTATATTTTATAAATCTTTCTCATCTCCTTGTGTAAAGTATTTACAATTGCTGTTTTGGAATTATTTTGTTTTCCGTATACCACCCTACCCACCCTACCAGAGAAACATTGACTTACAAAATTTGACAATTCCCATCTTAGATTTGCACGTTATGCCCAGATATGCCTTTCCATTTTCATGTTTTATCAAATCCCGCACAGATTTTATGTTCTGTGTTACATATCTTTTATCATTGATCGATGTTTCTTTTGTCCAACAAATAGTACCAATATCTACATCTACATTTATATCCCGCAAGCCACCCAACGGTGTGTGGCGGAGGGCACTTTACGTGCCACCATCACTACCTCCCTTTTCTGTTCCAGTCGCGTATGGTTCGCGGGAAGGACGACTGCCGGAAAGCCCCCGTGAGCGCTCGAATCTTTCTAATTTTACATTGGTGATCTCCTAGGGAGGTATAAGTAGGGGGAAGCAATCTATTCGATATCCCATTCAGAAACGCACCCTCTCGAAACCTGAACAGCAAGCTACACCGCGATGCAGAGCGCCTCTCTTGCAAAGTCTGCCACTTGAGTTTGCTAAACATCTCCTTAACGCTATCACGCTTACCAAATAACCCTGTGACTAAACGCGCCGCTCTTCTTTGGATCTTCTCTATCTCCTCTGTCAACCCGACCTGGTACGGTTCCCACACTGATGACCAATACTCAAGTATAGGTCGAACGAGTGTTTTGTAATCCACCTCCTTTGTTGATGGACTAAATTTTCTAAGGACTCTCACAGTGAATCTCATCCTGGCACCCGCCTTACCAACAATTAATTTTATATGATCATTCCACTTCAAATCGTTCCGCATGCATACTCCCAGATACACTCCTGGAAATTGAAATAGGAACACCGTGAATTCATTGTCCCAGGAAGGGGAAACTTTATTGACACATTCCTGGGGTTAGAGACATCACATGATCACACTGACAGAACCACAGGCACATAGACACAGGCAACAGAGCATGCACAATGTCGGCACTAGTACAGTGTATATCCACCTTTCGCAGCAATGCAGGCTGCTATTCTCCCATGGAGACGATCGTAGAGATGCTGGATGTAGTCCTGTGGAACGGCTTGGCATGCCATTTCCACCTGGCGCCTCAGTTGGACCAGCGTTCGTGCTGGACGTGCAGACCGCGTGAGACGACGCTTCATCCGGTCCCAAACATGCTCAATGGGGGACAGATCCGGAGATCTTGCTGGCCAGGGTAGTTGACTTACACCTTCTAGAGCACGTTGGGTGGCACGGGATACATGCGGACGTGCATTGTCCTGTAGGAACAGCAAGTTCCCTTGCCGGTCTAGGAATGGTAGAACGATGGGTTCGATGACGGTTTGGATGTACCGTGCACTATTCAGTGTCCCCTCGACGATCACCAGTGGTGTACGGCCAGTGTAGGAGATCGCTCCCCACACCATGATGCCGGGTGTTGGCCCTGTGTGCCTCGGTCGTATGCAGTCCTGATTGTGGCGCTCACCTGCACGGCGCCAAACACGCATACGACCATCATTGGCACCAAGGCAGAAGCGACTCTCATCGCTAAAGACGACACGTCTCCATTCGTCCCTCCATTCACGCCTGTCGCGACACCACTGGAGGCGGGCTGCACGATGTTGGGGCGTGGGCGGAAGACGGCCTAACGGTGTGCGGGGCCGTAGCCCAGCTTCATGGAGACGGTTGCGAATGGTCCTCGCCGATACCCCAGGAGCAACAGTGTCCCTAATTTGCTGGGAAGTGGCGGTGCGGTCCCCTACGGCACTGCGGAGGATCTACTGTCTTGGCGTGCATCCATGCGTCGCTGCGGTCCGGTCCCAGGTCGACGGGCACGTGCACCTTCCGCCGACCACTGGCGACAACATCGATGTACTGTGGAGACCTCACGCCCCACGTGTTGAGCAATTCGGCGGTACGTCCACCCGGCCTCCCGCATGCCCACTATACGCCCTCGCTCAAAGTCCGTCAACTGCACATACGGTTCACGTCCACGCTGTCACGGCATGCTACCAGTGTTAAAGACTGCGATGGAGCTCCGTATGCCACGGCAAACTGGCTGACACTGACGGCGGCGGTGCACAAATGCTGCGCAGCTAGCGCCATTCGACGGCCAACACCGCGGTTCCTGGTGTGTCCGCTGTGCCGTGCGTGTTATCATTGCTTGTACAGCCCTCTCGCAGTGTCCGGAGCAAGTATGGTGGGTCTGACACACCGGTGTCAATGTGTTCTTTTTTCCATTTCCAGGAGTGTATTTTACTGAAGTAACTGCTACCAGTGTTTGTTCCGCTATCAGAAAATCATACAGTAAAGGATCCTTCTATGTATTCGCAATACATTACATTTGCCTATGTTAATTGTCAGTTGCCACTCCCTGCACCAAGTGCCTATCCTCTGCAGATCTTCCTACATTTCGCTACAATTTTCTAATGCTGCAACTTCTCTGTGTACTACAGCATCACCCGCGAAAAGCAGCAAGGAACTTCCGACACTATTTACTAGGTCATTTATATATATTGTGAAAAGCAATGGTCCCGTAACACTCCCCAGAGGCACGCCAGAGGTTACTTTAACGTCTGTCGACGTCTCCCCATTGATAACAACGTGCTGTGTTCTGTTTGCTAAAAACTCTTCTATCCAGCCACACATCTGGTCTGATATTCCGTAGGCTCTTACTTTGTTTATCAGGCGACAGTGCGGAACTGTAGCGAACGCCTTCCGGAAGTTAAGGAAAATGGCGTCTACCTGGGAGCCTGTATCTAATATTTTCTGGGTCTCATGAACAAATGAAGCCAGTTGGGTCTCACACGATCGCTGTTTCCGGAATCCATGTTGATTCCTACAGAGTAGATTCTGGGTTTCCAGAAATGACATGATACGCGAGCAAAAAACATGTTCTAAAATTCTACAACAGATCGATGTCAGAGATATAGGTCTATAGTTTTGCGCATCTGCTCGACGACCCTTCTTCAGGACTGGGACTACCTGTGCTCTTTTCCAATCATTTGGAACCTTCCGTTCCTCTAGAGACTTGCGGTACACGGCTTTTAGAAGGGGGGAAGTTCTTTCGCGTACTCTGTGTAGAATCGAATTCGTATCCCGTCAGGTCCAGTGGGCTTTCCTCTATTGAGTGATTTCATTTGCTTTTCTATTCCTTGGACACTTATTTCGATGTCAGCCATTTTTTCGTTTGTGCGAGGATTTAGAGAAGGAGCTGCAGTGCGGTCTTCCTCTGTGAAACAGCTTTGGAAAAAGGTGTTTGCTATTTCAGCTTTACGCGTGTCATCCTCTGTTTCAATGCCATCATTATCCCGGAGTGTCTCGATATGCTGTTTCAAGCCACTTACTGATTTAACGCAAGACCAGAACGTCCTAGAATTTTCTGTCAAGTCGGTACATAGAATTTTACTTTCGAATTCACTGAACGCTTCACGCATACTCCTTACGCACACTTTGACATCGTTTAGCTTCTGTTTGTCTGGGAGGTTTTGGCTGCGTTTAAAGTTGCACTGAAGCTCTCTTTGCTTTCTCAGTAGTTTCCTAACTTTGTTGTTGGACCACGGTGGGATTTTCCCGTCCCTGACAGTTTTACTCGGCACGTACCTGTATGAAACGCATTTTACGATTACCTTGAACTTTTTCTATAAACACTCAATATTGTCAGTGTCGGAACAGAAATTTTCGTTTTGATCTGTTAGGTAGTCTGAAATCTGCCTTCTATTACTCTTGCTAAACAGATAAAGCTTCCTCCCTTTTTTTATATTCCTATTTACTTCCATATTCAGAGATGCTGCAACGGCCGTATGATCACTGACTCCCTGTTCTGCACTTGCGGAGTCGAAAAGTTCGGGTATGTTTGTTATCAGTTGGTCCAAGATGTTAACTCCACGAGTCGGTTCTCTGTTTAATTGCTCGAGGTAATTTTCGGATAGTGCACTCAGCATAATGTCACTCGATGCTGTGTCCGTACCACCCGTCCTAAATATCTGAGCGTCCCAGTCTATATCTGGTAAATTGAAATCACCACTATAACATGCTGAGTAATTTTATGTGAAATGTATTACAGATTTTCTCTCAGTTGTTCTGCCACTAATGCTGCTGAGTCGGGTGGTCGGTAAAAGGAGCCTATTAATTAACCTACCTCGGTTGTTGAGTGTAACCTCCACCCAAAATAATTCACAGGAACTATCCGCTACTACGTCGATACAGGATAAACTACTACTAACAGCGACAAACACGCCACCATCGGTTGCTTGCAATCTATCCTTTCTAAACACCGTCTGTACCTTTGTAAAAATTTCGGCAGAATTTATCTCTGGCTTCAGCCAGCTTTCCGTACCTATAACGATTTCAGCTTCGGTGCTTTCTATCAGCGCTTGAAGTTCCGGTACTTTACCAACGCAGCTTCGACAGTTTACAATTACAATACCGATTGCTGCTTGGTCCCCGCATGTCCTGACTTTGCCCCGGACCCTTTGAAGCTGTTGCCCTTTCTGTACTTGCCCGAGGGCATCTAACCTAAAAAACCGCCCAGTCCACGTCACACAACCCCACCTACCCGTGTAGCCGCCTGCTGTGTGTAGTGGACTCCTGACCTATCCAGCTGAATCCGAAACCCCACCACTCTATGGCGCAAGTCGAGGAATCTGCAGCCCACATGGTCGCAGAACCGTCTCAGCCTCTGATTCAGACCCTCCACTCGGCTCTGTACCAATGGTCCGCAGTCAGTCCTGTCGCGATGCTGCAGATGGTGAGCTCTGCTTCATCCCGCTAGCGAAACTGGCAGTCTTCACCAAATCAGATAGCCGCCGGAAGCCAGAGAGGATTTCCTCCGATCCCTACCGACACATTTCATTGGTGCCGACATGAGCGACCACCTGCAGATGGGTGCATCCTGTACCCTTCATGGCATCCGGAAGGACACTTTCCACATCTGGAATGACTCCCCCAGGTATGCACACGGAGTGCACATTGGTTTTATTCCCTTCTCTTGCTGTCATATCCCTAAGGAGCCCCATTACGCGCCTGACGTTGGAGCTCCCAACTACCAATAAGCCCACCCTCTGAAACCGCCCGGATCTTGCAGACTGAGGGGCAACCTCTGGAACAGGACAAGCAGCCATGTCTGGCCGAAGATCAGTATCAGCCGGAGACAAATGGTTCAAGTGGCTCTGAGCACTTTGCGACTTAACTTCTTAGGTCATCAGTCGCCTAGAACTTAGAACCAATTAAACCTAACTAACCTAAGGACATCACACACATCCATGCCCGAGGCAGGATTCGATCCTGCGACCGTAGCGGTCGCTCGGCTCCAGACTGTAGCGCCTAGAACCGCACGGCCACTCCGCCCGGCAGCAGGAGACAGAGCGTGAAACCGGTTCGTCAGACAAACTGGAGAGGCCTTCCGTTCAGCCCTCCAGAATGTCTTTCGCCCCCTGCCACACATCGAGACGACCTCCCACTCTACCACAGGTGACGGGTCAGCCTCAATGTGGACAGTATCCCGGCAGCCACAGCCGTAGTCCGATCGGGGAATCTCCACTATATCCTTTGTACCTGTGATAGCAAACTAGCCATGTCTGGCCGAAGATCAGTATCAGCCGGAGACAAATGGTTCAAGTGGCTCTGAGCACTATGCGACTTAACTTCTTAGGTCATCAGTCGCCTAGAACTTAGAACCAATTAAACTTAACTAACCTAAGGACATCACACACATCCATGCCCGGGGCAGGATTCGATCCTGCGACCGTAGCGGTCGCTCGGATCCAGACTGTAGCGCCTAGAACCGCACGGCCATTCCAGCCGGCAGCCGGAGACAGAGCGTGAAACCGGTTCGTCAGACAAACTGGAGATGCCTTCATTAATGAAGTTCTTATGCAAAATTGTTAAGAATTACCTAATGACTGCAGTTACTCATTTGTATTCCTTAGCTGCTGCTCTTGAAGTGACTATTTTTGGAAATGTCTTCTCAAAAATTAGCTTCATCAGTGTGCATTTTCCATATCGACTACATCCCTAGTTCTATTTGCCCCTGTCCAAGACAACGTATATATTTGAAATTATGTGACTATATTCCGAAGGCCGTTAGTTTTGGCAGTTTTACCAATCTGTCATTAGCTCAGTTAGCTGACAGTAATAATCAGAGATGCCGAAACCTTTCTATAAATCCTTTACAGTTTTGTCTGTCTAATATTAATGCTAAAATTTTGGATCAGAATATTGGGGAAGTGTTTACTAATTTCACGATCAACACTTGCGTTAATACTCATTTGTGCAGATAGTATGTTATTTTTGGGATCGTAGACCCTTTCCATGACTTTAGTTAACATATTGAAGAAAGTGTCCACATTACTAGTGCATGACAGAACATGCACAGATTAATTAACTTCTCATATTTATTTAGCTTGCTTAGTTCAATGGCTACTAATTCAAAATTATGATTTTCACTATATGTGGTAAGATCTTCTCTATATTTAAAACGGGTGCCATGTTTAATATAAATGCGCGTCTGCCCCCATCCTGTAAGGCAGTTATACAGTGGTAAATTGCAGACTTGTATGCTGACAGCACTACATGCTGTATTTTTGTGTCTAGGCTAGTGGTCTCTAATGTGTACCACTAATCTGTGCAAGAACTGTAATTTCTCTAGGAGCTGGTGTCCTTATTTGTCACAGGCTGCATATTTTGGAAAAGTATAGTAGCTGTAATGTGAATGACTTTAATAAAAGAGAATATTATGTTGTCTTTTACTACCGCATGGAACAACTGTTCTTAATAGAATCAATCATTTTACCTGGGGAAACATATTGGTTGAGAACTGTTTTGTTATGTTATTGAAAAATTTGATGGAACTTTATAAGTTTTCCACCAATGTGCTTTTTTAATATGTCGTACTTTTTGATATATTTAGACGTTTCGCATCGAAACTATTCACATTACATATTTTTAATTACAAATTTCAATTAACTGTAATAACGTGCGTCTACACATAAAGACAGACAAAAGATAAGTGGTATAGAGTTAGATACACGCTCTCTTTTCACATTGTATCTCATATTTTGTTTCACCGTGGTCGGGCTTAAAAATTATCTTTGACCGATTTTGAGTATATCGGATCCCTATAGTAATCTTTGGCGTTCTGCGCCAGAACGGGTCACGTCATATCACATGACTTTTACAATTTCATTCAATCTTTCATTCTCTGGAGAACTTATTCGATGGACACAGATAATGTACAATACATAATCCACAACTTAGTCTACTTTCCCAGATATAATATACGTGACAAAAGTTGTTTTTGCAAGCACTTGAAACAATTAAAATTTACAGCTTTTCATAACAGTAAAGATATGCAGCAAATACTATGAAAAATGGTTGACCGTATAAATGCTGCTATGCTCCTTCCGTGAAAGAATATACTTCGAAGGAGAAGTGTCCAACCTTTAGCTGTCTAGCAGTTGTGCTTATCGCTCACATTTCTAGGGAGGAGGAAATATAAATAATGCATCATAATAGGTGGTAGTTACAATATTTATTCCATCTCTGCAAGTAATGATTGGAGGCACATAGTTATTGATGTCCAGGAATGGTTCCTTCCCTATAGCAACATTCCTGATGGTATTAGGATATAGTACAATAATGGTTAGTAATGTATTTTATGATGTACAGTTCAGAAATATATGAGCTCAAGAACTCTGCTCTGTTAGAACCAAATGGATAAATATTACTCACTTTATTTTCTGAGGGTCTTCCCAGGTTTTGAAGTACTTGGTACAGACTTATTCTTGACCAACATAAATAATTTACCAAGAACACTGAATTACTCTTCAAAAACTGTTGAGCTGTGGTACGCAGATACTGGATGACAGTTGTGTGCATATTACTCAGACTTTTAATTTCACCAATTTTTTAATTTAGCTACAATTTGCACTTCGAATCACTCCAAATCTTGGGGACAGAGGAATACGTAAGTTAACATATATATTTGCGTTCAGTAAGTCATCTAATATTGTTCTAAGGTAACTTGTCTCTAAGAAAGAAAGTCTCCATTTCTCAAAAGTATCCTGTTAGAGTAATACGTGGTACACACCCACGATCTTCATGTAGACACCTGTTTACAGAGTTGGACTTTCTGACCATTGCTTCATAGTATGTTTATTGCCTCATAAAGTTTGTTTTCAATAAATAACAGCAGTTCAGAAGGAACTATGATATACATAATTACAGTACAACAAGGGAAAATGACATTCATTAATGTTCTCTTTAGCACAAAAAGGGGCGCACTAGGATGAAACAAAAATTTTTCATAACAAACCAAGTGATGTAATATGTCTGACAGACATGAAGATAAAATGTTAGAAGCAAAGTTTCTCCTTAACTTCTATTCTGTAGAAAAATATCTATTAATGTAATGTGTAAAATGTAGTGGCTAGGAATTAATAACACCTACAACTATGTAAAAAATCTTTATAAATATTTAGCATGTAGCCGCATTTAAAATGTATATGTAAAATGACTAGTCCTACACCATTACAATGTATCACGCAAATGATCTATGGAACATAAAACCAACTAACCAACCAGTATATAGACAGGCAGTAGTGCTTATGGTTAAAGGTACACGTGTATGATAAAAAGAGGTGCTGAACATTATTCAGAATCAGAAGACAGGTTTTCTCAGCGATATGACTGTGTTGTCTAGCGATCCCCATAACGAAGTTTTCATTCTTCTGTGTTTGTAAATATTTTAGGGTGAATTGGCGGCCGGGGTGGCCGAGCGGTTCTAGGCGCTTCAGTCCGGAACCGCGCGACCGCTGCGGTCGTAGGTTCGAATCCTGCCTCGGGCATGGATGTGTGTGATGTCCTTAGGTTAGTTAGGTTTAAGTAGTTCTAAGTTCTAGGGGATTGATGACCTCAGATGTTAAGTCACATAGTGCTCAGAGCCATTTAAACCATTTAGGATGAATTTTTAGCCAATTACAGACCTAAAATAATTTATTCCATCATTTTTTTACTTTATTATATTAAGGTTATCGTTGTTTTACTATGTAC
This sequence comes from Schistocerca piceifrons, assembly GCF_021461385.2. Classification (NCBI taxonomy): domain Eukaryota; kingdom Metazoa; phylum Arthropoda; class Insecta; order Orthoptera; family Acrididae; genus Schistocerca; species Schistocerca piceifrons. The sequence goes on from NC_060144.1 coordinate 244,589,646, forward strand.
TGCATTACCAGTTATGTACTGTTGCACATGCTGATGGTAATATTGCATTATTATTAATCATTTGGTGGAGGTGCTGGTTACAAGGAGGACAACTATTGAAGGTTGGACCTTGGCTCTAGGTACTGATGTTACTCATGTATAATATGTTTATCTAATGTAAAATATTGAGGTTGTACTCTATAATAATCACTTACGACTTCAGATCAATCCATGTGTAACAATTATATTCATTGACATTCCTCCAATAAATTGCCAACTTAAAAAATTAATGTATTAGCCCTCTTAAATCTACACTACGAGTATGAGAGTTGTGGTAGAAATATTCACACATCTTAGAGACATACTTTATTTCACTTGTGCAGTGATTTGTCTTTCAAAATATATACTGTCTGCAGTACTGTTGCATACAAACACAAATCATGCAGCTATCGAAACTTATGCATAAATTCTGAACATTAGTTCAGTATCTATCACTTTAACTTTTATAATGCGACTCACAGCTATGGTGGACAAATACAAGAAAATATGGCTTGACGTAGCTATACCCACAAATTATGATCAAAATGTGACAGAACCCACACTATATCACACAGTTATTGTGGCTGACGAAATATAAATTGATTTGGCAGCTAAGAGGTATATTACTAGCGCTAACATTAATATTGACAAGCCAGGCGTCCTATGGAAACGCTCACATCTCCCAGGACGAGATAAGGATTTTGTGAATTTCCATGAAAGAATAAAAAAAACCACACCAAATTCACATATTTATTGACTAACTACATCATCACAAACAAGTTTGAGAATTTGCTTTTTAACCATCATCCTCATTTCGTGGCATCTAATGGCTTCTATTTCCTTAGCTAAGTATTTAACAAATGTATTAACATCGTCATTAGTATTGGAATGAAGTGTTTTAGCAATCTACGAAAGCGCAGTAGAATTGTTTCCAGTCTTTCTCTTTCTTTTTCTTGGTGTAGAATATCGTGATGCAGCACTCTGTCCTACACTCGAGGTTGTTGCTGCCGATGATACTTCAACTGCCATGTCTGTTTGAAACACATAAAACAATGACTTAGATAAAAATATACAGCTTTGTGTTTTCGGTTGGTGCAAACAAAAAGGTATGATGCTATTGTGTAAACACACGCAGTATTTAACCTTCATGCTACTGGCAGAGTGCGTAGTAAGGTACCGGAACACTACGTACTAAACATTTTTACAAAAGGCAGCAAATATTCAGAAATTTCAATAAAACGATAGAATTATCCGGAAAATATTTCCATGCACTTATCAGCGGTGTTAAGATTACTTTAAGTAAGCCTACAAACCTGAAAACTGTAACGGTGCTCCATTGATGGTGAGGATGACGGTGACAATGGCGTTGCCCCGCTATTACGTGGTATATAATTTTGGTCTAGAAGTTCCAGCATCTGGAAGTACTAAAAAGCTGACGCATGCACCAAAAAAATTATTAAAAGCGATTTATGAAAAATGCTACTCTTGATTTTCGGTTTACAGTGTACTATCAGATACCAGTAGTTATAGTTATGTTCAGAAAAAAACGCCTTGAACTATTAGAGATTCACAGGACATGCGCAGTAATATGATCTACAGAAATGATCAGTATGTGTCCTGTTGTCTAGTAGACTCAGGGTCCACCATACGCCCTGATACTTGTTCCATACGCGATGGCACCAAGGAGTATAAGGCGCGAATGGCGTCCCATGGTATAGCCATCCACGCTGCATTCACCTGGTTCCAAAGTTCATCTCTGATGGATGGCATTGGGTCACAGTGCTGCACTCGTCGCTTCATCATATGGCACACATTTTCGATTTGCGACAAGTCTCATGATCTGGTGGGACAGGGAAAAAGGTTGACATCCTGTGACACCGAGAAGACACGTCTTCAGATAACGCAGCGACATGTGGTCCTGTATTCTCTTGCTGAAAAATGGCGTCTGGGGTGTTGTGCAAAAAGGGTATAGGTATAGCTATGGACGACACGCACGTAACCGATGCCGCAAATTACGGCGACGCACTGTTATTCCTGACAGTGTATGATGTGTTCCACTGTTCCACTGCTGCGGCAGAGCCGAGGAGGACGCATATCTCTCGAGCAGTGCCATTTGGATGAGGTGTCGATCTCCCCGTAGGGTGGTCTGGGTGGTGCTACCTACTCAGTCATGGGGCTCACGGCAACGCGTGTGTGTCGAATGGTTAACGGCCTTCCGTGATCCATTTATACACAGCCGTTGCACTACCGTAATACTTCATCCTACTACAAGAGCAGCAGTTTCGCGGATGGAAGCATCACATTCGCTCATGCCAATAATGCTTCATTCAAATTCACCGATTTGACGGTATGGTTAGCGCATAGGTCTGCGAGGCATATTGCACTCCTGGGGGGTCAAGTCGCACTGATATATTACCTGAGATTTACACCGACAGCAAGAGCCACAGATCAATTTTACCGAGAGATGGTGTGGCGCCGCCGCCGCGATATTGATGTTGATTTGGAACCCACGGGCTGACGTGGTCCAAATGATAATTACTTCTTCAGAATACACTAACGCATATGTCCTGTGAATATGAACGTACTGTCTCCAGTCATACAAGGTGTTAAGTTTTTTCTGATCAAGAGTGTACTTAAGTTCAAAAATGGTTCAAATGGCTCTCAGCACTATGGGATTTAACTGCTGTTGTCATCAGTCCCCTAGAACTTAGAACTGCTTAGACGTAACTAACCTAAGGACATCACACACATCCATGCCCGAGGCAGGATTCGAACCTGCGACCGTAGCAGTCGCGCGGCTCCAGACTGTAGTGCCTAGACCCGCTCGGTACTGAAGTTATTAATAATACACTATATGAACGGTGAATACTTCCATCATCTGTTAATACTCCACTTCTCATACTTTCTTTCCTTTTTCTATTTTCAAAGTTGCACACGCACATCCCCACCCCTCATGAACCATGGACCTTGCCGTTGGTGGAGAGGCTTGCGTGCTTCAACGATTCAGATGGCCGTACCGTAGGTGCAACCACAACGAAGGGGTATTTGTTGAGAGGCCAGACAAACGTGTGGTTCCTGAAGAGAGGTAGCAGCCTTTTCAGTAGTAGCAGGAGCAACAGTCTGGATGATTGACTGATCTGACCTTGTAACACTAAACAAAACGGCCTTGCTGTTGTGGTACTGCGAACGGCTGAAAGCAAGGGGAAACTACAGTCATAATTTTTCTCGAGGGAATGCAGCTATACTGTATGGTTAAATGATGATGGCGTCTTCTTGGGTAAAATATTGCGGAGGTAAAATAGTCCCCCATTCGGATCTCCGGGTGAGGACTACTCAGGAGGACGTCGTTATCAGGAGAAAGAAAACTGGCATTCGACGGATCGGAACGTGGAATGTCAGATCCCGAAATCGGGCAGGTAGGTTAGAAAATTTCAAAAGGGAAATGGATAGGTTAAAGTTAGATATGGTGGGAATTAGTGAAGTTCGGTGGCAGGAGGAAAAAGACTTTTGGTCATGCGAATACAGGGTTACAAATACAAAATCAAATAGGGGTAGTGCAGGAGTAGGTTTAATGATGAATAAAAAATACGAGTGCGGGTAAGCTACTACAAACAGCATAGTGAACGCATTATTGTGGCCAAGATAGACACGAAGACCTCACCTACCGCAGTAGTAAAAGTTTATATGCCAACTAGCTCTGCAAATGACGAAGAGATTAATAAAATGCATGTTGAGGTAAAAGACATTATTCAGATAGTGAAGGCAGACGAAAATGTAATAATCATGGGTGACTGGAATTCGATAGCAGGAAAAGGAGATAAGGAAACGTAGTAGGTGAATATGGAATGGGGGTAAGAAATGAAAGAGGAAGCCGCCTAGTAGAGTTCTGCACAGAGCATAACTGAATCATAGCTAACAATTGGTTCAAGAATCATGAAAGAAAGTTGTAACGTAGTAGTGGCCTGGAGATATTGGAAAGTTTCACATAGATTATATAATGTTAAGACAGAGATTTAGGAACCAGGTTTGAAATTGTAAGACATTTTCCGGGGCAGATGTGGACTATGACCACAACGGTAGATTAAAACTGAAGAAACTGCAAAAAGGTGGGAATTTAAGGAGATGAGACATGGATAAACTGACAGAATCCGAGGTTTTAGAGAGTTTCAGGGAGACATAAGGGAACGATTGACAGGAATGGGGAAAAGAAACGCAGTTGGAGAAGAATGGGTAGCTTTGAGGGATGAAATAGTGAAGGCGGCAGAGGATGAAGTATGTAAAATGACGAGGGCTAGTAAAAACCCTTTGGTAACAGAAGAAATATTGATTTTAATTTATGAAAGGAGAAAATTTATAAATGCAGTAAATGAAGCAGGCAAAATGGAATACAAACGTCAAAAAAAATGAGATCGACAGGAAGTGCAAAGTGGCTAAGCAGGAGTGGCTAGAGGACAAATGCAAGGATCTAGAGGCACATCTCACTAGGGGTAAGATTGATACTGCCTACAGGAAAATTACATAGACCTTTGAGGAAAAGAGAACCACTTGTACGGATATCAGGAGCTCAGAAGGAAACCGAGTTCTAAGCAAAGAAGAGAAAGCAGAAAGGTGGAAGGAGTTTATAAAGGGTCTGTACAAGGGCGATGTACTTGAGGACAATATTACGAAAATAGAAGAGGATGTAGATGAAGATGAAATGGGACATATGATACTGCGTGAACAGTTTGACAGAGCACTGAAAGTTCTGCGTCGAAACATGGCCCCAGGAGTAGACAAAATTCAATTAGAACTGCTGACAGCCTTAAGAGAACCAGCCCTGACAAAACTGTACAATCCGGTGAGCAATATGTATGAGACAGGCGAAATATCGTCAGACTTCAAGGAGAATATAATAATTCTAATCGCAAAGAAAGCAGGTATTGACAGATGTGATAATCACAGAACTATCAGTTTAATAAGGTAGATTAAGGAAAGGCAAACCTTCGGTTCTAGCAATTGTAGATTTAGAGAAAGCTTTTGACAATGTTGACTGGAATATTCTCTTTCCGATTGTAATGGTGGCAGGGGTAAAATTAAGGGAGGGAAAGACTATTTACAATTTGTACAGAAACCAGATGGCAGTTATGTGAGTCGAGGGGCATGTAAGGGAAACAGTGGTTGGGAAGGGAGTGGGACAGGGTTGTAGCCTATCTCCGATGTTATTCAATCAGTACATTCAGCATGCAGAAAAGGAAACAAAAGAAAAATTCAAATTAGATATTAAATCCATGGAGAAGAAATAAAAACTTTGAGGTTCGCTGCTGACATTGTAATTCTGTAAGAGACAGCAAAGGACTTGGGAGAGCAATTGAACGGAATGGACAGTGTCTTCAAAGGAGGATATAAGATGGACATCAACAAAAGCAATACGAGGATGATGGAATGTTGTCGAATTAAGTCGGGTGATGTTGATTGAATTAGATTAGGAAATAAGACACTTAAAGCAGTAAATGAATTTTACTAGTTGGGGAATAAAATAACTGATGATGGTCGATGTAGAGAGGATATAAAATGTAGACTGGCAATGGCAAGGAAAGCGTTTCTGAAGAAGAGAAATTTGTTAACATGGAGTATAGATTTAAGTGTCAGGAAGCCCTTTCTGAAAGTATTTGTATGGAGTGTAGCCATGTATCGAAGTGAAAGATGGACGATAAGTAGTTTGGACAAGCAGAGAATAGAAGCTTTCCAAATGTGGTGCTACGGAAGAATGCTGAAGATTAGATGGGTAGATCACATAACTAAATGGGAGGTATTGAGTAGAATTGTGGAGAAGAGATATTTGTGGCACAACTTGAGTAGAAGAAGGGATCGGTTGGTAGGACATGTTCTGAGGCATCAAGGATCACCAATTTAGTATTGGAGGGCAGCGTGGAGGGTAAAAATTGCAGAAGGAAACCAAGAGATGAATACACTAAGCATATTCAGAAGGATGTAATTTGCAGTAGGTAAGTGGAGATGCAGAAGCTTGCACAGGACAGAGTAGCATGGAGAGCTGCATCAAACCAGTCTCTTGACTGAAGACGACATCTACAACAACATTGTACATGTTTCGCATGTTACAAAACTTCGTTTGTCAAGCCTTTGGGTCGCCCAATTCAGGCCTAACACTTTTCACTTTAGAAAAAAATACGATGGATTGCTTCGGTATGACAAACTTCTGATGGACATTGAGCATTGCTGTGTGATCCCCTGCTAATCTCCTTTGCCTGGTGAAAACTTGAATCACTGTTCACTTTCTTTTCATCAAAGCTAAGATTACGGCTTTTTCTAATTTTGTTAATAAATTTGATTCAGTTTTCAAGGCACTAATGGTCAAATCAATAACACCTGGTGGAATGATAAATTGCATTACTCTTCTTTTAATACTGACTTCACTAGGGTGAGAGTCATTCAAGACGTTCCTGACGAAAGATAGTGCTTTTTAAGGTAGGCAACGTGAAGTCCTAGCCTTTGGAATATTTCCAGATCACTGTTTGGTATACTGTCCTTCCAAAACCACTACCGGTTTTTGGCACTCATGAAAAGAGCCCCGAATCACTGATTGAACAGGCTTTAATTTCAGTAACTCAGCGCTACATAGAGAGAGACGCTCATCTACATCTACATTCATTTGCCGAAAGTCCTTTACTTCTGTTTCCATCATTTCTAATTACTGACGTAAAATCGAATTCCTGCGTTCAGAGCTGTGTTAGTTTTCACGGTACTGTTCAGCTTAGTAGTAATTTCTTAATTAGTTGGTTATATTTACCTGTAAAATATTTTATACTCGCATTTCTCTACTGTAGATTCTTTTTCGTGCAGGAATGTTTCCCTCACTATTAGACTTATTACCACGCCATAAATCAGCACCGGATGATGCTAGATTTAGTGGTGAAACAGTATAGCTCTTCAGCTTTCATTTCAAAGCTGTATTCAATAATTTGCTTTTCAAATCCCTTTCATAGTCCAAATAAGTAACTGGAAACTGATCTGCACGTTTACAAGCATTTCTCCCTTTCCGTTTCGTCTCATTGCTTTTAGGAAGTATATGAAACTTGATTCGTAACTTCCTAACTTGTATTCTGTGATTGATACAACTGATACTAGCGTAGTAAACAATTATTTTTCACTAAAAAATTTACTCTAAGGGTTCCTCGATGCACTGATAATTATGGTGTAACTCGGTACTCAAATCACTATTCACTCTTAAAAATCCATACTGCTGTAAACAGATTTGTGTGATTCACAAATGACATTTGGAAGGCACCAGAGATCAGTGCAATAAAAACACATGAGTTGTATCCACAGGACACGTGACCTGTAATTAGGCGTGTAATTAATGACCACTCCATTGCCAAACAATTTCAGATTCGCCACCCATACACACCTCCGGAAGGCGACCGCACGGGGTAAGGTGACCCTGTGAAAAAGAAAAGCTGACCGACGAAAGTGTAGCACTCTACGAATCGGAGGGCGGAACTTCAGAAGTTCAAACGTGGTAGGGAAGCTAAAATACTTCAACAGAAGAAGCAAACGATCAACCCAGATATAGGGGGGCTTATTTCAGTGAAATGAAAAGAAGATAAGGATTTCTGGTCAGAAGAATAAAAGTTAATATCGGTAGCGGTAGACAATACTACGACCAGGGTTGGATTAATTATGAGAAGGAAGGTGGGGTAGCGAGAGGACGACCGTTAACAGTTCAGTGATTCGACAGTAAGCCAACGCCGATACCGATAGCTCAGGTATACATGCCGACGTCGCTAGCATGAGCCAAAGAGATAGAAAATGTGTATGAGAACATGTAATGGGTAATTCAGTGTGTAAAACGAGATAATTATCTTTTAGGGGAAGATTAGAGGACAGAGTTTCAGGAGAATAAAGATTCGTTAGTGGAAATGAGAAGGAAGGGAGACTGCGTTCTGCAAATAAATTTCAGGTGGCAATAGAGAGTACTCTGTACGAGACTCACAACTGGAGGAGGTATACTTGGAAAAGCCCCCGAGGCATTGGACTTTCCAGCTGGCCTCATCATGGTCAGACAGAGATCAAGAAATCAGACACTGGTCTGTAAGGCATACCCAGGCCACATATTGACTCAGATAACAATTTAGTATTGTTGAAGAGTAAACTGAAGAGTAAGAGAATGGTCCAGAAGAACCAGAGTGGGAGGAAGAATGAAGAGACACCTTTGAAGTGCGCCAAAGACGGGGATACTGCGATGAATAATACCACATTACACAGTTCCGTTCAAGAAGACTGGACACCTCTGATATGACGAGTCCCAGATATAGGACCGATATACATTGGTAAATTGCCGCTAACAGTAAAGTAACAGGAAAAACACTTCAACTGACCAACGAAAGAAGGAAGTTCAGAAATATTAAGGAATGTCAAAAATACAAACAAAAAAAAAAATACCTTTGGTATAAAATAAATAGGGAGTATATGGCACCAATAAGAAATGGCTACAGGTAAATTTTGATGAAAACGAAAAATAAACGATCGTCGAAGGATTGACTCCCAACACGAAACAGTCAAAACAACCTTTGATAAGATGAGAAGCGATCGTAACAACATTAAGAGTGCAATGAGAATCCCTGAGTTAAACGAAGAGGAGAGAGGAGATAGATGGAAAGAGTGCTATGAAGGCATACATGAGGTAGTGGAACTGTCTGATGCCGTCATAAGAGAAGATGCTGGAGTTCATCTGGAGGAAATAGAGCTAAAATCAATGGTGGAAGTGGTAACCTTACGAATATTCGAATTGGTATACAGAGTCTAAGTGGTGGTTTACAAACCTACATACTTTCGGAAAAATATCACCCACACAATTACGAAGAGAGCCAGAACTGATAACAGCGAGAACTACCCCACAACCAGATTAACAGCTAATGCATCCAAGTCGCTGACAAGAATAATTTACGGAAAAAAAGGGAAAGAAATCTGAGGATCCGGTAGATGACGATCAGTTTGTTTAGAAGAGATAAAGGCACCTGAGAGTCGTTCCTAAGGTTGCGATTTGTAATGGAAGCAAGACTGTAAGAAAATCAGTTCACGTTCATGGGATTAGTCAACCTGGATAAAGCGTTTGACTGTGTAAAATGATGCAAATTGTTCGAAATTCTGAGAACAATAGGGCTAATCTGCACGGAGCGACGTTTACTGTATATTATGTACAAGAACCAAGATGGGACAGTAAGATTGACTTACATGAACGAAAGGGTGTAAGACAGGGGTGCAGTCTTTCACACCTACTGTTCAATCTGTAGATAGAGGAAGCAATGACGGAAAGAGGAGGAAGATTCACGACTGAGTTTAAAATTCAGAATGAAACGGTGTACATGACAAGATTCACTGATGACTTTGCTTTCCTCAGTGAAGATCAGTAAGAATTACAGAATATGTTGAATGTAATGATTAGTCACTAAAACCGCCCAAAAATGTAAAAAACCATGCATGAGCAGCAACTATTAGACTGTGGGGGTCCGACAGCCGATCAGTTCGAGTCATTCCACCAGGAAGGATGTACACGGCTCGTGTTGTCTGTAGTTCAACCATGCCTGGACGGTCAATACCGTTGTTCGATCGCGTCCGCATTGTTACTTTATGGCAGGAAGGGCTCTCAACAAGGGAAATGTACAGGCGTCTGGGATTCGTCCAAAGCGGTGCCGTTCTGACACGGAGAAGATACAGAGATACAGGAACTGTCGATGACATGCCTCGCTCAGGCCGCCTAAGGGCTACCACTGCAGTGGATGAGCACTACCTAAGGATTATGGCTTGGAGGAGGAACCCTGACAGCAATGCCACCATGTTGAATAATGCCTTTCGTCCAGCCACAGGACTCAAACTGTGCGCAATAGGCTGCATGATGCGCAACATCACTCCCGACGTCCATGGCGAGGCCCATCTTTGCAACCACGACACCATGCAGCGCGGTACGGATGGGCACAACAACATGCCGCATGGACCGCTCAGGATTGGCATCATGTTCTCTTCACCAGTGAAGGTGGAATATACCTTCAACTAAACAATCGTCGGAGACGGGTTTGGAGGCAGACCGGCCAGGCTGAACGCCTTAGACACACTGTCCAGCAAAGTTCACTGTGTTTTGGAATGCCGTTACGTGTTGCCTACGTTCGCCGCTGGTGGTCATGGAAGGTGCCGTAAAGGCTGTACGATACGTGAATGCCATCCTCCGTGCGATAGTGCAACCTTATCGACAGTATATTGGCGAGGTATTCGTCTTCATGCTCTACAATTCGTCCCCCATCGCGCACATCTTGTGAATGACTTCCTTCAGGATAACGACAACGCTTGACCAGAGTGACCATCATGTTCTCCATATATGAACCCTATCGAATATGCCTGGAATGGATTGAAAAGGGCTATTTATGGACGACGTGACCCACCTACCACTCTGAGGGTTCTACGCCGAATCGCCTTTGAAGAGTGGGACAATTTGGAGCAACAGTACCTTGATGAACTTGTGGATAGTATGCCAAGACGAATAGATGCATGCATTAATGCAAGACGACGTGGTGCTGGGTATTAAAGGTACCGGTGTGTACAGCAATCTGGACCACTACCTCTGAAGGTCTCGCTGTATGGTGGTATTACATGCTATGTGTGGTTTTCATGTCCAATAAAAAGGTTCCGGATCCCTCGGATCCAAGGTGATGGAAAACATTTTTTGATGTGTGTACAAATTACATCACATAAATGAATTAGCAAATACTGATATTTCATTGACAACTGACGGACTGTAGTGAAAATATTATCTTCCTTTCGTTTAAGTAAGCAGTCATTTTGAAATTCCTCCTAGAAGCTTATTCTTCGAATATATGAGAACGATCAATGTAATCGTTGTTGTTTGAGAGGATAAGCAACGCCCAAGGATTTCACAACTTGACGGACAGTTCTACTTGTGATAGGATTCAGGATATCAGTTTGTTGTGCGTACTGTCACGTCTCAGCCAGGATATTATTCAAGTAGTCGTCAGGTCTTCCACAAGGGCCTGAATCACGAAACACTTCTACAGCAGAATCGATGATATTTTTGCACAACTTATGACGATTATGCTGATATAAATGTTTTACGTATAAAAGTACAAAATTTTCATTCTACATCAACATGAAAACAGATTTATCCATACGAGCCACTCGACGATCCAACTCTTCCCTGGACGAGGTAATACTTCACAAGACATAGCTACAGGCAGAGTTCAGGTATTCGTCGTTCAAAGCGGGGTAAATTTCTTTTCTGCCTGTATAGATCTGACTGTTGACATACAAGCATACCAATTTATTTCTGTACGTACGAGGGGTGAACAAAAAGCAACAGGACTTTTCAGTCTCGCGGGCTGTATAAAACCGATTGAAAAAACAAATCTTGTTAGTACACACGTTCCTTATGTGTGTTTGTCTATTCAACTGTTTTGAATATTTAGTTTATTACGGACTACCGAGAGGGCTATACTTGTTTTCGAGTGCTCGGCGAATTTTTGCTTTCGAAAAAGATAGATCAAACAATTTGAGTTAAATTTTGCTTGAAAAGTGGAATAAAATGTAGCACCGCCTTCTAAATGTTGATTGTGGCGATTGGAGAATCTACTATGAGTAAGACAAGAGTTTACAAGTGGTATAAAGGTTTCAAAGTGTATCCAGAAAGCGTTGAAGATGACGACCGCCCTGAACGCCACAGCACATATCCTTTGGCTCAGGCCAGGCAAATTTTTCGGATGTTATGGCTATGAAACTTGTAGCAGCAAAGGTGGTTTAGAAATTGTTAAAAATTTTTCAGAAATGACTTCACGTAGACATCGCTCAGGAATTGCTGAATGATGTCTACAGAGATGTAAAACTTCTAGAAAGGTTATAACAGATGACGAAACAAGTGTGTGTGGTTATGACGTCGAAACCAGGACCCAATCGACCCAGTGGAAACTACCTTAAGAGGCAAAACCGAAATAAATAGGGCAAGCTCGATCACATATAAACGTTGTTCTCAGTGTTTTCTTCGATAACAGTCATTTAGTGCGTCACAAGTTCTTGACATATGGCCGTATAGTCAATAATACTACTAGGATATTAAGCACTGTCTGGGTGAAGCAGTCCGAGGCAGACGGCCCGAGTAGTGTCAAAACCACTCGTGGAAATAGCATCACAATAATGCTCCCGCTTACACTTTAATGATTGTTTGTGTTACTTTGGTAAAACACAAAACGTTTATGGTGCTTCAGCCACTATCTTCGAAGGTAATGGCCCCCTGCGACTTGTTTCTATTCGAGTGGCTGAAGAAAACCGTGAAAGTACGTCGTTTTGTCAGCACTGATGACGTAAAAACAATATCACAGAGGGAGCTGAACACTATAACGAAAAGTGTGTCCCAGGAGTGCATCCAAGACTGGAAAAAGCGCTAGTAAAAGTGTATTCTCTCTGAGATGGATTACTTTGAAGGGTACAAAGTTGTTGTTGATTAATAAATAAATGTTCTTTAAGAAAAAATTTCTCATTACTTATTTATCACACCTCTTCTGTTATATAGATAAGTTGCGCCTAAGTAGATTTGATCTAGGAATTTCTTTCACATCACAATATCGACAGTAAGTCAGTTTCTAATCCTTTAAAAGTCAAAGTCAGTAATGAGACAAAAATAACGCTGATGCAGTTACGTTATGAACATTCAGTATATTCAAATTACTCATTATATTATTGTAAAGATGGACCACCAAAATAGCATGGAAACTACTTCCTTTGCTTTTATTCTCTTCTGTTGCCTATTGTTGTTAATTAAATGACATCGCGACATGTAAATTATTCCTTATTTTAATGGAAACCGAAATCGGGAACTACGGTATTTTTTGAAATATTTGTTCTACACCAACAACACGAGGAATAGTACTTTTTTATTATCAACTCAAGAAATAAAATTAAGATATTTTTTAGTGGTTATAAAGTGAGGGTAAGCTGTGCTATCTTGTTTTAGCTCCACTAGCTGTCTGATACGATATTTTGGCACATTTTTTTTTCAAAATGTACCAGAACGACAGAAATTCACCTGAAAACTGTCAAAGTAATAGCTAGAAATTTCTGACACCTTCGTAAAATAAAAGTAGGTAATTTATAGTGATAAATGGTCTCGCACAAATGAATGACACGCGGGATCAATTACTCGAATTTTTCTTCGAGCGGCACTGCAGACCGCTAAACATGCGAAAATCTACTCTCTGAAATGTCAGTCGCAGCAGAAGCTCAAGAATGAAGAGATATCTTTGTCCAGAGAGAAAGTGCTCTGTACAGACGTGTCCTTCTGTCACAACAGACTCGCCGAGTCAATAGGTGGAATTGTCACGGACGGCTGCCATGACATTCGCAGCAGTTGAAAAACGGCCAGGTGGAAGAGGTGGGCATTTTCAGTCGGTGGACAAGGAACAGCCCAATCGCAGGTCGCTTCCGCGGAAAGGGCGGACGAACCGAGTTCGTGGGGTTTCGGGTGGAGCGAGTCGCGGGGGTAGTCGGTAGGGGCCGTGGATGTGTGGGTAGGGGTGCGCCAGTGTTTTACAAGCGTCGCCGCCGCTGCTGCTGTGACGAATGACGCGTCAGCGCCACGATTTATCTGGCGGCGTGTCAGCACGGCGGACACGCATGCGGGAATCCCTCACAACCCCCTCCCCCCACCCGCCTAACCCCGTCCACAATCCGCCACACAGCCTATCCGGCCAGCGTTCGCAAACACGCACGTACGCACGAAGGCACGCAAGCTCGGCAGCGCTTACCTACCAAAGCGCCTCCCTGCTGCAGATACCTGCGTGATGGATCGCTGTAACGCCCACTCCTCGACCGCACCAGAAAATTTTTTTTCTTTCCAAACGCAACCACGCAAAAGCTGCGACAATGGCGATGTACTTGTTTAAATTAACGTGACTTGGGGAGATATTATACTCAATTTTATGTATGACACCATCGCTCTTTTATGTTCGTTTATTGTCTAGCCTGACAAGAGGTGACCGAGACGTGTAACCAATGGCACTTCATACCATCAAGCCGGGTGATACGCCAGTATGGCGATGACAAATACACGCTTCCAATGTGTGCTCACAGTGAAGTCGCCAGACACGTATGCGACCATCATGATGCTGTAAACAGAACCTGGATTCATCCGAAAAAAATGACGTTTTGCCATTCTTGCACCCAGGTTCGTCGTTGAGTACACCATCGCAGGCGCTCCTGTCAGTGATACAGCGTCAAGGCTAACCGCAGCCATGGTCTCCGAGCTGATAGTCCATGTTGCTGCAGACGTCGTCGAACTGTTCTTGCAGATGATTGTTGTCTTGCAAACGTACCCATGTGTTGACTCAGGGATCGAGACGTGGCTGCACGATCCGTTACAGCCATGCGGATAAGATGCCTGTCATCTCGACTGCTAGTGATACTAGGCCGTTGGGATCCAGCACGGCGTTCCGTATTAGCCTCCTGAACCCACCGATTACATATTCTCCTAACAGTCATTGGATCTCGACCAACACGAGCAGCAATGCCGCGATACCATAAACGGCAATTTCAATTATCAAAGTCGGAAACGTGATGGTACGCATTTCTCGTCCTTACACGACGCATCACAACTACGTTTCACCAGGCAACCCCGGTCAACTGCTGTTTGTGTATGAGAAATCGGCTTGAAACGATCCTCATGTCAGCACGTTGTAGGTGTCGCCCCCGGCGCCAACCTTGTGTGAATGCTCTGAAAAGCTAATCATTTGCATATCACAGCATCCTCTTCCTGTCGGTTAAATTTCGCGTCTCTAGCACGTCATCTTCGTGGTATAGCAATTTTAACGGCCAGTAGTGTATAATGTAGTGTGGAGAGAAGGCATCTATACAAGTTTCTTCACATAAGTCCTCAAAAACCAGTGTTTCCCCTAATCAGCAATACGCTAAAGGAACGACTGTTCCAAGTAATCATGGGATCCAGTATCAGCTCACCAATAAAATAAAATACGGTCTCCCGCAGAGTTCATTAGTCGCCCCACTTCTCTTCAGCTTGCGCAGTGCAGACATGCCATTAATAAAATAAAAAAAAATTTGGATACAATGATGACTGGTTACTTCCAACAAAGTGCACTACCCAAACTGAACAGTCAGAAGAGATCCTAAAGCAGGACCTAGATGTAGTGGGAAAGTACTTTCCCGCATGGATACTTCAACAAAATGTCATTAAAATGAAGAAGATCTCCTGCTTCCACTTAAATAATAAGCTTGCCAGAATAAAATCCAACAAACATTCCGAAGACATTGAATTGTTTGATTATAAAACATAAGTGTACCCTAGGATAACTCTAGCCAGAACTCTATCTCTCAGAGAACATCTAAATAATAACAGCCTAAAAACTTAAAACAAGAAATAATGCCATTCAAAATTTATATGGTACAACATGGGGAACATCAGCACGCACCCTACTTTCTTCTGCTCTGGGTCTTGTCTGGTCAATCACTGAATGTTGTGCCCCAGTGTGCCAAAACGGCCTGTATGCACAAGAGACAGGTGACCCACTGAATAACAACATCTACAAAATGGCTGCAACTATTAACCACAGTCCACCACCTTAACTGTGTTGCATACATGCACTGTGAATGAGTGCAAAAAGACTATAGACAATAAAAAGCTACCTGTCATCAAGAAGTCAATGATACATATCCTAATCGACTCCACTCTGTATGGCCAACAAAAAATGGACTGAACAATAAACTTATAGCGTGCCATTTATCACTCAAAAACAATCGCAATTCGACTTCCCAAACCAAATATTTGCATCAGTGCCAAACAAATTACTGCCTAAATAACAGAGGTGCAAATTTTTTGTATAAAAGAGGTAAGCAGCCATCCCAATTTTGTGATTGTGAAGGACAACAGACCATCACAGAAGAACGCCCAACAAGATCGTACGATGGATGGTGGACGAGAATACTTACCGCTTGCCACTCCAAAGTTTGCAGGTTACATAAATTATCTAAATGTTTGTTTATACGATTTCATATTGTAATTATTATGCTGTATATTGTACGTACTGTTTTTGGTGTGTCAAAATACCATGCTATAAAAATTTATCCACCAAATGTGATCAAGGCATTTGTATCCAAAAGAGTGGATTTCTAATAGATCGCTTGTTCCATTTCACTATGTCCTAAATGCCCTAAATGGCATTCTGTGTTTTGAGTACATGGTCACGCATCTGGAGATACTTGTTAAGAAGTAGACCATATCATGTAAGTCATTAACTAGGATGGCCTACACCTACTGAAAAACCGTTTTTGCTCATTTTTCTCTCTAGTTTGGTACAGTCTTAGATATGGCAGATGTTATACACTACAATGCATTTCTCAATCATTTTTGAGAAACTGAGGTTAAAAATTTTGAGGAGCTGTTTAATCCGCTACGATATCACAAAGAGATTCAAGGATGAAAATTATAAGAAAATTATTTTAACTCTATAAAATATGATTGTTTGATGTTATTCACAAAAATATAGTGCAGTTTTCTTCTTTCTAAATACAGAAAAGAAACAAATGGTCTAATAGAGAAAGACAAAAATACACAATAGACGTTTGAAACAAGTTAAAAGTATGTCAAAGATCATTAAAACAAACCACTGCATTTTCAGTAAACAGCTGAAGGGCCTTTTTTTGTTATCAGTGTTCTGACTGGTTTGGTGAGGCCCGCCACGAATTCCTCTCCTGTGCTAACCTCTTCATCTCCGAGTAGCACTTGCAACATACGTCGTCAGTTATTTGCTGTTTTCCTCTACAGTTTTTGCCCTCTACAGATCCCTCTAGTACCATGGAAGTCATTCCCTTATGTCTTAACAGATGACCTATCATCCCGTCCCTTCTCCTTATCAGTGTTTTCCTCATGTTCCTCTACTCACTGATTTTGCGCAGGACCTCCTCATTCCTTACCTTATCAGTCCACCTAATTTTCAACAAGTAGCACCACATCTCAAATGCTTCGATTCACTTCTGTTTTGGTGTTCCTACAGTCCATGTTTCTCTACCATGCAATTCTGTACTCCAGACGTACATTCTCAGAAATTTCTTCCTCAAATTAAGGTCGATATTTGATATTAGTAGACTTCTCTTTGCCAGGACTGCCATTTTTGCCGTTGCTAGTCTGGTTTTGATGTCCTCTTTGCTCCATCCGTCATTGGTTGTTTTACTCTCTAGGTAACTTAATTCCTTAACTTCATCTACTTCGTGACCATCAGTCCTGATGTTACGTTTCTCGCTGTACTCATTTCTCCTACTTCTCGTTACATTAGTCTTTCTTCTACTTACTCTCAATCCATACTCCGTACTAATTAGACTGATCATTCTGTTCAGTAGATCATGTAATTCTTTTTCACTTTCAAACGGAAGGCAGTGTCATCAGCGAATCGTATCGTAGATATCCTTGCTCCTTGAATTTTAATTCCACTCCTGAACCTTTCATTTATTTACAGCATTGCTTCCTGGCTGTACAGATTGAACAGTAGAGGCGAAAGGCTACATCCTTGTCTTATACCCTTTTTAATGCTAGCACAGCGTCCATGGTCGTCCACTCTTATTATTCCCTCTTGGCTGTTGTATATAATGTATATTACTCGTCTCTCTCTATAGCTTGCCCCTACTTTTTCAGAATGTCGAACATCTTGCACCATTTTACATTAGCGAACGCATTTTTCAGGTCGACAAATTCTAAGAAAGCGTCTTGATTTTTCTTTAGCCTTGCTTCAATTAACAACCACAACGTCAGGATTGTCTCTCTCGTGCCTCTACCTTTCCTAAAGCCAAACTGATCATCATCTAGAGAATCCTCAGTTTTCTTTTCCATTCGTTTGTATATTATTCTTGTAAGCTACCTGGATGCATGAGCTGTTATCTAATTGTGCGATAATGCTCACACTTATCAGCTCTAGCCGTCTTCGGAATTGTGTAGATGATCATTTTCCGAAAGTCAGATGGTATGTCGCCAGACTGATACATTCTACAGACCAACGTGAATAGTCGTTTTGTGGCCACTTCCCTTACTGGTTTTAGAAATTATGATGGAATGTTATCTATCCCTTCTGCCTTACTTGATCTTAAGTCCGCCAAAGCTCTTTTAAATTCTGATGCTAATACTGGACCCCCTTTCCCTCCTAAATCTACTCCTGTTTCTTCTTCTATCACATCAGACAAATCTACCCCCTCATAGAGACTTTCAGTGTATTCTTTCCACATATCCGCTCTCTCCTCTGCAATTAACAGTGGAATTTGCGTTGCACTCTTAATGATAACACACTTGCTTTTAATGTCACCGAAGGTTGTTTTCACTCTCCGGTACACTGAGTCAGTTCTTTGGATAATCATTTCTTTTTCGATGTCTTCATATTTTTCCTGCAGCCATTTCGTCTTCGCTTCCCTGCACTTCCTATGTATTTCATTTCTCAGCGACTTTTATTTCTGTATTCCTGAGTTTCCCGGAACATTTTTGTACTTACTCCTCTCATCTATCAATTCAAGTATATCTTCTGTTACCCATGGTTCTCCGCAGTTATCTTCTTTGTGCCTATGCTTTCCTTCTCAACTTCTTGATGGCCTTTTCAGAGATGTCCATTCCTCTTCAACAGCACTGCTTACTGAGCTATTCCTTATTTCTGTATCTAAAGCCCCAGGGAACTTCAACCGTATCTCGTTATTTCTAAGTACTTCTGTATCCCACTTCTTTGCATATTGATTCATCCTGACTAATATCGTAAAATTCTGCCTACTTTTCATCACTACTATATTGTGATCTGAGTCTATATCTGCTTCTGGGTACGCTTTACAGTCCAGTATCTGACTTCGGATTCTCTGTCTGACCATGATGTAATCTAATGGAAATCTTCCCGTTTCACCTGGTCTTTTCCAAATGTACCTCCTTCTCTTGTGATTCTTGAACGGACCATTAGCTATTACTAGCTGAAACTTGTTACAGAACTCAATTAATTTTTCTCGTCTCTCATTCATTGTCTCAAATTCATAATCTCTTGTAACCTCTTGTTCTACTGCTTCCCCTACAACTGCATTCCAATCTCCCATGACTATTAGATTTTCATCCTCCTTTCCATACTGTATTACCCTTTCAATATCCTCATAAACTCTCTTTATCTCTTCATCTTCAGCTTTCGACGTCGGGATGTTTAGCTGAACCATCGTTGTCGATGTTGGTTTGCTGTCGACTCTGATACGAATAACCCTGTCACTGAACTATTCACAGTAACACACTCTCTGCCCTACCTTACTATTCATAACGAATCGTATTCCCACTATACCGTTTTCTGCTGCTGTTGATATTACCCTATACTCATCAG
Organism: Schistocerca piceifrons; assembly: GCF_021461385.2. NCBI lineage: Eukaryota > Metazoa > Arthropoda > Insecta > Orthoptera > Acrididae > Schistocerca > Schistocerca piceifrons. The sequence continues at coordinate 244,609,052 of NC_060144.1, forward strand.
ACCAGAAACCATTGTCTTCTTTCCATTTCACTTCACTGACCCCTGCTACATCTAGATCGAGACCTGGCATTTACCTTTTCAGATTTTCTAGTTTCCCTACCATATTGAAGCTTCTGACATTCCACCCCTCATCTCTAAGAAAGCCGCCACGTGGGGTAGCGGCGCTGTCTAGAGTGTGTTGTCACGGTCCGGGCAGCTCCCCTCCGTCGGTGCTTCAAGTCCTCCCTCAGGCATGGGTATGTGTGTTGTCCATAGCGTAAGTTGGTTTAAGTAGTGTGTAAGCTTAGGGACCGAAGACCTAAGCAGTTTGGTGCCATAAGATCTTACCCCAAATTTACATTTCTTTTTATTCGTAGCAAGTTATCCTTTCGATAATTATTCAATGTTTTTCTCATGGTTACCTCCTCTTCCCCCCCCCCCCCCCCCCATGAACCATGGACCTCGCCGTTGGTGGGGAGGCTTGCGTGCCTCAGCGATACAGATAGCCGTACCGTAGGTGCAACCACAACGGAGAGGCATCTGTTGAGAGGCCAGACAAACGTGTGGTTCCTGAAGAGGGGCAGCAGCCTTTTCAGTAGTTGCAAGGGCAACAGTCTGGATGATTGACTGATCTGGCCTTGTAACAATAACCAAAACGGCCTTGCTGTGCTGGTACTGCGAACGGCTGGAAGCAAGGGGGAACTACAGCCGTAATTTTTCCCGAGGGCATGCAGCTTTACTGTATGATTACATGATGATGGCGTCCTCTTGGGTAAAATATTCCGGAGGTAAAATAGTCCCCCATTCGGATCTCCGGGCGGGGACTACTCAAGAGGATGTCGTTATCAGGAGAAAGAAAACTGGCGTTCTACGGATCGGAGCGTGGAATGTCAGATCCCTTAATCGGGCAGGTAGGTTGAAAAATTTAAAAAGAGAAATGGATAGGTTAAAGTTAGATATAGTGGGAATTAGTGAAGTTCGGTGGCAGGAGGAACAAGACTTCTGGTCAGGTGACTACAGGGTTATAAACACAAAATCAAATAGGGGTAATGCAGGAGTAGGTTTAATAATGAATAGGAAAATAGAAATGCGGGTAAGCTACTACAAACAGCATAGTCAACGCATTATTGTGGCCAAGATAGATAAGAAGCCCATGCCTACTACAGTAGTACAAGTTTATATGCCAACTAGCTCTGCAGATGACGAAGAAATTGAAGAAATGTATGATGAAATAAAAGAAATTATTCAGATTGTGAAGGGAGACGAAAATTTAATAGTCATGGGTGACTGGAATTCGAGTGTAGGAGAAGGGGGAGAAGGAAACATAGTAGATGAATATGGATTGGGGCTAAGAAATGAAAGAGGAAACCGCCAGGTAGAATTTTGCACAGAGCACAGCATAATCATAACTAACACTTGGTTTAAGAATCATGAAAGAAGGTTGTATACATGGAAGAACCCTGGAGATACTAAAAGGTATCAGATAGATTATATAATGGTAAGACAGAGATTTAGGAACCAGGTTTTAAATTGTAAGACATTTCCAGGGGCAGATGTGGACTCTGACCACAATCTATTGGTTATGACCTGTAGATTAAAACTGAAGAAACTGCAAAAAGGTGAGAATTTAAGGAGATGGGACCTGGATAAACTAAAAGAACCAGAGGTTGTACAGAGATTCAGGGAGAGCATAAGGGAGGAATTGACAGGAATGGGGGAAATAAATACAGTAGAAGAAGAATGGGTAGCTTTGAGGGATGAAGTAGTGAAGGCAGCAGAGGATCAAGTAGGTAAAAAGACGAGGGCTAGTAGAAATCCTTGGGTAACAGAAGAAATATTGAATTTAATTGATGAAAGGAGAAAATATAAAAATGCAGTAAGTGAAGCAGGCAAAAAGGAATACAAACATCTCAAAAATGAGCTCGACAGGAAGTGCAAAATGGCTAAGCAGGGATGGCTAGAGGACAAATGTAAGGATGTAGAGGCTTTTCTCACTAGGGGTAAGACAGATACCGCCTACAGGAAAATTAAAGAGACCTTTGGAGATAAGAGAACGACTTGTATGAATATCAAGAGCTCAGATGGAAACCCAGTTCTAAGCAAAGAAGGGAAAGCATAAAGGTGGAAGGAGTATATAGAGGGTCTATACAAGGGCGATGTACTTGAGGACGATATTATGGAAATGGAAGAGGATGTAGATGAAGATGAAATGGGAGATGTGATACTGCGTGAAGAGTTTGACAGAGCACTGAAAGACCTGAGTCCAAACAAGGCACCCGGAGTAGACAATATTCCATTGGAACTAGTGACGGCCGTGGGAGAGCCAGTCCTGACAAAACTCTGCCATCTGGTGAGCAAGATGTATGAAACAGGCGAAATACCCTCAGACTTCAAGAAGAATATAATAATTCCAATCCCAAAGAAAGCTGGTGTTGACAGAAGTGAAAATTACCGAACTATCAGTTTAATAAGTCATAGCTGCAAAATACTAACACGAATTCTTTACAGACGAAAGGAAAAACTAGTAGAAGCCAACCTCGGGGAAGATCAGTTTGGATTCCGTAGATACACTGGAACACGTGAGGCAATACTCACCCTACGACTCATCTTGGAAGAAAGATTAAGGAAAGGCAAACCTACGTTTCTAGCATTTGTAGACTTAGAGAAAGCTTTTGACAATGTTGACTGGAATATTCTCTTTCAAATTCTAAAGGTGGCAGGGGTAAAATACAGGGAGCGAAAGGCTATTTACAATTTGTACAGAAACCAGATGGCAGTTATAAGAGTCGAGGGCCATGAAAGGGAAGCAGTGGTCGGGAAGGGAGTAAGACAGGGGTGTAGCCTCTCCCCGATGTTGTTCAATCTGTATATTGAGCAAGCAGTAAAGGAAACAAAAGAAAAATTTGGAGTAGGTATTAAAATTCATGGAGAATAAATAAAAACTTTGAGGTTCGCCGATGACATTGTAATTCTGTCAGAGACAGCAAAGGACTTGGAAGAGCAGTTGAATGGGATGGACAGTGACTTCAAAGGAGGATATAAGATGAACATCAACAAAAGCAAAACAAGGATAATGGAATGTAGTCTAATTAAGTCGAGTGATGCTGAGGGAATTAGATTAGGAAATGAGGCACTTAAAGTAGTAAAGGAGTTTTGTTATTTGGGGAGCAAAATAACTGATGATGGTCGAAGTAGAGAGGATATAAAATGTAGGCTGGCAATGGCAAGGAAAGCGTTTCTGAAGAAGAGAAATTTGTTAACATCCAGTATTGATTTAAGTGTCAGGAAGTCATTTCTGAAAGTATTCGTATGGAGTGTAGCCATGTATGGAAGTGAAACGTGGACGATAAACAGTTTCGACAAGAAGAGAATAGAAGCTTTCGAAATGTGGTGCTACAGAAGAATGCTGAAGATTAGATGGGTAGATCACATAACTAATGAGGAAGTATTGAATAGGATTGGGGAGAAGAGAAGTTTGTGGCACAACTTGACCAGAAGAAGGGATCGGTTGGTAGGACATGTTCTGAGGCATCAAGGGATCACCAGTTTAGTATTGGAGGGCAGCGTGGAGGGTAAAAATCGTAGAGGGAGACCAAGAGATGAATACACTAAGCAGATTCAGAAGGATGTAGGTTGCAGTAGGTACTGGGAGATGAAAAAGCTTGCACAGGATAGAGTAGCATGGAGAGCTGCATCAAACCAGTCTCAGGACTGAAGACCACAACAACAACAACAACCTCCTCTTTGGCAGTCACCTCCCGGAGTTCTGAATGGGCGATTATTCCGGAATATTTTGCCAATGGAGAGATCATCATGGCACTTCTTCAATTACGGGCAACATGTCCTATGGATAGACGTTACGTGTCTTTAAAGCAGTGGTTTCCATTGCCTTCTGCGTCCTCATGCCGTTGGTCCACATCTACATCTACATCTACATTTATACTCCGCAAGCCACCCAACGGTGTGTGGCGAAGGGCACTTTACGTGCCACGGTCATCACCTCCCTTTTCTGCTCCAGTCGCGTATGGTTCTCGGGAAGAACAATTGTCTGAAAGCCTCCGTACGCCCTCGAATCTCTCTAATTTTACATTCGTGATCTCCTCGGGAGATATAAGTAGGGGGAAGCAATATATTCGATACCTCATCCAGAAACGCACCCTCTCGAAACCTGGACAGCAAACTACACCGCGATGCAGAGCGCCTCTCTTGCAGAATCTGCAACTTGAGTTTGCTAAACATCTCCGTAACGCTATAACGGTTACCAAATAACCCTGTGATGAAACGCGCCGCTCTTCTTTGGATCTTCTCTATCTCCTCCGTCAACCCGATCTGGTACGGATCCCACACTGATGAGCAATACTCAAGTATAGGTCGAACGAGTGTTTTGTAAGCCACCTCGTTTGTGGATCGACTACATTTTCTAAGGACTCTCCCAATGAATCTCAACCTGGCACCCGCCTTACCAACAATTAATTTTATATGATCATTCCACTTCAAATCGTTCCGCACGCATACTCCCAAATATTTTACAGAGGTAACTGCTACTAGTGTTTGAAACTTCCTGGCAGATTAAAACTGTGTGCCCGACAGAGACTCGAACTCGGGACCTTTGCCTTTCGCGGGCAAGTGCTAACAGTGTTTGTTCCGCTAACATATAATCATACAATAAAGGATCCTTCTTTCTATGTATTCACAGTACATTACATTTGTCTATGTTAAGGATCAGTTGCCACTCCCTGCACCAAGTGCCTATCCTCTGCAGATCTTCCTGCATTTCGCTACTATTTTTTAATGCAGCAACTACTCTGTTTACTACAGCATCATCCGCGAAAAGCCGCATGGAACGTCCGACACTATCTACTAGGTCATTTATATATATTGTGAAAAGCAATGGTCCCGTAACACTCCCCAGAGGCACGCCAGAGGTTACTTTAACGTCTGTCGACGCCCCCCCCCCCCCCAATTGATAACAACGTGCTGTGTTCTGTTTGCTAAAAACTCTTCTATCCACCCACACATCTGGTCTGATATTCCGTAGGCTCTTACTTTGTTTATCAGGCGACAGTGCGGAACTGTAGCGAACTCCTTCCGGAAGTCAAGGAAAATAGCATCTGCCTGGGAGCCTGTATCTAATATTTTCTGGGTCTCATGAACAAATAAAGCGAGTTGGGTCTCACACGATCGCTGTTTCCGGAATCCATGTTGATTCCCACAGAGTAGATTCTGGGTGTTCTAAAATTCTGCAACAGATCGATGTCAGAGATATAGGTCTATAGTCATGCGCATCTGCTCGACGACCCTTCTTGAAGACTGGGACTACCTGTGCTCTTTTCCAATCATTTGGAACCTTCTGTTCCTCTAGAGACTTGCGGTACACGGCAGTTAGAAGGGGCGCAAGTTCTTTCGCGTACTCTGTGTACAATCGAATTGATATCCCGTCAGGTCCAGTGGACTTTCCTCTGTTGAGTGATTCCAGTTGCTTTTCTATTCCTTGGACACTTATTTCGATGTCAGCCATTTTTTCGTTTGTGCGAGGATTTAGAGAAGGAACTGCAGTGCGGTCTTCCTCTGTGAAACAGCTTTGGGAAAAGGTGTTTAGTATTTCAGCTTTACGCGTGTCATCCTCTCTTTCAATGCCATCATCATCCCGGAGTGTCTGGATATGCTGTTTCGAGCCACTTACTGATTTAACATAAGACCAGGATTTTCTGTCAAGTCGGTACATAGAATTTTACTTTCGAGTTCACTGAACGCTTCACGCATAGCCCTCCTTACGCTAACTTTGACATCGTTTAGCTTCTGTTTGTCTGAGAGGTTTTGGTTGCGTTTACACTTGGAGTGAAGCTCTCTTTGCTTTCGCAATAGTTCCCTAACTTTGTTGTTGAAGCACGGTGGGTTTTTCCCGTCCCTCACAGTTTTACTCGGCACGTACCTGTCTGAAACGCATTTTACGATTGCCTTGAACATTTTCCATAAACACTCATTATTGTGTCGGAACAGAAATTTTCGTTTTGATGTGTTAGGTAGTCTTCAATCTGCCTTCTATTACTCTTGCTAAGCAGATAAACCTTCCTCCCTTTTTATATATTCCTATTAACTTCCATATTCAGGGATGCTGCAACGGCCTTGTGATCACTGATTCCCTGTTCTGCACTTACAGAGTCGAAATGTTCGGGTCTGTTTGTTATCAGTAGGTCCAAGATGTTATCTCCACTAGTCGGTTCTCTGTTTAATTGCACGAGGTAATTTTCGGATAGTGCACTCAGTATAATGTCACTCGATGCTCTGTCCCTACCACCCGTCCTAAACATTTGTGTGTCACTGCTGATTCTTCAGCCTTTAGTGGCGGTTTCCCACCCCCAGGACAGGAGTGTGCCGTGATCCTCTGTACGCTCCTCCGCCCCCTTTGACAAGACCGTGGGAAGAATGAGGGTGACTTCTCTTCTTATGGTGGAACCCTCGGACCACCAGTGCTGATTCTGACTTAAAACTTAAGCAGTGTTGGGATTCGAACCCGGGAACGAAGACGCTTCCCCTATATCAAGGGCATTTCTTGGGGAAAAAATGCTGTGGAAAGTTAAGCACTGTGTCTCCTGGGGGGTGGGGGGGTTGTTGGGGGGAAGGGTATCTATGTAAAATAGTAGCCATATAGTGGTATCACGAAATGAAGTTTGGTGATAGAATGCATGACAGAAAGATGGAAAACGAGGATGTGTTTGGTGCATGGGCATGGCGATGGAATTAGAATGGGAAGGAATGGAATGATATGGAGAGGTAGGAGGAGGCCTGATTTGGAGCATAATATATGTGGGCAAGAGTTATAGTTGGGATGCTATATAATATAGCAGGGAATTTAACTTTCTGGGAGAGGGAATTAGTTGAAATTGTGATGGGATAGAATTATGGAGTGCCCGAGGTTGTAGAGATGGTGAGACGTGTTTGTAAAAGCGTGACAGCGTACCACAGTTGGTGATTATAGGGGAAACAGTGCAGTTACTGCAACCAATATTTCGGAGAGTAGAGTATATGCAGAGGTGTTTGATGTTTGTGGGGAGGGATGACAATTTTATGAGATGGCAGAGGAGCCACGTGGTGGAGGGTAGACGGATGTGGGATGCTGGGAGGAGTAAATGATGTTAAAATTTTTGGAGCAAACGACAGCTCACAAGATGGAAGGGTATTCATTCAATATTTCCATGGGAGAGGATGGGTCTGACGGAGGTTTTGTAGCTTTGGGCGACAGTGAAACTTACACCAAGACCTTAGCATAGATACCCTTAAAAATTCCCGTCTGGCATACAAAATTTTGACCCATGAATGAACAACACCCCGATCTGACTGCTACTATTGTAATACCCATTAGTGGGTAAAACTTCTACATTGCAGCAGAAGACGTAAAAGGGTTTTTATCAAGTGTTTATGTAACCTAAAGGTATGCCCGAGTCGTTCAACCACCCATTAGAATCAGCAAGTGTATGTGTGTCTCCTCTTACAGAGAGATGGAGATGTAGATCACCTTTTGCAGCCTAATACCTATTAGTAAATAGCATCAATCACGATGGGCACTCTCAACGTATTCACGATTGCAGCATCTGTCTCGGAATTTTCTGCTCTACAAATGTAGCTAATAGTAGCTGTAATGCGTACGTAAGGAATAAAAAAATCTGACTGCCAAAGTTAGTTTAGCGTGATGGCAATTCCTCTGAAGAGACAATTGTGTTCGCATCGACTATGTACATATGCATCGGACAGTTGAGCGCACGTGAACTGAGCAAGAAAATTGTAAAGGACTTCAGGATGAAAGAACTAGAGAAAAATTTGAAATGAATTCCAGTCATTATTCAATAAACGAACATTAAAATTCACCAACAAATGTACACATTTCTTCCATGGAGTACATACAGTACATAGCGAAATATAGGCTTGTGAGTAGTTTTAAATTTATATAATATTATTAAATTAATGAGAAACTGACGAGAACAATGACCTAATAGGCAGGGAACTTAAATTTAGTAATCTTAATACATTAGGATCTGCATAAATCCTGTAAGGTATGGAAAAGGCTACAAATTGTTACATGTATTCCTGAATTTATGCTACACTTGTAGGTGTGTCACAGTTAAATTGTTATGACATACTAAAGCCAGTATTTGTCATAAACATCAACACAGTAAAAACAAAAGCACAAAAATTATTCGTAATTTCGTCCCCAATAAAAATTTTCGAAAGTACAATTATTTAAGTGTGTTTTGTCATTCTAACTTAGACAGACACTATCACTGTTATAAATCACTTGAAGGCTATGAGTGAACAATATTTTCAAGTCTTTTCAGCCTTCTAAAGATGTGTCACATATGAATTTCTATGTGTCTGTGTACATGACAGGTGGGTGGCAAAATTTTAATTATTTTCTTCAGTTCTATCATTATCAAAGATAAAGTTGAGACTCACACCTCTCGTGAATACAAACTAAGCATTTCGTGCAACTCATCCATTTCTCACCCCCTTGCGTTTTCGTGTACCAAAAAAGTAGAGTAATCTCTATAAGTAGCAAATAAATCAATATTAATAATAGTTCCATATTTCGTCCCTGGGACGAAAATAAGAACTGCGTGGTGTGCGAAATTATGAATATCCACAGACTTTCGGTAATGTTAGAAGCAGAAGAAATGAATTGAAACTTGTGCTCTGGCTATGACCTTAGAAGAGGTCTGATGCATATTAAGCACATTCGCTAACAATTACACCACCGTAGCAGCATGGCAAACACAGCTGCATGGACCACCTTGTCGAATGCTTTCGCTAACAAGAACTTCAGTTCACAACTTCATACCATTTTCCCCTTCTTAAGTCGTCAGTAATTGCCACAAGGACTCATATATTGATATAGCACACTATATTTGTTCATATTGGGGAAATCCTGACTGTACCTCACGTATAGGTGATCTATTGATCTGATGGAGTTGCAGTTTCCTTAAAACATATGAGTTTCAATTTTGTCTTCAATAACGATATAAACCGAAGAAGTGAATTACAGTTTATGTTATGGCTAGGACTCGAATGCAGGACTCCCTCTTGTTAGGTAGATACACTAACCATTACACTACCATAGCAGTATGTTTATCACAGCTCGACCGACTGCACTAGTGGATTCCCTCTCTAACACAAACTTCAGTTCACATCTTCTGCCAATTCTTCCCTTCTTAATTAATCATTATTGTCCTGAGGCCCTCTGGTATTAGAATATCATCACAGTCTGTACATCTGCCTAGTCAGCAGGAGACTTGGGATCAAGTCCCAGCTGCCAAACAAATTTTAATTTATATCTTTGGTTTCAATCACTATTAATGGAAAGTTGGGACTCATATGTCTCTAGGACATTGCAATTCCATAAGATCGATAGCTCATCTACAACTGAGATACAGGCCGGATTTCCCTATTAAGTACAAATATCGGGTGCTATTAGGGTAATGGAGAGTTGCGGGCCAATATCAACGATTTCAGAAGGCGAGAATGGACAGAAAGCGTGAAGGAGTTCGTGTTATGGAGGCCATTCGACTTAGGTTGACCGTGCAGGCTGTGGTACAGATACTACTACGATGGTTCACTGGTTAGCACATCTGCCTAGTAACCAGGAGACTTGGGCTTGAGCCTCGGTCATGGCAATATTTTAATTCTTTTCTTCAGTTCTATCATTATCAAAGATAAAGTTGAGACTCACGCCTCTCGAGGAATTTCCAATTACATCCACAGATTTATTATAATTAGCACTACAGCAATTTAGACCAAATCCATGACTACAAGAGTTATGCACCACAAACTGAAACACACGACTGAAGTGCAGCCCAGAATCTGAATGTAAATCACTGCTCACACTATGAACTAAAGTGTTAATTTGACTACTACAGTAACTCACGTCAGCACAGTAAACTGAATTCCCTATTACACACAACCTACATGTGCTCCACACAACAAACGCTCTCGACAAAAAGATGGACTCACGTCACGCATGCACATGGAGCCAAACATTTGTTCCCAACTGGGGATACCGAGAATTCCCAGGGGGACGAAATTAGCAGAGTGGACGATGATAGAGCTCCTTACCTTACCCAGAGATGACTTAATGAAAGACGTATATTGATCCTTGTACAGTGAACGAAGCCTCGATCGGAATAAAACGTCTAATCTTGGTTACAAACTAACACATCTGGGGTGCTAAATAGAAAAGTAACTGAATATTACACCGGAGCACACGAGCAAGTAATGCTCTCACCTTAAATTCCTGAGGTGTAATCTGTTAAGCTTCACGATGGCTGGCGTTCGAATGTTGTATTCAGCCGCCTCATAAAACTTGGCGCCAAAGTGTATCCGAAACGACCACATGGAGCGTCATAATAGAGCTGAATTTGTTGTATCTAATTATGTGCTACAAAATGCGAAAGGTGTGCACGATAGTGTCCTATAGTGTATGGTTCCCTTGCATGTTTGAAGCAATTTGGATTTCACTGCCTGTGAAACAGGGTGAATCCACAAGCTTGTTACATACATAACGAATTATCCGAATGGGACGGAAATCGTTTGGCGCGATGTACGTGTGTAGACAGGTAAATGGTAACAATTTCGGAAAAACTAGACGATTTATTCAAGAGAAAAAGCTTCACAAATTCAGCAAGTCAGTAACTTGTTAGTCCACCTCTGGCCCTTATGCTAGCAGTTATTCAACGTTTCATTGATTCACAGAGTCGTTGTAGATCCTGAGTGATATCGTGAAAAATTCTGTCCAGTTGGCGCCTTAGATCGTCAACGTGCCGATTTGGTTGGAGGGCCCTGCCCATAATGCTCCGAACGTCTCAACTGGGGAGGGATCCGGCCACCTCACTAGCTAAGGTAGATTTTGGGAAGCCACAGACAAACAGTAGAAACTCTTGCCATAGGCAGATGGACATTATTTTGCTGAAATGTAAGCCCAGGATGGCTTACCTTGAAGGGCAACAAAACCGTGAGTGCAATATCCTCAACATACAACTGTGCTGTAATTGTTTCGCGGACGACAACCAAAGGGGTCCTGTTATGAAAAGACTATCAGTCATGGTTGTCAGACCATTTGGCAGGTGACAGTCGTGTTGGTATCACATCATAGTCTGTGGCGTCCCCAGATACATCTTTGCTAGACATTGGTGCTTATTTCGGAGACAATTCTACTCTAGTCAGTGAGATTCGAAGCTGAAGATTCCAGGCCGAAGACACGTCAGGAGACACTCTGGACAGTGGTGGGCCAACTACCAAATTTGACACAATTTGGTATGATATCCATTTGTAGAACATCCAACAACCGCTGAATAACTGCTGGCATGAAGACCAAAGCGTTATAGGCTTGCTCAATTTATGAGCTTCTTCTAGTGAGTAAATCATTCAGTATCTTGAAACTTGTAATGGTTTGTTTATCTGTGAGTGTTCATTATATCTACCGAGGTCCATTCCAGTCTGATAATTCCTTTGTGGTGCACATGGAGTTCAATGGAGCTTTGGAAAACCGAATCTAAATGGTATACAGTGTTATTTCAAGTATACTCAACAGAAACTGTGTCGAAATATGTATATGAGTGTAGGTTTCCCACATTTCTCACACGGGTACAAAAGAACATGCTATGTATAAGTGTGTACATACAATAAATTCCGTGTGCAGCAAGCGAGTGTGTGCTGCTCTCATTTTCAGTCAGACTTTTTCTACTACGTGACTAAATTGTCTTAATGTGTTATACATCAGCCACTTGCCAGCTTTTGCAAGTATCCAGCAGTGTGAGCCAGTTTGCCCTTCAGAACCAACTACACATATCATAAATTAAATTATCCCACCCCAATTTCTATCTGCATGCCCAATCAAATCTCACAAAATAGATTACGGATTTTTATGTTTTTGATTTGTGAGGTGGCATATTAAATGAATCTCAATTTCGCACCTTACATGAGGGTTTTTATGTATCGTAACAAGAAGGTCAATATGTCACCTAACATACACCAACTGACAGTATTAACACACCGAACCCCAAATCCTGCATGTCAATGAGCAACAGGTGAAACAACCTGCTGGAGGAGACGTATCATTTGGGAACAGATGCAATGGGCGACATCAAGGGCTCATTACAGCAGAAATCTCTTAATGCGACCTGCAGCTAAGGGCTACGAACAGGCCAGGTGACTCATCCAGAAGAGCAAGTAGCAGGCCACCAGAGTCGTACGGAAGGAATCTTTAGAAAACTGCCTTTTGGAATTTCCAGATGGATAGGAACAAACAGCTGATGCAGTTGATCACTTGAACTGCACATGGTACACTCATGATGTACGCATGTAACTTTTAGGCATCTAGAGCGGGCACAAAATGCCCGATTGGCTAATAGAGACTGGGAAGGAGTAAAGTGCCTAAATTTTGACGCAGTTTGATGGTAGACCCCTTGCAATTGGCAGAAATAGTTTCCACAAGATGAAAGGAAGACTCCTTTTGGTCAGAAAAAGGCATGAGGTGGAACATGAAATGACCCAGATGGGGGACAGTTTTGCTACGAGAGACACAAGAGTGAACCAGAGCCAAGTGGAAAACAGGGCGCATCACCCTCTGTACGACACAAAGGAGGAATTTTGAGTGAACACTACCTTCACTTTCCCTGACATTCAGCTGGATATTAGCTGTAGCATTAGCGTCGTTGAGCTCCAGCAGTGGAGAAACGAAACAAGCCACTTTAACTGTTCTTGCAAGAACTGTGAGGCATCGTAATATGCACACTGCTCCTTCCACGCACGTGCATATCGCCAATTTCAAGACTAGGGATGAGTTCATGTTTTCTCACCTAACGAGAAACATAGGACAGTTTCTGATGGTAAAAATCAGCAAAGGTTTTGATTAGCTTTTGTAGGACTTTCAGAGTACGAGAGCAGCTAAGGTAAACACCGCTAGCAGAGGCGTAAACTTGTTGGTTCACCGCCTTGCGTCTACTCTGAACTCGAGCAACTTTGAGTAATCTTTCGCTCAGCTTATCACAAAAACTAACCATCCTCTGTAGACTTGATTCTCATTATAAATAGTACCAAAATTTTAAAAAATGGTTCAAATGGCTCTGAGCACTATGGGACTTAACATCTGAGGTTATCAGTCCCCTAGAACTTAGAACTACTTAAACCTAACTAACCTAAGGACATCACACACATCCATGCCCGAGGCAGGATTCGAACCTGCGTCCGTAGAGGTTGCGCGGTTCCACACTGTAGCGCCTAGAACCGCTCGGCTACCCCGGCCGGCCCAAACTTAGAACCAGAATCGGATGATTTGTCGTGATACTGGCCAACTTCACGATGTAGCAGTACGGGTAATTTTGTAAAGAACCTTCTGGTTAAAATTCGATATTGCTATGTTTAGAGTTATTTCGATTAATCAGGACGAAATGCGTTATCTTGGCAACTGTCCTAACACTGTCGCATTACAGGCTATGTAAATTCAACCATCTCTTTGATAATAATTTTGAATTAAAAACACTTTGTTTACTGCTTCAACATCGTATTTCTCTGTCAGAGAGTAAGGGTCCACTCCTTACTCCATTCATTTTTTGATGATGTCTGGCGAAACAGAAATGAGTGGAGTGTCAGACATTGATAGATTGACTCATTCACCCTGAAGTTTTGCCTACGTAATTTATAATTGTATTAATGATGGATGTGTAATATATGTGTTACTGGTTGCATCTTTAATTGGCGTTTGGATTGTCATATCGTGGTCCACAGGTTGATTAGTTATGGACAAGGTCATATCAAGTGCATAAAAACTGTAAACAGTCACGGCAACTCCAGGGAGATGAGATAAAAGATGATGGGGGCTAGGGGTTTAATGTTGTGTCGACAGCCAGGTCATTAGATATGGAACAAAAGCTCATATTGTTTCTAGTTTGGGAAAGGAAATCTGCCTGTCTCGTCAAAGGAAGTATCCCACCATTTGCCTGGAGTGATTTAGGGAAATCACAGAAAACCTAATTCAAGGAGGATCGGACGCGGATTTGAACTGTCATCCTTCAAAATACCAATCCAGTATTCTGACTACTGCTCCACCTATAAATAGCGGAGGTTGACCAAAATCTACACACATTTTTATACGTGATTTAAGATGAAGAACAACGCTCCGGTTTTCGGTCCGTATGTGAAGGCACATTATAGGAACTACTGTACACACAGGCGTTCTCGATGGAGTTATTTGTATATAATTTATTATCCTTATTCCAGACAAGTGGTCCGGTCGTAAACAAGCTGAGTGCAAAAAGTATTTGTCACCCCTAGAGGAATCACTACAAGTACTACTTAATACTGTGTAATTCCGACCATGGACTAGGTAAGCGCCCTGATTTGGTTAAAAAGAGGCCAACAAAGATGTGCGAGGGAAGCGACTCGCTGCGAACGTAGTCGTTCAATTCCGCCATATTGCAGGGAAGCTGATATCGACTTTTCACTCGTTGTTTCAACACAGACTTTCTTTGGGGTTCAAGTCCATATTCCAATTTAGAAAACCACAGAGTCACGGTATAATGATCTGTGTAAGTATTCCTTCCCATTACCAATATAGACAAAATACATTTCCCATGATATTGTAATATTAATATCCATCAGCAGTGAATTCCAAGTAATATAGAAAGTACAGTGCTTTAAATTCCACCCTCAAAATAATTAAAACACAATCTGAGATATGCTCTCTAAATACTGAGACATTATTTTGTTACACTAATCTGTGCACATACAGTTGAAAGTTTCTCTCTCATTTTTCAGCAGCAAGGTTACCATGCAGCTCCATTTATTTGACTATTCGGTCTCCCATTCTCCCGTGATCCAAGGTGATCCAAGGTATCACCAGTTTTATCATAGGTACATGTAACAAAAAAATAGACACAACACAGTAATAATCTTCCCATATTCCATAGTGTTTGTATAGTAATAATCATTTTCTTTGGCTGGCCGATGTGGCCGAGCGGTTCTAGGCGCTTCAGTCTAGAACAGCGCGACCGCTATGGTCGCAGGTTCGAATCCTGCCTCCAGTATGGATGTGTGTGATGTCCTTAGACTAGTTAGATTTGGAACCACTGACTGAACAGCTTGCAAGAAGTGTCAGAGTACAGACAAGATTCACGTAAGTGTTTTATGCCTACAATTTTCTTCCCTGATGCTGATCTGTGAAAAAGACAAGTAATTTATTTCACAACAACAAAATTATTTAAAAATGTATCTCAACTATCACCGACATCACCATCATGTTATAAACTTTCAGAAAATAGTAGGCAAGGGAGGTAGAGGAGGTCATTCTAAATATCTGTACCAATTTTTGTAAGTTTAACTTCAGTCATTTAGGAGAGAAGTGTACCTGCACGAAGAAAATTCAGGTTTTCGCTAAAGAAGATTTACAGATTTATTAACTTACCTCTGTGCTATTTTAGAACATTCCAGCTGCATATTCCAGCTGTCCTCCCGTTTCCCTATCCTTGGTAGCAGCTTCTGCAGCTGTCTCTGCTTCAGTTACCCGCTACTTATCAGTAGCAGTTATAGCTGAGGCCATATTCCTTCCCATCTGGATGTTCAGTTTCTTCATAACATCGATCCTTGAAATTGAATGTTATTTTTGCATCCATTACACCAGTCTTCAGCAATGTCAGCCAAAGAAATACAGTTTTGGGTATTCTCTTCCATATACAGCTGTTGAAGCTTTCATTTGTATTCTCAGAGGGAACATATATAAATTTCCTAAGTAGATTTTTATTTGACAGATCCCTATATGTAATCCGAATTGCCTCCATTACAGCAACTGCTAAGGAATGCTTATGGATATACTGTGTGTCTGTAGTATTACTCAGCCAGTACTTGTACCACGAATCTTCCCCTTTTGGACACAAACCATGCTGTGACGTTTCATCTGTTGACACTCTGTTTAACTGCGTTGCCCAAACAGCTCGTCTCATGTTGTCCAAATCTCTTACATTTCTCTTTATTGCTAGTCCATAATATTGAGTCAAGGAATGAATTTCACTTTTTGGAAGACGATCTGGACCACCTATGTTTTTTCCGTCTGATAGTTTTTTCCCACTGAAGTTTTACATAATTTTCTAAGCCGATCTCTCATTCTTTTTTGTACATGCCCAACACATTGAAGCTCTTCTATCAGAGTGTCCCCATAGGGTCTGTCATTAACAACAGTTGTGTGTCCTTTACACTGTCCATCCCCAAGGTAGCCTACATACCTCACACGATGACTGACCTCTGATCTTCCAAAAATGTTTAGAACTCCTTTCGTTTCCATGTTTACACTTGGGCCATCAAAATTCTTTACACAAACATGGGCGCCAATAAATTTACTCGAACAAATCTGGCAGTGCTTTGTTAGACATTCGTAATCTAGTATGTTACCAGTTTCAATAAATGTGGCAGTTATAACCCCATTCCGAGAAGTATGTCCTCCCTTCTGTCAAGATCCAACAAATGCTGCAACATTGTCTGTATTCTCAGTCAAGGCTACTGCTTCTCCTATTGCTCTTTTCATTGAATATTCACTTACACCACATAACGCATTATGTATTAATTTACTGTATCTGTCAATGTTCAGGCAAATCCAACACTGCACAAAACGTTTGGGCAGCTCTCCTTCCCCTTCCAATACATCGCATTGCATAAGCAAGCTCAATATTCACACTGTAATGTCGGCTATCAGTTACTGGCGATGTCACAGTAACTCTCTAAATCTTATAGGAGTTACAGGAAATTACTAATTGACTTGAAGGACCCTTCGTTACTGAAACGTCACTACCATCTTCACAACTGCAGTACATACATTTCACAGCACTCTTCATAAGTCTTGACAACATATTTAGGTTCACAACAACAGTTCATCATTATTGCTGCTCACAATACTACTAGGCTTTTTCTTATTACGCCAACGGCCTTTCCGCAGTGATAACGCCGGTTCCCGTCAAAACACCGAAGTTATCGCTGTTGGGCTGCATGGGTGACCATCCTGTCTACTGAGCGGTGTTGGCAAGTGGGGTGCTCTCAGCCCGTGTGAGGCAAACTAAGGAGCTAATTGATTGAGAAGTAGCGGCGTCGGTCTCGGAAACTGACATACGGCCAGGAGAACGGTGTGCTAACCACATGCCCCTCCATATCCGCATTCAGTGACGCCTGTGGGCTGAGGATCACACGGCGGCCGATCGGTATCGTTGGGCCTTCATGACCTGTTCGAGAGGAGTTAGATTTTTAAGTTTCTATTCTTATTACATTCAGAAAGCGAAAGTTTACGTCTAGGAGCACTGCCTGTGGACACAGTCGCCGCGGGTGATTTTTTGAAGCAACTGATATGTATTATTCGGTTGTGTTTCGAACTGTTTGCCGTGAAACTTTCGTTTGGGGCTAAATTTCTTTATTCTCGGCATTTGTAGCACAGGAAACACACACACACACACACACACACACACAGATAAACAAAACGACACACAAGAACTACAAAACCACACGCGTATGAATTTTCGAAATCATATATTCTCGGATCTTTGTTTACACTCGAACCATAGCCTTCTTGACATGTCTGTACTTCGGTTACGGGTGTCAGTGACTTCTAGAATACACCTGTGTTAACGATCCGTTACTAACAAAGGAAGAAACGGAAGAAATAATAATGCATCAAGTATTCTGACGCACTTCAAATTGACAGATGGGCGTGGCCCCTGTGCAACATTACGTTCAACCTCAATTTTAGAACGAATGGGAAATGATAATGCCCACAAAATATACATTTTTGATAGCAGCGTGAATTGCTCTTTTTCATAGACCAAGAATTATTTTCCAGGTTTTTGGTCATTTTCACGAGTAAGTCCCCTTAATGAAACATATTATGAACGATCCCTTATTACTGGTTGCCACTTTCTAATAACATACCCCCCCCCCCCCATCCAACACTTGGTTCTTTAACCATCCTCCATTTAATAAAAAGTAGGTGCGCTTGTTCTGGTACCACCTATTCATGATAGTCATAAACAAACGGCTTTCGACTCCTTACTTCGTTTACGGTTAAAATCGACTACTTTATATACACCTTTAACAGACAAGGCATAGGAAGTTCCATTTCTATTGCCTTCTGGTCACATAACCTATTCACTGTATACTGCCTACCAACATTCTCATATTACATCTTTACGTAGATCTTTAATACTGAGTAATTTACTATAATTTTTCTTTAGTCTTCGAAATTTGGAAAACGGGTTCAGTTGCTTTGAAAAGAAATTTTTAAGCCTCCGTTTTCTGCTTTGTAAAACATTTTGATCATGCAAATAATACTGTATATTTTTCTATCACTCTTCATCACATTCGTACTGTTTGAAAACATTAAGCGACTTCAAAATGAAATTCTTTATTCCCCAGTTTACATCTGCGTTAATTATTTTAATTCTGTTTACTTTAAATTTTATTCCATAGTTTGACGCTCTTGTTTCATTGAAGTTCTGACTATTCATTTCCCTTTAAGAAATAGTTTCATCTTTACTGGATTCATACTCGAAATAGTCACAAATCATCCTCGCACTTTATCGCTTTAGAGCTTGTTTGTGAGGACCACTAATATTAGCAAACTTCATCTTGTGATCCGTACCTTTTCCCTGTGTGGTCATACTGCTCTTCTCAAAACGTACGTCAGAATGGTGTACTGGTGGGTCCTTCCCTATAATAAAATTGATACATCGATCTGGTAATACTATGTCCATAATTCTCTATATATTTTCTTTATTTCTCATTTCTGCTAATGCGTGTTTCTTTATAATACTAGTACCTACGACCTCAAGTCTCTGCACTTGTAAAACTAGTGTATTTCTTTCTATTTCTTTTGCTAGTGCCTTGTCCCGCAGTTTCGCAGGTTTAGGAACGGATTTGACAAGGTTAATATTAAGGGGTGACTGGATGCCCATCCTGCCACCATCCCATACACCCCCCCCCCCCCCCCCCCCGAGACGGAAATAGTGTACCCCAACCGTCTGTGGCTAGTGTACTCCATGGAATTGTGCGAACGTGTTCAGATGTGTGCAAGTCGTGTATCTGAGGCGGAACGAGGGCACTAGACCGATATTCATCTAGCAGGATGTGGAAAACCGCGTAAAAGCCACATGCAGGATGGCTGGCACACCGGCCGACGTTGGTAACCCGCAGGGCGGATTCGATCCAGGGCCAGCGCGCCATCTAAGTCCAGAAGCAGCGCATTAACGCTCTCGGCTAACCTGGCGAGCCACTTGTAAAACTCGACTTCTCTCTGTTTATTAACTGCTCACATCATCCTCCTGGTGTTATGGCACCTAGTTTGCCACCAATTCCAGTAATAGCTACTGTATGAATACGATTAATTTCAACACTCACAATGAACAAACGATCCTGTGTACTCTCACCTATTGTTTCTTCCCGTTTATTCATGTTTCCTTTAACATAATATTTATACTACCTGTTATAGTGAAATTCTGAACTCCCATTACGGTCTCTTTTTCATAATCGTTATGTCCGCTGTTATCAAATGTTCAAATGTGTGTGAAATCTTATGGGACTTAACTGCTAAGGTCGTCATGCCTGAGCGTTCACACTTCTTAACCTAAATTATCCTAAGGACAAACACACACACCCATGCCCGAGGGAGGACTCGAACCTCCGCCGGGACCAGCCGCACAGTCCATGACTGCAGCGCCTCGGACCGCTCGGCAAATCCCGCGTGGCCTTCTGTTATCATGCAGTTGTTAATTCTCATCGGTTTTTCCTTTGTCACGTTCTTTATTTTGTTTTGCGACACAGAAACGCGAAACCTTTCATTTTTGTCCTATTACTTTCCTCAGAAAACCATTACCATATCTTTCATATTCATTTGTGTGAACTTTGCTTACCTTTTTATTGTTTTCATCCCCATTATTTCCTTCTTATGCCGTTCTAACTGTTACCTCTCTTTACTTTTTCTGGCTAAGTAACCGCTTCACACAAAGCCTTCAAATCTTCTTCATTGTTCTTTTTGTGGTTCCTGATATGGTGGGTGCTCTTTTTTGTTAGTAAGAAATTTGCAGTAAGTATCCATTTTTACGGAGGGGGTCTTCATTGTTAACGTTCCCACTATTAATTTTTAATCCTACTTTTCAATTTCGAATTTAACTTCCCAACATTTTCAGCAGAGATTTCACTGTCTTAGTTGTAATAAAATACTGACCTTATGATGAAAAGAAGCCGTTTTCAAAACAATTCCTTTGCATTACTAACTTCAAATTTCATAACGAAATCTACTATAGTAAATGCTGTGTTCTGGATCTACTGGCCCGTGGGCAACTTATTATTGACATAAAATTTTACATTATTAAATGTAACATGTAGTACTTACTTAATCTGCTCACTGTCTGCATCAGAGGTTGTTCTGTTACATTTCTCACGCTCATCGCTTAGCTAGAAACGTAATAATGCATTTCATTTTCGTTGATATTGTCGCTAAGTTCACCTCATTTCATTCGTATTAATACTAGTAGTCGTCCTACTCCTCACAGCATTAGCAACAACTTTCATAGACAATTTTTGATCTCCCCATATCGCTTTAATTTCTTCGTCAAAATTTCATTAGTATTCCTAGAATATGCTTCTGTTTTTCTTTATTACTTACTTCTATTTTGGCGTTCGTCAACCAGCAGATTAATCTATTATGTTGTTAGTAGAATCTATTTTGATGGTATGGTTATGTATGTTTACGCTAGTGCGTTGTTGCATGCTGTCGTTAGTATCTAGCAGATACTTCCATTTAAGTCATAAAATTCCAGAGCCATGGTGTATTCTGCCATTTCCACTAAGCTGCTCATTCTGATTTTTTGTTTTCCCCTACCACTCTCAAAAGCATAATGTTAAACACATAGGCTACTACAAAATTATTATTATCGCCTTGTTATTTCTAAGGTGAGCTTCGACTTACTTTAGGTAAGTTTCATTGCTCTCCAGACAACATACACGTGTGTCGAACTCTGGACCTCTGTGTTGCGCCCTGTAGCGCGATCACTCGATGCCACAGTGTCGGACTGCTTCCACCCGTTCCAAGCACGTCTCCTTTGCATACATCACTATCCTTGCGAAGTCCGTCGCCACTGCATTCTACCCCGCGGTGTCTTCTTGATGATTATTCGTTACGTTCGAACTTGTACGTAATCCTCGGCTGCAATTTAAACTTTCAATACGCTAACTTACTACGTTTCGCGACAAGTTTTCCGCACTACGTGTCAAATATAATTTTAATTAGATGTTGCTAGCTATAAGCCAGAAATTTCAATCGCTTTTAACTCAAAGTTTTCAGATGCACATGTTTTAAAATTGCAACACGTTTTCCCACAAGGTTATCCCTAACATAGGGATGCCATGGGCAAGATCTGATCTGTTTACAACGTATCCTCAACGTATGTTTTCCGAAGATTTCTGCACAAGACGATGCCTTGTACAAGATCCCCTCGCTGTACAATACCTCCATAATAGTTTCTCAGTTCAGCCACAAGTCGGTAGAAAGTAGCGTAGGTGACGTATAGAATAACTGCTGGCCAAGCCTTCCCACCCTAGACTGTCATAATTAACTCTTTCCTGGATTACCTTAATCGGTTGGCGAGCAGAATTCTCTCCTACTTATGTTCTGTAAATCTCTCGTTGATGTGATCCCTCGACGCAGTTCTTGTCACTCAATCGTTGATTCAGAAGATGTAAGTAAGCTACCTGTCATTATAAGTGGTTGTGTGGGCAGCTACTTTACTTGATATAAGTCTTTAAATGCCATTACGATGCATTTATTGGCAGACGGCGTATAACAGTTGCAGTTAAATAGTATGAAACGATTCGCCACAGAAAGTTAGTAAAATCGAGAGTGTAGTAACTTGAAAGAAAATCTAAATAAGTTTTGGACTGATGTTAAATCTGCAGACGAATCGATGCCTTATGTCCAGACACTATGTAACGATAACGGCATTGAATCGGATGACTACACGTACAGGCCGAAATTCTAAACTCCTTTTTCCAAAACAGTTGCTGTGAGGAACATCACACTGTAGTGCCTCTTTTAAATCATCGCACAAACGAGAAAACTGCTGATATCTAAATAAACAACATGGGATAGGAAAGCAACTGAAAGGCCTCTGGACATGACGGGATACCGATACTGTTCTACACAGAGTACGTGTAAGAACTTGCCGCTGCTCTAGCAGCAGTTTTTAAGAAAGGTCGTCGAACAGAAGCACAAAACTATAGATTTATAAATCTAACGTCGATCGGATGTAGACCTATGAAACATATTTCATGCTGGCTTATTACAGATATTTATGGAGGCTCTGTAGGAACCAACTTCGTTTCCGAAAATGAAGGTCGTGTGAAACCCAAAAACAGGGTGAGCTGGGTTTCACACGACTGTTGTTTCTGTTCGTTCACGAGACCCAGGGAGTAGTACACACAAGTTCCCAAACAGATTCAGAATGAGATTTTCTCTCTGCAGCGGAGTGTGCTCTGATATGAAACTTCCTGGCAGATTAAAACTGTGTGCCCGACCGAGACTCGAACTCGGGACCTTTGCCTTTCGCGGGCAAGTGCTCTACCAACTTTTTTTTTTTTTTTACCAGGAAAAGGGTAAATGAAAAAAAGCTCTTTATTGATACAAACTAAAATACAACAGAAATGCCATCCTACCGGCGAAAATAACACAAGACAATATACTCGTACAAGGCGAGGAATTTTTTTTTTTAATGAACAAGGTGTAGGGAAAAAAAGAATAAAAATTCTGATGTAATCTAAGAGGTGTGAAGCAATATACAGTGGAGTGAGGGAAAGACCAGTCTTGTCTGGGGTAGTGCATTAAAGAAAGGAGGCGCGTGTCCATGCGCCTACTCCACTGTGGGTTACAATGTAGAAAGTAGCGCGGGGAGTCTCAGATGTCAGCAGGGGGGGGGGGGGGGGGGCGGGAGTGCTGTCGGCGTGTGGCACCATCCAACTGAGCGGGGGTGAAGTAAAGATCGCATGTAGGTAATTGTCGAAGAAGGCGCGGTAGCGCGGTCGCTGTTCGACTTCACTGTGGGTGGTTTGTAAGTACTGCCAGAAATCAAGGCGTGATTTGTCGCCACCATTATACATGTAGTTGATCGTCCATCCCTTGACCCATACAATCTCATGATTTTTGGAGGCGGGGAAATAAGTATTCCCAGGATGGATAAAAGTCCGTGGGTCAATCGAGTCCGGCGGAACGCGGAGGTAACAGGCAACGAACTGTCGGGCAAGTTTCCAGACGTCACTGGTGGCAGTACAAGTCAGTTGATGGACGTCGTCATCCACGAGGTGGCAAATGGAACAAAGTGGAGAGTCCTGTAGTCCGATGGCGTGAAGGCGATGGTTTGTGGCGAATTTTTCATTTGCGACTTGGTACCATGTTGCCCGGACGTTGGAGGGAAGAAAAGGCTGGTGGATATGACGCCAAACCGTGGGCCACCGCTTGGACGGATGTCTGAGTTCGATATTGTTGCTGGATATGGAACGAAGGAGTGGGGTGCAAAAATCTTTAGGTCGAGGAGAACGCGTGGTCGGTAAGTGTGTGTGAGCATAACTGAAGTCGACGATGAAATCAGAAACGTGCGTCAAATGATGCTTGAGGTGTCCGACTGGTACTGGTGGTGTTATGGTCGCGGGCACAAGAATTTCCAGCAAGCTGCGCGTAAGGGAGGTGCCGCCGTGCCACTGCTTGTGCATGGTGGACATGTACAAGGACGCCGCTCGGAGTCGCACATTGACAAGGCCGAGGCCTCCTGCTCGCGGGGGAAGGGTGAGCGTGTCGCAGCGGACCTTAAAGATCGTACCGGCCGTAAGGAAGTATCCGAGGGCAGCCTGGAGGCTGCGTCCAATAGTTGATGGCAGCGGGAGGACCTGTGCGATGTGGACCATTCTGGCCGCCACATGTTGATTGAGGTATTGGACACGTTGTAAAGAATCAAGTCGTCGGAGAAGATTTTGTCGCACCGTCGTGCGGATAGTTTGGAGTGCACGCCGAAAATTGATGGCAGCGGAGCGGCGCACGGTGGAGGTGAAAACGATACCAAGATATCGTAGTTGTTGTACACACGGGAGAGGTGCTAGGTCTTCGTGTGAGAGGCCGCGTCCAATGGGCATCGCCGCGGATTTAGCCACATTCATGTTACTGCCCGCTGCAATGCCGTACGTTGATATCAAATCAAGTACTGTGTGTGTTTCACTCCGTGAGCGGATCAAGAGGAGGAGGTCGTCCGCATACGCACGACATCGAAAACTGTGCTGTCGCACAGTGAGACCAGAAAGGTGGCTCGTCAGACTCCCGATGAGTGGCTCCAGGCTTATGGCATACAGTAGGGTCGAAAGTGGGCAGCCTTGCCGTACGGAACGCCGGATCGCCACTGGTCCCGCCACACGGCCGTTAACCTGAATCAGAGATTCGGCGGTGCCGTACAGGCGCCGGATCACGTCGATAAAGGCTGGTGGAAAACCCATGCGGTTCATCACTGAGAACAGAAAAGGATGCCGCAATTTGTCGAATGCGCTGTCAAAATCGATGGCAACCACTGCGGCGCGGAGTCTGCACGCCGCTGCCAGTGCAATTAAATCGCGACATTCTCCTGTGGCCGTTTGTATATTAACTGAGCCGCCCGGAGATGTCTGTTCCGGGGATAGAATGCTAGGCAGGATCTTGCGGCATCGCGTTGCCAGTAGGCGTGTAAAAATTTTACAGTCTGCGTTAAGCAGAGTGAGGGGACGGTAATGTGCTGTCGTCACACCTGGTGTCGGTTTGTGGATGGGTATAATAATTCCCGTGACGAAGGACGGCGGTACGGCGTTCCCCATCTTCAGCAGTTCATTAAACATCGTTGTCCACCGTGACGCCATTAGTGTGAAGAAAGCGCGATAAAATTCTATCGGCAATCCGTCGACACCAGGTGACTTATTCAGAGCACCTTTTTTGATTGCATCGTGGGTTTCGTCGCGCGTAATGGGCTCCATCAGCTCGTCCGCTTCGTCGCTGGTGAGGGTGCGAGTTACGTGTGGTAACACAGACTCCTCAGCGTGGTTGTTGGTAGTCTCCCCCTGGTACATTGTGCGGTAGTGGTCGACAAAGGCACTGACGATTTCGGCCTGGCAAGTGACGTGCTGGCCGCGACAGGTGGTGATCTCGGTGATGAGTTGTCGTCGTCGATGTTTCCTATCGGAGGCGATATGATGCATGGTCGGATGTTCTTGTTCCGCCGAATCTTGACGTCGGGTTCGCACCATAGCCCCCTGCAGTCTACGGCGTGTCAAAGTTACAATTTGCGCCTTAATCCTGCTGCGTTCCCTCTGGGTGTCGGGGGTGGGCGGTTGGGCGTCCAGGTCGCGGAGAACGGCGTAGAAATAGTCGGTAGTGTGCCGGCGCCACATAGCAACTTCCTTTCCATACTGAATCAAAGTACGTCGAAAGGCAGGTTTGGCACATTCTAGCCACCAGGTCAAGGTCGTGCAGTATTGAGGTAAGCGACGTTCACAGGTGGCCCATGTCTCGGTAACACGTTGAAGACATTCGGGATCATGAAGATGGGAGGTGTTTAGCTTCCAGGGTGCACGACTACGCCAGACCACTTGCTTGGGGAAGAGAATGTTTCAGATGTAGGCACAGTGGTCCGAAAAGGCCAGGGGCCAAAGTTCTGCACCTTGGACTGCAGGTGTGAGTTCCCGAGAGACGTAAATTCTATCAAGGCGGCTCGCGGAGTGACTCGTCTGGTAAGTATGTCCAGGCACGTCGCCGTGCCGAACTTCCCAAGTGTCGCGGAGCAACAGATCTCGGACGACAAGACGCAGTTCTTGACAGGTGTTGTAGTGGGGCACTTGATCTTTAGGGTGCAAGACACAATTAAAATCACCCCCAAGCAAGTAATGGTCGCAGCGTCCAAGAAAAAAAGGAGCGATGTCTTCTGAATAGAAGAGTGCCCTGTCACGTCTGCGGGTGGAGCCTGACGGAGCGTAAATGTTGACGATACGCGTCCCCATGACGGCGACGGCCATGCCTCTGGCAGATGGAAGGTATGTGAGATCGGCCACTGGAATACCTTCTCTGGCGTAGATGGCTACGCCGCGTCCCAGGTGATCACCAGGAGAAGGATAAGTCTTATATCCCGCAATGTCTGGAAGTGTGGCCAGGTGTACTTCCTGTAGTAGTGCGATATCGACCTCCGACGCCCATATCATCTCTCGCAGCAGTTGAAGTTTCACGGGTGAGCTAATGGTGTTAGTGTTGATCGTCGCTATTCGGTAGGTTTGGAGCCGTACCACGCCGTGGAGGGGAACTCCACCGGCGGAGGATGAAGAGGGACGAGGCGACGGTGAGTCGTGCCGTACGCCACCCGACGGCATTATCAGCGGCGTAACGATGCTTCCGTCTGGGGTAACTCTGTCCCCAGCGTGTGGTCCGGGTCCTCATCGACGTCCTCACTCCACACCATTGAAGGCGTTGTCGTTGTGATGGTCGTACGTTCCACTTTGGTCGTAGGGGCAGAGGACGTCTCGGCGGCAGTCGCATCTGTGGAGTCCATTGGTTCAGGGGCACCTGAGCGAGCCAGTAGAGTAGGCATCGACGTATCCACAGTCGGCGTCATGTTGTCGTCATGCGTATCGTCGTGCAGGTTCTCCGAGGCCTCGTCGTGTCGGACGGCCTCTGGAGCATCGGGGGGTGGTGATCCGTCTCGTTCCGAGACCGTACGGCGCCTCCTCTTGCGCCTCTTAGGTGAACGTTGTTTGCGGGTTCGTCCCTCCGTGTCGGAAGACGGGAGGGAGTCGCGTCGCTCTGAGAGGAAGGCCGTCGCGGGAACGTCCAATGAAGGGGCGTCCATATGTTCAGGCGGGGGGGTGTCAGAAGTCGTCGCTGTTGGTAGTGGCGCCGGAGTAGCGTCAGGCTTTGAGCGCGACGCGTCGGCCCCAGCGGTATCCGTAGCAGCTGGAAGGGTCACCGGTGCATGGTCCGATGGGCGGCGGCCGGTGGGAGGAGAAGAGAGCGCCGATGCGTAGGTGATCGGTAAAACCGTCGTCGGTGCCGGAGGTGCCACGGTAGCGGCTGGCAGTTGGGTGATTCGTCTCTGAAGACACTCAGATCTGAGGTGGCCTTCTTTGCCGCACCCGGAACAGGTCTTGGGTTGGCCGTCGTATATGACAACCGCGCGGCACCCGCTAATTTGCAGGTAAGATGGCACGTGGCGATGGAGGTCGATGGTGAACTGCCGTACACCGTTAAGAACAGGGTACGTTTGGAATTGCGCCCAACGTTCGGCAGTGTGGCCATGTACAGTGCCATAGGGACGGAAAGCCGCGATAACGTCTTCCGCTGGGAGCTCGAACGGGAGTTCGAAAACTCGTATGGTGCGCATTCCTAAGCCGGCATGGTCGACAGTGACCGCTCCGACATTGCCGTCGGCGTGGCAGAAGCGTAGTCCATGGTTGGTATCACGAAGTATTCTTTCACATACCGCGTCATTGACGACTTTGACGTACACAGTACTGCTTAATATGGACAAATGTATGCCCAAGATGTCAGAAGCTGGGATCTTAGCAACGTCGCGTAGGAAGCGTTCCACTTCCAAGGCCTTTGGTCGTGCGTAGTCGTTGCAGAAGTTGAAACGTAAAGTTGATTTTCGAAAACGGTTGGCCGTGATTCTAGTGCACGTAAGCGACACGTAAGTGACGGCCGCTGAAATGTAAACAACAGCGAGCGCGCGCGCTCCGCAGGCGGAAATAACAACACGTCCGCACTGCACGGCGGCGAAAGCCGGACTGTGTCCAACTGAGCTACCCAAGCACGACTCACGCCGCGTCCTCGCAGCCTTACCTCTGCCAGTACCTCGTCTCATACCTTTCAAACTTTACAGAAGCTCTCCTGCGAACCTTGCAGAACTAGCACTCTTGAAAGAAATATTGCGGAGACATGGCTTAGCCACAGCCTGGGGATGTTTCCAGAATGAGTTCGAGTCTCGGTCCGGCACACAGTTTTATTCTGCCAGGAAGTTTCCCAAACAGATTGTCGTGTTCCCTGGCTTCTAGATGGCATTCAATACAGTTCCTCAATGAAAGCGTGCTGAATATCACACCAACTGTGTGATTGGCTTGAAGGGTTTCTAGCAAACAGAGCTCAGCTTGATCTGGTGAATTACTGCGGAAGTTCCATGAGACTTTTTCGTATGATGCCGTTGTATACGAAGAAGTCATGACACCAGAAAACTGTAGCGAAATGCAGACAGACCTTCAGAGGATCTATGCTTAGCGTAGGGAGTATCAGATAACCTCCAATGTGAAACAAATGTAACGTATTGCGAATACATAGACAGGAAGATCCATTATTGTACGAATACACGACTACAGAAGAATGACTAGAAGCAGTTACTTTCATAAGGTACCCAGGCATATACTGTATATTACGAAGTGACTTGAAATGAAACCCCTACATAAAATCAGTCACGAATAAGGTGTGTGACAGACTAGGACCCATTGCAAGGAGCTTCAGGAAATGTAATCCATTAACGTCACAAGACTCTCGTACGACGAATACTTCTGTACTACTCGTCAGTATGGGTGCTGTACCAGTTAGGGCTGATAGAGGAAATAGAGATAGTTCAAAGAAGAGCAGCGAGTTTCGTTAGAAGTTCAAAACGTCACACATATTATCAACCAACAACAGTAGCCGTTCTGCTTCATGACATGGTTTGTTATTTAATTTCCGAGATCTTACGTTCCTAGAAGAGTCAACAGGTGCTAGTATACCTCACTATAACTTCGCGAAGGTAAAATTAGAATGATTTGACTGCATTTTCTCAGTTTGAGAACATAGAATCAGCCAGCTGTTTTAATTGCTAAAAAAATTGTAAAGCTCAGATTGCAAAAATATTTCTTTACTTAAAACCGGCTTCAACAACCGTTTTCGACACACTTTGCTGTCATCTTCGGGTCTTAAAAATCTTTTTCTTGTGAAAATTGTTCATTGTAATGTAAATAAGTTACATAAAATTGCAGCCAGTCACTTTTTTGAATAATTATGCTTGATTCCATGAACCGGTTTTAGAACCTTTTCAGGTTCATTTTCAAATGGTTTCTGGAAGTTACATTGTTATTTCTAGCATAATGCTGGGTGCTGGCTCTGTGACAAGAAGATGGAACACGCTTTACTGTATCGCCTTGACTATTGGTTATCTGTCGATATGGATGTAAATTTAGTTTTTTACTAACTTTGACAGTATGGGTGGCTATTTTCTGTTAGTGTCCACCCGTCTGCTTTCATTTAGATGGCCAGTTGGTATATCACTTCATACAGTTTTACACAAGCTAAATTACACTCTGAAAGCGAAACTTTGCCAGCATCCACCATCTGCTGCACAACAGTTGTTTGACCTTGCCAAAAAGATATGCCATAGGGCTACTTTGCTCAGAGATGTAGTTTGTTCTTTTTTACTTGTATTAAAGTCGATATATGGGCAAATATTTGAATCAGACTGGGGATAGCACGAGAGCACAAACAAACTAAATTTACATACATATCGACAGATAAATAATAATCATGGCGATACATTAAATCGTGCAGCATGTTTTTGTCACAGAACCAGCACCCAGCATTAATGCAAGAAATAATGACGTAGTCTCCGGAAACTATCTGAAGACGAACCAGAAAAGGTTCGAAACCCGGTTGATGGAATAAAACATAATTATTCAAAAAAGTGACTGGTTGCAGTTTTATGTAAATTATTTGCATTCAATTAACAGTGACGGGTTCTAATATATAAGTAACGGATAAACTTAATCTGTTTATTTTCAGCTGGAACTCACAGTAAACTGTCATGAGGATAAAAAACAAAAAATAAGAGAAGTTTTTCATAATTAAACTATATATTCTATGTTTTTAAGTATTTTATTTATGACAAACCTACTATAACATGGTGTTTTTTATTCGCATGACAACTCTGTGTGCGGTCCAACTTAAAATGAACACGTTCCATAGCAAAAAGGCTGAAGATGACAGCAAAGTGTGTCGAAACTGATTGTTTTAAATAAAGAAATATTCATGTGATGTTCCCTTTCGTACGTTTCTGTTAGGATCTGACTCGAGGCGGGTGCTTACCGGCAATCATTCCTCCAGCGAACTGTTCGCGGCAGGAGAAGGAAAGGGGGAAGTGACGATCGTACACGAAGTACTCCCCGCCATACAACGCAAGGTGGCCTGCTCAGTACACATGTAGTAGATGCAGATGTGCATAAACTGCGAGCCGCACAACGCCACCAAACAGAATAATATGCCATTGACCACAACTATCAAATCATGTCCTCTAAACTTTAGCTTCAGCACATAGCTACATTGTTATACTTTGTTGTTTCAAACTTTTCATTGTTTTACGCTTTCATTGTTTTACCTTTTTATGGTTTAATGACACTTAATTCAGTTCTACTTATTTTAAATAATTCCACTTCGATAATTACACTATTTGTCTATCATTTAAAATCATACATCCATATTTCTATACCATTATTTTAACGAGAATTTTTGTGCAGTTTTGCCTCCCGTGTAACACTCTTAATTTTTTATAGTTTCAGTGTATGACACTGTTCACATTTTAAGACCCTAATTCATTTTAGTTACTTTATATTCCACTATTGTAAACTACTATTTATGCCATTTACAGTTTTACACATCCATTAGTATAGAATTCCAGTATTATAACGGAAAAACTTTACTTACCCCTTTGACTGCTGGAGGCGCACGATCCGCTTGGCACGCTGAGGCGCTGCGGCCTGCACTGTCATCCGTATACCTGCGCTAATGTGGCTGACCCTCGAGCTGCCGCCTGGGACGGAGCGCCTTTCGCTGCCCCACCCGCCCTGTGCTGAATATTTCTGCAGTGACTGCGACTCCACGAGAAATATTGTGTCCTCTCGCGGCTGATACAGAATACTCGTAAATGCTCTCACTACGTAGTCCCCCTGCACGTGAATTACTACAGAATCAAACTGTCGGGTAAAACTATCTTCCGTCACCAAAATGATATCTAGCTTCTAGTTTTCTTGCACTATTTTTGGAGATTATGCCGAAAGCGACGTGATTCGTTTGCTTTACATCAATTGCTTATCGTTCTTTCTTGGATACCCGTTTATAATGTCTGCATTTATCTATGGTTCCTAACTCAAGAACGAATAATATAAGCCATAGATTACTGATTACTGTACGTTATTTTTGTTGTTCAGAACATCGTATTAGGAGAAAGCGACATACAGATCATCTCTCATGTCGCACTACAACATCGGAATTTACTGTGAGCAACGGTAAGAACAACTATACTTCACGTCGTTAAATTCTTTATTCTGGTGTGATAAGAAATTTCACATGGTCTCCTGTTTGTATCTTTGAATTGCCCGAATATTTGTAGCGCTTTGTAATTACCCGATTATGCGTAATTTTGTTTCTTTGACGAAATTTGTACAATACTTGTGATTGTTGCACATATGTATTCAACAGATTTTCCAACATTTGAAATCTGTGAAATCTCTGTCTTTTTGTTAGCACATTAAATTCACTTACAGAGAAATTTAAATCATGAACTGTAAATTTAGGCGTTACTTTTGCACTTTGTGAATATGTTTCCCATCCTTCTTTTTGATCCGGGTTTTGGACCGGCACTGGCAAAGTTAAAAACATTTTTATTTTCTTTTTCCGTTTTATAACCTTTTTTTCGTTTTTGAAGTTTTTTCTAATAGCATTAATGTATTCGTTCCATGATGCAATTAGTAATTCTGTTTTGTGTGGTATTTTTGAAAACAGGGTACGACACACAATGGTACCTTGCAAGTTTTACATTCGTACCTGTATTCTCGACGCACATTTTGTTTCCAGCAAACAATGCATCTAGGCCTTAGCGCACTTTTCTTGGATTGCTCACTTGTTATAATGTCTGGAAAATTCCTTCCCACAAATCTTAGAGGATTAGCATCAGAACACCTTCCTC
Organism: Schistocerca piceifrons; assembly: GCF_021461385.2. Lineage (NCBI taxonomy): Eukaryota > Metazoa > Arthropoda > Insecta > Orthoptera > Acrididae > Schistocerca > Schistocerca piceifrons. The sequence continues at coordinate 244,641,085 of NC_060144.1, forward strand.
TGCCAGCTTTTCTGCGTTCTAACGCAAACATTTCTGTACGTTCCCTTACCAGTGATAGATGAAACTCTGCTATCGTCATTTTACGACCTGTTAGTGATCTGTGTAGGCCATGAGCATTTAAAACACACATATCTAGAACGTGAAAAAAGAACTTTTTATACCACTTCATTGTTTTCCGTATACATCCGACAGATCTAAGCAGCCTATCAGAACGGTCAACTGCTCTCATATTGAAGTTATAATCTACCATGCTTTGTGGTTTCTTAATTTTTTCTCCAGCATTCCTGTCAATCTTTCCTGTGTCAACCATTTCTGTGGTGTTACATGTGGTCAGCATCCACACTTCCCTTTTGTCACACCACTTTATAGCAAGAATTGTACCAGTGCACCTAAATTGAATATCTCCACGTTCCAGTTTCTTCTGAAGTTTCGGCGTGTTGCGTCTGTTCTTACGGATAGTACCACATGCGTTCGTCCCATGACTGTGAAGCCAGGCAAACAAGTCTGGGCTTGAGTACCAGTTATCGACGTAGAGGGTATGTCCACGTCCTAATTAGGGCTTCATAAGTGTAGGCACTATGTCACCACTTTTCTCCAAATTGTGGAACTCAGTTTCTGTTAATGCACCTGTATAAACCATGAAATCCAAGACATAGCCAGTCTTACAATCACATAACACAAATGTTTTTATACCGAATCTACTCGGTTTCGATGGAATGAATTGTCTGAAAGATAAACGTCCTTTGAATAATACCAAACTTTCATCAATGCAGAATTTCTGATGTGGATTAAATGCACAACGGAAAGCTGTAGAACTTTATTGACAATGTACCTAATTTTGAATAATCTGTCTCTTCCAGTATTGGCAGAGTTGTCACTGAAATGTAACATTCTTATAAGCAACAAAAAGCGGTCTATTGACATGAGTTCACTAAAAATTGGCGTATTTTGAAGAACATCTGTGATCTGGTATTCGCTAATTTTCAATATTTTCACGCGAGGCATCAGAAGACAAACAGCTATGAAACAATACATTTCTTCATATCCAGTATCTTTCCACTTTGAGATTCGAGAATGCATCGATTCGGGAGTATTCTCCTTGGTGAATAAATAAAACCGATTCGTTTCGTCAGCTATATATTTCATCAGTTCTTGTGTAAAGAATAACATGAAAGCTGACAGAATACTTGACTCATTCCCTATTTGCCGGCCGGAGTGGCCGAGCGGTTCTAGGCGCTACAGTCTGGAACCACGCTACTGCTACGGTCGCAGGTTCGAATCCTGCCTCGGGCATGGATGTGTGTGATGTCGTTAGGTTGGTTAGGTTTGAGTAGTTCTAAGTTCTAGGGAACTGATGACCACAGCAGTTAAGTCCCATAGTGCTCAGAGCCATCTGAACCATTTGAACCATTCCCTATTTGACACACATGTCCCGACAGCGTATCATCAAATGCGTGATTAAGTGGCTGAAAGTCATTTTCTTTCCAGTCAAATGTATCACTAAGACGTTTTTCCTTCGTAGGCGTTTAACTATCACTTTCTGATTCTTCAGATTCAGAACAACCAACATCTCTTGTTGAAACATGAGACTTCTTTGACACCCTTGCTGACGCGGACGGTTTATGAATAGAGATTTCGGACTCGGTGGTAGTGCTATCACTTTCGTCAAAATCAAGTAGTTCACCCACACTGTCGCTACTCGTAAGAATCTCCATGATTTGTTCCTCAGTGAAACCACGACGTCTCGCCATTTTCCTTGTAAAATACAGGACGCGAAGAACACTGATGTAAATTCCGATGAACAGTGAACTGTAGTGCGAAACCTAGGCTCACAACAAGCTAGCGACCAGAACTGCGAAAGGCTACTGAGACATGGGACGGGAAGTCCGCTTCCGAACTATCTCGTCATCAGCACTCAGGTAGAGGCGCGCCTATGCTCGTCATCAGCGCTCAGGGGCCGGCAAGCGGGTGCGTCTTAACTCGTCAACAGCGCTCAGGGGAAAACCGGCGACTGCGACTATACTCGTCATTAGCACCCAGGGAGCGGCATGCAGCATGACGAGTAAACTCGTCAACAACAGTCAAAGGGTTAACTGGTCAGTGCCACCAACTCTCTGGCAATCGTACTGCGAGTGGACTGCCACGAGTACGCTGTTGGACTGATAATCTGAGACCGAGTCTGAAGTCGGTCAGTGTTGCCTGCTGCGCGGGTAGCTGCGGCCACGACCGCTGAGCTTGTAGCGTAGTCGTGAGCCGTGCGCACCGAGTGCAGGCCGTTCGTTTGTCTGCGATATCTCGGTGTCGTGCACGGAAGACGTCGGCAGCATGCATGTTGTGGGGCAACAAGCACAAGGAACTGGCTGTCGACTTGTCCTTACCCTGATGTCGTTTACCTAATGCCGCGCCCAGTAGGACACTGTGACTTCACCACCAACAGATGTGAGCTGTCGCCTTGCCATTATCTCGCAAATGTTTGGAGTACGGTACCCTGGGATCATTAAAATGGTGCTCAGATGAGGATGCTACAGGTCGATCATATGTGTGAATGATGTTGTTCTGTCGGTCACTATACTTCGTACGGCGTTGTGTGTATGCTGTTTTTGGGGAGTTTGGGGGGGGGGGGGGAGTAGATTTCTTCTTTATCGAGCTGGGCTAATGTTGACTACGCACGTCAGTCATGTCTTGTTGAACCATGTACTTTAGTTCATTCGTCTATTGTACAAGTGGGGGTGCCCATTATGCCATGTAAATTTCGTTCTAGTTCCCTATCGTTTTTAAAATTAGTGTTAACTGAGGGCTGTCAAGCATTTACCTCTGTCATCACTACACTAATCACTACACTGTAATCACTGCACTAGTATACATGTCATGCACACTGAGGTGACAAAGGTCATGGGATAGCGAATTCACATATATGGATGCCGATGGTATCATAAACACAGGGTATAAATGGGCAGTGCAAATGGTTCAAATGGCTCTGAACACTATGAGGCCTCTTGTGGTCATCAGTCCCCTAGAACTTAAAATTACTTAAACCTAACTAACCTAAGGACACCACACACACCATGCCCGAGGCAGGATTCGAAGCTGCGACCGTAGCGGTCGCGCGGTTCCAGAATGAAGTGCCTCGAACCGCTCGGCCACTCCGTCCGGCTGGGCAGTGCATTGGCGGCAGTTATTTCTACTCGGATGTTTCAAATGAAAAGGTCTCCGACGTTGTTATGGCCGCACGACGGGGATAAATAGACTCTGAATTCGGTTTGGTACTTGGAGCTAGACGCTTGGAATATTCCATTTCGAAAATCGTTGGGAAATTCAATATTCCGAGAGTCACAGTGTCTCAAGTGTGTCGAGACTGACAGATTTCAGGCATTACCTCCCACGACGGAAAACGTAGAGGCTTACGTCCTTCACTTACTGACCGAGAGCAGCATCGTTTGGTAGACTTGTCACTGCTTACAGACAACCAACACTGCGTAAAGTATGCGCAGAAATCGGTAGGGGACATACGACTAATATATCCTTTACGGCAGTGTGGTGAAATTTGGCGTTAATGGGCTGCGGCAGCAGACGACCGACGCGAGTGCCTTTGCTAACAGCACAACATTGCATTCAGCGCTTCTCCTCGGTCAGTGACCTTTTCGGTTGGACCCTAGACAACTGCAATACCGTTGTCTGGTCAAACAAGTACCGATTTCAGTTGGCAAAAATTGGTGATAGTGTTCCAGTGTGGCGCAGATCACACGAAGCCACGGACCTAAGTTATCAACAAGATTAGATTAGATTAGATTAGATTCACTTTCATTCCAATTGCTGCGTAGTGAGAAGGTCCTCCAGGATGTAAAACATGTCAGAAAAAAAACAATACATGACAAATATTTACAACTCCAACAAATAAGCTAATGTACCATTCAACAGGTCCCAAGTGGAATGATAGTAATTTTTTTAATGAACACTGTATGAAAGAATAATTTTACAAACACTAATGCACAGAATTTCAAATAATTTTTTTTATTTATAAGGTAAGAAACATGTAATAGAACTACTACTATAGTAATTATTTACAAAGAACACATTACTGCACGCTGAAATGGTATATATATATATATATATATATTTATTTATTTATTTATATATATTTCATTGGTTGCTAAGCTATTTATGGCCGTTGGCTAGTTATTGATAATGTGTGTTCCTGAATAATGCACACCTTTTTGTACAAGAGTAAGTGCCTTCAAATCCTTGTGAAGATTATTCTTATATCTAGTATTGATTCCATGAACTGAGCTGTTCGTTTGAAAAAGTGATATATTTTTAATGACAAATGTCATTAAGGAATAAATATATTAGGAAGCAGTAGTCAGACACTGTGCAAGCTGATGGTCGATCTATAATGGTTTGTGCTGTGCTTATATGAAATGAAGTGCGTCCGCTGATACAGCTGAACCGATTAATGACTGGAAATTATTATTTTCGGCTACTTCGGCTCCATTTGCAGCCATTCATGGACTTCAAGTTCCCAAACAACGATGGAATTTTTATGGATCACAATGCGCCATGGCAGATCAATATGGACAACTCGAGAGTAAGATTTTACCACACAGATCACTCGACATGATCATTCTTGGGCGTAATTATGGCAAAAGCCTGCACCGACAACACATTGGCAGCTACTGACGGCTACAGAGGCAGCATGCCTCAGTATATCTTCAGGGGACTTCCAACGATTTGTTGAGTCCATGTCACGTGAATCTGCTGCACTACGCCGGGAGAAGGAGGTCCGACACGGTATTAAGAGATATTAGATGAATTTTGTCATCTCAGTGTATGTACTTCTGATGAGTTCTCTGTGAGTATATAAAGTTTAGTCCTCAATTTTCGCCAGAATGTACAAGGTCTTTAATGTTTCTCAAGAGACCTGGAGTACACGCCGTTTATATTCCTGTGTAGAGTTCTCCGTGAAAATATTAAGTTTAGTGCGCCAGTTGCAGCAAAGCATGCGTTCCAAGAGAAATAGTGAACACACCAGATATGTTCTTGCATAAAAGTCTTGGGTGGATATTCACTTTAAAGAATTTTCCGAAACATTTGTGTAATATTTTTACTTTCAAAATTGGACAATAGCACTCAGTTACCATCTTTCCTTTATCTCTGGGCTTTGATAATATGTATATGCCGCAGTTTGTTATTTGCTGTTTTAATGATGCACATGAGAGATTACAGCCATAAAGTTTTGTATCAGTTACGTAATTAAACATTTCTTTTCTCACAACTAAATGTGAAAATATATTTCGGTATGGACCTATTGTGTGAAGTTCAGTTTGGTTAATATTAATAAATAATGAAGATAAACTTGTACTGTATAACCAACAGCACCTTATACTCCTCCCAATCCAGCGCTGCCTGCCGTTGAAATAATGTTACTTTTTACACCTTTATTGTAATACCCTCTCTTTGTAAGACCCACGTTATCCCTCCCAGTTCTCCTTTCCTTCCCTTCTTTCCCCTCTCCCAAAACTCCTAACTATTTCACGGAGTTTAGAGTTTGTGGATTCTGCGTTTTATGTTTTTCATCTCCTAGCAATAGTTTTCAAATAATTCGACTGTTTATAGTATCAGCATACAGCAAATGAACCAGAAGAAAGGGAAGAGCGACGTCTATGTAATGAGAATGAAAGAAATTTAGTATGGCTAAGCAGGAAAGCCTATAGGATAAATGCAGATCTGTAGCAGTATGTATATCCAAGGGAAAGATAGATTCCACCAACAGTAAAATTAAAGAGATCTTTGAAGAAAGAAGAAACTACTGTAAAGACAGCAAACGCTATGGTAAGCCACAAATAAACAACGAAGTGAAAGGTGAAAGGTGAAACGAAGAATTAGAAAATCTGTACAAGAAAAACAAAAACGTGAGAACATTATTCTACAAAGGGAAAGACTGTAGGTATACTGTGAGAAGAATTTCAAAGAACACTGAAAGATCTAAGAGGAAACAAACTACCTGAAGTAGAAGGCATTCGCTCAGAATTATTGAGACTGATGAGAGAACCGGCCATGACAAAACCATTTCACCAAGTATGCAAGATATATGAAATTGATGAAATACCCTCAGACTTCAGGAAGAACGTAGGAATCCCAGTTCCAAAGAGAGCAGGTGTTCATAGGTGCGAATTCTAATGGGCCATCAGTTTAATAAGCTTTTGAAAAATCGCCATTTAGACACAGCTGTGTGGCCACTATCACACATCCAGTTTCAGACTAAAATAGACCATCTTAATGCATATAGTGACATTACAGTCACATATATGTGTCATGTCACATACCAAAATCTCTATTATAAACCGCGGACGGTGGATCTGTGACAAAGCACATAGCAAGTCTGAACTAGTATGTCAAGTATTTGGCTATAATGTTCGCTATAACGCAAATCGTCATATTTTATAGGTTAGTCAGCGCAAGGAGAGCAGGCTCTAACATAAAAATACTGAAGTACGAAGTCTTAGTAGTCCTACTCCATATTGAAAAAAATTCTGTGTCAACAGGAGGCTATCAGAAACTCGATTCTTGGGGCAGGCGACAAGGGTATCTCAGGTAATTCAGTGGCTTAATTCTGAATAAAGATACCTAAACGCACTGAGATTACACTACATATGCATAATATGGAACACGAAATGCAGAGATACCTGGAGTCGATAGCCTACCGCTACGACTGGTGTAAATGTGATGTGGAAGTTGTTGGGGGTTAGGTTTGGACGCAGACCTACGTCGAAATCACGCCTCATAAAATTTGTATAATGGGCCACAAAGTTTAGAAAAAGCGTTTCACAAACGCAATAAATCTGACGTTTGTATCATAATGTCATAGTACAACAAAAATACAATCTGGGAAAAGAAGGTAACACTGTTTATTATGACATTGGTAAGCGCGACGCAGTGTACTTTACTACTCAGATTACATTGTGAAGAACAGAATGGAGCGATTAAATTGATACTTCTGACTCTCTCTCTCTATCTCTGTCTCTCTCGTGTGAGCACAAAAGTCACTTACTTATACGACTCAGCATACATATTCCGTAAATAAATGGCAGCTCTCTGGCCACCTCTGAGCACTGTGTGTAATGCTGTATTTGCCAACCACAAGCAGCAAGCCGGTGAAATGTAGTTAATTTATTATATTGTTTTGCTACGCAAATAATAGCAGTAATATCAGCTTCTGTGCCACATCTTTGGTATCATGTTGATATACTATGAACGATGTGGAATTAAGATAACTGCTGCGATCTTTGTCAACAAATTAAATAAATTTATATAATACTGCTTATTTAACATTCACTTAGGAATGGAATAACAAGACAGGAATACTGAAAGAGATGCTCTGAACATGTCATTGTTTAAAAAATACGACGATACGAGTTATCAGATTAGCGGTGTTCTAATTTCATTAGTGTTGAAAAGAGCATAGCAGTGCAACGAGCTCATCTTTTGAAACTTCCTGGCAGTTTAAAACTGTGTGCCGCACCGAAACTCGAACTTGGGACCTTTGCCTTTCGCGTGCAAGTGATGGAAGAAGAAACAGAAGTCGACAGAGGGCATTTAGTGGATCCAGTATCAGAATCAGAAAAGAGATTTGAAGTACTTAAGATCAAATAAGGCAGAATGGATAGATTACATTCCCTCGAAATTTCTGAAATCATTGTGGCAAGTGGTAATGAAAACACTATTCACGTTGGTATGTAGAATGCATGAGACTGGCTATATATCTTCAGACTTTCAGGGAAACGTCATCCACAGAACTCCGAAGTCTGCAAGAGATGACAAATGCGAATATTATCACACATTCATCTTAACAGCTGATACACTCAAGATGCTGCCTAGAATAATATACAGAAGAACGGGAAAGGAGATGGCTGTAGGAAATGCAAAGACAGCAAGAGACATTTCTGATGTTGCGGTTGATAATGGAAGCGAAAAAAATGAAGAAAAGTAAGGACTCATTTATACGTTTTGACAATGTAAAATGGTGCAAAATGTCTGAAATTCTGAGAAAATTAGGGGTAAGCTATCGGGAAACGTCGATAATACATATTTAATTTCTCAAGAACCATGAGGAAATAAAAGACGGAGAACTAGAACGAAATCCTCTGACAACAACGGGTGGAAGAGAGGGAAGTAGTCTTTTGGCCCTACTGTTTAATCGATACATCGAAGAAGCTATGATGGAAATTTAAAAAAAGATTCAACTGTGGGATTATAATTCAGAGTGGAAGGATATCAATAACAAGATTCGTTAATGACATTGCTATCCGCACTAAATGTGAAGGCGAATTACAGGAAAGAAATATATGAAAAACACTTACAAGAACAAGGGAAAATATGATAGGATACAAGTTACGAAGTCAGGGAATGACTGCCATAGTACTAGAGGGAGCAGTAGAGGGTAAAAACTGTAGAGGAAGACAGAAATTGGAATACATCAGCAAATAATTCAGGACAGAGGTTTCAAGGTTGCAAGGAGCTGAAGAGGTTGGCACATTGCAATGTACTCTTTCCACCTATCAGCTGTCTCCCCTGCATTTAACACTTTAATTACAAATGCATTCTCAAGGTAAACGCCGTTGCTTCCAATTTCATCAAAGGTTGTTTGACTTTTCTATTTTTTGAGACAGTCTATCCGACAATCGTTTCATTTTTAATTTCTTCACATCTTGTATGCAACCATTTCGCCTTAGTTTCCCTGCACTTTCTATTTATGTCATTCCTAAGCGAGCTGTATGTCTATATTCCTGAATTTTCATGAAGATTTCTTTACTTCCTCCTTTCGTCGATCAGCTTAAATATTTCTTCTGTAACCCATAGACTATGTGATCAATAATATCCGGACACACCCAAAAACGTACCTTTTTCACATTAGGTGCATTGTGCTGCTACCTACTCAGAGGTACTCCATATCAGCGACCCCAGTAGTCATTAGACATCGTGAGAGAGCAGAATGGGGCGCTCAGCGGAACTCACGGACTTCGAACGTGCTCAGGTGATTGGGTGTCACCTGTGTAATACGTCTGCACACGAGATTTCCACACTCCTAAACACCCCTAGATCCACTGCTTCCGACGTGATAGTGAAGTGTAAACGTGAAGGGACACGAACAGCACAAAAACATATAGGCTGACCTCGTCTGTTGACTGATATAGACCGCAGACATTTGAAGAGGATCGTAATGTGTATGGGCAGACGTCTAACCACACCATCACACAGGAATTCCAAATTGCATCAGGATTCAATGCAAGCACTATAACAGTTAGCCGCTGCTGCTCATAATCCAAACATATCACCAGTAAATGTCAATCGACGCCTCGCTTGATGTAAGGAGCGTAAACATTAGACGATTGAACAGTGGAAAAACGTAGTGTGGAGTGACGAATCACGGTACACGATGTGGCAATCCGATGGCAGGGTATGGGTATGGCGAATGCCCGATGAACGTCATCTGCCAGCGTGTGTATTGCCAGCAGTACAATACGGAGGCGGTGTGTTATGGTGTGGTCGTGTTTTTCATGAGGGGGCTTGCATCTCATATTGTTTTGCGTGGCACTATCACGGCACAGGCCTACATTGACATTTCAAGCACCTTCTTGCTTCCCACTCTTGAAGAGCAATTTGGGGATGGCGATTGCATCTTTCAACACTGTCGAACACTTGTTCATAATGCACGACCTGTGGCGGAGTGGTTACACGACAATAATATCCATGTATTGGACTGGCCTGCACAGAGTCCTGACCTGAATCCTGTAGAACAACTTTGGGATGTTTTGAAACTCCGACTTCCTGCCAGGCCTCACCGATCGACGTGGATACCTCTCCTCAGTGCAGCACTCCGTGAAGAATGGGCTGCCATTCCCCAAGAAACATTCCAGCATCTGATTGAACGTACGCCTGCGAGATGGAAGCCGTCATCAAGGCTAAGTGTGGGCCAACACCATACTGGATTCCAGCAATACCGATGGAGGGTACCACGAACTTGTAAGTCCCTTTCACTCGGGTGACCGGATACTTTTGATCACATAGCACAGTTTCTTCAGATTTACCTTTCAGGTTCCTCTGTTTTACTTTCCAGCTTCTGTGATTCGACTTTTTAGATATACCCATTCTTCTTAAACTGAACTGCCTACTGAGATATTCATATCGCAGTACCCATAGCGTCAGAGAACTTCAAGCGTATCTCTTCATTCCATAGTATTTCCGTATTCCATTCTTTTGTATACTGTTTCCCCTTAACTAGTCTCTAAAACTTCTGCCTACTCTTCATCATTACTAAATCGTGATATGAGTCTGTATCTGCTCCTGCGTATGCCTTACAATTAAATAACTGATTTCGAAATCCTTTGAGGCGTGCCACCTTATATCGCTCCCTTCTACAGCCTGTGTATCGGGAGAATGACTCATGCGTGCACAGTGACTGATGGTCTAAAGCGGGTTCAGTCGAGTACGTAGTTTTAGATTTCATCCGCTAGAGGACGTACTGCACAGGGACATTCAAGAAACAGGAAAAGAGAATGTTTTTGTGAATTGTATTGTTTATTTTTTAAGGGTTTTTATTTATTTGTCTTTGTACTGTTTTTATATGCTTTCAGTAGTATGAATGATGTGTGAAACAGGAAAAGAGAATAGAATGAAATTTTCACTCTACAGCAGTGTGTGCGCAGATATGAAACTTTCTGGCTGATTAAAACTGTGTGCACGGTACGAGACTCGAACTCGGGACCTTTGCCTTACGAGGGCAAATGCTCTACCGACTGAGCTACCCAAGAAGACTCACGCCCCGTCCTCACAGCTTTACTTCTGCCAGTACCTCGTCTCCTACCTTCCAAACTTTACAGAAGCTCTCCTGCGAACCTTGCAGAACTAGCACTCCTGAAAGAAAGAATATTGGGGAGACATGGCTTAGCCACAGCCTGGGGGATGTTTCTAGAATGAAATTTTCACTCTACTGGCAGAAGTACAGCTGTGAGGACGCGGCGTGAGTTGTGCTTGGGTAGCTCAGTCGGTAGAGCACTTGGCAGCGAAAGGCAAAGGTCCCGAGTTCGAGTCTCGGTCCGTGGACACAGTTTTAATCTGCCAGGAAGTTTCAGGAAAAGAGAATGGGTTTGTGAATTGTTTTGTTTATTTTTTGAAGGTTTTTTGTTTATTTATGTTTGGACAGTTTTTATGTGCTTCTAGTAGTATGAATGATGCGTGAATGTGGTCTAAAGTAAATATGTAGAGCATTGTTCTACTGGTTAACTCTGTACGAACTAGTGTGAGAACGTCTTAAGACAGCGTGAATGCAAAAGACCGGGAATTTTGTATGATGCATTAAGTAGCTTTATGGTAAAAGGAAAGCTAATTCGAGTGTAAATGAAAATAGTTAACAACGTAAAGTATAAATAAAATATCAGAATGTCAAATACTTTCTTTGGTAAAAAGTACAGCTCGAAAGAGTGTTATTTGTTGATTGTTATTAAGGAAAAGCGTGGACTAACGCGGGAGAATAATGTTTTCCATTGGCCTTAAAGAAATCTGACCAATCATATCGGAGTATTCTTCGTGCATGTTTCCTGTTGGAGATATAGAATGCTTACAACAGTCTAAAGAAGTCGGAGCCCAGCCTTTCAATGGTACGGTTGTGTGTAGTATGAGCTTCGGAGGAAGTTGTAATTTGCCTGTCTTAGATATGCTATATGCGTCAATAGCGTTCTAAAGTTAAAGCATATTTATTCCGGTGTCTTTTTTAGAGAGTACGGATCTTTTAAATAATTTTGTGTATGAAAAAAGACCGTAATTCCGAGTGGTATATTGAGCAGATTGCTGACTAAAAACTTGAGTGCATTAGACACCAATAAACTTAATGCTATGGCGAGCGTTTTAATTTAAGAACAATCTGTGCTCAGTAGCTGTTCGGATTTCGGGAAATACATTACCATAAACTTGAATGACAGGGTTTGTGCATGACTGTGTTAAGATTAGCACGGGCTTGGCAGTGAACGTGTACAGTATCAATATTCAGAATATACCAAAGTTTCTCCAGTATCTACACCTTTAATTCAAAATTAAGACCTTTTCCAGATCCTTGAAACAGTTACATCGTACGCCGCCTGGTGCGACTTGGAGAACATTAGGTTTCTGCTCGGCTTTCCTACCGGCGATCTGCTGCAACGAGTTCAAAGGTAGGTGCAAGTAATGGACGAAAGGAACCCCGCCACCGCTCTCTGCCTGACCATGATGTAATCCAACTGAAATATTTCCGTATCTCTCGGTGTCAAAGTATACCCCCTCCTGTTGTGGTTTGTAAACAGAGTAATCGCTATTATTAGCTGAAATTTATTACAAAACTCAGTTAATCTTTCTCCTCTGTCATTCCTAGTACCAAACCTCCTGTAACCCTTTCTTCTACTTCCTCCCCAACAACCGTTTACGGTCCCCTATCCCCCCACCCCCTCCCTCGCTATTAGATTCTCACATTCCTTTACGTACTGTATTATCCCTTCAATATGGTCATTCCTAGTACCAAACCTCCTGTAACCCTTTCTTCTACTTCCTCCCCGACAACCGTTTACGATCCCCTATCCCACCCCGCCCCCCCCCCCCCACCCACACTATTAGATTCTCACATTCCTTTACGTACTGTATTATCCCTTCAATATAATCATATACATTCTCTGTCTCTTCATTATCAACTTGCGTTGCCGGCATGTATACGTGAACTATTGTTGTTCGGTGTCTGTTTGCTGTCGATTATGATGAGAAAAACCCTGTTACTGAACTGTTCACATCTAAACACTGTCTGCTCTACATTTCTTTTTATAACGAATTCTGTTCCCGTTACACTATTTTCAGGTTCTATTGATATTACCCTATACTCACCCGACCAGAAAATATTTTCTTCTTTCCATTTCACTCTAGTGACCCCCTTATATGTACATTGAGTCTATACATTTTTCGTCTCAGTTTATCTACCTCCCCTACTACGTTCAAATTTCTGATATTCTACGCCCCTATTAGTCGTCCCTAGGTATCAGAGTTCCTTAGGAGTTTCTATATTAATGTAACATGCTTTACTTTGCAATGAGCCATCGTTGTAAGTGACAGCCAAATATGAGGACGAAGGAGGTGGCCCGTAGCAAGAGAAGGTATTCATTATTGTCATGTTGATCAATCGGGTTTCTGCCGGTTATTCGCGTCTTTCCTGCACGATATTTCAACTGCGCGACTCGCAGTCTTCTTCAGGTGCTGTCCGATACTGATTCCAGTTTTTTTTGTGGCAGTTTACTAATACACAGCGTCACCGGTTCAGATCCAGCCCAACTGTGTTGGTGGACAAGTGAGAGGAGGCTGTAAGCAACGGCTGAATAGCAGCCGAGCGTAGAACGTTGATGGTGTGGCGATGGAACTTTAAGTTCCGTGCCACTTTCCGACGGTGGAAATACAGAGGAGGGTGCAGTAATGCGCCAACTCGATGTCAAAGAAAAAAGTGGCTGCACGAGAACGGGTCACTGATAGTGACTGTACCAAAACGGACAGAAAAACGTGGTCGTATTGGATTCCAGTATGGAATGAGTCCGAGCCGCGCGGAATTAGCCAAGCGGTCTAAGCCGCTGCAATCAAGGACTGTGCGGCTGGTCCCGGCGGAGGTTCGAGTCCTTCCTCGGGCATGGGTGTGTGTGTCTGTCCTTAAGATAATTTAGGTTAAGTAGTGAGCAAATGTGTGTGAAATCTTATGGGACTTAACTGCTAAGGTCAGCAGTTAAGTCCCATAAGATTTCACGCACATTTGAACATTTTTTTTTTGAGTCCGATGTTTATGCCTACGTTATGCTAGGCGTTCCCTCTGCGGTCCGCGCCGCGTCTGGCGCTCTGTCTCTGGTGTGCGCCGACCAATAGCAACGACTGTAGTGTTTTCTCCTAGCCGCGGCTGTTCCGAACACTGTGCGCGTACTTTGTGATTATTATCCGTTGTCAATATAGCTCAATTAAGTGGTGAATGGCGTACAAGCTGTGCTACACGTTTTATCTTCCGATTATCGTCATTTGAGTCCTTCCGTGAATTAGGACGTTCTGTTAGCGTGCTGTATCGTGTTAGGCGTTTCGTCCGGAGTTCTTGCCTGCCAGGACCGGCTGCAATGTTATTTTCAGGTTGATTGTGTTTAAATTGTTGCTCGAGACTTGGACCACCTACACTCACGCCAGCCTAACATAAAAATTCACCATGGAACTGGAGAAGGAAGGAGTACTCCCTTTCCTAGGTGTATTAGTTAGGAGGAAGGGATGGTACCTTCAGTCACGGTGTGTACCACAAACCCACTCACACCGACTTGTACATGCTGGCCACCAGTTGCCACCACCCAGCACAGAATTACTCAGAACACTGGTTCGCAGGGCGCGAACTCTGTCACATCCGCATAATTTGGCGACGGAGATAGAACATTTACAATCCGTGTTCTACGAAAAGGGTTCTCTTCTCGAGACTTCAAAAGGCGCTGCGCCCTGTATCCACAACAGAGGTTCCTGAAGAGATACAAGAATAAACGCAAAAGGTTGCACATTTGTCATATGTTGGGCCGATATCTGCCAAAATAAGCAGAATTCTCCTCAAAAATAACGTTAAAAGCGTGTTCTATCCACCCACCAAGACTAAGACTCTGCTAGGGAGTATGAATGATGACCTGCGTCTACAGGAATCGGGCGTTTACCACGTACCATGTGCATGTGGTATGGCATTCACCGGCCAGACGACCAGGACCGTTGACATCAGGTGCAAAGAGCACCAAAGGCACACCAGGCTGGGACAGGCGACCAAGTCAGAGATTGCCGAGCATTGTTTAAAACTCAATCGTCCTATGAAGTATAATGATGCCATGATTTTAACACGAACATCGAGGTACTGGGACGGCGTCATCGAAGAATCTATTGAGATTGAGGTTGCGGAGAATCTAATTAACAGGGACACCGGTTTCCAGCTGAGCCAGGCCTGGAACCCAGCACTCGATCTTCTGAAGACGCAACGTAGACAACATCCAGACCCCCAAGGGACACAGGTATAAGAATGGAACTAGAGATGACAGCCAGGTACATGTAACTAAAAAGGCGCGTGAAATAGCACCTCAGACAAGAGACAAAGTATCTGAGGACGCACTTCCAAGTGTCGAGCAACAATATGAATACAATCGGCCTGAAAATAACAATGCAACCGCTTCTGGCGGGCAAGAACTCCGGATGGAACGCCTAACACGACACTGCACGGTAACAGTACGTCCTAATTCACGGAAGGACTCAAATGACGATAATCGGAGGGTAAAACGTGTAGCGCAGCTTGGATGCCACTCACCGCTTAATTCAGCTATATTGACAGCGGATAACAATCACAAAGTACGCGCACAGCGTTCGGAACAGCCGCGGCTAGAAGAAAACACCACAGCCGTTGCTACTGTTCGGCGCACACCGGAGACAGAGCGCCAGACACGGCGTGCACCGCACAGGGAACGCCTAGCACAACGTAGGCATGAACATCGGACTCATTCCACACTGGAATCAGTATCAGACCGCATCCGAAGAAGACTGCGAGTCACGCAGTTGAAATATCGTGCAGGAAAGACGCGAATAACAGGCAGAAACCCGATTAATCAAGATGACACAGCCTCGCCGAGAAAGGTTGAAGAATTAAAATGGTATTCATACCTGTTGACAGGGCCGGAGAGTTCTTCATCGAGCTTTCGCAAGTCTAGATGAGCAAGGAACATGGAGGCGCCAGCCGGTTACTCACAAAGAGCGTTCTTGTCATCAGTAGCTATTAGTTATGATTATGACGGAGTTATATTACTTTGTCCGTATTTTCAATTACGGGAACAATTATTATCAGAAGAAAACAGTTTAAAAACATTAAATGGTTGGTGAAAAGTAGAAAGTACAGATGGCGTGACCTCTCCTCGTTTTTTAGCTTCGCAGTGTAAACAGAATCAATCGGTAGTTTTCTAAGTTACATTTTCGCTTTTAGATATGCCTAACTAATACTGGCAATTCTACGGAGCTTACATTCTCCACGCCCATGTACGTCAAGAAGTTCGTGTTCCTTGAAAACAAATGCACGATGGTCTATCTCATTCAACATACTTGTGATCTGTGCAGTCTGAACCTCTTGTGTTCATCCTCTGTAATTTGGGAACCCTGTTGTCAGTGAGATTTTCAGTTGTCTTAGCACTGCTCTTTCCATCGAGGCTGGAGTCAGAGGACAGTTGGGGATCTTACTAGTCGGCTTGGTTTTGCTTCGAAAACCATGTTATCTGTGTTCCGATCAGGAGTCCAGGGCAAATTTAGCTTTGCCTGGAATCTTCACGCTTTTAGCATTTGTGGTTTTGTTAGTCATTTTTTCCCCAAAGGAGACAGTGATGATTTCCTTATTATAAACAATTAGTTTCACATTTAGCGATCTTGGTGAACAGATGGTACTGTTGCTTGCAATGTGCCGCACTGGTTAGCCGCGCGGTCTGAGGGGCCTTTTCGTTCCGTCCGGCTCCCCCCGTCGGAGGTTCGAGCCCAGTCTCGGGCATGGGTGTGCTTGTTGTCCATAGCTTAGGTTAGTTTTAAGTTAGATTAAGCAGTGTGTAAGCTTAGGGACCGATGACCTCAGCAGTTTGGTCCCATAAGACCTTACCACAAATTTCCAGTTTCCTTGCGATGTACATTTGTAAACAAAGTTTTGATAATGGCATGAGGGAAACGATTAATTTAACAATTGTTGCGCTTTTGGAGGTGTATTGTATTGTGTGGAACTGGAGACCTAGAAACGACGGAGAGGCTTCGTCCCAGAAGTAGCCCTTAGTGTTTCACAACCCCACAACAGGCTACAGCAGTACACTCACCCCACCGCCGCCCCACTCCGAACCAAGGGTTATTGTGCGGTTCGGCTCTCTGTGGAGCCCCCCGGGAACGTCTCACACCAGACGAGTGTAAGCCCAATGTTTGCGTGGAAGAGTAGTTATGGTTTAGGCATACGTGGAGAAAGTGTTTGCGCAGCAGTCACCGAGATAGTGTAACTGAGACGGAATAAGGGGAACCACGCCGCATTCGCCGAGGCAGATGGAAAACCGCCTGATAAACCATACACGGACTGGCCGGCACACCGGACCTCGACACTAAACCTCTGGGCAGATTCGTGCCGAGGACCGGCACGCCTTCCTCCCAGAAAGCAGAGCGTTAGACCGCACGGCTAACCGGACGGGCTTTTGGAGGTGTACTTGCAGTTACTTTTTGCTTGGGCTAATTTCAACAGCTAAGCCTCGTGTACGGGAATCCAGCCTCTGATGTGCCGGACGTTAAGACCTCGAATTCTTCAAACATACAGACACACACACACACACACACACACACACACACACACACACACACACACACACACACACGCCCGCACGCACAAACCACACACGCGCGCTTGCGCGCGCTCGCGCGCGAGGCTCATAATCTGTAATAGCCGAAACAAACCACCCACTGGGCTGGCGCAGAATGTACTTTCAGCTAAACTACGGGTGCTGTTGTAAGTTCATTTCTTCAGAAATTAGACCGAAATATAGAAGTATAACAACATTTTTGAAATTAATTTAATTTCATTACAACGTACACACCAAACAAATCAAGTTTAGTTCCATTATCAACGGGGACAGGTGACAATGTGTGCCCCAATCGGGACTCAAATCCAAGATCTACTGCTTATCTGGCCGACACACTATCCATCTGAGCCAATGAGGGCACAGAGAATAGTGCGACTGCATGGAATATCTCTGGCACGCCTCCCGCGAGACGCACATTCTCACCTTGTATGTCCACATACTACATTCGTAGTTTCCCACCCCAACACACTCATTACTCGTGGAAGACATGTCCGAAAGAACAGACACCATCTCCATATAAGTACATAACATTCGATAGTTACTTTTAGAACCAAGATACAAATACTGTTAGGCAACAAGAGATGAACATGTGTACCGATCGCCAGTGGAAACTGGGAACAGGCTCGTAGCAGGTGTGACGTCAGGTGAGTGGCATCTGTGACGGACGGCCCGTGATTTAGTAAGCGGCCACTCCCATCTCGTTGCCTAGCAACAGCTGCCCACTCGTAGCCCCTGCGGCCGTGACTGAATACTATGACGAAATTTCGTCTCGGCTCACAATAACCTCGGTGCAAGAAAATAATACTTTTGGAATAACTTGAAAGCGAGAATTACTGAACAGAATTTTTTTATTTCTCGTACATATGGTCAATAATAAGATAAAGTGCCTAACCTGCTACTGTCTCTTCCACTGTAAAATATTAAATCAGACAATAAAATCCTTTAGTTAGTAGATGCAAATACACTCCTGGAAATGGAAAAAAGAACACATTGACACCGGTGTGTCAGACCCACCATACTTGCTCCGGACACTGCGAGAGGGCTGTACAAGCAATGATCACACGCACGGCACAGCGGACACACCAGGAACCGCGGTGTTGGCCGTCGAATGGCGCTAGCTGCGCAGCATTTGTGCACCGCCGCCGTCAGTGTCAGCCAGTTTGCCGCGGCATACGGAGCTCCATCGCAGTCTTTAACACTGGTAGCATGCCGCGACAGCGTGGACGTGAACCGTATGTGCAGTTGACGGACTTTGAGCGAGGGCGTATAGTGGGCATGCGGGAGGCCGGGTGGACGTACCGCCGAATTGCTCAACACGTGGGGCGTGAGGTCTCCACAGTACATCGATGTTGTCACCAGTGGTCGGCGGAAGGTGCACGTGCCCGTCGACCTGGGACCGGACCGCAGCGACGCACGGATGCACGCCAAGACCGTAGGATCCTACGCAGTGCCGTAGGGGACCGCACCGCCACTTCCCAGCAAATTAGGGACACTGTTGCTCCTGGGGTATCGGCGAGGACCATTCGCAACCGTCTCCATGAAGCTGGGCTACGGTCCCGCACACCGTTAGGCCGTCTTCCGCTCACGCCCCAACATCGTGCAGCCCGCCTCCAGTGGTGTCGCGACAGGCGTGAATGGAGGGACGAATGGAGACGTGTCGTCTTCAGCGATGAGAGTCGCTTCTGCCTTGGTGCCAATGATGGTCGTATGCGTGTTTGGCGCCGTGCAGGTGAGCGCCACAATCAGGACTGCATACGACCGAGGCACACAGGGCCAACACCCAGCATCATGGTGTGGGGAGCGATCTCCTACACTGGCCGTACACCACTGGTGATCGTCGAGGGGACACTGAATAGTGCACGGTACATCCAAACCGTCATCGAACCCATCGTTCTACCATTCCTAGACCGGCAAGGGAACTTGCTGTTCCAACAGGACAATGCACGTCCGCATGTATCCCGTGCCACCCAACGTGCTCTAGAAGGTGTAAGTCAACTACCCTGGCCAGCAAGATCTCCGGATCTGTCCCCCATTGAGCATGTTTGGGACTGGATGAAGCGTCGTCTCACGCGGTCTGCACGTCCAGCACGAACGCTGGTCCAACTGAGACGCCAGGTGGAAATGGCATGGCAAGCCGTTCCACAGGACTACATCCAGCATCTCTACGATCGTCTCCATGGGAGAATAGCAGCCTGCATTGCTGCGAAAGGTGGATATACACTGTACTAGTGCCGACATTGTGCATGCTCTGTTGCCTGTGTCTATGTGCCTGTGGTTCTGTCAGTGTGATCATGTGATGTATCTGACCCCAGGAATGTGTCAATAAAGTTTCCCCTTCCTGGGACAATGAATTCACGGTGTTCTTATTTCAATTTCCAGGAGTGTATAAATGTACAAGTACTCGAAAATGTACACTTTTTCAACATGACTTCCGCTGTTGAATGTATGTAGAATTACTTTATGTTGCATCTAGGATAAGAAGCTCTGCAAACGAAAATTTCAGTGCATAAAGAAGGCTATTAAAATCAGAGTACAGCAATGTAACATGAATTGTGTACTTCATCTGTAATTTTAACTATGGGAGCGGGTACATCTACGGCTGCCTTTGATTCCTGTTTTTCACATTTAAAGGTTTGTGAATATAGACGCACATGGCAAACAATATAACAAAAGAGAGTTACTTACATGCGTGATGAGACCATATTCTGGAGATATATACTGCAGGTTCTTGTACAATGGTTCCTGACTAGGCGGTATTTGTCTCCTAAGAGTTCAAACAAAGTCTCAAAGATAAAAACAAAAGGGTTAAATTGTGTTTTAGGGACGAAATAATTTTTTTTGAAAGTTCAGTGCTGTTATCAATATTTCTTAATACTGTAATTCCAGTTACGTAAGTTATTTATAATTATATTTGATTTTCAAATACAGTCACTAACACATGACGAAGTATGTTGGACGTTACATCTTGAGAATTTTGAGTAGGAAGACCTTTCTCATTCAGTCCACCCACTACACACATACATTGCACTTTGTGTCAGGCATAGTTGACAGTGACTTTGAGACACGTATATCACATGTACTTCAATATCTTACGAAAAGGTCTTCTCCTAGTTGTAGGTAGTTCCCGAAATAGACCGAAACCGTTTCATTTTCGCTTCAAATTACTTTACGGGAAATCCATTAATATTAATCATCGTAATATGTAGAATATTATTCCAAAGGTTTGTTTTCGTTATCTTAGTGCTAGAAGTTAGGACAGCGTCTTCTTGATGCTTGTGAGCGCAGCACTTCTAGTTAACGACAATTGCAACGTTGAGACCAAAGACAGGACTTGTCATCATTTTTGTGGTATATGCGGTATTACCGTAGTTGTTATTTTCACACGATTTTGCATCTGTTGGTTATAAAATGGACCTTGTTCTGGGATTTGTTTCCCTGTCTAAACCAATGTAAAATTTCGTGCAGAGTGAGGACTTGTCACTGAGTGGAGTCCGTAACTCTACGAAAGTACTTGAGGCGTGATGCCAGTACTTTAGGGAGCTGCAGTAAACAGCTGCGAGATTTCGAAATGGCTTTGGTTATAAACCGTCAGACGAGTCCACAGACGATTTACATGAATTAAGAGGGACTAAACGACGCCCTGAACTGTTGAAAATTCAGCAAAAGGCAGTCATGGTTTGGATCATAGCAACTGGAAATTAAATAGTGTTCCTGAAGGGGGAACAGATGCAGGTTATAGATAAATGTCCGCCTGCTTAGCTCAGTGGTAACGTACTTGCCTATCATACAGCAGGCCCAGGTTCGATTCCTGGACGGTAGGAGATTTTCTTCGCTCAAGGACTAGCTGTTGAGTTGTCCTCATAATCATGTCATAAACGACACGAGCACCCAAGTTGCCCAATGCGGCCTCGGCTGAAAAAAGACTTGCAACTCAGCGGACGGACTTCCCTTGATGGGGCCTCTCAGGTAACAACGTCACACGATCATTTCATTTGCACATAAATAGTCACATACTGTTCATTGCTTGCATTTTCAGTACGTAATGTAGTAGTTGAAGCAAACTGTGAAGAAACATTATACTAAAATGTGATTATAAACTGGGCTGCTACACAATAAAAAATATCTGAGGGCACTGTTTAGTCAAAATGCATCTCTTTTTCACCCAGCAGCAGTGGAATGGGGAATTATGAATTTCCTCTAGTTAAGATTGGGAAAGATCCTCATTTTCATAATGCGCCAAGAGCATACATGGGCGTCATCCCATTGAAATCTGAAAACTGCAAGATTTTTCACTCATGATTGACGTTATCGCTTTACAGTTTCGTGAATATTTTGACAATTTCTGAAAGAAAAATGCCTTTAATCAACCGACTGGTGGGGAGAAAGACAGTGAATCTGTATGTCAAGGTTGCGAGTAAAAAGTATAAGAACATGTGCCTGTATCAAAATAAATATGTTTATTTAATAAGTTAAAACTGTGGGGTTAACTGTTCTATGTTACAAGCAAAGGCACAAAAACAGATATTGATTTCCGTTATGTTGTCTACCGTAATACGTATTGGTTAATTATGAATGTTTATACAAATAATAGAAATGTGTATGATCATGCTGAAATAGTAAAAACAATATTTTGTACGAAAATATAGTACTTTTTACTTACAGTTTTTTTAGTTGCAGAATATTTATGATAAAGTGAGTGTTGTTTAAATAAGAAATGTGATAAGTCATTCATTTTCTATCATCAATTTCTATTATTTGCCGGTGTAAGACTATGTTCTTCCTGATGAGCATGAGGGAGTAGCTGTAAGGTTTCGGAATAATACTATTCAAGATTGTAAAAGTTTTTTCAGTACATTTCAAAACTACTGTTGAGTGACATATCTCCTTTTGATCCTAAAGCCTCAATTTGACGGTATCAGTCTGCATGCGTTCATCATAGACGTCTGAAACTTGGAAATGTTCCGGGAAACATATACTTTCATTTGATTGAAGCACCTATGACTGGGTTTCAGTCAGAATCCCTCTCTCCGTCCGTTGCTGAGGTGCTATTCCAACACAGTTGTAGAGCCCCTACAATGCTGTCCGAATTTTGAGGGAACACTAAGTGGACTGAGGCGTGAACGGGAATTTGTATTGAGGACGGAGGCGTGTTAGGGTAGTTCGTGCAGGTGTACGAAGCGACTGTGGAAGAGCGGCGTAGTGGTTAGCGTATCTGCCTCGTGAGCTGGGGTAACAATTCTCGTTTGTCGCTTTAGTCCACACACATATATATTTTCTGTAATTAATGTATACACACGTTCTGCAGTCTACAATAATAGTTATTGCCGAATTGCCTTTTAACACACTTGGCAATAACATTCTAATCTCTCATTTATCGGTTCCTAAACTCATATAACATTAGTTCACATTTTTAAGAAATTTGTTTTCCTGTGACTTTAGTGTTCTTACGATCTACGTCGCAATCCATGGCATTAATAGTTATGTACGCCGCTGGAGGTAGTCTTTTGGTGGCTTGGTTTTGGTGAACATTGGTTATATATGACCTTCCATAGTCTGTTTGATTTGTAAAACGTAAGATTTTCACCTCACGCAGACTTGAGTGTTCCTGAGACTACAATCAGCAGGTAGTCGTATATCCTTAAATGAGGAAAAAAATTTTTCCGTATTTACTTAAAGCAGTAATGTGTACATTCTTAAGCCATACACACAACCAATTATACTCTTATTCAGATTCAACAAACATTTAAGAATGTCGCAGTTTACGGTACCAATGTTGTTAGTGGACCGTGTACAGAAATAAGTATCACGACTTCATATATTGATGCCCCTGTATTTAAAATAACGCTACATAAAATCTCATTCCAGTCTTCTAAAATTTCGATGCATTGTATATTGATACGTTGTTCACTAACTTGGCCAACACGAGATTCAATAAAGATATTAGACAAAAAGAATCATGTATTCACCCAGTACGTGAAGTAGTTGCTTGCAGGCGTTTTTTACCCTCCGTAATGGAGTTAATGGCAAGGGACGAGTATCACCACTTCCCATAATGTATGTCTGGTGATATAACTTTTATTTCTCTGGATTGCGAATTTATAACATAAAACCAATTTCAAAATAGCGCTGGCAGTCATTCTCAGACCATACAATATAACAAAGTGTAACATACCGCGTGTCGTAAAATTAAGTACTAAGTCATTTTGCGACACTAGGAGTCAAAAGTAATGAAAATGATTGCAATCCACTATACTCCATTTCACCGTCGCGTACATTATGGACTGAAAACGAAGTAGAAACACGTAAATTTAAATTTGCATAAAACTGCGATGAAGGATATAGGAAAAAATTTCTGTTGAATGTGTTACAATGATTAGGAGGACAATGTGTACTACTCCATATTTACGAGGTCAAAAAAAGCAGTCAGGACATCAGCATGCTTTAGGTTCTGACCTGTAATATGTGGGCTCATCGGCCAATACATTATCACTCCACTAAAACGGTAGAGTACTTTTTTGAAGATCTCTAAATGGGTTACAACAAGAGTTGTAAAAATATCGTAGGCTACCATAATTATCATAAGTAAGCATTAGCTTCATCACGCACAGGTACGACAGTTTCTGACAGATGTAGACAAAGCTGTCGCTAGAGCTGTTTATGCTTCAGGAGACTCGTTAGCGATGTTAGATACTCAGTTCTGGAGGAAATATTTTCATTTACTTAGACCTAGCTACGATCCACCTAACGACCATATTAAGGGCACTACACCTCTCAACGTTGAATGTCAACGTGTTCACGCTGTTATCACAGGTAAGATTAAACGTTCAAATGCTCTTGCTGATAGATCGACAGATGTATCCGGAGGGCAGCAGATTAATTTCATTGTCGTGACACCAGACCCAATTTTGTTCGAGAGTAGCCGTGCTGTTCAGTGCAGGGAAACTGCACGGTTAAGGACATAAAATGAACTCACACTGAACGATGTGCAGTTCTAATTATGTGCGAAAGAAACAAGAATGCAAAGAGAAGTCGTCGTCACACCGTGCCGTTCTTCCACATTCAGTTATTACGTAAATTGAAGGCGAAGGAGGGAGAAAGGAAAGGAAAGGGAAGGAATTATTGATGTCAGCTGCATCGGGACTCAATGTGGAATCAGCGGTGACAAGTGAAAACGGGGGCCGAGCCGTGAGTCGAACACTCGAACTCCTGCTTCCCTGACAGTGGTATTAACCACTGCACCATCTAGAATTGGCGTTTACCGCAGTGCGCGGACTACCTCGGCATTCCTCCCAAATGACCCGCACTCCCACCTACCACCACCTACCCACAGTTTCCATCCATGTCGTCCATGATCACAGGAGATCAAACGTAATCATGCATCTGCGCTGAAGGTGATGGAATCAAGGTTCAGCGTGGCGAATCAGTAACGTGAATGCGTGGTGTCTGTTCTTGCAGAAGAGACACCAAACACCCATGTAAAAATTCAGCAATATTTCTTTCCCTGCCAATGTTACCAGTACTACTGATAATAATGCCATTTATTACTTATTCACGTATTGCACCAAAACTACCTACTCGTAATTTTGGAAGTGCGCAACTCTAGGTATAGTTCGTGCCACACCGTCACGTGTCTTTTCCCCATAGGTGTAAGTCGGGCCAGTCAAGCGATGTGTACGTGCCTGTCGCTTGTAAGGAAACATTACCTTGAGATGGGTCGATGGAGGGGTACGACAAAATTTAGAGATGTGAAAATGTGATAAAATCATGTTTGAACGTGCCGATTAAGACGGCGTGAATGAAGTTACACAATCCGTTGGTGTATCATCACAGACTGTCCTGTCCAGCTGGCCGGAGTGGCCGAGCGGTTCTAGGCGCTACAGTCTGGATCCACGCGTCCGCTACGGTCGCAGGTTCGAGTCCTGCCTCGGGCATGGATGTGTGTGATGTCCTTAGGTTAGTTAGATTTAAGTAGTTCTAAGTTCTAGGGGACTGATGACCTCAGAAGTTAAGTCCCATAGTGCTCAGGGCCATTTCAACCATTTGTCCTGTCCAGCGCATCTGCAACGCACAACGTTCCACTCGCTGCCATGTAACTCTTGGAAACTGTAAACGACAGTGACCGGAGACGCGTTTCACGTCTTGTCAATAATAATCGATTTGAAATCCGGCAGACATTGCTTCTTTCAGTGAATACAGGTCCATCTCAACTAGTTTCAGACCGAACATTTCAAAGAGAACTGCATGAAATAGGCATTTGGAGTCGGGTACCTCGCAATATCCATTGCTCACGACGACACGTGAGGCTATATAAAGAAATAAACATGACTTAAAATAGTAGCTGAATGGAGGCGTGCAGTTTTGTCCAATGGCCGCGTTTGATCTGTCTTCGTGTGATGCAGGGCATCAAATGCCTCCGCGGTCCAATGAGACGTCCACACTCCATGTGTGTAGGGTGCAGTTCAGGCGAGAGACGTTTCATAAATGGTTCTGGGGTGAACCATGACTTGGGCCCAGTTGCTAACGATGCCGTGAACGTGAACCTGGATGTTTATTACAACATTCGCTGTTACCATGGGCTGTTCTTCTTCTTCGTCTTCATGATAAGTATGATGCAGGCGCACCCAATGACGACAACCATGTTCGCCGAGCTGTTCTAGTTTGACAGTCAATTTGACACCTACCTAACCGAACGTAGATAGGCCTATTAAGCTGCAGAATCTTAATTCCATACTAAATGACTTGGACTGTTTGGAACACTGAGTGAATCGTAGCAAATTATAGCCTGCAAATTAAGTAGCTCTTTTGGATCTATTCATTACTGAGTGACTTCAGTTGGATACAGCAAAGTTGAATGATTTTGTGGCATCTCTTCCTTTTGAATTGAGGCCTTTATGAAGGCTAGGGCAGGTGTTACACTGTATTAACGTGAAGTGTCTTGAGGGATTGATAATTCTTTTGCATGACGTGCTTACAATTGCAGCAGCTAGTCCAAGGATGTCTCAGGTTACAGTAACGTTGCGGGCAGACATAAATTGTATTTACAACAGTACCACAAAAAGAGTTTGTGCCACATAGATTTCGAAGTTATCTTAATGCAAATGCAGGGGCATTTCCTTTAGTGGGGAGGTGACTAATTTCCGTACAGAGCTTCGTCTCTGCCTCTAAGAAGCTCCTTTCTTTATTATCAGGACACGATGCATCATAATCTCAAATAACTCTTACGAAGATACTGAATAATATGTCCGTTATTGATACGCATGTATCCTAGGAGAATCTCCACTTTTTTTCGATATGCAGAAATCCTGTTGTACAATTTCAGTTGTAAGAGTTGATGGGCATGAAAGGGAAACAGTGATTGACACGGGAGTGAGACAGCATTGCACCTTAATCCCGATGTTACTCAATCTGTTCATTCGGCAAGCAATAAAGTAAACCAAAGAAAAATCAGGAGTAGGGTTTAAAGTTCAATAAGAAGAAATAAAATCTCGCAGATTTTCTGACGACAATGTGATTCTTTTACAGTGAAATCCAGACCTATTGCTGCTTACAGGCGTTGATAAGTGTCAACGGGGACAGTTGAAAGTGTGTGCACCGAGTGGGACTCGAACACGGATTCTCTTGCTTATATGACAGACGCTCTGTCCATTTTTTTTTTTTTCATTTTGTTCGTTATTGATCGTTGGTTTGGTCGTTGCGGACGTCGCAAGACATACTGTTCAAGTTCGTTGGTTGATCGTTCTACTCAGTTTTTTTTTTATTACAGAGGCCAACCGGCTCTCTGACCGAACACGCTGAGCTACTGTGCCGGCGTCCGACTGGGCCACCTAAGACACAGAGCACACTGCGACTTCAGGGACTTATCTCTGGCACACTCCCCGTGAGACCCACAGTTCCAACTTACTGTCCACGCACTACATTTGTAGTGCCCTGCCCACTATTCTCATTACTCGCGGCAGTCAATCTATGGATTCCCGTAAGAGTTCGGGCAATGTGAGCACACCCGCACTGAAGAGGATCACTGGCCGGTTAGCCTTACCTATATGAAGATGGTTTCTGGTCTTTCGGACATGTCCTAAAGAACATATCGAAAGAAGAGATACAATCTTCATATACAATGTGATTCTGTCAGAAATGGCAAAGGACGTGGAAGAGCAGTTGAAAAGAATCGACAGAGCTTTGAAAGGAAGATGTAAGATGAAGATAAACAAAAGCAAAACCAGAATAATAGAATGTGGTTTAAGTAGATCAGTTCATGCAGATGGAGTTGGACTAAGGAATGGGACAATAAATGCAATAGATGAGTTTTGCTATTTGGCCATCAGTATAAATGCTCACCGTCGAAGCAGAGAGAATATAAAATGTAGACTGAAAATGGCAACAAAAGCGTTGCTGAAGAAGAGAAATTTGTTAATATCGAATACAGGTTTATTAGCAGTTATTTCCTGAAGGTATTTGTCTGGAGTGTGGCCATGTGCGGAATTGAAAGCTGGACGATATTCAGTTTAGAAGAAGAGAATAGACACTTTTGAAATGTAGTGCTGCAGAAGAATGTTGACGATTCGATGGAAACATAGCTTATGTGGCTACAGATTCACTATGCGGCCCGGGAAAGTGGGGTTTAGTGTGGTGTTTGACTGCGGAAGTAGTGTCAGGAAGTTAAATTCTTACCACAATCTTTGCTGTGTATGGCGAACAACGTATTCCACGAGCGCAAGTGAGTGCGTGCAATATACGATTTCGAGGAGTTCGGGTGTCACCGAAAGACGACAGTCGGCCACGGCAGGCTCATCTTGTCATTACATATTCCACCATCTCTGCATTGAAACCTGCTGTCAGAAACGACTAATAGAGGATGGTGGAAGACATTGTTTCATGTTGTACGTGAGTCATTGTAGCGCTCACGCCATCATGACAGAACCTCAGTTCCAGAAAACGTATGCATTGTGGGTTTCCTATAGACTGAAGGGGGAGCAGAAGTTGATCGATGTGACATCACTGCTGCACGTGGAACGATATCACTGTGAAGAACATCGTTCCCTTTCTAGTATTGACGCCGGAGATGAAACAGTGCGTTATCATCAAATGGGTCTAAGCACTATGGGACTTAACATCAGAGGTCTTCAGTCCATTAGATTTAGAACTGCATCAACCTAAATAACCTAAGGACATCACACACATCCATGCCCGAGGCAGGATTCGAACCTACGGCCGTAACAACCGCGTGGTTCCGGACTGAAGCGCCTAGAACCGCTCGGCCACCGCGGCCGGCCAGTGCGTTATCATCCTAAGCCTGAGAGCATACATCTTAGCCAACAAAGGAAGCATTTGGATTCACTCGCATCGAAAATATCCAAACCCGTGCATGCCTGCTTCGTGAATGTCATGATGATCTCACTCTTTCACTTCATGGGTCCATTGCTCATTGTCTTTCTGGAACACGAAAACCACAGTTAACGCACATTAGTACGTGGCTACATTTTTAAAAAGTGAAGTCCGCCATCAAGTACAACCACCCAGGAATGTCGACAAACGATTTGATTCTGTTGCAGGATAATGCCGGCCGATATGGTGCCTTACTTTTCTCCATCTGTCTCAATTCCCGAGAATTTTAGAATCAAAAATTTTGGACAAAGTGTGTAAGTTGCCTCAGTGCAAAGGTTTTGCTAACCGATATTATGACATACTGGAAACTTCCACATGTCTTACATTCTTTTTCTTTTAAGCCTTTCCACAACATGTGTCTACCAAACACGATCATGCGGCAATGGTTTAAAAATTGTACAC
This sequence comes from Schistocerca piceifrons, assembly GCF_021461385.2. Taxonomy (NCBI): domain Eukaryota; kingdom Metazoa; phylum Arthropoda; class Insecta; order Orthoptera; family Acrididae; genus Schistocerca; species Schistocerca piceifrons. The sequence goes on from NC_060144.1 coordinate 244,670,286, forward strand.
CAGCATCATACAGTGTAATTTACAGCAGCGTCTGCTTATTTACTCTTAAAGTATATTCAAATGATACCGGTTTTTCACTAAACGCCGGCAGAGTTGGTGGAACTTCACTCATTTGCCGTAAAAGAAACCTATCAATGTCACTGTGTCACCACGAACCAACCCGGAATACCCGTAGCTAAAAGAAAATAAATAAGGATAACCGAAACTGTACAACCTAACTTGGGCAATATTTCAAGCAATCGCATTTGGAAATGCGGTGAAAATTTACCCTTGCGCCTCGGATGAGTTTCGCGAACTGAGATAAGGCGTTATGATTTCTGTATCCCACAATATTTCAAAGATTTCCAGTAGAGCGAAACGGCCAGTGTAATAGCGAGAGGCCCTTAAACCGAATAACGTGCCGCCTCTACTGATACATCTCTGTATAAATCTCCTGTCGTAAATCTCTATTCAGTGAGAAGTCACTTTACGGAGAATCCATTTTACTGTTTATGAGGCTGCCGTAAAATTCGCGAAACACATTTCCATACGCCGCTGTCCCGTGCCAACGCAGATAAAACAAAATATTGTTTATCAATAAATGACATCATTTCCAAAGATGGGTGCCTTATACTGCCTCTTCTCAATAATTTGACCGGCGTCGACGACGCAGCTTTCAGCGCAATATCTAGTTTCTCGTCGATAGGGATATCTGGGTCAAAAGTATCTCCGTCGTTAAATTTAATATACAAGGAACATTTTCATACCTTGTTAATTATATCGGGCAATAACAACATCGTACGGCGTATGTACTGCTGAGATATTCTCGTGACGTTCGCTTCTTGCTTCGTACCCCTGTGAAATTCTTTTCCCACCTTTACGAACAAATCATCATATTACCCAATGTTTCAACAACTTTCGACAACATTTGTACCTACTAGATCTTGTGTTGGTAGCACATAAAGTTGTGAATCAGGTCACGCAGAATTAAGACCACATGGTGCAAATGGTAACTAAGAGAAATGGTGAATTTCAAGACGTTACTGGCAACAAATTCCATAATAAATTACAAATTATAATAGGTTCATGAAACTAGATGTGACTGTAAGTGTGGACTGAGCGAATATTACGCCACTATAGCTTCAATCCCATTTCCATCAGATGAACTGGGAATATGTGCTGTTGCACTCTTGTCAATTCAGGTAGCCACCAAGTTCTTCTCTTGAACTATGGCACGGAAAATATCCCGTCCATTTCATGACAGGAATATATTAAAAGAAAAGGAGTGCAGTAAAAAGATTTGCAGTAATTGAGACATACAAGGCCTGATTATTGTTAAGATGAACCCATTACACAAAAACATATAAATTGTACGTATACTTCTTATGGTCTGTTACGGACACAAGACCTCAGAGCGATAATTGGGAACAGAAGAACATTTTCGGTAGTTTGCAATAACGTTCTTATTGGCTGACCTGATTTGCTTCCGTCAGCTCACACCATGCGCACATTTGTTTGTTTCTCTCATGCCAGTGCAGTTTTCAATCAAGAGCACTACAGTGTTGACCTTACTGTTCAGTGTTTGTGTGTGAGGCTGTGCACGTTTTGCTTTTCGTGTTTATATCAGACGTTCGCTGACGTGGAAAGTTTGATTATCATTTCATTCGAAATGGGAAACCGATTACTTCTTTACGCAGGTGAAGGACAAGTGTGTGGGTGCTTACACTGCTATACGAGTGCATCAACTGGGGGGAAAGGTAATGTCAAAAGTCGCTTAAAAACCGTTCACGCCAGCCGGAGTGGCCGATCGGTGCTAGGCACTACAGTCTGGAATCGCGCGACCACTACGGTCACACGTTCGAATCCTGCCTCGGGCATGAATGTGTGTGATGTCTTTAGGTTAGTTAGGTTTAAGTAGTTGTAAGTTCTAGGGGACTGATGACCTTAGATGTTAAGTCCCATACTGCTCAGAGCCATTTGAACCGTTTACTCTGGAATTTAAAAGGATTTCCCACTGCATTCTGCTCCAATAAAATGAAAGGGAAGGCAGCTAAAATCCAAATTTATGGTAAACACTGTTCAAAACTATTAGACAAGAATAAAGCAGCAACTAAGGCACCTTTTCGAGTTTGAAAAATTATCGTACAGCATAAGAAACCACTCGAAGAAGTTGACTCAACGAAAACTGCGTTTTTAGAAGCTGCACATTTATTTTTTGATAGCTGCAAAAATAAAAGTGCAGGTTTTGCAAATACGCTAATGAGGAGGTCTGAGACGATGAGTTCTAACATTATTTCACAACATAAGAAATTTGAACGCTGGAGCTATTTTTCTCCCTTCAACTCCGATCGGCTGATATTGCTAGTACAAGTAGTTGGTAATTTTTGGAAGAATGGATTCTCATAATTTCGAAATGAGAGAGGAGCTGGCAAATATACAACTAACACCACGGACTATAGGACAGCATACATTTTTAGCAGTAAACCATTTTATCAATTCCGAAAATATTCGATTACTGAATTTGGTGGGCATAGCAACTTAAGCGGAGAGAAGGGCTTATTATCCTTGTGTAGTAAAGACAGGAACTTTCAAAATTTCTCTACCATCATTGCGCTGCACAGCAGCAAGCATTGCATGGAAGGTATTTAAATGTGAAAACAGTCATAAAAATAGTTAAAGATGTTAGATCACATGCACTTCATAGACGTTTGTTGAGAGCGATAACTGACAAAGTAGATGGCCACTACAGTTATCTACTGCTTCATAAGGAAGTTCATTGGCTTCGCAGAGGAAGAGGTTTACAGTTTTTTAAAGAATTACTTTCTGACTTAGTGGATTTTTTGAAATAACGGGGAACACCCTTCTCTGAACTAGAAGGCCCGCTTTGGCTGCAGGACTTTGCTTCTCTCGCAGACGTAATCGAAAAATTAAAAATCTTTCATTTTCAGCTTTAAGGTAAGGATAAAGATACTGGCGGAACAATAACAGATGTTGCATCATTCTCCTAAAAGCTATTACCGGAGGGAAAATTCTCATCCAAGATGAAGAGAAGCACTTTGCCTCTATGAAGCAAACCCTTGTCAAGCACTGTTCTACAATAGCTCCTTACAACAGCAGACAATATATCGAAATTTTTCAGATTGGGTAAGCCAGTTTTGCAAAGTCTTCCAGGATTTCGCTATAGTTTCAATTGTTGCACAGTTTCTAAAATCACCTTATATAGTCCCTGGTGCTTATATGTTTAGTGACTCAATGCTGCTGCTATTATCATAATGATTTATCTTTAAAACCGCGCCAGCCGCTGTAGTCGAGCGGTTCTAGGCGCTTCAGTCCGGAACCGCGCTGCTGTTGCGGTCGCAGGTTCGAATCCTGCCTTGGTCATGGATGTGTATGATGTCCTTAGGTTAGTTAGGTTTAAGTAGTTCTAAGTCTAGGGGACTGATGGCCTCCGATGTTAAGTCCCATAGTGCTTAGAGCCATTTGAACCATTTTTAAAATCACCTTTTGCTAGCTCTGAAAATATTTGGCCTCTCATTTGTAAAGTGAAACACCAAGGTTTCGTCTAGGTTCGTTCTTAAAGTCAAGGTAATGTTCAGCTCTGCATGTCTGTATAAGGTTTCTTTATCCAATACATGATTTTTTAAAACAATGAGTACCCACACAGATTGACTGATGAACGCTGTATTCGAATGGCAGTCACTACTTAATATCACATTGCTAAAAAAATTATTAAAAAAACTTATTGATTACAAAATAAGAGTTTCATTGTTCTCATTACAGTTAATAAGGTGCTAAATCTCTAATCTAGCGTTTCCAATTTATTAGTAATTGCACTTCACTGATACCTAGATATCTGCATAACATATATGGAGGCCATGTGCCACTAACAATAGCTAAGCAATCTCTCTGTTCAAGACGCTAGGCGTGCTACCACAATGTTTATTTGAATGATGTATGAGACAGGCAGAATACCCTCAGACCTCAAGAAGAATATAATCATTCCAGTTCCAAAGGAAGCAGGAGCTGACATGTGTGAAAATTAACAAACTATCGGTTTAATAAGTCACAGTTGCAAAATACTAACACAAATCCTTTACAGAAGAATGAAAAAATCTGATAGAAGCCGAACTCGGGGAAGATCAGTTTGGATTCCGGAGAAGTGTTGGAACACGCAAGGCAATGCTGACCCTACGACTTCTCATAGATGAGAGGTTGAGGAAAGGCAAACCTACGTTTATAGCATATCTAGACTTACAGAAAGCTTTCGACAATGTAGAGATGAATACTCTTTTTCAAATTTTAAAGGTGTCAGGGGTAAAATACATGGAGAAAAATGCTATTTACAATTTGTACAGAAACCAGATGGCAGTCATAAGAGTGGAAGGGCACGAAAGAGGAGCAGTGGTGGAGAAGGGAGTGAGGCAGGGTTGCAGCCTGTCCTCGATGATATTCAATCTGTATATTAAACAAGCAGTAATAGAAACAAAAGAAAAATTTGGAGTACGAATTAAAGTCCAAGGAGAAGAAAAAAGACTCTGAGGTTTGCAGATGGCACTGTAATTCTGACAGAGACAGCAAAGGACTTGGAAGAGAAGCTGAACGAAATGGAAAGTGTCTTGAAAGCAGGATATAAGATGAACGTCAACAAACGCAAATGTAGTCGAATTAAATCAGGTGATGCCGAGTGAATTAGACTAGGAAATAAGGCACTTGAAGTAGTGAATGAGTTTTGCTACTGATGATGGTCGAAGTAGGGAGGATATAAAATGTAGACTGGCATGGCAAGAAAAGTGTTTCTGAAGAAGAGAAATTTGCTAACATCGAGTATAGATTTAAGTGTCACGAAGTCTTTTCTGAAAATATTTGCGTGGAGTGCACCCATGTATGAAAGTGAAACATAGATGATAAACAGTTTAGACAAGAAGAGAATATAAAGTTTTGAAATGTAGTAGTACCGAAGAATGCCTAAGGATATATGGGGAGATCACGTTACTATTGAGGAGGTACTGAATAGAAATGGGGAGAAGAGAAATTTGTGGTAGGGGTCGGTCAGTAGGAAACATTCTGAGATATCAATAGATCACAAATTTAGTATTGGGGAAAACTGTGGAGGGGGGGGGGGGGAAATCGTAGAGGGAGAACAAGAGATGAACACATTAAGTAGTTTCACAAGGATGTAAGTTGAAGTAATCACTCGGAGATGGAGGGACTTGCACAGGATAGAGTATCACGGACAGCTTTATCGAACCAATTTTTGGACTGAAGACCACAACGACAACACACTTAGAGATGCTTATAATTTAAATAACCCTGTTCATCGTCATATCACTGTCATCCAAAGGCGCCCTTAAAGTTAGACTTTGACAGACCTGCAACTGTGCTGACGTGGGAGACTCCTGCTGGTCACACAATGGAAGCCGGACGGATTAAAAGATTTAAATGAATATAAGGATGATGCTACTTGTCTGAGGGAAAACTACCATGCCATTGGGACGTAAATACTTTCGGAAATGCTTCTGATCACGAAAACTGATCGCTACCGCCAGAGCCCACAGCCCGTAAATGATGTGGAAAACAGATCTCTTATCCGGAGGTATTTAGGAACGATTCTGTGGAGTGATTTAGTTGCTGTAACAGGTAAGCCCCCCCAGCATGAGCAATTGACCTTGCCGTTGGTGGGGAGGCTTGCGTGCCTCAACGATACAGATAGCCGTACCGTAGGCACAACCACTACGGAGGGGTATATGTTGAAAGGCCAGACAAACGTGTGGTTCCTGAAGAGGGGTAGCAGCCTTTTCAGTAGTTGCAGGGGCAACAGTCTGGATGATTGACTGATCTGGCCCTGTAACACTAACCAAAATGGCCTTGCTGTTCTGGTACTGTGAACGGCTGAAAGCAAGGGGAAACTGCAGCCGTAATTTTTCCCGAGGGCATGCAGTTTTACTGTATGATTAAATGATGATGGCGTCCTCTTGGGTAAAATATTCCGGAGGTAAAATAGCCCCCATTCGGATCTCCGGGCGGGGACTACTCAGTAGGATGTTGTTATCAGGAGTAAGAAAACTGGCGTTCTACGGATTGGAGCGTGGAATGTCAAAACCCTTAATCGGGCAGGTAGGTTAATGTTAGATATAGTGGGAATTAGTGAAGTTCGCTGGCAGGAGGAACAAGACTTTTGGTCAGGAGAATACAGGGTTATAAATACAAAATCAAATAGTGGTAATGTAGGAGTAGGTTTAATAATGAATAAAAAATAGCAGTACGGGTAAGCTACTACAAACAGCATAGTGAACGCATTATTGTGGCGACGATAGACACAAAGCTTACACCTACTACAGTAGTACAAGTTTATATGCCAACTAGCTCTGCAGATAACGAAGAAATTGATGAAATGTATGATGAGATAAAAGAAATTATTCAGGTAGTGAAGGGAGACGAAAATGTAATAGTCATGAAATTCAAGAGTAGGAAAAGGGAGAGAAGAAACCATAGTAGGTGAATATGGATTGGGGCTAAGAAATGAAAGAGGAAGCCGCCTGGTAGAATTATGCGCAGAGCATAACTTAATCATAGCTAACACTTGGTTTATGAATCATGAAAGAAGGTTGTATACATGCAAGAACCCTGGAGATACTAGAAGGTATCAGATAGATTATATAATGGTAAGACAGAGATTCAGGAACCAGGTTTTAAATTGTAAGACATTTCCAGGTGCAAATGTGGACTCTGACCACAATCTATTGGTTATGAATTGTAGATTAAAAGTGAAGAAACTGCAAAAAGGTGGGAATTTAAGGAGACGGGACCTGGATAAACTAACTAAACCAGGGGTTGTACAGAGTTTCAGGAAGACCATAAGGGAACAATTGACAGGAATGGGGGAAAGAAATACAGTGGAAGAGGAATGGGTAGGTCTGAGGGATGAAGTAGTGAAGGCAGCAGAGGATCAAGTAGGTAAAAAGACGAGGGCAAGTAGAAATCCTTGGGTAACAGAGGAAATATTGAATTTAATTGATGAAAGGAGAAAATATAAAAACGCACTAAATGAAGCAGGCAAAAGGGAATACAAACGTCTCAAAAATGAGATCGACAGGAAGTGCAAAATGGCTAAGCAGGGATGGGTAGAGGACAAATGTAAGGATGTAGAGGCTTATCTCACTAAGGGTAAGATAACTACTGCCTACAGGAAAATTAAAGAGACCTTTGGAGAAAAGAGAGCCACTTGTATGAATGTCAACAGCTCAGATGGAAACCCAGTGATAAGCAAAGAAGGGAAATCAGAAAGGTGGAAGGAGTATATAGAGGGTCTATACAAGGGCGATGTCTTGAGGACAATATTATGGGAATGGAAGAGGATGTAGATGAAGATAAAATGGGAGATATGATACTGCGTGAAGAGTTTGATAGAGCACTGAAAGACCTGAGTCGAAACAAGGCCCCTTGAGTAGACAACATTCCATTAGAACTACTGACAGCCTTGGGAGACCCAGCCTTGTCAAAACTCTACCATCTGGTGCGCAAGATGTATGAGACAGGCGAAATACCCTCAGACTTCAAGAAGAATATAATAATTCCAATCCCAAAGAAGGGAGGTGTTGACAGATGTGAAAATTACCGAACTAACAGTTTAATAAGTCACAGCTGCAAAATACTAACGCGAATTTTATACAGGTGAATGGAAAAACTGATAGAAGCCGACCTCTGGGAAGATCAGTTTGGATTCCGTAGAAATGTTGGAACACGAGAGGCAGTACTGACCCAACGACTTATCTTAGAAGAAATATTAAGGAAAGGCAAACCTACGTTTCTAACATTTGTAGACTTAGAGACAGCTTTTGACAATGTTGATAGGAATACTCTCTTTCAAATTCTGAAGGTGGCAGGGGTAAAATACAGGGAGCGAAACGCTATTTACAATTTGTACAGAAAGCAGATGGCATTTATGGCATTTATAAGAGTCGAGGGGTATGAAAGGGAAGCAGTGGTTGGGAGGGGATTGAGACAGGGTTGTAGCCTATCCCCGATGTTATTCAATCTGTATACCGAGTAAACAGTGAAGGAAACAAAAGATAAGTTCGGAGTAGGTATTAAAATCCATGGAGAAGAAATAAAAACTTTGATGTTCTCCGATGACATTGTAAATCTGTCAGCTACAGCAAAGGACTTGGAACAGCAGTTGAAAGGAATGGAGAGTGTTTTGAAAGGAGGGTGTATGATGAACATCAACAAAAGCAAAACGAGGATAATGGAATGTAGTCGAATTAAGTTGCGTGATGCTGAGGGAATTAGATTAGGAAATAAGACACTTAAAGTAGTAAAGGAGTTTTGCTATATGGGGAGCCAAATAACTGATGATCGTCGAAGTAGAGAGGATATAAAATGTAGACTGGCAGTGGCAAGGTATGCGTTTCTGAAGAAGAAAAATTTGTTAACATCGAGTATAGATTTAAATGTAAGGAAGTCGTATCTGTAAGTATTTGTATGGAGTGTAGCCATGTATGGAAGTGAAACGTGAACGATAAATAGTTTAGACAAGAAGAGAATAGAAGCTTTCGAAATGTAGTGCTACAGAAGAATGCTGAAGATTAGATGGGTAGATCACATAACTAATGAGGAGGTATTGAATAGAATTGGGGAGAAGAGGAGCTTGTGGCACAACTTCACTAGAAGAAGGGATCGGTTGGTAGGACATATTCTGAGACATCGAGGGATCACCAATTTAGTATTGGAGAGCAGCGTGGAGGGTAAAAATCGCGGAGGGAGACCAAGAGATCAATACACTAAGCAGATTCAGAAGGATGTAGGCTGCAGTAGGTACTGGGAGATGAAGAGGCTTGCACAGGATAGACTAGCATGGAGAGCTGCATCAAACTAGTCTCAGGACTGAAGACCAGGTAAGCGCCGAATTCACCTTAGCACTGATATTTTATGTAACCACAAATTACGAGGTTTTCTTTGGCAGTTTTAAGGTTTAAAATATGTGTAAGAGTGTTGATCATCAAATTCTTAGCTCTGGTGAAATCATGTAACTTTCCCATGTGTTACTGTGAGAAGTATTGCGTCTTAGGGGCAAACGTATCTTCGCCGTTCCCAGATGAAACTGCAAACGAACCGCTACTGACAAATAGTTGCTGCTCAAAAAATGTAAAAGTGATTTTTATTGAATTACTGATATTTTTTTCGGTGGTAAGTAGAATGAGATCGGAGACTATACAAGGTCCACTTTTTTAATGTGCTCACCGTCTATGTCCGCCTTCAACGTGCAATAACCACTCACATTCCGTTGGTGGCAGCACTAGCAGTGGACCTTATGTAAAGCGTGTCCAGTGGAAGCGGTGAACAGTGAACTCGTAGTCGTAATAAAAATCAGAGCGATTTATCTGACACTGAAAAAGGCATGGTCGTTAGATTTCGGGAAAGGATGGAAGGAATTCCGGATGGCTAAGTAAGTGAACTGCTCTCGAGTCGCCAAGGTTAAGCTACGCCGTGCATTGCAAAATGATGCTATCCAAAATCAACGCCGAGGCAACTGTAGCGGACAACGGGCATAGATAAAATGGGTGAACGATGGCTGCGGCGATATCTGCATCTACAGCTACATCTACATCTACATACATACTCCGCAATCCACCATACGGTGCGTGGTGGAGGGTACCTCGTACCACAACTAGCATCTTCTCTCCCTGTTCCACTCCCAAACACAACGAGGGAAAAATGTCTGCCTATATGCCTCTGTACGAACCCTAATCTCTCTTATCTTATCTTTGTGGTCTTTCTGCGAAATATAAGTTGGTGGCAGTAAAACTGTACTGCAGTCAGCCTCAAATGCTGGTTCTCTAAATTTCCTCAGTAGCGATTCACAAAAAGAACGCCTCCTTTCCTCCAGAGACACCCACCCGACTTCCTGAAGCATTTCCGTAACACTCACGTGATGATGAAACCTACCAGTAACAAATCTAGCATCCCGCCTCTGAACTGCTTCTATGCCCTCCCTCAATCCGACCTGATAGGGATCCCAAACGCTTGAGCAGTACTCAAGAATAGGTCGTATTAGTGTTTTATAAGCGGTCTCCTTTACAGATGAACCACATCTTTCCAAAATTCTACCAATGAACCGAAGACCACCATCCGCCTTTCCCACAACCGCCATTACATGCTTGTCCCACATCATATCGCTCTGCAATGTTACGCCCAAATATTTTATCGACGGTGTCAAGCGCTACACTAATTAATAACGGAGTATTCAAACATTACAGGATTCTTTTTCCTATTCATCTGCATTAATTTACATTTATCTATATTTAGATTGAGCCGCCTGTGGTGTCACCGCCAGACACCACATTTGCTAGGTGGTAGATTAAATCGGCCGCGGTCCATTTAGTACATGTCGGACCCGCGTGTCGCCACTGTGTGATCGCAGACCTAGCGCCACCACAAGGCAGGTCTCGTGATACGAACAAGCACTCGCCCCAGTTGTACGGACGACCTAGCTAGCGACTAGATGTACGAAGCCTTTCTCTCTCATTAGCCGAGAGACAGAATAGCCTTCAGCTAATGGCTACGAACTAGCAAGGCGCCATTAGCCTTACAGTGATTGTAATTAAAGTCTCCTGTGTATCGTCAAGAGCGATGTACCACAATGATTGATTAAAGATAAGTATTAATCCAGCTAAGTACTTTTCTTCATAGCATTAATTACGTAGCCTGTTCCAGTACTTCACGCCCGTCTGCGTTAGTCTAGCGTGCATTTTCAGCCATCTCGATCTACAAGGTGTTGGCCCAGCTGCCGACACATCACATGGCGACGAGTCTACAAAGGCTCTTGTGTTTTGCTTTGCCCTAACTTATTTGTGTCATGGCTTCGCCACATTCGCCAGATGTACTGTCCGAATTTTATCGCTTGCAGAATCAGCAGACGCAGGCGTTATTGGATGCCCTTGGACAGCTCGTCCAGGGTCAACGTGCCATTCAAACCGATGCGGCCGCCGCCGCTTCACCGGTACCGCAGCCACAACCTGCCGTTGCACCACCATTTCGAAGTTTTGATGAAACCCACGAGACTTGGCGGGAATGGTCCCGCCAGTTTGCCTTCCACCTCGCCGCCTACAGAATTCAAGGTAATGAGCGGCAGCCGTTTTTGCTTTCTTGTGTCGGTGTGTCCACCTACCGTGTGATAGTGAAATTGTTTCCCCGACGCGACGTAGCAACTCTGTCCTATGAGGAAATTTTGTCTGCTTTAGATGCCTATTTCAAAGAAACAGTTAATGTGGTTGCAAAACGGTATAAATTTTTTCGTACGAAACGTACGGCCAGTCAAACTAATAGGGAGTGGGTAGCAACATTGCAAGGACTTACTAGGGAGTGTTCTTTTGACTTTGATTGTGGTCTTTCTTATTCAGATACAATGGTACGTGATGCAATTGCACAGAACGTTTCTGATGTTCGCATACGGGAGCAAATTTTGAAACTAGTTAATCCCTCCCTTCAACAAGTGATAGACATATTGGATAGACAAGACACACTTGACTGTGCTCAGGAATCTTTTGAAACTTCGCCAGCAGTGTGTAACATTAACCGGCCCGCCGGGCGAGCTGCGCGGCCTGGTCAACTGCCCTCGCGCAAACAAACGCAGCTGCCGCCGCGCTATAAACCAGGTGTGCCACGCCAGCCCACAAATGCAGTGAAATCATGCCCGCGGTGTGCTACTAGACATTCGCGTGAACATTGCCCGTCACGCCAAGCTATTTGCTTTTTCTGTAATAGGAAAGGACATGTTCAAAGTGTTTGCCAGAAAAAGCTCCGATCAGACAATCACAATCATTCCAGGCCCTTTGCTTCGCGCCGGAATCGAACCAAGGACACTCAGGATCGTGGACCTTCGCCCATGGACATTCATGTAGTTAATTCCTATTCGTCCAGTGCCACTTTCTCTAACAGTGACTGTGTTCGTCCCACACAAACTGTGCGTCGACGTCGCCGGAAATCACGTCCATTAGCACGTGATTCTGTACCAGTGTCTATTCAAATTGCACAAAACAGTCGCTCTTGTCGTCAGCAGGACAATAAACTGTTTGTAGACTTAGACTTTGAAGGCAAAGTGATACCATTCCAGCTCGATACCGGAGCTGCAGTTTCATTGCTCAATCACGACAAGAACAAACAACTGGGCGCACCTCCGTTGCGTGCCGCAAATGTTCAGTTAAAAAGTTATTCCGGACAGAATATACCTGTGTTAGGACAGTGCAGCCTGCTTGCCACATACAAGGGACAAACAAAACTTGTGTCATTTTATGTTCTTCGTTCTTCTACTGCAGTGAACTTGTTTGGTTTAGATTTATTTCAGTTGTTTAACATGTCTATTGTAAATCAGGTGCTATCAGTGAATCAAACTGTACCTACCGACAGTGTTTCTCGCTTATGTGACGAATTTGCAGACATTTTTGCACCGGGCTTAGGTTGCGCTAAAAACTATGAAGCACATTTGGAACTGAAGGTCAACGCGCAACCGAAATTTTTCAGAGCGCGCAATGTTCCCCACGCATTGCGTGATGAGGTCGCAAGAACATTAAACGATCTAGAATCACAGGGTGTAATTGAACGTGTGCAAGCTTCTCTCTGGGCCTCACCCTTAGTAATTTTGCCAAAACCTTCCGGAAAATTGAGACTTTGCGTGGACTTCAAGGCCACAGTGAATCCACAACTAGTGACTGCTACTTTTCCTTTGCCCCGCCCGGAAGATCTTTTTGCTAAACTGTGCCCGGGAAAATATTTTTCGAAGTTGGACCTAGCCGATGCGTACTTGCAAATCCCTGTGGACGACGAATCCCAGCGCGTATTGGTGGTTAACACGCATCTTGGATTGTACAGGTTCAAAAGACTGCCGTTCGGGTGTGCATCCGCCCCTGCATTGTTTCAGCAATATTTACAAACTATTTGTGCGTCGGTCCCCACTGCAGCAAACTATCTGGACGATATAGTGATCTCCGGACAGACAGAAGATCATCTTGCGAACCTACGAACGTTATTTCAGGTCTTGCGACAAAATGGTCTTCGCTTGAGGAAGGACAAATGTGTGTTTTTTGCTCGTGACTTACCATACCTGGGCCATGTCATCAATGCCCAAGGCATACATCCGAGTCCAGAGCACCTCCGTGCCATACAAGATTTGCCTTCCCCTCAAAATCTGAAACAGCTACAGAGTGTGTTGGGTAAAATTAATTATTATCATAAATATGTGCGCAATGCCTCTTCCATTTCCGCTCGGCTTCATCGCTTACGCCGTAAAGGTGTTCCGTTCGTCTGGACGACGGAATGCGAACGCCCCTTTCGCCAGTTGAAATCGGCGTTGCTTTCTAATACTTGCCTCACGCCTTTCGATCCCCAGAAACCCCTTTTGTTGATGGTAGATGCATCGGATTTCGGGATCAGTGCTGTCTTGCGCACAAAGTTTGCTCCTATGATCGCCCTATTGCCTTTGCGTCCAAATTGCTCTCGTCTGCGCAACGAAATTACTCGCAGATAGACAAAGAAGCTTTGGCTCTCGTGTTTGGTGTTACTAAGTTCCATGATTTCTTGTATGGTCGTCAATTTACCATCATCACAGACCACAAACCTTTGACATCGCTTTTTCATCCGAACAAGCCTGTACCTCCACGTACAGCGCAGAAATTCATTCGCTGGTCTATTTTCCTCTCGCAGTACCGCTACGATATCTTGTATCGGTCCACTGCTAAGCACGGAAACGCCGATGCGTTGTCCCGTTTGCCTGTTGCTGAGGATAAAGCATTCGATTCTTCCGAACTTGCTTGCATGTTCATTGATTCGGAAACGGATGAAGTGGTCGAATCGTTTCCGATCGATTTTCGTCGTGTAGCTACCGCCACAGCTGCTGACCCTGTCCTTGCTACTGTTTTACGTTTTGTTGCTACGCAATGGCCTCGTTTGGGGATCCATTGGTTCGCCGATTTTTTGCTCACAAGGAGAGACTTTTTGTTCGACGTGGTGTTTTGTTGTTGCGTTCTGATAATGATCAGTCCCGAGTCGTGGTCCCACGTTCGTTACAGTCCTCTGTCTTACGGCTTCTTCACCAAGGACATTGGGGTATAGTGCGAACGAAACAACTTGCTCGTCAGCACTGTACTTGGTTCGGAATCGATGCTGCGATTACGAATATGTGTTCTTCTTGCATGGCGTGTGCCGAACAACAATCCGCACCGCCGCGGAAAGTCTTTCCATGGCCAAAAGCCACTTCCCCTTGGCAACGCTTGCACATTGATTTTGCTGGTCCATTCTGGAATGCTCGATGGTTGGTTCTGGTCGACGCCTTCAGGAATTTTCCTTTTGTTGTCCGGATGTCTTCCACGACGTCCTCCGCCACCATCCAAGCGTTGTCTGCTATCTTTTGCATTGAAGGTCTTCCGCAGACTATTGTTTCCGACAATGGCCCACAATTCATGTCCGAAGAATTTCAGTCATTCTGCCAGGCCAATGGTATTCAACATCTGACATCCGCGCCGTTTTCGCCTCAGTCAAACGGTGCCGCTGAACGATTGGTCCGGACTTTCAAGTCACAGATGTTAAAGTTGAAAGAGTCGCATTCTCGGGAGGACGCATTGTTGCTCTTTTTGTCTTCGTATCGCTCTCAGTCCCGAGATGGTCGCTCGCCGGCTGAGTTGCTCCACGGTCGTCCTCATCGCACCTTGATGTCTTTGCTGCATCCGCCGCATCAGGTTCCTGTGCAGCGGCAGACTCCTGCTTTTGCTCCAGGCGACGTTGTATTTTATCGCAACTATCGAGGTTCACGGCGTTGGCTCGCAGGGCGCATTCTTCGCTGCCTCGGCCGCGCGATGTATTTGGTTTTGGGGGCCTCTGGTGAGGTGCGTCGGCATCTCAATCAGCTGCGCCTCTGTCGTCGCACGGGTTCTGCCGCTCCCCGTCTGCTTTCAGCGACGGTGCCGTCCGGTCAGCGCCCTGGGGACCCATCTACTGGCTCGCCTCATCCCCAGGTGTTACCGACGATGCCTTCCATTTTGCCCCATGGCGACGCGCCGCCGCAGCAGCAGCCGCCGCCGCCGCCGCCGCCGCAGCCGCCGGTACTCCCGCCGGCGCCGCCCGCATTCGACGCTTCGCTGCAGCCGCCAAGCGCCTCCCAGGGTCACGCGCCGCCGATCGCTTCCCGTGACCAGCTGTCCTCCGCCATGGAACTCCCGCCCGCTCCGGACCACATGACGTCATCGCGCGTCGGCTACCCCGACGCAATGGAGGTCGACCCTTCGGCCCCTCCTGTCTCTTTACGGGCGCATACACCGCATGTTGACGTGCACCCTGGACTAGGTTTTCAGGCGTTTCCTAGCTCCCCTCGGACCGAATGGCCGGGTGCGGGTGGCACAGCCTCGCCTGTTGTTAGGCTCCCCACCTCATCGCATATGTCAACATGGGGTCCTCCCCATGGCGGGCGGAAGCCTTATCTCACGACCGTTCGCCGATTTGCGGGGGAGGAATGTTGTGTCACCGCCAGACACCACACTGTGTGATCGCAGACCTAGCGCCACCACAAGGCAGGTCTCGTGATACGAACAAGCACTCGCCCCAGTTGTACGGACGACCTAGCTAGCGACTAGATGTACGAAGCCTTTCTCTCTCATTAGCCGAGAGACAGAATAGCCTTCAGCTAATGGCTACGAACTAGCAAGGCGCCATTAGCCTTACAGTGATTGTAATTAAAGTCTCCTGTGTATCGTCAAGAGCGATGTACCACAATGATTGATTAAAGATAAGTATTAATCCAGCTACGTACTTTTCTTCATAGCATTAATTACGTAGCCTGTTCCAGTACTTCACGCCCGTCTGCGTTAGTCTAGCGTGCATTTTCAGCCATCTCGATCTACAAGGTGTTGGCCCAGCTGCCGACACATCACCGCCAATCTTTACACCAATCACAAACGCTGTCCAAGTCATCTTGTATCTTCCTACAGTCACTCAACGGCGACACCTTCCGGTACACCACAGCATCATCAGCAAACAGCCGCACATTGCTATCCACCCTATCCAAAAGATCATTTACGTAGATAGAAAAGAACAGCGGACCTGACACACTTCCCTGGGGCACTACAGATGATACCCTCACCTCCGATGAAAACTGACCATCGAGGGCAACGTACTGGGAATAGTCGTGCAAATGCTGGGCAGATGGACCAAGGGCCTGCCAAGAGCTGTTCTCAACGACCGTTCAGCGACCGTTGGTGTGTGTAGGTCTCCGCAGAAGGCACTTTATTAATGCATCCATGCTGACTGCTGTTCATTGGTGACGAAGTCTGGAATATACACGCCAGTGTCGCAACTCGACGCCCACTGAATGGTACAGTTGTCCTTTTCAGATGAAACACGTTTTATGCTCCTTCAGCGTGAATTGTCCGAATGCAAAATATCTGCTACAGTCGTTGAAAGGGCCCATGCCGAAGGAGGGAGTGATATGGTCTGGGATTTTTTTCGTGGTGGATCTCTTGAATCTGGAAGGCAAAATGGATCAACATATGTAAGCATCTGTCCTCTGTGAGCATATCCAACCCTAATTCGGTTCGTTTTTCCTCAGCACGATGGCATCTACCAGAAGGGCAATGCAACCTGTCACCAACCCCACAGTTTACTTGCATGGTTCGAAAAGTACCAGGATGAGTTTACCATAATCCTCGGGCCACCAAACTCACTAGATTTAGGACCTATCGAGAATGGGTGTGAATACCTTGATGGGTGGGTTAAATAGGCCACTTCATTTTTTATAGTTCGACTCACAGCTGATGCTGAGCTATACAGTATAGTATCAGTTCTTAGACTAAATAGTGATGATCATGCGCAGTAACATAAATTTAGCCTATTAAGAATGTATGAGAGCTGACAGATCAAAACGAGGCACAGCGATCGCTCCCAGACTATGCAATGCCCACTGATGTTGATAGGAAATATTGGGTTTTACTTTTGGAGGCTGCTCCTACTGTCATCCCGTTTTTTGGTTCCTTTTATATGTTTTAATAACTATTTCTACTATTTGTTCTTAGACACCCATTCCTATATTTCAGAATGGAATTAGTTTCCCGTTGATTCTACAGTCTACTGTTTATAATATAGTTCACTTTGAGCATAGTCGTAATATAAGGATGATCTGTTTCCAGTGTGTTCATCCTGAAAATATATGGGTGACGTACAACCTCAGGTTAGAAACAGCCTGCAGTCTCTCGGCTATCTTGTGGATACCTACTGCCAGCTCCAGACACCACGTCGAGAATTTCTCCGATAAATTACCCTCAAAATAACGTCTTGTGGTGACGTACTGTCATACTAAAACCACCGGCAAGGTCCCGCAGAATCACGCCTGAATGATGCCTCCTAAACAGTAGTGCAATGGATGAGGACCAAGAGTCCGTCTTGGCCAGGTGTATCTACGATGCTGTAATAAAAGGTAATGGTACAGTTCGTGGCGCCAGCCCGTGACCAGGGTAATGGTCGCACAGTAGTTAGAGTACATGCTTCCTTTGCAGCGTCATCAGGTGAACACAACCCCCAACCGCTATTTCATCTACGGAATATAAACCAAGTACTCGTTTGATAGCAGTTGAGTGGACGGTGGTCCGTCGTAGAGAGACTAGAATCAAGAAGTGTCAGAACACAGTGCTCTTTCCGCAAGACCACCATGCCTACGCGACGTTGTAGAAAGTAAATGTATGTGTAACTGCAACCACAAGGAAAATTCAGTTGCTGTTGACAATCAGTTGCTGCAACCAATAGTGGAAAAAGCGAACCGTAGAGCCAACAGTGGAGGAAACATACTATTTCTATATACGTGTGGTGCCTGTTCGTTCGGACATGTCGAAAAGAACAGACACCACATATACAAAAATACGTATGACAGGACGGCCATAAGACTACTTCAATACAGATGGATTCTCTCTCCTGAATCCTCGCTGGAATCCAGCATGATGCGGCGAGCAGTGAGTATGATGGACACAAGGCGCTAAATCAAGTGGTGCGCGCCTAGAAGGGAATTTGAATCGGACGGAAAGCACACTCGGACAGCCGAAGCAGTTACACTGACCACTCGCATAAAACGGGAAATGCAGATTAGATTCTGGGTCGGAGACTAATTTTTCACTTTCTGCCGTTGAATTAATTTCAGTGCCCAGTAGCGGCCGATTTCATTTCATCAAACACACAATTTATCTTATCTACTTACGCTGCTGTGCAAGCATGGAAAGCGTAAGTGTAAACTGCCTATGCGTGCAAGTGCGACGTTTGTTATTAACATCTTTAAGGTTTTTGACTATCACATGGAGAAAGGAGTGGCAGAGATGACGTGAAAGCCGGCCGGAGTGGCCGAGCGGTTCTAGGCGCTTCAGTCTGGAACGGCGCGACCGCTACACTGCCTCGGACATGGATGTGTTTGATGTCCTTAGGTTGGTTAGGCTTAAGTAGTTCTAAGTTCTAGGGGACTGATTACCTCGGAAGTTAAGTCCCGTAGTGCTCAGAGCCATTTGAAACATGACGTAAAAGTTGACAGGAAGTGCGATCAAAATGAGTAAACGGATGGTGTGGAAACCACAGCGCGACTGAAATGATTGTCAGCGCAGTGGAACTCGAATACCAACCCCAAACAAGAAGAAGAAAACTGCTGACAAAAGATGTCCCACTTATGATACGGTTATAGGCGCTAGTTTTATTAGACGGCAACTGCTGCGATATTTGAACAATACATGGAACTACAAATTTTGCGATAACTTAACAGGTTTTGTCTCACAGAAATGGACGTCAAGATTAGCAACGATACTCTGAGAAAAATTGTTCTGTGGCAGTTGGTTTCAAAATGTCACGAAATGAATGAGGTATAACGGGCGAACGATATTTCTAAAGCCGAGTGGAGGTAACGCGCGGTCTAGGGCGCTATTTCAAGGATTGCACAGCCCTTCCAGCCTCCTTCGGGCATTGATGTGTGTGTTGTTCGTAGCATAAGTTAGTTTAAGCAGTGTGTAAGTCTAGGGACCAATGACCTCATGAGTTTGGTCTCTTAGGAATTCGATATTTTTAAGAATGAAACAACAGAATTAGAGCAGCGAATGGTTTATCCGGACAAGACATGGATTGGAATACATGAGACGTTAAATAAACGTAACAACGATCTTTTTAACATCCGGGGTCCACAGTAGCTAAGCATATTTAAATGATTCCATCTCGCCTGGACCTGCCGGTCTCTTTTTTATTTTCTGTGCAAAGTACAGATATCGCTCTAGTTTGTTTACAAGTACCTAAGTCGTTTTCTCAGAAAGTTGATATCCAACAGCTGCAAAATTTACGGGATAATTTTATTGTGCTACCAGTTTCGGTGCTTCATTGGTAACGTCTTCAGACCCCGGTACACGAAACGAGGTCAGCTATCCAGTCGTTTGTGCTTACTAAAGGGACTACTATATCAAACTGGTTATTGTAGGTATCTTCGCAAGAGACGTGGAAACTTCTCACATCTAACGATAGCTGCCCCGGTTTCCGCCTCTGGGAAACTACCCTTGATGAAACTCAGATAGATCCCACGCTTTCCCCATTCTACACACGCACAGCCAGATCACTGATACTGCATGTACAGTGTGTGTCATTCTGCGCCAGGCGTGACTGCTATCACCTGGGTTGGGTTTATATCTATAGTAGGCTGGCGGTGATAATGTTCTGGCTCATCAGTGTTCAGTGTACAACAACTGCATTCAAGAGTGAAAGAGTGTAGACAAGATTTATGTCCAGCATGTCTAAGAGGTAACAAAGACGATACTTTTGATCGCAGAATTTTGTTATAATACAACAAATAAATTCGTTTAAATTTTTAAAAATGGCTTAAGGTAAAATTGTACGTTAGTACAGGGAATAAACCAAAATCTGACAGTTGTCGAAGTGACAGACTTTCAGGAGTATTGAGAAACAGAAGAGTTGGTCATTGTTTCAGTAATACGGAATGTATGGCATTGATGAGTAGTGGCGTAGCGTGTGGAAGCGCTCCATTTGTGTGATTACAGGAATGTATTCTTTTGTTATGTCTTCTCCCTGTTTTTCGGCTGTAAACGTTTTGGTGCTACTGCCCCGCACAGGTCTTCGTTATGACTACTAAAACAGGTTTCTTGTTAACTGTAGATTTAAAAAGTGCCAAGGAGGGAAAAAAGTAACAAGATTCCTTGTTCATGAAATGTTAGAAAGAAGTACTTGAAACATATGTAAGTGAAAATATAGTAGAATATTTTTGTGTAATTTTCAATAAAATAGAACAAGGTGAAGATGTATCCACATTGGAGCACTACTTTTATTTGTAGCACCTATAAAAAGAGAGGGGGTAAGAAGAATTGTCCAAATTACAGGTGAATTATTGTGATATCATCAGTAACAGAATTCTCCTTTATTATCCTTAAGGAAAATATTCATCAGAATATGAAAATTTTATAGGGGAAACAACTGGCTTTAGGCCAGGTAGAAAATGCTTGTATAACACCCGTTGTCTTATATTAACAACTGAAAAGAACAGAACTAGTAGGAAGGAAATGCACACGACTTCCGTGGATCTAGAAAAGCATACGATAATATTCGAAGATCTCGTATTGCTTTTGAAGTAAAGAGACAAAAATCACGGTTTAATTGGATTATTTGAGCTATAAGAGTGTACGGGGAGGCAAAAACGAAAGTAAAGCTGGGAAACAGAATAACAGAAAGCAGAAAGATGTAGAACCGCCGATGACCATAGGCATGGTAGCAGTCAATTCTCTTTAGCTTTTAATACTTGTGGTGGTCAGAAACGGTGTGAAATCTCGTACAGATGTTGCAGGGCAGGTTGTACTGAGAAATAATTGATAGAAAAAGTCGATACGTTGCGCCGTTTCCGAGTTAATTAGTGTTGAAGTTTGCCAGTGAGTCTGTTTCGCGAGCGGATTCAAGCTGCCCGCCAGATACAATTAGTGCCAATTGTTCTGATAGCGTAGGTGATAGTGCACGAGACTGCTCAGCCTTTGTCCAGGCTTCGGTCATTACTGCCATCTCACGTCCAACTTTTTTGTAGGAAACCAAACGAAGAATACGTTTGGCGATTGCCTAACTTCAGTGCTAAGTAACGCGGAAATGGCACAAAATGTCGAATTTTCTTCCTAACAAGTTATTTCTCAGCTCATCCTACCCTGCAACACCCTTAGAAACTTTCAGAATTTTTCTCATCACCCTGCACACATAGACCAAGCCTTGGAGGCATGGTACAAAAATTATTCAAGAATGAGTGTACTAGCAGGATAAACTTGCTATGTTTTTTCAGATAAACAAATAGTTTTCATGAATAGCAGGCAAGGTACGGAACACTTGTTGGATAAACTGCAGAAGGAAAACACAAGGAAGGACCTAAAAATTAATTTTGACAAGACAGAACAGATGTCTGTTGGTAACCAAGGCACGTATTTAGTCCTCTAAGATGGAAAAATAATAAATGGTGACGATTTTGGATATCTTGTTCTGTTACAGCTTATGACAGAGACTGCGACTGAAGTAGCGATGGGTAAACACGCGATAGAAGTCCCTATAAAACCTGATTTTTAACAACATTATTAGTCAGCTGGCTAAAAATATTATTGCGTAGTATCAGTTTGAATACAGTTGCTTTAGTGCAGAACTGTTGCCACTCACGAAAAAAAGAAGGGACAAAGTCAGGACAGTGGAACTAGATGTTATGAGAAGATAAAGTCAAAACAAGTACAAAATGGGAAAAAGTGGAAGCGACACAGTCCATAAGGTCCTGACTGGAGAGTAAAAATCTGCAGTGATTTGGACATATTAAGGGAATGAGCAATGATAGGTATCCCAAGAAGGATTAGAAGGGTACTGTCACCTGTCTCGTGGATAGTATATGTTGTTTGCGCTATAGATGAGGAGATAACAGCTTTCATGTGGAGTAATCAAGAGTATTTGAAGGAGAAAACCAGAGACAGGTAGAGTGAAAAGTCGAAGTAGAGGAAAAAGAAGCGTTGTGGCCTTCACAATAACTGGCAGTCAGTCTCAGGGCGCATCCAGAGGAGGAACAGAAGTAAGAGGGTCTACCGCAATACTTGGCAAGCACACATCTGTACTCAACATAAGAACAATACACTAAGCAAAAAAAGTAGGAACTTGTTTGAGTTCAATGAAAACAAATGAGACGATCATATTCGAATCAAACACATCCATCATGCAGCAAATATACAACGCAGATGATACTGAAACACCACGAATGGCCTCCCCTCCTCTTTGCAAGAAGTTTCAGCGCGTATCTTGCGAAGTTTCATTACATCTTACAATCCGCCTTTTAAAGGCTCTCGCGTGTTACTAGCGGAGCAAGATAGTTACTCAGAAATAATTTCCTATCACCTAAGAAGTGAGACCAGGCGTGGTGATTGTAAACCGTCGGAAAAATGCTTGTGTTAAAGCACAATAAAGGCGAAATTACTCCTGTTTAAATGACTCTGACTAAAAAGTGGGGTACCAGGTACCACTTTCTTTATTCCTCGGCACTTTTAAAAATGTTTCCAAGTATTATGGCATACGATCGTATTAGCTCTCTTTTTAACATACAACTCACCTCTCACTTCCACCAGGTACCGTAACTGTAATTCGCTCACAGCCGCTAGGCATCGCTATAACTTCCTCGTACCAATCCATTGCAACTTGAAAATTCCCACTTACTCATACGGCCCAGCTCATTGTCATTATCTCTTTCTGTCTCCTTAACTGTCCGCTGTCCCAAAGGCAGAGCCTCCTTTTTCTATCCTACTAGTACTGTTTTCTTCTTCGACTCATGTAGTGATACTATCTCACTCATTCTTTGGTTCATTCCAACTGCTACTGTCTCTTCTCACTGTCACTATATATCTCTGCCTCGCTGTCACTGACGTAGAGTCTGTCTCTCTCATTATCATTGGCTCGCATTTCCATCCACATTCTCTTTCTCTTTATTACTCTCCCACTGTCTGTGAAAGGGGCTGTCGCATTTGCCATGGCGATTTTCAGGAAATTTCGGCCATAAATGTGAGTGAAGGTGCGAATTTAATAGAGGTACTCAACTTCTGTGATATCAATATACTCATTTTCATTGTAAGACTGTGTTTGAAACCAGAGATGTTGCTCAGAGAGTAGAAGTGTGTGTTGGACAGTCTGGCAATGTAATTGGTTTGAAAAAGAATCCAAGCTGGCCTGCTTTCTAATGGGGGCAGGATTTTTTGAAAAGGATTTTGTAATAATATGTTTTGAGGAAAGATATTGAGCAAATGAGATTATATTAACGGAAGAATAATAAAAGTCAACCTTTGATGTAAACCAGTTTTTTATATTTGTAGTTCTATCGTTTCTTATTGATAGAACACTGCATATTGTGGAAGGTTGCTGCAGAAATTTCGTAATGCAACATGTGATTTTGTCTTATAATTGAAGCAAGTGTAAAGGAAGGCAACTGAACACAGGAAATTTAATAGGAAAAATTTTAGTTACTTTGTCTAGGTGTGAGAACTTTGTGAAAAGGTGTACTGTTGTCATGCTTGATGAAGCACATTTAAACTTGGAGTCGCTGTTCTAGTTTATCAGTCGTAAAGATTAGTTCCCCATTTTTACTTTTACTTTCGTGCTTGTGTTTGTGCACTCTCATTGCGCACCAAGTGTTGTGTACTGAGAAGCACTGCGTTTTACATACCAAATAAAACAAATGAAGTTTGATTTTTGTCGACAGTCACATGATTAATCCTAAAAGCAACAGGTTGCACAGCAGACGGGAGTTTTCTACACACAGGTAGGCAAACAAATTTAGTTGCCATCAGCTTTCAAGTGCACCGTAAGTCACACCGATTGTCAGACAGTATCTGTGAAAACAATATCGGTTCAGAGACTTAATACCAGTAGAAGATTTGAGTAGAGAGCAATCATTTGAATTTACAACCAGTTTTATCAGCAAGTAAGATGTGTTAAATTTTCTGTTCATTTGATGTGTAATTACAATAAAAGTTTAGTACACTGATTGTTTTCAAGACTAAAGGTTAAGATTAGCAATATTCAGGGCCAGAATGTAAATTTCAGTCATCCTGTTTTTCAGTCATGTGCCATATGTTAATTTCACCGAAAACTGATATGAGAATGTTCTGATTTAAAGTATGAAGTCGGATAACAACTGGTAAAAGAAATATCTTTTCGTGTGATGTAATTACAAATTGACGGTTTTCTGGTTTTTATCTTTACTTTCACTGTGAAATCTTGCTTCTTGAAAATTTAGTGTTCACGAGAGGTAACCTATACATTTCGATGAGTGATTTTGCGAGTCTCAAAATATGTCACATAAATGACCGTATATTTAGACTGCACTGATTTTGTAGTTTTAATGTTTTACACCCCAAGGAACCTTAGTACGTGACATAAATACGTCCACCCTTTTCTGAGAAAAAGGGTGTTCAACAGGCTGACAAGCATAGGTAAAAACTGATCATTTATGGGTTCTTTTATTACCGCCTGAGGAACGTTAACCAAAAATACGTAAATGGAGTGTAAAACTTTGCCACTATCATACAGTAATAAAACCACAAACATTATATGCAGACAAATTGAATAATCACTCCCACAGCCCCAAGAGATATCGACGAGTCCTGTGTAATACAGCCTTTAGCGTTAAACTGCGCCATTTCACAGGGAAGACAGTCAACAGCTTTCTCCAGGTGTCCCTTATACAAGAACCCACTCTTCGACGATTAGACGCCACAAAACTACATAATTAGGGGGATGTTGGTGGCTACATTTCACAAGCAACTCCTAGTTGTCTACACACACCTTGCCACGGCATTTATACAAGGGTCATTTGGTGGCGCGGGCGATATGCCATAGGGCACCTGTGCATTCAAGAACTGGGAGACTCCGTCGTGAATTTAAGGTATAATCTATCGTTCATAAGTCTAGCTACTTCCTAAATAAAACGCGTTCTTATTTTAAAATGGTCTACTTGAAATGAATGCCAAATTTTCAACTATTATGTTGTAATAATTGCCATTTCATAAATTGGAATTTAAATCCTTTTCCTGAGAAAAATAACATTAATAAAATAATAAATGGACAGGTAAGTTTGTAAACGAAGTCGTCCCTTTCAAAAACTGAAATATAAGCTTCTTTCTTAAAACTGAATTTCAAAATTATTTCTCCTATACAATGAAAATTTCATGTGTGAATTGAAATATTGTATCTTTTATCTCCAAGGAGGAAAAGAAAAATATGGGTAATCATAAGGGAGAAGGAATAAAAGTGACACTTTGTCAGTACATGATTTTTCTTCTTATACTACATACTACATGTCTGTTTTCAAATGTATTTTCCTACTTTATCCATTTTTTACCATGATTGTGGTTAGACGATTGTAAGGAAAGTTTTGAAACAGTTTTTTTCCCCTCTTATGCTGCTGGATCCAATTAGGCTCTTCAGACATTCTTCCAGGATCCACTCGACTGGATCCACTCGACTCTACCATGGGGTACGTGATAATATTTCGAACAGGATTGGTCTGGGTGAATGGAGGGGTAGCAGGATACTATAAGTAATGTTGTTCCTTCTACTCTCGTATCACTGTTGCTATTTAAACTAATTCTAGTTAATTTAACTAATTCTAGTTCAAAGTTAAGAAGCTCGTGCACAATAGAAAGTTTTATAACGGTTTATTTTGGCTGATCTGACTGTGATTCTGATGTCAGTAGAAATATAGTCTAAAATAATTAGCAATTGTCTATTTACCTTTAGATGACTCGGTGTTATTGTGAGTTGCGTCTTTCCTATCTGTACTGAGAGCATTTATCAAAAAATTCGACTGAACAGTGTAAGAAATTTATTATTGTCATTCTGATTTCACTTTTGCTGAGAAAGCAACTGCTCCTCAAACACATTATTACCTTGTTGTACTATGTTCTTTTCCTTACTAAAAATATACTTTTCCACAATATTAGACCCACATGTCATTGAACTCATCATTTCTTTATATTGCCTTTAACAGTTAATCGTTGTTAACATGCCTCCTCTGGTATATACCCGTATCTCTTCAGCAGGCAACCAATGGCTTTGACGCAGTGGTAATACCCGTTCGTATCAGGTCACCGAAGTAAAGCGGTGTTGGACTTAGCTAAAAGTTGGATAGGTGACTGTACGGGTCTGCCTAGTGCTGTTGAGTTGCGGTTACGGTCACGAGAACTGCTGGGAGAGGGGTGTGCTGACCAGATGCCCCACCATATCCGCATTCAGTCACGCCTATCATATGAGGGTGACACGGCGGTCGGTCGGTACTGTTGACTCACCTGAGATCGATTCGAACGGAGTTTTCTTCAAATTGCGACCGACTCTTGCCGCTCTCCTTTTCTGTCTGCCTCCGGCCTTTCTTTTGTCGCCTTAAACCTCCACGTGGCGTGGCCTCTCGGTATTAAGGGTGATTATAATCAGAATTCCAGGTTCGGAACTCTGTCAAAAACAAAAAAAAAAAACAAAAAAAAATGAGTCACTCACTAGAACGACGACAAATTTAAACGGAATACTATCGAAGAATGGGAAACGTTATGGAAACAAAAAGACGTAATGAAAATTTTACCACGAGATGACGTAGCAAATGGCAGATTACACTAAATTGAAGAAGCGGTGTTTGCGTCTGTTCCCCAGTTTGCATCTGAGACGCTCGGCATGACTGAACGCACGATCGTGCGCTACTGTTAAAGCTCTTTTACTACAACAGTGACAGTGCGCCAGTAGCTCTGCAGAAGTTCCGGACATTCAAGTATCGTAAAAGGCGTTGGTCCGATGTCTTTGAAGGGTCTGTAGAAAACGATTACGAAATTCGAAAAGAAAGGTTCTTTTGAAGTGCAGTACAGCAGAGGGAGCTAAAACTCATCGGACATCAGTAGAAGATGTGACCACAGTATTGACGGAGGGGTCAAGTGGTGGAGTGCAAACATGCAGTGCATGGGGAATTGCCCGAACTTTGGACTTACTTGTCAGCATGGTGTATAAGACTCTACGAAACATCGTGCACTACTACCTAAAATAAAATTATCAGTGATGGGGTGTTGGTTCATGCTGACCTGTCTGAAAGACAAATTTTTTCGCTCTAGAATTTCTTGCTCGCATGAATATGGACCATGAATGGTCGTGGAACATTATGGGGACAGACAAAGCCCATTCCCAAGGACATGTCAGTGAATAGAAATGCTCATTGTGGACTACAGAAATTTCCTTCGAACATCAGCAACTACTGCGTCGTTCTGCGAAGGTAATTCTGTGGATAGAGCCATATTTTTTTCGAGAAGTCGCCTGTATCTTCAGTGGTAAACGAGCTATCAGAGTCTTTTGCACGCCAACATCAGTCCAACCCTTCATCAGCCTGGATGCATGGCTTTGTGATTTGATGCTTACAGCGCCATCTCGTAGGAAAATTTGGTTAACGTTTTTTGCTTCCCTGATGTTTCCCCGTCTTTGAGTAATATTCTGTCCAAATTTCACGTCGGATTGAGCAGTGGTTCGTTTTCTACAGCGTTTTCAAACTGAAGCTTTAGTTACAATCGCCATGTATATACAGAGTGGTCAGTAATAGTCTGAAAAGCTTTCAGTGGTGTTCGAGGCTTTGCTGAGAAACTGCTGTTCATATAAAACTCGATTCTATGCACCTCTTGATTAGGGCTGAAATCAGCCAATCAGGACGTTGTGCAGCCAAATTCAAGAATCCCGCCGGAGTCGGTGACGCCAAACGCTGCCTTTTTTTCCTAAAACCGAACTACAGAGTGATACAGAAATATGATATGAGACTGAAGTAAGGATCGAACGTGAACCAAAGTTTGGACAGTCTGGTACCATATCCTCTGCGCTATGAGAACAACTGACAGGAACTATCCGGAACCGCGCTGCTGCTACGGTCGCAGGTTCGAATCCTGCCTCGGGCATGGATGTGTGTGCTGTCCTTATGTCAGTTAGGTTTAAGTAGTTTTAAGTCTCTGGGACTGATGACCTCAGATGTTAAGTCCCATAGTGGTCACAGACTTTTTTTTTGACACGATCTGTATCTAGCGGCCTGACTACCTTAATGGTCATTAACTTTGAAAAGGCGCAACATGCAGAACTGTAGAGGTGAGACGGGTTTGGGGCCACGCTCGCAACTTCGCTAATTTTTCTAGGCCTCTTCTTGAACGAATCAAAATTTATGGTATGCAACCGCAATGAGTAGCGAACTTCCAATACCTGACATCTCTGTAACTGAACTTTGTGCACTGTTTGAAGTTTGAGATGAGCACAGTTTTTAATGGATCAACTCGGTGTTGATGTTATACGTGTCGTATCTGACGGTTGACCACATAATGTATTCGTGTTACAAGTAACTTACTCGTGAACCTGGCTTCCTTACTACATACTGTAAGTTTAAAAGTTGTTAATATGATTGATCACACTATCTACTGATTTTATAAGTGTCGTAAGCAGCTTACAGATTAATTTATACGTATTATACGCATCAACATTGCTGATTAGGTTGATCATACGCTATATTCATATTACACATTTCGTAAGTAGCTTACAGCTGCATGTCGCTTAGTATATATCATTAATTTCAACACCGCTGATTGGCTTTATACCCTCGGTATTTATGCTGTATGTGTCGTTGCTACCTTACAGCTGACTCATGTTAGCGTAGTACGTATTGAAAATTTCAACACTGCTGGCTGGGTTGATAACACTGTGTATTCATTAACACGTTTAGTAAATAACTTACAGATGAGTGTTGGGTACTTCATACATGGTGTTCATTTCAGTAGTGTACATTGCTTCCTATTTTGATGTTACATGTGCCGTAACTAACTTGCAGATGGACCTTCCTTGCTTCATACGTACTGCACGTTTGACTACAGTAATTTTCGTGATTAGTCTAGCTGCATCAGGACATACACACGCGCTGTTCCTCGTTGTTTGGTAGCCTAATCTCGATTTGATCCACACTTTGAGTCGAGCAGGAGCTCACTTTCTGCTGAGCAGTCTTGAGGAGAAATACGAGGTGTCTTCAGTAAGCAATGCACCACATTCGTTTTCTCTGCCTATTTCGTTATAAAAAAAATGCAACTTTGTGTGGGACAAGGTGAAATATTCCCGCTTCAGCTCCTATGAATTCATGAAGTCCCGATAGATGACAGCGCTGCATATAGCCTTCATAACGGCGTCTGTAACTGAGAAGCGTTCCAAGCAGCGAGATGTAATCGAGGAAAAAGAAGGTGAGTCGTCGGGCAAGGCATCTGTCGTCACCGCAACGAAGTCGCGCGAGATCTCCCGCGTGCTGGCTGGCCACACGTAGTGTGATTCTTGTTATGTTGGAACGTAAATACACTCTCATACGAGGTGGTCGAAGGGTCACAATCATGAAATCTGGTTTCGCAGGACAGAGCGGATCTGGCTATAGTTATGGAAAGGGGCCAAAATCAGATACTGTCGGTTGCACAAAACATACCAATTTTGTTTTCCTAAAACACTTGATTACACAAACCCTTAAGAGCATTCAAAAACAAAAGACTTAGGGCCCGAACACAAGGCCTTATCTTAAAATATTTCACGTAAATGTCGACTGAAGGCAACGTACTCAACATAGAACAACTCAAGACTTAAGGCCTCGATAGCAATAAGGATTTCCAGTAGGCAAAATCCCCCTTTTTTAAAAAAAAAATTGTTCAAGAAAAATCTTCAAAGTTTTAATTTAAGACGGCTGTAGGCCTTAGCATTAAAACAAACTAGATTAACAGGCGGCTGAAAGCCTCGCACAGTACTTCAGACTAAAATAAAATCACATTACAGAACAAGAGAAAAGGGGTGCTCAGAAATGCTCCAAGGGTCGGCCTGACGAGGTAACTCTAACATAAGTTTAGGTGAGACAGGCAGCCAAAAGTAAGATTCAATAATCGGGTGGCAACCCGATCTAGGGACGGCTGAAGGACCGACCGACAACCTAATCAATACCCGTCCACCGGCCGCTGTGGCCGAGGGATTCTAGGCGCGTCAGTCAGGAACCGCGTGACCGCTACGGTCGCAGATTCGAATCCTGCCTCGGGCATGGATGTGCGTGATGTCCTTAAGTTGGTTAGGTTTAAGTAGTTCTAAGTTCTAGGGGACTGATGACCTCAGATGTTAGGTTCCATAGTGCTCAGAGACACTTGAAACTTTTTTTTTAATACCCTTACGCCCGAACAACTGCACGACAACGGAAAATACCAGTGAGGACAAAGATACCAGCAGCACTACGTCTTCAAAATTGGCATCTAAATACAGCCAAGGCACAAAAACTAATCAAAAATATAAACAAACACCAAAGGCTGTCTCCGGCCGTGGTGGCCGAGCGGTTCTTGGCGCTACAGTCCGGAAACGCGCGACTGCTACGGTCGCATGTTCGAATCCTGCCTGGGGCATGGATGTGTGTGACGTCCTTAGGCTAGTTAGGTTTAAGTAGTTCAAAGTTCTAGGGGACTGATGATCTCAGATGTTATGTCCTATAGGGCTCACAGCCATTTGAACCATTTTTGAACCAAAAGCTGTCGAACTACACGCCGTGCCGGACAGCATCAACATGAGGAGGAATCACACACTCGCTGCTCTGACCCATATAACGATATGTTTACGTAATGTTATACATAAACATACAGTTATAAATGTCCCCGTTCGTAGCCGCTAATTATAAAAATAAGTTTACTTATGTGCTGTAACATATAACTATAATCAGCGGTGGAAATATATTTGCGAACGCCGACCGTGTGCAGCTGTTTCTTGTTGTATCGTCTGATCAGTCGAAAGTTGCATTGCAGAGGAGAGTAAATGCCTATTCAAAATATAATTATTTTTGGATAGCTCAACATGAATTTCGTAAGGGACCGTAGTTTATCATGCATTTACCAATAGAATATGGCGTGGAGAAAATATTTCACCGCATGCAACTTCCGTCCGATTTCGACGATAGAATTCGTGACTGTGAACTCTCTATTTGGCAGAAACATAAAAAAAATTAAATAACTTCATGAAGGAGTGAGACATAGATTCTATACTAAATAAATAGTCCATACACCAGTTCCATTTAACTCTGAATTTATGGCAATTAATAGGTGAACTTACACTGAAATGGATTTAACAGGGATGCCGTTTTGACTGGCACTTCTCGTAATGAAAATAATTCCTTTGACGTTTTCACATACACGTCGCACAATAAATCTACTGCTATTCAGTATTACACTTTTAGTATTGCACTTTTACTTTACACTAAAATAATATTATTATTAACAATAATAATACGGCGGGAAGACCTGCGCTTCCGACACAAGTTACAAGAGACAAGAGAAGAAACAAATGAGTAACTGAGTAACTGTTAATCGAGAATATCTCGTACATCAAAAGAATGTGTAAAAGTGTTCTTCCTCTGTCCGTTTTTCGCGCCGCGATTTTCCAAGTCAGTAACTCACTGCATCTCTGACGGCGCTTCGAAAATAAACAAGTTACGTCACAGGTCGTTCACCTTTTACATCCTCGCAACATTTTTTGCTAACTGTAGCTGTTGCCGAGCGACTGCTCGATCAGTGAATGATTTAAAATGGTAAGGCAATCACATAATGTTACACCCAACCGACCAACTGCCTACTCCAGTACGCAGACAACATTCATAACTGCTCAGTGGAAATCTCACAAGCTACACACAGTTCCACTTAAACACTTGCACCAATAATTCTGACAATCCTCAAACCAATCACTGTGGAACAACACGGATGAATCACAAATCGACACACACACAGTTTCCATAAGCGGTCGGCGACAAAATACATGTCGTCCGATGAGATGACCGACCGAAGGACCAACCAAGGTCATCCCCACTCAAGTTCTGTGTGTCGGCAACGGTCGGGCGGATCATGGCTGTATGGAGGTCACTGCAGTTCCATCCCGGCTCCCTTGATGTCCATTTGGAACTCGGAGACACAGCGATCCGGGCAAACTGGCTCGGGCCCAACCATGCTGAGGGAACACTTGCCCATTGGCCATCCGACATCTCTGCACAAGTGTTGTGTACATAGTTCCGCGTAGTCAGCGCGTACACAACTTTCCCACTACAGCGCGCCCCGCTAAGCACAACAGCGCACGCGCAGCGCTCGTCCGTCTCCGCACTACGAGATGACGCTGTCTTAGAGACGGACCAAATTCTGCATCCGCCGATCCAAGTATTAATATGTAACGCAGCCATTGAGATTGCTGCTAACGTAGAACCTTTTATCCTCGCGGATCACACTCGCGTGGTGATACCTGAACGCTCGAGGTATTATAACGAATGTTCAGACCTCCGATTAGTCAGTCTGCATTAGTCTGTAGTCAAGTTTCAGTCTGCGCCTAATAAGATTATCATATTCCTATACACAGCCATGAAGATAAATAAATAGACACTTTGTCAAGTATCAGAGATCTGTGAGAATAAGGTTAACGTACCAAGACCAAAGGAACTTCAGATTGTCAATTGTAAATCGCCTCCAGAATCAAGTTACGTAATATCTATGTTTTTATTATTTTAATAAATGTGTGTGAAAATTAATCAAGTTCTGCTTAAAGATGGTCACAGTCAATCTGCTACTCTAAGCGTGCAAGTGGCATTTCTATCGTCTGACCTAGCGGCAGAAGATAAACACGCCACAATAAGACCACGAGACATATTGCTGACACTCGCCTACTTCATTAAAGCGACAAGTCAAATAATCTGATGGTGTGTGTACCGAAGGTCTTACGGTACGCACACCAGAACAAGGAAGGAACCGGCCCACGTCCGGCTAGATGACCAACTGACGAGGCCCAAAAACGGTAAAAAGACCAAATACTCGTCGCCCGATGAGACCACGGACTGAACGACCAACCAACGGTCGTTCCCGCTCCGGTCTCCTTCCGTCGGACAGTGAATGTATGTGTGTCGCAAACGGTCGGCGAGTACTGGTTCTCCGGACCTCACTAGCGCTGCGTCCCAACTGAACTCACCGCACACCACGACCCGGAAATACTAGCGGTCGCTTCAAACATAATACGACAGTACTCTTATCGATACGCGCTGCTGCGGCCACTCACGGGCAGACAAGGCAGCAACTTAGTGACACCAGTAAATCGAATAAGGAACGAGGCGACAATTCCATAAAGACAAGCTGTAAAGCAAGAAACGGCATGAAAACGAGCCGCGCACGGCTCAAGTCAAACACCTCATTTATAACTGGACATCTCTGTTAGTACTGCTCACATATTCGTCCACCAGTTGTGTACCCGCTTATTTCATCGCCGCCTAACACACGACCATAAAGAGCAACGAAGGATCATCTCCGCGGAGTTGGGCTCTGAGCACTATGGGACTTAACATCTATGGTCGTCAGTCACCTAGAACTTAGAACTACTTAAACCTAACTAACCTAAGGGTAGCACACAACACCCAGTCATCACGAGGCAGAGAAAATCCCTGACCCCGCCTGGAATCGAACCCGGTTCAAAATGGTTCAAATGGCTCGGAGCACTATGGGACTTAACATCTATGGTCATCAGTCCCCTAGAACTTAGAACTACTTAAACCTAACTAACCTAAGGACAGCACACAACACCCAGCCATCACGAGGCAGAGAAAATCCCTGACCCCGCCGGGAATCGAACCCGGGAACCCGGGCGTGGGAAGCGAGAACGCTACCGCACGACCACGAGCTGCGGACTCTGCGGAGTTGCCTGGGCGTTACGATACTGATCGTGATAATGTTTGTCGAACATCGCCACAGGCAACGAAACTTGGCTTCATCGCTTCGAACTGAAAAAAAAAACGGCGAAGTAGCGCCATTAGATGCAGTCGAGCCACATCATCTCTCCTCCGAAGAAATAGTTCAAAGTCATATACTCAGCCAGTAAAGCCCTGGCGACGATTTCGAGGAACATGAAGTTTACTGTGCCCTCCCAGGGGACACCGCCTTATAGTAGGCACCCTCAGTGCCGGGCGGGAGGGTTTGCGTGCTTCGGTGAAGTCGAGAGCTATACCGGCCGTAGCATAGCTACTGGCAGGGTCTCCCAAGCCGGACTGGTCTCGACGGAGGAGCCAGACAAAGTGTGTCCCACAACAAAGGGCAGGGAGGGCTCTAGAGGCGTAGTGAAGCCAGATTACCTAGAGGAGTAAACCTCATACAAATCCTGGTCCTCCAAGTTGGGGGTTGGGCATGGGGCTAATAACCCCATGCTGTAAAAATAAAAAGAATATTACGGAAATTCAACAGAAGCCTCGGAAACTGGATGGAAAGCATGTACCACGACCCCGGCAAAGGCAACGGATAAAGGATCTAACAGCAGCATCGTGGAATGTGAGGACAATGCTTCAGCCTGGAAAAATGAAAGAAATAGCCAATGAAATTTTAAAATTCAAATATGATATTGTAGGGCTACAGGAAATAAGATGGCAGGGGAATGGGCAGATAGATAAACCTGAGTACTCATTGGTATATAGTGGACCAGAACAAAGAACAGACCAACTTGGAACAGGGCTTATAATAACTAAGGAAGTTAGGAAAAACCTTCTAGAATTTGAACCTATAAATGAAAGGATGTGCAGACTCAGACTAAAAGGTAAATTTAGGAATATATCAATAGTTAATGCACATGCACCAACAGAGGAAAAAGAGGTTATAATTAAAGAACAGTTCTACGAAGACTTGGAAAAAGTATGCTGTGCAGTACCTAAATATGACCTGATGCTAGTAATAGGAGATTTTAATGCAAAAATAGGGAGGAATGAACATCCGTATGGAGGTTCTGGAAAATATTCACTACATGAAGAAAACAATGAGAATGGAGACTTACTCTGCCAATTCGCAGCAAGGAATAATATGATTATTAAAAGTACCTGCTTTCCACATAAAAGGATCCATCTGGGTACTTGGAAGTCTGCAGCCAATCGAGTAGTCAATCAGATTGACCATATTTTAGTGATTGCACGCCACTCCACGTCAGTTACGGATGTACGGAGCTGCAGAGGACCAAACTGTGATTCAGACCACTTTTTGATAAAATCAGTATTGAGAGAAGCTGTCACTAACAAAGGGCAACAGAATGGGAAAGATGATGAAATGGAATACAGACAAACTGAACATCCCTGATGAAGTAAAAAAATACCAAGTAACACTAAGCAGAAAGTTGAGCAATGAAGAGAACACAGTAGTAGTAGAGGAAAGGTGTAACAGGTTTGAAAAAGCCATTAAGTATGCTGCAGAAGAAATAATAGGCATAAGAAGGAACAGAAGAACCAAGGAGTGGTTTGATGAAGATTGCAGGTCAGTAATAGAGGAAAAGAACAGGGCAAGAACAAAAGTGCTACGGAGAGAAACCAGAAATAATGTGGAACAATATAGAGAATTAAGGAGAAGAGCTAACAGACTGTGCAAGAGAAAGAAAAGAGAGTGGAATAAGAAGAAATTTCAAGAACTAGAAGAACTAAAGGAACAGAGTGAAATAAGAAAGTTCTATCATGCCATAGGCAAAATGAAGAATAGATTCCAACCAAAAACAACGGCCTGTTCCAGTAAAGATGGGGAAATGATAAGGGAGGAAGAACAGATAGTGGGAAGATGGGCAGAGTATGTCAAAGATACACTAAGCAGCAGCCTTAGAAGATGAAGAGACAGCTGCACAGGAGGGAAGAGTGGAGCTGTAAGTAGACAATGAAACCTATGAGGCAAGAAAGCCAACACTACAAGAGGTCTCCCAGGCTGTGCACAAGTCAAAAAACAATCGAGCCCCTGGGGAAGACAGCATAATTGCTGAATTAATAAAAACTGGTGGTGAGGCTGTAATAAAGGAACTGCACACACTAATATCAGATATATGGGAAACAGAAACTATGCCAGATAATTGGAAAATTGGAATAATAGTCCCCATTTATAAGAAAGGGGACAGAACAGCATGTGAAAACTATAGAGGTGTAACACTCCTAAGTACAGCTTATAAGATCTTCACAAGTATATTAATCTAAAGGATAAAGAAGTGTGCAGAAGGCATACTAGGGAATATCAGTGTGGCTTTCGACCAGGCAGAGGAACAGCTGATCAAATATTTGTGATAAGGCAAATGATGGAAAAGTTCTATGAATATGATACAGATCTGCATTTCTTATTCATCGATTTCAAACAAGCCTTTGACAGCATAAATCGGCAAGAACTATACAGAGTACTGAAAGAAGTTGGTATATGTGCTAAATTAATAAGACTAATCAGAATGACAATGACAGAGACAAGAGCAAAAGTAAAGGTCCTTTGCAGAACAAGTGATAGCTTTGACTTTAATAAAGGTGTGAAGCAAGGGGATAGTCTCTCCCCTGTCCTATTCAACATAGCCCTGCATAGTGCAGTAAATAAAATCAACAAAAGAGGCACCGTATTTATGAAAACTAGCCAGATACGTGCATACGCTGATGACATTGCTATAGTAGGAAGAAATACCAATACACTCCTAGAAACATACCGGGCAATGGAAACAGATGCCTTAAAAATTGGCCTCATAGTAAATGAAAACAAAACAAAATATATGGTAATGTCACAATCTGAGGCCAGAAGAACCCCTAAAAACCTAAACATCAATGGGAAATGCTTCAATGGAGTGTCCTCTTTTAACTACTTGGGAGCCCTAATAACGAATGATAACAGTATTGGAAAGGCTATAAGGGAAAGAATACAAGCAGGAAACAGAGCTTACTTTGCAAATATGCAGCTTTTCACAAATAGCCTTGTTATAAGAAAAACTAAACTGCTAATATATAATTCCCTAGTCCGCCCAGTTATCACATACGGCTCAGAGGTATGGACGTTGACAGAACACAATAAAAATGCTCTAAGAAACATTGAGCGGAAAATACTACGCAAAATCTATGGGCCAATAAGGGGGGAAGAAGGCTGGAGAATACGCTACAATGCCGAATTACAAGAGTTAATACAAGGCAGGGACATAGTAAAATTTGTGACATCACAGCGAATAAGATGGCTAGGACACTTGGAGAGAATGGCAGAGGACAGAATTCCAAAGAAAATGATGAAAGGTATGATCCATTCAGTTAGGCGAAAAGGGAGACCTAGAAGAAGATGGATCGATGAGGTAATAATAGATATCAGCAATATGGGAGTCCGGGGGTGGAAAAGAGCAGCAAATAACCGAGAAGTGTGGAGGAAGATTGTTGAAGAAGCCAAGGCTCACCAAGGGCTGTAGAGCTACTGAAGAAGAAGAAGAAGAAGAAGAAGAAGAAGAAGTTTACTGTGACACCCTCAGGAGACTGCAGAAACGAGTTCAGCGTGTTCGTTCGAATTGGTTCAAATGGCTCTAAGCACTATGGGACACCATCTGAGGTCATCAGTCACCTAGACTTAGAACTACTTAAACCTAACTAACCTAAAGACATCACACACATCCATGCCCGAGGCAGGATTCAAACCTGCGACCGTAGAAGGAGCGCGGTTCCGGACTGAAGAGCCTAGAACCGCCCAGCCACAACGGCCTGCTCAGTGTGTTCGTCACCACAAAATTTCAAAAGAAATTCTCATTATCCATGAGGAGCCCTCAGGCAAGTCTGTGCATCCAAGAGAAACTCACAAAACTCCACTGGACCGCTCTTTCTCGTCCACCCTACAGTCTGGATCTCACACCTTCATACTTCCATTTGTTTAGCCCAATGAAAGACGCACTCCATGGGAAGCAGTCCCCCCCCCCCCTTTAAGATGGCGTATGACCACCCCACTGAAAGGAGATTACGTTGAAAAAGTTAAAAGATAGAGGGATAATTTGGTGAATAGGAAAGCTGAACAAAACCAACCTGGTTTCAGAAAAGAATGTGTAGCGTTACCTATGAAACTCCCCCCATAAGTCTAGCTTATAACTCTAGCTGAATTCCGTAGCCATACTGTGCCTGCGAAAAACAGCCGCCGCTGTGAAACAGCCAAGGGGCGACGACGGAACACACCCTGCTGTACACTCGTATCGCCGGAGCTGCCAGAGTATCAGGAGTCGGCAAATTGCTGCTGGCCGTGCCGTTATTTATGACGGTCCGGTGCCAGCAGCTCAACGGCTTCCCAGTCGTTTATCAGAACGCAGTGCTCCTCGCGTGACGGTGGTCGTGCCTCAGTGGAACCGCTCATTCAGCAATACCTGTGAGCGAAGGTGGGGCGCTCCCACGAGCGCTTTATGGTTACGCAGCTCGACACCCGCTGAATAATGTATCCGGAGCGCGGCGGCAGCGAGACATCGTCGCTGGGCGGCTGATGGGTCCAAACCGTCACGTCGCGCATTGGCGGGGATTTGCAGTGGGCGGACCGCCGAATCGACGGATCGGCGCTCTGCAAATCTCACGGCTACTGTTGCCACAAATGGTCGGCGGCCATAGCGCGTTACCCATTTATGGTTATTTCGTCATCGATACGAGGACCTTCATGGACGTCTTTTATACTGTATCTCAGAACGCATTTTGGATGCAATCTGTCAATATTTTTTTGGTCTTACATTTTACTGACACCTCTTTCCTCTTTCTTTTTCATGGTTCCGTACCTCAGTCGTTAAAAAGGGAGCCCCTATAACGGTAGTTCGCTGCGTTCTGGTAATTATGCCCTGATCGTAACGTGAAATTTTATGAGGGGTAAAAACAAAAGGGACAGATTATGTTTCGATCACGAAACTATATTTAAAGAAGTTATTACTAATAATAATATTACGTAGGACTGTATGCTATTACTGATGTATTAAGTGGCCAATAATGCTATTTTTTCAAATACGAGAACTGACGTGAGCAAAAGTGTGTCGCAGATTACAGTCTATCAAATGAAAAATATGTCCTGGTACAAACCACCCACTACATACATACATTACACCAAGCGTCTATGACAGTAAAATTGAGACATATACGTCACATAAGTTTAAATATTTCATGAAAATTTCTTCTCCAACTTTTATTAATTCACGAAATAGTTCAAAAGTTGCTTCATATTCTGCCACATATAAACGAACGAATTGACAGAACAGTATAACAATAACTATGCAAAGACTACTGCGTTACTGTAGGGTCTACATGTTATTATTATTATTATTATTATTATTGTTATTATTATTATTACTATTATTTTGAGTAGTAGTACTAGTAGTAGTAGCTGTAATAGCAGTGATCAAACACAAAGAATTTACAACCTGAAGTCTTCCAATTCATGTCATTTCAGAAAGAAGGAGACCAGTGATCAAGTGGACTGCTGGTAACAGGTATATTGCACATATTTTAACTCTGTGGATTTTAAATGTGGGTGCAGTCTAGTGTATGAAGTGAGTTTTAGTATGGAGATGAGTGGTGCAGCAGAAGCGTTTTTTCTAACAAGACTCAATGTGGATAGTTATCTTTCTTTTCTGAGAAGGAGTTGTAGGTAGCACTCATGATGCACTGCGAATTGCTTCATGATTCCATAAAGAAAAAAATAAAAAGGTTGTTCAAAATATGCAGTAACCGTTGCCCCTTTGACTTATTAGTGCCTGGTTTAATAAAACATCTACGAAAGCGATATATCATTTATAATTCATCTTTTTAATAATAAAGGTATTTAAAGAAATTTCTTTTTTTCTTAAGTTATGGTGGCACTAATGTTGACGATGATGGAAGGGAGGCTGCACGTGGCTAGGAGTGGGCTGGGGCTGGGAGTGGGTTACGGGTTAAATTGGGTTGGGGATGTTAGCTAATATGTGGTTACAGTCAAGTGGAACGGTTCCAGAAAGGTATGGAAACACTACTGTAAAGGAATGAATTCTTGTCCTCTGTCAGTCTGCCCTCCTGCTCTGAGAAACAGGTAGAGGTGTCGAGTTGAAATTTATGTCACTTACTGAGATCTACGGTACATTGGTGACGTGGAAACTTCTCCTAATTCAATGCAGTAAAAAGGCACTGTCATTTATGCCACATAGTTTCACACTCAAAATTCATTAACGAATTATGTAGGATTCTTCCTGTTGATAGAACCAAGACCTGTGAAAAGAAGCAGGATTTCACTGTACAAGTAAAGTAAAAAATCCGAAAATAGAGAGTCTACATAATTGAATCGGGGAGTGGGAAAAGGGGTAATGTACCTGAAAGTAAAATTTTTCAGGAGATACAGTAAACTACCTTGCTAGCAAAAGGTTGCACCCATAGTGTCCTGCAGTTGCTATATAGCAGTTTGCCACGGGATGAAACAATATGCACAACTACAACATACTTTAGCCAGCTACTGTGGTCAGTAATTCTTCTCCACTGTACTAGACCTGACTCTGTTTCGAATATGACGGTGTTGATGAAGCAA
Organism: Schistocerca piceifrons; assembly: GCF_021461385.2. Classification (NCBI taxonomy): domain Eukaryota; kingdom Metazoa; phylum Arthropoda; class Insecta; order Orthoptera; family Acrididae; genus Schistocerca; species Schistocerca piceifrons. The sequence goes on from NC_060144.1 coordinate 244,710,647, forward strand.
CTAGCGTTCTGTCTGCAACGGAAAGGTTGTTTTACGTAAGAATAGATTATTCACAGTGATTAGAGTAATAAAGGAATGTGTTATAAGCAAACCGGTCTTTTAATTAAGTATCCAAAGGACAATCACAATGAAAATACAGCAAACAAACAACGGTGGGTAAGTTACAACTCCTCCGTCCTTCACCGTACACTGGCAGATACTGCTATAAAATGGTTTCTGCTTGTCAGCTATGTATTGTAGAATTTTTTTTCATCCTCTAGTTTCTTCTTTTTTATTGCAATACTTCCACTGTAAGTTTATTTAACTGTTCATGGCCCCTACTGTAGAGGAACAAGAGCACTTGCTATACCAAACAATACATACAAATATAAAGATCAATTAGCTCCCGTAGACGTAATTAAAAAAAGGGAACATGGCGCCTTTTCCAACTCACCGATTCAATTCTATCATGTAAAATAATTATTTCCTTATCGTTTGTTGTCCGTCAGTTTGTCTGTCTGCCTGTCTGTTAAGATCCTTTTTTCTCAGGAACCGGAGGGGTGTCGAGTTGAAATTTATGGCAAATATTAAAGCAAACGGTCTCTTGGCGGTGTAAATAATTTTAGCTTCTAAGGCAATGAAAACAAAAGATATAGCTATAAGATTGCAGGGGTTCTCACCAAATTACAGCTTTTTAACTCGCCAACATAAAAACAGCGCAATGGATAACGCATCTTGCCAACATCAAAAAGTGAAGTAAGTTTATACACAACAATGTTAAATATTCTCTCTCTGAAAGAACATTAATCCTAAGCACAATAATAATGAAAGTTAGGAAGTTTCTCTACATTAATCCTAAGTACAATAATATGAAAGTTTAATTGGACGTTTCTTTACAAAATTGCTCCTACGTATACATTATGGTGTTGGTCAGTACTACGAGAATCGTCTGATTCCGGTTCAAAATTTGGTACTATTTAGGATAACAATCAAGTCTACGGTGGATGGTTAGTCAAGTGACAAATTTGAGAGCAAGATTACCCAAGGCCGCTCGAGTTTACAGTGGACGCAAGCTGGTGAACCAACAAAGCTTACGCCTCTGTATGCAGTATTTACCTTAAGCTGCGACTTGCTGCTGTCTGCAAGACCGCTCTCTCCCACTGAAATTCCTATAAAACTAATCTGGCCTTTGCTGAACGTTCCAGCAAAATCTTTCCCTATGTTTCTCGTTTTGCGAAAAAAACATGTACTCAGCCCTAGTCTTATTATGTGGCGATATACATGCGCATGGTTGGAGCAGAGTGCATATTACAGAGCCCTCTCAGTTCGCACAAGAACAGTTAACTAATTTGGCTGGTTCGTTTGTCCACAGTTGGAGCTAAACGTTGCTACAGCTATTTTTAGCTGGAGTGCAACTGTTGTGAACACAGTGTCCACGCCAATTTCTTCTCTGCGTCGTACGGAGCGTTAAGCACTCTGTTCTGCACTTGACGCCAGTTCAGAGAAGAGTCTCCTTAAAATTCTCTATTGTCCTACTCGTGGCAGAACTACCTCCCTCCAATTGAGTTCCTTTTTCACGTCACGGCTTTTTCCGACCAATAGGAGCGTTCCTCTCATTTTGTAGAAACACCCTCTACCAATCGCAACGTCCCTTCTATCAAACTGGATCCAAACTTCAGTAGTTTTCTCCATCCTAGTGAGTTTCTGCCAATCGGAGGTTTTGTGCGAGTTCTAGACGCCTAAAGTACATTGACCTTACCATGTGTCGCATTTGGTGGACGAAAATGCGTCACTTGCTTTTGTTCGTATCATGTTGGAATTTCGAAACGCAGTTTTCTAAAGCTTCTTCTCTGCCCTTCTACCAATGCCCTCGCTACAGGCGGCCCTCCAGCTTCAATCACCTAGCCCCGGGTCGCTGTCCTCTTTCCTGCCAACCCCTCAAGTGATTTGCGGCGTAATCCCACATCGCGGTTCGCTACGCTGTTGTGGTGCTGGCTTTTCAAAATTAAAAGTAACTTGACTCGCGTTCCCTGTTGTACCATCCGCTCAAAGACATGCATTGTATAGGAATGGTGTGTTAATTACCGTCAAACGGTCAATTGACTGCCTTCCCTTTTTGCATTACATATTGATCGGCAAATGTTATCATAACTGTCGATTTACGTTAGGTGTCATCTTCACATTCTCATTGCAATTTGTAAGGATTTCATGTAAGGCGCGATTCTGATCATTTATTCAATTTTTTTTTGACAAACGGCTTCAGCCAGTATAGGCCAAAGTCATATTTATAAACGAATGTAAACATATTAAAGTTAGCTTTTAATACATTATTAAACACAATATGTACAAGGCATTAATTAGTTAATTAAAGTTATCTTCATTATCATAGTGAGATCCTGACAGCGTTCTTTATTAACTTTCCCTTATGTGGCATGTGCAGTGTGGGCTAAATAAAAGTGGCCTGGACAAGTGAATACTGTAGGAAGTGAAAGTATGCATATAACCATACCCTGTGATGCACACACGCCACACGTACACTGCCACATGATTCTCACCGGTTCATAGCGTAGTGTGGGATGTGTCAGTGTGAGTGTAGCAATGCAAAGGAGATGATAGTACTTGCATTGGAACAGCCGTTTTTCATTGAGGAAAGTTGTATGATAACATAGTCGTGGAAACGACGTGGACAGTTGTTTGCTGAGAACTTTAATTGTGTCTAGGTGCCGGCAAAGAGCTCCATGCAACGCTTAGTCCGAAAATGGCGTAAGACAGAATTTGTTTGAGAAAGTCATAATGTGCCCGCGACCCAGAAAATGTGGCTGCAGTTCAGAAGAAAATGCTTCAGAGTCCTACCAAATCATTTCGATGCCTGTCGCAAGAGATCTGCATATCACGTCGATCATGAAGAAGCGTACTCCAACTGGATATGCACACGCATTCTTCCTGAGTGTCTGTTGTTCATGCATTAAATCCAAAAGAAGACCATCAGTCCCTCCAGTTTTGTGAGTGGCTCTTCACTGAGATAACAATGAATGTCTTGCACATGAATCTGTTATTTGTGTCTGATGAAGCCTGATTCCACCTGAGTGGTTATGTCAACTCACAGAATCACAGAGCATGGGCAGCAGAAAATCCTTATAACTTCTCCCATTACATGATCAGAAGATTGGGGTTGGGCGTGCAGCACATGCCGACTTCGGTGCGTTACATTGCCAACATTTTGGAACCATTGGCAGGATTAACGGAAGAGGAAAAGACCTAGAGTTATTTCCAACAGGAAGGAGCAGTTTCACTTACAGCGGACGCACCTTGGAGCATATTTCCACAATCTACAATCCTGACAGAGTTGTTATCAGAAGTCAGTCTGGTTGTGGCCCTAGCTGGCCATCAGGGATACCTGATTTGTCAACGTACAGTTACTTTCTGTGGAGAGCCCACGGGTGTAACCCTCACGAACTGCAGCAGAACATTTCGGAAGAGACTGCAACAGTTCTAGCAGTCCAGCTTCTATCCGTCTTCAGCAACTTGCTGACCAGGGCCCAAAAGTGTCAAGAGATGAAGTTGGTCACTTTCAACATCTGCTACAGTCAGGTTAGTACAATATTGCCTTTTTCCTCTTCTGTTTTTCTGTGCACCCTGAAACACTGTTCTCTGGGCCACTTTTATTTGTCCCACCATGAATTGCAAAGTCATCAGCATTTGCTAAACAGACAATGGTCGGTGGGGTTGTGATAGCCCTTATGTCGAGCATATTCGGTGCTGTACCGGTACGCCAGAGGCTGCGACACTCGACTACAGGTGGAAGTTGGCTTCCTTCTCTTGTCATAGCTGGGATGTTGAGAATTATGTGATCTATGTGTCCAGCTTTTTGTCGCCTGTCCTTCCGGAGCCTGGTGCTTTGCGGTGTTGGTATCAGGTTGTGCTTCCATCTGCTTTTCAGTGAAGAAGGTTGTGTCTGTCAAGATTTAGACTGTTCTGTATTTGCGAATGTTTTGAGACTCATACGATTCTTTTAAGGCAGGCTGATTCGAATCCCTTTAATCGTTTGACAGTTGAGCATGTGAGGGTCTCCATGCAAGACGTAAGCCATATGACGCAAAGGGCACAAACTTTATGTTGAAAATTCTCAGGGACATCTACCTGAAAAAGTGCGGGAGATACGGGGAGATTTCAGTTAGATTACCTCATGGACAGACAGAGATTTCTAAATAAGGTATTGGATTGTAAGGCGTACCCAGGGGCACATACAGACTGAGATCAACATTTAGTTATGCTGAAGAGTAGGCTGAAGTTTAAGAGAACTTAAGAGAAGTCGCACAATCGATTATCACTTGCTTAAAGCCCCGCAACGGTGCGAACGTGCTTTTGCGATCATTAATTTGAGCACCAGCAAGGCATAAAAAAAACAGTATCGAAGGTATCCTTGAGGCCGGAAATGTCGTCGACATTTAGTATTAAAACCATGCATCACCAGCGAAAGCGCGGAACGGAAGTTGTTCCCCAATATAATCCAGCCGTCTAGTTGTAAGGTGAAGCGGCGAAGCCACGATGATAAGAACAAAAAAATAAGGGGCTTTCCTCGGGTAGACACATCAGATCGCAATCCGGGTGGTAAGGTGGCCTTTCACAATCACTGAGGCTTGGATACCAGTGGCAGGACTGGCTAAGTGTGATTAACATGGAAATCGAGAAAAAACAAGGTCCCGAGACATTAGTGGACGCACTATCTGAAACTACATCTCCACATTAGATAACGTAAGTCAGGTTCACAACCTTGGTGAACGTCAATAACTTTCAGAATTAGATTTTCACTCTGCAGCGGAGTGTGCGCTATTATGAGACTTCCTGTCAGAATAAAACTGTGTGCCGAACCAAGACTCGAACTCGGGACCTTTAATTTCCGCGGGCTAGTGCTCTACCATCTTTTCTTTTTATCTCATTTTGTTTTACATTGTTCCTTGAAGTTTTTCGGGGTGGACGTTCGATGACAACCATTTAGGTTCTCGTTGATGTATTCACTCATTTTTTAGTTACAGAGGGTAGCTAACCTTCTGCCCGAACACGCTGAGCTACCGTGCCGGCGACCACCTGGGCTACCCAAGCACGACTAACGACTCGTTCTCACAGCTTCAGTTTGTCGAGCAACTTAGAGAGGTAGTTGTTTACACATCCAGCGACAGTTTTACAGTCGAACTTCAGGAGAGTAATAGGTCGAAGTGAGTCAACGTCAGATCGACGGTGGACTTCTGGATGAGGATTATTTTACCTTGCGTGAAAGCAGTGGGAAGGAAGGCACGCCGTAACAATTCATTAACCATAGACTTTATAGTTTCACTTATCGACTTTATTGTGTCACTTATAAGAGGCCGGAAATGAAAACAAATTTTTTTAGAAATGTTATCCAATCCAGGTGACTTCCATTGCTGCGTGCTGGTAGCAACATCATCAATATCGCTCTTATGAAGATCACTTACAATAATCTCACTTTATCCAGGAGCGCCGATAAAATCGAGCGAAGTCGTAAGTAAAGTTTTCAACCGGAACGTGTGCATCCTACAGTACAGTAAAGTAGTCAAAAATTAAATGGAAAATGTCACCTTGGAATGGTGACAATCGACCATCAGCATTAGCAAGGGATGCAATGCAAGTCCGTTTCCTGCACGCCCGAGTGCTGGTAAGATTGTATAGAGAAGTCAGTTGATCTTGTAAAAAAAACAAAGGTCTGAAGGCACCAAAACGCTCACGAGCTTTACGAATCTGTGGGTTATCATGCAGCACGAGAGCCACAGGCCCAGACATCCTGAATGATGACAGAAAGGGAATGGTGTTGTCATTACCAGCTGCTGCACGTAAGTGTATCGGACAAGAATAGGATACTGACAAATCAGCAAACGTTTGCGTCACGTAGGTGCAAGGAGCGCTCCATCTCACGGAACTCTTTACTAAAACTAAAATCTGGAGAGTGATTCACTGGCGGGACAATACATTTAAAATCGCCACCCAACAGGATGTATGTCGGGTATTTATGAATGAGGCAAATGTTTCCTCTCTGCAGAAACGCGAACGCTCCGTAGAACGACCAGAGCCACAAAATTTCGTAATATCGTAATGGAATTATTTCGCTATAAAAGAAGGAGTTGACCTTGTAAGGTTCGGAAAAAAAACTCCTCCCGAACAGGCCATGAGAGCCCCACGTTACCGACCAGCCGCCGTGTCATCCTCAACCACAGGCTTCACTGGATGCGGATATGGAGGGGCACGTGGTGAGCACACGGCTCTCCCAGCCGTATGTCAGTTTCCGAGACCGGATCCGCTACTTCTCAATCAAGTAGCTCCTCAGTTTGCCTCACAAGGGCTGAGTGCACCCGGCTTGCCATAAGCGCTCGGCAGACCGGATGGTCACCCATCCAAATGCTAGCCCAGCCCGAAAGCGCTTAAATTCGGTGATCTGACTGGAGCCTGTGTAACCACTGTGTCAAGGCCGTTGGCTGTAAAGTTCGGAAGCTACATTAAAAAGCACAAAAACTCAGGAACTGAAAATGGTCAAATAATACTTTATGTAAAAAAAAAATAAGAAGTCTGCTCAAGAGTATATAAACTGTTGCAAAGCTGCCATCGAGATTTCAGAATCTGTTTTGTTAATATTCGAAGTGAGGAAAGTATATGATTGCGCAGGCAATTGATCCAGAACAAAAACTATAAAATTACATGACCATCATCTGACGGAGGTATGTAGCAGCATCCATTGCAGATCACCGGACGAAACGGAGGGAGGAGAGATGTGAACATCTCCCCATCGTCCAAATGTTTTTCTTCTTCCGTGAGGCCACTCGCCCGAGCTGGATACTTTGTTCATTGTTGCTCCTCGGAATTGCCTTCATGCGGTTGTGTGAGGGGCTCATACAGAAAGTTCTTTTCGGATTTAGAGGGAGGCACCCATACACCCCACACTTAGATGGACAAGGTTTACGTAAGTATATTTGTTTGGTAACGAAGGGGCTCTCCTCACTTTGCGAATCAATCAGGTTATGATCTCCAAGAGGTTGTAACACGGAGATCGAGAGAGAAGACTCAGAACTAGTTTGGGAAACTAACAAAACCGGAGAGATATCCGACAGAGCCGGGGGAAACGAATGGGGTTGTGAAACAGATTTTTTAACAGGCGGCGACGATGGGGAGGCCTCGATGACGGAGAATCGCCTCGTGAATTATCAGAAACCACCTTGTATGGTGCAGAAGCACCCTTCGTGTCCTCCTCAGCAAACTTAGGCTGTAGACGAGGGTCCTTCAATGGAGGAATATCCGAAGGGGAAGCCAAGGGGAAAGGCACTGTCATGCGTTCTGTGACACTGGTTTGATCATCGGGGTCCGACATTGTTTAAGTAACAGGGTTAATGTCCCTACGCGTGGCCGGCGAGGGAAAATCACGAGTGTTATCCCTCAAAGTTCTACTTTGACCCTCAATAGCCGGGATTGGCTCAGCTGCTGAATCCTACGGGAGAATATCCGCTAATATCAGTTTTTTACGTCTTTCGTATGCGAATTTTAATACCAAAATACGACGTGGAGAATTAATTCGAAAGTGGTCGCTCTGACTGCAAATACAGCACGTTTCTTCCTGGCCGGTATAAGTGATAAAATCCGATAACCACATATAAGCAAATGAGAAGGAATATTCTTTCCAATCACCTTTTCTACTGGCCGAACACCACCAATACCTGTAAGCGGTGCTGAGCAGACCAGTATTCTCTTCGAATATGTCGTAGATAAGGAAGCGGGTTGAACCTTAGGAAAGTGATCGATAATAAAATTAAAACCAGCCGACCAGTTGCAATGGATACAGAAATTCTTTAGCTAGGTTTCTTATCCATTGCAACTGGTTGGTTGGTTATAACGTTATTTCGTGGAACCGTTGCTGTTGTGCAGCTGCGTTCAAAATATTAAAGTGATCTATCTCGGGCAGAAGATTAAAAATCTGAAAATTAGTATCGACCACTTTTGCAGTCGCTGAAGGAACCATGGTAGTGGAACCATGAAGATAAAGGGGACATGGGAACTCTTACTGTCACCTTGTGTGGTTGAAGAAATATAAAGAAAAATACGTAGTATTCCAAATCAAACTACGCAGTATGCACTTGATTTATAGTGACTTTAAACATCTCCACCAACCACTCGTTTATTTCAAAGAGCCGGGCTGCACAACCAGCAGGGATTTATCACAACTGAAGCGTGCTGGATCCCAACGGCCTCATATCACTAGCAGTCGAAATGACAGGCATCTTATCCACATGGCTGTAAAGGATCGTGCAGCCACGTCTCTATCCCTGAGTCAACAGATGGGGACGTTTGCAAGACAAAAACCATCTGCACGAACGGTTCGACGACGTTTGCAGCAGCATGGACTATCAGCTCGGAGACACTGGCTGCGGTTACCCTTGACGCTGCATCACAGACAGGAGCGCCTGCGATGGTGTACTCAAAGACGAACCTGCGTGCACGAATGGCAAATTCTCCTATTTTTTGGGTGAATCCAGGATCTGTTTACAATATCATGATGGTCGCATCCTCGTTTGACGACATCGTGGTGAACGCACATTGGAAGCGTGTATTCGTCATCGCCATACTGGGGTATCACCCGGCGTGATGGTATGAGGTGCCATTGGTTACACGTCTCCGTCACCTTTTGTTCGAATTGACGGCACTTTGAACAGTGGACGTTACATTTCGGATGTGTTACGATCCATGGCTCTACCCTTCATTCGATCCCAGCGAAACCCTACATTTCAGCAGGATAATGCACGACCGCATGTTGCAGGTCCTGTACGGGCGATTATGGATACAGAAATTGTTCGACTGCTGCCCTGGCCAGCACATTCTCCAGATCTCTCACCAAATGGATGCGTCTGGTCAATGGTGGCCGAACAACTGTCTCGTCACAATACGCCAGTCACTACTCTTAATGAACTGTGATATCGTGTTGAAAGTGCATGGGCAGCTGTACCTGATCATTCAATCCAAGCTCTGTTTGACTCAATGCCTAGGCGTATCAAGGCCGTTATTACGGCCAGAGGTGGTTATTCTGGGTACTGATTTCTCAGGATCTATGCACCCAAATTGCGTGAAAATGTAATCACATGTCAGTTCCTGTATAATATATTTGTCCAATGAATACCCGTTTATCATCTGCATTTCTTCTTAGTACAGCAATTTTAATGGTCAGTAGTGTACATTGGGCGAGGAGACCATCGTAATAAAATAAGAGATATCAGCTGCAATGGAGACAATTACATGTCAATATTCCATGCGCTGTTAAAGACTGGAACGGTAGCGAAGTAGTCTGTAGGTGGTTTGAAGAACCCTCTGCCAGGCATTTAAGTGTGAACTGCTGAGTAGTGAAGTAGATGATGATGTACGAGTAGAAATGACGTGTTTGACAGTAGTGCAGCAGAAGAAGTGATCATAGCTGTTAAGGAATCCGCTGTAGAGCTCTTGTTTTCTGAAAATTTATCGCCGAGCGGCTCTAGGCGCTGAAGTCCGGAACCGCGCTGTTGCTGCGGTCGCAAGTTCGAATTCTGCCTCGGGCATGGATGTGTGTGGCATCCTTAGGTTAGTTAGGTTTAAGTAGTTCTACGTCTAGTGGACTGATGACCTCAGATGTTAAGTCCCACAGTGGTTAGAACCCTTTGAACCATTTTGGAAATTTTTCGCTTCTGTCATCGTGTTCTTCCAACTGTATGCGTTTACACCATTAATTATGATAAATCCGGTATATGGCCCTATCTTTTGCCTGTACTGACATAAAAGCTTAAGTATTTACACCCGCAAGGGGACATAGACATTAGTATTTGACATGACGTTCCGATCTTATACCTCTATCCGTTCCTGAGTTATATTGGTCCTAACAGTTGTACAAACAGAGAGAGGGAGAACATAGTGGTTTTAAGGTTTCCATATACACCGATTTAAGTATGCCACCCTAAAATGTAAATAAACAGAATTTACGACATAATTATGACAAAACTGTCGTTGTATGGTTGTGTCGTTGTGGGTTCGATGACTTCATAGAGGGCAATGGTTTTCGTAGTGCTATACTTGGTTACCCCACTGTAAATTTGCAGGGAAGAATGGAGTTTTTGTTCTGTTGGTAGTGTGGACACACAGGTGTCTTCAGTCCTATTTGCATACAGAGCACGACGTGTGGTACACACCAGCCCCTGCGAAAACGAGGCAGCTTTAGGTACATCATCAACCTGTGTCTGACTGCCACAAGAGTGGCCAGATTAATTGCTAATATTTCTGTAGATGCTGGAAATTGTTTTGTAGATGTTAAAAGATGTTATGGTCGAGCAAATTATGATCATTTAGCGTTAGTTCTGGTTTGATTTCAGACTGTCAAACATTTCAGATTCCTGGAGTAAGTTCATGAGGCTAACCTCGCGTTAATAAAATTTTAGTGGAGTGCTAGCCGTTTAGTTTTTTTGTACCTGTGTTAGCTCCTTTTAAGGTATATGATAATCTCGCCTTGTCTGTCCAGTATTATAGAAAATAAAAATTATGATCTAGACTGTGTCATTCAGACAGAATTTTTGCCACATTCTTTGAGCCAGCAAAAGTCTATCAATGACCACGCAAAACCTCTTTGTTTATACGACACATATAAGCCACAACGTTTAAACTACTTCTGTGTGATCACACCGAAGCACCTTTGAGCACCATTACAAGAAGTTCCAAACAAAAAGAGTAGTGTGGGCAAGCAGATTCTCAATTTTTCAGTGTAGAAAACTGACACTACTAAATTCAAAGTCTGCTTGGATTATTTGTTCTGGAGTTACCGAAAGCTAAGCCCGGTTTCTCTGTAGAAAGATTCACCATTGTAAAAATGAATTCAGCATGATATACAGAGATGAGAATATGATCATGGATACCCGAGCGGTCTAGGGCGCAGCAGTCATGGACTGTGCGGCTGATCGCGGCGGAGGTTCGAGTCCTCCCTCGGGCACGGGTGTGTGTGTTTGTCCTTAGGATAAGTTAGGTTAAGTTGTGTGTAAGCTTAGGGACTGATGACCTCAGCGGTTAAGTCCCATAAGACTTCACACACATTTGAACATTTTTTGTTCTGTACGACGTAAATGTTTTTCTGATGTACCCTGGGAGAGTATTCCTCTAACCACTGTATGCCTTATGGATAGGAAGATGAAATCTGTATATAATTTTCTCTTAATAATTTACGAACGTGACTGAAAGTTCATATGAAATTCTCCAAACGTTCAATCTAGACGTAAGTAAATCCCTTTCTACTCTTTGTGTGGAGATTGCTGCAGACGGATTATCTGCAGTTCTGAAGTTTCTATACATGTCTTCTGATATAAACTCAACCACCACAGTGGGACAATTCCTCTATCTACTTGTAAATATTTTGTGAACATGGTTGTCAAATCCGTCTGCATTGACTCTCTCAGTACCAGGCGACGGTCTTCAGGCATCAGAGGCGTAGTTAATGTCTTCTCGTTACAGTTACTCCGCGTAATACACTTCAAAGATCCTGTAGAAACTATTTGTCACCAAAACGCCTTTACTTGAATAAATGGCATTAGCGCTGCTAACAGTTTTCGCTCATCTTGATCTAGCTGACGGAGCATTGAGCATTTCCTGGAAAGGTTTTGTTCGTTGTATGAGAGATTCAGTAAAATGGCATGTGACTTGAGCCTGCCGTCGGGTAGACGGCTCGCCGGGTGCAAGTCTTTCCATTTGACGCCACTTCGGTGACTTGAGCGTCGATGGCGATGAAATGATGATGATTAGGACGACACAACACGTAGTCCCGGAGCGGAGAAAATCTCCAACCCAGCAGGGAATCTAATCCGGGCCCTTAGGATTGGCACTCTGTCGCGCTAACCACACAGCTACTGGGGTGAACAGAGATTGAGTGACACAAAAAAAGAATTATTTTGAATAAAGTATATACAGATTTAACACCAGTCCAAAACGTACTTTAGTATGTTGTAGCCCTCTGAAATAGCGACTTTAGTGCTTTTCACATCTTTGGGACAACATAAATTTTGCCATTCAGTAATTCTTATCGGCTTGTGCGAAACGTAATTTTACTCGAAGAAACTCATAATAAGGGCCAGTGTGGTAGGACTAATGTATTATGCACACTAACCTATCCTCACTATTGTGAGTACCGAGAGACATCTCTTGCGATCCATATTTTTCCACATAACTTGTCGCGAGCAACTCCTGCATTTCATAATCATCACACAAGCCACAAACGTGGAATACCAGTCGAGCTGAAATATTAATTTACACATAACGTCCCACGCTAAGAATATTACGGAACAAGAGTGGCACATCGTTAGAAAATAGTATATGATATGTGTTTCCTGCAGACACAGTTCAACTGCCGTATTGATAACAGGTGCATCACAGTGGGCGTATGAAACGGCGCAGTGAATCAAATGTACTCCAGAGCTGAAGTATGCGGGATAGTGCGTTTCTTGAGGCTAAAACATCCAAACTGCGCACAACTTCACCGCAGGAATTCTGACTGTATACTGACCAGTAGCTATGCGGCCTCCAACCGTAGTGAAATAGTGCCAAAAATTTTACCAATACTCCACAGATTTGGCTGGTATCAATCAGGAAGTTGGGCAACCGCCATCTATCAAAGCGACTATTTCCATTCAATCGAGGACCTGATTCGCAGCAGTCACAGAGTTTTTCGCTATGAGAACATCTCCGTGGCCAACTGAACGATCGGTAAACCATTGCGACTATTGTTTGCAGAGAGCTGGTGACTCGGCTGAAAAACAGTGTCACGTATCTGTGTCACGTTGAACTGTTGTACAGTGTGGAATAATACTTGGCCTTCCGTTATAATGCGTAACTGACATTTTGAAATCCCCTAGTGCCTATAACACAGTTTGTCCTCAACAAGTCCAGTCGCGCTAATGTCATCACGTAGTCCACATTCTGTCGTGTCGTTTCCGTTTTCCTCCATCTTTGGCATTTTTCCCTGAGGATAGAACAGGAAATTGTAGAAAACGTGGAAAACAACGGAAAACAATGCCGCATAATGCAAGTGCGCGTGGGCGCTGCAGTGAGAAGAGAGGTGTTGGATACCAGGGTTAACGAAGAGCTGGGATGTAGATTGAAAGAGGACGATGAAAATGGAAGAGAAGATGCGATGAAGAGGAGAGAGAGGAGCGAGACACACAGACTTTGCGCGCAGTCCTCCCATCAACATAATTTTCACCGTAGAATTATTCAGCCGAGCATTTAGCGCTCGGCGCGGCCGCAAAACGAACAGCGCCACCAGAGGAGCGCTTGTCTACTTACCGGTGGAATACAGCCATTGTGGATGCAAATTAATTCCGGCGCAATAATGTTATTCTTTGGGAAATGTTTCACCGACTCCAGCGTGGTGCAGGGCTAGGGCGTCGATCACCGTCCACTGCCCACCTCACTGACGTTTCTCGCTTTTGTGGTGCGTAGTCGCAGGAAAGGCTGAACGTGGTCAAGATGGATAAGGACTCATTAGAACACTACACGCACAGAGCCTTACAACTGGTACTATGCTGCTACAGTTTCTGTAACATATCTACGAGCCAGTCATCGGCTGCTGAATAGGGATGGCGGTTATCGCTAAAGCAACTGGTTTTCGGTTGTATCGTTTTCTTTTCTTTTAAAAATACCAGTTTAACTTGGCTTAAAACATCTCCAGATAAACGATATTCGGCGTTTTATACTTATTATTTCTCGTAATAAACGTAGAAATCGAACCAAGGTATAATAATTTTGACTTTCCGAGCTTGATGACAGACAGAAACAATATTTTAACTTATCAAGGAAAATAAAAGAACACGTAGTCCGTCCATCATTCGCTGCTCTTTTGAAAAGTGACAAATGAGTGACTACTACAAAAGATTACCGGTATTCTCCAATGGATTCTAATTTTTTGAAACTCTGCTCAAAAATCACATTCCAATCGAGAACAATACCACTGTTTGGGCACAACGAATAGTTATTGACAAAAGGTAATATCTGAGTATAAAATAAACCAATTTTTTGGGTTCATATCTCCATTTTTAAGGACTACTGCCAGGTAAAAGCATAATATGCAGACACAGCCAGCAGATCAGCAACTTCCTGTTTTTATTGCGAATTTCTCGTGGTCGTCCCGTTTTTAATCTTTAAGGGAAATGGAACATTTTACTATATTGTACCGCACTTCGTTAAATACTTCTAGATCAGAGATGATGCCATTCTGTAATACGGCTGACGTCTGATAACGACAGCGAGAAACTAACGTGTAGACCAGATGGGCCAACTCGTGCACACTGCTTGTACACGCATACCACCTGCAAGGCCACGCCACGTAGTAACAGGTACATTACTGCCTGAGCAATGTTGTACCAGTTTATCTGCCAAGTGTCTCTCGCTCGTTTCTGTCGCCATTGTTATTAAAGTAGCACTGAAAGTTTTTCTCATTTTTTACAATAACGCATTTCGAAGCAGTGAAATTGTACAAATGAAAATTACTCGTTTTTTTAAATGGTTTATTTAAAAAACTAAAAATTTTAGCACTACCTCTATGGCTAATTGATGTTTCGGTTTTTTATCCGGTTGTTAGTAAAAAACGGAAACACATTTTATAGCCGAGACCGCACAAATACCGAAAAATGTCAGTTATTCAGAACTAAAATACCGGTATCGATATTAAGCGGTCGGTTTTTCCGATCCCTACTGCTGAACTTTCGAGTGCTTTCGATAGATATCACTGCTACATACATCTTTGCACATTTCAACCCAGCAATAGATGCTTTCGTGACACACGAGACTGCCAAATTTAAGAGTGCGCAGTCTCGACTTCAGCGTGTGATCCCCATTTAGTGGATTTATGCCTAGTGAACCGCAATACTGACAGCAACAGCGATCTAAGTACTTCGATGTAGGCATAGCAATGCTTATCGTACTGTAGTACGTGAAGCCTGACTACTGTCTCTCTCAATTTGAGGCACACAGCTTCGATGTGTCAACCTTCTGGCCCAGTGCTGGAGACGCATTTACGAAACTGGATATTACCAGACCTCGGTCAGAACTTGCTGTAGTCTGAAGCGCCGTGCTAGTAACGGACCAATGGCTGATACATGAAAAACGCTCAAACGCTCGCAGATATCTACTGCATTTGCGGCACCGTGTGCGGAGCACCGAAGAAAATGTTATGTGCTTCCCTTTATGGACGATTTAATGATGTGAAAAAAGGGTCAAATCCAATCATCTTACCAGGCGGTGTGGACGTCAAGACTGGCGTTGACACAGACAGACAGTTTATTGCAGATTGGCCGGATTAATGTACGTTTTAAAAATTCTCTTAGCGCTTATGGAGCTTCGATGCGTCAACCTTCTGGCCCAGTGCTGGAGACGCATTTACGAAACTGGATATTACCAGACCTCGGTCAGAACTTGCTGTAGTCTGAAGCGCCGTGCTAGTAACGGACCAATGGCTGATACATGAAAAACGCTCAAACGCTCGCAGATATCTACTGCATTTGCGGCACCGTGTGCGGAGCACCGAAGAAAATGTTATGTGCTTCCCTTTATGGACGATTTAATGATGTGAAAAAAGGGTCAAATCCAATCATCTTACCAGGCGGTGTGGACGTCAAGACTGGCGTTGACACAGACAGACAGTTTATTGCAGATTGGCCGGATTAATGTACGTTTTAAAAATTCTCTTAGCGCTTATGGAGCTTCGATGCGTCAACCTTCTGGCCCAGTGCTGGAGACGCATTTACGAAACTGGATATTACCAGACCTCGGTCAGAACTTGCTGTAGTCTGAAGCGCCGTGCTAGTAACGGACCAATGGCTGATACATGAAAAACGCTCAAACGCTCGCAGATATCTACTGCATTTGCGGCACCGTGTGCGGAGCACCGAAGAAAATGTTATGTGCTTCCCTTTATGGACGATTTAATGATGTGAAAAAAGGGTCAAATCCAATCATCTTACCAGGCGGTGTGGACGTCAAGACTGGCGTTGACACAGACTGACAGTTTATTGCAGATTGGCCGGATTAATGTACGTTTTAAAAATTCTCTTAGCGCTTATGGAGCACATGATTTTTTTTCTCTTGTGGACTTTCTTTTAAATCCTGCCTGCAACAAAACTGTGTAAATTTTATTGTTATTTGAAAAGAGCACCAAAGATCCCGAGCCAAGTAAAGTATATTGAGCTTTTTTTGGTAAATTGGTTATTAAGTGTTTCTTGAAACTATAGTGGTGACGCCGTAGTCAAAGTACACAAAATTTTCTTTAAAAAAATGAGAGGGTTACATTACCGGATTCAAAGAATTACGTTGTCATTTCAAAGTGTAATACATCAGTTGGAAATTTTTAGTGGGAATTGTGACCATACATTTGGCAAAAGCTACGAAAAATAATGAGACCAAGGAACAGAGGCAATGGTGGCACAATCAAGTCACTATAAGTTATGCCAATGCTTGCCCAGAGGTTCATGGACATGGGCTTGAACATGGGCATAACTTGCAGTGCCTTGATTGTGCCACAATTGCCCCGGTTGCTTGGTCTCATTATTTTTCGAAAGAGTTGTCAGATATATGCTCACAGTTCCCAGTGTATATTTTCCAACTGATGTTTTACGTTCGAAAATGACGACGTAGTTGGTTGAAACCGGTAACGTAACCCTGTTTTCTCAAAGAAAATTATCATTTACTGACTATGGCTACACTATCGTAGTGTCAAATAAACATTTAACTTATGGTCACATTCCTTTACGGCAATTATGTCGGAATACAGAGAATGTGTTTTTAATAGCAGTGTTAACTCGCAGCTCCTCGTTCCCATCCTCTCCTGTTTATCCACGGTTCGATGATGCTTGAGCATCTTCTATGCAGAACTAGTCACTATCATTGTCATCATATCGACAGACAAGTCAGAGTTATAGTTAAATCATTACACTAGTCAGCGTTTGTTAAAGCTTTTGACTATAGTGAGTCGGTAATCAGTCCCATTCCCAAAGTTGGGAGTAAGTGCGAGATATATTTTTAAATCGTCGGAGGCATTTGAAGGTGATATAAGAAGTCTGGGAGAGCAATTTGTCTTAACTGCATCTCCATGACGACTGATTCCACGGCTATATATGATGTCCTATTTATCTTGACCACACATATAATCTTCTGTCCACAAGCACAAAAAATTAATAAATAAAAATAAAAATAAAAATAAAAAATGTATGAGGCAAATGTCGTTTATCTCAGTGGGACAGAGATCACCATGACTGCCTTCACGTGTCTAAGATATGAAAAGCAGTATGCCATATTTATACACATATTACATCTTGTAATTCTTTAATCGATTTCCTCACCTTAAGGTCTGTACCACTCGCGTAAGCATAACGTTAATAAAAACTGACTAGAGAGTTAACATTGACTCTCATGTACCAGCACAGTCTGCAGATGCCCAAGAATGTCTTAATTTGTCCGCTTGCCCTAGCTATCAGTAAATAAATGGAAAATACATACCCGTTATTCAAACGATCGTCTTCAGTCGCAGGTTTGTGTGAGTACTCTGTGCACCAGCGAAGAGAAGCTGAATCCGCAGCGAAAGACTTCATAGCTATGTTGTGACTGGTTTGATGCATCCCGCTATGAATACCTCTCCTGTACAACACCCTTCATCCCTGAGTAGCACTTCAACCTATCTTTGTCAACTGATTGTTGGATACATACCAATTGCTGTCTTTCGCTACTGTTCTTATTCACTACAGTTACCTCATGTAGGTACAACAAATAATATTCGAAAAGAATTATTTAAATTTTCATTTCACTCACCATTATATACCAAACAAAGGAGGCAAAACGCACAGGATACACTAACAGTTTACACGTGCACTTTAATAGATACATTCATGGCAGGTTTGTTGCCTCAGTTTAAGCGTATATCTGAGCTGGTCTCTAATTCCGAAAGACCATACACAGCTTGAGGGTGCTGGCTCTGTATTACAGAATTACACAACATTCATTTTCAATGATCAGTAGTGACTCTTTTTAATTAATTTGATTTTTCATTTGCCTACAATTTGTAATGCAACTACCACGATTGAAAACCCTAACAGTTACGTCGAGTATGATCTCCGCCCATTAACACAGGTATCGACCATCTTTTAACAAGGGTATGTATTCCACTGCGGTAAAACGCACGGTCCTACTTACAAAGCCACTGACGCACTGCTTTCTCATCTTAAAAGTGAGTCCCACGATTAGCTTCTGTTAGCAGGCCCAACAAATGAAAGGCTATGGCGCTAGGTCAGGGTTCCATCGGATATGAGGCAAGACTTCCCATGCAGTTTTCACAATCTCTTCTGTGCTGTGACGACTGCTGTGAAGTGTTGCATTGTGATGCGAAGACTAACATCCACCATAGCTTTTGTTGAGCGAACTCGCTGAAGACGTGCTTTGCGTGTTTGAGGGTTTTGGCGTACTGGGCAGAATTTATTGTGCGTCCTTTCTCGAAAACATCAACCATAATTACACCATCAGCATCCCACAATACTGTAGCCATAACTTTCCTTGGCCATCGCAAGTTTTTCTTTTCTTCGGTGAATTTCTGTACTGCTATTACATTCACTGACTCTAATTCTAGTTCAAAAAAGCGAGCCCATGTTTCGTCTGCCGTCACATTTTTTTTCCAGAAACTCCTCTCCCTTCTCCAAACAGAATTCTGGCAATAGCTAGGAGGCAACTGTTATTCTTCTGTCTTTATTCGGACCGGTTAAAATTCTTGGTACCCAAGTTGCAAAACCGTGGAGTATAGCAGTTGTTAAATAATGGTCATCACACTGCCTTTGTTGAGTTAGGTAATGCGAGACAAATAATCTGCAATCACTCGGCGGTCACACGAATGATGTCAACGACTCGCTGAATGTTGTGTGAAGTCATTTCAGTCACAGTACTGTCATTTCGCGCTGCGTTAGCCAATAGCGTTTGCCTTTCAGCTTAGTTACAGCAACGTAGCCATCATCTGACAGCGTCAATATCCACTTTCGGATTACCGTACAAGCTTTTCAGTCTTTCATGAACGCAGATGGGCGATTCAGCTTTCGCATTCGGGAATCCTATCACAGAACGCCATCTAACACGAACATCGATATCTGCCATTTTCCAAGCGAATGCTATGCTGTCATCTGTTGACACAGGAAGTTACTGTTGCAGTGGATTGGAGTAGCACCAAATTCAAATTTTTCATTCAACACCCTTCATTTAGGGAGAACAAAATTAGAGGCACTATTTTTTGAGTGAACACAGTATTTTATAAAGAATTATGTTATTAGTTAATGATGGTATCATTTGATTATCTGACTGTATTAACGTAGCATTACTTCAGAGCAATACATTAATCTTCTGCATTGTTAATACGGTGCTGACAGCAAAACACATCCGTCTTTGTAACCATACATAAAAACGGATTACACCAGGCTCCCACATAGAAATGGGCTTATGTTTTGCTGCTGCATTAGGGTTCCAACACTGCTGCTAGCTCCAATGACACTGTATCTCACCACATATCTCAATTGATGTCCATCACGTCTGCGAAATGTCCTTGACAAAAGCGATATGGTGGACGAGCAGTTACAGGCGCTT
Organism: Schistocerca piceifrons; assembly: GCF_021461385.2. NCBI lineage: Eukaryota > Metazoa > Arthropoda > Insecta > Orthoptera > Acrididae > Schistocerca > Schistocerca piceifrons. Next base: position 244,730,288 of record NC_060144.1, read on the forward strand.
CAGTCCGTAAGCGCGCTGTTGCTACGGTCCCAGTTTCGAATCCTGCCTCGGGCATGGATATGTGTGATGTCCTTAGGTTAGTTAGATTTAAGTAGTTCTAAGTCCAGGGGACTGATGACCTCAGATATTAAGTCCCGTAGTGCTTAGAGCCGTTTTGGAAAAGCGAGATGCTCTTGGGGAGAAGCACATCCTGCCTATTAAGCATCCTGCGAGAAGCACCAACTCATCACAAAGCGACAGTTCTCCGCTCTGCTGGCTTTTGAAACTATGGTAAAACTTGTGACTGAAACTGAAACGGCAGGGAACTAGGCTCTGGGAGTGGTAATGTACTCAGTACAAAGATAATCATCTTTAAGTACATTTATTTACCGAGCTCTAGTTAAATTACAGTTTCTACAACACTACACAGAATTTGAAAAATAAATCAGAGCTTTTTCTAATAGAAAGTCACTTCAGCGGCACTTACTGCAACTTTATAGTTTTTAATTTTGCTTGAAAAACAATATTACGGAGGACATATTGTACATACACTCAAGTCACAACAGAAATCTTCAAAATAAATTAATCTGCAATACTACAAATACTTCCATATTAACTTTAAGATATGGAGAATTAAGGACAGTGTGTGTGGACGCATCCACGAAGCGAGGCAGCAGAGAGCAGGGTTAGTTGAACTGTACAGTATGGCTCTGCGTCGCATGGACGGAGTTAACTGAGGGCTCACCAGTTAGCATAGCCGACCTCCGCACAGTAGACAAGGGTCATCCAGACATGGCGAGTGGACGTCCTCGGCTAGCAAGCCCAGACTCCTTCAGACACGACCAGTCCCTAGTACATAGTCCTGAAGGGCACCGACGTGGCAAGTCACGGGATAGCGATTCGGACATATACAGACGGCGGTAGTATCGCATACACGAGCTATAAAAGGGTACTGCATATGCGGAGCTGTCATTTATTCGAGCGCATCATGTCGCAGAGTGAGGATGTTTTGTTTACGCGCCCGGTGGGGCAAACGCCTCGTCGCGCAGGGGTCGGCCGGCGGGACTTCCTTGCCGCTCGTCTCATCAGTCGCCCCACCGACGACGGCTACGGCTATGTAGGAAGGTATTAGCTTAAGACGACCCGGTGCCCGACAGCTGACTTCTAAATGGATTTCCACACGGATTCTGAACACGGCGTGGCATTCGAGGCCAGTGAAACAGCGTCCAGACGTCAGAGAAGCGATGTATTCACCAACAGTGAAGCGATGCAGTCTACTGCTGCCAGCGACGAAGGATTTTCCAAATCACCCGGAAAAGGCCAGCCAAGCAAAAACGACTTTTCCATACGATGACTGTTGGTACTAGTAAAGCATATGATGCCATAACTGGAGACAGCGCTACATCACAATTACAATAGCAGCAGCATCAGCAGGTCAAGATTCAGCCAATAGTCTTACAATGCCCAGAGAATTCCAAAAACTTTAGGACTGGCTGAAGACCTGTCTCAAGGAACCTTTCACTACCAAAGAAGCTCGCTGGTACCAACTAAAAGTGTTTTGCAAGAGTATGGGCGACTACGTCGCTGTGACAGACATAGGTGGTGGAGAGGGGGGGGGGGGGGGAGGGAGAGGGTGCGAAGTCCTTAGGTATCCAAACGTCCCCGATCGTGAAACCTAACATTATTTAAGCTGCCATCAGAGGATCCTGACTATCTTTCCCATGAGGTTGTCAGAGAAGAACTACAAGTCCCTGGCTTCTCTACTACTGTCGTGAATGTCCACAGAGCTCCAGACCACAGAAGCCCTCGCCACTTTGAATTGTCATTCTGCCTGACACTGATGCAAACAAGTAGATTTTCGACACTGAACGGCTCTACGCACTCGCCGTTGGTGTCGTAATTAGCGGGAAAAACGAGGACTGCTGCAGTGTTTCAATTGCCGGGGCCTGTACCACGTCGCCCTTCGCCGCACCATGATTCCACCGCGTGAGGTGCGGAGGCAATCACGGGTATTACGACTACCAGAAGTGCACTTAGGAGAAGAAAACTTCCTCCAAAAGCTGCAATTGTGACCGAAACCACCCGGCGAGCTACCGTAGATGCGTTGCCGTAAGAATGCCGGGAGACGTCAACGTGGACCTCCGCCACTGGATTCCATGACCACGCAGCCCCGCCGATCTGTGCACTGTGCTGCGGCGGTAACATGTACCCGTGATGCGCGCTCATTGCAATGACGACTTACGAAGCGACATTCTCGGCGTCTGCAGCAAGGCGTTCCTGCCTGAGATGTCTTCAGCGGCCGTCTTTCCACAACACTAGCACCAGCCGACGTACCCACGACGTCGGAAACTGCTGCCAGACGCCCTCCTGCTCACGCCCCGACTCTGCCTGGCAAGGACTTTGCTGACATTGACATGCTACGGAGTTGCCGAACAGCTCTCGATGAATTCACCAGGACTTTTGCTACTCTCCCCAACTGATGACCATGGCTTTGACAGCGGCGGTCAGAAGCGCTTTGCCACCCACCAGCGATCCACAGGCGACTTTTCATGGCTATACTTAGAAACCATGAAAATTTCGCTATAGCAGATTGGAACGCCGACGCCTTATACCCGAAACCCAAGGAATTCCCTTAGTTCTTGCATTATGAGAACGTAGATGCTTGTCTTGTTGGTGAAACACATTTGAAGCCAGGACTACGTGCAAATGTGAGCAGTTACACATGCTACCGCAACGACCGGCTCACTGCAATGGATGGCACCGCCATCTAGATTAGAAACTATCCCTCACTAGCAAGCACCGACACCAGTTCGTGCCGACATAGAAGCCACTGCCCTCACTATAGAGGACCGGCAATACCCAGTTACGTTTGTGGCCATCCACCGACCACCAAATGGACATCCCTTGGCTGAGGCTGCACGCAGCCTACTACAAATCAGAGGGTGCTGCATCATAACAGGCGACTTTAGTGCTAAACACATTATATAATTCCAGGGTGGTCACCCGCACTGGCCGCATTCTCCCCCAAGCAGTCGAGCGGGCCAACGCCCAGTTGTATGGTCCAGACGAACCTATCATCTATCCGAACTGTTGGGGTGCCCCAAAAGTCTTGGACGCAGGAATTTTCAAAGGAATACGAGATTTCATCTCTGCTACAGTTATCGAAGCTATCGCTTCGGATCGTTTGCCAGTCCGTTTATCCACTGCGACTCAACCTGCTGTTGCGGCTCCATGATTCAATACAGCCACGACCAAACTTGTGTCACTGCAGGAGTAAATTCTGTCTCCATCATTACGAGAGTATTCCCTGTAGAAGATGCTGGCTTCTGAACTACCATTTGTACTCAGGTAATCAGAGGGAAGTCGTGATCTAAATTTCACATAGGCAATCTCCGCACAGTAAACATGCCTCATCCAGATGCAGCGAGTGGACGTCCACGGCTAGGGAAGCGAAGGCCGCGATCCAGAGGGACTCATTCCGACACGAAAAGCCCCTAGCAAACAGACGTCAGTGCACTTGAGGTGCACTGAGGAGAGAAGTCGTAGGATAGGAATATGCAAGTATACAGATAGCAGTAGTTTCGCGTATACAAGCTGTAAAAGCCTAGTGCACTGGCGGAGTTGTCATTTGTACTCAGGTGATTCACGCGAAAAGACTTCCGACCTGGTTATGATCGCACGGCGGGAATTAACAGACTTTCAACGCAGTTTGGTACTTCGAGCTAGACGCAAGGGACGTTTCATTTCAGGAATCGTTTGAGAATTCAACATTTCGTGGTCCACAGTGTCAAGAGTGTGCCGAGAATACCAAACTTCAGGCATGACTTCTCACCAAGGGCAGTACAGTGGTCGATGGCCGTCGCTTAACGACCGAGAGCATAGGGGTTTGCGTAGAGATGTCAATGCTAACAGACAAGGAATACTGCTTGAAACAACCGCAGAAATCAGTGCGGGAATACGATGAACATATTCGTTAGGTCAGTGCAGCAAAATTTTGCGTTTAAGGACTGTGGCGACAGACTATGGATACAAGTGGAACTGCTAACACCAAGATATCGCCAGCAGCGCCTCTTCTGGGCTCGTCACCATGGCCTAGTCCGATGGGTCACGACTGCAGTTCGGAAGAGCTGATGGTAGGGTTCGAGTGTGGTGGAGACCCCACGAAACCATGGACCGAACTTGTTATGAAGGCACTGTGCACTCAGTGGGATAAAGTTAAGGTCTGTATTGTGGGTAATCAAACATTTCCAATTGAAAACGATGTAGGAGCATCTTCATTGCCCCTGCAGAATGCAACTGCGCATTGTCTTGATGAAGAAAACGCACGACAGTTATGTAATGTTGACTGCGTATCTCCAGGCATAATTTCTCACCAGGCCGTCATACTTGGAGGGAGACAATATTGTTCTAGGTATTTTTGTGTGCTATCTGTGTGCTCAGAACTAAAAAGAACGACGTAACGTGATCGACGGGCATACTAGAGACACGGCCCAACACTGCTGTTCAAAACTTCATTCGATTTCCCTGTGGTTTCCATTTCGGAACCGATCGTTCCTGGCTTTCCGAATAACCCTCGTATAGGTCCATGTTCTAAGATCAGTGTGTCTTATAGTTAGTAAAGTGCGAAATAATTTTGCTAAAGATTAACTTTGATGAAATGGGCAATTTCCACAAAAGCAATTTAATGTAACTCCAAATCCAAATCAATTCATCAATTACTTCGCTCAAAGCCCACCACGTTACAACAACAATACTACATCATTATCATTGCATAATTTGTGTAAAAAATAATAAATCACGTTATGCTTATCCATTACAGATATTTTAGAACCGTGACTGTATATTCAATGTAAATAAGTTATACACAACTGCAACCAGTCACTTTATTCAATAATAATAATGCTTTACTACATGAACCGGTTTACGAACCCTTTCAGGTTCATCTTCAGATGATTTCGAGAGGACCCGGGAAGTTACATCATTACTGGTAGTAGCACAATGCTGGGTGCTGGTTCTATGGCAGAAAGATGGGTCACACTTTAATGTATCGCCATGACTATAGCTTATCTGTCGATATGAACGTAAATTTAGTTTTTACTTACTGCGACAGTATAGGCGGCTTTTTTCGTATCTGTCTGCCTCCATTTTAATGTCCAGAACACTTTCACACGAACTATATTAGTTTACACTTTGACAGTGACACTTTACCAGCATCCAGCATGCGCTTTACAACTGTTGCTTGTAACAAAGATCTTGACAGAGAGATGTGGCATAAGCCTACTTTGTACAGAGATGTAATTTTTGTTGTTCTCTACAAGTCGATATAAGGGCAAGGTTTTTTTTATCAGAATAACGATAACATGAGAGCACTAGATAAAATAATAATAAATTACTACAAGAATAAGTTTCAGGTGATTTGATATGTTATTTCTACTTGTATGGCAAACAACATCATTATGAGAAACATTCACCAGAACAAAATGTACAATAAGATGAATACCGAACATAAGACATTATGTGACATAAAATAAGAAACTTTCAGTTGAAAATGACCTCATTGTCAGAGCAGACAAAGATAACACAGCTGTTGTCATGTATGAATCATACTATATTAGCAAAACTAGTGAATTCTTCAGAAAGAATAATATAAACGAAATAGCATATGACCCTGCTCCCAAATTCCATGATAAAATTTAAAAGTTACTTAAAACTGCAACTTCTTGTTGACACCATCAGAAGCAAAGCATTGTATAGTGATGAACACTTCAGCACCAATACTGAGATCACAGCCTAAGATCTACAAATCAGCATGTCCGATACGTCCCATTGTGAACTCTATCAATAGCCCAAGCTATAAAATCACCAAAAACTTTAATGATATTATCCGCAAGGCGTAGGTATTTAAAAATAGCTACTCCATTAAAAACAGTTATGAGCTCATCAATAGTATAAACGATATACCCATCCCAGTCACAGCTAAATATGCATCTCTTGACATAGTAAATCTATATACAAACATACCTCTCAAGGAAACAATTAGTTTAATAAGGAATAAGTTACTGAAACATGGGACAATGGGTAGAGCTGAAATCTATGAACTCATAGATCCTGGAACTGATATTGTCACACAGCTACTTCCTGTTCAACAACAAGTTTTACATTCAGGAAGATGGACTGGCAATGGGTAGTAGTCTTGCAGGCTTGCTAACAGACATATATATCAATAACCTTGAAAATAACTTTTTCAGGTCCCAAACCCAACTAAAAGATAAGCTGCTTTATTACAAACGCTATGTTGATGACACACTCATTCTGTTCAATGGAGCAACAGCAGAAATAGATAATCTAGCCAAAGAACTTAATAAAATACACAATAAAATCCAATTCACAGTAGAACATGAAACACCAGAAGGCATTAACTATCTTGATCTAACACTCTCAAATAAAAATCAAAAGCATAAATTTCAAATTTTCAGAAAGCCAACAACCACCAATTTTACCATACACAAATCCTCTTGCCATCCAGACCAACATAAAAAAAACATTCTTCAGAACAATGGTTAATCACATGCTTAAAATCCCAATGGACACAAATGAAAGACAAAAAGAAACAGAAATTATTAAATCAATTGCCTCCACCAATGGGTACAACCCTGCAATAATAGACAAACTAATTCATACAGCAAAACTAAATCAACCAACTGCTGAACAACCACCCACAAACAACAAAACTACATATGTTAGCCTGCGTTTCCTAGGGAAGATTTCTCACCAAATTGCCAACCTCTTCAAGACTTACAACATAAAAATAAGTTTCTTCACCAACAACAAAATACAAAATAAAATCATACACAGCACCAAAACCACTGTACAACAATATCAGAAGTCAGGTGTGTACAAGCTCACTTGCAACTCATGTCCAAGCTTCTACTTTGGACAAATTGGTAGAAGCTTCACAACAAGATTTAAAGAACAAATGGATGCACTCCATCTTAACAGCCTGAACAAGTCCAGCTTTGCCTCACATCTTGCCCAACACAATCATTCTGCAAACAAAATAGAACAGAATCTCCGAATACTACATTATGCCAATAAAGGCACAATACTTGACCTTCTTGAAGAAATTGAAATATTTATCTACACAAATACAGCACCTGACTACCTACTCAGTAATCAAACTGAACTGAAAAACAAATTTTTCCTTCAGAACTTTGAAGATCTACTAGTTCAAAACAAGTAACCACCCAACGAACCCTATACCGGCTCCCCAACCCCCCCCCCCCCCCAATGACCCACCTCCTCCCTCTCCTTACATCCTAACCACACCAGTGTCAATGTAATATACTACCACAGAATAAGACATGTACCATATCTCTAAATGTTAGAGTCCTCCATTGCTAACATAAATCAGTACTTTATACCTATTAATTCTAGCTGGAACAAACAGAAGCAGCCTTTACCAATATCCCAGATCACTCTAATGTTAGAATAGAAATAAGTCAACAGTTAAAGAATTTTTGTTCATGATTTTTAAAAAATTAAATGTACAGCCATACAAACAGCTTTAATCCATTACAATCACTATAACTTTTTATACATATACCTTTAGCTAAATTAAACAGAATCTGCTCTTGATAATACTTCAGATCACGTTAACGTAACAACAGAACTAAGCCAACAGTTCATCTGAAGATTTGTTATTAATTTAAATATACAGGTCCTAGTCATACAGACAGCTGCACCTCACTGCAGATACAATAAATCTGTATTACTGATTCCTTGGGATTCATGTTAAAGCCAAACATGATAATTGCTATTTAAAAAAAAATGCCTGTAACATACAAGTAGAAATATCATATCCGATCACCTGAAATTTGTTCTTGTAGTAATTTATTATTATTTTATCTAGTGCTCTCATGTTATCGCCATTCTGATAAAAAAAAAACCTTGCCCTTATATCGACTTGTAAAGAACAACAAATTACATATCAGTACAAAGCAGGCTTAGGCCGTATCTGTCTGTCAAGATCTTTGTTACAAGCAACAGTTGTAAAGCGCATGATGGATGCTGGTAAGGTGTCACTGTCAAAGTGTAAACTAATACAGTTTGTGTGAAAGTGTTCTGGACATCAAAATGGAGGCAGACAGATACGAAAAATGCTGCCTATACTGTCGCAGTAAGTAAAAACTAAATTTACATCCATATCGATAGATAAGCTATAGTCATGGCGATACATTAAAGTGTGACCCATCTTTCTGCCATAGAACCAGCACCCAGCATTATGCTACTACCAGTAATGATGTAACTTCCCGGATCCTCCCGAAATAATCTGAAGGTGAACCTGAAAGGGTTCGAAAACCGGTTCATGTAATAGAGCATATTATTATTGAAAAAAGTGACTGGTTGCAGTTGTGTATAACTTATTTACATAAATCACGTTGTTAAGCGAGGTGGTGTGGGCCGTGTTTTCATGGAATGGACTTTGTCCTCTGGTGCAGTGAACAGATCATTGACTGAAAACCGTTATATTCGACTATCTGGAGACCATTTGCAGCCATGCAAGCACTTCATGTTCCCAAAAGACGATGGAATATTTATGGATGCCAAAATTGGTCACGGTTGAAGAGCATTCTGGGCATTTCGAGCGAAAGATTCGGCCACCCAGATCGCCTGACATATATCTCATCGAACATTTATGGGACGTAATCAAGAGGTCAGTCCGTGCAGAAAACCGTGCTAGGGAAAAATTTTAGCGATTATGGACGGCTACAGAGGCAGCATGGTTCATTATTTCTGCAGGGGACTTCCAACGACTCATTAAGTCCATGTTTTGCCGAGCTACTGCACTGTGAAAGAGAAGGTCCAATACGATGTTAGGAGATATCTCATGGCTTTTCTCACCTTTGTGTACGATAGGTTAATGTTTTGACAATAACAGTCAAGTACTAATTTACTTGAAGGAAGACGTGCTTTTACGCTTAGTGAACTGGTTTGAGGCAAGCACTGCACGGCAAGGGCTATTGTTAAAGTTACCCAGTCGAAGTGAAGACTATCTGGGTCATATGAATAGATAAAACAGTCTTGTTCCACTTGATAATAGCACACTTTTTTTGCGTCACTGTGCAACTGCGGAAAGTGACCAGGGGAAAGAATAACGGAAAGTATCTTCATGGGAAGGGACGTCACCCAAGTGTTAACGTCATTAATTTTACTGTCAACGGGAACGAAAACGTGTGGCAGTGGCGAGAGACTATCTGGTGGAACTGGCAAAAAAATGTTATCAAGCAAAGGTTGTTTATGTCAGTGCTTTGGTAGTTATGGATCAGGTTTCATGCATCTTCCTCTAAAGAAAATAATTGCAGTGCAGTTTAGTAAATACGAAGACGAAAAAATTGCAACAGCAAAAAGTGATTTAAGTAGAGTAATGAAATTTTGGGAATACATTTGTCTAGGTAAAAGATGAAAATGATTAATATTGCGAGATGAAGATAAATGTAAGCGCGGGAGAAGCCATTGGAAATGTGAAATGTTGGTACATTCATAGCCGGTATAGCCACCAGAATCTTCAAAGTAAGCATACAAAAACGCACTCATTGAAACTTCCTGGCAGATTAAAACTGTGTTCCAAACCGAGACTCGGTCTCGGGACCTTTGCTTTTCGCGGGCAAGTGATCTGCCATGGTAGCGCACTTGCCCGCGAAAGGCAAATGCCCCGAATTCGGTTCTCGGTCCGGTACACTGTTTTAATCTGTCGGGAAGTTTCACATCAGCGCACACTGTGCTGCAGAGTGAAAATTTCATTCTAGATGCGTGCATTGAGTTGTACGGGAGCCAGATGTCAGCTTGTGGGATGGAGTTCCATAGCTGTTGCAAAAATGGTTCAAATGGCTCTGAGCACTATGGGACTTAACCTCGAAGGTCATCAGTACCCTAGAACTTAGAACTACTTAAACCTAACTAACCTAAGGACATCACGCACATCCATGCCCGAGGCAGGATTCGAACCTGCGACCGTAGCGTTCGCGCGGTTCCAGACTGTCGTGTCTAGAACCGCTCGGCCACCCCGGTCGGCTAGCTGTTGCACATGGTCGGTCAACACAGAGGTAACTAATGCTGTAGTTGTAGTCCGATCATGTCCGATATGCGCTCGTTTGGAGACACATCTCGTGATCGAACAGGCCAAGGCTATCAGTAGACATGATATTGGGAAACACCTACTGAAATTCCGTTCACGGATGGCAGATTGACGTGCAGACTTGCAGTCGCGTGGGATAACCACGAGAGTACTCCTGCTCTTATACGAAATTGTACCCCAGGCGATAAGTCCAGGTATAGGTACAGTATGTCTAGCATGCAGACTGGTTGGTTACAAGCCCTTAACTAGCTTCTTTTTAACACAAACACGATCATCACTGACACCGAGTCAGAACCATATTTCACTAGAAAACACAACACAATTCCAGTCTGCCATTCAATTAGCTCTCACTTGACACCACCGAAGTCACCAATTGTGGTGGTTTGGGGTCAGTTAAATTCACACTGCAAGGCGTCGGGCTCGCAGCTGCCCTTGATATAACCGTTTTGTAGCATTTCGTCGTCACTGTGATGCCAAAAGCTGCTCAAATTGCTGCTGCAGATGCTGTATGATGCGCCATCGCCGTACACCGAACACTATGGTCTTCCCTCTCGGTAGTGCAAAGTAGTCGTCCGGAGCCCTGCATTCTTGCGATGGTACATTGTCGTGACCACCGCTGCATGCAATCACGTTGTGTGGGTACATTCCTGCCATGTAGTTCCGTAATTTCGCAGAAGGAGCTTCCAGCTTCTCGTAGGCCTATTACACGACCTCGTTCAAACTCAATGAGGAGCTGATAATGATGTCTTTGTCGTCTTAAAGGCCTTCTTCGCTAACATCAACTCCTCCATGTCTAGTCTTTGAGGTGTAAGACTGAAGTCCGTTACGGCGTGAATTTAAAGGAAACCTGATTAGTGTCCTCATAACGGCGCTACTGGCACCGGTCTTATGCGGCTGGTGCACGATAAGAATAATGACCATCTTTTTGATTAAGAAAAAGGCCTACCAACTCTCGATTATGTTGCACAACACATGTTGAGACAGTTTCCTGTCAGTGTATTTCATTGCTGACGGAGGTGAATGTGTTGTTATACAGCAATTTCTGCTATATTATGAATAACAGAAGGATATACCATATTTTCTAAGACTCTGTTGGTTTTATCGTTGATAATTCGACTTCCAGGCTAGCAATGAATCTCTTAAAAAATCTATGTATCTATGAGATTTGATTTTAAAAGGTGCAGAATGAACGAGTGATTATGTGATGAAAAGAAAAGGTACTTGAAAAAAGTGCATACGATAATACAATAGATTTATTACGAAAAAAGTGAAGAATCATAATTAGAGCGGCCCGTGTATTATACAAAGGAACTCTGGATTCATATGCACTACATTTTGCATAAATATTGCAAAGTGATAATGCGTGAAGGGTATTATCAAACCAGTCAATGCTTCATTGTCGTAATGTGTTGTTTCGTTTTGTGTTCCCTTCCTTCTTTGTGAATGGCAGGAAAACCTCGACTGTCATGTGGAAATGGACAGTGAAACATTAAAAATACGTATAGACAAGAAAGGTGAGCTTATAACTTTACTGGAGGAGTACTGTCAGCCTCCTTATTATTTCACTGATAAACTTTTACAAGATAATGGTTTCCTTCGTATTTCTGCCATACCCTGTAGGACTTAATCCTATTTAATTGATCCGGCAACTTGCAAAGATAAATATCCGTAGTCTTTGTTCCTGAATCAACTTGTTTTGTGACTAGCAAAATAACGACTGACTCACTTATCGCTGATGATTAAACGCTGTCTTTTTTTCCTATCTTGGTGCAAGCCTTTCTACTTCACGCTACTTCGACGAGTCGCGCGTCAATTTCGCTGCTTCTGTATTCAGTCAGCTCTCCTGATTCTCACTAGGCCAAGTAGACCACTTTCTAGAGAATTCCACCGGAGAAAAATTTTAGGTGATCACCGAGTATTAAACCGAGGTCCTCTCTGTTAAGGGTAAAAACGCCAACCACTAAATCCTATGGTCTTCTTGCTTTGGCAGCTGCGACATTAGCTTTTAATGCCGTGGTACTATGTAAGGTGTCAGGCAAATCCAACACCTTCCATGAAAAACCCTGACATGATAAGCAAATCCAGCGGTATGTCACATAGCTCCGAATAAATCGTGACATTAAATTAATCAAAGTAATACGAGTAACGAGTGAGCAAATGGAATACCACAGACTAACACAAGAATGCCTAAATGCATGTCATACCATCCCACCGTGAGACAGACGCAGTTCCGAGGGGAGAAACGAGAACAGAAGCCAAGAGCAGAACCATGTTAAGCTAGAAGGCCCTACGATAAAGGACGGACACCCACGTCGTCAGCCAACCGCCAGGACCACCCCCCAGCCAATGTTGAAAGATAGAGCCCTCCAGAAGAACAGTATAGATCTTACCATAACACTAAAAGGGCCACACCAGCTGCAAGTTTTAACGTGAGACTTTTTCGCGTCTCTGTTAGGTTGCAAACGTAAAAACATTGCCCCACCACGAAAAGTAACCGCCATGACCACCCCCACCCCCCCAGCCCATGTTAAAAGATAGGGCCCTCCAGAAGAACAGTATAGATCTTGCGATAACACTAAAAGGGCCACACCAGCTGCAAGTTTTAGCGTGAGACTTTTTCGCGTCTCTGTTCCGTTGCGAACGTTAAAAACATTGCCCCACCACGAAAAGTATAACGTTTCTCATTGGATAGACAGAACTTTTGTAGGCGGAGCTTAAGGTTAACATTGAGACCCTGATTGGTCAGATGAAAACACAGCCAGATAGTTTTTTTTAAACCAACTTCGGTAAATTGTAGTAAGGAGAAGTTAGGAGAGAGTTGCTTCCGAGACGGCGAGCTTTACGGAGCTGCGCTGCGCCCGCTGCCCCCTGACACTGCCTAACCAAAGACAAGGTAATGAACGCACGCAATGCCGCATAAAAGCGCATAAAGCTTCTCTCAGAACTGCAGAAGTCTCATCTGTTACACCCCCTTTATGCGTAATACTAGTGCCGATCGTCAATTAAAGCTCACGGTATTCACATTTGCTACGTAAGTTAAAATCTGAAACGCGATGATTTTTCTGTTATATAATTATTGAGAAGCCACATCAGCCACTGTAATTTACGACAAGTTAGATAAGTAATTAAAGATAATTGAGGGTCACTGTAGACCATTTTGATAGTTTTCTCTTTTGTGAAACTTAATTTAAACCTAGATTATAGATGTGATATGGCATAGGTCATCCTTCGATCCATTGTAGAACTTGGAAACCCATTCAGGGAATATTCGTTCACAGTTCTGTTGAACGCAGTTGGTTTTTACTACCCTGCATTAAAATATTTCCTTTTATCAATAGTGCAATTTACAAACAATGTTTTGTGAGCAGAATAAAATTTCCAATGGTAAACTTAACTGCTTTTTCGACTTTATTTTACCAGCTAACTAAAAATAGGAGAGCCTTGAACCCCTTCCACTAAATTTAATTAGTATTAAGATTCTTTTACAGGGAGTGCAGTGGAGCTGATGCTGAAATCATTAAGTATTTGGTTATATCATCGCTAGTCTCACTGAACTCTTCTGATCCCTACATGTCATGTGTGGTCTGGCGTCTCCTTACCAGCAACAGGTCCCAGGTTCAAACTAGTCAATTCCCTAAAAAACACGCTCAGAGCGTCGTTGCGCGAAAGTGGTAGGGAGACACGACTTAGAACAAAAAGACACCAAGCAGAATGTTAGAACTAGAAGATTATAAACACAAACGATGTGTGTGATGGTTACTGGAGGAGAGACACTTTGACGGACAAGGAAGTGGAAACGGAATAAGCTCATTTTCCTATGTACTGAAAGACAATTGTCATTGTAATCCGCAACTGGAACCGCAAAAATTATTCAAATGGCTCTAAGCACTATGGGACTTAACATCTGAGGTCATGAGTCCCCTAGACTTTGAACTAGTTAAACCTAACTAACCTACGGACATCAAATCCATCCATGGCCGAGGCAGGATTCGAACCTGCGATCGTAGCAGCAGCGCCATTCCGGACTGAAGCGCCTAGAACCGCTCAGTCACAGCGGCCGGCCTAAAACAGCAGACGATGAATCAACAGAAGCAGCTGTAGAAAACAGCAGCTGCTCAGAGGAAAATAGTTTCATGCATACTGTTAGCGAAGTACAGTGAGGTGACAGGAGTGTTGAGATATTTCCTAACATGGTGTCGTATCTCCTTTTGACTGACGTAGTGCAGCAACTCGACAAAGCGTGGACTCTACGTGTAGTGGGAAGTCTCCTGCAGAAATACTGAGCTATGTTGCTTCTGCAGCCATCCGTATCACGAAAGATTAACCGGTGATGGATTTTGTACACGAACTAACCTCTCCGTTGTATCCCATTAATGTACGATGGGACTAATGTCGGGCGATCTGTGTGGCCAAACCATTCGCTCCAAGAGTCCAGAACGTTCTTCAAATTAATTGTAACCAATTTTGGCCGGAAGACATGGTGCATAGTTAACCATAGAAATTCCATCGTTATTTGGGAACACGACGACCATGAATGGCTGAAAATGGTCTCCAAGTGGTCGAACATACAGAGGAGCCAGTCCATTAAACGTAAACATAGTCCATACAATTACGAAATCACCAGAAGCTTGCACAGTGCCTTGTTGACAACTTGGGTCCATTGCTTCGTGAGATCTGTGCTACACTCGATCTCTCCCATCAGCTTTTACCAACTGAAATCGGGCATCATCGGTCCAGGCCACGGTTTTCCTGTCGTCTAGTGTCTAACCGATATGGTCTCTGGCTGACGCGAGGCGCTGGCGCCGATGTCGTGCTGTTTGCAAAGGCACTAGCGTGGGTCGCCTGCTGCCACGGCCTATTAACGCCAAGCTTCGCGGCGTTCGTACGTCCCACACTGTTTTTTGCGGTTATTTCACACAGTGTTGCTTGTCGTCTACCACTAACGACTCTACGCAAACACTGATGCTCTCGGACGGTTAGTGAAGATCGTCGACCACTCTGCTGTCCGTGGTGAGTGGTAATGTCTGAAATTTAGTATTGCCGGCACACACTTGTCACAGTGGATCTCTGAATGCTGAAATCCGGGTGTCCCATACGTTTCTATCCAACCACATTCCACGTTCATGGTTCGTTAATTCCTATCATGCGGCAATAATTATGTCGGATACCTATAGACACGACTCACCTGTGTGCAAATGATATCTCCGCCAATGCGCTGCCCCTTTATCATCTTGTGTACCCCATACTACGTCCATCTGCATATACGACTTTCGTCCGCTCAGAGTACAGTGAGCGTGCCTCTGCCTTGTTCTAAATAGATTCTTCATTGAGTGGCACATGGAGACGGGTAGCGTGTGACAGCTCCTCGCTTGCAAGAGTACTGGAGCGTATGCTTTTACTACCTCTTTCCCACGCTTCTCCGGTAAAACACGTGGTGCTGCTACCCTTACGAGGTACCCAGTGCGGTTTGCCAAGTAATACATGAGTAATTCTCCCTCAGCTCACTGTTGATGGTAGTTTAGTACTGAAACTGCAGCGTAAGCAGCTGCTGCATCCCTTCTGTCCTGTCTCAGTACGGGACCTGGGACTATCTGCGATCTATTTCTTACACTGATGTCTGTTTCAGGCTACTGTAGACCCTCAATTTTCTGAACTTGTCCTGGTTATGGATGAGAGTTGAGTTGGGAAGGTATGTCCAGTTGTAAAAACTGAAAACCCGCATGTCTGGCTGTACAAAAGCTATACATCGTTTACAGAAACAATCTGCAGTATACATTGTTATGTAAAACATTCATAAATAAATGTTATTTGACTAGGGCCTCACGTCGGGTAGACCGTTCCCCAGATGCAAGTCTTTCGATTTGACGCCACTTCGGCGACTTAGGCGTCGATGGGGATGAAATGATGATGATTAGGTCAGCACAGCACCCACTCCCTGAGCAGAGAAAATCTCCTACCCAGCCAGGAATCGAACCCGGCAAATTAGGACTGACATTCTGTCGCGCTGACCACTCAGCTACCGTGGGCTGACTGAAACATTCGTTGGAGTTTCGAAGGGAGGAATGGACTGCATATACGGGGTGTTAGGGGTGCAGATAGTTTATTGATGACATAGGTCGGTGTACTGAACAGCATTACATCAGTATTTACTTCATTTGCAGTTCCATAATTAAACCTGTTTGGAGTAGCGCGTTTTCATTTTGGTTAGTACCTCCAAGCCATTAATGTTAATTTTCTCCTGGTCAGTAGGTCAGTTACTGAAGAGTGGACACAACGACACCACACGATAAGTCGTTACTAGTAGCCACAGTCCACTTACCAGAAAACTTTACCAACGGCAAATAAACGATCATGATGAAAATTGGCCGGTGTCTAGGTGGGGCAAAATAACACGGCACATAATTTTTTGTTTGTGCATAATCCGCATTGTAAGGGATAAAACATACCCCAAAAGGTAATTTGTCATATTATATTTAGAGGAATACCTTCTATGACACAAAATGCGATTTCATACCACAATTGATATGTAATTGATGGTCTTCAAATATTTACATTCAATTTTGTAATTATTCGAAATTTTGCCAGATACCCCACCACAACTACTTAATTTTAAAAAATGAATACTTTCGTTACTAAATAAATTAAAGAAGTTTTCGAACCACAGACATCATGAGCCGTGGCAGCTCGTACCGATTGCGGAACGTAGAGTGTATCTCTGGTTGGTGTGCCCTTGGACAGCCGGGAGGGTCTCTTGCGCCTCTTCTTAAAATGTTTGCGAGGCGGGCAAGTGAAGGGAATGTCCCTGGGGGACGAGGAGGAAGGAATTCGGTTGGAGGAAATGTGTTTTCACTCGCCGGTGGCCGGTGTCTTGACCGATTCGCTTGGAGGGATCCGTTGCAAGGCGAACGACTTTGAGCATTATTAATTGATTTAGGTGCTCTATAAGGGCGCCTCTTTCCTGTTGTGTAATATACTTCGGTTTGTACTAACCTGCTCTATGTGGTTCTTCCCTGAGTTTTGAGTTTGTGCTTTCCAGGAAGTTTGGATCCGCCGTGGTGTTGTCTGTACCGTGTTTGAGCTGGTCAACCTCTGTGTTCGCTGAGCGCCAAGTGTTGCTTTCCTCAAAAGTAACTTAGTTATGATCCCTGGATGTGACGATTATGGTGATAGTTCTTTATATTTTGGTCCTAACCGTGTTTGTCCTTGCCACATGATGCCTGACATTGTTGTTGTCACCTTCTCCGCAAACGTTGGGAATGTGACGGCGCTAGCAGGTGCTACTCCTGAACGTTTATGATAAATGAGCTCTCTTGATTATGTTTTATAGTCTGATATGGCCTGATGTATTAGTACACCGGTTGCAGTGTCGGAGAACTGTGAAATTTTCTGTGCTAGCAGTCTTGGGTTTCCTAAGGTGAGATTCCTCACCTGATTCTTGGGCCTGTTTTGGTCTGCGAGCCGTCTTGTACTGGCATGTGAGCGTTATGTTGCGAATATCAACAGAACCAGTCTTTCAACCTGGAAGGGAAGTTATAAATCGTCATTTAAAATCTACTTAAACTACTTCCTTAGCTTGGTTATGTTAATATACTTATTCTTGGTTCTCTCTAGTGATTAAATTAACTAATCTTAAAATTCTTAGTTTAGTCTGTTAATCGCCGTTTACCGGCTGTAGCTGTAGCATATTATGGATAGCTTGTTCAGGTGGCTATTTGCTGAAACTGTGTTTTCGTGCAAAATATCTGTTGGTATTTCTAGGCATCTTCTTGTCGCATGACGCTTATTTTACGGAAGCCCTGCCGTTGGATGATGGGTCAACTACTGTTTCTGCAGTCTATGCATACAACTCGCCCCTCATGACAGAGATGAGCGCACCGGCGGCACGATGTTACCAGACAGTATTTGGGATTCGCCCCTGACGTTACCTTGTGTGGAGCAGGACTAAGGCACGATGACTGCTTATTAAGTCAAATATTTTCTTTTCTGGTTCTTTTTTTGGCTTGGATCCCTTTGGTGGCATGCCGTACCTGTACCAAGTTTTTCCTAGTCAGCTAGGCCTTCTTTTGACCATTTTATCCCTTAAATTTGTCAGATTTCCAAAAAGACTGGGTTAACTATTGATTTATAATTTAAAACCATTTTGTTACCTTGCACATTTTTGTTTCTTTAAACATTTTATGGTTACTAAATTTCTGCTAGTCGTTGCTAGATTTGACTTTAAAAAATCGTTCTTTAAATACGTCAGCTCTGTTAAAGTACTGTGTACAATTTCGGTCTGTAATGAAAAACAATTCTCTTAGTTTGGATATTTATATTTGTTGAAACATTTTAACCTGTTATTTATTTTCTGCTAGTCGTTGTTACAGTTGATGTTCAAAAACCTTGATCTGTAATTTAAAACCATTCTGTTAGTTTCAGACTTTTACACTTTTCAAACATTTTACTTGTGACTAAATTTGTGCTACTTGCTGTTATACATAACCGCAAGAACTTAGCTTTAAATTTGTCAGCTCTTAAAAGACGTTCTTAAATCTTATATTTCTAATTTAAAACAATTTTGTTTGCTTGGTATCATTTTTCTATCGTTGTAGAACTCGTTAAGCCAAGGTGCTCTTTTCAATTTAAAGCATTCCACTCATTCTTACAAGAGCTGTTGATTTTTACAAGATTACTTCATTATGTTTTCCTGTTGTTGTTATTCTTTCAATTGTTTAATAAATGTGAGTATCTTGGCAAATGAGTAATGTCATAATCTGGGACCTAGGCCTTCCACGAACTCTTGCTAGTCTGGCTTGCTAAAATTCAAATCTTTTTGCAATAAAGCAGTTTCGAAATTTATGAATGGTGGGCTCCATGTGGTTCCCAAGTTACCAAGTCGGGGTTGCCACTTGGAAAATAAACTCTACACAATGTGCTGTGTGGAGTATTTTAAACACACTTGAGTAGGATGACTAAACATTTATTATTATTGTAATTATTTATTTTACGTGAATTTGTTGTATGTTTTAAACTGTTATTTTACGTTTAAAGTATTTTTTTTAGTTTTGCATTTTGCATGGGTGTATTTTGTTAAAATAATAAGTAAAACATTATCATGATATCAGGTTGTTACAGTACTGATAATCTGCAAATAAGTGCATTAAACAGCACGTAGTTTTACACTGTGCACATAGAATGAACGAAATTTCTTCACATAACATACGCGATGGAGAAAACGACATAAAACAAAATTCACAAGAATTTCAAATTGTTGGCGGTTAATTCTTTTGAATATCCTGATTAGTATCCCGTATATTTCAGTATATTTGCGAACTTTTGCAGAGAGAATAATGTACTAGTGGCTGCAGTTTGATAGTATTGTTTCTTTATGGAGACTGAAATAATAATAGGCTGAAAATCTTTTCACAATGTTCTTCCAACATCAAAAGCCGTATGTGTCCTATGGCTAAACCTGTGCGGTCGAGCCGTTTGGGATAACAGTATGAACAAATTCTTGTTATCGGGTACAAAGCTCAAAACAAGTTATACACACAGCCCACAAGCTATTTAAAAGAAACTGATGGTGAGTGCCAAGAGGAAGGTGACCATGAAGAAAGATTGAATAACTAACGAGGGGGAAAGGTTCTACGAGTTGGATAGTGGAATGTAAGGAGTTTGAACGTGCTAGGAAAGCTAGAAAATCTCAGAAAGAAAATTCAGATGCTCAATCTAGATATGGTGGGGGTCAATGACACGAAGTAGAAAGAAGACAAGGATTTCTGATCAGATGAGTATAGGTATAGCAAAACATCAGCGACAACAATAGTTCAGGTACAAATACAGTAGTGGCTAGCAGAATATGAAGAGACAGGGAAAATATATAAGGATATTGAACGGATAATTCTGTACGTAAAGGTGGTGTTGGAAATATAACTCACTGGGGACTGGAACGCCGTTGCAGTGTTAGGAGAAGAAGAAAGGGTTACTGCAGAATATGGGCTTTGTTGTATGAATGAGATAGGAGAAAGACTAATTGAATTCTGAAGTAGATTTCAGCCAGCAATAGCGAATCACAAGAGCAGGAGGTAAGGCTAAATGGCTAAGTATAAAATGATAAGACCTGGAAAAAGGAATGATTCTCGTAAATCCTGACTCAGCTTACAGAAAAAGACAAAACAACTTTCCGTGAAATTAAAAGGTAGGTTAATAAAATTAAGAGGGCAATTGGAATTCCACTGTTAAATGCAGAGGAGACAGCAAATAGGCGGGAAGGAGTACACTGAAGGCGTCTATGACGTGGAGGACTTATCCAATGACGTAATAGAAGAAGAAACAGGGGTCAATACAGAATAAATAAGATCTAGTCTTAGAATCAGAAATAAAAAGGAATTTGGAAGATTTAAGATCAAATAAAGCGGAAAGGATAGAAAACATTCCATCTGAATTTCTAAAACCACTGGGAGAAATGACAACAAAACCACTATTCACATTGGTGTACAGAATGTATAAGATTTGCAATATACCAGCAGTCTTTCGCAAAAAACATTTACACATTTACGAAGACTGCAAGAGCCGACAAGTGAGAGAATTATCGCACAACCAGATTAACAGCTCATGCATTCAAGTTGGTGACGAGAATGTGATACGGATAAATGGAAAAGAAAATATGGTTGTGTGCTGGATGTCGAGCAGTTTAGTTTTACAGCAGGCAGAGGCACCAGAGAGGAAGCTCTGACTTTCTGTTTGGTGATGAAAGCAAGACTAGAGAAAAATGAAGACGCGTTAAGGGAAATCGTTGATCGTCAAACAGCTTTTGACAATGTAAAATGGTGCAAGATTCTAAGGAAAGTAGGGGTAATCTACACTCCTGGAAATGGAAAAAAGAACACATTGACACCGGTGTGTCAGACCCACCATACTTGCTCCGGACACTGCGAGAGGGCTGTACAAGCAATGATCACACGCACGGCACAGCGGACACACCAGGAACCGCGGTGTTGGCCGTCGAATGGCGCTAGTTGCGCAGCATTTGTGCACCGCCGCCGTCAGTGTCAGCCAGTTTGCCGTGGCATACGGAGCTCCATCGCAGTCTTTAACACTGGTAGCATGCCGCGACAGCGTGGACGTGAACCGTATGTGCAGTTGACGGACTTTGAGCGAGGGCGTATAGTGGGCATGCGGGAGGCCGGGTGGACGTACCGCCGAATTGCTCAACAAGTGGGGCGTGAGGTCTCCACAGTACATCGATGTTGTCGCCAGTGGTCGGCGGAAGGTGCACGCGCCCGTCGACCTGGGACCGGACCGCAGCGACGCACGGATGCACGCCAAGACCGAAGGATCCTACGCAGTGCCGTAGGGGACCGCAACGCCACTTCCTAGCAAATTAGGGACACTGTTGCTCCTGGAGTATCAGCGAGGACCATTCGCAACCGTCTCCATGAAGCTGGGCTACGGTCCCGCACACCGTTAGGCCGTCTTCCGCTCACGCCCCAACATCGTGCAGCCCGCCTCCAGTGGTGTCGCGACAGGCGTGAATGGAGGGACGAATGGAGACGTGTCGTCTTCAGCGATGTGAGTCGCTTCTGCCTTGGTGCCAATGATGGTCGTATGCGTGTTTGGCGCCGTGCAGGTGAGCGCCACAATCAGGACTGCATACGACCGAGGCACACAGGGGCAACACCCGGCATCATGGTGTGGGGAGCGATCTCCTACACTGGCCGTACACCACTGGTGATCGTCGAGGGGACACTGAATAGTGCACGGTACATCCAAACCGTCATCGAACCCATCGTTCTACCATTCCTAGACCGGCAAGAGAACTTGCTGTTCCAACAGGACAATGCACGTCCGCATGTATCCCGTGCCACCCAACGTGCTCTAGAAGGTGTAAGTCAACTACCCTGGCCAGCAAGATCTTCGGATCTGTCCCCCATTGAGCATGTTTGGAACTGGATGAAGCGTCGTCTCACGCGGTCTGCACGTCCAGCACGAACGCTGGTCCAACTGAGGCTCCAGGTAGAAATGGCATGGCAAGCCGTTCCACAGGATTACATCCAGCATCTCTACGATCGTCTCCATGGGAGAATAGCAGCCTGCATTGCTGCGAAAGGTGGATATACACTGTACTAGTGCCGACATTGTGCATGCTCTGTTGCCTGTGTCTATGTGCCTGTGGTTCTGTGAGTGTGATCATGTGATGTATCTGACCCTAGGAATGTGTCAATCAAGTTTCCCCTTCCTGGGACAATGAATTCACGGTGTTCTTATTTCAATTTCCAGGAGTGTATATGGAAAGACGAGTGATATACAATATGTGCGTGAACGAAGAAGGAACAGTAAGAATGGAAGACCAAGTACGAAGTGCTCAGTTTAAAAAGAGAGTAAGACATAGACGTAGTTATTCGTCCCGATTGCTCAGTCTATACATCGGAGAAATAATGAGATAAATAAATGAAAGTTTCAGGAGAGGGATTAAAATTCAAGATTTGCTGACGACACCGATATCCTCAGTGAAAATGAAGAAGAATTACGGGATATGTCGAATGGACTGAACAGTCTGATGAGAACAGAGTATGGATTGACAGTTAATGGCAGAAAATAGAGTTGTGAGAAGTAGCAGAAATGAGAACAGGGAGAAACTCAACATCAAATCTGGTGATAACGAAACAGATGAAGATGAGGAGAGGCAGCAAAATAACCCATGATGGACAGAGTGAGGAGAACATAAGAAGCACAAAAAGTCAAATAGGTCATTCCTGGCCCAGAGACGTCTACTTGTCTAAAGCATAAGCCTTGATTTTATTAAGGAATTCTGAGAATGTACGTTTGGAAGACAGCATTGTATATTAGTGAAATATGGTCTGTGGGAGAACAGGAACAGAAGAAAGTCGAATCATTAGAGATGTGGTGCTACAGAAGGTGGTTGAATATTAGGTGGGCTCATAACGTAAGGAAAAGGGAGGTTCTCCGCAGAATAGGCGAGGACAGAAGTATATGGAAAACACTGACAAGAAGGGACACAATAGTAGGAATTCTGTTAGCCCATCAGGGAATTACTTCCAGGGTAGTCGAGAAAGATGTCGAGAGTATAAACACTATAATACATTGAGCAAATAATTGAGGACGTAGCATATACATGCTGCTCTGACTGAGATGAAAATGTTGTCACAGGAGGGGAATTCGAGGCAAGCTGCATGGCCTGTATCGAGAATTCAAGAATATGTTCTTGAAGACACACATGACTTTGTGACAGAAATGAAATATGATAAACGAATGTCTGACCAAGTCAAAAGGTAGTTCAAAGATGCTTGATTTCACGGTAAGGGAGAGAAATCTGTGTTACCGTTGGATTCTTGGGATGGTTAGTGTGAAAGAACCGTTTAGTGCATCTACCTCAGGACAAGAAACTTGCCCTTTTGGTGACCTCAAAGGGCTCCGCAGCACAGGTACAACCATGGAATATACACAGCTTTCGACGTTGGAAGAAGTTTATGAGAAGCCAATAAGATCAATTTTTGTTCAATGACTATGATTTGAGAGTCCAATTGAGAAACACTATAATCAACCTGCATTAAATAGTACATAATCAATTCTCATTTCCAAGGCTTACCAATAAACTGATGCAAATCAAGATTTTTAGTGGATCATCCGTGATAATTTGAAATCCTGCGGAATTTTGAATTATATTGTGTTCGCCGTCATGTAATGTATGTGAAGATTTTTCGTTCATTTCATGGACATGGTGAAAAAATAAAGTTACGTTTCAAGCAGTTGGTTACCGCTGATCATTATTTTTAGTTCACAAAATGCATGTGTAAATGTGAAACAGTTTGCTAAAAATAAAAAAGGTATGAATGTAAAACGTAAAGCAATAATTTAAAATGATAGACAAGTAAATGATTAGAATAATAATTAATATTTAGAGATTTTAATTCCGTACGTTAAAAACAGATGTACATTTCATTGTCTACAGGTTATTTTCTGGTATTCCAGAAACCAGCTTTATTACACATTTATGTATGTAGCTTGAAGGCTTCTCTAATTTATGTATAACGAAAGTTTCCGTTTTTCAAAATTGTTTAATGGTATTGGAGTACTTTGCAGAATTTCTTATCATCTCTGAAGTTGATTATACAGTTTACAAGAGTGTTTGCTAATTACATATCAACTTTTTCATGAACTCATATTTTATATACCATCGTTTCGAAACATTCCCTCTAAATGAAATATTCCAAATTACTTATCGGGATGTGTTTTACCCCTTACAAGTGAAATTGGTCACAAACAAAAAACTTAGATACTACATTACTTTGCGTCCTCTTCACTTCAGCCAAGTGTGTTCAAGATCGTTTATTTACACTTGGGAACGTTCCCTTGTTAATGGTGCACTTATGACCTTGCGGAAAACATTAGGTACATAGTAAATTATGTGGCACGTTAGGGGCAAAACTGTTAGCTACAGAGATAAAAGGATTAAGAGATTGAAGTGGGTACATTTCGGAAAATAAATACAATAAGCAAATTCTGGTACTGTGAAATTCAGGTGATGAGGAAGACGAATATGCTAGCTACAAAAAGGAAACGATTGAAGCATGTTATTTCAGACCATTTGATGTTTCTTGCGGGCTTTTAAACGAAGACACAGTTTAGGTAATATTGACATACGAACAAAACGAGAGAAGATGATTATCTCAGGATTATGGGATCACTAATACAACATACAATACTCTCGCATGTATGGGCTACAGGATCAATGGGTGAGGCAAGATAAATTGAAATGTGAACCTTGCGTGGCTCATGTTCCCGCCATCATGTATTTTACACCCCGTTTTTAATGTACTTCCACCTCAAAACGTTAAATTAAATTACTACTGTCACTGATTTGCTGCTTCTCCTGGCCGTGAGCAGCGTTAGCAGCATGTATCGATATATCCCCTCTCGTAGTATCTTTGCTCGACTGCTGTTACTTCCAGGTCGTTGTCTGTCATAAGGAGTTCACGTGGCGAGTTCGGATCTGCCAGTCAGTTGGATCGCGTCTGGAGCGCAGTCCAGACCTGCCAGTCGGAGAGTTGCAATGCGACACTAGTGCAGTCGGGTAGGAGCAGCAGTGAGGTCTGCGTCGACATGGCTCGCCTGACAGTTGGCGCCACCTATCACTTGAGCCGGGCCTCAGTCTTGGTGCATCGCCGGTCGGTCGTCGTACCGGACGACGCGTTTTGGCTCGCCGATCGTTCATGAGTCGGCTGTGTGTGTGTGTGTGTGTGTGTGTGTGTGTGTGTGTGTGTGTCTGTGTGTATGCATCGACTCCCGATTTGTCTTCTTAAATATTTAGTTACTGTTGGGTATCGTTTAGGTTTTCAGGCAAGTGTTTGTCAGGTTGTGTGCGTAGTTGTTATTTCCACTTAGACTATTTTAGATGTTGAGAGCATTCTGAAACTGCGGACCAGGGAAGTTATCTCCGGGCGGTGTAGTCGGCTGGGTCTGCTGGCGGTTCCTGCACAGTGTCGGAGCGTGTGTGGAGCTGTTCGATCGCTACAAGCTTCGTGGTTCACCGACCCAGGACGTCAAAGTTTAGTAGTGGTCTTAAGTACCCAAGCCACGTCCATTCATGTTGTGTGGTTCGTTTCGGTGGTTTGCTGTTGGGGAGGTTTTCCTGTGAGCAACACCGAGTGTTTGCATTGCTGAAATTTAGCCGCCATGCGGTGGAATTAACTATATTGGTTGACTACAATTCAAGTTCACCAGCGGAATTTTCTGCCTTGTGGCCGTTAGTGTTCCAGTAACCTGCCCTGGCCACTAACGTAATTTCAGGCAGTGTCCTTTCCTCACCTGTTGTTGCTGTCCTACACGGTGTCTAGTTTTGACGGCTCTATACATATACATATTTGATTGTGGATAATCACGCACATAAAATCTGGTGTTTGAGTTCTCAATACCAATTGATGGCAAGCAAGTCGTTTGTCGGTCGGTCCATGTCCCATGGTTGGGTTCCGAAGGATCAAGTGTAGTTGGGTTCACCACCTGTCTCACCTAAGTGAATGAGAGCGGACTGACTCCCCTGGAGGCTTCTTAGTGCTGTAGTCTCTACTGTCTTTCTCACCGGTGTTTAATTGTCTGTTTATAATCTATCATAGCCAATGATAAAAAATATTCTTTGTTCTACTGTATTTTATGTAAGTAAGTTTGAATTCTGGCAATTGGATATTTGCTGAAAGGTTATTGCCGTTGTGTTGTCTTTTCTTTTAGTCCAGTTTCAGCAACTTAAAACTCATATTCTTTAAAATTTAGAAAATTAATTATGAGCCTTCAGCCTTGGAAACTTAATCTTAAAATTACCTTTCAATCTTAAGCATAGAGGCTTGGAACGTTATTCTTAGAATTACCCTTGAAGCTTAAACATTGCGACTTTCTGCCTTTGAAAGATTGTGGTCAATTATTTTAAAATCTTTAAAATTTTATTGTGGGCCCTCAGCCGTTTGTATTGCATCTTGTTTATGTTTCTCTATCCACCCCTGCCTTGAGACTTTCAGCCTTGCTGATATATTAATTCGCTTATTTGTTATTGTAACTGCTTGTTTTCACTTACTTGAAATTTACCTTGTTGATTTTTAACATTTCTTGTTTGGAAGCCTTCAGCCGCGAAGGATTCGGATTTTGAAACTGGTAGTTGTAAAAGTTCGGCTATGTGCCGCTTTGGATGTAAATGTGTTATTAAATTACAATTTTAAGATGAAACTGACCCCAACCTTATTTGGCCGTTTCCGCAATCCTAATCGCCTGTTTTGCCTAGTGGGTTTAGCGGGCGTCTCAAAATTCATCATCTCTAATAAACGGAGGCTCATTGCCTTTATACTTCCAAAAAACAACAATAATTGCGTGAATCGTCATGTTATAGCTATAAGAAATTTAAAGATGCATGCTAAGGCAACCAAAGCCACACATTCAGCATATGAATGAGCATTTTTTGAAAATGTGCGGCTTGGTGAAAGTAACTAATCTATAATCCATTCGCGAACTAAAGATGAGGAATATAATGAGGTTACCGAAGTTGTTCTGAATAAAAATTCGCGTTTTGAGACCATCATCTTAGAAGAAACAATGCCTATCCGAACCAAACTCTCAGCTCGCAGACCAGCGCTTACTGCCAATATGTCGGAGCCACCTCTGAAATCAGCATTATGACCAGTCAGAAGTGATTTTCTCCAACAGCAAGTCAGAATGCTGATAACATCAGAGTCTTGCGTCCTTTCACCTGGTGTCTTCTTGCCATGGAATCTAGCACCCAAATTCTGTTGACACTTTCCTCCTGGACTCCCCATAGGCTCGGTGTCAGGAAACGTGTAAGCTAGTTTTCACTCAACCACGTTCTAGCATCAGTTGACCCAGTTAGGTGAGAGACTGTCAGTAGCTCAAATCCCCTGTGAATGAAATTCGGAGGATAGCCATTGGGCCAGAGATTGGCCGATCTTCTCAGTCCCTCTTAACGGGATTTAAGAAAATTTCCGTACAAATTTCACATGACGGAGAATGTGGGTCCTTACACAATTTCCTATTGTGGAACTTGCATCAAAACCTGAAAGGCTGTTTCTCCTTCCACTGATACAGGAAGGGATAGGCACTCAGCTCTACATACTTACGTACCTCCTAGTCTCGCCGCCTGAGAAGCACTCATCATAAGAGAATCAGGAGTATTCGAGGTTTTGCTTTCTCATTTTTGTATCATCAGCCAGCTCGGCAGGTCTAAGGCGCTCTTAATTTCAAAGTGACCTCACACCACCTACCAGGCAGTCATAACTGAGCTGTAATTGGAAAAGAACGATTCTCTGTGGCGTGGCAGCAGTCAGAACTGCGTGGCCGCTTATTCACGGACAACTGGAAATCGTGGGGAGCGAGTATTCCATGACTGATGCGTTCTTCCTTCACCTGCGCGATTACTTGCTTGTATGCTTCAATTAGCTCTTCCACGTTATCTCCTCCAGTCACCTGGCGGATTTACAGACTATTATAGCCAGCCCACGTTATTGGAGAAGATGCCATATGTACCAGAGGGATGATGTAATGCCAGCATGATGGTAGTCTGGCGTACTTTCCAGAACCAGTACTTTCGGCAGTCGATGGACTGGATATGGGAAACTAACTGCAGATTGCTTTGCAAGATCCCCGGATCTCATGCTGTTCGACTTCTTTCCCTGGGGCTACAGGGAAACTGAAGTGTATTCTACCCCTGTGGATTCAGAGGACGAACTACACTGGTGTCCAAAATTAAAACAACGAACCGCTATTTCTCCGTCCTGTGTCTGATTCAAGATATACACATTGTCAACCAGATGTCTGTACGATCCAGAAATGCATGGAAGATTGCGTTCCGATCAGTGGACAACCATGCCGACGATGGCGTCAGGGCACCTATGCCATGAGATAGTGTCTAATGGGTAGTCCCATATCCACAGTCGCTGTGTACACAGTCACAGGCTGTGCAGTATGGCATGGAGAAGATGCCTTCCAGACTCTCTGCGGTGGAGGGCCAGAGAAAGAAAGTAAGCAGGACAGTCGCAAACTGATGTGGACCGATGGCTTAATGTGAATCATTCTGCTGTTTCGCAGATGTGGGGACAGTGTAATAGAGACCGAAGCTGTATCCTGAAGACCAGGACAAGGTCGACCACCTGTGACTTCAGAAGGGAGGACCGTTATTTGGACCGTTATTTGGCTGTAAGGGCACCACAGTACCGCCTTAGTACTGCATGACAACCGGCATGTGAGTTCACAGCATCCACTGGACATGTTCTGTCGAGGCAAGGTGTGTGCAAGACTTCAGCAGAGTGGTCTTTATTCTCAGAGTGGTCTTTATTGTCTGACTCTGATGTGTCTTCACAGAAGTGAAAGTCTAAAGTGGAGTCATCAACCGGCCACCTGGGCGGTCGAACAGTGGACCAGTGCTGTTTTCACAGATGAGTCCCTATTTAGCCTAGAGAGTGAGTTTCGATGGATTCGCATCTGGATGGAATGAGGAACATGGTTTTGGGACTCAAACATTCTGCAAAGCGATCAATATGAGGGTGGATCCCTAATGGTGTGTGTGTTGTCCGTAGTGTAAGTTAGTTTGAGTTAGGTTAAGTGGTGCACAAGCTTAGGAACCGAAGACCTCAGCACTTTGGATCCGTAAGACCTTACCACAAACTTAAAAAAAAAATTCCCTAGTATTGTGGGCAGAGATTATGTTGACCAATCCAAACACTCTTCATGATATTATACAGATGTACTAGCAACGTTTAACTGTTTTGAGGTATCATAAGAAGATGTGGGAACCTCATTTGCTGGTTGCGAGACGCTGTGAATGCAGACTTCGTACTGACGGACGGTAATGCTCGACCTCACGGAGCATGTGAGATTGACGTTTTCTTAGAAACGGGAGATATTGCATGCATGGAATTGCCTGCTCGCTCTCCCAGTTTGAACCCGATAGAGCAGGTGTGGGATGCACTAGGGAGATGGCTTGCATCACGTCAGCATCCACCAACCAATCTCAAAGACTGCGAGCAACACTGCAGAAGAATGGGAGTTATTGCCTCAAATTTATTTGTCAGGACTGTATTGCTGCCAGAGATAGTTACACCCCATACTGATCGCATTAACCAGTTGTCGGTATGTGCGTGCAAATCCGTTAAGTTAAAAAAAAAAAGAATAGCTTTCTTGGCTACCGTTATTTATGTCGCAGCAGATTACGTTCTGTGTTCTTTCCATTGTTTCCTCTTTACTATCACCTGTTTCCACTGTTTTGTTGCAAAATAAAGGAA
This sequence comes from Schistocerca piceifrons, assembly GCF_021461385.2. NCBI lineage: Eukaryota > Metazoa > Arthropoda > Insecta > Orthoptera > Acrididae > Schistocerca > Schistocerca piceifrons. The sequence goes on from NC_060144.1 coordinate 244,760,177, forward strand.
ATCTTGCAAAATTTCCGTTTGTTGCTTTCATTTTGGAAACCAGTGTAGTTGCAAGAATTCTCGCTGTGCCCACGCTCAAACTAAACAGGCGTTCCTTCCCGTCACAAACAGGACTCTCTGCTACATTGATAATGGCTCTCAGCTGCAGTTAATGTCGCCCGTTTTGAACACTTGTTGAATAAAAATGAATCAGTGAAACACATTCAACAGTGTATGATTCTCAGTCACATACAGTGACCTCCTGTATACTTATTTCTCACTCAGTTTGTTATTGTAAATAATTTGCTGAATGCGAATTTCATTTCACCAGATGCAATAGGTTTGGATGTACCGCAGAATTGTGCCATACGACAATTTGTGCCAGACCAGGACCCGAATCCGGATTTTCCGCTTATAGTGAGCTGTCGCCTTAACCACTTTTTCTTTTTAAGTCGTTGAGGTGTTTTACTATAAGAGTGTGTCTTTTAATTAATATGTATGGGCAAACAAAAACAAACGTAAGAGCCGCCCAGGATCCACTTCAGCTGTCCGTTCACGTGTCTGGGCTCGATCCAACCTCCATATGTCACTGTCGACATCGTAGTGTTATGTACGTCTGCGGGCTGGGAAACGTGCTTGGACAACAAAGGTCATTAAGATGACTGCTAGCTATAAGCAGGAAATCTCGGTTTGAGTCCTTGCCCAGCACAAATTTTCCTATGTCACAGTCTGGTAATACATCTGAGCCCATTGCCACTGATGTCACGAAATACACATTCAGCGAACAATTTCTAGTAAGTAATTGAGTGAGTAAGAAGTTTGCTAGGTGTCACTGTGTGTGACTGAGAATCAAACATTATTAAATCTGTTGTAGTATATGTCGTGATTCATGTTGCAACAAATGTTCAAAATGTGCAGCTGAAATCATGAAACTCGGTTTCTGCGAATGATTTCCAGCGATATTTCATACGGCTGCTGATCGTCAAACGAAATGCAAGCGCTCAGTATGTATTTCCGGCGACTACTTGTTTGACGAGTATTTTGCTGTCTCTGTCATAGTACCTGTCAACTTGGGCACTGAAATTTTGAACCCTCTTTTAAATGAAGATGTAGGAATGGTCGCAGACAGAAATCGACCAAATGCTGATGGTAGTTGCGCTCTCTGACAGGAATGAGAAATCACTCGGCTCAGTGCACAAACAAGTAATGCAGCCCAACCAGGAGACTGCTTCCGCGAACCGGAACGAGTGCGGCGATGCGCGCCGACACGCCACTTAGGTCGGGCAGCAGTGCGCAGGCGCGCCCCAGAGAGGGCAGGCCATCGCCGTGGGCGCCTTCCGCCGCCGGACGGCAGGACAATGGCATGTTTGCAGTAGTGAGTCATTTGCTAGTGCAATTCAATTAGCGATCCATATGGGGCGCGGCCGGCCCCAGGGGCGTCAGTCGCTTTGTGCCGCGGGCGTCACGGGCGCTCAGCGGCGCCACATCGCTGTGTTCTCCACTGGCGAGGCACGCCGGCACTGACCATTCTCTTCACTGGCACTGCTGTAGAGCGATAGAGGGACAGGTCAGAGAGGGAGAGAGAGAGAGAGAGAGAGAGAGAGAGAGAGAATGAGGTGGAGGGGGGGGGGGGTAATGGGGGCAAGTGGTGTACACGTTCCGGGTTGTCACACGAATATCCAGATGACATGCAAATTATTCTTTACTCCATTACTAAATATCAGTTGATTACAAATAAGATTTTAAGCCTATTTTGTGCTTTTATTTGGTACTATTTATGTTTATTTATGATTTTGTACTGATTATGGAATATTACTGTACATTAATGTAATATGCAAAATATTATATTGTTCACTGACCAATGTATAGGCTCAATACATTGAATTGTAATGGTAGGATAGGAAAATATTCAAGGAAGTACCTCTTTGTTGTTGTTTAAAGTGCCTGAGCTAGCAGGACAGAGCGGATTAGGTTGTGGAAAGGAGCCGAAATTAGTTCCTGTGAGGTGCCATCAACATAAAACTTTATTTATCAACACACAGTATTACAAGAAGGATGCAAAACACTCAAAACTTTAATCGACCTCCTTTGATTACCTTTATGTCGGCTGAAGGCCACATTCATAATCCAAGACAGAAGGCTTAAGCAAAACCGATATACAAGGTTCTTCTGGAGGTCTCGCCCAAGAATATTTTCTAAATCTTCAATCTAGGCGGCTGAAAGCCTTAGAAATTTAATTATAATGGAACTAGGCTGGAGGTCGCATATTGAGCAATACGAGGAGTTTCAATCAAAAGGCAGAAGGCCATATCTTAAATCATTTCATGCAAATTGGGCTGAAGTCCCCATTCAAAAACATCACAATCTTATGCCTTAAAGGCAAGACAAGAAGATTTATTTAAGAGATATTAAAACTCGGCTGAAGGCCGCTCACCAACAAATAATTTAACGGCATAAGCCATAGATAGAGGACTTTCAATTTTAAAGGGTGGAACGCCGTATCTTAAAACATTTCATATTAAATAAAGAATAACAATCTCATGCCTTAAGTGCACGACAATAACATTAATTTAAGAGATATTGATACTCGGCTGAAAGCCACACATCAACCAAATAACTAAAATCCAAACAGGGAAATTATTACATAACACAAAAGGAATGGCGCTCAGAAGTTTCCAAGGGTCGGCCTGGGATTGTAACACTAACGCCCGTTTAGGTGAGACAGGTAGCCTGTTTAACGACTTCTTAATCTGGAGGCCATCCAACAGTCAGACCTCCGACCAACCGATCAACCAATTCAAGTCCACTCCACGCAACTAGGAAAACGAACACAAGATTTCAATACAACGACGCACAGAATGTTGGCGCCACAACGACCCACAATAGCTCAGCTGTCGAACTGTACGCCGCGCTGGACAGCAACAACATGACGAGGAAAATACATTGCCTAAAATTACGGCAAGGACCAGGGCAGGTAACCGGAACGTCAACGGCCACAAGGCAGGAGATATCGCTTGTGAACTTCTATAATAGGGAATAAATTAAGTTAAATTTCACAGGAAGACGGCTGGAATCTTAGCCAACTTAAATACACACACGTAGTTGCTAGCGAGAATGTACCAAGGGCGACAACCAGGGTAAAACGAAGAAATGTAAACAGTTGAGGCTCGATAGTAAGTTAACAGAGGACTCAGCTTTCAAGTCCTACATCAGTGGGCGACGAACTTCGTAGCACTCGCAAGCAGCACCTCACACTCCCAACTTGCGTGCACTCCGCGCGACGAAGGCTTGCTTGCTGCTCCACGCTAACCGACAGACTGGACAGCTGTTCCGTCCGCGACTGCTGCTCCGTCGCGACTGCACTGCTGGTGCGTCTCCCCATGACTGCCCAACATACGACGACCCGGAAATACTATCGGTCGCTACAGAGATGGTACGACAGTACGCTTATCGATACGCGCTGCTGCTGTTACTCACCGGCAAGTAAGGCAAGAAGTTAGTCACGCCAGTAAATGGAGTAAGGAAACGAGGAGTCACTACCGGTCATAGAAGATGACAAACAATTAATGGGATTAACACGATCCGTGCACGGCTCATTGTTGTTGTTTTTGTTCTTGTTGTTGCTGTAGTCTTTAGTCCAAAGACTACTCTCCATGCTACTCTATACTGTGCGAGTATCTTCCTCTCTGAATAGTTACTGCAGCCTACATGCTTCTGAATCTGCTTACCGTGTTCATCTCTCAGTCTCCGTCTACGATTATTACCTTCCAAACCTTCTCCAGTATGATACTGGTGATCCCTTGATGGCTCAGAATGTTCCTTATCAACCGATCCCTCCATTTAGTCAAGTTGTGCGACAAATTTCTTGCCTCTGAATTCTGTTCAGTACTTTGTCACTAGTTACGTGATCTAGCCATCTGATCTTCTATTTTGTAGCACCACATTTTAAAAATTTCTATTGAGTTCTTCATTAAACGGTGATCCGTGAGCGGCTCGTGTTCATGCCGTTTCTTGCTTGACAGCTTGTTCTACGGAACTGTCGCCTCGTTTCTTATTTGATTTACTGGAGTCACTAAGTTGCTGGTTTCCCGGCCCGTGAGTGTCGGCAGCAGCGCTTCTCGGTAAGAGCACTGTCGTATTACCTTTGAAGCGACTGCTAGTATTTCCCGCTCGTCGCGTGTCGGGAATTCAGTCGGGACGCAGCGCCAGTGAGGTCCGGACAGCCAGTGCTCTCCGACCGCTGACGACACACATATAAGTCCGGCGGAAGGAGACTTGAGCAGGAATGACCGTTGGTTGGTCGATCGGTCGGTCGTCTCATCGGGCGACGTGTATTTGATCTTCCGATCACTTCTTGACCCAAAAATGGTTCAAATAGCTCTGCGCTCTATGGGACTTAACATCTGAGGTCATCAGTCCCCTTGAACTTCGAAGTACTTAAACCTAACTAACATACGGACATCACACACAACCATGCACGAGGCAGGTTTCAACCCTGCGACCGTAGCGGTCGCGCGGTTCCAGACTGAGCTTCTGGACCCCTTCAATTGATCATCTTGCGGGACCTTGGTCGTTTCCTTCCTTGTGCAGAGATGTCGGGTGGCCAATGGGCCGGTGTTCCTTCAGCATGGTTCGGTCTGAGCCAGTGTGCCCGGGTCGCCGTGTCTCCGAGTTCCGAACGGATATGGAGTTGAGTCGGGAAGGAGCTGCAGTGAGGTCCGGACAGCCATTGCTCGCCCGACCGTTGCTGACACACATCATTTGAGTGGGGACGACCTTGGTTGGTCGTTCGGTCGGTCGACTGATAGGACGACGTATATTTGGTCGCCGACGGCTTCGGGATCTCTGTGTGTGTCGACTTGTCATTCGTCCTTATTGTTCCACAGTGATTGCTTTTACGATTGTTCGAGTTCTTGTGGAAGTGTTTCGTGAAACTGCATCTAGCTTGTGTAATTTGGACTGAGCAGTTATGTTAATGCTGTCTGCGTACTGGAGTAGGCAGTCGGTCGGTTCGGACAGAACGGCGAGGAAGTCTCCACGGCGGAGTCATTAGCGCAGTGTTCCGCAAAGTGTTTTTCCTCGCAATGTTGATGCTGTCCATACCGCGTGTAGTTTCTACAGCCTTTGGTGTTGTTCATATTTCTGAATGGTTATTGTGCCTTCGCTATTTTTAGACGCCAATTTTGAAGACGTAGTGCTGCTGGTATCTTCGTCCGCAGCTGATATTTTCCGTTCTCGTGCCAATGGTCGTCGGAAGGGAATTGATTAGGTTGCTGGTCGGCCCTTCAGCCATCCTTGGGTGGGGTTGCCATCTGAGTACTTAATCTTATTCTTGGCTGCCTATTTCACCTGACTTTAAGTGAGAGTTATCTTCTCAGGCTGAACCTTGGAACAGTTCTCAGCCCCATTGTTCTGTTCTTTTTAGATTGTGATTTTTGTGTCAAGTACTGGGCGAGGCCTTCAGCCGCCTATTAATTTCGTTTGTTTTAACTTTAAAATAATCCTTTCAGCCGTCTTACGTTAAAACTTTGAAGATGCTTGTTTGAACTATTTTTTTTTTTAAAGGAGAAAAAGGGGAGTTTTTCTCTACTGCAAATCCTTGTTATCCAGGCCTTAAGTCTTGAGATGCTCCATGTTCAGTATGTGGCCTTCAGCCGAGTTTTATGTCAAATATTTTTAAGATAAGGCCTTCAGCCATCTTAAATTAAAATTTGAAAATTCACCGGTTCAAATTATTTTTAATTTTTTTCCTCTGTTAGAAATTCTTGTTATCCAGGCCTTAAGCCTCGCTTCTTCTGTGTCTAGTGTGTGGCCTTCAGCCGAGTATTTACGTAATTTGCTTTTAGTAAGACCTTCAGCCGCGTGTATTCCTAAAAGCAATTCTTAATGACTGGTGTTAGAGCTTTCAGCCGTATCCTTTTAAGGGCATGAGTGATCACTGTTTTTTGGAAAATAAAGTTTGTGTGTTTTGTGCAACCAACAGTAACTGATCTTGGCCCCTTTTCACAACCACAACCTGATGGTCTCTGTCCTGCGAATTCAGATTTCAAACGGTTTACTGTCCATATTTCACTTCCGTGTGTGCCTACACTTCAGGCAACTACAGGGTGACAATTATTGGACTATATGAAGAAAAAACTACGGCGTCTACACCCTTTATTCAACACGTGAACGTCACCACAGATATTCGGATTTAGGTTATGACATGTTCGATATGCCCGCCATCATTGGCGATAACGTGGCGCAGGCGAATAGCGAAGTTTTGCTTGACCCGCTGAAGTGTCGAAACGTCGATGCCGTCGATGACATCCTGAATGGTTGTTTTCAACTCAGAAGTGCTTTTCGGGCTATTGCTGTACACCTGTACCATATCACCACAAAAATGAGTCGCGTGTTTTCAGATCCTGAGAATATGGCGGCCAACCGTGGCTCATGCCAGTGGCCTCTCACAACGAGTACCCGAGGGCCAGAATGCGGTCCCCAAAGCACTCCTCCATGACATCAAACACTCTCCTGCTCCGATGGGATCGAGTTCCGTCTTGCATGAAGCACATGTTGTAGAACTCTGGGTCACTTTGGATAATGGGGATGAAATCATCTTCCAAAACCTTCATGTACCATTCGGTATTCACATTGCCATCAAGCAACATCGCACCAATTATACCGTCCGTGACTGGACATTGGACACCACACAGTCAACCATTGATGGTGAAGAGGCTTCTTGATCGCGAAGTACGCGTTATCAGTCACCCAAATGTGCCAGTTTTGCTTATTGACGAACCCATCCAAACGAAAGTGGGTTCGTCACTGAACGAAACACTATTCGCATCAAATTCCGGTTAGTCAGTTCTGTGGACAAGTGTTGGCGAAACACAACCGCTGTTCCAAGGCCCTGGGGCTTAAAGGCTGATAGGTCTGAATTTTGTATGAGAAGAGATGCGGGTCTTAAACAACAATTTATGCCAGTGTCTCCCAGTTGATTCCCATCTGTCGTGCAGCTCGTCTGATCGATATTCTGGGGCTGGTTTGAAACAAAGCACGTGTCTTTTCGATGTTTCCAGGCATTTTCATCCTCTTCGGACGACCGATATTGCCAGCACTATCATCAAGAACACTACCCGTCCTCTCAAACTTCCGAATCAAATTCTTGATTGTTAGCACTCTGTGATCGATTGTCTTCAGCTTTAACTTGGTCGAAAACTTACTCTGAGCCGCAGTTGTGGAGTTATATCTCGCATAATAGGCCTTCACAAGCGCTATATACCCAGGCACGCTGTACTGTGACATATTCAAGTGCAAATGACCGACAACAACAAGCCGCATAGTGATGGGAAAACTAATTCCCATCATGCCCCGCGACAAACAGTGGAGTTTGAACGTCCTAACGCAAACCATTCAGAAGTTACGACGCTTTTATTTCATATAATTCAATAACTGTCACCCTCTACCTTCAGAAAAAACTTCCTAACATTTACATCCATATTCGACGTTAACAAAACCATCTTCTTCACAGATGCTTATCTTGCCATTGCCAGTCCACATTTCATATCCTGCCTACTTCGGCCATCACCAGTTATTTAGCTGCCCAATAAGCGAAACATATCTAGTGCTTTTAGTGTCTGGTCCCCTAATCTAATTCTTTCAGCAACATCTTTAATTAGACTACATTCCATTACCCTTGTTTCGCTTTTGTTGATCTTCAGTCATTCGAGACCTTGTCCGTTCCGTTAGATTGCTCTTCCAAGTTCTTTCCCGTTTCTGACCGAATTAGAATGTCAATGGCAAAGCTCACGGTTTATATTTCTTATCCCTGTAATTTAATTTCTCCTTATAATATTTCTTTACTTCCTTTACAAATTGATCAATGTACAACTCGAATAACGTCACTATCAAACATTGTCAATAGTTTTCTGTAACTCTACAGAAGTTATAAACGTAGGTTAGACTTTCTTTAACCTATCTTTTAAACTAAATAGTAGGGTCAGTATTGCCTTGTGTGTTCCTACAGTTTTCTCCTTGAGTCCAAACTGATCTTCCCAGAGGTCGGCTACTGCCAGTTTTTTCATCCTTCTATAAAGAATTCATATTACAAATTTGTTAAAATGGCTTATTACACTTATAGTTCGGAAATATACATATCTGTCATCCTTCTTGAAGTGTGAGGATGTTTCGTCTGCCTTATACATTTTGCACACCAGACGGTACTGTTTCATCATGGTTGGCTCTCCCAAGCCTATCAGTACTTCCTCTTCTTCTCGCAATATCATATCTCCCACCTCATCTGAGTCCTTTTGCCTTTCTATAACATTGCCTTCAAGTTAATATCCCTTGTATAGACCCTCTACACAGGGTGAATCACCTAAAACTTTCACCGCAGATATTGTGGAATTGGAAAGTGCTATTTATGTGCGGTTTCCACAGGAGTTCGGTTTGTTAGCCAATAAACAGATTGTAAAAATACTTAGAAAGTGTATCTTTTATGCAAACGTACACTTTTTAAATGGTACAATGACTCTTGATATTCACAGACTAAAAGTGGGGTCAATCAGAATTTTAATGATGATTGTTGCAGGATTCTAGTGCGAGTCGTTTATAAAATATCTTATTTTGAAATGTTCCCACACCGACATTTGTACAATACTCTGGTGTAGAACAATGCAACTGCATATATTAGTTATATGGGTTCTGACCAGTAAGGAATAAATTGAACATTACAGCTTGTGTTCAAAGTGACCAACGGCAAAGGCAATACACGCTACTAGTCTGATAAGGAATGACTGCTGCACACCTGCTAGCATTTCACCGGAGACGTCCGATAAGGCTACAGTAATACGGTTTTGCATATCATCGGGTGTAATATGAGTCTCTCTTTAGACACCGTCTTTAGCTTTCCCCAAGGAAAGCAACCAAGGCCAAGGTACAGGTCCTCGACGCGCAATCCTAAGACTTGGAAAAATTTCAAGAAGACACGCTGCAGTATTTCGTACACTATGGGTTGGACAGTCATCATGTTGGTGCCACAGGTTCCTCCTAATCTGCAGAGAATTGTCTTCTAGCATACGTGGAAGATGATGTGATAGGAGGTTGCGATACCTGTGAGCGTTCAGTGCTCCGTCTATGAAACGAGCGCACATGAGCTGATGGTTCCCTGTCACACACCATACATTTACACTCGATGGACGCTGACGTTCCACATGACGAAGCGAACGAGGATTGTCAGTAGACCAATAGTGTAAGTTGGGGTGGTTTTCCGACCACGATTACATATGATATATGATACATCAGGAGTATCCTACCTTAATGTCCATGTACAGAAGTTAACGCAATTCAAGCAGTAGTTCCCATGTAGCTCATGATGGATGGAGAAAGACGTGATGGGGATGAAAACTACGTCGATGAAGTTTCAATCCCCGCCACTCTTCTGTCGTCTCTTGTTTCCTTCTTGTGTCGTTGACTAGGTGCTGCGCTACCACTTTCACGCAACAGCAGAGGCTGAGGAATGGTTGCTGAGATGGTTGACGTCTATTGTGATGTCTTGCTGCAGATATCCTGCAAGAACTGCATTTATCCTACAATCCCCATACACTATGAGTAGATCGGCTTTTCTTTGCATTGGTAAATCCCATCGTCCACTCACGACCTAGTGATTGGACTGTCATACATTAACCGACTAATAAGCCCAATGCACTGACGGAACACGGAAGAACACTGTACGCAAACACAACGATATCGTACCTTGCGACTACGCAGGCTGAATGGCACAAACACTTTTCAGTGTGGAAACTTTCCCAAAATACATCTCGTAAACGGCTTACACTAAAATCCTGCAACAAACACCGCTGACATTCTAATTGAGCCTACCTTTAGTCTGTTCATGTCAACAGTCATTGTTCGATTTAAAAAAGTGGACATTTATACAAAACTACACTTCCTATGTATTATTACAATCTTTTTACTGTCTAACAATACGAACCCATGACTACTACTTCAGTCTGTGAAAACCGGAATCAATAACAATATCCACTTCTGCAGTTTTGCAGAACAAGTTTTTGGTGATTCGCGCAGTATACACTTTCCACCTTTCAGGTTTCCCTCCCTTGTTTCGTACTGGTTTTTCATCTGAGCCCTTGATATTCATATAGATGCTTCTTTTTTCCAACGGTTCCTTTAATTCTCCTGTATGCTGAGTCTACTTTTCCCGTAGTGAAAATGCCTCGCCATCTTTTCATTTGTTGCGTACAGATCCAAGCTTAGCCATTTTGCACTTCTTCTTAGTCTCTCTTCATTTTTTTCCAGTTTTCTATTTTCTCTTATTTTCAATTAAATTCAGTGTCTCTTGCCGTGATATTCAAGCCAAGGACGTCTACTAGGCCTTGCCTTTTTGCCTGTTTGATCCAATGCTGGCTTGACTGTTTACTCAAAGCTATTCATTCGTTCTCTACCGTCTGCCTCTCTCCTATTCTAGTCGATCATTGCCTATTGCTCCCTTTGAAACTTTCTACAACCTCCCTTCCGTTCAACGTATTCGGGTCCCATATCCTTCATGTTGTATCTTTTTTTCTAGTTTCTCCAGTTATAATCTACAGTTCAGAACCAGTAAATTATTGTCAGAGTCCACTTCTGCCCCTGGAAATGTCTTACAATTTAAAATCTTGTCCCGAAATCATTATCTTACCATTATATAATTATTCAGAAACGGCAGGGAGGGTAAAAGGAAGCCAGCGGAGGATGTCACGAGAGTGTACCAACTAAGAAGAAAGTACTAGTCAGTCCTTAGTTATCCCAGTACGGGTGCGAGGCTGAAACATGTGTGGCCCAGGTAATAAGATGTTCGTTCTTCAGGTAAATATGTGCAAAGATTAGTGCTCCATGGCAGCAATTTGAAGAAGAGCTATGTGTGAGATGCATACATTCTATGTTCATACAATGCTCATCGATGCCGATGAAAACTTCCAGGCAAAGTACTGTTTTCTTTTGTACTCGTATCGTGAGAGCTTATGAGCCATTACTTATAGTGTGTTCTTTTGTGAAAGCAGTGGAAAATTTTAAATTCTATGTGTATCGAGACTAGTAATGAGTCATGTCATTTTACCTTTTATGGAATTCTGGTCCAGATCCTAGAACATACCTTAGTGCCATAATTACGCTGAAAATCTCTCATATTTCTTAATAAAGATCTTGAGAAATACTTATTTGCTTAAAAATGTTCTCTTGTTCAGAAAATTTAAATAGCTTTCAAATTGAGCAATTGCGCAGTACTGAAACACACTTTGAATTTAATGTAAACTTCGGTCTGCATGTTTAGCCGTCAGTTGTTCATGTATTCCACAGTGAATACTTTGCATTATTGAGCTTCATGGCCACGTATGCCATTAGTGCTTTGAACTTTTTGTGATGAGCCCAGAAACATGTTCTTCACGATCATCGATGAATACTATAAAAAAGAAAGGTGTACAATTTTGATAATGTTCGTGTCGCTAGTGGCCTGTTACAATACTATGCAAGTGCTCAATTTCAAAGCACTAGCAACACGAACATCGTCAGAATCAAAATAACTGCACAGGACTTACATAGTTGTGAGGTGATGTTCTATACCAGTGATGTACAAACCTGCTAGTACAGTAGACCGCAAAACTTCTCATTATGACTAAGTAAAATCATTATTTCTTCACATCATTTTGTTCCACAGATGTTCATTTAACTAAAATTAAGCAACTTTCTTATTATACTATTCATCGATGATCGTGAAGAATATGTTTACGCGCTCATCGCAAAATATTCAACACACTAATGCTAGTGGGGCTATGATGCTCTAATGCAAGCTATTTACGGTAGAATACACGAACTACTGACGACTAAACAATGTCGTTTCATGCAGATCCACGTGCAGCTAAGTTTCCACAATTACAGTACTGCGCACGTTCAGTAACAGCTTGGTGTGCGACAAGGCATTATAGAGAATTGGGATGCTCCTGCCACAACTCCAGCTACATTAGCGTGTCTCAAAAAACTAATTTTACAAGCACCCACGCCCTTCGTTCAGGAATGGAGTAAAATATGAGAAAAAGATTTACAAGAACGTACGGTCAAGGACGACACGTCATCAGATCAGTGCATCCTTATTCTAGGTCACTGATTCTCAAAGTGGTCATATCTACACCCATATTTCGATTCAAGCTTGCAACGAGTGCATGTCTGAGAAAAATTAAATTGAGTATGCATTTAATGTAAAGGGGGGAGTGGAACCCATTCACACAGATCGCAATCAAAATTCCTAATTCTTCTCTCCTGTGTACGTCTTTCTTAGTCTCATCGGCTAAGTGAGAGAATGCTGCAACCCTTCATTCTCGCTCTTCTGCTCGCAAAGTTTAGTGATCTTATTAGTTATTTTCCTAGCTGTAATCCATGTATACTACCCCTTCCACTTTCCTGAGGTAACACTTAGTCTCTGTAAATACACTCCTGGAAATTGAAATAAGAACACCGTGAATTCATTGTCCCAGGAAGGGGAAACTTTATTGACACATTCCTGGGGTCAGATACATCACATGATCACACTGACAGAACCACAGGCACATAGACACAGGCAACAGAGCATGCACAATGTCGGCACTAGTACAGTGTATATCCACCTTTCGCAGCAATGCAGGCTGCTATTCTCCCATGGAGACGATCGTAGAGATGCTGGATGTAGTCCTGTGGAACGGCTTGCCATGCCATTTCCACCTGGCGCCTCAGTTGGACCAGCGTTCGTGCTGGACGTGCATACCGCGTGAGACGACGCTTCATCCAGTCCCTAACATGCTCAATGAGGGACAGATCCGGAGATCTTGCTGGCCAGGGTAGTTGACTTACACCTTCTAGAGCACGTTGGGTGGCACGGGATACATGCGGACGTGCATTGTCCTGTTGGAACAGCAAGTTCCCTTGCCGGTCTAGGAATGGTAGAACGATGGGTTCGATGATGGTTTGGATGTACCGTGTACTATTCAGTGTCCCCTCGACGATCACCAGTGGTGTACGGCCAGTGTAGGAGATCGCTCCCCACACCATGATGTCGGGTGTTGGCCCTGTGTGCCTCGGTCGTATGCAGTCCTGATTGTGGCGCTCACCTGCACGGCGCCAAACACGCATACGACCATCATTGGCACCAAGGCAGAAGCGACTCTCATCACTGAAGACGACACGTCTCCATTCGTCCCTCCATTCACGCCTGTCGCGACACCACTGGAGGCGGGCTGCACGATGTTGGGGCGTGAGCGGAAGACGGCCTAACGGTGTGCGGGACCGTAGCCCAGCTTCATGGAGACGGTTGCGAATGGTCCTCGTCGATACCCCAGGAGCAACAGTGTCCCTAATTTGCTAGGAAGTGGCGGTGCGGTCCCCTACGGCACTGCGTAGGATCCTACGGTCTTGGCGTGCATCCGTGCGTCGCTGCGGTCCGGTCCCGGGTCGACGGGCACGTGCACCTTCCGCCGACCACTGGCGACAACATCGATGTACTGTGGAGATCTCACGCCCCACGTGTTGAGCAATTCGGCGGTACGTCCACCCGGCCTCCCGCATGCCCACTATACGCCCTCGCTCAAAGTCCGTCAACTGCACATACGGTTCACGTCCACGCTGTCGCGGCATGCTACCAGTGTTAAAGACTGCGATGGAGCTCCGTATGCCACGGCAAACTGGCTGACACTGACGGCGGCGGTGCACAAATGCTGCGCAGCTAGCGCCATTCGACGGCCAACACCGCGGTTCCTGGTGTGTCCGCTGTGCTGTGCGTGTGATCATTGCTTGTACAGCCCTCTCGCAGTGTCCGGAGCAAGTATGGTGGGTCTGACACACCGGTGTCAATGTGTTCTTTTTTCCATTTCCAGGAGTGTAGGTTTGATTGCCTCAATTGCTGCCAAAGGAAGATAATGTTTATGGGTAAATTCATCAGTGTGTCAGAAAATTCAGCTTGCCTATGTTTACACCAAGTATTTGATGGAGGTGGACACAAAGCATGACATAGCTTTTCATCGGTTGATATTCGATGAAAGAAAATGCTCCACACAGATAATCTTCTCTAAATTGTCACAGTTATCTCTAATGGCCTTCCCATAATATACCTGTAATTCATCAATTACTTTGTCCATTAGTCATTCAGCACATTTTATTGTCTTTCCATCAGACAGTTTTGTGTTACGTGGCTGGGTTTTTAGGTTACTCAGACGTGTTCCCATCCTTTTCTTGACGTGTCCTACACAAAACAAAGGAATTCTCAGCCTTCTAGACTGTGTAGTTCCCAAGATACGACTGCTCAACTGTGGCAGTATATGTGTAGCTGCGAAATCCGACAGTCGCACTTCAACATTCAAAATATTATTTCAAGGTTTCATAATTGTTCGATTTTGATGTAGTATACACCAAAATGTTCAGTAAAGTCCGAAGTACATTATGGAGTACAAAACAGCAAATGACAAATTTCAACGAGTTTCACGTACAATGTCTCATTAACTTGTTCTCCCTGGAGCGCCAAGTCACCCCATGATGTCTGACCTGTTTTCTGTGCCTCTCCTCAGTGTTACAATAACTTTTATGAACTTAAGCTATCCTAATGTAACGAAGGTGGTCAATTTGCGTGTTTGTTGTGGAATAGAAATGTGATTTCCGTCTTTTTATGTAATTACGTTTAAATTATGTTAAGTCCATAATTCTCCTTTGGTGACTGACATTTCTGACATTCTAATAGTGAGATTACAGAATTTGTCTATTGGCGGCAATGCGGACAAAGTGGCCATCTCGGCGGAGGCTTCTGGCTACTTTGTGTAGAGGGAAAACGTAAAAGCGACCAAAGGAAGAGCTCCGCGGCGATGTTTACAGCAATCCTTAAACGGAGTCCTAGAAGTTCAATATGAAGAAAGGGAAGAAAAAGGAAAAACTGAAAGCAGCCGAAGAGAAGACAGACACAAAAGATAGAACTTGGAAGAGGAGGAATCCAACCCTACAATATCTGTGTTTGACGACTACGAGTGTTTGACGACTACGATGAAGACTCAGAGCACAAGTACTGTGAAGAAAAATTTGCAGATTCACGGCCAGAAGAGGAGCGGTAGTACTGGCAGTTGCTCTCCCTCTCCATCGAAGAACAGCACAGTAAGAAGACATTTTGACTTTTAGTTGTTACAAGTGTAAATAATTGAATTCGAACCACGGTTTGCAACAAAATATATTTGGTTCTTTCTTAAAACGGTTTTTATCATTAACTTTTTGCTTTGAATATAAGGTCATTTGCCACTTACGTTCCTGGATCTTTTTCACATTTTCTAGGACATGGAGCTCCTTCCTTATGCTCCTCCCTTATGCTTCTAGTGATCTTCTACATTATATCCTACCAAAGATCGTAGAAACCTCATTTCTACCTCTTCAATCTTCTATAATTGTTTATTAGTTGAAGTTCACGCTTGGATCCACTGAGCAACAAAAGTATTGGCATAGTATTATAAATTTTAACTACTGTCCCTTCCTCATTTTTATTCAAGAGCGTTATCTTAGCTATAGCTGTGGGTAGATCACCTAACTAATGGGGAGGTACTGAATAGAATTGTGGAGAAGAAGAATTTGTGGTACAACTTGACTAGAAGAACGGATCGGTTTACAGGATATGATCTGAGGCTTCAAGGAATCACCAATTTAGTATTGGAGGGCAGTGTGGAGGGTAAAAATCGTAGAGGGAGACCAATAGACGAAACACTAAGCAGATTCAGAAAGATGTAGGTTGTAGCAGTTACTTGGAGATAAATACAGTGAAAATCACTGCGAAAAGAAAGCGCATTTGTACTAACCTCATCCACCTGCCCAGTAAACATACCTCACTTGCCTCTTCGCTACCAACCTACGAAAATTTCTGAAAACGAAGCGTACCACGGCCACCACTTCCTAGGGAACGGGAGTTAAAAGGACTCAGCCCGCACTAAGCTGATGGAAGGAGTGTACTTTATTTATCTGGGAGCAATTTATTTAGGGATGGAGTATATGTATCACAAAACACATGATCTGACATGCCCCCAACAGCATACAGACCTGCAAACTACTCCGACGTAACTCATGTATAAGGCTCTACACACGCTTGCTAATTGTAAACTGTCAAAAATCTCACTCCACAGCCTACAGACATGTGAAGCACACATAAATAATTCAAAACATTCACGCCCATAGAACTGAACAACTGTTAATTTGTCTAAATAATAATGTATCTAAAATACCCTGCTTCCTAAGTGTCAACGTTTCAAAATCATATACTTGTCTTTATTTAAACAACCAGAGATAGACAGGACCACCACCCACTGTATTCGCCACTCAGTCCGAGGTCCAGCTGTCTTAGTACACAGGACACCCCCGCCCCCCTCTGACATCAGAATATGTGAATATTTTCACATATATTTTTGAAAAGTTTGCATGTCATAGCTTTCGATATGTAAGGCTGACCTTAGGCAGGTTTTGAACTCCAGAAGTGCACTACACTTGGCAACAAAACCACATCCACCAAGATATTCATTCCAATCCAGGCCTGTAACTCCTTTAGAGATAAATTTGTCCAGTTACCGGTTGACTCACTCACAAACTGACCAGATTGCCGTTTTGGCGCAAAAACCGCTCAGACTGCGCTGTGCTGCTCGGGGAAGTAAGGAAGGACTGCACTCCATTTATTTCGAGCCCTTTTATTTAGTCATGGAGTATATTTGTCAAAAATCACCCACACTGATCTGACTGTGGTCATGTGACACAGCCAACAAACATGTAAACAACTCCTAATTTCACCACACAATATCAAACTGATCTTAAATAAGGCAGTACACAATACGCGCAGACGAGCTCTGTACTCTTAAACTCTCCAAATAAGGCACAGCACAGTGCACAGACATGCTCGCAAAATAGTGCAACGGTCGCACCCAAACACCCTCACCCAATACCCTACCCCCAGTTGCCAAACCGACCAAAAGTCTCTGCTCGCCCCCCCCCCCCCTCCCCATAGTCACATTCGCGCGGAGCACCGGAGAAATTCATATCCCCTATGCGCCTTAGATTACACTCCAAGGAAGGCCGTAAGCGCACTCGTGACAGCAGACTAGAAAGGGCACTCTCGTCTGACACTTGGGAAAACTCCATTTTTCTTCTCATGTATACCAAAAGCGTCTCAGGTCAGAATAGCCCCTAGCTCGTTGACACACACGATTAAAGCCGCCGCGTAAACACTTACTATTCACCTGCAACCGAGATGGTGATGGAAAACCACTCTGATCTGCGCTGCAGGGGCATGTAATGATTGACAGCACTCTACTTTTATTTTCAAACAACTTTATAACCATACAGTATACCTATCACACTATCACAAAACACCCACCCAGATGTGCCTGGCCCATGTCGCAAAGCCTGCAGTCACGCGCCTTACTCATAATTTCAGTACACACAATAGCAAACTGCTACTAAATAACTCTTCACACTGATGTTCAAAAATGGTTCAAATGGCTCTGAGCACTATGGGACTTAACTTCTATGGTCATCCGTCCCCTAGAACTTAGAACTACTTAAACCTAACTAACCTAAGGACATCACACAACACCGAGCCATCACGAGGCAGAGAAAATCCCTGACCCCGCCGGGAATCGAACCCGGGAACCCGGGCGTGGGAAGCGAGAACGCTACCGCACGACCACGAGATGCGGGCTCACATTGATGTGTAGATAGGTTCAGTGCTCGTAAACTATCCAAATAAAGGATAGCAGAGCCTGCAATCCGCTCGCAAAATAACTCAGCAGACGTGTGCAGGTAGCCCCCACCGCACCATGTCCACAGCGTCGTGAAGTCAGGCATCCATTTGATTTCAGATCACAGACAGCCCCTGCTCGGCTTCTGTAAGCGTGATTTGGCGCGGTCGACGCACTCGTCAGCTGTCAAAGCACACACAGACGTCCGTCGAGGATCGCGATCCGTCACAACCCCGAGCCACGACCACCGAACATGGGTGAAAGTCAACTTTATATCAACGCAGCATAATTCCAAAGCGCAGCCTCCATACGCTAGACTCGTCATAGCAGCACATGTCTTTACCTCCTATGACACAGTTTCACACTGCACATTGCTCCTGACACGACATTACACGGCCCTTTAACTAAACATAACTACACATCCCTGCTCTCGCCTCGTCGCATGACCAGCCATCTAAAACCTTCTCAACATTACAGTTACTTTACAACATTTTTTTTTTTTAATAAGATCTAATTTACTCCTCCCACCGCACCTAACCTCATACCCGTCCCACCATCAACATACGCACACGTCCTCAACCCTATCTTGACGCTCATATATCACCCCAAAAACCATGTCCATCAATCAATTTACCATTCTCATCCCCTCTTTTCGAATTACAAACGTAGACTCTATCTAAACACCAATCAACTCATATTTCTCGCACTTTCAACCTGATGGAGTAATAGTATAATTTCTGAGTCGTGATCGGATGTGATCAGTGGCCACTACACATGACCGCAGGGCTATATTGCACTCGTATCATACAAAGGAAAAGTTTTACCACTGGGGGAAAGATAGCTCAGCGTAGGGGAACCGGGGAAAAGGAGGTATGTCTGCCAGTAAGGAAAAGTGGGCGATCTAAGGTTATCGCCCGTTTTTTAGTGCTGAAAGTTCTATTCTTAGGAGTGCGTGTGTTTATGTCCTTTCTCTCTCTTACCAGAGCCTTCAATGCACCGATCCTATATTCTAGAACAATACTTTACACATGATAGGTTGGATGATTTACGTAAAAATGTGTCGAACTACGTTGTGTATAAATATCACACTGTTCTTGTTCTTCTTAACTGTATGCTATTAAATTAAGACACTTTGACATCTGTTACTATAGATCGATATGGTGTGCTAAGCTCCAAGACTTGGTTACATCTCGAGAACTGTGGTGCACTTGGAGAGGTTAGGACTAGGAAAGCTCTATTGAGTCAAGAGAGGTGGAGTGTAGCTGCATTCGTCTGCTCTGTTGAGTATTAATTGGGTAGCGATGTTGAGGGGTAGGTTGGTCAATGACGAGGTGAGGATGGTCTTTTAACGTAAGAGGGCTAGATTGCTCTGTTACCGCCATACACAGAGAGATTGATCGAGTACTATGCGCGAGGTCTTAGAAATATGTATAGCGTTGTGCGGTATATTTTGATCGTTTTTATGCGTTCGAGAATTAAGTGTGAATGGACATACTGAGCAGTTATCTATCAATGCTCGCAATGATACTTGCAAAGTAGAGGAATTATGGTTTAGCTATGATACTCAAATTAGGAAAACATGCTGCCACATGATTGGCCCGTGTTGGATTTACTGTAAAATATTTCGCGATATCAGCTGTGATGGATAATGTTACAGTAGATCGGTGGTGTCTTCTCCATCCCATCCGTGCATTAGGTACCACTTAATGATTGAGTGACAATGCTTGTTTGAGTTGGGGAGCAAATTTTGGATTATGGACCGCAACTTCTGGGGTTGCTTGCACCAAAAACAGTGATCCTGTACTTTTGTGCAAAATGAACAGTCACTGGAAATTGAACGCGGAGTCATCAACTATTGGGTCATTGCGACATATGAGTTTAAATGTAGAGGCCGTCAATGACTTTCGGGGGGTAGTTTGGAAAGTCGCCACAACGACACCAGGTTCTTCTAGCTTCCTTGTGTTGTGGCTGTCCTTTATTTAAAATCATTCAATGTTATGCTATCAACTGCAGGAATGTGATTTACAAGGTGCAAGGTATAGTTTCCTGTGAGAGGCCGTGCATCCGTCCGTGTTAATGTCTGTACAGGGCAGGAATTCTAGTTAGTCAGACGTCTATGGCACGCTAAAGTATTAGGACTGTGCTTAATATCGACGAATACGAGGCGAATTTTATAGTATTATATTAAAAGTATTTTTGGTCTTCCAATACGCGAGTCTGGAGATGTCTATAGAAAAGGGAGCAGGCTCTGATCAGAACGGCTGACGTGTTTCTCCCAATGGGAAAAGGCTCTCGAATTAGCTGAACTGTTCTGAGAGCGACTTGGGTCGACTGAGGGTGCTCTGATGTAAAATGGTCATTTTGTACCACATAGGAAAATGAATTGTATCTTTACTACAAGGACAAGGTGCGCATCGAAATATTGTTATCATTGGTCTGTGTTTAAGTATATAATATTAAATGCCCTATCCTCAGTGAGACGGGTATGTATGCCAGTAAAAGTATTTGCTTATTTGACTGCATATATGCGTAATTTAGTACGTTTAATTTTCCACTGAATATGACTATCTGTGGAAAAAGGAATTATTATGTTCTATTGAGCTGGGTTGTGTGTGGGGGCGTAAATGCTAGTACAAAAATATTATAACAGGGTGGATGGCATATAAGTAGAATAAGTTCTGTGAAAGCGTATGTTGAAGGAATGAGCGAGTGGATGACACGATTCATCTACGACTGTATCATTAGGATATCTACATAAATGTCGGATAACCTAAATTGAGGTCATTTTTTAATTATACGTATGATTTCTGCTTGGAATTATGTTTGTCTATTTGTTCTAAATGCATGCTCATCTATGATTAGAAAGGGAGAATCCTTTTTTTATTATCAAGTGAGTTTTGGTAGAAGTGATTAGGCTTTTATATATGTGAGTCTTTAAGATTTGTGAGTGGAAATTATCAGCGCAGCGTGAATGACGTCCTTTCGCTCGCAAGGGGAGAAACTGTTTAGATGTTTAGTTCGAGATGCAGGGGAGGATAGGGATCTCTCCTATTCAGGAAACCATTTGTGCAATGTATGTCGTTAAACAATAGCTGGAGAGCAGGTATAGTGAGAGCCCACTTCAGCATGCTGGTCCTGGGGCTGAGTGGACAGCTGTATAGATGAACAGATATGTGGCTTTGACATCCCGCCGGCTGCGCTCGGATGCTCGCTTTGTAAGGTGCAATGGGATTAGTTTGAGCATTTAG
Source organism: Schistocerca piceifrons (assembly GCF_021461385.2). Taxonomy (NCBI): domain Eukaryota; kingdom Metazoa; phylum Arthropoda; class Insecta; order Orthoptera; family Acrididae; genus Schistocerca; species Schistocerca piceifrons. Next base: position 244,781,151 of record NC_060144.1, read on the forward strand.
TAATTGTTTCGGTGGTTATTGAATTAAGATCTGTAATATTGGAGGTCATGTCCTCAGTGGAAACGCTGTGTAGTGATTAAGAATGTTTACATATTTGAAGACATGTTCAGGATTGGTGATGTTAAGTTGTTGGCGCAATTTAGCTACCACTGTAAAAAATAGCTGTCTGCTGCTGAAAGGAAGAAAGAAAGTGGTGACATTGACGTCAGACGTGATGGATGCATTATTAGATAAGAGCAAGTGTTAGTAGTTAAAATGATGCTATGTGTTCGGATATAGGAGTCTCTAAACGGTGGCGCGAGTGAATGTGTAGGTTCAATGGATGAAGTGTAATGCATGATGGAAGGAGTGAGACATTAGAACATCGAGGACGAGCGAATTCGAGTCTTTTCTTGTTGTTCAATTAAATGTGATGATAATTACAGTACACAAACCCACGTCGGCGATGTCTTCATAGGACTTACTCACGCTGGTCGGGTATTCATTATCGGGGATAGCAACTGAGGTACGTCACTGATAAAAGTCATATAATGACTAGAGAAGATGAGTTTGTATGCTATCGTGAGAGGGAGCAGCTTGAGGACATAGATAATAGGACTAGATTTTTTTATGTGGGAATTTATGCAATCTGAAGATAGTGATATTCGACCGCTAGTGACAACAGTTAAGAGCGGAAAAATAGGTCCAAATGGAGAGGTGGCAGAACGTTGCGGCAATGGTAATAATATTTAATTCAAGTTGGAGGTGGTAAATATGGGCCAGGCTTTGAATTTTGGTGTGAGTGAGGTATGTGCTTGATGGTCTGTTAAAAATTTGACTCTTTAATTGCGTTTGGTATTTCGGAGTGTGCGTGAAATTAATTTTACTGTTGAAAGTGCGGGAAAGATGTGTAGTTATGTTTAGTTAAAGGGCCAGGAAATGTCGTGTTACGAGCGATGTGCAGTGTGCTATTGTGTCATAGGAAATATAGACATGTGCTGCTATGATGTGTCTAGCGTAAGGAGACTGCGTTTTGGAATTATACTGCGTTGATATAAAGTTGACTTTCACCCATGTTCGGTGTTCGTGGCTCGGGGTTGTGACGGATCGCGATCCTCGACGGACGTCTGTGTTTGCTTTGACAGCTGACGAGCGCGTCGACCGCGCCAACTCACGCTTACAGAAGCCGAGCAGGGGCTGCCCGTGATCTGAAATCAAATGGATGCCTGACTTCACGACCCTGTGGACATGGTGCGGTGGGGGCTACCTGCACACGTCTGCTGAGTTATTTTGCAAGCGGATTGCATACTCTTCTATGCTTTATTTGGATAGTTTACGAGTAATGAGCGTATCGACACGTTAGTGTGAAGAATTATGTAGTAGCAGTTTGCTATTGTTTGTATTGAAATTATGAGTTGGGTGCGTGTCTGTAGGCTGTGCAAAATGGCCTGGGGCTCATCTGGGTGGGTGTTTTGTGGAAATGTGGTAGATATACTGTATGGTTATAAAGTTGTTTGAAAAAATAAAGAGTGCTGTCAATCATTACGCGCCCTTGCAGCGCAGATCAGAGTGATTGGTTTTCTGTCACCATCTCGGTTGCAGGCGAGTAGTAAGTGTTTCCGTGCCGGCGTTACTCGTGTGTGTCAACGAGGTATGGGCTATTCTGACAATACAGGTGAAGCCAGGTCCAGATGTGAGACGCCGGCGGTTTACATGAGAAGAAAAATGGAGTTTTCACATGTGTCAGAGGAGAGTGCCCTTTCTGGTCTGCTCTCAGGAGCGCGCGGAACCTGAACTTGGCTGGAGGCTGTGGAACCACCCCCCCCCCCCTCTCACCAAGTGCATGCGCGCACGTCCTTCTTTGGAGAGTAATCTAAGGCACATAGGTGATATGAATTTCTCCGGTGTTAGGCGCGTATGTGACTGTGAGGAGTTCATGTTTGGGGGAGGCCGAGAAGAGACTTTTGGTCAGTTTGGCAGCTGGTGGCAGGGTAATCGGTGAGTGTGTTTTGGGCGTGTCCATTACACTATTTTGAGAGCATGTCTGTGCAGTGTTCTGTGGGTTATTTGGAGAGTTTAAGAGTACAGAGCTCGTCTGCGGATATTGCGTACTGCATTATTTAAGAGCAGTTTGCTATTGAGTCGTGAAATTAGGAGTTGTTTACATGTTTGTGGGCTGTGTCACATGACCACCGTCAGATCAGTGCGGGTGTTTTGTGACAAATATAATCCATGCCTAAATAAAATTCACTCGAAGTGAATAGTGCAGTCCTTCTTTACTTCCCTGAGCAGCACAGCGCAGTCTGAGTTGTTTTTGCGCCAAAACGGCAATCTGGTGAGACTGTGAGTGAGTCAACAAATAACTGGAAAATTTTATCTGTAGAGCAGTTACAGGCCTGGATTGGAATGAATATCTTGATGGGTGGGGTTGTGTTGCCAAGTGTAGCGCACTTCTGGAGTTCAGAACCTGCCTTAGGTCAGCCTTACCTATCGAAAGCTATGAGATGCAAAAGTTTAAAAAAGATTTGTGAAACTATTCACTATTATGATGTCAAGGGGGGGGGGGGGTCCTGTGTACTAATTCAGCTGGACCGTGGACCGTGGACTGCGGCGAATACAGAGGGTGGTGGTGCTGTCTGTATCTATTTGTTTAAATAAAGAGATGTGTATCATTTTGAAAGGTTGACGATTAGGGATCAGGGTATTTTAGATGGATTATTATTTAGACAAATTAATATTTGTGCTGTTCTATGGGTGTGAATGTTTTGAATTATTTGGGTGTGCTTCACATGTCTGTAGGCTGTGCAGTGATTTTTTTTACGGTTTACAATTAGCAAGCGAGTGTGTAGAGCCTTATACATGAGTTATGTAGGAGTAGTTTGCTGGTCTGTATGCTGTGGGGACATGTCAGAGCGTGTGTTTTGTGATATATATACTCCATCCCTAAATAAATTGCTCTCAAATAATTAAAATACACTGCTTTTTCCTTCCATCAGCCTAGTGCTGGCTGAGTCCTTTTACCACCCGCCCCCTAGGGAGTGGTGGTGGTGGTACGCTTCGTTTTCAGCAACTTTCTTAGGTTGGTAGCGAAGAGATAGTGAGGTTTGCTTACTGGCAGATTTAACACTTGGCACGTGATCCTAGGAGGATATGGTGGTCAGGTGGATGAGGTTAGTAGTGTGCTTTCTTTACGCGCAATTTTCTGAGGTTGGCAGCGAAAGTGCAAGTGACATTTCTTTACTGACAGAATTCAAACTCGGCGTGGGTTCCTTGGAAGAGGTTGCGGTCTGATACTCTAAAAGTAGTTGAAAGTAGGTAGTTGAACTCCGTTGCATACGTATATAAAATTGTAAATAGAATTATTTAATATGATAAAAATTGAAATGGAATTAAGTACTTAGGTAATTGATAGGTTAGATGGGCGATGTTGCTGTTAGCATATTTACAGAAGACTATGTCCATTGCGTCTATGGAGGGGGCGATCGAGGGTGTGATGTAAGTGGTCGAACATCTGTGGGCCGCTCACGTGAGAGTGAGTCAACTAACTTAGCGAGGCGTGTTGTGGCGACCAAACGTGCTTTTGTACAGTCATGGCGGATTCAACTGTTGAGGATACTTTGGTGCCAAAGTGTAGCACAGTGTTCTCGGTCGCATAATAACAATAAATGATAATGAATAATAATAAAGAATAGCTTTTAGTGTGTCATTTGATGGAACGTTGGTGCTTGTAGCAAACATCTCGGACCGTTGTGTGATTTGAGGGAAGAATCCAGTGTTCCGAAAAGCAACTTTGGCGCGAAAAGTTTTCTTTTGCCCGCGACTGAGACACGTGGTGGAACTCGGACCGATCGGTGGGTGTCTGACGTGAATATGGACCTGTTCGAACCTGTCCAGAAAAACAACTTTGCCGCCAAAAGTGCGAGAGTGGGTTCTCTGTCCACTGTGTACTGGATCGAATGGCCAACCGTTGTGACATAGCCATGGACAGGTTCCATCCTGCCCAGCGTTAAGTTCTCGCAAAAACATGTTTACTTAAGGAAAGTGGTGTGGCGGACTCTGCGACGCCGGTAGCCGGGGGCTGGTCGCTGCCTACCTGGTGCGCGGGGCCTCGGAGAAAGCGGAGCGCCTCAAACTGCCGTGCGCACCTCAGCTGTACTCTGCAGTTTGTGGTGTGAGCATCTCGAGGATGTGTACTAAGTGAGTTGGGACACACCTGCATGACCGTAATGCCTGAGATAAAGAGTCCTTTTCCCACTTTGTGACTTAGCATAGTACAAGTGACGAGATTTTAATAATTTAGTGGCGGAAGCATAAGTGACCACGAAAATTAAAATTTGGTCGACTTAGGTTAGAGGATGTGGCCCAATTTGCCATCTTTAATTACGTAATGAAGGTGGGGCAGATATCAAGTAACCCAGTTGGACACTTACTTGATATAAATAATAATAAAGAGAAGCGTGCCATTATCCTTTTGGAATTTAAATTTGCCACCATTTTTTCTGGAGGGTTAGGTTAGACGACATAGCCGAATTGATCTATTTTCTCGCCAAAATGAAAATTTCCCGCCATTTTTTCTGGAGGGTTAGGTTAGTGGACATAGCCCAATTGACCTATCTTCCTGCCAAAGCCGCCGTCTTGGATGACGTCATCGCCGCCATCTTGAATAAATTTGGCAACAATGGAAAGTGGGGTAATACAAACCTTGCACCACTACTTACACGTACATGGGGAACTTGTTTGCGCAGCAATCGCCGACATAGTGTAGCTGAGGCGGAATGAGGGGAACCAGCCCGCATTCGCAGAGGCAGATGGAAAACCGCCTAAAAACCATACACAGCCTGGCCGACTCACCGCACCTCATCACAAGTCCCACTCCAGAAGCCTGCATTAGATCGCTCGGCTAACCGGGTAGGCGATCTGCCATTACTCAACTTCATTAACAGTGCTGTGGTAAGTAATGTATTTAGGCAACAATTACAGTCTAAGAATGATCTGAAGGTGGTCGTCAACCAAGAGAGTTTAGTTTCTATTTATAATTGCATTATATTGCGACCATGGTTATTAACATTTATAGCAAATAATACAGATCTGTCACCAGACGATGTCAGGTCCTACAGTGCACGCACAGTGCTAGATCCGCAATCTGTTGCGGAAGCATGGGAGAGTAGCAGTGGTGGGGCGTCGCTCAGAACGCTGTAGGTGAAGAGCCGTGCGCTGCAGGGGAAATGTTTTAAACTGAAGCCTACACTCAAATTTTTTGTAAGTATTAAGAGTGGCGCCTCCACGTTGACACATTCATGCTGACCATCCAAAAAGATGTAGTGTGACCCCTGCTTTCGCCGAAAATGCAGCGATTTACTTTCGCCTGATTTCTTATCTATTTATGACTTTCAGAGAAGAGTCATGAGTGTAGAATTGTGAGTGAAAGCTTCACATTTCTCTGGTTTCAGTGTCAAAGTTTGCTTCTTTCGCCAAAAAGCAGAGGATTTCACTCTATCTCACCTCACTAACACCTTGTGCAGACGCAGTTGCGACAGAATTCTGAAACAGTGGTTTATTAAATTTATTAAACGAGGAACTGAAGAAAAGTAAAGTCAATAGCTTATGAAAAAGAACATCCTCGATACAGAAAAACATGTAATGTCGTCACATACGTTGTTCCAAAACTCATAGCATTTCTCATTTGAGCAGCTACCGAAGGCCCTTAAAAGTTACTAGTCTGTAGTTATTTAAATAACAAGGTAGTTTCACATAATAACGATATGGTGCAATACCGTCCTGTGTGCTATCATTTGCCAAAATCTCATTTCGATATCTCAAACCGTTTATGAAGTATAAGGAAAGTTGTGGATATTTGACTCTGGCTTTATCAGTGGCGCGGCGCTATCGCTGATGAGTGTGCCACATTAGATCAATTTTCTCGAGACTGGTGACAGGTGGATACCTATCAAAGTCTAAAGAAAAATTCAGTATGTTAGCTAAATTTCATGCGCAACAACATATTATGTAGTATGCCCAAACGCAAAAGCATAGCGATATCGATTTTTCACTGCAAAGTAAGTATATATACTTGATGAGAGTAACATAGATTATACATCCACGTAAAAAGAAATATAAGCGCTCGTGGGGCAGCTGTAGTGACAGTGATTAGCAGAGTAAGAAACGTTAAGTAGAAGAATTTACTTGTTCACTAAAGTAGGTAAAGAAAAGTTATGTCATATTTCAAGGACGAACAAGAGACATTTAGCTCTGAATAGAAACTTTTAGATGAATTTGGATGACTGGTTGCCCAAAGACTGGATAAATACATACCCAGCACAACAGTTCATCATGGGAATGATCCTCCATGGTTTACAGCTTTTGTAGAGAAACTTCTGAAGACACAACGACTACTGCATTACAGGTGTAAATTAAAGCGTTGTATCATATGTAGATGCTAAAAGGTACACATTTGGCTGTCAAAAGGACAATGGGTGAAACCTTCAATTTCTTCCTTGGTAAAATCTTATCAAAAGGCCTCTCAGTAAAGCCATACTCTGGTGACGTGTAAAGCCTGTCAAATGTAGGAAAACTAGTGCACAAGAAAGAACATAAAGCAGCAATGATCCAGGCGAATTCTCGCACGGTTCCAGAACTGAGTGAGACAGATTAAAGTCAGTGGCGTCAAGGAACAAGTGAAATCACTTAAACTGAACTAATCTTAACCGCCAAATGGGATACCTATCAGGATCTATGCAGAACACCGAACCCCCGATTCAAGGAAGAATCGGACTCTCATGTATACAACTGCTGCTAACCTGTCATTAATTTACAAATAAGTTAATGACCCAAATATTTGACATTCAGCATGTAAGCGAGAGAAAGCTTAGAAAACCTCTGAAATTTTGATTAATATTTGCTGAAATTTGCTAAGTACTGTCATTATGAAACACTGGATGACTGGACTCTGGATCATTTGCACTACATTTTAGGCAAAAGTAAGTTTTTCAGGGCTCTTAGTGTTTATGACATCGGATCTCCTGAACTATGTATCGAAAATAATGTGGTTTTGCACCTACATACATTGAAAAATGTGGATACTGTCTGCAAAAACGTTGGGAACGTAGTTGGTAGTAAGGAATTGACAAACTATGGAATCATGCCTGACACTGAAGTTTTATTTAGCACCATTTCCTCACGTATCTGAATGTCTCCGACATCATATCATCTGTGCTATACGCCGCGCAATGGTGAAAAATGCAAATACTGTATGAAAATTGTGTTGTGAATAGAGACAGTATTAATCTGGAACCTGCAGCTATATTTTACAAAAGAGTCTGAAGTGCATGGCGGAGGCTACATTCCTCCGTATTAGTTATTAGTGTTCCTTCCTATTACGTTGACGAATGGAGCACAAGAATAACGAGTTTTGAATGCCTTCGTTCATGCTGTAATTAATTTAATCTTGTCAATCAAATTCTTTCGGGCTGGTGACCGCATTGTCAATACACAAATTTGATGGAAGTTTCCGCCACTACTGCAAGTGGTCGCCCTCAGAGCTTTAGATCTTATATAGGGGCGGAAGAAGCTTTTTACCTCATTTTGTAGGGTACTTGAGGAGAGAAGGAGGGGTGTAAGGCGTTCTTTATTGGTCTCTATATTATTCCTTGTTCATTGGAGGATAAAGACGTGCTTGGTTGGTATTTACAATATTTTTCGGTCATTGATGGAAACAGGCGAATTGGAACGGGCGGTAGACGTGACGTACCGATGTTTACCTGTTGCCAGGTGCGGGCTGCGGTGTGCCTGAGCTCTGTGTACGCACGACCACCGCGGTCTCCCGCGCGCCCGTGTGAGTTGCTTCGCGCGGTCTCCACCCGTAGCGTTGTCACAGATGGCAGCCAGGAGGCCGGAAGCCTATAACCGTCCTCTCCGTTTATGTCTGCAGGTCGCTTGGCAATTTCAATCATCTCTCTTATTTTCCTCTTAAAAGTAAATAGCTGTTTCTCCAGTACGCAGGCTTCACGGAGTATTATTTATTTATCGCACTCAACCGGGTTTTCCGCCACCGCTTACTTGGTGCGTCGTCCTAGGAGGATGTATCTTTCATGCTCGCCAATTTGTATCCTGGTACGTTGCCTCGTCACCCCTACATGCAGCCGGTCGTTGTGGCCGAGCGGTTCTAGGCGCTTCAGTCTGGAACCGCGCTACCGCTACGGTCGCAGGTTCAAATCCTGCCTCGGGCACGGATGTGTGTGATGTCTTTAGGTTAGTTAGGTTTAAGTAGTTCTAAGTTCTAGGGGACTGATGACCTCAGATGTTAAGTCCCATAGTGCTCAGAGCCGTTTGAGCCATTTGAGCCCCTACATGCACCAGTCCACATTCGCAACTGATTTCGTAGACACCAGTGTGGTTTAGTTTGTCGACTGTATCTTTCGTTGAGCATACAACATATTTTATTTCGTTATTGCTGCGAAAGATTGGCCTGATGCCGCCTCTGTGGAGAATTTTGCCCACATGTCCAGTGACGCCTTGTACATGTGGCAGTAGGTTTACGTTCTGTGATTCCTTCTGCTCTTCCTTGTTGGCTTCATCCTTTGTCGTCATGGTTTTATCCATCATATTCTTGCCACAACGATTGGCTTCTAAAATGGATGTGAGATTTCGTAGTTCCGCCTCTAGGTGTTCGTCATCTTTGATCCTGTGGGCCTTCCTGGTTAAAGTGTGCAGAGAGGACTTATTTTGCGTAAGATGATGATGGGAGGAAGTGTGGAAGCACCTGCCCGTGCTGGTGGCTTTTCTGTGTATTACATGGCTAAGTTTACCAACAGGCTTTCGCTAAACTTTCCCCTTCCACGAAAGGCAGCACCTCATTCGTTTCAATCAACATCGTAAACTGTATCTTAATATGCTGTTGACTGAGATGTTGGTGGAACTTCTGTAGTTCTTCTCTCCAAGTGGCCAGATGACGAAGGTACCATACCGGAGTCAGCAATCACGGCAGACTGGAGAGGTGTTTCTTTCAGTGCCTCCATGAAGATATCACCTGCATTAACCGAGACAAGGGAACCCCTTTCCACCTGAAATTGGCGGTCATTAAACAGCGGCGCACTGATTCGCAGATGTCAGGTGCCACGCGTATCTATAAGCTGATCACCGTGTCTGACACTGGTACATTTGTGAATGGAGACTTCACGTCAAAACGAACCAGCAGATCCGTATGACACATTTCCCTTTTACAAGTGTCACAAAATAGGTGGAGTCCTTGACCTACGGATCTGTGTGGCTCACTATATGGCGAGGCTTCGATGGCAGTTTTTCTGTTATTTTGTAGTTCGGTGAATTCATACTGTCCACTAAGAGCCTATAAGAAAAATCTTCTTCGTGGACCTTCGGTACCTCGTATATCGTTGGTGCCTTTGGAACTTGGGACATGAGTATTTTGGCCATGTCTAAGTTCATTGTAGTTTACTTCACCAGTGCTTGTGCCGATTTGATTATTTTGACCGACGGATCACTCTTCGATTTCCTATAAATATGTTCTCTAAGAATATCTGCCATTCGTTTCTTTTAGTCCGTTGTGTCCCGTACCACGGTGGCGCCGCCGTTGTCTGCCTGTATCACTACTAAGCGAGGGTTCTCGTTCAGGTCCGCGATAGCATGGCGTTCCTTCCTGCTAATGTTTTGTTTGGATGGCTTTGCGTGAGTCTGGACTCGTATCGTTTCTTGTCGGATCTCCTTCGCTTCAGCTTGTTGTAGATGACGTTCCGAAGTCTCCACAGATTCTATGATATCCTCTTTCGGAATTGTCCACAGCTCGTAGTCTAGTGGCTACCGTTGCTGGCTTTGGATCACAGCGCAACGGTTTCGATTTCCGGCCAAGTTTGGGACTTATTCTGCCCAGGGACTGGATATTTGTGTTGTCCTCATCATTTCATCATCATCATCCTCATCATCATCTTTCGGCGCAATAGCTAGACTCGATTGCTTAAAGACATTGGACTGTATAAAAATTGGGTCTTTGTACGGGCGCTGATGACCGCGCTGTTGAGCGCCCCACAAACCAAACATCGTCATCATGATCCTTCGGAACTCTTTGTGACGCGACAGCGAAATTTATCGCCTTAGACAGATTTGTGTGTCAGCATCGCTTATGGTGGGGCTGAAGAGCTCACCATTGTCCGTCTCGTGTCTAACTTCCGTTGTTCTTCCGTCGATTTCGGCTGCAGTTTGGTGAAGTTCCTCGTGTAATTGTCAGTGATATTGTCGCTCGATCTTGTGGCTTGTTGGGAGCTTAACCTGTCAACGTACTCTCAGTCTTTCATCTCCAGTTCTCTTGTCAGGAAGGGGTGCAATTCACAAGTTTCCTTTTGTTGTTGTTGAGACTTCCGGTGTCCTGGCTGCCAGCAGTGACAATGTTACGGGTGCACAGCACGCGCAGGACAATCACACAGGCGCGCGGGAGACTGCGGCGGTCGCACATATATAGGGCGCAGGCACGAGGCAGCCAGCGTCTGCCAGCAAGTTAACATCGTTACGTCACACATAGCACCCGTTTTTAAATCGCCTGTTTCCACCAATGGCAAAAAATAACGTATACTCCAATCAAGCACATCTTCATCCAACAAGGATAAAGAATAACATAAACACCAATACAGAACGCCCAACACCTCTCCTCCTCTCCTACAGTTCAATTCTTTTATCTTGGCGGCTCGCGCATGCCCGCCCAGACGCGGGAGATTGCTGCGTTGTCAGTTGTACGCGCCAAGAGAAGCAGCGCCATAGTATAGTTCGCAAGCTTACGTTTAGGGGGGAGCGCGCAGTTCATGAAGTAAAGCCAGCACGGCCGCATGAACCCTTTCGCTGCTACGGAGACGTGCTCCCCGCAATCCACGCTGTGAGCTATTTTGTCACTGCACTGCTCGCCTGTGCTGACACATGGTGTTCCAACTGCATTGACATACTTATCATTCGATTCCACAAAAACTATTTGGCCCAAATATTAGATTTTTACATATCTTCTTGACTGATACCCTCCCCCCGTAGATGACTTAATTTTGTTTCGATGTTCAAGGCAGTTATTATGCAGCATTAAATATGGTAAACCATTGCACGAAATTTTGAAGAGTTTGCAGAGGTAAAAGTCTATAGGGTATACTTTCTGTATGGTCGATTTTAGTTGTCACAATGTTGCGAATGAAATGTGGACAAGATACCTAAATTTCATATAAAATTTACTGTATAACAATATCTCATTTAATTTAAGTACCACATAGGTGTCGTATTTAATACTGAGATATATTCCGTCTTTCGCGACTATAACATAAGTTTTATTTACACCAGGCACGTTTGGCTTTATTTTAAACCACTTCCATCAATCAAAAATAAGTAGACAAAATAAAGTAAACAAAACTGTGGACTTACAAAAACATTAGAAATTGCATATACCGTCTATCAGTGAAGTGCTCTGAGCTATGTCAAATATAATTTTTGTGTGTGGCACACACAAACAGCATTTATTTGCTAAAACACTGATCAGCCGACACAAACGTTGAATATTGTGTTACCGCAGCAAAAAACTACGAAAGGTGACTTGGCAATGGGGGAGACAAAATACTGTCCTCTGAAGATGCTTCAAAAGAGAGAAACGCGTCTGGCGTAAATAAGTCGCTTATTACAGTTGCAAAAGAGGAATATATTTCAATACCAGTGGTAAACTGCGACTGTGGAACAAAAACAAGAAAGAGGACATGAGTGCCATTGTGTATGTGCCATACCTTTCATTGATTGAAGTGCTTTAAAATAAAGCCAAACGCGCCCAGTGTAAATAAAACTTTTATTACAGTCGCGAAAGACGGAATATTTCTCAATATTACATACGACACCTATGTGGTACTTAAATTAAATGAGATATTGTTATACAGTAAATTTTATATGAAATTTAGGTATCTTGTCCCCATTTCATTTTCAACATTGTGGCAACTAAAATCGACCATACGAGAAGTATACGCTATGGACTTTTACCTGTGCAAACTCTTGAAAATTTCGTGCAATGGTTTACTACATTTAATGCTGCATAATAACTGCGTTGAACATCGAAACAAAATTAAATCATTTATTGGGGGAAGGTATCAGTCAAGAAGACGTGTAAAAATCAAATTTCGGGCCAAATAGTTTTTGTGTAATCGAATGATAAGAGTGTCAAAGCAGTGGGAACACCGTGTGTCTGCACAGGCGAGCAGCGCAGTGATGACAAAATCGCGCAGAGCGCGGAATGCGGGTAGCACGTGTCTCCAGCAGCGAAAGGGTTAAGGAAGATACAATGCACTAGAAATTTCAGAAAATTTCATTCAAACGAATAAACTTCGTGAAGTAAGGCACTTCGATATTGTTTTTAAATAAAGAAACTATTTAGCACCACACACAGTTTGAACTCCTCACCTTTTGCTCACTAACCCAACGCCTTAACCGTTACGCTTACGCAGCTCGTCCTATGACAGCACTCCATGAGGACTCTAACAACACGTCACGCAAAATACTGACAAACATTGTTGGTATGACTATGAATTACTCACACTTTGTCGAAGTACAATAGGAAATAAATAATTACTGCTATTCTTTATTGCGAAAAAGCGGTTCGTGAGATTGATACTAACACCTTTCCTTGCTATCGCTGAATTGGGAGTCTTATTGCTTGTTTGGTTTAATTAATTAATAGAATATGAAGCAAATGGTACAAAGAATGCTTTTTCCAAACTTTCTATAAAAGAAAGTCTGCTATTAAGACATTGCTTTTGTTCTATTACTTTATTTATGACTGAACGTTTCTAAAACTGAAGACACTCTTCCATGCTCTGCTCTGCAGTCGAGATCTGGCAACGTCGTTCTCTGCTCATTGGCTGACTGTGTTTTGTGACGTCAGATGCGCAGAACGAACCTAAACTTGGCCGCCAACGTAAATGACACGCACTTTAGTGTACCCTATAAAATTACGTAAATAGCTTCCTCCACTGCTGCATAAGATTTAAAGCCTCTGTCATGCAGCAGTCTGCTCAGCACAGCTCTCAGGAAAGCACTTGCAATTGTGACCAAAACGTCCGCCAGTATCATGTACTGACAATGTAGTGAAAAGCCCAGCAGAATTTTATTGACAGTGACAATGGCCACAGAAGAATACACTTACATTTATTCTAATCTTGCCCTCGTAATCCCTATTTCAGAGATATGTAGAGTGGCTGTAGTATGTCCCTAGAGTAAGTATATATATATATATATATATATATATATAGGGTGTTACAAAAAGGTACAGCCAAACTTTTAGGAAACATTCATCACACGCAAATAAAGAAAAAATGTTAAGTGGACATGTGTCCGGAAATGCTTAATTTCCATGTTAGAGCTCATTTTAGTTTCGTCGATATGTACTGTACTTCCTCGATTCACCGCCATGATTTCATACGGGATACTCTACCTGTGCTGCTAGAACATGAGAAGATGTGCTTTTACAAGTACAACATGTGCTTCATGCACGATGGAGCTCCTACACATTTCAGTCGAAGTATTCGTACGCTTCTCAACAACAGATTCGGTGACCGATGGATTGGTAGAGGCGGACCAATTCCATGGCCTCCACGCTCTCCTGACCTCAACCCTCTTGACTTTCATTTATGGGGCCATTTGAAAGCTCTTGTCTACGCAACCCCGGTACCAAATGTAGAGACTCTTCGTGCTCGTACTGTGGACGGCTGTGATACAATACGCCATTTTCCAGGGCTGCATTAGCGCATCAGAGATCCCATGCGACGGAGGATGGATGCATGTATCCTCGCAAACGGAGGACATTTTGAACATTTCCTGTAACAAAGGGTTTGAAGTCACGCTGGTACGTTCTGTTGCTGTGTGTTTCCATTCCATGATTAATGTGACTTGAAGAGAAGTAATAAAATGAGCTCTAACATGGAAAGTAAGCGTTTCCGGACACATGTCCACAAAACATATTTTCTTTCTTCGTGTACGAAGAATGTTTCCTGAAAGTTTGGCCGTACCTTTTTGTAACTCAGTATTTATACGTCCTTGATCTCCTCTCAAATCTCTGCATCAATTTTAACCTCCCAACTAGGAACGAAGATATGGGCAAAATGGGTTTATTGCAGCACCTGGTGGTTTAGGCTGCCTTGCGCAACAGTATCAGCCTGGCATGTCAACCTGTTTTGCATGGCAGCCTGCATGTCAGGGCAAGAAATGGTTCTCTGGATACAAGCATTACAGGCATGTGGTCTGGGTGTAGCACTGTCCAGCCAAATTAATCCGCTTTGTAGGACAGCCTATATATGAGAGCTATAAACCGTTTCTGGATCTCGACACGAAGGCTGGCCAGCATGATAGGTGTGTTGTGCTGCAGTAGTATGAGCCTGCTTTATTGATTTGTTTTACATGGTGGCCTGTATGTCAGGGATGTGCTTTATTGAACTATAAGCAGTGGCTACACAAGCTGAGGAGCATGGCTGGGGATAGACTGGGATGGATAGAGGAGGGGATGGGCGGAGTGAAGTGGAGGAGGAAATAGACAGACTGGGGGAGAAGTGGGAGATGCACGTGACAGTTAGAAGGTGTAAAGAGGTGATGGGTAAGTGAAGAAGGAAGAGTAAGAAACAGTGCAGGGAAGAGAGGAAAGAGAGAGGGGGAGGAAGATACTGTCAGATGTTGGCAGGAGAAAACGTATGGCCACAGAGAAATGGTGGGAGAAATGGTGGAGGAGGTGAAGGAGGAGATGAAGACAGAGTGGGTGTGAGGAGATAGCCAAGTATAGGTGGATGGATGAGGTGGCAGACTGAGGGAGGAAATTGGTCACAAACAGGGAGAACCGTCGGTTTGTTCAGTGTATATGTCAAACACATACACAGGCGAAGTGGTGGGGAAAGGCTGGTGAAGTAATACATTAAAACGTTATGAATAGTGCTGGACTGATAGCATCATCAGCGAAAATGCCGTAAACGATAACTTTATTTCATTAGTCATTTTTTGGGGGATATCTGCAAGGAAAAGGTTAGAAATTATGTGTAAAGTTTCCTGTCTGTAACTTAGTGCTGTCATTCTCAAATAACGGAAAAATAAAGTTCGGTTATTTGTGCACCGTCAGTTATGCAATCTCGATACAGGCACACAGTTTCTGTAATTCTTGTCTTATTGTGTTAAAATTTTAATTTGCGATTGCACATTTAAATAAGTAGATTATAACAGCCTTCTAGGTTGATTTTTTTAAATTCTGTCATTAACTACGTATAATATTGAAATTCTTGTTTTAGTTGCTCCGGGGAGCCGTCAGGTAGGCAACCAGAATCTTGTTTCTGGTTCTGGGTTCAGAAATAGTCACTTAGTAATGTACTGTACATTCACAGGTTAGCGTCGTTCTCCACAACTACCCAATCTGAGCTTGTGTTGCCTCGTTAGTAACTTTATTGGAGACGAAATGAAACTGACCACGGTACTGACGTACTACGTAAGTCACTATGTCATGACCAGATACAACAGAATTAGCTTCCTGTAGCTTGGCATTTAAAAGACTCTTATTTTTCCTCTGCTGATCGCTGCTTCTGTTACTGTGAACTCAGTGGTGGACGTCTTCTGACCATTTCTCGCAGTTACAATCAAGTATCAACGATACCGATACGCTTCTTCATTGAAAGTATTTTAGGACCGGTTACTCTGTAACTACGATAAATAACCGTCAGATGGCGATATTGGTCGAAAGTGGACGATTTGAAATGCTAAATATATGGGCGACAGAGGGAAAATAAATTTTCCAGAAATAAGAATACATCAATTACGTCTAGTTGGCTAGCACCAGAGCTTTCAAACAACTGTAGCACCATACTAATAGGCTTAAAAGGGATCGTTTAACTAGTTATGTATGAGAAAGGATAACTGCAATTTTTACAAGATCTGTAAAAACTGCTTTTATACCTGCTCATACATAACGAGTTAAACGATCCCATTTAAGCGTATTAGTATGGTGACAAATTATTAAAAATGTTGAGTATATAGCATCGCTTCCTAACTCGAGGAGTCCAGTTTTTGAAACGCTGCAGGATCTCGCTTACTAAAGAGATTCCAGAGCTGTGGCGATTTTCGGATCGCAACGTGAAATTTGCTACCACATTGACACGGAGGATATGAGAGAAAGGAAGGTCGGGTATAAAAATTGCAGGCAGACGGGAGTGACGCGAATTGCTGTTGAACTGCCGATATAAAACACGAACCAAATAACACGCGTCGGCGACGCCCATCCGGTGGCTTACATGACGGTGATGGATTATGGGGAGCCGTGACACGTGCAGAGTGGAGGAGTGGAGCTGTGGCGGCCGTGGGTGTGGGCGGCGCCGGCCCTCTGCAGAAGGTGGCGCCAGCCGCAGTGGGGCAGCTGCCGGCCGGAAGGGCGGCAAACGCGCGGGGGCGGTGCGTTGCTCGGGCCAGGCGTGAAACGCGGTTCCGGCCGACGCGGACGCCGAGCGGGGCATTAATCACTGAGCCCGTGGCACCACGGCGTGGGTGCGAGGGTGGCGGGGGCAGCCACCAACAGTGGCCGTCGCCACGGATCCCCAAAAAACGACGGCGACACTGCAGCAGCAGCCGACCGAGCGCCCCCGTGTCTTCCTCAGGGGCAAAAGGAAGTGCAGAGTAGAGAGAGCTTGTTTCCACAGTTGTGAGGTCTCTCATATACTGGAGGCACATTTGCCGTGCCTCACCACACAAGGTGGCCGTTCATTTTTTCTGATTATCTCTTACATTACGGCTATTTAATGATGGGGAACTTCCATTTATTGGGGATACTCTGACGATCCTGGTAGGCAATAAGTACGAGTCAAGCGGTTGTTTACACCACTTAAATCTCGTATCCATGATGGATCAATGAGAATACAATAGTATTACAAAGTAAGGTTAAGAATGAGCTTCAATGGATTGGAAATAACAACCAGTCAGTTGCAAATGACAGGTTTATTAAACCTTCTCCATGGTTTCGGCAATTTTAAAACTGTCGTCTTCAGAAGGTATTGTACCTATTAAAAATTATTACGGCACTGTGCAGAACAGGAATGGTATCATTACAATGAACCAAATTGTAGGGAAAGTTTACAAATAATTTTAGTGAATCATACCCGCGTAGAAGATACATCCATCTTCTAATGTACGTGACACATATACATGAAATCGATGAGTGGCATGTTTACTTCAGACTCATGCCTTGCTCTCGTCGGCTGATCTCCAGTAACGTGCATTCTCCAACCAGGTTCCCAAAGCACTATAGCACACGTCTGCTGCAGGCCACTGCAGGTGTCACATAACGAGTGGTGTTATGGTTCCCTGATTTCAGAATGAATGTTACTGTACCACACCGGACGAAAGTAACGCTGCGTCCTATGGTACGACTCAAACTGTGTGCAATAGGCTGCAAGATGCGTAACTTCACTCCTAATCTTTGAAACATCGACACCATGCAGCTTGGTACAGATGGGCCAAACAACACGCCGAATGGACAGCTCAGGATTGTCATCACGTTCTCTTCACCGATGAGTGTCGCATATGTCTTCAACCAGACAATCGTCGGAGACGTGATTGGAGGCAACCCTGTCAGGCTGAACGCCATACGCATACTGTCCAGCGATTGCAGCAAGGTGTAGGTTCCCTGCTCTTTTAAGGGGGCATTAAGTGGGGCCGACGTACGCCACTGGTGGTCATGGAAGGCGCCGTAGCGGCTGTGCAATATGCGAATGCCGTCCTCCTTCCGATAGTACAACCATATCGGCTGCATATTGGCGAGGCATTCGTCTTCGTGGACGACAATTCACGCCCCCATCATGCACATCTTGTGAGTGAATTCCTTCAGGATAACGACATCGCTTGACTAGAGTGGCCAGAATGTTCTCCAGACATGAACCCTACAGAATATGCCTGCGATAGATTGAAAAGTGCTGTTTATGGACGACGTAACCCACCAACCTCTCTGATTTATCTACGTCGAATCTCCGTTTAGCACTGCGACAATATGGACCAACAGGGCCTTGATTAACTTCTTCATAGTATGCCACGACGAATACAGGCATGCATCAATTCGAGAGGACGTGCTACTGGATGCAGAAATCTGGACCACCACCTCTGAAGGTGTCGCTGTATGGTGATCCAATATGCAATGCGTGGTTTTCAAGAGCAATAAAAAGGGCGAAATTTATTTTTATGTTGATCTCCATTCTAGCTTTCAGTACAGGTTCCGAAACTCTCGGAACTGAGGTGATGCAAAACTTTTTTTTTTTATATGTGTGTACATATATATGTACACAACACACACACACACACACACACACACACACACACACGCGCGCGCGCGCGCGCGCGCGCGCGCGTGCGCCTTCTTGTGTGTGTGTGTGTGTGTGTGTGTGTGTGTGTGTGTGTATAGTAATGTTACGTGTCTATCTGATGTATACGTATGTGCTTCATTACGTCAGAAGTCGAGGACCAATGGCTCTAAATGTTACAAAATTTGGAAAGTGAGTCGAATACATTCTTTGCCTCAGTGTCTGTTTACCACATTTATATACGATTAAAGGTAGCGTCTGAGATGAAGGAATCTGAATTCCCTGTCATTTCAGAAGTTGTTCAGGGGTCTTTTCCAAGTATTTTGGTAGAAGAGATTCATTTCTTCCCGTGGTGGGTTACAAACTAGTTATATTTCGTTACATTTTTTCCTCCTATTAACGGTTGTATCTATACTAGACTGAATATACGAGCACAACTAAGCAGCTGTGTGTGTCTTGTTCGGAAACAAATTAGTTCGGTTTGCTATGGTACTTACTGTTGAGAACCGTAATGACAATCTTACTATTCGCGCTAAATTTTAAGTTCGTTATCGTTGAAACTGACTCTGGCTTGTTTTTCCGGCGATGTTATTCATTTACAGTGATAAACAACGATGTGGGTAGCTTTGCTGACGAAGGGTTGCCCCCTCCCCTCCCGCGTTTCGTTAACTTAATACAATGGAAAAGAGGCACAAATACTATCACACAATAAAGGTTTGTAACGTGCGCGTGGGGCACACAATACTCATTAAAGCCTGTACTATGGTAAGTGAGCGGGGTTCACCTTACGAGACAGGATTTTCGTATAGAAATTGACCGCGTGTACCTGAATGGTGGCAAATCAGACTTACACCCACTCGGTAATAACAGTGATCCATCAAGTAAATTCAAAATGCAATTACACGTCAGTATGTACCAAAAGCAACACTGAAGATGCTACCAATTTGAAAATAATACAGTCGCCAGCCTAAATAGGCATTAACTGAGTTTCTTCCCTGTACAAGCTGATGTATATTCATGCACAACAACACGTGGTAACACTGCATAATATAGTAAAATTTTAGAACCAGAAAATCTATTGAACTGATAGTTTCACGTTCTGTACTGATATGGAAAAACCATAAATACTTAACACTACACTATAATGTATACTACAAAGCTTCGTACTGTCTATTGATCTGATTAAAATCGGGCATAGGTTACCCTAGAAATAGCACTTTCGAGCCACACACAAAATGTCAATTTGTGTTGCTGGTCAAACCAATGTGGAACACTTTAGAATTCAATTGAATAAGGAGGGGGGGGGGGGGGGGGAACCTGAAACTGTTATGATCACTATATTAGAAAATTGATTACTGAAATTATCATGCGTTCAAGATTTCCAGTATATGAGTTACTACTCTTTTTATCTTATTTACTTCTCATTGAAATACCTTTATATCTGTCTCGAAATAATTAAACTTCATTACTATATCAATGTTAAAGATACCTTTCAACTTCGTTAGACCTTCGTTATTCATTTACTGGTTCATTAACAGAACAGTTCTTTAAACACCATTCTAACATAACTAGGTCTGCAAGTAATTATTATTGACGCAAAGTTTAATTTTTAATTTCGGGACACTCGGATTGCACAACATTTGGAAAGGACCCTGTCTAGGTTAGTTGTGAGGATAATTAAATCATGGGAAAGTTCTGGTAAAATTTAGGTTATTATTGAACAGTTCACTCAATGGTCCATACGAATACAGTACTAAAAGTTTCAATCTGCTTATATCGATGCGGCGGTTGGCGAGCGGCGAGATGGCGAGGTACAGAGCACACATACAACCACAGCTATGGTTCCTGACGTATCGGCACTTTAATTCTTCTTAGCGTCGCAATACTTTTCCATTTAGTGCCTATGGAATTTTGCCACGCTGTGTGGGCGTTGGAACAGCATACCCGAGGCTCAGTAAAACTACGTCTTCCAGGAGAGCCTCCTCGCTCCAGAAGGTGTTGCTCAGACCAATGCCAAACTCCAACTACTACTGCTGACCTCGTTGTGCCGTACCGTGCCCGTGCGCATTTTCCCGCGCTCGCCTGCCATCCACCTTTTACCGCTCCCTTACAGACAGGGTATTTACCCGAGGTTTTGCATTCTACATATCCTAACACACTGCCTATGTATGGACCAGACGCACAGTTACAATTTTAAACATCTTACAACAGTTTCAACATTTGTTACATTTCAATTCTATTACAATACTGCTTGACATTTGACCTAAACATTAATATTCACATTGAAACTTATTTTCAGTTTCCTTAACATAATGACATGAAACAAAAAAGAAATGAAATCACAACATCAATTACACTAGTCTATCGAAAAATCAGATGGAAAAAAAATTACTTATATGTACAATAGTACAGCGTCGTTGTTGTTACAGGTTCCCCACTTGGTGGTAAATCTTCTGGGTTGTTCGGTTGTGGTCTATGAAACTTTGTTCTCGAAGTTTCGTCTAGAGCTTTATTGGACATCTTCCGATGTCCTCGAAGAACCAGGAGCACCTACGAAGATGAACAAAACAGCTATGGGCGAAACATGACGAACAAAAAAGTATCACGGACAACAACCGCAGAGCTTTAATAATTCATCAGTGACAGATACTATGCTTGGTTGTCCCAAGAGCGACGGATACCTCATCACAGTTATTTGGCTTCTGCACATAGATGTCTACCAGAAATAGGATGAATTTTTGTTGTTTTGGTGACTGGTTATTACAGTCCTCTTCAATGTTGTGGGCAAATCTGAAAGAAAAAGAGGATACTGTGTTTGAATAAAGTCATTTTACATATTAGGCCACCTCGTTTTGAAAAACAACTAAAAAGCCAGTATTTCGGTGACTATGCAGCGGTCTTTTCCAGGGCGACCAGCTCGTGGATCTGTGATTTTATTTCTATTATCATGTGGCTACCGGCGTCACAGTCGGGTATTCCATTGGACAGTTTGAAATAAAGATTGTTACCGAGGGCTCGATGTACGTGCTTGTGCTACTCAAGCAGGTGACTAACGCAATAGCTAACCGGCAGCTTGTAGCTGCTGATGGTGTTTTACTGTTGCACGGCACTTCTTTGATGGCCCCGTGTTTATACTGTTGAACCCGAATTCTGTGATGCTCCTGGTGGGGGAACACACGGCTCATTGCATTGGGTTATTTGTTAGCTAAATCGTGATAACCATCCTCCCTGATTGTGCAAGCAGGACACTTAATAATCTCGACAGCCTCTTCTTTTTCGCCGCGGCATTTATTGCTGCGAAGAAATTACACTAGTTTCTTGATAATTGCTAATGAGGAGACGTTTATGGCTGGTATTCAGGTTATCAGTAAAAACTGGAACAACGTCAATAGAGAAACACATACCCACACTTGTCCATCGAATGTAGGAGTGAGGAGCTACCCAGACAAGAAATTTATGAGCTTCATAGAAGTGAAAGGAAGTACTCAGTCGAACATAAATACGTCTTGCACTACCGTGAATCTTTTAATGCATACCACCAGCAAATCAACTAATACACATGTATTCTCTGGGACACTCCAGCACATAACAGCCGTCACAGCGTTTCTCCGGAAACTTAGTCAAGTAGAAGCAGAAGAAAGTCTGACAAGAAATAGTAGGAGTTCTGCAACATGCCTGCAAAGTCTCCGAAGCAATAAATGTATACCGACATAATTAAATCTCCTAATACGTGAACTGACAGAATACCTACAGATTACACACGATCTGGCTGCCAACAACTGCCATTCAACAGCCTCTTTATGTTCACCAGCCAGTAAATCCACATGACACCTGTTCAGTGGTATAAACTAGAGATTACAAGTGAACTTCGTTGCAATACTATCGTTTAACTGCAGGAAACCA
Organism: Schistocerca piceifrons; assembly: GCF_021461385.2. Classification (NCBI taxonomy): domain Eukaryota; kingdom Metazoa; phylum Arthropoda; class Insecta; order Orthoptera; family Acrididae; genus Schistocerca; species Schistocerca piceifrons. The sequence continues at coordinate 244,803,362 of NC_060144.1, forward strand.
CTACCACTACGTACAAGCTGCATATTCGCTTTTGCCTACCAGTCACCAGTGAGCGTAGTACAGGTAATGGCCAGCAGTACAGCCACCACTCTGTAGCAATCTTTACCTCGGAGTGTACAATGGCGTTCCAGGACGTGACGTCGGTAGCCACCTGGTAACCAAAATGAGACATATATAGGGGAAAATTATCTCCAGAATCCAGCAGTTGAGAAACCAACTGTCTGAACACATTTCTTTCGGAAAGCTATTTAATCTTGATCTGAAACTTCCTGGCAGATTAAAACTATGTGCCCGACCGAGACTCGATCTCGGGACCTTTGCCTTTCGCGGGCAAGTGCTCTACCATCTGAGCTACCGAAGCACGACCCACGGCCGGTACTCACAGCTTTACTTCTGCCAGTATCTCGTCTCCTAACTTCCATACTTTACAGAAGCTCTCCTGCGAACCTTGCCCGCGAAAGGCAAATGTCCCGAGTTCGAGTCTCGGTCGGGCACACAGTTTTAATCTGCCAGGAAGTTTAATATCAGCGCACACTCCGCTGTAGAGTGAAAATCTCATTCTGGAGACATCCCCCAGGCTGTGGCTAAGCCATGTCTCCGCAATATCCTCTCTTTCAGGAGTGCTAGTTCGGCAAGGTTCGCAGGAGAGCTTCTGTAAAGTTTGGAAGATAGGAGACGAGATACTGGTAGAAGTAAAGCTGTGAGTACCGGGCGTGAGTCGTGCTTCGGTAGCTCCGATGGTAGAGCACTTGCCCGCGAAATGCAAAGGTCCCGAGTTCGAGTCTCGGTCGGGCACACAGTTTTAATCTGCCAAGGAGTTTCATATCAGCGCACACTCTTCTGCATAGTGAAAACCTCAATCTGGAATCATCCCCCAGGTTGTGGCTAAGGCATGTCTCCGCAGTATCCTTTCTTTCAGGAGTGCTAGTTCGGCAAGGTTCGCGGGACAGCTTCCGTAAAAATTTGGAAGGTAGGAGACGAGATACTGGCAGAAGTAAAGCTGTGAGTACCGGGCGTGAGTCGTGCTTCGGTAGCTCAGATGGTCGAGCACTTGCCCCCGAAAGGCAAAGGTCCCGAGTTCGAGTCTCGGTCGGGCACACAGTTTTAATCTGCCAGGAAGTTTCATATCAGCGCACACTCCGCTGCAGAGTGAAAATCTCATTCTGGGAACATCCCCCAGGCTGTGGCAAAGCCATGTCTCCGCAGTATCCTTTCTTTCAGGAGTGCTAGTTCTGCAAGGTTCGCATGAGAGCTTCTGTAAAGTTTGGAAGGTAGGAGACGAGATACTGGCAGAAGTAAAGCTTTGAGTACCGGACGTGAGTCGTGCTTCGGTAGCTCAGATGGTAGAGCACTTGCCCACGAAAGGCAAATGTCCCGATTTCGAGTCTCGGTCGGGCACACAGTTTTAATCTGCCAGGAAGTTTCATATCAGCGCACACTCCGCTGCAGAGTGAAAATCTCATTCTGGAATCTTTATCTGTTGGGCAACTAGGATGTGGAATTCATCAATTAAATTAATTAATTAACGGACTTAATGATATCAGAGGGGTGGCCCTAGTAACTGAGTCATAGGTGTTGGCCTTCATAAAATCAATACCGTATACAGCATGGAGGAGGGATTCTCTAACTACCAAATAAAAATCTTGGCAAAAGAGAATCAAATATTCATTTCAGCTTGCGTAAGTCTACCAGTGACATAACGTAAGATTTAATTCAGCACACAATAATATAAACAAACGATACGAGTAGGTTTTTGAGATACATTAGCATTAATTAGCCTGGCAAAGTTTTCAATAAAGGAGACGGGGATCATCAGAAATCACACCCCTACAATATGAATTGAATGAAACTTAAATTTTAGGAGCGAGAGAAGAGTGTCAATTGCCAAGCCACTTTCATAACACGTCTAAAACACAGATTTCTTGTTAGTCTCTTCAAAACTTTAAACACTTGTACAGAGATAGTCAGTTCAGAAACCTTTAAGCAAACTCTGACAACCAGCACTGAAGAACATTATTAACTTGTCAACTCTGACTTATGACTCTAAAGTAATATTAACAATAAATAATGTATAAAAATATTTCTAGAATCTTCTAATATGAACTTTACTTCTTAAAATAAATAATTAAAACTCATAATTTCACCAAAGACTGACTGGAGAAATCACTCAGTACGGTCAGTTAAGCAGCAGAGACAACCCCTCTGAATCCATTGACAACCAAGGGTTAAACATCATTACTTAAATTGCGTGTGGGTTTGGGGGGGGGGGGAGGGAGAGAGGCAGGGGGAGTTGCGAGTCAGAAATAATTGCGGATCAACAGCAATCCAAACAGTTTAGGCCAATTACTCGTATTCCACTCTCGCTCAGTATGTCATCAGCTACTTCACAAACACCACCTCGTTTTCCGAGAATCAACAGTCAGCCCTTTTAATTGTATTGGAATTATAAACAGTTCAGTGATCATCCATGGAGCTGATCTGTACATACTGGTTGAGTAAAAGGAACTCTCTTCAAAGCGTGAAATATCTAAAGTACGGTAAAGAAATATAACAGCACATGATTGTTTTTTAAATATACACACCATACTAAATTACAGCCACCTGAAGTTAAAGACATTTCTAAATGGTCGAAAGAAACTTGAAGAGTAAAACGTGAGCATATTACTAATATTAAATCACTTAGGCCAGTCAGCTCTTTAGTAATTTATATACGCTCAGGAGTGCAATTCGCTGACAGAATAGTGTATAACAGCGTTACAATACCCGTACTTCTATTGTAACCAGGCTATGGGACACACTACAGCTTTTAACAGCCTCTAAGTCACCAAACCAACAAACGGTCATTGCTGTTTGTGAACACCAGTGCAAATTGGCCCCTCACACTCGAGTGCAGTACTCTCGTTGGACTCGTATTCAGCGACCACGCCGGCTCCGCACAATCACAGCGGACATACACCCTCTCCCCCCCCCCCCCCCCACCCAACACACCACTCACTTCATCGTCCGCTCGCTGTCTCACTATATCAGCAACCGTGTGACCTGCCATCTCGCGGAGCATCCTCGCACCACCACTGAACCAAACTTGAAGGACTCGGGAGCAACCTACACGCCGCGCGCGTTTAAGTCTTCCAGTTAAAGGCTCTCAGACCACCGTCTCTGACCGGAAGATTAAACCACGGGCGACCATCGATAATAAGAGGGGCACTACTCTGGCTGCGAAGCCAGCGTGCACGGCTCAGAAACATAGCTGTTGCTGAGATGCAGTGATTGTAAGGTTCTAACAAACATATAGTGAAAATGGCACGCTGCTACCCCAGCTCGTTCATCATGAATTTAACGAAGTATCAAAGAAACCTAAATTCGCTCCTCCCTAGCTAGCCATAGACCCTCTACACTTTCACCATAACTGTTGAGGCAAAATGCAGACTGTGGACGGTGTAGGCGGCTGTTACTGGAACTCTTCAGACAATGCTGAGGCCACCTCAAAATGTTGGAATTCTCCTTGCTGCTGCATTGCATCCTTCCGCCCCTCAAATGAAAACTTTTGACTCCCTTTATACTGTAGCCAAATGAGCAAAACTTAGAAGATTCCAATAAAACGGCATTAAAAACCAACATGTAGACAAGTTATTAGTGTGGCATTCCTGTCTTTCCGACGTGCGTGTGGTAAATACGCCATCTCACGTAGGAGATACTCGAGCACCTGCGATGTGGTCCTTATCTCTCCCCATGCGACTAGCACACCTTCATTCCTTTGAAAAAAGGTCGACGATTCCTTTTGCAGCAGACATTTAAGGACTTCTTGATGCACCAGGACCCAAAAGGGTATACAGAACTTGGTATTCTCAACTTCGTAAGATGATAGCCTCAATGCTCACAGCGATTTTACCTGATTGACGAAACGATCCTGGACTGTAAGGCTACATAACTTTTTCATTGCCATCTATGCTTACAGTTTAATATTCTTCTGTTAAAGCTACAGCTTAAGTCGTGGCATTTTTAAGTTTCGTTACAGCCAGACATATTCAGGGTTTGTCAGGCGGCTGACTACCTGAAAACTGCGATGTAGAGAAATTGACGAACAAGAAAGGATTGTTGAAGGACTGCATGATTTTTGTAGCTCTGGTGGTTTAAGGTTCGATGCTAAAATCTTCCCTTTTCTCCTCAAAACAACTTCACGAACAAATAACACTACCTATGATTGTCAGCATTCTTAAACCACACATCACAATTTAGTATGCCATTCTCCTGTCTAAATTGTTATTTCAAAGTATAAAATGTACCCAGAACCATTGCCAAGGATGTTCAGTGAAGAGAAAACTTGTTGGTATGTGATCCAAGTCATGCAAATTTCGTTAAAGCTGCTGTTGATCGAAGTGCAGGTACGCGACCCTTTCTGTTTATATTAATCAACGTTTTATGAACTCTTCATTTCTCTTATGTCGGATCGAGTTTAGGTGTTTCTTCGGAGAGAAAGACATTTTTCTGGTACTTGTACAGTTCCAATAGCATTTGGCATTCGTTGATAATAAACAAACACTGTGTTTAGCTTCTACTAAGAAACAGCTGACTAGCGTTCACCAGAGACAGTAATGTGTAGGAAACTGATAGAGGTAAAAAAAAGAATAGGGAGTTATATTACATTACAAACTTGAAGCCGACATTCGCCATTTTACAGTGCCCAAAACATTATATTCACCTCATTTATACCTCCATAGCTCATTATTAATCAAAATCGAAGCAGTGGCGTTATTCGAACCAGAGGCTGAGAACCTTTTGATTAGTAAGCAAAGACGCTACCCTAGACCACGGGTGCCTTACAGACAACCTTTATATGGCGTAATGAGTGCCGTTTTTTCTTGTGCTACCATTGTTTTACATCTAGAGGGCCAGTTTAGTACACTGTGATGCCACTATGACGTGCCAGTGCCCAGTTTCGACTGCTCGGCATGTCTATCGACTTTTCGGGTCATATCCCAATTAGAACCTGGTGTTCCGATTTGTGGAGACGTAACTGTTTAATCAAAAATGACAATATGCATCCTTCACCGGTGTACTAATGGATCCGGTCGTAATCTGAAGTTTAAAGGGATCAGATTTCATTTATAAGTGGAGCCGCAGAAGCAATATTCTTTTTGTATTCGTGAATTACGGTTGCGCTGTTTACTTTTATTCTTTTCTGCGTTTTTCATTTTAAACGCTCTGACATCCTAGCCGCTCTACATTAACGGCCTCGTCACCGTACAACATTCCGCTACGTGACCACGCTCACTGTTGGTGCCGCGTCTCATGCCCTAAATTCCTCCCACCGATAATTATTCATTGTTCACATTTTCTCCCTCTTTAAAAGAGCTACTGGTTAGAACAAGGCTCAGTCTATATGTGGTAAGGGTTAGTGAAGTGAAATGGAAAGAAGATAAGTGTTTGTGGTCAGATAAGTAATATCAACAACAGCAGAAAATGGAATAAGGGGAGTAGGATTCTTTATACAGTAGATAGGAAGGTATGGCAGAGAGTGCGTTACTGTGAACAGTTGTTCTTATCAGAATCGACAGGAAACCAACGTCGACAACGATTGTTCAGATATATGCCGACGTCGCAAACTGGAGATGAAGAGATAGAGAAAGTACATGAATATTTTGAAAGGGTAATACAGTATATAAAGAGAGACGTAAACCTAAACGTCATGGGAGACTGGAATGCCGTTCTAGGGAAAGGTGTAGAAGAAAAAGTTACAGAAGAATATAGGTTTGGGACAAGGAGTGAGAGAGGAGAGAGAGTAATTGAATCCTGTTACAAGTTTCAACTAGCAATAGCGAATACTTCCCTCAAGAATCACATGAGGAGGCAGTATACTTGGAAAAGGCCAGGTGATACGGGAAGATTTCAGTTAGATTACAACTTGGTCAGACAGAAATTCCGAAATAATACGCAGTATTGTAAGGCGTACCCAGGAGCAAATATAGACACAGATAAAAAAATAGTAGTGATGAAGAGTAGGTAGAAGTTTAAGAGATTAGTCAGGAAGAATCAATATGCAAAGAAGTGGGATACAGATGTACTAAGTAATGACGAGATATGTTTGAAATTCTCTAAGGCTCTAGATACAGAATTAGGCAGCACATCCCTAAAAAGGGCCATCTCAGAAGTTGGAAAGAAAGGCATAGGTACAAAGAAGGTAAGTACGAAGAAACCATGGGTAACAGAAGAAATACTTGGATTGATCGATGAAAGGAGGAAGTACAAATATGTTCCGGGAAACTCAGAAATAAATAAATCCAAGTCGCTGAGGAATGAAATAAATAGGAAGTGAAGGGACGCTAAGACGAAATGGCTGCATGAAAAATGTGAAAAAATCGAAAAGGAGTGATTATCGGAAGGACAGACTCAGCATACAAAGAAGTCCAAACTACCTTCGGTGACATCAAAAGCAAAAGTGGTAAAATTAAGAGTGCAACGGTATTTCCACTGTTAAAAGTAGAGGAGAGAGCGGATAGGTGGAAAGGAAACATTGAAAGCTTCTGTGAGGGGTAAGATTTGTATGAGGTTCTAGAAGAGGAAATAGGAGAAGATTTAGAAGAGATAGGGGATCCAGTATTAGAATCAGATTGTAAAATAGCTTTGGAGGACTTAAGATCAAATAAGGTAGACGGGACAGATGGCATTCCATCAGAATTTCTAAAATCATTGTGGGAAGTGGCAACAAAACGCAATTTCACGTTGGATTGTAGAATGTACGAGTCTGGCGAAATGCCATCTCCCTTTGGGGAAGATATCATCCACACAATTCCAAAGACTACAAGAGTTGACAAGTGCGAGAATTATCGGACAGTGAGCTTAATAGCTCATGCATCCAAGTTGCTGACAAGAATAATATACAGAGGATTGGAAAAATAAGTTTAGGATGTGCTAGATGACGCTGTTTGGCTTTAGGAAACGTAAAGGCACCACAGAGGCGATTCGGACGTTGATGTTGATAATTGAAGCAAGACTAAAGAAAAATCGAGACACGTTCATTGGACTTGTCGACCTGGAAAATGCCTTAGACAAGATATAATTGAGCAAGACATTCGAAATTTTGAGAAAAATAGTGGTAAGCAATAGGGATAGACGGGTAATATACAATATGCACAAGAGCCAAGAGGGAATAATAAGAGTGTCACACCAAGAACGAGGGGCTCGCATTACGAAGGGTGTAAGACAGGGATTTGGTGTTTCCCCACAACTGTTCACTCTATACGTCGAAGAAGCAATGGTGGAAATAAAATAAAGGTTCAGGAGTGGACTTAAAATTCAGGAAGCAACGATATCAATGATACGATTTGCTGATAACATGGTTATCCTGAGTGAAACTAAAGAGGAATTACACGATCTGCTCAACGGAATGAACAATGTAATGAGTACACAAATGGATTGAGAGTAAATCAGAGAAAGGCGAAAGTAATGAGAAATATCAGAAACGGGAACAGCGAGATCCTTAAATAAGGATGTGCTAGATGACTCTGTTTGGCTTTAGAATAGGTAAAGGCACCATAGAGGCAATTCGGACGTTGCGGTTGATAATTGCAGCAAGAGTAAAGAAAAAAACCGGAACGTGACGAAGTAGATGAAGTTAAGGAACTCAGCCACCTAGGCATTAAAATAGCCAATGATGAACGGAGAAAGGGGGACATCAAAAGCAGTCTAGCAATGGCAAAAAGTGCATTCCTGGCCAAGAGAAGTCTACTCGTAACAAACATAAGCCTTAAATTGAGGAAGAAATTCCTGAGAACATATGTCTGGAGTGTAGCATTACATGGTAGCGAAACATGGACTGTGGGAAAATCCTAACAGAAGAGAATTGATGCATTTGAGATGCGGTGTTACAGAAGAATTTTGAAAATTAGGTGGATTGATATACTACGGAATGGGGAGGTCCTGCGCAGAATCGGATATTTAAGTAATATATTTAAACACTGATAAGAAGAGGGGACAGGATGATTGAACATGTGTTAAGACATCAGGGAATGACTTTCACGGTATTAGAGGGAACTGTAGAGGGAGAAGACTGTAGGGGAAGACGGAGATTGGAGAATGTCCAGCAAAAAATTGAAGACACAGTTAGCAAGTGCTACCGTGAAATTAAGAGGTTGGCACAGGAGAGGAATTCGTGATGGGCCGTATCAAACCAGGCAGAAGACAAAAAAAAGTTGTCTATAGCACAAACAGGGGTTCCCAAGTTTTTATCAGTTACACAGTAATATAAAATGCTTGGCAGAGAGCAAAATGAAATTTGAAACTAAATTGAAAATATCCCTCTTTGACAACTACTCCAATTCTGTAGAAGACCATCAATTATTGTAATTTGTAAATGATGATGGGTAAGGATTACTAACATCTGTCGCCTTTAATTAGAAAACTAAAAAACTAATAAATTATCAGCATGCAGGTATATTTGAAAAAAAAAGTTATCCTAACAGAAAATGAGCCGTCCAACATCGTTACGATTTATCGTGCAAATGATACATGGAACATTAAAGTAACTAACTAACTGTTGTTATATCAGAGGGCATGCTATAGATTGACACACTTCGTTAACCTCAAAATGAATTTCAAAAGCAAAATGAAGATGCCGGTCAAAGTAGATGTGCATTCCAACTGTGAGATGTCTGATTATTCCTGAAAAACTGACACAGTTTCTGGCGAGAAATATTCCGAGAAAAGAAGCAATATAGTCGTACATGTTATAATTTCTAAGAAATTACTAACATAATCGTTAAAGGATAATATTTATTTACGGTGTCTAAGCGTTTGAAATAATTTGGTCGCACGTGGAATGACACATCTTAGGTAAGATTTGGGAGTGCGAAGGTGTGTAAACTACAGTGAAACCAAGGCACAAACAAGAACTCTACTCTGCATGCAGGTATACTTTTATGCAGTTCCGTTTCTTTGACATTTCAATAATCGTTCACTTTGTCGACAAGCACAAGATACGACGGCATGCCTCGCTTCTTTCCTCATTGCACACGTTTGTGGACTAGCAAAGAGCACGTAGGTAATTTTTTAGCAAACATGAACATTAAAAATGTTGTGCATGTGAGATGAAAGCTGAAAATGTAACGAACAAGAAGCGGTACCAGTAACGTGAGAAGCATTTGTTTAAGAGTTCGAGCTTCATTTGCTTTCGATACAAATACAATAAAGGTGTACTAAATGTATTACAAAAGTGTGCTTTTCCCATCACTTCCCTATCTTCCTAGTTGTTCCAAATATACCAAAAAAACAAGTTACTTTAACGAGGCCCAATTGTGTCGTATTACTAGATCAAATACTCATTCCAGAACAGAAAAATTTTCGAAGTTAGCTTCCTGACAGTATAGTATTCATGTAAAGACTGCAATTTTTAATATTTAAAATCGTTGTGGCTTGCACATAACACATACATTGAACAAGAAGTACTTGTAAACAGTAGTTTGCTAATGTTATGGTCTATGTAAGATAGTGACAGGTTCCTCTCACTTTGGTTTTAAAAGAATATTTAGCGCAAGCCTGTAACAGCGGCTCCCTTCTCTTTTTTACCTCCAAAAGGAAACCAAATAATACAAAAAAAACAGAATTTTTGGTCTTTGCGTATGGTGAGAAGTTATATATATGTTGGTAGTATCTTTGCTTTTACACCAGAGGCTGAAAATACCGCTACAGTTGTAATATTCTTTTATTTAACACATGACTGGTTTCGGGCTCTTATACGCCGATCTTCTGGTCTCGTAACCCAGAGCGTTTAAGAGCCCGAAACCGGTCGTGTGTTAAATAAAGCCGGCCGTTGTGGCCGAGCGGTTCTAGGCGCTTCAGTCTGGAACCGCGCGACCGCTACGGTCGCAGGTTCGAATCCTGCCTCGGGCATGGGTGTGTGTGATGACCTTAGGGTAGTTAGGTTTAAGTAGTTCTAAGTTCTAGGGGACTGATGACCTCAGATGTTAAGTCCCATAGTGCTCAGAGCCATTTCAACCATTTTGTTAAATAAAAGAATCTTACAACTGTAGCAGTACTTTAAATCTCTGGTATAATGCTCTGTTGCGGATGTTCCTCCGACAGGATTGTTTGTTCTTTTTTATAGTTCGATTTCCTTCACAAGAGTGTTTCTGGTGAACACTAGTAAAATCTTTTAATTGGCATTGGGTGATAAATTTTGTGTGTGTTAAGAGTATTTTTGTTTGAAATGTGAGCAAATGTCTCTGGTGTGCCCTCGTCAGTTGTTTCCTGACGATGGCCCCATAAGACTAAAACTGTTTCTAAGTGAATAATTATTAGAGGAAATAAGTTTATTGTTTTGCCATCTTAAATATGTAATTGTTATGGCCAAGAGGTGACGGAAAAAGCCACACATATGACTTTAGGTCACTTGCTTTATTTGTCTATACTTGAAAACCATAAGCTGATACAGCTCACCCTCCCCCCCCCCCCTTCCAAACCTCCAGCCTGTTATTAAGGTGTGGTATGAAGCTGCGATAACCGCTCTTCGACGAGGAAATGACGCGGTGTCTGGTCAGATCCTGAGGCCGTCGCAGCCATTTTATTTAGGCCTCCTGGCCGCACGGCTGACCGCGCCGCGTAACAGAGTCACGCTGTGGACAGGGCAGCTCTTAATTTGCACACAAATGAGCTCTCCCGCTGTCTAGCGGCTACGGACCGGGATCAGCCGGCCGTAAAGCATCACGGAGGTCCGTAAGGCCACCGTGATCCGATATCTGTGCCCACGATCTGGGACACGCCGGGGACGACCCTCACCTCCCAATCCCCTCATTCGTCAATAACAATAATAACGCGCTCAGCTGTTTCTCCTATTACGATGTGTCGAGAGAGTCTATCAATCTACGTACGCACACACACACACATACATACACACTTCCACTTACACGCACACACGCACATTTCGAGCGTCCATTTATCTTTACTACCGCAAAAGCCTTTAGACCAAAAGCTAAATATTAATAAAATGTACAAAGAAAGCATTGCTTATCTGCAAGGACGACATTAACCAACATGACTGCTTTTCTTGTAATTACGTTCCCTAACAAATTATTAACTACAGTACGACTATTTTTTTAAATATCACCCTATATTTATTATTTAGTAGTTCATTTCAATCTCTAGAAGACTACTCTGTAATTCACGTTAAGTGCTTGGCAGAGGGTTCTTCGAATCACCTTCAGACAATTTCTCTACCGGTCTACTCTGTAACAGCTTGTGGGAAAAATTGAATCACTCTGTAGGAGCTCTGATTTGTCTTATTATGTTACAGTGATCATTTCTCTCTATGAAGGTTGGTGAAAGCAAAAAAATTCTCTTCCAGAGGAAGAAGTAAGTGACAGAAATTTCAAAGTTCTCACCCCAAAGAACATCAACGTTGTAATCATTGCCACGACATCACTCTTAATACATCGGTCGCACTTTCTGCCCTACTTCGTGGTAATGCAGAACGAAATGAAGTTCATGGGACTCTTCCGAAGTCCTCTGTCAGTAATATCTGGGAAACATCCCTTACAGCACAGCAATACTCTAGCAGATGACGGACATTCCTTCTTGATTGCCGTGCGGTGTGGCCACGCAGTTAGAGGCTCCGTGTCAAGCATTCCGTGGCCCCTCCCGCCGGAGGTTCGGGTCCTCCCTCGGGCATAGAGGTGTGTGTTGTTCCTGTCATAACTTAGTTTAAGTACTGTGTAAGTCTAGGGACCCCTGACCACAGCAGTTTGGTCCCTCAGGAATTCACACTCATCTGAATATTCTCCTTGATTCTCCTGCCATAGCACACAGTACATGTACCTGGGATACGTTATTTGTGTACGTGCGAGAACCGACAGGAAAGAAAGGGAAACTCAATGAAAATGCACCGCCGAACAACCACTCAGACATCTTCAGTTGGAGGTTTGTGTGAGTACAATGAACACCAGGGAAGAGAAGGTAGGAATACCTGAACTGTAACTGCAGTAATGTATTGTTAATGACAAAATGGCTACACTACGTATAGTACTGAAGTAATTTTATAAAATATTTTCTACATACTGAAGGCAGTCCTTGATTATAAATTACATCCTCATTATTTTTATTTTATTCTGGCTGACTGAATGAGCAGTGTACAGTTTCCTCATGCTCACATTTGATTACTCTCAGCTCCAGCAAGTGGTGAGTTACTTTACCTGAGCACTTACAATGTGTACTGGGGAAGGAGAGTCCTGAGGAAAACAATCTGAAAGAGATATAGACTTTGACATTACTCATGCTCTGTAATCATTAAAATGTGAACCTCACAAAAAGAAAATAGAATTAATTCAATGTTACGACCTTCCATAGACATTGAAAATCTATCACGAAGGGTTGCTCTGCGCAAGCGTGCCATAAACCGGAAGCCACTGTTTAACCTATTCTAGCTATATCATCGTACGGAGCAGAATTTGAGTGGAGATATTGATACAGATGTAGAATATATGAGGTAAGCAAGCTTCCAGTTGACTATCTGGGGAAGAATCCAGAGCAGTTTCCTAGATTTTACCTTTCCACTTTATTCAACATAGCTATCCATCTACAGCCTTTGTACAATAGGAAGAAAATAATGGTATTTCAATGAGTAAATGATGAGTACAATAGAGCTTTTAAACTGTATCCTTAGTCGTATATTTGCAGGATCTTTACGTGACAACGATTCAGTTATTCTATAAGGATGGAAATGTTTGTGCATTTGTTACTCTCTATCTGATGCAGTTGCTCAAGAGGGATGCCACTTTATAAATGCATCTTTCATTAACGAAAACATCAGCATATAAACACGATTAGTAACAATGAGTGAACGTAACAATGAGTGAACTGAGTTATTTAATATACAGGATTTTTCAACGCTGTGAGATTTTGCCTCGTTTAATTAATCTTCTGAAGAGAGATAACAATACAAGAAAGACAGTTGCTGAGACATTTCCTCAGTGCGTCTACTTCAGTTTGCAGCTTGAATTGTGATATTACAGTTTAATGTACCATCCTACTCGTACAAAATTTAACACCGGACATACTTGCCCATCTTATAGGGTTGCCCCTAATGAAATGGCATACAGAATACCGCCTATTGTATGATTCCATGTCCTCGTCCATACTGAAAGTGGATCCCATAGAACCAGTATATAGATTTTCTTCGTACCTTTTCCATTGATTCTACGTAACTTGATACCATATTATGTTTTGCCTGTTGTGGAGAATTATCAATACACAAAGCAAGTCTCCGCGTAAACTGAGTTTTATGTTTGATTTTCAAGTGCACTTAGTCATCAGAAAATCCTAGCTCTGTGTCGATTCACCGTAGTGCATGAGCAAGTAAGTTTAGCTGAGATTTTGGATGGGTTTCCGCACCGAGTTACTGAGGGATGGTTCAAATGGTTCAAATGGCTCTGAGCACTGTGGGACTTAACATCGGAGGTCATCAGTCCCCTAGAACTTAGAACTACTAAAACCTAACTAACCTAAGGACATCACACACAACCATGCCCGAGGCAGGATTCGAACCTGCGACCGTAGCAGTCGCGCGGTTCCGGACTGAAGCGCCTAGAACCGCTCGGCCACCGCGGCCGGCTTTAGTGAGGGAGCAGAGGGTTCCGTTACCCTTAGTGACATAACAGAGGGACAAACACGCTAAAATAACTGTAGTAGCACTCTGTAGCACATTCCGGTGTAGCCCACACGACAGTCGTAGTTTGCTGATGTCGAAACGGATATTCCCTTCTAACTTAGAAGTGAGGCGTTTTATTCACCCGTCCAATTACTCGAAAAAATCTCCTATAAACTTATGGTAACTTTGTCTCTGCAGAAATGTGGCCAAATGATGTGTATTCGTACGCGCTCTTCTCTGAATCTGATTGGCATGTGCTGGCGCGCTGAAAAGTGTGACACAGGATTGGTCTATATGGATTGTGAAGAAACATGGGCACGGTGCCTCCCTGTTCAGTAGCAGTGAAGGCAGATGGCGTTCACGACGCGAAAGTTGGAGTTGAGATACTGCAAAGAAGCTTCTAGATGAGGTAACTACGGCTATGAGTAATCGTCGTGGGTGTTTGTAAACCGCTTCAGCTGTATTTAGTCCTCTATTTTTAGATCACCACTGCTTTGGTGGCTCTAAAAGCTACTTCTTCAGGTGACCTTATAACTACAACATTCACGCTAAAAGACTCGGAATCTAGCAGGCAACGTTCGTTGTTGTTCTGACGGGCAACGAACGCTGGGTGCAAGGTACTAAACTTTTTTACTCATTCGGTAGAGCAGTTCAAAATTAGTCTAGTGTGATATTCGTTTTATCGCTATGTATTAACAAGGGCAGTAAAGCACGAAGAATGACTAGTACTCCAGCAGCGACGGCACCGCCCTGGTCCGCTCTGACTGCTATACCCATGCACCAGTACTGTTCCGTTGGTGCTGAAGTCCTAGTTATTCTTCGTGTTTTTACTGTCCCTGTTAATACATACGGGTGAAACGAATATAGCACTAGACTAATTTGGAACTGCTCTGTCGAATGGCCATGTACAATCATGCGTTTTGTTTGTAAATAGAAACAAACCGACGCTTTTCATCAATAACATACCGGATATTACTGTGTGAGCACGTCGTCGATAGTGTTGCGCTCATGATTAAGGTATCAGACATAGTTTCTTCGCCCGAACGATTACCGTTGATAGGTGAAAGTAGTTGAAACAGCAGCAATCAAGCCAAGGTTACTGAGCAAACAATGCTGCTGGAGGAACATCCGCAAGCGAGCATTATAGCGCTTCAGTTGTAAGATATTTTTTTTATTTATCAGTAGTTACAGTACGACCAGTTTCGTGCTCTTTCATGTCCGTCATCCGGTGTTCTACAGATAATAAACAAGAAACCGGAGCTAATAATGGTTTTTTCGTGCCATAGTACATACGAAGAAGCAAAATAGAAATTCCAGATAACTTTTTAGAAAACAATGGGTGGCCTAGGTGTGGTAAAAGCCAAGTCAGTGGCAAAGTGACACAAGACAGTACTACAGACGACAGCCTGGGTAAAGAAATATGCAGAGGACACCAGCACTCCTTCACTTTATACTATGACGTCGAGCGCTGCGGTGAATGAGTACGAGACACGGTATATCACCAGCGAGCGCAGACCACACAATGGCGTTATGCGAAGGGAGTAGCAAACCGGTAAACCAAAGTTGCCACTTGTTGACGCGAAAGGCGACGCGGGTCGAAGTAGCCCAGGTGGTCACGATTTGAATTAGTAATTTACATTCAAAATGAAAGGAACGATATTGAAAATTACATGAAAAGCGTTAAAGGGATCATACAGATCAGAGCAGTTCAGAATTGTAGTAAAACTAACGGAAAGCCGGAGACGAAAAATTTAAATATAAACCGTAAAATTTAATGAAAACGTTTCCCCCTTCCACGAGTGGCATGCAAGTTTTTAAATTAATGGGGACACACACGGTCACGTCGAATAACGTGCGACAGTCATGAGTTAAAAGAACATACACAAGTGCCACAGCTATTAAAAAGCATCTCGTTACTGAACAAAATTAAAGGTAGCAAAACCTTACAGTTACAAACTAGTATATCACTTAATAGCTAGCAGCATTAGCATTAAAGGGACACATGAAAAGTAAAGCTGTAATGCACTGTAATCACTTTTAATTGGCAGTCTTATTCTTTTAATACTGAACTAAGATTTTGACAGGAATGAAAGTTCATCAAATTAATTAATTCTTTTCTTTGCATTCCCACATTTGTAGATCGTGTAGAGTATTTCAGAAACAAAAATAACTGAATACTTCAGAAACTTTCTATTTCACAACAGTTAACGAGCACTATTAAAGCAGTAAATGCTCCGCAGTTTATTAATTGGAACACTCACCATACTGCATCACTAGGAAAAGGAACCTCTTCATAAAAATGATTAAGGAACGAACTAATGTTATCAACGAAATGCTAAAACCTATAGTACTTATTATCTGCAACTGGAACAAATTACTGGTCCAAGCAAGTAAATGCAATATTAAACTTTTACTTGAGCTCTAGATGGTGGCCGTGGCGATCTTGTGTGGCTAATGTGAAGTCGGTACATGGATGTCTCTTGACGTACAAATGTTCTGAAAATTATCTTCTTGGCGCCAGTTGTGGTGCTCCAGGGTTAACCGATTAACGCTATGATATATTAGCCAATAAGCTTCCACATTCCAGGCATTGTTACTCAATCTTGCTTCTTTCGTTGCCTTAATCAGCACACTAGATGTGAACAGTTTGAATGCCAGACAATGACAGTGTGTGTCAGAAGGACTCCTTGCGGTTATGCCACCACATTCAACTCTTCTGTTCCAGCGTACCGTTTTTTTGTAGCTCTTCCCTCTAGGTTTTACATCAGTACAAACCTACGTCATCTATGCATGAACAATTTCTATAAATAATATTTTAGCATACAAGCATTTGAACTGGGCATTATTTTGAAAAGTACGTGCCCAAATTAATTCATGTTACATAACTTGATAGAAAATAATGTAAATTATTTACATAGATGACAAAGCAAAGAACATTGTGGCACAGATGTCGCATAAAGCATAAGAAAGAACAGAAGGTACGTGAAATGGGCACAACTGTCATCGAACGTGTTACAAGTTGAAACTGAGTTTAGCATGAACGACATGACAAGCAATATTTCTTTGGGCCGTTTCCAGCTGCACAATGCAAAAACAAAATTGCAAACATCTGCTGAAGCACTAGATAAAATGCACCTAACCTTTCTTAGCATTGCACTCAGAGGTCCAGCATACGTTTGCTGGGTTCGGGTTGGGGACCTTCCCGCCCGAGGTTCGAGTCCTCCCTCGGGCATGGGTGTGTGTGTTGTTATTATGATAAGTTAGTTTAAGTAGTGTGTAAGTCTAGGAACCGATGACCTCAGTAGTTTTGTCCCTTTGAACGTTTTTTTCGGGTTAGGGATCCCAGGGTTTCTGAGCTGGGAACTGGTAAGCGCCTCAAGTCCTCTGTCAGCAAAAGCTCTGGGCTTGCTCCAGCGACCACTGTATGGCGCAGCAGTGGAATTTTGGGTGCCACAGGGCACGAAGAGCTTGCCTTAATTGTCCGAATCTCGAGGATTGCCGCACGAAGGGCTCTGTCTAGGCAAACTTTTATTTCCCTAGCTGCTCATGGGACCAAGTGGAACGCTCGAAATTCAACTTTTACCTCCCAATGAAAAGGGTGAAAGGGGTGGTAATATTGAACACTCAGTCTAACAAGAGGCCTTATGTAGAAAGTCCTCCAAGCTCAGTGGAAAGAGGGCAGCTCTGAGGAGGTTTAGCCTTTTTATATTCAAATGTTCTGAGGGTACCTCAGCTACGCTGAAATCAGTAAAGTGATTGGATAATGAAACGCTGTTGAGTGAAACCGCTAGTTCCCAACAAGTCACAAACATGCTGAAAGCTAAATGCTTCAGGAAATAAGCCATAGAAACGGAACTCCACGACACCTTGAACTACGGAAATGGTATTGTGTTATATAGACATCTGTCTCCATTCCCAATGCGGAACTGAAGGGAGGGTGGCCTCAAGAAGCTAGCATTGATGTGCAAAAATATTGGATCTATTGAAATCTAGCTCTGGTAGAATATAACTCCTTCATCCTTACTTTCAACTGCATGAAACTCCTGGAACATACCAAGGCAGGTTTTCTTCGCCTAAGTGAATTGCCCTATGTCTCCAGCCTATTGCGGTGCTTTAAATGTCACTGCGAAGAGAAGGCCACTTTAGGATGTAATGGTGAAACCACTTGTGGAAAATATAGCACGTCTGCCTATGATGGATTTGGCTGCTCATCTCCTCCAAGGTGTGTATATTGCTCTGGAGATCACTCTTATGGAGTAGGGACTACAGTGTCTTCCTTGAAGAAAGGAAGATACAGGATATTAAAACATCGAAATGCATCGCATGTGGTGAGGCCATGAAGATCTATAAGGCCATGAAGCCGCTCACATTCACTACTTCTTTTGCTTTGGCACTTAAAATTCCTATTTCGACATGCAATGCTTCAACACAAACGGATGTTGCTGGTGTCAGCACTAGTATCTTCCTTTGTCAATGCACTTGGCAAGCCGCAGTTGTTTCAGATCCAACAGGACCCACACCTCCACTTGAGAAGATAAGATAAAGCGACATTAGCCACTACTGCGGAGACCACGGTCCCCCGAAAGACAGTATGGCAAGAATTCAAGCACTACCCTACTGCTGCTGAGATAGTTCCTTTAAAGCCCTCCACAGGCCAAGAAAGCAAATGGAAAGCTTCCACCACTGGTGAAAACATGTGGTAGAGTGTCAGACCATCTTCTCCGAAAACTGAACCTCTACCCACCGTGGATTCCCCAACCCAGTGGAAGGTCAGGTTAAAGCACAACGCCCGTGATAGATGGCACCCATACTATAGTAGAACATAAATGTGTTCAGAACTCGTGAAGATGACTTGAAACTCATGGCGCAGGCACAACCCCTATACTTATGTTTAGAGTAAACACATTCTAAAGCCACTGATACCCCTATCCTATGGTGTTCAATTCTCCATCGAGAGTATGACCTGACTTTAGGCAAAGATCAGTGCCCATTGGTTCAACATTGGATGAAATTAAGTTTAATGAGCCCAGACAGGAACATACTAGAGATGTTCGAGTACCACAAGATTCTCACAAAAGAACAGTGGAAAATAACGTTAGTACGTCACAAAAGTCTCATAAAAGCACAATGAAAAATAATGTTAGTATACTGCGTCAGACTATCAGGGGATTAAAAAGCAAAGTAGATGAGGTACTTGTTTGTTTAGAAGATCTAGATACTGTAGGTGTATTAGATGCACTATGCCTATCTGAACATCATACAGTCGCAGATATGGAAAAGGTAAAAGTTGGGGAATATAAGCTTCCAGCAACTGTAACTAGAGACACAATGGAGAGAGGAAGAGTTGCCATATACGTTAAGATCTGTCATAGCGTGAAAAATTTAAAGTCAAGGCGGGTTCTACGAATAAGTCGTCCGGCTTCTGACGGCCTCCCACTAGAGTTTATCGGACATTTCGTCCGCTACTGGCGCCGGCGTGGACGGTAATTCGTCGAGATCTTACGTCGTCCTATCGTGCAGAAGTAAAGCATCTTGTGTAGAGCAACATGTAGAAGCATGTGTGTGTGTGTGTGTGTGTGTGTGTGAGAGAGAGAGAGAGAGAGAGAGAGAGAGCGAGTTTAAACAATGGTAATTTTAAAATTGTTGCCATAAATAGGTTCCCACTGAGAAAATTTCAGCTATTTGTGCTAAATTTGGATTCTTTGTTGTGCTATCTCTGAGACAAAGGGAAATAAATTGTTGTCTGTGGGGATTTCAGGGTAGATTTTCTGAAGGAGTCTGATAGAACGCTTAACCTTGAAGTATAACTTGATTCCTTCAATTTGCCGTTGGTTATTGAATTTCCTACTTGGGTGGTACAGGAAAGCAGGACACTGATAGATAAAGTATTTAGAGAGCAAGATAAATTTAATAAAATAAAAACTATTCTTGTTAAGAGTGGTCTCTCTGATCATCATGCACAGCTAGTTACAGTGTAAGACATGGCTCCATACAGTAATGCAAAACAGTCCTCCAAAGTAGTGCTTCAGTTAACAACTTAACAATTGATAATTTGAGGGAAAGCTTGCAACAAAAAAAAAAGGCTCTGAGCACTATGGGACTTAACTGCTTTGGTCATCAGTCCCCTGCAACTTAGAACTACTTAAAACTAACTAACCTAAGCACGTCACACACATCCATGCCCGAAGCAAGATTCTAACCTGCGACTGTAGAGGTCGCGCGGTTCCGGACTGTAGCGCCTAGAACTGCTCGGCAAAGCTCGCAACAGTTACACTGGGGAACCTGCTGGTAATTTACAATTTAATCTATTTCATGATACTGTAGTGAGTACATTAGAAAACAGCTTCCCTAAAAAAACAGCAAAATATAATTTTAACGAAACGCCCCAAAAGCCATACATTAATAAAGGGATAAAAATGTCTTGTAAACAGGAGAGGAAAGTGTATCTTATAGGTAGAAGGAACAATAAATCAGAAACTGAGAAACATTATAAAAACTACTGCACTGTATTAAGAAAAGTTATTAAAAAGTTTCAAAGTATGTTCATTATGTCTGAGATTAGCACATCTGTTAATAAATGCAAAACAATTTCAAATACTGTAAATGGAAAACAGCACAACTCAGAGCACAGAAAGATTGTATTTCTATCAAACTCAATGAAAAATTTGTTAAAAAAGTGAGAAGCAGAAAATATTTTAATAATAATTTTTAAGTGTTGTAGGGAAAATAGGATCCAGATATTCATTAGAATATGCATGGTTTATGGAAGAGGCACTACCTATACAATTTGATAAAACTGAGATTCAACTCATTTTCCTACTGAAATTAGGAAAATAATAAGTTCATTCAAAAGTAAATGCTCACGTAGAATTGATGGAATTTCGAACAGAGTACTAAAAGCTTGTCCCCAACAAAGTAGGATTGCAGGCATGTATAGAGTAGGTCACTGATACAGGCTATTTTTTCATTTAGACTGAAATACACTATTGTTAAACCATTGGATAAGGAAGGGCATATGTCTGATGTTAACAACTACTGCTCAATCTCAATTCTGACAGCTTTATCCAAAATTCTTGGAAAAGCGATGTATCCAAGAGTAGCATAACATTTTGGTTTTACAGAAAGGCTTTTCAACAGAAGATGCTATATATGATCTCACTGATCAATTACTAAATGCTTTGAATGACCAAATATCACCCATTGGGATTTTATGTGATCTTTCGAAGGGTTTTCGCTGTGTGAATCATGAAATTCTTCTAGTAAGCTTAAGCATTGTGATGTGAGTGGAACAATGCACAAATGGTTTAATACATATTTAACTGGATGAATGCAGAAGGATGAAATTAACAGTGCAGATAGTCTGCAAAAATCAGTAGAGTCCTATGATTGGGAAGCTATCAAGAACTGTGTCCCACAGGGCTCAGTCTTGGGGCTCCTATTCTTGTTAATGTATTTTAATGACTTGCCACTCTATATTCATCAAGATGCAACACTAGTTCTTTTTTATGATGATTCAAGTATAATAACGACACCCAACAAACAAGAGACAGCTGAGGAAATTGTAAATAATGTCTTTCAGGAAATTATGATGTGGTTATCTGCTAATGGACCCTCACAAAATTTTGAGCAAACGCAGTTTACAGAATTCTGTACAATAAATGGCATAACACCATTGATAAATATAGGCTTTGAACACAAGTTTGCTGCTAAGATAGAATATTCTGATTTTCTGGGTGTGTGCGCTGATGAGAAATTGAATTTGAAGAAACATAACTGATGTGTGCTGAAATGGTTATGTTCAGATAGTTATGCTATTGGGGTTACTGCAAATTTTTGTGATAAACGTATTAGTTAATTGCCTACCATGTCTATTTTGATTCACTGCGTTCATATGGCATCATACTTTGGGGTATTTCATCATTAAGAGAGAATTTATTCATAGCACAAAAGTGTGTAATCAGAATAATAGCTGGAGCCCCCCTAGGGCACCTTGCAGGCATTTATTTAAGGAACTCAGGATATTCACAGTACCTTTACAATACATATATTCATTTATGAAATTTGTTATTAGTAACCCATCTCAATTCAAAAATAGTAGAGAAGAGTACAGCTAAAACCCTAAAAGAAAGGACGACCTTCACTATTCCGGCTTCAATTGAGGTGAATTATGTTGCCACAAAAATCTTTGGCCATTTGCCAAATAGCTTCAAAAGTCAGACAGATAGCCAACCGACATTTAGAAGCAAATTAAAAGAATTTATGAATGACAACTCCTTCTACTCAGTAGGTGAATTTTTAGAAATGAAGTAGTAACTGTAAAAAAATTAATTACATTGTGTAAAGAAAACTTATGTTAAACTGACACATTCCTTCTTATTATGACATGTCACATGCATGATCTATGGAGAAATATTTATGTTGTGTAATGTATTTTAAACAACCAAGGGAGGGTTGCTGTTTCTGTCAACAGCAATCCCAACTCCCGTGCACCCTCCATGGTTACTGACCTGCAGGCAGGAGCTGTTGCACTTCATGGGATTCAGAACATCGTTGTCTGTTCCCAGTAGGCGATGGACTCTATCTCTTAGGCCTCCTTCAAAATCTCCTCTGAACATTTCTCATATTTGGTGATTTCAATGCCCATAATGTGTTATGGGGCTTGAGCTATACTTGCCCCAAGAATTAAGTCTTTGAGAACCTCATCATGTCTCAGGAGCTATGCTGTCTCACTTATTTCTTGGCTGCTATTGGCACGTTTTGAGCCATCGACCTCTCTTTCCACTTTCCAGCCTTTCCAGAGCACAGTCAGATGCAACTGATTTCCCTTCCACTGACCATTTCCCACTGTGGATCCACTTTCTAGATGGCAGATTACTAGAAAGGAAGATACCGAAATGAATGATCAACAAGAGTAACTGAACGCTGTCCAGCCAGTGGATGCATTTAAACACCCCAACAGAATTCAGGTTCAAATGGTTCAAATAGCTCTGAGCACTATGGGACTTAACATCTGAGGTCATCAGTCCTCTAGACTTAGAACTGCTTAAACCTAACTAACCTAAGGACAGCACACACATCCATGCTGAAGGCAGGACTCGAACCTGCGACCATAGCAGCAGCGCAGTTCTGGACTGAAGCTCCTAGAACCGCACGGCCTCAACGAGCATTCAGGAATGGGTGGAATTCATCACACGCGTCATCCACCATGTTGCTAACTTACCCATCCTAAACTCATCAGATCATGTTAGGAAGCAACCTTTAGCTTGGTGGTTGGATGAGTGCAGCTCAGCAATCTTGGAGGGGCGTGCAGAACTTTGACAGTTTAGATACTACCTAACAGCAGACAATCTCACAGCCTTTGGGGTCACAAGTCCCAAGGCTCAACATGTCATTAACGATAGCAAGAAAAGCTCAAGGCAAGCATTGGTCGACTCCATCAACTGTTCCACTTGTTCTACACAAGTATGGGAAGTTGTCAGGAGGATTTACAGTGAACATAGACGTTTACCAAAAGCAGCAGTGCTAAAACAGTGGTGTCTCCAGATAACACCCAGATGAAGGCAGAGCATTTTCCAACGACTACTGGTAATGACAGCCGGGCTCTGGCCTTTCGCCACCACTGTAAATGCAGAGAAGGGCAAGTAGACTTCAGATCCCAGAATTCTGAGTTTTACAAATGCACTTTCTCCACATGGGAATTGGCACCAGCACTGTCTCTGATTCATGACACTCCATCCAGTCAACACCAAATCCGGTACTGCATGCATCGACATTTTCCAGTAGCTTCAAAGGAGATCTTTCTTGAATGTTTGAGTGTGTGGTCATGTGGGAGCGTCTTTGATTACTTATCAAAACATCTTTGGTCGCAGGTTCGAAACCCGCCATTGCTTAAATTTCGATTAATAATCAACATTAGCGTCCGACGACTTCCGGAATAAGAAGTCACCCTCATTCTGCAAATGTCAAAGTAGCGGAGTAGCAAACAGAGTTAAGAGCACTCTCTTGTCGTCGAGGTGGAAAACGGCCCTTAAAGGCTTAAAATCAGCCATGATCAACGGCATCAGGTTTCTGAGGGCAATGGAAACCACTGCTTTATAGACACATAACGTTTATCCCCAGAACAAGGGGCCTGTATTTTAAGAAGTGTAATGATGATCCTCCTTTCGCAAATGATTCTGGAATAGCCCCCATTCAGATCTAGAGGAGAGGACTGCCAAGGGGGATGTGACTACGACAAAAATAATTGAATAATCAGCGAAAGGTTAACGTTCTACGAGTAGGACCCTGGAATTTCAGAAGCTTGAACATAGTAGGGAAGCTAGAAAATCTAAAAATGGAAATGCAAAGGCTCAATCTAGATACACTAGGGGTCAGTGGAGTGAAATGGAAAGAAGACAAGGGGTTCTGGTCAGATGAGGGTAATATCAACAGCAACAGAAAATGTGATAACAGGAGTAGGATTCATTATGAATAGCAAGGTAAGGGAGCGAGTGTATTACTGTGAATGATTCAGTGATGGAGTTGTTCTTATCAGAATCGACAGCAAACCAACATCGTCAATGATAGTTCAGGTACACATACCGACAATCTTTCTTTCTACGAACAATACGAGACTGGAATAGAAGGGAGAACCGATAGAGGTACTCAAGGTACCAACCGCCACACACCGTCAGGTGGCTTGCGGAGTACGGATTTAGATGTAGATGCCGTTTAACTAAGCTGAAGCTAAAGAGATAGAGTGTATGATGATATAGACAGGGTAATGAAGTACGTAAAGGGGGAGGGAAATGTAATTGTCATGGAGGACTGGAATGCAATTTGAGGGGAAGGAGCAGAAGAAAACGTTACAGGGGAATAGGGGCTTGAGGCAAGAAATGAGATAGGAGAAAGACTAATTGAGTTCTCTAACAAATTTCAACTAGTAATTGTACTGGCGTAACCACAACTACCGGAACGAAGATGAAGAACGCAAGAGAAGAGGAGGCGGTGAAACGACGTTGGCCAATGGGGAGCTGATTAGGACCACACCACGACTGGAGCGGCCTCTACAAAAGTAGAGTGTAAGAGCCAATACTGCCAGCGTCGGCCGCTCAATACCGGCTCAGTATTCGTTCAGGATTAAACGCAGCCTAGCAGAGAACGCTACGATAGCAGTTATTAATGATCCACAAACTGTGTGTCAAATCTTCATAAACAGTTGTATAAAGCAGAGGAATCTGACTTGTTTGCATGTCACCCAACGCTTGCGGCCCCATCGTTAATTAGAGTTAAGTACTGTCGGTCTTCTTAGTTTTAATAAAATAACTAGTGTTATTTACTTCAGTTGTTGCATATCATCCTTTACGCACGTATATGAGGCGAGTGGGCAAGACCTCACATTTGGCGACGAGTATCCGCCGAACACAGTGCCAGACGGCAACGGACTGCTGTCATCTGTCTTTTTGCTGGCACCTTAATGCTCCTTGCCTTTACTTTGCAGGGGCGCTTAATACTTTAACAGTTTCTTGACGTTTCTGCTAATCAGTGTTTTCATGTGGACGTTGCAGATATTTTCTTTCCTTGTGTGCTAATTCTACTTGCTTGCCCTATCTATTGATTACATTTGTGTCCTCCAACATTCCCACCCCACCTGTTCCGCCCCCTCCTCAGGTGCCGCAGCTGTAATCATTAGATGCCACACACCTAATGCAGATGTTTGAGTCCCAGACGCAGCAGATTCCTGCACTAATCAACGCAGTGCGGCAGCTACTGGCCAACGCTGCACGCCTGACAGAACAAGCACCACCTACAGCAACACCTACTGCTACATCACCTTTTCGACGATTTCGTGAACAAGTAGAGGAATGGCTCGAGTGGTTGACCCAGTTCTAAACCCACGTCATAGCCCACAATATACCAGGTACTGTGAAACTTCCCTATTTCCCAAGTAGGAAATGCGGTGTTTAGGTTCCTACCAAAACTTAACGCCACTCCGAGTGAACTTCCTTGCGATGTCGTCGTAACATCACTAACTAACTATTATAACCAAGACGTGAATGTGGTTGCAGCCAGGTATCTGTTCTTCAGTTGCAAAAAACGGTGAGAACAAAGTTATCGCGATTGGGTAATAGATTTGCAGGGTACCAAGAGGAAATGCAAATTCAAGTGTGCTTGCGAAGCTTAATGGTCAGATGTTATGTTGCGATCGTGTACAATGGGCCTGATGTCAATACTCAGAAAACAAATTTTGAAAAAATGTGATCCATCATTTCAGCAGGTAATGCAAATACTAGGGAGGTATGATACCGATGCTGTATTGACTCATATATTTGAGCAGCCAGCTGTTTGCCAATTTGAGTTCCTTGCTTGCGATAGCCCCATTCTGCACTGGTGGCATGCACTAGCCACGCTGAGTAAACAACCTTCCATGCAGCATAACCAGCTCAGTAAACAGGTGGCTACACAGAAGAATAGAATTAAGACTTGCCCTCAGTGTTATTCAGGACACAAACGCCAAGACTGCTCCTCCCAACAGGCTCAGTGTCAGGCTTGTGGTAGGGAAGGACATGTGCAATTTGTATGTTTTCAACGGAACCAACTTAAGAATTCGGCTCACCCACAAAATGATCGTCACAAGGACCATCTCATTAATACAGTATATTCAAAGTCTACAAGAGGCATTAGCACAACTAACAAATAACCAGTGAAAGACCAGTCAAATAAACTTTTTGTACATTTACTTCTGTGTGCGATTGTGAGAACATATTTGGCCTTGATTCTGTTGATTTGTTTGGCTTTAACATTCAGGACAATGTGTTGTCAGTGTCTGCATTCAATGCAAAAGACAGTGTAGGTAGCTTGCTAAAAGAATTCCCGGAATTCTGTCCTGAAAGTTTGGGCAAAACTAACAATTTTGTTGCACATATTCCGGCGAAAGACAATGCTCAGACGAAATTTTGTCGGTCCAGAACAGCTTCCATTTCATTACAGGACAAAGTCGCTGTTGAACTTATGGAATTGCAAGATAACGGAGTTATTGCGCCCATATCAGCTAGTCAATGGACAATACGTGAAGAAGTGGGATATGGAAGTACTAAGAAAAGATGAGATATGCTTGAAGTTTTCTTAGGCTGTAGACACAGCAATATGCAATAGCTCAGTAGGCAGAGAAGATGAAGAGAAATGTACATCCCTGAAAAATGGAAATCGCAGAAGTTGGCTAGAAAAACATAGATACGAAGAAGGTAGGTGGAAAGAAACCATAGGTAACAGAAGAAGTATTTCAGTTCATCGATGAAAGGAGGTAGTACAAAAATGCCCAGGGGAATTCAGTAATACAAAAATACAAGTCACTGAATAATTAAAAAACTAGGAATTGCTGGAAGTTGACACGAAATGGCTGCATGAAAAACTGCAAGAAATCGAAAAAGAAATCATTGTAGGAAAGACTGTTTCAGTAT
The DNA here is from genome assembly GCF_021461385.2 of Schistocerca piceifrons. Classification (NCBI taxonomy): domain Eukaryota; kingdom Metazoa; phylum Arthropoda; class Insecta; order Orthoptera; family Acrididae; genus Schistocerca; species Schistocerca piceifrons. The sequence goes on from NC_060144.1 coordinate 244,830,434, forward strand.
ATAGAAAAGTCAAAACAACCTTCCGTGACATTAGATGCAGAGGTGGTGACATTAAAAGTCCAATTGAATTTCACAATGAAAGGCAGAAGAAAGAGCGAATAGACGGAAATAGTACGTTGAAGGCTTCTCTGAGGTGGAAGATTCGCTGGATGTGATAAAAGAAGAAACGGGAGTCGGTTTAGGAGAGACAGGGGATCCAGTTTTAGAATCAGTATTTAAGAGAGCCTTGGAGGCCATAAGGTCAAATAAGGCAGAAAGGATGCATAAAATTCTTTCTTTAAGTGGTCAGCCATTCAAATACCTTTGTGCTGATGTCTTAGCTTCTCTGTCCTTTTATTTCTACTTTCATCTCAGGCGCGACTGCTACGGTCGCAGGTTCGAATCCTGCCTCGGGCATGGATGTGTGTGTTGTCCTTAGATTAGTTAGGTTTAAGTAGTTCTAAGTTCTAGGGGACTGATGACCACAGATGTTAAGTCCCATAGTGCTCAGAGCCATTTGAACCATTTCTTTTTTTCATCCTAGGTGGAGCACATTTCATTCTTTCTCCTTTGTTTTCCAGCTTGTGATATGGAGTGAATATGTGCGTCAATGCGACTGAGGTAGGAGTGAATGAGCGTGGAAAAATGTTTAGCCCTTTACCCATATTCGTTTCTTTTAATACACTACCGGAAAGAACAGTACACTCTTTTAGACGTTTCCAATTCACTCAAGATTTGTTGTTGCAACAGAGCGTATGGAGTACATGAAATGATAACGTTTACAGATGAATAGCACAACCACTTCTGAGGAACCAAGTGTTGACCCATGCTGAAACACACATATTAGCCTCCATGGGTGCCAATGCAGGCTCTGGCTGACTTCCAGTCGATCATACAGACTGCGAATACTGTCCTAGGATGTGTTACGCCACGCCTACGCGACCTCTTCACGTTGTTCTGAAAAGTTGCTAGATGACGAGTAGCACTAGTCACTTCTCGTCCCGCCGTATCCCACACTTGCTCGACTGGAAACAAGTCCGGTGTTCGTACTGACAGGATGGTTGTCGCACGCCCTGCAGAGCACGTTGATTTTCACGGGCAGTGCGTGGGCGAGCATTATACTATTGAAACAACACTTCACATTTCTGTTGCAATAATGGCAAAACAAAATGTCTAATAACATTCTACACGTACCAACCTCTGGTCAGCATCCCCATCCCCTCCAGAAACATGAAAGCTGAACGAGAGTTGTAGTGTACTGCACCTAAGACCATAACGCTTTGGTGGGGCCAAGTGTGTCCTGCTCGAACGCACATCATGAGACAGTGCTCACCAGGTCTATGTCGTACTCGCAAATGACCATTACCTGCGTGCCGGCTGAAGCTACTTTCATCGCTGAAGACCACAGCACTCTATTCCATCTTCCAAGTGACCCTCTGATGGCACTAGTCGAACCATTCACATTGATGTTGTGGCACTACTATAAGATGGGCTGTAGGTGTGCTTGCCCGTAGTCCTGATGGTAATAATTGCTGCTACTGCTGCTGGCATCTGTGGTGCATGGATGTCGAGACCCCTGTCTACGAGTGTAAGAAAATTCATATGATAGTTGCACAGCTGACACAGCATGTCCAACATGTGTGACAGTTTGCTAAAAGGACAACCCCACCACCTAGAAAGTAGTAGGGTAAAGGGGCACGAACGCCATTTTGATATCTAATTGATGTGTAAATTAATGAAATTGATGAATTAATTCAGCCCCCCCCCCCCAGAAACCAGGCCCACCGCCGGCCCCGAATGGCGTCATTCCCTATTCTCAGGTGACACGTGGATTCCTGCACCCTCTCCACTTCTAGCCTACCTCTTCCCCAATGTATTCTGTTGGTGTGAATTTCGAATTTTGTGAGGAATTTCGACTCTTCGTTGGAATTTCTTTGTCCCAGAGCAGTGCCAATGTCCCAATCCCCTCCTGGAAACTGGTGGGAAATTACGATTGGTGGTGTCCTTTCTGGGCTCAAAACTTCGTCCTTCTGCACTCAAAGCACAAGAGCACCCCCCCCCCCCCCCCCCCCAATGTATAGAAGCTGGCCAGATGCAGGAGAGGAAGTTTAGGTTAGTGTACTTCAATTATTTAGGTTGAGAAACTGAATTAGAGATTGATCCCAATTACATAGTTAATCATAGAGATCGGCGCTAATTAGACCACCATGCATACAGTGCTACACAAGCTCTGGTTAAAATCGCAATACAGCTTAAAAATTGACGATGCCATACAACAGCTGTTATCGTGCTGGGAGAAAATTTTACAATGCGACTCAATATTAGGTACAGAAACACTCAGACACTTCCCAACACCCACAAGGTTTCACTTTAAACGCTGGGTTGTAAGGTACTATGTTTACTTACACAGAGGAGTTTAATAAGTGTATTACCTGTAAGCATACAGCTGACAACTGTATATATCACTTTCTGTCGTCAGAGTTCACTACAGACACTTGCTCGGCAATCACACTGTAACCCAGGTAATCAAAGCCAATATATGCTACCACAACTAATGGAAAATGTGCCTCTGTTCCAATTACGCCTCAAAATTCTCGTGAAAAATACAGCGCTCGAAGTCCACAGATTATAATGCTACACATACACTGGGGATTGGAAAAAATTCATTGTAATAACACAACTACCGCAGAAACCGACACCACAAAATTGCAGAGAGGTAGCAGTTGCAGCTGTGTCCTCTTCGAAACGCACTCATGAACTACCCAACTTGGAGGTAGTCTTACCCCACTTCCACAAACCATCCCTCCATCTCTCCCTCCCTTCTTCATAGGGATAGAGGTCGTTTCTATCTTGGCATAGGTGGTCCACAAAGAGATCCTTCTGGTGGCATTGACATACTGTCTCCAGTCTGCGGAAATTAGTCCCTAATAGGCAAATGACAAGAAGAAGACGCTTCATGCAATCTGCTAAACGTATTTCTCAGAAAGAGTGGACCCCCATGGAACAACAACGAAATTCAAGAGAACTCTACATAGCAACTTTTCAAATTTTCACATCTGGAAAACAGGAAGTCCTCTGCCTAAAGCGACCGCAGACCCCGCCGTGTCTGGGACCACAGTATCCTTATCCCTTAGTTGTGGCTGGAGCAACCTGCAGGGCATGCCACAAACTCGTCTCCTTGAGGCGATGGTCCTTCGCCAACACAAAATGGGGTAATTTAGTGGCACATTCCTGCCCTACATGCTGCCCACTGGGCAGGTGCAGATGCGTCAATGCATCTATTATATCCAAGCATCTTTTAAAAAGGAAAACACTGTCACGACGGTAATAAATCTCCTCTTCTTACGTAAATAGGCGCAATCAATTTTCCTTTAGTCTGTGAGCAAAATCGCTGTAATTTTTACGTTCGAGTGCAGCATCAATTCGCATCTCAGTATTTTGCGACTTCCAAGGAATTGCACCATCGCCGATTACCAATCAGCAGGATATACACCCCCTAAACAAGTTCACCCCGCATAACATTGGGAAAAAAAGCTTGCACTATTTTGCTGCGAAGACTACCAATTACTACAGAGTCTCGTTCTTTCCAAACCATCATCAGAGTAAAGAAAAAGCGGTAATTTAAACTCGATGAAAACATCTGTGTCAGACTATTTCTTTGAGCTTGATGGACTAAATATACAACCTGAGAGCGTCTTTCACGTTCAAATCAGTGACTTTAAATAAACTGTCATTTGTAAGTGTATTACAAACATTTCAGACATGTGAAATAACATTAGAGAACACAATCTTTCACGCCATTGGCTACATGTCGGAAAAAAGCACAATCATTTTACGTTTGACAACAACAAGGTGTAATTCAAGAAGACATTGCTGTTTTGTGAACTATGGCAGATTTCGTTTTACCTATGCAAAGCTATATCACACTTGCGTTTACGAAATTAGTGAGGGCCTGTTTTGTAATAGAACCTCCCATAAGATTTTACCGTGTCTCTCTCTTCCATTTCTTCGAAACCAATTACTTCTGTGTGTTTAAATTTTACTTTCTTGTTCCATAACTCTCTTCTACCTAGATGACTATATAGTTTCTATGATACAGCACATTGTTGCATTCTAGTTTTGTAAATATTTTGATCATCACAGTCGATTTCACACAATATACTCACTATCATTTCTAGGTTCCACAATGAGCTAAAATTCAAGTGATGTTTTTATAATTAGATGTTATGGAGCATGGAATATCACACGACTTGAGGTAAGACCTATTTTTTAAACACACAGTTGGGACGATACTAATAGAAACAGTCATGATTCCAAGAGAATAAATAAAGCTGATTTCTGCTAGTTTTATGAGCAAAATCGGCTTAGTTTTCAGAGAAATATCTGTATCCAAATTTCAACCAGTTACAGTACTCCTTATACATTACTGGCCATTAAAATTGCTACACCACGAGGATGACGTGCTACAGACGCAAAATATAACCGACAGGAAGAAGATGTGATATGCAAATCATTACCTTTTCAGAGCATTCACTCAAGGTTGGCGCCGGTGGCGACACGTACAACGTGCTGACATGAGGAAAGTTTCCAACCGAGTTCTCATACACAAACAGCAGTTGACCGGCGTTGCCTGGTGAAACGTTGTTGTGATGCCTCGTGTAAGGAGGAGAAATGCGTACCTTCACGTTTCCGACTTTGATAAGTGTCGGATGGTTGCCTATGCGATTGCGGTTTATCGTATCGCGACATTGCTGCTCGCGTTGATAGAGATCCAATGACTGTTAGCAGAATATGGAATCGATGGGTGTCGGAGGGTAATACGGAACGCCGTGCTGGATCCCAACGGCCTCGTATCACTAGCAGTCGAGATGACAGGCATCTTATCCGCATGGCTGTAACGGATCGTGCAGCCACGTCTCGATCACTGAGTCAACAGATGGGGACGTTTGCAAGACAACAACCATCCGCACGAACAGTTCGACGACGTTTGCAGCAGTATGGACTATCAGCTCGGAGACCATAGCTGCGGTTACCCTTGTCACTGCTTCACCGACAGGAGCGCCTGCGGCGGTGTACTCAACGACGAACCTGGGTGCACGAATGGCAAAACTTCATTTTTTCGGATGAAGCCAGGTTCTGTTTACAGCATCGTGATGGTCGCAACCGTGTTTGGCGACATCGTGGTGAACGCACATCGAAAGCGTGAAGTCGTCATCGCCATACTGGCGTATCACCCGGCGTGATGGTATGGGGAGCCATCGGTTACACGTCTGGGTCACCTCTTGTTCGCAATGACGACACTTTGAACAGTGGACGTTACATTTCAAAAGCCTACATTTCAACAGGATAATGCACGAACGCATGTTGCAGGTCCTGTACCGTCCCTTCTGGATACAGAAAATGTTCGACTGCTGCCCTGGCTAGCACATTCTCCTGATCTCTCACCAATTGAAATCGTCTGGTCAATGGTGGCCGAGCAACTGGCTCGTCACAATACGCCAGTCACTACTCTTGATGAACTGTGGTATCGTGTTGAAGCTGCATGGGCAGCTGTACCTGTACACGCCATCGAAGCTCTGTTTGACTCAATGCCCAGGCGTATCAAGGCCGTTTTTACGGCCAGAGGTGGTTGTTGCTGGTACTGATTTCTCAAGATGTGTGTACCCAAATTGCGTGAAAATTTAATCACATGTCAGTTCTAGCATAATATATTTGTCCAATGAATACTCGTTTATCATATGCGTTTCTTCTTGGTGTAGCAATTTTAATGGGAAGTAGTGTCACAGAACCTCACATAAGACTTTACCGTGTCCCTCTCTTCCAGCGTATCGAAAAAACAAATGGTCTCTGTGTGTTAACATCGAGCATATTACATATACATGTATCAATCCATTGGAGCCCAAATTCGCTTGCGTTGATCTGGGTAAAGTTTTGTAGACCACAACTGGGGGGAAGACCATATCCAACAGACTATCAGTCTCAAGAGAGGGTTCCACTGTTGGTTTTTTATGAGCAAATTAATACATTATTTTTTGGCTGTAACACATCCAAGCAGAATTGTATGACTACAGCATGCCATGACAGTGAGGTCTGTGTCAGCTGCTAAACCGATACTAACACGTTTCAAACCTTTGGCTCTCACAGAAAGCAGGACATCGCATGGTGTGAACTATGCAGCTCCCACAACACAGGTTGGTAGAAATGAAACACAGAGGCGATGTTTCTCATTGACAAATATGTGCAAGAAATCGCAACGTGTGGAAACTGAAAGAGTTATTGATTGTAGAGCATTTCTAACAGCTACCCAAAGGTGATGACATTTACATCTAATCGTATCTTCCACAGCGACGGGGTAGCAGATGTGTCAGTGTTCCATTTCGAAGAGCATTGTTTCCACAGTTTGCAATAATGTACATGACCACTGTTCTGGTGTCGACCATCGCTGGTGCAGATTGATAAGTGCCAGTGTTCCATGAAAACTCTTTCCATCTCAATCAAGTGGTGTCTGTCAATCACAATGCAGCAATCAACAACATAGTAGTGGACGGGCGGGATGTTAAGGACAATGTTGTTATGGGTCGATGTACGGTAATATAAACTGCAGTTGATGTGTGATCAATTTTAATAATTCTACCAGTGTTCCATAATTTCAACGCCAGCCAGTGACACAGCAGAATGTTTCCCTATTTCTATATCATCGCTAAGTCACCCCTCCACTACTTTGCAGGTCCAGTATACTAGATCGCGAATTCAGCTAGATGACTGTGCACTATGCCCATTCGACCATATGCAGTAAAGTATAACAGATTGAGTCCTATACCGATGCAACTAGGTTATCTACTTTTGCATAGCGCATCGTTCACAGTACAGGATCTGCGATTACGACTGGCCATCTTTTCCTGTGTGAATGGGCGTCACAGAGTATTCTCGCATTCGTAGGATAAAGTCGGAGATTGACAGACTCATCTTACATCGTCCTTGACCGGTCCTCCCTGCAACACCAATCTTTCCCACGGCACCAATCCAAAAGCTCAAGCTCTCTCCACATGCATGCGTTGCAAGGAGAGTAGCACCTCTTATCGATGTATAGTATACATGAGAGTGTTGTAGTGATGTAACAAACGGTTAAGAAAACACGCGTGGTTTATACATTATGGTGCCTCAGACTGATAGAGTTTGAAACATTTCACGTAAACCAGCTGTGCTATCGATTCTGAAGCATTATTCCACTGTCTAGAGTCAGTACCAGGAAGGTAATGGCATGAGAGAAATGATCATAAAGCATAAACGCACATTCCTATGGTTACACGGTTCTGCAACTAATAATCCTATATTTTAATGCCATACGGTTTCCGATGTATTAGTTAGGCCAAATGCAATGCTCTTAATACTCTAATACAGGATATGTTTGTCAAGCATCAGACACACAGCCACCACATAAGTTTCCTACCCCAATCACTATGGTGACAAACTTTAAAATGGCATGACTACTCCCTTCTACACTAGTTTGTTGCCATAGGATGGCTTCGTCACTGTATATCTACCACTCGAGCTGCTTATAAACCAACTAGAACGAGGTTTCGTCAGTCAGGGTTTATTTCGCTTCCTAAGTGGAAGAATTCCTCAACTTCGTCCATACTTAATCCCCAATTTTCAAGTTAAGCTACAATTTCAGACACTTCTACGTCGACCAATCCCACGAGCGTGTCTTGAATTTCCTTCAGCCTTGCTTCCATTATCAAACGCAACGTTGTGACTGCGTCTCTGGTGTACTTAACCTTTCCTACAGCGAAATTAATCGCCATCTATCACATCCTCAGTTTTGTTTTCTATTGTTTTGTATATTATTCTTTCCAACAATTTGGTTCCATGAGTTGATAATCTGATACGATAGTCCTCACACTCATCTGCCCTTGGTGTCTTCTCAACTGTGTGGATGATACTTTTCCGAAAGTCCAATGTTACGTCGACGGTCTCATAGATTTTCCACACCATCAAGAATAGCCGTCTCGTTGCCATTTCCCCAAAATGTTTTAGAAATTTCAATGGAATGTTAGGTATCTCTTCTGCCTTAATTTAAAGCCCATGCCACCCAGAGCTCTTTTAAATACTGACTGTAGTAACTGCATCACCTATCTCTTCTCTATCGTCACCAGTTGGTAATCTAACAAATCACCCCCGCCACCCGCCTCATAGACCCCCTATGTGCACTGTTTCCACCTATTTCCTCCGGTTTCAAAATGGAATTCCAATTGCACCTTCCATGTTAACCTCCCTTGCTTCCAACTTCACCCACCCAGAGTTGGCTTCTCGATATGCTGAATCGGACCCCCAACGATCATTTTTTTCCGTTTCTCGCATTATTTGTGCCGATTTTTCTCCTTGACTGTCTTGCACTTCCTACCTGTTTCATTCTCAATTGACTAATATAGCTGTATTCCTATCTTTCCCCTAACACATCTGTACTCTAAGGCTCTGCAGTCATGGACTGTGCGGCTGGTCCCGGCGGAAGTTCTAGTCCTCCCTCGGTCATGGGTGTGTGTGTTTGTCCTTAGGATAATTTAGGTTAAGTAACGTGTAAGCTTAGGGACTGATGACCTTAGCCGTTAAGTCCCATAAGATTTCGCACACATACACACACACACACCTCTGTACTTGCTTATTAAATTTGGGCGTGCAGTCGCGTAGATTCCACTTCAGGTTCTACGGAAACGTCTGAATTCTCACGTCAGCTTTATATTCTCCTGATTCGGTAGTGAAATAAGCAGTTGAAATTCGTGTGGCAGCGAATTTAATTAACAGAGTTTGCGGCGTCAGCTTGGATAAGTCATGTAGTCAGGCACTTTCTTTAATAAACATCCAGAGTCGTCGCTACAGTGCAGCTCACGGTGATGCACTGAGTAATCAGCGTGGATCGACATCGTAGCTACAGATCTAATCGATGCTTACTTGTATTTATTTGTGGCCAATGAACGTCTCCGGCTTCTGTGTACCTGTGGCCTCACGAGCAGTGGTGTGGACACACAGTGTAAATGTACACCGTGAGTGCTGAAGTGTCAGTCTTTCCACGGTCGAAATATTGGAAGAAGAAGTAATGGAATATACTCGCCTGCATTTCTGAAGTTCAAATAAGCACTCATTTCCTCGCGTAAACATGAAGAGGTGCAGCTCTTTATAAGTCATTCGTACGTTTCTCTTGAAGTATTTTTACTGTTATCTAAGCTGTCTTCGCAATTACTTTTGTCATATATACGTTTGTCTGGGCAGCATTTAAGATTGCTCTTCCCCGAAACGTACAGTCCTCTTCAACTAAAATATCTGCTACGGATTTCCTTACCTCAATGTCCATATCCTTAACGGACTCAAAGGCTGTCGTCAATCCATAGTAATACAGTACCCCCACTTCCTTCCACCTTCACCTGCACGAAAATACAAGTAATGATTCAAATTTTAATCTAAGACTGACATTACTGCGAACAACATATAATTATAGCGTATTACAGTACTGTACTGCACATATCCATATTATAAATAAGGACACATTATTCCATTAACCATTCTGATAAATTACACTCTACATAGAAGTGTACCATTTCTGCCATCTCTTTGTTGGAGGGTATTACACTCAGACAAATCTTCAACTGAAGATGGTTTACCTAATAACAGGAGCACAATCTCCTTGTTTTACGAGCTGTATACAGTCAAATGTCAAGTGGACGAGTTTCACTAAACTGAGTACCAGCACTGTATGGTCGTGCAGTTATGCGCAAAGTTTTCAACAACTTCCTGTGTACGTGACTGGGTCACTGCGATAAGCGTTTGAACAGGCCTTGTGAACAGGAAGTGCACGAAGGAATAAAAAATAGATTAGATTGGATTATGCAAAATCTGGAGGAAGATTTCCCACCAATGGAGCAAGAAATCACTCAAAAATCGCAAAACACCTGATGAAGACTCTATTATAGCAAAATTCTTGAGATTCTCAGAGTTAAAGAGTATAGATGATCTACAACTGCTTTGTGAGAATATCTGAAAAAGAGAAAAGATACCATGAGAGAGGAAAATAGCGTTAAGTTACCCGCAATATAAAAAGGGAGACAAACAGAACATCAGTAATTACAGAGGAGTGTCACTTTTGCCAATGGCACACAAAATATTATGAAAAATTCTGTTTGACTGAGTTGAAGAAACTTAAGACAAACAGTCAGGAGGGCATCAGGGAGTTTACGAATGGGAAGATACTGCACAGAACAGATTTTTAGCTTAAATCAATAATTCGCCACATTAACCAGAGAACCTAAAATAGTATTATTTATTGATTTCAAAACAGCATTTGATTCGGTAGAAAAGAGACAGTAAATAATATAATTACAGAATTATGCGTCAAAGCAAAATTAGCAAACATAAATCTCGAAGTTCTAACAAAGATGATATCTAAAGTTATGAGAGAACTATCCCAGCCATTTGAAATGAAAGCTGCTGTTAGACAAGGGGACGGTTTCTTGTAAGGCCTGTAATTTTGAAACCAAAAACAGAACACTGAATTAATAATTGTGGGGAGGGAATGAAATAGAATTAATGTTAATTTCCTAACTTCTGCAGACGATTTTGCAATACTTTCAGAAAATTTGACACACACAGTTATTAAAATAAATCTTCTGGAAGAAATGGGAAACAGTACTGGTCACGTAATTGCAGATGAAAAAATAAATTCATGACAAGTATAAAAAAATGCACTAAAATTCGAAGAAACACGAATAGGTAAAATAGAGCGAGAAGGGAAAATTAAATATCTCGGAGAAACTCTGCAACAGAATGGGCTAGTAAAATTGGCAATAGAGGTAAGTGTTAAAAAGGGAGGGAGCACGTTGTTTGAGAGGGAATAGTAAGAAAAAAAAATGTGTCTAGAAAAACAATACAAGAGCTCTACACTACACTGGTAGAACTAGAATGTTTAAATGGATGTGAATGCGTAACAGTGAACTATAAGCTGGACAGAACAGAGGCACCTGAAAAACTGACTGTCAGAAAAGGTATTACCGAAGGGGGAAAAATGAATAGTAATGAGGAGATCTACAAAAATATAGAAAAATGTCAAAAATAATGGCTAAAAGAATAGTAATCATTTTGGATAACTCTACAGAAGGAATGAGCAAAGGCACACGAAACTAATATTTCTGTATTTCTGGAAGAAAAAATCGACAATAGCATGGATTACAGAAGCAAGTAAAGAACATCAAAGAATAGCAAATGATTGTCAACACTTTTAAGACTAAACTATTAACTTCGGAAGGCTTTCACTGCAGATGAAGAGAAAAACCGGGACTAACATTGACAGAAGAAAGGAAAAGAGAGCATGCAGTGAAGACGAAGGAGAACTGGAAAAATATAAAAAAAGCAGGGAAAGAAGATGAAATGAAACTGGTACGTGATCCTAAATGGTCAATACAAAAATTAAAGAAAGACTAGTATTAGGACTGGCATAGGTAAAAGACAAAGCTAGAAGAAAGGCAATCACGCTGCCTAATGTCCCTCTTGTAACTAAATGACATTTACCTCATTCGTTATTAATTTTTCTTGCACATGGATAAAAAATTTTGAGTGTTTCAGATAAACGGGATGGCATGCGCATAGAAAGCGCTGTCACAAATATAATGGTACACGAATAAATATTTGTACATATTCATAACCATGCATGTAGAAATAGTGTAAATGATAATAACGAGCATCAGCTACAGTGAGAGAGGAAGTTTCTGAAGAGGTACTGTAGAGAGCAGGTGTGGAAGCTTTCTTTATACAGACACACACACGCGCGCGCGCGCAAGACAGAGAAATCCAGTTATTATAGAGATCGCGCGACCGTTATTGCCTTCTTCCGTCCGGTCGTAAAGGGGCTGTTTGTCTCCGTGAAGGGCTCCTCGCTGGGAGCAGCAGGTGGCGCTCTATTGTTCCAAACAGTTCTCGCAAGTATTCTCTCTTACGAGATTAAATTTCAAGCAGCACTTGTCGACGCACCTAAGGACTAAAAGCTCAAGATATCGAGTCGTTCACACTTGTGTAACGGGAAAGCGATGGCAACGAATTCGGCAGTGCACCGATTACGAAATGCAACTGAGAAAAATTCAATAAACGCGGTGAGCAGAGGCTACTGCCGTTATGTTTTCCTTTCATACCCGATCCGTTTGATGTCAAGTGCGAGGTTGATTAGCTACGGCATAGCATTCAGGTTAGAAAATAATGTAAAATAATAAAAATATAGGGACACGAAATCACTCTAGGATGCAGGTAGACTTCAGCAGTAAGTACTTTACAAAAAGGAAATACTGCAGTGACACTGAATTCTGTCTCGACTTCATTCTGTAAACATGACAATAACTACATTAATAGAGTCGAACAGTATAGTACCTGGAGGTCTCTTTTCATGTGCATCTACGTTCACATCTTCATGTTTATTCTGTGATTCGCACTTCAGTGTTTGGCAGAGGGTGCAGGGAATCACTTTCAGCCTGTTTCTTTTCACAAACCATACAGCAGCTCCTCTGATGTTATTGTGAAGATCTTTTTCACTCCAAAACATTTTTGGTGACCTTTTTTATTCTGGAGAGACACAACCATTTTGCATTCAACAACATCAGTTTAGTAACGGTAGGTAACTGGAAAGCCAATTAATTATCTCAAGCAGTACCTGCTCGCTAGAATGTTACTTGGAACGGTGGGACAATCGAAACCTTTATTTACGGGAAGTGAAACTCTTAAATAATGTATCTAAACACGAGGCGACGGCTTTGTACGGATACGCGTAGCGAGGTCGCGGAATCCACGCTACTGTGTGTAAGCAGCCCGACGCTCAGTATTTCAATTACGCTTTTCATTACTTGAGCCCCACGGCTTGTGGTATTGAAGTTCCTCTAAAAGGTGGAATAAATTAAATCGCCTTAGCGGAATGTAAAGCGAACGACTCCATTACGCAGTAAATCTGCCCCTCAGTTTGCGTATGACGTACTGAAACGAATTTATAATTACATTTTCATTTAGGTCTGATGCCTGAAAGCAATCATTATGTCTGGTCTCATACGTACAACCTATTTCAGCATTTCACCGGAAAATTACGTACAGAGGCAGGATCCAGAAGGCCTCATAATCGATACGTACAACACATCCAGTGACTCTTCAAAAAGTGGGAGCTCGTTCCGAATATAAGTTAAGTGTAAAATAAACATTAGATGGAACAAAAACATCTAAAATAAAATCAAATATTAACTAGTTGTTAAACATTCCAGCTTTGAAATACTGACGGTAAAATCCTTTGAGTTGTCGTGCCACGTCATACAACTTTTCATAATTCAAAAATACACGATTTTCGATGAATCCGCTGAGCTATTTTCCAGGGTTGTTCTGGCACACTGGGAACCTTAGAACAAACTTAAGGAGGACCCCAGCAGAGGCATAAAAACGTAGACTATTTTAGCAATTTGAAGGGCAATATTTTGCGGAATAACGCCTCAGAAGATTTTATCTACCATTGTAACGGCCATGAAAGGCGGTTTAAGTATTTTAAAATATTGCCAAAGCCTAAAATGCTCTCGTAAATATGTTTGTGGTATCTCTAAACCAATAAAATAATGGTTTCAAGAACAAGATTTATCGGCTATGTGAGACTGTGAAAGTGAATGCTGTAATACTGATTGAAGTCCTATCAACAAATATTTCCAATGAGTCATTTGTTTCGTTCTCATTTCAGGTAATAGCGTTGCAATAAAAACAGTAATGTGAGGAAACAGTTGTAATGCCTGAGGAGAAAAAAGAAATTACTCAGAAAGAAAGGAGAAAACAAAATGAAAATTTTACTGATTTAGAGGCTTCGTCATGTTGTTTCATTTACTAAAAAATCGAGTCACATTTACAAAGAACTTGGCCGGACGAGTCCATTTACCAGCTTGACGCCGCACCCGCTCTGTATGCCATGATTCGATTTTTTTTTTTGGGGGGGGGGATAATAAATCCCTGTATCTTCACCTGAAGGAACCTGGCTCACAGCTGTTGTAACATGTCCCTCATATCGTGAACACTGGCACAAGGACGGAGTTGAGGTACGGGACCAACAGGTCCCACTCGTGTTCTGTTCGGTCTGATGTGGGAATCTTGCTTGCCACGGGAGTAACACAATATCAAACAGAACAGGTGCCACGTGTTGATGAGCATTGTCCTGATGAAAAATGACATCACGGTACCGTCGGATGAGAGGTACCGGTAACATATATGAGTTAATCCTGAGTTAATAACAAGCATCAAAACCGATTCAGGGATTAGTGAACGCAGAGTTGTCGTAGCGAGATTGAATATTGCAATCACCAAATCCTTGAAAAATAACCGGAAAATATACCTTTTCAAAAAATCAGAAACAAATTCACTTGACGCCTTCCTAAGAGACAATCTCCATTCATTCCAACATAAGTGTATATCAGACGTGGCTTAAATTCAAAGAAATAGTATCAGCAGCAATTGCGAGATTTATATCAAATAAAGTAACAAATTACGGAGCTGATCCTCCTTGGTACACAAAACGAGTTAGAACACTATTGCAGAAACAACGAAATAAATATGCCACATTTAAACAGACCCAAAATCCCCAAGATTGGCGATCCTTTACAGAAGCTCGAAATTTAGCGCGGACTTGAATGCGAGATGCCAATAACAGTTTCCACGACGGAACTTTGTCTCGAAACCTGGCAGAAAATCCAAAGAGAGTCTGGTCGTATGTGAAGTATGTTAGCGGCAAGAAACAATCAATGCCTTCTCTGCACGATAGCAATGGAGATACTACCGAAGACAGTGCTGCCAAAGCAGAGTTACTAAACACAGAGCCTTCACAAAATACGACGAAATAAATATTCCAGAATTCTAATCGAGAACAACCGCCAACATGAGTAACGTAGAGGAAAATATCCTCGGAGTAGTGAAGCACCTTGAATCACTTAATAAAAGTCAGGTCACACCAATATTCAAGAAACATAGTAGGAGTAATCCACTAAATTACAGGCCGATATCGTTAACGTCGATATGCAGCAGGATTTTAGAACAGATATTGTGTTCGAACATTATGAATTTCCATGAAGAAAACGGTCTATTGACACACAGTCAACATGGGTTTAGAAAACATCGTTCCTGTGAAACATAACTAGCTCTTTCTTCACATGAAGTGGTGAGTGCTATTGACATGGGATTTCAGATCGTCAGGTCGATTTCGTATTTCTGGATTTCCGGAAGGCTTTTGAAATTGTAACACACAAGCGGCTCGTAGTGAAATTCCGTGCTTATGTAATATCGTCTCAGTTATGTGCCTGGATTTGCGATTTCCTGTCAGAGAGGTCACAATTCGTAGTAATTGACGGAAAGTCATCGAGTAACACAGAAGTGATTTCTGGCGTTCCCCAAGGTAGTGTTATAGGCCCATTGCTGTTCCTTATCTATATAAACGATTCTGGAGACAATCTGAGCAGCCGCCTTCGGTTGTTTGCAGATGACGCTGTCGTTTATCGACTAATAAAGTCAATCAGAATATCAAAACAAACTGAAATATGATTTAGAAAAGATATCTGAATGGTGCGAAAATTGGCAGTAGACCCTAAATAACGAAAAGTGTGAGGTCATCACATAAGTGCTAAGAGGAACTCGTTAAACTTCGGTTACACGATGTATCAGTGTAATATAAACGCCGTAAATTCAACTAAATACCTAGGTATTTAATTACGAACAACTTAAATTGGAAGGAACACACAGAAAATGTTGTGGGAAAGGCTATCCAAAGACTGTGTTTTATTGGCAGGACACTTAGAAAATGTAACGGACCTACTAAGGAGACTGCCTACACTACGCTTGTCCGTCCTCTTTTAGAATACTGCTGTGCGGTGTGGGATCCTTACCTGATAGAACTGCCGGAGTACATCGAAAAAGTTCAAAGAAAGGCAGCACGTTTTGTATTATCGCGAAATATGGGAGAGAGAGTCACAGAAATGATACAGGATTTGGGCTGGAAATAATTAAAAGAAAGTCGTTCTTCTTTGCGACGGAATCTTCTCACGGTATTCCAATCACCGACTTTCACCTCCGAATGCAAAAATTTTTTGTTGTCACCAACCTACATACGGAGGAACGATCATTACGATAAAATTAGGGAAATCAGAGCTCGTACTGAAAGATATAGGTGTTCATTCCTTCCACACGCTATACGAGATTGGAATAATAGAGAATTGCGAAGGTGGTTCGATGAACCCTCTGCCAGGCACTTAAATGTGATTTGCATTGTATACATGTAGTTGTAGATCTAGATGAAAACATCATGTCCGTGACGTATCGCTGTGTATTCAGGTTTCATTCAATTGCTATCAGCCGTTGCCTGAAGTCATACCCAATGGCTCCACACACGTTGCTAGCGGGAGTAACACTGCTATGCCTCTCCAAAAACTCAGACCCTTCCCGAGGTCTTCCCCAAAGTCGCCATAGTCGTCCGCGGTAGTGTAGAACCGAGAACCGCGATTCATTGCTGAACACAGTGCGACGCCATTCACAAGCAGTCCGTACTTCCAGGTCGTTGCTCCACTCCAAACGAAACCGATTTTGTTACACTATTGACATCTGCCTATGCATGGAACGTTAATCCTCTCATATGGCTGCTGCTAGCCTCCGACTAATTACATGGGATCACGAAGTTACAGTGAGCCCATTACGTGTTCTTGGATGGCGGATGAAGATGCTTGGAGCATCATTAATTGTGGTTGTTAGAGACGGTCCAATGAAGCCATGAAGACGCCTGATATAAGGTGCCGATGCATTCCAACATCAGCCACTTCCACATCAAAATGCTCCTAAAATCTGGATATAGCACAGTTTACCATTCGCCGAAACTGAAATCTACAACTCTGGTAGCTGCTGATAGTCTTAAGTGAGACGAGAACACGACATTTCCGTGTCCTCCTCTGTGCTCAGTCAACAAATTTCACTGTTCCCGTTCCTTATATATCTTACGAGACCTGGCAACAACAATAAATACGAACAACACTAACGTTCTCTGGTGGCTATTTACCTTCATATAGTACTTTCCCATGAAGTTTATCTTTAGTGAGTGGCGTCGGGAAGATCATTCGGGCAACAGAGCCATTATTTTTCCTGAGTCATCAGTCTTCCCTTGTGTCAAACTCTTCATTTCAGAATATACGTCCTCCAATTATTTGTTGGATGCAGTCCACTCTCTGTCTTCCTCTGCAGCTTTTACCCTCTATAGTTCCCTCTAGCACCGCAGAAGTTGTTCCATGATGTCTGACACGATGTGCTATCATCCTGTCCCTTCGTCTTGTCAGTGTTTCTCATATACTCTTTTACTCTCTGATTCTGCGCATAACCTCCTCGTTCCTTACTATATCAGGCCACCTGATTTCCAATATTTTCTGTACAACCACATCACAAATGCTTCGATTCCATTCTGCTCCGGTTATCTCACAGTCCATGTTTCACTACCATACAGTCCTGTGCTCCAAACGTACTGTCACACTTATAAAACCCTTGTAACAATGGCGACCACTAAGGCACAAGGGAAACGGTGAAGAAGTGTGTACACAAAATGACACCGACCTCTGTTCCAGAACTTACATAAAAGATAAAATAATTATTAAATCTGTGAATTTAAGTTTAATTAATTCCTGTAAACTTTGTTTCCAAGCTAATGTCGTGAATGATTTGCAAGTACGCCCATGGCAACATCTTCGTTGAAAGAACTTATGGGAATGTAACTGTCGATATTTCTATTTATTATCAAGGAACGAAGAAAACGAATGATCACTGGGCATCACTACTTAAACCTTCAGTTAATAGAAATGTGTAAACCACGAAACAAAACGCGGAGTATGCAGAAACACAACACATTCCCTAAACAGCTAGCGCCACCATAGTGCCAAAGACAACGTGCTGAATGTAATCGACAATGAAATATTAATTAAGATAGACTGAGCTTAATACCACCAAACCAATAATTTGAACTGTAAGCAAACATCATCGTGATGATGTATTCCATTGACTGAGTCGTTCCAAGGTGATGTTCTGCAGTCAGAGATTTGCTTTGTTGTTGCACACGTGTGTGACGCTTGTGCTCTTCAATACTGGAGGCAGTATCGTTTTCGTCTGACCAATATCTGATACGCTACAGGAGAAGGGGATACGGTATACACCTGTCTTACGCAAACAAAGATCGCCTTTTACAGACCTGGAAAGGGCCCGTGACTTGGAAGTTGATGGAAATAGTCACTTCAAACGACGTTTCCTCAGAATAAAACCGTTCCTCGTGGAAATACTTCCAGTGTAAATCAAAAAACTTATTCTTATCACTCACCTGCTTCACTATTTGGTTGACAGTGCAACACGCCACTGACATGTGTGTCACTATTTTCAGTCTGGTGAAAGTTTACTTCAAAATGGCCTGACTCAACTGAGAAAATTTCATGTTTTGCGATGACATTGGTCGTATGAACCAAAGTACGACATACCACTTCACACAAGATGGATTGTGATATCTATGAATTTGAAGATTGAAATCCGTGTGTGGAAGCATGCAACAAACAGCTTGTTCCAGCGTACACATCCATCCTCCTGAACAACGCGTCAAGGAAGAGCAGGCAACTATCCATTTTGAACTACGTAGTGAATCTTACTTTCGAGTATAGTAAGCCCATCGAAAAATTTACACAAATCCTCACTGCTACGAGATCAAGTGACAATACTTACCTAAACATCATGCAGTTCAATACCGCCGACTGCAGAGCACGTATCTCGTCATTTTACAAAAGAAATTATATAAGTTAGCTCCCCTAAGCCATTCCGTCCGCTTTTAGAACTTGCTGTTCAATAAAATGTTAGTGGAAATAATCACATGCCGTAGTTTTTATTCTAATCAAACGCCACAACTAACCTCAACTGAAGGTAATGAATTCGACAGAGGGTGGTGAGTGTAAGGAGAGAACACATCCACGCTTACGAAAACACCGGAGTCAATCAAAGGACGTATCAGATCTACCGAATTCCTTGTTCTTGATGTGTTGTTGATGCTGATGCTTTTGTTTTTCTTCAGTCTGAAGATCAGTTTGATGCAGCTTTCCATCTTAGTCTCTTATATCCATTTGAAGCTGCTTAGTGTATTCACGCATTGGTTTCCTTCTACAATTTTTATCCCTTCACTCTCCACCGTCTTCCTTTATCAAACTGTTGATTTCTTCACATCTCACGATGTGTCTTATCAACTGATCCCTACTTTTACTGAGCCTTGTGAAGGGTGCTTAGGCCTATTTGTGGAACTAGGAATATTAACGACTGCTTCGCAATATAATTACTCCTTAAAGAAATTTGTCGTTGAAATGTATCTATTTTTATCCAAGACCTCGATTCTTGGGATCAATACCAGAAACAAGGACAAGCTTCACGAAGATTTAAAGTCATTCACTTTAGTCCAACAAGGTGTCCGTGATTCAAGAATATTTATTTCCAGAAACTTGCCAGCAGCCATAAAAGGTTTAACTAACAATAAAGTTCATTTTAATAGGAGTCTGAAGGATTTAAAGGTGGCCAACTCCTTCTACTCCATTGTTGCATTTCTTAGTAGAACCAACTGATGTGTGTGTGTGTGTGTGTGTGTGTGAGAGAGAGAGAGAGAGAGAGAGAGAGAGAGAGAGTGTGTGTGTGTGTGTGTGTGTGTGTGAGAGAGAGAGAGAGAGAGAGAGAGAGAGAGAGATAGGGAGAGAGAGAGAGAGAGAGAGAGAGAGAGAGAGAGAGAGTTAGGAATAACATAACATAATGCGAATATTACTACAATCTATCTTCTGTATAAATTCAGTGGAGTAATCCGATCGTTGTAATTAACTATATAATTATTTTTCTATAAATGAAAATATGTTTAAAAATTTCTTGACTCATTCCACATACAATACGGTCATTCCACTTGGGATCTGTGGAAGATACGTTAGTATAATTGCTTTTCGTTGTAAATATTTAGTGTATATCCCGGTACTTTTGACATGTTTGCATCCTGGAGGATCTCCTCACTGTGGATCAATTGGAACGAAAGGTACATCTAATCTGAACTAACCCCATGAGGAGCTGTCAATATTCAGGAATATTACAGAATCGATTATTGTAAGGAAAAACTGCTAAGAAAACGTGCTCTTAAATGCATACCTTTAAGAGCTACGGGCACTTCTTCATCTTCGATGCCTTGAAACGAATTTCTTCTACTAAAGTTGATTGATTTTCTTATTTTGGGGGAGGTAGTTTGCAGTAATACAATATAAAAAGATATATATCCAATATCTATGGGATTAAAAATGCTTAGTTTGAGAGCTATGAGCATGCATTGAGTAGAAAAGATGTGTTACACACTAGTGAAGATGAACAAGTGGTCATATTCCTTAAGATATGCAGTTTAGAGCCCATGTTTACTGGACATTTATTTCTTTTTTTTTTTTGTCCATATCACTACCTCTCAGAATGTGATAAGCAAAGTAATTGCCGTAGAAGAGAAGTGTTTCGCAGTATCGTAGAGGAAGAAGTGCTCGTAGCTCTTGAGGTTTGCATTTTAAAGTCCATGTTTACTAGACATTTTAACTTCGAATGATAGTTCCCCTCATATCACTGATTACTAACCATTCCCTCTGGGACGCCCTGTATTACTTTTTTCGCATTTCGATTCAGTGCCTCCTCATTAGTTATTTGATTTACCCATTGTAATCTTTAGAATTGCTCTACAGCATCACATTTCAAAAAATATCTGTTCTCTTCTTGTCCGAACTGCCTCTCGTCCACATTTCTCGTCTTCATGAGGATACGCTGTTGACAAACATCTCCAGAAAGGACTGCCTAACACTGAAATTGATATCAGGTGTTAATAAACCAATTTTTCAGAAATCTTTTCCTAATATTTATTAGCTTTGTATACTTAATACCTTGGTCATCATCAGTCCCTTTCCCACTCAAATAACAAAACCCATGTACTACTTTTATTGCCTCATTTCCTTATCTAATTCCCTCACGATCACCTGATTTAATTCGGCTACATTCCATTATCCACGTTTTGGTTGGATGGTTGGTTGATTTAGGGCAGGGTACCAAGAATCGAGGTCATCGGTCCCATCGGGTGAGGGAAGAATCGCAAGGAAGTCGGCCGTGCCGTTTTAAAGGAACCATCCCGGCATTTGTCTGAAGCGATTTAGAAAAATCACGGAAAACCTGAATCAGGATGGCGGACGCCGGTTTGAACAGTCGTCCTCCCCAATGTGAGTCCAGTGTGCGAACCACTGCGCCGCCTCGCTCGCTATCAATGTTTTACTTCTGTTAATGTTCGCATTATAACCTTGTTTCCACAGACTATCCGCCCCGTTCAATTGTTCTTCTAAGTCTTTTGCTTTGTTTGGTAGAATTATGATGTATTTGGCAAACCTAACCCGAAAGTATTACTAGAGAACAATCAAAACCCATTTCAAAATTAGATAATTTGTTTTGGACCTGTAGATACTTTTTGAACTAAATTGGTTTAAATTGTTGCAGGCCACCAAGGGCGATAAAATCTTTTTTGCTAATGTTCGTTATAAACTGTCTTAAGATTCATCTCTAGACCTTTCAACATATAAGAGTTTTCAGTTTTACTCATCCATGTTCCTTCTGCCCCTTTTATAACGTCATGTGTCTTCCTTTCATCATTTTGGCCGTATTTTGCTGTCTGGTATCCAACAGGCAATTTCATTATTTCATCTACTTCAGCGAAGTCGCACGACACTCTCTCGTAGCATTTGTGCTTTGAAAATTACAGGATGTGTACCTATCCGAATATCGACGCTTGTCGAGGGCATAACCCGGCTGCATTCCGATAGTACGTCTGAACATTTTATACGTCGGGGTACAAGGAAGGAGCCTTCACGAAGATCGTGCAAGGGTCATTATTGACAGAGAGAGGATGAGTTTTAGCACGATCGGGCGTACCCTGGGCGTTAGGAAGAATCCTAGCAGCGAATCCTTCCACCACCAGGACCAAGAAGAACAAAGGCTTTTATCAAAGCCAGCCCTTAGAATAATATCCATTAATATAGAAGGTACTTCATCTGATAAAGAAGTTTTATTATCTAACATCTGCAAACAAACAGCCTGTGATTTTCTGTTAATTCAAGATGTAACACGCCCGGGAGTACAAATGGGTGGGGGGAATTCTTGAACTGGTTGTCTTTTCGTGACCGTTGCTTGACCGTGCGCCCTGTCCACACCACGTACCTGGTAATCCCACGGCGGTCGTACTGTTCTGCTCCATACAGCTGCTGGCTTGCCTGAAATTATCTATAGAAATATGCAATCGAGTCAGGGGAGCCACTCATCGTCAGAACACAACACATTTCTACGTCTGGAATGAACAACTACACTCCTGGAAATTGAAATAAGAACACCGTGAATTCATTGTCCCAGGAAGGGGAAACTTTATTGACACATTCCTGGGGTCAGATACATCACATGATCACACTGACAGAACCACAGGCACATAGACACAGGCAACAGAGCATGCACAATGTCGGCACTAGTACAGTATATATCCACCTTTCGCAGCAATGCAGGCTGCTATTCTCCCATGGAGACGATCGTAGAGATGCTGGATGTAGTCCTGTGGAACGGCTTGCCATGCCATTTCCACCTGGCGCCTCAGTTGGACCAGCATTCGTGCTGGACGTGCAGACCGCGTGAGACGACGCTTCATCCAGTCCCAAACATGCTCAATGGGGGACAGATCCGGAGATCTTGCTGGCCAGGGTAGTTGACTTACACCTTCTAGAGCACGTTGGGTGGCACAGGATACATGTGGACGTGTATTGTCCTGTTGGAACAGCAAGTTACCTTGCCGGTCTAGGAATGGTAGAACGATGGGTTCGATGACGGTTTGGATGTACCGTGCACTATTCAGTGTCCCCTCGACGATCACCAGTGGTGTACGGCCAGTGTAGGAGATCGTTCCCCACACCATGATGCCGGGTGTTGGCCCTGTGTGCCTCGGTCGTATGCAGTCCTGATTGTGGCGCTCAGCTGCACGGCGCCAAACACGCATACGACCATCATTGGCACCAAGGCAGAAGCGACTCTCATCGCTGAAGACGACACGTCTCCATTCGTCCCTCCATTCACGCCTGTCGCGACACCACTGGAGGCGGGCTGCACGATGTTGGGGCGTGAGCGGAAGACGGCCTAACGGTGTGCGGGACCGTAGCCCAGCTTCATGGAGACGGTTGCGAATGGTCCTCGCCGATACCCCAGGAGCAACAGTGTCCCTAATTTGCTGAGAAGTGGCGGTGCGGTCCCCTACGGCACTGCGTAGGATCCTACGGTCTTGGCGTGCATCCGTGCGTCGCTGCGGTCCGGTCCCAGGTCGACGGGCACGTGCACCTTCCGCCGACCACTGGCGACAACATCGATGTACTGTGGAGACCTCACGCCCCACGTGTTGAGCAATTCGGCGGTACGTCCACCCGGCCTCCCGCATGCCCACTATACGCCTTCGCTCAAAGTCCGTCAACTGCACATACGGTTCACGTCCACGCTGTCGCGGCATGCTACCAGTGTTAAAGACTGCGATGGAGCTCCGTATGCCACGGCAAACTGGCTGACACTGACGGCGGCGGTGCACAAACGCTGCGCAGCTAGCGCCATTCGACGTCCAACACCGCGGTACCTGGTGTGTCCGCTGTGCCGTGCGTGTGATCATTGCTTGTACAGCCCTCTCGCAGTGTCCGGAGCAAGTAAGGTGGGTCTGACACACCGGTGTCAATGTGTTCTTTTTTCCATTTCCAGGAGTGTATATTCTGAGACGATAAGAAATCACAGGTTGCACTATTTACATTCGAAACCGTGAATGTTTATCCCAATTAATAATCTTGATGATTATCTGTCCGCAATATCACTCAGGCGAGCGTATGCGTAACGGACACGATGCGGGTGATTGTTGATGATGCGGAAGCGAATGATCGCACGAAAGTTCTTACGCTCGTCACGCATACATAGATATTTGGTACCAGTCCTCCTTGACACTAGTAATGAATTTTAACAGTGTTCACAAAGTTAAATTTGCAGTTCATAGTTCTCAGTTGTAGGGGCGTGCGCGTAACTGTCACGACGCTGTTGTTTGTTGATAATGCGGAAACTTGATGATCGAACGCACGTTCTCATGCTCGCTACAAGACACTGGCACTTGACTGCATTCTTTTGTGGTAGCTAATTTCTACTGATTCACATCAGTTCATTCTGGAAGACTGAACACGGCACGGATGATTGATACTGTACGGTGCGACACGCAACGAGAGTACACAAATTCGTTATAGGCGGCACTGCTCATTTTTAATTACTTCTTGACGCACTTTCCTCTGAGTCATTTGCTTAGTTCATCACTTTACTGTAATAGCACCTTTAGCAACACTTCAACTTTCATACTAACAATGCCTCTCACATGCAGTATACACTACACAACATAACAGTTCCGTGTCCCGCGCTCGACTCTGAAGACGCGGCCGCCAGCAAAGACACTTCACAACTAAGCCAGCGATAGTACAATACCCTTACAAAGAGACCCATAGAGGCCCAGAAGACCTAAGACCAAAATCAAATTTAGTGAAACTTATCATTGAAAGACCAAGTATGACATATGGTAGTACAGTGTTTGCTAAACCTAATACAAACATCATCTCAGTAGGTTCCACGTCAGATGTCAGATAACGACATAGAGATCCTGACGGTGGAAATCCAGTCTTGTACAGTGACATCCATACATAAACCACCTAACGCTAAATTCTACCTCAAGGGACCACCTAACTTCCACTCTCAACGAACAAAATTAGTAATCGGGGACTTTAACTGCCACAGTACATTATGGGGCTACAAGGAAACTGACAAAAATGGAGAAGATCTTGAAGATTCGAGTGAACGAATTGGATTGATGTTAATCCGCGACCTGAAGCTACCACAATCCTTCAACAGTGGCGGAAGGCATAGAGGTTATAACCCAGATAACATCTTCGCCAGTGAACATATTGACCAACAAGTAAAGAAGTACGTTACAGACGTAATCCCACGCGCACAACATCGACCTATTGTTGGATCTTTTGACGCAACTGTGAAACCAGAGCGCGTCCACCTCAAAAGACAATTTAACTTCAAGAAAGCAAAGTGGGAGGATTTCACTCAGGAACTTGATACGAATGTCCTAAATCTCGACGCATCACCAGACGATTTTGTCAAAACAGTCCAAGCCATCTCACGTAAAAATCTCCTGAGAGGATGCAGAAAGAACTATATCGCAGGACTCGATGAAGACTTCAAATTTCTGCTGGAGATATGAACAACTATTTGAAATAGACCCACTCTCTGATGAAACAATAAAAACAGGTGAGGACCTATTAAATTCCATATCAGTTTGCAGAAGCAGAAAATTGTGTGATTTGGTATCAAACGTAGATATGAAACAGAATAGCCAAAAAGCGTGGAAACTGTTGAAGACCCTCGACAATGACCCAACCATTACTCCCCCTGACTTCTCAAAGGTAACCCCTGACCAAATTGCTTATCAATACTTCTCAATGGAATGACTAAATCAAGATCAGAAAAATCAAAATCCATTAGACAGGCAGATGGAAAGGAGTATCTCAACACCCCTTTTACCTTAAAAGAAATGGAAACAGTTTTCACAACTATAAATAGTAATAAAGCTGCTGGCTTAGACGAAAAATGGACGGAAGAAATCAAAAAGTTTGGACCTGCCACAAAACAGTGGGTATTAAACTTTATGAACACCTGCATTTCAAAATTGCAAATCCCCAAAATCTGGCGTAAAGCCAAGGTAATAGCACTTTTAAAGCCTGGGAAAGAACCAACAGACCCAAAAAGTTTCCGTCCGATTTCACTCATTTGTAAATAGAACAAGATATTGGAAAGGGTGATCCTAAATCGATTATCAGAGTATATTGATAAAATACTCACAAAAGAGCAGTCCGGCTTTCGACCGGGAAGGTCTTGCTGTGAACAGATCCTTGACTCAGCATATTGAGGATGGGTATGAGAGAGGCGAAATAACAGGTGTGGCTTTCATCGACCTCACGGCGGCTTATGATACTCTAAGCTGCTTAGAAAAGTATACTAAGCTACAAAGGATTACCGACTGACAGATCCTCCAGTGTATGCTGAAAAACGGGAGACACTTCATCTCTCTCCAAGACAAGAAGAGTCGATGGAGAATTTAAGAAAATGGTCTTCCTCAGGGAAGTGTGCTGTCTCCAGTGTTATATAATATCTACACAAATGACCTGCCAATTAACTGTTCAATTAAGGCATTCACATATGCTGATGATACAGCACTCGCTGCCAAAGGTGAGACCTTTGAGGAAGTAGAGGTGAAACCGACAACAACTCTTGAAAATTTGGCCAAGTATTACGATGAAAACCAACTGAAACCGAACCCTGGAAAGACCCAAGTCTGTGCATTCCATCTTTGAAATAGGGAAACCAAAAGGAAACTGAACATTGCTTGGAGAGGAGAACAATTTCTCCACTGTGAAACCCCTAAATACCCTGGGGGGTGAAGATGGACTGTTCCCTCACATTCAAAGCCCACTGTGAAGAAGCGAGCCTCAAAGTAAAAGCGCGGAACAACATCGTCCGTAAACTTACAGGAATTACCTGGGGTGTCCAACCAAAAGTGCTTAGAACATCTGCCTTGGCACTACGTTTCTCCGCCGCAGAATATGCAACACCCATCTGGCAGAAATCTGCACATGATAAACATGTAGATACAGCCCTGAACGAGACAGGACGCATTGTTACAGGCTGCTTACGACTTACTCCTGTCAATAAGCTATACCAAATTACGGGTATAGCACCGCCACACATTCGAAGGCAAGCTGCAACAGAAGTGGAGAATAAAAAATAAGAAATCGACCGTAGACATCCTTTGTTCGTACATGACCCTCAACAGCCAAAACTAAGGTCAAGAAAAGCTTCCTACAGAAAACTATGGCAATTCGTTCATCTCCCAGAACTCGCAGAGAGGAGCTTTGGCGAGACTCCCTAGCTGAAGACAATTACATAACGGTCAGGGTGGAAGTTGCCGAAGGTTCACACCTGTCATATGTGACCTGGAAGACTTCGAACAGATAGCATCTAAGGGTGTCAAGGTGCAAAGCCAACCTCAGGAAGTGGGACTTCAGTAATGAGGAGGAAACTTGTCAGTGTTGTGAGGTACAGGACGAACGACATCTGCTAGTCTGCAGAAACCTAACGGCTGCATGCACTATTTGTTATCTTGCTTCCTCACGGAATTCGTTGCTCCAGACATAACGGCAATTCGCTTCTCTTTCCATGCAAGTTATTAGGATATGTGATGTCTGCCTCAAACACATACCCTACCTCAGAATCGGCTGCAAGACCCATTATTTTTCCACCTGATCCCTTCAGTTCGTCTTCGGGCACCCATCGAAACCTACCAATCAGCATTTGCTGCATCGTGGCGTGCCCTCATAAGTTGTCCACATGCAAACACATAATGTGTTCAGAGAGTATGTGGCCATACAGACACTCTGGAACCTTTCGAAACATCTGCAAGCAAATGCACATCTGTGTCCATGTATAGTCTTGCATATTCTCCCAAATTGGGGACATTGTATTTGCGCCAGATATTCACGGCATGCTCATAATCTACTGTAGTTATGGTATCGCCTGTGAGAGTATTGGTAAATGCAAATACGTTTGGTAGCCTGGTTTCATCGCGTTTTGCATTCTATTAACATACCCATGTGGGAAAACTTCTTTCCTAGTCCCAAGTTGGAACTTTTCCTCATCAGGAAATGCATGCACATCGAATGATATGCATTGATTCTGAGATAGAGTTTTAACAAGTTTCTGGAGTGAGGAATGCTTAAATCGTAACGAGGTAAGGATGCAGAGCGTAATTTTTGGCGTCATTCGTTCTCAAAAATTTCAGGCAGGACACTGACATGATCATACTTCGTATCGAAATTAGCCAAGTGTCCACCGAGAAAATGAGCTTCATACCCACTCAAATTATGAAAAATTATAGGTATGTACCATGATAACTTATACTTCAAAAGACAGTTATGTGCCATGGTAACTTCAAATTGCATGTGTTGTGAGCTGCACTGCGGAACATTCCCGTAAGATGGCAATGATCTCTATGATAAGTTTCTTCTTTTCTATCTAATGGCAGCCCACCAATATGACAATTTACTACCTTTTCATACAATTCACCATCTTCCTTTGATTTGATCATGGGAATGTTGGTGCTGTAGAGCTTCTCAATTTCCCATGAAAGTTTTTCAAGTTCAGTGAGCAGCCAAACTGTATCGTCGTCCCGACATACGACTCGTAGCTGTTAAGTTTAGAATTATACCCACATACAACTTGGAATGCTGCTGCATAAGGTACGTGTTTTTGTGTGAAGGTTGTATGTGAGGTTAAGGGGTTCCCTTCACAGCGGGTAATAGGAGCCAGCAGGCATTCGAAGTCAGCGTACACTACAACCGGTCATCGCTGCTGGTGGTGAGCGTTTTGAAATTTAATGAAGTTATTTTTCTCTGTGGACATAATAACATGTACCAGGTCCTTGGAAGCAGAATCGAAAAGATGTAACATTAATAGCTCATATGATGAAAAATAACCGTAAGCATACATGATGTTTATCTTCATGTTTATTTAGCTGGGAGGAAAGGAGACGGATATGTCTTTGATCCACACATAGTGATAATGATCACCTTCAGAGAAGAGCAGCATGTTTGCATGCAGCTCTCACTCACCTGCAAATTTTGAGAAATGAAGGGGGCGAACGATAGTGTGCTTGTCTTGCTCATCTGACTTGCTTTTCCTCTCCAGGCCATAAACGTGAACTGATATGCCAGCATTCTGCGCCTCAAATTTATGTATGTCCTGAATCTTGATGGGCAAATCAATACCATCAAAGTTATAATATACGTTAATATCATCGACCTTGTAACTGTTCATATGCTTAGGATGCTCTCTGTAATTGTATTTTCTTTCGCAAGCCAGGACTGACCACGCGAAACAAGCACTATCATATCGATTTTCGACATTAACGCATGCTTGCATCTTCTTAATATCCTCAGGGAGCTTGATATAACTGGACTCTCCATTTACATATATATGGATGTCACGGTGTGGTATATGGCTGAGCGCTTTAGCGGACCCTCGAACCTCCACCTCGGAAAACTGGGCCATAATAGTGCTCAGGGTGGATTCATGATACTACTCAGCAATGGATGCGCTCCAAGAAATAATGTCATTATCACCCCATATATAGGGCAGAGGTGTAGCATCTGCATCACCAGGATGTTTAGGTGGGTGATTCAGCTCACGGCAGAGTACTGGGCTGCATTTAATGGCATTAAATGTAGGATCATCTAGGACTTTGAGTAACTCAGTCTTCAAGAAAAGGGAGACAAGCTTCTAAAGTCCCTACAGGGTCGAGATACCTTGCTCCTAGATTCTCAGTCCTTGTGAATGAGATGCTCACCTCAAAATCCCTAGCAATTGCTGAGTATTCTAGAGGGTTCAATATTCCGTTATTCTGATAGCCTTCACAATCAATAGGATGGGGGACAGCACTACCGCTAGCCATAGAATAATCAATATTACTAATACTAATGCTACAACTAGGGATTCATCCCATCGATGATGGGGCTGGTGAGGGTGCGTCTGCTGCAGGGAGGGGTATGCACTGAGGTATGGATACCTTTCACTGATGCTGGGGGAGAACTGTCATAGGAGGGGTTGGCAGTGATGGCTGGTGGGAACAACCGAGCTGTGGCGATGGTTCCCCGGGTCTGATATTCCCATTACTGAACTGGAAACTGGCAGACACATGCCCTTTTTCTTCTTCTTCTGCCTGCTGAGTTGCCTATGGGCGCCAAAGGGCTTGCGGTGGTGCTTTGGCGGGTGCTGCAGCCACAGCTGCCATCTCTCGTGGAGCCATGAGCGGCGCTATAAATGGAGCTGCGCATGTCTGGGGATTGTGGCCAATTCCTGCCCACGCGACCACTGCTCTAGATATTTGGTGTACTTCGTGTACACCTTTGTACCTGTAACATTCAAACAAATATTTAATGATATGGATTAAAAAACTAATAATAATAAATGAACTTAATTATTTGTTTTAATGATAGAGTTCGAAAACATTCAATTTCTCCACTCTGGCTCCATGGCTTGAGCAACTCAACAGCACATTCACTGCGGTCTCCCACCCACTCTGGTATCTCCGCCACATCATCTAAGAGAGTCAGATGGTCACGCTTTTCGGATTCTTCTTACTCCAAAGCGGCCGCCATCTGATGAAACCAATCAGAATATGGAAAGAAAACAAAAGAAAATCTTTCACACAACTCAATGTATGCACTTAGAACACCCCTATATATTACACGAATTAATTTTATCTAATAACTGTATTTTACAAATGTACTTACATTCTCGAAGTGTTGCAGCCTTCTCAACCTGTAGCTGATGGGCTAGCTCTGCCAGCATGCGAGGGACGAATTCTACAAAGATTTAAAAGACTGACTATAATATCCAGTATGGAATAAAATTTCTATAGCACACAGACACTGAACACACAGACACAATCCGTTAAAGGACAAATAGTCTGTGTACTGTGGCCGAAACAGATATTTGAAAACAGAAAACATTTGACATAATAGAGACATAAACAGTTAAAAGACACAACAGTCGGTGTACTGTAGTCCAAACAGATATTTGAACACAGAAAACATTTGATACAACTCATAACAGAGCTACAGTTCATTAAAGGACACAACAGTCTGTGGATTGTGGCTGAAACAGATATTTTAACACTGGCACCATCCGTTGAAAGACACAGTGGTCTGTGGACTCTGGTCCAAACAGGTAACTGAACACAGAAGACATTTGACACAACACCTAACACAGACACAATTTGTTAAAGGACACAACAGTCTGTGGACTGTGGCCAAAACAGATATTTGAACACAGAAAACATTTG
Organism: Schistocerca piceifrons; assembly: GCF_021461385.2. Classification (NCBI taxonomy): domain Eukaryota; kingdom Metazoa; phylum Arthropoda; class Insecta; order Orthoptera; family Acrididae; genus Schistocerca; species Schistocerca piceifrons. The sequence goes on from NC_060144.1 coordinate 244,861,506, forward strand.
GTACAACAACTAACACACACTTAATCCATTGAAGGATACAGCAGTCTGCGGACTGTGGTCAAAACAGATATTTGAACACAGAAAACCTTTGACAGAAATCATAACATAGACACAGTCTGTTGAAGGGTGCAACAGTCTGGGGACTGTGGCCCAAACGGATATTTGAAAGCAGAATAAGTTCTTACCAGATAATTGATTTTCATCTCCTTGGAGGCGCTTGCCACTGCTGCTCCTGTCTCTGCTGCTGCTACTAGTACGCTTCATGTTGTTTGAGGCACAATCGATAGACCTCAAAGGAACAAGCTACAGAACCTTGAGAAACTCTGAGAAGCACAGAAACAGAATGAGGGCGGGTTCAGTTGCGGTTTGACTTATATAGCTTCTATGACGTCGAATCACGTCACTGATGCGGTAGCCAATAGGATCTCTGCATTCTAGTATTGTGGGTGGGTGGTGCTTCGTCATCAATGAATGACGACCTAGAAAATGAACTTTAAGGGCCTGTGGGACACTATAGAGTTCTCGAGAGTTCGACTTGGTTCTTATTTTGACATGCACCATGCCTATCGCCCATGTTCCATTAGAATCGCTAACATGTTTCTAGAACACAGTCTGTGACATCAGTACGTGCGCACATGCTAGATGCTGTAACGTCAGGATGCGCATGTGGGTTGGATGCTGTGACATCAGTATATGCACAGGAGAGAGAAGGAAGTCGAACAGATGAGAGGGATGATAGCACTCTCTGGTGGTGGTACTGTTTACTAGGTGTAGAATTCGTGGTGAAGCCACTGTTTCCCGCCATCTTGGATAATGGTACTTGCGTCATCAGCTGACGTCACAGTGGCCATCTTGGATTACATTATGGATGAGAGTGCCCTCTGGAGGCAGTACTCTGTAGTAGGTCAGTTGGAGTCTGGACCTCATGGCGAACACACTGGATGGGTGTACTGCATCAAATTGTTTAAATAAAGATTGGTAAATGCAAAATAATACAGACTTATGTACAGTACAGGTCGAGTCCTATGCCTGCCAGTCCATAGGAGGAGGTAGAGGTCGGGTGACTTAGGTTAGTGAAAATGCCCTTTCTTTCCAGCCGTTTTCTTAGGTTAGTAGGGACACCCAATTGACCAATCTTCCCGCCAAAAGTCAAACTTCCAATCAGTTCATGGGAAGAGGTGGCAGTCAGTTGACTTAGGTTAGTGGAGGTAGCCCAACTACCTTTTCTTTCCCTCCATTTTCTTAGGTTATTAGAGGTAATTGTGGTGTGATGTATTATCCTGATGGAATTTGAACTTCCCACCATTTTCTGGGGGACCAAAACTTCCTGCCAGAATCTGCCATCTTGGATGATGTGATCAGATGATGTCACAGCTGCGATCTTGGATGACGTCATCGAAGCAGTCTTTGATAACAGTACTTTGGGGTAGAACTGGCCTCACCCCAATACTCATATATTAAACCAGGGCGTAAAGCAGACAGTGTAGGACTCGACACTGAGACATGGTAGAGCCAAGTTTTTAACGAGCTGAGTCATACATTAGCCCAGGGAGGTAAAGTCTCATGTCCAACACGGATTTTATCGTGTAGGAGCCCAACAGCTAGCTGACAACTGGCTGGATATCTACATTCCTCTGGTTCTGAATTTAAGAAAAAATGGTTCAAATGGCTCTGAGCACTATGGGACTTAACATCTGTGGTCATCAGTCCCCTAGAACTTTAACTACTTAAACCTAACTAACCTAAGGACAGCACACACATCCATGCCCGAGGCAGGATTCGAACCTGCGACCATAGCAGTCGCGCGGTTCCGGACTGAGCGCCTAGAACCGCGAGACCACCGCGGCCGGCTCTGAATTTAAGACTATGACTGGAAAAGCTGTAGTCAATGTCAGCGAGAAACTTTGGACGAGACAGCTTTCTTGGTTCTTGGAAAAAGTTTAAACCTTGCACCAATGCCCAGGCGTTGATTTTGTCTCTCGAACAGGATGTTTTTAAACTATTTTATGATTCTGTCGAAAAGGTTAGAAGCATGTCTTGCGTTAACTGGAGAATAATAGTCCTAGAGTGCTGCTGAAAGGGCTGATTTGCTTTCTCTCGAAGTGGATCCTGGTACTGCATTCCTAGTTGTGTTAGACAAGTAGGGTTACATTCAAAAGATGTAGTTTTTAGTGATTGATTCAACGTACCAAACGTTCACATCTGATCCGACTAAAACGATTGAGGGGAAGACTAAGAACCTACTGAAGAGAAGATCTTTTCTGCAAAAGACTATTTACAGTATTAACTACTACCGTGTATCTCTCCTATATAACACGTTATTCTGATGTGTCGCAAGGACGCAAGGAGGGGGTTCCTCTTAGGTACGTTGATGTAACATTCGTTCTCTGACACACCATGTTGCAAAGCTTGCTACTCTGTTGAGCACACTTACAGGTGAATGTGTGCTAGGGTTATAGTGGAGCGGCGCGGTATGATCAGAAGAGCGCAACGCTGTGATCACAGGAGCACTGTCGAAACAAACCAATCCTTTTCAGTGCAAGAGACTATAGCGACGCTGTAAGCAAAACGGCACGTCGCAGAGCGGCACTCAGCGAGTAGAGCATATTTATTTCAGAGCATCGCGACCAGAGCATTCGAGTGACTCCGGTTGCACTCGGACAACGCCGGCAGCATTCGACCATTGCTGCGGGTAGCAGAGTCACTACTGTTGTTAGCGACTGCGTTTCTTTTGTTGTGCTACTGAGAAGGTTGGTCAGCGGGAGCCTTAGAAGCAGCTGTTTACATGTGACGTCTGTTATGCTACCGGCGAAGCAACTGGAGTTTGCAGCAGTATTACAAACTACAAGTACAGAATAAAGTTATCCTCTTATTTCATTCACCGTCTTAAATAGACTGGCGGTAATGAAGATGATGTAGCATAGCTGACAAATACGTGACAACGGTTTTTGTATTATGTAAAAATGTTTTTAAAACCATCTCACTTGATCAGCTTCATTTGAAATCTGTTAATGTTTCGATCTGTCAGAAAAGTGGCTTGTATCGTCGATTTCTACTGTACATTGTTCATACAGACTCAGGGATCCTCATAAGTCAATGACAGTGTTGTGGAGAATATGAAATTTCACATTATCATCATCAAATTCTGGTGAGATTTGTACTGGCTTCTAAAATATGCTCCACATATCGCTCATTATTCCTACAGCACATTAAATTCAGCTCATGATCCGGAAAAGCGTTTGTCGGAATATTCATTCCCTGGATCTAAAACTCATCGACTGAAGTGTTGATAAAATGTCTTATCAATCGATGTACCTCATTTCCAATTAACACTAAAGGCAACACATCTGATGTCTCTGGTAGCGCTGATGCTATCGGTATCTTAAGCTACCCTTTTTGCTTCCTGCAGAATACACATGAAAAAGGAGTATACCACTTGCATTTCCTTCCCATAGTACCCAGCATCGATTGTAACGAATTTCCTGTGAAGATCTGCAACTACTTTCCGGATGATTGAATGAAAATGTTTTATACTTATTAACATTGTATAAGAATTTGCTGAGCGTTTTACACGAATGTGTTTTCCATCACCGATTGCATGTCATATAAACAGTAGATAGAAAATGATCTTCAGAAGGCATTCGTTTGTTGTGACTCGAGACAATCCAACAACACTTAGGTAAATGATTCCAAAAATCTTACAGTGGTTACGAATTCTGCTGTTAAGATCACTGCCGTGTTCGAAAAGTACTTCTGATTTCTAGGCGCCTGTAACAACTCTCGTTTCATCAGCTGTTGAGGGATATTTAGATTATATTATTCCATTGAAAAGAAACTGTAGTCAGTCGTATATAGCGCTAGATAAGGAAATTACGCACAGTAGCCATGTGGCAACCTAATCTCTTCTTTTTGCCACATCATTTTCTAAAATCTTGTTTCGATATCTCAAACTGTTTATGAGATACAAGGGTGATGTGAACATTTTACTCTTGCCTTATTGTCCGGGCATGCCAGCAGGAAGAAGTCCGCTCCATACGATCTATTTTGTAGAGAATGGAGTGGGTTGTAGATCCAGCGCCAAATAATATTGTTAACTACAGTTGATAAGCAGCAACATATGACCTAACGTACACAAAAGCAAATTCATATTTCCAAGTGTAAACTCCTGTATTTTCTTGCAGCAGCTTGCTTAGTTTAGAAACATCACTACAACCTTGACGATTAACGAAATGATAAGCAGTTCGTCATGAAGCAGCCGATTAAAGCTATGAGATGCGCGATAATCTTTAACATATATGTATGTATGTATTAAACCGAAGACCAAGAAACAAAGGAGAAACTTCGTCCCGCCGTAGCCCTCAGTGGTTCACAACCCCACAAGAGGCCACAGCAGTCCACTCACCCCACCGCCAGCACACACCGAACCAGGGTTATTGTGTAACTCAATCCCCAATGGAGCGCCTCAGTAACGTCTCATACCAAATCAGTGTAACCCCAATTGTTTGCGTGGTAGAATAATTGCGGTGTACGCGTACGTGTAAACGGTGTTTGTGCAGCAATCGCCGACACAGTGTAACTGAGGCGTGAACCAGCCCGCAGTCGCCGAGGTAGATGGAAAACCGCCTTAAAAACCATCCACAAGCTGGTCGGCACACCAGACGTCGATACTAATCCGCCGGGTGGACTGTATCTGAGATTATTCGTCAAGTATGCAGACTTATGTGGATTAAATTAAAAGAAATTTTAGTGCTAACTCCAGTTGAACTAATTTAAATATCTAAAGATTTTTAGCCGTCTTGCCCAGCAAAATTCTGTAAGTCCCTCGAAATCTTTAAACACCAAGCAATGCGCCTCGCTTTTCGCATCCGTTTACTAAATGGATCCTCTGCCATATTCATCACATTCCCATCGCTACTCATTCACATCGAAAAGCTCCGCACCTACTACACTATACTCAAATTATATTCCAATAACCCCATTGTCTCCCCATACGGTGCAAGTGGAGTGAAATAAAAATAAAGGAAGCAGCTAAACTTACCAGAATACGAGATCCAGATCATTCAACATCTTTATACTCCACTTGTAAACAACTTTTTTCTCTTGTTACGTTGGCGCTATGTGACTCTCTATCACCTTATCTGGATAGGCATTCGTGCTAATGGAACAGAGAGGAGTCAGGAATGTCCAGAAATTCCGTTCGGTGTGAAAAACTCACTGGAAAATGTTTTTCATACAAAGATATTTAATAGAAAATCACGACATGTCAATTCCTTACGCAGTATTAGGTCAGGAAGCAATGAAGCTACTGCAAAATTTAATGAGATCCTACGGCTGGAAGCAGCTGACGTGAAAAGAAATGTTGAGTGTACTTTTGGTGTAGTGTGTAACAAGAGCACAATGCGACATCGCCCAGTGGATGTCAGGGAGATTCAAGTCTAATAGATTGTCAGAGCGATTAGAGTATATCAGAACTATGTTTCTAATAAGAGATGGTTTTAAGCACCAAGACATCTTAGAAGGAAATCACACGAATACATGTGGTGCCCACAATGGACGACCCACTCTACGTTCGGCCAAAATTTATCAACAATTTTGTTAATTAATTTAGACTTGAACATGCAGGTCGTATGACATTACAAAAGGGTATTGGTTAAAAATAAAGTGTTTAATACAAATACGTTTCACTCTTTCTTGAGTCATTTTCTTCACAGAACTTAAAAACGAATTCTTCTCAGGGTCGGTATATAAAAATTTTATTGTTATGCACTCCCGTTGCTATCTTTCTATTTTCTTCTTCGTCAGTTAGTAGCTAGATGTCAACGTCCCTACATTTGGTTTCAGTCCTTTTCCGCAACGTGCAACAAAGGAAAAAAAAACTGAAAGATGTAGAATAAACGTCTGATCTCGACGCCAACGCAAGTTTCACTGGATAGCACGTAGGCACGTAGGCACTATCTATATTTCCAACCGCACATCTACGGCAGTCGTCTACGTCTAGAGATATTTCCCATTATTAACTCGTGTTCATATGATTGGCTGTAAGCTGAATGAAAATATGTGTGGATAAGAATCCTACGTCAAGATGACAAATTTTCTTTATTGGTAATCGGCTTATGTTCATCAGATCTAAAATGAAAAATCGTAGTTGCTTATATAAATTGACGAGACACATCTTCAGACCTAAAATGAAAAATCGTAGTTAGTTATTTAAATTAGCAACGTTGTCTATTTAGATAACCAGCTACGATTTTTAATTTAAGATCTGGGGATGGCTCGTCAGTGAGCCGAAACTGGTTGCCAGTAAAGAAAATTTGCAGTCTTGAAGTAACATTTTCATTCACGGATATTTTAAATCAATAGAAGGCGTATTTGCCCATTGAAATGTCAAAGGATAACATAACCTCAATTGAATGTTGGATGTCTAAACGCGCGATTTGAAAATGCGACTGATATTGGGAGTCATCTGAACTTAGTCTTAGAACATGGGGGATTTCTTAAGCCGATTATATGGATTATGTCTGAATAATTCCGCCACTTGAATTAGTTGTGATGTGGTCTCCCTCTTCATTAACATTCATCTGACTCGTTTCGAGAGCTTACGTTCCTAGAAGAGTCAACAAATATAGTGCTTCCTCCTACTTATATTTTGCGAAACGATAATGAAGTTAAAAATGTGAGGTTCGAGTTAGAGCTTACCAGCAATGTTCTTTCCGCGAACTATTCGCGACTGGACCAAGAAAAGGGGGAAATGGGAGTGGTATACAATGTACCCTCTGCCACACACCATAAGATAGCTTGCGAAGTTAGATGCAGATGCAGAATTGAGGTTTCATCTTGTGCTGAATTAACGTCTCCCTACCTTACATCAAATAACCAGTTCTGTGAATTGACAGATGGAGTTGCGATGGAGTTCCAGTGTTACCTGTTATTGGCAGTCTCTGTATGAAAAACTCCGTGGAACATGCCCTGGAGCAAGCCACATTGAAAATTAAATTTTTTCTGATATAAAGTCGATAGTTTTTATACATATTTTGTCCGCCCCGATATCTGAATGATCAGCGTGACGGACTGCCGTCCTAAGGGATCCGGGTTCGATTCCCCGCTGGGTCGGCGACGTTCTCCGCTCAGGGACTGAGTGTTGTGTTGTCTTCCTCATCATTTCATCCCCATCCGGCGCGCAGATCGCCCATTGTGGCGCCGAATGTAATAAGACCTGCATCAAGGTGGCCGGACCTGCCCCGTAAGGGGCCTCCCGGCCAATGACGCGAAACGCCCATTTCCATTTCCATAATTCCTTTGAGAGTTTATATGGCTTTTTGGGATAGAGTATCACATTTCGGTCAACCCAAGTATTCACTTCACAGTGGACGAGAAGAAGAATGGCTGCCTTCCCTTCTTAGGTGTGATGGTCAGGAGCAAGAATTATGATACTCATTTGTATTTTGAGGCCGGTAGTTGTATCTATTCCACTCAGCGTGGAAAGCTACTTCTTAACTTGAGTTATAGGATCATCGTTATCTCATACCCCGAAAGTTTGTCAACTGAATTAGCCCACCTCGAAGTTATTTTCTATCAGAATGGTTTTTGTGAAAGGCAAATACGATGCGCGTTGCGGTATCGACAAACCATCAGTGGGGTGAGAGACAAAAGTAACGGGGAAGCACTGAAGTCTATCGTCTTTTCACCTTACCATTTCCAACTCTGTTGATTCTATTCAATTTAAACATGATGTCAAATGTTGTTTTAAACTACCGTTAAAGGATAGGGCACTTTTAGCATCTTTCAAGGGTTATCTTGGTTTGCTTAATTTGGGTGTCTATCTAATTCCTAGCAATTGTGACGTGTTGCAGATTAGTATTAAACGTAAGTGTCACAGGTGCTTACAACATCTGAGCAAGTGTGATGTTGAGGAACATTGCCTTCGTACAGGTTATCCTACCGAATACAATAACACGGAGATTCTGGCAGGCACTTCCTGCTATTGGTGTAGTGTTATTGAGGAAGCAGTTGAGATTAAATTAGCAAGTGACCTTATAAATAGAGATGGAAGTTTTTGTTTACATTATGGTGGAGTCCTGTCCTTTGCCTGGTGAAACAACAGAGTGACAGATCTAACGCTACCCCATGAGTAGGAGTATTACCTGCACTCTGGGAGAAGAATGAACTTAGACGATTGTGTTGCATACATGCTGGGGTTGGGCAAATAAATGACACCAATGACCCTGCACAGTAGGCTTGACCCTGAAGGCATAACGTCATCGTGCTGACCCCTTTACCTTTACTTCCGAAGCCTTGATCCTTTCCTCTACTCTCCCCCATTTCCCTTTTCACCAGTCAGACAGCAGTAATTCACTAGGCATTAAAATGAAACAATCAATCAAATTTACGCCAGAGTGGCCATCTTGTCAGCAAAAGGGATTCGAACGAGAGAGCTTTGCTTTTCACATCAGTGCAAGCTCCACGAGCAAACTGAAAATTCATTCAGTAAACATTATAGATGTTAAGTAAGTCGTTCTGAAATAAGTTCTGCCATGTGCGAGAAACAATTTGAAAACCATTGCAATGTAGTCAGTTCTCCTGGTGGAGGAAAGAGGGAAATGACAGGGATTCTATGGAAGTAAACCTCATAACCGTGTGTCATTAAATATGTTTCTGGGGGGAAAGTCTTTTAAACTTTAACTTAAATGATCAACTAAACTCTGACTCCTAATAGAGATCTTAACTGTGCTGTCAGAATGTCGACGTTTAGGAAAAAACTGAAGAGGGATACGACACTGGCGATTCAGACAGAAGACTTCATTTAAATTAAAACAGATGCTTTGGCGCAGTTTCATACACGGATGGCTTGCATTGCTGCCTGAACAACCGCATTCCAGCAGTAAGACTTTTCTTCCATGGTGCATTGACACTGTTGATGCTGTTTTGCGTTGCGGTAATAGTACAATCGGAGAAAGTTATCGTACATCACTTCTGGATACTGCAACTAAAGTTACAAGACTACAATTATTTGTTAAACTGGTTTGTTTGCTCGCACCCCTCCACGGCTGCTAGTATTCTCTTCCATAGTTCAGGTATCATGCCACCAGCTTGTTCAGCGTGCTTTACAGTAGCGGAGGTAACATATGATTAGTATGAAGGGCGGGAAGACAATCGCAGCCGTTATTTTAGGAGTGTTTATTTACTCATTTTTCATTCTGTACGAACACTCTCAGGTGATTTTTCTACGAGACACACAAACGAAGCTAATAAAAATACGACTGTCATAACGAACGTTCTTCAACACTCGTAAGTAACTGATAAAATGCTGTAAGTGTGCCAGTGTCGTAATTTAAAACGCCTTATATGCCAACGAAACGTTAAAAGTTTCGTGTACAGTAGAAGAGAAATAGAAAATAGTGATTACTCATAATAATACGATTCTCTTAAATTGTAGGTAATAGTTTAAATCTACTCTTATTTGCGTTCAGTTCTTGCAAAACGCTTAAACGACTGATTGTCAACTCTGTTGTTAGTTCCTCTAAAAATTTCTTGCACTTGTTCTGAGGTTACTGCTGAGCCGTCGACGGTCCCCTTGTGGATGTCAGAAAGTGTTGTGCCGCGTGACCTTGACGGTAGTGTACACGCGCCTCATAGAACCACGTGAATTTAATTATAAGTGTCGTGCAACGGATAACTTAATGAAATAATTTTTTTAAAGAAGGGTGACCCTAACATTCCTGAAGTATAGGTGCCGTAATTCACATGATGATAAGAGACATTCTTCACAGTGAAACAAATGTCACTATAAAGCCCTGTTTACTGGAGTGCGCTTAGAATAAACTCAAGTGCACAAGCACATAAACACAATAAATGCATTAACTATTAGTAAAAATTATAACGGGATTAAAATAACGGCACCTTGGAAAGGTCAGGAAGTGATGTTTAGGCGAATATATTAAAGTGACACATCTGGGGAAGTCGTACAGTGATTTCCGAATGTTAATTATAGAGGAAGGAAGAACTATGGGAAGAATCAGGCATGCTTCCACTTTTCTTGATTGAGCACGTGATGAGATCGAAATTGGTAATAAACGTACTAGAATGAGATACTTAAAAGCGTGAACGTCAGTGCGAAAACTCCGGGTGCATCCTGTCACTTGGTCTGCAGACGCTGCAATGGTCCGTCATTCTTAGCGTTACCGGTGCCTGCGTCTGGTGGTCGTGCATCAAAATGCGCTGTTCATCTTGCCTGAAACGAAGACTGCTCTCCTTCAGAGCGCGGAACCGAAGTCCGTCTCTCGCCTCAAGCGTTCCTTGGCAAGTCTCAGATTGAAAAAAGTTCCACAGAGAGCTCCAGCAAGAAGCAAAATTTACTTTCTTTAACGAACTTTTACTCCTCCGTGATTTTTCCCTTCCATGTACCAATTTTCTTGACACTCTTAGTGTTAACATCAACATCTTTCCTAAACTCATCGGTAGTTTCTTTAGTATTTTGCGCCAGAGTAATTTATTATCGAATCCACATGCATGATCGAGTACCTTCTACATTAACCTATTTCGTACTGTCTACCCGTTTTCCTCCTTTCACTGGCAGTGTCTCCTTTGAAATGGTCTCTACTAATGACCGGACGCTGGCTGCCTACCCTGCTCAGCTGACCTCTGCTCACCCTGTGCTCAACAAGGCTCTCAACTACATTTACAGAGACCTGCAGGAGAAGAATTTATTACGGGAATGGAGTAACTGGCTGTACCAGTCAATGACATTGATAACACTTGTATTCTCGTTTCCAGCTTGTGCTTAATAGACATTGGCATAGTTTCGACAAAACATTTATTCAATGCGACAGTGTAATCAGACATATATTTGGTTACACTGTCGCATTTTTCGTCATTTCCTCTATTTGAAACAATTATCATGTCTTACAATAGATACATCGTACTCGATAGATGCCATGCAGGATGTTTACAAGATTACTTCTCTCGTTGAGCAGCACTGCCTCGTCTGTCCAGTAAGGCATTCCTAGTTTTTTTGTGCCCAACACGTACTGCTAGCTGTATGTACACCGAGTGCAGTAGACGAGGTAAAACGCTGTATTTGTCTTATTCCACTTTGACGTTTTATTGTGCTATTACACATTTTAAATGCTAACCCCTGCACATTTCTACCACTTCGTGGTTATTACTTACGAAGACGGTGAATATTCGTTGTGACAATTCCCTGTTGTAAATTGCGTGCAGGTTTTTATCTAACCTGCTTCTTGTTGAACAGCTGCAGATAACCTGAGGAAGTGCTTCCTGAAAGTATCAAGGAGCACTTCAGTGAAGTTTAGATGGTACGATATGAGCGTGGTAGTAAAGCTGTGAGGTCGGATCGTGAGTCGAACTAGGATAGCTCTTTCGTTAGAACACTTACCCATGAAAGGCAATGAACGTGATTAGAGTCCCTGTCCAGTACACTTTTATAGTCTGTCAGGAAGTTTCAAAAGAGCACACACCTCGCTGGTGGCTGAAAATCTGTTCTGACACCTAGAGTATTTTCTCTAGCTAGTTTAGTGATTAAGGAAGAGAGAATTCAACAGTGTTCCATTCTTTGAAATCTTTTTGATGGTTACGGAGAAATTATAATATTTGGAACTGGACTTCCTCACCAGTTAAAGACAGATTGATGTTTAAATAGTGTAATATTACTCCAAATCTAGTAACCGGAATTTCAAAAGTGAACCTCGAGAATTCGCTTCCTTTATCATTACTACACTACCAAAAGAAATGAATCTATGTGAAGAAAGAGAATTTTATACCGAGGTTACTGTTATTTAATATACCTGTGTAAAGGGTGATAAAAATGTAATAATCATGGGAGGTTGGAATACATATGTAGTGGAAGCAATAGGAGGAAGTTTTAAGGGAGAATATGGGCTTGGCAGCAAGAACGAAAAAACAGAAAGACTAATTGAATTAATTTATGATGTTAATAGCGAATCACAAGAGAAGGAGGTATATTTCGGAAAGACCTGTACTCATGGGACAAATCCATATGGATTACATCATGGTCTGAGGATCCGGCAGAGTATCAATTAGATTACATCATGGTCAGGAAAAGATTCAGAAATCAGATATTCGAATCCATGACGTACTCACGAGAAGATATAGACTCGGACCACAATTTGGTAATGATACAGTGCAGGTAGAAGTTTATGAGAATCATCAGAAGTGTGAAAGAAAGATGGATGCTAAGGAACTGTGAAATGACGAGACGTATTTGAATTTCGATAAGTTTGTGGACACTTCGATAGGCAATACCAGAGTAGGCATTTCAATTGAAGGGGAAAGGACATCTCTCGAAGTGGCAATTGCAGATTTTTGGACAGTCTACAACAGGTAGAAGGAAGGTCAGTGAGAAGCAACGTTGGTTGAGAGAAGGAATATGTCAATTGATCTACAAAAGAAGGGATTAGAAAACCGCAGCACAAAACACTTAGCAATGAAATAAATATGATGCGCAGGGCAGCCAAGATGAAAGAGCTGCAGGCAAAATGTACGAAGATCTGTGAAGAAATGATAGTTAGGAGGGCTCACTCAGCATACACAAAAGTCAAAACAGCATGATGAAATTAAGAGTAACGGCGGTAACCGTAAGAGTCCAACGGGAACTCCACTGTTAAACACTGAGGAAAGACTGGATGGATGGGAAAAGTACACTGAAAACTGATACGAGGGAGAGGCCTTATCCGATGACTTGATATAACATGGCAGTGGTGTGGATACGAAAGACGTAACAAATGCAACATGAGAGTCAGACTTCAATAGAGCTCTGGAAGACTTAGAGTTGAATTAAGTCAGGAAAGATGCATGACATTTCATCGGAATATCTATAATAATTTGGTGTGTGTGTATGGGGGGGGGGGGGGGGGGGGGAAGTGGCAACCGTGCAACTACTCCACTTGTGGTGTAGAACTATACGACTGGCGATGTACCATCAGACGGACCACCCACACAATTCCGTAGATACAAAGCGCGGGTAAATGCTAGAACTCTCGCAGCATCAGTTTAACAGCTCACGCATGCAAGATGCTGTCTAGAACAATATACAGAGGGCTGGAAAGGAAAATTTTAGCTTTGTTATATGATAATAAAAACGGATTTAAGAAAGGTGAAGACTCTGCAGAGGCAGATCTCAAGTTACAATTTACAAAGGGTGTAAGACTGAAGAAAATACAAAACACACGCATTGTAATTGTCGACCCGTAAAAAGCGTTTGTTAGTGTAAAATGGTGGTATATGTTCTAAATTTTGAGTAAAATTGGAGTAAGCTATAGGAAAAGAGGGTTATTGTTGCGGTTGGCAGGAGAGCCAACACCGTGTTACTAGAGGAGGCCGAAATGCACGCGTTTTAGCTCACGCAGGCTGGCGTCAGGTCTGGAACAGGACAAGGAAATTAGAATTTAGAAAAACGGACGTAGCGGCTGGACTACTTAACTTTAATCCATTAATGATGAACGTCGCTCGTGACGGTAATATGATTCACAATATCAATAGTAACTGAATATGGCACCTTGCTAGGTCGTAGCAAATGACGTAGCTGAAGGCTATGCTGAACTATCGTCTCAGCAAATGAGAGCGTATTTTGTCAGTGAACCATCGCTAGCAAAGTCGGTTGTACAACTGGGGCAAGTGCTAGGAAGTCTCTCTAGACCTGCCGTGTGGCGGCGCTCGGTCTGCAATCACTGATAGTGGCGACACGCGGGTCCGACGTATACTACCGGACCGCGGCCAATTTCAAGGCTACCATCTAGCAAGTGTGGTGTCTGGCGGTGACACCACATTCCTCCCCCGCAAATCGGCGTACGGTTGTGGTATAAGGTTTCTGCCCGGCGTGGGGAGGATCCCATGTTGACGTATGCGACGAGGTGGGGAGCCTAACAACAGGCGACGCCGTGCCACCCGCACCCTGCCTTTCGGACCGCGGGGAGCTAGGAAACGCCTGAAAACCTGCTCCAGGGTGCACGCCAACATGCGGTATATGCGCCCGTAGAGAGACAGGAGGGGCCGATGGGTCGACCTCCATCGGGCTGGGGCACCCGACAGGCGAAGACGACATATGGTCCGGAGCGGGCAAGAGCTCCATGTCGGAGGACAACTGGTCACGGGGAGCGATCTCCGGCGGGAGAACAGGCGGCGGCGGCGGCGGCGGCGCGTCGCCATGGGGCAAAATGGAAGGCAGCGTCAGTAACACCTGGGGCTGAGGCGAACTAGTAGATGGGTCCCCAGGGCGCTGACCGGAAGGCACTGTCGCTGAAAGCAGACGGCGAGCGGCAGATCCCGTGCGCAACTGAGTGAGATGGCGGCGTACCTCACCAAAGGCCCCCAAAACCAGATACATAGCGCGTCCGAGGCAGCGAAGAATGCGCCCTTCGAGCCAACGCCGTGAACCTCGATAGTGGCGGCAGTAGACAACGTCGCCCGGGGCAAAAGCAGGTGTCTGCCGCTGCACAGGAACCTGATGCGGCGGATGTAACAAAGACATCAAGGCTCGATGAGGGCGACCGTGGAGCAACTCAGCCGGCGAGCGACCATCTCGGGGCTGAGAGCGATACGAGGACAAAAAGAGCAACAACGCCTCCTCTCGAGAATGCGACTCTTTCAACTTCAACATCTGAGTCTTGAAAGTCCTGACCAATCGTTCAGCGGCACCGTTTAACGGTGGCGAAAACGGCGCAGACGTCAGATGTTGAATACCATTGGCCTTGCAGAATGACTGAATTTCTGCGGACATGAATTGTGGGCCATTGTCGGAAACAATAGTCTGTGGAAGACCTTCACTGCAAAAGATAGCAGATAATGCTCGGATGGTGGCAGATGACATCGTGGAAGACATCCGGACAACATAAGGAAAATTTCTGAATGAATCTACCATAACGAACCATCGAGCATTCCGGAATGGACCAGCAAAATCGATGTGTAAGAGTTGCCAAGGGGAAGTGGCTTTTGGCCATGCAAAGAATTTCCGCGGTGATGCTGATGGTTGTTCGGCACACACCATGCAAGAAGACCACATATTCGTAATCGCGGCATCGATTCCGAACCAAGTACAATGCAGACGAGCATGTTGTTTCGATCTCACTATACCCCAATGTCCTTGGTGGAGAAGCTGTAAGACACAGGACTGTAACGAACGTGGGACCACTACCCTGGACTGATCATAATCAGAACACAACAGCAAAACACCACGTCGAACAAAAAGTCTCTCCTTATGAGCAAAAAATCGGTGAACCAACGGGTCCCCAATCCGTGACTATGACCAGGGCCATTGCGTAGCAACAAGACGCAGAACGGTAGCAAGGACAGGGTCGGCAGCTGTGGCTGTAGCTACACGACGAAAAGCAATCGGAAACGATTCGACCACGGCATCGGTTTCCACATCAATGAACATGCAAGCAAGTTCAGAGGAGTCGAATGCCCTATCCTCAGCAACAGGCAAGCGGGACAATGTATCGGCGTTTCCGTGCTTAGCAGTGGACCGATACAAGATATCGTAGCGGTACTGCGAGAGGAAAATAGACCAGCGAATGAATTTCAGCGCCGTACGTGGAGGTACAGGCTTGGTCGGATGAAAAAGCAATGTCAAAGGTTTGTGGTCTGTGATTATGGTAAAGTGACGACCATACAAGAAATCATGAAACTTTGTAACACCAAATACGAGAGACAGTGCTTCTTTCTCGATCTGTGAATAATTTCTTTGCACAGACGAGAGCAATTTGGACGCAAAGGCAATAGGGCAATCGTGCGAACCATCTTTGCGCGCAAGCACAGCACCGATCCCGAAATACGATGCATCCACCATCAACAAAAGGGGCTTCCGGGGATCGAATGACGTAAGGCAAGTACTGGAAAGCAACGCCGATTTCAACTGGCGAAAGGCGCGGTCGCATTCCGTCGTCCAGACGAACGGAACACCTTTATGGCGTAAGCGATGAAGCGGAGCTGAAATGGAAGAGGCATGCGGCACATATCTGTTATAGTAATTTATTTTTCCCAGCACACTCTGGAGCTGCCTCAAATTCTGCGACGAAGGCAAGTTTTGTATGGCATGAAGGTGCGTGGGACTGGGATGTATGCCTTGGGCATTGAGTACATGTCCCAGGTATGGCAAATCACGAGCAAAAAACACACATTTGTCCTTCCGCAAGCGAAGATCATTTTGTCGCAAGAACTGAAATAATGTTCCGAGATTGGCCAAATGTTCGTCTTCCGTGTTTCCGGAGATCACAATATCGTCCAGATAATTTGCTGCAGTAGGGACCGACACACAGACAGTTTGTAGATACTGCCGAAACAATGCAAGGGCGGATGCACACCCAAATGGCAGTCGTTTGAATTGATACAAACCATGATGCGTGTTAACCACCAAATCGCGCTGGGATTCTTCGTCCACCGGTATTTGCAAGTACGCATCTGCGAAGTCCAACTTCGAAAAATATTTCCCCGGGCACAGTTTGTCAAAAAGATCTTCCGGGCGGGGTAAAGGAAAAGTTGCAATCACTAGTTGTGGATTCACTGTTGCCTTGAAGTCGACACCAAGTCTCAATTTTCCGGAAGGTTTTGGCAAAATTACTAAGGGTGATGCCCAGAGAGAAGCCTGCACACGTTCAATTACACCTTGTGATTCCAAATCGTATAATGTTTTTGCTGCCTCATCACGCAAAGCCTGGGGAACATCGTGCACTCTGAAAAATTTCGGTTGCGCGTTTACTTTCAGATCCAAATGTGCTTTATAGTTCTTAGCGCAACCGAGGCCTGGTGCGAAAATGTCTGCAAATTGTTCACATAGACGAGAAACACTGTCGGAAGGCACAGCCTGGTTCACTGATAGGACCCGATTTACTACAGACAAGTTAAACAACTGAAATAAATCTGAATCAAAAAAGTTCACTGCAGAAGAAGAACGAAGGACGTAAAATGACACAAATTTTGTTTGTCCTTTGTATGTTGCAAGAAGGCTGCAGTGTCCTAACACAGGGATCTCTTGACCTGAATAGCTAGTTAACTTAACATTTGTGGCACGCAACGGAGGTGTGCCCAGCAGTTTGTAAGTGTCTTGATTGATCAGTGAAACTGCAGTCCCGGTATCGAGCTGGAATCGTATCACTTTGCCGTTAATCTCCAAGTCTACAAAAAGTTTATTGTCCTGCTGATGACAAGAGTGACTTTCTCGTGCAATGTGAACTGATGCTGGTACAAAATCACTTGCGACTTGATGGGAGTTCCGGCGATGTCGACGTACACTATTTGTGGGACGAACACAGTCATAGTTAGAGAGAGTGGCACTGGGCAGAGTGGAATGAACTACATGAATTTCCATGGGCGAAGTTTCACGAGCCTGAATAGCCTTGGTTCGAATCCGATTCCGGCGCGAATCAAAGGGCCTGGAATGGTTTAGAGCTTCCAATCTGAGCTTTTTCTGGCAAACACTCTGAACAAATCCTTTTTTATTACAATAAAAGCTAATAGCTTGGCGTGTCGGGCAATTCTCACGTGAATGTCTAGTAGCGCATCTCGGGCAGGATTTGAGCACTGCATGTCCTTGCCGGTGCGGCACATGTGGCTGAGAGCCTGGTTGCAGCGGCGCGTCGGGGTGCGAGGGCTGTTTACTACTCCGTGCAGCTCGCCCAGTGGGCCGGTTAACCTGACACATGGCTAGTGAAGTTTCAAATGATTCCTGAGCAAAGTCAAGTGTGTCCTGCCGATCCAATATGTCCATCACTTGTTGAAGTGAGGGACTGACTATTTCCAAAATCTGTTCCCTTATACGAACATCGGAAACGTTCTGTGCAATTGCATCCTGTACCATAGTATCTGAATAAGGGAGCCACATTGACACGCAAAAGCACAATCTCTAGTAAGGCCTTGCAAGGTTGCAACCCACTCCCGATTAGTCTAACCTGCCGTACGTTTTGTACGAAAGAAGGCATACCTTTTCGCAACTACATTGACTGATTCTTTGGGATATGCATCTAATGTAGACAAAATTTCTTCGTAGGACAGAGTTGCTACGTCGCGTCGGAGAAATAATTTGACTGTCACATGGTACGTTTGTACACCGACCGATGATAAGAGATACGGCTGCTGCTCATTACCTTGAATTCTGTAGGCCTCGATATGGAATCCAAATTGGTGTGACCACTCCGTTCGGCTTTCCAGTGCAGCATCAAAAGGTCGAAAAGTTGGTGCAACAGCGTGTTGTGGCTGCGTTAGCGTTGGAGCGGCTGCTGCCGCATCGTTTTGCATCGCACATTGACCCTGGACGAGCTGTCCAAGGGCATCCAGTAAAGCCTGCATCTGCTGATTCTGTAAGCGATAAAATTCGGACAGTACATCTGGAGATTGTGGCGAAGCCATTACACAAGTAAATCAGGGCAATACCGATGAGAACGCGGTTTTAACTCGTTGCCAATGTTGTGGTTGGCAGGAGAGCCAACACCGTGTTACTAGAGGAGGCCGAAATGCACGCATTTTAGCTCACGCAGGCTGGCGTGAGGTCTGGAACAGGACAAGGAAATTAGAATTTAGAAAAACGGACGTAGCGGCTGGAATACTTAAGTTTAATCCATTACTGATGAACGTCGCTCTTGGCGGTACATGATTCACAATATCAATAGTAACTGGTAATGGCGCCTTGCTAGGTCGTAGCAAATGACGTAGCTGAAGGCTATGCTAACTATCGTCTCGGCAAATGAGAGCGTAATTCGTCAGTGAACCATCGCTAGCAAAGTCGGCTGTACAACTGGGGCGGTTGCTAGGAAGTCTCTCTAGACCTGCCGTGTGGCGGCGCTCGGTCTGAAATCACTGATAGTGGTGACACGCGGGTCCGACGTATACTAACGGTCCGCGGCCGATTTAAAGGCTACCACCTAGCAAGTGTGATGTCTGGCGGTAACACCACAGTTATTATAAATTATTTACAAGAAACAAGAGGGAATAATATCAATGGAAGACCGAGAAGGACGTGCTGAGATCAAATGAGGTGTGAAACAGGAAATAAAAATGTGTACTCAATGTCTGAGCCTCAATTGCCTTTAGATAAAGTTTTATATTGTTTAAAGAATGTTATTAATCAGTGCCACAATTATATACATGTGTTGTCAATAATCCTTAAAGCCCAATATGAGTTCATGGTTGGTTATGCCTTTGTTAAATATCCCCCTTCCGTTCTTTTTGAAACACCACAGTCTTATAAAATCTAATCATACTGAAGCACTACAAGGCCTATTCTTCACAGTGCTGTTAGGATCTAGCATTACTGATATACTATGCTTCCTTATTAAGCACTAATGAAAATTTATTTACCTTTGAAGGTTTCCTTTAAGTATTGTCGATATGTGACAGTAATTGTTTCACTACTATAACTTAGATGCTTATAAAGACTGAGTGACATTTCAACCCGTTCCTGAGCACTTTATTTTAGCTTGCTTTAGTGTTACAGATGCGATTTCCATTACGTTTATGATAAAATTGACGTTTCTATATACATTTTATCAGACACATGCAACGGAAATAGTACTATATAACATTAAGTCTTTATAATGTTTTCTAGCTTATATTGAACAACTATGTTTTCTTAAGCTTGGAGATAGCAACTTTGTTTTCTGTTTACATGTGACATCGTACCAAAGATGTTCACCAAAGATAGCCTGGTCCTCTGCATTATCAAGTAACTTGTTATCGAGATATTTTTATACCACATGACTAAAAAGTACTTTTAAATATCTTTGACCAACTTCTCAGTTTTTGTGTAAGTAATACTTACAGTCCTGATCTTCTCTGCTCTTTATATATGTATTATTCGTATTAGTGCTTTTAAAGTCGTGTGTCATACATTTACATTCATGGCATACATTACACATTTTAAGTCGTGACTAATGCAATATGGTGGCTTAACCCATTTGAACCCTTGTAAGTATTCACGTTATTTTGCACATCTTTGTAAAGAACTGTTAACATTTTCTGTATATCACGTATAATTATTTGTATCTTTGGTTAGCATCCACGAAGATGGTCCAAGACTGATACCGGTAGATGTTTAGGTATAAAATAAAAACGTCTGATGGTTCAAATATGCATTTTATGCAATGAAAGAAAGGTCCATAACTGGGATTGAAATTCAGGGTGAAAATATTTCCGTGATAAGCTTCGCTGATGGCATTGCCACTATCCGTGAAGGTGAGCGACAATTACAGGATCTATTGATTGCAATGAACAATGTAACAAGTAGAGAATATGGATTGTGAATAAACCGAAAAAAGACAAAGGTAATGAGGCATAACAGAAATGAGAATAGCGAGAGGCTTAATATCGAAATTGGTGACCAAGAAGTGCGTGAAGTTAAGATATTCTACTACCTTCGAAGATAAATAACTAGTAGCGGACGAAGCAATGAGGACATAAAAAGCGTACCTGAACAAGGAAAGAGATCAATCCTGCCTAAGAGAATTTTATTGGTATCAAACAGAGGCCTTAATTTGAGGAAGAAATTTCTGAAAATGTACCATTGCTGCACAGCATTGTATGTTAGCTTATTATGGACAGTGGCTAAACCAGGACAAAGGAGACTCGAAGTGCTTTAGGAATGGTTATATAAAAGATTATGGAAAATTCAGTAGATTGATAAGTATGAGGAGATTCTCGGCTGAATCGGCGAAGAAAAGAACAAATCAAAGAAACTGACAAGATAAGTGGGAAGGATGGTATGACATGTGTTAAGACATGCATGTAACAAATAACTGAAGACGTAGAGTGCAGATGCTCCTCTGAGATAAAGAGGAATTCGTGGCGGTTCGCATCAAACCAGCCAGAAGAACTGATGAATCTCAAAGGAAAATAGGAAAAGGAGAGAGAGAGTGCGTGTGTGTAAAGAGAGTTGAGTACTTTAGTGAGGACCTCCTCACAATCCATCTGGGTGAAAACACAGTTGCGATATGTTAAACGTTTCAAGCTGTATTATAGGTGTACACGTGTGTAGAACCAAATCAATCGTAGGTTTATAAATCCAAATAAACTGCTGGACATTCGGACGTGCATTGGTTTCTCTCTTAGACATTCTTGCAAAAAGCAACACGCTTAGAATCAACTCTTTTTGTTCATCTAATTCTTACAACATTATTGAGGCACTGATTTCGGTGCTGATGCAGCAGTAAAAAATGAGACTGCACCTAGTTACACAATTTGTGTCTCCACAGTCCGTGGTGCTCCATAAAGCTGTCAGCCACTGGAGACTAGAGACTAATACAGGGGCGGCAGGGCGCGGCCCACAGAGTAGGAAGAAACGACGCACTAAATAACAGAGGCGTTGCCGCGCGGAATTCCTGCTGGCTGCGCTTGTATGGTTGCCGCCGTCGGGACGCCTGGCGCGGCTCTTAGCGCCGTCTGCCTGCCGCGACGCAACCCGCAAAACACGCGGCGCCTCGCCCCGGTACGCCACAGTGGATGGCTTAATGGCGACTGGCGCACTCCATCGCCACCCGATTTACGACTCCTTTAACGGTGTAAGTGCATATGGCTTTCTTGCGTGGGCGCATACATCAAACTAGCACCATATACTGTCTCTATAGCGCTGTACCGGAAATATACATTATTATTTCACAGAGAGTGCTGCAACACACATGAACGATTAGCGTGTAATAAGTAGCAAAAATCTGAAATATCAGAAGACGACGCGAGCATTTTAGATGGCAGTTATGAGCGGTAGTAAGAAAACAGAGTTGTCTGTCTACTCACTGGTTTGATCTGAGTCACAAGGAATTCCTCTCCACTGCTGATGTCTTAATCACAAGGTAATAGTTGGTTCCTAAGTTATCAGTTATATATTTAACGTATTCGAATATCTGCCTTCGACTTTTACCCTGTTCAGCTTCCAGCTGGTTCATGGGAGTTATTACCTGATCTCTTCATACATGTCCTAGCATCTTGTCCGTTCTTAATGTCAGTGTTTTCCGTATGTACCTTTCAACGCCGGTTGTGCAAAGAATTCCTCATTCTTTATCAGTCCACTTACTTTTCAAAAACGTTCTACAGCCTCACATCTCAAGCGTTTCGATTCTCCTCTTTTCCAGTATTTTCACATTCCTCGATTCACTTTCCATCCAATGATGTTCATCAAATTTACATTCTCAGAAATGTTTTCCTCAAATTAAAACCGATTCTTGATATTTGTAAACTTCTCTTCGTCAGGAATACTCTCGTTGCCTGTGCTAGTCTCCTTATAACGTTCTCCTTGCTTTGCGCCACTTGTTATTTCGCTTAAGAAGTATCAGTATTTGTTAACTTCGTCTACTCACACATTTCTCCGAATTTCTATTATTTTGCACTGTTTTTTTTTCGTCTAACGCTCTCTATAATCTGCAAATATAGTGAAAGTATCTTGATCTTGAGACCCAGGACAAGGATCAGGATTAATTTAAGGAAAACAAGTGGAAGGGTGGCCAAACTTGATGCGTTGTTTATCATTCTCAAACAAATATTTTTATTTCATAATAATTCAACCATAAGCCAACTAACAATTACTAAGATTCTTGTCAAATTCACACAAATCGTTAGATTTTTAAATTCAGATCACAATTCAGAAGAAAATTTGAATCGTACAAAAAACTGCAAATGGCACTCGAAGAATATGGCAGCTATACTATACACTGGTAGCCCAATTACAAACGGTTAATTCATTAAATAAACCCGCGGCGGCACTCTTTCCGCGGGACTAGCGTCACAACTGTGGATTAATATCAAAACAGGACTTGAATATAAGTTCAATAAACGTTAAATCATCATCATCAGTTATCTGCTATATTAGCGGGTCCTTTGCCTCTCCATGTTCTGCGATCCATTGCTTCCGTCTTAAGGCTGCTGTATGTTGTACCGTCCATCATGTCATCCAGTATCTGGAATCTCTTCCTTCCTCGCTTCCTTTTCCCTTCTCCATAACCTTCTAAAACTGTTTTTATCAGTCCGTCATTCTTTCTTAGTATATGCCCAATCCAATTTCTTTTTCTTCTCTTTGTTACATCTAGTAACTGTCTTTTCTCTCCCACTCTTCTCAGTACCTCTTCATTTTTTACTCTGTCCATCCAACTTATTCTTTCCATCTTCCGCCATGTCCAGATTTCAAAAGCCTCCAGCCTTTCTCTGTCTTTTTCCCTCATAGTCCACGTTTCAGCGCCATATAGAAGAACACTCCATACAAGACATTTTATGAGTCTCTTTCTGAGTTCTCTGTCCAGACCGCTGCAGAACATTCTCCTTTTCTTATAAAACGCCTCTTTTGCCATTGCTATCCTTGTTTTAATTTCTGTGGTGCGCTTCCAGTCGGTGTCTATCCTGCTTCCAAGATACTTAAAATTTTGCACCTGTTCTAGTGTTTCTCCATTCAGCACAATTTTTATTTCCTTATTTCCTCCTATTGCCAATACTTTTGTTTTATTTGTGTTAAATTTCATTCTTATACAGGTCGAACATAACTAAATAACACTGTACACAATTTACCGACACAAACTTGCTGTCTATCACAATGTAAAAAATGATAAAATCTTCTGCTACTCAAAACATCGTTAGCTTTAAAACATGAGAGCAGAGAACAATACGTCTTAAAGAGAAACACAGCAATAAATGGATGACAAAATCAATAATAATAATGAAATCTTAACCCTGAACACAATAATGAAATGTTAAGCCTGATCACAATATCGCAAAACACATTCCACTGCAAACGAAATATTAACAAGAGAACAGAGCTTAAGCAATGGGAAACAGCAACCAAGCTGCCCACTGCTCACCACAGGCAATTATAAATGGGAGAGCAGTTCAGTCAACAACAGCTGTAAGTCAGATCTAAATTTCAGAGAACACAATAAGCAATAAATTATAGATTGTCAGGGTTTAACACTCTATGCCGTACAGGGCCCTCACCATTCTGGTAATGCGACCTCTTGCGCAATTTAAATGGGACAATCCACACCAGTCATATACATGACAAAGGTTTGTTCCGAACTTTACTGGCACAGTCTCATTTAAATATGTAGCCGAACAGACACCACACATTTTATAACAACTTGTTTCCTGGCAACATCACGTTCATGTACCCATGAAGCCAAACAGCACCCACTCGCACAGACAGAATCAGTGTCCCATATTAATAACAAGTCACAACAAGCACAGACCCAAGACTTCACCAGGCTGCCTCCGTTGCTTTGCTGCAGAAACTTCTGCTCTGACTTGTCCTTTTGGCTGCCATGTTAGCTGTCGCTACCAGTCACTCCTTCATGCTGGCCTCCTCCAGACTGCACCTTCTCTCAAGAGGTTGATGGCAGCAGCCGTCCGGTCCTCCTAAGGGACAGTTCTTTGACTTCGCCACATCAGGACAGAAACAAGTCCTCCCATGGTCTGGCGGCGCACGTGAAGTCTGGCCTTTTACACAGTCTTTACCCTAGCGCTAGCTACCAGTTAATGTTGCCGGTTCTCGTCGTTCAGACTACCCGCCGCTGTAACAGTGCGTCACTCCACACCTCGCTGTGTTGCTGTAGCCGGCACTCTTTGCCGCGGCAGAAGGGAGCGCAGTCATGGGGGGAATTCTGCCATTGCACTAACTGCCAGGCGAGGCAGGGATACAGCTGTGTTGTGAGCTAGCAACTCGCGGCTCCATCCCTCATCCCCAAGAAAACGAATTAAGGCGTACCATCAGTGATGTGATAAAAATGCACTTAAAATAAAATTTACACACAACAATCCCAACAAGTATCGATAACATAGTGTGTCACTGGGGAACGTAACGGCACAGTAAGTCTCAGTGGGATTATATGGTGCTAAGTGGGGACACATGGACTCAGCTTTGTCTTGTTGCCGCCATGTCCCTGAATGCCACTGAGAAAGCAAGACCCTGCCATCTCCACCAGAGCTTGCCGTCCACTCTCCCAAGCTGTTATTGCTTCCTGCCCCAAGCTAAGAAACAGTACCATTTCAGATAGAATCGAATGCAAACTTTTGTTCATTCATAATTCCTAATATTGGTTTGGGTAGCGAACTGCTTGCTTAACTGAACCATATTTCTGTCTAGGCACTCTAACTCCGGCACCTGGCAACAGAAATCTTCCCTCAACATATTTACATGAAGCCTACCATCTCGCACTGAGGTAACTAACAGCTCATCTTTCAATGGGAATTGCATGTGCGTAGCTCAAACCCGCAGTTCTTCTAGTACTTAATTGTTTACTCCATTCTTCGTTAAAAAGATGAAGTTAGTTTACCAGAGAGAAAGGTGAGCTACGGTAGCCCTCCAACTTCATAATTGTGACCAGGAAGGATCTCAGACTACATAAAAAAACAGAGTATTCAATTTCATTTGAAGCTAACTATGTTGTAGGACGTCAGCTACTTACGTCTTGCAGCTACCCTTACGCCAATCACAGTAGGTCCCCCACTATCTGGTTAATCTGTTGGACCAAATCAAGCAACATTTACATGTCGGAGCCTCTTTATGAATGGCACCTTCATAGGGAAAGTCCATTTCGTCGACATTTCACATCACGGACATGCCTAGGCAGCTTTCCTGCAATACGACAGTGGAAGAGTTCAAGTACACAGAAATAGATCATCATCTTACCTACCAACTACGCGCCAACACAACACACAGCGGCATTTTGCAATAAAATGTGACACAGGAGTATGGTGGGAGCGAAAACTGTCTGGAGATTGTGTAAGCGTAAATCCATAACTAATTTAAATATACTTATTGATAAAACTTAACCAGTCCGAGTGCTTGTACAAGACGATCATAGGAAATTTCAACTTACCTCTTAGCACAATACTAAATACAATAAAATTTTTCACACCACAGAGTCATAAATCGTTGTCATATGCCTTTGTTCTTTGATATACACATCTTCTCAGTAATACATAAATGATACCTCTTCTTCGACTATGTTTGTAGTTACCAGATTTGCTACTGGTCCTCGTAAATCTGTTACGTCCTGAATCAGTAAACTACACATATCTTCGGATGAACCTTGAAGTCCTTCTTCCATAAATCGCAAACATGACGATTCCAGTTCCCTCTTCCTGTTTTCCTCAAACCAAAATAAAACCGTTCGCCCGTCGATCCACAACTCCACACTTCCTCTGTTATTCAAATCTGTTTTTCCATCATTCCTCTGTACGTCACCAATGCCCAACATGACACCAGCTTTAACACTATGAAGTCGGTGTGAATTAATTACAGCATCGATCTGTGAGTGATGATCTTTAGTTTCAAGTTCGTGTTTCGGCAAGCTGTTATCGATTTCGGTTTTGCCATTTCAAATTCGGTTGAAACAGCTCTATTGAAAGTTTTCCTGTCCACAAGTTTACACCGACTATTTAAACATCGTCATTGAGCTTTATCTGTAGTTAGATCGTGAGGTCGTATTGCTACATTAATGTTTCGATGATCTACTCTTGTGCAGTGTTAAGTCTAGTTGCGATGAACATTGTCTCCTCGAGAACCGTTTCCAGTCATCAACAAGTCGTTATTATATCTGTTCCAATTATGGTTTTGATCATTATTATATTTATACCGTGTCCGTAAATTCAACTATAAGCGTTCCAAACGTCTTTGGAAGGGTTCCGTGTTATCGTTATAAACATTGCCACTTCAACTATGATTACCCTGATGCTTCAACGCACTCAACCACAATTTCTCTCCTCATTGTGACTCCAATCACTGCCACCTGCTGTGGCAAGTTTGGAAACTATACGAATCAAATTCTCGAGTTTCGGGGGCTGCAACAAAAGGAAATTCTTTTGGTAACAATAGTCAAAAGTTGGAGCGCTGAACTTGCATTTCCCACCGTCAATATATTACCATAGAATATCTCAACTTCTCTTTAGGTCGTCGGTTTTGTGATGAGGTTCTTACACTGGAACGCCAAAGAAGCGTATAGGCATGCGGATTCAAATACAGAGATATGTAAACAGGCATAATACGGCGCAGTGATCGGCAACGCCTGTATAAGATAACAAGTGTCTGGCGCAGTTATCAAATCGGTTACTGCTTCTACAATGTCATGGTATCAAGATTGAAGTGAGTTTGAAAGTGATGCTGTTGTCAGCCCACATGTGAGTGGACACAGCATCTCCGAGGTAGAGGTGAAATGCCGATTTTTCGGAACGACCATTTCACGAGTGTACCGTGAATATCAGAAATCCGGTAAACCATCAAATCTCAGACATCGCTGCGGCCGGAAAATATACTGCAAGAACGGGCCAACAACGACTCAAGAGAATAGCTCAGTGTGACAAAAGAGCTACCTTTCCTCAAATTGGTGCAGATTTGTATGGTGGGCCATAAACAAGTGACAGCGTGCGAACCATTCAATGAATCATCATCGATATGGGCTTTCGAAGCCGAAGGGCCACTCGTGTACCCTTGACGACTGCACGACGCAAAGCTTTAAGCCTCGCCTAGGCCCATCAACACCGACATTGGACTGTTGATGATCAGAAACATGTTGCCTGTTGGGCGAGTATCGTTTCAAATAGTGAAACGTCCCCTTAGAAAAATTTATGATTTACTGTGCTGATAAACCTCTTACGTTCTTTGATTTTCAAACAGCTGAGCAGAACTGAACGTACTCAGACATTTCTCTCTTTCCTTATTCTGATCAACACTAAACTGACACACAATATTTTTAGCGCAACGCAATCTGACTTTCAATAATCCCTACAAAAGAATGGCCCTGACTCACAATAACCTATATAGAATGAGATTTTCACTCTGCGCTGATATGAAACTTCCTGGCAGATTAAAACTGTGTGCCCGACCGAGACTCGAACTCGGGACCTTAGCCTTTCGCGGGCAAGTGCTCTACCAACTGAGCAACCGAAGCACGACTCACGCCCGGTACTCACAGCTGTACTTCTGCCAGTATCTCGTCTCCTACCTTCCAAACTTTATAGATGCTCTCCTGCGAACCTTGCAGAACTAGCACTCCTGAAAGAAAGGATATTGCGGAGACATGGCTTAGCCACAGCCTGGGGGATGTTTCCAGAATGAGATTTTCACTCTGCAGCGGAGTGTGCGCTGATATGATACTTTCTGGCAGATTAAAACTGTGTGTCCGACCGAGACTCGAACTCGGGACCTTTGCCTTTCGCGGGCAAGTGCTCTACCAACTGAGCTACCGAAGCACGACTCATGCCCGTTACTCATAGCTTTACTTCTGCCAGTACCTCGTCTCCTACCTTCCAAACTTTACAGAAGGTCTCCTGCGAACCTTGCAGAACTAGCACTCCTGAAAGAAAGGATATTGCGGAGACATGGCTTAACCACAGCCTGGGGGATGTTTCCAGAGTTTCATATCAGCGCACACTCCGCTGCAGAGTGAAAATCTCATTGTGGAAACATCCCCCAGGCGAAGACGGTCATATGTGGGGGGGGGGGGGGGGGGGGGGTGCTTCAAGGATCATTGTAGGGGCCACTCCTGTTCCTTATTTACATAAATGATATGCCCTGTAGTATTACGGATGACTGCAAAATATTTCTGTTTTCTGATGACACTAGATTGGTAGTAAAGGATGTTGTGTGCAACAATGGCTCGGCTTCAAATAGTGCAGTTCATGACATACGTTCATGGGTTGTAGAAGATAAACTAACGCTAAATTACAGTAAGGCTTAGTTTTTACAGTATCTAACAAACAATTCAACAAAACGCTACGTTTTAATTTCACAGAATGGGCATGTGATTAATGAAACTGAACAGTCCAAATTTCTAGGTGTCCAGATAGATAGTAAACTGTCGTGGAAAGCACACGTTCACGTTCAGGATCTTGTTCAAAGATTTAATGCTGCCTCTTTTTTTAACACTAAAATTTGTCTGCTTTGCTTATTTTCATTCGCTTACGTCGTATAATATTATACTTTGGAATAACTCTTCTCATTCTAAAAGGATATTTTTGCCTCAAAAATTTGCGGTTCGGGCAATAAGTGGCGTGAGTTTGCGAACCTCTTGTCGACCCCAGTTCACTAGTCTAAAATATTTTGACATTTGCCTCTCAATATATGTAATCTTTACTGTCGTTTCTTGTTAACAATATCAGCTCATTCCCAAGTAGAAGCAACTTTCACCCAGTTTATTCTGGGCAGAAATCAAACAGCATTTCGATCTTATTTCCTTAACTTATGTGCAGGAAGGTGTGCAGTATACTGCTGCATCCATTTCCAATAAGCTATCATAAGAATTCAAATGTGTCTAAAATGTGTAAGCATTTACACCAGCGCCATCCCCAGCAACTTTCTCTTCCCACTGTTTTCCAGCACTAGATATTATCCATGCAGATGTAATCCAACATGACCATGGTAATCCAATACCTTTTCAAAGTTTACCACAACCAAGAAAGATGGACGAGGCTCGAGTTTTCCTCTGACTGACTGAGTATTGTGTAAGTTTTACTAATGAATATATCTTGGCAGAACTATATCCTTGTTCACTGGCCTGCAAGTAGATACTTTGGGTTTAGCATGATCCGGGCAGAAAAGTATTTTTTTTTTTTTTTGCAAATAATTATCCTCTGTGAAATCCCCTATCCTTGTTCATCCAAATTTCCTTTATAGCTTTTGTATCTCAACTGAATTCCATGTGGGAATCCTTGCGAAATTATTGAAGCGAATTGAATCTGATAATAATGCCATTAATAAAATCATAGATTTTTGCCATTAGGATTTTAAATGCATAAGAGAAACTATTTCATGACGGAATTAGTTGATGTTTCATCAAATTTTATTATAATTTGCGTGATTTTCATGAAAAGGTGTGCGATGATCAATTTTTTTATAGCTGCAACGGTAAGTTTTGGTTGTCGTGCCCATTCGGCAGTTGTTTGCCAGGAATGTAGTATTGTTATTTTACTTACGCAGTCCAGTCAGCATCATAGCACTATTTTTGTCGAAGTTTTTGCTCACACTGAAACTGGGTTTATTGTGTGGCTTCTTGTAATTCTAGTAAGGCCAGCCGCTGGCTGTAAAGAGTGTTGGGATGCCCTTTACTTCTTTATCAGACGCAATTTCTTCATGCACTAATGACCCGAATATTCTGTCTTTTGGCCTCCTATGCTCTATATTCGTAGATTAAATGCAGTGCGGCTCCAACCCTCCCATCGCATGCTCTGCACTTTCTTTTTATATACCGTTCATGTGTATGCGTTTCTTAAAGTACTGATGGCCTGCAATCAGTCCTCCCATGAGTTTAATTCCTCTCCTGTTCAACCCAAATGTTACAGAAATCTCGAAACATGGCTTTAGTATCCGAGGGTGATATGGTTCCCCGTCGAGCGCGAGTATCGACAGAGAGAACATGTCAGATACAGTGAAGTTAAATTCTTCTCGGTTGTTAGGCAGCGTCGTATTTCTTCAGACTATCGACGTTTCGACGATCTTCCTCTGGAGTGTTCAATCTGCAGGGTACACCAGAAGGTCCCGAAGACTATCCCAGCAGAGGGGTCGAAAGGCTAATTGTTTGAAGAAACATGACGTAGCCTAACAATTCAGAAGGTTTAACTCCAGTGACAACGCACACGGAGACTTGCAGACATACGTCAGAGATACTCTGGTTCCAGGCAACAGCCACAGCTCGTTCCGCGTGAGGCGCAGCCACCGCAGCAAGTACGTGAGATGGTGGCTCCCTCTGTGTTTCTACCTACGCAGAGTAAGATAGAAAAATGGCTTCGGCTCCTTTAGCTTTCCGTGTTTCTCTTTTTGGATCTCAGTCCCAAATTCTGAGGGCTGACTCCTAAGTCCCCAGCTACTTACTTTTAGTCTTACCATGAGCTTGGTTATGGTTGGTCCAACTCTTGGAGTCTTCATCCCTGTCCTGGCCTGATTATCCAGCTTGTTAATTTCCACTGATCCCTGAGTAACCAGAGACACAAAACAGGTTTATGTTTGGCTCTTCCCCACCCTCACAAAGGCTTCATTGAATTTTGCAACGATCTTTCGTCTCGTTTCAGGAGCCAATACAGTTCGGAGCTGCTTGGCATTCTAAACAAATGAGGACGCCAAGTTCCTGGTAGAACCTACGTAGATTTTTGTCTACTCATACTCTGACAGCTGATATTTTCGCGTGGTGTACTGTGGCCAGCCTCTCTAGACAGTGCTCTCCCAGGACCTTCCAACGAAGCAGCTGGATGTTGTTGCATAGTCAGCCGTCATTTCCCCGAGCTTCCCTGCATTTATCATACACACTATATTGGTGTGGGATTCTGGATATGCTAAGGGTTTCCAGTGGTTCCCAGTTTTTAAACTGTTGCCTCCAATGTAACTCAAAGATGTAGTGGGAGCATCTCCAGAAAGGTTTCTATCCGAACATGCGGTGTCTTGCTGATACTGCCTGTTAAGGGCAAGCAGGCCAATCGTTACACCTTTCCGAGCTCCTAAGTAACCACCTTCTGTTCATTCCATCACACTGTAGTACCATAAGTTATCGTAGGTGTCATTACAGTGGAATATCTCCAGTACATGTTCTTAGGGACCAGACACCACTCTGTACTACAGACGCTTTTAGTGCACAAAAGAGCACCTTTCACCTCGGCACACATGTTCAAAAACGGTTCAAATGGATCTGAGCACTATGGGAAGTAACATATGAGGTCATCCGTCCCCTAGACTTAGAAGTACTTAAACCTAACTAACCTAAGGACATCACTCACAGCCATCCCCGAGGCAGGATTCGAACCTGCGACCATAGCAGCAGCGCGGTTCCGGACTGAAGCGCCTAGAACCGCTAGGCCACAGCGGCTGACAATACATGTTCTTCATGCGTTGGGTACAAGATAGTTACGCAACCATAATTACCCCTAGATTCATCGCCACCCCTCCACTGGAAGAGTTTTCACGAAGAACTTGAGAGTCCACTCCAGGCCTCCTCGTGATCGGATTGTAACAGTTTTCTTCAGACTAACCAGTTTTGCACAATGCACATTGTGCTACTGTTCTAACGGTACTACCAAATTTGTCAAGTATTAATATGACTCAACCCTCTGCGTAAGCTTGGCAAAAGTACCTTCTAGTATTTAGCTCTTCAGTGAGTTCACTCATCAGTTGGTAACTTAATAATGGGGACAAAACTCTTCCTTGCGGCCACCGTCTGTTGATGTAGCCACCATATTTTTCATTCATCATGGTTCCTTCTCCCCTTCTTCTGCTTAATCCACCTTCGAAGTCCAGGAACATGCTGAGAACAATCACCTGAATGTTTAGTGCTTTTTCCACCTTCCCGACACGTTGGTGGAGGCCTGTTTCACAGTATGACTGCCTGGTTGATATGCATGTTGGTTTACACGCACATGAACCCTATTTTACCTAACTTGCCTAACATGCAGATTAACCAGCTTTAAAAAAAAAATCTGGGAGAACGCACCTCGACTGATTCATTTTACCTCTTTACCCTTTGTATGTTCTATTCTACCTGGCGTCGGAATGAAAACAATCTTTACTATCTGTCCTCCAAGCAATAGGCAAAACTACAGCTGCAAAGCTGACTGTAAACAGTCTACATAGGAATGTAATAAGTCCCCCTCGTGCTTGTTGCAGTTTAGGAGGAAAGATTACATGAGGGCCTGGTGGGTTGAACCGTTGAATTGTTCCCACCATCCACTGGATTTTTCTGCAATCAATACACTCTCTGGCAGATTCCAAACCCTCCCCTTGGTTTCGTGTAAACCATTACCACCCAGTGATTAAAAAATGGCCTGTCAAAGTGCATTGAGGGAAGTGAGTCGTTAGGTTCACATCAAGCGTCTCCCGGGCATATATGCTCACCATCCTCCATATTTGGTGTGCCTCCTACGTTGGCCGGTATTCTAGTGAGGAGTTTCAAGTCTGGCATTTGCAGCTGTACAATCGACCTCCTCACAGAATACGAAGGAGGGTATATTTTCGCTTGACGAGGGCCTCCCTTCTGTAATTATAATAGCTTAGTTAACAGTTCTTTTATATGTGTTTCATCCACCTCAGAGTTAAATTTTCACAGTTACTGAACTATGATTCAAACAATAACCCCCTTTTAAACATATTTTTCTTCTTTTACATGGAATGGTTGCTCATACAAGTTCTATGCCCATACATATAAATTAAGATTTATACAAATATCGAGGATGAGATGTTCGCCAAAGGAATGTCTGGAGGTCATAACATTAAATCAGAATTAGATAGTTTCGAAGAACCAACACCTTCTTAGCTTACAGGAATTCACAAACTGAACAGAAGAAAATAGTTCCATGAACTTCATTAGCGTTCATTTTTATTATCTATTTTGTGTTCCTTTTTTGTCTGTGTGTCAGCCAGCTCCGAACTTCCAAATATGCTTTAAATTGTAAAGTCATTATTTCTTTGGATTCCCTAGAATTTTTTATGGTCACAGAGAGCCAGAGAAGTGTATGTAGCATTTGTATTTATATTATTTCAAATTTAATTTCATTCGGCTTTCACGTTCTTTTATCGTTTTGTATTAATTTCAGAGCCTCAGATTTTCTTTTCTTTAAAACTTAGCCCTTACAAACTTTTGTAGAGACTATTCAGATTTATAGAAAATTTCACTTTTTAAGAAGGAGGACAAGTATGTAAGTTGAGAATATTCTGGGACACCTGAGGCTTAGTTCACATTTTTATTAATTTACGGACTATTAAACTTCTTTATATCAAAATGAATATCAGAATATTCCCCTTAGCTCAGTGCCCCTTTAATCTAGCCACTCCATTATAAAAATGCCGTAAAGATAAGGAATTATCCATAAGAGTATTGGGCCCCTGCGTGATCAGATGAAAGACGCATGTTTTGCTGCTGTCGTCCTTTGCGCGCTCTTCAAGTCTGCAAATGCAGATGGCAGAAGCCAGTAGAAGGGACTGGACGTGAGTGTTTCAGACAATAGCCTGAGAGGACAAACTTATGAAGAATTGAAAGAAACTAACAAATAGGTTTTGATATCGAAGGGGCGGGATACACGCATTTACTACCAGTAAAATGATGTAATAAGTACAGAGGTTATTTAAATGTTCAATAAGGAGTACAACGTGATAGATCAAAGTTTTGGAAAGAACTCTGTATTTTGACAGTTGGTGCCGAAGTGCAAAATGCACAATAACAATTGTCAACTAAAAGAAGAATGAGTGATAGTGCATTTATTCGTTACATTAATCATCTTCTCACAAAAGTTAGTTCAACGAAAATCTATTGCGACGTCACAACAAAAGAGCCTAAAACAAGAGTACTTTTTGGCAGGGTACATAAACGATGACTTTAGGTTTAGAAGTCAGATCAACACTCAATGTGGGATTCAGTGTTCGAGAATACATATTTACGCCGCAGATTCTTCCACCAACACACCTTGTTGCACTCAAATTACTTCATATTAGATCACACACAAGAAAATAATTGCACAGATAAAATATAAAATTTGCAGGGTCAGACACATTGCTAGACAGCTCTTATAGCACAGGATAAATATTCAAAAGTGGTGTATTTAATGTATTATACAGGATGACAGTAACAACTTCACATCCACTCGGAACTCCAGTTGCAGTACACTGTTCATGGAATAGTTTCAAATATATCCAGCGAGACGAACACACTACAATTTTACATAGTTTGTAAAAAAAAAAAAAAAAAAAAAAAACAAATCAGAGGGAATCTGGTTGCACGAAATCGGAAGACACTTAGGGCCCACAGCGACGTCTAGCAAGAGTTTGCTACAACATTGCAGAACCGGAAATAAAAACAAAACGACCTGAAACGGGTAAGTCTTGAAAAGAGGAGAAAAATGATGAGTACATTTCCTGAAAATCTGATTTCTCATCCCAATTTAAAGATTAAGATCGCTGAAATAAAATTTTCATCAACTTGTAGGAACGAATAAAGAAGACAAAAATCAATTTCAACGTGGTTTGTTTGACGCATGCCCACTGTAAATTACGAATTCTATATCTTTATAAACACGCATACTCCGCATGCCACCATACAGCGCACGACGGAGGGCGCGTCTTGCCACCGCTAGCTGTTCTGTTTCCCGTTCCACTTGCATACGGAGCGAGTGAAATATGACTATCTATATAACTCCGTACCTACCCTAATTTATCGTATCTGGAACTTCACGGTTCTTACGCGAGTGTATGTGAGGGGCAACAGGATCACTCCTTCAGGGATTTATGTTAGAGTTCACGTAATATTCCCGTAATATTCGCGTGTTAGTCGAACCTGCTGGTAACAAATCTAACAGCACTATCTGAAACGTTGCGATGTCTTCATTTAAACTAACCTAGTGGTGGTCCTGAATCCTCGACCATTCCTCTAGAATGGGTCGTGCAAAGGTTCTGTGCGTGCTCTTCTTCACAGATGAGCTTAACGTGTCTAGCATTTTCCCAATGAACCGACGGAGCCCTCCCTACAACCGACCGTCAGTTTTCGATACTTTTCATAGTTAGGACTAGGTATTTAATCGATGTAATTGTGGCAAGCAGAGCACAACTAATTTCATATCAGATTACGGGATTGTTTTTCCTGCTCATCCGATCTAACACTTTTCTACAAGCAAGCCGTCACTGATCGCAGCCGGCCCGAGTGGCCGAGCGGTTAAAGGCGCTGCAGTCTGGAACCGCACGACCGCTACGGTCGCAGGTTCGAATCCTGCCTCGGGCATGGATGTGTGTGATGTCCTTAGGTTAGTTAGGTTTAAGTAGTTCTAAGTTCTAGGGGACTTATGACCACAGCTGTTGAGTCTCATAGTGCTCAGAGCCATTTGAACCATTTGAACCACTGATCGCACCAGTTAAAAATTTTACCCAGTTCTTAATGTATCGAGACTTCAGACTACACTAAGTGTCAGTAGTAGAGAGTCGCAGATGGCAGCCCCTCCCCCTCCCCCCCCCCCTGCCCACCCAACAAACACACAAATTTACGCGTCTAGAGAACAACATCAGTCTTATCACGTTTGCGATGAACACTCGCCGCCGGCCGGTCTGCCCGAGCGGTTGTAGGCGCTCCAGTCTGGAACCGCGCGGCCGCTACGATCGCAAGTTCGAATCCTGCCTCGGGTATGGATGTGTGTAGTGTCCTTAGGTTAGTTAGGTTTAAGTAGCTCTAAGTTCTAGGGGACTGATGACCTCTGATGTTGAGTCCCATAGTGCTCAGAGCCATTTGATTTTTTTGGACACTCGCCGTTCGCGACTATGCGCTCGTCGTGTTACCACTAATTTCGGTCATCATTAGGGGAACTTATCACTCATAGTTTCAAAATTCAGCATATTTTTGACATCTGAGGTCATCAGTCCCCTAGACTTAGACCTACTTAAACCTAACTAACTAAGGACATCACACACATCCATGCCCGAGGTAGGATTCGATCCTGAGATCGTAGCAGCAGCGCGGTTCTGGACTGAAGTCGCTAGAACCGCTCGGCCACAGTGGCCGGCTTTACAGAAAACCCATGAGGATTTAAATGTCAGTCATCTGCTTTAGGACGAAGCTAAAAAACTACTGGCAACAACAGTTGCATCAGAACACCAGAGAAAATAAAGGGCAAAGATCGGAGATCGAGTGTTTTCGTTGGCGAACATTGAACAGTATACCAGTGGGTGGAGAGCCTGTGATCAAGAGCCAATATGCACATCGCTAGCGCTACGTGGGGGCAACAGGCAATCAGCTCAGCGATACAGGTAGCGCGAACCAAAACAACAGGGGCGGAAGGTGCAGCGTACCGTCTGTGTGCCGAGCTGCGAGCAGGCGGCGCCGCGGGGAGGACGGGGGCTGTTTGTGTGACGAGACGCACGGGGCGGCCAACCGAGGGGGACTCGTGACCCACTTCTGACCGATCCATAAAGCAGGCCAGCCGCCGTGCTACGGGCGCTGCATTTCCTCGCCTGACACACGGAATTTACAACGGTACCAACAAGCGGGGGCCCTCATAAATAAGATCCTAGGCCGCGCCCTCTGAGCTTCCTCCAATCCCTCCATCCCTTGCTGCCCTCCACGACGTACAGTATATTGCTGGCTACAGATTGCCTTTGCACTAGGTAGCAGCATGCCAGTGAAACCCGTTCGCGGAGTAGGTCGGACTACCTTGAATTCTTCTCAGTCTCAAGTATTTGTTTCAATTTTTGGGTAAAAGTTTTGACAGCACAAGTGGGGCTCTAATTGTTTCCTCACGAGATGCGAAACTAGGACAATCTCAACAGCTAAGGAATTATCTTCAACACTGTCATTTGCTTTTACCACTTTCTATCGTCACCTTCTCAGTCTTCCTCTGCTCCATAGTAGCCTTTTTTGCCTTGGAAATCTCCCCACTTTCGAACTGCTTGTCCTGCATACAATTTTTTTCATATCTTAATGTTCATTGCACAGTATTTTCAGGTTTACCGTATTATCTTTCTAAGTACATCTTGATTTCCCTTCTTACTTTATTAATATCTAATGAACACATCTAAGGAATGAATATACCCTACATTTTCTCTCTCTTCTTGCTGTTTCACAATCTCTGTAATATTTCTCATTCACTTGTTTCTGCTGTTATCTACTGTCTCTGCTGTAATACAATTCTGACGGCGCAGTTTTATTGCTCGTAATAACTCGGTTTATTGGTTGTATTATTTATTTGATCTCCACTAGTGTGTTTTATTATCGTTACGGTAATACCTGAAACAAAGCTAAATAGTCTGCAGGTTACCTACCCTTCACCAGTCAAGTTCAGTACTAGATTGTACTTGTTGCAGTCTAGTAATGGAAAACTTTGTCATTTCCCCGATCACTTCCTAAAACAAACTGTGTATTTGGAGCCGTAATTACAGAAGATGATATCGAGAGCAATGCATGTATCTAGCTTCGAGTCTCTTTGTGGTATACACTTTCAGTACGTCTACAAGAATCTTAAGACCAACTATTAGGTCATTAACAATGCTTCCGCCATTTTATCTCAAAGTTCGAGGCTTTGTTTTGAAAAACTTGCAAAAGATTTACGAGTCAAAGTACCATCGCTGGGCAATACTTTCTCCTATCTTTCTAGCAGCATACGAATGCCGCGGCGGAGGAACTGAGCGTCTTCTGAAAAGATCCACTATTCGAACCAGTTTAGCAC
This sequence comes from Schistocerca piceifrons, assembly GCF_021461385.2. Lineage (NCBI taxonomy): Eukaryota > Metazoa > Arthropoda > Insecta > Orthoptera > Acrididae > Schistocerca > Schistocerca piceifrons. The sequence continues at coordinate 244,899,615 of NC_060144.1, forward strand.
TTGTTCATATGACCTTGAGTGTTGCTCAGCCAAGCCGTGTGTCATTGATCGGAATAGGTGGTAGTTAGAAGGAGTATTTTCTGGAGAATGCGGCGGGTGCGATAAGACTTGCCTTTCAAAGGTTTCCAAGTATCTTTTGACTGGGTTTCGTCACATGGAGTCGAACATCGCTACGCTGCAAAACCACCTTATCAGGTCTCTTGCTGTATTGTGGCTGTCTGTGCTTCAGAGCTCGGCTCTAATGCATCAGTTGCTTCCGATAACGATCTCCCATTGTTGCTTCCGTCAGTTTTAGTAGCTTCGGAAACCTTCTCTCTTCAATCGCAATTCCGTTCTGCGACGCCAAAATCACCGTTCTCGTAGGGTCGAAATCATTATCCGCACATTCTTTCACCGACAGGTGACTCACATTGGCCTTACTCAACATTTTATGAGCGTTAGCCGCATATTTCTTCGTGTTAAAGCAGAAATATTAAAACCTTCCCCCAAAGGACGAGAATAGAGCTCGTAAGGCGAGGCATTCAATCTAGCAGAATCTTATGATGTAATTAAAATCGACGAACAGTGTGATGGCGTTGTGTTTACAAACAGCTAGATTTTTTGTAGTATATTTACGACCTATAACCTCCAACAACACTTGCCGCTACTGCCATCTATTGCAACCCGACGGAAACAAAGTTGCTGATCTAATATATTTTTAGTAGTTGAGATGTATATTGATACCAATATTTCTTCTCGTCATTTTATTCCTATACGATCATGATTACTTCTACATTATGGCTACAACCTATTTTAATAGCCAGCAATACATACCCTGGTGAGGAAAAAAACTCATTTCTCACCGTGAGAGAGCGCCGCCCTGTAGCGTTGTGGGCCGGCCGCGGTGGTCTCGCGGTTCTAGGCGCGCAGTCTCGGCCGCGGTGGTCTCGCGGTTCTAGGCGCGCAGTCTGGAACCGTGCGACTGCTACGGTCGCAGGTTCGAATCCTGCCTCGGGCATGGATGTGTGTGATGTCCTTAGGTTAGTTAGGTTTAAGTAGTTCTAAGTTCTAGAGGACTGATGACCACAGCTGTTAAGTCCCATAGTGCTCAGAGTCATTTGAACCATTTTTGTAGCGTTGTGGGCATTTGAGTCAGTAAGACAAGTACACTATCTGATCAAAGATATACGGACACCAATTAGTGGACGTTACTACTGGATGCATCTACCCTTTGACCTCATGACCTGTAAATCTGTAGGGGGACACACTCAATGAAGTTCTGAATGTCTGTGGAGGAATGGCACCCCTTTTTTCCTCAAGAGCTGAAACCTGAGATGGTAGTGAGGTTGCATGCCGGGGCAGTTGGCTATATATTGGAACCCTGTGGAGTCTAGTCCTTTTCAGGAATGTTGCTGTCTACAAGCCATTGGCTCGAAGATGCTGATTTCTGGCAGGATGCACTGACATTCCAAGGCAATCATCGACTCTGAACAGTTCCTGTAGTGTATATAGTATACAACCCTGTATAATGTTTTCATATCCCTACGCCTTTAGAGTTTTCCTAGCTACAAAAAACACTGCCATACTGTAAGACCACCACCTCTGTACCTCACTGTTGGCACTACACTTGATGGCAGGTAACATACTCCAGATTCACCAAACCCAAAATCTCTCATTGAATTAACACAAGGTATAAGGTGAGTCACTATCCTGAATGACTCATTCCGTCATGTACTGTCCAGCGGCGTCCCTCTTTATGCCACCACAGCCCTCGCTCAGCATTGACTGTGGAGATGTGTGGCTTGTGAGGATCTGTTTTCATTTAGTTCTGTGATTTTCTGCATACAGTCAATGTGCTAGCTGAACTGCTGGTGCCCGCATCTCGTGGTCGTGCGGTAGCGTTGTCGCTTCCCACGCCCGGGTTCCCGGGTTCGATTCCCGGCGGGGTCAGGGATTTTCTCTGCCTCGTGATGGCTGGGTGTTGTGTGCTGTCCTTAGGTTAGTTAGGTTTAAGTAGTTCTAAGTTCTAGGGGACTTATGACCACAGCAGTTGAGTCCCATAGTGCTCAGAGCCATTTGAACCATTTGAACTGCTGGTGCACTGTGGAACTGACGAGTGGTTGTTTGTGTTGATTTCATGCTATTTTTCACAACCACCTTTCCCATTGCTCGACGCATCTTATCTATCAGTATATGTGGTCTACTTATTCTTAGTTGTTTGCGATTGTTCCTTCACATTTTAAGTCACAGTGGCTGTTACTGCTTCTCTACTAACGTCAAAATTCTCCCAGCCTCCTTTTATACTGATGGGTCAGCCTCTCGTGATATCTAGAAGTCAGTTCCGAGTACATAAGGGGTGTCCAGATACCTGATGTCAGGTGGTGTATGTCGAGGCATTGTCGAAGTTTCAAGACAACTCCATGGGCTGTAGCTTAAATTAGGTTTCGAGCAAGTATTGATTTAACTACCCTCCAACAATGGACTGTATGGCGTGGCTTGCTTGTCCCAAAATACAGATGGCATTTCCGTAAGTCCTGATAAATCAGAGGCCCTCTACGATGAGGCCAGACTAACATTTCTCTCCTAAAGAGGACCAACATATTTTTGTACAGTTGCAGGGGCAACAGTCTAGATGATAAGCTGATTTAGCCTTGCTTCTTTATCTGCTACTGACCATGTAATGTTAGAACTGCGAATGACTGGAAACAAGGGGAAAAATTATGTCCATTATACTTTTCTAAGACGAAACTCTACAATGTGGATCACATGGTATTCAGTAAAATATTGCGGAGATAAAATCGTACTTCATTAAGGTCTCTTGGCCTTTATACTATGATTTTGTAATCAAAACCTTTTTTACGTGAATAGTAGTTGTAGTAAGGCAGAGCTGAAGAGGTTTGAGCGGGACACACTAGCTTGGAGAACGGCACCAGACGCATCTTCGAACTTAAGACAGCAACAATAACGTTATCTCTCCAGAAATGCCCTGCTGTACATCAGATAACACGTCACAAAGAATGTTGTCCCTGTATAAACGATTGTTATTTGATTGGCTGATGTTCACTCATCGGTATTTGTATTAGAGACTATAATACGTAGCATACTCTTTGGGCTTGATGCCCACGGCGACTTGCAGTGTCATTGTCTCAACAAGACATGGAGAATCCGTCCCCTCCATGGCCAGTCACATGCATCCATCACTCAAGGAGAGTAGTTTTAGCTTGGTCCTCGGAATCCCGATGTGATACAGAAGCTGTGCTGAATGAATCATTACGCGATCTGAGGAGGCTACAGAAATACTCCCAGGGCCACCCTGTGTTCTTCAAATCATGGTATTACAAACAGGGAGCGAGAGATGAGGGCGAGGTTTAGCTAAAGTAGGTTGCACGTGAGTAATCACATGTACATAAAAGGAAAATGTCTTCGGTTATTTGAGCTTACGGTGTACAATTGGACCCTCCAGGGAGAGTAGGGCTACTCTACATGCACACTACAAGGCTGACAGCTAAAGGTACTAAAAATTAAAAGATGTTCTAACGCATGTGTGATATTTAAGGGGCGATTACAGAACGGGGAGAGTGACAGCAAATTACTGGATAAACAGAGGCATATGCTTGCTGAGCTTGCCTGTCTTAGTGCGGTCTCTCTACTGCCTTTGGACTTCGATCCACCCTTCAGCATTCATGTATCGACAGTGATTGGCCAGAACCAATTATGTGAAATGTAACATCTTAATGAGAGACGGAAAAGTAATGGAGTATATTATTTTCTTGGGAGGGGGGGGGGGGCTACATTGCGATGGACACCCGTCCACGTATGATTTGTAAAAGAGATTACTATATCAGCTTTTAGGGACTACGGAAAGCGAATGAAAGGCCTCGTTTGATTCAAGTACACATTTCAGATTTCATGATCATTTTGGCAAAGGGTTAAAGCGGATGGATTAGTTCGGCTTGTGATGTAATTAGGGTGTCGACTGATGTTTCAGTGGCTGACGTAAACTTCAGGATGCAAAAAGAAGGAGATTTAAGACAAGGATACACCAATTTATATACATTCTGGACGACACAAAACAAAGATGAACACCATTCTACCAGTTATAGAGTGGAGAGAAGTAGATCCACTATTTAAGAATTTGAGTTACGTGAGGTGCTGAACGTCAATAAGACGTAAAATTTCATCTGAATCAATTTTGATAAGCCTTGAAGGAGCTGGGGTACATATGATTTGATCAAACTCCACTCAGAGAGATATATTACTTTCGTCTTCGCGAATTATTTGATTCGATAACCACAAAATATTCCTTTCAGTTTCGAAATGCACTTCATGCTTGCACATTTTTATCCACGGAAATCGATTCCCCTAGCATCCCCAAAAACTCTATAATGTGCCTGTAACGTAACATCATTTTGCACATGTATAGCTACTACACGTCTCTGAAATTTGTCTCATAAAAAAATTGCTTCTTTTTCACATGCGCTTACTATCCTGAACCCAACTCTTCTGTCATCTAGTGTATGGCCAGTAGCGTGACATGTAATTTCTGTGAAAGTCGTGTGGGACAGCGCAAGTGCAGCATGCACAACGAGCGGGGAAATGTCCGAGAAAAACGAGGAAAAAGCGCGGCAGTAATTAAGCGTGTGTAATTTGACGGCTGCGCAGCGGGGCGCGCATTGAATGATGAACAGGCAGCAGGGGGCAGCGCCGGCGGCGGCGGCGAAGCCCTCCATCAGCTGATTGGCCCCCATAAATAGCGGAGCCGGCCCGGCCCCACAACAGCTACCAGGCCTGGCCCTGCGTAAATACGGCACTCCGGCTGCACGCGATCATGCGCGACGTCCGTCTCGCTTCTCTTTCAATGAACATGGTCTTTACACGAGACTTTTTTGCCTCGTTTTCTTTATTGCCTATCACCGTTTCATTTTGCGCTCTCCATCTGAACATTCTTTCCTTGACGTGTAACTTCCTTCTAACTCAAATGCGTTTCCAGAGAGCGAGACGTAGCGTCACAGACAATGGACGTTCCCATGACCTCCATTCGCCTTGCTAATACAATCACACATAGGTATCCAAAATTTTCGTCACTACATAATGGATAGTCGCTCACCTGGGAGAGGGGGCGCTATACACTTATAAGAAAGAGACCGAAGAAGAGGGTAAGGACTTCAAGCACCCATGTCTCATCTAACTTGATAACCCAAGTACCATTTTTTCAAGAAACAAAATAAAAAAATTATGTAGGCCCACATATACATCCACATCGCCATCTACATCATTTTGTGTATTTCACCATTAATCTCTCTTTCCCACCACATATCAAATAAATGTAGCAATCTCTTTTGTAGTATGGTGCCTCTAAATATTAGCAGTTCATCGTTTATGCCATGCGTATCAGGAGCTTTCTTCTATTTGTGGAGCTGGAGGCTTGTCTTAATTCACACACACATAAACCGTTTACACATCCTATTTTGAATTTCATCCTCTATATTCTCTGTTTAGTAATATTCATCATTCCACTGCTTTTATGCTGACGTTCCACTCTCAATTAGCACCCGACCCTGTAAATCTTTTCGTGCAATATCTGATTTCTCTTATTTTATTGTGATGAACATTTTTCCTGATGTAGGCAGGCGCCAACAAAATACTTTCCCTTTTGGAGGAGACATTTTGTGTTTGAAATTTCATGAGACTGACACCCAAATACACGTATCGTATCCAAGACATTCTCTCCCTTATTTCGCGATAATACAAAACGAGCCACGCTAAGTATGTCCCGCAACGGCCAATTGGTCCCTTTCTCCTATCCTAAGCCTGTCCTTCCAGTGTCCCTTTCGCTGTCATATCAAGTTATAAGTAAAAGTTAGGGAAGGTTCTCAGGCGTAGGGAAGCCAGCCTCCCTAAATTAGTGAACCCTTACAAGATACAACAAAATCAGACACACCGGAAGGCCGCAAAATGGCAGCCCCACTATCAAAATATACTTCTACAGACCTCATAATGCCGTCAGGTGAATCACTCCAATTACTTCTAGTGCCCAAAGCAATACAACTAAGGTAGGAATATGGATTGTCACATGTTTAGCGAACAGAGAACAAGAGGTATCAGCAATATTAAAAAAAAGTCAACCTAGACATAGCTGCCAAAACAGAAACAGAGAAGAAGCTAAAGGGTATAAGAAGGCCTATATAGAAGAATATTTGATGTCCTCACGAAAACACGAGAGAGCAAGGAAAGAAGTTTCCATTTCCATACATAAAAGATGGGAAAAGATAATTGTAGGGCACAGTTATATACGTGAAAGAATTATGGCTTTAACTGTCAAAGAAATGAGGCAAAACTTGACTATCAACGCAGTTTACACACATAATGACGAGAAAGACGAAGTAGTACAGTCACTTTTGGACAAGAATAGCAATAAAGATGGAGGAATACTGACACAATTTTAAATTCAAGGGTGGGGAATAAACCTATCCCAAATATTGTGGGAACGATGGGAGAAAAGTCATAAAAACAATGGAATATTGCCTAGATACTTTGTTTCTCTTAACAAACAAAAGCTAATCAATAGTCTTCTGCAAGAAAGATAATCATCAATGTATGGTCAGCTCGAGGATATAAGGCTCTTATCGATTAAAATATAATTAATGAAAAATTTGAAGGCAAATTAAGAGGCATAAGAGTGTACAGAGATAAGACATACTTTGTGTCCATATCTTGGTGATATCTCAAATAGATACGTACAAGAAAGAACAGGAAGTTGACATGAGAAGATACGACGGAAGAAACTTAAAAAGTATATCAACTACATTAAGAAAGCATACGAGATCCGCGCCAGAAGATATTTTACCAGGAACTAGAAAAGGAGAACGTAGCGGAATAAACAGAGAAGGAAATTAGAATTATATTAACACCCACAGCTGCTAATGGGCGTTGATATATATCAAGGGGAACAGGTGAAAGTGTGTGCCCCGGCCGAGCCTTGAACCCATGATCTCCTGTTTACATGTTATACGCTCTATCCATCTTTTTTATCTCATTTTCTTCGTTTTCGTTCGGTTTATCTGCTCTGGGCGGACGTCGAAAGACACCCGTTTCAGTTCGTTGTGGATCCATTAACTCAGTTTTTTTTTTTTTTTTTACAGAGGGCAACTAGCCCTCTGACGGAACACGCTGAGGTACCGTCCCGGCTATTGGAAAAATATAGCAACAGCAGTTAAAGAACTTGGAGAAGAAACATTATGAAGAAACAAAAGCATCAAAGGGGAGAAAGGGTTAAAAATTTGGACTGAGTATTTCAATGAACCAAAAGAAAGAAGAGAATCTGCAAATTTACAAGCAAGAGACAAATCTAGCAATCTTAGCAGTGGAAGGAGCTCTTCAAGAATCTTGGGACCGGCACGTAGTTGTAATAGAAGACGATACTCATGGAAGACAAATGATAGTGTATAAAATACTGAAAACGCTAACTCAAACAGAAAAAGAATTTGCTCAGCCAGAACTTTAAAAGAACCAGTGGCATGAAGAAAATTGCTCGACAGAGAATATAGAGGATGAAACTGAAATAGAAAAATGGTTCAAATCGCTCTGAGCGCTATGGGACTTAACATCAGAGCTCATAAGTCACCTAGAACTTACTCGTGCGATAATTAGCTTCCGTGTTACAATGTATTAAATAGAGAAAGTTTAATTATAACCACCTGGTATACAGAGATGATTATCTAATAGTCATGAAAGATAGCAAACCAGTTGTAGGGAAGGGCGTAGAAGAAAGTTTTATAGGAGAATACACGCTTGGTATTAGGAATAAGAGTGGATAAAAATTAAGTTCTGGAATAAATTTCAACTTGTAACCAAATACTGTGTTCGAGAGTCATAGAAGGGGGAGGTGTAGTTGAGTTAGAACTGGAGACATGGGCAAATTCAAACTGTGCTATATCATGGTCAGAGAGAGATTCCGAAGACCGTTAATCGATTGTAAGGCATCCCCAGGTGCTGATATAGACACGGATGACAATTTAGTAATGATGAAGAATAGATTGAAGTTTAAGAGAATCGTCCGTAGAGTCAATGTGGAAGGAAGAGGGAATCATAAATGTTGAGGAATTTTGAGACCCGTCTGAGATTTGTTAAGGATGTGGATATGCGATGAAGAATACCATAGCACACAAATAATTTGGAGTGGATAGGGCATCTTGAAAATTGAAAATCATAGATGATAGAAAGAGAAAAATAGGAAAGTAAAGATAGGTAAAAGGAAGGTAACTGCAAAGAAACCATGGCTAACAGAAGGAATATAAATACCCTGAGGTGACAAAAGTAAAGGGATAGCGACACGCACATAACAGGTGGCGGTAGTACCGCGTACAAAAGGTATAAAATGGCACTGTATTTGGAGACCTGTCATTTGTACTCATGTGATTCATGTGATAAGATTACCGACTGATTATGGCCCCACTACGGGAGTTAACAGACTTTGAACACGGAATAGTAGATGGAACTAGGTGCATGGGGCATTCCATTTCGGAAATCATTAGAGAATTCAATGTGCCGAGAATACCAACTTTCAGAGATTACCTCGCACTCCGGATAAAGCAGTGGCCGACTGCCTTCACGAAACGACCGAGAGCAGCCGCGTTTACGTAGAGTTGAGAGTGCTAACATACAAGCAACACTACGTGAAATAACCGTAGAAATCAATGTCGGACGTAAGAAGAACCTGTCCCTTAAGACAGGATGGCGAAATTTATCATTAATGGGCTTCAGCAGAAGACGAGCACGAGTGCCTCTTTGGTAACAGCACGACATCGCCTGCAGCGCATCTTCTGGTCTCTTGACCTTATCGGTTGGACCCTACACGACTGTAAAACCGTGACCTGATCGGATGAGTCCTGATTTAGCTTGGCAAGAGCAGATAGTAGTGTTAGAGTGTGGCGCTGAGCCGGCCGGAGTAGCCGAACGGTTCTAGGCGCTACTGTCGGGAGCCGCGCGACCGCTACGATCGCAGGTTCGAATCCTGCTTCGGGCATAGATGTATGTGATATCCTTAGGTTAGTTATGTTTAAGTAGTTCTAAGTTCTAGGGGACTGATGGCCTCAGAAGTTAAGTCCCATAGTGCTCAGAGCCATTTGAACCATTTGTGGCGCAGACTTCACAATGCCGTGGACCCAAGTTATCAACAAGGCGCTGTGCAGACTGATGGTGGCTGCACAATGGTGTGGGGTGTGTTTACATGGAATGGTCCGAGTCCACTGGTCCAACGGAACCGATCATTTACTAAAAATGCCTACTTGGAGACCATTTACAGCCATTCATGGACTTTAAGTCCAAAAAACGAAACAATTTTTGTGCATAACAATGTGTCATGTTACCGGGCCACAATTGGTGGCGATTAGTTTGAAGAGCATTCTGGACCTTTCGACCAAATGGCTTGGCCTGCCAGATCGCACCGAACGTTTAGGAGATGCAGTCGAGGGATCAGTTCATGCACAAAATCCTACACCATCAACATTTACGCACTTATAGATGGCTCAGGGGTCTTCCAAAGACTTGTTGAGTCCCTTCCACGTTGTGTTGCTGCACTGCGCCGCGAAAGAGGAGGTCCGACACTATATTAGCAGCTATCTCATGAGTTTTGTTACCTTAGTGTAGAGTAGGAATTAAACATAACTGCATAGCAGCAAAACCGAAATGGCTGTTGGAAAAATGTGAAGAACATGAAAAAGAAACGATCGTTGGAGGTAATAAACTAGAATATAGATAAGTCGGTGAAATAGAGAGGATGTGTGGCCACATTACGAATGCAACAGGAATTTGAGCGTTAAAAGCAGAAGAATGACACATTTGTTAGGAAAGAGTGCACTTAATGCTTTTATTCGACGGAGGACGTGTGTGATGCTGTGAAAAAGGAAGAAAGTTAAATCGGTGAGATCGCCCACATGATTCCGAAGATAGCAAACCCGGGTAGGTGCGAAAACTATCACACTATCAGATTAACATCTCATGTATCAAAGCTACTGACAAGAGTAATATTCAGAAGAATGGAAAAGGAAATTCAAGGTCTGTTACATGTTGGTCAGCTTGGATTTAGAAAAGGAAAAGGCCCCAGAGAGGCAGTTCTAACGTTGTGACTGATCATGGAAGCAACGCTTAAGAAAAGTCAAGACACTCTTATTTGATTTGTTGACGTAGAAAAAACTTTTCACAGTATCAAATGGTGCAGGATCAGCAAAATTCAGAGAAAAGCAGGGGTACAAAAGCAGACGGATGCAATGCGGCCGAAAAACAAAGAATTAAGGAAAGAGATGTAGCCTTTTGCGGTGGCCGTGCGGTTCTAGGCGCTACAGTCTGGAACCGAGTGACCGCTACGGTCGCAGGTTCGAATCCTGCTTCGGGCATGGATGTGTGTGATGTCCTTAGGTTAGTTAGGTTTAATTAGTTCTAAGTTCTAGGCGACTGATGACGTCAGAAGTTAAGTCGCATAGTGCTCAGAGCCATTTGAACCATTTTGTTCAGTCTAAACATGTGAGATACAATCATAGAAATAAAAGAAAGGTTTGTGAGTGGGGTTAAAATCCAAAGTGGAAGGAGAGCGATGATGAGATTCGCTTATGACTTTGCTGTCCCCAAAGGAAGTGAAGAAGAATTGCAAGATGTCTTGAATGGAACCTATAGTCTAAGGAGTATGGTGTACGGATGTAGAGTAAACCGAAAGAAAGTAATGAATAGAAGCGGATATGAGAATAGCGGGAAAATTAACATCAGAATTGATGATCACAAAGTAGACGAAGTTGAAGAATCCTGCTACATATGCATAATAAGGCATGTATTTAAAGCACGAAGGCAGAAGCAAAGAAAACGTTTCTGATGAAGAGAAGTGGGTTGGTATCAAATATAAACTTTCAGGAAGATATTTCTGAGAATGTACGTTGGAGGACAGTATTGATTGATAGTAAATCAATGAGAAACTGGAACAGAAGGAAAATGAAGCGTTTGAGAAAAGGTAGTACAGAGGAATGTAAAATTCGGTGGACTGATAAGATATGGACTGAGCAGTTTATCTGCAGATTTCGGCGAAGAATGGAAATTATAGAAAACTTTGACAAGAAGGAAGGACAAGTTTATTGAGCCGTTTTAAGACAACAAGGAATAGCATCCATACTACTAATCGGAGTTGTAGGGGGGAAAAACTGTGGGGGGAATACGGAATCTATTCTGGAAATAACTGAGGACGTAGGGTGAAAGCGCCACTCTGAGATGAAGAGGTTGGAGGACAGAAATTCGTCGGGGTTGCATCAAGCCAGTGAGAACACTGATGACTCAAACGGCATCAGTAACAATAAAAACAACACGAACAACAACATACATCAGCACCAATTGCCCAGCTGCTTTTTTCAGCATTATTGAAAACAAAATATTGCCATTCGCTACCGGCACAACAACCAAGACCAGGGGTATTCGTGCTTTAATCCCACAGACGTCTGCTAACAGACGCCGGCACGAGCACTGCATGTATGGCAGTATTACTGGCGTCAATGTAAGCGTTCATTTTGTCAAGCCAATCTCTTCCAGGCGCCACCAGAGGCACCAGCACGTATATTGATGACTGCGTCGCTGCAATTGCGTTCAATATATTACAACAGCGAGTAACGTGCTCGCCAATCGCAGCGTGGATATCCATCCATCACACGTATATTTACAGCGATGTCCGACTGCTCTCAGAGGCTGTGCCCAGTCTCTCTAAGCTGACTAGCTCTGTCCAGCCGACCCCAGCCCTGAATCAAAACCGCTCCGAGAGGCCACTCGAGCAACCACCATGGAAGATGCTCAAAAGTAGTCACACCAAGCCACCAGCTGTCGACCTCAGAGCTTTAGCATCCGCCAACGTGGGTCTTCTCGGACTCCATGCTCCAGAAATTCTTCAGTGGAACTTCGACTGTCTACCATCACAACGGACTTAGGCACATTTGTATCAGACGAAGAGTCTCCCTCAGCTGTGTCAGAATCTACATTATACAATATGATCAAAAGGATCCGAACACCCCCAAAAACATACGTTTTTCATATTAGGTGCATTTTGCTGCCACCTACTGGCAGGTACTCCATGTCAATGATCTCAGTAGTCTTTACACATTGTGAGAGAGCGGAATGGGTCTCCGCGGAACTCACGGACTTCGCACTTGGTCAGGTGATTGGGTGTCGTGTCATACATCCGTACCCGAAATTTCCACACTCCTAAACATCCCTAGGTCCGTTGTTTCCGTGTTTCTGATGTGATAATGAAGTGTAAACGTGAAGGGACACGTACAGCACAAAAGCGTACAGGCCGACATCGCCTGTTGATTGACAGAGACCGTCGACAGTTCAAGAGGGTCGTAATGTGTAATAGGCAGACGTCTATCCAGACCATCACACAGGAATTCCAAACTGCATCAGGGTCCACTGCAAATACTACGACAGTTAGGCGGGAGGTGAGAAAACTTGGATTTCATGGTCGAGCGGCTGCTCATAAGTCACATACCACTCCGGTAAATGGCAAACGGCGCCTCGATTGATGTAGGGAGTGTAAACATAGGACGATTGAACAGCGGAGAAACGTTATGTGGAGTGACGAATCACGGTACACAATGTGGAGATATAACGGCAATGGCCGGCCGGTGTGGCCGAGCAGTTCTAGGCGCTTCAGTCTGGGACCGCGCGGCCGCTACGGTCGCAGGTTTGAATCCTGCGTCGGGCGTGGATGTGTGTGATGTCCTTAGGTTAGTTAGATTTAAGTTGTCGTAAGTTCTAGGGGACTGATGACCTCAGATGTTAATTCCCATAGTGCTCAGAGCTATTTGAACCAACGGCAGGGTGTGGGAATGCCCGTTGCCTGCGTGTGTAGTGCCAACAGTCAAATTCTCAGGAGTTGGTGTTTTGGTGTGGTCGTGTTTTTCATGGAGGGGGCTTGCACCTCTTGTTGATGTTTCCACTGTTCAATAGAAATTCGGGGATGGCGACTGTATCTTTCAACACGATCGAGCACTTGTTCATAATGCACGGCCTATGGTGGAGTGGTTACACGACATTAACATCCCTGTAATGGACTGGCCTGCACAGAGTCCTGATCTGAATCCTACAGAACACCTTTGGGATGTTTTGGAACTCCGACTTCATGACATGCTTCACCAACCGACATCGATAGCTCTCCTCAGAGCAGCTCTCTGCGAAGAATGGGCTCCTATTCCCCAAGAAACCTTCCAGCACCTGATTGAGGGTATGCCTGCGAGAGTGGAAGCTGTCATCAAGGCCAAGGATGGGCCGACAACATATTGAATTTCAGCGTTACCGATGGAGAGATCCACGAACTTTAGCCAGGTGTCCGTATACCTTTGATCACATAGTGTATGTAGAATATTCCTCTTATGTGTGGAATATAAAACTTTTGATAGATTTTCGACATCCATTGAAGCCTCAGTGGGAGAGCAACTTAACTCAACTGTCCTATCTAACTGCTATGTTCGGCCGAGAACGTTTTTATCAGTCATGTAACGGATTTAATTACTTGGGCAGTGGGGTCCTTATTCTGCTTCCCCTACGTGCGCTGATATAATAAATCAGTAATCTTCTTGTGGTGGCGTCACAGTAAGAGAAAATCTCCCGACGGTTGAGAAAATTTTGAATACACAAGTGAACAACAGTAAAACCACTCAGCTTTCAATAAATGCTCCAATTACTATAAAAATAATACCAATCGAAATGTCAAGAAATGTTCTGCTTCGAAAAGCAGCGTAGCTGTACGAAGGTACTTTGCTTTGGCTACCAGTTTGATGTCAGTGTAGACGCGTCTTCAGGACTATAACGGATATGCCCTGCTTCCATAAAGTAGATAGACAATTACGAAGTCCCAATTTACAGGAAGTTATTGACTGATGAGTGTTGTTACGGATAATCACAATTTCTCTAAGTTGTGGTTGCCCTCCCCAAAACCTTATTTAAATACCCAGGTGTCTTGATCTTGGGATATTCTCGATCGCCTGAACCAATAATTACTAACCGTGAGTCCAGGAAATAAAGAGAAGGATGTAATCTCGTCGAAACTTCGCAAACCATGTTCATAAAGTGCTTGACTACTCTAGTTGCCATTAAAAAATTTACTTCAGGCGGCGAAATTAAAATAGACAGTAATTTCTAAAGCAACCCCGCCATTATTATATGGATTCTAGATATCGTCCTTTTCTTCCGTTTTTAATCAAATACTCTTTTGCCAAATTGCTTTCTGCGGTTATACAGCCATATAGCGAATAAAAGTCCCGCACAATACAGACATGCTGCAGATACGTTTAATTAATTTTTAAACCCTCTGTCCAAGTTCTGTGGTTTCCTCGGTTCGTACAGAAATTTCTATCGGTTGTCCGAATTGCGCTGTGCAGAGTAAATTTGAATTTACTATTCGTTATTCTCTCTTTAGCTCTTTTCGAGGCAGCGGTTTGCCATACTCGTAACGTTCTTACGGTTTCCAAGTAATTTGCTGCTAGAGAATTATAACAGAAATTTCGAAGATATCCTGTTTCAGATGCTGCAGATGAGACGAGTACCGTTTTAAGCCGTCTGACAAAACAGAAGTCACAGTCAGAAGTTCGTATTATCGTTTCCGGTAATCTCTGATAAAATATATCGCTATGAAATAAGTGTGAGATAATCCACTTTCCTTTCTTAAAGTAGATACAATCGTAATACAAAAGCCAAACAAAAATTTAGGCATTAGGCTACAAACAAAGAAACCGTCAATTTCATTCTTGGTATCAGTGAACGTAGCTCACTGCGTTTCGCCCATATTTCAATAGAGCTTGCAGTACCAGTTATGTTTTGATGCTTAATAAGAATCCGTTGCCATCGAGAACAGTAGAAGTGAGCATAATTCCTTCGTAACATAATAACATAATTCCAGTGTCTCAGGCGTACCAGTATGTAGTTATTTCTATTAGGTGGCGTAAGGAACTGTGTTTGTTGACGTCACTGATACTATCAGTACAGTGCGTGGAAATTATACATGCAGTACAATGGATATACAGGGTGCGGAAGAACCGATTAAGCAGTTTTAAGGAGCAATAAAAAGTATATTTGGATGTATAGAGAAAAAATGTTTTTATTTTCTGTATTAGTACAATATACCATATTACATTCATTTAGTTTTGAAAACAATGCTCTCAAGATGGCGGCCGTTAGGGTCAATACATTGTTGTAGACGATCCCAGAAGTTTCGAGCAACTCTTGCGCACATATCGCGGGGTATTGTATTCACTTCGTCAATAATCCGCTCTTTCAACTCTGGTAGGGCGTGAGGGCGGCTTTTGAAAACTTTTCCCTTCAGATACCGGCCAAAGAAAGTAGTCACAAAGGCTCAAAATTAGTGACCACGCAGGCCACCCAACGTCATCCCTCAAAGAGAAGAGGCGTCCCGGAAACATTTCTCTCAAAACATGAAGTTAAATTCGAACTGTGTGGCCAGTAGCTCCATCCTTTTGGGACCACAATTCCCCAGTCCATGATATTCAACAATATCTTCCAGTCTGGGTTGCAGAAAATTTTGGAACATTGAAACTTAGCGTGTGGAATTCACTGTCACGGTCACTCCTTCCTCCTCAAAAAAGTAAGATCCTACCACGCCAAACTGAGATACGGCACACCACACTGTCACTTTAGGAGAATCTTGCGGTCTTTCATGAATAATTCGTGGGTTATTTTCAGCCCAGTAGCGAAAGTTTTGCTTATTCACGCACCGACTACTGAAGAAAGTTGCATTCGGAGGGATCTGAGCAAGCATTTGGTCACACAGATTTTGACAGTTGACTTAGTCTGCTGGGGGTAATTCTCGAGCAAGCATTGAAAGGATAGAACATCAAATCGCATTGCAGAATCCTTCTCAAACTGCGGTATGAAATCTGCAATTCTACATCATGTCGTTGAGCCAAACGTTGTTGAACTGCTGTTCTCACTCGCTGCACATTTTCTGTCGTTCTGATGGATCTGCGTCGGCCATGGGTATCTATTCTTAGTGTGCTAGCAATTTCCTCCAACTGCCGAACCCGGGACCAACTCTGTTTGCATTAGGTTCGGCATTGTTGCGTGGAATGTTGAACTGTCACCAAAAAGCTGGTTGTGTAGCGATCATAAACCTGTTGTTTTCATAATAAGCGCGATATGCAAAACCAAGATGTGCACCGGTCCAGAGAATGATGGCTACAGAAATAGGGTCAGCGACTGAACAAACGCAGACCACGTGCAACTGACTACCCCCACCACAGGCGCAGCGGTAATCGATAGAAACCGCTTAGTCGGCTCTACCGCACCCCGTATTATCAATGGTGCGAAAGGGAAGAAGGAGAAAGGTGAGAGAGTTCTTAAAAGTTTCAACTTTTTTGAATAATTCAGCTGAAAGTGGTGTGTCCCTCAAGAATCAAAATTAGGTCAGCAGTGAAGTTTAAATTCTAAGTCCTAATATTGAATGTAGATGAAGAAAATGATTTCGGTATACATTTGTGGTTAACTCTCATAGCAAATGGAAATGGCTTCTATAATTTAATACCTTTTTCACTCAGTCGTTGTATACATCAAAGGTTTTGCGCAGAGGATTTCAGTAACGTTCTCCTTTTTACAACAAAATCTTAGTTTAGTGTATGTGCTTCCTACGGCTGATGACTATTAGACCGATATTGAAACACACTCCGTCAGTCATGGGATACCTCCTAATAGCATGTCGAACCTCCTTTTTCCCAGCGCAGTGCAGCAACTCGACTTGATATGTACTAAACTGGCCGGCCAGTGTGGCCGTGTGGTTCTAGGCGCTTCAGTTTGGAACCGCGTGACCGCTACGGTCGCAGGTTCGAATCCTGCCTCGGGCATGGATGTGTGTGACGTCCTTAGGTTAGTTAGGTTTAAGTAGTTCTCAGTTCTAGGGGACTGATGACCTCAGGTGTTGAGTCCCATAGTGCTCAGAGCGATTTTTTTGTACTCAATTGGGTGCTGGAAGTCCCCTGCAGAAATACTGCCTCTACAGCCAGCAATAATTGTGAAAGTGTTAGCAGTGTAATATACTGCACAGGAACTGATGTCTCCATCAGGTCCCATAAATGTTCGATGAGATTCATGTCGAGCGATTTGTGGTGTCATATCATTCGCTCGAACTGCCCAGAACTGTGAGGTGGCGCCTTTTCATCCATAAAAATTTGGCTGCAAATGCTCTCCAGTAGCCGAATACAACCAACAATCGGTTCAATTGAACCAGAGGACCCAGTCTGTTCTATGTAACCTCAACCCACACCATTAGAGAGCCACCACCAGCTTGCACCGTGCCATGTTGACAACTTGAGCCCATGACTTAGAGGGTTCTGCGCCAATCTCGAACCTACCATCACTTCTTACCAACTGAAACCGAGACTCAAGTGACCGGACCACGGTTTTCCACTCGTCTAGGGTCCAACCGACATAATCACGGGACAAGGTGAGACGACGCAGGCGATGTCGCCCAGTTAGCAACAGCACTCGCGCCGGTCGTCCGCTGCCATACACCATTTATACCAAATTTCTCTTTATCGTCAAAAAGGATATGTTCGTCGTATGTCCCACATGTGTTCTGTGGTTCTCTCAGTACTGCTTGTCTTTTAGCACTGAACACGCAAACGCCGCTGCTCTCGATCGTTAAGTGCAGGCTATTGGGAACTGCGTTGTCCGTGGTGAGAGGTAATGCCTGAAGTTTGGTACTCTCGGCACGCTGTTGACACTGTTGATCCCTGAACATCGAATTCTCTAAAGATTACCAAAATGGAATGTCCCGTACGTCTAGCGCCAACTACCATTCCGCTTTCAATGTCTGTTAATTTCCGTCGTTAGGCCATAATCACTTTTTCTCCTAAGTACATGTAAATGACAGCTTTCCCAATGCACTACTCTTTTATATCTCGTGTACGCGATACTACTGCTATCTGTATATGTGCATATCGCTATCCTATGACTTTTGTTTCCTCTGTGTACTTAGAATAGAATGTAACACGGGAGAACACAAGCAGAAGGAATCCTTCAATTTATTGAACCAGTGTGCTGCCATTGATTTCGAATTTCTCCTTAGATTACCGCTGTCTATGATCAGGCTATTTATTCACTGTCAGTTAGGTTCTTTGTTATTCGTTATACTTTCATCTGAAATGGTTCATGGAAGAAATGTAACTATCAATACAACTATCCGTTTTTATCTTTTATTAGAGATATGCGTTCCCCTTAGTGGGTTTGGGCTTGCAGAGCTCACAATGAGTCTCTTCGGGCAAAATAAAATAAAAAAAAATTTCACACTGTAGTAGGACAGTGGCGATTTATTGTCTGACATAATGTTGCAACACTGTGGAAATATGAATCTTTTTGTTTTGAGGAGTACGGTATGGCGAATGGATTGAAGGCAGGACGGAAGTTGTGGCTTATGTCTGGGAAAACATAAATACAAAAAAATAATGTCTTTGTTTATTGCAGTTACGGTTTAGAAATTGAACGTCCAGGAATGGATTTGGATGGGAAATCAGAAAAGTGTTCCAAAGGAAAGGATGTCTCATGGGCTAGTGCTGAATAACACAGAGGCAAACGCAGGCGCTAGTCACATCTACATCTACGTGTACACCCAAACCTCTGTGAAGTACTCGGCAGTGAGTGCGTCCCATTATAATATTAATTACAGACTTTTCGATTCCAATTTACGTATGGAGCGCAGGAAGAATGACTGCTTAAATTACTTTGTACATGCTGTAATTGATCCAATATTGTCTACATTACCTACGAAAAAGTGATATGGAGGGTGTTGCGGTATATTGCTATAGTCATCATTTAAGGTCGGTACTTTAGGCTTTCTCAGGGTAGTTTACATCTGTCTTCAAGAGTCTGGCAGTTCAGTTCTTTCTACGTTTCGGTGACTCTCTTCGGAAGGTCAGACAAGCCAGTGACCATTCAGACTGCCCTTATTTGTATCTATCTCTTCTTATTCGTATCTGGTAGGTCCCACACACTTGAACAATGTTCTAAGATGGGTCTCACGAGTTAGTTGTAAACCATCTCGTTTTCAAATGGCTCGCATTTCCACAGTATTCTAGCAATAAACGGAAGTCTGGTACCTCCTTTAACCACGACTGAACACATGCGATGAATGGAGAGCATGTCCCGACAAAGTGTTATACCCAGATATTTCCTCAGCCGACTGTTTCTAACTTGCAGACATTACAGTAATAGGATACTACATGTATTTGTTTTGGAAGGTGCATAGTTTTACGCTTCTGATCATTTCAAATAGTTGCTACTCTTTGCACCACTTTACAACTTATCCAGATCTGACTCAATATTTTCACAACTTCTTTGATACTGTTGTCCATTATAGATAACTGCATCATCTGCGAAAAGTCTCAGATTACTCGTAATATTACCCTCAAGGTAATTTATAAAAAAACACGAACAGCAAGGGACTCAACACACTATCCTCGGGCACACCTGAAGTTACTTCTACATCTTCGACGACTGTCCACCATTGCTGCGTCCCTCCTACAAAAAATGTCCTCAGTCCAGTTACAAATTTCACTTGGTACTCCAGACAACCGTTCTTTTGATAATAAGCGTAGGTGTGACTCAGAATCAAACGCTATTCGTAAATCGAGAGATATTGCAATTACCAGACTTCCTTGATCCATGCCTTTTACTGTCATGTGAAGGAACAGCCAGTTGAGTTTCAAATAATCGAAATTTTCGCAGTTCGATCTTGTTGAGATGAGGAAAGTCATTCTGTTCGAGACAAAAGAGTGTGTAAGAGCTTAGAACAGTTTCTAACATTCTACAACAAATGTATAGGATATAGGTCTTCTTTCCAGATATGACAGATTGAGATAGATGTAATTACGAGTTACGAGGGACAGAAGTATTGATGCAAATCACCACATCATATTCTTAATGAACAGACAGAGATAGCCAATGCAACCTTTCTACAAAACTTCACTCACCTATTATCCAGTCTAAAACATAAATGAAAACTACTCCTTTTAACAACAACATGCAATAAATAATCCAAATAAAGTATTACATCGTAATATGGCTGCCTGCTCAATCACACATTACTGCAACTGTGAAATTGATTTAAAAATAATAGTGGTGTGCCATACTACATTAATGTAATTACTACTGTCACGTTATTCATGTATCTCATGTATATGTTGTCACCTGTTTAATGCACTATATTTACACAATACCATATAAGTAACATTCATACAATTGGCCATCACATTTTCCCAATTTATTTGTAATTAATGCTCACTGAATATGGTATTCTTTGTAATGTATATACTTGTATTGCCACCTTGATTCTTAAAAAAAATAATACTGCTACTATACTTGATTCAAAATTTCAGTGCACCGTTGATAGATGTTAATACAATTGTTACCGTCATATTACTGATTTTATCTCACCTAATGTTGCTCCTTGTATATAGCACAGCATTCACACAAGCTGGTTACTACATCTGTCAATTTCGTTTGTGATATTATATGTTGATAATGTAAGGTTCATTTTTGTGTTTCAATTTTTATTGAGTTATGTTATTCTTTAAAAACAGTCATTCTGTGAAATCAAAGCAACCTGTATATTCTGATGTCTCTGAGAGAGAACGTCTCTGACACTGTTGTGTTTGTAAATCTGCAATCTTTGTGATGACTTCACGTGTGGAGAATTCTTTTTGATGTGTGTGTGTGTGTGTGTGTGTGTGTGTGTGTGTGTGTGTGTGTGTGTGTGTGTGTGTGTGTGTGGTGCTTAGAGCAAAATGGTGATGTACAAATTACATAAGTGCTGGCTATATTTATGAATACTCGAAAAATACAATCTTGCAACTTCGCAACAAAATCGCGCAGAATTTTCGATGTAAGTACAATAACCATCTAACCTCACATATTTATTTACGCTGTATTTCATCGTTTGGAGGTTAGTTATTTTCACATAGGGCGCTTCTAACACTGTTTGCTACCGTATGGCAACAACACACCAAAAATACTTCGCCACAGTGGAATAATAAAAATCGGAATCAGACGATAATGTAAAGTGTGTAAGTAGGCTGTTTAGGTTTTTTATTGGTAACGTCACCTCTGTATGAAAATCACTGGCTGTGTTGTGTGCAGTCTGTGGCTGCTTTGCATTGTTGTAATACTCGCCATTGTAGCGTGGGGCAGCTGGATGTTAACAGCGTGTAGCGTTGCGCAGTTGGAGGTGAGCCGCCAGCAGTGGTGGATGTGGGGAGAGAGATGGCGGAGTTTTGAAATTTGTAAGACTGGATGTCATGAACTGCTATATATATTATGACTTTTGAACACTAGTAAGGTAAATACATTGTTTGTTCTCTATTAAAATCTTTCATTTGCAAACTATGCCTATCAGTAGTTACTGCCTTCCGTAGTTTGAATCTTTTATGTAGCTGACAGTAGTGGTGCTCACTGTATTGCAGTAGTTCGAGTAACGAAGGTTTTATGTGAGGCAAGTGATTTGTGAAAGATATAGGTCAATGTTAGTCAGGGCCATTCTTTTGTAGGATTATTGAAAGTCAAATTGCGTTGCACAAAAAATATTCTGTGTCAGTTTAAGCACAGTCACATATAAATTTTTCTAAGGGGACGTTTCATATGGCGACCCTGCCAGGATGTCGACCCTTAGCCAAGGATACCTCACTGGAATCTTTTGATTTTTTTTCTCGTAGTTTGTGTAATTAGTGTAGATTTTGTTTATTGCTAGCGCATAATTGTAGAGAGAATCTCCTCTGTAGTTGCAGTCTTTCATTGTTGTTGTGGCATGCATGTAGATTTGCACCAAGTATTTCGCTGCTGTGCTTGCAATTAACTAGATATTATTTTCAGTGCTATGTTAATGTGTTCTCTTATTTTTGCTCTTCAAATTGTGTTTTTCTGTGTTGTCGTGTGAAATATTGTGACAATAATGGCGTGTGAAAAACGTAATACTAGGCTTCAAAGTAAACTGAGAAACGACACTGAAGACGAAAGCAGTGTGTTAGCGCCGCAGAGTAATGAATTAACTAATGTTTAAAGTAGTAGTTTGGTAATTGTGCATAGGGAAATGGAGCAGGCTGCAAATAATGTTGTAGGCAGTGAAACAATTAGTGAACAGGGAAGCATTATCGATCGATCGGTCGGCAACAGCTCGCCTCAGGATTCCGAAATGACAGGACACAATCTTGCAAATACTGTAGATTCAGGTTTTGCGTCCTCACCGTTTTCTCAAATAAATCAAGACAAATTTTCTGCTTTTCAAAATGCGAATATTGTCGGTTCAAATACACTGCCGAATAGCACTGAGAAACATGTTTCAGACACCAGTGCATTGTTATTACAGTTAATGCCACAAATGGGACAAAGGCTACAAAAGTTAGACACAACGCTTGAACAAAATCAGAAACAAATGGGACAAAATCTTCAAAAGTTAGACACAATGGACAAAATCTTCGGAATTTAGACACCACACTTGAACAAACACGTGAAGATTTAACTACTGAGTTACATAACATTGAATCACAATGCCAAAAAGTCTGTAATGACGTAAAAACACAAATTTGTGAGCATTTTCAACCTATTTTTTCGCGGCATGAAAATGCATTACAGAATCACGAAGCAGCCATAAAAGAACTGCTAACCATTGTTCATGAAAATCATGAGACCTTGTGGGCTAAAATTGACTCAGTTGCATCTACCGCTTCGATTATGCAACTTGCAAAAACTCAGGAAAACTTAAAGGACACAGTGGATTCGATTTCAACACAAATGGACACTCTGAAACTTGATTCAGAAAAACACACTGAGGAAATGTGTTCACTATCGGAGAAAGTAGCCGAACTTTCGGATCAGTTCACTAACTGATCCAGAAAGGTAGATGATAATCTGAATGACACAAAACCGGTAGTCTTTAATGACACAGAAGAGTGCGAACAAATTAGGAAATTCAAACAAAATCAGAATCAAATTAATACGCAACACCAAAGAGAAATCCGGGAAGTACAAATCAGCTGACACAGGTAATACAAGAATTACGTATTTCAGAGGACACTCGCGCCCCAATACGGGAAGATGGACATAGAAATACGGAACAGCCACAAAATAATAACACAGGACACTTCGGAAATTATGAAAGAAATTCGCAAGTTACACCGAATTTTGAGATGGAACCGCCGAAACGACGTAACAATGACCGACATGCGACTCGCCGACACGATGATTTTGAGTATAAACTGTTTACTACTACACGTAAATTCAAAACATTTAAGAATTCTGACAACGACATTCATCCACAAGCATGGCTTCATCAATTCTCTCATTGTTTTCCTCCCAACTCGTCATTAGAGCACAGATTAGAATTTATGTGTGGCTATTTAGGGAATGAACCAGCTGTAAGAATGCGATTGGTCTTTCACGATTGTCACAGTGAAGGAGAATTTTACCATGCCTTCCTGTCAGCATACTGGTCTCAAGCTACACAAGACCGAGTAAAACATAGCATCATAATGATGAAACATTTCGAACAATCTGAATTTTCCAGTCTTGTGAAATATTTTGAAGACATGTTGCACAAGAAGCAGTACCTGTCAAACCCATACAGCCCCTCAGAACTCATCCGCATTTGCTTAATCAAATTACCTGAACATTTACGACATATTATTTTGGCAGGACGTTGCAAAGACGACACTGAAGCTTTTAAGGGTCTCTTACAACAATTAGAAATTGACGCAGACAGTCGCGGGATGCGAAAACAGGAAAACAATCACTACTGGTCACATCCGTCACAATTCCGCGATGAAAGAAATAATAATTGGACACGACAAGGCTATTCTCACAACACAAATCGTGACCAAAACAGACACCACCCGTATGACAACCACTGGCAGAGTAATAGTTACAGAGAAAGATCGCACTTCTGTAATTATGAATATGACAGAGATAACCATAGAAACAGACAATATGGAAACCAAAACAATTATTATCAAGGGAGACAGAATAACTTCAGATGTAACAGTTCAGTGCGCAGTTACAATTCCGGGAGAAATTCTCCACCACATGACCGACAAACAAGAAACAATGTAGAATGAGATTTTCACTCTGCAGCGGAGTGTGCGCTGATATGAAACTTTCTGGCAGATTAAAACTGTGTGCCCGACCGAGACTCGAACTCAGTACCTTTGCCTTTCGCGGGCAAGTGCTCTACCAACTGAGCTACCGAAGCATGACTCACGCCCGGTGCTCACAGCTTTACTTCTGCCAGTACCTCGTCTCCTACTTTCCGCGGGCAAGTGCTCTACCAACTGAGCTACCGAAGCACGACTCACGCCCGGTACTCACAGCTTTACTTCTGCCAGTACCTCGTCTCCTACTTTCCAAACCTTACAGAAGGTCTCCTGCGAACCAGGTTCTCAGGAGAGCTTCTGTAAAGTTTGGAAAGTAGGAGACGAGGTGCTGGCAGAAGTAAAGCTGTGAGTACCGTGCGTGAGTCGTGCTTCGGTAGCTCGGTTGGTAGAGCACTTGCCCGCGAAAGGCAAAGGTTCCGAGTTCGAGTCTCGGTCGGGCACACAGTTTTAATCTGCCAGGAAGTTTCAGGCAACTATATAAACTACCGACGAAACGACAGACCTGAATTCCATCAGAATTGGCGGGCTTCAAACAGAGCAGGGCACTCTCGACAAGGTGAATTTGTAGAAGTTAGGTCTCCTAATCCCAATAACGACGCGCGCCAACAAAGGAACAGACAATGACTCGCACCGCAGGCAGCCGCGTGCGCCGGCTGGCTCAGAGAAAAAATAACATAGACGCTAACCTTGAGAAAAATTCCAGTATTCCTTACCGACGTATACCGCATGATAATTCCGTTCAAGTTGAACCTCTGCGTACTAGGAAGAGTAAAGGATTGCACCACATATCACATGTAAAACCGTTTATTGAGAGAGAATCTGCTTTTTAACTTTGTGTTTGCCATAAAACTTTTCACTTCACGCTACTAGCACAATTTGTCGCACTGAGCAACTGTTAACATGCAACAATGTTTTGAAGTTAACTATCCAGCCTAGAACCTAGGGAACATTTTTAAACAGAAATTGCGAATGCATTGTTATAGTGAACAGGCTACACAGTGTTATTGTGTGTGTACATTCTTGCTTGTTAGTTGCACGATTTCGTAACGACTATAAGGCTGACATACTTAGAACATGTACCAGTACTGCTAATGAGATTTTAAGGCAACACCTCGTATCATGACTACTTCTGTGAATTGGCTAAGGCTTGTTTATAAAGGGGGAAGGGTAGGAGGGTAGCATCAGACAGGAAGTGACTGCGAGAGGCGAGCTGTTGCTTCCCATCTCGAAATGTATTAAATGTAACACTGAGCTGCTTTGAAATGTCTGCAATCATAGGCGGTAATCAAACATCCAGATAATATTAAAGTTCCAGAAGCATCTCCAGATTTATCTGTGATGATCTGTCATTTGTTTCCACACTTTGTGTTCCCACCTCTTGTGCCTATGTTTTACGTGTAACTACCGCAGAGTAGTGGCTATGCGTTACATCGAATTTATCAAAAACTAGTAAAACTGAAGACTTGAATCAAAGAATTTTGTTTTGTGTGAAATGAGATCTAAACGCCAAGCCCAATAACGTATCAAAGGCTCTGTCTGCAGCGAATGAAAATGCAGTACCAAATGAAGGCATGGAGCTTAACATTAGTTCGCTTAATCTTCAGTGTTAGATGAAATGGCGTGGGCGGAAAGTATTTGTAACAGTTTGAGTGAAAATAAACGACAATTTATAGGAAAAGATACTGAGGGAGCAACGAGGAAAAAGTTGACAAATGGATAGAATAAATACATAAGGTCTAATAATAAAAGTATTCCTGTAAAAGCTCGTACAGCGCAGGAGACAGTCTCATCAGCTTACTAACCCACGTCTTCCTCGGACAGAATGTTTATTCTTCTTCGTCTAATTAAATTACGCTGATTGTGACAAAAAAAGAACTCATTATCTATAAAGCACTGGGTTTACTTCTTGCTTTCAGAATCGGTGTATATGCAAGTATAAATGCGAAAACTCAGCTATGAACATAAAGTCGATCTTTTTGAAGATTTTTATACCTTGGAAAATTTTGAAAACAAGGACGTTACTTGATGAGGTTGATGGAAGTATCACAAGTCATGTTAACAGAGGAAGTTAGAATGACTTTAAAAAAAGAGCAGGATAAAAGCACCCGCGTATTACGTTGATCGAGAAGGACAAGGTGACTCAGTGCAAGTTGCAAAAGGAACGTTTGCTGAAATATTTTCGTTAACTTATGGAAAATTCAGCTACAAACTAAAATGTCTTAAGGAGGCAAGGGGTAATATAACGCTACACCGAAAATTCTGTTTCCTATGAGAGCGAAGTCACCATAGCAAGG
The DNA here is from genome assembly GCF_021461385.2 of Schistocerca piceifrons. Classification (NCBI taxonomy): domain Eukaryota; kingdom Metazoa; phylum Arthropoda; class Insecta; order Orthoptera; family Acrididae; genus Schistocerca; species Schistocerca piceifrons. The sequence continues at coordinate 244,926,058 of NC_060144.1, forward strand.
CGCAACACTCATTCCGGACGTTAATGCACATCGAATTCCGATACCTTCAAGGACATCAACGATGATTCACAAGTGACATACCATCATTCTTTTGATACTTTGAAGATGCATTTCCCTAAACTCTCTTTTCGCCATCACAGTTCAGATACGCGTGGCACGTGAGATCAGCCACATGTTAAAAAGGAACTGATAGTTCGTCTAGAATTAGATCGGCGCAAGGCTGAAAAAACTACGAAAATGATGGAACAGGACCAGACTGAACCCTATAAATCAAGTTGTGTTACCTATAGAGCATTCATCAATTTGCAAGAAATGCTGCCGCGCGGGATTAGACGAGCGGTCTGTGGCGCTGCAGTCCTGCACTGTGTGGCTGGTCCCGGCCGAGGTTCGAGTCCTCCCTCGGGCATGGGTGTGTGTGTTTGTCCTTAGGATAATTTAGATTAAGTAGTGTGTAAGCTTAGGGACTAATGACCTCGACAGTTAAGTCAGATAAGATTTCACACACATTTGAACATTTTGTGCAAGAAATGCTGTTCGTACCAACTTTCACACTTAGATGTTTTCCGCCAGACAATTTGCATTTTACAACTTAGGTAACCTGGAGTGGCAACGGCTGTGAAGAAAACAAACAAACAAACAAAACAAAACAAAACGAGTCATTCTTCTTTTCTGGAAGCAGCATGTAATAATCACTGTTTTTGAAGAACCAGACCGTTGGTTCTTTGTATCAGTTCACTCCTTCTTAAGTCATCACAGGGATTTCACCCGACCAAGAAAAGGAAGAGAGTTATGAAATGAATTGTTCCAGAAGCCATAAGGGACACGTTACAGGACTCGAAGACAAGTAAAACCATTATCCTTAACGTGAAAGCATCTGACTTCTTAGACTTTAAGAACGCAGTAGATTGTAATATAAACACAGCAAAACTAAGCATTTACAAAGTACAGCAGCTACGGTTGGATAAACAAGCCTCACATGGTTAAGATTGAGGGAATATTAAATGAGATTAAGGCCTAAGAAAACATACATAGTTTGAGAAAAGGTGGACGAGTCGGGACATCAGGAACATGCAGCTACCTGTCCCGAATGTTACAAGCCACACAGAAAAGAAGAAAGACTTGACAGAAACAATGCAGCACCTAAGAAGTAATGACCATATGCAGTTTCACAAGTGCGTTAGAGAATGAACTTTCAGTTTTTGAGTCCGTGCAAAGTCCGAGACATTGCACCACCGACGGGTACCGAGGACATGTTTAGTTAGTAGCATCTTTGGAAAGAATGCACAACAAGTTTCTGCCAATCGAGTGAGTGTCAAAAAATGGACGAAAAAGAATTTCGTGTGGTGATTAAACATTACTTCATGAAAGGCAAAACGCCCCAGGAGACTAAAGAAAAGCTTTTTAAACGTTACGGTGAATCTGCACCTTCATTTAGAACAGTTTATAAGTGGTTTCGAAATTCTCGGAATGGCCATATGGGAACAAGTGATGCTGAACGTTCTGGACGCCCTGTGGAGGTTACGATTCCAGAAATCACTGATAAAATCCATGATATGGTGATGGATGACAGACGAGTTAAGGTGCGTGAGATTGCTAGTGCTGTGGGCATCTCGAATGAACGGGTACATTGTATTTTGAAAAAACATTTGGACACGATAAAGCTATCCGCAAGATGTGTTCCGCAATTGCTCACGCTTGACCATAAACGGAATCGTGTGAAGTGTTGCAAGGTTGGTGTGCAGCTGCCCAGGAAGATTCCACAGGGCTTTAAGCGTCGTTTCGTCACTGTGGATGGAATATGGATATATTACTACACTCCTGAGACCAAAAAACAAACTAAACAATGAGTTACCAAGGGAGAATCTGCGCAAAAAAAAAGGCGAAGACCATTCCTCCCCCCAGAAAGGTTATGGCGACTGTCTTTTGGGATTCGCAAGGGATAATCCTCATCCACTATCAGGAAATGTGTAAAACTATTATAGGTGCATATTATTCATCGTTATTGGACCATCTGAAAACCGAGCTCCAAGAGAAACGCCGGCGATTGGAACGCAAAAAAGTCTTATTCCATCATGACAATGCACCAGCACATACCTCAGCAGTTTTGGTCGCAAAATTAATGGAAATAGGATTCCAACTCGTTTCACATCCCTCCTGTTCTCCAGACGTGGCTCCCTCGGACTACTATTTGTTCCCCAATTTGAAGAAATGGCTGACGAGAAAAAGATTTTATTCAAACGAGGAGGTGATTGCAGCAACTAATAACTATTTTGCAGACTTGGACAATTCCTATTATTCGGAAGGGATCAACAAATTAGAACAGCGTTGGACAGAGTGTATAATTCTAAAAGGAGACAATGTCGAAAGATAAAAAAGGTTCACCCCAAACACGCAAGTTGTTTTTATTTTTGCTCGGGCTTTTCAAAAGCCCCCCGCACATGTGTTTAAAGCAGACATAAGTTTTGATAAGAACACTCAAATGAATAATGACCCTTGGTCTCAACGACAAATAGCTCGTTCTACTTATAAGAGCACTTTCGTAAGGAGCATAGTATTCGAAGAAAAGGCAAAATTGGTCAAAACTGGTTAAAAGCATATCATTAAGCTAGGACTGTTAATACTTGATTTATGTAAACCCCAAAAATGTACATAAATTATTTAATCATTGCCAGTATGTCAGATAAGACAACTGTAATGTAATTATTTAAGATTACACACAGCACTAAAGCACAAATACGTAAGATGTTTCTAGTTATTCTTGCATTGGGACATGTTCCTTTCCTCATATCTTCCGTCTGCTGTACGAGAAATTACAACCAATCACGACGTATGTAATAACGATTTTGTCAAAAGTCTAAAGGTAACGTAGTTATGTCAATTTATCCCCATTTCATACGACTGTTTTATCAGTCAATAAACAGATTTTTGCGCTCGCCACCATATAGCTATATTAAATTGATGGCTTCAGTAACGCCAATAAAACTGCATCCGGTACTTCCAGTGTATTAATTTATGTCTGTGGGATGCGCTGATAATATCAGAGATTAGTTCTTATTATGAGGATAAAAGAATAATGGAGATGGTGCTACAGACTTACGCTGTATGGTGTTTTTAAGGTTGGCTGGGCTGGGGATGCTGCCATCTTAAATAACCTAAAATATTACCACACTACTGTTTACGATTGATTGTTGTTCTTTACTGTATTTATGTCGTGTGCACATTAAAGCTATTTTAAATACTAAAAATTACAGTGCTTACATTAATAACATGGTTGGGAACGCAATTTCTACAGTTTTTCTATTCTTGAGTATGGATTTGCTCTAGTAATACCACACATTTGGCTTTGTATAATTCGGTGGTGAACTTACTTGTTTGGGCTGTATAAGATGGCGGAGTCGGCTTCAAGTTTGTGACGCAATAACAACTCTCTTCTTTTTTTACCTCCTTGCTTCTTAGTTCTGATTCATTAGCCAAAAGCTACAAGCTATCCGGCAAGTAGAATTAACCGCCATTTTCTGAAACCACAATTTAACGAAATGTTACAGCAGAATGTTAAGTATCAGCCACGATCAGGATGTACTGAGTGCATGTGCGAAGCTAATAACTGCAGTACTCAAAAACAATTAAAGAACAAGGAATGATATTTTCTTTTTCGTCATTAAACAATAACTGCTAACACACTGGAAATTTACGTTCGCAGAGCTAACTGCCGGGTTGTGACAGAAGGTTAGAGGTAAAGTAATTTTTTTCATATCTCGTGTGTGCTGTCCAAAAAAGACAAAAATTTAATTGTTACGAATCTTTGACTGTTGGACTTTATAAAAATCCTTTTACCGAGATATATAAAAAAACTCTACATCATTGTGTTTCAGTACCAAACATATCGCACACAGTTTTATTTGTTCGTAGTTCGAACAACGCACGCCTGGTGGTATATCAAATTTCTTTCCAATCTTCTGGCAGAGGATCAAAGCTCATCTCATCGCATGCAGGACTAAGCTGTATTTGTTTTCTAGATTTCACTGTATTACTTTAATAGTTCTTAGCCCTCTTTTTGTGCTTTGTCATCAACCAACGTCTGTCGCGTAGGGGAGCTTCTTGAGACATCGTTCGTACTGCGTTGTTTCTATTTTTTGTAGACGTTCTCTCTTCAAGCAGTCGTTCGAAATAAAAAATATTTCCTAGATGTTTCTGCGCGAAAGCATCATAATTTGTTGCAGGTATTGTTATTCATTTTACTGTACGTGAATTTGATCGGTAGATCGGTGTCATTAGGTGTTGCAGCCTGAGTACGAATATTTTCAGTTTTGACGTCATCCGTAAAGAGAACATGCAGTGCGTAGCAAAATCATGCTAGACATCACATTACTCGATCCAACATTCTTCGAATCCATTAACTGCTTTGCCACACCAGGTGTTGAACAGATGCTATATACGTGATTAAGTTAACAGCTTGACCCATTTATTTTGCCTAGTCGACTACATTAAAAGACATGTATTTTTTGAGCGAGAGTAATAAGAGTAGGACACTAGTGAATAGTGGCTTGTAAAATGCATACTACTTGAGGTGGGCGCGTATAGCAACATGTAATCAAACATCAACCCCGGCACACAATTTTAATCTGTCAGGTAGTTTCTTATGAACGCACACTCCGCTGCAAAGTGAAAAATTCATTCTGGAAATATATACCTGTTATTCCGCTAAAATGCTCTGAACATCGCAACACGAGAAGTAAATGACGCTCCTGTTACCTAACACAAGTGAAACGGCGGCAGCTGCTTCATTGTGCGAGAATTTTGTGTGTCACATTGTGAAGCGTTAGAAATGTCTCTATGACGGTTCTAACTATGAGAGTAATGCCTCCTCAGGGGCTTTTCTGGTTTCTTTGATATTTGCGGATGAAATAGCTACCGACGGATGCCACGCTTTAAATTACTATATTCGCGATGTCACAGCGGACGAATTTGCGCCAAAACAAACTACATGTCAAGCTACGATATGAATCTGTGACTTTGGTATTCGTGTTTCAACCATCCTACGAGAGACACCAAGCAAGGTGGACTGCCATTCAAACCAAATTTAACTGCAGTAGCATTATATGTAGTTAATCACCACAGAAGACGAAGTTGGCTACGTCGGTTGTGGATTGATCTATTTATTATGAATCGTTGAAGTGAAGGAAGGAATCTATTGATACACAGCAAACATAGAGAGTATATGGAGCAATTTTCCGAATTTTAACGTACGTCTATAACATCTTTCCTTTTACTGTGGTCGATTGTGTCTGTATTGAGGAGCAACTTGGAGTAGCGTTGTGTCTTCAACACAGTGTCATAAGCTGATTTGTAGAGACAAGAATTTCTACGCATCAGATTTTGTGAGTTAAGGTATAGCCGCAGACATGGTTGCAGACCCCATAATGGACAAAATGTCCAAAGTTATCAAATTTTATTAGTTCACTGTCCACACAATCAAGTGGGGCGATATTTATTTATTTGTTTATTCAGATATTTAACCTCATCGGATTAGGGCCATCACGCCCTGTCTTACATCGGACCAGGATTTCAGATATATGGCATCTATCACATCATAACTACCTAAGAGATAACAATTGTAATATGACAACTAGCCAACTTTAATACGACAAATAGTATTAAAGTTATTTGAGTGTGTGAAGTGTCGGTCTGAATAAATTATACCGACTGTGAAGTAACAAAGTTGATGCTTGCATCTGGTCCTTCTTATACTACAGCAGCTGCACACACTAATACTAATAATGATAATGATTTTAGGTCTACAAAATAGATGTTATCTTCAGTAGCGAGTACTGGGTAAAAGAAGTTTAAGGAAACAACATCGGTTAAGTATATTGGGGAACAGGAACATCAAATTGGAAAGAGGAATGTAGAAGGGTAACGAGTGCACACAGGGACAGTGCTAATCTCACTGTTGCATTAGTAGATATGTCATTATCAATCTTTCAGAGCTGGAAATGTTATTTAGTTCTCTGATGCACCGCGGTAGGCTGTTCAAGAGTCGTGCTCCTGCTACTGAGAAAGGCTTAGAGTAGGTGGCTGAACGATGGAGAGGGGCAGAATTCATTCTGCTCTGACGTGAACCGGTGTTTCTGCCGTGTTGTTCATAAAAGAGCGTTAACATCGGGGAGAGATATGAGAGACAGTGTTCACTGATAAGACAGTAGCGAAGACTGGTCTGCCCGTAACCAGGATAGCTTTGCATATGGTGTTGAAATGTGAGCAAAGATTCGAACATCGCGGATGTAACAAACATAGGCATTCGTAACCAGTTCCAAGAGGGTTAGAGATTTTTATATTTTTGTTTGATGGGGAGTGATGCTGATGTCTTCGTTCATTTTACATTTACGTACTCAGTCCAGTTTTGACTTTCTTCTATTATGACTGATACACTCTCTGCTAAATGCGAGATGCTGATACGCAACTCATTTGAGGTTAAAGTTGACAAGGACTGCCGATATTTCGGGATAATGAGCCTAGAGTGACCAACCAATACTGCTTGGATGGATGGAACTTTAACCCTACATCCTGCGCCCATTGCTATGGTGCACAAAGGTCGGTACTGAGAATCTCAACAGCTGTCTTGATGTTTATAGGTTTTACACTTATATACAACTGGGGGTCATTAGGGTGTATGTGTATTTGCAATAGGACAATTTTTGTTGACACCTCCTTTGCGTACAACGAAATCCCTGGCGGATGCATGATGGGTGATGCATGATACTGCCTGCCTCCATTGAGACTTTATGGTGCCGGACATGACGGACTGCTGGAGAGACATCAGCTGTGAGGGATACCATTGCACTAGACTTGGCGAGAAAGTTATGCTCTCGAGTTTGGCAAGTAAAGTGTCATAATCGACGGTGTCAAAAGCATTACAGAAGTCTAAGAACCATAATAGTTCCAGAATGAGATTTTCACTCTTCAGCGGAGTGTGCGCTGATATGAAATTTCCTGGCAGATTAAAACTGTGTGCCGGACAGAGACTCGAACTCGGGACCTTTGCCTTTCGCGGGCGAGTACTCTAACAACTGAGCTACCCAGGCACTACTTACGCCCCGTCCTCACAGCTTTACTTCTGCCAGTACATCGTCTCGGTCCGCCACACAGTTTTAATCTGCCAGGAAGTTTCACCATAATAGTTGTCTATTGTGCATCCACGACACGCTCGAAGTAATGTATTACCTTTTTTAAGGTAGATATTGTGGTTTAATATTTACAGAAAGCTGATTGGTATGCGTCCAGTAGGTTGTTTGTAGTTGGATAGTTTTTTAGTTGGTCGTGGACTGTACGCACTAAAGCCATGCACAGTGCAGGAACAATACAAACGGGTCGGTAATCAGAGGATGCTGTGCGTTACGCCTAGATCATTAACCGTCATAGCTTTATCAAGCTGCACACTACTATCACTGTATTTGGACGCTACCTTCTTATTTTTCCTGCAGTTTTTGTGCATTTAAAGTATGCTGTCACTCATCACACCAAATAGAGGTTCTGTCTATGTCATGTCGTATCCTTATACAGTCATTCATCGAAAATACCTGCCGTATACTTAAGCATCAGCAGTAGCAGGTTCCTGATCAACCAGTACATATATAGAAACTGAGAGTATTCCTACTACTCTTCCCCGGGCACCTCTGACGGTAATCTTTCTCTAACGAACACTCAGTTACTTAAGAAGTCTTTGAGTCACTCACATATCTGGAAATTTAGTATGCTCGGACTTTCATTATAGGTCTACATTGGGTCACTGTGTCAAAAGCTTTTCGAATGTCTAGGAATGTAGAGTTTGCCCGTTCCCGTAGAAAACGGTTCGAACATAATGTTGAGCAGTAAAGGGATACCACTTGGAAGGGTAATTGGAGACGTAAAATGAAGAAAATGGTAAGTGTGTAAAATGAGTTTTAAGTGTACTAAGTAACTGTTAAACATAATGTCAGTGATAACGTATTTTTTATGAAAGTCAAGCAGAGTACGCATCTAGTTTCCAAAGAAATGTACCAATATAAAATTGTAATAGTGTGTTATTTCACTTAGTTTGGTAGTTGAATGAATGGCTCCAGTTTCTACAGCCCAATACTCAGCAAAGCATAGCAAAAATCACAAACCAAATAAAAAAAACGTTTTTTTGTCCATACGATAAACGTTAATTGTGTAAAGCTTTTGTAAACCTGTTTTTGATTGTCATTTGTCAGGCACTGTATGACTTCAGTCAACTATTTCTTGTTTTCTTCAGAGATGTGGCTGAAATCTGGTTTCGTAGGATGGAGCGGATCAGGTTTTGGTTGTGGAAAGGGTCCACGATCAGGTACTGTTAGTTGCACAAAACACACAAACTTTGTTTTCCTAAAAACACTTAATCACACATGCCCTTAAAAGGATTCAAAAACAATACGGCTTAAAGTCCGAAACACAAGTTATTAAAATTGCTTTTAGGAATAACTGCAGCTGAAGGCCTTACTTAAAAACAAAATTTACGTAAATACTCGGCTGAAGGCCACACATTAGACATAGAAGAACTGAGACTTAAGGCCTGGATAATAAGAATTTCGGATAAAGAAGAAATTTTAAAAAAGTTTTAAACAAGTGAATTTTCGAATTTTAATTTAAGACAGATGAAGGCCTTACTTAACAACATTTGACATAAAAGCTCGGCTGAAGGCCACATATTGAACATGGAACAACACAAGGTTTAAGGGCGGGACTAAAAGGATTTGCAATACAGCAAAATCCCCCTTTTTTCCAAAATGAGTTTTAAAGAAATTAATCTTGAAACCTTAATTTAAGTCGGCTGGAGGCCTTATTTTAAAATTAAAATAAATTAAATTAATAGGTGGCTGAAGGACTCGCACAGTACATTAGACAAAAATCACCATATAAAAACAACAGAACAATGGTGCTCAGAAGTGTTCCAAGGGTCGGCATGAGGAAGTAACTCTAACGTAAGAATAGGCAGTCAAGAATAATATTAAGTAATCAGATGGCTACCCGACCCAAGAACGGCTGAAAGACCGACCAACAACCTAATCAATTCCCTTCCGCCGACCAAAGGCCTGGCAATGGAAAATATGAGCCGAGGACGAAGATACCAGCAGCACTAGGTCTTCAAAATTGGCGTCTACATACAGTCAAGGCACAATAAACACTCAAAAATATAAATAAACACAAAAGGCTGTCCAAGTACACGCCATAACGGACAACATCCACAGGGCGAGGAAACACACACTCGCTGCTCTGTCCCAACTAAACGACGGCCTACTTCAGTACGGAGACAGCATTCATAACTGCTTAGTGGATATCACAAACACTACACACAGTTCCGCGTAAACACTTGCACGACGAACTCCGACAATCCTAAAACCAATCATTGTGGAACAAGAAGGACGATTCACAAGTCGACACACGCAGAGTTTCGATAAGCGGTCGGCGGCCAAATGCACGTCGTCTGATCAGATCATCGACCGAATGACCGACCAAGGTCGTCCCCACTCAAGTTACGTGTATAGGCAACGGTCGGGGGAGTCTTGGCTGTCCGGAGCTCACTGCGGCTCCATCCCGACTCCCCTGTTGTCCATTCGAAACTCGGAGACACGGCAACCCGGGCACACTGGCTCAGTCCCAGCCACGCAGAGGAAAATCTTGCCCATTGGCAACCCGACATCTTTGTCCAAGGAAGGACCCGGCCCAGGTCCGGCAAGATGACCAACTGACGAGGCCCAGAAACGGTCAAAAGACCAAATACACGTCGCCCAGTGAGATGACCGTTCGACCGACAACCAACCAACGGTCGTTCCCACTCCAATCTCCTTCCATCGGACAGTTCATGTGTGTCGCCAGCGGTCGGCGAATACTGTCTGTCCAGACCTCACTGGCGCTCAGTCACGACTGAACTGCCGACACACGACGACCCGCAAATACTAGCGGTCGCTCCAGAGATTGTACGACAGTGCACTTATCGATAAGCGCTGCTGCTGCCACTGACTGGCAAGCAAACCAGCAACATAGTAACGCCATTAAATGGAATAAGAAAAGAGGCGACAGTACCATAAGGACAAGATGACAAGCAATAAACAGCATGAACATGAGCCGCGCACGGCTCAGTGGCTTGTAACATTCAGGACAGGCAGTTGAACATTCTTTATGTCCTGTACTTGCACACCTTTTGTTATCAAACTGTGGATATATTCCCAGGCCTTAATCACATTTTAATTTCACCTGGTCTTAACCACATGAGGTTATTGTTTGTCCCTGCGTAGCTGCTGTACTTCGTAAATGTTTATTTTTACTGTGTTCATGCTATAATATCCTAATTTCTTGAAATCTAAGACTTCAGATGTATTCACATTCTCATTACTGAGGATGGATGGCTTTAATTTTATTGATTCATACATCGTTACTTCATGACATCTGGACTAATACAGATGCTATCTTTTCTTAGTAAGGTCTAAATTCTTGTCATACCTTAAGGAGTAACCTCATATAAGGAACTTGTTGGTTATTTCTTCAAATACATCGGTTATAACTAGGTCTTTCAGAGAAAAAGAATGACTCTGCTTTTGTTTTCGTTACAGTAATTGTCACTTCAGATCATCAGCTTTTTAAAGGTCTGTTATTTTGGATTTTAAACAAGTATGAAACAATTTCATGTTCACAACACCCTATCAGACTTTCGTGCCACAGGGTCATGCATGCATCATTGTAATCAGCAATATGCATGCTGCAGTGGTAGCTGCAAACTGACTGATGTAAATCATTTAGCTATGTGTCAAAGCTGGAATGAACAGAACTTTTTGCACGTCAGTAGCTAGATTTAATTCCCGTCTTACTTCAGTACAGTCATAGCTTCTTCTGCATTGGGCTCATGTAATTCCGGACGGGCTGTCAGTTCGTTTTCCTCAGATGGGTTAATGAGAATCTGTGCATGTAAGTGATAACAAATGCCACAAGTGTCTGAAGGCGAGGACGTGAAGAGAGAGGTTGCGTAAATGCTTATTAGAAGTATCGTAACCTGTATGTCGCTTGAGAATCACTGTTAATCTTGGAGGTTGTTAACATTCGCTCTGTAGGTCTACAAATAGATCTTTTCTTGTGTAGCGAGTACTGAGGAAACGAAATTTAAAGAGGCTACATCGGCTAAGAATATTGAGGAATATGTTACAGCAGGCTGGAATGAGGGATGTAGAATATTTGCTAGTGTGTACAGGAACAATAGTCATCTTATTATAGCTCTAGTAGGTATATCATTACCTGTCTGTAGAAACTAGAAATGTTTAGTTCTCTGCCACAATGCGGGAGGTTGTTCTAGAATCGTGTTTCTGCTACTGAGGAGATAGAGAACGATGGACAGAAAGGATTTTGCTCTGACGGGAACGGGTGTTTCTGCAGTGTTCTTCATACGAGAGTGTTAAGGTTGAGGAGAGATGTGAGGGACTGTGTTCGTTGATTAGACAGTATCGAAGACAGAGGCTTGTCTGCAAGCAGCCAGGATAGCTTTGCATATGATGGTGAAATGCGAGGACAGATTCGAACATCAAATGTATAACGAACACAGGCATTCATAACCAGCTCCAGGCGCCGTGAGCTTTACTGAAAAATGCCTTGCAGGATCAATTGCTGCAAACAATAATTGGAAGTATAAGGATTTTTATAAATTTCTTTTTCAGGTCGAGAGAGAGGAGCTTTTCATATTTTGTAGGGCGTGGACTGATGTTGATTCTTTCTTACACTTTACAGTCACGTACTCAGTCCAATTTTGACTTTCATCTATTATTAGTGATACACTCTCTGCTAAAGGTGGAAAGTTCATATACATCTCATTTAATGTTAAAAATTGTAAAGACTGCCGATATTTCGCGCTGATATGACTATAGTGACCAACCAGTACCGCTTGTGTTTAGGATGGATGGAGCTTTAACCCTATATTTTGCGTCCACTGCGATAGTGCACACAGGTCGATATTGAGAATCTCGACAGCTGTCTTAAGGTAGGTTTTACACTTATGTATAACTGGAGGTCATCAAGATACATGTGTTATTTACAATAGGACAAGACTGATGGTACTTCATTTAAGTACAATAAAAAGAGTGTAAGACCTAATACCGAACCCTGGGGAGTGCCTGATAATACCTGCCTCCATTGTAAATTTATGTGGTCGGCCATGATGCATTGCTGTCGAGGCATCAACTATGAGCGAAACCATAGCCCTCTGTAAGTTTGGCAAGTAAAATGTCATAATCAACCGTATCAAAGGCTTTGCTGAAGTCGAAGAAGAACGTGGTACTTGGCTCTTGTGCATCAGTGGCAAGCTTCAGGTCACCAGTTACCTTTATTAAGGCAAATTTTGCGTTGCGGTGTTTATGGAAGCTTGTTTAGTATTTATCTAGTAGGTTTTTTGTAGGTAGTTAGTTTGTTAGCAGGTCGTGGACAGTGCTCGAAGAATGCAAATCGGTCACTGAATAGAGGACGCTGTGGCAGCGTCCTTTTTAGGTAATGGCTTATCTATGTCTACATCTACATCATACTCCGAAAGCCACATAATGGTATGCGGCGGAGCGTACTTTTGGTATCACTATCTGATCCCCCCAACCCTGTTCCACTCGCGAATTGTGCGTGGGAAGAATGATTGTCTGTAAGCCTCTGTGTTGGCTTTCTCGAATTCTCTTTTCGTGATCTACACGCGAGATATATGTGGGGGGAAGTAATATGTTCTCAGACTCCTCCAGAAAAGTCCTCTCCCAAAATTTCAATAGTAAATCTATCCGTGATGCACAACGCCTCTCTTGTAACGCTTCCAGAGTAATTTGATTACTATCTCCGTAACGCTCAGTCGCCAGCTAAACGATCCCGTGACGAAACGTGCTGCTCTTCATTGGATCTCCTCTATCAGTCCTATCTGATTGGGATCCCAGATAGATGAACAATTGTCAAGAATCGGGTGAAGAGGTGCCTTATAATATACTTCTTTCGTGGATGAGTCACATTTCCAGTTTCTGTTTGCAGGCCTCCGGGAAACATTTGTGATTAAGGAGCGGTTGAAGGTATGTGTAATAGCGTGCAGTTGTGGGGGAATAATATGCTTTGTCATTTAGACTGGCATGACATTGTGTCCAATAGATGCTGATCTGATATGCATGATGGCTTTTTTGACGGTGCTGCAAGTTGCATGCCTTCTGTAGAATTTTTCCTGGTTACAATCATTTATCCCTTTGAAATAACCGATGAACATCTGTTTGTAAGTAATGCGAAGCATCGGTTCAGTTTATCGAGTGGAACAATGGGATCAACTGCAAATTTTGCTTTGCTTATGCCAAGATCAATCAGTTTTTCCGTAGGACAAATGGATTATTTCTGTTTGCGGCTAATGTTTGAGCATTGCCGATTTTTGCACTTCTCACAGCTTGAGTAACTCTGTTCCGCTTAGGCTCGTAAGAAATACGATTTTCAGGTGTGGGTCGCTTTTTGTATGCCCCTTGTCTAATGTCTCTGAGATTCAAGAGTTCCATTAGTTCTTTAGTTAACTGAGGTGCAGAATTTCCTTTTCCTCTTCCGGTCTTTAAGGGAATTTATTGGTCATGCACGGAATGAGTTTGTTTGTAAGCTCATGAAGTTTCTCATTAACGTTCGAGGAAGGAATAGGAGACGTCCACGAAGTTATACTTTTGCCCCTTAGTTCCTAGTTCTGATAAATTAATGCGTTTTAAGTCTCGGTATGTAGTCAGTTGCGGTTTCTTTCTGGGACATTCTCGCAAAAACGTCATCAAAATTATGTCATGGCTGGACATGCCACTCTGTTCGGACATATCGCTGGATATAGCTGAGAGAGTGACTAATGTTCGTGTGATAGACAGGAAATAGATGAAGTAGCGACACGTTTGGAAAAGAAAAGAAAAGTATCATCCTTTTAAATGTTATACTGGACGGACTATTCCATAGAAAATTTATATTAGTGTCACCAGCTATAATTACATGCTCGTACCGTATATCGATTCGATACTTGAAAGAGCAGTTTTGAAACAGGCAAAGCCTTATAGTTTAGGAGCTTTGTAAATGTCACATATCAGGTGCTTCCGCTTAAGTGATTTGATCTCTAAGAACATGTACTGCAGTTGATTATCTTCATTATTTGCGTAGCACTCTTCTCCACTCCAACAGACCATGAAGCCCCAAAGGCACTGACTGGCCGCCGTTTCATCCTCAGTTCAAAGGCATCATCACTAGATGCGGATATGGAGGAAAATGTGGTCAGCACACAGCTCTCCCGGCCGAATATCAGTTTCAGTGACCGGAGCCGCTCCTTCTCAATCAAGTAGCTTCCCAGTTAGCCTCACAAGGGCTGACTGCACCCCGCTTGCCAACAGCGCTCGGCAGACCGGATGGTCACCCATCCAAGCGCTAGCGCAGCCTGACATCTCTTAACTTCGCTGATCTGATGGGAACCGAGGTTACCACTGCGGAAAGGCCTTTGGCATTTGCGTAGCACAATATTATTTAAATCAGAGCGCATGTACGCCCAAACTCCACCCCCTCGTCGGTTACAACTTCCATGTCTTGGAAAGATGTAGCCGTCTTGTTTTACGGAACTTGTGGAATACTTGGTTTGAGCCAGGTCTCTGACTGAAGTATTACCTGCATTTCTGTGTCTTATATATGACAGAACTCGTAGAGATGAGCTCGCAGAGCTCAGTTGCGTGCGCAGTGTGGAGTTTAGTGTACGCTTAGTTTCAGACAGGTTTCAGACATTAGCCAACACGGACTAAACATACTGTAGGCCTTGTGGCTGCTGTGCGTCTGGCGTTGAATACAGCCTAATGTGGCAGGGGTGCGAACGACAACTGCAGCGGAAAAAAAATAGACCCTAGTCAATTCCACAGCGACTGTCGCGTTTTGAAACTCCAGCCCAGTTGATAGCTTCCGTTTACATCATTTACATTTATTTACGGCGCGGCAAAAAAATTTCGCTCCATCGGAGAGTTTCACCTACGTACAATTAGTGATTAGTCATCTTACCAAGCTCGTTTACTTTCTTCAACTTCCCCTGCATTCACAGTAGCAAAATTTTAACCTCACTCCACCCTCTATTTGTATTAGGAAACGAAGGAGGGTTAACGACTTTTAATATTTCTTAGCTTCTTTCATCTTGAAAGAAAAGTTAATGCTGCTAGTTGCATAGTTTTCGAAGAAAAACAAGACATATCTAGAACAGCTGAAGCGACAATTTTGTCCCACTGAACTTAGTGGTACCGACTGCTATTCACTGTTGGCAGCATTTAGTGCGTCTGCTGCTGCAATGCAGATCTCAGACTAAGCGCGGCGTCTTTGGCGAATAAAATTTCATGTGAATAGAACACACTTGACCTCTGAATTTGTGCAGCCTTACATATTGCTTCGGTCTCAAGGGTGAGGGACTGATGACTCTGTAGTAGGGTCCCTTTATAACCTAAACCCACTAATTTCACGGATAAGGAGATGCTGGCTTTGATAAACAATAGTGAAGAAGTTGAATCCTAAGAAACAGATGTAGACGTATTTCTACTGATTCTGATTACCGTTTAGCACGAAGTGCCACAGGAAGCTGCGATAATCCTGAGGACAGCGATGAAGATACTCATGAATTTCCATGTACACATAATAGTGAAAAAGGTACTAAATAATACGTTTTTGACACTGTATATTTTTTTCCAAGCTTCATTGCAGATTTTTGCAATCCATGAATAATGCTCATTTCACTTATCTATGTGCCATCTCACCCTCAGAGCGACCAGGTCTTCACGGAAATGGAAAAAATAGTAAAGGTGATTGTCCCACAACGGTTAGTGCTTCAGACGGTTACCGATTATCAAGATAACAACGATGAAGAGAGTATGGTTACAGCTAAATGATGCAAAACTGCACCATACAGATGCTAAAAGGCGACGTCATTCACGTAAAGAAGCTTTCACAGTAAAATGATTATTGGTTCAGATACTAAAGCTACTGACGGGAGAAAACAGTAAGTAGTTCTTACTAAGATTGGAATTCCTTGAAGGAGCGGAAAAACAAGACATCCTACCGGAGAAAAAAATTAAAATGGCTGTGAGCACTATGGAACTTAACTTCTGAGATCATCAGTCCCGTAGAACTTAAAACTACTTAAACCTAACTAACCTAAGGACATCACAAACATCCATGCCCGAGGCAGGATTCGAACCTGCGACCGTAGCGGTCACGCGTTTCCAGACTGCAGCACCTAGAACCGCTCGGCCACACCTGCCGGAGAATTCTGATCCTTTTCTGTGTAGGAAAAGGCGTGTCATGAGTGTTTCTGCATCATTTGTTCGGCACTTTATTGTCAAATCTATTCTCAAACGTATTCAAAAATGCTCTGAGACACAGGCCTGTAATGCGTTGGAAGGTCAAGAATGACAATAATTACCATTGGAAGAGCTGGGTGCATTTCTTGCTGCTCTGTATGTTGGGAGTGCCACTCAATCCAGTGAAGAGGTTCTTCTTTGGTTAGGAAAAGGACGAAATATTACGTTCTGCGATGTCCCAGTAATCGCTTCAGGAAAATCATGCTATTCGTCACCATTGTTTTATGATCGATACGGACGGAACGACTACGAAACGAAAGTTTGATCTCATGACACATACATGTGAGACACACATAACTGTCCGAGTGTTCATGGTCCTCTTATCAGTGTCAATAAGGAGCAGTTCCCGTCAAAATGTAGTTGTCAGCTCTCTCATTCCATGGTTTGAGAACCTAATATGAATGGGCAGAGTACGGGGTGGCTATCGATCATGATTCTCAGAATATGCTGGATGTTTTCCCTCATCTTCGTAAAGATGAAACTCGTCCTTGTAATGAACGTTTCTAAATTGATTTTACTTAATGTTGAACCAAAACAAAATAACCGAACGATAGAATGACTACCTGTTACAGAAAAACTCATTCCCTAAAACCAAAAAGGCGACGAACAACATATAAACGCATCGAATAGAGAAGGGAGATTTTTGTACAAACTGCGGTGTTGGGGTCTTCGAGAAATCGGGCGTTCTTGTGTTATTGTAGCTCACATAGAGGACTTGGACAGCATATTAATGCATATGACTTTTCTCTTCGTTGTACTCTAAGGTGACACAACCCATGGGGTAGCGATATGCACATGTACAGACGGTATCGCGTACGCAAAATATAAAAAGGGAGTGCCTTAACGGAGCTGTCATTTGTACTCCTTTGACAGAAATTAACGGATTTCAAATACGGAATGGTTGTTCGAACTACACGCATGGGACATTCCATTTCTATAGGAATTAAATATTCCGAGATGCATAGTGTCACGAGTGTGACGAGAGTACCAAATTTGAGGCATTTCCTCTCACCATGGACAACGGAGCGGCTGAATGCTTTCACTTAATGACCGAGAGCAGCGGCACTTCTGCAGATCGGTCAGTACTAACAGACAAACAACAATGTGTGATATAACCAAGGAAATCAATGTGGGACGTACGATGAACGTATACATTAAGACAGGCGGTGAAATTTGGCTTTAGTGGGCTATGGGAGCAGACGTCCGACGCGTGTGCCTTAACAGTTCGATATCGGCTGCAGCTCCTCTTCTGGGATCGTGACCATATTGATAGAACCCTAAACAACTGCCAGCCGGAGTGGTCGTGCGGTTCTAGGCACTACAGTCTGGCACCACGAGACCGCTACGGTCGCAGGTTCGAATCCTGCCTCGGAAATGGATATGTGTGATGTACTTTGGTTAGTTAGGTTTAAGTAGTTCTAAGTTCTAGGGGACTGATGACCTCAGAAGTTGAGTCCCATAGTGCTCAGAGCCATTCGAACCGTTTTAATCCTAAACAACTAGAAAACAGTGGCCTGTTGGTAAGAGGTGATGGTAGGGTTCTAGTGTGGGGCAGCCCCACTGGGCTATGGACCCAAGCTGTCAACACGGCACCGTGCTAGTTGGTGGCGGCTATTTAATGGTGTGGGTTGTTTTTACGTGGAATGGACTGGTTTCTCTAACCCAACTGAACCGATAATTGACTGTAAATGGTAATATTCGGCTACTTGGAGACCATGTACAGCCGTTATTGGACTTCATGTTCAGAAAAAAGTAGTCGTGTCACCTGGCCGCAGTTGTTCGCGATTGGTTTGAAGAAGACTGGACAATTCGAGCGAATCACATTTCTACCCAGACCGCCCGACATGAGTGCCATTGTAATACCACCCCTTTATTACGGAAATAATTGTGTCAGATACTGCGCTTGTACAAGAACCAAAGACATTGTTCCTTGCATAAGAAGAGCGACCATTATATTTGCATTCTCTCTGATTTTTTATAATCATTGTTGCTGAATGTAATGTTAATGACTCGTCTTTTTTCTTGCTCTGGTGAAGACGCAGGAAAGTTATAACTGTGAATATGACGTATTTGAACTCGATAAAGTTAAAGTTGTTTCAAGGAAGAAATGTTCTCCCCCGGTAGCTGAGTGGTGAACGCGATTGAATGTCAATCCTAAGGGTCCGGGTTCCATTCCTGGCTGAGTCGGAGATTTTCTCCGCTCAGGGACTCAGTGTCGTGTTGTCCTCATCATCATTATTTCATCCCCATCGACGCGCAAGACGCCGAACTGGCGTCAAATCGGAAGACATGCACCCGGCGAACGGTCTACCCGACGGGAGGCCCTAGTCACCTGGCATTCAGATTTTTTAAGGAAGAAATAAACGAAAGCTCATCTCCGATAAGTAATAAGATGAGACTGCAACTTAAATTAGCTCTTTATAGACATTTTAATTAGTATAGAAAGTTTCAGCTACACTACACCGACTTGGAGTTGGAGAGGCGCTGGAAAGATTTGCGAGCGAAACTGAAAATAATCGAGGCGACTTTCAACGGTCTCAGGAGCACGCAACAAGAAATCTGCCACAGTTCTGTATCAACTTATTACCACACGACAAAGCACACTCATTTTTAGTTTCAGTAGACATTTCAAAACACCATTTGAAAAGATGCTAATCTTGTCTATAAAACTATAAAATACAATAAAAATAAAAATGTACCATCATTTATAGGACATAACCGAGAAGTCTATTCGAGCACAGCATCATGTACCACAACACTTCCGCAGTTATGTACGGCTAAAGAGACGGCATGGCTCAATATTTCTGCAGTGGACTTCCAACAACTTTTTGGGTCGATAGCATGGGTAGTTGCTGAACTACAAAAAAAGGTCAGACACAATCTTAGGAGGTATCTTATGATTTTCATCATCTCAGTGTACAATGTGATTCCATGAAAGATTTAGGTGCACCTAGTTCTTATGTTTGCCAGGCTGAAGTGCGTCGCGTAGTGATAGGGAGTATCAGAGGAGGGAAAAGTGTTTCTAATTTGCGGTGTTGCCATGGCAGTCACTCACGCATTGCTGGCGCTGGTGGCAGCGGCGGTGGCGGGGACGGCAGCGTTAGTTGGGGGCTACGCCACGTCAGGAGTGGCGCAATTAGGGCGTCGAGCTGCGCCCTACACGGTGCTGCGACGCGCTGTGGCTGCGCTGCGCCGCTGCAGAGCAGGCAGCTTTCGGCGGCCACTCGCAGCTAATGGCACGGCCGGAGCCACTGTAGCTGCCTGCGTCAGCGGGGCTGGCTTCTGCGAACAGCCACTATCCCAGCTCTCTCTGCAGCTGTGTGCATTTGTGTGTGTGTGTGTGTGTGTGTGTGTGTGTGTGTGTGTGTGTGAGAGAGAGAGAGAGAGAGAGAGAGAGAGTGCGACACAGCGGGGCAGAGCGCTACTGGGTGATACGGGCAGATATTGCGCTCTTTAGTGAAAGCGAGAGCGATTACTATTCTCACGAATTAAACAGGCACCCAACAATGTAGATCGAACATACAGTGCTCAGTGTAGTTCAACGTCGTTCAGAATAGCTGCGAAAGAAAAGGCTAAACACAAGAAGCATTGGTACAATATAAACGAAAATTGGTAGGCATGTTTCTACATACAAAAGGTGATGTCTATCCATATTTCGCGGCATTAGAATTATACTAGCGCTAGTAACGCCAGTATGAGGATGATATTAAGATTTTCTTGAAGGACACACTATAACGGTCATGATTTGTAGTTACCATTGAGATTGAACATGGCGATGCTACTCAAAACTGCCTTTAAGACGACAAAGACGTCATTATCAACATCTAATTTTCAACGAGGTTGCGTAATAGGGTTACGAGAAGCTGGATGGCCGGATGTTCTTTTGAGATATTTCAGAGAGACTTGGCAGTAATGTAATCATACGTGACTGCTGGCATACGGAAATACAAGAAGAACGGGCTCCAGACAGTTACGTAGCACCTGTTCGGCATATGGCTCTGGCGCATAGTATTGTATATGCATCAGCAATGTGAGCAGCAGTTGGAACCACAGTGACACAATGAACTGTTACATATCGATTATTTTGAGGACAGTTCTGCGCCTGACACACTGTAGTGTCGGTCCTACGAACCCCTACCACCATTTTAGACCGAAGTGATGTCAAGCGAGAACTCATTGGTGGACACGCTGGACGTCTGTTGAATTTTCTGATGAAAGATAGATATAGTTCTCCTCCCCCCCCCCCCCCCCCCCCCCATCAACCATGGACTGGGGAGGCTTGCATGCCTCAGCGATACAGATGGCCGTACCGTAGGTGCAACCAAAACGGATGGGTATCTATTGAGAGGCCAGACAAACGTGTGGTTCCTGAAGAGGGCAGCAACCTTTTCAGTAGTTTCAGGGGCAACTGTCTGGATGATTAGCTGATCTGGCCTTGTGACACTAACCAGACCGGCCTTGTTGTGCTGGTACTGCGAATGGCTGAAAGCAAGGGGAAACTACAGCCGTAATTTTTCCCAAGGGCATGCAGCTTTACTGTATGGTTAAATGATGATGACATCCTCTTGGGTAAAATATTCCGGAGGTAAAATAGTCCCCATTCGGATCTCCGGGTCGGGACTACTCAAGTGGACGTCGTTATCAGGAGAAAGAAAACTGGCGCTCTGCGGATCGGAGCGTGAAATGTCAGATCCCTTAATCGGGCAGGTAGATTAGAAAATTTAAAAAGGGAAATGAATAAGTTAAAGTTAGATACAGTGGGAATTAGTGACGTTCGGTGGCAGGGGGAACAAGACTTTTGGTCAGGTGAATACAGGGTTATAAATACAAAATCAAATATGGGTAATGCAGGAGTACGTTTAATAATGAATAAAAAATAGGAGTGCATGTAAGCTACTACAAACAGCATAATGAACGCATTGTTGTGGCCAAGATAGACTCGAAACCCACGCCAACTACAGTGGTACAAGTTTATATGCCAACTAACTCTGCAGATGATGAAGAAATTGATGAAATGTATGATGAGATAAAATAAATTATTCAGATAGTGAAGGGAGACGAAAATTTAATAGTCATGGGTGACTGCAATTCGAGAATAGGAAAAGGGAGAGAAAGAAACATAGTAGGTAAATATGGACTGGGGTAAAGAAATAAAAGAGGAAGCCATCTAGTAGAATTTTGCACAGAGCGTAACTTAATCATAGCTAACACTTGGTTCAAGAATCATAAAGAAAAGGTTCTACACATGGAAGAATCCTGGAAATACTAGAAGGTGTCTGATAGATTATATAATGGTAAGACAGAGATTTAGGAACCAGGTATTAAATTGTAAGACATTTCCAGGGGCAGATGTGGACTCTGACCACAATCTATTGCTCATGAACTGTTGATTAAAACTGAAGAAACTGCAAAAAGGTAAGAATTTAATGATGTGGGACCTGGACAAACTGATTAAACCAGAGGTTGTACAGAGTCTGCAAATCGTTCCTACCTTCTGGCATTGCTACTTTGTCATAGACAACGGCCAAAAGGAGCATCCAACGTACTCTACTAGACCATATATATATATATATATATATATATATATATATATATATATATATATATATATAAAGTTTACAGCACGAAGAAGTCATCAGAAGAAAACAAAAATACAGAAATATGACACCAAGAAGATTAAAGAATCTAAAGTAAAAGAAGAATGGGAGAAAGAAAAGGCAAACACATGGGAAGAATTTCATTCTAAAATCACGCAAATAGCTAAGGAAACTATTCCCTTGAAAAAGATATTCAAACACCCTGGTGGGATTCAGACTGTGAAAATGCATTGGAAAGGAGAAAAAAGGCATTTCAAGAATATAACAGTAAAAAATCACAAGAAAGTCTACATTTATTTAACGAGGTTAGAAAACAGGTTTCAAAATCTATTAGGCAAGCAAAAAGGAAGTACACAAAGGCACAACTGGATGCCATAGAAGAAAATTTCCAAAACTACTCGTATAATACAAGAGACTTCTACAGAACTTTCGCAGATAAAATACGAGGATATATCTCTCAAAATTTATGTTTCAGAAAACCAGATGGTAAATTAGCCCTAACAAACCAGGAAAACTGTCAAGTATTGGCTCAATATTTTTCTAACCTACTAAATTGCCCAGAACCTAGTTTAAGGTTTCCCAAAGAAATCAGTGCCAACGCTCAACCGGATTCATTACCAGCAACACAGGAAGAAATCAAATGTCACATTAAAAACTTAAAAAATAATAGAACATCTGGCGAAGATGGCATTGTTGCAGAGCTATTAAAAAACCTAGGACGAAAGACGTTGCAAGAGCTCACAAAAATAATAACAAAAATACGGGAAACAGAAAAATTACCAGAGGATTGGAAATGTGCCCTTATTCACCCGTTACATAAAAAAGGAGACAGAACAAATGCCAATAACTACAGGGGAATCTCACTTTTACAAGTCACCTACAAAATTCTCTCAACATGCCTGCTGAAAAGAACACAAGAGCAGCTGGAACGCCAAATTGGTGATTATCAAGCAGGCTTCCGCCCCGGTCGCTCATGCATAGAACAAATATTTAATTTAAAGACAATATTAAAACACAAAGCAATTAGAAATGCCCCCATAATTTGTACATTTGTAGATTTTAAGAAAGCCTATGACTCAATTGACCGGCAATCTTTGTTTAACATTTTAGAGGAACTTGAACTTGACTCCAAAACACTAAGGCTTATCAAAGAATCACTGACAGACACTGTATCTAAAGTTAAATTCAGGGGAGAAATCTCTGAACCTTTTCTCATAAAAACTGGAGTACGTCAAGGTGACGGGCTATCTCCACTTCTGTTTAATATAGTCCTGGATAAAGTCATTAAGGAATGGGAAAAAGAATTAAAAAATCAATCCTACTGGAAGCCAATCCATCTTGGTAGAACCAAAGACAACGTGGAGATATCTTGTTTAGCATTCGCGGACGACTTGGCCATACTTGCAGATGATGAAGAAATCGCCACCAAACAAATAGAGATCCTTAAGGAATGCGCGGATAAAGTAGGTTTACAAATTTCGTTTCAAAAGACAGAATTTTTCTGTACGAAATTCCATATACACAGTTTGAACACAAAATATGGAAAAATAAATAGAGTAAAACATTTTAAATACCTAGGTGAAATTTTGGAGCCAACCGGAGGAGAGAAAGTTGCACAGAAGATCAGACAACAGAAAATGAAGAGAGCATATGGTATGACACATGAAATATACAATAAAAAATGCATCTCCTCGAACACAAAAATCAGACACTACTGCGCAGTAATTGAGCCAGCAGCACTATATGCTAGTGAAACGCTCACACTCCACACAAAATGTGATTTAGAAAAAATACTAAAGGAAGAACGCAAAATTATGAAAAAGATTTTAGGTCCAAAATTAACAGAAGAAGGATACCGGATACAATCAAGAAGAACCACAGAAACTATATCAAACCTGGCAGCAGACATAAGAAGGCGAAGATTAAAATTTTATGGACATGTCACTAGACTTCCCCCCCACACGACTCACCAACAGAATTCTCACTTACATAGAAAAAGTCAAATCAACAACACCATGGATTAGCCAAGTAAAATTAGATTTACAAGAAGCAAATATTGAACTTAAAGATGTCAAAGATAGAAAAACTTTTAGAAATAAGGTGGAAAAGTGGATTGTATTGTCGGAGAAGGAAGCACTAAAGAGACCAGGAACAAAATGGACAGAAGAAAGAAAAAGAAAACATGGAGAACGAATGAAAGAAGTATGGAAGAAACGACGTCAGAAAGCTTTGCGTGATCCTTCTGGGTCCATTCGCGATAAGTAAGTAAGTATATATATATATCGTAAACAGTAATAGTATAACACTTCCTTGGGATACTCCGGAAATTACCATTACATCTGTCTATTTTTTTCTGTTAAGAGCGACGTGTTGAGTTCTATCTGGAAGGAAGTTTTTAATCCAGTTGCAAATCTTCTCCGATACTCGTTAAGCTCGTGTTTTTTCACTAAACTGCAGTGCGGGACAGTGTCAAAAACTTTCCTGAAGTCAAGGAACACAGCATAAATCCGAGCGCCGTTGTCTACGACGCTGTAGGTCTCACTTAAGAACACAGTGAGCTGAGTTCCACAGGATCCATTTTCATTTTTCACAGGAGATTTTCATTCTCCAAAAAATTCATAATACTTGAACACAATAGATGTTTTATAATTCTACAGTTGTATTGGGACAACCTATGTTCTGCCCCAAAGTACACTTATCCAAAATTGCGGCGATTACATCATCCAAGATGGCGCCGATAGCGTCATCTGCTGACGTCATCCAAGGTGGCGAATTTTGGCGAGAAGTTTGAATTTCGGCAGGAAGATAGATCAATTTCGCTACCTCCACTCACCTAACCCCCCTTCCCACCCCACCCCCAGAAAATGGAGAGAAGTTCAAATTCCATCAGGATAATGATTCACACCATGATTACCATTACAAACCTAAGAAAACTGTGGGAAGATAAGTTACTTGGACTATCTGCACTAACGTAAGTCCCCTGACTACCACCTCTTCATAGGAACTGGCGCGAAGTTTGATTTTTGGTGGTAAGGAAAAGTCACTTTGGCTACCTCTACTAGCTTAAGAAAATAGCAGAAAAGGAAGGCCAGTTGAGTTACCTCCACTAACCTAAGTCATCCAACCACTAAGTCTTCCTAAGGATTGGCAGGGAGAGGACTCCTTTGTGCTTGACACAAGTCTTTATTATTTTGCATGCATCAGTTTATTTAAACAATTAGATGCAATATCACCATTTAGTGAGGTCGCTAATTGGTCCACACTCCAACTGACCTAGTACACAGTAGCACTGGCAGAGGGTGCTCTCATCCATGACTTAATCCAAGATTGCCATCATGATGTCAGCTGATGATTTAAGTACCATTATCCAAGATGGCGGGTAACAGTGTGTTTGCCCCGAGGTCTGGGTCTAGTATACAGCACCACCACCAGAGAAAACTGTCATCCATTCTGTGACGTAAACTAGGAAGACAGTCTAGGGTGGAGGAAATGGTGGGAATAGGACTATGCCTGTGCTGGAGATCAGTCATTATTTTGCAGGCAGTTTCTCCACAATGAGAGCTAGAGTCCAAGTGACCTAGTACACAATACTGCCACCAGGGAGTCCTGTCATTCCTCCTCTGATGTAATCCAAGATTGTGGTCTGGATGGAGAAAATGGCACCAAAATGTCTCAGCCTTCGCTGGGTTGCTGGAGAGAGTAAGGAATGAGTGTACCTTATTTATTTTCGAAAAATTTATTTGGGGATGGAGTATTTTCATGAAACTGATACAGAACACATCCTCTGGCGTTCTTGGGCTCATACCATACAGCCCAAAGACCTGTTAACTATTCCTAAGTAACGCTCTGCAGACACACAAACAACTTCTAAATTACTGAAATAATTTCAGTACAGACACGCAAACTCCTCCTAAATAAAGCAGTACACAGATGTGCAGAAACGAAATCAACTCGTAAACTTGCGAAGTAGCATATAGCACATCCTACAGGCCTGCTCGCAAAATAGTGCAACAGACATGCGCAAGCACTGTCTGCCAGCCCCTGCCCACTAGACCACACAGAAGTCTAGTGGTAGCCGCTGCAAAGTGACACACAGGTGCCTGTTCAGGTCCTACTAACAAGAGGCAGCGACATCCCTTTCACACTTGGTACCTAAGAAGTTCCTCTCGAAATATGTGTTAACCTATTCACCATTGCTGATGCTCCCGGACGAGAGTGAAGACTTATTTGCAGAGCACACCGACACAGCCGTGAAACACCGCCGAACGCAAACCTGCGTGAGCCACCGCTCTCACGCCATTGCTACCTGCAGTGAGCACCTGAAAGTCACTTCTCTTTTCAGGTAGCTATGCTAGATTTACAAGCAGTTGTATAACACAGACCGAGAGGTTATGCCATGATCGCACAGACTGAACCGACATTAAAAAAATCAATAGAATTACAAAAAATGATGGGGAGTAGGTATAAATTGACCAAATAAACACCAAAATGTTGGGAAATTGAGGAAGTACTTGTGTATCTTCTGGTTCACGCAGAACAATTTGTACGTAGGACAAGTATGCAGTAGCAATAGGAATTCAATAAAATGTCGACATGGAAACGAAGCGAATCAGGGAAGCAGTCATTTCTTTTTCTGTTTAGGTAGCATTACACTGTATGCCTATTGAGGTACCAGTGATACACGTGAGTTGACTACTCTATTTGACGCTTTTCTGGAAGACAGAGAACCATCCACCTCTAAACTTACTAGCATCTGTGTTAAAGGATAACAGAGTGTGGACAGGGTGATCGATTGAGATGGAGCTGTAATGAGGTACGATTTAATGGTAGACTGATGATGCATTCTAGACAAGGAGAGGTTGCTACAGGTAAATTTTTCCACTGTTCTGCCAGGATGCATCAGTTACGTGACATAGCCTGCGTTCGACTCATGAACAGCCACATATTCTGTATGTGATTTAAAGCACTGTCTAATTGCGATCATTAATGGTAATCCTGTCAGTAATCAGAGGACTTCCATCTCATGCGTGATGAAACGTATCACTTTCCTCTAAACAAACTTTGATTTATGCGATGTACTCCATCCCCCTGTCGCATCTTTGGTGTGAAATCGAGACCTTAGCTTCATAACTAACTTAGCGATAGGTGCTTGTGAAGCACTGCAATCCCCATGTATACATTTTCCTGACAGATGTGGTGCTTATAGAGTTCGTGGCGGAATAACTTGTATTTTTCACATGCCGGATGCTGCTGGTATACGTTTACCTGTTTCCTTGTAAGAGGTATCCCCCATTACTAATGTTCATTTCATATAGGCCTGATACAGGCGTCGTATAATTTCTGAATCGTGATCGGATGTGAACAGTGGACACTACAAATCGCCGGAAAGTAATATTGTGCTCATATCATGCAGATCAAATGTTTTACAGAAGTAGTTTTTTCGTTTTATGGTTCAATATCATAGTTAATGTGCAGAAACTAGGAAGAAGTATGTATGTAATATGCTTGAAATATATTTCTTACGTTGCAATATTAACAGCACTACATTCCATATGACTGATAGGTCGTAAAACGCAAGGGATCTAAGATCATAGACCAAGTGCAGAACGTTGTAGCCTTAGGAGTGCAGGTTTTTATGTTCTCTCTAACCGATACCTTCCAGGTCCCTATCCTAGACTCTGGAACAATACTATAAAATTGATACCTTTGTTGATTTACATAAAAATGCGTCAAACTCCATTCGTCTCGATCTCCATCTCGCATAAAAATCATCCGTTTCTTGTTATTCTTAACCATATGTTATTACATGACAACGCTTTGAAATCTGTAACTATACGTCGATAAGGAGTGCTAACCTCTCTAAAAATCTTGTGCACAAGGATGGGTGAGGACTCGGCAGGCTCCATTCATTCATGAGACGTGGAACGTAGCAGTCTTCTTCTGGTCGGTTGCAGATTAAATCGGTAACGTTGCTACAGGGTGCGTTGGTCAATGACAGTATGAGGAGGGTCTTTCACTCTCTAATTTACTCTAAGACAGCGAGAGTGCACTGTGACTCCCATACGCAGAGAGGTAGATTGTAAATTAAGCACTAAGCTCGAGGTATTAGAGTGCTGTCTGATATACTTTGATGGTGTATGTGTTTGATAATTAACAATGAATTGACGTACTACGCAGTCATCTATCCACATTCGCAATTATACAAAGTGCAGAAGCTATGATACTGAAATTGGGAAAATGCTGTCACATCATTGGTTGGTGTTGAAATTACTGTAAAATTGCTAAAATTGTTCACACTATGAACTGTGATGCTTATTATTAGAGTACATCGATGGTGTCTTTTCCATCCCATCTATGCACTGGCGTGCCGTTGGCTACCACGTTATGCTTGACTGATATGGCTTGTTTGAGTTGGAGAAAGAGTTTTGGTGGATGGACAGTATCTTCTGGGGTGGATAGCACCGAAAATGTAATCGCATACATGTTTGCCATATGATGAGTCAGTCGAAACGGAACATAGAGTCATCAACTATTCGGTGACTGTGATAGGTGAGTTTAAATGTAGAGCTTGTGAATCACTTTCGGGCAGTTGTTTGGAAACCATCCACAACAACGCAAAACTCCAACAATTTGCTTATGTTGTAGCTCTTATTTAAAATCATCCAATATCCAGTGTGTGTGTGTGTGTGGGGGGGGGGGGGGGGGGGCGTGTGTTATGGCAGTCTCAGTAATAACATGATTTACATGGTGCAACGTCTAGTTTTCTGCAAAAGTCCGTGGATCAGAATGTGTTAATGTCAGTTTAGAACCTGACACAGGACTGGAAGTCATGGCAGTAAAACAAAATGTATGGCGCTGTGCTACAGCAGAAACAAAGAATCTTTCAAACAACGAGACAGGGCTACAGTTAATGTGTATTGCGATTTACAGTATAGTCCATGGGATACGGTCACCCTCCTAAAGCACAGGTGATGAGACCTCAAACTGGCTCTGCAGTGCATCGAAAGCTGTATATTTAATAGGATCGTCCCGCATCAGCAGCAGCAGCAGTTTGACAGGCAAAGTCGATGATGGACAGGGTGTCGCAATAGGAATGCTATTCTGGGAAGCATCGCAACAACTCTCTCTTTGCGCCGGGCCCATACTGCAGCTATACATCACCTCGCCAGCACCGGCGCCTAGGTGAGTTCTGTATCAGATGAAGTTAGTGGTGCTTTTATAGTTCATAATATTTCTCTGTTGGATGGTACAGAATAACGATGGTAGTATGTTGGGCTGGTAAATTTGAATGGACGTGGATCTGCTTTGGGCTGTAATATCTGTATCTAGTTTCGAGACGCACCACAATGCGCACATTTCCACCGAATTTTCAAACCACATTCCTATTGCCCTAACTCAGGTCGTTCTGTTTCTACATTGGTTGCAGAAGGTGGTGGATATGGCTTTTGCAGACTTAAATTGGAATGGTCACATGCGCAAAGCTGCAGAAATGAGAGCAGTTCCAGGATGCATAGAGACTGACTAAAAGCACATTGGAATTTCATTGTAGCAGATAGGTTCAAGAAAGGTGACTCGTTTAGAGATATGAAAGTGCCATAAATACGAGTCACTAGTGACAGAGATCATTAGAGGACTTCTCCATAGGACCCAATGCATGCATGTGATTGAATGGAAAGACTTGATTCCAAATCATAGACAACATTTGTGGCAGATAGCATAACACTTGAGTTCTGAAAAGCTAGCAAACATTTCTTACGACCTCAATCAGCACACCATTTACTACTGTTTGTGATCCTTCTCAACCAGTCATTGCCTATAACTCCGTGGATATAGCACAGAACCTCTGACATGGTATCTAGACATAATACGTTACAGATAAGGTAGAAATATCTAGCAGTGTGAGAAAGTTGCAGATAGCGTTTTTATGCAATCTTACTTAGCTGAATCACTTTAAAAATTCAGCGATTTTATCATGAGGTTGCATCATGGGTTATGTGTAACCTAACTGTAGGTTTGATAATATCTGCTCCTACTATCACCGTCTGGGTATTTGTCCAGAAAACGACGTGATTCGTAGTTAGTGCCATACCTCGATTTATAAAGCCAATATAGCTTTTAACATTGATACTTGTGTGCACCTGTAGAACCAAGACTGCTTGTGACAGCAAGATACAACAGTTGTTGTGATCAGGTTTTTTTAACATCTGGTGGATTACGCCTCTCTTTCTAAGACAGAGTGGTAACACTCATAAGAAAAACTTATGAGACATGTGCACACATTGCTGATTTTGCCTCAGTATTATTTTTTATCGTGTGGAAACATTTATTAGCCAAGTATTATACTAATAGCAGTAGGGAACGTAAGATAGGTTCACCTTCAGCAGCAGGCTTATAAAGTATGTGTTTGCATTCCAACATGTGCAAAGGAGGTGACTGTGGAATATTGTTATAGCAGAGGGAAGAGTATGTCAAGTCATAAGACTGGTTCAGATATTTCTATTTCCAGAGCCGCAGCTGTCAGCAGTGTGTATTTCCGATACTTCACTCACTGTCGAATGTCGTTCAACTGAGACCATGATTGCAACCTTTAGTTGTAAGTATCGTGATCAAATATATATGTGACTGGTTTTATAGGGTGATTATGTCTATGTGTGATTAACGTTTCCCGTTAACGGTAGGATCCGTATGAATGGAGAGGCCTGTTGGATCGCAGGAATGAAGCTGAATTAACTTTGTCGTCTCCTAGACGGCAGAATAGCCAACTAATACTTAGTATGTGTTGGATAGCTTTCCTGATCGCGTATAAATTTGAGAAGATTCAATATGGATTTGTGTTTGCGCTGGGTCAGTATTCCCACCTATGTAAATTATTAATTTCATTGCTGTTGC
Source organism: Schistocerca piceifrons (assembly GCF_021461385.2). Taxonomy (NCBI): domain Eukaryota; kingdom Metazoa; phylum Arthropoda; class Insecta; order Orthoptera; family Acrididae; genus Schistocerca; species Schistocerca piceifrons. Next base: position 244,956,929 of record NC_060144.1, read on the forward strand.
ACATTTGGCGCCTTTACTTAGTTGAGAATTATAGGGATGATTTGAAATCTGTTACATGGCCAACATGGGTAGTAGCGAGTAGAAATATGATTTTCCTCTACTTGTTTTGAGTTTTTTTCATGTGAAGGTCCTCGCACACAGATTAAGTTTCTAGTTACTCTGTGGTCTAGAGCACGCTCCACTTCGCTACAGTTTGGGGTTTGTAGAGAAATAATTTCCAGTCTATATCTTCGGAATTATGTTACGTCAGCAGTCGGTAGCAGGCTGCCATGTGCTTGATATCGAGAAGCACCACGGAAATCTTATAATATTATTGCAGCCCATGCGAAAATTCATCCGTTCATGTAATCATGGAGTCCTGAAATGGGTGTAGAAAAGCAAACAAGCAATCAGGTTCAGAGCAGAAACAGTAATGCGTTTGTGCCAAGGGGAAGCAAGCCTGAATTTGTAGAACAGTTCTGAGAGTGACCTCAGTCTGCTGATTGTGTTCTGGTCATGCATAGGGGGTGGATGCCCATCCGACCTTGCAGTATATATCTAATGCTGCTGGGGATATATATGGCGCTGTCTGTCTTTGCGGTATACATACGAGTGAAGTAAAAGGGATGATTTTGTATGGCGCAAGAAACGAATTTTATGTTTACTACATCGAGATGGTAGGCAGTGATATATTGCTGGGTTGGAGATCGGTTTCATGCTCTATCATTCGAGCTCCTGTTCTCGGTAGGAGAGCAGTGTGATTGAGAAGGAGTCTTTCCTTCTTTGATGATATGGAGGGTAGTTTGTAAGATTTAATTGTCAGTGCAATATGGCGATCTGTGTAAAATAGGTTTTTGCCTCTGAAAGTCCCATCTGCAGAAAGAAAGAAAAGACAGACTGTGCTTCCACACAGATGGCAAGAGTAATTCAGAGGGTAAGTTCGATAACAGCCAATCATAATGCTTGATTCATTCACAAGACATTCTTTTGTGATGGGATTTAGGAGTCTCTACATAACGGTAGGAACATTTTTGTGTGTTGAAAGCAGGAAGGGTAACACATTATGGTTGGGGTGCCACGTTAGGACCATGAGGAAGAGTGCATTCGATGTTATTCTGCGCTATTTTCGTAAACAGGTTCTGTTAGGGCAAGAATTTCCGTGCATACAAGCTGAGACATCAAGAAAGTGAGTGTTAACTATCTCCAGGACACTATACACTTTCTGAAAGGACGACTTGGTTCTAATTGTACATAGCCATGTGGCGCTGGGCAGTCAAGCACGGTTTGAAGACGAAATTTCTTAGACTGTGTGTTCGGGGCACAGCATTGTGTGGTAATGAAACATGGACAGTGGAAAAACTAGAAAATCGAAGCATTTGAGATGTGGTGTTACAGTCGAATACCAAAAACTACGTGGATTGATAAGGTGAGGAACGATGAGGTTTTACACAGAATCAGAGAGGAAAGGAATGTGTGGGAAACACCGACAGGGAGAAGGACTGGATGATGAGGTTGGCACAGGGAAGGAATTCGTGGCGGGCTACATCAAACGTGTCAGAAGAGTGATGACCCATAAAAAAGGGAAAACTCCTTTCTTAGTCGCCAGCTGTAAATTTTCCTTATCGAAGTGTGGAGATTGGGTGATGTGCACATCCTTCTGAGGTTGACTGTCAACAAGTTTCTCGACTGAAGTCTGTGTGAAACATGCTGCTGCATGCTGGAGCCTTACTACCGACATCCTGGAAGTGGGAGATCGTTGCTCTGACTGAAGCATCCAGGGACACCAGAGGGTATGTGATGGTTCAGAGGCTGGCGCTGCAGCGACCAATGCTGCTTCCGCTGCCTCTCGTGCAGCCACAAGTGGTACTTTGCATAGCGGTGCCCACTGCTCGCGTGCCTGTCTGATGTCTGACCCCGCAAGCACTACTCTAGGTCCCCATCCCACAGCCAGCTGTTGTTGTGGCGGTGTTGGTGGCACCTGTGTAACATACGAATAATGGAGAAAAATTAGTTACACAACTCAAGACTTTATTGAAGTCTATTCTGTAAGCAAATAACAACAATGAAGTACATCAATATTACACAAAAATAATTATATGCTGTAGCGTTGACAGTTGCACTGTAATCATCTTTTACACTCTAAGTCACAGTATTGCACAGTTCAGTGCATCTCCCAGCCAGTTCTCTCACACAATCAAATGGTTCCTCCTCCTAATCCAAAAGGGCGAGATGCTACTGCTTTTCAGCAGCCACCATCTCAGCTTCGCCGGAATTGTTGTTGTGGAGCCATTGATTCATCATACGGAAGTCGTCTACAATAAGCTACTGATAATAAGAAACAACAACTAATCTGTACTGAATTTGTCTACAGCGAAATAGTGATAATTCATAACTATGGATAACAAAAAAATAAACTGAAAGTTGATACCAGATGGGAGTGATAACTGCTGCTCATCATTCTAGATGCATACACGTGCTAGATTCTCATCCTTCTCTTGCTCCATAGTGACATCTACAATAATGAAGAAATACGCCTCACTCAGTTCTATACAATGAAAAAAAAACAGAAACATATTAAATGATATAGGTACGTTCTTTAAGCATCTCGGACTCCAGCGGCCACTCAAGGTCAGCCAGCTGCTGCTCTAATGCTGCAACAGCGAGATAAAATATTTTGTAAGTACTTGTTACGATTTGAATATCAAGTGCTGTTTTCTGAGAATGTAAACTATCACCCTGAATTTGGAGATGTACTAACATGATGGTATCATAGCGTCTTCGACTTGCTGCAGGTGTTGACTTTCACCATCTAGCAGCTGCTGGTCTAGTGCTAGAACAACAGTATAAATGTTAAACGTTCTTGAACACTTTAACAGGTGTATTATGAACATGTAAACTAAAATACAAGAATTTTGTGGACCCACATATTGGCTAGGAGAAACACATGACGTCGTCCAGGGGGATGGGTGGGGTGATTGGGGTGGTGAGGGTAGTCGTAATTAATTAATCAGTTTAATTAAAGTACATATCAATTTGATATCAAAATTCCACTCATGTTGCCCTTATCCTTCTACTGTCGTCTTCTGTTTGGTTTGATGCGTCTCGGCGCAAATTACTCTCTTGTGCCCAACTCTTCACCTACGTCATTAACTATATGTGATTTTTATTAATTCAGAGCGCCAACAGCCTTGCCGCAGTAATAACACCGGTTCCCGTCAGATCTCTGAAGTTAAGCGCTGTCGGGCTGGGCTAGCACCTACATGGGTAACCATCCGCTCTACCGCGCGCTGTTGGCAAGAGGGGTGCACTCAGCCCTTATGAGGCAAACTGAGGAGCTACGTGATTGAGAAGTAGCTGCTCTGGTCTCGTAAACTGACATACGGCCAGGAGATTAGTGTGCTGACCACATACCTCTCTATATCCGCATCCAGTGACGTCTGTCGTCAGCGGATGACACGGCAGGCGGTCGGTAGCGTTGGACCTTCCAAGGCCCGTTCAGACAGAGGAAAAAAAATTAATTCAGAGTAATGCAGTCCACCCTAGGCTAAGGTTTATTCTTGGTATTCTGTATTTACCTACTAAACGCAGTTTATATTCTCTATCCACAGCACCCTACAACCTCTATGAGAGTTAGAAACGCTTATTTTCATGATACAGCGGAGGGTTAACATTTAAGTGTAGTTAGTATTTAAATTAATGGCTCAGCATGTATTTTAAGAAATTCCACGAATTTCCTGACCTTTCTGGACGGAGTATGTTACCGATACTCAAATAATTATGCTTAACAGGTAATGCAAAATACATTCAAAATAAATTTCACTCTGGAGCTGAGTGCACACAGAGTTAAATCTCCCTGGCAGATTGAAACTATGTGACGGACGTTGACTGTCTAGTCTCTCCAGACTGAGCTATCCAAGAACAATTCACTTACAGCTTTCCTACTGCCAATACTTCTCCTGCATTTCACACATGAATGAAGTTCTCCTGCATATCTACTCGAGTTACCGCTCATGGAAGAAAGAATACTGCGCACACTTGGGTTAGCCACAGAGTAGCAGACTGTTTTCATTCTGAAACGAAGTGTGGGATGATTTAATAGTTACCGGTAGATAAAAACTGTTTTAAAGTTTTAAACAGGACTGTAGCCTGAAAAACGTATGCCAGAAAACTGGTAGAGGTTGAAGAAAATAAGGCAACCCGTTGCAAATAGAAGTTTTGTGGAACCTTTGATCTAGGTTTTGAAAATTTTAGATTTGTCCTCTCCAGAAAACTTCTCTCGTCATATGAGACATCCATCTTAAGAACTTAAATAACCACAAGCAACGATTTAAGAATGGAGCACTATAATGTAACAGGTGTTTATACGAGAAAATTTACGCCTGTAATTATGCTAATGAACCGAAACACTTGGCATTTTGCTCTAGAAACCTGCAGTACTATAACGCTGCAATACTAAGTCATGGCTATTTCATTATTTGTGTTCTTAAAATGGATGTCTCATATGACAAGAGTGGTTTGATCTTATTCAGTATACTTGATCAGCATTTAATGTAACGAGGTCTAATACACCTTCCTGAGGAAGGTCAAGGGTTCCAATAAACATTTATTTACAATAGGTTAGCTGATTCTTTTCAGCCTCTCCATATCTGAAACTGTTTACCATACTGGGACTCGAGCTTAGGCCTTTGACTTGTGAGAGTCATTCCCCTACCGACTATCACGTCACTAGCTACAGTTGGGGCTCACAGCTTTACCGCTGTCTGTCATCTATCTTTCAACCTTAGCAGAAGTTCTTCTGTGTACCTTGCAAATTTATCTCTTCTGGAAGTAAGCAAGGGCACTAGGCGGATTGTGTTTTGATAGTTCCGTCGATAGAACACTTACCTACAAAAGGTAAACTTCAAGTCTTCTTGCAACACGTAGTTACAATGTGGCAGAAAGTTTCTAACCAGCGCATTCTGTGCTGCAAGGTGAAAATATCCCAGACCGTGGCTAAGCAGTGTCTCAGCAACATCCTTTTGTTACACGGCAAATTACTGCCAAACACTTCGATAACTTTTTTATTTTACTCAAGTAAAATCTCTAATTCTGCGTAAAATCTGCACGAATATTGACTACTGATAATGACTGCATTCCTAATTATTTCAACATCCGCTTTTCTCTTCGTGTAATGAAGGTGTCATGTAATTACGGCAGCTCTGGGGATTTTCGGTGGCTCCCAAAGGGAATGTTTTTTGTAGGGGAACAAATAGCTGTCAAGTTGCTTGCTGCTGAAACTCTTTCTCCACGCAAGTATAGTGCACACGACGACAGTCTGTCGTACCAGCAGGAGCTTGGAGAGTACACAGTCAGTGGGTCATAAAACCTTGTTATGAGAGAAGCGAAGGTTCAAAATGGTTCAAATGGCTCTGAGCAGTATGGGACTTAACTTATGAAGTCCTCAGTCCCCTAGAACTTAGAACTACTTAAACCTAACTAACCTAAGGACATGACACACCGGTGTCGCGGTTCCCGACCGTAGCGCCTAGAACCGCTCGGCCACCCCAACCGGCGATAGAGAAGCGAAGGCATTCCTTTCTTGCAAGTATGTGATGTACATATGTATACAAACAAGAAGTTAAAATTTCAGAAAAACTGGGATCAATTATTCAAGAAAAAGAGCTTCGCATATTGAGCAAGTAAACTACACGTTGATCCAGCTCTGTCCCTTATGCAAGCAGTTATTATGCTTGACACTCATTGACAGAGTTGTTGGACATCGTTACAAATACTGTCCAATTGGCTGCTTACATTGTCACGATCCCGAGCTGATTGGAAAGCCCTACCCATAATTCTTCAAACATTCTCACTTGGACAGAATTGGCTATTGTTTGCCAGGTAGGGTTTTTCAAGACATGCAGTAGAAACTCAAGGCATGTGCCGTTAGGCATTATCTTGATGATATTCAAGTCCAGGATGGCGTGCAAGAAGCGCAACAAAATATCGTCGACGTACAGACGTTCTGCAAGGTTGCCACAGATGACAAACGAAGGGGTCCTGTTGTGAAATAAAAAGGCGCCCCAGACCACCATTCCAGGTTATCAGGAAGTATGATGGGCGATATTCAGGTTGGTACTCCACCGGTTATCCGGGGCATCTCCAGACAGGACTCCGCTGGTCATCGGGTGTGTTCAATGCAGGACTCATCACTGAAGGCAATTCTACTCTATATTCCAGGCGAAGACATGTCTGGAGACCTGACTGCCGCTCGCCATACAGCCCGACAACCAGGAATGGTGCTCTCGGGTGCCATTCCTCTCCAACGCAGGACCCCTTTGGTTGTCATATGCGGCGCCCTTATACAGCACACCCGTACGTCGACTGTATTCTATTCCTCATTTTGTTGCCCTTCACGGCCAGATAGTCTGGGTTTACATTCCATCAAGATAATGCCCGCCCGCACACAGCTATCGTTTCTATTGCTTGTCTTCGTGCTTGACAAAACATGCCTTGAGCAGCAAGGTGATCTCTCTACGATTGTGAACTTTTGGAGCACCATGGACAGGTTCCTCCAATCAAATTGGAATTTTGTCGATCTAGTGCGCCAATTGGACAGAATCTGGCTCGATGTCCAGATTTAGAATAACGTTGATGTACAGGTGTGCTGTAAGGGTGCCGCTTATGACAGCCGAAGAGGTCCTAGTATGGAGAGACATCCAACAACTCTATCAATGAATGCCTAGCCTAATAATTGCTTGCATAAAGGGCAGAAGTGGCCAACGCGTTACTGACTTGCTCAATTTTTGAAGCTATTTCCCTTGAATAAATCATGCAATGTTTCTGAAACTATTATCATTTACTTGTCTGTGGAGGAACTCCATATCTACCGACTTTTGTATAATTTGTGCTTGGCGCGCCTTTATTCTGTCTCAGAGCGTATTCGATTGTTGAGAAATGACTAAATGACGAGATCGGAAAGCAGCCTGCCTTATACACGGGGCTTGGGGTAATGAGCTTGGCGGGCATTCGTGACGACGGGAGTTAAATTCCATTCCAAAGATCTATGATTTGCCTGAACCACTGACAGTCACTGCCAAATTGTTGTTTCGAAAGGCGAAAGGCCAATTTCCTCGAAGACAGTTCCCCTCATGATAACTTGCTCTTCTTTTCTACTGCCCGTCGTATCGTCGTAGACGGTGCGTTAAACTGTGACCTTCGTTGCACCTTACGGCAGTAGGATAAACCGTTACGTCGTTGTGTTACGAGTTCGCTCCTGTCGATATTATATCGTCTACATCCATGTAATACTATTCCAATTAATCGTTGTCTTACTCTTACCAATAGGAAGCGCATTTGCTCCAAAGTTCCTATGTTTCACACCGAATTGTTTGTGTTTTTACATTGTCGTAACTCGCTGATGGTATGAGACAGAGTGTCAAATTAATACCTTTCTATGGGTGTCCAACGGTTAGTCTTCGAGAATCAATACGAATTATACACTCCTGGAAATGGAAAAAGGAACACATTGACACCGGTGTGTCAGACCCACCATACTTGCTCCGGACACTGCGAGAGGGCTGTACAAGCAATGATCACACGCACGGCACAGCGGACACACCAGGAACCGCGGTGTTGGCCGTCGAATGGCGTTAGCTGCGCAGCATTTGTGCACCGCCGCCGTCAGTGTCAGCCAGTTTGCCGTGGCATACGGAGCTCCATCGCAGTCTTTAACACTGGTAGCATGCCGCGACAGCGTGAACGTGAACCGTATGTGCAGTTGACGGACTTTGAGCGAGGGCGTATAGTGGGCATGGGGGAGGCCGGGTGGACGTACCGCCGAATTGCTCAACACGTGGGGCGTGAGGTCTCCACAGTACATCGATGTTGTCGCCAGTGGTCGGCGGAAGGTGCACGAGCCCGTCGACCTGGGACCGGACCGCAGCGACGCACGGATGTACGCCAAGACCGTAGGATCCTACGCAGTGCCGTAGGGGACCGCACCGCCACTTCCCAGCAAATTAGGGACACTGTTGCTCCTGGGGTATCGGCGAGGACCATTCGCAACCGTCTCCATGAAGCTGGGCTACGGTCCCGCACACCGTTAGGCCGTCTTCCGCTCACGCCCCAACATCGTGCAGCCCGCCTCCAGTGGTGTCGCGACAGGCGTGAATGGAGGGACGAATGGAGACGTGTCGTCTTCAGCGATGAGAGTCACTTCTGCCTTGGTGCCAATGATGGTCGTATGCGTGTTTGGTGCCGTGCAGGTGAGCGCCACAATCAGGACTGCATACGACCGAGGCACACAGGGCCAACACCCGGCATCATGGTGTGGGGAGCGATCTCCTAAACTGGCCGTACACCACTGGTGATCGTCGAGGGGACACTGAATAGTGCACGGTACATCCAAACCGTCATCGAACCCATCGTTCTACCATTCCTAGACCGGCAAGGGAACTTGCTGTTCCAACAGGACAATGCACGTACGCATGTATCCCGTGCCACCCAACGTGCTCTAGAAGGTGTAAGTCAACTACCCTGGCCAGCAAGATCTCCGGATCTGTCCCCCATTGAGCATGTTTGGGACTGGATGAAGCGTCGTCTCACGCGGTCTGCACGTCCAGCACGAACGCTGGTCCAACTGAGGCGCCAGGTGGAAATGGCATGGCAAGCCGTTCCACAGGACTACATCCAGCACCTCTACGATCGTCTCCATGGGAGAATAGCAGCCTGCATTGCTGCGAAAGGTGGATATACACTGTACTAGTGCCGACATTGTGCATGCTCTGTTGCCTGTGTCTATGTGGCTGTGGTTCTGTCAGTGTGATCATGTGATGTATCTGACCCCAGGAATGTGTCAATAAAGTTTCCCCTTCCTGGGACAATGAATTCACGGTGTTCTTATTTCAATTTCCAGGAGTGTAGTTTATGCAAAGACTTAGATTAATATTATAGATCCAACCAGTTCACAACTTCATCTCTGTTGAGGCATAGTGATAGGAACTTGCAGCTGAATCTAAAAATATTTATCCCCAATTCCTTAACTTGTGTGCATGATGTCGCAAATGGAACGGGCAATATTTAGGGATATGACAGGAATGATCATCGAAGCAAAAACGTCTGGTAAACAAGGGATCTAAAGTGCATACCTTAACAACTATGTTCACTTTCTCATCCTCGATGCTGTGAGTCTAACCTGTTCTACAGTAAGATCTTTGCCATCCAAATTTGCTATGGACCAAAACTAAAAAATCTACAAAAAAGGAACTCTAAGCTTGGTATCTCAAGAATTGTGAGTACCTTGTCCAGTAGAAGAGATACGTTCCACTGTAGCAAAAATTCGCACATACTCATAGATCTTAGAGGCCATGTACGTTCGACATTTTTTTTTGTTGCTTTTATTGGTCCATATCACTACCACATAAAATATGGAAAGCAAATAGCTCCAGAAGAAGGGACTTGTTTCACAGTAGCGAAGACGACGAAGTGCTCAAAGCTCTTAAAGCTTGAATTATAGAGCCTATTTTACTTCCAAAGGTAGGTTCCTCTCATGTCCCTGAATATTGACCATTCCTTCTGGAATGCTCTTTAGAGTTACCTCGGCCGGTTTTAGAGCTGATAATTTGGTAAAACCTGCCCAAACTTCGCTACTGGCTTAATTACAAGGAGAGCTCAACAAGTACTGCGACACGTTTTTCCTAAAAGGAGGTTTGATTTATTCAGTATTCCAATAAACAGTATTGTTCCCCACTGTTCTGGCTAGTCTCCGTTCAATGCGACGGCCTTGCGCCACCTTACTGGGAGGGCCTGTACGCCGGCATGATACCATTCTACTCGTCGACGTCTGAGCCAACTTCTTGCTGCATCAATAACCTCCTAATGATCCACGTACGTCTTCCTTCGTTGTGCCAAACAGGTGGACGTTGGGAGGTGCGAGGGCACATGAGGAAGAACAGTGCAATGAGGCTTAGTGAGCTCCTTCCGGGTGCGCACACATGTGTGAGGACTTGAGTTGTCATGGAGAAGCAAAAGTTCGCTTGCATTCTTCTGGAATGCACATGCTCAAGTCGGTTCTTCATTTGCTTAAGGGTAAACCTGAGCGAGGAAATCAAACACAATAACCCCTTCAGAGTGTCAGAAAACTGTTGTTATGAATTTGCAGGCTGAGAGCGTGGTTCGAACTTTGTCTTCGGAGGTGGTGTGGCGCCACTCTATTGGTTGCCGCTTTGCCACCGGTTCGAAGTGATGAACCCACGTTTCATAGCCTGTGACGATGTTCGACAGAGAATTATTACAATCAGCCTCGTAGCGCACAAGCAGTTCACTACAGACGTTCCTCATACGCTCTCCATGATTTTCCGCGAGATGGGGAGGAATCCCGCGGGCACACTCCTTTGAGTACCGAAACTGATGGACGAGTCTGTCAGCATTGCCAACAGATACGTCCAGAAGTGCCGCAAAGTACTTTATTGTGAATCGTCGAGCACCTGGGATGAGAGTGTCCGCAAGTTCCAACATCGCAGGAGTCACGGCTGTGTGTGACCGGCAGTATTTGTGCAATCTGTGCGATGATGACAGGCGCCTTGCCTAACAACTCATCTTGCTTTTGTTCACTGGCATCTCACCTTCATATTACTCAAGCGCGTATGAATATTTGCGATGCTCTGGTTTTCTATCAAAAGAAACTCAGTGAAAAACTGCTGCTTGTAACGCACATCTGTTACGGACACCATTTTGAAGGCCACGTACAGCGCCGCCACATATCGGAACATCATCAACCTGTAGGAACTGAAGCGAGAATATTCCAAGATGTCCCACAAGAAATGCCGCATTTTAAAAACCGTGATTGGCCGAGGAACTTAATTTGTTGCAACACTTGCTGAATGCACCTCGTACTTGCACCAAAATTAACTAACACTTTTCCCCGAACGATTTCTCATCTTTTATCCCATCCTGGATCGCCTCTTAGCAAAACGCTGCAGATTTTCATAAACATTCAATATAAAATTTAAACCTTTCTTTACGTGAATGTAGCTTACAATTTTTCTCCAACAACAGACACCTAGTGCATAAAATATGAAATACGACTTAGTTTCAAAAGGCCTAACTTCTTTTCCTAGGGAACGGATGGAATATAATGACTGATTCTCATGTATAAGTGTAGGAGCACACTCTTCACGACAAGTGTCAACACTAAGCGTCTTAGATACTTAAGCTGTGACATTTGTATGGAACGTATGATACGTTTCATTTCATTGGGGATTTACGACACCCGATTTTACACATTTTATATAAGGACACAATGTATTTGCACTGCGAACGAGCCACGCACAGTCTTCAACAGAGAATCACCTGCTACGTATACCGGTCTCAGTATGCAGCTGTAAAGGCCGTTTAGAACTAGCTATTACTCGGTGGGTCTGGACAGGTAGGCATAGCGTATAGAAGTGAGAAGTGTGATCTCTTGTCTCCAATAACATGGGCTAAAAGGATTAGTGCGGTAATCTCCCACTGCTCTGTGCTGCGTTCGTTTTGTGCGCTGTGTTGTGCATGTTTGTAAATGGTATATCGTGTGCTTAGTTGCTGATTAGTGGATACTTTGAGTTACATATATGCAATTCTGCTACGGTACGCTTATTAGTTGTGCTTCATTATAAATTAAACCGAAATACGTGGTTTCCAAGCGAATATTTCGATTGAAATTAATAGTTGTGTCTGCTGTCTGTAAAACTAAAGTGACGATACCTTACTACTTTGTGTAGAAAATTTTAACAAATGGAAAGAAGTTATCTCAAGAGAGGACAAGGAGTTAACTAGAATCTCATACATTTGTGATGCTCATTTAGCTGAAAATTTAATATTAAAACAGACGAATTTATTATTGATGAAAAGGAAGTAAAATTTCCCAAAATTAATTGGCACTTGAACCCAAACTCAGTTACGTCTTCCCGAATTTGCCAAGTATTTGTCTAAAGCATTAAAACAAAGCAAATTTCCCACAAAAGGAAAACTACTTGAAAAATTGTGAATAAAACACCCACCAAATGTTTAAGGATTTGTGACAGTGATACCACTTCTGATTTAAGCAGAACCAAGTTGTTTGATAACTCTACATTGGATGATCCACTTTATGGATTAACTGTATTGAAACTCCAATTAATCAGTTGAAAAGTAGCTTGGCTAGGGCAAACATACTTGTAAAGGTAATGAAAGCTTATCTAGTAAGCAAAAAATAATTGGAGGTACTATGTTACAAAAGTGCTAGGGAAAGGAACCAATAATTGAGATACAATAACGAATTTCCTCTAGATAGTTTTTTATTACATATTAAATCTGCTAAGGGTTATAGGCACTAGTTGAAACACGATATTTTACCTCTTCATTTATATGTGCATTTTAGGAGACTCTTAAAAAGTCTGGAATACACATATGGGATTAACAAGACAGCTGTAGATGCTATTGAAGAGAATTTTAGAGAAGAGAATGATCCAAAGAGAAATACATTGGTAATTATCTGTGATGAGTTTAAACTGAGAGAGGATAATCAGTTCAGTAGGCCCTCTTTATTCATAGATGGGTTTGTAAGCTTTGGCAGTATGATACCTGCAGACCAAAATAATGTTTTAGCTGATCAAGCCCTTGTTTTTATGTTCGAACCTCTGCTACACAGTTGAGTACAATCAGTTGCACACTATGCCAGTAAAAAATTTTGGGCGTTTTTCAGATGCAGTACATATTTTGAAATGCATGTTCAACCACTTTTGTCCGCAGCTCGTGGTCGTGCGGTAGCGTCATCGCTTCCCACGCTCGGGTTCTCTGGTTCGATTCCCGGCGGGGTTACGGGTTTTCTCTGCCTCTTGACGACTGGGTGTTGTGTGTTGTACTTAGGTTAGTTTGGTGTAAGTAGTTCTAAGTTCTAGGGGACTGATGACCATAGATGTTAAGTCCCATAGTGCTCAGAGCCATTTGAACCATTTTTTTGTAACCACTTTTATGCTAAACGTACTGTGCTGTTTGGTAGTGACATCATGAGGTATGGTTTTTATGAATGATTTTGTGAAGTTGACAGTTCACCAGAGTTTTCTAGTGTAAAGACGTTTAGCAAATTTTCATATATACACAAACAACCGACCTCCTTTCACCAATGAATTTTCATCTTGCTTTCCAGTTGTTTTGTGCCAGCATGCGAAAAGCCAAGGCGTTTTTTAAATTATTTTTTAGAGGGAATGCAAGCGTTGAATTTGAAGGTAGCGAGCCAACTGAAAAATTTACTCTGTTCATAAACGATATAAACGATATTTTTTCGATGATGTATTCAAAAACGTCATCATGTGGTATGAGAAAAGATTCAGATCACCATAAAATTCTGCAGCATATTTCTCATATTCTGACCACTTCAGACATCATTGTGCTTCAAACAGAACATTGAAATTGACCAGAGTAACAGTATAGAGGACGTTAGAAATAGGTGAATACTTGTGAAAGAAAGGGTTCAAATATTTATTGACTGCCAAGTTCAATCAGGATCCACTAGAGCGACATTTTGGTATTATTGGATCATTGACCTCTAATGACCACCTTCATTAGTAGGATTTCTGCGTTTACAAATGCTCCGGTCAATGTATGTGCCTGTCAAGAGGATTTTATCAAAGAGAGGGAATTGTGAATCAGGGAGAGAAACCACTCTTACATCCTACGTCAATCAGATAATAATCTTGGCAGAGAAAACTAAGAAAAGATACGATGACATCAGAAAACCTGTACTGGTGAATACCGAAGAAAAACTGATAGCCATAAACGCCAGTGAGAGTCGTTATGAGTTGAAGCCATTGAGTCCTACAACAGTGTTCTTGCTAACGCAAAAACTGTATTGCACACAACATAGCAAGTTATATTGTACATTAGGTTTCGAAAAATCACTAAATTTTGTGCCTGCTTAGATTAGCTAAAGAATTCGTCAGTAAAATATCGTCTTTTTTCACTTTTCACTAACCTGAAGGGCTACGGTACTCATCAAGAAGATATTTCTTTTTTTACCCTTCAGAGGTACTGTTAAATGTCTTGCTGCATCCAGAAGAAACCTTAAGTACTAATCATTCTTCTTATTCGGCTTTTCGTTGTGACTCGTATTTCGACATGTGGTTCGTCATTCCGTATTAAGGAATGCGCTAGATTACGTAAGCAGCGTTTTCGTATCACATACTTAATTTCTTGATTATACGAAACTTGTAACAAAAGGAAATGCCTCGTATTACTAGATCAAGTATGCCTTTAAGACCAAAAGACGTCTGAAAATATCTTCCTCACAGTGTGCGATTCACGAAAGCAATGCAGCACTTACTATTTAAAACAAATGTTGCATGCACACTACAGAAATTAAGAACGAAGCAATTGTAAGCAGTAGTCTACCAAAATTTAGGAGCTATCAACAGGGCTGCGCCGGCTTCGAAGACACGAAGGTAAGTCAATTATTGTCTGCAAAATAGTTATAAAATTTTATTCTGATCAAATAGGAAACATCATTTATCGATATAGTCTCCTTGCGTTTCAACGTACTTGGTCCATCGTTTTACAAGCTTCCCGTTGCCCTAATAAAAGATGGTTCTCGGTTGAGGTGCGAGCCAGGAATGCACCGCATCTTTCACTGATTCGTCCGAGGCAAATGAACGGCCCCTTAATTCATTTTTGAGTGGACCAGACGTGATAGAAAGGACAAGATTGGGACTGTATGGAGGATGATCCAGTACTTCAAATTTAAGAGTCTGGAGCGTTTCGGCAGTGTGGGCAACAGTATGCGGACGGGCATTGTCGTGCAACAGCGCAACACCCTTTGACAGCAATCCTCAGCATTTGCTTCGAATGCCAGGCTTTAGCCTGGTAGTAAGCATCTCACTGTAACGTACACTGTTTATTGTTGTGCCCCTTTCCCCATAATGTTCCCGTGCTGGACCTTATGGCTCCCAAAAAACCGTAAACATCAGTTTTCCGCGGACGGTTGGTTCTTGAACCTTACCTTGCACGATGAATTTGGATGTTTCCACTCCATACTCTGCCGTTTACTCTCCGGCTCGTAATGATGGATCCATGTTTCGTCACCAGTAATGATCCTGCCTAAGAAAATGTCTCCTTCGTTACCATAGCGATCCAAATGTTTTTGGAGATGTCCAAGAGTGTTTGTATGCGCAACTGTGTGAGTTGTTTTAGGATCCGTTTTGCAAAAACTTTACGAAACCCAGGACTGTTGTGGATGATTTAGTAGGCAGAACAATGACTAATTTGCAGGTGATGTGCCGCTTCGTCAATAGTTAATCGTCTGACTAAGAGAATCACTTCACACTCAATGGTTTTTTTCTTTTGTAGCGGTAAAGGATCGTCCGGCTCCTTCATCGTGCGTAACACCTGTGCCACCATTTCAGAATTCGTAGACACTCCGTTGTGACAAAACACTGTGCCAGCACTGTACCGAAAGTCTTCGATGAATTACGGCCCCTGGTACGCCTTCCGACCACAAGATACGGACCACTGAACGTTGCTCTTCTTTGGTACAAATATACAGTGGAACAGCCATGATTAACAGCACGGCCGCGATAACGAAACTAACCTCGGCACTTGAAAGTTGCAAAGATATAACAACAAATAAACAAAGCGTGCGTCATCAACGTAAAACGACAGTACGACCGAAAGAAGCCAAAATATAACTAAATTGTGGATAATAATTGACTTATCCTCTCATGTACAGCGTAAGCCCTTAGCGCTACTTTCCCGTATCGTTCCTCCATGGGTCTACTGTACCAGGATGCAAGATTGTATTTCCCGACTATAATGACACATAAAGTAAATGGTGTGCGCGGCAAACGCATATGATGATATTCAACCGTACATCCACGGTGGAGGCATGACTTGTCAGGTGGATTTAAAATGTTAAAATGTTCTCATTTGTAAATAAGAGAGAAAATACGATTCTCACACAGTTCACCCAAGATTACAGGATCAATGCAAATCCTTGCAGTAATGTTGTTTCTGAAAGTATGTTACGTAAGTGGTGTTGAAAGGTGGCAACGTGTTGACAACTCACAATCGCTCATATCGGTTTACGTTAACCTATTTATGTTTAGAGCTGAAACAAATCTTTTCTTCTCCACGATGGATCTCTGACGTGGTGGGATGTCTTTGGTCCTTGTCTACAAACACTACTGCATTGGCGGAAACTCAAGTAAACTGTATTCTGAGAACGGCACTCTTCCTGCCACCGACGTGGAGAAAGGACCGGTTCAGCTGGTTAGATGGATCCACACAGTGCCAGCCCTGTTGTACGTATTTTATTAGGAAGCGGAAACTATCAATATTATTATTCATTTTATTTTTTTCACAGGAGACTCCAACTGCTGCGTTCTCTTACGTTACTACTTTTCAGCCACTAAAGATCCGTTGAAGCCACGTCCCAACTTGCAAGTGGAGCTATGTTGCAGCGCCTGTGCATGTATTATGGGAAAAGTACCCTCCCCACTTATCCAGACTGCTCTTGCTAATTATTGAGACGCACCAAGGTCGTAATTACGGGTTGAGTTCGTAATTACTTTGTGATCACAAGCCCTTCACTAATGTCAGAACCTGTTTAATGATCGACATATAGATCAGAATGTGTGCGGGCAGAAAAGAACACTTTTGTTTATCATTTTATTTTCCATAGTGCTTTGATATTTTCTCTTTGTTAGTTTTCTTGTTGCTTATAGTAATTCCAAACAATGAATAAAATCCTGTAAATTGTCTCAGTAACATGTGATCAGGTATTTCTCAACTTTCAGTTACTGGGTACATATACTGTTATTTATATGTGTAAATGTATCACTCATTGTCATTGCTTTACATTTTCTTGATACATGTATTTAAAAAATATTTCTAGTGCTTTTCCATGACGGAGCTTCTTTTACCGTACTTACCTTCACATTGTTCCTCGTGGTCACGTCCTTTCTGTTGTGGTCGCAGAAGAGCCAACACAGTGTAATGAATGGAGGCCGAACTGCACGCGTTTTAGCTCACGCAGGCTGGCGTGAGGAGGGAAGAACTATACTGACGTGAGGTCTGGAACATAGCAAGGAATTAGAATTCAGAAAGCGGACGTAATTAGTTTGATACTTAACTTTAATCCATTAATGATCTTGACGGTACATGATTCACAATATTTTCTATTCAGAATACACTCATAGTAACTGAATGTGGCGCCTTGCTAGGTCGTAGCAAATGACGTAGCTGAAGGCTATGCTAAACTGTCGTCTCTACTATTGACAGCGTATGTAGACAGTGAACCATCGCCAGCAAAGTCGGCTGTTCAACTGGGGCGAGTGCTAGAGTTATAGAGGCACATTTGCATGCCGTGCGTGAGTTTCCTCGGAAACGCGAAATCTTAATTAAATAATTAATCTCTGACAAATAAATAAAGCCTATGGCACAGAACTGCAGCGCTATGTCGCTGATAAAACAAAAAAACACAATTACGATACTCTTATGTTTGATTAAAAAAAGAGAGCTCTGGTTGAAGTGGTGCGAGAAGCACGTATTTTATTTTATTGTCTGGCACACCGCCATATTTCATGTTATAGAAGAATACTGCGAGTTGCAACCACACTAGGCACTCGATTCTGTAAGGAATTTATATTTATAAAAGTAAGTAGGATTATGAACTGTAGGCTTATTCATTGAATATATCTGATTTAACTAACTGTGTAACTTTTTTATGTTTAGTAGACAATCACCTCTGTACGACGTATTGGCATGGCTGGCAAATTATTGTAATATTGAGATTTAGATTATGAGTCCGCACCTACCGCAGCAGTCTTTGGAAACGATTTAATTACGAAGTCCGATTATTCAGTTTTATTTCACGGTCAACTACGAGTAACATTGCCTTTACGAAAAAGCCACTGTCAAGCGTCTGATACCGAATAATTAAACGTCCACGTTCCTGATAAGCAAATACAATTGCAATCACAATCACCATCATACAGATAGAATAATTAACATATTTAAAATAACATTTTTTATTTATTTTATTTATTTTATATTGGCGACTGCGTGTCGGACTTGTTATTTTGTCATTTGTTACATTGTTCTCTTTGTTTCATGTAAAAAAAATCAACTTTCTGGACCTGGACGTCAACGTATGAGAGATAACAAAATCTGAAGATATTTTCCAATTCTGAAATTTTGCAGGAAGACGCAATGAAACTTCCAGCAAAATAAGGTAAGACACAGCATCTTTGCATTGGTAGGCTTGACCAGACGTATAATTCAGTGTATTAGCTTTTCAGTAAATTCTGTAGTGTTTCTTTTCTGCATAACAGTTTCAGTGATAAATTTCATTCTCAGTACTTTTCCCTAAACAATAACGTATGCAACAATACCAATACACGAGCGTACAATATGGCCGACTTCTGTACGATATCATGTAACATGGCCAGCAGCCATTTCCAATAATCTCAAATTCAGTTTATATTTTTAAATTAACAGACAGCCATTGTTGCTACGAGCGATTCATGCTCAACTACATTTTATTTTAAAATCAGTGTCAAAAATTTTCTTGAAACATATATCACGTGTGGCATGGTAATAACTAGAAAACAATACGCAAAAATGGAACAGCAAGAACGTACTATTCACACGCAATCCGACTCGGACGTGAGACAAGTGTTAGAAAATGACTTTACGACAGCAACCGGTAGTGACGATTCATCAAATATTGACGCAAGTGTTAACGGAAATTTTGACAATAGGCCGTCCACCACAAAAATTTCAAAGTCTCAGTCAGAGCCCATGTTAATACATGACGTCACGTCTAATGACGCGGCGGGGGCAGAGACCTTGCAAACAGTAAACATTGCCAACATGTTACAAATGCTAATGAAACAAAACGCAGAAAATATGGCAACCTTAAGGATGCAGAACGCGGAAAACATGGCAACCTTAAAGACACAGTTAAAGACACAAAATGACGAAATTAAATCTGATCTCATAGCAATCAAGACAGGTAATGACACTTTATGTAAACGTGTAGAACTTATAGACGCCACACTGACCAAACAGATGACTGAGCTCAGTACGAAATTTTCCAAGCTTAATACGATACAAGAAAAGACTACAAATGACGTAGCACTTTTACAGACACAATTAAAAAACCTTAATGTCACGTGTGAAGTTCTTACTGAACAAATTCAAACATATCCTTCAGTACATGACAACCTTGAAAAACGAATTACTGACGTACAGAATAAATTTGACAATGTTGAACAATACCTGACTGACATCTTACAATCAGATGCCACAGCTCATTTTCAAAATATTAATAAAGAATTTCATGATTGGGTTGAGAACAAAGACAAACATTTTGATAGATGCTTACGTGAAAATTTACCAACAATTGTGCACGACTCCGTAGCGCAATACATTACTAATAACAAACAGCTGATCAGTGACGCAGTACAATCCGTCACTGCACCCATGAGACAATTCACCGATCAACTACAGTCTGAATGTAACGAAAATATCAGTCAAAATGTACAGTTCAGAAACCAATATACATTCGAGTATGATACACACATTCCGCACACGAACAATATGAACTGCAATACTGGGCCGCGTGATCTAAATTTACGATATAACGGCAGTGCCGGAGTCACACTGACGCTTCTGCGCATGCGCGCCCTCTATTTTGCCAACTTTTACGGCGCCTGCGCGTCATTCAAATTTTGTATATAATATACAGTATAATGTAAGTCATGTAAATAGTTGTAGATAACTTAGATTTTCTTGTGCCTTTAGGTGAATTGCTCGCCTGCAGGTGTGTCCTTTCGCCTCGCAATTCAGGGGGCAATATAAAGGCACATTTGCATGCCGTGCGTGAGTTTCCTCGGAAACGCGAAATCTTAATTAAATAATTAATCTCTGACAAATAAATAAAGCCTATGGCACAGAACTGCAGCGCTATGTCGCTGATAAAACAAAAAAACACAATTACGATACTCTTATGTTTGATTAAAAAAAGAGAGCTCTGGTTGAAGTGGTGCGAGAAGCACGTATTTTATTTTATTGTCTGGCACACCGCCATATTTCATGTTATAGAAGAATACTGCGAGTTGCAACCACACTAGGCACTCGATTCTGTAAGGAATTTATATTTATAAAAGTAAGTAGGATTATGAACTGTAGGCTTATTCATTGAATATATCTGATTTAACTAACTGTGTAACTTTTTTATGTTTAGTAGACAATCACCTCTGTACGACGTATTGGCATGGCTGGCAAATTATTGTAATATTGAGATTTAGATTATGAGTCCGCACCTACCGCAGCAGTCTTTGGAAACGATTTAATTACGAAGTCCGATTATTCAGTTTTATTTCACGGTCAACTACGAGTAACATTGCCTTTACGAAAAAGCCATTGTCAAGCGTCTGATACCGAATAATTAAACGTCCACGTTCCAGATAAGCAAATACAATTGCAATCACAATCACCATCATACAGATAGAATAATTAACATATTTAAAATAACATTTTTTATTTATTTTATTTATTTTATAGAGTGTCTCTCTAGACTAGACCTGCTGTGTGGCGGCGCTCGCTCTGCAATCACTGATAGTGGCGACACGCGGGTCCGACGTATACTAACGGACCGCGGCCGATTTAAAGGCTACCACCTAGCAAGTGTGGTGTCTGGCGATGACGCCACATTTTCGCAAAAACTTAAACTGGGGGTAGACTGCTGCGTAAACGTACTTCCGGTCGCCTTACGAAAGGTTTCCACAGTGAAAGCCTGACTCCATAAAAGAGTATAATTAAGTTTTTAGCGATTTATGGTAATGTCTGTTTTGAGAAATGCGTGCCATGTCGCATGTCTATTTGACACTGGGAGCAGATACAGTGCTTACCGGTACAAGCACTTGTGAAGCACACACCGCCGAGGTCGTACAGGCTGGCAGTCTTCACAGTATTCGAATGATACCCGTTTCATCATGTGACGTATGCGCCAGCAACAGGACAGTTAACTTTTCAATACTTTTACCATTAAAGATATCCTTTCACAGTAGCTAGTTGAGTCAAATATTGTTAATTGATTATTGAATTTAGTAATTAGCGTGTTGGTTCTGAATCCATATGGCCCTCAGCTCAATTATTGGCTCTTCCATATCTACTCCTTTTCTATTGCATCCAATATTGTCTCTCTAGATTTGAGAAGAAAATGGTATTATCCGGCAGATTCTTAAGGAGAAGCAGTTACCCATCTGAAGTCATGCAAGCCACCTGGGTCCATCTTCAGGGTCACAAACGTTTTCGATAACTTTGACAAGTGAAAAGAACGCTAGACGTCACATCGACTGCAGGATACCTAGCTAACTGAAAATCGAACGACAACTTCTCGCTCATCACGAATTGTCGAGGCTCAGTTGCATCATGACGAATCATGGGAGATGATGCCGCATCTTGAAGGACTATAGTTACTGTGAAAATACGGCGTATGAGTTTGGTCCGGAGAAACAGTCAATCAGACTTACTCCTCCACTCTTTTAAAGGTGGTAGAAAAGACATTCATGTAATCATACTGTTGTGTACATAGTTCCGCGTAGTCAGCGCGTATACAACTTTCCCAATAGAGCGTGCCCCGCTAAGCACAACAGCGCAGGCGCAGCTCTCGTCCGTCTCCGCACTCGAGATGGCGCTGTCTTAGAGGCGGACCAAATTCTTCTTCCACCTATCCGCGTATTATTTGTAACGCAGCCAATGAGATTGCTTCTAACGTAGAACCTTTTCTCCCCGCGGATCATACTCGAGCAGTGATACCTGAACGCGCGAGGTATTATAAGGAGTGTACAGACCTCCGATTAGTCAGTCTTTATTAGTCTGCATTAGTCTGCATTTATCTGCACCTGCCTGTACCAGTCTACATTAGTCTGTACCAGTCTATAGTCAAGTTTCAGCCTGGGCCTAGTAAGATTATCATATTCCTGTACATAGCCATGAAGATAAATGTATAGACACTTTGTCAAGTATCAGAGATATGTGAGAATAAGATTAACGTACCAAGAACAAAGGAATTTCAGATTGTCAGTTGTAAATAGCATCCAGAATCAAGTTAAGTAAGGTTTATGATTGTTATTATTTTAATAAATGTGTGTGAAAATTAATCAAGTTCTGTTTAAAGTTGGTCACCGTCAATCTGCTACTCTAAGCACGCAAGTAGCATTTCTATCGTCTGACCTAATGGCAGAAGATAAACACGCCACGATAAGACCCCGAGACGTATTGCTGACACTCCCCTACTTCGTTAGCGCGACAAGTCAAATAATCTGATGGTGTGTGTACTGAAGGTCTTACAGTGCGCACACCACAGATACTGAGAACTGTGTTCGGGTTCAGATTAACTGTGTACAAATAAGATAATAATAATAATAATGATAACAATAATAATAATAATAATAATGATTGTACCAACTGAAAGCTCAGCTTGCGACCACAAGTCACAAATAAGTCGTCTGGAACGTCAGAATGAATTACTTCTACGTAATAGGAATGCTCCTGTTCTCAGAATGTTGAGGAACATCTCAAAGGCGATTTCGGTTTCCCTTCGGTTCACATTCAAACACAGACGTTTCGGCTGGAGGGTTGGTACCTGCCAACTATAACATGATTTCACAGGCTGGTGGATTCTGATTCTGCAGCAGAGAGCAGATAGTTCCCGTAAATCGAAAACAGACCTGTTGGGGTTTTCAGGCTGCGACGGGAAGGTCTTTCCTCCGGGAAAGAAAGCGAAGGGAACGGGGCCCGACCGCCCTGGGAGAGCGCCTATGGTCCGGTCCGACTGCTGCTAGAATATACATTTATTCATTGACGCCGGGGCGTGAGGGTCAACGGCGATTCTTTTAATACTGGAGCGGGGGCGTCCCGCAACGCCGGCGTGGATTGAATTCCGGCGCCGGCAGACAGCTCTGGTCCAAGAGGGCCGCATCAAATATTGAGGCCGCTCCGCGCGCCGTGCCCGCTCGAACGGAGCGCACTCGATTCCGATTTCGCACCGCGAGGCCGGCGATGTGGCGTTCAGCGACCGCCCCATCCGTTACCCGGAGACTACAGTGCTGCGCATGCGCGCTGAGCCGAAGCACTCCCCGAATCTCCAATAAGCACTGTTTACACCGTTGGAGAGAGGATACCTGCAAAATGTAATAGCAGTGTCACGTTAGGTAGCTAAGAGTGTTGTACTTCCAGCCAGGCCTATGGAAGAACTTTCGTATACTATCTGATTCTGTTTTTAAATGATGGCATTCACTATAAAATGGTTCAAATGGCTCTGAGCACTATGGGACTTAACATCAATGGTCATCAGTCCCCTAGAACTTACAACTACTTAAAACCTAACTAACCTAAGGACATCACACAACACACAATCATCACGAGGTAGAGAAAGTCCCTGACCCCGCCGGGAATCGAACCCGGGAACCCGGGGGCGGGAAGCGAGAACGCTACCGCACGACCACGCGCTGCGGACGTATTCACTATATATGTGCTGCGATCATCTTCTGAAATTACCAAAATTACTCCGAGAAACTGAGGTTGCTCCAAACGTGAAGACATATTGCAAGGTGCAAATGGTCTTGTACCAAGGACAAAAATTTTATTGGCATTAAAAATTGTTACTATTGCAAAAATCTTGCAAATGATGTATTCAATCGTCTAACTGTGAATTCCTTACTCTGCTACACACCCATAACCCATTGCCCAAAAATGAAAATGTTAAGTAAAAAAATGGTTCAAATGGCTCTGAGTACTATGGGACTTAACTTCAGAGGTCACCAGTCCCCTAGAACTTAGAACTACTTAAACCTAACTAACGTAAGGGCATCACACACATCCATGCCCGAGGCAGGATTCGAACCTGCGACTGTGGCGGTCGCGCGGTTCCAAACTGAAGCGCCTATAGCCGCTCGGCCACATCGGCCTGTACAAAAGTGTTCAACAATGAACTCGGTCCGGCACACAGTTTCAATCTGCCAGGAAGTTTCATATAAGTGCAAACTCCGTTGCAGAGTGATAATCTCATTCTGGAATGAACTTTTCGTCACCGGTTTTCTCCAACAATAGATATGAAACACAATCTGATAGAAACTGACCTCTATAGTTCCAGAGCGTAAGCAGGATTATTTAATGAAAGAAGCTAATCCCTTCTGTTTCTGATCCGTGGATTGACAAGTGCAGTGTCAGTTAATAGTGTGTTTCGTTAATTATCGTGTTTTAGGAGAAGAAACATGTGTCCCAAACATGTAACAGGTAAAAACAAATTTTGGTAAGTATATGGTAAACTCTCTTTAAAAGTGCAAATTCAGGATTCGACTCCTCGAATTAAAACAGTTCACGAGTATTATTTTTCACAGGAATATCTAGCAGACTAAGTTTTTGTCTCTAGAACTCTGTTGTGGCATAAGTGTAATGTAACTGGATGGTTAAATGAGCCTTTCACAACTGCTATTTCGTAGTGGGCAGCTATGGATCATGTGACAGACTGATACTTCTGATTGACAAATACATCTGGAATACTATAAAACAAAAGTCTTTAGTAGCGTCAATTCGACAAATTCCTCATTGATCAGGCCATCCCATACCAGTTGCCCACATAACAAAAGTTTAGCTGAAGGCTTTGAAAGCGTTGCTGATGTTAGTGGATTACAAATGAGTGACCCAGATTTTGTGGAAGGCGTTACTACAAATGAACCCCACTTTCTAACACAGAATGGTATAAACCGCTTGACCTGTGACCTCAGGTTACGTAAAAATAAAGCAGAATTACTTCCTTAAAAGACTGAAAGGTTGGGACCTCCTACAGGATTGCACCATGGTAAAGTCTGTAATATAGCGCCGAAGGGATTTGTGTATTTGTTTTCTAAACAGCAGGACCTGGTTTACCCGAACAATATTGGTTCTTCTATTGAGTCACTGGGTGTTGAATATAAGCCTGAAGATTAGTGTTTGTTCCTTGCCTTATCGAAAACCATCTTCAAAGGGGTCTTACCACAATATGTAACTTATATTCAATCCATTCGTATAGCTCCAGCAGTTGCTATCATGGATAGTTACGTGAGAATATTTGTGTCTTGCTTTGCAGTATCTGAAATGATGACTAATCATGGCAGTTATTTGCAGATTTGAAACTGATAGCTGTTGTACTTGGATTACAACTTGGCAGTACAAAATTGTACTGTTTCTTGAGTATTTGGGATAGCAGAGATAGAATCAATCTTTATTTTAAGAAACGCTGACAAAAGAAGGAATCATTCAATCCAGGACAGGCAAATGTTGTTCATCAAAGCCACTACTAAGTGGTGAAAAACTAGCTGTGATCAACAACTGTGTAACGTCAGTTCATCGTGATGTGATTGCAATCGTCTTCCTAAAATCCAAATGTTCCATTAATATATTTTGATGCGTCACTATAAGCCAGAAAGTATAAGGATTTTCAGGTGTTAGCAAGATATTCTACGGAAGAATTATGTCTACAAGGGAAAATAGCTCTGAGGGGAGATGAACTATGTGGTTTCGACAAGCTGGGACGATGCAGGTGCTGTTAGCGAGAGAGAAAGTTTCTAGCGTTACCCGAAGTTTTCATATCAACCTTGTTATGGTTGTATGATCTTTAGTGGGGAGTCGCTTAAAATCCAGTGCTAGTTTGAAGGCATAACTAATGGTACAAAATCCTACAACTGATTGACCACCAGTCCCCTCCTCCTCCCAGAGCGGATTGCCCTCCTTCCCCCTGAGTCCCTTCACTCCCTCCGCGGCTACTTTCCTCTTCCATCCCTTCCCTTCCCAGGCCTCGTTCGGCGCCCCCCACCCCACCTCAGCCCCTTTTCTCTCACCTACTTTTCCCTTCTCCACTCTCCCATGTCCTCTGCACCCCCCCCCCCCCACCTGGCAACTCATCACAGAGTTGTGGCTTGGAATGAGATGTGATGAATTCAATTTCATACTTGCATTGGAACCTATCTGACCTGTGTGAGGTCTGATCTGGTGGCTGTCACATATCCCAGCAGTGCAGGACGCGACGGACGAGAGGCTTCACAAGTAAAAAAAAACAGACTCTCGAAACACACACTTTCGGCAGTCCTGCAAGTTTCTTCCAGATCATGAAACGTCCGAGCGCGCAGTACACTCCATCTGTGAAGTAGTTTGGGTGATGGCCAGTAGTTGTGCTAGTGGTCATTCCGAGGTAGTGCTTATAGTTTTTCGTCTAGGAATCCGGTTTCTGAGTTGCTCACTACTTTCATAAAAAATATCGTACGATGCATTTCCCACGTTTTTGTTGGCTAGGACACGGCTTTTGACTCACAAATAGATATAAGCAAAAAGAATTTTCAAATGGCTCTGAGCACTATGGGACTTAACTTTTGAGGTCATCAGTCCCTAGAACTTAGAACTACTTAGACCCAACTAACCTAAGGACATCACACACATCCATGCCTGAGGCAGAATTTGAACCTGTGACTTAGTGGTCGCGCGGTTCCGGACTGTAGCTCCCAGAACCGCTCGGCCATGTAGGCTGGCTAGATATAAGCGTTTTCACATCCCAATGCCGTTGCTTCATGACTCCTGTATATGGTAGCAGGGATTTATAACAATATTGGTCCCCTCCTCCTCCCAGAGCGGATTGCCCTCCTTCGCCCTGAGTCCCTTCACCTGCTCCTCGGCTACTTTCCTCTTCCATCCCTTCCCTCCCCAGCCCTCGTTCAACGCCCCCCCCCCCACCTCATCACCCTTCCCTCTCCTATTTTTCCCTTCTCCACATTCCCATGTCCTCTGCACCCCCACCCCCCTGGCAACTCCCCAGAGAGTTTTATTCATTATCAAGTGTGCTGCATTAGTGTTGTGTTCGGTGAATTATACAGTGTCATCTAGTGATGTGGTTTTAGTTATGTGTTCGACCTGTATATAGTCAATGATTGTTAACGCGCTTTTTATACTGTGGCCGACTTTTAACTTGCTTTTAAGTGTGCTTCAAATTGCCAGCTGTGTTTTTTAATTTTATGTCGACTTTTTAACTGTCCCCCAGTTCATGCCCTCGTATTGGTGTGTATTTTAAGTACCATCATCTCCATTTACAGTGTTCTTTATGTCCCCTTTCTTATCGCCCTTTTATCTAAAAGTTCGCCTATCTGTAATTTTTTTTTTTTTGTAAAGCCCTTTGGCTGAAGAGCGGTGGACTGTGCCACTGCAAGCCCTCCCCTGGCCATGTGGGGCAGGGAAATGAAATTACAATAAGGAAAAAAATAACAATACTGGATTCAAAGGGTTGGAGTCTCTACTTCCACAAAGAAGAATTTGTCACCTGGGCTACTGTCAGTACCAATTCTCCAGCTGGCAGATCAATGGCCCCACTCTGTCCCACCTCGTCGCTCGTAGCAGCCACTGCCCCTGGTGCCACTGGCGCCGCCCACCTGCTACCCACACCACTGCCACTGTCAGTCTACTGCCCACCACCATTGCCACCATCGCCGCCATTGGCGTCACTCGCCACTCATTGCTTTGGGGTCTGCTGCCAGCTGCCCGTTCCCATCGCTGTCACCGTGGTGTTTCTTAGCCTTTGTCATTGTCTTTATCTTTGTTTTCATCTTCGTCTTTGCCTGCTGTGTCGTACCCCCGCTCATCGTTTCCATTTCGTATCTCAGTGAAGCTGTCACCATTAGGCTTATCCCTATTTAAACATCGTCAGGCCAATCACCACCATCGTCTGCACTTCCCTTCCCCCGCCCTCACCATCACTTTATGGAATACCTCCTCTAGTCATTACTGTTTCTTCCCCAACCAGCTCCTCCCCCATATAGTATCCCAACAATTATCAGTCCACTCCTGCTCCTACTCCTGCTCCTGCTACTGCTTCCTCTACTGCTCACCTTCCCAATCCCGCCTCTGCCACCCATCCTCCTTCAGCCACCCAGGACAGTCTGCCAGGCTGCAGTAGCTGTTCCAAACGATTCACTGACACCACCTTATGTTAGCACCTGTGCACGCTAAACTGTTACTGCCTCCCGTCAGCTCCCACTCCCACCTATTCCTCACCCTTCTTCCCAGGCTGCCCTCGCCAGAGAAATCCCTAAATGTCCCATTGTTGATCAACTCATGCCCCCTCCACCAAATAACCACTACCCACCACCTCAACTTCTGACCCACCCATGGATACATCTCCTCTTCCCACATCCCAACCCCCTGCCATATAAACCCCCGCCCTGACCCCCAGTTCCTTGATGCCCACGCCATTATCTTAGAAATCTGCAGATATTTCTCAAAAGCTCACATTTCGAAACAAATGCCCCACAAGGACTCAGTCTATGTCAATTCCTCCAATTCCCACCCCCCTACATCAACTTCCTGATCGCCCATGCCCTCTGTGGCCCCCATGCCACACTTACACTCTTCCTTAGCCCCTCCTTTCCCTGCCAGCCCCAACACTCTCGCCATCCTCTAACCCTCACTGCAGTGATATGAAGGTCAGCTCCTTGGTCACAGAGATGGAGGTGTTGTCACAACTGAACGCCCACACTGCCCTCGAAATCCATTCCAATTGCCACATGTACAACTACTTCAGACCAACTTTCGTTCATTGAATCACTCAAACCATCCTGCTGACCCTTTCTGCTCCCTCCATAGTCTCAGTGCCAGAAGTGACTGGTCTATAACAATCACGTTACCTTTGCCTGCAAAAATCCACCCTCATTCACCGACTGCAAGAACTAACATTTGCTCAGACAGTGTCCCAATCTCACTTTCCTCCTTCCTACAGTACATGTAATGAAACCCATCCTTACTATTCTTCTAACTGCAAGACAAAACAACCTCCCACCAAACCAGAGCTCACCATCTCTGTTCATTCCACAGATCGACCCCTCCGTCCCAACTATTCCCTTTGCCCATTCCCCATAGCCAGAGACATCATCCAGGTCCTCATGATCATCCTTAAAACCACCCATCTCTTCCAAAACTCACACACATTCCAATAGATCCCCCCTTGCCATCTATTCTGCTTTTCCACCTGAACACCTACACCTCCAACTCCCGCAACCAAGCCCACTACATCTTTAAGCACCTCAACACTTTCGTCTAGGCCTCTGTCATCACCCCTTACCTCTTCTTCTCTCTCCACTCTGGCATGATGACAGTCGCATCTCCTATATCAAAATCCACACCCTCCCAGCCAACAGGACCCTATTCATGCATACTCCATCCCAGCAACATGCTGATGCCTTCATTCTCAATAACACCCTCTCTCACCACACTGTCTGCACCTCTCCCATTGTCAATCACTGTGCCAATAATCCCCATCCCTTACTGTGAGGTGGGGTAGCTGTTGGCCACCTCAAGCACATCATCTTATCACTGTCTCACCACCACTTCTGCTCAATGATCCTAATGAACATCCTATCCACAGCATCTCCTTCCCCATCCTCACTCTCACCACTGCCACCATATATGTCCATGCTGCTGTTTCCAGCCAGCCAGATTGGCCGAGCTGTTCTAGGTGCTACAGTCTGGAACCACGTGACTGCTACAGTCGCAGGTTCGAATCCTGCCTCGGGCATGGATGTGTGTGATGTCCTTAGGTTAGTTAGGTTTAAGTAGTTGTAAGTTCTAGGGGACTGATGACCTTAGCAGTTAAGTCCCACAGTGCTTTGAGCCATTTGAACCATTTTGCTGTTTCCATTCCCTATGACTTCCCTCACATACTGAGCACATCTTCCCCAACTATGTCGTTGTTGCAGAACTCTACATTCATACCCATGAACTTGTCACCTTCTGGCAGTGGAATCACTTTCCAACCTCCAATGCGACCTTGTCCCCCTCCCTCAGTGTATACATCGTTAAAGTAACATCAAGCCTGATGTCGTCATCACTTCTCCTAACCTCCTTAGGTGAATCACTGTGGAATGTTTTGATCCCATTGGCAGTGACCAGCTCCCAGTCTTTCTCACCATCCCCTTTGCCCCTCGCCCTCCCACAGCTTTTTGCCCTATTGCTCCTCCCAAGGTCTTTCACAACTACTGCCATGCCAACTGGAATGTATACTGGGAATCCATCAATGCCCAGGTCAGAAGCCACCTCCTCCCCTTCTAATATTCTGATGACATCGTTCACACCTCGTTCTTCCTCTAGAAGACCATCTCTGACGCTATGGCCATCACGTACCCACCAAACCTATCCACTATCACCGACTTACCCTTCATCTACAGACCATACCCCTTCTCTGAGATTCCCACCTATTGTACCATTTCTTCTTCTGCGGTTGTGACCCAGACACACTCCTCCTCCACTGTCAAAGACACATTCGAAACGTTCTGACTGTCGCCATTGATGCACACGACTCAGTGCCATCCTCCTTGTCAAGTCCTTCAAGTACTGGTCTGCCTTGCACTGCATTACTGATAGCCACGCCATTCTACATTAACCACTCCTCCATGACAGCCACCACTTCCCTGACAACCTCAGTAAAGCTAATCACTTTATTCCACAACTCTCCAAAGTCTTCTCCATTCTCAATGACCCTCAGTTTACCACTGTCCCACCGATTGCTCCCAGCTTCCAGTACCTGGAGCAGTTACTGCCCTAAGAATTGAACACTTCTATCAGAGCACAAGACATAAACTCATCCTCTGCTCCAAATGCAGCTTCACCCTGACCACGATTACGTCACATACCCCAAGGAAAGCCCTCATTCCTTCCTTGCTGCCCTTGCCAATCTGCCATCCACTGGCTTTTACTCCAACCTGTGGAAGTCCTCCTCCATTCTGTTGTTCCTTAAACCCAACAAACTCCCTTCTGACACCTCATCCTACCACCCCAATATGCCCCACCTCCATGTTAAATGAGGTCTACAATATCCATCACCACATAACTCAGCACCACTTCCTCACTCCTACTAAGTGTGGCTTCCAGCCCTCCTTTCCTGCTGATGAGCAGCTCCTTAGCCTTAGCCATTTCCTCTCCCTCCAGCTTAACTCCCATCATTCTGCATTATTTAGTTCGTTCGACATCCAGAATGCTTATGAGCTTGTATGGCATTCTGGGCTCCTTTTCACGTTCCATACCTGCACCTTTCCTATCAGCTTCATCCATCTCACTGCCTTCTTCTTCTCCCAACATCCTTGCTATGTCATCATCATAATATCAAATCCTGTACTTTTATCCTATCACAGATGTGTCCCAGGGCTCTATCTTTTCTCCTCTCCTATACCTCCTGCATTGATATGTTGAAACCATCCCACCCATCCAACTTTTTCAATAAGCTGATGACACCAACTTCCTGGCCCTCAATCCTACACTTCAACGGTCCCACTGCTTCCTCCAAACCCAACTAAAAGAGTTTACCATTTCCTGCATCCAGAGGCTCCTTCAAATTAATCCTTCCATAACCTAGACACCAGGCAATCACTATAGGTTTTAGACATACATCTCCCTCATTCCAGTTCCACGATTTAAGCTTCACCATCTATGACTGTCCTATCCAACTTACCTCCACAGAGAAATACCTTGGCCTCGCAATTGACCTTCACCTCATCTGGACCCCCCTCCCAATCTCCCTACCATCCAAAGAAAATCCCGCAGTAGACTGCCTCCTGAAACTCCTATCTGGCTGGACAACGGGATTGCGTCCTTCTACCATCTTCATACCTACAAATTCTTGGTCCATCACATCCTTTGTTATGCCAGTGTTGCCTGGATCTCCACCCCTCCTAAATCCTATAATCCTTCATCATCATGTGCTCCTTTTTGCTTTCAATATACGTCTCCCATCCCCCATGAGAGTCCACTGTGACCTCATCTCCTTCCCCATCTCCTCATTTTCTTTGAACACCCCCTGTCGTTTCCTTTCCTCTCTGCTTCCCATCTTCCACTCCACCTCCTACGATGTGCCCCACACTCTCCCCATCTCCACACCCTCCACCTCTTCTCCTCAAGAAACTACGAGCATCTCCCTAACCTGGATGATGGCTTCATCCCAATATTTATTCTTCGTTCTCTGACCCTCCTCTTCCCCTCCCCTCCTTAGGGCTCCCTCTCCTCCCCTTCGCCACTGCTGCTCCTTTCTCCTATCATTCTCATTTCTCCTTTCCCAGTCCTTGTGTTCCTTTCTGGGCTGCTCCATACCAAACCTCTCCATCTCCTGCACAACTGGCTCCCGCCTTCCTGCGCCCCTCCAACGCTGACCCCCCCCCCCCCTGTTTCACTCTTTCCTCTCTCCTTTCTATCTGACCTCCCATCTCTGGGCAGGTCCCTCCAACTTTAATCCAGATACATTGTCGTGTTTTGGTGTTAACTTTGTATGTAACATAAGTACAGTGTGAGTTCAGTGTCGTCGTCCCATGTGGCTCTCGTCACTGTGAAAGCCGTTTTTAATTGCACTGTTTGTGCTGCCAGTGTTTATGTGTTATGCCTTGGTTTAGTGTCATTTTAATTACTGGGTTTTATGTAAATGTGCCTCTTGAAATTACCTGTTTTTAACTCCAATTGTTTCCCCTTCTCATGTGTAAACTTCATTTTATGTCCTTGTCGTTTATGCACGTAACGTTTTATTTCCTACAGTCTCTTGGCTAGCAGGGGTATGAAATAACAATAAAGGAAAAAAAGCAATACTGGGACAGTGGGTCACTGTCCTAATATTACGAAACATCCTTAAGTCCCTCCCTGCAGCTATTCACTTGTAGATCGGCAGGAGGCTACTTCCCTGTATGTCAATGACTTTTTGCTGTCCTATTATCACAGATGCTTTCATAGTGCTGCCATTCGTTCCTGCCAATGTCAATTTGGGGGGGGGGGACCCAAAAAGTCACAATTTTGAGTAACCTATGGTGGTGGAATTTTGAACTATGCCAATCAGCTCCCGCATGTTAAGGTAAACACACAGAACATTTCCCTTCAATTTATCGCCCACGACGTCATGATCCTGTGACTGGATGCAGTGCTCCCAGTTCGCGTTTCTCTCTCTCTGGTAGCAGTGTTATCAACTAGTTCAGTTTGTGACCACATGTCAGGATGAACACACACACACACACACACACACACACACACACACAAGAGAAAAAAATTTAGTAAATTTTACCAAGTGGCTAACATCCCAAAAATATGGAGTAAAGAAAAAAACCAACCTATGGCCCCCCACACCAACAGCTCTGCATAAACTGAGCATTTCCTGCAATTTTACAAGTGTGGGGAGGGCAGATGGAAATGGTGGGGATGAGGGGAGTGGTGAAAGTGGGAGGAATGAGGCGAAGGAGGGTGAAACCCATTATGTCATCTGCTGATGTCATCAGCGAGGCATTGCCACATGTAACACAGCCATCTTGAATAAATCTGGCATAAATGTTGACTGTGCTAGCTTCAGCTCTACTCCTCTACTACTAAGTGTGTAAGGAAGTCAACTGATGAGATCAGACACTTCTGCATTATGATACTGCTTATTCAGTCCCCAGGCATTATGACTTTGAGTAGTCGCTGATAGAGTTGGTAGCGACATTTGTCATGATGAACAAGTCGCGCAAGATGATAAGAACTGATACTTGTCTGACTCTCAGATTTTCCATTTTCATCTAGATTGCGTTAAATTGGTCTCACAGCACCGGTTCCTAAACGTCTGCTGTGATTCTGATTTTTCTCAGTCAGATTTTCTGGCACTTATTTCTTCGCCATTCAGACTTCTTTGAGCGCAGTGGAATTGTCTGCACCACCAAGCCAAAGGGTCTAATGGTCACACGTTGGTGCTTTTTTTCTCTACACTTCCACCAGCTTCCATCATTTTGTCTTGGCTCTCGTGTTGGCAATATAGGCAAATTAACGTGGTGATTTTAGTACATTCTCTAACTGCAGATATGTGTCTACAAATAAACAAAAAATTCATTACCCAACTTTATTTTTCATAGTAATAACTGAAACTTTATAACTGTCTATCACATCACAACAGAGTATGATGGTCTCATTCACAGAAGATGTCTAATAATTTGTTTGGCATTGAAGATTACACTAGTTCCGACTCAAGGTATGCTCTTTGGACCAGTTACAGTAGAAAAGTGGTAATCTAGAATCATGACTTGTATTTCTGTTGTGTTGGAATTAATAATGGGTACGGGGAAATGAAATAAGATGGTACATTTAACGTGCATATGTAGATAGACAAATGTTTGGCACAACGAACTAGAGGATAACCTGACAAAAGACAGCATGAAACAAGGGAAAGCGCTAATTATTCATCTTTATGTTTTTTTCATATTTCACAAAGAAACGTACCATCAATGAGAACAACTCCTGCGCACAACATCAATAAAGCAGTAGCACAAGCAGAAGAATCCTCTAGGGAGGCACGGTACATGCATTATTTGCAGAAGACTGTGGTGCGAATGTTACCCTGCGCACTTCCATAAGATATCGCAGTTTCATTTACGAGCAGCACGCACCAGTCAACATAAGAGGGAGCGGGAGCGGGTGGGTGTATATCTCAAGCGAGTTATTATGGGAGGTAATAATTAAGCTTCACACAAAAATAAACTGTACGAAAACCTCGATAAAATCTGAGTTTCCTCCAAACAAGCGTTCAAACACTACTACCAGAGACCAATTTCAAAGTCAATTCCTTAACAGGACACTGTTAACATAACTTACGGAAATGCAGACCGGTGATGTCGTCGACAAGCGGCAGTATTTCGACAGGTGACCACCTTTCGGTTTTTGATGGCAGTAGCAACGCCATTCAATTAAAGATGTCTGACGCTAGAAGTTATCGGAAGTGCAAATTACTAACCAACTGAGGCAGCGTTATCTCTGTCCCTTTGTTTCTTGACAAGGGAGAGAGCAGCCCTTCACGAAGAATTAAGCAAAAACCTCCATCTCTGTTTGGAAGGTTACTCTCTAATTTGATCTCAACAGCTTCCTCAATAACATTATCCCAATAGCCCAGCCTCCGTGTCTGAGGTCTCTAAGGCACACATACCTGTTGTCGCTCGACACTGGTACACTGGTACACTGGTACGAGTCTTTGTGATTAAGAAATTTTCACTGCCGCTGTTTGGTTGGCAAGGGGAGGAGAGGTGGTGGTGTAAGGTTCCTCATCACCAAAATTCTAGCCAACTTCTTGGTTTAAATACAAAACCTCTCCGCAGTGTCTCATAAAGTAAGGGCACGCGACACTGTTGATGGTTATACGTCAGTTGGAAGGGGACGTAAAGCTTTGCGGCCCGCTTGGTGCCATTCGCGAGGAGTAGGCTATGTGTCGGCACTAGGTTTCACCCTCTCCCTTCTCACATCAACACTGTACAATAGAAACAAAAGACTACACACACACACACATACACACCCACCCACCCACCCACCCTCCCACACCCACCCACCCACCCTCCCACACCCACCCACCTTCCCACCCACCCACACACACACACACACACACACACACACACACACACACACACACACATTCACACAAAATCCGTACATGTAGTATTAGAAATAGTGTATATTGGAACATGTAGTAAATAAGAAACAAACTGTCTGAAGAGCTGGAAGTGCACGCCAGAATTTCCATGTTGCCTTATTCTATAGGATGACCGGTGCCAAGCAGTGTTCTGCAACAGCCTATTTCCTCGGCTGTTATAGACGTGTGTGACGCTTACGCTCAGTACAACCGTCTTCCTTGGTCCTCATAGCATGACCAATGCATGACATGTCACAACGTATCAGTATTTGTCGTTATGAATGATGATACTGATATATGGGGTCTACCTCAGATAACACCCTATGGTATTGTGAATATACAGGTCACTGGCAATTGCTGTTGATGGTTTTTATGGTCGACATTCTGCTAACAAGTTTTGTAGAAGTTCAGTTCTGAAGACTAACTAGCGACATGGAACACGATAACACTGGATGCTATTGATTTCAGTTCAGCAAAAAGTATCAGCGCCGAACACAGCTTCGTTAGTTATACGTTTTTCAGTAAGCCAGATCTATTTAATCGGTAGATAAATTCCAATTTATATTAATGCAACAGTAAATGTAGACGAAGGACCTCGGAAAAAGACATACCTGTTGCTCAGTTCTTTTATATGCTAATGAATGTATTTTCTTGTAGGTGCCACTTTCTTATGTCGACGAAAGGCGTGGAGTATTGACTTAGGCCTCTGAGTTTCTGGAAAAAAAACTTTAATAAATCAACTCCAGGTTATCTACCTTAGACTTAATTGATAAGCAGAGCAGAATGTAGTGCCCTGGAGCACTTGTATGGCTTCCCCCCTCCCCCCCCTCCCCAATTAATTCCAATAACAGAAGTTTAGTAAATATTTGATTCAACTTTGTAATACTAGCATTCACTTTATGTGTGTGTAGCCCTTTCCTGAAATAAAAGAATAACCTCGTAAAATTACGGTTATTCTAAATTTAAAAAAAAATTTCCAAGGTACCACATGATCACATTACTAGGGACAAATACTCTATATAAATTAAGAACGTTTTTCTGTCGAGAAATACCTGTCGATAGAGCATTTCACAGTTTATGTGTTACATTATTAATCTACTACAAACAAATTATCAGCAAGTAAAATCAAATTCAGAAGAATTATTATCAGAGTTACAAGTTAAAAATTTCATGAAATAGAAGCTAATGCCAGTTAACAGCAATTCCTACTATCGAGACAGGGAGAATTGTGAAGACATCGAAGAAACTTGGTTCATTTGCAAATATCAAGTGTTCCGTTTTAGAGCACCTTCATTCATTTCAAGATGCAAGATGTACTCGAGGATGTACAGCTTAATCGTCCACACGTTAAGTAACTAGTTTTAAAAATATACAGAATTTTGCACGTGTAACCGAATAATTTGAATGTGAATATAACAATACATGGAGAGTCACTAACTATTGCCACCAAAAATAGCTCCGAACATACGATAGGAGGTGAAAAGTTTGTGGGACAGATGTTGTTGCAAGGGACAAAGGGGGCCATAATACGGCGTTGGTTTTTTTGGTCACTTCAGAGATGTGAAGGTCAACTTCGTTTTTTTAGAACCGGATGCTCTAGTTAGCACCTGTTTTCTGATAGCGGCTATCGAGAAGAATCCAATGATGTGTAACTGTAAGGTCTTTGAAGGTCAACGAAGGTCGCAAAGGTGGCATGACCGTCCATTTACAGAATGTGTTAGAAGTGATGTCCACTGTTATCAATGCATTGCAGCAATCCTCTTATCATGGATTGAGAGGTATTCCTTATGACAGCGGCACTTATCGAAGCACATGCTCTGACAATTCTCTCTCGCATATCTTCTTTTATTAGCAATGTCTTTTACGAATCTCTATATGAAAAAATGCAGAATCGCCAAGTCTGGTGCACGAAACAGCACGACACGTCTCCTCTGCGTCCAATGCAACGATTTGGGAATTGCCTCTGCAACTCATTTCTAGCCATCAAAGAAAAATGTGCCGGACACCCATCGTGTTGATACCACATTCTGTTCTTTGTTCCTATAGGTACTTCTTCCAATAACAGACCTAATGTTTCTTGCAGCAATGTGGTGTACTTCCTACATTAAGATTTCCTTCGATGAATTAGGGGCTTTAATTCTGTCCTCCAGAATCCCACACCATACAATCACCGACCACGGCTTTTGGTGTGCAACTTGCCACAGCCAACATGGATTTTCAGTGGCCCAGTAATGCATGTTACGCAAATTATCATTTCCATTGTTCGTAAAAGTAGCCTCGTCAGTCAATAAAATGAAATTAATAAATGTGTCATCCCTCTGAATCTGAAGTTGAGCCCATCGGCAGAATTCAATGCGACGCATTCAATCCGTACCAGTTAATTCTTGGTGGAGACTGCTGTGATAAGGATGATATTTATGGCGATGCAGAACATCAACAACACAATTCTGGCTCATGCCAGATTCCCTTGCGCTTTATCTCAAACTAACACAAGGATCATGAACCACAGCAGCTAGAGTACCAATTTCCGTTTCGTCGTTAGTAACTTTCCTTTGCCGGATATGTTTCTGGTGCGTTAAAGATCCAGTTGTTCTCAATTCATCATACATATATTTAAATGTACGAAGTGTAGAGTGAGTACGTTGTGGATACCTTTCAGCATACAAGTCTCTAGCTCTCACTGAATTTCGTTGGTATTCTCCGTAAATGAGAAGGATATCGACCCGTTCTTCGAATGAATGTTTCATTCACATTCGCTTGATTCGACGCTGCTAGTCTTACCGTTACTATTTGTGTTGTATTGTGAAACCGTCCTATGGTGTTTACATGCCAATGGGACGTTAGATGGCTATACCGTATTCGGCGAATATTTACTACTTGCACGATATACGAGAGACAATTATCAGAGCATGTGCTTCGATAAATGCCGCAATACCACTCCATCCATGATAAGAAGATTGCAGCACTGCACTGATACCAATGGTCATCACTTCGAACACCTTCTGTAAATGGACGTTCATGCCACCTTTTTTACCTTCGTTGACCTTCAAAGACCTTACTGTTACACATCATTGGGTTCGTATCGACAGCTGCTACCAGAAAATAAGTAACAAACTATAGAATTCCACTTAAAAAGAAAACAAATTTCACCTTCATATCTCTGACGTCCCACAAACTTTTCAGCTACTATCATACTTTCTGAGGTAATCTAGGTGGCAATAGTTAGTGATTCGCCCTGTACATCATATAGCACATAAATATGTAGAACTGGTAATATTTACAAAGGCTTCGCAACTCAATCTCGTGTTTCACAACTACAGGAACAGTAGAAAATTGTTACAGCATTTTGTAGTGTACTTTCTTTCACATGAGTCTAAAACCAGTTAGTAGATTGAAAAAACGACTATGAAAGGTCATGTGTGCCTCTGTATACTATACTTCACGTATAACAAACATTCTCCCCTAATATTAAATATCACAAGGAGATGTGATGTAACAGTGTTTCCTGTCTAGTAAGCCTCTCAAATTTTGCTCTTATATGTCTAGTGAACGAAGATTATTGAAACAACAAAAATCAGTTCTACGAAACAGGTTCTCTATTCATTAGCTATTAATATCTTTTTTAAACTATCAATATTATTGGGTAATATGTAAAATCTGAGATATTCCTGCCACCCATTTCATTTACATAAGATACAGTTAAAGAAAATGTCAATTTTAACCATTTTCCGAAAGTAATAATTGATAACATCAACGTTGCCAGTTATTGAAAAACATCTCATT
This sequence comes from Schistocerca piceifrons, assembly GCF_021461385.2. Lineage (NCBI taxonomy): Eukaryota > Metazoa > Arthropoda > Insecta > Orthoptera > Acrididae > Schistocerca > Schistocerca piceifrons. The sequence continues at coordinate 244,996,152 of NC_060144.1, forward strand.
ATGATTTAAGATATAAAAAAATCATTATTATCCCTTTAACTCATCGTTGTTTATTCTTTCTAGATGCTGGGTGTATGGCTTACCTCTCTACGTTCTCAACCGTAGGATTGTAAATTATTTCAACTCAGACGTCATGGCTTCACTGATAATACCCTGCCCCGTTGTCTCCCATAAAAATGTTCCTTCTGATATCTAAAAATAAACTTGTGATTGAATGAATGTTAGATCCTATGCCAACGGCGATGTCATGTGTTCTCAGTACGGGACATTCCCTCGAAGATTTCGTTGCTGCATGTTGTTATGTCAGGATGGAAAGTTGCAGTGCTGAGAATATCTAACGAGAAAGCATGAAGCTGATGCCAGAAAAATTCAGGTCATCTGAAACAATGAAGCTTCAGAGTGATACGGCGAAGCCTCTAGTCTCAATTTCGTATTCTGCGAAATTTGAAGTTAAAACAGGCGAATTCACGAGTTATGAGGCTGAAGGAAAAGACAACTAAATATTTCTCAGGCTTAGGAGAGGCATGCTGACCTAAAGCCTTTACCCCTGCCTCTGCATATAGGTCACCCAACGGTCAAAGGTCAAATTTGTAGAAAATGTCCGTAGCTTTCCTCCCGCAGCTCAAACAGTACTTTGAGCGCCTACTAACAGACTACATATTATAGTCATTTATTTTAAATTAAGTTGATTATTCAGATTGCAGTTGTATATGTTTTTAGTGTATAGTTAGTCACGAACGATGATGATCGAATTTAGGCTTGTTCTGCGCACCTACGTCACGCATTCTCCGACAGCCAATGAGCGTTCAAGTAGTCCTCAGATGTGAATGCCGTAGCTAATGTGAGCATTAAACGTGATCGTTGTGAGTTGTTTAGTGAATTTCGGTTCCTCTTGTTGCAATCTGTCATTGCTAATTGTGGTGGTAAGTGATAAATTTTGCATAAGCAACCGAGAGACATAATTTGCAGGATATACGTTTTCTTCAAGCGTAAAGCACACGCATCCGCACACCGCAACTCTCCTTTGGGAATCGTCAACAATGCAATCCGCGTCCGTGCCTCAACATGCGTGAACCACCATCGTTTGTGGATCGGACTGTAGTGAGGAGTGACAAGAAAAACCTATATTTTCTTCGAAGTCGTATTTACTGTAGCTTCGAGCAATAATTGCATACAACAGGATTAGCTTCATAACTTTTTATCATGGTTTACGTAAGGGTACTTCAATGGCGAGAAGCTGTGAAGCATGTATCGCTCATCAGGCATTGATTTTTCAGCATCAGTGGTGTACTTCGTCTGGGTTTACCCCATAGTATTCTTAATTAACGGCACACCACTCTTTGGTAAACAATCTCATTTCCGATGGATGACGCTCATTTCAGAGGCGACAACGACAATTAGAGCGGGCTGGGACGATCCTACCAATAGGATAGAGAGCAATTGTACACGAATCACACTGCGAAATCTCGTCAGTGGTATCTATGAATACATCCTGACACTGTACTGTTATCCATAAAATCAATAAATGTAAAAAAAAAGTTAAGTCTTTATCAGTCTGCAATGTTCATTCCTATGTCCCACTTCTGATTACCGCTAATACTTTTCTTATGTTTGGACAGAATATTGACTTCTTTGTCAACACAGGCAGTATCGTTAGCAACATTCAGAAGTATGTGACCATCTTACAAAATTAACACATCACGTATAAATGTGTGATACACTCATTATCAGTACTGTTTCGTATTCAGTCTAAAGAGGAAGTATGGTAATGTAAGGTACCGTTTGTGAATCAGTTAATCTCCAAAATCTCAGTTCATGTATCATATTGCACTGTAATATTATGCTTCTATGTAAGTTCGAAGTTCAATTGTTGACACACACACACGCACACACACATATATATATATATATATATATATATATATATATATATATATATATATATATATATATGTGTGTGTGTGTGTGTGTGTGTCAACAATTGAACTTCGAACTTACAATTGTTGACACACACACACACACACACATATATATATATATATATATATATATATATATATATTGCGAAGTAATATGCGACGGAAATATTTATTGCGGTAGGTCATCGTAGGAAACATTACATTGTCTGTGGAGCTATGAACATAGTTTATTGTGCTATTATCCAAAGAGTTACAGCAAAAAGATACACTTTTTTTAATGGAACAATAGTTGTTTTTATCACGCACTAGAATCAGTAACACCAGCTGTGTATACATCCATTTAAATTGAATTCCAACCACTATTAGTTTGGGAGCTACAACCCTTCAAAGTTTCAGGGGCAGATACGACACACGTTGCGCATAACGCAGTGCGCCTTCTAAATATGGTGCGGCTGAGTTGTAACGTAGTTGGTGTGATGGAGCGAGAAGCTTCCTCGATGCGCTGTTTTTTAGACTGCCGACTGTGGCCGCACACGGCCGTGTACCCGACAGTTCGAGCCTCACAAACAAACGGGGCTCAATATACCACAGTTACTGGCATCGGATGAAGACGGCATACACGAACAACGAGTACGCTGACATGTTGCTGATGCTCGGCGAGTGCCGACACGATGCTACTGAAGCAACCATGACGTACGTCGTGAGATATCCTAGGCGAAGAGCTCTGGTAGCTCAAAAATGGTTCAAATGGCTCTGAGCACTATGGGACTTAACTTCTGTGGTCATCAGTCCCCTAGAACTTAGAACTACTTAAACCTAACTAACCTAACGACATCACACACATCCATACCCGAGGCAGGATTCGAACCTGCGACCGTAGCAGTCGCGCGGTTCCGGACTGAGCGCCTAGAACCGCTAGCCACAGCGGCCGGCGCGCTCCGGTAGCCATTACATTCTTACGTGCCGAACAGTGACTTCGGGAAACAGGCAGCTTGGTAATGCGCCACAGTAACACACGAACAACTGCAAGAAATGAGGAGACGGAGATGTTTGTTTTACCTGCAGTACACCACGATCCTCATGTAAGCTTATGAGCCGTTACTGCAGTCGCTGGTGTCAGTCTCACATCTGTAGGGCGTATAGTACATGGCATCTGTATTGTGTATAGTACACGGCCACAGGTTTCACCCGTACCTCTTGTCACTGACCCAGGAGCTGCATGGGAACGATTTCCCCCACGAACCACGAACCTTGCCGTTGGTGGGGTGGCTTGTGTGACTCAACGATACAGATAGCCGTACCATAGGTCCAACCACAAAGGAGGGGTATCTGTTGACAGACCAGACAAACGTGTAGTTCTTGAAGTGGAGCAGCAGCCTTTTCAATAGTTGCAGCGCCAACAGTCTATGTGATTCACTGTTCTGGCCTTGTAACATTACCAAAACGGCCTTCTTGTGCTGGCACCGCGAATGGATGAAAGCAAGGGAATCACAGTCGTAATTATCCAGGGGCATGCAGCTCTACTGTATGGTTAAATGATGACTGTGTCCTATTGGGTAAAATAGTCCGGAAATAAAATAAGAATTATAAAAGAAGGTTTTAAACGTGGAAGAGACCTGGAGATATCGGAAGGGGTCAGACTGATTATATAATGGTAAGGTGGAGTTTTAGAAACCAGGTTTTAAGTTGTAAACCATTTCGAAGGGCAGATGTACACTCTGACAACAACTTGTAGGTCGTATATTGAAAATTAAAACTTAAGAAAATGGAAAGGCAGGAAAATTTGAAAAACCAGAAGTTATTGAGAGTTCCTGAGGGAGCATTAGGCAACGATTGATTAGGACAAGGGGAAGAAATACAGTAGAAAACGAATGTGAAGCTTTAAGAGAGGAAATAGTCAAGGCAGCTGAGGAACATATAGTTAAGAAGCTCTAGCAGGAATCCTAGGAAAAACAAGAGATATTGAATTAAACTGATGAAAGGAGGAAACATAAAAATGCAGTAAATGAAGCAGGCGAAAGGGAATCAAAAGTTTAAAGAATGAGATTGGCAGGAAGTAGAAAATGGCTAAGCAGGAATGGCTAGGGAAAAATGTAAGGATTTAGAAGCATATTTTACTAGGGGAAATATAGATACCGTCTACTAAAAACATAAGGAGGCCTTTGGGGAAAATAGGAGCAGCTGTATGAATATAAAGGGTTAAGATGGGAAACCAGTCCTAAGCAAAGAAGGGATAGTCGAAAGGTGGAAAAAGAATAAAGAGGGTTTATACAAGGGAGATGAAACTGAAATCAGTGTTATAGAAAGGGAGATGGATGTAGATTAAGAGGAGGTGGAGGATATGACAATGATAATGACAAGAATTTGACAGGGTTCTGAAAGGCGTAAGGCGAAACAGGGCCCGAGCAGTAGACGATATTTTGTCAGAGCTACTGATTGCAATGGGAGAGTCAGCGATGACAAAACTCTCCAATCTAGGATGCAAGATGTATGAGTCGGACGAAATACCCTCAGATATCAAGAAGAATGTAATAACTGCAATTACAATGAAAGCAGCTGCTGACAGGTGCGAAAATTGCCGAACAATAAGTTTAATAAGTAATGGCTGCCAAATATTAACACGAAGTCTTTAGAGAATGGAAAAACCGGTAGAAACCGACATTGGGGAAAATCAGTTTGGACTCCGGAGAAATATAGGAACACACGAGGGAATACTGGCACTTCCACTTAATTTAGAAGGTAGGTTAAGGAAAGAGAAAACTGCGTTCATAACATCTCTATACTTTAAGAAACCGTTTGACAATGGTGACTGGAATACTCTTTTTTGAAAGTCTGAATGTAGCTGGGGTAAAATAAATGGAGCGAAACGCTATTTACAATTTGTACAAAAACCAGACGGCAGTAACAAGAATCGAGGGAAATGAAAAGGAAGCCATGGTTGAGAAGGGAGTGAGACAGGATTGTAGCCTATCACCGATGTTATTCAATCTATACATTGAACAAACAGTAAAGGAAACCAAAGAAAAATTTGGAGTGGCAATTAAAGTTGAGCGACATTAATAAAAGCTTTGAAATTTGCCGATGACTTTGTAATTCTGTGTGAGAAAGCCGATGACCTCCAAACTCTGTCGAGCGGAATGGACATCGTTTTGAAAGGAGGAAATAAGATGAACATCAACAAAAATGAAACGAGGATAATGGAATGTGCTCGAACTAAATAAGGTGATGCTGAGGGAGTTTTATTACGTAACGAGGCACTTAAAGTAGTTCACAAGTTTTGCTATTTGGGCAGAAAAATAATCGATGAAGGCCGAAGTAGAGAGGATATAAAATGTAGACTGTCAATGGCAGGAAAAGCATTTCTAAAGAAGAGAATCTTTTTAACTTCGAATAAAGATTTATGTATAGATTTAAATGTTAGGAAGGCCTTTCTGAAAGTATTTGTTAGGCTCATAGCCATGTATGTAAATGATACAGGGTTAGACAAACAGAGATTAGATGCTTTTGAAATGTGGTGCTGCAGAATGACGATGAAGATTAGATGGATAAATAACGTAACTAATGAGGAGGTACTGAATACAGTTGGAAAGACAATAAATTTGTGGCACAATTTGGCAAAAGAAGGGATTGGTTGACAGGACACGTTCTGAAACATCAAGGAATCACCAATTTAGTAATGGAGGGAAATGTCGGGGGTTAAAAGCTATAGATGGAGATCAAGAGGTGGAAACAGTAAGCAGATTCAGAAGGACGTGGGTTCCAGTAGTTATTCGGAGATGAAGAGGTTCGTACAGCATAGAGTAGCATCGAGAGCTGCATCAAACCAGTCTTCGACAAAGGACTTTTCAATATAATCTACGTTCAACGCGACGCCGTTACGCCACTTTGTTGGGGCACAATATATATCCGTATGGTACCTTGCAAGTTGCTCTCTATATTTCGTTTCTGTATCCTATTTCGCCCAAGTGTACAGAACCTAATATAAAATGAACCTTGAATGGTCTGAATGCAGCTTGACTTTATATCAAATGCCCAACTGAAGTAAAACTGTTATCTGGCCCTAATCAAAATTTCCACTTAACTCGCCTCTTGACAACACCGTTGTAGATTTATCGAAAACACAGCGCCAAACAGCAATCAGGCAGCAGCTAAACTAAATATCTGTTTCTAAATACCTATGTAACTGTTGCATGTGGTAGCTGCGCCGGGTAGCCGCGCCGTCTATGGCGTATCGTCACGGTCCGCGCGGCTCCTCCCGTCGGACGTTCGAGCCCACCCTAGGGCATGCGTGTTTGTGTTGTCCATATCGATTAATTTAGTTCAAGTTACATTAAGTAGTATGTGAGGTTGGGGACCGATGACCTACGCCGTTCGGACCCATAAGATCTTACCGCAAATTTACAATTTACGTGTGGTGATGCGTAATGACAAACAGTGGGATAAGGAGAGTAACTCATACTACGAAATGATTCTCCAAGACAACGGTTTTATAATGAAATATGTATTCAAAAGACAGAGAAAAAAACTTCGTGTGGTCTTCACATATAACTGTACTCTGCTTAACAAACTGAAACTTGATATAAATGGGGTACAAAGTTAACAGAGAATTTCTATAAAAATCAAACTGTTTAATCAATTAATATGTTACTCCATGAGTCTGGGAAGTGAGGTGGTCTTTGTCTGAGCTATGAACAAGTTACCTAGCTGAGAGTACTCATTTCTAGCTGCGCAGAGCTGCAGTATTACCTAAGACTACTTCTCTTCAATAACAATCACATTATTCAAAATTTATATTCCTTTCATTTTCTCCATCATGCTAATCCTTGCTGCCCTTTCTTCATCTAACAGATACAATCACAAGTCCACACATCATTACTAAATACTACGTCCACCACCGACCTCAATTCAACTAAAAATATATCACACTGGGCAGAGGCCAAATGTGTCACGACAAGACCAAAAACTGTTTAACAGTAACGGAACATGCTCTCTCTCTGACGTGCTCATCAGTGGCGTACAAGAATCAAAACTACATAATCACCATACATCATCTCTGCTGGTCAACATCGGAGCCAACGACTTGCTGTGTCAATAACGTCGCCTTCATCCACGTACTGCTTCCACTGGAGTGCATCCTTCACTGGGCGACACGAAAGTCGGAAGGAGTGAGATCTGGGCTGTAGGATGGATGAGAAAGAACAGTCCAGTGAAGTTTTGTGAGCTCCTCGCGGATGCACAGATTTGAGTGAGACCTTGCGTTGTCATACAGAAGAGGTTCGTTTGCATTTTACTGTCGATGAACGCGCTGAAGTCGTTTGTTCAATTTACTGGGTAACGTAACACACTTCAGAGTTGATCGTTGCGCCTTAGGGAGGACATCAAACAGAACTATTCCTTTACAGCTCAGGAAGACCGTCGCCATGGTTTTACTGACTAAGGGGACAGCTTTGAACTTTTTCGTCGGTGGAGAGATGGTGGAGTGCGACTCCGTGGATTGCCGTTTTGTTTCCAGTTCAAAGTGATGAACCCATCTTTCATAGCCTGTGACGATGTCCGACAAAAAATTGTCGCGATGAGTCTCATAACGTTCATGTATTTCTGCAGAGAGTGTGCTTTGTTGCTCCTTCCAGTCTCCTGTTAGGCGGAGAGCAGCAGGCGGCAGCAGGTAACTCCTTTGAGTATCCCAAATAGTGGGCAAGTGTTTGAGCACTGCCAACATAGACATCCAGTTAAACATCAGATGTTTGATTGAGATGCATCGCTCACCTCGAATGAGAGTGTCCAAGGGTGCAGAATCTCTGCGGTGCTCTGGGTTTCCGCCACACGAGGCTCATTGACAGCTCTCTGCTTTGAATGCACCTCCGATACAGCCGCTATTGCGAAGGCTATCTACAGCGCCGTCACCTAACGCAACTTCATGAAACTATACGGGCTGAAGCGAGATCATTCCACGATGTCCCAAAACAAATTCTACATTTTTTGCTACCAAAATTGGCCTAAAAAGTGTTGTATTACTTATTGAAAGCCCCGCATATATATCTTAATCAAAATTGCTTTTCTACGATTCAGCCGATCTCTTACCTTTAATACGATTCAGCAAACGCTTACGGAAAAGAAAACCAATTACTCAGCAGTCAAATTCTAAACTTCATCTTCAATGCAGTCTTCCGATTATTTTGCCCTATTAGTACTAAGACTTTCAAAATGGCTCTGAGCACTATGAGACTTAACATCTGACGTCATCAGTCCCCTAGACTTAGAACTACTTAAACCAAACTAACCTAAGTTTCAAATGGCTCTGAGCACTATGGGACCTAACATCTGAGGTCATCAGTCCCCCAGAACTTAGAACTACTTAAACCTAACTAACCTAAGGACATCACACACATCCATGCCCGAGGCAGGATTCGAACCTGCGACCGTAGCGGTCTCGTGGTTCCAGGCTGAAGCACATAGAACCGCTCGGCCACAGCGGCTGGCTAATAAGACTTTCTTATTAAGTACTGTTGAGAGTAATTTCTTTTCTTTGCTTTTTAATAATATTCTTACACTACTTGCTTCTAAATTCAAAACGTATCGTGATATTAAATTCACTCTTCTCTTCCAGTACTTGTATCGGATAAAATGACGAAGTCATTTATAAATCACTCGTTTTAAGTGCCTTTGTCCACAGCTCGTGGTCGTGCGGTAGCGTTCTCGCTTCCAGCGCCCGGGTTCCCGGGTTCGATTCCCGGCGGGGTAAGGGATTTTCTCTGCCTCGTGATGACTGGGTGTTGTGTGATGTCCTTAGGTTAGTTGGGTTTAAGTAGTTCTAAGTTCTAGGGGCTGATGACCATAGATGTTAAGTCCCATAGTGCTCAGAGCCATTTTTGAAGAGCCAAAACGACTGATCAACAACTTGGACAAATGTCCGTGTGCCCAAAGGAACTACTCGTACTCTAAAAAACTAAAAAAAAGCCGCCACCGCCACTTCAGCCCTACATTTAACAATAATAATAAGCAAAAAGAAATTATACGAAAAGAAACTGAGGATGGGTTAGGTGACGATCAGTTTGGCTTTAGTAAAGGTAAAGGCACCAGAGGGGCAATTCTAATGTTGCGGTTGATAATGGAAGCACGACTAAAGAAAAATCAAGACACTTTCATATGATTTGTCGACTTGCAAAAAGCGTTCGACAATGTAAAATTGTGCAAGATTTTTGAAATTCTTAGAAAAATAGGGGTAAGCTATATTGAGCGACGGGTAATATACAATATGAACAAGAGCGCAGAGGGAACAATAGCAGTGGATGACTAAGAACGAAGTGCTCGGATTAAGAAGGGTGTAAGACAATGGTGGAGTCCTTAGCCCCTACTGCTCAATCTGCGCATCGAAGCAACAATGATGGAAATATGAGAACAGGAGGAGGCTTAAAATTCAGTGTGAAAGAACATAAATCATACAATTCGCTGATGACATGGCTATCCTGAGTTAAAGTGAAGAAAAATTCCATGATCTGCTCAATGTAATGAACAGTCTAACGAGTGCACAATATGGACTGAGATTAAATCGAAGAAACACGAAAGTAATGAGAAGTAGCAGAAATGAAAGCAGTGAGAAAACATAGGATTGATGGCCTCGAAGTAGATAATGTTAACGACTTCCGCTACCTAAGCACCAAACTAGCCTATGACGGACGGGGCGAGGAGGACATCAAAAGCAGATTAGCACTGGCGAAGAGGGCATTCGTGGCTAAGTATCAAACATCGGCCATAACTTGAGGAACAAATTTCTGGGAATGTAGGTTTGAAGTACAGCTTTGTATGCTAGTCAAACATGGACTGTGGGAAAACCAGAACAGAAAAGAATCGAAGCATTTTTGATTGCGTGCTACTGTCGAAAGTTGAAAATTAGGTGGACTGATACGGTAAAAAAATGAGGAGCATCTACGCAGAATCGGAGATGAAAGGAATATGTGGAAAACACTGACAAGGAGAAGGGACAGGATGATAGGACATCTGTTGAGATATCAGGGAATGACTTCCATGGTACCGGAGGGAGCTGTAGAGGGCAAAAACTGTAGAAGAAGACAGAGATTGGAATACATTCAGCTAATAATTGAGGACGTAGGTTGCAAGAGCTGATTTGAGATGAAGATGAAGGGGTTGGCACAGGAGAGGAATTGGTGGCAGGCCCCATCAAACCATTCACAAAGCTGACGGCTCTAACAAAAAAAAAAAAAAAAAATCAGCCTCTTCAGGCGTTTTCTCCTTACTAACACTTCCTTCCATAAATCCAGAAATTGCTAGAGACATCCGACATACTCCACTGATTTTTGTTTTAAGAGGTTAGTAGCACTGCTAGTGGTTCGGCTTAATGGCTATTTGATGGTACGAAAATACGTAATGAAATCACACGAGAATACTTACACAATTTTGGGGTAGTTATGCTGTACAATAACCCATGAGTTCCGCAGTTGTCAGGAAGACTACAAGCCCCTGTCATGAAATGCAAACGAGTAGTAACTGCGCACTCAGTGCAACTAACATCCATACAACCAGTTCCCACAGTACTATCAGATACCACTAGTCAAGGTGAGAGTTTTATGGGTCAGATTACTATTCATAGCAGTTAACTGTTTCCACCAATGGATATCCGCAACGCGACAATTCATTCATTTTAAGTATAGTCGGTCCACAACGAAGTGCCGATTGATTCAGTTATTTATCTGTGGCATATTTCTCTTCAGTGGGTCTTATAAGTTCTCTCCTTTGATTTAATATCATTTAGTATGCTGAGTGTGTGCTTTCACACTTTTCACGCCGGTACATCCAGCGGCCATAGATGAAGCATAAAACGTGACTCAACGTAGCGGACGTCCAGTTGCGGAACTGGAAGCAAATTTCAGCCTCCACGAACTAGATGGCTGCTGCGTACGCATTTACGCAAGAGCGTTCGCTGAACATTTGTTGAGGAGACTCTGTTGGTAAGCCCCTTGGTTCATCTGTGCTGTCAGTTGCTCAATAGTGGCACGTGTAACCAGCCATAGACATCTCCGCAGCCGTCATTCACCCCTGTCATTTATGGTCCGTGGTGAAGCACCGTTGCGTCGGCACCAGCTTTCGATAGCGCCGTTTTGCCATAAACACTATAACGACGGTGGCATGTGAACGGCTTACAAACTTATCCAGTCCTGAAATACTTCCACCTCGGCCCGAAAGTCAGTCATGCCCTTTCGGAGGTCAGTTAAATCGCGACATTTTCGTATTTCGACAACGACTCCACCATCTTCCGTATCCCCTCGAAATACTTTCTATACCCTCCACTGCTAGTGCTGCCACTGTCGCCTGCGAGTAGTAATTGCACGTTTATGTCGAACATAGGCTGTGGTCACTTCAATGTGGCTCGCCGTGTACAAGCAAACATTTTACTATAAGAAGTTTCCTTTACTCCTACATCGGTCTGTAAATTATTTCCTCAATGAGGAGGAGTGATAAGTTTGCGTGTAGCATCTGCCACAGGATTATAGCACGTTGCAGTATAACAAGTAAAGTAAGGTCGGCATTTCCGCAAAGACGAGAGAACTCCTACAACGATTGCTCTTTACCACAGCATCAGTGAAGGAATTAGAAGACCCAGGATATCATCCAACGTCGATAACTCCAACAGCGCGAGAAGCCGATGTATACCCTCGTCTCATTGTCAGTCACGTAACAGTGAGCCGGCGGTCGAGCGGATCGGCACGTGGCGAGATGAGCTGCTGGTTTGAAACCACGCGTTAACCGGCGGCACGTGCTCGTCTGGCGACCGGCCACGTGTCGGGGCTAAGGGTCTGCGCTTCTACCGACGGCTTTATAATCACGTCGACGACGACAATAAACACGGCGTGACCTCCACCTGAGGGCCCACATTGTCCTTCCCCCCACCAGTCTTGAACACACCGGGATTATATCAAAATGCGAATTTGCTGTAATTTTAAGTGACAAAAGAACAACGAAACTAGAGTCTCACTTAAGGTCGCTAGCGAGGTCAAAGATGAAATATGAGCTCGAACTCGGTAGAATAACGGTACTTGCCTTAAAAGGATACGAAAGGCAAACGGGTTTAAAACATCGATTTTTGGAGTTTTGCGCATTTCAAATGCTTTCTATTTCCTGCTTAAAACAGTTGTGTATCATATAAATACGACAATTTTTTCCCGTGCTATAATGATTTTCCTGACTCTCTGTGCGATGTGAAATTCATATAACACACCTTCTTTTTGTACCATACAGAGATAATTTTCAGGATTCTTTTATATCATGTACCTTATTTCCCGCTTCTATTTCTAAATTAGAATGTATTGGCCCAGAAGTCAATGGGGTCCAGGTTGAGAAGATTATTGAAGGAAAACTGAGACATAGTTCTGGAAGATGGTAAGAAGATAGGTATTAAAAGTCGCCTGACAAATGTTGAAATAGATTACAGAATTATTATTTATTCATCATAAGAAGAAATATAAATAATGAAAAAACAGTATGGGCCATTTTTTTTCATACGCCTTCTACGAAACGTCAGCACTGTCTTTGTCCGAATGATCCTGACTCTTGGCGTAAGTACAGGAGAAGTGCAACACAAGAGCACAAATGTTCTATATGTGCAGCTATAATGAATTAAATTACACCTGTGTTTAGAGATCTTTGTAAAGATGCTTTGTCAAAGTAATGTTGTCATGGGAACACGCATAATTTAAATGAGCGTGTGAATTTTGTCTTTTGGACCGTTTCCGAAAACCGTAGTTTTTTAGATTAGAACCTGAAATTTGGTGTTTGTGATGCTATTTGATGTTTTATCGATGGAGTATGGAAGTTTCTTTTTTTTTTTTTTTTTTTTTTTTTTTTTTTTTTTTTTTTTTTTTTTTTTTTTTTTTTGTTATCAGTCTGCTGACTGGTTTGATGCGGCCCGCCACGAATTCCTTTCCTGTGCTAACCTCTTCATCTCAGAGTAGCACTTGCAACCTACGTCCTCAATTATTTGCTTGACGTATTCCAATCTCTGTCTTCCTCTACAGTTTTTGCCCTCTACAGCTCCGTCTAGTACCATGGAAGTCATTCCCTCATGTCTTAGGAGATATCCCATCATCCTGTCCCTTCTCCTTATCAGTGTTTTCCACATATTCCTTTCCTCTCCGATTCTGCATAGAACCTCCTCATTCCTTACCTTATCAGTCCACCTAATTTTCAACATTCGTCTGTAGCACCACATCTCAAATGCTTCGATTCTCTTCTGTTCCGGTTTTCCCACAGTCCATGTTTCACTACCATACAATGCTGTACTCCGGACGTACATCCTCAGAAATTTCTTCCTCAAATTAAGACATGTATTTGATATTAGTAGACTTCTCTTGGCCAGAAATGCCTTTTTTGCCATAGCGAGTCTGCTGTTGATGTCCTCCTTGCTCCGTTCGTCATTGGTTATTTTACTGCCTAGGTAGCAGAATTCCTTAACTTCATTGACTTCGTGACCATCAATCCTGATGTTAAGTTTCTCGCTGTTCTCATTTCTACTACTTCTCATTACCTTCGTCTTTCTCCGATTTACTCTCAAACCATACTGTGTACTCATTAGACTGTTCATCCGTTCAGCAGATCATTTAATTCTTCTTCACTTTCACTCAGGGTAGCAATGTCATCAGCGAATCGTATCATTGATATCCTTCCACCTTGTATTTTAATTCCACTCCTGAACCTTTCTTATATTTCCATAATTGTTTCCTCGATGCACAGATTGAAGAGTAGGGGCGAAAGGCTACAGCCTTGTCTACACCCATCTTAATCCGAGCACTTCGTTCTTGATCGTCCACACTTAATATTCCCTCTTCGTTGTTGTACATATTGTATATGACCCTTGTCTCCCTATAGCTTACCCCTACTTTTTTCAGAATCTCAAACAGCTTGCACCATTTTATATTGTCGAACGCTTTTTCCAGGTCGACAAATCCTACGAAAGTGTCTTGATATTTCTTTAGCCTTGCTTCCATTATTAGTCGTTAACGTCAGAATTGCCTCTCTCGTCCCTTTACTTTTCCTAAAGCCAAACTGATCGTCACCTAGCGCATTCTCAATTTTCTTTTCCATTCTTCTGTATATTATTCTTGTAAGCAGCTTCGACGCATGAGCTGTTAAGCTGATTGTGCGTTAATTCTCGCACTTGTCAGGTCTTTCCGTCTTCGGAATTGTGTGGATGATGCTTTTCCGAAAGTCCGATGGTATGTCGCCAGACTCATATATTCTACACACCAACGTGAATAGTCGTTTTGTTGCCACTTCACCCAATTTTAGAAATTCTGATGGAATGTTATCTATCCCTTCTGCCTTATTTGACCGTAAGTCCTCCAAAGCTCTTTTATATTCCGATTCTAATACTGGATCCCCTATCTCTTCTAAATCGACTCCTGTTTCTTCTTCTGTCACATCAGACAAATCTTCACCCTCATAGAGGCTTTCAATGTATTCTTTCCACCTATCTGCTCTCTCCTCTGCATTTAACAGTGGAATTCCCGTTGCACTCTTAGTGTTACCACCGTTGCTTTTAATGTCACCAAAGGTTGTTTTAACTTACCTGTATGCTGCGTCTGTCCTTCCGACAATCATATCTTTTTCGATGTCTTCACATTTTTCCTGCAGCCATTTCGTCTTAGCTTCCTTGTACTTCCTAATTATTTCATTCCTCAGCGACTTGTATTTCTGTATTCCTGATTTTCCCGGAACATGTTTGTACTTCCTCCTTTCATCAATCAACTGAAGTATTTCTTCTGTTACCCATGGTTTCTTCGCAGCTACCTTCTTTGTACCTGTGTTTTGCTTCCCAACTTCTGTGATGGCCCTTTTTAGAGATGTCCATTCCTCTTCAACTGTACAGCCTACTGCGCTATTCCTTATTGCTGTATCTATAGCGTTAGAGAACTTCAAACGTATCTCGTCATTCCTTAGTACTTCCGTATCCCACTTCTTTGCGTATTGATTCTTCCTGACTAATGTCTTGAATTTCGGCCTACTCTTCATCACTATTATATTGTGATCTGAGTCTATATCTGCTCCTGGGTACGCCTTACAATCCAGTATCTGGTTTCGGAATCTCTGTCTGACCATGATGTAATCTAATTGAAATCTTCCCGTATCTCCCGGCCTTTTCCAAGTATACCTCCTCCTCTTGTGATGCTTGAACAGGGTATTCGCTATTACTAGCTGAAACTTGTTACAGAAGTCAATTAGTCTTTCTCCTCTTTCATTCCTTGTCCCAAGCCCATATTCTCCTGTAACCTTTTTTTCTACTCCTTCCCCTACAACTGCATTCCAGTCGCCCATGACTATTAGATTTTCGTCCCCCTTTACATACTGCATTACCCTTTCAGTATCCTCATACACTTTCTCTATCTGTTCATCTTCAGTTTGCGACGTCGGCATGTATACCTGAACTATCGTTGTCGGTGTTGGTCTGCTGTCGATTCTGATTAGAACAACCCGGTCACTGCACTGTTCACAGTAACACACCCTCTGCCCTACCTTCCTATTCATAACAAATCCTACACCTGTTATACCATTTTCTGCTGCTGTTGATATTACCCGATACTCATCCGACCAGAAATCTGTGTCTTCTTTCCACTTCACTTCACTGACCCCTGCTATATCTAGATTGAGCATTTGCATTTCCCTTTTCAGATTTTCTAGTTTCCCTACCACGTTCAAGCTTCTGACATTCCACGCCCCGACTCGTAGAACGTTACCCTTTCGTTGATTATTCAACCTTTTTCTCATGGTAACCTCCCCCTTGGCAGTCCCCTCCCGGAGATCCGAATGGGGGACTATTCCGGAATGTTTTGCCAATGGAGAGATCATCATGATACTTCTTCAATTACAGGCCACATGTCCTGTGGATACACGCTACGTGTCTTTAATGCTGTGGTTTGCATTGCCTTCTGCATCCCCATGTCGTTGATCATTGCTGATTCTTCCGCCTTTGGGGGCAGTTTCCCACCCCTAGGACAAGAGAGTGCCCTGAACCTCTATCCGCTCCTCCGCCCTCTTTGACAAGGCCGTAGGCAGAATGAGGCTGACTTCTTATGCCGGAAGTCTTCGGCCGCCAACGCTGATTATTTATCAAAACTTAGGCAGTGGCGGGGACCGAACCGGGAACCGAAGACGTTTTGGTTGTGAATCAAACACGCTACCCCTAAACCGCGGGTATGGAAGTACAAGGAATAAAATCTAGTGGAAACACCGTAAAATCCTTGGTGAAAATAGATGCAGAGAGATATTACAAAGCAGAAATTGCTAATTTAAAATGCACAAAAGAAGGTAGACAGAAAAGAAGAGGGACCAAGAGAATAAAATATCAATATAATTTAAATGATACTCAGTATGATGCGGGAAAACATTAGCGGTAAGAAATTTTCACCAATAATTATACCAAAATTACAATACTAAACATTAAACTGTTATTTCTCAAAACTACGTTTTTGACTTTCAGGGACTATTTTTTCTAAACTAATTGGATTAGAAATGTGAAATTTGGTCAGTTTGTACTCGAGATGGTAATAAGTTGTTACAAGTAAATTGAAACCCATTTTAATTGTAAAGGCAGGCATATATGCTACATACATTCAGTAAACGTTTCACTGTTTTAACACATATAGTTCTTTATAAAAGTGTACTTATTCTGAGGGTGAAATAGCATTGGCAGAATAAGGATATAAATTGCCTTCCGTCTCCCCTTAAGCGGTTTGCGATAGTAGTGCTAAAACTAACACCTGATGGCGACACAGGGAATGCGGATGCATTGCACCACTCCACCTCACTCACTCATACTCACGCATACTTTAGGAATTAGGATGTATACCAACTACATAATGAAAGAAAAATACTCATACGAAGCATATACCTTACAAATTCAAAATCTAGGCTAATAATCTTATGGAAAATTTCCTTTTTATAAAAGTTTGAGTTTCATCTGTAGACATTTCAACAACTAATTCCTGCATATATCATAAAATTAACTACTACTACTACTACTACGTGATCAGGCGCAGTAGACCGCACGCATCTACAAGTTTCCTCCTCCACTGTATTCTGTCCATTGCTGCTATCCGCCACCCGTTCACGTCTATTGAAACTTGGTTTAAATCTTCATGGAGTCCATCCCTCCAACGCCTCTTGCGTCTCCGTGGCGGTCTCTTTCCTGTAGGTGTGAAATCCAGGAGCTTCCGAGGCCATCTTTGATCCTCCATTCGGGCCACATGGCCGGCCCACTGCATTCGTTTGGCTTCGACAGTTCCTGCTATGTTGGGCTACTGGTATAGTTCCTCAAGCTCTTGGTTGTATCTGATCCTCCATTTCCCTGTATCTGCATATAGAACTGGACCGAAGATCTTCCGAAGCACTTTTCTCTCAAAAACAAGGAGCTTATGGAAATCCTGTTTCCGGATACTCCATGTCTCACAGTCGTATAGAACAACAGGCTGGATCAGGGTTTTGTACAGTCGAATCTTGAACTGTCTGGAGAGAGATTTGGACCGAAGCAGTTGTGCTAGGCTGTGGTAAGATCGGTTTCCTGCTTGTATTATTACTACGAAGACATTAATCTTCATCATGAGGGATAGAGTTCTCGCTGGTCGCAGATTTCAAGAGGTATTACGAAAGATGGTTAACTGTCGCAACATAACTGACATAGCCTCAATTGGAGACAGGCGTACCAAAATTTACAGGGAAGAACCGTTCTTGAGAAACGTATGGCTTCCACTGGTAACCACCCCTCTACTTTAAGGTTTGTTCCAAGCACATTGAATTATAGATAGAGTTCTGCAGAGTTCGTAGACGTGGTGTAAATTTTTCATTATTGTCACTTCCATCACGTGAGGAAGTTTATTTTTTGCCCAGGAGGACACATGGAGAGCCTAATGCTCACTGGTGTTTTAGACGATTCCTTTATCACCGTACATTTGAAAAATCTGGTGGAGGATCATCATTTCTTGTATGTATTATTGCTAACTTTTCCTTAGTCTTTTACGAGAGTGTTATCTCGATTCTAGAATTCCACCAATATACTGAGGAAAACCTTCCAAAAGCCTTAGTCATGTCAATATTGCAAGCCATCTGCTATGAACGACTGTCATTTACATACCAGCACATGACTTCTGAAGCACTTGTGTAGCTGGTATAATAGTCCTTAGCCCATGTTTTCGTCTGTTAGAGTTGTTTAGTCGAAAGCAAGTGCTGAAGCAATAGTCTGAGCGTGAACGATGGGAGTCACGTGGCTTCTCGCCCGATTCCTATTTCGATGGCGAATCGTGGAAAGGCAGTCTTTTCAACTCTTTTTCTCTGCCTAAAGCTGTCAACATTGTACTGCCTGCTCACAAGCTGTGAATTATAGACATGTGTCTTCTGCGTAACCGTGATGGTCATTTCGAAGCTTCTTCGTCCGACATTATTGACGAGACCATTGCTTCCGCAAGGTACACTGTCATAATTATGTATTACGTGATTTTTCATCTTCATTTCCGAAGCCTTCTTTGTAACTGTGTTTCGCGTGAGCAGAGTTAGCAGTTACTTTAGTTCGTGTCTTTATTTGAATACACAAGGATCAATATGTGCTTTTCACTGAGCCATCCGAGCATATCGGCCACCTTACACATCACCTGCTCACTCTCAGAATAATAGTAGGGGGATGAGAAAGCTTCTGCGGTTACCTTTCTGCCTTTTGTAAATGTGCAGTACTCTACAGCTAAGAGTTACGTGATCCATTAGAGGACATCTATATGTATTATTCATGAAATTTCGTGTGCGTTTTCTGAATAATAACTAAATATAAAATTAAACATTGTGAATATAAAATCAAACATCCAACGAACTTTTTTCCTCACCAAATCATTTTACAAATCTACGATACTCAACTTTCATTTTCACAGATGCTTACATGAGTTTTGTTCTGTCAAGCACGAGTCGATGATAACTGAAATGAACTACCTTCAGTAGACTTAATCTTAAGGACTGCCATAATCGGTCACATTATTTTCGGATTTTATGTAGCATTCTCAAATAAATAATGAAATATTTTCAGGGTAACACTACCGGACTCATAGTTTGGTATATACTCACCGGTAAAACTTACAAGGTTGTGGTTGTTTTCAGTATCTTATCTTTCTTTCTTCTTATGCTAATTACGATTTATTTTCTATTTCATTCCGATTATTCTCTCTTCATTATCTTCGCTGTCTTCACAGAGGTGTTGCACAAACCCTACTTCGTTGAGTACAACCATTACGTGTGCTTTCGTTTATCCCCGAGGAAAGCTTTGGGTATTTTAGTATGGAAGTCTTAGTGTACCACTGGACTCCTCTAATAGTTCAGAAGTTACATTTCAGTGTCTTCTCCTATTGCCCAAATTTGGCGATAAGGTACTGTATATCACTTTGAATGTGACTATGCGTGTCTTGTCCAACAGTCATGCATTCCCTGTTCTGGACTCTGAATATCCTACTACTCGTACGATGAATCTTGTTCTGCTAACGATCCACAGTGGATTGAAGAAATGCTAATATTATAAAAGCCAAAGTAACTGCGTCTGTTACACTTTCAAGACTCATCTGCCGAACAAATTTTCATGACATTTAATGTAGAGATAGCTTGATGCTGGGGAAGAACACACACTACTTTCGAAACTGTGTAATAGAAGATCTTCATTCATTTCATGCATATAAAGCGAACTATTGAACAATAATTATTCTTTGAAAAAGCTACTTAATCTTTGACTTTTTTAAATTTATCGTATTTGTGAAAATAGTTTTATTATTTGATATATTCCGCGTAATACGGTTCAGCGTAATGAATACAATCCTTTTAAAATTATCAACATGTTCAACCGATACTTCCAAACTAATATCTGCCAGAAGACAGGTCCGTCGCATTTTAATCTCTGAGCCTCATGCGTCTCCTATAGCTTCTGAGATGCTCGGAGACTAACAGTTAAGGCGTAATTTACATAAATGCTGCACGATAAATAGTGAGACGTCATGTCTTTGCGCATAGAACATGGGAGGCTTTTGGTGAGCCTGGACTTAATTATGATGTGCGAGCGCAGTCGTGGGTAACAGGCAGACACGTGAGGGGAGCTGACATTATTGCACACACACATACATGATGTAAAATTTGTGCTGCACCGGAAACAAATTATTGACCATCTTCCTTTCTCAGAGTAATTCTATTAAGTAATTTTAGAGTCCCCTTTTTATTTTAGCACATTTACTCTTCTAACAAAGCAACTGAAGTGCTTCAGCCACTCCTGGTTTCGCTGACCTTGGATTATTGGAACCCGGTTTCGATTCCTGGCCGGGTAGGATTTTCTCCGCTCGGGTACTGGATTCTGTGTTGTCCTCATCAACACTTTTTCATCATCAACGTGCAAGTCGCTGAAGCGG
Source organism: Schistocerca piceifrons (assembly GCF_021461385.2). NCBI lineage: Eukaryota > Metazoa > Arthropoda > Insecta > Orthoptera > Acrididae > Schistocerca > Schistocerca piceifrons. Next base: position 245,016,502 of record NC_060144.1, read on the forward strand.
TGTCAAATAAAAATACTTCTGCAAGAGTCGGAAAATTCTGAACAGGGTCCCCCAGAAAATAAAGCCATACGCACATGTCATTTCATTCGACTGATTCATGAGCACAGCCACGGGTAAAGCTAATATACAATGCTCATAAAATCGTCAATGTCTTTAATCCACACTTCCGTACTAATTTTGCTAAATGCAAAAGTAAATCGCTTTTGATAAAATTTGGTACAGGCATAGCTTGAACCCTGAGGAAGAACAGAGGCTAAGGGTGAAGTAAGGAATGAAATACAAACCATAGCTAAAACCAACAAAAGTATTGCATAATGCACACTTCTATAGAGTACTGATGTCTATAGTTCTGTGCACACGTTGCTCGACAGCGACTTAGCACGTGCACTGTCGTCGTGCATTAGGGCAGGGCACACATCATGATCCATTGTTACACAAACACGCAGACTGTGAGGCTATCTGAAGTCATCGGACGTAAAATAGCTTGCTTACAGCTACTCAACATAACAACGTTACTTGTAATGAGAGAGCAGACAGAGGTAGGAGCTAGTGCCTTATATGTGATTACTAGTCTTCCCTCGTTGTTCTGTTCATGCTTCCTCCCAGTAGTTTCAGTTGTTTGTAGGGTTCATAAATTCCTCCAAGTATTTTTCCTTCTCTGTAACCCTCTTGTTTCCTACACATAGAGCCATTGTAGTTTCACTGAAATTTGCTCTGTCACAGTTTCTCAGGTGACGGTTTATCCAAGCGATTGCGTTTTAGTTGCAGTAAGTTTGACTCTACAATCATTGGGCCATCTCTCTAGCTTGTCCATGTATTCCTGCATTTTAATGTTGATCTCGGGCACCGATTGAGCGTTACCTCAATGGCTCGTGTCGCATGCATGTGAAGGAGGCTCTTAGACTACAGACTCGAATGCAGTACCTCTGTGCATTAGAGAAGCTATCGCTTCATGCATCAGAATGGCGTTTAAGTATATGTATATGCGATGTGGGAGGGTACATTCCACTGTTAGATGGCACGTGGGAGAGGGGCCGCGTTCGATTCCCGGAGTGGTCGGTTTGAGCTCTGCCTCACGTGTTGTCGGGATATATCTCGGCTGGGAGCACTCACATCATTTTGTGTCAGTATATAAATCTCGATGTGCAGCCATGGTTTCTATTAACGATGCCGTCGTTAGCTCTACATTCGATAGTCTCCTTTATTACCTTGTCTGAAAATCGACGTACCGTGACAAACACTTTAATGCGTTCAAAGTGGAATGTATGACGTTCTTAGAAGCTGTTTTAAGCGACCGCAGATTTGTCCTCATGCCAGAGGCAAACGAATATACTAATACATCTCACAGGACCGTTGGCGGAGCCAACTAAATCTCTTATTTTCTGCGGCAATTGGGAGGATATTTTAACATCCCATTACCTGACGTTCCTTCCTATCTCGGTCGTCCGTGGTACCACGTATGGCGTGGATTCATCCTGTCTCAAATCGGCGCTAAATGTTCCCACAATTCCTGCTTCATTAGTATCTCACTCGTTTGCGAACGATTTAATTTCTTTAATTTATCTAATGTGCCATATAGCTTTTTCCGTACTGAAGTTGCAAGGAGCCGGAAGCAACCAACCTTCTATATTTCCAGGGATAATTTTATATTTTCGTGGACGGCACTGATACGTCAAAGAAATTTATCCGTAATCTACATGCCATATATGAGTAGTCACAATAACGGAAGTGTCATGTGTAGTTCTGTCAAAATTCTTGGATTTCACGAGTGCAGTTCCAACAGTAATTTCTTCACAAGCTCCATTAATGGACTAGCAAATAAGTGGCAGGAGGACCTCATAGGCACATTGACCACTTGTCCTAAAAATCACCCACCTCACTGAAAGAAGCTGACGATTAGAACGTGTTGGAAAAGTGTTTCCAGCTGTTGTGTCAACAATCCCTCAAAACCTTAAGCTTGGTGGGCATTCACATGCGGTCGGAGCGTACCCCTAGGATGCACAATACCAAGTTCTGGTAACAAGCCGAAAGCATCTAGAATGATCATGCAAATTTATTGAAAACCAGGATACTGTCGCACAATAAAAAAAGGTCTTATTTAAAGGAATGTTAATAGGAATGGTCCAGTTAAACATTAAACAAATGGGCACCACACCGCTCACATACGTACACTATGTGATCAAAAGTAACCGGACACCTGGCTGAAATGACTTACAAGTTCGCGGTGCCCTCCATCGGTAATCCTGAAATTCAGTATAGTGTTGGCTCAGCCTTAGGCTTGATGACAGCGTCCACTCTCGCATGCATACGTTCAATCCGGTGGTGGAAGATTTCTTGGGGAATGGCAGCCCATTCCTCACGGAGCGCTAAACTGAGGAGACGTATCCATGTCGGTCGGTGAGGCCTGCACCAAGTCGGTGCTCCAAAACATCGCAAAGGTGTTCTGTAGGATTCAGGTCAAGACTCTGCGCAGTCCAGTCTATTGCAGGAATGTTACTGTCGAGTAACCACTCGGCCACAGGCCATGCACTATGAACAGGTGGTCGATCGTGTTGAAAGATCCAAATGCCATCCCCGAATTGCTCTTCAAGAGTGAGAAGCAAGAAGGTGCTTAAAACATCAATGTAGGCCTGTGCTGTGAAAGTGGCGCGCAAAACAACAAGACCCTGAAAAACCCGACCACACCATAACACCATCACCTCCGAGTTTTTCTGTTGGCGCTACACAAGCTGGCAGATGACGTTCACGGGGCATTCGGCATACCCACACCCTGCCATCGGATTGCCACGTTCTGTACCGTGATTCGTCACTCCACACAACGTTTTTCCATTGTTCAATCGTCCAATGTTTACGCTCCTTACAGCAAGCGAGGCATCGTTTGGTATTTACCGGCGAGATGTGTGGTTTATGAGCACCCGCTCGACCATGAAATACAAGTTTTCTCACATCCCACCTAACTGTCATAGTACTTGCAGTGGATTCTTAGGCAGCTTGCAATTCCTTTGTGATGGTACTTGGTAGATATCTGCCTATTACACATTACGACCCTCTTTAACTGTCGGCGATCTCTGCCAGTCAACAGTCGAGGTCGGCCTGCACAATTTTGTGCTGTACGCGTCCCTTGACGTTTCCACTTCACTTTCACATCGAAAATAGTGGACCTAGGGATGTTTAGGAGTGTCGAAATCTTGCGTACAGACGTATGACACAACTGACACCCAATCATCTGACCACCTTCGAAGTCGGTGAGTCATGCGGAGCGCCCCATTCTGATCTTTCACGATATGTAATGACTACTGAGGTCGCTGATATGGAGTACCTGGCAGTAAGTGGTTGCACAATACAACCTAATATAAAAGACGTATGTTTTTGTGGAAGTCCGGATACTTTTGATCACACAATGTACGTTAGTGGGAGAAGGTATGAATGGAAACAAATGGACAGTATAAGAAACAGATTTATATGCTTTGAACATGAATGTTAAGCACTGATGTTTATAAAGAATAATTAACAAGTGGACGAAGGCTTATGACGCTATAGAATAACCTTGGCACAGGTGAGTAGGGAGGTTAAAACTGAGTTACATTAATATTTTCCGGACATGGTCGGTGATCGCGTGTGTTGTTAATTAGTTGTAGAAAGCACATCGAAAGGTGGGATCGATCACGATATGGTCAGAAACGTTCATTGAGAGCAACAAGCTATATGCGTGATTTTAAGATCATGTACTCGACTCCTGATTGGAGTGAACTAACTCTGCGTCTGCGACTGCGCGATCGACGACAGCATATATCACCAAACACAAGGAGAGAGGGTTAACGTAGCTGACACCACCAGCGGCTGGAAAGTATTACTTTTTCCCGCTGTCAGTACTTAGTGCGTAAGTACAAAAATCCTTCCAGCAGTAACAAAGCTCGTCTCATCGTCCATTTCTACTGACCAAACAGAAAGTGTTTGCTCTACAAAAGCCTAAAACGATTTGTTTACTCTGAAATAGCCTGGAAAGAATTGTCTTCTTCAAAGGCCGTCTGAAAAAGAGCTATCTTGCTACCAGACTTGGAATTTGCTGCCAATGAGTGAGGAGATCCTGAATTCCAATGAACGAAAAATACCTAGCAGCGTTAAACGATATGCTTCTCTTTTCTGAATCATTGCACCTCAGCCAATTACTCAATGGGGGCAGGCAGAGCAGGGAGATGTCTCCCACTCCATGGCAAGATTCTGAATTTGGCGAATCAAAAGTACTGCACATAGGCATAGCGCGAAAGAACAGAATCTCGCGAGAAATACAGAATACATAACGAGAAGGTGGTATTCTGAAAGTTTAAGCTTGTGAGGACTCACACCTGCCTAGAGATCTCTCATCTGGCTGAAAGACTTTTGGGAGGAATTCCATGTTTTCTTCGATATAGGCATGCGTGTTCCGAACTCTTCCTGGATAGTGAATAAGGAGATAGAAAAGAGCAGCCCCACTACTTCCAGACGGTGGCCTGCCAAGAGTATAATAGCTTTATAGCGAACATTCTAAAAGGAACCTTATCTCACGCATGTCTTAGGTTTGTACGCTTGTAGACTTGTAGGCTTGTATTCTTGTAGGCTTGCAGGTCTTAGAAACCATCACCAACCACACAAGAAAGGCACAACAATAAACAAGAAAAAGTGACTCTGGCAATACTAATCCGGTTCTGCAATTAAAAAGCACTGTAACTGAACGACTACTTATTAAGGAAATTTGCATATCATCGCCTGAAATACGTTAGTGAAAAGTTTCAGAGGGAAATGACCACGTAAAAAGAGGTACTCCAGTGAATAATAACGATGTGTTAAAGCTCACTAGTAGCTTGTGCTTGTACAGTTCCTTGCCTTAGCTGTCAGACAAGGCCGACATACACAGCTCGAATAGCTTCAGTACTGACGATGATACGAGTGACAGTGACAACACTGACGTAACATAGACACGCAAAATATACATAACATACATGAAACACGTGAAACATGTACAACTAATCACTTGGACATCAGTCAAAGTGATCAATCTACATATTATTGTGAATGAATCTAATTAAAATTAGTGGTAATTAGAATAGTGCCTGTATACATATTGTTCTAAAAAGTTTAGTTTTCTTCTGCAAAAATGTATTTACGAGATTAATAACGTGTTATTTCAAAAATGGCTCTGAGCACTATGGGACTCAACTGCTGAGGTCATTAGTCCCCTAGAACTTAGAACTAGTTAAACCTAACTAACCTAAGGACATCACAAACATCCATGCCCGAGGCAGGATTCGAACCTGCGACCGTAGCGGTCTTGCGGTCTTGCGGTTCCAGACTGCAACGCCTTTAACCGCACGGCCACTTCGGCCGGCTAACGTGTTAGTGATGGCTTGCTATATTTCCCACAGCTACGTAGGAACCGCATACAACTTAATTACGTTATGCTGAGGCAAGACATTGTTCCTAAGCCGTGCAGAATTCTCTTACTAACTAACCTAGAGGTAGTAGTTATTATGTAACGTAACAAACATCAACTCACACAGCACTCTGACAAACAATACCGACATAGATTAGATCCGCATGGACTGAAAAAATCGAGTTTTTTCCAAAGAGGGATGTTCATGTGGATAATATCAAAATCTGCATCACCAAATGTGGACGCTGAACTTCAAGTTCAGTTCCAAGTCCCATTCCCTAGGTTGTGTTGTGACGGAATATCTATATCTACTGTTCCCTGTCTTCTTTTACTCTCTTCTTAAAATAAATTTATAATTTCCTTCTTCCAAATTCCTGTGCTTTTTACAAAAATTGGTGTAACAGCTGTAAGTAAATAAATGATAACACCAAAGTGCAGACAAAAGAATCGTGCTGCAAGGGCGACATTGCCCGGGTCCTCAGCTGCACAGCACAGTTTTCCTGCGCGGTGGTGGCCATGGGTACAGGCCAATAGCTCTACGGCCTGCACAAAGGAATAAGATGGCAGGCTGTAGTAATCAAAATGTGGCTTGGAAAAAATATGCAGTTTGTCTAGCCATTCTACAACGATATCAAGACCTGTACGTCCTTTCTAGGTTTGTGCAGTCGGGACATCCAGTAAAATTAATTACAATGAGACTGATCTATGATGCTTAAAATTATATCCGATGTTAACAAATCTCTTATCTTTAAAAACAGCTTTCTTGCTATAGTCCATCTCCATTTTAGACTCTCCTTTCTTTGGATAGTATCAGTTTCCCGTCCCTATCTTAAAAAGGACCAACTATATTCGTGTCTCAGTCCAGTGCCCTTGGCATCATCTGACGTATTTCGACTATATTTCCTTACCCTTGACTTACTTTTGGTGATGTTCATCTTACAACCTTTCTTTTAGAGACACCATCCTTTATGTTAGTGAACTTCGAAGTTCTAATGTCTTCTGCTTGAAGTAATCAGTGAATCGAAATGTGGAGAATAATCTATCTTATTTTAAAATAACAAATAGTTCAAATCAAATATGTACTTACCCAGCTTTAACCAAACAACAAGCAACATTATAACTAAAGCAAATGTTCATTCACTAATATATAATGAAGCAACCAGTGTTCAGTTAAGGATTAATAACTACTGTTATCTTCATCACGGGTTTTCTGCTATATTAGTAATACTTTTGAGACTCAGTTTTCTACGACCCAATCCTTCCTCCCTAATGTTACTGCACGTGCTGCTGTCCAGTACATTATTTGGTATCTGAAATCACACCCCGCCTCCCTTACTCCCTTTCCACATATCCCTCCAAAACTGTTTTTATAAGCTTCTACTTTTTTCTTGTTATACGTGCAATGTAGTTTTCCCCCTTCCATTATTAGATTCAGTTTAACTCTCCCACTCTTACGAGTACGTGCCCATTTTTCTCTCAGTCCATCTAGGTTATTGCTTCCGCGTTCTGCAATGTCGACATCTCAAACGCCGCATTGATTTGTCTTTCTTTTTCAAATTCCGTGTTTCAGCACAGTTCAGTAGGAAACATTACACAAAATACTTAATTAGTCTGTTCCTCAAATTTTTGTCTTTTTTCATTCAGAGAACTCTCACATCCATAAAATATGCCTCTTTTGCCATTGTTGTCCTGATTTCAGTTTCTGTCGTTTTATATACCACTTTGCAGGCGTTTAAAGTAATAATTTTTATTCTGCAACAAATTTCCTTTACCAATTTGCAAATCATATATATTTAGACTTTCTAAGTTTATCTACACGTAATACAACATAGAGTAGGCATTAAAAGAAATATTACATTGTCGTCATTCCACTATACAGCTGACGGTTATCCATATTCGCAATTGCGAATACATTTAATGTATTTCATAACGGCTGTAGTCGCTGCAGTGCCTTTTGCTTCGGACATGCGAAGGAATTTTGCATCGTAATTCGGAATGACACAGGCACTGGTGCCGCGTGGAGTGGCCGTGCGTTTTGAGGCACCATGTCACGGATTGCGCGGAACCTCCCGCCGGAGGTTCGAGTCCTCCCTCGGGCATGGGTGTGTGTGTGTGTGTGTGTGTGTTGTTCCTAGCATAAGTTAGTTTCAGTAGTGTGTAAGTCTAGGGACCGAAGACCTCAGCAGTTTGGTCCGTTAGGAGTACACACACACACACACACACACACACACACACACACACACACACACACACAGGCACTGCTATATCGTATTGATCCGCCGGCACCGTACACCGTACAAAGTCGGCTAGGGTGATTTGAAACGTTTCGGTTCATAGACAAATGAAATTCGTCGAAATTCTCGATGGCAGGAGCTGCGTATTTAGATTATGTACCAGTATTAGTGACGACTGAAATCATTTTGCCCTGCATGAAGGCCCCCTTTTAATTTTTGAATTGCATTTAATACATTTTGAATCAATAAAAAAAAACTTATCCCATCGTTCAGTAAGCAATTTGTTTTCAACTCCGACAAATCTGAATCAGAAGGAAAAATACGTATGAAAGGAACCCTGGAAGGACGGCCGCAGTGGCAAAGCGGTTCTAGGAGCTTCAGTCTGGAACCTCGCAACCGCTACAGTCGTGGGTTCGAATCCTGCCTCGGGCATAGGTGTGTGTGATGTCCTTAGATTTGTTAGGGGACTGATGACCTCAGATATTAAGTCCCATGGTGCTCAGAGCCATTTTGAACCCTGGAAATTGAAGATACGAAGAGAGCGGTATCAAGATCATGTAACACCAATGCCTTAACGAATTCGTATACAATTAAGCCGACTGTTAATCTGGATAGTAAATTGGTTGGAAAGTTGTTTTTTGTACTGAGAGGAGCTTGAGGTGCTCTAAACCCTATCATTCTTTTTCAAGTGCGTGATCTTGCAAGGGCTGTAGGAATATTTACGTCACAGCAAGTAAGAGTGGAAAAATGGGTGTAGAAAACTACAACTAAAATGCGAACACTGCTTTGGCCAAAAGCTGGTCGAAATAGCTTCCTTTTGCTTGATTCCTGGTCTACAAATGAAGTTCTTATTCCTTTAGAGCAAACAATCTCGCCTGGAAAGTGTTTGACTTTGCAGTTCATAGCATCTGGTGAAATTCAGTCTCTGGAGATTTGTTCTTTACTTGCCTACAAATATATTATCGCACTGTCTGCATCTACGCCTTGGATAGCGAGGTTGCCGATAAGCTCCACCACAGACTGTTTCACACTCGGCTACTTACCATTACATTCCATCAGCTCTCATCCCCCCATTCCACCAATATGGTTCAATATGCGTTTTATAAGAGATGGTACCTAGCTTCGATCTTCATGGTGCGAACCTTAGCGGCGCGCTATTTTTCATCCGGCAATTAAAAAAAAAAAGAAAAGAAAATGTTCAAATATGTGTGAAATCTTATGAGACTTAACTGCTAAGGTCATCAGTCCCTAAGCTTACACACCACTTAACCTAAATAATACTAAGGACAAACACACACACCTATGCCAGAGGGGGGACTCGAGCCTCCGCCGGGATCGCCGCACAATCCATTACTGCAGCACACGAGACCTCTCGGCCAATCCCGCGCGGCATCCGGCGTTAATGCTGCCAGTTAATGGTTTGTTTCAAACATTTCTTGAATCTCATGATGTCTGTTTTGTGAAGTGTAATAGTTACATCTCTGCCGGGCGGTGTGGCCGTGCGGTTCTAGGCGCTTCAGTCAGGCACCGCGTGGCCGCTACGGTCGCAGGTTCGAATCCTGCCTCGGGCATGGATGTGTGTGATATCCTTAGGTTAGTTAGGTTTAAGTAGTTGTAAGTTCTAGGGGACTGATGACCTCCGATGTTAAGTCCCATAGTGCTCAGAGCCATTTGAACCATTTTCAAGTTACATCTCACATAAGATTGATCTCGACACCTCCTGCACAATCATTTCTTGTCACCCACCTGATACACATGGTCTCTCATTAGCAGCTAATATTTTTCCTGTCATATTTGTTAAGGCAAAACATTCAAATGAGCGTTACTAAAGATTAAACTTGCGATCTCGCACTCAAGTTGTGCTTTGTTAGTGATATTCACAATCAGAACAATGGAGTTCATAACAGATTCCTGCAATTACTATCTTCACTGTTGCACTGGGTACTTGCACAATATAAAAAGTCCCCAGGCTCGTCTGAGTAGAAGAGGCGCGTGCTGGTAAACATGAAACCCACAGCATTCTCGGAAGGACGCGCAACCTGCCGAGGCGTACTGCCGTCGGCGGAGTCGAGATTGCATCCACTCCCTCTCCCCCTGCCCTCTCTTTCTCACCCACCATTCCCACCCCCTTCCTCCCACACCCCCCTCTCCACAGGAGTGGCGTTCGGCGGCGCGCAGGGAGACGCTCCGGTAATTTGCCTGGTGCCCTTATCGCCCCAGCGGGGAAGGGGTGAGGCCCGGGGCGCTAAGTCCTTAAGTCAGTCCGGCGCCCAGCCGCCTGTGAGGAGCAGATACAGCCTTCTCCGACGGCCTACGTCTGACGTCGGACTTTAATTGCGTTACGTCATATCGTTGGCTCATTTCCAACATTTTCTTTCATTAACGGAGCAAAAATAACGTAATAGCTTTGGAAATTAGCATCTGATGACAAACCTCTTCCACTTTACACTACTTCCACGAACCATTTCCAGCAAATTTCTCGCGGAGATCTAATATCCACCATCCAGGCAGTGTCCGTACCTTTCGTGAGAGAAGTGCACCATTTACGAATTTGTGCAGATTTCTTTTACATTTAACGAGACATTTAAAACATAGAGAGCTGGAGACTGAAGATTCGAGTCAGACGTTACTGAATTATTGATCATATGGTAAGAACATTTTGCACATTAGACCCAGCAAATGGTTCATGTTCTGGTTTCAGCAATTATATTTTTCCCGCTATGCCAAATTTGTAAATAAATTTTATGTCTTGCTTATTTATTGGGTTTCTCCTACAGTTTTGAGATTTACCAGGTGATCAAAAAGTCAGAATAAATTTGAAAACTGAATAAATCACGGAATAATGTAGGTAGAGAGGTACAAATTGACACACATGATTGGAATGACATGAGGTTTTATTAGAACCAAAAAATGCAAAAGTTCAAAAAACGTCCGACAGATGGCGCTTAATCTGATCAGAATAGCAATAATTAGCATAACAAAGTAAGACAAGCAAAGATGATGTTCTTTATAGGAAATACTCAACATGTCCACCATCATTCCTCAGCAATAGCTGTAGCCGAGGAATAAGGTTGTGAACAGCACTGTAAAGCATGTCCGGAGTTATGGTGAGGCACTGGCGTCGGATGTTGTTTTTCAGCATCCCTAGAGATGTCGGTCGATCACGATACACTTGGGACTTCAGATAACCCCAAAGCCAATAATCGCACAGACTGAGGTCTGGTGTCCTGGGAGGCCAAGCATGTGACGCGCGGAAGAGATCTTTCACGCGTCTAGCAATACTTTGTTTTTTTTTTTTTTTGGTTCTAATAAAACCCCACGTCATTCCAAGCATGTGTGTCAATTTTTACCTCTCTATCTACATTAATCCGTGGTTTATTAAGTTTTCAAATTTATACTGACTATTTGATCACTCAGTATACTGATGACCAACGGAAGAATGCTCATATGCAGCCCAAAAAATTCGATTGTGTTTCTGCTTTTTTAAAAAACTGACTCCGAATTTGACTACCGGCTGCCTCGTTATCCCTACCTTAGCATCTTCAAAAATTTACCCTAAAATTTTGGAGTGTGAACATATGCGTTATTTTTTTAACGTGCTACTCAGACTTCCACAAGGTCCCGTAACTGTAACTCGCTCACACTCGCTAATCCATCACTGGAAGTCCCTCGTACCCATCCCCTCCGAGTTGCGCTTTCAACCCAGCTCATTGTTGTCTCTTTGTGTCTCTCTGTCATTGTCCCCACACACAGCCATAGCCCACTACGTTCTGCCCTACTACAACTGTCTCTTCTCACTTTCACTATATCCCTCTTGCTCTCTCTTAATGCTAATATCTCATCCCTTCCCTTCTACTGCTGCTGTATTTTCTCATAGACACTGTTTCTCTCTAGCTCGTTGTCACTGACATATACTCTGTCCATCATTATCATTGGCTCTCTCCCACTTTCACTTTCTCTTTCTCTTTATTCCTCCCCACCTTGCACTTTCTCAAACTTTTCCTAGCGCTGTCCTGTTACTTTCCACTGCCACTGTGTCCCTCTCTTTCTCTCCAACAGCCATTGTCTCCTTCGCTCTCTGCCTCACATAACCACTGTCTACTATCTTCCAGTTTTTACTACTCCTCCGTCTCTTTGCCACTGCGGCTGTCTTCTTCTCTCTCAACATAGAAAAGTGCAAATATGTCTGCATGCCGAAATTTTTAGGAAGATTTTTATTGGTGCTGAGAAAGGCATATTGAGGCAGATGGCACCCACTTTTCATCAGTACCTCTTAAATAAACAGAAACACACTTGAATTTTTTTGTGCTCCGCATAGAGCAATTTTCCAGTGGTTCCAGTCTTTCCCCTACAGCGATAGGGCTTGTAACTCATAAACTCATATGAAAGGAAATTTATAGGACAGTAAAATTTAGATGGTTTACTTATGTGAAAATGAAATAGCGCAAAACTAATTTTACACTTTAAACCGAATTTTACATGCAAAATGTTTTGCTTACGCTTCATTTCTACAACATGAGGCTCCCACATGATAACAGAGACATTTTACAGTATATTTCTCCGCACTCCGTCACTTTATAAACTACATTTTCGCCTCACGCCGGATTCCACGCTTGCACACTGGTATCCCAAATTAGAGCAACAAACGGAAATTGAGCATGGTTGCGTCTATATTGCTACTGAACGGTATAAACAAGTGATAGTAAAGTAAAAGTAATGTAAAGAATACAAAACGTAAACAACTGCAAAGTTCATAACAGTAAAAAAAATGTTCTTCCTTTTCTGCCAATTTAACTGATTTGCACACACATTCCGATAACTGAGTACTGTGCACGGCGTTGCATACGACCACTTCTCGGAGCAGTACAGGCCTGGCAACGCGAGGGTATACTGTGAATGATGTCACCAATGTCATGTTGAGGCAATAACGCCCATTCTTCCTGCAAAGCTAGTTGCAATCTTGAGCAGTGATTGGTGGATGCTGACGTGATTCAGTCCGTCTCCGTAATGATCCCCAGGCCACGTCATGCGCGGGGTATCTTCTGCTTTAAAAAAGAAAAAAAAAGTCTAACCAGGAGGCAGAATGTAATATTCATATTTTGACCTTGTACTTCGGTACACAAATGGTACCTAGCTCAATGTGACCCAGTTTCCGACAAAATGTGATTCATGCAAGACGGAGGTCGATGCCATCGAAGCAGGAGAGCGATGTCCTGGCGGAGAACTTAGGAGACGCATTCTGTCTCCAGGGTACACAGAGACCACTGGCATGGGCCTCGTTTGGCCACCATGTTCTCCGGATCGGAACATATGCGACTCCTTTTCGTGGGGCTATATTAAAGAAAGTGTACAGCAATAACCCCAAAATCATTGCTGAGCTGAAAACAGCCATTAAGGGGTTCATCGACAGCATCAGTGTTCCAACACTTCATCGGGTCATGCAGAATTTCGCTATTCTGCGTCACATTATCGCGAATGATGGCAGGGTGGCAGGCATAACGAACATGTCATATCCAAAATCCGAATATCTGTAGTGACGTTTACATTTTTATACAGTGTGTGCACGTCGTAGTTTGTAACTGATTGACTGTCTTTCGCATAGTTCAATTTTTGTCACCGTATAAGTTGATCTGCACTTCACATCGTACGGTAGCTTCCATGATTGGGAAAGGTATAAACAGTGCTGGTTAAGAGTATCAATGACAGCCTTTTATGAAGCCTCAGACATATCTTAAAGATATTATCATACGGCAGGTTTTCCATAAAACTGTCAGACAACGTACGAACATTTCAATATATCATAAGTTTGCTATCTTGATAAATATAGTCATTGTCTTACATACCTTGTTAATTCCAGACCACACAGTATAACCAGTGACTGTCCTATTTACTGCCTTCTTTTCTGCTTACAACTTCCTGCAGGATTGAGAACCTTTGAGATGGCTGGAAAAAGATAAGATCATTCTTAAAAGGAACTAACAGGATCTTAAACTGATTAGTTCACAGAAATAGGTATCTCCCAACAAAACAGCATTATACGAAATGACCTTTTAGAATGATAAAAATCTAGACAAGTGTCGTTTTCAGAGCCTAGCGTGGGAGCCGCCGTTGCCTCAGCAGCAACGCTGCAGAATAATGTTCTGTTGAAATATCTGAAACAAATATTTATGTTGGTTCGTAGTGTTATTTTCCGCAGGGTGCACGCTTTTTCGTGTCTATCTACGTGTTAACGCTCCGATTTGTCAGCTTCAGAAGCGTATTCATGGCTTCAAAGAAGTTTCCTTGCTTCCTCCTCATGCCACAACACTATTTGTTAATAATAATTTAATCCGCAAAAGTAGGAGTTTAACCTTATTACTAAAATGTTAGTCGATAGAACTCCCAGTGTCTGCTGCTATTTGCCAGCGAGATTCCTGAACTGACAGAAAGGGCGAAGTTGCAGAGCATTAAGATAGTGAATAGTTATCCGGAGCATTAAGGTAAATTCCCCAGAAATGAACATTATTGAGCGTATTTGGAAAGCCTTGCAGCATGCTGTTCGCACTCCTACGAATTCATGAACAGCCCTGCAGGATTTATTGTTTCAGTTGCTTCCATCACTACTTCAGACATTATTCGAGTGCATTCCACGTCGTGTTGCGGCACTTCAAAGAATGGCTCTGAGCACTATGGGACTTAACATCTGAGGTCATCAGTCCTCTAGAACTTAGAACTACTTAAACCTAACTAACCTAAGGACATCACAGACATCCAAGCCCGAGGTAAGATCCGAACCTGCGGCCGTAGCGGTCGCATGGTTCCGGACTGAAGAGCCTAGAACCGCTCGGCCACACAGGCCGTGCGGCACTTCTGTGTGCTCGTATTGTCTCCATACACATACATATCCATCCTTTCGATACAATTTGAAAGAAGACTAAACCGACCAGGTAAGATGTGTCCAGTCCAAAGTCGGTGTTGTTGGACCCAGGCGAGAAGTAAAGCTTTGTATCATCCAGTCATCAAGGGTACACGTGTGGGCTTTCGGCTCCGGAAGCCCATATCGATGATAGTTCGTTGGAATGGTTCTATCGCTGACACTTGCTGATGGCCTAGTATTGCAGTCTGCGGTAATTTGCCGAAGGAGTACACTTCTGTCACGTTGAACGACTCTTTTGAGTTGTAGGTGCTCCGTTCTTGCAGGGTTTTTTTCCGGCAGCAGCGATGTCGGGGAGTTGATGTTGTAACGGATTTCTGATATTCACGGTACACTCGTAAAATGGTCGTACAGGTATATTCCCACTTTATCGCTATCTCGGTGATGGTGCGCCGACTATAACACCACGTTCAAACTCACTTAAATCTTGACAACCTGCCACTGTAGCAGCTGTAACCGATCCAACAAGTGCGGCAGGCACTTGTTGTCTTCTATAGGCGTTGCGGACCGGAGCACCGTATTTGCCTGTTTACATTACTTAGTATTTGAATGCGCATGCCTGTACCAGTTTCATTGCCGGTTCAGTGTGTGACGCTGTGGTGCACAATGGCCCGTACATGAAGGGAGTGAGCCAGGGCTGTGTAAACTTGTACGGGGGAGTACACTTGCAACTGTTGAGCAACTGACCACCTAGCTGAACCAAGCGGCTATCAACAGTGTCTCCTCGACGTCAGTCCAACGAAGGTTGCTGCCCATGGGCCTCTGAAGCAAGCGCCAGGTTTATGCAGTCATGCTAACTGCTGTTCATCGGCGTCAAAGTTTGGAAGCTGGTCGCCAGCACAGCAACTGGACATCTACTGAGTGCCAACAGATGGCCTTTTCAAATTAATCACGCTTTATACTCCATTGGACCGATGTCTGTTGGCGAATACGACTTGAAACCTCTCAACGCACAAAAGAATGTAGCCTTATTGTTTCGGAATGCTTCAGTGGCATTCCTTGTGTTATCTCTTCATTCTGAAGGCACAGTGAATCAGTACAAGTATGCGTCTATCCTTGGGGACCCTGTACACCTCTAAACACAGCTTGTTTTTCTAGGCACTATGGCATCTACCAGCAGGTCCCCCACGATAGCTGAGTGGTCAGCACGACGGAATGCCATGCAAAGATTCCCGGCTGGGCCGAGGATTTTCTCCGATCAGGGACTGGGTGTTGTGTTGTTTTCATCATCATCTGATCCCCATTGACGCACAAGTTGCCTGAGTGGCGTAAAGTAAAAAAGCCTTGCACCAGGCGCCGGTCTACCCGACGGGAGGATTGGAAATGTGATTTTACCCCACAAAGGTACAGTTCGTAGTAAAGGACATATAGTCATCGATTAAAACTGAAGTAATATCTGCCACAAGGAAGTGTTATAGGCTCCTTGCCATTACTGATCTACACACTATGTGATCAAAAGTATCCAGACACCTGGCTGAAAATGACTTACAAGCTCGTGGCGCCTTCCATTGGTAATGCTGGCATTCAATATGGTGCTGGCCCATCCTTAGCCTTGATGACAGATTCCATTCCCGCAAGCATACGTTCAGTCAGGTGCTGTAATGCTTCCTGGGGAATGACAGCCCATTCTTCACGGAGTGCTGCACTGAGGAGAGGTATCAATGTCGGTCGGTGAGGCCTGGCACGAAGTCGGCGTTCCAAAACATCCCAAAGGTGGTTTATAGGATTCAGGTCAGGACTCTGTGCAGACCAGTACATGACAGGGACTTATTGCCGTGTAACTACTCGGACACTGGCCGTTAATTATGAACAGGTGCTCGATCGTGTTGAAAGATGCAGTCACCATCCCTGAATTGCTCTTCAGTAGTAGGAAGCAAGAATATGCTTAAAACATCAACGTAGAGCTGTGATGTGATAGTGTCACCCAAAAGAACCCCCCCCCCCCCCCCCGCCCATGAGAAACACGATCACACCATAACACCACCGCCTCCACTTGCAGTGGATCCTGTTGTAGTCCGGAATTCCTGTGTGACGGTCTGGATAGATGCCTGCCTATTACACATTACGACACTCTTCAGCTGTTGGCGGTCTCTGGCAGTCAACAGACGAAGTCGGCCAGTACACTTTTGTGATTTGCGTGTCACTCCATCTTTCCACTTCTCTATCACATCGGAAACGGTGCACCTAGGGGTGTTTAGAAGTGTGGAAATCTCGCGTACATACGTATGACACAAGTGACACCCAATCACCTGACCACGTTCGAAGTCCGTTAGTTCCGCGGAGCTCCCAATTCTGCTCTCCCGCGATATCTAATGGCTACTGAGGTCGCTGATATGGAGTATGTGGCAGCATATTGGACATAATATGAAAAATCGTATAATTTTGAGGAAACCGGATACTTTTGGTCACATAGTGCATGAAAGACTTAGAAGTCAATTTTAGTAGCCAACCTTGATTATAACTGAGCCGTCCCCCTTGATTGTTTTCAGATGATCCAGTCATTTGCAGTCTTGTAAGGTTATCAGACGATCAGAATCAATGGAAAATGATTTAGATGTGATATCTTTATGGTACTTAGGGATTACAATTACGAATAATTTAACTTGCAACGATTACATAGACAACACTGTGCTGAAAGTGAACTAAAAACTGTGTTTTATTTGCGGAGCGTGAAGAAAATACAACAAGTATACTAAATAGAATGTTTACATTACATATGTACGTCCTCTTCTGGGCATTATTTCGCGATCAGGTCAGCAGACAACAACGTGGCGGTCAGCCAGCGTGGCACTTCGAAGTAGATTAAATATAAACAGTAACCTGGTTCTATCAAATGAATTCGTAATGCAGAAGTTCAGTAGGCAGTGTATCGACTTCAGATTACAAGATGAAAATTTTACTGTAGTGTTGGAATATTCCAACGTATAATGCCAAGATCCATCTTACAGACTAAAGCAACATTGTCTGAAATCCATTATTCAGATTGCTTGAAAAATTAATCTCACGCTATAGGATGGTATCTCTGGATTTTTTATAGCACAGAGTGAAATAAATTAGTATGTGATGCAATAACCAGCTTCGACTCACTTCGTGATAGTAACATTTGGACAGCTATTACACTGCGCGGAAACACGCACACGTGCGGCTGCACGTAGAATGGTTGAAGCAACCATTCCCAATTTAACCTCGCAACGTAAAAGTAACTTTCACTCGATTCCTAAAGTGATGTAATCTCAGCTCAACAGCGTGGATCTCGTCCAGTCAAAAACAGCTTCCTTGTGAACATCAGAACACAACATAAAGTGCATCTTCGATTTTACCATACCACCAAACCAGAAGTGACCAAAAGTAACGACTGGATACTTTCAAAATTCGGGAACCATGTGTCTCACACCCGCGAACGAATTCTATTTGTCGAGAAGAAACGGTTTCCCCAAAGTCTTAAGTTAGTCACCGTACACAAGCAAATAGTTCCTTAAAGAGCTTATATCGATCTATCGGGACTGGTTAGAGCGAGTTGTGGAGTATAACAAACGTTTGCATCGCGATTCCCAATAAGGCAAGATATAATTTGAAGACATGAAAGTGCTGAGTAAACAGACACCTTTCACGTGTATGCGTATTGCGTGTCCATTTGTTCACAAAATACGGTAGTGTCTCACACCTGTCTTACTTGTTTGAAGACTGTTTTTACGTTGTTTTACGTTGTCAGCTGGATTCCTAGTTAAAGAAGAAAAAATACAAATTCAACTAGACGTTGTTGTTGTGGTCTTCAGTCCCTAGACTGGTTTGATGCAGCTCTCCATGCTACTCTATCCTGTGCAAGCTTCTTCATCTCCCAGTACCTACTGCAACCTACATCCTTCTGAATCTGCTTAGTGTATTCATGTCTTGGTCTCCCCTACGATTTTTACCCTCCACGCTGCGCTCTAATACTAAATTGGTGATCCCCTGTTGCCTCAGAACATGTCCTACCAACCGATCCCTTCTTCTCGTCAAGTTGTGCCACAAACTTCTCTTCTCCCCAATCCTATTCAATACTTCCTCATTAGTTATGTGATCTACCCATCTAATCTTCAGCATTCTTCTGTAGCACCACATTTCGAAAGCTTCTATTCTCTTCTTGTCCAAACTATTAACCGTCCATGTTTCACTTCCATACATGGCTACACACCATACAAATACTTTCAGAAACGACTTCCTGACACTTAAATCAATACTGGATGTTAACAAATTTCTCTTCTTCAGAAACGCTTTCCTTGCCATTGCCAGTCTACATTTTATATCCTCTCTACTTCGACCATCATCAGTTATTTTGCTCCCTAAATAGCAAAACTCCTTTACTACTTTAAGTGTCTCATTTCCTAATCTAATACCCTCAACATCACCCGACTTAATTCGACTACATTCCATTATCCTCGTTTTGCTTTTGTTGATGTTCATCTTATATCCTCCCTTCAAGACACCATTCTTTCCGTTCAATTGCTCTTCCAAGTCCTTTGCTGTCTCTGACAGAATTACAATGTCATCGGCGAACCTCAAAGGTTTTACTTCTTCTCCATGGATTTTAATACCTACTCCGAATTTTTCTTTTGTTTCCTTTACTGCTTGCTCAATATGCAGATTGAATAACATCGGGGAGAGACTACAACCCTGTCTTACTTCCTTCCCAACCACAGCTTCCCTTTCATGTCCGTCGACTCTTATAACCGCCATCTGGTTTCTGTACAAATTGTAAGTAGCCTTTCGCTCCCTGTATTTTACCCCTGCCACCTTTAGAATTTGAAAGAGAGTATTCCAGTCAACATTGTCAAAAGCTTTCTCTAAGTCTACAAATGCTAGAAATGTAGGTTTGCCTTTCCTTAATCTGTCTTCTAAGATAAGTCGTAAGGTCAGTATTGCCTCACGTGTTCCAGTATTTCTACGGAATCCAAACTGATCTTCCCCGAGGTCGGCTTCTACTAGTTTTTCCATTCGTCTGTAAAGAATTCGTGTTAGTATTTTGCAGCTGTGGCTTATTAAACTGATTGTTCGGTAATTTTCACATCTGTCAACACCTGCTTTCTTTGGGATTGGAATTATTATATTCTTCTTGAAGTCTGAGGGTATTTCGCCTGTTTCATACATCTTGCTCACTAGATGGTAGAGTTTTGTCAGGACTGGCTCTCCCAAGGCCGTCAGTAGTTCCAACTAGATATTCTCTGTTATTATAACTTACACAATGTTAATAACTAAACAAGTAAGAGACAGGTGATATTTCACTCTCTTTATCATTTTCAGCTACGTCTAATTTGTGACACACCTGCATCACATACGTGAAATTACAAGTTATAACGTTATGAACTTACCATCTGGTATTCAATGAAAGTGACGTGAGTTCTATTTTTTATTCGATGTTTCATACTTTATATCTGTGTACTGGATATTTTGAGACACAAGACTTCAGTAGTCTACGTGTTAGACCACAGGGATTCTGAGTACCAGCAATGTGATCATTGGTTATCGGTAGCATTGTCGTTGCCAGTGGCATTTAGTGAAAAGTGTGGTCTGGAAATAGCTAGCAGAGCACAGATATACAGATGCAGAAGACGCTGAATTTTGCAAACATGATTTGTCGAAGATTGATTTGAGAAATGTGAAGGTTTTGTAGTAATGTTGTGGCTGCATTGCTTGCTCGGGCTTGACTTATGATGAATTCGTGCAAGGAAAATTTACTGTGACTTACTATTTATTCGTCCTCAGGAAAATTATGTTTTGCATTTGTACGCCGCCGCATTGCACTTCACGGAACACAGTGCCTAAAACTAGAGTTTAATGTGCTTAGTATATCTGCATGTCATTACACTCCACTTGCGCACGACTTTATTTCCCTAAGCTGGTTTGTTGCAGCGCTGTATTTTACTGTTCTTAACTTTCAACCGGTTCCGAGTTCCCGTTGCCACAGACAAGCTTTAAAAACTTTTTGTGACCAGTTTAATATCGTAGTGAGGTCAAAGCTAAGTCATTAATAGTAATCCTTTGCATTTCAAAATTATTACCATTTTCTGTTTGGATAAAATTCCGTTCAGATTTCGTTTTTTCTACAGATATCCTTATTGGGAGAGTGTAGTCTTACATTTTCGTCTGCACTGTTTAATGGTTGGAATTTTATTTAATCAATTAGCATATGCCATTTTACTGGTCATTTCAACAGAAGCATTTTGGACAGTTCTTCTTTCAAATTTCTGATTTTAGTTTTATGTAGAATTTTTACTTCGTTAGCTTTGCACCTAGAAGCTGCAAGTCACGTACTGTGACGTCACCCTTGTATCAGTGCTCACCGCACTTCGCAATGTAGAACTTTGCTGGGCGGCTAATTTACCTGAGAGTTTTAGGTTGTCTGATTATTTTGGTAAGAATTCATTCAAAAAAAGTGATACAATATTAGGTTTTGGTGACTCATTTCATCTGATAGCGGCTGCGTAAGCACACCATTTGCATTGTTCGGGATCCCGATACAGACATTCATGAAGTTAAGAATTGAAAACCCATTCAGACCTCAAAAACATACAGAAGATACAGATTTTAGGTTCAAACTCCTTAGACCTCTGTGGTACAACTACAATACCAAATCATCCCTTACGGCACCTGTGTGATTTGCGAACGAGATTTAGACAAGTAGCCGATGAATCCTGCAAAAAAAGTCATGTGCCCTCAGAGTGTTTCGTGGCTGCAGTACGGATTATAACCATCAGAGGATTCAGCTGCTGTGCCTCTTGATTTACGTTTGTGCAGAATGCTTAATGTAAGCCACCTCGGGATGTTTTTGGACTCTGCAGCACTGACCAAAAAAGGATTAGCCCATGGAAATTCCGGCAGCTAGCAGCTTATATTCCTAAAAACGATATCTGTGGCAGTCGTAAAGCGAGAAACTCAATATGGACGGCTTGAAAGCCGAGAGAATTTAATACAATTCTAAACCAGTCGCCTGTCTCAACTTCCTCTGATATAGGCTCTGAAGTGTGTAGTGTGGAGCGAAGACACCTCGAGATATTGTTGCTATGCTCTCACCAGCAAAGTGACACACTAAACCACAATCGTATCCCTTTACCTTAGCCCGTTGGTAGGCCCTACCAGTCTTGTCTCTTCCTACCTCAGCATGTTACGATCTGGAGTTCAGTCGGTCGCAGCAAAGCGCTGACTGCCGACGGTTGCCAGCTGACACTGAGTGGAGAATGTATGATGTTAAATACGCGGCACCTTTCGATTTGGAGTTTAAAAAAAGTTAGGTTTTCGTAAGCTTCTGTTAGAAAGAAAGCTATGTGATTGCGCACAGCTGTTAGAAACATTAAATGCTACGACAAAAACACGCTGCATTATCTAGTTGTGGCACTATATAAACTTCCAACTGTTTACCTACACTAAGTTGGCAGGTACGGGAAACTGCTTGCCGAAAAATCCGATGCAGCATTTGGCAAATTCACGAAGGGCACTGATGGATAACACAGGCTGTTTTCTGTGATATCATGGGAATATATCAAATCCATTGCTGGAGATTTAAGTGCATTGGTTGAAATCATGTCTGTAGGTTGAACCTGATATTTCCTTTAGTACTCCCATTACGACATATACACCGACAGGCAAATTATGAAACGTTAATAGTGTTATTCTCTGCATCTGTAAGAATATAAAAAATACATTAGGAGCACATTTAGTTCAAATTTTTTAAATTTAGAATTTACTGTTCCATACTTAACATTAAAGAGAGTGATTATTTAGGGAAAATTTGTATTTTTCTGTTCTAAGAAGCTAACATTAGAATATTTTAAAACTGGCAGGAGCATAAGACAACAACTGCTGTACATACAAAGATTCACGTTGCATTTCGCACGTAGGAACTAGTTTCCAAATGGCTCTGAGAACTATGGAACTTATCTTCTGAGGTCATCAGTTCCCTAGAACTTAGAACTACTTAAACCTTACTAACCTAAGGACATCACACACATCCATGCCCTAGGCAGGATTCGATCCCGTGACCGTAGCCGTCGCGCGGTTCCAGACTGAATCGCCTTGAACCGCTCGGCCACTCCTGCCGACCGGAGCTAGTTTGCCAAGAATATGAGAAGCAACCGCACTTTCTCATTGTTCTCCCTACACTATGATTGTGATGGTTTGGCGTGCGAAATTTTCAATACTGAAACTAATGTTTTGTGCGTTCTCTGTTGGTACAGGAAACTAACGACAGTAAAAATGTTTTAAAAATTCTGTTCCCACTACAAGTTAGGGTTCAGCGATCCAGCACGTCGTATCTATGTTTGTAGTTTGTTGTTTAGCAACTGTGTTTCAGTTTTTTGAGGCCTCAGTTCTTTATGCAAGGCTTTTAGTTGGGAAAGAACGGCGTCTTCTGTCTGATCTCAAGCTTCCGTGAATGACTTTAATGAAACATTGGTGCGGCTTTCTTGCGTGCTTCTTTTGCGTTTGCGATACTCTGAACTACTGAGAGATTCCTTTCAAATTTGTCGCCTACATACTGCTGCTATGGCAGTTTTATGGAGAGGAGAATATTGTAAATGAACTGGGAATGGGCCAGCCAGAGTGGCCGAGCGGTTCTAGGCGCTTCAATCTGGACCACTACGGTCGCGGGTTCGAATCCTGCCTCGGGCATGGATGTGTGTGATGTCCTTAGGTTAGTTAGGTTTAAGTAGTTCTTAGTTCTAGGGGACTGATGACCTCAGAAGTTAAGTCCCATAGAGCTCATAGCCATTTTTTGAGCTGGGAATGGTACATGTTCTCAGAACCTTTTTTCGAAAGTATTTCAGACTATTATACACCACAGCAACGTAGTATCAATGTCCTTTTAGCGCAACTATTCGACGCTATCAGCCGAGCTGTAATACGAATGCAAATGCTAATAAAATACTTTCAAAATTTTAGGCTTTCTATATTGCTTATGTTCGGTAAAGGATGACTGCTGTTACACGATTATCATCTACGCAATAAAACCAGCGAATGGTATATTACATATATACTATTCACAGTCTCTACAAGCTCCTACGATTTTGACAGATAACAGTTCCACAGTCCAGAAATTCCCGGGGATCCATAGGTATGTGGCGCCACGTGCGGAAAAACTGTATACTCTACGGACACGGCAACCCCCATGTGGTGCCAGGAAACGCGGAGGGTGTTCGAGCTTAGCACTGGATAACGCCTTTAGAGAAGCAGTGTGGGCCAGTTATAAAATTTCAAATTATTGACACAAGAAATTGGTTAAGTAATTATTATTACTTTTTATTCTTTTTTCAATGCAGGTATTTGTCTCCAGTTCCGTTACTCGTTGAAATAGCGGCGCCACTCTAACGTGATATTCGTTAATTTAGACGAAACAAATCGGAACAGCTTCTTCATCGAGTGATTTATGATGCACTAAATCGTTTTTCACAGAGAAACTCTGCAGCAGTGCGTTCTGAGTTGGTGTAAGTGTGCGGCAGTAGTGCACCACCCTGTGACAGAGTGTTTAGGTGCTGCAGACGTTTAAAGAGTAGTCGAAGAAGTCTCAATGACGAAGAACGAAGTGGTGGACCATTTCTCTGTGAATAACCGGTAATCGTGGAAACTGTTATGCCCGAAGACAGCAGTATCACAATTTTAAAGAGCAAACCAGTCACGAGACTTTGTCCAACATATCGCATGATATTTGTCACACGACAGGAGTGGCAGACCACTGTCTTCTGAGGCTGTTCATACCCTCTCTAAAATTCCGTCGATGCGAGGCAGCAGCGGAAATCTAATAGCTGTTGTTGTTGTTGTGGTCTTCAGTCCTGAGACTGGTTTGATGTAGCTCTCCATGCTACTCTATCCTGTGCAAGCTTCTTCATGTCCCAGTACCTACTGCAGCATACATCCTTCTGAATCTGCATAGTGTATTCATGTCTTGGTCTCCCTCTACGACTTTTACCCTCCACGCTGCCCTCCAGTACAATAGCTACTGAGGCTGATCCATATGACCCATTTCGCAGCCTAATGAGCATGGAAGAAGAAGAACCAAAGCAAGTAGCTGGAACATGTGGATTCAGCACAGGAGGACAAGACCTAGCCATCAACGGAACATGTGGATTCAGCACAGGAGGATAAGTCAAGATCTAGCCATCAACGATGCTGTGTTTTAGGGCTGTCCTGGTCTAACACAACCGATTATATTCGTTAGGGGAAAACTGTCATTAGCAAAACCTCCTGACGACTTTATGGGATGCTGCAAAGATAAAGCGTCACGGGAAGTTCTCCGACGACGCCCCAGCTCATTGTGCAACACGATACACAACAAACAAACCACGTCCGAACAGGCCTTGACGGCTCAGTGGTACAGACCGGCACTTGTGCCATTCAAAGTCTTAGGCATCACCTGATACGGATTTAGAGGGGCACGTGGTCAGCACACCACTCTATCAACCATTGTCAGTTTTCGAGACCGGTGCTGCTACTTCTGAAGTAGCACCTCAAATCGCCTCACAAGAGCTCAGTACACCCCACTTGCCAACAGCACTAGGCAGACACGGACGTTGACGCATCCAAGTATTAGCCAAGCCCAACAGCACTTCGGTGATCTAAGGGGAACCAGTGTTACCACTGCGGCAAAGCTGTTGGACACACACACATTATATTAGGGTAAAAATGTAGCCTGATGGTGAAAAATGAGATTTGCTGAAGGGATCGTAATGACATTGCATATGGGACAACGTGTTGGGGCCTCAAACTCGCTTGTAGAGTGACATGGGCGCACACCTAGACGTGTTGACTGTCCACTGCACTCAGTCCTGTTGAAAGCAGACGAACGGAGGCTCCAGATGAACAAAAAGACGTGTAGAGTGCCTGCTTAGAGCAGGAGAGATGAGAGGAATGGAAGTTCATTGAAGAATGGCCTAAGTGTACGAAGAGAATTGAATGACCGTTGCCGTTACGACGTTCATTTCGATCACTGCGACAATGGGTGCCACTGTAATGCCCCTGGCTACATTTATATCTACATGGATATTCTGCAAATCACACTCAAGTGCCTGGCACAGGGTTCATCGAACCAACTTCACAATAATTCTCTATTGTACCAATCTCGAACACTCCGCGGAAAAAGCGAACACATGTATCTTTCCGTCCGAACTCTAATTTCCCTTATTTTACTATGGTGACCGTTTCTCCGTATGTAGACAAGCATCAAAAAATATGTAGCATTCAGAGGAGAACGTTGATGATTGAAATTTGGTGAGAAGATCCCGTCGCAACAAAAAATGCCTTTCTTTTAATGACGCTCACCGCAAATCCTGTACCATGTCAGAGACACTTTCTCCTCTATTTCGCGATAGCACAAAAAGTGCTGTTCCTCTTTGAACTTTCTCGATGTACTCCGTTAACCTTATCTGGTAAGAAACGCAGACCATGAAGTAGTACTCCAAAATGGGAAGGACAAGCGTAGTGTAGGCAGTCTGTTACATTTTCTAAGTTTCTGCCAGTAAAACGCAATCTTTCATTTGCCTTCCCCATAACATTTTCTGTGTTTACTTTCCAATTTAAGATGGTAATTGTAATCCATATGTATTTAGTTGAATTTAGAGCCTTTTGATTTGATTTATTGTGTAACCGAAATATAACGGATTCGTTTCAGCACTCATGTGTTTGACCTCACACTTTTCATGGTTTAGAGTCAATTGTCAATTTTTGCACCAATCAGATCTTTTCTAACTCGTTTTTTTTTAATTTGTTTTGATCTTCTGCGACTTGAAAGACGACAAACGACTGTATCATATACAAACAACCTAAGACGGCTGCTCGGAGTGTCATCAACATCATTTACATAGATAAGGACAGCAGAGGGCCTATAACACTACCTTGGGGAAGGCCAGAAACCACGTCTGTTTCACTCGATGACTTTTCGTCAGTTACTACTCTATGATCTGAAGTCACGAATCCAGTCACATAACTGAGACGATATTCCATTAGCATTCAATTTCACTAGGAGTCGCCTATGTGGTGCAGCCTTCTGGAAAACTAGAAATACGGAATCAGTTGGAAATCCCTTGTCAGTAGCACACAGACACTTCGTGTGAGTAAAGAGCTAGTTGTAAATATCAGATGACTATGTGTCAATCGACCGTTCTCTTCGATATAATTCATAATGTTCGAACACAATATATGTTCCCAAATCCTCCTGCATATCAACGTTAATGATATTGGGCTGTAATTTACTGAATTGATCCTACTACCTTTCTTGCATCAGCATACTCCGAAAGGAATGTACTTGTTATAGAATCTGGACCGGAAGAATTGTTTTTATTAAGCGAGTTACGTTGCTCGACGAGTCCGAGGAAATTTACTTCTAAGTTACGCATGTTGGCAGCTGTTCTTGATTCGAATGCTGGAATATTTACTTCGTCTTCTTTGGTGGAGGAATTTCGGAAGGCTGTGTTTAGTAACTCTGCCTTGGCAGCACTGTCATCGACAGCATTTCCTGTCGCGCAGAGAGGGCATTGATTGTGTCTTGTCGCTAGCATGCTTTGCATACGACCGGAATTTCTTCGAATTTTCTGCCAGGTTTCGAGACAAAGTTTCTTTGTGGAAACTATTCCAAGCATATGGCATTGAAGTCCGCGCTAAATTTCGGGCTTCTGTCAATGATCGCCAATCTTGGAGATTTTGCGTTCGTTTGAATTTGGTGTAGTTTTGTCATTGTTTCTCCACCATAGTTCTGACTCGTGATGTGTGATAAGGAGGATCAGCTCCATTGTTCGTGAGTCTATTTGGTACAAATCTCTCAATTGCCTGAGATACTATTTCTTCCAACTCAAGCCAGGTCTTGTCTGCACTTACATTGTTAATGTGAAGTAGTGGAGATTGACTGTCATGAAGGCGTCAAATGAATTTGTATCTGGTTCTTTGAGTAGGAATAGTGTTCGTTTATGTTTAGAGGGTTTGTGGGTTAAAACATTCAATCTCGTTACGACAGCTCTGTATTCACTAATCCCTGTATCCATCATCAGCTCAGGATTATTTGTTGCTAAGAGGTCAAATGTGTTTTCATATTCTTTTCCACGTCGCGTGGGCTCGTGAACTAAATGCTCGAAATAATTTTCACAGAATGCGTTTATCATAATCTGGGATGCGTTTTATGCGTGCTTCCTGGTTTAATTACGTATTTTCGCCAACTTATTTAGGATAAATTAGTCACCACCAACCACAATCGTATGCGTTGGGTGCATGTTTTAAATTAACTCAAGCTTTCTTAGAAACCTTACAGAAATTATATCATCTGAGTTGGGAGGTTGGTAAAAGGATCCAATGATTATTTTACATGATTGCCAAGAGTGGCGTCTGTCCATACCGACTCACAGGAACAATCTACTTCAATTTCGCTACATGATAAAATATAACAGCAACAAAAATGCCACCGCCAACTATGTTATTCCGTCCTTTCTGAAACCGTTAGGTTCTCTTAAAAAAATTCGGCTGAACGTATCTCCGGCTTTAGCTAACTTTCAGTGCCTATAACGATTTGAGCATCAATGCTTTCAATTAGCGCTCTCAACACAGGAACGACAATTTACAACTGTTATACCGATGGAACTTTGATCTATGTCCTTCCTGTAATCGAACTGCACCCTTGAGATAGAAGCCCTTTCTGTGTTTTCCAGAGACCCTTTACACTAAAAAAAAGAAAAAAGTCCAGTCCACGCCACACAGTCCCTTCTACCCGTGTAGCCGCCTCCCGCGTGTAGTGGGCTCCTGACGTATTCAGCGGAAACCGAAAACCCACCACCTTATGGCACAAGCCGAGGAATCTGCAGCCTAGACGGTCGCAGAACCGTCTGAGCCTCTGATTCAGACCATCCACTGGGCTCTGAACCAGTAGTCCGCAATTGGTCCTGTCGACGATGCTGCCAGCGGTGAGCTCTGCTTTCATCTCGTAAGTAAGACTGGCAGTCTTTACGACTTCAGCTAGCCGCTCGAAACGAGAGATCTCTTCCAGTTTTAAACAACAAAAATCATTGATACCAAAGTGGTCACTATCATTGGCTGCACCCTGTGCTTTTAATGGCTTCCAGAAAGGCCTGTTCGACGTCTGGAAGGACACCATCTGGTATGCACACGGAGTTAAAATTGGATTTCTTCCCTCCTCCGGCAGTCATGTGCCTAAGGGGCCCCATAACGTGCCTAACATGGAGCTCACATCTATCAATAAATCCATCCTCTGTGACTACCCGGATCTTGCAGGCTGATAGGTTTCCTCTGAAACAGGACAAGTGACTGCATCTGGCTGGAGGATAGTGTCAGGCACGGACAGCACCGGAAATGTGTTTGTTACACTAACCGAAGAGGGCTTTTGTGCGTCCCCCTGAGGCGTCCTCCCACTCGATCACATGTGAGGAGTGAAACTCTGTGCGAACAGTATCTGGGATGGTTATCGGTGCGGGCCCATCGTCGGACAAAAACGTGCTACACTTCCGTTGGACCCCTATGGCCAGCCTACAACACCGCGTCTTCAAGCTTTGTAACCGAGGCCATCGTAGCATGGAGCTGAGAGTGAAGTGTCACCAACTCGGCTTGCATCCGCACGCGGCAATCAAAGTCTCTATCGTTAATAAAGACCATGAAAAACTATACTACACAGATAAACAAGGACAATCGACGCGCACTGCGGAACTCTACCGAAGAACTGTGCAATAAATTAGATTAACATGTATAGATACAATAACAGAACTACCAAAGCACTCAGGTGAGACAAAATAATTCGCTGCTGATTAGGAACCGGTAGCAGGTCACAAAACCTGTTTATTTTTCTGCGCAAACGGAAATGGGAGATCTGTTTCTATTAAGTATTAAATATAACACGCAGAAACTCAAGAAACCAAGCTATAAAAGCACTGTCACAAAATCGGTTACTTCCCTATGGCTGTTTATGTCTCAGCCGGCTGCTGCTCTGCTGCTGCCAGACCAGCTGGCTAGCGCCAAAATGCGGTCACTAAATTTCAACACAAACGATTAAACGACTATCGACTTAAATATTCGACTTTAATAATTAGGGCATCACTCTACTGGACAGTGGTATCGGTTATGCTGTGTGGAGTTCCAGATTGTCCGTTTTTGTCCACCGATATCCGTCTGTCCTTGAATCTTTTGTTCTACGCATTGAGCCTTAAATCTGACCCCTCTATCGGCACGTTTAAGACCTCAGCGCGCTTTTAGGGACCGTACATTGCCCCGTAGGCAAATGCATTACGATCCCTCCAGGTGGCTTTAATTAATCAGCCTGGGGCTGTTTTCTATTCTAATGACTGCATCATATTCTCCTGATACGGCTTCGAGGAACATTTTCCGCTTTCCTCGGATGAAGAAACCGTTGCTTCGCATGCATTTCAAAACGACGACCGGATGTGGAGAGCCTAGTAATAGGCACCCCTGGCGGGGATAAGCAACTGAAAGTTGAAATCAAATAAGTCGCCAGGTCGAGAAAGAATCTTCGTTAGGCTGTAAAAAGAGTAATCTACGGCGTTGGCCTCTTAGTTGCCCTGCATTTATCGCGATTCTCTCGCCGAGAGCAAAGTCCGAATTGACTGGAAAAAACACAATGGCATCTGGATATAAGAAGGATAAAGGAAGTGACCAGCAAGGTTACAGATCCACATTCTAGTCAGCGTTTCGCTGCTGAATTCTTGAACATATTGTGAGTTGAAACATGATGAAGTTCCATGTGAGGTAAAAGTTTTTGTCTACAAACTAGCACGGTATTAGAGACCAGCGCTCATCGGAAACTCAGCTCCCCTGTTTTCACAAGATACCCTGCAAATTAAGGATGAAGGGCAATAGACAAGTTCCATATTTCCGAAAAGAGAATGACACAGCACCCCACTGCAGACTTTTAACGAAGGCACGAGCATACGGAATACGTTCCCAGATATATGACTCATAGACTTCTGAAGTAATGGGATCCATTACATTATCCCAATCGTCGAGTGTTTATTATAAATGCTTCGGGAACTCAAATAGCATCCCTGGATGGAAGGGAACGTTCCTTCCGAGGAACGTTATTGAGAAAATATAGGCAACGGGTCTTTGAAGTTGACTGCAGAATGATACTACCACTGGCAGCGTAAATTTCACGTAAGTACACGAACATAAGTCAAATTACGCATTTCACGGAGGCATATAGACAAGCGTTTTCCCTCGCTTTATTTACGAGTATAACGGGAAGCGAAATTATTAGTATTGTTGCAACGTACTCTCCGCCACTCACCATACGGTGGCTTGAGGAGCATGTATGTCGACGTAAATGTGGAACGTTATATGAACAGACAATGGAAACTTCTCCAGGCATTGTATACACCATGTCATCTATCGTAAGGAAAATTGCGTCGCGTTGAAGGGTGAACACGTAGAGAAGGACTAACATCATTGTCACACTCACACATCGACGTTTTCTTCTGAAGAGATTGCGAGCGATTGTCTTAAAATATTTAACTGGTTACCTCTCGTACTGTCTCCACTTTAATGCCCAAGGAAACGCTCACTCAGCGAACACCCTGTAGGGTCATCTGGACTGACACGGTTAGCGACGGAAGCAATTTGCTACAAACACACTCAGGCGAAACAGCCAAACGCGTCTCGGTTTGAGCGCCACTAACTGCTATGACGCCCTGGCCTCACGTAGACCACTTATCACTGCACCGTATCGAGGCCGTGCTGCGCCCCTCCACCGCGAAGACGTCGAGGCACCTCATAGCAGACGGCGGCGCTCGTCTTAGACGGTTAATTACTGTGCGAGTAATTGCGCCTCCCATGCGCCACGGAGGGCTGTAATTAAACTATATGTCTCGACAACGATGTATACAGATTGGCTGAACGTCAGTAACTACTTGCACTGTTCTCTATCTACCGTCTCAGACAGTTGATTTCTCTCTCTCCCTCTCTCTCTCTCTCTCTCTCTCTCTCTCTCTCATCTATGAACGTTTGCAGCACTAACCTAGGAGCCTGATGAGATTCGCTGATAACATTGCTACGAGGGTCCTTCAGTAAGAAATGCCACACACTGATTTTTCTGTGCCAATTTAGGTTGATAAAATGTGGAATTTGTTGTGGGACATTTGGGACATTGTGGAGTATTCCTGATCCAGTCCCTACACTTTCATTAAGTTCCGATAGGTGGCAGAGCTATATATAACCATCAAAATGACGGATGTAACTGAGATGCGTTCCAAACAGCGAGCTGTAATTGAAATTCTTTTGGCAGAAAACCAGAGCATCGCAGATATCCATAGGCGCTTGCAGAACGTCTGCGGAGCCCTGGCAGTGAACAAAAGCACGGTGAGTCGTTGAGCGAGGTATCTGTTAACATCGCAACAAGGTGGTGCAAATCTGTCTGATCTACCGCGTTGCGATCGGCCGCACACAGCTGTAACACTTGCAAAGTTGGAACGTGAGGGCACTCTTATTATAAATCATCGCTGCACAATTGAACGTCTCTGTCGGTAGTGCTGACACATTCGTCCACCAATTGAGGTACTCAGTGGTATGTCCCCGCTGGGTTCCCCGCAGCCTAGCAAAAGATCATAGAGAACCACGAAGGACCGTCGGTGCACATTGGCTTGCGCGTTACGAGGCTATTCGTGACAATATTTTGTCGAATATCATCATAGGCGATGGAACCTGGGTGCATTACCACGAATCGGAAACAGAACAGCAGTACATAGGGTAGCGGAACACCACATCTCCTCTGAAGAAGATCGAAGCCGCAACTTCAGCTGGTGCCGACGATCTTCTGGGACTCTGAATGGGCTATTCTGTGTGATGTACTTCCACGAGGTACTACGATAAACTCGGAAGTGTATTGTGCTACCTTTGGTAAATTGAAGAAACTGATTCAGCGTCTTCGTCGCTACAAAAAAGCAAATGAAATTCTACATGATAACGCAAGTTCTCACACAACTCCCCGCAGCCGAGACTTCATCAGACTGTCCGTCTCCATCCATGCTACAGGCCGTATCTCACACCTTCCATCTACACTCCTGGAAATGGAAAAAAGAACACATTGACACCGGTGTGTCAGACCCACCATACTTGCTCCGGACACTGCGAGAGGGCTGTACAAGCAATGATCACACGCACGGCACAGCGGACACACCAGGAACCGCGGTGTTGGCCGTCGAATGGCGCTAGCTGCGCAGCATTTCTGCACCGCCGCCGTCAGTGTCAGCCAGTTTGCCGTGGCATACGGAGCTCCATCGCAGTCTTTAACACTGGTAGCATGCCGCGACAGCGTGGACGTGAACCGTATGTGCAGTTGACGGACTTTGAGCGAGGGCGTATAGTGGGCATGCGGGAGGCCGGGTGGACGTACCGCCGAATTGCTCAACACGTGGTGCGTGAGGTCTCCACAGTACATCGATGTTGTCGCCAGTGGTCGGTGGAAGGTGCACGTGCCCGTCGACCTGGGACCGGACAGCAGCGACGCACGGATGCACGCCAAGACCGTAGGATCCTACGCAGTGCCGTAGGGGACCGCACCGCCACTTCCCAGCAAATTAGGGACACTGTTGCTCCTGGGGTATCGGCGAGGACCATTCGCAACCGTCTCCATGAAGCTGGGCTACGGTCCCGCACACCGTTAGGCCGTCTTCCGCCCCAACATCGTGCAGCCCGCCTCCAGTGGTGTCGCGACAGGCGTGAATGGAGGGACGAATGGAGACGTGTCGTCTTCAGCGATGAGAGTCGCTTCTGCCTTGGTGCCAATGATGGTCGTATGCGTGTTTGGCGCCGTGCAGGTGAGCGCCACAATCAGGACTGCATACGACCGAGGCACACAGGGCCAACACCCGGCAGCATGGTGTGGGGAGCGATCTCCTACACTGGCCGTACACCAATGGTGATCGTCGAGGGGACACTGAATAGTGCACGGTACATCCAAACCGTCATCGAACCCATCGTTCTACCATTCCTAGACCGGCAAGGGAACTTGCTGTTCCAACAGGACAATGCACGTCCGCATGTATCCCGTGCCACCCAGCGTGCTCTAGTAGGTGTAAGTCAACTACCATGGCCAGCAAGATCTCCGGATCTGTCCCCCATTGAGCATGTTTGGGACTGGATGAAGCGTCGTCTCACGCGGTCTGCACGTCCAGCACGAACGCTGGTCCAACTGAGGCGCCAGGTGGAAATGGCATGGCAAGCCGTTCCACAGGACTACATCCAGCATCTCTACGATCGTCTCCATGGGAGAATAGCAGCCTGCATTGCTGCGAAAGGTGGATATACACTGTACTAGTGCCGACATTGTGCATGCTCTGTTGCCTGTGTCTATGTGCCTGTGGTTCTGTCAGTGTGATCATGTGATGTATCTGACCCCAGGAATGTGTCAATAAAGTTTCCCCTTCCTGGGACAATGAATTCACGGTGTTCTTATTTCAATTTCCAGGAGTGTATTTGGCCCAATGTGGGATGCACTCCATGGAAAGTAGTACGTGGATGATGAGCAGGTTATAGGTGCAGCAAGGCGGTGGCTCAGACGTCGACCTGTAGAGTGGGTGCATGCGGGCATATAGGCTATCCACTAAGATGGCGAAAGGACTTCAATACAAAGATCATGTTCAAAAATAAGCTTTTTTTTTGCCAAAAGAGTGGCGAATGAAGTAGTGCATTGGAAGTCTGGATAAAACCAACCTGTTTTCAGCAAAGAAAATGTGTTGCATTACTTATTACACGCCCCCCGTACATTCCCTGGAAGTCAGGAAGAACTACATGAAATGTTGGACGGAATGAACAGTGTACTAAAGTCAAAATATGGACTGACTATAATTAAGAGACGGAGAGAACTGAAGAGCAGCAGAAATTACAAAGAATTTATTGAAGTATGGTGGTTTATGAAGAAAATTGGCAATCAATATTTGTAACAAATTTTGTTGTCTGTCTACGCTGAATACATTTGAAACGTAAAGGGTGGTTTCAGTGGCGGTTTCAATTACCTGTAAGCACAATAAATCCTGAATACGAGGCTACTCTTGAAGTATTAATTAAATCTTGAGTAAATAAAAGTAATGTAATTAATTTTTAGTTTATATGCAGGTAAAAGTGTGCAGTCCCAGTACATTTAAAATGATGAAGGTTGGCTGTGTCATTTTAGGTCGGCTCCTCTAGGGACATAGTACAATTTAGAGCATTTTGAATTTCAGTGCTTACGACTGTTACGGACGTACGTACACCTGCAAAGAGCAAAAATCATGTAACTTATTGTTCTGAGGTGAATATTATAACTTTAATTCCCTCTAACACGTCGGCTATAAGCGTAAGCCTTCAGTTTCTATTGCCTGTTTGCATGCTACATCGTCAGCTGTCACAAAATGTACTGTTTTACGACATAAAATGCAAACTGTAGATAGAATTTCACGGATAAATTTTGTTGCCGACGGTCTCAGATCTGAACGTGATTCAAAGGAATTGAAGCGGTGTTAAGAATTGAAATATATGTGAACTTTACACACACTGATCAGCCAGAACTTTGTGGCCACCGACCTGTTATCGACGTAAACATAACCAGTGGACATAAGCGTCACCTGTCGATGTATGACTGCTAGACAGACACACGCACGGTGCATGTAGTATCAGTGAGTGTGCTGTCCAAGTGTAGAATGGGGAAGGCACGTGGTCTATCTGAGTTTTACCGAGGGCAGATTGTGACAGCCGGAACGCTCGGAGGTTCCGTACGCACATTTCGGAAACTGCACGACTTGTTGGGTATTCGAGGAGTGCTGTAGTGATTATCTTCAACACGTGGCGAAACCGAGATGGAATCACGTCTAGTGGTCGTGAGGTTGGCCGGCCACCCCTTATTACGGATGTGAGACGTCGTAGGCTTCCCAGACTGGTAAAACAGGACAGGCGTCGAACTGTGGTGGAACTAACGCCAGACTGTAATTCTGCGAAAAGTAAAAGCACCAATGGTCTAGGGGTAGCACAGGTGCCCCTCTTAAAACTCAGCAGAGGACAAGTTAAAGCCACCAAAAATTTTCAATGCCTATAAGGGCCTTAAATAAAATCCGCACAATTATAACAGTGGAATTAAGTCAAGATTCCTGAATTGAATTCCACAACAACCAAAATCGAGAATTAATCCTCCGAGAAAGGGGGAAACTTTACAACGTTAAATCTGGTAATCTTGCAGTGTGTTACGGTGTGCAACCAACTTAGGCCAAGCTGACTAACATCAGCAGCAATGAACTACAGGTGCAGTTTAAAAGTTCGAAAACTTTAACACAGTTATTGTTGGTAAGTTCAAGTACAGAAAATAGATTCATAGCTTCATTACTTTAGATCACAAGATGGGACAAGATCCAAAAGGCATTTACCTAAAACGAACCATCATAAAGAATATCCGAAAAACTTATCTTGTTTATTAGCTGCAGCTTGGATCAAAACTCCAGCCAGAGGTGACGGCCACTGAAGATGGCGTCCTGTTACGTGCACCATCCGGAATACAAGAGTACGTAGAAGCAGGAAAGCGCCGTGTCAATTACAACGTCACGGCTCAGAGTCCAAGTCCGTCAACAAATAGAATACATGTTACGACACTTAAGTCAATAGCTCCGGCAATACGGTTTTCTGATCATGCAACACTTCATAAAGCCCTTAAAGTAACGTAACATTCGTTAAGCAATAACTTAAATCTAAGTTTAGTTAATAAGGCTTAAACATTTTAATTACAAGCAGAATTTTCAATTACTGCACTAAACCAGTTAATATAAAAGTATAAGACACTTGTGATAACAAGGAACTACACAATAATGGATGCAAGCTAACCCGCCTGGGACAGGCTTAACATTTACAGGCTACTGAGGTGGCAGATCCTCGAGATTTAAGCCCATCTAAAACTAATTTGATAGAACATTAGTTTAAAGCACCAAAACCTGTCTCAACATTGCTCAGATCTTGTAATATATAAGGAATGACTTAAAGCTAAGGAACAACAAATGGAAATACCAATGCACATTAAGTATGACCTATAGGATCAGAGCAGAAATGTTCAAAGACAAATTTACCACTTCAGACAGTGGTTCATCTAAGTTAACACACATGTAACCCGAGACTATCTCTGAGATTCTAACAGAGCAGCTGCCCGTACAACACTTCTCACACAAACATAAATGGAAATCACTAAGCAAATCAACAAAGTTACACTCGCGGCTCGAAATAGGTTACAGTAATTGTAAGAAAATCATCTTTCATGCTTCTCGGGAGAGGTTCACAGAAGGAATGAATACGCACCATAGATTCATTATACTTCATATGTCATCATTCAAAGCAATATTTTGGCCTCCAGCATCCAAACATCAGACGCCGAGAACATTTCAGAATGCAAATGGCTGGTGTACTCTCTCTCCAAAACTCAGAAATCAACTGCAATGGATGCTATCGTGCGCACGTCTCCGAATAGAGCAAGAGGCGCCAACGGCCACCATGTCTAGAGACTCGTTCCTCAGCCCACAGCTGCTGTTACCTCGTACCAACACCAACATGCCGCCTTCCACAATGGTCCCGCCTAGTCCTCAGTCGTGAAGAGTGGTGAACCGAGCGAATCAGGGTGGCACTCGTGCTACCTACCTGGACGGCAGTGAATCAAGGGATCCACAGATAGTACAATGCAGCCATGGCTCGCTGGCCATTCTGATTGGAGAAGTAACCTATCACTGAACTATTCACAGTAGCTAACTCTCTGACCGACCATCCTATTAATAAGGAAATCTACTCCCGTTATATCGTTTTCTGCTGTTGTTGATATTACCCTCCACTCTTCTGACCAGTAATTCCTATCTTCTTTCCATTTCAATTCACTGACCCCCACTATATCTTGATTCAGCCCTTTCAGTTTTTCCATTTTCCCTTCTACGTTCAACTTTCTGACTTTCTATTCCCCGACTTGTAGAATGTTTCCCGTTCGATGGTTATTTAATCTTTTTCTCATGGTCAACTCTCTTTTGGCAGTCCTCTCCCGAAGATTCGAATGGAGGACTAGTCCAGAATCATTTGCCAATGGAGTGATTATCATGACACTTTTTTCAGTTACAGACCACTGTCCTGAGGATACGCATTGCGTGTCATTAACGCAGTGGTTTTCATTACTTACCGCATACTTAAGCCGTTTAGGGACTGTTTCCCAACCTAAGGGCAAAATTTTGCCCTGAACCCCCGTCCGCCCTTCCGCACTTTTCGTCTAGGCCGTTGTCAGAGTGAGGCTCACTTCTTATGCCTGATGTCTTCAGCTGCCATTCCTGATGATTTGTATTCAAAATTTAAGCAGTGGCCCGGTTCATACCCAGGGCCAAAGATGTTACGATTCCAAATCAAGGATGCTATCCCCTGGACCACGGGTACGACATTTCTCTATTTTATTTCTTTCCTTGCAGATGAGACGGAGTCAGTCGTACTCTTGTACTCTACCTGCAGCTGCTCCACCACCTGACCTGAGTGTGATGCATCCATTGCCGCAGACCAGTTTGTCGATGATGTATTCACCGCACCTGCATTCACCACCACCACCAGGTCCATTGTAATCATAATCAATGTGATACCGACTGACGACACCAGCTGATTTGTCGAACTAGCCGCGCTCCGGACAGCCTCCCTATCCTCGTCATGAGCTTACATGACATCTCACATTTCTTCGAAATCAATCTGGACCTAGTAACAGGAGTACCTCTGCCCACTCTGTTACAGTCTCTCAGCTGCATTAAACTACTCTTTGGTTGCCGAGTCTTTTGGGGACAGAATCTCACAAGCCCACATTGATAACTTGAATGCGTGCTACGAATATCCTTCCTTTTTTCTCGATGCCTGCCTAAGCATTTTGGAAAGGATGCTCGCCGAAATTGTCAGCGACCCTTGGTACCCTACCATTACGTATAAAACAGGTGTATGCTGGGGATTGAGACACTTACAGAAAGAGAGAACTGCTCCTGGGGAGAAGAAGAGCATCATCTAATTCTGGGGGAGAGCTGGCTTGATATCGCTGGGCTGTTCAATTTCAGAGTGGTTTGGAACTTCAGTCAAGAGCGTCATACTCGTCCGTCATTCCGCTCTACGGGGAAGAGGATCGTCCGTTATTCCACACTACGGGAAAGAGGATTGCGTAATGCACGTACTCAACCCTTACTGCACCTCGATATATACTCGCATTTCCGTGTTCCGTTTAATGGGGGGGGGGTTCCAGTTTAATCCCTCTTCCGAAAGATATAGCTGCTAATAACCAGCTCATTACCACTTCCCATGCGGCTGACATAATACTACGGCGCTTGTGGGAAATGTGAATGCCCTTCAACCCAGTTACGATGATTTTCTTCAGTGTCAAATGTATTTTTACAGCTGTCAGAATCGTCTGTGAGGTTCTCAGACTTAGTAGATGACAAGAAGAACAGTGTCACTCAACAAATATTAGCTCTTGCTTCACAGGCGGTGGATGTTGCTCGAGTTTTCCATGTTCCGGGCCTTCTATGTGTCTTTATATTAACGTTAAGTTCAAACTGTGCCGTGAAGATGAGATACGTTTGGAGAAAATGACTTACAAGACCCTCGAATAGTCTACAGATGATGTAAATGAAGTATGTGAAGACAATAAGGATTACATGTCGGCTTTTTTGAAGGTGAGTTGCTGCTTATGTTTGTCACATTATTATCACATATTGTGTTATGAAGAATTCTCCTTCAGGTACATCAGGAAATGAATGCGAGCATAGCGTCCTGTTAATGTTATGTTCGACTCTGTATCTAACAGCAAAATTTTGCTTTGATCTTGTGATTTGTGAATTTCTGCAGATGTAAATTGGCTGTAAATGAATGTAAACAGAACGGTTACATCTCCGTTTACGTATTTGCGTACTGAATTCTTTCTCATATTTGATCTGTGTTGAATACCGTTAAACTGAAGTTCCATCTGTGTATTCAGTGTTTAACACTGTAACATCAAAAATGTGTATTTCTTGTAGAAAATCTATTAAACCAAACGATGTTTTGTAATTTCAGCTATATATTTATACACACAAATTACACCGTCAAGAAAACCAGATATTTTAGACACTCCATAGGTAACGGCAGCAAAATCCAAGACCACCACCGTATCAGCGTCTAAATTCTGGATGAGACACATAATTCTTGGTAGTTGCTTTGCATGGTTACTACTGGACTGCGAGAGAAATTACACTACAAGCGCAGTGCTTCCAAGTACTACAATAAGTCCAATGTACACAGGCATTAGAGCTTCTAAGCAATTCC
Source organism: Schistocerca piceifrons (assembly GCF_021461385.2). Lineage (NCBI taxonomy): Eukaryota > Metazoa > Arthropoda > Insecta > Orthoptera > Acrididae > Schistocerca > Schistocerca piceifrons. Next base: position 245,056,334 of record NC_060144.1, read on the forward strand.
ATTTCCTGAAAATATCCAGGAGAAAACAAAATTCGACAGGCAAAAGACTGATTATTCGAATCATGCGTACGTCCTGGCTGTTGATCCTGGAAGCGAAACAGAGGGTAACCATGAGCACACAACAACGAAGTCAACCATAAAGCAGTTCGAACCCTCTGATTTTTCGGAATTAGATGGTCTCGCCTGAAGCAGGCAGATTTGTTGCTGTTCTACAAGGGCCATAAACAACATTGCGTGTGAATCAAAAACGTATCCTGCCTGCTTTCCTCCCAGTTGAGTAAAACGCGTTGTATAGGACATTTTTGACAGATGTCGGAAGAATTTTACTAAGCGAGATGTTCTGAAAAGGCACCTCGTTGTCTGATCCAGCCAGCTAGCGGTACTTTTGGGAATGAATATTGAGGACAGAAATTCCTCAAAGTTTAAGATCGCCCACCACCAGGTGTGATGACCTCTCGTCGTATAAAAGAACTTCGAGAGTCTTCTGTCTCCCGTGACACATTCTCCAGATGCTCCCGCATCCTCCCATATAACCTTCACATAACGACATGAGACGTATGCTGCAGTGTACTACCTTGTGTGTTTGTATGACACCAAAGAAAAAGAAAGGACCGATTATATAGGTAGAGTCTTTTTCCAATAATCGAAACGACATCAATCCCGAGATCGAACTCAGCCACAACTTAAATTTTGAATTAAAATCATCAGCAGTGGCGGCCGAAGACTTCCGGCATCAACTTTTCTTTGTCCACCGACCAGTACGAGAACAAAATCCGCCCAGACAAAATGTCTTACATAGAATCAGTTCTCACTTAACAATCATATATAGTTTCGTAGTACAAACAATGCTAGTTTATTCCGTGCACTAGAAAGTCTTTGATTCATTGAGCATAAAAATTAGAACAAAAAAATTGTTATTACTTTTTTAATATCGTCAATTCATCTATATATCATGAAAATAAGGTTTGACATCGTCGTAATATTATTTTTCATCGTTTGAGCACTATATTGCCCCCTTTGGATGTACAGTCACACTTGTTTGACTGGACGTCCAAGCAGGCTTATTTTTCTTGCGTGTTTTGTTCAAAGTTCACTGTGCTATTTCACTTGGAAGTATGTGCTTTATTTTACGTTTACGTCTCAGGGATTTTGAGTTTGACGCTCCACCATACGGGTAAAGGCCAATGGGAAAAATCCCGGAAAAAAACCACGGCGGAGCGAGTGCATCTTCCATAGCCTTTTTTTTTAGTTTTCAACATTTGAATATTCACTTTGTATGGCATTTAATCCCCCCCCCCCCCCCATGAACCATGGACTTTGCCATTGGTGGGGAGGCTTGCGTGCCTCAGCGATACAGATAGCCGTACCGTAGGTGCAACCACAACAGAGGGGTATCTATTGAGAGACCAGACAAACGTATGGTTCCTGAAGAGGGGCAGCAACCTTTTCAGTAGTTGCGGTGGCAACAGTCTGGATGATTGACTGATCTGGCCTTGTAACACTAATCAAAACTGCCTTGCTGTGCTGGTACTGCGAACGGATGAAAGCAAGGGGAAACTACAGCCATAATTTTTCCGGAGGGCGTGCATCTTTACTGTATTGTTAAATGGTGATGGCGTCCTCTTGGGTAAAATATTCCGGAGGTAAAATAGTCCCCCATTCGGATCTCCGTGCGGGGTTTACTCTAGAGGATGACGTTATCAGGAGAAAGGAAACTGCATTCTACGGATCGGTGCGTGGAATGTCAGATGCCTTAATCGGGGAGGTAGGTTAGAAAATATAAAAAGGGAAATGGATAGATTAAAGTTAGATATAGTTGGAATTAGTGAAGTTCGGTGGCAGGAGGAACAAGACTTTTGGTCAGACGAATAAAGGGTTATAAATACAAAATCAAATAGGGGTAATGCAGGAATAGGTTTAATAATGAAAAAAAAAGGAGTGCGGTTCAGCTACTACAAACAGCATAGGGAGCGCATTATTGTGGCCAAGATAGACACGAAGCCCACGCCTACTACAGTAGTATAAGTTCATATGCCAACTAGCTCTACACATGACGAAGAAATTAAAGAAATGTATGATGAAATAAAAGAAATCATTCAGATAGTGAAGGGAGACGAAAATTTAATAGTCATGGGTGACTGGAATTCGGCAGTAGGAAAAGGGAGAGAAGGAAAAATAGTAGGTGAATATGGATTGGAGGTAAGAAATGAAAGAGGAATCCGCCTGGTAAAATTTTGCACAGAGCAAAACCTAATCATAGCTAACACTTGGTTTAAGAATCATAAAAGAAGGTTGTATACATGGTAGAAGCCTGGAGATACTGACCCGTTTCAGGTAGATTATATAATGGTAAGACAGATTTAGAAACCAGGATTTAAATTGTAAGACATTTCCAGGGGCACATGTGTACTCTGACCACAATCTATTGGTTATGAACTGTAGATTAAAACTGAAGAAACTGCAAAAAGGTAGGAATTTAAGGAGAAGGGACCTGGATAAACTGACTAAACCAGAGTTTGTACAGAGTTTCAGGGAGAACATAAGGGAACACTTGACAGGAATGGGGGAAAGAAATACAGTAGAAGAAGAATGGATAGCTTTGAGGGATGAAGTAGTGAAGGCAGCAGAGGATCAAGTAGGTAAAAAGATGTGGGCTAGTAGAAATCCTTGGGTAACAGAAGAAATATTGAATTTAATTGATGAAAGGAGAAAATATAAAAATGCAGTAAATGAAGCAGGCAAAAAGGAATACAAACGTATCAAAAATGAGATCGACAGGAAGTGCAAAATGACTAGGAAGGGATGGCTAGAGTACAAATGTAAGGATGTAGAGGCTTATCTCAGTAGGGGTGGGATAGAGACTGGCTAAGGAAAATTAAAGAGACCTTTCGAGAAAAAAGAAGCACTTGCATGAATATCAAGAGCTGAGATGGAAACGCAGTTCTAAGCAATGAAGGGTAAGCAGAAAGGTGGAAGGAGTATATAGAGAGTCTATACAAGATTGATGTACTTGAGAACAATATTATGGAAATGGAAGAGGTTGTAGATGAAGATGAAATGGGAGATATGATACTGCGTGAAGAGTTTGTCAAACCAATGAAAGACCTGAGTCGAAACAAGGCCCCGGGAGTAGACAACATTCCATTAGAACTACTGATGGCCTTTGGAGAGTCAGTCCCGACAAAACTCCACCATCTGGTGAGCAAGATGTATGAGACAGGCGAAATACCCTCAGACTTCAAGAAGAATATAATAATTCCAATCCCAAAGAAAGCAGGTGTTGACAGATGTGAAAATTACCGAACTATCAGTTTTGAATGAAATTGAAATACTCTCTTTCAAATTCTGGAGGTGGCAGGGAGCGAAAGGCTATTTACAATTTGTACAGAAACCAGATGGCAGTTATAAGAGTCGAGGGACATGAAACGGAATAGGTGGTAGGGAAGCGAGTAAGACAGGGTTGTAGCCTCCCCCGATCTTATTCAATCTGTATATTCAGCAAGCAGTGAAGGAAACAAAAGAAAAATTCGGAGTAGGTATTAAAATCCATGAAGAAGAAATAAAAAACTTTGAGGTTCGCCGATGATACTTTAATTCTGTCAGAGACAGCAAAGGACTTGGAAGAGCAGTTGAACGGAATGGATAGTGTCTTGAAAGAAGGATATAAGATGAACGTCAACCAAATCAAAACGAGGATAATGGAATGCAGTCGAATTAAGCCGGGTGATGCTGAAGGAATTAGATTAGGAAATGAGACACTTAAAGTAGTGAAGGACGTTTGCTATTTGGGGAGTAAAATAACTGATGTTGGTCGAAGTAGAGAGGATATAAAATGTAGACTGGCAATGGCAAGGAAAGCGTTTCTGAAGAAGAGAAATTTGTTAACATCGAGTATAGATTTAAGTGTGAGGAAGTCGTTTCTCATTGTATTTGTATGGAGTATAGCCATGTATGGAAGTGAAACATTGACGATAAATAGTTTAGACAAGAAGAGAATAGTAGCTTTCGAAATGTGGTGCTACAGAAGAATGCTGAAGATTATATGGGTAGATCACGTAACTAATGAGGAGGTATTGAATAGCATTGGGGAGAAGAGGAATTTGTAGCACAACTTGACTAGAAGAAGGGATCGGTTGGTAGGACATGTTCTGAAGCATCAAGGGATCACCAATTTAGTATTGGAGGGCAGGGTGGAGGGTAAAAATCGTAGAGGGAGACCAAGACATGAATACACTAAGCAGATTCAGAAGGATGTAGGTTGCAGTAGTTACTGGGAGAAGAAGAAGCTTTGACAGCATAGAGTAGCATGGAGAGCTGCATCAAACCGGTCTCAGGACTGAAGACCACAACAACAACATGAAATTTAATAATGGTACAATTTCGTGATAGTGTTGCTGGTGACGACGGCTGGCGACTTGGTGTACTACAACACCGATGTCTCGCCCCATGAGGTAGGTCTGCGATGGACTGCGATGGCGTAGAGACGCCAGCGATGTGGTGCGATGGCGTGGCAGGGTGCGGCAAGGGTTGACGGATGACTTCGCTGCAGGATGCTGCCCTCACCGAGAAGTGTGCTCAGCATTCCAGCATACAGTCACATAAAATTCAAACAGCTGTATCAGTTCCTCAAATTAACATCTAAATTACATCATATCTCACATAGTATTTCACTCAACAAGAAGAATGTGTTTTTGTGAAGTGTTCGACTGTTTGTGAGTTTCTTTATCATGATGCAAGTCCGTTCGTTCTTCCGACGTAACTGACTGTCTGCAACTTAAGGTTCATGTAATTACGTTCCAACCTTGACACAGTTCTGTTACGGATTTATTGATAGAGTCATTAGCAGTTCCAAGCACTGTTACGACTCACCACTGTTGCTGAATGATCGATAAAAACACTTGCTCTTGAGTTTTAGTTTGCCTGGGATGTTACGTCCACGCATTTGGTCCCAATAACACTCTGAATACTTGGCATTACTAAACACTCGTAGCACAGAATTTGAAAACGAAATCATGGTAACACAACGCACTCATTGAGCGTCCACTTTTGTGTCAAATTCCACTCTTTCGACGCTGAAATAAAGTTCGTACACGCAGAAGATAATGTTCACAGAAAGTCTTTGTTCATAGGTCATCTGTGACATGTTCACTCCATCACGTAGTCACTTGATCACAGTTATCAAGTCCGACAAGGTAAAGTGTTTGTACTACACCGTGAGAATGTCTTTACACAGTCTAGTTACAAAATGATAAATAACTGAATGATTGTACATACCAAATGATGTACATAATTGTAGTCATTTACAACATAAAACCAAATCCAAGTCTCGAAAAGGTGCTCCTAGACTTAGAAAGAATTATGCAGTGATAAACACAAGTCTGTATATGTTTGTCTGTAAATGAGCTGTTCAGTCATTGACAACATCTTGTTCAACCTGGTTTATAGCCCATGCAAGTCCGAGCAGTAACTTGCGGTCGAAAATTTGTTATACCTATACGTAACTCGCGTAAACTTTACATGTTGTAATTGCGTCCTGTAAACAATCTGTGAAAGGTAAAATGAACATAATCTTCTCACCCTAGTGAGTTCAAAATAGTTAACAATCAACAAAACGAAACGTTTATTTCCTAAAGTCACTATACCCTACTGTTGTGTGAAATATGCAGTTCTGTTCACTGTTCGTAATTTAACACGCATAAGTTCCTAAAAGTTTACTAAATCCCAACAAGTTTGTATTATGTTTCATTAAGTGTCTTAGGGTGGAATCATCTTGAAGCAATTCTTCTTCTCCTTGCTGCAGCTCGGCGTCCTCTTCTCAGTCGAACTTGAGCTGAAATTTTCTTATATCTCATTGGTATTCTGAGATTCTCTTCCTCCAAGCAGTACTGATGCTTCCAATGTTGTATATTCCCAGTACCACACACGCCGCATCGCAGTGTGTCCGTGAAATACTTATACACTAGTCCATTAATTACTAATTGTCACTTAGCCTACTCGCACCGTACTTGAGTCTTTGATGTTTCACTTCATCTCATTACGACACACGTAAAAGGTCACCTACTGCACTTAAGATACATATCTTTTCAAGTCTTTGTGATTGTATAGTCCTTTCTGTATATTTGAGTTGGGATGGACCAAGAAATAACTAATTTTATGTGGTGTACCTAAGATCACAAATGGTCCTGAATATAGCGGAAACTACTTCTTTATTTTTCTCTTTCATAGTGACGACGTCGGATAATTCCTTACTAACACCATATCTCCCACGTGAAATTGTTGAGTATTCTGTAGTCTCCGGTGGTGTGATTCTTGCCGTATCTGTGCATTCTCGTATAGTGTGACCGATGCTTGTTTAACTTTTTCCTCCCAGTATTCCGGTTCGGTATTTAGTTTTGGAAGTGGGTTACTATAGGGTGATAACGAGGTCTCAATAATTCCCCATTCCAGCATTCGTCTAATTTCTTTTGTTACTGCTTCCCTTTTCGAGCTGGGATCGAGTACGTTTGATGACAGTAATAATATGGGGAAACACTTACATGTCTTACACGTAACCTTTAATTAGTCAGGTTTTTTCAAAAATACTTTACGATAATTAGTAAGTGTGTCTAATAATTGCTTTTGTTGCAGACTGTCAAGACCAGAGGATTGTTTTACTTTTTCTACTATCTCAGAGAGGTGGATATTCTCCTCGTCCTTCACATCTTCCATGACCGGGAATGTGCTGCAATTGAAAGTATCTTGAAGCTGCCATAAATGTGCGCGAAACGGTTCTATCTTTAAAATTTGACAATATTTTTCATGCAATTATTTGGTCTTTACCAAGTCTAACCTGACTTTCGTGTCACAAAACACATGCCGCATTCACCCTTTGCGAGATCGATTATAGTTTCCGTCTCTCGCAAAATATCTAATCCGAGGAGACAGTTCACGGCTAAATTCTTTATAATAAGGAGGGTGCACTCTTTGGCTCCCATTCCAAAATTAATACAAATTGTAGCGTTGCTCTTGGGGGACAAAAATAAAAAGAATTGTTACTTTTTTTTTAATGTCGAAAAAGTGAATATTTTGGTGGGCCACTTGGCAACTGAATCAGGGATTTATTACGCTATTATAATAACATACGTTGACCATTAAATACCTGAATAAGAGCAGCATATTGATATATATATATATATTTGAGATCGCTCGGAAGAAACATTATCATTTCTGTGCATTTTTATAGTCGCGATACAGTCATACCCGGAACAACACTAAGGGACCAGAAGATTTATAGACTTTAAAAGAAATGCAACACTACACGAAAAAGTTGGTTCAGAAATAATAGGAAAACGATAATGTTCCTTCTGCCTCATGCTGCGTTCGGCCCATCAGCGTGATCGTAATTTCTGATGAAGTAACACAAAAGTAATTATCATTCAGTTAAATCAGGAGATGGAATCATCAAGGTTAATTTACGAAAAGAAGCACACTTATCTTTAACACACGTTTGTTTTTTTATGCTACGTACCTTTTCATATTGAATTACAATAGATGACCATTGTGGTTAAATACTTTATACATAACAGTCAAAATGTCCTCTTGATGCTGTCTGTTCGATATCAGTTACAAGAAACTACATCTTTTCTGATTGAAAAAAAATAACAATTAGCAAATTCACTCAATAATTTCACATCAAATATAAAATACAGTTGTGGAACGCAGCAAGTCCGCGTCCGCCTCTCATGGAATACAAACAGTAAAAGGTGAGGCGCGAGAAGCCTCATTTGTCTTGAAACAACAGAATTCTTTTTTATACCATTAATCGATACATGTACATAGAGATTTACTGGCACCGCGCAAGAACGGCAAAGATAAAGAATAATAGATTCTGTCGCTGCTATGCGATGATTCATTTCTTTTACTTTACAATTGTTCGATAACTCTAGGCCATCAGGCGATTACTATTGAGCGTATATTAATGTTTGTGAGGCGAAAATTACTAATATTACACTACCTCCCATGAGGAGGGAAGGAATACCGAAGGTATTACTTTCATCCTCATGCCCATTGGAATATTTGTAATTTTCGGATGTAACATACAGGTTATTAAAAGTCTCATTTCATATTCATTCCATAATAAAAGAATTAACGTTTCAATTTGTAATTACTGACGGTGGATCATTGTGAATTTGTTCTGTGTTTCTATCAGTGTTTGTATGGATCCAGTCTATCTAAATGATTCTTAAAATTAAGGCTATAAGTACACATATTTACAAAATTTATAAGGAAATAGAGTCACACTTCATTTTTCATCGTTGCAAAAGTAATTTGACTACCACAACTGGTACACAACTTTCTGTTTTGACAGTATTCATTATATTGTCATCGTCTTGTCGATTGATTGCCTTGTCCGTCGTCGCACTTAATTATACATTTATTTTCGTCGCACATACACTATTTATGATAGACTTGGATTGTAGAGCGGCCACTGGTGATGGCTTCGACAAGGAAGTCCATATCTTTCACTTTCAGGGCTCGAGTGTGGCTCTCCGAATTATTTCACATGTGAAACAGATAAAATATCTTATATTAGAATAGCTTACAAAACTAATTTTATATACATGTGGGATGGGATATAGGAAGGATCGGATCCTTTGACGTATTTTCGTGTGCTTATTTTCATTCGTATCGTGACCTCTCGTCAAAGTTTACATTTCAACAGTGTTCAGAGGTGACCTTGTGACTTGTCTCTGTGTACAATCAGTCATTATAATAATTACGTTAACTTCTCTATCTTAGTCTCTTGGAAGGTTTATGATACATACAAAATGGTTTTCAGTACTGGATGTGAATGTTTTTGCTACAGAATGTAGCGCACAGCAACTGTGTTGGCTGTTGAACGTTTACATTATTTCGTCACGTGATGGCTGTCCGCCTCCACTGTTGCGAGCAATCTTGAAATTCAGTCTGTGCGCGCGTACGTGACCGGAGCTTTCTTGCAGAGCGTTGATTTCGCGCTTGAGGTGCCGTGCGTCGCTTTTGTTCGGCGGATCGTGGCTTTGTGCTTTTTTAGATTGCTGGAGGGAGCTTCTGCCACCGAAACTGCCTCACATCACTTCCTGTCCACTATCCAGTTACGGATTCATAGGTAAGTGGTAGCTACCGTTGCAACTGCATGTGTGGAATGACACTGATTATTACACACTGCACACATCAATGAATTTTTCACACATATGGTGCAGTAGAATACTGCCACTGAAGATCGTCGAACTTTAAAACTTCACTTGCACTGTGGTGAGCGTCTGCGTGAACGGTGTATTAACAGAAAATCTCGCGTCATAACATCACACGGTGTTTACAAGTTGATTTACATACTAATATTTACAAGAGTTCATTTAAACCGAGAAATAATCTAATTGACCACTTTGAATCAAAACAATTGTTTCTTAATTAGTCTTTTTTTTTTATTTAAGCCTACAGTCACAGGTAGGCTATTATAAGTCCTTTTTCTTTGACCAAATCCATTCCAATCTCCTTTACAAATTAATTTCATTCATAGTAATCTTTATCACGCTTGCTTATTCATTTTGTAGGACCAATACTTTTTTTTTTTTTTTTTTTTTAGTGCTCGTCTTATTTAGTGTCAAAAGTTTTTCTCGTATGTGCTTGTCTTTAAAGAAAGTTCGAGGACAGATTTGAAAATAGCAATTCCGCCTCTGAGTTTCGTGTAGAAATACAAACAGTCGAAAAAAAAATGGGAAAATCGTCGACAGAATCTAAATTACTCCTCAACCAGGTCGAAAATTTAATTTACATTGCGCATTACAAAAGCAATATGCGCGTCGCGAACCTACTCATTTTTATATGTAGTGCCTCACTTCCTAAGCACACGTGCATCTTTACAAGTTGATCCTGAGGAGTGGATAGGATCAAGGATCTTAAAGGATTTGCACTTAGGAAAGGGATTCAATAATCACATAATCACAGAGAAAACAATAAATATTGCAGTGCACACTTAAAATAAAATCTATCACTTCAAGCATGTATATCTAATATGTATCTTGCTGCAGCTTGCTTACTACTCTTTGCTCATTTCTTAGACTAAGTCAAGTTTATGCATTACGCATTTGGGTATTAATTATCATTTGTATATATAAGCCTCTCACTAGAGTGTTGTTGTTTGCTGCTGTCGCTACCTGTGAAGCTTGGGCGAGATCCTTATTCTATGTGCTGCTAGCTTGTGAATTTGCAGTATCGCTAATGCTCAATAGTACCGTGAAGTTGGCATAATAAACCATGTTACTCATATCTTCTTTTACTCAGCTCGTTTATAGTCTGGACTCATCTTACTTTGCGTTACACAATAAACTTCCTTTTTATTCCAACACGCTTTTACTTAAGGTTAACGTCAGGCCTTTTTAGAACAATTGCACTGCGTTATCAATCTGTTCATGCTTAATCCTAGGTATCTGTTCACTTCAAAGAGATGTTATTTTATCGCTGGCACAGCACTGTGCTGGAATTTACAAGTTAAATCTACCGACTGTTTTACGCTAACAGGTGGTGCCTTATTTACGTCACCTTTGAGAATAGGGAATAACCTCATGGAATCGAATCTTTCTCACAACTTTCCTCTTTTGTCTGGACGTTTAAGTATTTCCTTTTAAAACAGGTCATTAATTTGTCCTCGATTAAATTTCACTTACTAATACTAAGCACATATAATCATCATTTTCATATTACTATTTAGTGAGAGAAGTGCATTATTCGCTCCTTCCTGCTCATTCTCAAATTACTATTTAGCGAGAGAAGTGCATTATTCGCTCCTTCCTCTTTCCTCATTTTAGTACCTCGGGGCTTATTAATACCTCTCGAGTACATCATTTTCTCACATACTAACTTATAACTAAAATTGAAAATCGCCTCTAGGACATGTCCTCCTGTTTGCATAAAGATTATTCATGTAAATACTTGTCTACAACTTATTCTGTATTTTATTTTCCAGACGCGTTGTTTTAATACATAAGGTTTCCTTTCAGCACCGGTTAACGTCCGTAGTCAGTTCAGTTCCGTTCTTGTTACTCATTGGTTAATCCTGATCTCCAATACCTTAGAATTTTCTTACAGCTTAAATTAACTTAATTCCTGGCGTTATAAAATTTTCTTAAATCTTGATGGTGGAACAATACTTTGATTTTATTCGTGGCAGGGTCAGATAACAAATAGCTACCAATGTGTGGTTTCCTCATTACCACAAAGGGACCTTCATAAATGTGTTGCCATTTACGATTCTTCTTTAACAACAGGGAAGGTTTAAAGTGAGTCCTGACTAATACCTTTTCTCCTTCTTTGAAATCTATAACTCTGTTTACCTTCTTATCAAATGCCTTTTTTCGGAGGTTAGCATACGTTGTCAATGATATGAGAGCTTGCCTGATTTTTGCGTCTAGGTCCAATTCGTTGTCTTGTAACTTCGGAAGGGGGTCTATCCATTCATTCCTCTCTTTTGATCTTGACATTAACTCATGTGGCGTGAATCCGGTCGACAGATGAGGAAGGTGGTTTACAATCTGTTCGAATGGTGTTACGAAGTCTACCCACTTAGATTGCTTATTCGGAATGTACGTCCTTATAAATCTGTTACATTCTTTGAAGATTCTTTCTGTCGGATTCGATTGCGGTCGAAACAGGGATATCAAAATTTCTTTGATTCCATGGCGAGCAAGAAATGCACGCCACGGGCGTGATGTGAAATTTGGAGCATTATCAGACAAGATTGATTCTGGAACCCCGAATCGTGGGAAATAATCATTTTCAATGCGACGAATTATTGGATTTGCACAAGAAGATTTTACTGCGTACAGTCTTATGTGCTTAGAAAAATTGTCCAGGATTGCTACTAAGTATTTAGCGCCTCCCCTACCGGTGGGTAGTGGACCTGCTAAATCAATACTAAGAAGCTGGTTTGGGCTTTCAGCAACTATTGGGTTTAGTGGAATTGAAGTGGAAATGTTTACGGATTTTGCCGTTTGACAGATGACACAGTTTCTCAATAATTTGTGAATTCTCTGGTGTAGATTCGGAACATATCAGTCGAGATTTTCCTTTTACATTTTTCTGGTCCGTAGTGACCCCATGAAATGTGAGTGTACCACAGAAGATGTTCAATGAAATTTCGAGGGATGCAAACACACCACCTCTCAGATGACTCAGACGTCTTATGAAATAGCACTTGGTTATGAACTTTATAAAACTTGGACAACTTGTGGGCTGGATTTTCGTGAAGAATTTGTATAACCTTTTTCCATTTTGGATCTGTATTTTGAAGAATCCGAATCTGCCTACATAACTGAAGAAAATACTTTCTGTGAATTGGATTTTTCATTAACAAAACTTTATAATTAGACATTTGTTCCACCGGTTCGCTGGTTTCTAGTAAGCCCTCAGGTGAGCGAGAAAGTGCGTCTGCTGTAACATTATCTTTACCTTTTATATACACAATGTCAAAGTCATATTCCTGCAGGAATAAGCACCATCGAGTCAGACGAGGGTGTTGTAACTTGCATGTAAGGAGGAATGATAAGGCTTGATGGTCTGAATAGACTTTAATTTTTCTTCCATAGATATAATAGTTAAATCGCCTAAAAGCCCATATTACGGCAAGTGCCTCCAACTCCGTAACGGAATAAGACTTCTCACACTCTGATAACACTCGACTCGCAAAGCTAATCACTTGGATTTGCTCGTGTCCATTTACTAATTGAATCTGGAAAAGACAAGCGCCGATACCCACAAAGGAAGCGTCTGCAGTAATACAAAATTCCTTATCCATCTGAGGATGATGGAGAATATTACTGTTAACCAGACTGTCTTTAATTTTCTTAAATCCGTCTTGGCATTCCGGCGTCCAATTCCAATGTGAATTCTTTTTTAAAAGGTTGTGAAGAGCGGGATTGTTCAATACCTGATCGGGAACGAAACGTCTGAAAAATGACGTAAGACCGATAAATCCTCTCGGTTGCCTTTTTGTAACAGGGGTTGGAAAGTTTTTTATAGCAGACAATTTTTCCGGGTCGGGTTTAATTCCTTCAGGGGTGATGATGTCTCCTAAAAATTTAATTTCACTTTTTCCAAACTTGGATTTCTTAAGATTTGCTGTAACACCATACTCTCTGAATCGTTGAAATATCTTTTGCAGAAGGGCCACATGATCTTCCCAATTTTTCGATGCTACAAGAACGTCATCCACATAGACTGTTACCTCATCTAAAAGTTCAGGACCTAGTACATAGTCAAGGGCAGAAATAAAAATTCCGGAACTCACATTTAGTCCAAACGGTACAACTTTGAAATGGTAAGATCTACCTGCAAATACACTCCTGGAAATGGAAAAAAGAACACATTGACACCGGTGTGTCAGACACACCATACTTGCTCCGGACACTGCGAGAGGGCTGTACAAGCAATGATCACACGCACGGCACACCGGGCACACACGGGGAACCGCGGTGTTGGCCGCCGAATGGCGCTAGCTGCGCAGCATTTCTGCACCGCCGCCGTCAGTGTCAGCCAGTTTGCCGTGGCATACGGAGCTCCATCGCAGTCTTTAACACTGGTAGCATGCCGCGACAGCGCGGACGTGAACCGTATGTGCAGTTCACGGACTTTGAGCGAGGGCGGATAGTGGGCATGCGGGAGGCCGGGTGGACGTACCGCCGAATTGCTCAACACGTGGGGCGTGAGGTCTCCACAGTACATCCATGTTGTCGCCAGTGGTCGGCGGAAGGTGCACGTGCCCGTCGACCTGGGACCGGACCGCAGCGACGCACGGATGCACGCCAAGACCGTAGGATCCTACGCAGTGCCGTAGGGGACCGCACCGCCACTTCCCAGCAAATTAGGGACACTGTTGCTCCTGGGGTATCGGCGAGGACCATTCGCAACCGTCTCCATGAAGCTGGGCTACGGTCCCGCACACCGTTAGGCCGTCTTCCGCTCACGCCCCAACATCGTGCAGCCCGCCTCCAGTGGTGTCGCGACAGGCGTGAATGGAGGGACGAATGGAGACGTGTCGTTTTCAGCGATGAGAGTCGCTTCTGCCTTGGTGCCAATGATGGTCGTATGCGTGTTTGGCGCCGTGCAGGTGAGCGCCACAATCAGGACTGCATACGACCGAGGCACACAGGGCCAACACCCGGCATCATGGTGTGGGGAGCGATCTCCTACACTGGCCGTACACCACTGGTGATCGTCGAGGGGACACTGAATAGTGCACGGTACATCCAAACCGTCATCGAACCCATCGTTCTACCATTCCTAGACCGGCAAGGGAACTTGCTGTTCCAACAGGACAATGCACGTCCACATGTATCCCGTGCCACCCAACGTGCTCTAGAAGGTGTAAGTCAACTACCCTGGCCAGCAAGATCTCCGGATCTGTCCCCCATTGAGCATGTTTGGGACTGGATGAAGCGTCTCACGCGGTCTGCACGTCCAGCACGAACGCTGGTCCAACTGAGGCGCCAGGTGGAAATGGCATGGCAAGCCGTTCCACAGGACTACATCCAGCATCTCTACGATCGTCTCCATGGGAGAATAGCAGCCTGCATTGCTGCGAAAGGTGGATATACACTGTACTAGTGCCGACAATGTGCATGCTCTGTTGCCTGTGTCTATGTGCCTGTGGTTCTGTCAGTGTGATCATGTGATGTATCTGACCCCAGGAATGTGTCAATAAAGTTTCCCCTTCCTGGGACAATGAATTCACGGTGTTCTTATTTCAATTTCCAGGAGTGTATAAACGCAGTGTACTTCCTTGACTCCTGCGCAAGTTTTACTTGCCAGTAACTGCTTTTCAAATCAAGGGTACTCAAATACTTAACTCCATGAAACTTCTGCAGATGCTCTACAAGAGCCTCTGGTCTCGTTCTTATGGGTACTATAATTTTATTGATTAATCTTGCATCTAGGACTGGCCTCACGCTACCATCTGATTTTAGCGCAGACAATAAAGGGCTCGAATAAGGTGAATGAGATACTTCTATCACATTCCAGCGTAACATTTTCTTGATCTCGCACTTGACAGCTTCGCGTCTCGCATATGGAATGGAATAGCTTGTTCTACAGTAGGTTGAATGGGGCAGGACATCCATTCGATATTCAAAGCCTTTTATTAGTCCAGGTTTCTTAGAAAATACTTGAATGTAATCTCTTAACAAATTGTAAAGCTCATTCTTCTGTTGTTTGGATAATTCAATGGACTCACTAGCTTTACCGTATAATTCATTCTGACCGGGAATTAGGTCTTTATACTCATCGTCATTAACACTTTCAAGATCTGTCATGTCTTCTGTCTGACTGTACTGTTGTCTTTTAGTCCATGGCCGTACTGCTATTTGACGCGCCCCAAAGTTTGTCTTCACCTTACTTCTTAACAAATTTACAGTTACTTGTTGCTGGCTCGCTACTAGAGTACAGATTCCACACTCGATGTCAATTTTAGCTTTCGTCGGCCTCAAGAATTCCATACTCAGGATACATGGCACTGATAGGTTTTTAACAATAAGAAAAATGCACGTTACTGAAATAGACTCTATCTGGATTTGAAGCTGAGTCTGAAGATTTACACGTTGTGTTTGTGGACCAATTGCTCCCGATACGGTGCAACCTTGAATTGGAAGTGATAAAACTTTGCATACAGAGGATATTTGCTTAAATAAACATAAAGATAAGACATTTATATTAGCTCCTGTATCTACAACGGCTGTTACTGGTATATTGGCAATTGATACTCTTATGGAAGCTTGAACTTGTTCGTCCCATACGTCATCATTGTCTTTCGTCTCAGTGTCTGCTACTAGATCATCCCGTAAGTTTGTCTCTTTGTCATACCTAATTGCTTTAAGTTCGTGTGGACTAAGGGACAGGGTGCCCCCATTCAAACTTGCAGCATCCTCTAGGAGGCTCAAAGGTGCTGCTTTTAATTTTCCGCTCGACGCTTACTTTTCTGCCGATTTATATTTCTTAATGTTTCTTCCGTCTGGAACTGGTGTTGGTTTTGTGGTACGAACTCGGTTGGAAACGGATCTTGTTGTCCTGGCGTATTCGCTTGCGCATAATAAATTTGCGTATTATGCGGGCGTTTAGGCTTCAGAGCTCCCGAAGGTCCGTTCGCTTGTGGCTGAAAAGTATTTTGCTGTGGCTTGTGTTGATTGTAACCGTTAGTGAAAGGTGTACATTGGTCTCCACCTTGATTATGCCATTTATTTCTTTTCCACTGTCGATTTGAATCGTAAGACTGATCGTTTTGATAATTCCCGTTGATCGGTTGCGTGTTTCCATATTGCTGGGGCTGTGTGTTATAATGTGCATTTTCGTACTGAGGTGGTGACGAATTATATATTGGATTGTATCTCTGGCCGTTATTGTACTTATTTTTGTATTTGCTGTTGGAGTACGTAGTGTGTTTATTTTTGAAACCGTTGTGGGGTTGGTGCTGGCTGTCGCTGTGACGCGCTTTCGCTCGGCCACCATTGTTGCCTACGTATTCTGTATTGTGCTGGCCGCCTGCACTGAAGTGGGCGTTGCCAACATCAACTCTAGTGTCCTCGTAAATCAGATCTAACGAGTCTAACACAGATAGGAAAGTGTCCGTATCGTCCTCAGACACGTTTACTAACTTTTCTCTGATCGCAATCGGTAGCTTAGTTTTTAGAATCATAATAACGTCTTTGGCGGTGATCGGCGAATCCCAGAACTTGATTTTCGCTAAATACTTTTCAAAATATCTTCTCAAACTACCGCGCTTACTGTTAAAAACTTCAGCATTGTAAACCTCTTTTCTCAGGCGCTGCTGCACACCAGAACTCCAGAATTTAGCTAAAAACATCTGTTCAAACTCTTTCTAACTTTTACAAGAGTCGACCATTTCGGTTCCCCATAAGGCAGCATCGCCTACGATAAATCCACTAACGAATTGAATTCGCTGGCGGTCACTCCAGCTACTCGGGAAAATTCCTGAAAAATTTCGGAGGAACACTATAGGATGAATTTCTCTTTTCTGTGGGTGAAAGGTCGGAAAAATACGATGTTTGATCACGCTTTCCTCCTGCATCAAACTGACAAAAGTGGGTGGGCTGGTAGTCTGGTTAACTTGTGCTTCTATAGAACTATGAGTTTGAGCGTTATCAAATGGTGAACGGTAATGTACCTGCTGTTGTTCATTACTTCGTGGTGAATTATTCCAGTTTCCTGACACGGGAGGTGGGGAATTTTCAACTTGACATTTTAGTGTACGAACTTCATCAACTATCTGTTGACGCCATTCAGGTAAATCTTGAGCTAACGTTCGTCTTATCTGGCCTAATTCTGACATCACCGTGTCTCCTGTTTTTCCAGGGGCTGCCAATATTTCAAAGGTCACGTTTTTGACAGTTTCCCTGAGTTCGTTTTTGACCTTGTTTTCTATGAATCCGTCTTTGTTTTTAATCCACTCTTGGTAGTGATCAGACAATGCTTCAGCATGTGCCTTAACAGTATTCTTTATTTGATCCTCTACATTAAGAGTCTCAATCTGTTTCGAAAGATCATCAACAACATTCTCGATCGTGTCTACTGCGGTTTTAACTCCTTTGACCTCATCAGAGATTGCAGTATAATCTTCTTTTAAGGTCACAGCTTGTTTTTGATATTCTATCACTTTTGAATTTATCTCTCCCTTGGCTGCTTCGATTTTTTCATCTAACCGTTTTGAAATATCCTCTATGTTTGACTCTACTTGTGTGTCAATTTCTAGCCTCATGATCGTGATCTGACTGCTGATTTGGCTTTGGACATTACCCAACAGGGTATTTAAATCAGCTGTTATGTCTGCCTTTAGTTCGGCCTTTACCGAATTTAACCGTGTATTTAGGTCATTTATCTCCGTTTGCAGAGCTGTTTTTACTGAACTTATGTCTGTTTTTACTGAATTTATTTCTGTTTTTACCGAATTTATTTCTGTTTTTACTGAATTTATTTCTGTTTTTACTGAATTTATGTCTTCTTTTACTGAGTTGCACAGATTTGTAAGGACCTGATTTTTATTATGCCGTCTTTCGGCCTTCTCTTTTTCTTCGCGGGCCTTTTCATCTAATCTTTCCCGTTTTTGGCTTTCGAACTTGCGTTCCATTATTGCTTCGATCATTGCAGCCAAGTCATTTTTTTCAAAAGCGGGAATAGTTTGCACACTAGGACCAGCTTCTAAAACTTCGGTCGAGGCTGCTTCTGCCTCCGCTCGTGTACCTATCGCGCGTGATCGTAATGGATAGTGAGGTCCATTCGCATCACCGCTGTCGTCTGGTTTTGTTTGTGTGCGCTGTTTACCGTCAGCCATGGTCGTGAATTATTTGTCAAATGTCAAAATGCTACAGATACTGTTTGTCACTGCCGTCAGTCGTTTGTCTGTGACGTAGTGCTATGGCTTACTGGGACCTAAGATGAAATTTTAACTCTAAGTAACAACTGACGTTCATTTACGCCAAGAAGACAAGATGGTTCCTACTAATTACAAACAAATGCAATATCACACGTTTTACCAGTTTTGAGCGTAGTTATCCGCCATATCGTAATTTTTTTTATGCACTGACAACAACGGTACACTTTCACTGAATTTAACTACATAAGAATGGACTATGGACAAACTGAAATAAAGCTGTATCAAGGCAAGGAAAGACAGGTTTACGTTCTGATCAACTCGAAAGATGCTACGTCACTACGAAAGCTTGGCTACTGCGTATAAAAATTTGACTTACTATGGCTGTCTTGATAATGATACAGCTGGAAACTCGCGTTTTTTGGTAATTTCATCAATCGTTCTTCTGAATTAATTAAAAGGTTTTCCCACTTCTCTTTCTCGGTGGAATTGCATCCACATGAAAAAATGAAACAGTTATTAGAACAAGCAAAGAAAATTATTTAAACACATACATGAAATGATTTTTTGATCAAGTCCCTGTTCGGGCGCCAAGTGTAGCGTTGCTCTTGGGGGACAAAAATAAAAAGAATTGTTACTTTTTTTTTAATGTCGAAAAAGTGAATATTTTGGTGGGCCACTTGGCAACTGAATCAGGGATTTATTACGCTATTATAACAACATACGTTGACCATTAAATACCTGAATAAGAGCAGCATATTGATATATATATATATATTTGAGATCGCTCGGAAGAAACATTATCATTTCTGTGCATTTTTATAGTCGCGATACAGTCATACCCGGAACAACACTAAGGGACCAGAAGATTTATAGACTTTAAAAGAAATGCAACACTACACGAAAAAGTTGGTTCAGAAATAATAGGAAAACGATAATGTTCCTTCTGCCTCATGCTGCGTTCGGCCCATCAGCGTGATCGTAATTTCTGATGAAGTAACACAAAAGTAATTATCATTCAGTTAAATCAGGAGATGGAATCATCAAGGTTAATTTACGAAAAGAAGCACACTTATCTTTAACACACGTTTGTTTTTTAATGGTACGCACCTTTTCATATTAAATTACAATAGATGACCATTGTGGTTAAATACTTTATACATAAGAGTCAAAATGTCCTCTTGATGCTGTCTGTTCGATATCAGTTACAAGAAACTACATCTTTTCTGATTGAAAAAAAATAACAATTAGCAAATTCACTCAATAATTTCACATCAAATATAAAATACAGTTGTGGAACGCAGCAAGTCCGCGTCCGCCTCTCATGGAATACAAACAGTAAAAGGTGAGGCGCGAAAAGCCTCATTTGTCTTGAAACAACAGAATTCTTTTTTATACCATTAATCGATACATGTACATAGAGATTTACTGGCACCGCGCAAGAACGGCAAAGATAAAGAATAATAGATTCTGTCGCTGCTATGCGATGATTCATTTCTTTTACTTTACAATTGTTCGATAACTCTAGGCCATCAGGCGATTACTATTGAGCGTATATTAATGTTTGTGAGGCGAAAATTACTAATATTACAAAATCCGTGTCTGTTCCCGAACTAGTTGGGCTTTCTGACCAATGGCTCCTGTAACTCGACATTTAGTGACTGGAAAAACCGGAATCTTCCTAATCTTCTTTAAGTGAAGAAAGAACGATTAATTCAGCACAGAAACAGATGCTCCACTATCTAAAATCACCGTAGTTTGAATACCATAAATATCACAAACTATAGCTGCTTGTACAACTTCCCGTTCAATCAAATTACACTTCTTCCAATAATGTTGAAATAATTCCTCTCGTATATCGACTCCGTCATTATATCTTAACATCTGCATTGTTGAACTACGTTTCTGAGCAACATCAACAGAATTATTCCTACACGCTGCATCTTTTGCGTCGTTCGACCCGATCGCTGCTGACTCTATGCGACACACATTCTCATTGTTACTACAGCTGGTTGTCTGCTCGCTTGGTCGCTCGTTATTACTATTATCATTCACGCAAGAGCCTCCTAGACACCCTGCGACTGACACACGGGAGCAGAATGTCGTCGCATATAGTTTGACTGACTGGTACTGGTTGATGGTTGTGGTTCACTTACCTCAATGATCTTGATGTTTAGATTCGGTGGTTGCCATGGCTGCGCATTCATATTTTGCTGCATGTTATTTGACATGTTTGTATTGTACGGGGGTTGTACATGATTGTTGTTGTGATATTGCGGTGGCCTAGGATGCTGCTATTGCTGTTGTGCATAATTCTGTGCTGACCAGTTATATGGTGGTCGCATGTTTCGCTCATTATTTGAAAAATTACCGTTATTGTAATTCGCATTAGCTCTAAAATCTCGTTTCCGTTTCCTTGAAAAGTTTCCGTTATTGTTTTGTCCACTATTGTTCTGTGGGCGATAATTGTGATTCGGCACATTACTGTAATGTCCATTTGTGTTCATATTGTAATTCTGCCATCCTGATTGGAATTGATACCTCGGACTATTCCAATTCCCGTAGTAGGTGTTTTTATTACTATTGTTCTTGTGGTTTCGCCCGTTGCCATTACCATTACCATTATTCGATGAATTATTCCCATAGTGGTGTCTGTCCTCTTCGATGACCAAATCTAAAGAGTCCAGTACAGATAGAAAATGTTCCACGTTGTCTTCCGGAATGTGAAACAATTTCTCCTTTAGATCACGCGGTAACTTCTCCTTTAATATCTTTAAAACATCACACTCAGGAATTGGTGTGGATAAATATTTCGCTTTGTCCTGATGCTTTTCGAAATAATTCCGCAAAGTACCGCCTTTTCTATTAAATGGCTCAGGACGATAAACTTCTTTTCTTAATCGTTCTTGCACCCCACGTGACCAATACTTGTTTAGAAAAGCTTGCTCAAATTCAACGAAGGAGCTGTATTGTTCAGCTTTCTGTATCGCGAACAACGCTAGCTCACCATGAATACGCGTTATGGTAAAGACAATTTTCTCCATTTTGTTCCAACTTTTTGCCATTATTCCCCGGAACCCTTTGAGAAACACAATTGGATAGGGTCCGTTCTTATCAGTGGTAAACTTCTGAAACTGTGAATTCTTCACTAAAGCGTCCTGAGTCACCAATGATTGTGTAGGATCTTGGTAAACGGGTGTTACTCCACGTGTTGGATTGATATTATTACCCGTCTGCCCCCTACTTTCAGTTAAAGGCGTTTCATAATGATCAGTGTGTGTTTCTGTGATACTAAGACACTCCGGTGAACTGTTATGAGATGTTTGTGTACGTGTTTCATTAAGCACTTTCTGCACGTTTTGTAATACAGTCTGGAGTTCATGGATGTTCGAGTTGTTTTCATGTATCAGTTGTGTTCCTGCTCGTTGTAACGTCACAGGTAGTTCCTTCTGTACAACAGTACTAGCTTGTTTGTCTTTGTCGTTTATCCATGTGTTGAATGTGGTCACAACGCGTTCTTCTTGTTCTTTGCATTTTTGTTCTGCTACGTTTTGTTTATCAACTGTAAGGTTTTCCATACGCGTACTTGTGTTGCGTATTTCTGTTTCCAAAGAAGTGTGTGTCTGTTGTAATTTGTCCACATCCTGGGTTACTTGCTTTACATTCTGTGGTTAAGTCATGGTATGTTTGTTGCATACGTGAAATGTTGTTCTGCATGGCAGAAAACTGTGCATCTATTTGCTGTCGCAACAGGCAATCGTGTTCTTTAAACCTGTTTTCAAGCTTTTGATCTATCTCTTTTGAGAACTGTGAAAAGCTTAACTGCGTACGCTCGTCTAATTGACTGATGCGTTCGTCCAAGGTCCTAATCCGTTCATCTGCTCTGCTAATACGTATATCTAAATTATTATTAATCTCAGTGGCAAGCTGTTTTGTCTGTTCTTGTATACGCTGTTCCTGTATTTTAAAAATTTGGTCCATTTTCATCATTAAGAGGGAAAATGGATCTATTGCTGTGTTGGCTGAACCGGTGGTAAATCGACTGTAACTGGTGTTTCTTGTGGTTCTGATTCAGTATGCACTTGAACTACCGTCTGTATTCTGCCTGAGTGTTCTATAGTAACTGGATCACTGACTTTAATATTAGTGTCCTGATCTATATCCTCTACCTGATCTGGAAAAATATTGTCAATTTCTATATCACTAGTTATTCCTTCCTCCTCTGAATGTTCTACAGTTACTTCCTGCTGTGTAGCCTTTCTTACACGTCGTACTGTTTTCACCATGTTTGCAAATGTTTGTGTGCAAGTCTAATCGGGAAAACGTCACACGCAACATATCAGTTATTCCGTCACACAAAAAGCATAAAATAATTACTACACTGCACCAGATTGGAATCAGTACCATAATTGTTCACTTTCGTTTGATTAAAATTCAGTTCCAATCTCGTTCAGTTAACCTATACTGAAAACACTTGAAGCTGTATTTTACCGATCCTTCTCGCAGTTATTTAAATGTAATTGAGTGTTATAGCTTCCTAAGAGGACACACTTGCAAAATGTAAAATATTTCTGCTTATTGTAGTTACTTGTTTCAAAACACAACAACATGTTGAGAAAGATGTTGTGCCTGCCTTATTCAGTACTTATGTTCTACTGCCGCTGGGATTATTGTGCGTAGCATTGTAGGGCACCGTGGAGGGTAAAAATCGTAGAGGGAGACCAAGGGATGAATACACTAAGCAGATTAAGAAGGATGTAGGTTGCAGTAGGTACTGGGAGATGAAGCTTGTACAGTATAGAGTAGCATGGAGAGCTGCATCAAACCAGTCTCAGGACTGAAGACCACAACAACAACAGCGTCGTCGTAGACTTCCGCTCATTACAGACAGCATGAAAAAGATAGAAAAAAAACACACATCAGCACACACTTACAAGCCGGCCCTGTCGCAGTTGCCACTGAATTGCTATAATAATAACTATAAAAGGTGGCAATTATATTTACGCACTGTCTTTTAAATAGATATGATCGTAACTGACACTCAAGTAAAATGCAAAGAAACATAATGATGCTAAAATGCTTTAAATTCTTGCTATGATTTAATCTTTACAATTTAATATACTAAGCAGACAGAAAAGTCAAAACCTCCTCTGCTGAAATTACAAGCAAGGGCAGCAACAATAAGAGTGCAACGGATATTCCTGTCAATATTTAATTAATTAACTTACGTCGTTCAGATTTCGTAACGCTGACGGCGTTAAATTTTAAAGTTGTTCACTTCCTGTTTTGTTTTGTTTCAATTGTTGCGAACCAGTGATGGTGCAATGCTGATCGCTTTTGAGTCTACACATTTATAAAAATCAGGTCCAGGAAACACTTTTGTGATCACGGTTGCGATTTAGACGATATTCGCGTAATTGTACTGATTAAGAGTTATCGTTTCCGAAAGATGCAGGTTCGAAAAGCTGTGTGCACTTTAGCGCGTATAATGAAAATATTCCTAACACGTCGCGTAACAAAAAGTAACATGCGAATCACAACTGTGGTCAAACGAAGAAAATATATGATGTCATAAATGTTCTTCGCTGTTATTCAGGACAGCTTTAGATTAAACACAGCAATTTTCAGTCTTTAGAAATCACAAGACGATACACTTTTGAGATATTTGTTTTGAATAACTTGTATTTACCTTTTCTTATACACTATCTAAACATTCAGCGTGGTGTCTGTTTGTTCTATATCGTGTCTCCCTACCATTTTCGCGCAACGACGCTCTGAGTGTGTTTTTTAGGGAATTGACTAGTTTGAACCTGGGACCTGTTGTTGGTAAGGAGACGTCAGACCACACATGACATGTAGAATTCAGAAGAATTCAGTGAGACTGGCGATGATATAACCAAATACTTAATGATTTCAGCGTCAGCTCCACTGCACTCCCTGTAAAGGAATCTTAATACTAACTAAATTTAGTGGAAGGGGTTCAAGGCTTTCCTATTTTTAGTTTGCTGGTAAAATAACGTCGAAAAAGCAGTTAAGTTTACCATTGGAAATTTTATTCTACTCACAAAACATTGTTTATAAATTGCACTATTGATAAAAGGAAATGTATTAATACAGGATGGTAAAAACCAACTGCGTTCAACAAAAATGTGAACGAATATTCCCTGAATGGGTTTCCAAGTTCTACAATGGATCGAAGGATGATCTATGCCATATCACATCTATAATCTAGGTTTAAATTAAGTTTCACAAGATAGAAAACTATCAAAATGGTCTACAGTGACCCTCAATTATCTTTAATAACTTATCTAACTTGTCATAAATTACAGTGGCTGATGTGGCTTCTCAATAACTATATAACAGAAAAATAATTGAGTTTCAGATTTTTACTTCATGTGACAAATATGAACACCATTAGCCTTAGTTGACGATCGACACTAGTATTACGTAAATGGGATGTAACAGATGAGACTTCTGCAGTTCTGAGTGAAGCCTTATGCGCTCAAAAATGCGGCATCACGTGCGTTCACTACCTTGTCGGTGTTCGTCAGGGGGCGGCGGCCAGCGCAGCTCCATCCAGCTCCACTCACCTCGCCATCTCGGAATTAACTCTTTTCTCACTTCTCCTTACTACAATTTACTGAAGTTGGTTTAAAAAAAACTATCTGGCTGTGTTTTCATCTGACTAATCACGGTCTCAATGTTAACCTTAAGCTGCGCCTACAAAAATTCTGTCCATCCAATGAGAAACTTTATACTTTTTATGATGGGGCAATGTTTTTAAAGTTTGCAATGTAACAGAGAAGCGGAAAAGTCTCATGCTAAACTTGCAGCCGCTGTGGTCCTTTTAGCGTTATCGTAAGATGTATACTGTTCTTCTGGAGGGCTCTATCTTTTAACATGGGCTGGGGGGTGGTCCTAACGTAACAGAGACACGAAAAAGTCTCACGCTAAAACTTGTGGGTGGTGTAGCCCTTTTTGTGTTATCATAAGATCTATACTGTTCTTCTGGAGGGCTCTAGCTTTTAACATGGGCTGGGGGGATGGTCCTAACGTAACAGAGACGCGAAAAAGTCTCACGCTAAAACTTGCGGGTGGTGTCCTAGCAGTTAGCTGGCGACGTGGATGTCCATCCGCCCCTTATCATAGGGCCTTCCAGTTTATCATGGCTCTGCTCTTGGCTTCTGTTCTTGTTTCTCCCCTCGTAACTGCGTCTGTCTCACGGTGGGAAGGTATGACATGCATTTAGGCATTCTTGTGTTAGTTTGTGGTATTCCATTTGCTCACTCATTACTCCTATTACTTTGGTTAATTTAATGTCACGATTTATTTGGATCTATGTGACATACTACTGGATTTGCTTATCATGTCAGGGTTTTCATGGAAGGTGTTGGATTTGCCTAACACCTTACATATCACCACTCTTCGAACTTAATTTTTGCACTGAATTTAGGCAATGATCGAATCGTTGTCTAAGTCAGTCAAAAATTATCTAAATTTTGTTGCCTACTGTTCTGTTCTATGCTAGTTTGTATTACTAATTTATATTTTTATATTCTTCCACATTATATTTAAAAATGACAAGAGATGAATATTTTTATGCCATTATTAACTTTTAATTATTTTCTTTCTTTATTTAAGTGTGAAGTTTGTTTTTTAAGAAGTTTATTATCGAAAGTGAGGAGTCTTCCACATAGATTTTCTTAGAAATATTTTTTTTTATAAATGTAGTAATTAAGTAAAATCTATTCCAAACACATTTTCTAAATATCATGTACAAGTAAAATGTTTTTGTTTCTAGACACTCATTTCAACATTGTTACACTAACAAACAAGAATTATTTCCAAGAATTGCTTTGACAAAGAAATATACATACTCAAGCATTGAGATATTATCCTAACAAATGGTACAAATGTTAAAAAAAAAGGGAAAGCATCCACCAAGATAATTTTTTCATCTTTGTTTTTATAAGGAGAAAATAAGTAAAATATAGTTATTCTTTTATTTTTATGAGGAGATAGTAAGTGGCATATAGTTTTAGTGTTTATTATGCCTTACTTTTGTTCTTTATATACTGTCCATTCCAGAACTAATGACTTATTTTTATCGATAGTATATTTTTTATTTAAGTCCATAGTCAATGACTGTTATTTTGTAGTTTATTAGCTGTCTGGTGTGCTTAACGTATTTAGTTTTTCCACACGTTTCTTTTGTACAATTCCTACAACACATAATTTGCTTTCACACATTCACACAACCTTATAAATGTTTAAGCATGAGGTTGGCGAATGTTTTTGCACGAAGGTGGTGGACTTGAGTGAGATGGATGTGGGCAAGAATTTGATGTACAGCTTCGTTCGTCGTTCCTTGTTGGCTTTGCAAGTGTGTGTTGCTGTTGTGGAAGTCCCATAATGGAATGCAGCTGCGAGTGCAGAATCTTGTGGTTTACTGGCGTTGTATGCGTGAAAGTCATCGTTATGTGTCATTGAAAGCGGTCGTTTTTCATTGTAATACTTCACAGACGACTAGTTTAAAATAGGATAGGGATTTGGGAAGGTATGTCGTCTATTCTTCAACCATCATCTTTCTTGGTCTCAATCTTGCAAATCTTCAACTTCTGTTCTTCCTGCTTTTTCTCTGCTTCTTACTTGCTTCTTGGTTCTTCTCTGGGCAGGATATGGAAATATTTATTGATAACTAGTCGCTTTGAAGAGTCTCCTCTTAGGAACAGTTTTATAAATGGTTTGGGCGTGCCATTTTTACTTTGTGGACGTTTTCATCAGTTTCGTGCATCAGCGTGCTGTTTAATAACGGTAGTGTGACTTTTACACATATTTTTTGCCAGTGGTGGCTTGCCCAAGCGGTCTTCTCGTTGGGCCATTTTTTGCTCGCTCCGCTGAGTGGGGGCACTCGGAGACCCTTCCGGCATTTGGCGTCCCATCGTGTCACTGCAGGGTTCCGCTACTGTGCGGGTCCGTGTTTGTTCCAGCAGGGTTCCGCCTAGCAGTCAAATTTAATGCCCACTTCAGCTACAAGGGCCTTCTGTTGGTCTCGCTGTCCTTTCCCTTCTCTCAACGCTTCTGCCTTGTAGGAATCGTGTCTTGCTAATTACGTCCTTCTCTTTCTTGATACTTCTCGTGTTGCAACTTTTGGGTCATTGCATCTCGTCCTTGCTGGAGTTTTTACAATGGTTCTTACAAAAAGTTTTACTTATAATCATCTCACATATGTCTAGTACGTACATTACTTTGCGCCTTCTTAAAAAGCTTTACAAATTTCAGCACCCTTTCTATGTTACAATTCTAAGATATTTTGAATCTTAACTTGTACAAAAATCCTCAACTTCGTTTTATTTTAATTTTTTGTGTAGTGTCCCGGTGTATAGCGTTTTAGTATCTCGTGCTGTTAGAGTATCTACGTTTTATCCCTTCACCTTAATCAATGGTACTATTAGTGTTATTTTTGTTTTTGTTTTTATTGAAACTACTTTCTTTTTCCCACCCTCCTCTCTCTTCATTCTTCTTTCTCCTGACGATCTTATCTGCAACATAATCTTGAAATATTGTGCTGATTATTTACCAGTAATAAAATTAATCTACAAACTTGTACTGAAAGTGTTTAATACTGCCAGTCTTAGGTAAAAATACCTCGGCTTTATCTCGTAAAATACCCTCTAATTCTCTTTTACTGTGTTCCGAAATACCTTGAACTTCTTGCAATTTTTTGTCGATATCTTTATGGACTTCTAACATGAGTTGAGGCGATTCCCCCTTTTGTGCATACCATTCTAATTCTTCATCCTCTTTATCTCGCGTCATTCTTAATTGTTTGTTTATAACTGGTATTTCTTCTAATTTTAGCTTTTGCCCAAAGAGAAGTGTGACATTCCCGAATGTTATGCTACCTATCCCCATCCATATTATCTCTCGTCTCTCATTTAAAAATTCTGCACCTATAATCAAATCTACAGTTAGTTTAGGTATAATCACAAAGTATGCTTCGATGTTTCGACCTTGGCACGAAAGAGTTAACCTTGTTTGTCTCATAACTTATGTAGCATTGTTTCTAATAGGACCTCTTACTTTAATCTTACGTGTTTTCAGAACTGGCACTTCCTCATTGGCATTACGCTGCATGAATAAATTTTCTGAGATCGCTGTCAGCTCACTTCCGCTATCAGTTACAATATTGACTGGGATATGCTTTACCACGGCCTTCACAATTAGTTGAATTTGAAAGGGTTGGTTCTGTTCTTCTTCTTCTTGCATCAACGAATCCTCCACTGAATCATACATGAGTCTTTTTAGGAATTACCCTTGTGAATTCCAACTTTCTGTAGGATAAGCGTCGACTGCTACTTCTCTCTCTTTTATTTCCTCTTCTCTATTTCTTCCTTCATTTACGCTTTCTTCAACATCCTTTACTTTTTCCTCGTCCTCGTCTATCTTCTCCTTCTTCGTCGGTACTTCCACATAATCGCATCTAAATGCTCTAATTATCGCTTCATAACTTCCTTCATTATATATGTTTGGCTGTGTGCCCACTCGTAACTTACTTTTAACTTCTGTCGACTGCGCATTATCCTCAATGAATTTGCTTTCCCTGGTTTCCATCTCAAATAGCTCTGCAATGCTCATTACTTCGTCCTTTCCTCCTACATTCGTTGTGCATGCCTCTGGTAATTCATCTTCCACGTCAGTATTCTCCCAATTAATTTCGTCCCAACACGATATTGTTATTTTCTTGTCTTCGTTTTCATCTGGTCCCTGCGGATTTGTTTCTTCCTTCTTCTCTTCTCGTGATAAGATTTTTACTTCTCTGTTCAAGGTGCTGCAATTGTCCTGGGTCGGTGTGTCATTCTCTTTGGCATGGGCGCTTAGCTGTCAATTCGAACGTTTATCAGGGTTTGGTGGTCTTACCTCCACCTCTTCTATCTGTATTCTCTTTTCTTGTTCAGCTTGTTGATAGTGGTTTGTTTGTTGAAAATTTGTCGGTCTATTGACTCTCCAGTACCCGTTCCGGTTGTCGCTATTCCCTCTGTAATAGTTGTTGCCGTTTCTGGGTGAATTATAGTTATTGCCATATTCTCTTCTAAATCCATAACCGGTTCTTTGTTGAAATCCATTGTCGTTTCTTGGTGCGAAGTTATCACATGGTTCGTAATTATAGTTTCTTCGTACTGTGTCTTATGGATTCCACTGCTTTTTGCTTTCGTTTTCACGTGCGCTTCGTCTTTTTCTTGCGTCATCTTCCGAAAATCTGAACACTAGTTCCCTTAGAATTCCTTTAAATGCTTCGACGTCATTGCCTCCGCGACCTACTAATGATTGCTGGTATTTCAATGGTAACTTCATCGCGCATAATTTAATCAACTCTCCGTCACTGTATGGCACATCTAAGCATTGATTTTTCTTTGCCATTAATTCGAAAAATTTCACGGGACTCTTCTCTCCTGAATTTTCAAAATATGGGTTCTGTAATAATTCGTACTTCACTCTGTTCTGAGCTTCGCTGAACCAATATCGTGGGAGAAATTCTCTCTGAAATCTTCGTACGATCGCCATGTCGCTGCAACATTCTGCATGGTTTCTGCGACTGTTCCTGACATGTGTGCACATATCATATAATTTGTGTGCTAGCGTCCAGTGTTCTGGTAATCCTACTCGGAATTGATCAATAAAAGTTCGTGGATGTAATGAGTTTCCTTCTCGAAAGTGTTGAAACTTTCTGACTGTGAGGAAATGAGCGTTGTCGTACTTCGTCATAGTTCCATATGAAATTCGCGATTCTTCGCCACTTTTGTTTCTGATCATTTCTCCCGTCGTTCTTTCCGGTTGTGGTAGATCCATTGGATATTGTCCACTGTAACTTTCGCCTACCCTTGCGTAGTATCGTTGGAGTGGTACGCAATAATTTTCATCCATCGGTTGTGAACGTGTAGCTGAATGCATTGCACTGTACTCTTCGCGACCTGGCTTTCCACTATCAGGTATTGGTTCGGTATCTTGTCTGGCTAACCTTGCCGCTTCATTGCACGATCCAAACTGTCTTGAAACATACATTTGTGGTTCCTCGTGTGTTTGTGATGACGTTTGTTCATCAAGAATTACGAAACGTGTTTGTTGCTGTGCAGGCTGTCTGATTTCACGTATGTTACTTTCCGCCTGTGGTTGGAATCGCAAATGTGTAATATCTTCGTTAATTGCTTGTTTTTCCGGTGCTGTTACAGATATGGATGTGGTTACAGACTCAGTGCTTGTTCGATCCTGTTCACTACGCTCTTCAATGGTTTGCAACAACTCTGTTCGCAATTTCTGAAATTGTCGCTTCGTTTTCGCTTCTATTTTGACTACGGTTATCATATCTTTTCAGCGCTGCTTTTGTGATACGTTTGTATAACACACTGTTTTCAACAATTTCACGTGCTGTACCTGCTGCTTGTCTAGTAATTCCATTTATCTGTTTCTCTAGTTTCTTGACTTCTCCGTGGGTGTTGTTACGTAATGTTTTGATCTCGTCCTGAATGTCATTAGGCAATGTTTGTACGTCCGCTTGTACCTTGTCAATGTCTGTTCTCAATTGATTGTGATCTGTTATTAAGTTTCCTATCACTTCTCGAGATTCTTTTTCCTCGTCTTCAATACAGCTTAGGTGTAACTGAATTTTTTTGCTTTGTTCTTTAATCTCACGCATTTGTCTCGTGGTTTCTGCATTTTGTTTCGTCATTTCTGCATTCTGAATTTGGTTCGCAATTTCTTTATTTTGTCTTGTCATGGTTTCCGTCATTAATTGTAATAATTCTGCCAGACTGGTGCGTCCTGTTGCGTTTTCTTCCGACGTCCTACGATCTGTATTTCGCCCAATTGTTGGTTCGCAACCGATTTCATTGAACTGTGCTGTGACACGTTTCTGCTCGCATTCCTTGTACTCTGTGGTGAAGGAGCTCTGATTACTTGTACTATGGGTTCTACGTATTCAAGACGCAAGTTAGAATCCTCATCGCCTGTCTCTCTACTTTCCTGCTCCTCTGTCGTATGCTGACCTAGGTTTTCTGTGCCTTGGCGTACATTATCCTAGTTATGGTGCGTTATCTGCCCTATTTCTCGAATTACTGCAGCGTCTGTTGTACTGTCCTCTATTCTCTGTCCATTTTCATGCTGGGTCTCTAACTCAATTCGGTCAAGGTCTCGATCTGCCATTGCTAATCTTTCCGAATCCCTTATTTTCTGTTTTAAAAGCAATTCACGTGCCCTACTTCGCGTCAACATGCGCTCATACGATCTCACGCGTTCCATAAACTTTTTGTTCACACGACTTTACAAACCATTCACCTACTTGTTGGGTCTGAACCAACTTGTCAACGATGTATCCGCCACCTGTGCGCTTGCATTGCGGAGAAAACTTAATTCTAACAATATTAAAATTCACAACTTAATTATGCTATTGTCTCTGACACTTTCTTACTATCTATCGCTGCAGTACTATTTCCGAGTATTTAAAGCTTCAGGGAAAAAAAATTTTTCAACAGGATATTTTTCTGAACTAATTAGGCATGTGGTCGACCTTCAATCATGGTATTTTACCATTCCGGCAGGGTCGCCATTTTCTAAACATTCTGCATGGTGTCTGTTTGTTCTATATCATGTCTCCCTACCATTTTCGCGCAATTACACTCTGAGTGTGGTTTTTAGGGAAAT
This sequence comes from Schistocerca piceifrons, assembly GCF_021461385.2. Lineage (NCBI taxonomy): Eukaryota > Metazoa > Arthropoda > Insecta > Orthoptera > Acrididae > Schistocerca > Schistocerca piceifrons. The sequence continues at coordinate 245,088,423 of NC_060144.1, forward strand.
GACTAGTTTGAACCCGGGACCTGTTGTTGGTAAGGAGACATCAGACCACACAAGACATGTAGAATTCAGAAGAATTCAGTGAGACTAGCGATGATATAACCAAATACTTAATGATTTCAGCGTCAGCTCCACTGCACTCCCTGAAAAGGAATCTTAATACTAACTAAATTTAGTGGAAAGGGTTCAAAGCTTTCCTATTTTTAGTTAGCTGGTAAAATAACGTCGAAAAAGCAGTTAAGTTTACCATTGGTAATTTTATTCTACTCACAAAACATCGTTTATAAATTGCACTATTGATAAAAGGAAATGTTTTAATACAGGCTGGTAAACACCAACTGTGTTCAACAAAAATGTGAACGAATATTCCCTGAATGGGTTTCCAAGCTCTACAGTGGATCGAAGGATGACCTATGCCATATCACATCTATAATCTAGGTTTAAACTAAGTTTCACAAGAGAGAAAACTATCAAAATGGTCTACAGTGACCCTCAATTATCTTTAATAACTTATCTAACTTGTCGTAACTTACAGTGGCTGATGTGGCTTCTCAATAACTATATAACAGAAAAATCATCGAGTTTCAGATTTTCACTTCAAGTGGAAAATGTGAACACCATGAGCTTTAGTTGACGATCAACACTAGTATTACGAAAAGGGGATGTAACAGATGAGGCTTCTGCAGTTCTGAGTGAAGCCTTAAGCGCTCAAAAATGCGGCATTGCTTGCGTTCATTACCTTGTCGGTGTTCGTCATGGCCGGCCGAAGTGGCCGTGTGGTTAAAGGCGCTGCAGTCTGAAACCGCAAGACCGCTACGGTCGCAGGTTCGACTCCTGCCTCGGGCACGAATGTTTGTGATGTCCTTAGGTTAGTTAGGTTTAACTAGTTCTAAGGTCTGGGGGACTAATGACCTCAGCAGTTGAGTCCCATAGTGCTCAGAGCCATTTGAGCCATTTGTTCGTCAGGGGGCGGCGGCCGGCGCAGCTCCGTCCTGCTCCGCTCATGTCGCCGTCTCGGAAGTAACCCTTTGCTCACTTCTCCTTACTACAATTTACCGAAGTTGGTTTAAAAGAAACTATCTGGCTGTGTTTTCATCTGACCAATCACGGTCTCAATGTTAACCTTAAGCTCTGCCTGCAAAAATTCTGTCTATCCAATGGGAAACGTTATACTTCTCATGGTGGGGCAATGTTTTTAAAGTTTGCAACGTAACAGAGAAGCGAAAAAGTCTCACGATGAACTTGCAGCTGGTGTGGTCCTTTTAGCGTTATCGTAAGATCTATACTGTTCTTCTGGAGGGCTCTTATCTTTTAACATGGGCTGGGGGGTGGTCCTAACGTAACAGAGACGCGAAAATGTCTCACGCTAAAACTTGTGGGTGGTGTAGCCCTTTTTGTGTTATCGTAAGATCAATACTGTTCTTCTGGAGGGCTCTAGTTTTTAACATGGGCTGGGGGGTGGTCCTAACGTAACAGAGACGCGAAAAAGTCTCACGCTAAAACTTGCGGGTGGTGTCCTAGCAGTTAGCTGGCGACGTGGGTGTCCGTCCGTCCGTTATCGTAGGGCCTTCCAGCTTAACACGGTTCTGCTCTCGGCTTCTGTTCTCGTTTCTCCCGTCGGAACTGCGTCTGTCTCACGGTGTAATGGTATGACATGCATTTAGGCATTCTTGTGTTAGTCTGTGGTATTCCATTTGCTCACTCATTACTCGTATTACTTTGGTTAATTTAATGTCACGATTTATTCGGAGCTATGTGACATACTAGTGGTTTGCTTATCTTGTCAGGGTTTTCATGGAAGGTGTTGGATTTGCCTGACACCTTACAAATATGGTGATTGTCCGCAAGGATTTTCTCTGTCTTTTCTTTTTATAGCGTTTATACATTCACATTGCATACATCGAATAAGAAACTTTTCTTTCTCTACCGACCAGTACGAGAAAAATCCGCCCAGACAAAATGTCTTACGTAGAATCAGTTCTCACTTAACAATCAAATATAGTTTCGTAGTACAAACAATGCTAGTTTATTCCGTGCACTAGAAAGTCTTTGATTCACTGAGCACAGAAATTTAAACAATAAAATTTTAATTACATTTTTAATATCGTCAATTCTTCTTTATATCATGAAAATAAAGTTTGACATCGTCATAATATTATTTTTCATCGTTGTAGCACTATACTAAGCAGACAGAAAAGTCAAAACCTCCTCTGCTGAAATTACAAGCAAGGGCGATAACATTAAGAGTGCAACGGAAATTCCATTTAAATGCAGAGCGGAAAGTGGATAGGTGGAAACATTGCATTGAAGGCATCTATGAGGAGGGGGATTTGTCTGGTAAAGTGATGGAAGAAGGCAAAGAGTCAATAGGGAAGGGATAGGGGATACATTAATTATTAGAACCAAAATTTGAAAGGGGTTTTGGAAGGCATATCACCAAACAATTCAAGGGGATGAATAACAGTACATCAGAATTTCTGAAAACGTTGTGGAAAGTGGCAATAAAACCACTATTCAATGTGTGAGAACGGCGGTATAACACCAGACTTTTGGGAAAACATCGTCTACAAAATTCGGAAGACAGCAAGGGCCGAAAAGTTCAAGAATATGGGCATACTCGGGCTTTTTTGTGGTGAAAGAGATCGTGAGAGGGACAGTGATGGTGGAACAGAGAGTATACAGTGCTAGTGGGTAAGAAAGAGAGAAGAGAGAGTGACGGTGGGAAGAGAGAAAGTGCCAGTGAGAATTTAGAGAGATGTATGGACAATAGCTCTGAGAGGTTAAGAACAGGAGATACTGATAGTCAGTCATACACAGTGCTAGTAACAGATAAAGAAAGAAAGCTGGACAAAGGAGCAGCTGGAGCAAAAGTGAGAAAAAATAGTGGATATGAATAAGACAGATAATTTGAGACCATACGTTGGCTTGGAGGGAGGGGGAGGAAACTGAATCCTCTCAGACCAACTTCAACCGAAGGTATAGCGGAGGGTTAATTTGGGCCGAAAATTTAGACACGTGGGTAAAACGGAAATAATAAATTCGACCCTGGAGAATTTTTGAACTGCTGAGGTATGGTGAAGTCAGTGGCTACGTTAAAGGAAGACAAAAGGGGACAGTTCAATGTAGACAGTGGCAGTGACAGGACGACACTATGAAGGCTTAAATAGGAACAGAGACTGAGTAAAAGTCTTTAGAGTTTTTCGTGTTAAAAGAGCGGGAATATATTTGAATTTCAAAATTTTTGGTGAGGAAGGCCGACCGAAGGCCGATGAGACATGGTAACTGACGATTGTGGCGGAATAAGGCAACTACACCATTCTGGAACTTATCTTAAGAAACTAAAACCACAGAAAACTTCATTGTTAATAGCCACAACGGGAATTGCTATGTCATCCTGCTGAATTCGTATGCCATGGTGTAACTGCGTTTTAGTAATGTTCGCTGAAAAAACGAACGACGATGACGATATTGAAGTTATTTATTGAAATAAATCGTAATGAAGGACACAGACTTAAAGAATCTTGTGTGACTGGAGCAGCTTGGCTACGAATAAATACCGTTCACGAGACAGTTTCATAATCCTCTACAACATATACAGTAAGTGGGTCACTGTGTGAAATTATGTCGTAAATTACCTAATTAGCTGCCGAAAATAATCTCAAAAATTTTCGAGAACTGTTACATTAAAGGGATGTTCTTCGGCAAACTGAAGGAAAAGTCATAGAAAAGGTTGAGGATGCTTTTACACATTTAATTGCGCCTTCAGGCTGTTTAATCCTCCTTTAATGAGGCCCTTATACTGAATGTTTCCGCCAATTAGCAACCAAGCAGAAAACGTCTTTGGTTTTGAAGACCACGAGAACCGCTAATCGGGCATTATTATTAAAAAGTAAATTAAAACGAAACAACAGGTTTGTTACAGTATGAGTTAGACAGATAAGCCTTTTCGAATCGTGAGTAACAATGATGATTTAGATTAACATTCAATACTTTTATCATTTTGACTGTCTTTGTGCTATGGTACAGGCAAAATACAGAAACAGTTTTCCGATGGCTGACTGTCAACATTAAATCCGTGTCCCTATGGATTAAGGGTTTGACAATTTTGACTGGAATACTCTCTTTCAAATTCTAAAGGTGGCAGGGGTAAAATACAGGGAGCGAAAGGCTATTTACAATTTGTACAGAAGCCAGATGGCAGTTGTAAGAGTCGAGGGACATGAAAGGGAAGCAGTGGTTGGGAAGGGAGTAAGACAGGGTTGTAGCCTCTCCCCGATGTTGTTCAATCTGTATATTGAGCAAGCAGTAAAGGAAACAACAGAAAAATTCGGAGTAGGTATTAAAATTCGTGGAGAAGAAATAAAAACTTTGAGGTTCGCCGATGACATTGTAATTCTGTCAGAGACAGCAAAGGACTTGGAAGAGCAGTTGAATGGAATGGACAGTGTCATGAAAGGAGGATATAAGATGAACATCAACAAAAGCAAAACAAGGATAATGGAATGTAGTCTAATTAAGTCGGGTGATGCTGAGGGAATTAGATTAGGAAATGAGGCACTTAAAGTAGTAAAGGAGTTTTGCTATTTGGGGAGCAAAATAACTGATGATGGTCGAAGTAGAGAGGATATAAAATGTAGGCTGGCAATGGAAAGGAAAGCGTTTCTGAAGAAGAGAAATTTGTTAACATCCAGTATTGATTTAAGTGTCAGGAAGTCATTTCTGAAAGTATTCGTATGGAGTGTAGCCATGTATGGAAGTGAAACATGGACGATAAATAGTTTGGACAAGAAGAGAATAGAAGCTTTCGAAATGTGGTGCTACAGAAGAATGCTGAAGATTAGATGGGTAGATCACATAACTAATGAGGAAGTATTGAATAGGATTGGGGAGAAGAGAAGTTTGTGGCACAACTTGACCAGAAGAAGGGATCGGTTGGTAGGACATGTTCTGAGGCATCAAGGGATCACCAATTTGTTATTGAAGGGCAGCGTGGAGGGTAAAAATCGTAGAGGGAGACCAAGAGATGAATACACTAAGCAGATTCAGAAGAATGTGGGTTGCAGTAGGTACTGGGAGATGAAAAAGCTTGCACAGGATAGAGTAGCATGGAGAGCTGCATCAAACCAGTCTCAGGACTGAAGACCACAACAACAACATGGAGTAAGGGAGGCGGATTATTATTTTACAGGCTACGTTCTACCTTGCTGGAAGGGCTTACTTCCGTTTTGTTTTTGTTTGTAAACGTGAAGTATTCATTTCAGTGACTCACTGACTATATATTAGGTCCTCCTTTTCTTTCATCAGCACGAGTTAATTTCCCAACTAAAGGCTTTTACTCAGTGCGTCTTAGTGCAGACTTCTTTCTCGTTTAAGTTGTATGCATCAGTCCCTTTAATTCCCACCGGAACTTTGTCTTTGCATTTCAAAGATCTTGGCTTTCAGTAAGCACTGGTTCTGTGTGCATACTTGTTAAAGGTTGCATAAATTTTAGTTACTTCAGAAAAGTGAGGTAATCTCAGACAAAATATAGTGGTCTACTGCAGCTGTATCCACTATATCTACAAGTACATGAGTGTAGATGAGAGCTGACTCATGATTTGTGTCGAAGGAACTCATTCACATTTTTTCAGTGACCTATGTCTCAGGTTGTAGAAAGATGTCCTGCAATGACGGTTCTCGACAAAATTCAGAACCTACACGCTTGAACTCAGTTGTCAGTACAAAGAGATTGACACGGAGCTGGCAGAATCATTTCCCACTTGCAGCTGGTGAGAAACTTGATGGAGACACACGGATGAAAATTTTTGAACCTGTTGGTGAGTTGTGAGTTCTTCAGGCATGGGCGAGATCATAAGCAAAATACCAGGGAACGGAATGTTAACATCCATTAACGAGAGAGTGAGTTGGTTGGTTCCACTAAAGACAACGAAAGTATAAACAATGCATCACTGCAGAACATGGGAGATCAAACTTTAAGTTTCTGAGAACATTTCTCATGGAGAATAACAGTAGTCTTGATAAAATACTTAACACTGAGTTAGAAGAAGTCTTGATCGCAATAGAACATTTAATGGCAATTTTAAGTGGTCTGGGTTAAAAGGCTTTGAGCAGTTGAAGTTCGTGGGTAATTATTCCCGAGGGCATGCAGCTCTAAGGAGTGGTTAAATGATCGTGGCATCCTCTTAGGCAAAATATTCGAGATAAAATAGTCCCACATTCGGATCGAACAATCCGTATTTTGTATTCATTAGATTGATCATTCCATTCAACGGACCACGTATTTCTTCCTCACTTTCACTCCAGATAGCAATGTCATCAGTATATCGTATCATTGATATTCTTTCACCTTGAATTTTAATTCTACTCATGAATCTTTTTTCTGTTTTCATCATTGATTCTTCGATGTACAGATTGAACAGTTGGGGCAAAAGACTGCATCCTTATCTTGTACGATTTTTCATCCGAGCACTTCGTTCTTCGTCGTCCAGTCTTATTATTCCCTCTTGGCTCTCGCACATGTTGTATATTACCCTATTCTCGTATTTTTCTCAGAGTTCAGAACATCTTGAACCATTTTACGTTGTCGAATGCTTTTTTCAGGTCGACAGATCCTCTGAATGTGTGATTAATAGTACCAGTACCAGTAGTGGTAACTTAATTCATTCGAGATCTCTTTTTACAAGGATATAGAGCATGTCAAAGTATTTACAAGTTTAGACCAATTTAAAATAAGCTAATTCGTATACTCATGTATCTACAGACTTCTAGTTAGAGACAATCATTAGATTTACTCCTGGTAAACAATATTTTTTTACAGATAACTTATTAAGTAACGTAATGCCACACTGTTCAGTCATATCTCGCTATCAATCACTGCACACACTGTACGCAAATTCTTTCATAACACTTCACTCACTAAACACACACACACGCACACACACACACACACACACACACACACACACACACACACACACTGGTGATCTCTGGGCCATTTTCTGTACCCCAACTTCCCATTTGCTATCCTGAAAAACTGAGCCAGCATCCCTCTATAATGAGTGACATGTTGAGCTCAGAAAGTGGAAGAGGTGTTAGTATTGTGCTATGCATAGCTTCGGGGGTTAGTATTACTAGAAAGGAAAAACGAAGGAAACATACATAAAATGAAGGTGTTATGTGGAATGTTGGATGTTTTATAATCATTATTGTTATTATTTGTATAACTTTTTTTTTACCAACCCCATGCTTTGTTTTATCTAAGTAATCCTTCAATGTATAAAATGTATTGCACAACAGCTGCTTTTGAGCTACCTTTTTTAAATTACAGTATTTTTGCAATTTCTTTAATCTTTTTTGGTAATTTATTGTACGGTTTTATTCCTTCGTAGAAAATCCAGTTTTGAGTTTTATGTTTATTTTTTCTTGGTAAACGTAAGTTGGGTTATCTCTTGTTGCATGATCATGGACAGAGCTGTTTGTGCAGTGATTACCAATGTTATTTTTGATGTGTACAACTGACTGGTAAATATATTGACATGGAGCAGTTAAAATCCTCAGTGTTTTGAAAAGATCTTTACTAATAGATCGCCTAGTATTTTTGGTTATTATTCTTATGGCTCTTTTGTAGAGTTTTAAAATTGTGTTCATATTTTGCGCGTTTGTTCCCCCCAAAAAAATGCCGTGGCTAAGAACTGAGTGTACAGAGGAATAATATGTAACTAAAAGACACTGAATGTTACACACTGATGATAGGGCTCTAAGGGCATAACATGCTGGTTACATTCTGTCTGGAGTACCGTTGTGTGTTCACACCACTTCAGCTGAGAATCAACATTCATTCCTAGAAATTTTTCATTTGTTACACTGTCTATAGATGTGCCATTTACTTTTAATTTAACATTGTCATTTTTCAACTTCAAACTGAAATTCATGGCATTAGTTTTCTGTACGTTCAATGTTACATTATTGCTTATTGAGCAATCATAAACTTCCTTAAGAGTTTCATTTGCTTCCTCAGCATGGAGTTCTCTTGTTTTCTCAGTGACTGTAATACTGCTGTCATCAACAAAGAAAATATTTTCACCATGAAAAGATCAACATGATTCTGTGTGAGGACATTAACATCAACATTAACATCATAAATGAATCCAGCAGCACCTTCATAAATATCCTTGAAACGTTTGGCATGTCCCTATTGGTCAATAGTGCAACAAGAGTTACTACAAAGGCTTCATCAGTACTTGACCATGTGGCCACAAATACGGACAGAGAAAAATGTGATGTACCTGTAAAAGATCTCGGACTATCAGACCATCTGTCAAATAACAACAATAAAATTACGCATTGAATCATTCCATATACTACAAGTCTTCAAACGACATCTGTCAGAAAAGAAAAGATTTTTTCAAAAGAACTAGAAAAATTAACCTGGGATAGAGTGTGTAAGGAAACCAATGTAAATATGAAATTCTCTATATTCTCCACATTGTCTAAATTGAACTCTGAAAAGGCATTTCCAAAAATAAGGTACAAAGAGTAGAGATAACACGTAGTTCAAACAGATCCAAACATTTAGTAAAACACTTATCAGAATCAAAATACATTAATATAGGGGTTCCAAAAGGTAACATATTAGGACCAATACTATTCCTGATCTACATCAATGATTTTTCTTTAATCTTATCAACTGCAACATCAGAAGTGCCTCTCTGGTGCCTTTACCATTTCTAAAGCCGAACATACCGTCACCTAGCAAAGCCTCAATTTTATTTTCCATTCTTCTGTATATTATTCTTGTCACTAACTTGGGTGAATAGGCTATTAAACAGACGGTGCAATAATTCTCGCACTTGTCAGCTCTTGCAGTCTTCGGAATTGTGTGGATGATATTTTTCTACAAGTTAGATGTTATGTCACCAGACTCATACATTCCACACACCAACGAGAATAGTCGTTTTCTTGCCACTTCCCCAAACGATTTTAGAAATTGTGATTGAATGATATCGATCCCTTTTGCCTTATTTTATTTTAAGTCCTCCAAACTCTCTTGCATTCTGATTCTAGTACTGGATCCCCTATCTGCTCCCTATGGACGCTTGTTTCTTCTTCTGTCACGTCATCAGATAAGTCCCACGCCTCACAGACGCACTCAATTTACTCTTTCCATCTCTCCCTCTCTCCCTTCTGATCTTGCTTTTAACTTCACCGAAGGTTATTTTGACTTTCGTACGTGTTGAGTCAGTCCTTCCGAGCATCATTTCTTTTTCATGTAGCCCTTTCGTCTTAGTTTCCCTGCACTTTCTATTTATTTAATTCCTCAGCGACTTCTATTTCTGTATTCCTGAATTTCCTGGAACAGTTTTCTACTTTCTTCTTTCGTCGAACAACTGAAGTATTTCTTCTGTTACCCGTGCTTTCTTCGCAGTTATCTTAGTTTACCAAAGTTTTTCTCCAAACTCTGTAACTGCACTTGCTGGAGGTGACAGCTCCTCTTCAACTGTACTACCTACTGAGCTATTCCTTATTGCTGTATCTACAGCCTTAGAGAACTTCAATCGTACAACGTCATTCCTTAGTACTTCCATGTCTCACTGATTCTTCCTGATTGATCTCTTAAACTTCAGCCTACTCTTCAACACTGCCACATTGTGATCTGAGTCTATATCTGCTCCTGGGTACGCTTTGTAATCGTGTATCTGATTTCGGAATCTCTGCCTGACCTAACTGAAATCTTTCCGTATCTCCCTGCCTTTTCCAGGTATACCTCCTCCTCTTGTGATTCTTGAACAGGGTATTCACTATTAGAAGCTGAAATTTATTACAGAATTCAATGTCCTTCTTCTTCATTACTTGTCCTAAGCCCATATACTACTGTAACCTTTTCTTCTATTCCTTCCTCTACAACCACATTCCAGTCCCCCATGACTATTAGATTTTCATCTCCCTTCACATTCTGTATTACCAGTCCAATATCCCCATATACTATCTCTAGCTTGTCACCTTCAGCTTGCATCGTGGGCATGTATACCTGAAGTATCGTTGTCGGTGGTGGCTGCTGTCGAATCTAATAGAAATAACTGTAGCACTGAACTATTCTCAGTAACACACTCTCTGCCCTACCTTCCCATTCATAAGGAATCCTACTCCTGTTCTACGATTATCTGCTGCTGTTGGTATTACCATCTACGCATCCGACCAGAAATTCTTGTATTTTTTCCATTTCACTTCGCTGACCCCTACAATATCTAGATTGAGCCTCTACATTTCCTTTTTCAGATTTTCGAGCTTCCCTACCACATTCAAGCATCTGAAATTCCACACACCGACTCGTAGGACGTAACCCTTTCGTTGGTTATTCAACCTTTTTCTCATCCTCATCTCCCCCTTTTGAGTCCCCTCAAGGAGATCGGAAAGGGGGGGCTATTCCGGAATCTCTTGCCAATGAAGAGGTCATTACGTGTATCCATATGTCCTGTGGATACACATTATATGTCCTTAGTGCAGTGGTTTCCGCTGTCTTCTGCATCCGCACACCACTGATTATAGCTGATGCTTCCGCCTTTAGTGGCAGTTGCCACCCCAAGAACAAGAGATTGCACTGAATCTCTGTCCGCTCCTCCACCGTCTTTGTCAAGGCCGTTGGCAGAATGAGGATGACTTCATATGCCGGAAGCCTTCGGCCGCCAATGCTGATTATTAATCAAGATGAAAGTGGTCCCGGGTTTCGAACACGGGACCGAGGAAGTGAACTCTTTGTCGTAGCTAAGATAGACGGGAAGCCCACACCTACCGCGGTAGAACAAGCATATAAGCCATCTAGCTTCACAGATGAAAATGAGGTTGAAGAAATGGCAATGAGACAAAATACATTATTTAGATAATTAAGGCAGAAGGAAGATTAATTGTGATGGAAGACGCGAATTCGATAGCAGGAAAAGGAAGAGAAGAAAAAGTGGTAGGTGAATATGGACTGAGGAGAAGGAACGAAAGGATAAGACGTCTCATAAAATTCTGAACAGAGTATAGTTTAATCATGACTAACACTTGGTTTAAGAATCATGAAAGAATTTTGTATACGTGAAAGAGACCTGGAGACGCCGGAAAATTTCAGATTGATCATATATCGGTAAGACAGAGATTTCTGAACCAGAATTTAATTTATAAAATACTTCCAGGTGGAGATATGGACTCACACCACTTGTATTGGTTATGAACTGTGGATTAAAACTGAATAAATTTCAAGAAAGTAGTAATTTAAGGATGTGAGACCTGGGTAAGTGGAACTGAGGGACTTGATAGAGGGATAATGAGTTTAGTACTAGAGAAAAGAGGGGGGGGGGGGGCAATGTGGAAAAGAGTTAAAATTCGTCGAGGGTGACCAAGAGCTGAAAACACTACGTAGATTCAAGAGGATATAGCTTAACAGAAGTTGTTCAGAGATGAAGGGGCAGAGTAGTATGCACAGATGAATCTTCAGACTGAAAACCTCAACAGAAACATTATGTAATTCCTGATACCGATATTACCTTCACTTCACTACAGCTATGCAACTACCACATGCTTTTCGATGTGTGGTGCACCTGATTAGCTAAGCTCTGTATCTTCAGAGCTCTGGAAGATCGAAATGCTCCACAGTAAACGCAGGTCCCCTACTCTGATGCATGTTTTACCTGGTTAATGGGTGTATTTTTTGTACCATTCTCTTTTTCAGCCTTTCTTAACTATTCCTGTCTCCTCAGTGAAAGGCAGCACTGTTGTGCTTCTCTGTCACGCTGGATAAAGTTTTGTTGATCGCATGTCCATCGGTCTTGTTAAACAAAACATTTCGTAATAGCTATGTGTTTAGCAGCATCTCACGATTTCCAGAGGCTATTTTCACATGCAACATAGCTTTCTCCAGCGTCCATAGCAAAAGGCGGCTTTCTACATTCGGCTCACAAGAGCGCCTCTCGCTAAAAATTCCTCCTGACTCCTCTCGGCAATATCATTTGCGTGAACGGTCGTTGCAGAATGTCCCAACTGTTGTCCATTTGCACGCTGGCGCTGTGGAATGTCACAAAGAAGCGTGTTTGGCCCGGCCTCCTCAACGACCGTCGCCTCTCGCTGGCCTTCTAAGAAGGACTTAGCAGAACCGCAGAGGTGTTCCGGCACTTGTCTCTGCATACCTGTAGCCAATGTGCTTCCAAAACATTTTCTTATATCCAGCCAGCATGCATAGCTCTTTTAGATTACTACGGAAACTGATTTAATACCAAATCATTTCTCAAATTGTAATTAATTATTCAGGTCGAGGATGGGTCTCTAATATGAATAAGTTTGAATTTACATACTTTTGTATCCCGTAACAAGACTCAGTCCTCAGTACTCATGAAATTATTAAACTTTTGGCCTCAAGTGAAACAAACACCACCAGGGGCATAGTATTTAAATACCTAGATTGTGTACAACCGATTATTGAATTAAAGTGTTCTTTCTTGGACCCTGGGTTAAAACCATTTCTTCCTATGCAAAACAAAAACTGAACTTTTCTTCAGAGATACAACTTTTTCAAAGAAAAAGTATTTTCACTAGTCCATTAAATAATTTTCAATTGAAATTCAATGTTGTTTTGATTACAAATCATTTAAACAATAATCTCATTTCAGTATTAAATAAACCTCAACATACCAACAACCAGTAAAGTGTTATAATACAAATTAAAATGTATTTTAGTAAAGCACTGCATGTACTGCACTTTGTATTTTTCTCTCTGACTTTTGACTAGTCAGCGATTTCAAACATTAAAATCAGTAACTATTGTCTGGAGCAAAATAAGGATATTACATCACTCCCCGACTAATACAGAGCAACTACCGACAGACATATCTCTTTCTTTCATTATTCTGACAGCAGAATTGCTATCCCGGTGCTCCCTCACATTCGGAGTATTGCCACCCTGCCACCACTGCACACTCAGACCTGACTAGATAATACTTTATCCAAATCTTCCGAATAATGCATGGCTTCGTTAAAGTTCTGTTTGTGTAACATTTTTAAAAACGAGTTCCTTATGTCCTAGTCTGGCCACTCAGTACTGTTTTTCAACACACTCTCCTATCTTAATTATTTACAAGAGGGGTAAACCTAATACACTAACGGTCGTTATGGGCAAAAACGCGAAAATACACCTCAACGTAATACAAAATTGCAAATTCTTTGAAACAAGCCAGATTCTGGATGAACTCTAAATTGGCTTTTCGAAAAGAAAATTTTATAGCAATAAAGGTAGAATCGCATTTTGTGGGTCTCATATATATATATATATATATATACATACTCTCAATTTTGTTAACCATGTACAGTCATGATCAAAAGTATCCGAACGACCTGAACTGCATTTCGCCTGATTCACATGCAACCGGCATAACGTGGCTGTCTAGCAGGTCCTCTAATCGCTCCTTGGTACAGACGTTTGACTATTGAAAATGGTTCCAACATGTCACCACTAGAAAACACTGCTCTGTATCGCAGTAACTCAAGATATAAAATAATACCACGACGCTACAAATAGCAGGGAACATCTTATCACAGATAAGACTGTCCATAAGGCTTGTAAGCTCACATTTATTACAATAAATGACATACCTGAAATGTTACCACTCTCATTATTACGTCAGGTAGGTAATGCACGTAGTAAGTTAGTCGTATTCATGATTTCTTCTTCAAAGTAACATACAGTACTTATTCCTTAACACAAAATGACATTAAAAATTTAAGTTATTCACGAGCAGTAAGTTGACAATATGTATGAACTTCAAATAACACGGCGAACCGTCTCGTTCTGCATATGGATTCAAACCCAGGTCAGGCAGACTAAGGGAAGATTTCATGACTGACGCAAACTAACAGTCACTCCTCATTAGGCATACAGAGAGTGATATACCTCGATTTTAGACAGTATCAGTTAGCAAACATCAACTTTAAGTTACATAACGCAAACATATTTAACGGGCGCAAATTCCTACCCAGCATCTATCATCCCTGTTAACGAACTACGAGAAATGTTAAATATTGCTTCTTCATAAGTAACTTATACGAAAGGCCGTGAGGCAAACCTTTGTGTTGCACAGGGATTCGAACCCAGAACCTAATCAGATTGATATCGAAGCACAACCAATCGCGATACATCGGATTTTCTCGGCAGTAGCTAGATGTTTTAACTGAAATGACGAGACGAAACATTAATTTTTTTCTTCCCAGGACTCCAACCCGGCACATATCGCTGTTACATTCTAGAGAAAACGAACGTTAAATATGGGTTTGTTGCACCAGCAGCGACATGTGAGCATGTTTGAACTAGAAATAATATGTCGAAGAGTTCAGTGCTCACTAGGAATAGAGCCCCGCACATATCGTTGATGACTACACACGAAGAGACGTCAGCTACCGAATTTTTCTCCACCAGCAGCTCGGAATAACATCTTGAACTTACAGTGATTTCGCAAATAGTTCTGTGTCCCACTGGAAGTCAAAAACGTCAGATATCGTTAGTGTTGACAACGAATGACAAAACATTAAAAATGAAAATTATTATCCACCAGCAGATAGGTGTTCTCATGCTAGAGCTTGATAATGCATAATGAAATCCTTAGTGCCAGGCCAGGATTCGAACGCATTCACGCGTAATATGTGGAGATATTGAGGAATCTGCAGTTTTGAACAAACAACAAATTGTAGCTGAGCTGTATTGTCACGAAGGGATGAAATTCCGCGTTAAGGGCGGTCTGAGTTGCATTCTCAGTTCAGAACCAATTTTATCGACATACAGAAGCTCAGATAAAAGATGGAATAAGTGTTCTGTGACCCTAGACAGCGTTTGTTTTGTCACTAAAAATAAGGAACTAGTATAAGAAAGGATACTGGTGATAGAGTTTCTACATGTCGCCACTCCAGACTTTATTGTGGTTCCAGCTAACGTCTACTTGGCAGAGAAGGAATATCATCTTTAACGTGAATTTCAGACCACACTGCCATTATATCTTCTTCACTTGGTGTAGTCAGAAGAGAATGGAATCTTTCTCTCAGTACCTGAAATCATTGACAGAAATGGGAATCGAACCCAGACCATAGGTATAAGAAATTACCATCAGTCCAACAGACCACCAAACCCTATTTTCTGTGATTCATATTTCTATTGCAACGCCGTTTGTCCACACTGGATGAGAATTCTGACACACAGGCTCCCTGTAGTAAATTGCAGAATGTTCAATAAATTCATTTACTTGGTTGACCGAATCACCATGAACTAGCTGCCTCGGCTACCCAGTGCATACATTCGACTCTATTATGTAATCACCGAAATAAAATCACGTAACTGCCACCTACACAGAACTGCCAACAGTGTAGAATTCAGAAATTTAAATAGGAAGTGTTCCTTTCCACTTGAGCTATTCTATTGCACCATCCATTTGTAAAAAAACGGTCATGTAGCACGACAGAAAAGCTGTAACTGTTTCTCTCAGAAGTCTAGACCCAGCCATTTGCATTATCACGCAGCGCTGTGGTATGCAGAAGTTCTGGAGGAATTGTTGTTCAGCTCTGGAGCTATTGCAGCTATGTGTCCGCTAATAGCGTAATGGTAAGTGTCGTGCAACATAGATAAGATGTTGCGAGTTCGAATACATTTACTGCTTAATTTTTTAAAACGCAATTCTGTTGTCTGCTGAAGTTACCAATCTAATGGAACTTTGAACATAATTCCCTTCACTTCTCAACCCAAAATTGTTGTAAAAAAATTGACACATGGTATGTAAAGAAATCTTTCATTTAAAATGACACGTTCCACATCATTACGAAGTGTCGTATTCATGATCTATGGAACAAGAATTATTCTAATCTAATCTAATCAAATTACATCATATTGATGACTAGCCATGAAGAGTCATGAACTACCGAAATTTTTTGCCAATACCGGTAACCAAATCACAACTTGAAAATAAAATACAATTTATTTAATAAACTTGGGCTCCTATCAAGACCCTTTCGTCCCTGTTAGCTAGCCACGAAAGATGTCTGATATACCTCCATTCTGAAGTAACATAGTGTGCATGCAATTAAAGATGAAGTGCATGATGTGAAGTTCTGTGACGGAGATACGAACCCAACACATAATAGACTTGTTAACTAAGAAAAATCAAATGTTACGAATCAGTTTTTCTTACTAGCTGCTAGGTGTTTGAATCTAAAATAAGGATACACACTTTTGTGCCTAAGCGACAGTCGAACTGCACACCTACCCTGCATCCACGAACATAACTTAAGTATCAGTTGCTTAGTCACCAACAGTAAGATGTGTGCGTGGTTGACCAGAAATAACGATTGTTAGCAACACATCAACAGACATTAAAAATGCACGTTAATTTTCACTAGCCGGTGGGTGTGCCCTTGATAGGGCTTGAAAAGAAATTATGAACATTTTTGTACTGAATCCTTTGGAGGAGACCTAGGGAAGATTGCAGTCTTGGGAAAAGGAACGAAATGATTGAACTATACTGTTCTGAAAAATTCAGATCCTCGATTGAGGAGATACGAATTCGAATCGCAGTCCAGCACCAAATTTTTCAACGACTCTTGTTCAATCAAGTAGAATAAGAGCCGTCTTCCTCTAAATGGCTATTGGTTCATCAAATAAAATAATATTTTCTAATGTAAAGATGTTTACTGGCGACTTTATTTCTGTTTACCATGACTTGCGCTATGTCGTTTCCCAACGTAAACCGGCTCTGCCCAGTTGGTAATGAAGGAACGTGATGTTTAATGTGGATTATGGATTATAATGTCTTTCTCTTGAGGTTACCAGAGGTAAAATAAACCTGTTTCTGCCTTTTAAAAGTAAATTCCTGAACCCATGCAGTGCACCTGTGATAATTCGTTCCACCAAACTATTGTGGCCATATTTCCCAGCCGCAAGAGTGTGCTGAAACGGATGATATGCTTAGCTTACAAAATTAGTCACGGTGGAAAAAATGCGAGTCTATTAAATGGTTAAGTAGAAGCAAGCTTCTGACGCGGAGATTATGCTGTTCTCATGTCAGCAGGATCTAAAGACTCTTCTAGGCATCATAGGCTCGAAGTAAAGCCATTTTGAATTTTCACAAATTGAGCAAATTTCTTAGTTCGAGAAAATCCACTGTGAAGTATGAAGTTACCGGATAATTCGATTATTACCGTCATTATTACTATCATTTTATTCATACCGCTGCTGGAACACACGTGCTTGAAGATCATTTAATGCCTTTTGGTCAATATAGAAGTAATTTCCCAAGAACATGTTCTTTCCCTGTCTACGGAATCCTTTTCATGTTAATATGAAACATCATTAGTTTCTTGTAGATTACATTAAAATTAAAGTAATTTATGAAGACGTTACTTGATAAGAAAAACGCACTGCCTTTCTTCATTTACTTGGGCCTAGAAATGGCTATCGAGTACTGCCAAACCCAAAGGCAAGAGATCTTACTGCCTTCCGATATACGTCGCTGTCAGTTCTTCCTTACGATTTGGTCGACATGACCTGTTTCAAGTTGTGTATGACAGACAATGTTTCAGAAAATCAATTGTTTTCCTTTGAAATAAATAGAAAGATTTCCATTCTAAGCTGTCCAAGTACAAATTTTTGGCAGTATTAGTTCATATTTAATATTCGCTTCTATAATGTAGGAAAGTATTTCACAGTTGCAAACCTCGTATCCGACTCATTGACCTTACACTTGGTCGCTGACCATAAGTTCTAGCTCAGAGTGACACATGTTTACTTCGAGCCTATGATGCCTTGAAGAGTCTTTACATCCTGCTGACATGAGAATAGCATAATCTCCGCGTCAGAAGCTTGCTTCTACTTAACCATTTAATAGACTCGCATTTTTTCCACCGTGACTAATTTTGTAAGCTGCTAGACAGCTGCGTTATGCCGGTTGCATGCGAGTCAGGCGAAATGCAATTCACGTCGTTGCATACTTTTGAGTATGACTACATTGCAGCATGTATTTAGACGATGTCATTTTGGTTTTTCTGGTCCTGTAAGTTCTGTTTTTGGAGGTATTGGTTTGTCTGCTACTATTGTCTCATACGACATTTTCTCAAATAAAACTGTGGTCTCTAATATCCTATGCATCTTCCTTGCCATAATATATCTGTCTACAAACGCTACAATGTCGCCAAAACCCGCCTGACAACCTGTGACAATAATTACAGTCGCCTAATCGTTGTGACCAAGAACAAAAGTTAGAATGCCCGAACAAAAAAAAAAAAATTACAGCACCACCTGCATCTACCATAAACGTCTTTATGCTCCTGTGCACAGTAAAGTATGGTCAACGTCTCCTATGCGCGCTCTTTTACTTCAGCTAACTCCAGAGAAATAGAGGTCAACACAAAACAGAAGCCTCCAGCACATGACGTCACCTCGCCACTCTGGTCCCGACTAGTATGGAACTCAAGTTGTGTCTCATTAAAGTATCTAGGAACAGAGACTTGGCGCCTTATCAAGAGGCATGAAATCACAAATCTTGCGGCGTCAACATTGTAAGAGTAGTTGCAGGCGCTTGGGCGGTCTCGCTTTCGCACAGCCCTGAGACCCACCATAATGGTTTCACACTGAGACTCCTAAAGAGCTCAGACGCCTTCCCTAGATAGCCCAAAATCCTGCAAAAAAACTGCTTCTCCATTTCCGACAAGATGAATGTGTTCTTTTTTTAAAAAAAACTTATGTGTTTGCTTGATATTGATTAGTTTTACACTCCTTGTGAGTTAGCAGACCTCCGCAATGCCAAGGTGACACTACAGAATACGTCGACCATACTTTCTGTGTACTGGAACCAAAATGCAATTACAACATATATAACTGGTTCTCCTATTAAAATGTCTAATGTATTTAAACAATGTAATTTTGGTTATTCTGGTCCTGTAAGTTCCGTTTTCGGAGTTACTACTCAGATGACTGTGACTACAGTTCCAGTAGTCAGGTGGCTTTGCAGCATCTGCAGACAGAGACAGTAGGGCATGGAGGACATGTAGGATATCAGTCAATATTTTTATTTCAGAAAAATCCATGTGGAACGGTAATATCCGAGAAATCAATAACATTTATACCACAAATCATTGCAAGTTTTAGGGGCAATTTCCACCAGAAGGGTACAATGTTGTCATCCTGTCTGACAAGGCCGTTGGTTGAACGAGGGTGACTCCTTGTACCAGGAGGCATAGTTCGCTATTGCTCATTATTTTTTATTTCCTTGCTTTAAATAGTGGCTGAGTCTGAAGCCAGGACGATGTGATTATTAGAAGCAGACATTACTCCTAGACCACGGATCTCGCGAGTAAGCCCACGCTGCATATTACTTAGTGTACTACTGCGACATGTTGCGTGATAATTTTTTGTTCTCATTATCTAAAGTTATGGATGGAAACTCTCAATCTGATTTTTTTTAACAGCTGAATGCAGAAAGCTAATGCAGTATAAGTTATGAGTGACGCCACCAATACATGTGAAACTGATAGCTAAGTGATTTTAATTTAGATTATAACCAATTCCTCTTAAATTCTTCCCTATAGAGCTGGCACCCACGTTGTATCATCGCATAATTTGAATTTTACTAAAATACTAAATTTAGATTATAATCACTTCATCTAAACAAATTAAACTGATGATTATAATTATAATTCATCCGTTTTATCTTCATTAAAACAGTGTATGTAATTGCCATATTAGTAATTATTTATGCACTTTACCATTTGTTTTCGTACAAAATACAAGGAAATCGCTCCTTATTGACAAATTAGATACATGTAATCACTTGGATTACAATTCCCTGTTGCATTTAAGTCACATAGGGAGCGTAAAAACAATGGAATTTTCAGTACGTTTTTCCTCTGCAGAATATTCATGCCCCCTCTCGTACAGATGTGCGCATGTCAATGACGTAAATAAATCTCTGAATTATACGAGCCGGCTTACTAGCGTATCAGCTGTCCGTAGCCCATAGAATTCGGCGATTGTCAACTGGTAGATTTTCCTACATCATACATTCGTCGAGAGATTGTTACGAGTGCAGAAAGAACAAACCTAGCTACCCATTACGTAATTATATCTGAAGTTTCCAGAAAAACCTTATAAGGAAACTAGTAGAACCTTACAAACGTCTCCCTCCAAAATAAGAATGGTACTGCCCAAAGTACAACCTGACTACTTTCCCTCCTACGTCGTGAGAACCGGATGTAGTCTCCGTAAGTGACTTTTCCGGTGGTCACTACCAGCTGCGACTGCCAGAAATTGCAGACGACGGACTTTTTCCTCTGCAGCCGGCTATGCCCTGCTCCATTCGTCCAGAAACATTTCTTCTGGTATCTCTTAACGTACACACATAAAAAAAGTTTTGCATCACCCTGGTTCCCAGAACTCCTGCAGACACACGTTTACTGTGGATACTGTACCACAGTCACAGTCTCTTTGACTGCTCAGATGTCACTAAACCTGCCCAAAGACGTAAACACGCATGAGCAGCGCCTATTAGCCGGATGCGGCCCCGACAGCCGATCAGTTCCAGTCATTCTATCAAGAAGGAGGTAGACGGCTAGTGGTGTCTCTAGTTAAACTATGCCTAGACGGTCAATACCGCGGTTTGACCGCGTCCGCATTGTTACTTTGTGCCAGGAAGGGCTCTCAAAAGAGGAACTGTCCAGGCGTCTCGGAGTGAAACAAAGCGATGTTGATCGGACATGCAGGAGATACAGAGAGACAGTAAC
This sequence comes from Schistocerca piceifrons, assembly GCF_021461385.2. Classification (NCBI taxonomy): domain Eukaryota; kingdom Metazoa; phylum Arthropoda; class Insecta; order Orthoptera; family Acrididae; genus Schistocerca; species Schistocerca piceifrons. The sequence goes on from NC_060144.1 coordinate 245,109,201, forward strand.
TGTCGGTAACATGCCTCACTCAGGCCGCCCAAGGGCTACTACTGCAGTGGATGACTGCGAGCTACGGAGGAAACCTGACAGCCGGCCGCTGTGGCCGGGTGGTTCTAGGCGCTTCAGTCCTGAACCGCGCTGCTGCTACGGCCGATGATTCGAATTATGTCTCGGTCATGGATGTGTGTGATGCCCTTAGGTTAGTTAGGTTTAAGTAGTTCTATGTCTAGGGGACAGATGACCTCAGATGTTAAGTACCATAGTGCTTAGAGCCATTTGAACCATTTTTGAACCCTGACAGCAACGCCACCGTGTTGAAAATTGTTTTTCGTGTAGCCACAGGACTTCATGTTAAGACTCAAACTGTGCGCAATAGGCTGCATGACGCGCAGCTTCACTCCCGACGTCCATGGCGAAGTCCATCTTTGCAACCACGACACCATGTAGCGCGGTACAGATGGGCCCAGTAACATGCCGGATGAACCGTTCAGGAATGGCATCACGTCTCTTCACGGATGGAAGTCGCATATGCCTTCATCGGAGACGTGTTTGGAGGCCACCCGATTAGGCTGAAAGCCTTAGGCACACTGTCCAGCAAGTGCAGTAACGTGGAGGTTCCCTAATGTTCTGAGGTGGCATTATGTGGGGCCGACGTATGCCGCTGATGGTCATGGAATGCGCCGTAACGGCTGTACGACACGTGAATGTCATCATCCCACCGATAGTGAAATAATGTCGGCAGCATATAGGCGAGGCGTTCATCTTCATATACAACAATTCGCACCCCCATCGAGTACATCTTGTGAATGACTTCCTTCAGGATAACGACATCGCTCGACTAGAGTGGCCAGCATGTTCTCCAGACATGAAGCCTATCGGACATGCCTGGTATAGGCTGAAAACTGCTGATTATGGACGACGTAACCCACCAACCACTCTGATGGACCTATGTCCTCGCCGTTCAGGAGTGGGGAAATCTGGACCAACAGTGCCTTGATGTACTTGTGGAGAGTATGTCACGACGAATATAGGCATGCATCAATGAAAGAGGACATGCTACTTGTATTACAGGTACCGGTATATACAGCAATCTGGACCACCACTTCTGAAGGTCTCGCTGTATGATGGTACAACATGCAATATGTGACTTTCATGAGCAATAAAAAGGGCGAAAATTATGTTTATGTTGATCTCTATTCCAATTTTCTGTACAGGTTCCGGAATTCTCGGAACCGAGGTGATGCAATAATTTTTTTGATGTGTGTACTTGAAGAGATCCATTTTTGGTCATCCGTGATCCCATCTTCGAAGCATCTGTACCTGCTCATGCTGTCTGTATTCTGTATTTTATAGTTTTCTTTACTGAAGCTTCTGGAAAGAAAAAATATTTTTAGAAAGTCATGATCCGTATAGAACATGTAACAAGTCGGACGCCTCGTTGATAGATGACATAAGAAAATGTTTTTAACATCAGGATATTATTCGCAGCGACTGTAATTGGCACGTAATGTTGACTAGTTGCTCTGGAAACAATAACTCTTTTACGTCACGTGGAGAGCAGGATTTAACAGATTGAAGAAAGGAAGACTGTGGTTTGACATCCCACCGATGACGAGGTAATTAGAGATGGAGAACATGCAAGGACTATAGAAGCTTAAGGGGGGGGAACTGAGCCATATTATTTCAAGGGAATCGTCTCGGACGACCCATTAACTGATTTAGAGAAACCAATGAGTACCTAGATCCGTATGAATGAATGGAGATTTGAATCACCCTCCACATCTTTCCATCAAAGATAAGCGTACAGCAGTGTTATTAACCCGTCACAAACTGCTTTATTTCTAATTCATGAATCTTTTGACTGGTCAGATGAGGCTCGCTACGAATTTACTCGGCAGAATGGCTGAAAGCCGCACCTACACAGCTTGAATATCTTTTCTCGGTACGGTCTAGGCTGTCGCATGACAAATGTAATGGAGTGTACTGTTATGGAGGACAGATGGGGCTCGCACACGCTGTAGTGCACAATACCGTGAGCTGCGACGTCACTTGCTGTTGACAAATAACACAACTATCTCTTTCTATCTGGATTGACCTTCGCCAATCAAACTCTCCCTATGCCTTGATGAAGTCAAGGACTCCTATCTGCCCTAGTCTAACTATTGTTGTGGTGCACTGGTCAGATAACGAGTCCACCACGATGCCACTGAATACTTGCTCACAGGCGTTTGACTATAACTCTGTCCATGTTCACACCACACAATAAGTGTGGCGGCCAACATAGTGAACAACGCTTAAACGTGAGCGACTCAATATAGAGTGTCACTCCGATTCGCTAACGACAGAGGTGCTCTCCCAATGAAGTACTGAGGAGAGACTTTGTTCCTCGCTCTTTGCGAACATGTACGAACGCACTAGCTCTCGTTACGTGTTTCCGCTCCAAGAGTGACAATGAAACGGCCCCTTTTTCTGGAAAAGTTGCAAGGGTATATCATTCGCTGTCTTCCCTCACTCCTCTGACTCTTTGCATCAGAAATATTCCACCAATCAGCGTTGCTCTTGTAAATGGGAGAATGACTTTTAGTTGAAATCGACCAATGCGGAAATCTGTAGCATCTCCTAAAAAATGGTTCAAATGGCTCTGAGCACTATGGGACTTGAGGTCATCACTCCCCTAGAACTTAGGACTACTTAAACCTAACAAAACTAAGGACATCACACACATCCATGCCCGAGGCAGGATTCGAACCTCCGACCGTAGCGGTCATGCGGTTCCAGGCTGCAGCTCCTAGAACCGCTCGGCCACTCCAGCTGGTGTAGCATCTCCATTAGGCGTATACTGTTCTGTGAGAACTCCGTGACTATGCAGTCAGTCTGTGAAAAATACGTATTCTGGGTGCTCCCACAAAATGTAGTGGAATTTGCTTTATGTTGAACACAGGGGTCGTTATCCCTTTGCTCTGGCAAAAGCTGTCTTCACTGTCGGCCAAACTAGGTATGTTGTTGACCCAGCCCTTTGAAGGGACGGTCTTCCCAGTGGGCTGGTTTCCTCTTTAGAACGAAAATTCCTGTGGCTGTCATGCAGTGTAAGCCAGCCTCGACTTTTTCAATATCGGTGCGCACTTTGATTTACTTATTGGATTTGCATATCGCTTACATGAATTCATACAAAATTGACTCTGCCTTATCGAGTTTGGGTTTGAATGAAGCGTCTTGATGTGCAGAATACGATTGTGAGGATGGAATATGTAAGAAATGAAGGTCAGGAGACCATGCCACCTTAACCGGCAAGATATGGGAACTTCGTAGTAAACATTTAACAATGGCAGCGTTTGTGAAAGCAAACCTAATGAACTTACCGTAAGGTTCGGTGTGGGGGAGGGGCGGGGGGGGGGGGGGGTGATACTGAGGATAACTCGTGAATAGGGTAGAACTACTGAAGGTAATACATAGAATTATACAAGGTAATTCGCAGATTTGCTGAAGGAATACATAGAATTGTAGATAGTAGTATGTAGAATAATTGAAGGCAATGCATCTCACCTGTTGCATATTCTGGAAGCAAAATGTTAATAACTTCGCAAGGCTCAAATATTGGAAAACTATAACTCAACATGCCATTCCCTATGTATTTTATAACCAGCAGCTGAGATCAGAAATGAAAGGTAATCGTAGTATATTAGAATCTGAATACCAGGGATTAAAAAATAAACTGGAATCTGTGTTCAAAGAATTATGGTCAGCTGCTGGAGCTAATCACAATTAGGTGGATGATAAGCTTGTTGATACTTACTAGAAATTAAAATACGGAAGAAAATTAAACTAACACAGTAAGAAAAGGGTTGAAACCTGAAACCAGCCTGTTGAAAATGTCTATTTCATGTGCTACACAGAAGATGGAAGAAAAGTGTCAAGTAAACTTAAAAGGGAGGGTTGTTGTTGTGGTCTTCAGTCCAAAGACTGGTTTGATGCAGCTCTCCATGCTACTCTATCCTGTGCAAGCTTCTTCATCTCCCAATACTTACTGCAACCTACATCCTTCTGAATCTGTTTAGTGTATTCATCTCTTGGCCTCCCTCTACGATTTTCACCCTCCACGCTGCCCTTCAATACTAAATTGGTGATCCCTTGATGCCTCAGAATATGCCCTACCAACCGATCCCTCCTTCTAGTCAAGATGCGCGACAAATTTCTCTTCTCTCCAATTTATTCAATACCTCCTCATTAGTTATGTGATCTAACCATCTAATCTCCAGCATTTTTCTGTAGCACTACGTATAGAAAGCTTCTATTCTCTTGTTGTCTAAACTATTTATCATTCACGTTTCACTTCCATACATGGCTACACTCCATACAAATAGTTTCAGAGACGATCTCCTGACACATAAATCTATACTCGATGTTAACAAACCTCTCTTCTTCAGAAACCTTTTCCTTGCCATTGCCAGTTTACATTTTATATCCTCTCTACTTCAATTAACATCAGCTATTTTGCTCCCCAAATAGCAAACCTCATTTACTACGTTAAGTGTCTCATTTCCTAATCTAATTCCCGCAGCATCACCCGATTTAATTCGACTACAGTCTATTATCCTCGTTTTGTTTTTGCTGATGTTCATCTTACATCCTCCTTTTAAGACACCGTCCATTCCGTTCAGATGCTCTTCCAGGTCTGTCTCTGACAGAATTACAATGTCATCGGCGAACCTCAAAGTTTTTATTTCTTCTCCATGGATTTTAATTTCAGCTCCGAATTTTTCTTTTGTTTCCTTTACTGCTTGCTCATTATACAGATTGAATGACATCAGGGATAGACTACAACCCTTTCTCACTCCCTTCCCAACCACTGCTTCCCTGCCATGCCCATCGACTCTTATAACTGCCATCTGGTTTCTGTACAAATTGTAAACAGACTTTCGCTCCCTGTATTTTGCCCCTGGCACCTTCAGAATTTGAAAGAGAGGATTCCAGTCAATATTGTCAAAAGCTTTCTCTAAGTTTACAAATGCGGCAAACGTAGATCTACCTTTTCTTAATCTAGCTTTTAAGATAAGCTGTAGGGTCAGTATTGCCTCACGTGTTCCAATATTTCTACGGAATCCAAACTGATCTTCCCCAACATCGCCTTCTCCTAGTATTTCCATTCCTCTGTAAAGAATTCGCGTTAGTATTTTGCAGCTCTGACTTATTAAATTGACAGTTCGGTAATTTTCGCATCTGTCAACACCTGCTTTCTTTGGGATTGGAATTATTATATTCTTCTTGAAGTCTGAGGGTATTTCGCCTGTCTAATACATCTTCCTCACCAGATGGTAGAGTTTTGTCAGAACTGGCTCTCCCAAGGCTGTCAGTAGTTCTAGCGGAATGTTGTCCACTCCCAGGGCCTTGTTTCGACTTAGGTCTTTCAGTGCTCTGGCAAATGCTTCACGCAGTATCATATCTCCTATTCATCTTCATCTACATTCTCTTACATTTCCATAATATTGTCATCAAGAATATCGCCGCAGTTTAGACCCGCGATATGCTGCTACCACCATTCTGCTTTCCCTTCTCTACTTAGAACTGGGATTCCATCTGAGCTCTTGATATTCATGCAAGTTGTTCTCTTTTCTCCAAAGGTCTCTTTAATTTTCCTGTAGGCAATATCTATCTCACTCCTAGTGATATACGCCTCTACATCCTTACATTTCTCCTCTAGCCATCCCTGCTTGGCCATTTTGCACTTCCTGTCGATCTCATTTTTGAGACGTTTGTATTCCTTTTTGCCAGCATCATTTACTACATTTTTACATTTTCTCCTTTCATCTATTAAATTCAATATCTCTTCTGTTACCCAAGGATTTCTATTAGCCTTCGTCTTTTTACCTACTTAATCCTCTGCTACCTTCATTATTGCATCCCTCAAAACTACCCATTCTTCTTCTTCTGTATTTCTTTCCCCCATTCTTGTCAATCGTTCCCTAATGCTCCCCCTGAAGCTTTCTACAACCTCTTGTTTTTCTGTTTAACCATGTTCCATCTCCTCAAATTCCTATCTTTTTGCGGTTTCTTCAGTTTTAATCTGCTGTTCATAACCAATAGACTGTGGTGAGAGTCCACATCCGCCCCTGAAAACGTCAACAATTTAAAACCTGATTCCTGACACTCTGTCTTACCACTGTATAATCTATCTGAGACCTTCCAGTATCGCCAGGCTTCTTCCATGTATACAACCATGTATGATTCTTGAACCAAGTGTTAACTATGATTAAGCTATGCTCTGTGAAAAATTCTACCAGGCAGCTTCCTCTTTCATTCCTTCCTCCCTTTCCATTTTCACCTACTACTTTTCCTTCTCTTCCTTTTGGTACTATCGAGTTCCAGTCACCCATAACTATTAAACTTTCGTCTCCCTTCACTATCTGAATAATTTCTTTTATCTCATCATACATTTCATCAATCCCTTCGTCATCTGCTGAGCTAGTTGGCATATAAACTTGTACTACTGTGGTAGGTGTGGGCTTCATATCTGTCTTGGCCTCAATATTGCGTTCAATATGCTGTTTGTAGTAGCTTACCCACATTCCTACTCCCCTATTCATTATTAAACCTACTCCTTAGCGAAGTTCGGTGGCAGGAAGAACAAGACGTCTGGTCAGGTGAGTACAGTGTTATAAATACAAAACCAAAGGGAGGGTAACTTTAGGTAAGGTTATTGATGGAAGCAGCTGTCACGAAAATGTAATGCTTTAATTAAAAGCTGAGCAAGTGGAAGAAAGTGAGTGCAAAATTCAACCTGCTGATGTGGAAAATCTAGCTGAATAGTTGAGTCGATTGGAATCTAATATCCATCTACATGTTGAAACAATGGTTGACAAATGGATATGGAAACATTATGAATTAGCATATGATCAATGGTAAATGCTCTGTCAAGTGATTTTAGAAATGTAGTATATATATATATATATATATATATATATATATATATATATATATATATTAAAATTATATATCTTGTAAGACGTCATGGTCTCCTGACCTTCACTGCTTACATATTCCGCCATCACAATCATTTTCCGCACATCAAGACGCTTCATTCGCACCCAAACTCGATAACATAAGGTCAGTGTTGTAGGAATTCATGTAAACCATATGCAAATAACAAATAAATCGCAAGTGCGCACCGTCATTGAAATACTCGAGGCTGGTGTACACACATACATTCCAGACGCGATGGTCAGAGGAGCTTTTAGTTCGAGAGAGGCAACTGCTCGCCAGGAGGCCAGTCTCAACCCATCTACGTCGGTCGGTGGCCTCCCGTGGAGCAGACAGCGTTTGCGCGAGAGAAGGGAGGTGTGACCCCATGTTTGGCTTAAAAGCAAATCCCACTACATTGCGTGGGAGCAGCCATCCTACGCATTCTTTACACATAGCACGCAGTTTCAGAGGTTTTCACAGGGAGACAGCAAACGCCAAACGCCGATACTACAGGTTTCTGGATTGGTCGCCTTAAACGAAACGTCATTCTCCCATTTTACAAGAGCAATGCTGATTGGCAAACGATATTTCTGACGACTTGAGCTGAAGGAATAATGGAAGAGACCGAAAGATATTCCCCTTCACGTCTGGCGTGGAGAGGTGCCGTTCCATTGTCGTTCTTGGAGCGAGGAACAAGTCTCTCCTCAGTACATCACTGGGAGAGCACCTCTGTCGAGAGTGAATCGATGTGCGACTCTCTATATTGAGTCCTTGCGATTATGCGTTGTTCACTGTGTTGGCCAACACACGTATTGTGTGGTGTGAACAGACAGAGTTATAGTTAAACGCCTGCGAACGAATTTTTGAGTGGCATCGCGGTGGACTGGTTATCTGACCGGTGTACCACGCCAATAGTTAGACTAGGGGCGAATAGGAATCCTTGACTTTGTCAAGGCATAGGGAGAGTTTGATTGGCGAAGGTCAATCCAGATAGAACGAGAGTTATCTCATATTTCAGAAGCGAGCGGCGCAGACAGCAGTCGAGGCAGCTTACGGCATTGTGCGCTACAGCTATTGCGAGCCCCATATTTCCTCCACAACAGTGCACTTCATTGTATTTCGCACACGACAGCCTCGACCGTACCTAGCAACATTGTAAAGGATAATATGTCAAGTTCAGTAGGCGCGCCTCTCAACCATTCTGCCAAGTCAACAACCATCTTAAACTTTGTATAGAAATTTCATTAGCGAATCCTATCCTTGAGAGGTAACTTCACATTCCGAAACGTACCAGGATATAACTTGTTCAATTCATAACTAAAAGTGCCATCGTGATTACTCAGAATTTTTGTAAAATAAATTATAACTTTCGTTAGTTTCATGTTTTTCTTACACTAACTAGCATTATTCCAGTACCCAAGTATCCCAATAGTTACGTAAGAAATTTGGTGAATTTTTGTGTCATTTCCTTACAGTGGACGACTCCAGAAGATATTTATTGCTGAAAGTTTTTCAGGAATTTCTCTTTAGAACGTTAGGAGCGTCTGTCTGACTTCTGTAGTTGTGTGGGGGTGGAAATTGCATCTTGCAGGAGCCGCAGGGTAAAGGGTACATCTCAGATTAATCCGTTGCGGAGAATAACAGAATCTCAGATCAACCCCACGCTCACAATCTATATACTTCATTTTTATAGGGAACATTTATTGAATACTGAACATATGTTAAGAATTGGAGTTATTTTTGGGAATTTAAGAGATCAAGCTGCTAAATGGGGTTTTAGAAATGGAGATATATTTAGAACATTCAGTAAGTTTCAAACAGCATCTAAGAAATGGTTTTTGTGTCCTAGTATGTACAATATACACAGTTTGTTATGACAGAGCTGAAAGTTTGTTAACAGTGGACTCTGTTGTGACAGGCATGCTACATTGTGTAGATGCACTGTATTTACTAGTAAGATAGTAAGTGTTAGTTAATGGAAACGTAAGGTACAGAATTAAACTTCACTAACTGCCCGTATCAGAGCAGAGGCAATGTGAATGGTGTGTGTTTCACGTCAACCAGTGAAAAGGATGCTTTTACCAAAAGCTATTTATGATATTAATAGACTTATATTAATTTATTTACTCATTTGAAGCAAAATAGCCATATTTAATAATTTATTTGTTTATTGAAGAACGAAAATAATTAATTTACAAGAGTTTAAGTATTTGCACTATGTAAGTTGTAGTAATGTTCAATTGTTCACAACTACTGACGCAGAAGAATAAATTGTGCTGACAGATTCGTTGGTTTCTGTAGAAGAATTAGTGAGTGGAAGGGCTAGGAGGAAGTCGGTGTGAAATTCTTTTGGACAACTATTTAATACAATTGTAAACAGAGCAAACATTTGTAAATTTGAAGTTCATCACGAAGGGAATTCGTTAATTTAATCTTGGACAGAATAAATGAAAATGATACAAATAATGAACCAGACTTTCAAACGATTGATTCCAGTGACTTATGTCAACTGAACATAAATGAATGAACAGAACGCCACAACCTTGTTTACAGATAAATGATTTGCGAATAAACCACCTGAAATCACGAAAATTTAACACTTCATTCATGAACAAGACCGCCACAAAAGTTCTCTACACAAGGCAGCCAACACTACGTTTACGAATTGCATTAAATGGCACTGGTACAATATCGGAACCAGGCTCCCGCTAAAGTACATCGACGAAGTCTTTCAGGAGCGCCCAACAGGTATTACTACCAGCAGGAAGTCGTACTTAACCACTTGTAAGTTCAACGGCAGCGGCACCGACAACCATACCGGCCTAGGTGTTAACACGGCGGTGCGGCGAGCGGCGTGCTGCGAGAAGGCGAGCCGACTCACCGACCCTTGCAGACACATGGCTGGTTCACAAGAGAGGTTCCGATGTGGCCGGCAAGGGCTGGCTGCCACACACTCGCACCACTACGGGCGCCGCGCCACAGCGAGTCCTGACGAGGAGGCACAACTCTTGATGAGTTAATGTCGGCACTGTTTCATCCAAAAGAGCATATGCATAAGTTAAACAACGTTCTTGCAGGTACAGTGGCACAGCCACATAGTAAATCTGGCAGTTGCTTTGTTAGGTTTGCTTACTGAGTGAATTAAGTTTGCAGGTGCTATTGCACAGTTAACTAGTAAACAAACGTTGACTGAAATTTTTGAATGGTGACTAAGGAAAGTAACTAAATGCTGATATTATATAAGGAAACAGCCATACTGGTATGAAAGCTCAATAAGAATCTCTTGTATTTAATAAATATCTTGGATTCATAAGAGTAATGCCCATACTGGTTCCTACAGAAATATCTGTTATGCGACTTGTCTGTAGAAATGTCTAAAGGAAATCTGTATCAAGTTAAATTAGGACATATGATGAAGTGCATGGAGTGGAGGATTTATTGCCGCTACCATCCTCTAATATGAAGTTTTAATATATAGCTATGTACTTAGTAAGCTAACAGCTTGGGTAGTATGTAACGAAAGTAGGTAAATCAATTAATATTTAGTAAAACTAAATGTTGTCTACTTTCATTACGGTAATTGTGTTCTGTATTTAAATTAAGATGGAATGTACGGAAGCTGCAGAGTGAGCAAGTAACACGTGTTGTATCGAAAAATATATAAATAAGTGGAATGTAGCTATATTATTCATGCTTAATATGGAGAAATAATAGAAGCTGTTATACACAATGTTGATGAATGTAAGATGCGTGTGAAATGAGGGTTAGGACAAGCATACAGAATTTTACAGCAGCATCACAGTCACGTTTGTTGAGCCATAAACCAGATATCGAAGTCACTGTGTATATCTGCTAGAAATAAATGGTAAAACTGTCAAATCTAACATTGCAGATAGGAGGCGTTGCAGTTAAACTATATTGCAGTTATCTTAGCGGAGCTGCTAGGTTGCTATGAAATTTAAAAATGTCTAGAGAGAATAGTATATGGTAAATAAGATAATGAAAAATGAATTATCGATTGGGAGGGAGAATAGAGAATCGGAAGTGATAAAACCAGTAAAGGTGAAGCTGAAAGAAAATGAAGCATTGGTGGTGAAAAGTGAAAGATGGGACGCAACTGTCCTTATGAAACAAGACAATTACATGGATAAAGTCAATACTTTGTTTCTGACTATACCAGTAGATTTCAAGCAGGATGTAGGATACATTTAAAGAAAACTTAGTTTTTGTTTACTAAAAAGAAATTAGATAATCTTAATCTACTGAACCTAGAAGCTCTGTACTTCAGTCGCAAGATAAAGATCCAAAAGCTGGAGAACGAGTGAGGACAACTGTTTAAGACGAATGGAGCTTGGAGCAAATATGATTAAAGGGTTATGTGAGACTCTTTGTAAACGGTTTCAGTTATATGAAATGTTTTCTATTAAAATACTAGGTTGCTGGTACGACTGATACAAGAGGACAAAATAATCGAGGGTGCAGCTTTGGCCTCATTACGTGAAACTAACTTGTGTACATCTACACTGGCTGAGGAAAGAATAAGACATGAGCATGGTAAAATATCTGACGTACATGAATTAGTAGGCTTAGGACACTTTGCCTTATCTATCAAATCTTTTCAGTTTAATGTTTAATTTTACACACAGGAGGAAACTATATATCCACAGAAGATATGTTCATGATAAACTTTTGATGTATCAGGGAGCCAAGGAAGATGTACATGAATTGCCAAGTAATCAAGTAAGCTCCCAACCATAAGTGTTTTTGTGTAAAATTTAGCCCAAATTTACCTCCCACTGTCTAAAAAGTCTACGTACTACCAAAACTATGAACCCACGAATTGTTGTCCTACTAGTATGCTAACCCTTCAATAAACATAAACTAATTTAAATTGAGCTATAACTAGTCTGAGTACAGCTTGTCTTTATTTTAAATGCACAACTGAAGTAAAATAATTATCTGGCCCTAATCAAAATTTCCACTTACCTTGCGTTTTAACGACATTTTTGCCGATTTCTCGAAAGCACAGTAGCTAACGGCAAGCAGACAGTAGCTCAGCTTGATTTCTGTATTTAAATAAAAATTGCAAACACTAAATCGTTGTATCCCACATGGTGCAACTGGTAATGCATAATGATAAACCTTAAAACAGTTGGATGGGGAGTGTAAGTATTCCTATGAAATGATATTCTGAGATGAGGATTTTAGAATGAAATTTGGACTTAGAAAGACAGAGTAACACTTCACATGATCTTGAGACATATCATTGGTCTCCACATTAATATGCTTACGAAACTGAACAGTGATTTAAAAGGGTACGTTGTTAACAGAGAATTTCAATAAAAATCAAACTGCTTACTCAGTTAATACGTTAATACATGACTCAAGGGAGTGGGATGGTCTTCAGGTCTTCCTCTCAGCTCTGAGCAAGTGAACATAGTTAACTATCTGCTAATAATCATCCCTACAAATTAAATCTTCACACTTCAGTTAAGAATCTATTATAATGCGCAGATCAAAAGACTGTACCACGACAAGACGAAAGATTACTTAGCTGTGACGTAACTTGCTCTCTCTCCCTCTAAAGTGCCCATCGATAACATACAAAAATTAAAACGACATGTCCACCTTAGAACCTTAACAATATGCACAAATATAGTATTTACAGTACAGCACAAACAATATGGAGTTTTTAACCATCTTGAACATGATCAGTATCATCAGATACACATTACTGAAAAGATTTAGCTCTGAAGACCCGATCATTAGACTGACAAGCACGTTTCCTCTTTCTTCTTATCTTCACTGCCACTTTCTGAATTAACATCAGCAGTAGCTTCCCGAGTACTCTTCGCAGTATTTACAAGTATTATCAGCGATGACACTCTTCATGTCATGAAAGTGTATGATACACATATTTCCCTTTACATTTGGCCAAAGCTCCAAGACTTCTACGTAACACCTAGTATCACGCATTGGGGTAGGTACTACACCACATAAATAGACATCAACCTCGTTGCTACTCATAGAATTATTTACTTCAGTTTAATATATGTTTACTTCGTCTGGGACTGCAGATTATTCAGAGTCCAAATTTTCAAAATGATTGTGCAGCTAATAGACCCAGATTATCCTCGTTAACTTCTACAATGTCACTACGCTGCGCATCACTCAAACACCCAGTATTTACTTGTTTCCCTTGACTTCCTGCTTCAGTACAACAAGTACCCGGATTTAGCTATTAGTCCCTCAAACATCTTTCTGTGTGCCTGGCGTATGTTTTGCCTCCTGCCAACGCCTCCAGTTCCATAAACACGGCCGCCCACTCAGATTAGCGTGCTCACTTACCTGCAGCTACAACATACCTCTAACTTATTACATGATTTTAAGATGTGCAGAGTGGAGAATGGAAATGGAAGAGAGGGGGAAGAAGCTACTTATGGACTTTATGCGGAATCAGCGGCGGCGAGTGAAAATGTGTGCTGGGCAGGGAATAGAACCTGCAATCCGTTCCTTAGGAAAGAGTAGCGTTAACCGTTGCGTCATTTGTACACAGTATTCATTGCAAGTGCACGGACCATCTCGGCACGCTCTCACGCTGACCCACACTCCCATCTAGCGCCACCTATCCGCAGTCCCTGACCTTCTCCTCCCTGCTCGCTAATTTTAGATTCCGGCTGGAAGTCTAGCGAAAACTACGTCCACGCTTAAGGTTGTGGATTGAATACCCAGCGAGACGAATCAAGAGTATGAATACGTGGTGTCTATTTCCACATGACGATCTCTTAATTCACAGATGAACGCCGTTCAGATTCCTTCATACTTTTCTCCAGGCTTTTCTTCAATTGAACGTTGTCTTCTGACTTAGAATTTTTTTCTGATGCATAAGGCTATACAGCCCGTTCCGCCCCATTTTGCCACTAGCTATGTGGTACAGACCTTAATGAGGTGTTGTCTAAATATTTCCCTGCTTAAACTCTTGTGCAAAGATCTCTACACACGTTGTCCACGCAATGTGCTTCTCATAATACTCAACAATGACATGTGCTGTTTTATCGTGAGCACCGTTTTTTATCGTATTCATCTAGTCACTAAACACGATCGATCCTGTCAATCACTGAAAGGTAATGTCACAGCGAAGTACTCGGGACTGAGCACGTGGGAGATGCCAAAACGCAGACCTGTGGGAAAAACTGATTGATCAAACCGAAACGTACCTTGTAAAAGATGACTTAATTTACCTTTTTAAGCTTTTTCGAAGAAACTAGCATTCTACAAGAGACTTAAGTTGCAAAATGTGTACTAACATTTATTAAGGAGCAGAGCATATGTTTCCTGAGGCAAACCTTTACTCATACTCTACAAAGTTTTTGCAAGATTTAAATATTTCTTTCAATTTTTATCTGCCACAAAGAAAACATACGTTACACATCGAAATAATTGTTTCCAAAATTTTCTATGGTGTGCAGTTCTCTTCATTAACAGCGACTATTACGCGACAGTGTTTTAAACATTCCAGTAAGAATTCTCGTTCTCCACACTGGAGGCGATGAGATGTTGGGTTTTCACACCGCCACATCTCGTCCCATAAAACACTGATTTGAGTAACGGAAGAGGCCAAGAGCCATTTATTTCTGAATGTATAATATTTAACTACGCATTGTAATGATGTATTTTGGCAATTTACAAGAAGAAATTAATCCAGCGCCACTGACGCACCTAAGAAACTATAGACTATTCAGTGCGCATGTAAAAACATCGATATTAAGGACAGATTCTGAAGACTTTTGAATATTGCAAAAAACAAGCGCGCAACCCATCGTCCACTGCCGGACGATATCACTTTCTTTTTATCTCCTGCATAATACGGACGAACCATTACATGGGCGTCATTATAGGATTTGTAATTTGTTAAAGCTTACAAAGATATAGTGCCATTTTGTTACATGTGGGACTAGTATGTATGAAAAACGCAGAGTGGTTAATGAATGAACATTTCTACGTGATTTATAAACTTTTCAAACCACTCTGGCCCTGCCGACGGTAGCATACTACTCATATTCCCCCCTTGTAATATTATTAAAACTCCGTTTTAAACTGGCCCTTAGGTACAATATGAGTGCGAGTGACGTCCGGGAATTTCTTAGCAACTTTACTTCTCAAATCGCACATCGCTCTCACAAAGCCTCACTGTTCCACAATGGTACGCGGCACTTTCTAAACGGGAAATGGAGCCACGCAAGTATATGTTGCTTCCCCTTCTCAATCTGATGCTTAATAATAATATTAATAGTATTTCCTTACATCAGAAAGTTCACACCTACAAAACCCCTGCCGGCCGGTGTGGCCGAGCGTTTGTAGGTGCTTCAGTCTGGAACCGCGCGACCACTACGGTCGCAGTTTCGAATCCTGCCTTGGGTATGGGTGTGTGTGATGTCCTTAGGTTAGTTAGCTTTAAGTAGTTCTAGGGGGCTAATGACCTCAGATGTTAAGTCCCGTAGTGCTCAGAGCCATTTGAACCATTTGAACAAAATCCTTGGACCTTACACTTGGTCTTCCTTCTTGACTATCACTTTGCACTACCTCATCTTGTTTCTTGTAAATTACTCATAAAAACGTTCGCCCTCTGTTCATTAATGATTCCAACTGATTTCCAATAAGGTGTATACACACTGTAAGGCACTTTGTCGTTTATCCTGACTAACTGCGCATCATGATCAGAGAGAGCATTTGTTACAGGGTAAACAGTTATTTTCTTGCTTTGTGCCTCATCAAAGAAAACATCAGTTACGGACCTACCGTCTTTATCCACCTGTGTTTGAAGGTTAACTACTGAGAGCAAATTGTAGGATCAAAATAAGGTTTCCAGATCATTTTTACTATCAGAATCCAGTAGAAAATCTAAACTGAAGTTACCACAGAATTAACTGCTTACTGATGTCTTACAGACAGCACAGTAAGGAATCCAGGTTCCTCATTAATAACTGAAAATTTCCCAGTGGCGATCTATATACCGTTACAATTAAAAGGTAACTGTTTTTCAACATTAATTCACAAGCACACACTTCTATGTGCTTATCGATAGAAAATCTACTTGTGTCAATGCTTTTGAACTTGTGTTCTGTCTTAATATATGCAACAACTCCTCCTTTTTCCATATTAGTACTGCATGAGTAAGCTGCTAGACTGTAATCTTTTACATGTACTTTTGTAACTCTGTGGTTATGTGGTGCTCAGACAGGCACAGGATATCTATCTTTTCTTTAAAAATTTTGCAAGAAGGCAAGAAGCTCTTCAGTCCTCCAATATTTGTATGGAATAAGCTAACCTTACTTTTCTGTGGCTCATAACGCTGCAGTGAAACTCACATTTGTGTGTGTGTGTGTGTGTGTGTGTGTGTGTGTGTGTGTGTGTGTGTGTGTGTTTGTGTGTGTAGCTGCTACTCTTATTTAATCTAGATCACTCCTAATGCTGTACTTACTGTTCTTAGGATATTTCCTGATCCACTTACTATAATGACCTGATTCTCTTTGCCAAAACTTTTGCACAATTTTCCTGTATTCTCTGTCACCTGGCTAACACAATACTAGTGACATGGTACCTGCTCCTAACTTTTCCTGCACCATCTGGCCCACACCCCTTCTATAGCTACATCCTAGCAGCAACACTCTTTCCTTTCTAATCTCTTTTGGTACCCACTGAGTTCCTTGGCTAGAGGCCTGCTGCATCCTGCGGTAACCTACAGATGAATGAGGCTCTCCCCCCTCCCCTCCCCTACTTCAGGTAACAAATGGTTCAAACTGCTCTGACCACTACCGGACTTAACATCTGATGTCATCAGTCCCCTAGAACGTAGAACTACTTTAACCTAACTAACCTAAGGACATCACACAGATCCATGCCCGAGGCAGGATTCGAACCTGCGACGGTAGCATTCGCGCGGTTCCGGACTGCAGCGCCTAGAACCGCGTGGCCACCGCGGTCGGCACTTCTGGTGACAAGCCAAACTTATTCGATACTAATAGCTTAAATGTAGAAGAAGTTGATAAGCTGTTCCTCTTGTGCCCATTGCTTGTTACCTTTACCGGTTCCACGGCCTTTTTCCCCCTTCAATCTATCTATTTTACGAGCTACAAGGAGGAACGACTTACTTTCAGTTATCTGTGTAGCTACTAGTATATTTTCTGTAATTTCTTGCGTGTTTGAGTTCTTATTAGGCACAATCCTTTATTTTAATAACACTATAGTCTACAGTACAGTCATTGTTATCGACGCTTGTATCATACAGGCTTTCCTTTGTTTTGATTAGTGTAGTGAGACTGTTAGTGAGAAAGCACCTGGAATCTCTGCTGCTAATAAGCTGAGTACATCTTTCGTTTGTTGGGGCTGCTGCCAAAGGGCATCACTGTGGGGGGTCGGACGCGGGGACGTCGAGCATGACCCATGTGTCACCCTATCGGTGCACTGCTGTGGCCTTCCCGGTTACTGAGTCCACTGAGACAGAACCCTCCCCTGTGATCGAGTGGGAGATCATTACAAAGTCTGGCAGGCTGCGAAAGACCTTCCGAGAGGCCGACCTTAGGGCCCCCCTGGTTCGTTTGACGATCAGGTTTCGTGCGTTATCTGTGGCCGACAAAGTCTCTAAGTTGGATGCAGTCGTCCATCCTGTTCCAGAGGAAGCTTCTCGGCTTGCAAGGTCTGGGCACAGACGGAAGGATTGCTGGAAGTTGGGGGCTCGAACGTAAGGCGTATAATACGACACCTTAGGAACACGACTGCCAAGGAGAGGAAGGAAGCCAGTGTCCACTGCATGTGCATACTGAGACCAGCCATTCACGATGAGGAAAGGGTGCTTCCGGATGCCATGAAGAGTACAACCAACTGAAGGTGGTGGCTCACGTCGGTGCCAATGACGTGTGTCGCTTCGGATCGGAGGAGATTCTCTGTGGTTTCGGGCCGCTAGTGAAACTGGTAACAATTGTAAGTCCTGCTTGCAAGATTAAGGTGTAACTCACCATCTGTAGCATCGTCGATGGAATCGAACTTTGGTCCTTTGATGCAGAGCCGAGTGGAGGGTCTGAATCAGAGGCTCAGGCAGTTATGTGACCATGTAGGCTGCAGATTCTTTGACCGACGGCATCGGGTGGTGGGTTTCCGTGTTCTGCTTAATAGGTCACGAGTCCATTACTCACAGAAAGCTGCTGCACGGGTAGCAGGGGCTGTGTGGGAGGCACTGGGTGGTTTTTAGGTTACAGGGTTTCAGAAAACAACAGAAATGGCGTCTGTCTATGAAGGGGCAGGTAAAACAAAGTAAAGTAGTTGTAGCAACAATGGGTATTGTAGTTGTAAATTGTCGTAGCTGTGTTGGGAAAGAATCAGATCTCGAAGCCCTAATAGAAAGCACTGAAGCTTAAATAGCTGTAGAAATCAGGGCTCCCACAGGAAAATTAAAGTGCCCGTTTTCTCGAGCGCCGTTCAAGAGTGGAACGATAGAGACAGTATGAAGGTGGTTCATTGAAACCTCTGTCAGGCACTTTACTGTAAATAGCAGAGTAATAACGTTGATGTAGATGAAAAGTGACGGAATCCAGCCACAGCCTACAACACAAACTGACTATATAAGTGAACTTCCACATATTGAAGGTAAAAGCAAGTTTTGAATGAAAACACCACGTTCTGTAAAGGCACATTATTTAACGCATTAACGGAACTTTACAGGAAAGGCAACACAAACAGTTAAAGGAGTTTACACACCAACACACCCACCCACCCACACACACACAAACATATACACACACACACACACACACACACACACACACAGAAAGAGAGAGAGAGGGGGGGGGAGAGGAGGGAGGGAGAGAGAAAGAAATAGAAGAAGTAAGCAAGATACAAATTCAGTGCAACACAGTGCCCACCGCATTTTGCGAAGTAGAAATGCGTTTAGAAAAAACGAAATTACACAAAGTAAATTAACATGTGTGTGCAGCGTCCTCAGAACTAAAACGAAGAAGGATCAGCCACAGCAAAATGGGAGTAGTAACAAAAAATGACGCAAAACATTTTGAAACGCCAAAATCACGGTTTCTTTAAAGTGATCGGGTATGTTAATTCACCGATGGAATTCACATTCACGTCGTCTGAATTTCAAAAGGCTAACTATCAGTGCAGGACACCATACAGTTGGTGCTGCAAAACAATTTAATGTAAAATTACGGTAAGTTGCAAAACGTAATAAAAATATTATTTAGACCTCACTTTGTTAGTGAATTACAACTTAAAATATGTCCCCGTTTTACAGTTATCGACAAATTAAAGCCCACTAATGACAGCACAGAGTAGCTGAGACATGTCTGAGTAAAAATGGAAAACACTGTATCCGCAAAAACGTGGAAATTTATATCCTATAATGATGCTTAACACTATCCTTGTTCTTTTTGCTTCTCAGAAACAGTTTGTGTCTTCGTGGTGCATAAGGTGCAATGCATACACGGCAGAATACTCATTATGAATCATGAAGGTGGGTATTACTTCATAGATAATAGTTCTGGAAAAATACAGCTCGGATTATTGACAAGAAGACCACACAACATAAGAAGACTTTAACAATTATAAAATTCTTTCATTACAAAATTTCCAAGCAATTCAACCAATTGCACTATTTTTAACATAATGAAAACAAAGAAATCAAATCTAAACTAAACCTCAAAGTTTTTCGTTATCTAACGAACAAATATTTCCTTCAATTAATAGTTCTGGCAAACAAACATTTCATTCTAATGCTTGCATAGGTTATCTTGAAAACTTCCTCCGAAAATCATCTTCATCAAAAGAAACAATCATGTATGTTTACAAACAAATTTTCATCTCCACAAAAAGTATTACAGATATTTCCTTTCAGATTCATATACGAGTATTTCAAAACTCTTTCTCTAAAATCTTGACCATTCGCTACTATGCCTCACAGGAATGCCCCAGCGCTGCACAACTGACTGCCTAGTACGCCAAACACAGATAA
The DNA here is from genome assembly GCF_021461385.2 of Schistocerca piceifrons. Classification (NCBI taxonomy): domain Eukaryota; kingdom Metazoa; phylum Arthropoda; class Insecta; order Orthoptera; family Acrididae; genus Schistocerca; species Schistocerca piceifrons. Next base: position 245,129,167 of record NC_060144.1, read on the forward strand.
AACTAAACACACAGTCAAGGATATTATTCACTACTGATGCAGTACATTCATCTTTGTTCCTGTACAGGAAAGGTGAACTAATTACAACAGAATACATGTCAAAATCTCACACTATCCCGTGGCCTTCAGAAAAAATTCCACACATATTGTTTTAACTGTTGTAAGGTACAGAGAGTGAATTTGTTTAAAAAATTACAAAGAAATGAGTACAAGAAGTTACAACTGTAAATAATTTTGTGTTAGCAGAAGAGCCAACACCGTGTCAAGAGTGGAGGCCGAAATGCACGCGTTTTAGCTCAAGTAGGCTAGCGTGAGGAGGGAGAACTATACTGACGTGAAGTCTGGTACATGACAAGGAATGAGAATTCAGAAAGCAGACGTAATTTGTTTGATACTTAACTTTCATCCATTAATGATGAACGTCGCTCTTGACGGTACATGATTCACAATATTATCTGTTCAGAAGACATTCTTGAAGATAGTACTAATAGTAACTGAATATGGCGTCTTGCTAGGTCGTAGCAAATGACGTAGCTGAAGGCTATGCTAAACTGTTGTCTCTGCAAATGAGAGCGTATGTAGACAGTGAACCATCGCTAGCAAAGTCGGCTGTACAACTGGGCGAGTGCTAGGGAGTCTCTCTAGACTTGCTAGGGAGTCTGTCTAGACTAGACCTGCCGTGTGGCGGCGCTCGGTCTGCAGTCACTGATAGTGGCGACACGCGGGTCCGACGTATACTAGCTGACCGCTGCCGATTTAAAGGCTACCACCTAGCAAGTGTGGTGTCTGGCGGTGACACCACAAATAACATCAGAAGTGTTGGTATTCAGGTTAACAAATGTTCAAGAGAGTGCTCCGATTTGTGTTTTACACATGAAGACTGTGTTTGCACAGGGAGGAAGCACACACACTATTCGCTGTGTTGTGTAGGTAATAAATAAATATTTTATCACTCATAACCATTGAATATTTGCTTCAGTGTCTCGTATCATTAGTCCTGAGGCTAGTAAGTGAACACAGTTGAAGACAGGATGTTCCATCAAAAATATCACCACCGAAGATACTGTTAGTATCTCTTGTCATCTCTTGTCATTTATCCTGCGGCTAAGAAAAGGAATCCAACTAGCACAATACTTACGTAGTTCTTGAAGTATTAACAAAGTTATATGAAAGGCAGACTAAGTAAGGAAACTGGCCGTTCATCACTAACAACACTCTGAGAATTTGTAGTTAACATAGAATCAAACATGAGCAAAATCTTGGAAGAGATTTCCTACTGACTGCTCATATGCCATTTGAAGTCTTGTATACATCTTTGTTCTCTGCATTACTATTTCCTTTTCAGTGTGTGCAAATCTTAGTTAAATCTCTGGCAACTTCACTGAATTAGTGAGTATACATTATACTACGAATATCTGCACTTCACATGCAGTATTGTGTCTGTACGAAATGAGCTTATTCCTAGCACACCTGTTGAATAGTACAGGAGCATCAGATGAAAATGTAAGATGAACCTTATCTAGAAAACATGTGTATTTGTAGATTGCAATAATAAGTATGATTGGAGAAAGTCTACATACATAAACAATTGTGCGATATTCAGTGCTCAATACAAAACTCAAATTTAACAAAAGGAGGAACTGATTAACCATGAAGAAATTCTAATGCTGACAAACGGTCATTCAAATATACAAGAAAGTGTAGTGTGCCCACAGTAATAGGTCTTATGTTGTAGAAAATGATTAATTACTCAGAACTAACCACTACACGTAAAACGTAGGAACAGTGGCAAAGGAAATACATGCTTGAAAAACATACACAATGTAAGAACTTGATGGTAGTCCGTACCCAAACACTGGGAAGTCCACAAACAAAAAGCAAACAAACAAATGTATGATGGTTGAGGTAAAGGAGAAAGAAAAGATTTCCAGTGTAAAGTGAAAGTCTCAGTCACTTTGTGTGACATTTTATCTTAGTGTCACGTACTAATCTGAGGTACTGAACAGCCTTCTAACGTTTGTACTGTATGCATACCATACATTCACCTAAACCGCACACTTTTCTCATAATATCTTCAACCTCGTTTTACTTGCCAAAAAACATCCTATTCACATAATAGTACCTTACATGTCAAATTCATGCCAAAAGCATTTTGTTAGTTTACGTGTATTTCATTATCACATCATCGCAACCACGTAATATAAGCATCATTCAACTCACCTGTACTTAATTACATTTCTGCATTACAGTCAACATCTTTCTTCATCCACAGTACATATGCAATTTTAATTCACCTGTCCTCTCACACCGTTTACTGTTTCCATTTATTAATACGCATTTGTTTCTCATTTCTACAAGCAGTGCTGATAATGATCAGCTACGAAACACAGTCTTCTAAAATTCCTTCACCACAGAAGCCGAAGTAATATACCAGAATTCGAATGAAGAACAGCTGCCAGTATAAGTAACTTAGAAGTATACTTGGAGTACTCAAACAACTTAAATCACTTAACAGGAACAAGTCTTATGGGCTAGATTGTATAGCAGTTAAGTTCGTTTCTGAGTAAGCTGACTCAATATTCCACACTTAACCATCATATACAACAGCCCACTCTACGGTAGATCCATACCCAAAAACTGAAAAGTTGCACAGGTCATAAAAATATTCAAGAAAGACAATAAGAGTTACCCAATAATTTACAGGTTCGTATCATTAACCCGATAAGCACCAGGTGTCTTGACACGTAGTCAACACGGGTTTAGAAAATATCGTTCTTGTGAAGCACAACTAGCTCTTTACTCATATAAAGTGTTAAGTACTATTGCCAAAGGGATTTCAAATAGATTCCTGATTTCCAGAGATCCACAAGGCTTTTGGCACCGTGCCTCGCAACCGATTTGTAATCAGATTGCGTGCTTATTGAAAATCGTCTCAGTTATGCTCTGGGATTCATGATTTCCTACCAGAGCGGTCACAGTTCGTAGAAACTGGCAAAAAGTCATCGAGTAGATCAGTAGTGATTTCTGGCTTTCCAAAAGGTTGTGTTATAGGCCGTCTGCTGTTCCTTATTTATGGGAACGATTTAGGAAACAAACTGAGCATCCGTTTTAGGTTGTTTTCAGATGATATTGTCGTTCATCGCGTATTAAAGTTATCAGAAGATCAAAACCAATCACAAAACGATTTAGATGAAATATCTGTAATTTGTGATAATTGACAATTGACCTTAAATAACGAAAAGTTTGAAGTCATCCGTATGAGTGCTGAAAGGAGTCCGTTAAATTTGGGTTACGCGATCCATCAATCAAATCTAAAGGCCATAAATTCAACTAAGTACCTAGGAACTACAATTACGAACCATATAAACTGAAAAGAACACATAGAAATTGTTGCGAGGAAGGCGAATCAAAGACTGCCCTTTATTGGCAGAAAGAAGATGCAAGAGATCTACTAAAGAAACTGCCTACGCTATGCTTGTCCATCCTCTTTTTCAGTATGATGCGTGGTGCGAGATTGTTACCAGATAGAACTATGGGATCAACGAAAACGTTCAAAGAAGGGCAGCACGTTTTGTACTATCGAGAAACAGGGGAGAGAGTGTTACAGATATGATACAGGATTTCGAGTCGACATAATTAAAACAAAGGTGTCTCTCTTTGTGGCGGGATCTTCTCACGAAATTTCAATCATAAACTTCCTTCTGCGAATGCGAAAATATTTTGTTGACGCTGTTCTCCATAGGGACAAATGATCATCATAATAAAATAAGGGAAATCAGAGCTCGCACTGAAAGATACACATGTTCGTTTTTACAGTGCGCTGTTGGTTAGTGAAATAATAGAGAATTAATGTGAAGGTGGTTTGATGAACCCTCTGTCAGGCACTTAAGTATTATTTGCAGATTATCCACGTAGACAGAAGCCAAACCAATATGCACGTATATCATCATGTCTATCAAAATCTCATCTGAAGACATAAAGGTGTGGAGTTAGTTATAAAAGAAAAGGTGTATACTTCAACTGCATAATGCTTTCGTCTCGTCCGCCATATGTCTCAGAAAAAAAGTCGCAAAACATCATAAATAACATAATATGCCGGATACCTTCGTAACACCAGTTGTAGCTGATGACCAAAACGTTTCACTTACAAAAATTATTGTGTTGCCTTTTACCATACTGATGTTACCATTTGCAGAGCAACCAATCAAAATGCATACTATCCACCTGTAGACAAAACTGAGTTTGATATAGTTTCTGGTGATATTTTGTTTGCACTACATGGCCCAACAATCAGATTGCGTCTATCTGTACATTGTAGCACCGAACGTATATCTTGAAAATGAGCGATTAAAACAAATAGTATATTCTCCACATGACTGAATGAATCAGAATGCGCAATGACCAATATTTACGTTTCAGTTTGCTTTTGTTTTATCTACTTTGGCAGTACTGTTGAGTTTAACTTTTGTCAATGCTTGCAACTGTTGAAAGCTTTAGTCAGCATTGTTGCTTTTGGTATTGTTTGACACCGTCTTAGCTATATCGTTATTGTTAGTACTTCACAGCAACAGCATCCTGTTGTGTTTTGTATGTACGGTGTCAAATGGCTTTAGAAGAGGAAAGTGTGACTGTAGGTGAGAAGCGTAAAGATAGTGGAACAAGAAAAAGAGTGGAGAAGAAATCAAAAAGAGAAGTGGAAGCAAATCTGGTAAACCTTCTGTTTATACCTTCTGATTAGAAAAACAGAATTTGTTTCCCCAACATTCATCAGTAAATAATGCCACAACAAACATCAATTTCTTATTCCTTTCGTCCTATATATAGTGATAAGGAATCTCATTCAATGAGTTCTGATCCTCCCTGCCAACACAGTGAGGGTCATTTTTCCTACTGCTCTATCCTAGTAATGTTGTATGTATAACCAAAAGAAATGCGTTTTTCTACACCAAATAAACAACATGTAGATCCAAAAATATCGTAGCCTCTGTATGTAAGCAGTCCAAATCGTTGGCGCGTTGAAGGAAAATGTACCAGAGTAAAACAAACAGTGGTCACCATGAAATATCATGTAATCTGGGGATTTATAACAAATTCGCACTATTTTTCTTTTTAATTTTTCTTGTTAATAAATTGTATCTTTGTACGATAGTAAGCAGGAAATGATCCAACAGACTCTGGATCTCTTGCAGTTAATGTTCCATTGTGTTAATCTAAACAAAGAACGTTATTATTTGACAAAGCTGAGTAAGTAACTATCACACGCTAACGTAGGTTTTTGTAAATTTTAGGTGAAATCAGGGTGGTGAGAAAATTCCTGTATGTACTGCAATTTTTTGGGAACTCTTTGGTATTGGACAAACGAGATTAAATACCATAGCAACAGGAATTGCATCTGGGCGAGGACCAACAGATAAAACAGAGGGTAATCATAAGATTGCAAAGTATGAAAGCAAAAGAAAGGATGTAATAGAGTTCTTATCAAACTCGAAATCCACCCAAAGTCATTACAATAGGAACAAAAGCCAAATGTCGTGTGAATTAAATATAAACAATATTTTAAAATTATACAAGTCATCAGCAGCAAATGATCCCCTAGGTAAAAAAATCATTCTTACCGGAACTTTCGACTTCAAATTCAATTTTTGGTTTGGGCTACCCTGGCAGTGATAGATGCTGTTATTGCTGTAGAAAGCGGCATGAAATTCTAAGTGCTGTAGATAAAAATCAAAAGAAGAAGTTAATGATTAAACTTCATGCTCATAGGCTGAAAGCTTGAGCTCCTTATAAATTAATGAAACAGTCGTCACATGGAAGAGAAACCTTTGCATTTGACTTGCAGTAAGTCAATCCTCTGCCAAAACTGAATACTGGAGACGCATATAACGCCTGACAAATTGCATTTATGAAATGAAGCACCAGCTGCAATAGGGCCACAATAAATTACATCAGCCACACAGATTTTCTTTCTAAAACCAGCAGACTACCACATCTCTCTGACTTTTTGCTAATGGTGTGAGAAAAGTACTCCATTACACATAAGGGATTTGTATCTATATTTTCCAGTTCGAGAGCATTCCTTTTTACTTGCAAAGAGACTCTTGGTACTAGTTGAGAGAATACTGCGCCAAATTGCAGAAATTTTGAATCAAGAGAAGTATGTGCAGATCTATAATAAAGTTGGGGAATCGCAGATTACTGGAAAAGAAAGGGAGTTGAGCAAATATAAAGAACTCTCAAATGAATGGAAAATAAGGTACATGGTATCAGTGAAATAAAAATAACAATTTTGAAAAAGTCAAAACTGAAATGTGTCAGAGGTCAGGATACAAAATTTAAGTCAGAACTTCATTATTACTTCGATGACCCTTCTAAATTATTCACAACATTGGCAAAACGTGGACATAAGATGATTTCTGCTACTGAAAGACCTATACAAGCGTTGCCAAATATGAGAAAGGAAGAGAAAAGGGAAGATGTGAAACAACTGCTCACTTTAAGATTCGGCACACAGTGGAACAAAGAAGAATAACTTAATTTTTTGTAAAGTACTATAAATGTTCCATGCAGCAGCTTCGCTCCAGAAGAAATCGAACGTGACTGTTTACAAGAAGAACCCTAAGTGGACAAAATTTAGTTAAGTCTGCATTTAACAATTATTGCGTTGAACAGTTACTTAATGTAATTTAAAGCTTTCCATGATTCCTTCAAGTTAAAATTAGTGACACATCTTTCTAAATTTTATAATTAATGTAAAGCAGTTGAAAATAAATAATTATTTTCAGGTATTGAAGTTCATGTGAATTAATGAAGATTTAATACTGAAAACCCATGAAAATATGTAACGTCCTAAGTGACCGATTTTGATCTGGTTGCAAAGTGGGATCGAAATCAATATCCTAACACAGATTTAATAGTGGAAACAGCATTATGTTCCACTAAATAGTTTATTAGATATTAGTTTTTCGCTTTTCCTGAAAAATTTGAATCAACAGACATTTTATGATTTCATTAGTTGCTCCTCATTTCATGTCTCTGTTGAGCCACTAACCATATATCTGTTCATCACCTTCGTTATAGTACGAGTAAGGTAACGAAATATATTCGAATCCAACAAAAATGGAGTCCCTCACATATGCACTAGCCATCGCCTAGTCATTCCACATAATGCAACATAATTCCTAACCACTGCATCTTCCTGTCATATTATTACCGTCATCATCCTCATAATCATCGTCACGAATAATCACTAATACCTTCAGTATATTTATCTCTTCTGTATCATCATCATAATTGTGACTGGGAGTATCCAGGATCAGGGCAAAGTGATGGAAGGACTAGACCTCTTTAACTAATATCTCTTAGTCTTTTGACAAGAAACATTTATTTTTAAAGGTAACAACAGGTCCCCCTTACGAAAAACATGTAGGAAAATTTCAAGTTAATTTGCTGTGCTACATTTACACAACCGAAAAGCGCTCGAACTAGTAAACACAATTTCCCTTTTAATAGCCTTAAACAATGTGCAAGAGATAAGACATTAGCAACACTGGCTTTAAAAAATTGAATTAAAAAAATCAGCCAGCGAACAATTAAAAATAAGCTCTAGATAAATTTCTGCAAGCTAGCTAAAAAGCAAGGCTTTAAACAGACTCCCCAAAGATAAATATTAGCTAGTTAACAAAACATAACATTTTGCTTACATGACGTACCCAAAAGTTTACAACAAATAATTAAAAATAAAATATAGAACAAGGTTACAATATTATTAAATAGAGCAATAACATTAAAGAGAAAAATCCCTTGTGCAAAGACAATCAATCAGAAAAAGACTTCTTGACTGACAGCAAAATCTGATTGACAGTGCAAGTCATACAACATATGATACTCAACTTTAGCACAAACATTCAGGACACGCGACCGCAAACAAACAGCAACACGTGGTAGAAAATTCTCGAGAGCTGTTCACACGACTGCAAGACAGCCAGACCCAGTGCGTTAAGAAGGCGCTCACATGAAATACTCCCCGGTAACTCAGTTCGTGCTGTCAACAAACAACGAACATATATCTCTCGCTGAATTACGCTACAACTGAAAGTTAGCGTTTAACCATGATTGCATTTATACAACCTTTCCGATGAGGTCACACATCCTAGGAAATCAGCCTTGTTAAAAATGTAAGGAGTAAAAGAGAACAGTGAAAGGAAGCTGTAAGCTTTTCCGGGAAGGAATATACTGGATGTTACAGAAAGGTACAGCCAAACTTTCAGGAAACATTCCTCACACACAAAGAAAGAAAATATGTTATGTGGACATGTGTCCGGAAACGCTTACTTTCCGTGTTAGAGCTTATTTTATTACTTCTCTTCAAACCACATTAATCATGGAACGGTAACACACAGCAACAGAACGTACCAGCGTGACTTCAAACACTTTGTTACAGGAAATGTTCAAAATGTCCTCCGTTAGCGAGGATACATGCATCCACCCTCCGTCGCATGGAATCCCTTATGCGCTGATGCAGCCCTGGACAATGGCGTATTGTATCACAGCCGTCCACAATACGAGCACGAGGAGTCTCTACATTTGGTACCGAGGTTTCGTAGACAAGAGCTTTCAAATGCCCCCATAAATGAAAGTCAAGACGGTTGAGGTCAGGAGAGCGCCGAGGCCATGGAAATGGTCCGCCTCTTCCAATCCATCGGTCACCGAATCTTTTGTTGAGAAGCGTACGAACACTTCGACTGAAATGTGCAGGAGCTCCATCGTGCATGAACCACATGTTGTGTCGTACTTGTAAAGGCACATGTTCTAGCAGTACAGGTAGAGTGTCCCGCATGAAGTCATGATAACGTGCTCCATTGAGCGTAGGTGGACGAACATGCGGCCCAATCAAGACATCACCAACAGTGACTGCCCAAACGTTCGCAGAAAATCTGTGTTGATGACGTGATTGCACAATTGCGTGCGGATTCTCGTCAGCCCACACATGTTGATTGTGAAAATTTACAATTTGATCACGTTGGAATGAAGCCTCATCCGTAAAGAGAACATTTCCACTGAAATGAGGATTGACACATTGTTGGATGAACCATTCGCAGAAGTGTAGGCGTGGAGGCCAATCAGCTGCTGATACTGCCTGCACACGCTGTACATGGTACGGAAACAACTGTTTCTCCCGTAGCACTCTCCATACAGTGACGTGGTCAACGTTACCTTGTACAGCAGCAACTTCTCTGACGCTGATATTAGGGTTATCGTCAACTGTACGAAGAATTGTCTCGTCCATTGGTGGTGTCTTCGTCGTTCTAGGTCTTCCCCAGTCGCGAGTCATAGGCTGCAATGTTCCGTGCTCCCTAAGATGCCGATCAATTGCTCCGAACGTCTTCCTGTCGCGACACCTTCGTTCTAGAAATCTGTCTCGATACAAACGTACCGCGCGACGGCTATGCCCCGTGCTAATCCATACATCAAATGCGCATATACCAACTCCGCATTTGTAAACATTGCACTGACTACAAAACCACGTTCGTGATGAACACTAACTTGTTGATGCTACGTACTGATGTGCTTGATGCTAGTACTGCAGAGCAATGAGTCGCATGTCAACACAAGCACCGAAGTCAACATTACCTTCCTTCAATTGGGCCAACTGGCGGTGAATCGAGAAAGTACAGTCCATACTGACGAAACTAAAATGAGCTCTAACATGGAAATTAAGCGTTTCCAGACACTTGTCCACATAACGTCTTTTCTTTATTTGTGTGTGAGGAATGTTTCCTGAAAGTTTGGTCATACCTTTTTGTAACACCCTGTAAATAACAATTAGCTAAGGTCAAATTGTTAGCGGGAGGTCATAGCTCTCAATACTTAAAGGGGTGGATAATAATAATAATAATAATAATTAACCCCGTGGAGGCCCAGGGAAAGAATAGGTCTCCGGAACGTTCTGCCAGTCGTAAAAGGCGATGAAAGAACAAACCACTAATAGGGCTATCACCCCTTTTAGTGTGATTAGTTGGTTCAGAACAGAACTAATGAAGCCTCGGAGAAACGCTGTCATGGTCGGGGACGACGCTTGAACCCTATGCCTGTCCACAATGGTAACGACACTGCTAGCCACATGGAAAATAATTTATATCCAAATAGAGGTGTTTTGCAGGATATGCTTCCTGCAACCACTCTAGAAGGAAAACAAGGACAGAGGATGAGATGGTCAGATGAAGTTAACCGACACCTCATGTTCTGTTATTACCAAGCAACATACTTAGAAACCAACACAAATGGATGCAGATCACAAGTATACACAACATTTATTACCAGATACCCAGAATTAAAATTTTTAACAGAACAACGACTAGCTGACCAGAACCGTGTAATTATCAAAAATAACAGGATACCCCAGTCAGAACCAGAAAACATCAAACAACAAGTACAACAAATACTGGAACAAAATAACGTGCAGTAGGAAGAAGAAGAAAATACAGTAATGGACTCGAATATCCCAGGGAAAACAAAGAATAACATGCATCAATTAAACAAGCAGAGGAAAACGAAATCTTAAGACAGCTACCAGAACAAGCACAAATAGAACACGAAGTGACACACCTGTTAGATATAGAAAAAAATTTCAGCTGACATATATAGAATACAAAGACACAAATACAGACATTAGACCATTCCTGCATAGACCCTCAAATAACTCACAAGTCGGAACAACAATAACAACTATCAACACAATCATACACAACAAAATAAATGAAAATACAGCCTTGGAAGAGTTACAACTACTTGTTAATATAGAAGCACTCACACTAGGCAGAGATCAGAACCAACCAACACACAGAAGAAACCCACAAAACCAGCATGGCAACACAGGCTACAGATCAGAACAGAAAAACTGAGAAAAAAGATGGGACAGATAACACAATTTATAAGAAATGAAATAGCAGACAAAAAACGAAAAAGGTCTGGTAAAATCTCACAACAAGAAGCGATAGAGCAATTAGATGAAAAGAAGCAGACATTACAAGCATTGGCCAAACAACTTAGAAGATACAAAAAACGTGAAAATAGAAGGAAACAAAACCAAACATTCAATACAAACTAAAAGAAATTTTATCAGACAACAGATAACACACACATTAAAATAGACAATCCTCCAAGCATAACAGACATGGAACACATCTGGAGCAACATGTGGTCAAACACAGTACAACATAATAGACATGCACGGTGGCTACAAGCAGCAACAGACACATGCGAGATGATACCACAAATGCCTGAACTGATAATTTTGCAACATGAAGTCAGCAAAGCAATCAATTCTACGCACAATTTGAAAGCCCCTGGAAAAGATAAAATAGCAAATTTCTGGCTAAAGAAGTTCACCTCAACACATTCACATCCAACTAAATTATTTAACAGGTACATTTCAGACCCATACACAGCCCCTGATACACTTACACAAGGAATAACTTATCTGAAACCTAAAGATCAAGCAGACACAGCAAACCCAGAAAAATATCGCCCCATAACATGCCTACCAGCTATATAAAAAATATTAACTTCAGTCATTACATAGAAATTAATGACACATACAATGCAGTACAAAATTATAAATGAAGAACAAAAAGGATGCTGCAAAGGAGCACGAGGATGTAAAGAGCAACTGATAATAGATGCAGAGGTGACATATCAAGCTAAAACTAAACAAAGGTCGCTACACTATGCATACATTGATTACCAAAAAGCTTTTGATAGTGTACCCAACTCATGGTTACTACAGATATTGGAAACATGCAAAGTAGATCCTAAATTGGTACAGTTCCTATACATAGTAATGAAAAATTAGAAAACTATACTTAATATCCAAACAAATTCAAATAATATCACATGACAGTCAATACAGATTAAATGTGCAATATACCAAGGAAACTCATTAAGTCCTTTCTGGTTCTGCCTTTCTCTGAACCCACTATCCAACATGCTAAATAATACAAATTATGGATATAATATTACTGGAACATACTAACACAAAATCACACATTTGCTATACATGGATGATCTAAAACTACTGGTAGCAACAAATCAACAACTCAACCAATTACTAAAGATAACGGAAGTATTCAGCAACGATATAAATATGGCTTTTGGAACAGACAAATGTAAGAAAAATAGCAAATTCAAGGGAAAACACACTAAACAAGAAGATCATTTATTGGAAAACCATAGCGACTATATAGAAGCGATGGAAAAAACAGATGCCTATAAAAATCTAGGATACTGGCAAAAAATAGGAATAGATAATACAAATATTAAAGAAGAACTAAAGGAAAAATATAGACAAAGACTAACAAAAATACTGAAAACATAATTGACAGCAAGAAATAAGACAAAAGCTCTAAATACTTATGCTACACCAATATTGACCTATTCATTTCGAGTAGTGAAATGGAGTAACACAGGACTAGAAGCACTCAATACACTCCCACAATCACAATGCCACAAATATAGAATACATCACATACATTCAGCAACAGAAAGATTCACACTAAGCAGAAAGGAAAGAGGAAGGGGGTTTATCGACATAAAAAACCTACATTATGGACAGGTAGACAAGTTAAGAAAATTCTATGTAGATCGAGCAGAAACTAGCAAAATACACCAAGCAATCACTCATATAAATACATCAGCTACACTATTGCAATTTCATAACCACTTCTACAACCCTTTAGATCACATAACATTAACAGATACAAAGAAAGTAAAATGGAAAAAGGAAACACTACATGGCAAGCAGCCGTATCATCTAACACAGCCACACATCGATCAAGACACATCCAATACATGGCTAAGAAAAGGCAATATATACAGTGAGACGGAAGGATTCATGATTGCAATACAGGATCAAACAATAAACACCAGATATTACAGCAAGCATATTATTAAAGATCCCAATAACACAACAGATTAATGAAGACTTTGAAAACAACAAATACAAACAGTAGATCACATCACAAGCGGATGTACAATACTAGCAAATACAGAATACCCCAGAAGACATGACAACTTGCCATACAACATAAACTAATAAAACAACACGTTCCCACATACAAGTATGCACCACAAAATGTACTGGAGAATGATGAATACAAATAATACTGGAACAGAACCATTATAACAGATAAAACAACACAACATAACAAATCTGACATCATACTCACCAATAAAAAGAAGAAATTAACACGACTAATCGAAATATCCATACCCAATACAACAAATATACTGAAGAAAACAGGAGAAAAGATTGAAAAATACGTCCAACTGGCTGAGGAAGTCAAGGACATGTGTCATCAGGATATAGTTGGCATTATACCAATTATACTATCAATTACAGGAGTCATACCACACAATATCCACCAGTACATCAACGCAATACAGCTACATCCAAACGTATACATACAACTACAGAAATTTGTAATTATTGACACATGCTCAGTTACCCGAAAGTTCCTAAATGCAATGTAACATATACTGCACAGTCAAAAGGAAGTCACGCTGGATCTAGGTCCGCGTCACTTTCCATTTTTAACCAGACATAACGTCTGAGAAAGGAAAGAAATAATAATAATATTAATAATAATGAAAACGAATGTTAAAATGCAGTAACAGTTTGTTCTCTCACCTAAAACAATTTTAAAACAAAAAATTTACAGAACTAGGTAACTCACAGGCGCCTGACATGATTATGCGTGAAAGCTTCTCATTTTATATAGTAATACAAATGTCCATAATACCATGGCAAATTTTTACAGAAAACCCTGGCTAACAGACGAACACAAGCTACGTCAAAAACACACAGAGCAGTCAGTACAATAAATTTGTCCTGTAATCACATACAGCCAAGTAACAAAGGAATGCATGACGATTCAATGAACTGAATATAATCACGGACATCTGCTCGAACAGTTTGCGGAGCGGGAACTGCGTGTGCAGAGCTAAACAACCAGATATGCACGGGATAGATGACCAAACCATTTGCCTTCTACCCAGTCCTTGCGACGAAGAGGAAACAACGACCTGGGAAAGGCGTCGTGCCAATCCTCATCTCGCGACTTATGCTCCAAGCTCTGCCGATAGCCTCAACACCAGACTGCGTGAAGACAGCACGTGAAAATCCTGCACTGCGTTGTTCGAGGGCCTCTCTCGACGCCACTGAAGCGCCCGCTTTTGAAGCGGAACCGGGGCTGCAACAAGCGCACAGGGGAGTAATACACCCCATATGGTGATAACGCCACGTGCAAGCTATCGATAGTTGGAAGGTGAAATAATAAACCCATATGTTATAAAATCTTAAGATCTCGTAATATGGTACCAATAGTAAATACTTCCTGCTCTGTTTCATTAATCAGTCCTTTCACGAGAAACACTTCGCAGTCACAGTTAATAAATAACACTACTGAGTAAACAAACCTTCATTATTGAACAACTGATCATGAAAAGAAAATCTGCACGAAAATGCATATTACATTCCATTCTGATAACTTCGTTCAGACAACACGAGCATACGTTTAAAAACCTGTAACTGTTCCTTTAAACTGGTAGAAAATCCTACATATACTTGTAATTTATCAATACCATACTATTTGCAAAACTGAATTTCCATTTGACATCACAGCTATATTCTCAACAATCTGTATATCTCATCAAAACTGGTACTAAATCTTTCATTTCTTGACTCATGGCGGCTACTGCTGATGTTGTTCAAAACTGTATACTAGTTTCCCTAATCTGTATTTCACTTCGAAAAATTCGTGTTAGAAAACGTTTACTGACAGCAGATTCCTATTTCAATTTATTTATGATGGGCAATTTAACGTGTTGCCTGGGACGATCAGGAAGAAGTCCCAAGTATTTCTGTAAGTGAACGAAGTTTACTGTTGTGGTAGCGCCATAGTCCGTAAGGTGCGACTCATCACTGCCGGAACTGAAAACACTATTCTGTATTGTATTTCTGTCACGTGTTACGTATGTGGCGCGGTAGAACTTCATTGAAATGCCGTTTGGTTTTCATTACATCTTTTCCTAGCGGGATCAAATATTCATAATATACGAGTATTTGTTCATTTTAACTTTTTTTGACCGGTTCAAATTTTATTACTCTTACGTAACGCTTGTAATCAAAGTTTTCAGTTTGTTAGTATCTGAATGTGCCTCGTAGCACACTATGACCCATTCTTAATAGTAGCTCCCAAGTCAATAAAATTATTTTCAACATACATTAGGATAATAGAAGAAAATTCCTTGTACTTATCGACTAAAAAGGGTAATAGGAGAAGACATGTACGTGAGACGAGTATACCAAGAAACTGAAAATTAGTTAACACTCAGCTCTGAGAGGCTCGTTCGCCATTCGATGCATCCAAACAATTGTAATGGATCCTCAGCCTACTTTTGAACGTAGGAAAATAAATTGAATTTAGACTGTCGCTTCTTTTCTTAATGCTTTAGCTCATATCCTCAGTACCATAAGGCGCGGCCTGTTCCCTGTATTCTGCGTAAGTGCATTTCTGTACAAGAAAATACTCGGCAGGTTGATTGTATGACAATGTCTGTAATTGTAACTGTAACCATTCTGTATCTACAATAGGGCTCTAGTACGCCGCCAAGGCAGTTCACTATTTCGACTACATCTACATCGATACTTTGCAAATCACGTTTAAGTGCCTGGCAGAGGGTTCATAGAACCACCTTCACAGTTCTCTATTATTCCTATCTTGTACAGCGCGCGGAAGGAACGAACACCCATATCTTTCCTTACGATTTCTGATTACCCTTGTTTTATCACTGTGATCGTTTCTTCCTACGTAGGTCGGTGTCAACAAAATATTTTCGCTTTCGGAGGAGAAAATTGGTGACTGGAACTTGGTGGGAAGATTCCGACGCAACGAAAAACGCCTTTGTTTTAATGATGCCCACCCAATACCCTGTATCATTTCAGTGGCACTCTCGCTCCTATTTTGCGATAATACAAAACGTGCTGCCCTTCTTTGAACTTTCTCGATGTACTCCGTCAATTCTATCTGGTAAGGATCCCTCACCACGCAGCAGTATTCTAAAAGAGGAGCGTATTCTAAAAGAAAAGCGTAGTTTAGGCAGTCTCCTTAAAAGGTCTGTTGCAGTTTCTAAGTGTCCTGCCAAAAGAAAGCAGTCTTTGGATAGCCGTAGCCACTGCGAGTGAAATTCTGTTCTCACGAAATGTCAAATAAATACCGTGAATACATACAAATACCAGAAGTGCCAACATGTAAATAAGAATAACTAAAATTGCATTTTCTTTCACTACGTGTCAAGTGCTGTTCCATTATTGTTACGCGATCGTCTGTTTGTTGTTTCAAAGGTTCCGCTTATGTTACTCGAAATGATAGCTGATTCTTCTTGTTGTTCACAGGTTTTATTCTTCTTCATGTGATGTAAGGGTACACGCAATTTCGTTGTTTTCTTTAGGCAGCTGTTCTGCTTTGTTTCACTATTTACTCTCGTGCCAACTAGTTTTATGCTAGTATTTACTTTGCGTTCCTGTTGTCGGATGATTCGCTGTGATCAACATTACTTTGTTTCGAAATCTCGCATTCTACTGTTTTCGGAAAGCGAAACAATAAAATGTCTCCAGATTTTCTGTCCCTATTCTATGACAAATTTGTCGCTTTTTCAATATAAACGCCGGCGGAAGGCAAAAGCTACAGTTTCTGAATAAGAAATTAGAGTAAACAGTTGTAACAAATAGTCGCAAAAATCAACGTTTGCCAAATTCATATCGGTCACATAGTAAATTCTTTTCATCCATCAGTGACAAGAAAGATAAGATGGAGTGTTCCTGTAAATGTAAGAGAAATGAATTCTAAACCTGTCTACCAAATAAACTACAAGCAAATTCTGTACTGCAATGTTGTCATTGCAAACAATGCGTTTTCGGGAATCACAAGTATGCCGCATGAGAAAGCACATACAATAATGACAATGAAAATAACAATAGCTGAAAGAGGAAATACGAATGTTAGTAGATGCACAAGAAGCGCTGATTTGCTTTTAGAACCTGTGTTGTAATCTAACTACGTAATTACAGAAAAACTAGAGGAAAATTCCAGCGAGCTTGGTCGATATGTGTAAGCTTTCTGTATAAAATATCTGTATGTGAGAATACTAATTGTATTGTTTCCAAATTTTCCTCCTCATGTAACGTGTATTTTACATACCATATTAAACTGGTGAGCAAAACGGACTGTTGTTTGGCCCTAAGTTGCGCACGTGAACAGTATCGTTAAATAAAGCTTAAAATTTCGTGAAATGTAAAAATTGTACTAAAGAAAATGAATGTAATTAAATGCCAAAAGGAACTTACTGTGTGCTCAATGAAAACTTCACAACTAAAACATAGTACCGAAGTAATTTATGAACGTTGCATGATATGAAGTGCAATGTCTGACTTGGAAAATCCACAAAAATAAATTACTGTAAAGTACTGCTCTACGCGGAACATAATAATTGTATGATATTACCAACACTGTTCACTGCAAATTGATCTGCTTTCTAGCACGATACCTGACAAATCCGACAAAGACTGTTTGCTCAAGAATGAAAGTTGAGATCAGCATTCAAATAAAAGTGACTTACTTCTTGCACGGCTTTTTTTCAATTTTCGTCCTGAGTATTGACGTTCTCGACAGACAATACCTACCAGCAAATGCAATAGCTAAAGGGAAATAAACTGCTCACTCCTAACTTATTTATTTTTCTTGTGTTAAGCAATCTGTGAGTTCGTGTGGCGTATGTTGCAACGCACCAGGACAATATATTTTGAACAGAATTATGAATGACGGAGGTGGGTTTTACTTAAAGAAAATCGTTCTTGAGAAGTGAGACTCTGGTTATCGAAATACCGACTGCGCATTATAATATTTAGAAACATTTCAGCCTATTGTATTATTCGTGACATAATGAAACCAAAGAGATCAAATTAGTACTAAACCTGAATTTTGTTAGTTATCTAAGGGACAAATATTTCCTTCAGTTAGTAGTTCTTACAAACAAACATTTCATTCTTGTGCATGCACTGATGTCACCAAAAAAAATTCCGCCAAAAATCTTCTCCGCCGAGAGAAACAATCATATATGTTTGCAAACAGGTATTCCATTAATATCTTTCATACTCACATATATCAAATCTCCTTCTCTAAAAATTCGACTGCTTGCTACGATACCTCAAATAAGAATGCTGCAGCGCTGCACAACTGACTGACCACCAAGTCGACTGCAGATTAAACTAAACACAAAGTGAAGGATTTTATTCGTTGCTCATGCAGTGCGCTCATTCATCTTCGTACCAGTAGAGTAAAGGTGAATTATTAACAACGACCGAAACATATGAGAACCTTGAGACGACTCTACGCAAATGCAGCTGCCGTCGTGTAGTTGTGTATGTCGTTCATTCATCCTTGGAAGAGAGATGTGATTCCACACCATCGCCAGCCCTACCCCGCAGTCGCCTCGGGACCTGCTTGCGTATATTCAAGGCTTCTTATCGAACACCACCACGTCCTGCAGTGATAGCACGACTTGGGGCAAAAAAGAGTGTAGAGTGCAGAGCATCACGCAGCTGGCGTGTCGCGCGGAACCGCAGCGCGCAGCACGCACGTGGTGTGTTATCTGGCCGTTAGGGGCCTCTGGCCTCTGCGACGTGCGCTTCATAACTGATAGCGGCTCACACGCACGCACACGCACACACACGTTCCTTGCGTATCCTAAAAATCTCGCGCAGCGCCCGCCAGCCAGCCGGACGCCGCAAATCCTCGTTCGTCCGGCGCTATACAGCGTGAGTGTGGTTAACGCGCTCCCAATAAGCTACGGGCTGCACAACGCACCGCGATCCAAAGGGGTCTCACCGGAGGGCGAATGTTTAGAATTTCGATCAGCTGCTTTTCTGGTGGCAGATGTTATCCGTGTAACAGAAATGTGCTCTGACTGTACAGTACAGGCGAGAAATACCAGCAGTGGTAGTAAAATAAAAGAGTCTAGCGAGATGTACGTGTCATATTATAAAGTTTTTACCATTAAATTTTGATTTCTTTAAACCGTTCCCCTTTTCCGCCTACCGTCAGTTGCACAAAAGCAGCGCACTGCTTAATATAATGCTGTTAATCATTGGTGCGTGGTTCTGACTTTCAGTTATTCCACAGAATGGAAAAGTGCCGTATACAGTCAGTTCCTGCTATGATGGAGAATTCATGGGACAGGATCAATTTTTTTTCGCTACAGAATTCGTCACGGAGACGGTGTAGTGGATTTATTTTTTGTTCTAATTCCGTTTCAGTTAACTTATCATTCACCCTGCAATGCTTAATCAAATGCTCCCATAATCCTCAAATAAAGAAAACTCTGTTTCGTCTAACTCACTTATGTTCCTCTACTGTTTCTTCTTTGTGTGTGTGTGTGTGTGTGTGTGTGTGTGAAAGAGGGGGGGGGGGGAGAGTCTTCTGTTGCATCTACTGGTACAAGCGCTTCTCATCTTTGTTTTCTTCTGTTCCCTTCATATTTAGTGACAATTCCTCTCCCAGTTTACGGTATTTAAAACGCTTCTTCCACATTTCTTTTGGTCTTGACAACATTTTTATGAGTTTTGTACCCGGTAATGTACCGTTCTATTCAAGTACCATAAATGATTTCTCGTTGTTAACTTTCAGAGTGTTGATAATCAAGTGAACCGTGAAACAAGGATCTTGGAGAGATATTATGACCAACATATTCGTAATTTGCTGTTGTTAGAAGAACTGCAGCAAATCTAGAGCTGAAAATGTAGAGTGACAGTTGGACACTCGTTTACATGGTGTTCATCACTGAACACCTCCATTGTTTATATTTTACAAGCAAGTTTAGGATTTTAATTATTTAAAGAGAAGTGTGCTGTCTACTCGTACCACTGTTCCATGGCGAATGATACATAGTTCAAATGGTTCTGAGACTATGGGACTTAACATCTGAAGTCATCAGTCCCCTATAACTTAGAACTACTTAAACCTAACCCAACCTAAGGACATCACACACATCCATGCCCGAGGCAGGATTTGATCCTGCGACTGTAGCAGTCGCGCGGTTCCAGACTGAAGCGCCTAGAACCGCTCGGCCACGCCGTCCGGCTGTGATACACTGCTTCAGTTCAAATTTACCAATGTGATTAGCGAGCTAGTACTGAAAAGATTTTATGAAAGTCAATAATATAAACATAGATGAAACTTATCATATTTACCTGCCGAGCCGGGGTTGTGGGTGGGAGGGGCTGTGGGGAGTGTGAAAAGGGTGAAAAGGGACCCCCACCTCCCACCTCCATGACCCTGGGACGTGGCCAGATGTGATGATGCTGATGTCTTAATTCCTGGAATGACCTTGGAGTTAAGTAGGACTGATGCTAATATGACATGACCCCCAATCTCCTCCCCTTCCTCCTCCAGTTCTTCTCTTGTAGACAAGGATGTGCTGATGCTGCTGTCGGTGTAATATGACGTGTGCAGTTGTCTCGGCTGTAATATGGCACTGTCGATAAGAAAGCGCCGATGCTGGTGTCAAGACTTTTCCACACTAAATGCCCAGTGTCACATTACCGCAGTGGTGGCATAAATTACGCTGAAAGCAACAGAGGATTGGGTAAACTCAAACCCCTTTGGGAAGTATGTCTTTCGTTAGATTGTGTAGCTTGAATATGACAGACGACCAGATTGTCGAAGCAGCGGGTGCCATTATTTATTTCGCAATGTTAACTGTCGCAGTGGGGCGCAAGAGCCTCTCCCAAGGATCGACTAGGCATCGTACTGGATGGATACTCTCGCAGGATCAGAAGAGTAACTGTCCACATTCGTGGAAATAGCGATAAGGCACGTGATGGAACGATAAAGCTGTAACATTCTCGGTTTGGTTTGCTTCCCTGTAAAGATGATGATTCCCTCAGCGAAAGTCTCCGCTAATGATATACCACTAAAACTTTCGTTATCTGCAGGAGCTGTGATCGCATTAAATGCCAAAACCGCCTATAAAATCTCGTGTGGATACTCTCTGTTTCAGGCGACTTATAAGTTTGAGCCTATACTAAGAATTGCGTTAGCTCTTTTGGATCTAAGCATTGAGAAGATATGGGGTTTCTGACCTTTATCTCCTGTGTATGATCAACGGTTCAATGAAAGTATGTCAGAACACGTATAGCAAGGGCACCTGAAGTGCTGTACTGTTCTCAGTTTTGTTGGGTAAGTAGCCTTTACTTACATTTTACGTATTGCGAAGTTCTCTATGTGTTGATGAGCTGTTGTTTGGTTCGACTGTATTCTTCAATTGCATGGTATATGTTTGTGGTATGATTACACTCTAACGCTTTACGTCTCGGACTAATTAAATAATTTTTGTGGCGATAACGGTAAGGCGGCGGCAATTACCATTTTCTTGCCTGATAAGTGAAGTTGTAGGTGGTCAGAGTCTTGATATAATTCTCTGGGCGCTGTTAAGTCTCCTAAGTGGATCGTTTCCATTGAGCCTTCGACCAACTTTACAAACTAAGTGATTCTCGGACTCATACAACTGAGCGACCATTCATTTCCACTTTAGTATCTTGGGCGGGAAGAAGCACTTTTCAATAAGGGTCTGTCAAATTTGCGTTTTAGGACGTTGCTGCATCGTATATGCATACATAGCGCGAGTCTATTGCGAATATATAAGTACCGATATGTAGGCGAAGGACTAATGTGGATTTCGAGCCTAAATGCCGGAACGTCAGCTGTGGGGAAATTGTTATCAAACTCGTGCAAACAGGACCAAATGGCTGTTATTCTTTTCTTTGCTTCAGAGGGAAAATACCGGTGCACATTCGCCGGAGAGTGAGGAATATGTACGGGGCAGTATGTCTGTCAAAAAGAACCTTTTATGAATGGTGTGCCAGTTTCTGTGCTGGTCGTGATTCATACAAGACGCCGGTCGATAAGGTAGGTCAACCTTATCCAATGTTTATTTCAAGTAACCTGGTGTCTCCATCACTGGTGGACGTTGCTGCTCAACGCTGGAGAAATTATGGCGTACGATTCAGGCGTAACGACGAGGAAAACTGCGACACTGGGTGCTGCTGCTTCATGATAACGCATGTCTCCATATCGCAAACGTGGTAAAGTGGAAGTTAGGCACATTCGAGTGGAAGACACTTGAGTATCCGCCCTTTAGTCCCTATCTCGGCCCATAGGATTACCACGCCATCGGTCCTCCAAAAGAGGCCTTCGAGGGTCGACAATTCCGGATATAAGAGAATATGCAGAGGAACAAGGTGTTTCACCAAGCGGTTATCTTCGACCTGGTGCGATGCGGGATGACTGCACCAATGCTCACAGCAATTTTGCTTGAATGACATACCGAGTCTGGTCGTTACGGACTTCGAACTGGATCTTTTTGATCGCCCGTTATATTTTGTGATAGCAGCCATTTTATACTTCCCCATCTGTTAGGCAGTGTGTGTTTAGCCACCAAAAGTTTCTGGCTCCGTAAATACACTAGGTGATGAAAAGTATCCGGATAAATGTCTGAAAACGTGTTACAAGTTCGTGGCGCACACCATCGATGATGCTGGAATTCAATATGGTGTTCGCCCACACTTGGCCTTGATGACAGCATCCTCTCGCAGGCATACGTCCAATCAGGTGCTGGAAGGTTTCTTGGGGAACGGCGGCCCATTGTTCACGGAGTACTGCACTGAGGAGAGGTTTCGATGTCGGTCGGTGGGGCCTGGCACGTAGTCGAAAAAATGGTTCAAATGGCTCTGAGCACTATGGGACTTTACATCTTAGGTCATCAGTCCCCTAGAACTTAGAACTACTTAAACCTAACTAACCTAAGGACATCACACACATCCATGCCCGAGGCAGGATTCGAACCTGGGACCGTAGCGGTCCCACGGTTCCGGACTGCAGAGCCCAGAATCTCACGGTCACCGCGGCCGGCAAGACGCGTAGTCGGCGTTCCAAAACATCCAACAGGTGTTTTATAGGATTCAAGTCAGGACTCTGTGAAGGCCAGTCTATTACAGGGATGTTATTGCCGTGTAACCATTCCGCCACAGGCCATGCATTACGAACAGGTGCTCGATCGAGCTGGAAGATGCAGTCGGCAACCCCGAATCTCTCTTCAACAGTGGGAAACAAGAAGGTGTTTAAAACATCAACGTAGGCCTGTGCTGTGATAGTGCCACGCAAAAGAACAAGTGGTGCAAGCCCCTCCATGAAAAACTCGACCACACCATAACACCACAGCCTCCAAATTTTACTGTTAGCACTACACACGCTGGCAGATGACGTTCACCGGGCATTCGCCACATCCACGCCCTGCCATCGGATCGCCACATTGTGTACCGTGAATTGTCACTCCACACAACGTTTTTCCACTGTTCAGTCGTCCAGTGTTTACGCTCCTTACATCAAGCGAGGCGTAGTTCAGCATTTATTGGCGTGTTGTGTGGCTTATGAGCCGCCGCTCGGCCATGAAATCCCAGTTTTCTCACCCCCCCCCCCCCCCCGCGCCCACCAAACTGTCATAGTACTTGCGGTGGAACCTGATGCAGTTTGGAATTTCTTTGTGATGGTCGTCTGCCTATTACACATTACGATCCTCTTCAACTGTTCAACTGTCGGAGGTCTCTGTAAGTCAACAGACAAGGTCTGCCAGTATGCTTTTTTGCTGTACGTGTCCCTTCACGTTTCCAGTTCACTATCACATCGGAAACAGTGGACCTAGGATGTTTAGGCGTGTGGAAATCTCGCGTACAGACGCATGACACAAGTGACAGCCAATCAGCTGACCACGTTCGAAGTCTGTGAGTTTGGCGGAGCGCCCTATTCTACTCTCTCACGATGTCTAATGAGTACTGAGGTCGCAGATATAGATTACCTGGCAGTAGGTGGCAGCACAATGCACCTATAATGAAAAACGTATGTTTTTGGGGGTGTCCGGATACTATTGATCACACAGTGTATATGTCTCGTCCGACTGCCGCTTTGTCACTAGGTCGTTAAAAAAATATGAACTTGCACGACGACCTTCACAAGCAAATGTGACAGAACGGTTCCAGGGACATACGACGTTTTGATTATTAGTAAAAAATGGTAGCCAGTAACGGGCTTTGGCGTTTTGGCGCTTCCATCTGAGGCGTTCAGCTGTGTGTGTTCCTCAAAATGGCCAATATTTTATATAATGCACTGCACCAGATTGTAGAAATGGAGGCGAGAACGACCGTAGCATTTGTGAGTTATATGCACAGTTTATGTCAATCTATAACTAGAGAAACTCATTTTCAGATAATTACATTTAACAAATTAATTCTAAGAAATCAGTTACAGATGCTCTTGGTTTCCCACTAGAAAACTATAAACATTTGTAGTTGTGTCAGAGGGCACCGTATTTCTAAAAGCAGGCCGCTGACCACAATTTAAACGTTGGTAAGTGCATGTAAACAGAATCAATGAGTGCTGACATACCTGTATATGCGAGAATACTGTCGCCCACTAACCCAGAAGCTATCATCTGGGCCGCGGTCGCACAAGTATTATTCGTAAATATCTAGGAGACTGCCATGGTACCGATAGTTAAGTGGTATAAATTGCTTTATAATATAGAGAATTTAGGCGCAAACCAACCAACCTCGGTCGATTAGCTAGTCAAGCCGATACCGCTTATGGAGAATGAATGTTGCTGGAGTGCGATAGTGAAAATGCAATACCGACCCTATAAGAACCAGTGCGCAGGGCCGTTAATTTGGGGCAAATCATTGTATCCAGGAAGCCATTTTGTAGGCAACAGTTGAGAATATTCGACAAACGAAGTCATGGCACCACAGTGATGGAGATGACCAGAGAGGCTAGACCATTGAGCTAAGATATCGACAAGACGTCATTAAGATTCACACAGAAGAATTAGTGACTTACCCTATTTAATTTGCATTTATTCGTGTGTTTATTTACTTAGTGCTGATATATACTCTGTTATACAGGATGATTTAGCTGCTCCTACCTGTGTTTTCTGCATTCAATAATTTTATGTCTGATCATCACAAACCACGCAAGAGACTTTGACATTCTCTTTCTCGATGAATTCATTCTACAAAAAATGAACTTGACTTGTTGGTAAGAGAGGTAATTTAGCCAAATTTTGTACTGGTCTACGCTCTTGTTTGAGGCCACAGCTTTCGAGTTATTCGAGAAAAACGCACAAAAGTGACCTTCAAATGCGTGTCCACCCCCATACTCATCCTGCACCAGTCATGACTCCTGGTATGCTGTTCGTGGCGCTCCCTCTCATCACAGTACGAAAATTTCAGACTACGCGAACGGTTTCCGATATTCGATCTTTTTTAGCTCGTATTAATTGGGCTATTACGGCACCAGCATAGTTGGCTGCTTCGTTACAATTATTAATTTAAATGTGCCAGAGACGATAATAAAAGGAAAACGACTTTTGTAAACGTTGCGCTAAAACTAATTACTTTTGCATTTCGATACAAACATAGCTCCTCCGACCAAAGTAGTTTCGTTGTCAGAAGACCTGTCGAAAACAACGATGTAACTGTTTGTTTAATTTTGTTAAAACTCACAAAACTGTTAGTTCTCAACCAATCCGGTGTCGTAGTAAGTTCAGTCAATGAAAACTAAAAAACGTTGAATCTCGAAAATAATTCTTTCTGTTACGAATTTTTGTACAGAGGTCGGAGCGAGAGCCATGAAAAACTAGCTAGAAATCCCGACAGGTGGGTGATGAGTGTGGGAGTGGGCGTGAGTTTGAAGCTCAGTTTTGCATGTTTTTCTTGAATAATACGAAAAATGCGGTATCTAGCGAAAACGTATCCCAGAACGAGAAGTAATACATCAATTTTTTTCACAAATTCTTGCTGTTCATTTTTTGTAGCACTAATATTTCGCTCGTAGTGAGTGAGAGCGTATGAAAACTTTGCTCATGGTTTTTTGAAGGCCGTATATAGCATTGCAAGCCGCATAAAATGACATCGGTTGAGGCAGATGTATCACTCCGCATATGCAGATTCCTAAACACATAGGATGCACCTCCGCCATTGGCTACTGAAAATACACGCATCAAAAAAAAGTTTGGCATCACCTCGGTTCCGGGAGTTCCGAAACCTGTACAGAAAATTGGAACAGAGATCAACATAAACATTAATTACGCCCTTTTTATTCCTCATGAAACATTGCATGTTGTACCACAATACAATGAGACCTTCAGAGGTGGTGGTCCAAACTCCTGTACACACCGGTACCTCTAATACCCAGTAGCACGTCCTCTTTCACTCAAGCATGCTTGTCTTCGTCGTGGCATACTATCCACAAGTTTATCAAAGCACTCTTTCTTTCAGATTGTCCCGCTCCTCAACGGTGATTCGGCGTAGGTCCCTCAGAGTAGTTGTTGGGTCACTTCGTCCATAAATAGCCCTTCTCAATCTATCCCAGGCGTGTTCTATAGGGTTAATATCTGGAGAACACGCTGGCCACTCTAGTCGTTATTCTGAAGAAAGTAATTCACAAGATGTGCACGATGGGAGCGCGAATTGTCGTCCATGAACACGAATGCCTCGCCAATATGATGCAGATATGGTTGCACTGTCGATTGGAGAATAGCATTAACATATCGTACAGCCGACACGGCGCCTTCCATGACCACCAGTGACGTACGTCGGCCCCATATAATGCCACCCCATAACAGCAGGGAACTTCCACCTTGCGCCACTCGCTGGAGAGTGTGTCAAAGGCGTTCAGCCTGACCGGGTTGCCTCCAAACACGTCTCCGACGATTGACTGGTTGAAGGTATACGCGACACTCATCGGTGAAGAGAACGTGACGCCCATCCTGAGCCGTCCATTCGGCATGTTGTTAGGCCCATCTGTACCGCGCTGTATGGTGTCGTGGTTGCAAAGATGGACCTCATCATGAACGCCGAGAGTGAAGTTGCGCATCGTTTAGCCTATTTCACACAGTTTGAGTCGTAACACGACGCCCTATTGCTGCACAAAAAGCATTATTCAACATGTTGGCGTTGCTTTCAGGGTTCCTCCGAGCCATAATCCGTAGGTAGAGGTCATCCACTGCAATTGTAGCCCTGGGGTGGTCTGAGCGAGGCATTTCATCAACAGTTCCTATCTCTCTGTGTCTCCTCAATGTCCGAACGACATCACTTTGGTTCAATCCGCGACGCCTGGACACTTCCCTCGTTGAGAGCCCTTCCTGGCACAAAGTAACAATGCGGACGCTATCGAACCGCGGCATTGACCGTGTAGGCATGGTTGAACTACAGGCAACACGAGCCGTGTACCTCCTTCCTGGTGGAAAGGCTGAAACTGATCTGCTGTCGGACCCCTCCGTCTAATAGGCGCTGCTCATGCATGGTTGTTTACATCTTTGTTCGGGTTTAGTGAGATCTCGAACAGTCAAAGGGACTGTGCCTGTGATACAATATGCACAGTCAACGTCTATCTTCAGTTCTGGAAACTGGGGTGATGCCAAACTTTTTTTGATGTGTGTATAATACCAAGAAAGAAATTTTAATTTTTGTACACATACAGTAGTGCAGGAGGAACTAGTGATCAAATTTTTAGATGACATAAACAAATTCGGTACATACAACTGCCAACTCTGGCTACAAATGTGCTTGGCATTGAGTCAAACTGTTTGTGAATAACAAATTCGGCATGCCATTAAATTCTCCTTCAGCTGTATGCTAGAGTTCACCAACCGAAATAGTTGGCGAGATGTTTTACGCTAGTCTCTCGTTACACGATACCCAGAAATTTTTAGTGGATTAGAGACCAAGAAAATGAGCAGTGAGTGTAAAAGTAGAGCACCCTCTGTATGAGGTAGGTCAGAACAGCGTGAGAAACATACGGTCTTGTATTATCTTCTTGAAAGGCTATATCATCGAGGCATCAAATTTAGGTCACAATAGTCAGGCTTAACAGTTCAGAAATGTAACTGCTGCTGTCCAAATTACCCGCGAAATTGCTAACCAAGGTGATCAATTTATGTACCCAGTACCAGCGTTCGGTCCTGGGGCCTCCACTCACTTGTACATCCATATAGGGTGCTCTACAAGAAGCTGGAACACGTCTCAAGAGAGAGTGATCGTAGGATTCCTGTGTCCACTGTTGTCACTTTGCACATCACTGTCGGCGAACCTCTTTCTGCAGCCAGGTCAAGTAATTTCGCAGCAATGGTCGCCTTAATTACAGTATGTGGTGCTGCAGACGCCGTAGTGACTCTGTCCTCTCGTGCCCTAGTCGCAAACGGGCAATGAGACCTTATATTTCATACGGCCCTTCTGCAACCATCGGTTTTATATCCCATGACAGTTGAGGGAACCCAGACAACGCGGTCAGCAGTATCGCGGAATGGTAAGCCGGAGTCTCGATACGTCACGCTCCCGTCGCTTCCGAAAGCCGAATCGTATTGCTAGATGTCTCTCGTTCTTACACGATTTATAACACGATATTCTCACAAACAACAGTGCCGTGCTCCAGCAATCGTCGCGACTTGTCCTCTGGTAACGATATTTCTTCGCCTGTGCTCTTTGGCCGCTTCTGTCGGAACGAACTTCCGGGTACCTAGGCGACGGTGCCCGCCGAGGAAGGGTTATTTAAGGAATGACCCAACCAGCGCAGGGCGATTCGAGGGTTGGACCCCTCAGTTACAAGTCGAGATATTATACTGCTGGGCTATACTCAGGGTGTATCGTCGATTTGGAAGAGCCCAAGCCAATGCTGTCGTCTTTTTGGCCCGTCTGCACGCCGCCGTTGCTGCCCATAGAGGCCCACGTTTCTAACAGACTCATCCACCCTCACCGCCCTACGCTTCGTCCACAGGCCGTACTTCTTCTGCGTGAATCCCGCAGGCTCTACCGCTTCTTCCTCTGCACTCGTGACTGGGATACACTCATCCACCAGCGGCAATTACAGAGACACATCTCGAACCTCCTTACAGCAAAGAAAGGCCGGGACTGGCGCCAGACATGCACAGTCTCAACTCGACCCTCCCTGTCAACTCCTCCAAGTACTGGTCAGCTTTCCACCACCTTACTGGTAGCCATCGCACCCTCCATTATCCTATCCTCCATGACGATCGACCCTGTCCTGTCAACCTGAGTTACGCCTACCATTTTGATTCCCACCTCTCGGAGGTCTTCTCCATTCCTGACGATCCCCATTTTTATAAGAATGTAGGCGTCCGCAGCCGGTGTCCTAGTGATTAAAATTCTTCTGGGTATTATGCCGCGTCATTGCTAAAACTAACAACAATAATAAACTAAGACCGACGTTTTGGCCGAATTGCAACGGCCTTCCTCGGGGCACGACTGGTTTTGCATGGGGATAGGTGCTTCTGTTTATTACAGACTTTCGATGTCTGACGTCATTGTTGTAAAACATTTAATTGGCCCACTAATATGATTGGCTAGTCATGACGCAAGGGAAGATCGAATCAAAGAGGCTATTAGTGGACGTCCATGTCGTCAACGATTGGTAGCTGTCCAACAATCAGGGTTCGGCTTCTGGTCGGCAAGTTTTCCTCCTGGTGTGCGCGGAAGTGGACTGACAGTTGCTCTGCAGCTGTTTGTGCAGATACGTCCGTGTCCCGTGTAGCTTCTGCAACGCGACCGCTCGAGGCCCGTTGGGCTGGGATGGCCGGCAGCCAGGACGCCGGGAGTTTATAGCCATCTTCTCTGTTGTCAGGCTGCTTCTTTTCATCTTCCCTTGCGTCATGACTAACCAATCATATTAGAGGGCCTATTAAAAGTTTTACAATAGTGACGTCAGACATAGATAGTCTGTAAATAATAGAAGTACCTATCCCCATGCAAAACTACTCGCGCCCTGAGTAAGGCCGTTGCAATTCGGCCGAAACGTCGGTTTTATTTTATTATCGTTGTTAGTTTTTAGCAATGACGTGGCATAATACCCAGAAGAATTTTATCACTATGACACCGGCCGCGGAAGCCTACGTTCTTATATCAGGGACCTGTATGGTGTGATATTATTGGATTTCAGACATTTTGCATATGAGAAAAGGACAGCCATCGAGCTGTAGTTTGTAATGATGCTAAGCATGACAACGCGAGAGTAAAGATTCGAAATCTGTTTATAACGTGCGCCTATACCAAGACGCGCGGCCAGCGTTTAAAAGGTACTTTTAAACACTATGACTCGCTGGGAGCAGGTATTTAAAATCATTGCCGCAGCGCTTGATAGCAAGAAACTGCGAAACAGAAGAAAGAACAATTCATCATTTTTTAGGATAATTCTAGAGTCTTTATAGTTAGTTGTACTTCTGGTCGCCGATATGTTAACATGTACTTCATTACCTTTGATGTCTGGTCGCCGACTTGTTAAGACGTGTTTTGTAGCACCGCTACAAGCTATATTTCATTTAGTGTGAAAAACCACGTTATCACCAAGAAAAAATAACGCTTTTGTAAACCTTGTGACGATAAAAAATACTTACGCGCACGCCACGACATTTAATTTTTACAAAATATCACACATACAAAAGCAGCGATTGTTGGACTGCTCCATGTATGAGAAAAACATAAAAATGTAAGTTTTGTATTCATTGTAAATTTGTTAATGTTTATAGTTTAACGCCTTTGTTCTTATTGGTGCTTCACTGTACAGAAAATCTATGCTTATTTTTTTCTTTAAATTAACGTCAGATAATGTTTAAATGAACTTTGTTACAGGTTCGCTCTTTATCACGGTGTCTCGATTGTATTTGGGAGACCATTAATGGGTTCAATTTCCGATCTGACAACTTTTTTACAAAATTTCACTGTTTTTGCATTCATTTCCAATTTTTTTTAATTATTCAAATAGGTCCCTTAGGTAATTTCATTGAAGAGTCTGATTGCGTGAAAGCTATCCGGGTTAAGTGGTCATTTGAGAAACTATTTTCGCGCAATCAATCTGTACGTCTCCTGAACACAATCGAGAACCGACGCATCGGCGATCATTCATAAATTTTTCTCTCTTTCCAAGTCGTACCAAAAAACGGCCAATGAGAACTGCCGTGAGTACGCAATGTAGTGTTAAAGGTTGCATTCTTTATCTTGTCGGCAAACTTTGCCATAAATTATCATCATCATTGTTATATTAGGTTAAATGTGAAAAGCCAAAACCTTTTAACGCTAGAATTGACAGAAAATCCACCAACACATACGGAAACTGGAGATGCTAAGGAAGAGGAAGGTGAAACTGCTGTATGATCTGGCGTTCCTTAAAAGGTGCCGAGATCATCATGTCATCCCGAAATTCATCGGGGTACGGCCTCAAATCGATACGAGAAGAGCAAGAACCATTTACCATCTGGCCAGTCACGCATTATTAAGGGAGAGGATACAACACCGCCGGAGTATCATAGGCTACAACAAAAGGCAACTATACAGCATGCATTTATGGCTGTCAACTACGTTATCAGCGAAGGACTGGGATAACAACCAGGCCTGCATGGAGGACTTGGTCAGCAGCCGACAGAAAAAAGTTTTGAAGAGCTAACGGGAAACATACACCACTCACAGCTAAGTCTGGATACAGCTCGTAGCGTGGTTCACATCTCGACACAGACCATTAGTGAGGCAGCGACGTCAGTTCTGTCCAAAGGGTTAAACTTACCAGTTACGCCCACAAAGATTTCCACAGAAGAGATCATTCAATCTGTGGAGGTGTCACTCCACCAAGTACCACGTGTCGAAGCAGAAAAGATAAGGCAGGAAACTGGGAGAATTTGACAAACAGCATAACCACCCAGAGCCAATATCACACGTGAAGAATGACAAGCCATAAAGGAGCTCAGGAATAATGTTGTAGTCCTTGATGCGGACAAAGGAAACGCTACGGTTCTGATGGACACTTCTGAATATGAAAACAAGATGGACGAAATGCTGAGCGATCCCATATACAGGGTACCAAGGAGTGACCCGACGGCGAGGATAGGCAGAAATTCGAAGGCCGTCGTAAGCGACTCGAGAATTGATCCTGACACAGCCAACAGACTAATCATCACGATGCCTGTTCCTTCTAGAATCTACGGAGTACCTAAGTTCCATAAGGAGGGTTATCCGCTGAGGCCCATACTGAACGGAATAGATTCACCTACGTATTATGTTGCGAAACATCTGACACCTAAGTTACGCCGTCTTTTGGGACAAACAGACTCCCACGGGAAAGACTCTTTCCACTTCATACAACCGATTAGGGAACAGCGAATAAAGCCATCAGACATTATGGTCAGTTTCGACATCAAGTCTCTCATCACCAACGTTCCTATTGAGGAGACTATGCGCATTCGACAGGATCGGATCCCACCAGATATCTTCGATCTGGTGCGCTTATGCCTGTCATCTATGTACTTCACCTGGCGGGGAAAATATTAGGAACAAAAAAATGGTTCAAATGGCTCTGAGCACTATGCGACTTAACATCTGTGGTCATCAGTCCCCTAGAACTTAGAACTACTTAAACCTAACTAACCTAAGGACATCACACATCCATGCCCGAGGCAGGATTCGAACCTGCGAGCGTAGCAGTCGCGCGGCTCCGGACTGAGCGCCTAGAACCGCTAGACCACCGCGGCCTGCACTATTACGAACAGTTAGATGGAGTGGCAATGCGTTCCCCGCTCTCGCCTGTAGCTGCGGACATCTTCATGGAAGCCTTTGGGCTTACGAGTAGCAGAACACTAACGCTATGTACGATTACAACATCATAGGAAATCGGCGTTAGCGGAACACCAACGTGACTGTGGACAACCTATCAGGTTCCAGGAGGCCCGAGTACTAGCGAGAGAATCGTGGATGCGAGAACGTAAAATACGGGAGGCGATCCAAATTATTAAACAGCCTGCCAACATGAACAGAGAAGATGGCTACAAACTCCCGGCGTCCTGGCTGCCGGCCATCCCAGTCCAACGGGCCGCGAGCGGTCGCAGGGCAGAAGCTACACAGGACACGGACGTATCTGCACAAACAGCTGTAGAGCAACTGTCAGTCCACTTCCGCGCACACCAGGAGGAAAACTTGCCGACCAGAAGCCGAACCCTGATTGTTGGACAGCTACCAATCGTTGACGACATGGACGTCCACTAATAGCCTCTTTGATTCGATCTTCCCTTGCGTCATGACTAGCCAATCATATTAGTGGGCCAATTAAATGTTTTACAACAATGACGTCAGACATCGATAGTCTGTAATAAACAGAAGCACCTATCCCCATGCAAAACCAGTCGTGCCCTGAGGAAGGCCGTTGCAATTCGGCCAAAACGTCGGTCTTAGTTTATTATTGTTGTTAGTTTTTAGCAATGACGCGGCATAATACCCAGAAGAATTTTAATCACGATCCCCATTTTGATTACTGTCTCTGCCCTGATGTCCTTGACCCCACTAATACCTCTGTCCCAATGCTCGCCCTAGCTTCCAGTACTTGAATCAGTTACCCCCCTCAGGCATCAACACTCCCATCACTGCACACATCACACTCGTCCTCCACTCCAAACGCAACACTGCCCCTGGTCATATTGGCGTCACCTACTGCCACCTCAAGGAATCCCCCTCGTCCTTCCTGGCTGTCCTTGCTACCCTGTACAGTGTGATCCTCTCGACTGGATTTTACCCCGACCTGTGGAAGACTTCCCATTTCCTGCTGTTCCCTAAACTAAGCAAGCCACCCCTCCGATACCTCTTCCTATGGTCCCATTTGCCTCACCTCTGTGTTAACTAATGTCTTCGAGACCATCCTCTCTCGCCATATTCATCAACACGTTAACCAGCACCACCGCCTTCCCCTTACCTAGTGTGGCTTCCAGCCTTCCTTCTCTTCTGACGACCAGCTCCTTAACCTTACCAACCTTCCTTCCATGCAACTTAACTCCCGTCAGTCCGATATCTTTGTTTCCCTCGACCTCCAGAATGCCTACAACTATGTCTAGCAACCGAGGCTGCTATTCAGACTCCAGACCTATGCTCTCCCTAACAACTTCGTCTGTCTCATTGCTTCCTTCCTCTCCCGTCGTCTCTCTTATGTGACTACGCTCAATTCCAACTCCCATACTTTCTATCCCTCCACCAGCGTGCCCCAAGGCTCTGCCCTTTCCCCTCTACTCTATCTCTAGTACACTGCTGATATGCCCAAACCTCCCCCACCTCTTCATCTCCTCCGATTTACCTACAAATTCTTGATCCACCACATCCTGTGTTATACCAGCGATGCTTAGATTTCCGCCCCTCCCAGATTCTATAAGGCCCACCAAATCCTCGAACGCCTTGCACTCCATCTCACCTTCCACATCCGCCTTCCGTCCCTCATCCACATCCTCTACGACCTCATCCCCTTCCCCCACCTTTAGCTTTTCCTTGAACACGCCTGCACCCTATATATTGTCCACTGCCTCTGGCCTGCTCACCCCCTGGTGTCTCCCTTCCTCTCCACCCTCATCCCTTTGCCGCACCTTTATCATTGTGTCCCACCCTCTCTCCATCTACACACTCTCTGCCTCCTTTTCCAATGCAACTCCCAGCATCTACCCATCGTGGATGATGAGCTTTGCCCTGATGTCTACCCTTCCTACCAACTCTAACCCCACCTTCCTCCTGCCTCCTCCTCAGGGCTCCCTGTCCTCTCCCTCTCTTCTCCTGGGCAGCTTTCCCCTCCTACACCCCCTCCCTCTCCTGTGGCCCCCTTCAATGTCTCTGCACTCCCTCCTGCCTTGTCTTCATCTCCCACCCCACCTGTCTCCTGCCTCTTGGTGCACAGCCTGACACCGCTACTCTTTTCATCCCACCTCCTCCCCTCCTGCACCTTCTTCTCCCCTCCATCCTCTCAGGCCTCTCCCTTGGCAGGTTGCTCCTGGCAGTTTCATTCGTTGTCATGTGTGCTTCATCTCTCCAAGTGTGTTTAAAATGTCTTGTTCTGGAATATATTTAATACTGTGGCCAACTTTTAACCTGTGTTTGTGTCTTCAGTGCCTTTTTTGTGCTCTGAGAACCGCGAACTGTGTTTTTTCACTTTATGTTGACTTTTTAAAGTGTCCCCCCACGAAAGTCTCCATGTCAGTGTATTTTTACCCCCATTATCTCCAATCACTGTGTTTTTATGTCACCCAATTTTTTCAGCTTCCTGTGTATTATTTTCTTGTATTAGCTATCATGTCTCTCAGTTGAAGAGCGGCGGATTGTGCCGCTGACAGCACTCTCCTGCCATATGGGGCACGGGAATGAAATCACAATAAAGAAAAAAAAGAGACAGACCAGGGCAAGGACCCCAGGACGAGAGAGCGCGACTGTGCTAAGGGGAACTTGGCTGACCGCAGCTTGCTGATATCGGCAGTCGGCCTGTGGCCCTGATTGAAGGAGCAGTGTGTGTTGGTTCAAATGGCTCTGAGCGCTATGGGACTTAACTTCTGAGGTCATCAGTCCCCTAGAATTTAGAACTACCTAAACCTAACTAACCTAAGGACATCACACACATCCATGCCTGAGGCAGGATTCGAACCTGTGACCATAGCAGTCACGCTGTTCCAGACCAGTGTGTGTTGTCCAGCCGCCCGATGTGCCCTTTGTTCTCTGTTTCATAATATGTTGTTAGGTAGTGCTTTGTAAGAAAGAACGACTCCACTGAAAAACAACAGACTGCAATGGCCCCACTGCAAAATAGCGGACTGTAATGGTGAGCAATTCTGTGGTTCAACTTCACCGTTTTGCTACTTTGGGCTTACTTTTGTAAACATAGACCTTTAAGGCGTGATCGCTTCACGCCCATTCTTGTCTCACTCTGCCTACGTTCTGTGCTGGTGATAAAAGGCTGATGTTATATGTTTTCTTCTTCTGATTATTATTTTTATTAATATTGGAGAACATCTACAAGTGTCGTCAGTCCCAGTGGTATTCAGTTGCATCTCTGTAAGAGCGATTATATTATTTGTAGTTTGGTTCGCCTCTGCATTTCATTTCCTCAATCAAAATTTTTAAATTATGTCTCGTTTACTGTGCATCTTACTATAAAATTCTTTGCTTCAGACGAAGTTGGTTTTGTAATTCCCTTATATGATTTTTAGTGGATCCAATCGTCAGTAAGGATGCACGTTTATGTTCGACCTCCACTGGGAATATTTAAAAACGTCCGCTATTTTAATTTTTTTATTTTAAGTTACATATATACAGGGTGGTCCATTGATAGTGACCAGGCCAAATAACTTACGAAATAAGCATCAAACGAAAGAACTACAAAGGACGAAACTTGTCTAGCGTGAAGGGGGAAACCAGATGGCGTTATGGTTGCCCCACTAGATGGCGCCTCCATAGGTCAAACGGATATCAATTGCGTTTTCTTAAATAGGAACCCCCATTGTTTATGACGTATTCGTGTAGTACGTAAAGAAATATGAATGTTTTAGTTGGACCACTTTTTTCACTTTGTGATATATGGCGCTGTAATAGTCACAAGCATACGGCTCGCAATTTTAGACAAACAGTTGGAAACAGGTAGGTTTCTCGAATTAAAATACAGAACGTAGGCACGTTTTAACATTTTATTTCGGTTGTTCCAATGTGATACATGTACCTTTATGAACTTATCATTTCTGAGAATGCATGCTGTAACAGCGTGATTACCTGTAAATACCACATTACTGCATTAAATGCTCAAAATGTTGTACGTCAACCTCAATGCATTTGGCAATACGTGTAACGACATTCCTCTCACCAGCGAGTAGTTCGCCTTCCGTAATGTTCGCACATGCATTGACAATGCACTGACATGATAGAAAATATCCTTCAACTTTCCCTACAGAAAGAAATCCGGGGACGTCAGATCCGGTGAACGTGCGGGCCATGGCATGTGCTTCGACGACCAATCCACCTGTCATGACATATGCTATTCACTTACCGCTTCAACCGCACGCCAACTATGTGCCGGACATCCATCATGTTGGAAGTACAAGGCCATTCTGTCATGCATTGAAACATCTTGTAGTAACATCGGTAGAACATTACGTAGGAAATCAGCATACGTTGCACCATTTATTGCCATCGATAAAATGGGGGCCAATTATCCTTCCTCCCATAATGCCGCACCATACATTAACCCGCCAAGGTCGCTGATGTTCCACTTGTCGCAGCCATCGTGGATTTTCCGTTGCCCAATAGTGCATATTATGCCGGTTTACGTTACCGCAGATGGTGAATGACGCTTCGTCGCTAAATAGAACGCGTGCAAAAAATCTGTCATCGTCCTGCAATTTCTCTTGTGCCCAGTGGCAGAAATGTACGCGAGATTCATGCAATTCCTGGTGCACAGAGATATGGTACCGGTGCAATCTAAGTTTATGTAGCATTCTCATCACCGATGTTTTTGAGATTCCCGATGCACGGATTAGCCGTGACAGCAGCTAAAACACCTACTTGGCCACCATCATTTGTTGCAGGTCGTGGTTGACGTTTCACATGTGGCTGAACAGTCCCTGTTTCCTTACATAACGTAACTATCCGGCGAACGGTCCGGACACTTGGATGATGTCGTCCAGGATACCGAGCAGCATACATAGCCCACGCCCGTTGGGCATTTTGATCACAATAGCTATACATCATCACGATATCGACCTTTTCCGCAAATGGTAAATGGTGCATTTAAACACGAGTAATGTATCACTAAGCAAATACCGTCCGCACTGGCGGAATGTTACGTGATAACTCGTGCTTCTACGTTTGTGACTATTACTTCGCCATCTATCACAAAGCGAAAAAAGTGGTCCAACTAAAACATTCATATTTCTTTACGTACTACACGAATATGTAATAAAAGATTGGGGTTCCTATTTAAGATAACGCAATTGATATTCGTTTGACCTATGGCAGCGCCATCTAGCGGGCCAACAATAGCCCCATCTGATTTCCCCCTTCAAGCTAGACAAGTTTCGTAGTTTTTTCGTTTGATGCTTATTTCGTGAGATATTTAGTCCGGTCACTGTCAATGGACCACCCTGTATATAATCCGTGTTGCACATTAGATCCGAAAAAAATGTTAAATAAACGTTATTGGACGGGATTTGTTCGTAACTTTCACTGCATTCAGCTATTAGCCATTTCACAAACCGCTCCCTACCATTTCAGCAACATTCAGATGCGATTTCAGAATGAGATACCTACTGTTTTAATGAAGCAGAGAATGTACATCACGTTAATCGTACCTCCTTTGTGCAGCCACACTCAAATGACAACGTGCATATCAAACCATGTAGTACTCTCTTGTCAGTTTCACATTTAATTCATGGGACCTTCATGGTCTGGCAATCCGAGTGGGATGGTTATCTGATTTATTTATTTGATTAAGCAGATTGTGCCAAATGGTATCCAAGGATTCACTCATAGGTGTAAACACAACAGTGTCATGGAGCGAGGTGATACAAACGATGGGATAAATCCTATGTCCAGTTCTCCACCACAGAGACGCACGCTGCCAAGGTTATTACACACTGTCGAGATACGATGGGAAGGCGTCAGATGTGAAGTTGTTGGTGAGTTGCTCCTCCGCGAACCTTAAAAACTGTGCTAATACTTCGACTTACTGACCTAAGGCATTTAAATTACTGAGGAGGGATATCGATCTGATTCATCGAAGGTGGTCGGTCGGCGCACACGGCTATGCGGTGGCGACGATACGTCCGTTCATTAAACACACGTGGTCCTCCTGTGCGACTGTTTATGTGCGGGGCATCATTCAAAATTGCCTCTAAACAATGATATTTTCGGAAAACAAAATAGTTGTGTAATCTCAGAAATGCTATGACCCATGAATTTTTCACTGAATCTGCGTTCAGAGTTGGCAAACTTACAACCTGCTGCCGTGTGCACTACTCACCTGCCTATACCAGACTGTTCAGTGTGTCTTCGCTCGAGTCACTTGCTGGATATAATCACAACTTTCAGATGTCGTACATGGCACATCTTCATAGGACAATGCTTTCCCTAACTTTTGGGCACGATGTTTAAGAAATATATTATGTGTTAATGTTTCCGGAATGATATTTTCACTCTGCAGCGGAGAGTGCGCTGATATGTAACTTCCTGGCAGATTAAAATTGTGTGCCGTATCGAGACTCGAAGCCGGGACCTTCGCAGGAGAGCTTCTGTAAAGTCTGGAAGGTAGGAGACGAGGTACTGGCAGAAGTAAAGCTGTTAGTACCGGGCGTTAGTCGTGCTTGGGTAGCTCAGTTGATAGAGCTCTTGCCCGCAATATGCAAAGGTCCCGCCTTCGAGTCTCGGTCCGGTACATAGTTTCAATCTGCCAGGAAGTTTCATTTGTTAATAATACTTACAATGTGCTACGAGGGCTTACAACAGTCATTTGCCATCAGCAGTAGTTGTACAAAAATATTCTGTGAAAAAATGTGTGCATGTGTGCGTGTAAGGACTTACATGGTATTTCATATCACCTCAGACTTGAAGTAACCTTGATATTTAGGGAGAAAAAGAAACAAATTACAGTTTCCAGTTTGTTTCCTTTCAGTAGAGCCAGTGTATCCACAACGGCTGTAAGACTAAGAAAGCTTTCTATCTGCAACTATCAGAACTAGGCGAGATAGTTGAATGCTGTCAAAATGTTATTAGTCCAAACTTGTCAGAGATTACCGGCGGCTCATACACACAGCTATGACCCCCTGAACGTGTATTTTATATCTATATATTGGCAAAAGGAATCAACTGCGGCCTTGTTGATATGTCTGTGTATAAAAATCCAGATCTTGTATCCCTTCATATCACATACATTTTCAGCATGTGTTATTCCTAAAGCGCATTATGTGCACAGTAAGTAAAAACCACGTTTGTTTTTTGTGAACCCATCCTAATGTTGAAATTTAATGTCCAATTATGTATCTCTCTGTGGGATCTGGCCTTAACACAAGTATATTCATGTACTCATTCCAACTTTGTCTAAAGGCGCCATTTTATTAAAATGATTGCTTAATGAGAGTGTAAAGAGATGATATCGGGCCATTTCACCCGTTTGTTGTCATATCTCTGTTTTTTACACACACACACACACACACACACACACACACACACACACACACACACACACGGGCACACACACTGTCATGTGCGAGGTTTTTCCAAAGAAACGTCACGTAGCTCGCTTATTAATCCAATTTGCGGGACAGACTAGTAAATCAAGTTAAATCACTATAGATGCATGCAAACTGCCAGCATTAATGACAACTGCCGTTTATTGCAGTTGTACCAGCAATCTTGGGGCTTTTAGCTGACTGGCGAAAGGGAAAAGTTGCTAGGGGGGAACAGCATCAAAACGTGTTTGCCGAAACGCAGCCTTGAGCAAGTAAAACATGGGGAAAAATGGACTGGCGGCCGAGAACAGCAGGAGCGGCCAACAATGGCAGAGAGTCTGCGTAAAGCTCCGTGTGACTGAAGTCAAAATAATCTCTTTTAAACATTAATAGAAATCTGAAGAACAGGAAATATGGGACCATCCGCTATGCCCAGAGAAGGCCAGGTTGTATGTGTATTCAAATTGTAGTCAGGAATTCTTTGATAGGTCCTTGGTGATTATTCTGGTAGTGAGCAAGAGTTCTTACGTGTGTGTACGTTAATACCTTCTCATTGGCTGTAACATAACATCTCTAACATAGCCGACGGACAAATATACTTTACTGGGTAACGACAGAAAACTCCGTAAGAGTAGGAAACTGTTTGCAAACGTTTTAAATTATGCTTGCTCGGAGCTCACGATGTCTGTTGCAATTGGACAGCGAGATTCCAACGCCGGCAGAACCAGGAAATTTGACAGATAAGAGTAAGGGATGGACACTTCTAGTTACGGGAGAGTGAGAAACACTTGCTGGAGTGATGTCATTGAGACAGTATACTTGATATTAGAACTGCAGAGCGTTAGAACCTAGAGAACTGAGATGTCGCTGCTGAACTTAGGATTCCCAGCCACTACATTAGCTGCCTTCCCTTCCCGTACATCTTCAGAGTCATAAGCATCCAGTGAGACGACGTGAGAGTAAAGTCTTCTACTTTGCATCAGGTTTCATTGTGCCGATCTAATTTTCAGAGCCACCATGCACTTAGACGATTACACTAATGTTTGTTCATACTTTTTTTGAACCTTTTGTTAGCTTATTAAATTTATCATAATACTAGGGGTTTTCGCAACGCAGTATTATATCGTTTCTATCATGTAACCACCCACTTGTGCCAAGGTTATAGCAATATATTATGTGATCAAAAGTATCCGGACACCACCAAAAACATACGTTTTCATATTAGGTGCATTGTGCTGCCACCTACTGCCAAGTACTCCATATCAGTGACCTCAGTAGTTATTACACATCGTGAGAGAGCAGAATGGGGCGCTCCGCCGAACTCACGGACTTCGAACGTGGTCAGGTGACTGGGTGTCACTTATTTCATACGTCTGTACGCGAGATTTTCACACGCCTAAATATCCCTAGGTCCTCTGTACCCGATGTAATAGTGAAGTGGAAACGTGAAGGGTCACGTACAGCACAAAATCGTACAGATAGATCTCCTCTGTTGACTGACTTGTTCTTGGTTAGCACTGAAATCTCTAAATCTCTCTAAGTAATTGAGACAAAGACTGACAGCCTCTGTTCAACACTATTCCAATGAAACTCTAAAAATCCTACTTGACCTGCAGTTCCCGAGTGTCCACCAGAGTCTATCACTGTCTTCTCGTAGTTGAAATCTTTATCGGCTGAAGAGGGTCGTAATGGTGTAATAGGAGGACACATATCCAGATCATGTCACAGGAATTCCAAACTGCATGAGGATCTAGTGCAAGTACTA
Source organism: Schistocerca piceifrons (assembly GCF_021461385.2). NCBI lineage: Eukaryota > Metazoa > Arthropoda > Insecta > Orthoptera > Acrididae > Schistocerca > Schistocerca piceifrons. Next base: position 245,171,102 of record NC_060144.1, read on the forward strand.
TGACAGTTTTGCGGGAGGTGAGAAAACTGGGATTTCATGGATGAGCGGCTGCTCATAGGCCACACATCACGCCGGTAAATGCCAAACGACGCTTCCCTTTCTGTAAGCAGCGTAAATATTGGACGATTGAACAGTGGATAATCGCTGTGTGGCGTGGCGAATCACGGTACACAATGTGGCGATCCGATGGCAGGGTGGCTATGGCGAATGTCCAATGAACGTCATCTACCAGAGTGTGTAATGCCAACAGTAAAATTCGGAGGCGGTGGTGTTATGGTGTTGTAGTGTTTTTAATGGAAGAGGCTTGCACGCCTTGTTGTTTTGCGTGCCATTATCACAGCACAGGCCTACATTGATGTTTTAAGCACCCTCTTGCTTCCCACTATTGAACAGCCATTCGTGGACGGCGATTGCATCTTTCAACACGATCGAGCATCTGTTCATAATGCACGGCCTGTGGCAGAGTGGTTACACGACAGTAACATCCCTGTAATGGACCGGTCTGCATAGAGTCCTGACGTGAAGTCTATAGAACACCTTTGGTATGTTTTGGAACGCCGACTACGTGCCAGGCCGCACCGACCGACATCGATACCTCTCCTCAGTGCAGCACACCATAAAGAAAGGTCTGTCATTCCCCGAGAACCCTTCCAGCACCTGATTGAACGTATGCCTGCGAGAGTGGAAGTTGTCATCAAGGGTAAGGGTGGGCCAGCACCATACTGAATTTCAGCATACGGATGGGGTGCGCCATGAACTTGTAAGTCATTTTCAGCCAGGTGTCTGGATACGTTTGATGACATAGTGTATTTTCAGTCACTTGTCCATAAACGTCTGTATTCTCGATTCAGTGGATAAAATATTTTTTTGGTGTTTTAGTAATAGGTCAGAGTCTTACAGTGACCTCTTCTTTCCTTCCGTATTTTGATTCATTCAGTTACAATAGGTTCGAGTGAGATGTAGTGCCAATCTTTCATCTTTAACTGGGCGACTCCTGGTAATTTTCGATAGCTAATTTTCTTTCGATAAGAAGTTATATGTTGCGCGACTTTGCTTTCATTTAATTCACACGACCTTATGAGGGCTTTCTCTTTTTGTAGGTCACTGGGGATCGAACCAGTAGTATCTCAGAGATACGCTAAATCGCTCAGCCGACATCCTTTTGTGGCGCTAATTTTTCTCTTCCGCATTTCAGTATGACTTAATAATAAATGTAAAGACGATTATAAAATAAGTAGCGTGTGATACAGGAAATTGTAGCCGTGTGACACTGCTTTTGTATATGCAGATGTGCATAAGCCTCTGTATACTGCCGCCGTGCTACATGAGCTATCTTGTCATCCAGTGTTCTCCTGAGGCAGAGGCGGACGTGCGTCAGAGGAGGGACGGCGTGTCCTCGCCCGCCTGTTATCAGCGGCAGGTGGCAGCCCGGCCGCCGCCCCTGTGGACACTCGAGGCGCCGGGCGCCTGTCCAGATAGCGGACGCCTCGACTTAAAGAGGACGACGCCGGCCGGCACGCGGTGGACACCGGCTTACCCTGCATCAGCTGCTGCGTGCTTCCGAGCGGAAACTGAGATAGCTGCACCGTCAGTAAAGGAGCAGCGGTGCAGACTACACTAGACATTCCTACTTGTACTACATAAATAATACTAACCAATACTGATGTCTCAAAAACTGACAAAGTGCGAGGTGGCCAGACGGGAAATGCACAGCTTTCGAAACATGGTTGCCTATGGGAAAAACAGATGCTACGTATAGAAAACAAAAGCACTTTTATAAATTCAACAATCAATGTAGAAAGCGAAATCTAAAAAGCAAATTGTGGTTCTATGGGCTGATTCAGCATATGCGATATAGCGTCCCCAGTGCTATATTACGAAAAGACTTAAAGAAAGAGTATATTACAATGCAGTCGTAAAATAATAATTTCTCCGTGTAAGTTTCGAATGCAAAGAAATATAACAAAATGATCTACAGAGACGACAAGATACGCTCTTTTGTTAATTTTTTAGTCGTCTTCACTTCTTCTCTTGTCTTGATTGCGTGTAGACAGACATCTTGCGAGTGCTGGCAAATGTAAGCATATTTGATCTAATTAAGCAGACACTATATTGATTTAATATTACTGTTCACTTTTAATTTGTAAGAGGTGATCCCGATTTCATGTCCGCCTTCCTTAAATTAACCTGCATTCGAGTAATTTACAGTACAACAATCGCAGCGGCCGTTGCAGCCAACGACGCCATTACGTGGCAATATTAACTTACAAAATTTAGCGGAAGCGAAAAACTTGCCCGCTATTAACATAATATACATTTTTCTCCACAGCCGCCCGACGTCGCGGAAAATACGTAGTTTTAAGATTCTTATTTTCAGTATAACAGACGAGAGCCAGAGCCAGGACTCCGACTACAATACAATGGATAACGGAGGCGAGAAAAAATACTCTCGCTCGTGTGTGGGCCGCAATTGTAATTAATAACTAGAGATTTTTTGCTTTAAAGTGAACTGACTAGCCAAGGAAATTAATATGAAAAGTTTATTCCATTGTTCCACTTATTTGCTCATGTTCTAAGATTCAGCGAGTCTAACATTCATTAAGGTAACAAATAATTTAAGATTAATACTGTTAAAAGGGAGAACTTCACAAAATCATTTAATCGTAAACCAAAGTTGAATGAAATATCATTTTTATTAAGGCCCACCACGTAAGTCGGCAACAATTAACATAATAATAATAATAATAATAATATATTAAATTACGACGGCCGACGGACGCGAGAGCGAACATCAAAAATACCTTCGGTGGGACTAAAAGCAAAGGCGTGAACGTTAGGCGTGCTGCAGGTGCTTCGCTGTTAAATGTGAAGGTTACCCCGGATAGCTGAGAAGTGGGGAACTGGCTGATGACGTGATAGAAGAAGAAATGGAAGTCCTTTCAGAAGACCAGATGATCTAGAATTACAATTACAGTATGGCAGAGCTTTGGAAGATTTACTACCAAGTGAAGGCATTCATACTACTTCACGGATTTTCTTAAATTATGGGGAAGTAGCAACCCAATGACTATTTATGTTAGTTTGTAGATTCTATGTGTCTGGGACGTACCACCAGACAGTCTGAAACATATTATAGCACAAATCCGAAGATGTAAAGGGAAAATTACATTGAGAGTTGTTGCGCAGTGAGCCTAACAACTCATACATCCGAGTTGCTGGCACGAATAACATACGAGGGCGGATTGAAAAGTAATGCCTCCGAATTTCTTACGAGAAAACGTTTAAATACTTTTTTTTAAGTAAAACTAGCGTTATTCACATTCAAAATCTTTATTATGCATCTCCACATAGTTGTTTCTTAACATAGTCACCGTCGTGACTATCACATTTCTTCCAACGAGATACTAGTTTGTTGATACCGTCACTGTAGAATATTTCACTTTGTTGACGGAGCCACAACCTCACCTCTGCTTGCACCGCTTCAGCACTATCAAAGTGAAGTCCTTGATGTCATTCTTTAAGTTAAACTCATATGGGATCAAGTCTGGAACGTATGAAGGACAATCGATGACAATGAACCCAAGGCATCAGATTATTTCAGATGTGGCTGCGCTCGTGTGTGGTTTGTTTTTGTCATACTGTAGGAGAGGCTGCTCCCTATGTGGAAAACTCTGACATGGTACACACATCAAGCATGGGGACATTACAGTGCAGCTAAATGTTCAAGAAAACTTAATATTTACTGCTGTTTCCTCAACGTACAGAGGCGGATCCTACAGTACTTACCATGTGTGTCACGTGTGATAAAACTAAGTCGTCAAACAAATGTCCTACAGGCCTGCCACCTATGTATATCACCATCTATGTCATTATAAACTATTAGAAGCACTGTGCTGTTGTTGTATTGGTCACTAAATATGAATCCACCAGCTGACAAATCAATGACTTTATTTAACAGATTTTGGATAGAACCAATCCTTCGATTATCATGAACATCTTGACGATCAGATGTATAAAGACAGCACATAACAAAGAAAACTGCCTTGGCAGTTTTGTTTTCTCCATACTGTTTTCTATAGCTAATCATCAAGGCCTCATAATTTAATTGGTTAAAACGTATTTATACAACTAATCAACAAACATGTTAGGTAGAGTATCTTAAACTACAAGAGCAAATAGTAAACAATTTATCACTCTATTCAACAGAGTACACATCAGCTCAACTTATGTGCAAAGTGAAGAGAAGAAGCGAGTGGATAGACCCTCTTCCACAGCTTCGAAGAGAAGAATGCTGGGAGACTGCATACTTTTGGAAATACACGTTGATGTTACTATACCTGCATCATAATAACGGAGATATTTATGTACAAAGCTCGACGTTTTAGTATGGAAATAGTTTATTCATTCTCTCTTCAAGGCAATATGTGTTTATTTGCAAGAGGTATATATTTATCTTTCTTAGTATCTCTGTCCTAAACCAAGTCAGAGCTTGGACTACTAAGACTCTGACTTCACTACTGATCGTTCTACACATGCAATACAATTGTTACCCTGACACGTGGACAAGGTTCAGAACTTGTCTAATAGTTTTCAAACTCATGTGAAATACATTATTATTAAATGTACATGGGCACTGAATGATTACGTTTGATTTGGCACTTCACGTGTTCTAAGTAAATAGTCCGCTCTGATTTTCAGCGTGCCTTCTGTTCTTTCTGTGTTCCGTTGCGATTTTTCACTTGTATTTGGTTTTCATGCAGATAATCAGATGTTAATTTTTGAATTAAATAAATGAATGATTTTGTTATGACCTACCTCAATGATACACTTCAAAGGGTTATCAATTACGAATAGTCCAGGCCACAGGGTTAAAAGACTTTGTCACGGTATGGAACGTATATGTTTTCATGAATCACATATATGTTTCCCACTGAAATAATATGTACATGTTTGTTCCGTTAATTGTCTAGTTCACTTAAAAGTATTCCTGGGAGTAGGATTATTTCCATACGTAAAACCTAAGTCATAACACCTAGTATTCTAATGCAGATTTTATGATAAAACATACATAAATGTCATCACGAAGAGAACCTTCTTTAGCTTATTAATTTAATAAACTGTTTCAAGAAACCAATATTAGTTTATAACCAGACAATGGTTTTGGCTTATTTACTCTATGTTCCTTACACAATGCCTATATGTTTACTATTATAAACTGTGTATGGATTGTTTCGATCTCATGAGTAAATAGAAGTTGAATGCCACATTTTACGTACTATAACAGACATTGTGTCCACCATTCAATGGGGCAGTGAAGCAAAACATTGTATTTCAGCAATATCAGACACAAAATTACATCGCTGAATGTTAACTTTCTCTTAATGTTTTAAACGTGTTGTTTTATATTTTGTTTTGTTAAAAATATGGAACTTGTTATTCACTTTTTCTTCTTCGATACTCGCTGCTGGAAGGTTGCAGTATTTTGTAATGTGTCTAACAATAACAATTTTTAACACAGTTTTGGCTTTATTTCGTAACAGACTCCATAGTCCTTCATTTTTGTTAATGAAATCATTTGTAAACATTTTTCAGCCTTTTAAGGCAAATGGAAATAGTAATTGTGACGCAACGATCATGAGCCATAAGCGCGCTATCGTACTAACATTTCAACATTTGCAAATCGAACCTGCAGTCTAAGATTTTCAGGGTGTCCAACAGTAATTATTACTGTTACTGCACAAACTATTTTCTTGCATTGACAATTAACAATAGCAAGGTATTTTGTAGCCAAATTTGCTGCTAACCATTGCCGACGTATGGGCTTGAACTTAGATTAATATAACTAAAAAATAGTCTCTTAAGAAAAAATTTTCATGCAGTAAGAAAATTGTTTAAAGTTAAATACAACATTTCTAAGTTTTATAACTACGTGCGTTCCTTTTCTTAACGGCGTTGTGATGTTTCCTTCCTTTGTCAGCAACTTACTTTCTCATTTCGAAATAAATTTAGCGCGCTTGAAAGGAGGAGACAGTACAGTGCGTTGGTACAGAATGTGCTGAATATTACACAAATACAACGGATTGCTAATGAGAACTGCTTAATAGAAGGAGAAAAGTTTTTCACACAACTTTCCTAACAGAAGGATCACTTAGCATGAATTAGGGGAGTGTAGCTGGTACAATCAATACAGAGGGACCAAGTATTGACAACAGGAGGCAGATCCCAATAACGTAGCCATGCACAGAATAGACTAATGCAGGTAAGTGGAAAAAATGGTCTCGGATTGCTATTACATCAACCGCCCTGGTTATTGTAGATAGAGGCAACGGCAAAACCAGGTGTGCTTCATTTTTTCAAAAATGGTTCACATAAAACACTGCTGGGAATTTTCTTCTGCTGTTCTCGTGATTTTACTGACAATGTATATTTACCTTGCTATCAAGACAGCTGTCAGCTTGAAGGAAAAACTTTTCCCCAAATGTAGTTTATTTCATTATAAATTTAGATACAGAAGTAAGTAGGCCCAAACGCCATTACTTAAAGTCTTAAGCCTTCGCACTAATTTTGTCTGAGGAAATCAGGTATGGCTGAGAGTTATTTCCTGAAATACACTGCCTGACAAAAGCAGTATCGTAAAGCACCCAGAAGACGTGTTCGGACACCACTGTAATTTCTTACACGTTCACACGAAAGGTGGGAATCTAAATGTTTCAAAGTTGCAATTCACCGTGACAGAATCGTCACCAGAGTCCATTAGTATAGACCACGCGGAGAGTCGTCACCAGACCAGGTAGGCTACATAACCTAAGGCAGCTCAACGGCGCCTGACGTTGCCTCAGAGAAGGGTACAGAAATCACACAAATGCTCAGTGCACATAAAAGACAGCGTTATAAACACCATACGTTGTTTGAAAGATACCTCATTGTCAGTCTCCATTTGGCAGGATGCTCAAATCTTGCAACACTCAGATTTTTGAGGATTCAGATGTGACAGCGGTTCAATACTGGACTTCATGAGGACGTGGAGGCAGGCATTATCGTCGTCAAAGTTTGGATAAATCGCGTCTGGCCAGCACAAGGGAGGATAGCCGTATTGGGCATCTGCAACTGTCATCGCAGAGCACGTAATGAACTCCTTGGAACGTCTTGTGTCAATTCCAGACCTATCGGACCTATGGGACCAAACTGCTGAGGTCATCGGTCCCTAGGCTACTTTATCTAGTTTAAACATATTTCAGTTAAGGACAACATATACGCCTATGCCCAAAGGCAGACTCGAACCTCCGACGGGGGGAGCCACGCGAACCGTGGCAACGCTTCAGACCGCTCAGCTACCCCGAGCGGCCGTCTATTATGACCTCAGGTCATGGCTGATGGTGATCCAGAGAACTATGACGACACAAGCATACGTCACACATATCATGCTTCCACTTGTCTTAACTCTCGTGGGACAGTTTCATGACGCATTTCTTCAACAAGAAAATGCCCCTCCACACATTCGATGTGTCTCTTTGAACTAGCTAAGTGATGTTGAGGCACTCTTGTGATCATGAACCGCAAAGTTGTCCCCAATGGAATTTTGTGGGACCAGTGCGGATGTTAACTCCGTCCCACTGCCAGTATCCAAGATGTCAAGGATGAGTTACATTTGTGGGCTGCGTTCCCTCAGAACAACGGCCTTATGACATCCTTCGCAAACGAATCACCGCGCGGGGTAGCCGTGCAGTCCGAGGCACCTTCCCACGGTTCTTGCGGCTCCGCCCTTCGGAGGTTCGAGTCCTTCCTCGGGCATTGGTGTGTTTCTTGCCCTTAGCTTAAGTTAGTTTAAGTTACTTTAAGCAGTGTGTAAGTTTAGGGACCGATGACGTCAGCAGTTTGGTCCCATAGAACTTCTCACAAATTTCCATTTTTGCAAACGTGTCAATGCGTGTATCCAGGCCAGACAGTGGTGCCGCACCATATCGATAAGTTTGCCCATGCTGCGAAGCTCTTTGTCAATTTGAGTCGATATTGTAATCGCTAAAGTAACGTCACACACCCTCTGAAACAATCAAGCTTCATTTAATGTTTGGTTTCAAGGCCATCTTCTGCAGCAGCTGTTAAAAAAATTATTATTAGTTTCTCTCCAATTAAAAGAGACTTCTACGCCAGAAACGTTTCGCTTTTATTTTCAAACTGGCTTCTGGGGTCATTCCGGAAGTATGGATACATATATTTGTACTTTTTGGTTGTTATAGATTAAAAATGTAATTTATCTACAATGTTGCCGTACTACTTATTTATGGGTTTCTTGCCTCTTCCATAAACACTCTGCAAACCAGTGCTTTTCCTTCGTTACTAGCGGAGATTCAGATCAAAAGAAACTTCGTTGTATATATAAACACTTGGCAGGTTTTTGCCTTTTTCGAAATCACGTTTCTTACTCTGCACTGGCGTTATTTTCCCACTCGGTGATTTCGACCCAGATCTATTTAAATGAGATTCAACCAACACTTTCAGCAAAGTTCTGAGTAATTAATGTAGTGCGCGTTGCCAGTTCAGTGTCCTGTTGGATACGAGGGAGTGAGTGGTACAGTTCTGGAGGCCAAAAGGAAGACATCTGCAGAGAGATGTATGTGAGTTACGAAAATACAATCTGACAAACATAATCACATCATTTTTAAAGTAAGTTAAAGAAGCCTGCATACGACTCACGTTATTGTAAAATGCAATTGTAAAATGTAAATATTCACGGCAGCAAAGGCACACGTAGTACAATATTTCGATTTGTTAGTCCGGGATCGAATGGATTGCTTGTTGAAAGCTGAGGTTTCGTACCCTTGGCTCGACACTAATTAAAGTAAAATCCCATTTCCCCAAACTACTGGCCCGCAGTTGGACGTTGTCAGTTGCTGTCGTCCACTACTGCAATTTAGTTTCACATCCATATCCTTTCTATTAAAATTACTGCAATGATTAGTCATCTCTATGGCCTCTCTGTATAACTTTTGGTACTACCCGTCTGTGGCTGCGAGTATCTGAGTCTTATCAAGTCGAATGCACTGGTTTCCAGGCTGCAAAACATGTCCCGTAACATTTGATTCGTCTGTTTCTGCTTTCTCTTGCTTCCGATGTGTTCTCCAAATGGTTTTCCGTTTCTTTTTGTAAAACACAAGTACGCATCTGTACAACTACTCTGTATCCTGCGAATTCCTACTCTTTCCAGCGGTTTGCGAACATTCTTGGCTAACTTACAGCGTTGCTCTATGTTCTTTGTGGGTTTATACCATTACAGCGATGTTCCGTTTCGCCAACGTTTTCCTGAGAGGCCAGTAACGTCTTTCATGACGGGGAGAAAATCTTCGTATTTTGCAACCGCCTCTACATCGCTAGGACTTTTTTGTGACTGTCTTAATGTTCTTTATATCTGAGTGAAAGAATATCCGTGTAGGTTTTTCTTAACTGATCGTCCGTGTTTAAAAGCGTACATGGCTACATGGTGATGCAATTATTGAAGACAATGCACAAGGCTAATACGTCTCGAGGCATTTCCACAGAAACGGATATTAGCATTGTTGAGAAGATATAAAAGAGGAAGCGCTCGTAGCTTGTGTCATAGTTTGAGAGTCACACAACAGTTACCAGGAGGCTATGGAGGAATGCGAAAACTGGAGTTTTCGACATCGCCGCCACGACGTACAAGTCGCGGAATGCTCATGTGTTATGGAGATGGTGTTGTCTAAACTGATGGCCAATAGCGTTGAGGTAAGTTCTGATCTCTGTACTGGGATCTTCCAGAACTCGTAGATTCGTCATACTGATTTAACTCGTAGTGACGTCATACTGATTTAAGCACTTGTTTCCATAACCTACGGCACTGGACGATGTCATGGCATTGGACGATGTCATACTGATTTAAGCACTTGTTTCCAGAACCTACGGCATTGTACGATATCCCCGCAGAGTAAAAGTCACAGGAAGCGCAAACGCTGGTGTGGAAATGTCTAAGCTGCTGGCGAGGAAAGGGATGTATGCCTTTTGAGCGTCAGAATGTACGGGGTACACCTTTTCACTGCAACATCCGTTTTTACAAACCAAAATCACTGGTGAGCTCGACCATAGCAGCAACATGCTGACCGTATCTACATCCTGCCAGATGCAAGAAGTTTCGCTGTTGCCTGCTGCCCGTGAAAATGTATTGGCACGAGAGACGAAGATGTATTGGCACGAGAGACGAAGAGATGAAGATGTATTGGCACGAGAGACATTTCAACGGTAGAATGAGGGAATCGTCGAAAATTTGGTGTGCGGTGTTGCGACATTACATGATTTGTGTAATACCCAGACTATGTTGTAAGGTACATGATTTGTGTAATACCCAGACTATGTTGTAAGGTAGACTATGTTGTAAGTTCACTACATCCTATAAAGTTTTATGTTGTATGCAGATTGTGTGGTAATAATATCACTATCTCATGAAATAAAGTTGTCTGTAATACCCGCAATATAGTGGCATTCACTTATTTCGTGAGATTTATCCACAGACAGGAATTGTACTTTCTGTGTGCACAAAGTACACAAAGAATTCGGAGTCCATTAGGATTCACTTGTAACGCGTCATGTGGTTATATCTACATAGATTCCGAGTATGTTCGATCTTGATTCTTCAGCTGCTGCTGACGGCGGCAATCAATGACTACAGCTGTAATTCTGAAAGCGAAAAGTGAGCGTCTCTGTGGGCGTGCACGTTGAATGTACTTCTATAAGAATTCCCTACTCCGTCGTCGAATACGTTTGAAAACCGTGTAGTATGCAAGTCTGCACCAAGAATCAAGAAAATCTCTTGAACAAAGTGCCTAAAGGGCTAACAAATGCCATGCATGTTAGTGTCACCAAGATGTCATTGTATCCCCTGTAACCACTGTCTAAATGCATCGAGATATATGGTGGGATTAAAACGAAGATACCCTTGCACAGTACACATGTAAATCTATAGTCTGCAAACAACTCTGAGGTGGAAGGCAAATGAACGAAAGGCTTCAGATAACGTTCTGATGCAAGCAAGTACTAGATTCCGGACAGGAGCGCAACGACCAATAGCGACTCTGGTGAAATAGTCACACCAGACCTTGAATGTCGTCTAGTTGAAGATATTGGAAGGACTGCTAGACATCCTTTAAGAGGAAAACTGTTTACATCTCATAGTAAGCAAAAGAGGACTTCGATACTCAAAATCTTCTGCTGTAGCCCACGCTGCCTTCAGAATTATGAATGCGTAACTCCTGTCAACAGACATGGTAGCCGAAGCAAGTAGACCATGTAGATCCAAGCGAACGAGAAAGAAGCCCGTTAACACCACGATCGCTTGGCCTCGTAATCGGAGAAGTGAAGGGAGGTCGCAACAAATGTACCTAAGAAGACCGAAAAAAACCAGTGTAAGATCAATGACGCGCTGCAATTGGTCGCCACGGGAACTGTAGGGAAAGAAAATATTGCTGGACTTCTCAGAGCGTCCGATCTGGTACGAAACGTACAGGGAAACATATTAACTGATTCTTCCGTCGCTTCTTAGCGTAATAATAGGGAAGTTAAGATTTTAATTTATAATTCCGATAATAGTAAAGTGTAAGCTTCTCATTTATAATTCCGTTAATAGTAAAGTTCGTATGTATGTCTCAGACTACAGGGAAGAGAGCCAGGAGGCTTTGATATGGGACAGCAACTGTAAATTATCATAAATAATCGTAGTAGAAGTGTTAGTGTCAGTGATTGAAGTTTCAGTTGTAATTTTTTCTAAAAGAAAATAGCGCCCTCAATAGTTTAATTGTGTTTTTTTTATTGTAGTAGCGATACACTATTGCAATAGCACAGCGCCGGCCGCTGTGGCTGAGCGGTTCTAGGAGCTTCAGACCAGAACCGCGCGACTGCTACGGTCGCAGGTTCGAATCCTGCCTCGGGCACGGATGTGTGTGATGTCCTTAGGTTAGTTAAGTTTCAGTAGCTCTAAGTTATAGGGGACTGATTACCTCAGATGTTAAGTCCCATAATGCTCAGAGCCATTTGAACCATTTTGAGGAATAGCACTAATGACAATAGTTGATATGTTATGAGACGTATAAATACTGGCATGTAATATAAATACTGGTGTTTGCCTAGTTAAATCACTAATAAGCATACGGAGGAAACGTAATGCTACAACTTTTCCATCAGAAGGAGGCCTCGATCTACTCGAGTATTTGTCAAAGTGTGCCTCTCTGCAGACGTAGAGAACATGCAAAATCGCAGGAAACCACCCGGCCAGACCGACAGCGGTCTTGTGTCACAAGTACAGACTAGAGTTCGAAAAAGCGCCAATACATGTCATAAAGATTCCATTTACACTCGGCTGTATCCATCAGTACTACCTGCGGAAGAGCTACATAATAGGAAGCGTCTTCAGTCCCAGAGAGAATACTACAAAAAAGGGGAAGTCGAAAGAAAACTATTCTTGGAAAAATAAAACAGTTTGTTATTTCAAAAGTAATCACCAAGACATTTATCTCACTGTGAGAACAGACAGTAAATGCTTTCATGGACAAAGGTTTCCGGCTGTCAACAGAACCATAATTCTATGCGGCTTTCCACCACCTCTGACGGCCAAGAATGTCTCTCGTCAGGGCTCTATGGCCGTGGGAATCGCACGACGGGAAATTGGGACTACATTGAAGATATGTAAGGATTTCACAGCGAAACTTTTGCAGCTTAGTCAAAACAACTTTGGCAACACGTGGGCTAGAACTCTGTTGGTAAAAAGGTTTCGAATAGGCTGCATAAGTTTCGCTGGGAAGTCCTTTCACATCCTCCATACAATCTTAATGTCTCCCTGTGCGATTTCCATGGCTTTGAAGCCCTAAAGTAAAACATTCGTGGCCGTGAGTTTTCTTCGGACGAAGAAGTACATACCTGGTCATAACCATGGTTCCGTAGGCTACCGCAAACACTTTTCCATGAAGTCATTGACGGACTTGTCTGACAGTAGTATGAATGTATTAAAATCTCTGGAAAATAATTTTGCAATTATTAACAGTTCTACGTAAATTGAAGGTAACTGAAGGTGGAGGGGTGGGGGGGGGGGGGGGGAGGAAGGAAAGGAAATGGGATTACTGATGTCAGCTCATCGGGACATTACGCGGGTGAAGTGGCGACGAGTAAAAAATGTATACTGCACCGTAATTCAAGCCACGTATATCGTGCTTATTGGGCAAGCGCGTTAACGACTGCGCTATGCAGAAAAGAGTGTTGTGGTATCTGTGCGGACTCTGTCGGCACGCCTCACGGCCGATCCACATTCCTACCCAGCGCCACCTATACTCAGTCCCTGTCCGTTCCTTCCATGCTATCCACTCTACGATTCCCGCAGGTGGTCGGACGGATTTGAGCATCCGCTCTGAAGAAGGTGGATCTATTGTCCATCGGGAGGAGTCATTCATATGATACACAGTTCACTTAAATTTTCCCTTATGACTCGTTTTCATTTGACTATCCCTCGTATACGCAGTCAGAGGCAACCAAATCAAGAATAACTCTGATTCGAAGTTTCCACAATCTCGGCAGAGCATCGTATGGAAAATGGTCTAAGCTCGTTTTTTATCACCAGAATCCGCAGCACGTGGTAAAATGTAGTCATCATGACGACGTCGACTAATAAGAAACTACCAGGTATACAACTGATCAAGACAAACTCTTGCAACCCGTGCTATGAAACAGACAATGGTGAACAGGATTTTGTGTCGACGGTCGCAGACGTTTCGAAAACAAGTACCATAATGCTAACACTGACAGACAAAATGTTTCCGAACCGTTTCCGTGCGACAACAGTCACTACCTGCAACAAATCTTCCGCCAAACGCGTAATCGTCCACACAGGACACTCCGCATGTGATCTGCGATATACTGGGAAATTGCTATTTCTAACTTACCTATTGGACTAACGTGAGAAACCAAAAAGAAGCAAAATATGAAAAATTTGTTATATATTTTCTTAAATCATTACCTTAGACATAGCCTTTAAAATTATTGTGGTGAATGGCGATTACCTGGAGAATCAATAAACTGTTCAACAACAACAGACCGACGTGCTCCATCAACATCAAGACGCAGCAACAGCCGGACAAACGACGCATGCCTCGCAGTAACTCCTAGCCACATTTAACTGTATCTGTTCCGGCGTAACGACAAGCGTTGATACGATGATGAAGAACGAAAGAGCAGAGGGCTGTGAGACGACGTCAGCCAGTAGTACGCTGACTAGGATGACATCATGACTGGAACGGCCTCTACACGAAGAGAATATAAGCGTCGCGCCGCCTAGCCCCGGCGGAATAAACGACGAGCCATCATACAAACGCTCCAGCTGTGACTTAAGAACCGTATTGTTTTGCTCGCATTGAAATTGTATATACCGGAGGACATTAATTATTTGCACATCGCCATTTGCTTGCGACACACCTTTACGAATACGCTAAGTACTTTCAATCGAACTTACTGTTATACACTCCATTAATACGATTGGCTTGAATTCTGATGTAGCAATTAGAGGAACCATCTTCCTAGGGACCCTACTTTAGACGTGTGTGGAGGATACTGCAGTATCAGGTGTCAAATCATTTCCAATTTACAATGCTGAATTAAGTATGTAAGCCTGCAAGACTATAATAAAATTCTGCTAAAAAAGCGGCAAAAGATGGTCCTTATACACTAAAAATAGTGGCAACTGCGTTACGTTTACGCAGCCAACGATGATGTAGCTATATAGAAATATCTTCATTAAACAGGAGAAATGTTTTGAGAAGTATAAATTGCAGAATTACATCGCCATTTGTATGTGTCTCTTACATGATGACTCCGTTCATTCTAAATTTTTGCTTTAGGCATAGAAATACCGAGTCACGTACACGTAGTGTTTGCTTAGTCAACAGAGATGTGTCTTTGTTTTTATATGTTGGTTTACTTCATAGTATTTTGATGCTATATTGTGATAACTATACATTTTTTTTAGTTAAGTTTAATTACTTATCTTGTTGAACGTAAAATTATGAATTGAAGCACTGACCACATACTTGCAGACGTTGTCATACGTGTTTCATCGATTCACTGGCGTCGCGTCGGATAATGTTGTGGACACTAGCCGACGCGACGCCCGTGAATCGATGAAGCAGTTACTACGTCGTGAAAGTCTTAAACAGCACGTTGTCATACATGTAACTTAGAACTAATTAAACCTAACTAACCTAAGGAAATCACACACATCCTTGCCCGGGGCAGGATTCGAACCTGCGACTGCGGCGGTCGCGCGGTTCCAGAGTGTAGTGCCTAGAACCGCTCGGCCACCCCGGCCGGCACAGGGCGGGAGGCAACTTTAAAATTTCAAATGTGAACCCCCATTTTATATTGCGGAATCAGATTGAACACAAAAACCTTTTAAACATTTGTTTTGATTCTTGGTAGTAGACGCTGTAATTGAAGAAAATCCATGTTCTGATTTTTGCGCGGAAAATGGTTACGGATAAATACAATATACTTATTTACTTCATAAATTTTGATTCGCTAAAACTAAAACTATCCCTCTCTCCCCATAGGGTGGGGTTTCAGAGAGAGGAATTAGAGTTTTACAAATGTTGACCCAAACATTGTATTAATTTTTTTCCGCAGATTCGGATAAGGTTTGTTTGTTTCATGGTCATGAGGCCACACAACTCTTAATTATCAAACAAATAATCTGACTAGCTAACTAATTAACCAAACATCCTACTTTTTATGAATCCATAACCTTTTTCCACCCAAAAATGAGAATATGAATTTTCTTGAATTAGAGCGCCGACTACCAAGAATCAAAACAAATGTTCAAGACAAAATGTGCGTAGTTTTGTATGTAGAATCCGATTCTGAAATAAAAATGAGGATTCCCATTTGAAATTTTAAAGTTGCCTTCCACCCCACCCCCAGGGAGCTGCAGTGGCGCGCTAATTTTAGCACCAGCAGACGTCCCCCTAAAAAATAATCAACTTTGGATTCTACATATCTTTTCGTGTGAGGGTTATTTTTCGAGTTATTCTGGTTTGTCAACTTAAAATTTACACCATAAATATTACTTTGGTCTAGCTGTAGGTGGCAGGAAAATTACTACGCGTTAATCAGTGTAGAGTACAGCTGATTTTCGCAACGGCTGTATTTAGGTAAGCCGAAAACGCGGAGAGTGATTATCAAGGACGGCCATGGATGACTTGATTTCTTCGGAGAGAGGGTGTAAACACTGCGGATATTTAAAGGCGACTGGTGACAGTGTGTGTGGAGAGTGTGCTCCCTCACGTAAAATGCTCTTGCAACAAGTGAACCGTCGTTCCCTTATGAGTCGGAAAACCACGGCTTCATCGCTAAAAAGGAGTTTCAGTTACTGCCGTACCCACCGCTGTTTTGGCATAGTTAACTTCCGTGCGCTCCCTATGAAGTAATGTCGCATGACTAGGGCCTCCCGTCGTGTAGACCGTTCGCCGGGTGCAAGTCTATGGATTTGACGCCACTTCGGCGACATGCGCGTCGATAAGGATGAAATGATGATGATTATGGCAACA
This sequence comes from Schistocerca piceifrons, assembly GCF_021461385.2. Classification (NCBI taxonomy): domain Eukaryota; kingdom Metazoa; phylum Arthropoda; class Insecta; order Orthoptera; family Acrididae; genus Schistocerca; species Schistocerca piceifrons. The sequence goes on from NC_060144.1 coordinate 245,187,691, forward strand.
CAACAGCCCGTCCCTGAGCGGAGAAAATCTCCGACCCAGCCGGGAATGGAACCCGGGCCTTTCACAATTTGTCGCGCTGACCACTCAGCCACCGGGGGCGGACCCCCTGAAGTACATGGAACTATAATGATGAGTCAAAGAGCGCTACATGATTAATGGAAAAAAGTAAAGTCTAAATCAATATGGAAAACCTCTTGCTGCCTACTCCTGACAGCCGCATCACAAAGCTTCCTTGGAAACGCTTAGGTGTGCTACGTTGCACGTAAATCATGCCAGTTATCGGCCTCTGCTACAGGTGACATTTTTATTTTCAAGAAAAAAGGCACCGGAAGTCGGAGCGGGTGGTGAGGAGTCAGTCGCACGGCAGGGGGTCACGCGATCGCCGCTGCACGAAACGCAATTCTCAAATGCCAAGGCGTACATGCTGAGCACAGATCTTACCGCATACTGCAGCCTAGACTTGGAGATATCATCTGGGCGGGTGATACTGCAGCACGACATAGAGGATTAAGTTCTGTTTTACATGTACCTGTTTCAAGCACTGTTTCTTACTACGTAATGAAGTGAATAAATGTTCTGGCTTAGTCGACCATAACTGCACGTAAGTCATGTGTGCCAAGGTCGGTCCGTTAACGAAAATTCTTAGTTCTCATGTACAGCACTAAATACTGCCGCCGACGTGAGAAACACAGATATATGGCCAGCCAAAGACACACAGGAAACAGAAAATCGTGAAGTTGAAGAGTAGACGGTAGTTAGCCAGGCGGCAGAGCACACTGTGTCTAGGATCTGGTGGTCGGGTCTACCACGTTATGTCGTACTGCGCCAGTACTGGGGACACTATGTAAGGAGTTGGTTTCGTCTTTGTTCCGGAAAATTGTGGTTCAATGGACGGAGATAAACAAACAATTGAGAAAAAAATTTGACAACATGTAGATAGTTAACAAAACAGCACACCTTAAAATTTTTAAACAAATTTATTCATTTTCCTTTGTATGCTACTACGTTTTCTTTTACAAACTGGATCGAGTACAACTCCCCATTTCGGTCAGGCAATGTGGACTATATGGATTTTTGTGCTCTCAGAGGATAACAACGAAGTTCAAGAAGAAGTTAGAAGCTGAAGACCTCAGGTAGCACACTGCATGGAATTACCCCTCTACATCTACCAGTCACAATAAGGAACAATTGTTGGTGAGCTTTAGTGTGAAATCAAATCACTTTTATATCTTCAGGACCTTTTCACTATATATGCTGACATATTGGCAGACGTATAAACAGAGGATTATAATTAATGTCCAAATTTCAAAAACAGTGAAAGTAATGGCTGATCAGAATGACGTAAAATTTGAACGAAATATTATCCAAGAAGAGGGAAACGTTATGGAACCAGAATCAGTTTAAAACTTATCCAATATATAGCGCTTTAAGGTCATAACGTAAATCGGTTAGTGTACAAATGACAGATGAATCGCAATACGACGGCTGTCGTGCCAGTTTCCCATTAAGCCAACGTTCTGTGCAATGTGTATGAGCGTCCTAGCTTTGGCATTGTTAGTTATGTAATGTCAGCCACCACAGCAATGTCGTACGACGTCAGGTTGGAAAAATCTGTTTTTATTGTGCTGAGGCCAAAAAACACATAAACCCAATTATGACAACGGTTTATAATTCTGATAACGGCAAAAACCACGTACAAACAACAGTCTTCAATTGTCCTCAGGCCAAAATCTGCATAAAAAGAAACATAAGATCGGTTTTTAACTACCGTAAGATCGGTGCAATAGTTTTTTGCCCCAAGTTGAAATCGAGAAACAGCACATTCCGCTGCAGAATGCGTTGCACAACGCATGCCTACAATTCAGCTTAGTTTGTAATCAGAAAGCATCTTTCTGATAGGGCCACAGCCAGAAGTCACACGGATTTAAGTGAAGTGACCTGGACGAACCAGCTGTAGGGAAACGACGACTGATAATTGTACTATCGCCATCTTGCATAAACATGATCCTACCCACATTTCCACTCTATTGAATGGTTGGAATGACGTTGGTGCACACAAAATACTCCCACAGCAATTGCTGCTGACAGTACAGGTACCACAACTCGCATGACCTGTCTACCTGAAAAAAAATGTGGCCCTGTGGTAAACGATGCAGTCACTCAACCTTCCCCGACAGTTTCATTCAGTCATTAGTCTTCTGACTGGTATGATGCGCCCGCCACGAATTCCTCTCCTTTGCCAACCTCTTTATCCCATAGTAGCATTTACAATTTATTTCCGCAATTACTTCCTGGATGCATTCCAATCTCTGCCTTCATCTACAGCTTTTACACTCTACAGCTCCCTCTAGTACCATGGATGTTATTCCCTGATGCCTTAACAGATGTACTACCATCCTGTCCCTTCTTCTTGTCAGTGTTTTCCATATATTCCTTTCCTCTCCGGTTCCATGTAGAACCTCCGCATTCCTACTGTATAAGTCAACCTAATTTTCTACATTCTTCTGTACCACATCGTCGCAAATGCTTAGAATCTTAAGATGTCTTAACAGATGTACTACCATCCTGTCCCTTCTTCTTGTCAGTGTTTTCCATGTATTACTTTCCTCTCCATGTAGAACCTCCGCATTCCTATTGTATTAGTCAACCTAATTTTCAACATTCTTCTGTACTACATCGTCGCAAATGCTTGGAATCTTAAGATGTCTTAACAGATGTACTACCATCCGGTCCATTTTTCTTGGCTGTGCTTTCCATATATTACTTTCTTCTCGGATTCCATGTAGAACCTCCGCATTCCTACATTATAAGTCCATCTAATTTTCAACATTCTTCTGTACCACCGCGTCGCAAATGCTTAGACTCTCTTCTGTTCCGGTTTTACTACAGTCCATGTTTCAGAACCACTTAATACTGTGCTCCAAATGTACATTCTCAGAATTTCTTCCTCATTATTATGGTCTATGTTTGATGCTAGCAGACTTCTCTAGGCCAGGAATTCCCTATTAGCCAGTGATAGTCTGCGTCTGATGTCTGCTTCTGATGTCTGCTTTGCTCCATCCACCATGGGCTATTTTGCTGTCTAGGTAGAAGAATTGTTTAATTTCCTCTACTTCGTGACATCAACTCTTATGTTACATTTCTTGCTGTTCTCATTTCTGCTACTCCTCATTTCTTCCACCTTGTTAATCACTCTTGGCTCTTGTACAATTGTGTAGTTTCGTCTCTCACTATAGCTTAACCCTATTTTCCTCAGAATTTCAAACATCTTGGACCATTTGACAATGTCGAACGCATTTTCAAGATCAACATATCCCATGAATGTGTCTTGACCTGTCTGTATCTTCCTTTCATGATCTACTCTAACCCCACGGTTACATTTGTAGAACGAAGCAATACCGGCTGAAGTGCGAGGGGATTTTCCGTTCCCATATTCTGCAGTTCTGTGTGTTCATTGGAGATGAAAACCGATTTCACCTACTCAAAGAATTTACACGGCTATTCATTGTCCACATCCACAGAAGCAAGAAATTCTAGAGCAAACATTTGTGTTACTGGCATGTCAACATGGAGAAATTTTTGAACGTAGGTAATTTTGTGTGGAAACCGCCAGCCGGTGTGGCCAAGCGGTTCTAGGCGCTTCAGTCTGGAACCGAGCAGCCGCTACGGTCGAAGGTTCGAATACAGCCTCGGGCATGGATGTGTGTAATGTCCTTAGGTTAGTTAGGTTTAATTAGTTCTGAGTTCTAGGGGACTGATGACCTCAGATGTTAAGCCCCATAGTGCTCAGGGCCATTAGAACCTTTTTGTGGGAAACGATTGAAAATGATTCGTAGAATCTTATGCAGCGTGGTCATAGACATTTCCAAAGCTCGGACAATTCCCTGTTTTCTGCATATTTGCACACCGCTACTCAACCCCTCCTGCACAGTGGCACACTGAACTTCAAAAGAGCCTGTGTTTTCGAATTTAGTAATCATTTTCTCCCAGCCACTAATCAGCGCCATTTTCAATACCCTTGACTGCCTGGAGCTTCTGCAGACCTACTTGCGCACATTTCCCTTTCTTGTAAATCAGACAGACACGCCCAGTGTCTCAGATCTAAACTGAGGAACTGCCGTGTAGACCATGTCTTCTGTTTTACATATTACGCCGCTTATAGCGCCATCTAGTCGTAAAATTTTAGTTAATTATTTTTTCGTTCCCATAACGTTTCCCTCTTCTCAATAATATTCTGTCCCAATTTCACTTCATTATGAACAGTGGTTCCTCTTTTACAGTGTTTTGAAACTGGAAATTTAATTATAATCACCCTGTATTTTTACAGACCCTTCTACGAACGTACCCTCACGGAATTTTACCTGTAAGCCTCACAGTGACACATAACGCTTCTGTTGTAGCATCTTCACTGGAATTCGCGAGCATTTCTAGGGCGATTTCGCGTTCACTAATCGGATTTGTGACGAAAGGCTTTCCTTTTCTTTGCGTATTCTCTGTTTTATGTGATAAGTTACCAGACGACAAGCAATACTCAAGGAACTGTGTAACGTGAGTTCTGTAAGCTGCCTCCTTCGTGGGTGGACTATATTTACTGAGAGTTTGTCAGAAAGATTTCAGACATCTGCCTTCCCCACAATTACTTCTCTGTGGTCGTTTCACTTGAAACCGTTGAATACTCATACTTCCAGGTATTTAGTGAATTAGATTGCTTCCCATGACTGTTCTATTATCATTTTACTTTATAATAACATTATTTCCTCCTATTTATGCGCAGTGCGTACATTTACTTATGTTGAAATGCAACTGCGAATCACTGCACCAAGCATGTACCTTCTGATAGTTTTTCTTGAATTTCGGTAAAATTCTAAATTTTCTACAGATGCTGCTTTTCTGTATACAAAATCTTGGCCTGAGAACAGCGTCATGGAGGTTCAGCGATTATCCGATACGTCATTTATATTGTGAAAAGCTACAGACATATAACACTTTATTGCCGTATAGCGGAATTAACTTTTAAGTCTGAAGGACAGTATGTGCCATATTTGTTGGGCACTCTTCAAGAAAATCGAAAAAAACAGTTCAGTATTATATTGGTTCTTATTTTAATATTTAATTGACACCGCGGGTGTGCGTCGAAACCCTTCTCGAAGATAAGGAACGCGGCATCAACCTATGCTCTGATTTGTACTTCCTTCTCGGACTCTTAAACGAACAGAGCGTGCAGTGTTTCACACGGTCGTTGTTTGTGCAATAGATATTGACTCCTACAGAGGCAAGTTTATTATATGAAAGCAAAAACGGTGATCCAAGGTTTTGCTACAGACCTACATTAGCGGTAAAGGTCCGTAGTCCTGTGTCTCTGAGTACCTTTTAAAACGAGAATGGCCACATTTTGGTACGAGAATCTTTTGTAACACTTCTTTCCTCCAGTGACCTACGACAAGCTGCTGATAGAAAACGGAAAACTGCTTTCGCATTCTCTGTGTAAAATCATACTGATATCTCATCAGGTATCGCCGCATTTACTCTTTTAGGCGATTTTAGTTGGTTTTCGATTCTTAGGTCTGTTATTTATATAGCTGCCATTTAATTGTTGTACTGCGATTCAAAGTAGAAACCGTAGAACAGTTTTCGTCAGTGCATCAATTTCACCAATAATCATCTTACGCAATGATATGAACATCAAACAATGGTTGAGCATGGTGCTTCAAGCGATTCCACAAGATGCCATTGCTGTCTGATTCCGACAGCTCAGCAACCGATATCAGAAATGTGTTGTAGATAATGATGGTTACTTCGATAGCCTGTAAAGGAGTTTTGCTGTTAACCGGTGTTTCCTTTAGCTTCTGAGCCCATTTACCGAACTTTTCAGACGCAACTTGTGCTATAACAACTTTATGGCCACTGACTCCGTAATATACGTTAACCCAGCCAAACAATTCAGGCTTATCTGTAATCAACGATTCGATGATGTTAACTTCACGTGGCGAATTTCTGATTAACTGATCATGTTAGTTTCTGGAACAATATCATACGGTTTCGTTACCTCTAAACCTACTGTAAACTAAAATTTGGCTTTTGAAAGTCATTATCATAAAGCTGTTAATGGAGCGAGATGTGGATGGGCGGAAACGTGTAGAAATGAGATATTTACAGAGTATACTACTAACTAGTCCCAGTCGAACGTCTAAGTTACGTCGTGATGAAATGAGGTTCGCTTGTTGCTCCTCCAGACACGTCTTCTCAGGTCATCGGAGCTGAGTTCTAAGTGGGACTCATCACTGAAGACAATTCTCTTCCAGTCAATGAGAGTCCAGGCCTAAGGCGTATCTGGAAATGCACCGGAGACCGGTGGGGTACCAGTCTGGCTGTCGCAGGCCATAGGACCTGACAACCACGAGTGGTGGTCTGGGGCGTCCTCTCTGTTCATAGCAGTATGTCTTTGGCTGTCATCCGCGGCACCCTTACAGCGGTATGTTGACGATATTATAAACCTTGTTTGTTGCTCTTCATGTCAATCCAACGTTTCAGCAACATAATTCTCATCCGCACAAGGCGAAAATTTATATTGGTTCATTAGGCGCTTGCCAAATCCGACCCTGGCCAGCGAGGTAGGGGGATCTATCCACAACTGAGAATATTTGGAGCAACATCATTCGTAACTTTGATGATCTGAAACGCCAACTGGACAGAATTAGCCATGATGTCCCTCACTAGGATATCCAACAACTCGATTAATCAATGCCAACGCGAATAACTGCTTGCTTAAGGACCAGAAATCGACCAACTCATTTTTGACTCGCTCAATTTGTGAAGCTCTCTTTCTCTTGAATAAATCATCCAGTTTTTCTTAAACTGTGATCATTTGTTTGTCTGTACATGTATAGCACATCTAACGATTTTTTTTAAGATCGTGTGACGCAGGTCTAGTGAAAACCGATTTTCGAAGACGTCTCAGTGCCCGTTAGGCTTCCACCATTATATATCTCACATAGGGATCATACAAATAAGGGAGGAGAACTAAAGCTGCCTACAGAGGCCTACAGTTACTTTTCTCTCGCTCATTAGGCGAATGAAATAGTAAAGAAAATCGATAATATCGTTACGATGTACCCCTCGCTATACACTGCACACTGGGTTGCTGAATATATATGTAGATGTGGATATCGATCTTCGATCATCCGCTATACATACGTTGCCTACATAAGGTGCATCCCAGATAAGATTCATTTTACTTCTTTATTAATTTAATTATTTATTTACTTTACTCTACTAATCCGCGGTAACATCTCGTGGATCTTCCATAAGTTCATAAAATATCGTTGCTCATCTCAGTGACGCGAAAATTACACATCATCTGTGACGTTTACTTTGCCACACGGCAAGTCTCGATTATGTAATTGTACCTAGTAGCTGTAGAAAAAATACAGTCGATAACACTTAGACGTGTAACACACAAAGAAAACTCGAAAGTGATGTAGAATATGAAGATTCGTAATAGCTATCCATCTGCACTCAAAAAGTCACTGATCGTACAGAACCACCACATATCGTTGAAACTTGATTCATAGGTAATGTCCGTATTGAACTATTGTGCTCGAGAAATTGGTAAGAGTTTTAGTTTTCAGCAGCCTTTCACTAATGGACTAATTTTCAGTGTTATTACCTGAATATTTTTGGACAAAGTTATTGTTGGAGCTCATGAGTTCTCAACAGTGAGGTTACCCAGCTGAGTTAGGAATCCAGTGAAGTTACACTACATTCTGGGATGAATTATAACTGGCTTCTTCCGAACTCTGTGACTTCGAAGGACAACAGATGTTTATAGAGTTATGCTCCTCACTATGATGTTTTATCGTGATTTTCCTGGTCTGTCATCATCGTCACAACAAAAAGTTTCGATTTCATATGGGACGGCTGTGCTGAGCAACTGTGTTTATTTAAAGTTGAGAAAATGTGGTACAACCAGTCGCTAATGATCTGTTTATTGCAGATATGCTTGTCAATCACTGTGTGATTATAATTAGTGCGGTAAGCTTCAAGTCAAATTATCATTATCGCTTGTCTAAACGAATAGCCCCTACTAGATTATCCATGTCAGTATTTCAGTTCACCCTCCTGCGTCACTGATAATAGCTACACAGTGGTTGAAATATGGATCTGCAATAAACATATTATTAACGGCTGATTGCTGTACATTTTCTCATATTTTTCACACTAGCACTCTCTTGAGATGTAGCCCGCTGACAGTCTTCAAAATGTCTCCTCCTACGATCTGCCAACGTTGGAAGTACTGGAGGGCAGTCATTTGCTACGGTAAGTGCTAATAAAACTTACGTCGTACAGCAGTCTAAAGAGCTTCATTTAAATAAATAATAGCAGTCGCAATGTTCCATGAGCTACCTATGCCATAATGTCCCGCATAACGAGTAGCTACGTATTACCGTCAACATCTAAAACAATAAACTTTCCAGTAACATAACGCAAAATTAAAAAAAAAAGAACTTATAGTAACTGTACAATATTTTTACGAGCTCTCAACGTGACAAGCAGCTGCCTTGTAGAAACATTATACAGCTTCTACTGACATAACACGTGATGCTATTCTCGAGAACATTAAAGCAGTTATTACGTGTCAAAAAAGCCGCGAAATACACATAAAGTGTGTAGTCCGAATACCCTCGCCTAAAGAGGTCCAGAGACGTTCCCAGGCGTTGTTGTCATGTTTATAGTATATAAAGACCCACCTGCTTTATAAGACTTTGGGGTGCTAGCGAGGGAAAGTAATAAATTTACGTATGTGATAATTAATTTAAATTGAATGTAGGCTTAAGAGGTCCAGCGACGTTGCCACGCATTATTGTCATATTTTTAGTCTATAACGACTCATCTGCTTTATAGGACTTTCACGTTAGGGTGCTGGTAGGGGAAAGTTATAAATTTATGTATCCGATAATTAATTTAAAATGAATATAGCCACCTAAATTGAATTTTTTTCTTCATCTGAAAACTCACGATTGATATTATGGCATGTGTGTTGTGCAGCTATATAGTGTGCAAAGTATTTGGATGTGGACTACAGAGTGGTGTTCGTGGTATTGACAGCAATGAGAGCGAAGTTCGCAGCGCATATACTTTCCATTATAGAAATGCTAAAGGCGCTACCTATCATGCTTTCATCATTTATACGAATGACCATTAGAGGTATAAAGCACCCTCATTTGGTAACAAGATGGCACATGTAGGTCGTCAAAAAGTGCGCGCTACTACTTCTCGTAGTTTCCAAACCGTGCTGGTGAATATATTTCGAACACCTTAATCCGAACAGCATGCATCGGAATAGAGTGAACGCTTGGTCCTAAGGGTGGAGGCAGGTTACCTAGTGGGTGAGGGTTGTGTATTGCTTTGGTTTGCAATTTCGAGATAATTATTTAGGGGTATCAGTATGACACACTTGAAAGACAGCTAAGTGTTCAGTTTTAAGTTGCCCACAGATTTACCTCCCCAGATTTCTGAAGCAACCTATTTTACAAAGTAAAGAGCAGATGGGATTAATCACACAGGTGGAAAGGTTTGAAATATGTTTTGAAGTAGGTATCCCTCACACATTCATTTATTCCCTTCCGATATTATCAATACACTTTTCTTTATTTATACTGTGCTACGATAATCTTCGTCTCCCTTTCTCCAGCAATCAGTTCCATACACTACACCAATTATTTTATAATCATTTTCGTCTCCACTCTGTTTCAGTATTTGATGCGATTTTATAAAGGAAAGCATGCATAGCCTTCCTCTGTCAATTTCAAATGTTTATTTTATCTTGCTTCATATGTAACATAGGTATCTCGCTTTTCCCGTTTGTGTTCAGCGGGTGTATATATTGTGAATCCTGTAACTTCCGGCTTTACACACAGTACCAATACAAAGCAGAGCTCTAACGAACGTCATAACTTCTTATAATCCTCTGTGCGTCTATAACCTACTTCTGAAAATGGCAAAATACTGATTATTTAGATTTTCTTAAAGTAACATACCTCTTAAAACTGGAAACATATCTCTTCTCCCAACACGAAACATGTGTTAAGAGTGTCCGTTATCTGTAGAGTTCCGTTATCTTTCTAGTGAAACTGGTTCAAATGGCTCTGAGCACTATGGGACTTAACATCTGTGGTCATCAGTCCCCTAGAACTTAGAACTACTTAAACCTAACTAACCTAAGGACATCACACACATCCATGCCCGAGGCAGGATTCGAACCTGCGACCGTAGCAGTTGCGCGGTTCCGGACTGAGCGCCTGAACCACTAGACCACCGCGACCGGCTAGTGAAACTGTCCGACTTATTTAAGTGAGAGACGTACATTCGGTGCTAAGCGAACACCACCCCACATGCATTTCTGTCATAATAGAAACACAAACGCTACTCGTGAAAATGAGAACGTAACACTCATTTTCTTCATTCTACAGCATCTATATGAGGTAATTTTACAGATCTATATGAGGTAGGAAATTGTACACCGCTATTTTCAATCTTCGCACGGCTAACACAGAAAAAAACCCATTTAGTGGCAGATATAAACGGAGCAACTTTCATTTTCATCTGTGATTTGATAGACTGTCGATTTTGGAGCAATTTCAGACGACACCCAGGCGCAACTGACCCCGGCGTAACATTAATATTAAGTGCATCGGATTTTTCTTTGATCGCAGTATGATTTAATATACCGTATTTCACGGAATAAAAGACGCGGTCCCTTCCTCGAAAAATTGCCTCCAAAATTCAGGTGCGTCTTATACTCGAAATTAATATAAAAATGTTCGGTGTGTAATTTTAAATTCCCGCCAGTCTTGAAAGTCGTGATATATTCGATACTGGGAGAATCTTACCCCTATCTGACAACACTGGATTCAACTGGCGGAAGCAGTTCACCGATACAACGGACTTCACTTACGGGCATTCGCAAAGTTGCTAACACCGTCTCCCTCCCGCCATCACAAACCAGAACACTGTCTAGCCTATGATGTGTTATTGCGGTCTACGGTGCCAGTTAACTTAAAAGTGATTTGTGTTATCGGTAACAGTACAATATTTTTGTTAGTAGCTAGTTTCGTAATGGAAAGAAATAAAAGATACTCATATGATGCGAGCTGTAAACTTAAAGTAGTACCATATGCTGGAGATCATGAAAACAAATCAGCTGAGTGGCATTTCGGCCCTCCACCATCAGAAAATCCACCCGCAGTTGATGGGCTAGTAAGGAAGAACTAAAAATATGAGGAAGGCTGAATGTGCAAATAGAAGACCGAATGCAAAAGGGCAAAACCTGGAATATGGCGTATTGAAATGGATTCAAGGACACCGTCAAAATGGCATTGGAATTAATACATACATGATTCAACTACACGCTCTTAAGCTAGCACTACAAGTGGAAATTTAACAGACTTTAGGAGTGGGTTGGCTGGTGCTACAGGTTTATGAAGTGTTATGTAGCGACTTAGCATGCGAACCAAAACCAAAATATCTCAGCATACGCCACAAGAATACGAAGAGGAAATTTTATCTTCCGTCGCTTAATTATTCAACATCAAAAGAAAACCAGTGTGGAACTAAGCCAAATAACGCATATGCACAAAACCCTTTCGACATTTGACGTGCCCAGTAACAGAGCTGTTGCCATGAAGGGTATGAAAATTGTAACTATAAAAACAAATTGACATAAAAAAATGCACTACACTGTTGTTCTTTCCTGTTGTGCTGACGATGCTAAACCAAATCCAAAAATAATTTTCAAATGCAAAACAATGCCAAAACATTCTGAGACACAGTCAGGGGTTGCCGTTCACGTACATGACAAGGGTTGTATGGACGAGGCTGGTATGAAATTATGGATTAACAGAGGGTGGGAGAGAGGTAAATGTGCTTAACTGAAGAGTTCTTTTCTTGTGATGGATCAGTTCAGTAGCTATTTGAAAAATTCTGTGAAACAGATATTGAGACTGGGAAATACAGAGCTTGCTGCTATTTCGGAACTTACTTCACAATTGCAACCTCGTGATGTCATTATACATAAACCACTTTAAGTATATGTGAGAGAAGAATGGAACAAATGGAAGATGGATGAAACGTAACATGAATTCACGCCGAAGAACGACCTACAATCAAACAAGACTGTGAATGGAAAAAACAGTCTAGAGTTAGAGAAAACATTATTGTTAAATCTTTAAAGACGTGCCGCATAAGTAAGTGAAGGTAGTGAAGATCGTCATATATATGAAGACGAAGAGGAAGAAAAAGAAGAAGAATAAGAACATTAGAAAGTTCAGATGACGTTTTCCATGGATTTTGCAAGTGAGCTCGGTTTTATAAACTGAGAAACTTTTATAGTGTAGCTTTCCTACCTAATAACAAAAATGGTAATAATGTTATTTTAAAAAAAAGTTTAAAAATTAAGGTGCTTCTTATTGTCTGTAAAGCACGGTTAACACCCAGTTACTTATCAAGAATCTTGTTATGAATGTCACACACGCTGTTTCAGTGTCGACATTGATTTACAAAGTTCGTACAATTACTTTTTCTCTGGCCGTTATAAGAGGTATCGGGCAAGGTGTATTCTGAAACCAGTATGTGAGCTGAAGACGTAGCCGTATTTTCCTTCTCTGCGTATTAATCAATCCGATGTTGTGAGCAACAACAGCTGATTTCTCCGTGTGTACGTGGGTGACTACGAAACATTTTCATATTCTAAGGAGAACAGTGGAGATTTAAATTCGAGAAAAAATCTGAAGCTCACAGTCCGCAGCATTCTTCTCAGAGCAGATCCGGGACCCCTGAAGGTGACAATTTATCGTTAGCATTACTTAGAGAGTGGATAAGGTTCTTTTTTACTGGTTTTCTTATGTATTAATTGCTGATCACATACTGTATATCTAACCGCTAATTCTGTGCCTCGTGATGACTGGGTGTTGTGTGATGTCCTTAGGTTGGTTAAGTTTAAGTAGTTCTAAGGTCTAGGGGACTGATGACCATAGATGTTAAGTCCCACAGTGCTCAGAGCCATTCGAGTCTAACCGCTAACCTGTATGAGACAATTGTCCTCATTATCATCCACAGGCGTTAATTCTTAGCTAAGTTCCACACATATCAGGCACTGTTAACCTTAAGTTATTGCCTTTCCTCATTAAAAGGTTCCTTTACGCTAGATAATGTCATTGCCTCTCATACAACTGTAACTTCATTTATTATGGTTTATTTGCCAGTAACATTTCTAGCTGTGGTAACACATAATGTTATCAATTACTGTATATTCATACTTATGTACAGTGCACTTTTTATAAGTCTTTTGCCTTTTATGGAACGGTAACTTCAGTTACTTAATGGTTTTATTGCCATTAATAGTCCGAACTATTGTAATAAACTATTTTCCATAGTAATATCAGTTTACATTTACTGGTTTTAAGTGCGTTTTACTACTCATGCGCATGCCCGCTTGACGACCAGCTGAGCTCGCTGCGTCGCTGCCCTCGGCACCCAGTTACGACTCGGCGGCCGCGGCCCACGTGTCTGGCCCGTTGGTGTGACCTGACGGCAAAACATTAGTAGAAGTGACGCAGTCTCATGACTATGTACTGTAGTACTATCATTTTAGGTCTGACCAGGCCAATATCTGGCATGTTTTAGTTTAATTTTATATTTTGACATTCCTGAAGAAGGCTACATTATTATAGCCGAAACCTAGATAAAGTTTCTTTGTTTATTCAACTGGAGGCTGAAATTTAATATAATTACATTTCACAGTTGCTGACTCTGCTGCACCATCCTAAAAATATTCAAATACGTAGAAATGCTCAGCCCCGTTTTCAAATGTTCCTTTACAAAAGAAAACAAAATTCCTGAAACAGTGAAAAGATGACGGACGGAAGATGTTAGTGCCAATGGTGTTGCGAAACACATGAAATCGTTAATATTGAACAAAGCCTCATGCCACGATAGAACCCCATTCTGCTTCTCTACTCAATTTGCGGCTGAGTTAGCTCCTCTGTTAACTATGACCTGTCACACATCATTCAAACAAAAAACCGCCCCAGTGGCTGGCAGAAAGATCGGGTCACACCTGTTTACACGAAGGGGAGCAGAAGTGGTCCACGAAACTACGCCTATTACCCTAGACATCGATTTGTTGTCTAATTTTAGAACACATTCGGGACTCAAACACGATTAGGTATTTAGAACAGGACGAATTCTTCCTTGCCAACCAGCATGGATATCGTAAACATACATCATGTGAAAGCAAAATACCACTTTCTCACCTGACTTCCTGAAAGTCGTGGCTCAAGGCAGTCAGGGAGGTGTATTACTTATCGATTTCCATAAAGCAGCTGACCCAGTTTCACATCTGCGCTTATTACCACAAGTATTAACGTCTGGGGTATCGGCCGATTTCTGTGATGGATTGAGGATTAATTGATAGGAGGGGGGGGGGGGGGGGCAGGGAGAGGGATGGAGGGAGAGGGGCGACGCAGCTTGTTTGCCTGAACGGCGAGTCATCGAGAAATGTGTAAGTGGCTGCGGTGTACCACGGGTAAGTAGGTCACTTGCTTTTCGTAGGATGAGGAAACCATATTTGACGGTACACCTATGTTGGTGAATTATTTCGTCTCTCTTTAACACAGGAGCGACTGAAATAACTCGCGACAGCGATCATAGATCCCGTGGAGTCTCTTCTTCGTATTACTCACGCGGAACAACTATTATATTATTTCCGTCGATTGTAGCGAATGTAAAAGGACAGCGCGGTAATGCAGCAGTAATTTCGCTTTGTTTGTCAGTAAATTTTACTTTGTTCTATTTCTTAACTGTATATGGATATAAAGAGGATCGGTCAAGTATATTCCATTCGCAAAACCATATAGACATTTATGTGAAGCATATTTGTTTGCTTACTTTATGGTTAAGCTTCTTATCGGCTTAGAATTTTCGCGAAAAATAATTTGTTTCAAACATTTTTTTTAAGCGACCGTACAGACGTTAATTAAAAACCATCATAATTTATGTTTAAATTGTTGTCTGCAGTTTCCAATGCTTTTACATGTTAGTAAGTGCATCGAACTAAGACTTTTAGTAAAAATATTTTCATATAGCATATCACCATATTATCAGTACCACCAACTTTGGGATGATTCAGTTATTTTATCTTTCTTTTTAAGGTGGAAACGATAAACAGTAATGGTAAAAATGTGCTATGTCGGGAAGAAAATAGAATCTATCGTCTCTACAGCTCTAGTGCAATGTTAGAGGCAACAAGTAGGATTCAGCAAAATAGTATAAGTATTTACAGGGCTCTTTAAAAAGATTTCTGACAGAAACTCAAGAGTTGGTGGGGCTGTCCGTCTGTAGAAATTACGTCTCCCATTCGCATTAACATCATAACTAAAACAGAAAATTACTGAAGTATGTTATTACACTGCAAGAGATGGGATTTGGACGTACTACTGAAGAAGTGTGGTTGATTGCATATGAACTGGCAGGTGCAATTCATCGTGAGAATATTTTTAGCAGCAAAAAGAAAAGTCAGAGCATGAAATGGTGGCTCAGTAACAAACGTCAATATGACTTGACTTTCAGAGTACCGGAAAATTATTCTGCATACCGAGCTTCTGTGTCTAATCTTATAATGATAGACGATTATTTCGACAGACTTTCAGATGCCATTAAGAAACTAGACTTGTCGCCTGTAAGCAAGGCAGAAGATTATTTGTGGAATGTCGGTGAAACCTGCCTGATGTTTATCATCAAACCCAAACAGGCTATAACTGAGATTGGGAAGAAGTTCGTATATAGATGTACTTAGGCAGAACGTGGAGAAACTACGACTTTGGTAGGCTGTGTCTGTGCCAGGGGCAGTTCGATACCCTCTTTTATAGTTTTCGGAGATCAGATGAGAGACTGTCTACCAAATACGTAGGTTCGTCTATCTGAAAAGAGGTGGATTATTGAGGAACTGCTTTTAGAATGGTTTCTATTTTTTCTTGAATCTAACAGAACAAGACCTGTGTTATTGCTGATAGATTCGAGTGGAGCAAATATTTCTCCACAAGTGCCTGAGTTTACTGATGAAAATTGTATTCCTTTACGTACATACCCTTCTCACACAAGACGCGTGCTCCTGCTCCAATCTGTGGACGTTGGCATGTACAGGACATTTAAGAGTGCTTGGAGAGACGAACTACACGGTTCTATGCAGAAAACTAACAGACACACCAAATAAAAGAAATTTCCACACTATGTTCATGATGCCATGTCTAACAGCTTTATCTAAGAAAAACATAAAAAGATGCCTTAAAGTCTTGTGCCCTTGAATCGAAATGCCATTCCCTGAGAACAACTGGCTCCTTCTGAGCACACAGAGTAGACCTAGCAGTTCCTGAGACAAGCAGATAATCAAGTGTGAGTTCGCAGGCAGCTTCTATTGAAATGCCACAACTCCAGCAACCTTATTATTTGCAGTTAATGTTATCCTAAGCACACCAGCAGGAAACTGACGAAGGAAGATAACAAAAGCAACGACTGTTGACCCAAAGACTAGGCTCATAAGTGGATATGAGCCAAGAGCTCTGGCATTGATCAGTCCACTAACTAGCAAAGAAAAAAAGAAGCACTGTTTCGGATTCAGTTGGACCTTCTGGAACGATGAAGGTCGAAGGTAGGATGGTTAGAAAACGTTTCCAGTGATGACGATTGGTCTTTTTGTACGTATGGAGACCAATATTCAACAGACGAAAGAGAAAAAAAAAAACTGAAAGAAATGTGTGCAACGCTCATTCTGCCTCACTCCGTACGAAGAACTCAACAAAGCGAATCTGCATGGGGACATATTTACAGGCATGATCTCTACAGATCACCAAGAGTGACGTGATGTTGCTTTGATAGGAATGAATACTCTCCAGTAAGTGCTGTTAAATGAATGGCACTCAGTTCCTTTTCTTTAATTAATGTTAACTTTGAAAATGAAAAGTGTACTTGGTATTTGAACTGAAGTTATTTCTATGAAGGTTATTTTGCAAGATGCCATCAGTGTTATTAGTAGTGGATTTATCGTTGTCTGATTCACGACAATGCTTAGGTATTCTTGGCGTGAAAAATTAATTGCCTGATCCTTCCCCATATATCTATTGCCATGAATATAGGCACTAATCAAAGGTAAATAACTAAGGAAGAGCCACTTAACAAATATTTAATTGTATAATAGCAAGGAGTGTGCAGAAAACACGACATGGAATCCTAAAAAACATACGGTTACAAATGCCACTATGTACTCTACCCAAGAGTGGCACAATACCTAGCTGTCTATACGGGTCCCCTGTTTTGTTCCTTAAGAACACTGCAAAGGTTGATACTGTTAACCCTTTTGTTAGTTCTAACTATCACCTAAGCAGGGATGGCTTGAGGACAAATGTAAGGATGTAGAGGTTTATCTCACGAGGGGTAAGATAGATAATGCCTACAGGAAAATTAAAGAGACCTTTGGAGAGAAGAGAACCACTTGTATGAATTTCAAGAGCTCAGATGGAAACCCAGTTCTAAGCAAAGAAGGGAAAGAAGAAAGGTGGAAGGAGTATATATAGGCTCTATACAAGGGCAATGTACTTGAGGACAGTATTATGGAATTGGAAGATGATGTAGATGAAGATGAAATGGGAGATACGATACTGCATGAAGAGTTTGACAGAGCACTGAAAGGCCAAAGTCAAAACAAGGCCACGGGAGTAGACAACATTCCATTAAAAGTACTGACAGCCTTGGGAGACCCAATCTTGACAAAACTCTACCATCTGGTGAGCATGATGTATGAGACAGGCGAAATACTCTCAGACTTCAGGAAGAATGTAATAATTCCAATCCCAAAGAAAGCAGGTGTTGACAGATGTGAAAATTACCGAACTATCAGTTTAATAAGTCACAGCTGCAAAATACTAACGCGAATTCTTTACAGACGAATGGAAAAACTGGTAGAAACCGAGCTCGGGGAAGATCAGTTTGGATTCCGTAGAAATATTGGAACACGTGAGGCAATACTGGCTCTACGACTTATCTCAGAAGCTAGAATAAGGAAAGGCAAACCTACGTTTCTAGCATTTGTAGACTTAGAGAAAGCTTTTCACAAAGTTGACTGGAATACTGTCTTTCAAATTCTGAAGGTGGCAGTGGTAGAATACAGGGATCGAAAGGCTATTAACAAGAAACCAGATGGCAGTTATTAGAATCGAGGGGCATGAAATGGAAGCAGTGCTTGGGAAGGGAGTGAGACAGGGTTGTAGCCTTTCCCCGATGATATTCAATCTGTATATTGAGCAAGCAGTGAAGGAAACAAAAGAAAAATTCGGAGTAGGTATTAAAATCCACGGAGAAGAAATAAAAACTTTGAGGTTTGCCAATGACATTTTAATTCTGTCAGAGACAGCAAAGGACTTGGAAGAGCAGTTGAACGGAATGGATAATGTCTTGAAAGGAGAATACAGGATGAACATCAACAAAAGGAAAACGAGGATAATGGATTGTAGTCGAATTAAGTCGGGCGATGCTGAGGGAATTAGATCAGGAAATGAGACACTTAAAGTAGTAAAGGAGTTTTGCTATTTAGGGAGTAAGATAACTGATGGTGGTCGAAGTAGAGAGGATATAAAATGTAGACTGGCAATGGCAAGGAAATCGTTTCTGAAGAAGAGAAATTTGTTAACATCGAGTATAGATTTAAGTGTCAGGAAGTCGTTTCTAAAGGTATTTGTATGGAGTGTAGCCATGTATGGAAGTGAAACATGGACTATAAAGAGTTTGGACAAGAAGAGAATAGAAGCTTTCAAAATGTGGTGCTACAGAAGAATGCTGAAGATTAAATGGGTAGGTCACGTAACTAATGAGGAGGTACTGAATAGGATTGGGGAGAAGAGAAGTTTGTGGCACCACTTGACTATAAGAAGGGATCGGTTGGTACGACATGTTCTGAGGCATCAAGGGATCACCAGTTTAGTATTGGAGGGCAGCGTGGTGGGTAAAAATCGTGAGGGAGACCAAGAGATGAATACACTAAGCAGATTCAGAAGGATGTAGGTTGCAGTAGATACTGGGAGATGAAGAAGGTTGCACAGGATAGAGTAGCATGGAGAGCTGCATCAAACCAGTCTCAAGACTGAAGACCACAACAACAACAACTATCCCGTAATCTGAAATGTACAACAAAATACTCTGTGAGACGAGCTAGTGGAAGTATACGTATTTCACTTTAGTCTTCCCTATATTAGCTCAACGCGCAAATATCACCCAAGCGATCAGCAAAGTGTGCATATTCAATGTCGCATAAGCCTGGTGGAGGCGAGGAGATGTAGCGTGGCATCCAGAAAATAAATGTGGCTGCACAACGGACATATTATTGCGTCCGAAAACTCCTAGGGTTGAAGGTACGCACTTATCGCAATCGTTTACGAGACTCTGCAGTCTGCTTGGTTACACTGGCTAGGGGCAGAAGCGAGTCTCCAGTGCACGAACAGAAATGTGCGCTTTTCAATACCAAAAGCATCACAATGAAGAACCACCTTGTTCCTCTCTTTACAGAGAAGCAAACTGCTCGCACTTCAAGTAGTTCAATCAGCACTGTACTAAGTAAGACAGAGAGACTAGTCACTGGATGCATTGTTAGCAATGTCTCTGAGCAGCCTTGCTCTGTGACTGTCCTGCTCGCCACCTTTCGCTAGACTCTTCTGCGCGCTCGCTATCAAGCCTCCGTTACTCTAGTGTCCGTTTTGTACACAGCCAATCACGGCTGTCCTTTGGAAGACATTTCCACCCACCCTTGTAGAATGTGAAACCGCTCTCCAGCTGACACCGCTTCCAGAACCTTCGGTATGTTTCTCACAAGATTCAAGCAAACGCATTCTCAAACCGTCCGCCCCGATAGTTGAGTGGTCAGCGCGACGGACTGCCGTCCGACGGGCCCGGGTTCAATTCCTCGATGGGTAGGTGTTTTCTCCTCTCAGGGACTGGGTGTTGTTCTGTCTCCATCATCACTTTATCCCCATCCAGAGCGCAGGTCGCCCAATGCGGCATCGAATGTAATAAGAGCTGCACCAAAGCGCCGGTCCTGCCTTTCAAGGGGCCTCCCGGCCAAAGACGCCAAACGTTCATTTCCATTTTTCCATTCTCAAACCTCCAACCATTCGCATCGTTTCACAGCCGCAATTTTGCGCGGAACGGCCAACGGGTGCATGGTCACCGAACTGTAACGTCGCACTCGTCGGGCTTCGCTGTGATGCCCTCACGGTCGGAAACCTTGTCTGCCCACATCCCTTAGGAGTGCTCCCTGTCTCTTCATTGCTACGGCGAGCGAAAAATTTAATTTTCCTAGCGCATGCCATTTTATTGTTCTAGGGAGAAGCTACCCACATAAACCCTTTCCATTAATAAAGTGATAAGTATCGTAATCATCTATCTCTGATCATATAAAATATCTGTGTAAACTAACATAACTGGTAACATTTAATTAATAATTATAATATGTAAGATGACTAAAATGCCGGAGCCTGGCGCGTTTTGTTATAAAAATGTAATATTTGGTAACGTTCTGGGTCCAAAATACTACTTTTGATTGTGTAACAAAAATCATCATCATTTCCTTTGGTCCTTTGTCCCACTTCAACACGGGGTTGGCCTTGTTACTATGGATTTGGCGATATTACTGTCAGAGTGTGGCCGGTTGCCCTTCCTGTCGCCACCCCACACCCCCAGGACGGAATTAGTGTACCCCAGCTGTCTGCGTCTAGTGTAAGCCATGAAATAGTGCGATTCGTATAACTGAGGCTGGACGTGGGGACCACCCCTTTACTTACCTAGTGGGATATGGAAAAACCACATCCAGGCTGGCCGGCAAGGTGGATTCGATCAGGGCCGGCGCACCTACTCGAGTCCAGGAAGCAGCGCATTAATGGTCTCGGCTATACCTGGCGGGTGATTGTGTAACAAAAGTGTTCAAAGATATACAAATAATTTCATCGTATTTATAACTTTTGTAAATATATAACCAAATTAAGGATCCATATCACAAAATGAGTGAATCTTATCACCAAGTTAGGTACATTTGCAGAGTTTTCATTTAAATGTCCTCAACTCCACCAAAACTAGACCTAATGTTATGAAACTGCTATTATTATATCGAAACCATATCAACGGCTTGTCGGCTAATTATTTATAAAATTACTGGCTTTATCACCAAATTAGGTATCTTCACCCTTTATTAGTGACCTTCCAGATAATATTATCAGTAATCCTACGCTTTTCGCGGATGATGCGGTTACCTACAATGAAGTACAGTCTGAATTAAAATGCATAAAAATTCAGTCAGACTACAAAAGAATTCTGAGAGATGCAAATTTCGGCGACTTTATTTAAAAATTCAGCAGTCTAAACTCATGCACTTCATCAAACGGAAAAGCTTAGTATCCTATGAATAGAATGTCATGAGTCACGTTTGGAATCACTAAACTCATACAAATGGTTCAAATGGCTCTGAGCACTATGGGACTTAAATTCTGAGGTCATCAGTCCCCTAGAACTTAGAACTACTTAAACCTAACTAACCTAAGGACATCACACACATCCATGCCCGATGTAGGATTCGAACCTGCTACCGTAGCGGTCGCGCGGTTCCAGACTGTAGCGCCTAGAACCGCTCAGCCACACCCGCCGGCAACCTCATACAAATACCTAGATGTAACACTTAGTAGGAATATGAAATCAAACGCACGCAGTTGACTTTAGTTTTCTGATAGAATTCTAGGGAAATGCAATCAGTCTGCAAAGGATATTGTTTACAAACCACTTCTGCGACACATCGTAGAATATTACTCAAATACGTCGGACCAGTGCCAAATAGGAAGGGATATTGAACGTATACAGGGAAGGGTCACCGGGTTGTTTGAGCCGCAACAAAGTGTCACAGGGATGTTGAATGAACTGAAATGGCAGACTCTTGAAGATGACGGAAACTATTAAATAAAAAGTCTACGAAGTAGCAAGAGCCAGTTTTAAACGATGACTGGGAAGATACTACAACCGCCTACATATCGCTCCCATATGGATCACTACGTCAAAATGAGATTATTTTTTTTTAGTCAGCAGTCTTCTGACAACACGCTATTTGATGCGGCCCGCCACGAATTCGTCTCGTGTGCCAGACTCTTCATCTCAGCGTAGTACTTCCAACCTACGTCCTCAATTATGTGCTGGATGTATCCAAAACTCAGCCTTCCTCTACATCTTTTATCCTCTACAGCTCCGTCTTATACCATGGAAGTTATTCAGTAATGTCCTAAGAAATGACCTAGCATTCTGTTCCTTCTTCTTTTCCGTGTTTCCCATATCCCTTTTTCTTGGCGATTCTGCAGAGAACCCTCTCATTACTTACCTTATCACTCTACCCAATTTTCAATATTCTTCTGTAGCATTACGTCTCAAATGCTTCGATTCCCCGATTTTCCAGAGTCCACATTTCACTACAATACAATGCTCCGCTCCACAGGTACGTTCTTAGAAATTTCTTCCAGAAATTGGGGTCTCTGCTAGTTATTAACAGACTTCGCTTGGCCAGGATTTCCCTTTTCTTCAGCGCTAGTCTGCTTCTTACGTCCTCCCTGCTCCTCCCGTCACGGGTTGCTTTGCTGGCAAGGTAGCAGAATTCCTTAACATCATCTACATCTTGGTCATGAATTGTGATATTAAATTTCTCGCTGTTCCCATTTCTGCTCGTCTCATTACTTTCGTCTTTCATCAATTTACTCTCAGTCCTTATTCTGTACTCAAAAAGCTGTTCATTCGATCCAACAGTTCCTGTAATTTTTCTTCACTTTCAGTGAGCATAGCATTGTCATCAGCGAATCCTAACGTTGCTATCTTTTCACCTTGAATTTTAATCCCAATCTTGAGCCATCCTTTTCTTTCAACCATTGCTATTGAAAAGCGCGGGTGGAAGACCATAGCCGTGTGTTACACCCTTTTAAATTCGATCTCTTCTTTCTTGGTCTCTCACTCTCACCTTTCTTTCTTATTTCTTATACATATTGTACGTTACCCGCGTTTTCCTATGGCTTACGCCTACTTTAATCAGGATATCGAACATCTTGCAGAAATTTAGACTCTCGAGGTCGGCAAATCCTATGGTCTTGATTTCTATTCAGTCTTGCTACCATTATCAACTGCAACGTCAGAACTGCGTCTCGGGTAACTTTACCCTTCCTAAATTAAAATTGATCGTCATTTAATAGATCCTCAATTTCCGTTTTCATTCTTCCATATACACTCCTGGAAATGGAAAGAAGAACACATTGACACCTGTGTGTCAGACCCACCATACTTGCTCCGGACACTGCGAGAGGGCTGTACAAGCAATGATCACACGCACGACACAGCGGACACACCAGGAACCGCGGTGTTGGCCGTCGAATGGCGCTAGCTGCGCAGCATTTGTGCACCGCCGCCGTCAGTGTCAGCCAGTTTGCCGTGGCATACGGAGCTCCATCGCAGTCTTTAACACTGGTAGCATGCCGCGACAGCGTGGACGTGAACCGTATGTGCAATTGACGGACTTTGAGCGAGGGCGTATAGTGGGCATGCGGGAGGCCGGGTGGACGTACCGCCGAATTGCTCAACACGTGGGGCGTGAGGTCTCCACAGTACATCGATGTTGTCGCCAGTGGTCGGCGGAAGGTGCACGTGCCCGTCGACCTGGGACCGGACCGCAGCGACGCACGGATGCACGCAAAGACCGTAGGATCCTACGCAGTGCCGTAGGGGACCGCACCGCCACTTCCCAGCAAATTAGGGACACTGTTGCTCCTGGGGTATCGGCGAGGACCATTCGCAACCGTCTCCATGAAGCTGGGCTACGGTCCCGCACACCGTTAGGCCGTCTTCCGCTCACGCCCCAACATCGTGCAGCCCGTCTCCAGTGGTGTCGCGACAGGCGTGAATGGAGGGACGAATGGAGACGTGTCGTCTTCAGCGATGAGAGTCGCTTCTGCCTTGGTGCCAATGATGGTCGTATGCGTGTTTGGCGCCGTGCAGGTGAGCGCCACAATCAGGACTGCATACGACCGAGGCACACAGGGCCAACACCCGGCATCATGGTGTGGGGAGCGATCTCCTACACTGGCCGTACACCACTGGTGATCGTCGAGGGGACACTGAATAGTGCACGGTACATCCAAACCGTCATCGAACCCATCGTTCCACCATTCCTAGACCGGCAAGGGAACTTGCTGTTCCAACAGGACAATGCACGTCCGCATGTATCCCGTGCCACCCAACGTGCTCTAGAAGGTGGAAGTCAACTACCCTGGCCAGTAAGATCTCCGGATCTGTCCCCCATTGAGCATGTTTGGGACTGGATGAAGCGTCGTCTCACGCGGTCTGCACGTCCAGCACGAACGCTGGTCCAACTGAGGCGCCAGGTGGAAATGGCATGGCAAGCCGTTCCACAGGACTGCATCCAGCATCTCTACGATCGTCTCCATGGGAGAATAGCAGCCTGCATTGCTGCGAAAGGTGGATATACACTGTACTAGTGGCGACATTGTGCATGCTCTGTTGCCTGTGTCTATGTGCCTGTGGTTCTGTCAGTGTGATCATGTGATGTATCTGACCCCAGGAATGTGTCAATAAAGTTTCCCCTTCCTGGGACAATGAATTCACGGTGTTCTTATTTCAATTTCCAGGAGTGTGTTATTGTTGTCAGTAACTTTGACTAATGTACATTTAAGGTAACTGTGGTGTAATTGTCGTACTTGTCGCTTGTTTCAATCTCGGGAATTGTGCGGATGATGTTTTTCCGTAAGTCTGATGATATATCACCAGTTTCATACACTCTACACATGAACATGAGTAATCGTCCTGTCGCCATTTTACCCAGTGATTTTGGAAGGTCCGATGGAATTTTATCAATCCGTTTTACGTTTCTTGACTTTAAGTCTTATAAAGCTCTGCTAAATTCTGATTCTAATACTATATCCCCATCTCTTCCCTATCGACTTTCAACCTATCCGCTCACTCCTTTGCATTTAACAGTGCACTCTTGCAGTCTAGCACTCCTAATGATACCGCCCTTGCTGTTAATTTAACTCTCGATATGTTGGCGAAAATACGTGTTTAATTACGGAGGTACACATAAAACATTATCTGAAATTGAACCAAACGTATTCTCTGAAAATTATTTCGAGCAGTTAGTTCATGAGCCCATACGAATAGTAAGCGGTTCCCAAAAAACATTTGATCTCATAGGAACAAATAATCGTGAGCTAATAAGAGGCATCAAAACTGATATGGGTTTTAGCGAGCACAGGGTTGTCGTAGGTAGATTGAATACCGTCACACCCAAATCATCCAAAACTAAACGAAAGTGTACATATTCGAAAAACCAGATAAAAATTCACTTGACGTCTTCCTCGTGGACGATCTCCACTCCTTCCAAATTAACGATGTAAGTGTAGACCAGATGTGGCTTGAATTCAATGAAATAGTATCAATATCATTTGAGAGATTTATACCATATAAATTAACAAATGACGGAACTGATACCCCTGCGTACACAAAACATGTCAGATCACTGCCACAGAAAAACAACAAAAAAAAAAAAAAAAAAAAAAAACATGCAAATTCAAATGAACGCGAAATTTCCAAGACTGACAATCTTTTCCATAAGTTTGAATATTAGCGCGGATTTCCATGCGAGGTGTTTATAATAGATTCTACAACGAAATTTGTCTCGAAGCCTGTCAAAAAACCTTAAGAGATTCTAGTCGTACGTAAAGTATACTAACGGCAAGAGTCATCCAGTGCCTTCTCTGTGTAATACCAATGGAAATACTATTGACGAGAGCTGCCAACAGAGTTACTAAACGCATCCTTCCGAAATTCCTTCCGAAGTAAACATCCCAGAATTCGAATCAAGAACAGCTGCCAATAACAATAACGTCGAAGCACATATCCCCAGACTAGTGAAGCTTCTTAAATCACTTAATAAAATCAAATCTTCCGGTCCTGACTGTATAGAAATTAGGTTCCTTTCACAGTGTATTGATGCAATAGCTCCATATTTGACAATCATTTTCAACCACTCGCTCGACGAAGAAAGATCCGTACGCAAAGACTAGAAAGTTGCTAAGGTCACACCATTTCAAGGAAAGTTGTAGAAGTAGGCCTAATTATTAATTACCGGCCTATACCATTAATATCAATATGCAGCAGAATTTTGGAACATACATTGTGTTCGAACATTATGAATTACCTGGAAGAGGACGATTAACTGACACACAATCACACGGATTTAGAAATCATTGTTCTTGTGAAACACAACTAACTCTTCACTGAGACGACGTGTTATGTGCTGTTGAGAAGCGATTTCAAATTGATTCCTTATTTATAGATTCCCTGAAGGCTTTTGACACTGTACCACACATGCAGCTTGTAGCGAAATTGAGCGCTTATGGAATATCATCTTAGTTATGTGACTGGATTCGTGATTTCCTGTCAGAAAGGTCACAGTTCGTATTAATTGGCGGAGCGTCATCGATAAAACGGAAGTGATTTCTAGCGTTCCCCAAGGTAGTGTTACAGCCTCGGAGACAATCAGATCAGCCGTCTTATGTTGTTTGCAGATGATGCTGTCGTTTATCGTATATTAAAGTCATCAGAAGATCAAAACAAGTACAAAACGATTTATAGAGATATATGTATGTTGCGAAAATTGATAATTGACCCTAAACAATGAAAAGTGTGACATCATCAACATGAGCACTAACAGAATCCGTAAATCTTCGCTTACACGATATATTAATCATATCTAATGGCCGTAAATTCAACTAAATACCTTTCAATTGCAATTATGAACAACTTAAATTGGAAAGAACACATATAAAATGTTGTGCGGAAGGCAAACCAAAGAACTGTAGAATACGTAACCTACTAAAGAGAATGCCTACACTACTCTTGCCCGTCCTCTTGTGGAGTACTGCCGTGCAGTCTGGGATTAACGGAGTACATCGAGAAAGTTCCAGCACGGTCTGTACTATCTCGAAATAGGGAAGAGTGCCACTGAAATGATATAGGATTTAGGGTGGACATCATTAAATAAAGGTGATTTTCGTTCCGGTGGAATCATCTCACGAAATTTCAAATTCCAACTTCTTCCTCCGAATGCGAAAATATTTTGTTAACGCTGACCTACAGGGGGAAGCGATCATCATGATAAAATAATGGAAATCAGAGCTCGCACAGAAAGTTATTGGTGTTTGTTTTCTCAGTGCTTTTCTAGATTGGAATAATAGAGAATTATTGTGAAGGTGGTTCAATGAACCCTCGGCCAGGAATTTTTGTATGATCTGCAGAGTATCCAGGTAGATATAGATTTAGAAGGAGATTATTTTAAGTTTTCTGTATGACGAGTCAGTCCATCTTCTGCTATTCAATTCACAGTGGTTCGCAGAGTATAGATGTAAACATAGACGGCCTTTATATTTGTAAGATTTATCGTGTAACCAAAATTTAAAAGAATTCTTTCGGCACTCATGTGGGTGATATCACAGTTCTCATTATATCGCCTCAATTTCCACTTTTCGCACCATATCGATATGTTGTCAATATAATTTTGCGATTGGTTTGATATTCTGATGACTTTTCTATAAGGTAAACGACAGCATCTTCTGCAAACAGTCTACGATGGCTGATCAGATTGTCTTATAAGTTATTTTCATACCTTATACACGTCAGGGCCCCTTCAACACTTCCTTGGGGGCACCGCACGGATATCACCTTCGTTTTGCTCGGTGACTTACTGTCATTTACTATGAACTGTGTCCTTTCTGGCAGAAAATCACGAATCCAGTCGCAGGACTGAGATTCTAATCAAACTGCGTACCTCGACATAAAAGTTTTCTAGCTGAAATGGTTCAAACGGCTCTGAGCTCTACGGGACGTAACATCTGAGGTCATCAGACCCCTAGAACTTAGAACTACTTAAACCGAACTAACCTAAGGACATCACACACATTCATGTCCGAGGCAGGATTCGAAACTACGACCATAGCAGTCGCTAGGTTCCGGATTGAAGCGCCTAGAACCGCTCGGCCACTACGGCTGGCAAAGTTTTCTGGGTGTGGTATACACCCAGGAAGCTTTTATGTGGATTGACTCTGGCAGCGGAAGCATACTCAGTTATAAACTGCGTACCTACCTGTACGCGATTTGATTAGAAGCTGATCGTAAAGAACGATATCAGAATTGTAAATCTACAAATACGGAATCATTGAGATCCCTTGTAGCTAGTACTCATTAGTTCCTGAGAATAAAGACCTAGTTGTGTTTTTCTGAATCCATGTTGGCTATTTGTCAATAATCGTTTTCTTCGAGGTAAATGATAGTGTTAGAACACAGTATATGTTCCAAAATTCTACTGCAAATCGACGTTCGTGATATGGGTCTGTAATTCAGGAGATTACTGCAATTTGTTTTGTTGATAATGGTGTCACGTGTGCAACTTTCCAGTCTTTAGGTACGGATCGTTCTACGAGCGAGCGACTGTACATAATTGCTAATCATGGAACTATTTTATCAGCGTACTCTGAAAGGAACCTAACTGGTGTAGAAGGTGGACGAGAAGCTTTGTTATTATTAAGTGATTGAACCTGCCTCGCCACACTGAGAATCTCTACCTCTAAGTTACTCACGTTGACTGTTGTTCTTAATTCGACCTATGGACTATTTACTTCGTCTTCTTCGATGAAGGAATATCGGAAAACCGTGTTCAGTAACTCTGCTTTAGTGGCACATACATCAGTAACATTATTACCATTTGTTCCGAACAGTGACGATACTGACTGCGTCTTGCCGCTGGGGTAGTTTAAACGACCAGAATCTCTATGGATTTTCTGCCGGTTTTCGAGAGAGAATTTTGTTGTAGAAACTATCAAAAGGCTCTCACGCTGAAGTTCGTGCTAAATTACTAGCTTCTGTAAACTTTCGCCCATCTTTGGGATTTAACATTCTCTTAAACCTTATACGGTGCAACAGTGTTCTAATCTGTTTTTACCACCATTGGGGGGGTGGGGGGGTGTCTGTTCGTCTCTTACTAATTTAGCAGGTATAAACCTCTCCCGTTCCTGGCGATTCCATTTCTTCGCACTTAAGCCACCCCTGTATACGGCTAAGTAGTTGGCTCGGAAGGAATGGAGGATGTCACTTAGAAAGGAGTCAAGGGAATTTCTATGTGCTTTCTTAAATGGATAGACATCGTGTTTGTTTTTGGTGAATTTTCTGATGTCTCGCTACAACGTGCATGGATGACTAATCCCTGCATTCTTCTTAATGCTTCGCAACTGCTCAGGATTATTTTTTGTTAAGAAGTCGAGAACGTTTTCACAACTATTTACAATTCGAGTGAGCTAATGAGCTAATTGTTCAAAATACTTTTCGGGTAAGGCACTTAGTATTAATTTTGATGCATAACATTGACTTTTAACATATATTTTCGCTACCATATCACGGGTGGATTGAAGTCACAACAAAGTATATTTGTATAAGCGGGGTACCTACATGAAATAAGACTCAAGTGTTCTTTGAACTGTTCAGCAACTGTACCATCTGAGTCAGGACGTTGCTAAAAGGAATCTGTTACTAATTTTTGTAGCTTTCACGTATAACCTTTACCCAAGCTAACTCACAGGCACTATCCACTTCAATTTCTCTCCACGATAGACTATTTCTAGCAGTAACATACACGCCACTACCAAATATTTTCAGTTATCCTTTCTGAACACCATCAGAACCCTTGTAATAATTTCGGCTGAACTTATCTCCGGCTTTAGCCAGGTTTCAGTACATATAACGATTCAGTGATTTCTGTTGGCATCTTAGCTCTAACTCTTTTCCAACAGAGATACGAAGATATACTACTAGAATACCTATGTCTCACAGGTCTTTCCTTGTCCTGTGTTTGACCGTAAGTCTTTGACACGCAAAATCTTTTTGTTCTCACCAAAGACAAACTAACCTAAAAAAACTGCCCAGTGAACTCCACACAGCCCCCATTATTTAGTTAGTTACATGGTACATAGATAATTTGAAATATTATTTTATCGAAATGATGTGGAACGAGTCAGCCGTATAGCAGCTTCCTGTGTACCATGGACTGAGGACCTATTGAGCTGGATCCGATACCCCCACCACCCAATGGCGCAGGTCGAGGAATCTGCTGCCTATGCGATCGCAGAACAATCTGAGTCGATGGCTGAGATCCTCCTCTCGGATCTGCAGCGAAGATCCACAAACATCTCATCAACGATGCTATGGATGGTGACAGACAGTCAGTCTTCACCATTTCACATAGCCACCGAAAGTGGTTCAAATGGTTCAAATGGCTCTGAGCACTATGGGACTTAACATCTATGGTCATCAGTCCCCTAGAACTTAGAACTACTTAAACCTAACTAACCTAAGGACATCACACAACACCCAGTCATCACGAGGCAGAGAAAATCCCTGACCCCGCCGGGAATCGACCCGGGAACCCGGACGCGGGAAGCGAGAACGCTACCGCACGACCACGAGCTGCGGACCCACCGAAAGTGAAAGAGAGTCTCTACCGATCCAATGCTGTACACACAATCAGGTATATGCACCTGTGTTCTTCATGGCTTCAGAAAGGACACGTTCTACATCTGAAATGACTACAGCTCTGTATGCATACAGAGTGCACACTGGACTTTTCATTTGCGGGAATGCTCCCCAAGGCGCCCTATTATGCGCCTAACGTAGGAGCTCGCAACTACTCATAAATCCACCCTCCGTGACTGCCTGGTTCTTGCAGGCTCAGGATCAGTATCAGCCATAGACAGGTCTTTAATCCGTTTGTCATAGTAACTGGGGAGGCCCTTCGATCCGTCCCCCAGAAAGTGTTTTGGCGTTTGATAGACCACTGGATCTCCCTCTCAACCTCTGTTTAGGGATGAGCTTTATTACCGACATTAACCGATAGTGGTCGCATCAGGTGGACACTTGGGATATGGTGCACGTCACCTGGATCTCCACGCATAATTCCCACATTTGTAACAGCCCCAAGACATGTAACCGAAGCCCACACTACACGGAGCTGTGAGCGAAGAGTGTACCCCAATACAGTAAGCATCAACTCTGTCCATACTACAGACGGTGGAACGTTACACTAAACAGTTATTAAAACGCCTAGAAATTTCCTCCAGCATTCTGTTGAATGAATGCTACTTTTGAAAAGAGATTATCTGAACTTTAATATTGTACCACAGAATTCTTCTCAATACATGATACAGTTGTGACATTTGCCAAATCAGTAAGTCACCAAGAAACCTGTTATCACGTCACGATCTGTAGTGGTTACAGATGCTCAATTCATGGTAACACATTATAGGTTAATGAATGTAACTGCTATGAACAACGTAAATATCGCTTTCTTACAGGGATCTTAAATGTCAGTTTCATGAGAAACATATGGTATCTACGAAATGAGAAAACAATCAGAAAAATACTAGTATTAATAATATGTCTTGTGTACAAAAAGTTTAATTTACGTCATATCAGATTACGTCGGCGTCAAAGAGTCTGTTGCTCGGTCTTGTGGTCGATAGTCAATATTCGATTATAAGATTGTATCTTAAATGGTGCCTCGCCCTCTGGACTACGTTTCTTACTATCATACAAGAGATTCCTCCAGTGATGGGAGCATTTTTACCATACCCTGCCACCACTTCAGCATATACTGTGGTGGTGTTAGTCCCCTTCTACTGCAGAAAAAAACTTAATACTGCCCGATACTCCATTTTCTTAACGGGCGGCGAGGCCTAATTTTAGCTCCTCTAGTGGTGTGGTATGGTGCTGTGGCGAGGATATATAAATTTGTACCAAGAATGCAGTTGTCAAATTGCGAAAATAAAACCTAGTAGTAAGACATGTAGGTAGACATTTCTCAGAGTCATAATAATAGCTTGATGACTGCTTCTCATAAAAATGAAATCGGTATAAACCTTACCAAACCATAACATAAATTGTAGAAGATATATTGGTCTTAAAATCATATTCCAGTTTCAAGTAATAGATTTAGTGGATGCTGGGTGCACATAAATGTAAACTGACATATCAAATATAATTCGGAAATGTAAGTTTTTAGATTATGTCTGAGACTTCCAAACTGAACGTCAGATAGACATAAATTAGAGATAAATGAAATAAAAATAAATAAATATGAAAGTTCAAAACTACTAGCAAACACAGACATACAAAAAAATGGGTAATGAAGCTCTTTTACGGTAAGAATTAATGGTACTAACGCGTCAGTGAATCAAATGCACTTATATTGATCATTGAAAAGACAATATTCCAATTTTTAATGGAATGTGTTGGAACGAGTATATGTGATGAACGAGTGGGGTTGATGAGGACGAATCTGTTTGGTTTTGCTGCTAGTTTCCAGGAGGGGTGGCCACGAGCTGACGGCTAACAATCGAACGCCACTGATATTCAAATCTGGTGTTGGCTAACCATAATTAACATTCAGTGCATGTGTCAAGAGGAATTTCTATGGAGAGACTTTAAGCGAAGTGCATTAATACTGCTTTTTTTAAGGCAAAGGAATAGTGATGAGGAAACATTTATTACAAAATGTGTTCGAATTTACGATATATCACCCAGCGCCTTTCAATTAAATGTCCTCCACTGTATGAGAATTACATATGTGTGTACGCGTACAGATTGTGACGTAACAAAGACGCCTTATGGAAGTCTGGGTCTGACTATGAGTCATGAATGGATACCCAATGCGTTTTACGTGACCGCTCGCAAAAATTCGGAAATCGGATTCCGCATCTCGGTTCGACACATTTTCATTGTTGTCATTCCCTTATGCATTTGATGCTCGTTCGTGTTCTCAAGTGTGAATACATTTAATATATTCCAGTTTACTCAATTTCACCACCACAATGTAGCAAAACACGTAATTTATAGGAATTTATCAACTGTTTTTCCAACTGATTTAAATACAGTACGTAGGCTTTTATGTTCTATACATGTTATTTCTTCCTCCCATTTAAACTCCTTTGTGATGTATGCCCTATCTACTGAGCCCCCCGGCCGCCTCCAATTATTTATTGCTGATGATGGAAATTATTTCAACGTCCAGTTTTCTATGTATATGAAATTATCCTGACGAAGGTGTGATAGACGGACCAGGGACAAATGTCTAGCAAGAATTTAGTGGCCCACAACTGCCATTCTCTGTCTGCTAGGGCGATTCGTATCTTCAGGGTGTGTGCGCGTGTGTATATGTGTGTATGTGTGTGTGTGTGTGAATGCGTGTGTGTGTGTGTGTGTGTGTGTGTGTGTGTGTGTGTGTGTGTGCGTGTGCGTGTGCGTGTGCGTGCGCCAGCGTGGCCTGCCGCTGTCGGCCCAGTGAAGTAGGGCGGTGGCCGGAGCGCCGCCGCAGCTCGGCCGCACGGCCGCGTACTTCGCCCTAACGGCCAGACTCCAGTTCGCTGTTGTTCGAAGAAGCAACGCTCCTGCTGTGCGTGCTGCTAACGAATCGCTGACGGCAGAGTGCGTTGGCAACCACTTGGTACGGTTCTTGTTGCCTCAAACACCCAACGACCAAGCGACGTTAAATTATCTCGGCCGATCTCAGTGATCTGGGCCCAAAATTTGGTCAAATGAATCCCTATGTACTGGTTAATATTTGACTGAGCTATGAAGTACTAACTGGGGTGTGTCTTTATAACTTCGACGATGGATAATAGAGAAATCAGCCGTAAATTACTTTGTTTTCAAGTGCACATGCTATTTCCTTCACAGCTTTTGTTTGCTGAATACTTTAATCGTTTTCGATTTCTACGTCCATTATGACTCAATCATCAATCTCCTGCATAACAAGAGAAAGCAATACACAGCCATCGACATACACAACCAAGATATTAAGTACAAATAAACATAAAATATAAGTAAGAACTGGAAATAGGGAAGACAATGATGGGTTAGGAATAACACAATATTCCCAAACTCTTTCTTTTATATATGATAGCGTATTATGTTATTTTTCTGTTACTGTATTAATATATTTCTTTAAAATACTCAATTCAACCCTCCGTTGCTCCCGTGGATGATACTCGTCATCCACATGACTTTCCCGCTCAATTTTGTCTGACAGGGCTGTCTTGAGTTCGCGCCATTTTCAAAACCTTTCTGTTAAGTCTCCAGCTGATAGCTCCAATCATTGTTGGCATTTCAGTTACGGAATATACATTGTTTAAGACACATTATTATAGTCTGGAGGACGCTGGTCATCCGCGCGCGCTCTGCTACCACAATATGCAACAAAGTAAGTCTGTATCACCTTAATGCTTTCCTAGATTCAATCGATCTTTCATGTAAGTAAATATAGAGGTATTGAAACTATTTGCAGTTACCTTCCGTCTTATCTAGTGCTCTCTTTAGTTTTAGATTTTGGAAGAAATGTCAATGGCAAAAAAATCTCGGACATAGTCTAGAAGAGATCTTAATGTATGGTTGGAACAGCTTTTGACATTTAGAGGAAACTGCTGATTCAGACAATAAATTCCTAGCAAACCACCAAAGTATGAGTTAAAAGTGTTTGCTTTGGATGATGTAAAAACAGCTTACACTTTGAATTTAGAACCGTATGTCTGTAAGGAACCAGAGGAACCATGTAATGCCAGTAATTCAGCTGATGATACTATTCTTCGAATGCTCGAACTGTTTCAAGCGTTAGAATATATGATACTGTGTAAGAATATTAAATCAGTCATAAAGACCGTTAATATTATACAAATAGACCGCTTTGTGGATGACACCAGGCATGCGCGCGTTGACCTTGTCACGAATTTTCGCGCGAGTAACGGAGGATTAAGAACGATCTGCACCAGGCTTCTTAATTTTAGACTTACGCCATGATAGTAGAAATCACAAATATGTTCGCAGTTGTGATATCTTTCTGACGTAAGATGCATTGTCGTATGAAGGTCTTACTTATTGGTAACACTTGAAAACTGGTGCCGGACCGGGATTCTAATATGGATTTACCATTTGTCACGAGCGTCGCTGTAACTTCAGCTATCCGACCACTCTTCCAGGACTGACTCAAATTTCTGGGTTTGGCCCCAGCCCGCCACAAACTTTCATTTGTCACCAGTAGGTAACACATTCGTAAGTAATGCATCTGATATCAGAAATATTTGGCAATTGAGAATAGATTTCATAAATTTATGAGTAGTACAGTTGCCAGGTGGTCACCACTGTCGCTTTCTTCAGACTTGGTTAACAGCAAGTATTACAAGCCTCATACGTGAAATAAACTACATCTAAGGGGGCACAATTATTGAACTATATGAAATAAAATTACTTCTGAACGGATTTGTAGACATATGAAACAGGGTACTTGCGTAACGGCCTATTTATCGACTTCTAGACACTGCACGGATTTGTAGACATATGAAACAGGGTACTTGCGTAACAGCCTATTTATCGACTTCTAGACACTGCACGGCTGGCCACGGGGCATGATAGGAATTAGCATGCACATGCACACGCACCCTGTTGTTGTCGCCCACCTTCATTTCCACTGGTTCGTCAATAAGCATTTTTGGCGCATTTGGAAGACTGAAAATCCGCATTTCGCTATCGAAAGTCTCTTCACCCTCCACTGGAGACGGTGTGCTTTGCAATGTCCAGTCACGGAATAATCGGTGTGATATTCCTTGATGGCACGGTGACTACGAAAGGTACGCGAAGGTTATGGAAGGTGATTTCATCCCCGTTGTTTTCAAAGTGGCCCTGATTTGGAGAAGAAATGGTTCATGCAAGACGGAGTTCGACCCCATTGAAGCAGGAAAGTGTTTGATGTCCTGGAGGAGCACTCTGGCCCTGGGGTACGCAGAGGCCACTGGCATAGGCCTTGATTGGCCGACATATTCTCCATATCTTAACATATGGGACTCCTTTTTGTGGGGCTGCATTAGAGACAAGATGTACAGAAATAACCCCAAAGCCGTTTGCTGAGGTGAAAACAGCCATTCAGGAGGTTATCGACAGCATCTAAGTTCCGACGCTTTAGCGGGTCTTGCAAAATTTATACGTTGCGCTACATCATCGCCAATCGTGGCAGGCATAGGAACATGTTATAAACTAAATCTTAATATCAGTTGCGACGTTTACATCTTGAGTATAGTGTGTGCACGCCGTAGCTTGTAACTATTTCACGTTTTTTTTCATATAGTTCAATAATTGTTACCCTGTACATCTACAAAGATATTCTGCAAAACATACTTAAGTGCCTGACAGAGGATCATCGAACCACCTTTAAAATAATTTTCTATTATTCCAATATAGAATAGAGCACGAAAAAACCAATACCTATATCTTTCCGTGTGAGCTCTTATTTCCCTTATTTTATTATGGTGATCGTTTGTCCGTTTGTAGCTCAGCATCAACAAAATATTTTCGCATTCGGAGGAGAAAGTTGGTGATTGACATTTTGTGAGGAGATTCAGACGGAACAAAAACGCCTTTGTTTTAATGATGTACAACCCAAATCCTGTATCATATCAGTGGTACTCTTCCCTATTTCGCAATAACAAAACGTGTTGCTATTCTTTGAACTTTCTGGGTGTACTCCGTTAATCTTGTCCGGTAATGATCACAGACCGCACAGCAGTACTCCACAAGAGTACTGTTTAGTAGATCTCTTACATATTATGAAGTTTCTTTTGTTAGCCTTTCGCACAACATTTTCTATGTATTCTTTCCAATTTAAGTTGTACGTAATTCTAATTCCTAGATATCACTGATTTATCGTGTAACCGAAGGTTAGCGCATTCCTTTTAGCCCTTACATGGATGGGTCATTTTTCCAATTTTCGCACCATACAGATATCTGTTTTGAATCGATTTGCTATTTGATTTGATTTTCTGATGACTTTATTAGACGGTAAACGCATCACTTGCAAACAACCTAAGACGGCTGCTCAGATTGTATCCTTAATCGTTTATGCAGATAAGGAACAGCAAAGGACCTGCCACACTACCTTGGGGAACACCAGAAATAATTTCTGTTACGCTTGATGACTTTCCATCAATTATTACGAACTATAACCTCTCTGACAGGGAATCACAAATCCAGTCACATAATTCAGAGGATATTAAATAATCACGCGATTTCACTACAAGCCGCTTATGTGGTACAGCATCAAAAGCCGTCTGGAAACCTAGAAATACGGAATCAGTCTGAAAACCCTTGCCGGTACCACCCAGCACTTCGTATGTATAAGGAGCTTGTTTAGTTTCACAAGAACGGTGTTTCTTTAAAGCCTGTTGACTTTGTGTCAGTAGACCTTTCTTTTGGAGGTAATTCATAATGTTTGAAGACAATATACTTTCCAAATTGCTGATTTATATCCACATTGATGATATGACCATGTAATTTAGTGGATTACTCGCACTACCTTTCTTGAATATTGGTGTGTTTTGTGCAACTTTCCAGTCTATGGTTACGGATATGTTGCCGAGAGAGCGTTGTATATAATTTTTCAGTATTGAGCTATTGCATCAGCATACTCCGAATTGAACTTTACTGATATACAATCTTGACCGGTGATTTGCTTTTATTAAGTAATTTTATTAAGTAATATTGGTTATGAACTGTAGATTAAAACTGAAGAAACTGCAAAAAGGTAGGAATTTAAGGAGATGAGACCTGGATAAACTGACTAAACCAGAGGTTGTACAGAGTTTCAGGGAGAGCATAAGGGAACAATTGACAGGAATGGGGGAAAGAAATACAGTAGAAGAAGAATGCTAGCTCTGAGGGATGTAGTAGTGAAGGCAGCAGAGGTAGGTAAAAAGACGAGGGCTAGTAGAAATCCTTGTGGTAACAGGAGAGATAATGAATTTAATTGATGAAAGGAGAAAATACAAAAATGCAGTAAGTGAAGCAGGCAAAAAGGAATACAAACGTCTCAAAAATTATATCGACAGGAAGTGCTAAATGGCTAAGCAGGGATGGCTAGAGGACAAATGTAAGGATGTAGAGGCTGGTCTCACTAGGGGTAAGGTAGATACTGCCTACAAGAAAATTGAAGATACCTTTGGAGAAAGGCGAACCACTTGCATGAATATCAAGAGCTTTGATGGAAACCCAGTTTTAAGCAAAGAAGGGACAGCAGAAAGGTGGAAAGAGTATATAGAGGGTCTATACAAGGGCCATGTACTTGAGGACAATATTATGGAAATGGAAGAGGATGTAGATGAAGATGAAATGGGAGATATGATACTGCGTGAAGAGTTTGACAGAGCACTGAAAGACCTGAGTCGAAACAAGGCCCCCAGAGAAGACAACATTCCATTAGAACTACTGACAGCCTTGGGTGAGACAGACATGACAAAACTCTACCATCTGGTGAGCAAGATGTATGAGACAGGCGAAATTCCCTCAGACTTCAAGAAGAATATAATAATTCCAATCCCAAAGAAGGCAGGTGTTGACAGATGTGAAAATTACCGAACTATCAGTTTAATAAGTCACAGCTGCAAAATAATTACGCGAATTATTTACAGACGAATGGAAAAACTGGTAGAAGGCGACATCGGGGAAGATCAGTTAGGATTCCGTAGAAATGTTGGAACACGTGAAGCAATACTGACCCTACGACTTATCTTAGAAGAAAGATTAAGGAAAGACAAACCTACGTTTCTAGCATTTGTAGCCTTACAGAAGGCTTTTCACAATGTTGACTGGAATACTGTCTCTCAAATTCTGAAGGTGGCAGGGGTAAAATACAGGGAGGGAAAAGCTATTTACAATTTGTACAGAAACCAGATGGCAGTTATAAGAGTCGACGGTCATGAAAGGGAAGCAGTGGTTGGGAAGGGAGTGATGCTATTCAATCTGTATATTGACCAAGCAGTAAAGGAAACAAACGAAAAATTCGGGGTAGGAATTAAAATCCATGGAGAAGAAATAAAAACTTTGAGGTTCGCCGATGACACTGTAATTCTGTCAGAGACAGCAAAGGACTTGGAAGAGCAGTTGAACGGAATGGACAGTGTCTTGAAAGGAGGGCATAAGCTGAACATCAACAAAAGCAAAACGAGGATAATAGAATGTAGTCGAATTAAATCGGGTGATGCTGAGGGAATTAGATGAGGAAATCAGACACTTAAAGTAGTAAAGGAGTTTTGCTATTTGGGGAGCAAAATAACTGATGATGGTCGAAGTAGAGAGGATATAAAATGTAGACTGGCAATGGCAAGGAAAGCATTTCTGAAGAAGAGAAATTTGTTAACATCGAGCATTGATTTAAGTGTCAGGAAGTCCATTCTGAAAGTATTCGTATGGAGTGTAGCCATGTATGGAAGTGAAACATGGACGATAAATAGTTTAGACAAGAAGAGAATAGAAGCTTTCGAAATGTGGTACTACAGAAGAATGCTGAAGATTAGATGGGTAGATCACATAACTAATGAGGAGGAATTGAATAGAACTGGGGAGAAGAGGAGTTTGTGGCACAACTGGACTAGAAGAAGGGATCGTTTGGTAGGACATGTTCTGAGGGGATCACCTATTTAGTACTGGAGGGCAGTGTGGAGGGTAAAAATCGTAGAGGGAGACCAAGAGATGAATACACTAAGCAGATTCAGAAGGATGTAGGCTGCAGTAAGTACTGGGAGATGAAGAAGCTTGCACAGGATAGAATGGCATGGAGAGCTGCATCAAACCAGTCTCAGGACTGAAGACCACAACAACAACAACAAGTAATTTATGTTGCTTCATTACTCCGAGTATATCTATTTCTAATTTACTCATGTTAGCAGCTGGTCGTGATTCAAATTCTGAAATATTCACTTCATCTTCTTTGGTCAAGGACTATGTCTAGTACGCTTTCGCAGCGCTGACTCTTACAGTATTTCCATTGTTATCGCGCATGGAAGACATTAATTATGTCCTGCCGCTAGCGTACTGTGCATAGGACCAGAGTCTCTTTGAATTTTCTGCCTGCTTCGAGACAAAGTTCCGTTGTAAAAACTATTATAAACATGTCGCATTGACGTCTGCGCTGAATTTCGAGTTTCTGAAAAAGTTCGCCAGTTTTATAGTATTTTAAATTTGGCAAGCCTTTTTCGTTGTTTCTGCAACAGTGTTCTGACCGGTTTCGTGTGCCAAGGGGGATCAGCTCCGTCGTTTCGTAATTCATTTGGTGTAAATCTCTCAATCGCTGTTGATACTAATCCTTAGAATTCACGCCACATCTGGTCTATATTTACACTGTTAATTTGGAGGGAGTGCAGATTGTCTCTCAGGAAGGCGTCAAGTAAATTTTTGTATGATTTTTTCAGTATGTATATTTTTCGTTTATCTTACGATATTCACTCTCGCTACGACAACCCTGTGTTCACTAATCCCTGTAACCGTCCTGATGCTCGTTATTATCTCAGGATCATTTGCTGCTAAGAGTTCAAGAGTGCTTTCACAATCGTTTGCTATTTGCATGGGCTCATGTACGAGTATTAACTACTCGAAGCAATTTTCAGAGAATGCGTTTCGCACAATTTCGGATGATGTTTTACGCATCCCTCCGTATTTAAACATGTATTTTCGCCAACATGTCGAGGGTAAATTAAAGTCACCACCAACTATAATTGCATGACTGGAGTACGTGTTTGAAATTGAAGTTTTCTTTGAATGACCGTAACGCAAACGTTGCATACGTTTGCCTCTTACAACCACTTTGCGGGAATCCTAATAAAGCTACGAGCGATGGGCTTATAGACAGTATGGACATATGGAGTTTGGGTCAGTCATGGAAGCATTCTCAGATAGCCAAAGTTGTTAAGGCGACTGCTTGTGACAAGTGGGGATTCCGGGTTAGAGTGTTTTGGAACAAATCATTAGTGTCACTTATTCTCTACGTGGGTAACGATTTCTCCTTTCTAAAGGATCACATTAATTCTACGTACACTACCAACGTAGAGCCACAGTTTTTTCCCTAACCCATAGAAAACGATTGTACTTAATACTGATATTAGTTTTCTATCTGCTCAATGAAAGTAGTAAAACATGCATCAAGTACAGTCAGGAACATAACTCATTGATTGCAGGCTGCCCACATATGTGGGTAACACTGCTGCTTCGTCAATAGTTCAGCATACAGGAAAACTTACTCCGCTACGTAAGTGGGAAAATTCAGCAAATAATTTCGTTGACTTTAGTGTCTATGAGATAGTAGAAAGAAAGGATTGTTAGTTTGTGGAGATTTCAGTGTGATTTCTTTGATGAACTTGACGCAAAATCGCTCGAGAAATGCTAAGCCAAAGTTGTAATGTGTTGATGATTTACAGATCTACGTATTGCAATAGATAGTGACAGTTGTGGCATAAGAGATAATTTTTTCACGGAAGTAAAAGTCAAAGAAAAAAATACATGTCCTTATTAAACTGTTAATCATATAACCTGTCGTAGCTCAGTCCAAATTCAGATACATTGTGACGCATTTATCTGTTAATTTATATCACTTTCGAGAACAGCACCCCCAAATGTAAAACATAATTTTAAGAAATTGAAACTCTAACGTATCTTCTCAAAGTGAGGATTAACGCAAATAAATTATGATCTTAGGGAAATAATTTCCTATGATGATTTGTAGTATGAAACGAATCTTGTCATGTCTCAACACGTAATTCTGTGATGGATCAATCTACCTGAAGCCTACTGGAAGTCCTCTGTATCCACTGGCAAAAACGTCTTATTATAAACTGGTAACGTGAACTTACCAATCATTTAGGCCCGTCAGAGCAATAATTTTGATTAGAGCTTCTGCGCTCAGTGATGTAACCAGCAGTGGTCGTAGTCATATGCAACTGTTGCGAAAATCTCTGTAATGGATATTCGAAAGTTTATATGTCTATAAAATATCCTGAATTCAATTCTAAAACAGTGGAAGCTTCTATAGCCTTAGCGAACATATTTCTACCTCTTGAATGATTACTCAGAATCCTTCCCGCAAACTTACTATTTCGTATTATAAAATTATATACATATATTTTTCATTTATTCCATGACGTAGTGTAAGTAGTAACCTAAAGTAAATTTTATTTGAATTGTATTATTAATTTTTCAGTGCAGTTATGTATAACCTCGATGCAGTTTTGGAAGATTTGGCTCAGTAGAAAACATGTTTCCTTTGCGAAAAATTGTGAGTATGGAAGTAAGAGTTGATGAGCGAGCAGTTCGAAGTGAACGTGCTTGGATGGTCGGATGCGAGTCTGCAAAAAATTTGTGAATCACTAATTAGTTTTTTAGTAATCGTGGAAGCTGGAAAAGATTGGCAGATCTTGGGACAGTCTATTAAGGGGGCAAAGGCGGTAATTTACGAGGATAGAACAGTTGAACTCAGATGATCATGGAACTATAATTTTTACTAATACCTTGGATTATGTGAAAAACCTAATTCCAATTTTAAATTAAAGCAAGTACAAACATGGTACCATTAAAAACTTTTTCTTAAAAAAGTAAGTAGTAGCATTCCAATACATATCAATTACATTAATAATGATAGAAATCTCTCTAGCACATTAAATTTCCTATGCTATAGTGTAATTAGACCTGTGTAAAAGTAAGAACCTGTAAACGTGTAAACATGGTCTTATTTTCCATTGTGATATTGTAAACGAGTAGTTGTTGATTATGTAACAATATGAAACAAAAGATGAGGGTTATTGTGAAAACAAAATGTAACATTCACATGAAAGCAGTCTTAACTTTAGATTTCATACAGACATTCTATTGTCATTAGTTGGACAACCGTCTTTTTGTACCAGGAATATATACGACTCTTGTTGATCTTCGGATATCCACACAGGATCGATGTTTACAATACTCAGAATTCTTGTATTATATTTGATATGAATATCTTACACAACTCCGAATATTTAATACCTGTCGATAGAGCATTTCCGATCACTTGCTCTTTGCATAACGATCGCATCAAACATAACTGAGATAGTTATAT
This sequence comes from Schistocerca piceifrons, assembly GCF_021461385.2. NCBI lineage: Eukaryota > Metazoa > Arthropoda > Insecta > Orthoptera > Acrididae > Schistocerca > Schistocerca piceifrons. Next base: position 245,230,820 of record NC_060144.1, read on the forward strand.
ACCTATTCTTTTACAGCGGCAAACTGTTAAGTTCTCAGTAACCAATACTACACGAACACTTCTGGTACAAGTTTATTTGTACCTAGGTATTTATATACTTGTATATATTGTTTTGTGAGAGTCAGGACGAATGTTTCAGTGTGTTGCCTTGCACTCTGGTGCAAGAGGATTTATTTAGTCTGACTCTTAGCATTGTGTGTTAAGCCAAGTCTGTCAAAGGAGCCTCTTAATACAAGTTAAATTTGGTCGCTATTAAGTTGTTGCGACCACATTGTATATTAAGGTATTAAGCAATTTTAATTGCATAATAAACTCTTGCTATCAGAGCATTGCTATCAGTGCAGGGTGAGAGTATTGCGTCTGCTCATATTTACAAGTTGCAGTAAGAGTTATTGTAGTGTAAGTAAGAAAATTTATACTTAATTACGATAAAATACTGGGGAGCTTTTTTAGCTAATCCGGTAGCTGTAGTAGCAGTCACGGCATGAATTTGTTAGTGTAGTGACACAGGGGTAAGCCAAGACCGTTTTACGCGGGAACCCTGTGGCGTATTGTTATTGTTATCGTACCTAGCTCCATCCGCTTATAAAAGTTCAACGATCGTGGACAAGGAGATCCCATCAGGTAACTGTTTATGATCACTCGAGCTAAAGTGAAACTGGAAGCTTGAATGATGGCATTCGTTGAGAAGATAATTGAGGAGGTTTTCCGAAGTAGCAGTATAAAAGTAGGAGAGAGCAGTAGGAACAGCAGACTCGATCATCAAGTCATTTGCTCCTCAAGCTGAAGAAGAAGGTCTATGAGGGGACATGAGTGTTGATATTATGTTTAGTCAATTTTTAAAAATGGGGAAACATAAATAGAATTAAAATAACCGAAAGTAGGTCAACGTTGATAGTACAGACGATACTACAAGTAGTTCAGATCAAATGCTGGAAGGACAGAGCAAGCTCAAACATCAGTTAATAAACTAAATGAAAGTAGCACAATGCTAACTTGAAGCCCAGTTAAAGAACGCAATGCAAGGAGTGCAGGGCAGTTCTGATACGGAAATTTCAACTAACGATGGCCAGTTGGAACATTCGTGCATGTCTGAGGGACATTGCATAGTACATTGTAAAACGCAGGCATTGGGCACAGCAGTATTAGATGCCTTGACTGGTTGCGACAACAGTGAATAGTGCTCACTGAGTGAGAATAACAGCAACTGTGCGATTGTAGGAGGTGGATACACGGTGAGATATGGTGGTTCAGGTCGGTCCGAGAGGCGTGCTCGGATAGCCAAACTGCTTAAGGTGATCACTTGCGTAAAGACGAAACTCCAGGTTTGAGTCCCAGCCTGGCACAGACTGTCACAACTCACTAATAAATTGTACAACCGAAGTCTAATCATATTTGCTATTCTGAACACGTTTCTTCTATTTCATATAGCAGCAGATCGTAGCAGTGTAAGTTCCATCACATATCAGGAGGACTCTGCATAGTACACCATAAATCACAGCCACTGCAAAACAGAACAACCAACTAATGGTAAATAAACAAGTTCGATCAATGCGAGTGGTTTTAGGTTCCAGGCTTATTACCAAAAATACTCAATCAGGAACCGATAGGCTAGAAAGCATGCCCGAAATGATGCGAATGCTTGAAGCGGTTGGGCATATGAGAAGTCGCGATTTGACATGTAGGTAATTGGTAAGTGCCACAGTTGAAAGGATATTGAAAGTGAACGGGTTTCTGATTGAATGAAAAATGTTAAGAATACAATGATGTCTCTATATCAGCAATCATCCGAGTCTTATTCTTCACACCATGTGAAATTCGAAACTGATCATCTACATATCGATCTGCTGGTAGGAGCACTGACAGTTACTTCAAGCACTATTCAGAGCATTTATTAAAGCAAGGATGATGCTGAAAAGTACAAATTCGGAATTGCTAAAAGAGAGAATGAAGTTTTATTGACATTACATTTTTGTAAAAGGGAACTGAGTTGCATTGGGAAAAGAAAAAAGCAACTGAGGAAGTCTCTCCACCGAAAGACAAAGGCAGCTAACACCATCAATCGAAATGTGGGGACTGTGTTACAAGTTCATATTGAATGAAGTACTGAACGGTCCAGACTGAGCAACATTACAACGATCCTTGACTTGGCTGGATGGCTTGTGTGCCACTGAGGCACCGACAGCTGTGTCATAGGTCCAACGACAGAAGAGGGATATGTGTCGAAAGGTCAGACAAACGTGTGGTTCCTGAAGAGGGCCACCTGCCTTTTGCAGAGACAACAGTTTGCGTTATTGGCTGATATGAACTTTAAACACCAGCCAATATAACCTTCTGGGCTATTGCTAGACACGGCCGAAAGCAGGGGGAAATTACAGACGCAACTGTTCCCAAGGGTGGGATGTGCAGCTCTAATGCCCAATTAAATGATGATGCCATCCTCTTCGTTCTCTGGGTGGGGTCTTCACAGGAGCATGTCGTCATGAGGAGAAACAAAACTCGCGTTGTAAGAGTTGGAGCGTGAAATGTCAGTTCCTTTGATCGGACAGACAGGTTAGAAAATTTAAAAAGAGAAGTGGCTAGACTTAAGTCAGGTATAGTTGGGATTAGGACGGTCTTTGGCAGGGCTTCTGCTCAGGTGAGTACGTGGTTTTAAATACAAAATAAAATAGAAATAATACAGGAGTTAGTCTAATAATAGATAAGAAGATAGGAATGAGGGTAGGCTACAAACGACAACATAGGGAATGCATTATCACAGCCACAACAGTCACGACGCCGACACCCATCACGGTAATAAAAGTTGTGTGCCAGCTACCTTCGCAGATGATGAAAAGAATCAAGAAATGTGTGATTAGATAGGGACTGTAATTCGACAGCAGAGAAAGGAAGACAAGGAGAAGAAGTTGGTGAATATGGACTGAGGGGGAGGGGGAAGTAATTAACGAGGAAAACATCTGCTAGAATTTGCACAAAGCATAATTTCGAAGTCGCTGATACTTGGTTTAAGAATCAGGACACAAGGTTGTACATGAGAAAGCTGCCTGGAGATACCATATGGTATGAGATATTAGAACCAGATTATAAATCGTAAATAATTTCCAGGGTCAGATATGGGCTCTGTCCACAATGTATTTCCCACGAACTGTGTATTACAACTGAACTAACAGCAAAACAGTAAAACGTTAAGGAAGTAGGACTTGAATAATTCGAAAGAACCAGAGGTTGTTGAGAGTTTCAGAGGGAGCACCAGGAAACGATTAACAACAACAGGGAAAGAAATACAATAGAAGTCAAATGAGCAGCTTTGAAAGATGAAATAAAGAAGGTAGCAGAGGATCAAATAAGTAGAATGACAACACCCTGTAGAAATCATTGTATGTCACTGGATATGAAGGATTTAGATGATGAAAGCAGACGGTGTGAAAGTGCAGCAAATGATTCCGGCGAAAGGGAAACAAACATCAACAAAATTAAAGGAAAATGCGTAATAGCTTCCGGTAATGGCTATGGGAGAAACACACGGCTGTAGAAGCATGCACAAATCAGAAATCAGTACCAAGCAAAGAAGGGTAAGATGACTAGAATGTGGGTGTATATCTGCAGCTGAGGCATTGTACGAACTGATAGGCCGCGCTACGTCCCGAACTGGCTCATCTTTGGAGCACGGGATGGATGGCTTGGCGAAGCTACGAGGTGCGGACGTGGAATGCGACGGGCAAAGTGAGTGATGGTGAAGCGTGCACAAGAGTTAGTTTGGAGTTCGGCAAGCATACTGGACGTGGTCCCCTGCGTTGCGTATCCTACGATTCGTTGCCGATTTGCCTTCTGAACATGCTCAGCTCTTTGCGAGCAGTACATGGGGAAGGCAGCTCAGCAGTTCGAAGCAGGTAGCAAGTGAGAGGAAGCCGTTTGCTGCATTGCCGAGCTTCAGAAAATACCGAGAGGTATTCTTTGCATCTTACAAGAGCTTTTCGGTGAGTATTCCTCGGTGCTTACTTAACTGAGCAAGGGTCGTTTCTGAGCAGTGACCGCGTCTCATTGTTTGGCGTTCCTAGTGCCCCTGTTGTTGCAGTACGAAATTTTAGCAATTCTCTCTCACTTAACTTAACGAAGGGCATTGGTTCCCGCATCGTGCTTCAACTGAGTCTCCTGATTAGAATTTAGTGGTTGCTGCACATGTACTGTCTTCAAATTTGAATGTAACGCCCATCATTACCGGGGACGTCGTTTCTAACCACTTCCCGGTGGCTTCGCATTTGCCATAAATTCTGACAAGTTAATGTGATGAAGTTTGTTTTCTGTTTGCTTACATTGCATGTATACTATAGAAGTGTGGTTTTGATCCCCTGGTGGATCTGACATTTGTCTAGAAACTTAAGTCACACGGCATTATGTAGTAATTTTTTGTGAGCCAATAATCACTACTGCTAGCCAATAAAAGTTTTCTGGTACGAGCTGGAGGAAATTCTCTAGCCAAGCATTCAGCAGTATCTACGCACGCGAGTTGTCTGTCCTATGTGTCGACACGTTGATTCGTTTCAGCTCCACGCCAAGGGCGTTGATTTTTAAATTTGGTTAACTGCTGCTGGTTGAACTTATTCGGGTCTACAGGGACCAAGTGGGCGGGGTCATTTCCAAGCTGCTGAACTTTTACTTCGGTTTGAGAGGTTTTCTTATTATAAATTACTCTGAGAGCATTGGTGTCAATTCGTTTAGGGTCTTGTAATGGTTCTACAACTGTCACGCAAATTTCGCAATTATGACGCCAGTCTCCCGATATAATTACCTTGGGCATACGGTGGTGTCTGAACAGCCTCCTCTATCTCCGCTCCAGCTCCCCCTGACTTCGCCTTGTCTAATTGTTAACTACATTATGTATCTGCATAGACGTAAGTGTCTTTTATGTGTGCTCTAGAAGACAACAGCCAATAATTCTGAGCTGGTCGATTTGTTAACATTCCTGGGTTCTGGCCAGTAGCGGCTAGCACGATGGATTGATTGATGTTATATTCTCCTTTTCACAGTTTTTGGTAGAATTCAAACGGCCAGACCTTAGCAAAGATCAGCTCTAAAGGCTTTCTACACCCTGGTTTGGAAATTTAATATTAATGTTATTATAGTTATTAATATTTTAACTCCCTGGTGAACTTATTGAATCCCAGGTCTTGATATTATCAAATGTTGTTAACACTTTGCCGTCTGCACGTCTCGTAAAAATTTATTCGCTTGGTGCCGGCAGCGCTAATTCGGATTACTTGGCTTGTCGCCGGCCATTCTTGAGATTATCGGGAGATTATAAATTGTTAAGTTTTACTAATCTCATCGTTAGTTCTCGTAAATTCCTCTACTTTCATGAAATTTCGAAGACATACATACGTAAATAAATACAAAATTTGTTTGTTTCATATATTTGTTTATTTGCATTGTCTCAAGGACTTAGAATATCTCTTTCATATGATATGCAGCAAAACAGTCTCCAAGATGTAACGCAAGTCCACAAGACTTGCTCATTAAGTTTGTTGTTCTTTAATTTATTTATTTATTTTTTTTTTGTGGAACATACATGGCAGTCTCTTCCTTTTCGTTTATTCGTTTCGGAAATACGTAGGCCTATTAGTTGGTGTTTCTTTATGCGACCGAAAAGTCTGTCAACCGAATAATGATGAGACGTAAGCGATGTAGTGGCAACCTCCAAGTTTTGCACAGAGCATTCATCGTAAATAATCGTACCGTCTCTATCGTCCGCCATGATGAAAGGGCACAGGCACTTATAAAAACAAAGAACTTGTGGACATGTGTAACTTATTGTTACCTAAACAAAACACCAACAGAGTGCAAAAGGTACTAAAGCGCTGTTGCCAGTCACTGCGCGATACTGTGCTCACAACAGCACTGTGGTGTCGCCGGCCACTGGGCGACACTATGCAGACACCACTGTGGTGCCGCCGGCCGTTGACCGCTATTTCACGCACGACGTCACTGTGGTGTCACCGGACTAAAGTGTGTCAACCTTGGCAAACTAGTTTCATGTTTTAAAAAATAATGAAAAGTTTCTTTTAAATGAACTGGCTTGAACAGTTCAGTTAAATTAGATTCATGTTTCAATACTGGCAGATCTTTCAATGTTGTTAATCTAGACCAACTAATTTTAAGTTTTAAAAAGTTCTATTCAACTTCATGGCTTGATCTGTGTTACATTAAATGTCCTTCAATGTTAACAAATGTTATTTGAGACTTGTCAATGTTGCGGGTGGTGTTCAATCCTACCCTTTTCAGTGTTTTCATTGCAAACAACCGGATGCGGAATCAAACATCACAGCAGCCTTCAAGGCAGCATAAATTAATAAGAGAATTGAGGTGAAACGTGTGTATTTCAAATTCAATTCGGCCAATAGTTTTACTTACGTATTTATGATCCTTAGAAATGAGGATGCATACACTATGCGCATATTTCAGCCTCTTCATTGCCTACAATAGCATCCCTACCAGTTTATTGCTCTACAGAAATGTATTGTTGACTTTTATTATTTTTTATTTATTTGTTATTTGACTTTATGCATGTGGGCATGTAAAGTAAATGACATCTGAGCAGTAACACTACTTTTGAATGTAGTTACCACTAACCACAGTGTACGTTTGGAGGCTTTGACCCAGTAGGAAACATGTAATACACACAAAAAATTGCGATTATGGAAGTGGCAGTCGATGAGCGACTGCTTCACGGTAATAACTGAAAGACCTTCGATGGTTATGTATGATTGTAGAGCAAATATGTGAAAAATTAATTAGTTTATTGAATGACGAGCAGTTCTTGCAGTGATGGAAGAGGAGCAGGTTGTAAGAGCTCAGCGACAGAGTATGATGTAATTTGCAAGGAGAGAAGGCTGGACCTCTAAATCTTCTGGAAAGCCATTGGTTCAGTACTGTTGCAGCAATATCCTAATATTTCTAGAAGAAGATTTTATTCCGAACATCTATGTGGGAATGGAAGGCACAAGTGGGGAAGACCAAAGGAGAAAAGGCAAATTACAAGTGATAAGATTTATTCTACGATAACTGCAAAAGATACTAGAAAGAAGAGACAGAAGATACATCACAGGATCTAAAACCTGATTGTATCACTTTAAGAGAATAAAATTACGCCAAGGCTCCTGGAGGCAGCAAACCGAATTGTTTTGCGTTATGAGAGACAGAAAAGAAACTTTGAAATTTTACCAATCCATGGACTGGTGATGGGTGGAGAGAGACACATCCATCTGTGCATTCAACTATGAATTATGTTATAAGATTAGACTAAACAGTGTGAAGGCCCAAGCTTTTCATCACTTAGTTTGAGTGAAGTTAATAAAACACCCATTTGAAATTTGGTCACGCAGGTGTCATAGTTGAAAGTGCAAATCCTATGCCTCTTAACTTTTATAACCCAACATGTTCTAGCCCACAACCTAATTCGAAACAATTAAACATATTTCGATGTGTGCTCAGCTATGAAATGACACCCTGGAGCAACCATAGAAATTTATTTCAATTTCGGTAATTAATTTTCTAATTGACAAGATAGCAACGTCCATTTTGCTGTTGTGCAACAATCTTCATAGAACAACAGAATCTGGTCGGCATCAACTAACTTCCTGCAGTGTACAGCATCTCGAGGTGAGCTATATCTTAGATTTACCGATTACCATTAAGCTATATTTTTTGCTATAAACCTATTTTTGCAAAACGTTAAATTGAAGAAAACAATGACAGGGTAGCAATGTTTGCATTTCCTTAAGAGAATAACTACCAGTGTTCCACATCATTCAGTTACGTTAATAGTAATAGAATTCTCTCTCGTACTCAGAACTTGAGATTGTACATTATACTCAGAACAGTGAAAACATTGAAACACTGTGTATGATTTAACACAGTGTTGTGCTATATTGTAATAAGCTAACAAGATTAAAGACGATAGTGTTTTTGTCACTTAAGAACGCGAGTTTAAAGACAGGACCTGTAGTGAAACGTAACGGAAGATTACATTCAGTTGCCAGGAACCCTTAATATAGATTTCATTCACAACAAGTTATTGTCATTGACTGTGCTAAGTGCCGTTTTGGAACACAGTAACTTGGCTCTGGTTAGGCTTCACACATCCTTATAAGATTGATATTTAATATACTCACCATATCATTTTAATATTGTGTTCGATCTGATTATCTTGCGCAAAGATGAACTGCTAATATCTTTGTGTGTGTGTGTGTATGTGTGTGTGTGTTTTATCTTGCTCCTATCAGTCAGGTTCAAGAGGAAAGCTAGCCACAAGATGGTTTCTGCGATTTATTTAATCAGAAATCAATCATTCAGTATAAGCATCGCAAACCCACGGTATACTTCAAGATAAATTTGATGAGAAATATATTTTTGCAAGCATGTTGTGTACTAGGGAATAGGTAGCTGTGACTGCTTAGCAAACTATTGCTATCAAAGTAATATGGAATTTCTTAAAATTTTGGAAAACTGTTTTAACCCAGTACCAGTAATAGCGGTGACACCTTGATTTGCATAATTTTTAAGTGAGAGTTGATCTACCGTATTAAAATTAACCGACTCTGAAACATTACACGAAGGCATTCAGAATATAACACGTCCCACAAGAAGAATAAATAAATCAGTAAATAAAAATAAAAATGAAAAATGCCTGAATCAATAAAAATGATGGATTCAGTAAATAATGTCTGCGCTCTTTTGTCCCTAACCTCTCGACTTGCAAAGATGTCTTGTAGCTGTCGTCGCAATTAGTTTCTTCTCCGCTGGCTGCAGGTTCTAACGTGCGTGCAGTAAGCGGAGCATAACAAGCGGGGAAATAGGATATAATTCAGTTACTCTAAAATAAAATTACGAAATACTGGGATACCACTGCATTTTTGTTTCCTATTTGTAGATCGAAAACGTCAACAAGAATTTTCTAAGAGCCAGGCAACTATCATTATTAATGGCAAAGTTTCTAGATGGTAATTAATTTTAGAGTACAATGGAAATCACAATAAGAAGTACCACACGGTTTTAGAATTCGTACGAGATTAACACAAGCTGGCAAAAGTACACCTTCCGAGGCAATTTCAATAAATCATTAGTTTTAACGCGAGATCACATTTTACACGTGGTTTTGCATATTGCCTCCATGAAAACATATTACAGATTAGTATTTAACATCATATTGCACAAGTACATCACCCGAGACAATTTTCAACGAACTGCATTAGATTTTTTACATGGATTCATATAAAGCCTTCTTGGAACCCGGTCGTAGTCTGTTTTTGACCTACTGAACAGTCTGGCAGCTGTCAGGTCTGGGTGCATCAGTGATTGGCCTGTAGTTCTCACCCACTGACGTTAAGCTTTAACTGAAGTTTACATTCAGTTTTCATGTTTAAACAGAAAATTTTTAAAATTACTGTTGACATGCTGTCAGTGCAAGTGACGTGAGAAGCAATGTTGGGCATGTATAACAATATTTAAACCGTAGACATTAATGACGAAACTTATCCTTCGCGCCAAGCCTCGCAGCTGAATCCCCTTTGGGTGTTCAGGCTCCAGCACGATACGGCTCCTATGCATCCCACCATCGTTCTCACGATCAGAGACGATCTGTCGCGTAACGTGAAACATACGCTTCTCGCTACCTTACAGTGATATGAATCTTGCTATACTAAATGTTAAAATGTAGCAACAAAAGGTAATGAAATGTATGCGGACGTGTGACATAAACCCCACAAGAGTCACAGAGGAATTAATTATGACTATTTTACAGCCAAATTGTATACTTTCGTGGTTTAGGAAATTATCTTAGTCTCTTACGACATAAGACGTGGTCAGAAGCATTTGAATTCCTTCTTCGTTTTGACGCCTGCCCCGTACTTCCAAGTGACATAAAGTATGACAATGAATGGAATAAGAGTCAGATTCCGTGTGTCAGTAGCCTTCAGCAACATTCAGACGTCCTCGTATAGATACCGAAAACATCAGACAAAGATCTTTCAGCGACGACCCCACAAAAGAGATGTATTAGTTAGTACAACACTAACACAGTAGTCCTGTCATTTCAAAAGGGGTAGCTTCCACTACAAGTTCTATACCGAGCGAGCCCATTCTAAATTTTCTTATGGAGTACAATTAAATTAATACCTCGTTTCAAATTATGAATCAGATAATGCATTTGATTCGCAAGGGTCATGTAGTAACAATTAACGTGGCATTACCCAATCATACGACTACACCTTTGAAAAAATGTTTTAAGAAATCTGCCTGAGAAACTGTTCTTAGATCCAAATAATCAGAGGTGACTTAATGAGGAGTACCAGGAAAGGTAGCATTTGTGTAGGTTCATAACAAGCAGGACATAATGTACGTATAAAGTGGCTATTTATTATCATCTTCATCTAACGTCCACTGAACAAAATCATTAATTATTTAACAAATACGTTAATTAGTATCGGTCCCTTAACGTAAATGGAGAACATAACTAAACGGTCTTTAATAGGAATATTAGCATGGTCACCTCACAAGAGGTGGGGCGCAAACTTTGGAAGACTCTAATGATGGGATAATTTTTCGTAATGAGTCGTTGAAACACTCTCACAAGGTAAGCTATGGGAATTTCCATTTTATACCTAAGTACGACGATACAATACCACAATTACACCAGAGGGAATCACAGAGTGCTAGTCGTTCAAGCCCCAGTAGAAAATTTATTAATAGATGTAGAGGTCCATTTTAATTCCAACTCTCTATGCCCTGAACTACAGCTATTCTGCATTACCACGCTAGTTTTGGACTACAAGTGGCTGCTTGCTCACAAAAAGAAATGATCATGCCAGAAAAATGGATCAAAATCTGTAAAAAACTAAAGGGTCGAAATTCACGGCTTGAGTGAGGGTTCATTCTACCCGTAATCCTATTTACTTTTAAAAGGAACTAATATCTTTTTGCAAACTACTGATTTGACTATATGAGTTAACGTGCTCACAAAAGGGGACACATTCACTACACTAAGGAAGCCACTACAATCCTACGGTAAATTCGTTACAAGACGTATGGAAACGTTGCAAAAATATCGCTGAAAACGACTGAAGTAATGTGAATCTCTTACAAAAACACATGTTTTGAGCATCATAAGAGATTCCATCACTTGTGGATCGTGAATTCCGAATTTCGGACATTTAAGCAACAATATCACCTACTGCATTAAAATATCAGTGAATGAAAATTGGTCGCCAAAGAAATTTAGGGACTATGTTTCACATCCGTGAATACTTCAAGCTGTATTCCGAGGAACAGTGGTACTTACAGGTCATCGGCAGGAGACAGTGTCCAGAATGTGGCCAATTGCGGGCTGCTATGCGTCTAACGGTATTTTCTCACGGTGTTGGAAGGTTCCGTTTACTGAACCTAGCCAACTGTACGCACAAAAATACTCTGAGTGGACTCTAGCTGGATTACTGAATATCTGTGGTAGCGACCAAAGGGTGCTTGGTGAAAATGTAGAGTGGATGACTCTTTCTGAACTCCATTGATATTTTCAGAACCGTTCATGATTCACACTATGAAAAACACACGGGTGTTAGCGAAATGAAAAATATTGACGACTTGATATAAAATAAAGGAAGCCACCTCGATGCATTGCTTTCCTGTGCTTAGCCTATCCTCATCCAGACGACAGTAAAATGCCATCTGCGAGACTTTACACAAGAAATTATAGAACATAACACTTGAAAAGGCGCATTAAGACTCAGTTGACCGACACCTGCCGAAAATTCATATCCACACCCTCCGACTGAGTTACATCGCACTGTATGGTGGTTATCACAATGTCGCTAAGGCGTGATCGGATTAGTGTGGTCCTAGGAACTATCGAGGGCTTTCGGCGCATTGTTGGTGGGGGCACGCTGAGTGGTGCACGAGGTACACACTATAGACGTAACTATTAAGATAGAACGTCAACACATTGGTTGAAAATAGCAGACTGTATACAGTGAGAGACAATTCGAAATCGATTTCGTGGAAAACGGAGTTTGACAACCACTAAAAGATCCGTGTGGTATGTGCTTTCTTCCCAAACGTGACGGACCAGTAGAAGATGAAAAAAGTCAACTCCAGGTGCAGAAATGTTCAATTCTTCACAGGGCTCTGCCACTAACGACAGATTTGCTGCGTGTAATATGGATTACTGTGCCCCTGCCGAGAGACCTCGGAACACGTAGTTCCCTACTCCGACTATTGGGTGCAGGAAAGAGCACTGCGCACGCACATGTGGCTTAACACTATCTCTTAGAGACCATACCAAGGCGAACCGATCTCAGCGACAGTTCAGACGTAATACATATCGCACTACATAAAGTCTACTTGCTGCAACTTGCAACGAGAGTACAAGGTGCATCTAACACTGTTGATGAATGATTTGACAAACAATGTTAGCGAGACACACAACAACCGTAGATGTTGAAGATTAGATAACAACTATACACTATGATTCAGTGCGCTACCTATGGATTTTACGTAACCTGCAGCGCCTCCAAAAACCATGCACGAGATTTTCATATACCCTCGGTCATTGTGTGAAAACTATTAGTCTTACAGAATAAATGAACAGGACACTGTAGGAAATTTAATGTAGTTAAATTCTGTAGTAGGATACGCTTTCGCCATTTGGCTATGGTTTTCATGATATTACAGTAAAACCTATTTTAAGATCATATGTATACATTTTTCTTTAACAATTTGAAAAGGATATCCCCTAGTGAAAATGTATCCCGGTACATAATTTGACTACACTAAATTTATTACAAAAAGATCCAATCATTGTTTGTGTAAGACTAATACTATGTGCGTAGCGAGTGAGAGAATTTGAAAATTAACATATGGTATCAGAAGGCATTTTGGGTTGCATAAAACCCATCTGTAGTGGCAGCGGAATATCTCTTTTAGATTGAGTTGGACTGAGGTAGGGCAAGGACTGCATGTAAAGTACTAACTTAGGCTAGGTAGTGAATTGGAATTGGTAACTTGCAATGCAGGTATATTTAATATCCTAGGAATGACGACTACATTACACACTGCCATGAGACCCATAAACATACACACACGGTAGAATATGAAAAACCTCACAATAAAAAAGAGGTGTATATACGATTATAATTTTTTTTAAATGGCTGGTGATTACCACTGGAGAATTATGGGGGATCAATGAGTTAAAGTTTAAGATTTGATGATACGACAAATATAGAAATAAAACACAGTACATACTGTCATGTAAAGTAGATCAAATTATAGAGCTTACAGGTAAAGTTGCAAACAATTTCCGACATTCTGGCCATCGGATGACGAGAAGTAGCAGATCGGTCAGTAGCTGCCAAGGAGCGATTGGCTCAGTATCTACTTCCTGGCGTCAGTGTGTGTGTGTGTGTGTGTGTGTGTGTGTGTGTGTGTGTGTGTGTGAGAGAGAGAGAGAGAGAGAGAGAGAGAGTGTTGCGGCTTACGGGCGATCAACGTCGGGGTCATCAGCGCCCTGACACACATTAAAAGAAACGAATGTGGACAAATTTAGTAAAATTGAAGCATACAAGCAAAGAAAGCGGGAAAAGATGAAAAATGCTGTATAAGAAAACAAAACCTAAGGAAACCGAGAAATGAGCGTCAAGGGTACCACCGGAAATTATCACTGGCTGGCCACTTCCGAAAAATATGGGCGAGCCAGTCATCCTGTGAACAAATTAAGACCCTCCCCCTAAAATCTTAATAAAAACACAGTACAAGTCACAGAACTTTAAAACTTTAAGCACATTCGTTTGAATATTTCCTAGAAGAGATGGCAGATCCCCCGGCAAGTCAGATAGAGATGGCTTCCAATGACTAACTCTGCCAAGTCTTGTTGAGAGCACTGCCCGCCGTAACACTGACATGTTTTTGAGTAGCCTTTCGAAGCAACTGATGTATTTCAATCGAAGCAAAAGATCAAAGCAGTTTGATTCTAGTAACTGAATTTAGTTAAAATAGGGTGTTTTATTTATTACTAATTCATGTGAAAGATAAAACACTTCTACAAGTGTCGCAATACTTTGCCTGGACTAAATTCAGAATCTGAATTTCGGAAATACTTTTTGTGTATCACAATACCCTTGTGTTTCATTTTTATTTCACATTTTTTTCAATGATACGTGTATTTGTATGTTGTGACACTTCCAGCACCCTTCGAAACGATTCAGTTAATATTTTTAAAATGCCATTTGCCTGCCTACTTGATTTTTCAGGGATTCCGTAAGTCATTTAGATGCAATGGTTTATCTGTATGTCCACCAGAACAAATTAAAATTGTATAAAACTTCATTTGATTCATAATACTCGTCGTAGTTCTGAATTTCTAATGCGTGGCTTGTTCGATACCACTGAACTGGTATCACTAGCCGCCAGAATAACAGAAGCTGACGCAGCTCAGGGTCGGCAGTTGATGTGGGGAGACTTCACATGATTCGGTGGGTGTAGCAAGCAGATCTGTTGACAGCTGCAGATGTACATTTCTAATGTAGCGAGTTTTTTTGTACTGAACAATAACAAATAAACATTAATCAAGTCAAACATGCAATGGGCACGTGCATCTGTAAGCTTGGATAACCAACGAACACAAAGGCAGTATATTAGTAGGTGTTGTGGATTTTTTAGTAGGACTACGTATGACTGCCATTTCAAATAAGCATAGTTATACCTGACACTATGTGGCTGGTCAAATGTAAATTGCAGCGAATGCATACTCATTATAAAAATCTAAGTATGTATACATGCATGTTGCTCATCCAAACTTTGTACCTCAATCATGTACTATCTGGAAAGAAATACTGTAGAATTACGAAGCATGTAAGTCTCAGAGGTGAGGATATGGGCGAGAGAAAGAAGCACAGCTCACGACGCACAAATGGCCAGACTATATTCATCAGCTATACGAGAATGAGAGCATTAGCGACTTGCTTCCAACTTTATACCTAAGTTCAGACATTTACGAGACTTGTTCTCGCCAAAAACCTTCTTCACCCCCAACAATGTGTTCAAATGAAAAAAGTATTTTGCTGAATACACTTTCGCTGTTCAGCACAAAACTGCTGCATCACATACTACCATTTAATTTATTACTTATTCACTACTGAACGTATTTGCAACACATTTGTATACAGCGTTCGCATATAACACTGTTTACATTTGAGTGTGTACTGGAAAAATATATCATTTTACGACACATAGTTCAGAAGTTATGAAGTCACACACACTGGGATGCGTGGTAAAGTGCCACATCATAACTACACTGGATAATCAGAAAAAGATGAAAGAAAACACAAGATAGTACACAATGACATACAAACACAAACTCACCCATAAAATCACCAACATTTTCAAAAGACAGGGAATAAACATAGCATACGCAACAGACAACTCTATACAAAAGTACACTCCAAATTGACAAAAAAACACAGACATATACCAGAAAGCAGGCATATACCAGCTACAGTGTAACACTTGTGAAAGCACGTACATAGGGCAAACAGGGAGAACATTTGATGTCAGATACAAAGAACACATGAGAATCTGGAAATATGGGACAGGCCACTCCACATTCGCCGAATACCTAAGAGAAAATGACCACAAACCAACCACTAGAGAAGATGACATGAAAATATTTAGAATCAAAAATAAAAGACAACTATTAACCATGCAAGAAAATTACCACATACAGAAAACCAAAGCAGAGGGCAAAATCATGTTGAATAACGAAGTACACTTGCCAAGCAATTCATTCTTTACACTAATACATGAAATGGTAGAATAACGTTCGCAAAAAGTGCAACGTCCCCTTAGAAAAATTAAATACGTGACTGTGCTTAACCTGTCACACAATATTTTTAGCGCAACGCAATCTGACTTTCAATAATCCCTACAAAAGAATGGCCCTGACTAACATTAACCTATACCTTTCACAAATCATTTACCTCACAAAAATCTTCGTTACTCGAACTACTGCAGTATAGCGAGCGCCACTACTGCCAGCTAAATAAAAGATTCTAACTACTGAGGGCACTAACTACCGATAGGCATAGTTAGCAAATTAAAGATTTTGATAGATAACAAATGATGTATTTACCTTAATAGTCATAATATATATAGCAGTTCATGACATCCAGTCTTACAAATTTCAAAACTCCGCCATCTCTCTCCCCACATCCACCACTGCTGGCGGCTCACCTCCAACTGCGCAACGCTACGCGCTGGTAACAGCCAGCTGCCGCTGCCCAACGCTACAATGGCAGACAACAATGCAAACTAGCCACAGACTGCACACAGCACAGCCAGTGATTTTCATACAGAGCGCTACGTAACGTTGCCAATAAGAAAACATAAACAGCCTACTTACATAGAGCGTTACATAACGTTGCCAATAAGAAAACATAAACAGCCTACTTACATAGCCCCCATGCTCCCCACAAAAAATTTTACAAATTGTTTTGGACAGTGGCCAATACTGATTTGATAAAATTTTTCATAATTACAATAACAAGGACATCAAATGCACACACTTATTGATACAATGTTGGTTAAAAATAAATTTTCTCACAGTCCATAAAGACAGTCCAGATCATTCATCACAGTAAAACTGCCGTTTCTTTTCTCAAAGTCTGAGCAGTAAAAGACAATGCACACGGAAGTAGTGGATTTCCACGCAGTCTTGAAGAAGTAGTGTTGTCCTTCCAACGGAAAGACAGTGCTGACTCTTGACATGCTGACAGGTAATGGGCCATAACAGAGCAAACCCACAGCAGAGTCATTCGACGTTTTGAAGAATATTGGTAGGTAGGTCATCACAGAGCAGACCCACTGTAGTCCTGGTAGAGATTACGGTATTGGTGGGCCACCAGAGGTGCAGACCCACGGTAGTCCTGGTAGGGATTGTGGTATTGGTGGGCCACCTGAGGTGCAGACCCACTGCAGTCCTTGTAGAAATAATGGTATTGGTGGGTCATCAAAGATGCAGACCCACTGTAGTCCTTGTAGAGATGGCCAGCAGCCATATGTTGTGACTTTGCAGGTGCACAATCACCATTGAAGAGTCTTGCGGATAATATAGCAAGTCCATAACCACCACTTGTGCACTCACAAAGTTTTTGGAATTGTCCTCAGAACCAGCAATGCTGTTATCCAGTCCCTTGCTGAATTATTAACACACATGCAAACACTAACAGTCTCTACTGCTCACATATTGTCCATATACTATGACCAACAGAAACGTGTGCAGTGAAATGTAACTTACAAGTTACTTAATTTGATGAACTGGTGTCAATTACAATTTTAAATTTACAACATAAGAATACAATTACAAAGGTGTAAAATACATCATTCAAGAACATAACAATACAGATAACATTTGTAGTAAAACAGGCTTTACAAAAGAATAGAAATAAAGATGTACATCAATGTTACAAGAATTATGACATAAGTACATACATAAAAGATCAGAATGACTTTCGAAACATGAACATGAGCATTAAAACTAAACAGAATAAATAATGTCTAAACATCTTTACGAAGAAAATAACATAGTATTTGAAAAATTCTACAACATAACACATTAAGACATGAAAAACACAAATTCACATAGTGTAATAACACAAAAATACTGGACAGGGTTTGTTTTCAGTGTGACATTTGGTACTGCAGTCCAACCCAAAACTTCATTCTATAGATCTTTCATCTTATTTCAACATTTGTTTCCACAAAAAAAAAAAAATCCTCTCCAAGCATGCTTTTTGTATTTATATGTTCACATATTTCTTACCTCATTATTTATTTTCCATTATCTTATCTCATCATTTATTTCCAAGAAAATCCTACCTAAACCTGTTGTCCCTAAACCCTACTTTTTTGGTTCATATCCTCTTTCAAAATACTTTTTTGGCCAAACCATTTTCTTATAGCTTCTCAATGCATTTCTTCCAATTCATCACAACTCGTTCTCTCATATAGCCTACCCCAACTAAAGCTAACTTAAATCTACTGAGCTCAGATGCTAAACTAAGGGATGAGGCAATGCAGCAGCATAAAACAATTAACACAAACAGCAGTGACAAAAAAATGGAAGTGTCAAAGTAAGCTACAGTAAATCTAAATTACCAAGCAATGCAACATTACAACTAATATGAGCCAATGTGCAGCAACAAGAAAAATAAATCAGTAGTAAAACTAGCTTAACAGAGTAATACAAAGTGAAATTTAGTAGCACTATGCCTGGCAAACAGCAGCAGCAAATGCAATAACTTATATCTATACATGACGTAGCTCAAGCAAAAAAAATAGTACACTAAAGACAACAACGCAGATAAGGGAAATGTCTGTTCACATCTTAATATCTATGTCATTACAGTGGTGCACCATAAAAACTAATTCTACAAAAAATTGCCAAGTACTTGAAAAGAAAATTATATATGCAGTTACTGTTATTAGTCCCTTCTTATTGTTCTTTCCATTGCAAGAGCTCCTTTTTCGAAGAATGTGGATCATAAAGTAATTATTTAATAGATCTGTTGACAGAAAGTGTTCACATTAGCAAATGCATTTAATTTTATTTTATAAAACCAATGCTGCAACACAGCTGGAAAACAGATATCAAATGAAATAAGCAATTACGCAAACCAAAGCATAAAAACATCATTCAACAGCTATGTGGCATTTCATAAGTCAGTAGAAATTCTCTCAATTCTCGTAGAAAGACACTTGTCATAATCAGGTGTGCAGATGTACGAATATTTCCCATCAATCCATAAGCATTTCAGTAAGCAGCACAAAGTACGAGTAATCATGTTTCCAAGTAATGAGCGTGTCGTATTTGTGATGCTTTCTACAAAGAAATGTCATTAGCGAGGATAACGGCCTCTTTTTTTTTTCACCTAATGGCTTTCTTTTATCAGACGACTACCTCTCAGCTGGGCGCCCAAACCGCATTACGTCAAGGTCACTTACGTTTCTTACTGAAATATTTATGACAGCAGTTTCCGCTACAGTGGCAGTCTCATAAAAAAATTCCACAGGTTAAGAATTTGCGTTACAAATGTGTAGAAACAAAATCCTATTGATATAACAGTATCCAAAAAATTTTCGTCGGCATTGTAATACATTCATGCATTTACATACATTTCATAACTCTTAAAGTACGATTCTTGGTTCCCAACATCCTTTTTCACAAACCAGAGTCCCTAACCACTACTCATTATTCCTTACCTTTTTACACACATACATATTCGTCGACACTTCTTCAGTATTTCATCATAACAGATACATAGCATAATCAAATAACTCATATAGCATCAGCTTATTGATTATAAACATACCGCAATAGCATAATACACATAGTCATCGTAATAATAACATCACAACACCTCAGTCAACTCTCAAAAACGTCGTAGCTTCGTCCAATAATTTCAAAACCTAAGAAAAAATTCTCTGCTCATGTCAAAAGTGTCATCTGCCTCAAACTTACTTTAAAAATCGTGAGCCCATACCAAATATATCATTCAAAGCTCTCATAATATCACAATGGGTCCGAAAAGATATGAACACTTCACAAAGTACAGACAAAATACAATTTCGTAAGTGTGAAGTTACCCAACTGTGTAATTGTGTAAACATGTGCCACTGACGTAGTAAAAAAAATGTTTGTTTCTCTGTCAAATAATCAGGTAGCTGTGTAATTCTATGTTGGAGAAATATGGTACCGATGTGTAAAGTTGTATAAGCAAATACCATATTAGCTAGGGCTCCTTGTGCTTGCCACACACATGGTACACAAAGTAAGCGTGTACCCCCCTGAGGATTAATGAATAATACCCTCAGGTGTTGCAGATTACAGCAATGGAATGAAATGTATCACAGAAAACTTTTGTATCATTGTACTTCAAACATCCTTAAAAATAAATGTTTTAAGTACAAAATTAATCACTCAAATACGTGTACTGCAGCGCTAAACTGTGCGTCTTGTTGTAAGATAATCTCTGTGGAAGTGTCGTATTTATCGTCCTCCGAAAGCTAAGTTCTGCAAAAGTCAATGTACTTACCTCATGATAAACAAAAGTGAAATGCTTTGCGTATAGATGTCTTAGTTATTACGCTTATTGCCGTGATGAAAAAAGTACTGTGCTGTAACGTATTGTTGTGCTGTGGAAAAGGCAGTCTCATTGTAGCTATACCACAAAAGTTACTACTAAAACATGTCTTACTTTCCAGAATAATTCAGAAAAACTGTGCAGATATAAAACAGATACACCGCAAAAGCAACATTGTAAACTGTGTCACATATTAATATCGTCGTGATATAATCGTGAAGCTATCAAAGAAACCAAATGCTAAGTCATCTTTAATCTCACTGAATGTACTTCAAATAAAGAGTATCTTTTCAAGTAAACCAAAATGTTGCATTAATATCTCATTAGCAGTATAAGTTCTAAGTAAGTAAGCCTGATAGTCGTTACGTATCGTGCAACTTGTTGCAAGAATGTACACACACAATAACACTGTGTCGTCTGTTCACTATAACAATGCATTCGTAATTTCTGTTTAAATAAGTTCTCTTGGTTCTTGATTGGATATTGAACTTCAAACATTGTTGCATATTAACAGATTCTAAGTCTGACAAAGCATACTAGAAATGTGAAGTCAAAAGTTTTATGGCAAAGACAAAGTTAAAAAGCAGATTATCTTTCACTAAACGGTTTTACATATGAAATGTGGTGCAAGCCTTTACTCTTCCTACTATGCAAAGCTCGAGCTTCAACGGAATTATCATGTCGTATACGTCGGTAAAGAATACTGGAAATTTTCTCAAGGTTAGCGTCTATGTTATTTTTCCCTGAGCCAGCGGGCGCACGTGGCTGCCTGCAATGCGAGTCATTGTCTTTGTTGGCGCGCGTCGTTACTGGGATTAGGAGACCTAACTTCTACAAACTCACCTTGTCGAGGGTGCCCTGCTCTGTTTGAATCCCGCCAGTTCTGATGGAATTCAGGTCTGTCGTTTTGATTATCTCGTCTGTCGTCATGTCGGTAGATTTCATAATTTCTTTCTTGTCGGTCATGTGGTGGAGAATTTCTTCCTGAATCGTAACTGCACGCTGAACTGTTGTGTCTGACGTTATTCTGTCTCCCTCGATAATAATTGTTTTGGTTCCCATATTGTCTGTTTCTAAGGTAATCTCTGTCATATTCATTACTACGGAAATGCGATCTTTCTCTGTAACTATTATTACTCTGCCAGTGTTTGTCATATGGGTGGTGTCTGTTTTGGTCACGATTTGCGTTGTAAGAATAGACTTGTCGTGTCCAGTTATTGTTTCTGTCGTCACGGAATTGTGACGGATGTGACCTGTAGTGATTGTTTTCCTGTTTTCGCGTCCCGCGACTGTCTGTGTCACTTTCTAATTCTTGTAAGAGTCCCTGAAAAGCTTCAATGTCCTGTTTGCAACGTCCTGCCAAAATAATATTTCTTAAATGTTCAGGCAATTTCATTAAGCAAATTCAGATGAGTTCCGAAGGGCTGTATGGGTTTGAAAGATATTGATTCTTATGCAACATGTCTTCAAAATATTTTACAAGACTGGAAAATTCAGATTGTTCAAAGTGTTTCATCATCATGATGCTATGGTAAAATTCTCCTTCACTGTGACAATCGTGAATGACCGATCGCATTCTTACAGCTGGTTCATTCTCTAAATAGCCACACATAAATTCTAATCTTTGTTCTAACGACCAGTTGGGAGGAAAACAATGAGAGAATTGATGGAGCCATGCTTGTGGATGAATGTCGTTGCCAGAATTCTTAAATGTTTTGAATTTACGTGTAGTAATGAACAGCTTATAGTCACAGTCATCAAGTCGGCGAATCGCATATCGGTCATTGTTACGTCGTTTCGGCGGTTCCATTTCAAAATTCGGTGCACTTTGCCAATTTCTTTCATAATTTCCGAAATGCGCTGTGTTATTATTTTGTGGCTGTTCCGTATTTCTATGTCCCTCTTCCCGTATTGGAGCGTGTCAGCTGATCTTGTACTTCCCGGATTTCTCTTTGGTGTTGCGTATTAATTTGATTCTGATTTTGTTTGAATTTCCTAATTTGTTCGCACTCTTCTGTGTCATTAAAGACTACCGGTTTTGTGTCATTCAGATTATCATATACCTTTGTGGATAAGTTAGTGAACTGATCCGAAAGTTCGGCTACTCTCTCCGATAGTGAACACATTTCCTCAGTGTGTTTTTCTGAACCAAGTTTCAGAGTGTCCATTTGTGTTGAAATCGAATCTACTGTGTCCTTTAAGTTTTCCTGAGTTTTTGCAAGTTGCGTAACTGAATCGGTAGATGCAACTGAGTCAATTTTAGCCCACAAGGTCTCATGATTTTCATCAACAATGGTTTGCAGTTCTTTTATGGCTGTTTTGTGATTATTTAATGCATGCCGCGAAAAAATAGGTTGGAAATGCTCACAAATTTGTGTTTTTACGTCATTACAGACTTTTTGACATTTCGATTCAATGTTATGTAACTCAGTAGTTAAATCATCACGTGTTTGTTCAAGTGTGGTGTCTAACTTCCGAAGATTTTGTTCCATTGTGTCTAACTTTTGTAGATTTTGTTCCATTGCATCTAACTTTTGAAGATTTTGTTCCATTGCATCTAACTTTTGAAGATTTTGTTCCATTGTGTCTAACTTTTGAAGATTTTGTCCCATTTGTTTCTGATTTTGTTCAAGCGTTGTGTCTAACTTTTGTAGCCTTTGTCCCATTTGTTGCATTAACTGTAATAACAGTGCACTGGTGTCTGAAACATGTTCCTCAGTGCTATTCGGCAGTGCATTTGAACCGGCAATATTCGCATTTTGAAAAGCAGAAAATGTGTCTTGATTTCTTTGAGGAAACGGTGAGGACGCAAAACCTGGATCTACAGTATTTGCAAGATTGTGTCCTGTCATTTCGGAATCCTGAGGCGAGCTGTTGCCGACCGATCGATCGATAATGCTTCCCTGTTCACTAATTATTTCACTGCCTACACCATTATTTGCAGCCTGCTCCATTTCCCTATGCATAATTACCAAATTACTACTTTGAACATTAGTTAATTCATTACTCTGCGGCGCTAACACACTGCTTTCGTCTTCACTGTCATTTCTCAGTTTACTTTGAAGCCTAGTATTACGTTTTTCACACGCCATTATTGTCACAATATTTCACACGACAACACATAAAAACACAACTGAAAGAGAAAAAATAAGAGAACACATTAACATAGCACTGAAAATAATATCTAATTAATTGAAAGCGCAGCAGCGAAATACTTGGTGCAAATCTACATGCATGCCACAACTGTTTTACTGTATAACAGTGAAAGACTGCAACTACAAAAGAGATTCTCTCTACAATTACGCGCTAGTAATAAACAAAAGCTACAATAATTACACAGACTACAAGAAAAAATCAGAAGATTCCAGTGAGGTATCCTCGGCTAAGGGTCGACATATGAAACGTCCCCTTTGAACAATTATACATGTCTGTCCTTAAACTGTCACACAATATTTTTAGCGCAACGCAATCTGACTTTCAATAATCCCTACAAAAGAATGGCCCTGACTAACATTAACCTATACCTTTCACAAATCATATACCTCACAAAAATCTTCGTTACTCGAACTACTGCAATATAACGAGCGCCACTACTGCCAGCTAAATAAAAGATTCTAACTACTGAGGGCACTAACTATTGATAGGCATAGTTAGCAAATTAAAGATTTTGATAGAGGGCAAATGATGTATTTACCTTAATAGTCATAATATATATAGCAGTTCATGACATCCAGTCTTACAAATTTCAAAACTCCGCCATCTCTCTCCCCACATCCACCACTGCTGGCGGGTCACCTCCAACTGCGCAACGCTACGCGCTGTTAACAGCCAGCTGCCGCTGCCCAACACTACAATGGCAGACAACAATGCAAACTAGCCACAGACTGCACACAGCACAGCCAGTGATTTTCATACAGAGCGCTACGTAACGTTGCCAATAAGAAAACATAAACAGCCTACTTACATAGAGCGCTACATAACGTTGCCAATAAGAAAACATAAATAGCCTACTTACAAAAGGACTAATATAATAATAGTGTCCAATATAATAATAATCGAACCAAACATCTTTACACTCATTCATCCATGAAACCCTCCACAGAATACTGCAACGAAAAGTCAAATCAGCTGTCACCAAAGTTTTCAACCATTCGCTAACAGCTAGTACACCTGCCCCTAACCCCCCCCCCCCTCCCCAAAAAAAAAGAAAAAAACTCGTCGCCCTATCCCCCTCTATCTATCACTCATTCCCACACACGGTATAAACATCATAAATAGGAGTTAGTGTCGAACATACACTTCGTTATGTTGGCAACAAATAGGTAAACATACCAATGAAGGTGAAACACGTAATGGAGTCGCGCAATATTTACGTTGTGAAAAACAGTGTACGACGAAATAGTTGTATCGAGTGACAAAAGAACAATACCCCACCACAAAAAAGAGTGAGAAATATGGTGAACTGTGTGTGGAAGGCGAGAACACAAAGATGTGATTATATGGCAGTGATAAAAGCGGTAGTGTGACCTCCAGACCAGGCGTGAGGAAGATGCAGATCAGCAAATCGTAAGTAATTACTTTTTTACAAAAAAATCGCGAAGTGAACTATTTATTACTTTAAAACTGAGAAAACTCTATCGTTATAGATCCCATTGATGATGGCTTAGAACAGGAGAAGGCGAAACGTGTAAGGGATAAATAAAGTAACTAGCAGCAGGAAAAGGCAGTTTTATTTACAAAACAAGTATTAATAACGCTTTTGTTTATTACTTCTTTACTACTAAATCTGTTCGCAATGCACTTCTCAGACACTATTCATATGTACCACAGGACATAGGTACTATTTTACGGTTTTAGAACCACAGTTCAGGAGATATGATGTCATAAATATTTAACTGCATGGAAACAAAACTGCAACGCAAAATTCGTTAGAGATGCAGGTGAAACAAGTGTACAAACAAGTGTAAAATATGTGCGCACATGTTCAATGTTAGGTGTAAAAGGTTCCTCTAAACCCATGGATCGATTTCAGCCAAACTTGATAACAACTTACTTTCAGGGAAAAAATACTGTTAGGGTGACAGAAAGGAATCTTCTATTGGGGTGGAAAGAGTAGGAATCTTCTATTGGGGTGGAAAGAGAAGGAAGAGGAAGAGATGGACCGAGAGAATGTATAGGAGGAAACAGAAAAGAAAGAGGAGGACGAGGAAATGGGGGGGGGGGGGGGGGAACTGAGAAAGAAGAAGTGGAGGTGGACAGGGAGAACGGGAAGCAGGAGATGGAGAGTTGGGGGAAATTGGGCAGAGACGTGGGAGGAGACAACAGAGACGGAGGAAGGGGAAGAAGCACCAGTTGGTAGATGGAGTATGTTCATACACGTGCAACTCCAGGTACTCAGCTATTAAACTAAATAAATGGGAAAACAAAACCACTCCTTAGTAGAGAGAGCTGACGGCGAAACTGATCTGGTAAGAGACACGTCAAAGTCAGCACTGCTGCCTCGAATGGACGGTAATGCCTCATTAGGGCGGGTCGGGTGTACAAACTTGGCAGACTGGCGCCAGCTTCTTCCGCGGCGCCCCTCGGCGCAGCGTGGCGGGGCGCGCCGGCCCCTCGCGGCGCGAGAAATGGCCTTCTCGTGTTCCGTTATGCCCATTAACGTCGGCTGGCGCCCGGAGGGGCCGCCGCCGCCGCGCTCTCCGGCACGTAAGGCGTCTCTGCAGAGGACTGCCTGCGGCGGTGGCTCCCTTCTGCGGGAGTGCCTCCGAGCACTGGCGCCAGGACCCTCCTCGTCCAACTTGCCGCTCCGTTGTGACAAGTTGCCCCGAGGTCAATGCGGTTCTGCTACTAGTCCACATGGTGATAACTAGGGCAAGGTTTTTTTAATCATAGGGCAACATTTTTTGGTAAGACTGAGATATTCCTTATATCGGTATGCATATGATGGCACGCTTACTAATATGTTATAAAACACTGTACATAAAAAACAGGATATTCCGGTGTTCGTAACTCGGGTGTACAGATGGCAAGAAGGTGGGATCAAGTGTTCTGCATAACTCTTTGCGCTAGGAACCATTTGTAAACGCTACAATTAGGACATCTTAGTGGTACTACCCCACAGTAGAAGGTCAAAGTACAAATAATACACACTTCTTGCTCACTAGGTAAATGGAGCAGGTTTGTTGGTTATTTTCGCATTTCTTTGGCTTGATGGGACTTATGGAGGCACCTCAGTCCGGAACCGCGCTGCTGCTACGGTCGCAGGTTCGAATCCTGCCTCGGGCATGGATGTATGTGATGTTCTTAGGTTAGTTAGGTTTAAGTAGTTTTAAGTTCTAGGGGACTAATGACCTCAGATGTTAAGTCCCATAGTGCTCAGAGCCATTTGAACCATTTGAACTTATGGAGGCACCATTAGTTCATAGGTGATTCCCACAGAACGGTACAGAATGTATTGCTTTACTATATTTGCACCATCACCAACGGACCAAACCAGCCGACGATTTCAAGAGGGCTATGCAGTACAGATGGATGAAGTTTTTAAGATATATTTCTAAGATACTTTTTCCATATACAGAGGTTCAAAGTTACCCTACACTTATACGAAAAATATGTATGTAGCAAAATAAAGTGATTGCTAATGGGTATACCGGTGATAGACACATTACTTAATTATGCTTACGAGTATGCCCATGCATGAATGAATGAATGGATGATTGAATGAATGAATGACTAATTTCTGTACTTTCATGGGCGGTTCCTGAAAAAAAAAAAAAAAAACAACAAAGGAAGCGTTTTTCGCTGTCAGCAGCAGACCAAACCACAATGGCGGATTCCGAGGCATATACCACAACTAATGGTTGTAATTTTAACGACATGTTCCAAAGGTACCAGTCTCATCAACCTTGAAAATTTTCCTACATATCTTCATTCATTTTTGAGATACAAAGGTTTAAATTGCTTGTGCACATAAAATACGCAAATACAATGTGGTGTTAAGTGATAATGTACTTCATAAAGTGACGTAGCATGGAGATAAATGATCTGAAGTCTTCTGGGATCTCCACATGCAAAATATTTGTGCACTTAAAATTTGTTCAGAGGTATACAATCAGTTTTGTGTCATTTCACTTCACATAAGAAACAATCAAAATTCTACATCGCGTGAAGTTCTTTCAATACAAGAGGCTTGCTCTGCTGTGGCAGTGAAATGAAGGTAATCAGTGGAAAAACGCTCCTATTGGAGCAGAAAAAAGCGAAACTACTCCTCTTTCTTGAAAGACTCTGACAGAATAGTGGGGTACCAGCTGCCTCTGTCTACTTTTCCCAGCTCCTTTAAGGCTTTTCACAAAATTATTGACATGCAGACATACTCATGCTATTTTATGTTGATAGAGAGGCAGTGTGGAAGAGAACAGGAAGTTATAAATATTAAAAGATAGTAAACAGTGGTTGTGGTATAGAAAGACCGGAGGAGACAATGGTAGTGTGAAAGAAAGGGGAGGCACAGTGGCAGGGGAACATAGTACACAGTGAGGGAACAGTGTTAGGAAAGGAGTGAAGGAGACAGTGCCAGAGGGGGGGAGAGAATAAAGAGAAGGATAAAGTAGAAGTACGGGAGAGCCACTGATAATGAGAGACAGAGTCCATGACAATGACAGTGAGGAAGAGAGAGATCGTTAGAGCGAGAGCAGACAGAAGTAGTGGAATGAAATGAATGAGAAGGTAACAGTAAGAGAGAACAGGAGGGAGACAGTGAGAGTGGGAGGACACAATAGTAGCAAAACAGAACGAAGGCGACTGTGGCTGTGAGACAGGAGACAGTAACAGTTAGCCAAAGATGGATAATTAGAATGAGTTAGGTCGAATGAATAAGCATGAGAGACTTACTGCAGTGGACTAGTGAGTGTGAGCGAGTTACAGTAGGGACAGGGACAGGGACAGGTGATTTGCAGATTAAAAAGGGCGCGACTACGTCCACCTTCAAAACTTTCTGAAGGTTCTGAGAATGCTACAATGAGGCAGAAAGAACCCCACTTTTCAGTCAGAGTCTTTTAATAAATGGGAGCATATTCGCCTCTTTTACGCTGTGATAGGATCATTTTCTATTGTTTATCACGAAAAAACAAAACGAATTAATGTAACTTGTTAAATCATATCTAAGCTTATGAGGTGATTTCTCTCTAATGGAGCATGTTTTACTAAATAAATGGTCATATTCGTAATATTTTCAGTGTTTCAACGCGTAAAGAGTTTCAGTACTTACTGGTTCAAGACGCTACCTATACATCACTATCTGTTTGAAAAGTAGGTTGTGAGTGAAATTCAACTGCTGTTAACGAAATTTATGTTATTCTAATATTTTCCTTGTGGTCACAAAGTACCCTCTCCCCTCTTGGCGGTACATGAGTTTGAAAGAGCACTGGAATTGCTGACACGGTGCTGAAAGGAATTTAAGGGTCCTTATTCTACTTACAATATCAATACCTCTTTAATTTTGTTAGTGTAGTTTAATGTGAAGTACGAAATTAAGGATTTAGGATTAGCATAAGTAACCCCCCCCCCAGCGACCCACTTTGGTAATAGACATTATGGTATACGCTTTGGTGCTGCGACAATGAAAACATTCAGCACCCAGAACTGTGAAATGGTGTTAGCTCAAGCAGACAAAAGATTTTCAAAACATACAATACTTTGTGGGCTGTCAATAGAAAATCTTTTTTATATGAAAATTACACAGAGCTTTGTTTGCATATTGCAACTGGGAGTTCCTATACTGAGACAAAAAACGGGATGCAACAAAAAACTCATGTTGTTGTTGTTGTTGTTGTTGTTGTGTTCTTCAGTCCATAGACTGGTTTGATGCAGCTCTCCATGCTACTCTATGCTGTGCAAGCATCTTCATCTCCCAATACCTACTGCAACCTACATCCTTCTGAATCTGTTTAGTGTATTCATCTCTTGGTCTCTCTCTACGATTTTTACCCTCCACACTGCCCTCAAATACTAAATTGGTGATCAATTGATGCCTCAGGATATGTCCTACCAAACTATCACTTCTTTTAGTCAAGTTGTGCCACAAATTTCTCTTCTCCCCAGTTCTATTCAGTACCTCCTCATTAGTTATGTGATCTACCCATCTAATCTTCAGCATTCTTCTGTAGCAGCACATTTCGATAGCTTCTATTCTCTTCACTTCCATAATGGCTTCCATAATGGCTACACTCCATACAAATACTTTCAGAAACGACTTCCTGACACTTAAATCTATGCTCGATGTTAACAAATTTCTCTTCTTCAGAAACGCTTTCCTTGCCATTGCCAGTCTACATTTTATATCCTCTCTACTTCGACCATCATCAGCTATTTTTCTCCCCAAATAGCAAAACTCGTTTACTACTTTAAGCATCTCATTTGCGAAAAAAAACTCATAATATGTTCATTATGCTATGTTAATGTAGAGGGTGATTATAATTACAGTTTAACCTTCAAACCGCTGTATAAATAACCCGACTGGTTAGAATAATGTCAAATTGCAACGGAATATTAGCGGAGAAAACGTATGGCAGAAGAAAAATAAATAAGTACAAAACGTAGCAATACGTGGCGCTTTAAGCATCAAAATTTAGTAGTGGTCAACCATAAATGCCCAGTGAATCAAACAATAGTGCCTAAGATGTACGTTTGACGTTAAACGAACTGTACTACTCGGTGTGCATAAGTGTACAGGTGTAATACTGTTAGTTACGTAAGCCCATCCATCACGACAAGGTCATATGATATCAGATGGGAAAAATCGGTTTTTAATTGTCCTGAGACCAAAAAACACATAAAAAGAATGAATAAAAATCAAATCGGATTATTAATTTCCGTGTGACTGGTGCACAACAAGTTGAAATCGAGATGCCAAAGTTAGTGTAAGGAGGGCTATGCGTGAAGCGTTCAGTGAATTCTAAAGTAAAATTCTATGTACCGACTTGACAGAAAATCCTAGGAAGTTCTGGTCTTACGTTAAATCAGTAAGTGGCTCGAAACAGCATATCCAGACACTCCGGGATGATGATGGCATTGAAACAGAGGATGACACGCGTAAAGCTGAAATACTAAACACCTTTTTCCAAAGCTGTTTCACAGGGGAAGACCGCACTGCGGTTCCTTCTCTAAATCCTCGCACAAACGAAAAAATGGCTGACATCGAAATAAGTGTCCAAGGAATAGAAAAGCAACTGGAATCACTCAACAGAGGAAAGTCCACTGGACCTGACGGGATACCAATTCGATTCTACACAGAGTACGCGAAAGAAGTTGCCCCCCTTCTAACAGCCATGTACCGCAAGTCTCTAGAGGAACGGAAGGTTCCAAATGATTGGAAAAGAGCACAGGTAGTCCCAGTCTTCAAGAAGGGTCGTCGAGCAGATGCGCAAAACTATAGACCTATATCTCTGACGTCGATCTGTTGTAGAATTTTAGAACATGTTTTTTGCTCGCGTATCATGTCGTTTCTGGAAACCCAGAATCTACTCTGTAGGAATCAACATGGATTCCGGAAACAGCGATCGTGTGAGACCCAACTCGCTTTATTTGTTCATGAGACCCAGAAAATATTAGATACAGGCTCCCAGGTAGATGCTGTTTTCCTTGGCTTCCAGAAGGCGTTCGATACAGTTGCGCACTGTCGCCTGATAAACAAAGTAAGAGCCTACGGAATATCAGACCAGCTGTGTGGCTGGATTTAAGAGTGTTTAGCAAACATAACACAGCATGTTGTTATCAATGGGGAGACGTCTACAGACGTTAAAGTAAGCTCTGGCGTGCCACAGGGGAGTGTTACAGGACCATTGCTTTTCACAATATATATAAATGACGTAGTAGATAGTGTTGGAAGTTCCATGTGACTTTTTGCGGATGATGCTGTAGTATACAGAGAAGTTGCAGCATTAGAAAATTGTAGCGAAATGCAGGAAGATCTGCAGCGGATAGGCACTTGGTGCAGGGAGTGGCAACTGACCCTTAACATCGACAAATGTAACGTATTGCGAATACATAGAAAGAAGGATCCTTTATTGTATGATTATATGATAGTGGAACAAACACTGGTAGCAGTTACTTCTGTAAAATATCTGGGAGTATGCGTGCGGAACGATTTGAAGTGGAATGATCATCTAAAATTAATTGTTGGTAAGGTGGGTGCCAGGTTGAGAATCATTGGGAGAGTCCTTAGAAAATGTAGTCCATCAACAAAGGAGGTGGCTTACAAAACACTCGTTCGACCTATACTTGAGTTTTGCTCATCAGTGTGGGATCCGTACCAGATCGGGTTGACGGAGGAGATAGAGAAGATCCAAAGAAGAGCGGCACGTTTCGTCACAGGGTTATTTGGTAACCGTGATAGCGTTACGGAGATGTTTAGCAAACTCAAGTGGCAGACTCTGCAAGAGAGGCGCTCTGCATCGCGGTGTAGCTTGCTCGCCAGGTTTCGAGAGGGTGCGTTTCTGGATGAGGTATCGAATATATTGCTTCCCCCTACTTATACCTCCAGAGGAGATCACGAATGTAAAATTAGAGAGATTCGAGCGTGTACGGAGGCTTTCAGACGGTCGTTCTTCCCGCGAACCATATGCGACTGGAACAGAAAAAGGAGGTAATGACCGTGGCACGTAAAGTGCCCTCCGCCACACGCCGTTGGGTGGCTTGCGGAGTATAAATGTAGATGTAGATGTAGAGAAACTGCATGTTCCACAACTGATCGAAGTATTTCTGGGGTCACGTCCAGAATGTGTTTCGCAATGCGTGCCTTCAATGCAGCTAAGTTTACTATCGGAACACTGAACACAACATGTTTCAGATAGCCCCACACCCAGAAGTCACACGGATTAAGGTCAGGTGATAGGGACGGCCAGGCCGAAGGGAAATGGCGGCTGACAATTCTAGCATTTCCGTACCGGCGCTTCAGCAGCTGCTTAACGGGATCTGTTATGTGCGGAGATGCGCCATCCCGTCCACATATCCACACTGTTGGAGAAGTGGAATGACGTAGCATAGCACTTGGCAGTGACGGTAACGATAACAGGTCCGGAACCACCTGTCTCTTCGAAAAAATGTGGCCCTATGATAAATGATGCCGTAAATCCGCACCACACAGTTACCTTTTCTGGATAAAGTGGTAGTGGTTGATTTGCATGTATCTTTTCCGTTGCCCATATTCAACAATTCTGAGTATTGACATATCCTCTCAGATGGAAGTGGGCTTCGTCTGTCCACGAAATCTTCCACTGCCAATCATTGTCCACCTCCATGCGAGCAAGAAATTCTAAAGCAAGGGTCTCTCTTGCTGGGCGGTCAACAGGAAGCAACTCGTGCACGTGGGTAATTTTGAATGGATAGCAAATAAGGATGTTTCGTAGGATTTTACGCGCCGTGCTCACGGATGTGTCCAATGTTCGGACAATTCTCCGTGCACTACACGTTTGCACACCACCACTCGTCTCTTCCTGCATTGCTGCGGTCACTGCTTCCACTGATGTCGAAACAGTTCGATTCCTCCCTGTACCAGGTTGCACATCAAAAGAACTCGTCTTTTCGAATTTCCGAACCATTTTCTCCAGACCCTCGGAAGTCATGGAAGCAACGCCTTTTTTCAAAGTCTTCAGAGTCCAGAACGTCTGCAGAGCGACGTGTGCACAGTCATCATTCTCTTAAGTCAGCTTTACAAGCAGAGCGCGATCCTGCATTGGAGGCAGGAGGAAAAGCCGCGTACCCGGGGTGTTCAATGGGTCTTCTGCATCACAGTTTTTTTTTTATTTACGTATTCTGACACATACAGCGCCATTTATTGATCAATTTTCATACTATTTTTTTCTTCTGTCATACGTTTTCCCCCTTCTCCAATAATATTCCGCAGCAGTTTGAGGTCATTCTGTCCAGTGGTATTATTTCTACAGCGTTTTGAAAGAGTACCTTTAATTATAATCACCTTGTAAATTAGAAGGACACTGTGACGTCAAATTCCATAGTTTAGCTTGCTTCTAGTGTGTATTATATTCTTAAGTAAATAGTTCATTATCATAAAATGAGTGCCAATTTGTTTTACAGCAGAAATTTTACCTTATTTTAACACAGTTATGCCACATGTTTTACGTTATTATGAATATTTCTGTGAACACTAAGACATGACACCATATTTTAGGAGCGTGTTATTGTGATTTTTCTGTCACAACTATCGTAACCCTAGTGATAACCCTCCTGCTACCATTACATCATCTGCTTCTCGACAGTATAATATTTACAATACAAAGGGCAGATGCAGTGTCCTCAATCCACTACGTACCAACCTCATACAGAGGGTCCTTTGCAGTATGTGGTCTTTTGGAATAGGAATAAAACTGTGGTGTGGTAAATGTTCATATCAATGACTCAGCAGCACAAAATCTATGATGCAAATGTTTGAACAAATCTGCAGGAATTTACATTTTCTAAAGGACTGAGGTACGCAAACGACTTAACATAAGGCGTCTTTGTCCACATACGCAGACACTTCAGTATCAGAGATACTTTCACAACTTTCTTGAAATACTCCTTTAAGTACAGGCAAACGGTCTACCCTGCCTGCTGAATCTGTATTAGATGTTTGACCCACTGGTTTACTTGACACTGTTGTACCCAAACATCGTCAGTTAGTGTAGTGGTGTTTTAAACTGTAGAACTCATAGCTACATCATCTGCTTCTGTGTCTCCTTTCATTTGTGAGCCTTCAGCGCACTGATCTGTAACATCTTCCCATCTGTTCTTTACTCCAGTAGACATACACTCGCTTTCCGAGCACAGGGTCCCGGGTTCGATTCCCGGTGGGGTCAAGGATTTTTCACCTACCTCGAGATGATAACCGCGCAGTTGAGCGCTTCACAAACCAAATATCATCATCCATATAGCCAGGTTTCCAGATTCTACGAACTCTTTCAAAATCTTAGCCATGTCCAAAAATACTAAATCCCTGTTGAAGATTCTGGTCCATTTAAAATTTGGCCTTACGTGATAATCTGCTGTGCGATCATGTACCTCGCTACATGTAACTAAATGGATTTGGAATTTCCACTAACATTTTCATAGTTTCGCCAAAAATTCCATTATTCATAAGTTTATAAGAAATTTCCTTTAATGTACACATCACAATAGCCCTCTTTTCGGTGTTTAAATCAATGTGCTCCATCAACCATGGATGTGTCTTGAAGAAAATAGCACAGTTCCAGTTACAAGGCCAATTTGAGACCGTGCTGAGGATTACGTTAATGCAGTAGGCACCTTGTTTGCCCCTTCAAGACTGTCATCAGCTTAGTACGGCAACCGTTTTCTGAAACTTAGTGCTCTGGATACTGTGGCATATCACTGTGTTCATCATGCTGACTAATAGGGTACATCAAATCAACCACTTGTACATATGCCTTTTATTAATCTGCCGCACATGTTTGACTTCTGTTACCCAGTATAGTGCTCAAGTTAACAGATAGACAGCAAGCCTCTTCAACTGATGGAAGTTGTGGCTTCCGTTGCCTGTATACGTTGTTTATATCTACGAGAATATGGGATGTAACTTACATATAAGATGCAGTGGACTGTTCACACACTCATAAGT
This sequence comes from Schistocerca piceifrons, assembly GCF_021461385.2. Taxonomy (NCBI): domain Eukaryota; kingdom Metazoa; phylum Arthropoda; class Insecta; order Orthoptera; family Acrididae; genus Schistocerca; species Schistocerca piceifrons. Next base: position 245,265,626 of record NC_060144.1, read on the forward strand.
CATATGCTTGGTATGTCTGACACTGACAATTCCCACCATGGGTCACTCACGAGAAAAATAACAGCATGTCAACGTCTCCCAAGCGTTCAACGTAGCTTTTACCAACGTAGCGTCCCACAAAAGCCCCGGCATGTAATAGCAGTAGGCAGGATCCAAATCTTATGTGTCCAGGCATACACTCCAGTATCATTCAAAAATATCTGCAAGCAAGTGCACATCTGTACCCATATAATACTTGGCAAATATTTTCAAATTAGGAAACTGAGTTCCTGCCATATACTCACTGCATATCCATACTACACATCCAATATGGCACTGCCTGAGAGCTTTCTGGAGAATGCAGTTATATCTGGCTATGTGCATTCACTGAGTTTCTCCCATTAACCCAAATATTTGTGTGTGGCAACCCTCTTCTTCATCATGAGGTGAAACTTGGTATCATCAGGAAATGCAGCGTGAGTGAGATGTACATACTGATACTTCGTTTCAGCAAGTTCCTGTAGTGGTGCCTACCTGAATCCCAGTGAGTTGACGAACCTCCTTGTAACTTTCTTGGCGATTCTCTCCGAAAACGATGTGTATCTCTCAGTGGTGTCAGGTAGACACTTACCTGGCTTCTTCTGTAAACAGCCAAGAGCTTGCCTAGGAAGTGAGCATCACATCTACTTAAATTTTGAATGAAAATGGGTGTATGTCCTGGGAGCAGAATTACCCACTGATCCCTAAATTGTGTTTCCACTTCTTTATCTAATGGCTTCCCACAAATATAACAGTTAACGGCATTCTTATAGAGTAAGCTACACTCCTGCGTGTTTGTCACAGGAATGATGTTGTCGTAAGTATAACCAACTTTTCTTGTTAAATTTTCAAAGCTCAGTGAGCAACCAATCCACAGGATTATCCCAAATGTACAAAACAAATTGGTAATGCTTCAGCTATACACACATACAACTTCATAAGCAGCTACAAAACATATGTTAAGTTCCGTGGAAATGGTGTACAAGGCCATAGGATCACACTCACAGCCTGCCACACGAGTGAGAATACATTCAGAGTCGGTATGTGTGGCAAAGCGTACCTGCTCCTAGCAAAGAAAATTCCTGGACTTCAAAATAATATTCTATTCATTGGGCATTACAATACACACTGGGTCTTTGTTAGAGCAATCCACCAGAGGCTGTGTTAGTAATGCACTCATTCTATACAACTTCAGGCACCTAGAACAAAAAATTGTTCACCCTTATTTTTCGACCTTTGGGAGAACAGAAGGTGGTAGTGTTGTTTCTCACCCTCAGACATAGGCTGTATACATGGGGATTCTGCCTCTCAAAATTTACCAACGACTGGACAGCTTATGGACTATTTAATTCCATCGTGTTAACAGCACCAACTGTGCACGTGCTCCATATGGAGCACGTGAGCGGTCTTTCCCAGAATGATGGCTGAGTACTCTAGTACTGGTCTGAGGAGCATAATGCCATGTTACGGCGGCATCGACAACTGGGGATTGAGCAGGTGATACAGGGCACTGCCCTGCTTCTGACGTCACGTATATCCTAGTTCCATGTGGGCCTCCGGTCGAGGCTGGTTCCACGTATTTTGCAGTAATCATATATGAGATGGAGCCTCCCATGGGACTGATATGCTGCAGATCTGGTGGCAATATCCTTCATGTGAAGACAACTGCCTGGCTCTTGGCAACGTCGAGGTTGAGTCGCCACTTCGTCGCCCATGCTCTCAGTGTGTCACACACGTGTTGTTGATGGCGTTACACTGTCGTTACGTTCAGGCTGTGGGTGAACAGTACTGTATTCTCTGCCTTAAGAGCCAATTTTACGCCTGCCATCTGCAGTACTTCGTCAGTAACAGCAAGGGGCGAAACAGCGATCACTGCAGCATTCCTGCGAGGATTTGTCACTCTGTGCATAAGCTGTCGTCTGCCTTCGCATGGAACGACATCCCAGCGACCACAGCGAGGTAGGAGAACGAAGTAGTGTGGCGTCGGCATTCTGAGTTCAAAGAGTTTCCAAACAAGGACATCGACGTGAACACCACTGTGATGTTTGGGAGCAAACCGATGGGCCTGTAGCTGGCTCTGTGACGTGGATCCTTATTGGTTTCTTGGATATCCAGCACCTCCGCTAGCAGGGAGGTACGCCCCAGCCAAAGTATCTGATTGGAGATATAAATTAATGACCGACGGAATCCCGATGAAATGGTGTTCAGTTGATTGTTGTTGACCCCATCGCTGTCTCCAGTCCTCCTTGGATTCAGTATTCGGAGTTGCACAATTTCTTTTTTCTTTGCGGTTTTCTGGCCTGGCTGCGAGTAAGGTGGACAGCTACACTTCGACAGGGCGGATGTGAGTCTGGTCCAGAATTTCGGTCACCATCGTGGAGCTAGCCACGAATGTGTCGGTCAGCGTGCTAGCCTTCGCATCCAGCTCACAGATGAAGTCATGGCCGACCTCATATGGCGGGATGCGCTGCCAGCGACGAAGGAAGCTTTTGACAACCCTACAGGCGCTGTTGTTGTCAGCGTCGAACGCGTACACAATGTTTGCCTAGTCTCATTTCCTGTTTTTCTCGAGGCCAACTTAATCACCCGCCTCATGTGGTTAACGCGTCATTTCGTGTCTAGTTGGCGGGTGAGCTGCCGTTTACTGAACAACGTATTCTTCTCGGTGATCGCTTCAGCTGTTGTCTACGCCCCAGGGCAGCTGCAACTGCTGCTCGGGGTATTTTACAGTTGAGAGACGCCAGTGCAGAACCGGTGGACGCCTTGATACCCAGCGTGATATAGTAAACGCCCTTCATTCTCACTACACTAGGCTGTACTCGGAACAGCCGCGCGAGGTTAGCCGAGCGGTCTGGGGCGCTGCAGTCATGGACTGTGAGGCTGATCCCATGCCTTCGGGCATGGGTGTGTGTGTTTGTCCTTAGGATAATTTAGGTTAAATAGTGTGTAAGCTTAGGGACTGATGACCTTAGCAGCGAAGTCCCATAAGATTTCAAACACATTTGAACATTTTGTACTTGAAACACCGAAAGCGGCGGCGGATTTGACTGCAGATGTAACGGAAAAGGACATCATTGAAGCAATACAGGCTGGGACTGCTTATAAGTCTTTCGGACCTGATGGCCTTCCTCTGGAATTTTACCGGACATATCAATTGCTGGTACCCGCTTGGACTGATATTTGCCACGATCTTATGTCTCCCACGACGCAGATCCCTGGGGCGCTCCTAGAAGAACTGATTGTGCCCATACACAAACCACGAGGTGGATCCAGGATCAGTGATTATCGCCCCTTGACCTTACTCAACAGTGACTTGAAAATGTACACCCTGCTTCTGGCGGCACGCCTAAAGCGATCGGTACAATGTGTTGTGTCGCAGGACCAGGCATCTTTAGGTGGTGACCACAATATTCGCACTGCACTGTGCCGATATCGAGATATGATCGCGCTAGCCAAAGCTCGCCAACTGCCAGGAGTTTTGGCCTGACTCGACTTTAGCCAGGCCTTTGACAGAGTCGACCACACATTTTTGATGGAGGTACTGCGACAAATGGGGTATCCGGACATCATAGTAAAGGTACTGATGCGTCTCCTACTCGGCGCGACGTCCAAGGTGTTATATAATGGCCGTCCCACACCGCCGATACAGATCCAGCGATCGGTGCGACAAGGCTGCCCGTTCGCGCAGCACTGGCGTGGGTGGCGACCTACGGCGCGGCATCGGGGAGCGGTCTCAATCTCCACAAACCTCATGCCCTGTCTACCCGATGAGAGCGTCGCACAGCTACGAATCAGTGACACAATCCACTGTCTTGGCATTGAATTCACATCTGACATGAATCGTTCGACAGCCTTTAACTACGGGCGTTTATTGAGAGCAGGAATAAGTGAGTACCGTCTTTAGACCTCCTGCTACGGACGCGATATGCTAACGTCTATTTGGCCTCACGTACCCCCATTTTGCAAATATACTCCCGATACCACCTACTCTGGCTCCCCGCATGTTGGGGGTTTTGGAATCCTTTGTTCGGGCATGCTATTTAAGATTCGTTACGAGTCCCTAAACCTCCCAAGGAGCAGAGGGGGTTTTAGCCTTTATCATGTTCAGAACAGAGCGAAGGCCCCGTTCGTCAGCTGTCACCTGCAACTGTGGCGACGAAGCCCGACGTGCCCCACAAGTCTCTTACTGGAGGCCTTACGACAAACCTCACTCGCATCCCCCGTGATGATATCGGACATCCCAGCACCTTTCTTCTACATTAGCCAATTCTTCCTTGAATTAAGCTACATCCGCACCTCACTATTACTCACACGCTTGATGATGACAAGGGCGACATATGCTACCATGCAAATGAACAGGACGCCGAATGTGATTGGAAGGAAACACCCCACTACGAAGTGGCGTGCTGTGTGGCAGGCAGTGAATGCCACCACCCTTGGTACTGATGTGCAATCTGCGTGGAACGTAACTGTTAATGGTACATGCCAAGTGATTGACACGGATGTCGGCCGGAGTGGCCGAGCGGTTCTCGGTCCTACAGTCTGGAACCGCGTGACCGCTACTGTCGCAGGTTCGAATCCTGCCTCGGGCATGGATGTGAGTGATGTCCTTAGTTAGGTTTACGTAGTTCTAAGTTCTAGGGGACTGATGATCTCAGCAATAAGTCCCATAGTGTCCAGGGCCATTTTTGATTGACGCGGATGAACATCGTTTCGAATCCGGGTCGGCAAAGGACGTTTGGTATTTGGTGCGCAAGATATTGACTTTTCTCACACGCACGACTCCCGACAGAATAACTACCCGATCACTTCGTTTCACCGATGAGATGTATTTCCCAAGAGCAAAAACGAACTCTGTAACGTGGTTTAGCGGCCACGTTGTTCACTACCTCTTCGATAATGGCCAAAAGACAGTACCAGATATTTGGTATTACCTCAACGAACGACACTGTGCGATCGTCAAGAACCCTAAATACAGGCAATATTGTTCTAATTTTTTTTTTGGAACGCATTCAATAATCCGCCTCGCAGCTGTATTATCGATGACATGAGAAGATAACCATAGCACCTCTTTCCAGTTTCTTTTTTTATGAGATTGAACAAACAACGGAAACAACGCAGCAACGAAACGACAGTCTTCGAAAAATTCGCAGCGGGCTATAGTATGGAGCATCTCTATGTCATAACGAGACGACTTCCTATTATTCTGTTTATGTAGCCGAAGAGGAACGGCTTACATTTATCCATTTGTATTAAAATAAAATACTAATAAAGAAAAACATCCAAAATCCTTTTTCCTTTTTTTATTTTTGTAAACAAAAAATGCTGGGGTGCTATTCCAATGTCGGAGAGCAAAAAAATAAATAAATAAAATAAAATAAAATAAAAGTGGCAAGCGAGCGAGACTCCCGTCCAGGCAAACCCGGTTCGAGACCTGTCTATGCTACTTTTGTTCCTTTTTTATTCAAATACCTGTTTTAATTTTAATAAAACATGAACATTCCGCAGTGAATTGATGAAAAAGATTTACAAGCCTCTATAAATCCAAATTGCAAATTGAATGTCACATATTGTTTCACTCTTTTGCGTTTTTTGTATTTTAACAGGAAATTAACCTAAATGTAATTTAAAAAATGGTAGAGCACTTTCCCGTGAAAGGCAAAGGTCTCGAGTCTCGGTCCGGCACACAGTTTTAATCTGCCAGGAAGTTTCAATGGTTTTCTCGTTTTAAGGTGGGTCGTTTTGACATTAGTGACTCCATTCGTTCAGAAATACCTTAGATGCAAAATGAATATCGTCTAAACGTATTAATCCACAACGATTCAGGCAGTGTACTCGAGAATGGCTAAAGTGACGAACTGTGATTGATAATCTGTCATAATTGGATCATTGTGCGACATTTTAACGCAGCGGGAAAGGCTTAAAAATTTATTTATGGGTACAGCATACTCTGAACCAAAATCACAAAAATCAACGATTGCAGCTCTGCTTGATCGTCATCAACTGTCTGGTGAACAACACTAACCATTCCTGTCCCATATTATTGCTGGTGAAGAGAAATGACGTTTTTACGCTCTAATAAGGAAAAGAAAAGAACGATTGAGCGCAAACAAAGCAGCAACTCCCTGTACAATGATATGCGTGCATTCACAAAAGGTAATGTTATACATCTTGTGGAATAGCACCAGCGCTGTGTACTACGTATTTTTTACCCGAAATGTGAGCATCACTGCTAGCATTTATTTTCAATAACTGACACGTCTTGCAGATGCAATCCAAGAGCAAGGACCAGGAAGACCGCTTGAAGTGGTGCTATGCAACGATAACGACTGCCCCCAGTCTGCTCCATTCACAAAAAAAAGTACAGGATTTGGGTGAGGAAGTCATTCTGCACCCACAATATTCACCTGATCTTGCGCTATCAGATTTTCGTCTTTCCGCCCTCTGTCGAACAATCTTCAAGGAAATTCCTTTGGAAAGAAAATGCGCTCCGAATACGCCTCGACGAGTTCATCACTTCAAAACAACGTGAAATTTATATTTGCAGAATAACTCTACCCCAGCGCTGACAGGCTGTTGTAAACAGTGAAAGACCATATACGTATTATTGACGACTAAAGTGTATGTTATATTCATCTCTTGTGTTTATTAAACTTATGGAAAAAAGCTACGAGTTTGTGCACCAACCCAATACATGCAATTTATCTATAAACAACATACCTACGACATGAAATTCCACGCCTCTTTCCTATGAGTTATCATTCCCTTCTTCTCACCTAAGCCTGGCCCTTTCCTTGGGAACTGAGCAGAAAGAGACTTCCTAGATACCTCAAGTCACAGCCCATGTCTAGTCACAAATCTTTAAGAGAAGACGTAGAAGGCTCCTATCATCAGATAACGTCACTGTCATTTTCGACATGGATGTCATTCATACAACTTTACCAACCAGAAGCCCGAACTACTGCAACATGGACTGCTAACCCTTTAGAGACGATAGCTTGGATCAGTGTCCTGCGTCGGCGCCGTCATTCTGCAATGAAGTGGTACATGGACGGTTCCTCCTGGGCCACTCTGTCTTCAGTGCGCGCTCTAACGATCGCAACCTCAAGGTGGCAACGTGTTAATCTGATGATCTGTGCCTTGCCACGGTTCACCGTCACCTACCTTGCAGGTGAGTTCGGCAATGTTGTACATTCCCTTAAGATGCTGTAGTTAAAGTCCATGGTATGTCTCTTCCAAGCTGTAACATCTCGTCCGTAGCCTATCAAGGTCTTCCAGAGGGCTGCTTTGGCGCAGAGTAACCACCACGACAGTGTAGACGGTAGGTGCCACGCCGGCGGCTACAAGAATCCCACGTGTGCTCTATAAGGCGACGGCATTCCTGAGAGCCTAGGTGGGCGACGTTCAACTTCCAAGGACCACGGCTGTGCCATACCTTCTGGCGGACGAGGGTAATGGCGCTGATGTAGGCCTCGTGGTCAGAAAACGCTATGGGCCAAACTTCAGCAGCTCTCGTCCCCACAGCTATGGAGCGCTAGATGTAAACCGGTCGATGCAGCTGGAGGATTGGCTGGTGTAGTGAGTAAATCCGGGACGATCGCCACAAACATGTTCCCACGAGTCCACCAATTGAAGATTATTTATAATTGTCGCAAGTTGTGTGCAGGGAGAATGATGTGGTAATTGATCCTTAGGTGCTTGGCTACAGTTGAAGTCCCCTCCGAATATCAAGGCGTCCTGACGGCCCATAAAGAGGGGCGTGATTGTATGAGCGAAAAATGTGGATCCGTGACGCCGACCAGATCCTGACGGCGCATAGATGTCAATAAGTTTAACTCCTTGGATAGTAAGAGCCACACCTCTGCCTAGCGTCAGAGAGATACTCGACGTCGTCTGCGGGCGTACCTCCGCGGAGGAGGATCGCCACACCACTGCCATTGGCCGACGCATGTGAGACCCAAGCCTGTAGCCATAGGGTTCCTTGAAGTCTGCGAAGTACACCTCTTGAAGGAGCGCAATGTCGATGTCTGCTGCTTTGAGCAGATCCTGTAGCATCGCTAGGTTATGTCGGGCACGTATGTTGTCGATGTTAATCGTTGCTAGACGGTATGTTTGGTCAACCAGGTCGGCAACTGCGCTGTTTAGGAGGCCAGGTGTGGGCGGCAGCGGAGGCGCCACATAGGCTGACGATACAGCTGTAGTCACGGTGGTTGGTCGGTGCTGGGGACAGCCGAAGGAGCATCTCTACCCTCGGCATCCTCCGGGTGCTGTGGCTCATCCTCGACATCATCCGCACAAGAATCAGATGCAGCAATTGGTAACTGTTGATTACTGCTGTCAGTAGAGCGCTCGCGCGCATGTTCAGTAGCAGAAGTGGTGTTGTCAGTCCGAAGCTCAGAAACTGTATTCGCCGTAGCATCGTGACGGGAAGGGTGAGTTGTGGTGGATAGAGTCCTGAGTGTCGTCCGATGCCGGATGGTCGTCCGGGTCACACATCCGAAGCAGGCAATCATCGGATGGCGTGTGGCGCCGTTTCTTGGGTTTTCGAGGGTACCGTTGTTTTCGGACATGTTGTTCGGTGTCAGAGTGCGGGCGGCAAGCGTCTGATGCGGTCTCCATTGGTAGGAGGGCAGAAGGCGGGAGAATCTCTCTTTCTACTTCCATCTTCTCTTAAGGTTCGTCTCGGTAGCACCGTCTTGAGGCAAGTCTGCCGATGACGTAGTGGAGGGGGATATGTTGTCCGCCACACCGTCATCGACCATTGACTGCAATATGGTGTTCGATCCTGGACAGGAACAGTTGTTGAGGTTGCAGCCGCTGCATACGTAATGGGGAGTGAAGCAGGTGTCGCTGTGGATGAACTAAGCCAACCGGTGTCTGAGTGAGTGGGCGCTGAATACAGGCCGACCGGACCCTTTCCTTCCTGGCCACAGCCGGCGCAAGTACGCGGTTGTCCGTCGTACATGACAATGCCGCGTGCGTCGTCGGTGCAAACTCAATTTGTCGCACTCCGCTTAAGATGGGGTATGCCTCAAACTTTGTCATTTTTCAGCCAGGTGGCTTAGCACGTTGCCGTACGGTTTGAAAGCTGTCATCACAACATCTAGAGGGACTTCGAATGGCAGCTCGAAGACCCTCAGAGTGCGAAGGCCAAATCCAGCGTGGTCAATCGTTACAGTTCCTATGTGACCATCAGGATGCTTAAATTTAAGTCCATGAGTGTGTCGGCACACAACGTCAGTGCACGCCTCTTCATTGCTCAGTTTTATGTATACGACACTTTGTGTAATAGAAAAGTGGATCCCAATGATGTCTTGAAGTGCAATATGAAGTTCTTCCCGGATGAAACGTTCAATGTCAAGTGCTCGAGGTCTTGTGTAGCCCGCTTGAAATGTGATCTTAATTGTGGACTTTCGGTACGAGTGTGCCATGGTACTACCGAGACACGGACGCGTGATACTCGCCGCAGCGGAAGATAAACAGTAAACACTCGCGCGCGCGGTACGTAAACATGCGGGACACAGGCACGACGACCTTGCTCAACCGCTGCTAACAGCGGTCTGCCATCTGAGCTACCCAAGCACGACTGACGCCCCGTCCTCACAGCTCTACTTCTGCCAGTACCTTGTCTCCTACCTTCCAGACTTTACAGAAGCTCTCCTGCGAACCTTGCAGAACCAGCACGCCTGAAAGAAGTGAGTCGTGCTTGAGTAGCTCAAATGGTAGAGCACTTGCAGGCGAAAGGGAAAGGTCCCGAGTTCGAGTCTCGGTCCGGCATTCAGTTTTAATATGCCAGTAAGTTTCATATCGGCGCACACTCCGCTGCAGCGTAAAAATCGCATTCTGGAAACATCCTCAGGTTGTGGTTAAGCCATGTCTCCGCAATATCCTTTCTTTCTACATCTACATCTGCATCTACATGATTACTCTGCAATTCACATTTAAGTGCTTCGCAGAGGGTTCATCGAACCACAATCATACTATCTCCCTACCATTCCACTCCCGAACAGCGCGCGGGAAAAACGAACACCTAAACCTTTCTGTTCGAGCTCTGATTTCTCTTATTTTATTTTAATGATCATTCCTACCTTTGTAGGTTGGGCTCAACAAAATATTTTCACATTCGGAAGAGAAAGTTGGTGACTGAAATTTCGTAAATAGATCTCGCCGCGACGAAAAACGTCTTTGCTTCAATGACTTCCATCCCAACTCGCGTATCATATCTGCCACACTCTCTCCCCTATTCCGTGATAATAAAAAACGAGCTGCCCTTTTTCGCCCCCTTTCGATGTCCTCCGTCAATCCCACCTGGTAAGGTTCCCACACCTCGCAGCAATATTCTAACACAGGACGAACGAGTGTTGTGTAAGCTGTCTCTTTAGTGGACTTGTTGCATCTTCTAAGTGTCCTGTCAATGAAACGCAACCTTTGGCTCGCCTTCCCCACAATATTATCTATGTGGTCTTTCCAACTGACATTGTTCGTAATTTTTCCACCCAGGTACGTAGTTGAACTGACAGCTTGAGAATTGTACTATTTATCGAGTAATCGAATTCCAACGGATTTCTTCTGGAACTCATGTGGATCACCTCACACTTTTCGTTATTTAACGTCAACTGCCACCTGCCACACCATACAGCAATCTTTTCTAAATCGCTTTGCAACTGATGCTGGTCTTCGGATAACCTTACTAGACGGTAAATTACAGCATCATCTGCGAACAACCTAAGAGAACTGCTCAAAATGACACCCAGGTCATTTATATAGATCAGCAGAGGTCCCAGGATGCTTCCCTGGGGGACACCTGCTATCACTTCAGTTTTACTCGATGATTTGCCGTCTATTACTACGAACTGCGACCTTCCTGACAGGAAATCACGAATCCAGTCGTACAACTGAGACGATACCCCATAGGCCCGCAGCTTGATTAGAAGTCGCTTGTGAGGGACGGTGTCAAAAGCTTTCCGGAAATCTAGAAATACGGAATCAACTTGAGATCCCCTGTCGACAGTGGCCATTACTTCGTGCGAATAAAGAGCTAGCTGCGTTGCACAAGAACAATGTTTTCTGAAACCATGCTGATTACGTATCAATAGATCGTTCCCTTCGAGGTGATTCATAATGTTTGAATACAGTATATGCTCCAAACCCCTACTGCAAACCGACGTTAATGATTTAGGTCTGTAGTTCGATGGATTACTCCTACTACCCTTCTTAAACACTGGTGCGACCTGCGCAATTTTCCAATCTGCAGGTACAGATCTATCGGTGAGCGAGCGGTTGAATATGATTGCTAAGTAGGGAGCTATTGTATCAGCGTAATCTGAAAGGAACCTAATTGGTATACAATCTGGACCTGAAGACTTTCCCGTATCAAGCGATTTGAGTTGCTTCGCAATCCCTAAAGTATCTACTTCTAAGAAACGTATGCTAGCAGCTGTTCGTGTTTCAAATTCTGGAATATTCCATTCGTCTTCCCTGGTGAAGGAATTTCGGAAAACTGCGTTCAATAACTCCGCTTTAGCGGCACAGTCGTCGGCAACAGTACCATCGGCACTGCGCAGCGAAGGTATTGACTGTGTCTTGCCGCTTGTGTACTTTACATACGACCAGAATTTCTTCGGATTTTCTAACAAATTTCGAGCTATTAAAGGCATCTCGCATTGAAGTCCGTACCAAATCTCGCGCGTCTGTAAATTTTAGCCAATCTTCGGGATTTCGCGTTCTTCTGAATTTCGCATGTTTTTTCCGTTGCCTCTGCAACAGCGTTCGGACCTGTTTTGTGTACCATGGGGGATCAGTTCCATCTCTTACCAGTTTGTGAGGTATGAATCTCTCAATTGCTGTTGCTACTGTATCTTTGAATTTGAGCCACATCTCGTCTACATTTGCATAGTCAGTTCGGAAGGAATGGAGATTGTCTCTTATGAAGGCTTCTAGTGACACTTTATCCGCTTTTTTGAATAAAATTATTTTGCGTTTGTTTCTTCTGGATTTGGAAGAAACGGTATTGAGCCTTGTGATCACTTATCCCTGTATCAGTCATGATGGTCTCTATTAGCTCTCGATTGTTTGTGGCTAAGACGTGTTTTCGCAACCATTTGCAATTCGCGTGGGTTCGCGGACTAACTGCTCTAAATAAATGTCGGAGAAAGCATTTAGGACAATCTCGGAAGATGTTTTCTGCCTACCACCGGTTTTGAACAAGTGTTTTTGCCAACATATCGAAGGAAGGTTGAAGTCCCCACCAACAATAACCGTATGAGTGGGGTATTTATTTGTTACGAGACTCAAATTTTCTCTGAACTGTTCAGCAACTATATCTTCGAAGTCTGGGTGTCTGTAGAAGGAGCCAATTATTAACTTAGTTCGGCTGTTAAGTATAATCTCCTCCCATACCAATTCGCACGGAGTATCTACTTCGACTTCACTACAAGATAAACCACTACTGACAGACACAAACACTCCACCACCAATTCTGCCTAATCTATCTTTCCTTAACACCGTCTGAGACTTCGTAAAAATTTCTGCAGAACTTATTTCAGGCTTTACCCAGCTTTCTGTACCTATAACGATTTCAGCTTCTGTGCTTTCTATTACCGCTTGAAGCTCAGGGACTTTACCCAGCACAACTCCAACAATTTACAACTACAATTCCGACTATTCCTTGATCCCAGGACGTCCTGTATTTGCCATGCACCCTTTGAGATTGCAACCCACCCCGTACTTTATCGAGGCCTTCTAAGCTAAAAAACCGCCCAGTCCACGCCACACAGCCTCCGCTACCCGTGTAGCCGCCAGCTGAGTGCAGTGAACTCCTGACCTATTCAGCGGAACCCGAAACCTCACCACCCTATGGCGCAAGTCAAGGAATCTGCAGCCAACACGGTCGCAAAACCGTCTGAGCCTCTGATTCAGACCCTCCACCCGGCTCTGCACCAAAGGTCTGCAGTCGGCTCTGTCAACGATGCTGCAGATGGTGAGCTCTGCCTTCATCTCGTAAGCAAGACCGGCAGCCTTCACCAAATCAGATAGCCGCTGCAATCCAGAGAGAATTTCCGCAGATCTAAAGCGACACACGTCATTAGTGTCGACAGGTGCCATCACCTGTAGCTGGCTGCACCCTGTGCTCTTCATGACATCCGGAAGGACCCTTCCCACATTAGGAATGACTCCACCCGGAATGCACACGGAGTGCTAGTTCTGTAGGGTTTTCAGGAGAGCTTCTGTAAAGTTTGGAAGGTAGGAGACGAGGTACTCCCAGAAGTGTAGCTGTGAGGATGGGCCGTGAGTCGTGCTTGGGTAGCTCACATGGTAGAGCACTTGCTCGCGAAAGGCAAAGGTCCCGAGTTCGAGTCTCGGTCCGACACACAGTTTTAATCTGCCAGGAAGTTTCATATCATCGCACACTCCACTGCAGAGTGAAATCTCATTCTGTTCAATGGTATTATCTCCAAAGAAGAATGGTAATATGGACACTCATATAGCAATAACGAGGTACTAATAGAAATGACAATCGATAAATAAACCATAGCAACAGGAATACCAATTTTCAAAACTACAATGCTACGAATTTATTTACCAATTTAACATGTACAGACAGAAAAGTTTGCCAGAGTCGCTAATCGTGTACTCCACTCATCGCTATCTCAGCTGTGGAATCTAGGAAAGAATTTCGTTGACACACCTACTATCCCTTCGTGTAGCTGGATGTCTCACACACCTTCATTCCACTTTCAGTACGATCATAAAAATGTCTTCCAATTTGAAGTTCTCTCTCATTCAGTTTATTCGTTCTCCTGTGTCCCTTAGCAATTACACCAACCTTCATTGTTCGTTGAGCAACCCGTAGTTTGTGAATGGCTAGGACACAGAAAAACCCCTGTATCAATGCCACCATTTAAAATACGCATTGATAGTGTACCCAGAGACACCCCTGAATCCTAGTACTGAAAACCATATTTAGTGCTACAAATCCGGTTCAGACTATTTTTAGTTCATAGTTTATTTCTTCGGTTAATCATTAGATAGTTGTCTACAACTGTTCTAAATAAAATAATTAGTCGTTACCGAGTCCGCGTAGCTAATATGAAGTGTTTCCTTTTTTATAAGTTCGGTATACGGTTGCCTAAGTCCATTACAATTGGCACTCATGCCAATCTGAAATCATGATCTTGTTCCTCCACTGCTCGTTGAAAGCGCTGATAGTGGAATGTCTTCAGTAAAATGAAGTTATGTTGGACATGTTTCGTGAACAAACGTTATCCTTTCGTTCCCCAATCGAAATGTACAAGAAATTGCTTTAGGATTACTCAAAATAATTTTGGCGGAGTATATTCACTGTGTTGGTTTCTTTCCCGAAGCTGAGTTTTCGACTGCCCTTAAGAAATCTGGGGAGAAATGTTTTATTATTGCTATTTTTAAGCCTTCCGAGCTCTATGGCCCTACATAGCAGAACTAACCCTACTGAATGACTTAGGTCTGCCTCATACGATGATCCCATATCATATTGCTCTTATTACTCTGCTTATACATTGCAGCAGTTTCCTTTTGATTTTTGGTGATGTATCTCGTTATTTAAACAAGTTTCAAAGTTCGTTGTTACAAAACGTTTTTTCATTTTTATTACTTCTACCTAGCCCAATCATTAACATCACTGAATTACATCTTAAACGAAGACAATGTGCCCTTATGAAAGCTGAGAAGCATATTAATGTAGGGAGTGGAATTTTAGAAAGTACTCTGCAGTCTGTTTAAAAAAGACAGTCATCTATTCAGAAGGCATTATGAAGTACTTTCTAATGCAGTAAAAATAGTAACTTATTTATAAACATTTACGTAATTATCACTGTCATTTTAAGTGGTTATCTTGAAAAAAGTGTATATTCATGAGACCATTTGTTATTGAAGTCCCCATTTGCGTGAGGACCTTACTTATTGTCCTTTCTTCAAGGAAATGTGGTACACCGTAATGTTGTAATCCATTAAGTTCGTAAATGCTATGATAAATGTTAAGCGCAGTAATGCCGTAACGAGGATTACCAATGGGGAGGGGGAGGGGTGGGGGAGTTGAACTTTATACCCACCATAACAAATTGAAAAAATTCAAAATTTGTTAATTGTCTTTGACTTATATTAACAACATACTTTTTAAAGACGTACAGATGTGTTCGTAGTGTTTTGAACAACAAAATATCGTTTAAGACAGTCTAAGCAATAGCAACACACTCTCAATAACATATACAACCAAGGAGTCACTTTATGCCCACTGTAGAGAGAAAAGTTTTAAAAATGCAAATTTCGTTAATTGTTGCTGACTTTTACTCACAACATACTTTATAAAAGGATGCTGATAAGGTCCTGAAACTGATAATACTGAATATTACGTTCATTAGGAAAGTGACATGTACTACTAAAACTTAAATTTTTACATTAAGTTCGACTGAACATTTTAAAATAATTATTTTATCTGCTCGGAGAATTCATTGAAGAGAATAACTATTCTTTCAAAATTTTTAAATGTGGAGTAACTAACTAGACTGCAATTCTTTCGATAAGTGGGCACATTGTAACATGCCCCCATGCAACTGCAAGGGTCAAACCACCGGGTACACTGACAGTCGATACTTATCCATAAGAAAAGAACTTCATATTATGGACCCTCGACACTTATTTATATGTTGCACTAGCGTAGGTCTGACATGGTGGTCAATATCGAACCGTGTACTGTACATTTCGTCTTCAAAATAAAGCAGGACTGAGTCAGTGACCATTGACACTCAGCTGATTCCTAACATTTCATGGTAAACCATAACAGCGACATGAATTAGCAATGTCTGAAACTGCATTTACTTTAATGTACTGTACCATTAAGTATTTAGATGCAGGCGTAGTAATTGTTACCACTCTGGACTCAGATTCGCGAGGACGACGGTTCAAATCCACTTCCTAGCGTTTTCGGTGAGTTCCCTAAATCGCTCTAGGCAAATCCCGGTATGGTTTCTTGGAAAAGAGGGCGGCATAATTCCTTCCCCATCTTTTCGTAATCCGAGCTTTTGCTCCGTCCACAGTTTACCGCGCTGTTGACGGGATGTTAAACTCTGGGATTCCTTTATTTTTGTTACAAATGTGATAACATTCCTCGAACTATGAACAAAAACTGGCAAAACCTCTAGTTGCCGATTAAGAACATGCAGTAAGTAGGCACGCGGAAGAGGAAGATCAGAGGCTGAGAGCCGTGGGAACAACTTTGAGGCGCTAGCAAAGGGGGGAAGAAATTCAACAAATTACACAAAGTCGACGTCAGGTTCCGAAAGCAGACGGCTCTGTGTGAGCTCATCCGGAAACATTTGGTCGGGGAAGTTCGGAGGTGCTGGCAAAAGCATCTAAACATTTACTTTCCAGTTCGTATAAACATCGGTGGCTGCACGCATCTGGAGTTGGCAGCTCCTTCATTATTCATGAACCTTCTGAGTACTCGGATGAGTGTTCTGTATCAACTGCATCAACTTTCCATGTGTTCTTAACGAGAGAAACCATCAAAGAACCGGGCACAAACGAGAGGCAGGACTGTATGCGCGTATGGTGAGGCATTTTTCTCAAGTTGAAAACGATTCTCCGAACTGCTATCTTAAGGAGCACGTTGACGGACTAAAGGTTTCCCAAAAAGAGTGAAACAATAAATAATGTACAGAGCAAATGTCATGTTAAAATCGTGATACGTACCAGAAGCCAGCTTTTAGTGAAACTAATCAAAAAAATAAGACACTTAATTTCACCACTCAGCTTAATGCAGTACAAAATATTTTTATTACAGCTGCAAATTTCCAAATTTTGTCATTTTCAAATATAGTGGGATGTCAAAGCGCACTCTACAAGCGCAGTGGTCTTTCTGTCACCATGTTGACGAATGATTTCTTTCTTTATATATTGTGGATGAATTTTAGATTTAAGCTAAATGTTTTTTTTTTCTTGTTTTATGGCCCGTGCCGGTATGATATGCGGAAGTGCGGCTGTATTTACGCCACCATCCGTATTAGGATTAATGCTGCTGCAAACAATGTCACGACCTAGTCTTATATAGTGAACTTTAACATTCCACTATGCTTCGAAATTGTCAGATGTCATCATTACAAAGAATTATTTTCAAAAGCCATAAGAGAAGTGAATACATCGAGTGCTTACACAAAGATTGTGGACGTAGTCGTAACGTAATTTTTAAAATTAAGGTAACCTCTAGAAGCCATCGTTGTTATCCGTAACACAAAAAAGTCAATATGTGTAGATATTCACACTTATAAGAATTTTATTCCAATTGCAGATGTTATCTAGGATAAAAAATGATGAAGTAACTTCTGTAACGTTTCTTGGTTAACATTTTCAAGCGTTATTGAAAACATCTATCGTTCAAATAGCCAAATGACCCTAGAAAAAGGTTATAGAAGATTTGGTAGTTGCTTCATGTTTTCATAGCCTCGGCGTGAGGAATTTAAATACCAGTCTCAAAGTCAAGTAAAATCAGATACAGTTAGAATAAACAGCAAAGACTACGATATCTCACAAGTCTAGGTGCACTTGCCTGCGTCTTTAGACGCAACCTCTTCCGCACGACTAAGTAAGGGCAGTAAATTTCACTCCACAGTATGGAAATCAGTAAGAAATCTTCCACTGAGCTATTTCTTAGAAGATACTTGTATAGACTTCGCATTACATTCATTTTTTATGTAAAGTTTTATACTGAAATATTACCATAGTCTTTACATATCGGAGACTTCAGAATATTTGCGTATGAAACCCTGCATTTGCCATGAAGCGTTACTATCTCAACGAGCCATACTGCAGACTGTCCGTTAATTTAAATCCTAAAATTTTATGAATTATATGCGCCATGCATGGTTCACGTTTTTGCGTGAAGCTTTGTTTTGGGAAACCGAAAGTTAATGACCTCTATATTGCGTGGATCCGTTCTCTTGATCAGTCGAATCATGCCCCTTGCTCTGTCCCATATCGAAGCAAATTTTCGGCAATCGAAACGATTTCGGTTGTGTCCTCCAAATTACAGTTACCACGTGCTGTTGACGATTTTAACAGGATGATATAGAGCTGGAGGTTGGTCGCTATTCTCCGGTTTATCCCAGTCTGGCACCTTACTATCGTCGCTGGATATTCCCACGCGATTTTCCAAATTCGCTGCGGCAATCCCAGATCCCACTTGCTATCGAATTGGATCTCCTTTAAGAGCTCTGGCCATTTTAAGAACTTTACCTTGTTTTTAGACGTCTGTTCGCATGTAACATTCACTGAGATAATAGTTTAGGATGACATTTAATGAGTGTGCGAGAGGACAATATCAACCGTTGCTAGCTCTCATATCGTTCGATGTTTGTGAAACGCAGCAGATGGCGAGTGCGGCTCATTTGTCATTCATGCTGAGTTCTGTTGACGTTAGTGCCAATCCATCCTCACTAAAGCTGAGGGTGCAGGTCTGCAGAGAGACGTTAACAATTTCACGCCTCTGTATAAACCAATACATCGCTTGCTGCATAGGTCTCCAGTTTTTTGGGGCACGAGAAGGACCTGAGTTAAGTACCACGCTTTTGTGAATGTTTCTGTCTTAGGTACATTTCTACCTGTGTGGATTTTTACTACCGCTCATATTTTATGTAGTGTCGCCCCCGATTTAGAGTCTCCATTCTTCGGGGTTGTTTGTCATAATGTCACCCAAAACTTGATGCTGATATTTGGCAGTAAACCATTCCTATGCATATTCCATTTATTATTTGCAATTGGCTACAACACAGTCTTTTGGGGGTTAACAACTGCGCCTGTAGCTTTTTCGTAACGGTCGGGGTGTAAATGTGGAAGCGTGTGGGTAATGTGGAAACGTCTAGTATCTGGCCTGCTGGGTGCTACACTCTAGCGGGGCAGCCAGAAATTGTTGCAATAGTTCCTATTTGTCACGGTAGAGGGTTAGCAGTCAGTTGAGCAACAGACGCCGTGACAGTGATGCAGTTTACGTTCGCGCATTTTCTAAACCTTTTTTCGATGTATGTTGTGGTATGATATCTATCTATATATTCTGTAGTTATCTTTCTTTATGTTTGATAGCTTATAAAAGGAGGTGCATAGAAGGTTTTAGCAGTCCTTTGTCAACCTTAAATGGACAGTTGCTTAATGTAATCTGCCGAAATTTAAAATGGCCATTGCGTATGTATTGTGGAAGCACACATGTGATGGCATTTTGGAAACGTTTCCACAATAGCAACATCAAATACATTACTTTTAATACGTTTTGCGTCTGTTTCTAGATGCCACGAAAGGTAACTTACCGGAAACCAAGAGCTATTGTGAAGAAATGGGATGCTGGAAACATGATTAAGGCTATAATAGCCTAAGGGAAAAGCAGATGGGGTTAAACAGTAAAAGCTTTCAGTGTACCTCAGACGACACTTCAAAGGTCTGTGCATAGTGATATGTCACCTGAAGAATGTATTTCTTTGAGACTTGGACGTTAGCCTGTACTACCTGATGCTATTGAGAAACAGTTGGTACAGTATCTCAGTTAAATGGATAATCGCTTCTATGGCCTTACCAGATTAGATGTCAAGAGAATGGCATATGAGCTAGCGGAAAGAAATAATATGAATCATCCTTTTACTTCAAATGCTGCAGGTAGAGCTTGGTTTGACCTTTTTCATAGACAACACGGAAGTAAACTCACAATCCACAAACCTATGGGGACCTCATTCTTGAGAGCAAAGGGGTTCAACAGAGAAACTGTAGACTTTTTTTTGACATTTTGGAAGCTGAATACAGTAAACACTCCTATAGTGCTGATCGTGTGTACAATGTGGACGAGACTGGGCTCTCTGTCGTCTAGAGCAGAATAACACATGTAACTGGACTGAAGGGTAAACGTAAGTGCCCTCATATCAGCAGAGTGTGGATCCCTGGTGACTGTCATATGCTGTATGAGTGCGGCATAGCATCCGGCCCTTACGACCATATGGCATATCTGAGTTGTTTGGGAAAGTCTACCTAAAATTCCAGACCGGCTCTATTGCCGAAAAAGGATTTTTGGAGACTGAAATTTCCCATATGACGGGACTGTTTTTGTAGAAATCGACTTTATAGCTGCCACGTCGGCTTTAGATGAAGCCAGAAGTCTGAGAGGAACTTATGAGAATCCAGCATCTCCAGGCGGAAGTAATGACCTCAGAAAAGAAGACACTCAGAACGTATTCAGACCTGTGACAACTGACAGCCCAAGTGAAGATGGCCAGAGAGAAAGCAGAAGGTCAACATCGTTGTCAAATACCTCATCAAACACGTTTGTGTCTCCGCAACATATCATGCCAATCCCTCCTCTAAAGAGGACGGTTTCCAACAGAGGTCGTAAGCCAGGTTCATCAGCTGTTTTGACATCTTTGCCTTATAAAACACGCCTTGAAGACTCCTTACTGAAGGGTAAACAGAAGCTTCCTAAGGCACCTGCCAAACACAAGAAAAATACGTGAAGCTCCTCTTAGAAAACCATGCAAAAAACAGCTTAAGTTATCTGTGGATTCAGGTGATGAGCCCAATGCACCATATGTCTCTTCAGGCGAGTCAGATTTGGAACTCCCAGTTGGGGAAGAAAAACCTACTGAAGAAGATGCCATTTGTATTTTTTGTGGAGGAGCATTTTCAAACAGACGTTCGGGGAGAATTGTGGATTAAGTGTGTAGTGTGTGAGGAGTGGAGTTACTCATTGTGTGCCGGAAATGAAGAAGACATTTACATATGCAATTTTTGCAAGTGAACTTCGCTTATGAAGCATTTTTCTATTTCAGTTGCGTTTGAAAATATTTTTGTGAAATTTAAATTTAATATAAAATAAAGCAGTTTCCAACATTTTTAATAGTTTTCGTTTGAAGCGGTCAGTTTCCCACAATCTTAAGGCGTTTCCACATTACCCGCACATCTTGAAAAATTAATGAGTTGAGAAAATGTTTTTTTTTATTTTTAACATATTTAGTTTTTGTGCTTCACAATATTACATTCATTGCTAAAACATTATGAATTAGCTTTGGCTAATTTTTGAAGCTGAAAGAGAAATAAATATTGCTTTTACACGGCAAAAACAAACTGGGTTTTCACATTTACACCCCTACCTCTAACACCACATGGCAGCGCCTCCAAAAGCTACGAAAAGCTCGGAAAGCCGACAGCAAACAAGCAGACATATAACTCATGCATAATAATCACAGAACATACAAAAATTCTCAGGTCACGACAAGAAACTGTGTGAGCGTGACCTCATGCCCCAACCAATCCTTACGTATTACAAAACTAATACTGCAATGATAAATCCTAAGAGGATTAACCTGCTAATGTTACAATAAAATTTAACAACATGTTAATGTAATAGCCAAGAAATCACAGACCACTCAATCACATTAAGTGACTTTAAAGATAACAAGTAAATATTGAACACCTAATATTAATTCTTTTTGAAATGGTCAAAATCTCTCCAGAGTTATGAAAATTAATAACTCAAATTAGACATGATTTACTGGGTCTCTAGCGTTTGCTTACCACGGCCGTAGGCAAATTTGTAGCAGTTACAACTTCAATAAGGGAGCACATGTGTCAACCAAGTAACTACCTCCCATCCCCCAAAGCACAGAAGTGAGGGCACCAGAAAATTAACAACACTCCAAAATCCAAATCAGCAACTATGCTTTCTTAATCCAAGGTAAAGCAGATGCGTCGGCATTAGGCCCAATGTCGCCGACCAACACAATTCTTCCGACCACCGGCCGCTTAGACAATCGTGTACCCGGAAGCTCCGTGAATACTTCACCGTACGTCACATGTGCTTCTTGTCTCTCTTCCTGGCTGCGACCGGCTGCCTACCTATGTGGTCAACAGCATGCTCTAAGAAACTCCAACCAAAGACTCAACTAACAGGCGACCGAAGCGACACCAGGCTACTAGAAAGAGATGAGTCGCGCAAGCAGGCGAAGATGTAAAAACATAGAACGAGCTGATACGGCTCAGGTGTGACGGACGTTCAAAATGTGCGTAAGCGGCCGCATGTGAACACGCATGCTACACGTATGCATGCCTCTCAACGCAAAATTACAATGCTGGCATTTTCGGGGACTGTTCAATTGGGCCGCACATTCTCTGTGACCGACCTGATGGGCCCACGTATCTCGTATTCCTAGGGATGTTTAGGAGTGTGGAAATCTCGCGTTCACACGTATGACACAAGTGGCATCCAATCACCCGACCACGTTCGAAGTCGGTAAGTTCCGCGGAGCGCCCCATTCTGCTCTCTCGAGATGTCTAATGACTACTGAGTTGCTGATACGGAGTAATTGGCAGTAGGTGGCAGCACAGTGCACCTAATATTAAATACGTATGTTTTTGGGGGCATCCGGATACTTTTGATCACATAGTATATATTTGAAGACTTAGAGAAAGCTTTTGACAATGTTGACTGGAATGCTCTCTTTCAAATTCTGAAGGTGGCACGGGTAAAATACAGGGAGCGAAACGCTATTTACAATTTGTACAGAAACCAGATGGCAGTTATAAGAGTCGAGGGACATGAAAGGGAAACAATGGTTGGGAAGGGGGTGAGACAGGGTTGTAGCCTATCCCCGATGTTATTCCATCTGTCTATGGAGCAAGCAGTAAAGGAAACAAAAGAAAAGTTCGGAGTAGGTATTAAAATCCATTGAGAAGTAATAAAAACTTTGAGGTTCGCCGATGACATTGTAATTCTGTCAGAGACAACAAATGACTTGGAAGAGCAGTTGAACGGAATGGACAGTGTCCTGAAAGGAGGGTATAAGATGAACATCAATAAAAGCAAAACGAGGATAATGGAATGTAGTCTAATTAAGTCGGGTGATGCTGAGGGATTCAGATTAGGAAATGAGACGCTTAAAGTAATAAATGAGTTTTGCTATTTGGGGAGAAAAATAACTGATGATGATCGAAGTAGAGATGATATAAAATGTAGACTGGCAATGGCAAGGAAAGCGTTTCTGAAGAAGAGAAATTTGTTAACATCGAGTATAGATTTATATGTCAGGAAGTCGTTTCTGAAAGTATTTGTATGGAGTGTAGACATGTATGGAAGTGAAATGTGGACGATAAATAGCTTAGACAAGAAAAGAATAGAAGCTTTCGAAATGTGGTGCTACAGAAGAATGCTGAAGATTAGATGGGTAGATCACATAACTAATGAGGAGGTATTGAATAGAATTGGGGAGAAGAGCAGCCTGTGGCACAATTTGACTAGAATAAGGGATCGGTTGGTAGGACATGTTCTGAGACATCGAGGGATCACCCATTTAGTATTGGAGGGCAGCGTGGAGGGTAAAAATCGAAGAGGGAGACCAAGAGATGGATACACTAAGCAGATTCAGAAGGATGTAGGCTGCAGTAGGTACTGGGAGATGAAGAAGCTTGCACAGGGTAGAGTAGCATGGAGAGCTGCATCTAACCAGTCCTAGGACTGAAGACCACAACAACAACAACAACAAACAGTGTATATCGACAATGTTACCAGAACGTGGTTACATACAATACATTTTAAAATTAACGATGAGGATAGTAGTACTTGTTTTGCTAACGACCATGTAATTGTTACTCAAAATGAAAATGACTTACAAGAAGATTTTTTTTTAATTTAAGTGAAACTGCCAGAGAGTAGTGTGCTAAACTCTAAGACAAAGACAAAATCAATGACACTTTTAGAACATCAGCCCTTGACAGCTAAGAGTGAAACTGATAAGCAGATCTTAGAGCACGTTAATACACTTAAATATCTAGAGTGCACTATTACATGCAGGAAAACAATGAAGTACAAAAGAAGTTATACCTATTTCACTATTTATGCGGAGTTTACGTAAAACAATGGGAAAGGAAGCCCAGAGAATGGCTCTGAGCACAATGGGACTCAACTGATGAGGTCATTAGTCCCCCAGAACTTAGAACTAGTTAAACTTAACTAACCTAAGGACATCACAAATATCCATGCCCGAGGCAGGATTCGAACCTGCGACCGTAGCGGTCTTGCGGCTCCAGACTGCAGCGCCTTTAACCGCACGGCCACTTCGGCCGGCTAGAAAGCCCAGAGAGACAGTCTACCAAATCTGTGTAGGGTTGTGGTTATAGCATCACTGCCCTATTGACGCGAAAACTGGGCTCTTAAGAAGAGGGATGGAACGAGAGTAGAAGCAAATGAAATGAATTTCCTTAGATACATCGCTGGATGTACCTTGAGGGATGAAAACATAAATGATGACGTCCGACCTGAACTGAGTATTCAAAACATTATTGACACAATATAGCAATGTCAATTTAGATGGAAGTAACGTATAGACAGTATTCCAGATGCAACAGTCAATAAAGCCATAAAACTATATAAACCTAGAGGCAAAAGATGTTTAGGAAGACCAATGAAGAGATGGCTTAACCAGTTCTGGAGGAGACGGAACGGTCCACAAGCTCCAATACTTGATGAATATGATGACGATGATGATGATGAACATTTGAAGTCTTTCATATAAAATACAATAGGAATCTCATCCACTCCCGGAGATTTTCCTTTAGAACTCGTTTTTGGTTGCTTCCTCATTGTCGTCTAAAGTGAAAACTTCGTAAGACTGTGAGCTGTTTCCTGAAGAAAACTGTTTGTTGCGGAAGGACTGACGCCGATTTCTTTGAATAAGTTCCTAAAGTGGGAGATGATTCCTGTTTAGATTTCATTCTCACTGATATTTTTCGGGTCGCTAACCTTTTTCCATCGTGTTACAAAACAATTCCTCCCTCTGTTCCGTTCTGTATGTAGTAGACTGAAATAGGTTTCCTCGACGTTGCCACCTATCACATGACCCCTTAAAACCTTATCTTCAATTTTGTTTCGGAGGGAATATAAAACTTTTGCCTAGATCTGAACTATTACTGTGCTAACGAGATCTTGCAGACAGTTCTGCTCGAAATGTGAGGTAGTTTGAAGCCACTGGGCTTTCTGGAACACCACAGTTGGCCAATAAATTTCGAATAGCAAGCTTAGCTTGCGTAAACCAACATTCCAAAGTGCTTCTAGAGGGGCACCCCTTTCGGAGTACGTCTTGCCAGGTGACTAATAGGTCTTGTGCCAACTTGTTATCCTCTAAATGGCTAAAGTTAAGCTTCCAAATGCCTTCTTATAGCGAAACTGTGTTTTTTGTAATTTAACCTTTACGGTAATTTAACCTGGCAGATATAGCAGCAATGATCGGAGAATATCACAGGTTTTGTTTCAGGACTGAAGACGATACGTATATCCTATCAAGTCTGCTATGTTTATTTCTATAATAAAAGTGTACTCGCTTCCTTCGGGGTTCAAAATCCGCAAAAATGTCTCAAGATGATAACTGTCAACCAGTGCTCTAAGTTCATTACAGTCATTTGGATGACGTTTCTGATCGTCATTTTTAATTACATAATTAAAAACCTTGCCGATTACTATTTTTACGAAGTGATTGGCTAAGTTCTTGGCAAAAGAAGCTGGCTCTATTAGCTTTGTTTTCACTACCGGTTGGAGAATAAACGATCACAAGGTTTACATCACGAATGTAACAAGCGATTCCATATCCACACGGTAAAAATTCTACATTCTGTACTTCTGCGTCAAGATATAATGGCGGCACCAGTTTTAGTCTCCTGGGTTGATGGTAGACAGTTCGCTTAATTACTTCACTTGTGATATCCTGTACTAAAGCTATATCAAATTTAATCCCCCGTAGGAAATTGTAAAGGGCAGTTCTAAGGACCACGAAACTAAGATACGAGAAAGTATGGCTCATACAGTCCTTTTTCCCTTGATCTATTGGCGAGTGGCACAGGGTACCCTCCGCCAAGCACCGTACCGTGGCTCTCGGTGTATCTTATTTATGTTGAGGGTGACACTATTCTGGAGGTTATAACCGAGATCCAATTATTGTTAGGTTACTATGGGGACGCACTATCCTTTAAATCGGCTGCAAATTCCATTGGTTTTACACTAGCCTCGTCACTTCACTGGAATTGTATGACTGACTCGTGTTGAGATCGGATGCTTTCATAGCACGTCGGGTTTCATCTTTTCTTGCTCCTTTTACTCGATGGGGATCTTAATTCATTCGTTTGCTGCATACAATTTCACTTTATTCTTTAGTAGGCTGTTCGTGGGTGACATCTTTAATCTGAAGTGATTCTGTGACAGGTTGTTTAAGGGTATCACCTTTAATTTCAGAGGGCATAGAGTTTTTGACTGCCCGTTTTTGCTTTTTTCTTCGCGGTTCGTCTGCTGTATTTGCAACTGGCGTAATCGTCTGAGACACGTAAGTTTCGAAGGTAACGCGCGTGTGGTATCGGTTCGTCAGAACATGTTTTAGTTTCCTCAGTATTTCCCTTTTCTTTTCAACTTTCAAATTTTATTTTGTTTCACTGTGTGTTTCTTCTTCGGCTTTCGAGAGAGTTTCTGCAACATTGTAGCCACATATGGGCTCTCAATCGTGGTTTTTTCACTTCCCACTTTCTGAATTTCCGTTGTCATTATGTGTGCAGGTTTAGATGTATCATGCATTACGGCAACTGTCGTTATGACTGGCGGCAATGAAGTGTATGACACTGCTTGTGTCAGTTAAATCATCGTTTCTAACCATGGGGAGCGGCACCGGTATTATTGTAGTATAATTACTACGCAGGTGGTCAGCAGATTAACCAGTGGAATATGTCTGCGGTTTCCCGCTGTACTTTATTCACGCTCGGTTTCCCGGAATTAACGTGTAAGACAAAATGAGTCTTTTTCTTTTTTTTTTAATTCCATTCAAATGTTTCGGGCACCACTGTCGATTTGGTACCGGAATGTGTCAGATCATTTACAATTTTCAGTTTTCAAAACAGTGCAGTGTTATGTAAGATACTGCGCTACAACCTCATCTGGGTACTCTAAACAAACATTATAAACTTTTATGTTTCGGATTTGACAAACTTCGTGCTCTACGTCAACATTACTATCTGATTCGTCAAAGTTCTTGAATTTGTAGATTTGCCACTAGCAGTAGCGAGTTTGTCACAATCTTCAGCATCTTTAAACCTGATGAACACACAGTTATTAACGAAATCCAGTATAATACGTAATATACCTGCATTGCTACTATATAAAAACAAGCTGTACTTTAACGGTATTGCCGAAATCGTCAAAAAGTTATTTACCGATTTACTTCAGATTATTACACGATACTCTAATAAAGACTCGCACAGACATAGGCTACACATTCTTCTCATCTATAGATATATACCGAGGGGAGAGGTTTTTAGCAAAATTGTCGTATACTATACAAACTGACAAAGCTGGTCACAAAAATTTCGAGAAGTTGTTGCCCGATTTACTTCATATTGTTACACAATACTCTAATGAACATTCAACAGGCGTAGGATATATATATATATATATATATATATATATATATATATATATATATATATCACGTAGAGGAAGGTGTAAGTAGATGAATGACGAACAGAAAGTTTACTCAGCACTTGCACATATAAGTGGGCGGAGCGAACTGCCTCCGGCCAGAACACTTACGGTATATATACAGCTACAGAACATTGCAGTGCAATGAATCCTGCCACTTGTAGACATTTCCAGAATGTTCCCGAACCGAAGACAAAATTAAACAATTTCAGTAGAGGTAAGCCATGAACTCACGACCGTTCATGCAACAATCTAGTATCATTACCACTACATTACGCCGACTGCGCTAATCGGATTGTTATGCGACATTGCTCCCTCCTTAAGAGAATAGCGTCTCGGTGGTACATCTTAGTCCGGGAGTGAGTCATCGGTCCTGCATACTCTGGCTCCGGATGACTGATGCTTGCCCTGGCGGTAATCTTCTTAGAACTTCCTTGCCCCAACGTTCATCGTTACCTTTCCGCTTGTTTCCTGTCGCTGGACCTTCAAATATACGCTGGGTTATAGGTTCTTATAGGGTTTCATTCGAAGGACGTGGACCTTGTCATCTTTCTTCGTCTTGTGTCGGGGTCGAAATCTTCAACTTCATACGTAACCTCAGACAACTGTCTTACAACCTTATACGGTCCAAAGTAGCGCCTGAGGAGCTTTTCCGAGGGACTAACCTTCCCAACTGGAGTGAAGATCGAGACGAGGTCAGCAGGCCGGTAGACAACAGGGCAGTAGCTCGCGTCATACCTTCGGCGATCATTTTCTTGAGGCTGCAGCGTGCGGAGTCGAGCTAACTGCAGAGCTTCCTCAGCACTGGTTAACATCTGGCCGATGTAGTCGTCGTCCACGTCATCAGGATATAACGGAAACACAGTGTCCATCGTCATCGTCGCCTCACGCCCATGCACCAGGAAAAATGGTGTAAATCCTGTGGTGTCTTGTTTAGCGGTATAGTGGGCAAACGTCACGAAAGTTGCACCTAATCCCAGTTGCTCTGCCCAACATTGACGAACATTGATAGCATGTGGACCAAAGTCTTATTAAGGTGTTCGGTAAGCCTGTTAGTTTTCGGATGGTAGGCAGTCGTCATGTGATGAGTAATGTTGCACCGATGGTTTATCTCTGCCACAAGATTCGATTGAAAAACTCTCCCTCGATCCGTAATTAACGACCTTGTGGCACCGTGTTTTAATACAATATCTTCTACGATGAATCTGGCTACACCGAATGCTTCGGCTGTTTTCACGGTTTTTGTAGTGGCATAGCGCGTCAGATAATCAGTGCAAATAATAATCCATCTATTGCCACTAGCAGACGTTGGAAATCGTCCGAGGAAGACAATCCCAACAAGCTGGAAAGGCATTTCGGATGGTGGAATTGGTGTGAGTCGGCCAAGTGGTTTCTGAGGTACTGCCTTTCTCCTCTGGCACTCTTCTAACATTCTGCGTGGTTTCTGTTGTTCTATATCGTGTCTTCCCTCCCACTTTCACGCAACGACGCTCTGAGTGTGTTTTTTAGGGAATTGACTAGTTTGAACCTGGGACCTGTTGCTGGTAAGGAGACGCCAGACCACACGTGACATGTAGACTTCAGAAGGATTCAGTGAGACTAGCGATGATATAACCAAATACAGTACTTAATGATTTCAGCGTCAGCTCCACTGTACTCCCTGTAAAAGAATCTTAATACCAACTAAATTTAGTGGAAGGGGGTCAAGGCTTTCCTATTTATAGTTAGCTGGTAAAATAACGTCGAAAAAGCAGATAAGTTTACCATTGGAAATTTTATTCTACTCACAAAACATTGTTTATAAATTGCACTATTGATAAAAGGAAATGTTTTAATACAGGATGATAAAAACCAACTGCGTTCAACAAAAATGTGAACGAATATTCCCTGAATAGGTTTCCAACTTCTACAATGGATCGAAGGATGACCTATGCCATATGACATCTATAATCTAGGTTTAAATTAAGTTTCATAAAAGAGAAAACTATCAAAATGGTCTACAGTGACCCTCAATTATCTTTAATTACTTATCTAACTTGTCGTAAATTACAGTGGCTGATGTGGCTTCTCAATAACTACACTCCTGGAAATTGAAATAAGAACACCGTGAATTCATTGTCGCAGGAAGGGGAAACTTTATTGGCACATTCCTGGGGTCAGATACATCACATGATCACACTGACAGAACCACAGGCACATAGACACAGGCAACAGAGCATGCACAATGTCGGCACTAGTACAGTGTATATCCACCTTTCGCAGCAATGCAGGCTGCTATTCTCCCATGGAGACGATCGTAGAGATGCTGGATGTAGTCCTGTGGAACGGCTTGCCATGCCATTTCCACCTGGCGCCTCAGTTGGACCAGCGTTCGTGCTGGACATGCAGACCGCGTGAGACGACGCTTCATCCAGTCCCAAACATGCTCAATGGGGGACAGATCCGGAGATCTTGCTGGCCAGGGTAGTTGACTTACACCTTCTAGAGCACGTTGGGTGGCACAGGATACATGCGGACGTGCATTGTCCTGTTGGAACAACAAGTTCCCTTGCCGGTCTACGAATGGTAGAACGATGGGTTCGATGACGGTTTGGATGTACCGTGCACTATTCAGGTCCCCTCGACGATCACCAGTGGTGTACGGCCAGTGTAGGAGATCGCTCCCCACACCATGATGCCGGGTGTTGGCCCTGTGTGCCTTGGTCGTATGCAGTCCTGATTGTGGCGCTCACCTGCACGGCGCCAAACACGCATACGACCATCATTGGCACCAACGTAGAAGCGACTCTCATCGCTGAAGACGACATGTCTCCATTCGTCCCTCCATTCACGCCTGTCGCGACACCACTGAAGGCGGGCTGCACGATGTTGGGGCGTGAGCGGAAGACGGCCTAACGGTGTGCGGGACCGTAGCCCAGCTTCATGGAGACGGTTGCGAATGGTCCTCGCCGATATCCCAGGAGCAACAGTGTCCCTAATTTGCTGGGAAGTGGCGGTGCGGTCCCCTACGGCACTGCGTAGGATCCTACGGTCTTGGCGTGCATCCGTGCGTCGCTGCGGTCCGGTCCCAGGTCGACGGGCACGTGCACCTTCCGCCGACCACTGGCGACAACATTGATGTACTGTGGAGACCTCACGCCCCACGTGTTGAGCAATTCGGCGGTACGTCCACCCGGCCTCCTGCATGCCCACTATACGCCCTCGCTCAAAGTCCGTCAACTGCACATACGGTTCACGTCCACGCTGTCGCGGCATGCTAACAGTGTTAAAGACTGCGATGGAGCTCCGTATGCCATGGCAAACTGCCTGACACTGACGGCGGTGGTGCACAAATGCTGCGCAGCTAGCGCCATTCGACTTCTAACACCGTGGTTCCTGGTGTGTCCGCTGTGCCGTGCGTGTGATCATTGCTTGTACAGCCCTCTCGCAGTGTCCGGAGCAAGTATGGTGGGTCTGACACACCGGTGTCAATGTGTTCTTTTTTCCATTTCCAGGAGTGTATATAACAGAAAAATCATCGGGTTTCAGATTTTTACTTCAAGTGGCAAATGTGAACACTATGAGCTTTATTTGACGATCGACACTAGTATTCCGCAAAAAGGGGGTGTAACAGATGAGATTTCTGCAGTTCTGAGTGAAGCTTTATGAGCTGTTATGCGGCATCGCGTGCGTTCATTACCTTGTCGGTGTTCGTCAGAGGGTGGCAGGCAGCACAGCTCCGCTCACCTTGCCGTCTCGGAAGCAACTCTCACCTAACTTCTGCTTACTACAATTTACCGAAGTTGGTTTAAAAAAAACTATCTGGCTGTGTTTTCATCTGACCAATCAGGGTCTCAATGTTAACGTTAAGCTCTGCCTACAAAAATTCTGTCTATCCAATGAGGATCGTTATACTTTTCCTGGTGGGGCAATGTTTTTAAAGTTTGCAACGTAACAGAGACGCGAAAAAGTCTCGCGCTAAAACTTGCAGCTGGTGTGGTCCTTTTAGTGTTATCGTAAGATCTATACTGTTCTTCTGGAGGGCTCTATCTTTTAACATGGGCTGGGTGGTGGTCCTAGCGGTTAGCTGGCGACGTGGGTGTCCGTCCCTTATCGTAGGGCCTTCCAGCTTAACACGGTTCTGCTCTCGGCTTCTGTTCTCGTTTCTCCCCTCGGAACTGCGTCTGTCTCACGGTGGGAAGGTATGACAAGCATTTAGGCATTCTTGTGTTAGTCTGTGTTATTCCATTTGCTCACTCGTTACTCGTATTACTTTGGTTAATTTAATGTCACGATTTATTCGGAGCTATGTGACATACTACTAGATTTCCTTATCATGTCAGGGTTTTCATGGATGGTGTTGGATTTGCCTGACACCTTACACTCTCTACAGTACGATACATACTGACGGACACTGCTAAACAAACCTTGCCAGAAAAATCTCTCGCGGATTCATATGTCTTAATAAACCCTAGATGCCAGACCTAAGGTGTGCCATGGACTGTCTGTAGAACATCTAAAAAATGGTTCAAATGGTTCTGAGCACTATGGGACTTAACTTCCGAGGTCATCAGTCCCCTAGAACTTAGAACTACTTAAACCTAACGACACCACACACATCCATGCCCGAGACAGGATTCGAATCTGCAACCATAGCGGTCGCGCGGTTCCAGACTGTAGCGCCTAGAACCGCTCGGCCACCCCGGCCGGCGTAGAACACCTAAGCGCATGCGTTTAGGAATGACTGGTAGCCACCTCTTTCCAAATTCAACAAAGATTTTCTTGAAAAGTAATCCAGTAAGTACCTTAGATTCGTCCCGATTTCGAGTCTCAGTGTGGCACACAGTTTTAATCTGCCAGGAAGTTTCATGTCAGCACACACTCTGCTGCAGAGTGAGAATCTCATTCTGGACCTTAAATTGTCCTTTCACATCCTGTAATGGATTTAAGGCAAGCATAATTTGAGATATCTTGGCTTCCTTCTTCTGCTCAGCAGAGAGATCGTGGAGTGCAGCAAGACACTCACTACCTTCATCAAAGTCTTGATGGTCTTGCACAGGTTTTCTTGATAGACAGTCGGCATCTTAGTGTTTTCTTCCAGTTTTGGAAACTATGGTAATGTAATACTCTTGAAGACGTAGTGCCCACCTGGCGAGTCGTCCTGTTGAATCCTACAGACCTGTCAACCAAAAAAGTGAATGATGGTCTGTAACAACTGTGAATGGCCTTCCATAGAGATACTGTCGAAATTTGCGCATGGCCCAGATCACAGTAAGACATTCTCTTCCTGGAGTTGAGTAGTTTCTTTCGGCTTTTGTAAGAAGCATAGGCTATAACCTTCCCTTTTCCATCCGAAATCTACACCAGAACAGCAGTAATCCCATACCCACTGGCATCTGTGTGTAGTTCTGCAGGTGCTCTCTCACCATACAGACCAAGTACAGGGTCAGTCGTTAGAGGTTTTCGCAGCACATCGAAAGAATCTTGTTGAGCACCACCCCAGGTAAATTTAGCATTGACTTTCAACAACACTTGGAGTGGCCTGGCTTTGATAAAAAAGACTTCGATAAAACGACGGTAATAAGAACATAATCCGGGAAGCTTTTCACACCTCTATTGCTTTTAGGGATAGGAAATTCCGTAATAGATCTCACCCTTTCTCGGTCTGGCCGCACAACTTCGTTTGTCACAAGGTGTCCAAGTATTCTGATTTCTTTTGCTCCAAAGAGACACTTTCTTGGATTGCGTTTGTGTGTCTTGTTCCAGACACTTAAGAACTTCCTTCAATCTTTTTATATATTCATCAAATGTCTCTGAGAACACTATGATGTCATCTAAATAACAAAGACACATCGTCCACTTCAGGTGCCTTAGAAAATTATCCATCATCCGTTCAAAAGTTGCTGGTGCATTACACAAACCAAACAGCATTACCTGAAACTCATACAGGCCATCACGGGTCATGAAAGCAGTTTTCTCACGATCAGCCTCATCTACTTCGATTTGCCAATATACCGAGGACATGTCTATGGTTGAGAAAACTTAGCCCCCTTCAGACATTCTAGCGCGTC
Source organism: Schistocerca piceifrons (assembly GCF_021461385.2). Lineage (NCBI taxonomy): Eukaryota > Metazoa > Arthropoda > Insecta > Orthoptera > Acrididae > Schistocerca > Schistocerca piceifrons. The sequence goes on from NC_060144.1 coordinate 245,299,202, forward strand.
GTCAATTCGTGGGAGAGGTTAAGCGGCCTTCTTAGTTATCTTGTTAAGCTTCCTGCAATCAACACAAAAGCGCCAACTGCCATCCTTCTTCCTGACGAGGACCACTGGTGATGACCATGGGTTCCGCGAAGACTGAATGATGTAATTCTTCATCACTTTCTCTAACTCGTCGAGAATTATTTGTCTTTCCGTTGCTGACACGCGGTATGCTCTCTCGCTTATTGGCTGATGGTCTCCAGTGCTAATCCGGTGCTTCACTGTCGGTTCATCTAATTTGCTCTTCATCTGTGGACTGAAGCAAAAAATGTTCAAATGTGTGTCATATCTTACAGGACTTAACTGCTAAGGTCATCAGTCCCTAAGCTTACACACTACTTAACCTAAATTATCCTAAGGACAAACACACACACCCACGCTGGAGGGAGGACTCGAACCTCCACCGGGACCAGTCGCACAGTCCATGACTGCAGCGCTTAGACCGCGCGGCTAATCCCGCGCGGCCGAATTCCAGCATTCAGAGAACTCTTGAATAATGGCTGTTGCTCCTTAATGATATCTGGTGATAGTCGAGCTAGAAGATCTTGGTTCGTAGTGGTAGCGCTAATTTCACCCACAGACTCGGCATGGGAGGTTTATATGACGCTCAGCTGTTCTGCAATTAACGGCTCAGCGTTTGCTACGCACATGCGTCTTGGAAGGATCTGCGGTTCTCGGCGACAGTGAGCTATCCAAAATTCACCGAATCCTTTCTGAAACGAGACGACAGAGGCTGGGATGACCAATTTATTCTTCAGTGGTATGCTTCTCTTACATTCCACTACAAGATCCATGGGTTAATACATGGCATGATACATGACAACTACCTTTCTAGCGCTGACTGCAGGGATGATCACTTCATCCAGCACACATAGTCTATAGACACTCGGATGCGCATCTTCCTGTTCACGGTATCTCCTTATCTCATCTATCATAATCTTCGAGCAACCACAAATTGCTTGAGAAGCTTTCAAAAAGTCCCATCCGAGAATGACGTCATGACTACACTCTTTTAAGACGATGAATTCTAAATGCTGTGTATGGCCACTTATACTCACAGGAATGACGCATCTTCCTGTAGGTTTTACATACTTCCCATTACCCACCTTCAGCAGAGATGTTTTGCTGTCGACGAATACGGTTTTCAGCCACTGGTGACGGTACCACTCCGAAATGACTGAATATGATGCTCCAGAGTCCACAAGATATTGGGCTGGTCGGCCATCCATGAGGATACCGACGTGGTTTTTTTGTGATCGACAGCGGATAATTTTTCTCTTCGGTGGCCTCACCTCCAAGGAAGATCGCACCCTTTAGTTTTCCAGGTTGTGGCAGCTAGGTGATCGGCTGGAGCTTCTAAACGGCGACGAAAGCCTTGATCGGCGTGTTGGGGAGCGTCCTCTCTAGCGACTAGCTAGCGGCGATGGTGACCTACGTCGTCCTGCACCCACATCTTCTTGTTCATCTTCGTCGTCCCGGAGTTGGCGTCGGCTAAGATCGGTCTGCTGTATTCTGGCGCAGGCGTAATCAAATATACGTCGCCTTTCTTGACAACAGCGCACCACATGCCCCGGTTGTCCACAGCATAAACATACTGGTTGGTTATCCTGGTTCTTCCAGACACCAGTCTTCTTGGTGCCCAAACAAGAAGCTCATACGGCATTTTAGGAAGGTAACTTGGCCTGGGTCTCGACTTTTTTACCATTTTAAAGGGAAATGAAGGACGACGGATTGGGTTCAATATCTGTTCCACTTCCTCCCTTATGACCTCTTGAAGCGTCTCGGTATTTTGCTCGTTGTCAAATCCAAGGGCCTTCTGAACCTCCTCTCTCACTGTCTGACGAAGAAAACTTGTGAAATCAGTTTCTTCATCCATCACAGACATCGATACGACGTTTGGTAGTCATGTGCATTTCTTTTTTCATGCATTGTCTCGATATACTGGCACCATTTTATGAAGACGTTTGTTGTCGAAACCTCCTTCAGGAGTTGGGCTTGATACATGTCCTCAGCAACACCCTTCATGAGGTGTATAACCTTATCCTCCTCCTTCGTTCGAGGATCCACCACTTTACACAGCTCCAAGACGTCTTGACTTTAGGATGCAGCCGTTTCTCCTGGACTCTGCGCCCTCTACTTTAATTTATCTTCAGCCGTGCACTTCTGTCGTTGTGTGCCGCCGAAATACTTGCGCAGTTCCGCCTGGAATACGTCCCAGCTTCTGAACTTCTCCTCGTTGTTCTCATACCATTACTTGTCAGTGCCCTCCAGGTAGAAAAATGCGTTAGCCAAACACACTGCGTCGTCCCATTTGTTAAATTTGTCTATACGCTCATATATCTTCAGCCACTTGTTTAGGCCTTGGCCATCATAACCAGTGAACCCTGAAGGATGTCTCATATTGTGGCACATAGTTGCTGTCATCGTCACGTCCTCTTCTTCTGTCTCCGGCAGATTGCGATCTGTTGAATATGGCTCAAGCTCAGGTTTCTCGCCACGTAAACGGCGGCTCTGTCGTGGCCTGATGGGAGCCACTGTGTCGTCGATAATGTGCAGTATCAGAAGTTCCAGTACCCAGTGCCTCCGCCAGCATAATGTCACGTAGAGGAAGGTGTAAGTAGATGAATGACGAACACTAACTTTACTTAACGAGGGTATATTCAGCACTTACACATACAAGAACACATACGGTATATATACAGCTACAGAACATTGCAGTACAATTATTCCTTCCACTTGTGGACACTTCCAGAATGTACTCGAACCGAAGACATAAATTAAATGTTTCAGTTCAGGTGACTTTTGAACTCACGACCCTCCATGCAAGTCTGGTATCATAACCACTACACCATTTATTTTTCTATTTCTGTTTTGTCAGTTGTATATGTTCAGGGCGGACGTCTCATGAAGTTCAGGTTGTTCGTTGATCCATTTACTCTGTTTTTTTATTAATATTATTACAGAGGGTAGCTAATCCCCTGACTGAACACGCTGAGCTACCGTTCCGATGACTACGGTGACTGGGCTACTCAGCTTCTTCTGCGACAATATAATCATTATCATCATTTTCTTTAGGCCGTTCTCCCGCTTCAACGCGGGGTAGACATTGTGCTAATTATTCCTTCCACTTGTGGACACTTCCAAAATGTACTCGAACCGGAGACATAAATTAAATGTTTCAGTTCAGGTGACTTTTGAACTCACGACCCACCATGCAAGTCTTGTATCATAACCACTACACTATTTATTTTTCTTTTTCTGTTTTGTCAGTTGTATATGTTCAGGGCGGACGTCTCATGAAGTTCAGGTTGTTCGTTGATCCATTTACTCTGTTTTTTTATTAATATTATTACAGAGGGTAGCTAATCCCCTGACTGAACACGCTGAGCTACCGTTCCGATGACTACGGTGACTGGGCACTCGGCTTCTTCTGCGACAATATAATCATTATCATCATTTTCTTTGGACCGTTCTCCCGCTTCAACGCGGGGTAGACATTGTTATTATTGATTTTCGGCGGTGTTAGTTCCAGAGGGTGGCCGGATGCCTTTCCTGTCGCCACCTGGAACTCCTCAGGACAGGATTAGCATACCCTAGCTGTCTCCCTCTAGTATACACCATGAAATAGTGCGAACATTTTCAAATGTCTGCGAGTCGTGTAACTGAGGTGGAACGAGGAGACCAGTCCGGTATTCACCTAGCGTTATGTGGAAAACCGCCTAAAAACCACATCCAGGTCGACCAGCGTACCCGCCCTCGACGTTAATCTGGCGGGCGGATTTGATCCGGGGCCGGCGCGCCTACCCGAGTCCAGTAAGCAGCGCATTAGCGCTCTTGGCATGGGCTAAAACTGTATTTTGATGTCGCAGCGCCACTGTATGTCTGACCTGGCTACGGTGTGGCATTCCTTATTGGGGACTTCAAATTTACTCACAGCCTTCAAAGTAAGCAGCCTGATAGATTAAATAAAAGACGACCCAAGCAAAAAACTGAAAGACGATATGGAATAGCAGAAAATCTCAGATTTATGGCTTGGAATGTGATAAGCCTGCACTTAAATGAAACAGAGCTATGTAAATAGCTGAAACGGAGAAACTTTAAAATTGCAGCAATTACAGAAATGAAGAAAAGTCTGAGAGGAACTACAGATCTTCAGCACTGTGGGAAATGCCAAAAGAGCAAGTATTGAGTCCCTATATTCGTGGACAATGAATGGAATTCTAAACTCGAAGATTCTACTTACTTAATTGACAGAATGATTAGGTCGAAATGCACAACAGATTGCGGTCATCTGACTGTGTTTGGGGGGAAAGCCTGACGAGGGAAATGAAGCAGACACTGAGGCTTTTTATGAAACACTGCAAATACCAGTAGAAAAATACTACAGAAAAGACCACTTGTCAATCTGTGGAGACTTAAGTACCAGAATACGAAATAATCCAGTGCCTCTAGCAGTGGGAACTTTTGGCGAATGACATATAAATTATAATGACTATTTTGTCTCGAGTAATGGGCTTGAAAATTACTAATTCTTCTTTTAGGAAGAAATACTTATATAAATACTCTTGCATCGCGAGGGAACAGAGATCAGTAACAGATTATATGAACGTCAACAACGAAATATGCAAGCAAGTTCAGGATGTTCGTGGTTCTAGAGGTAGTCACGGTTACTACCTAGTAGTAGCAAAAACAGCTATGCTCAGTAGATGGAAGAAGACAAAAAGAGTTGAGCCTAGAATGGAAGAAGATTTTAGGGTCTACCTACTGTAAGATGAAAGCATAAAACAGCTATAAAGAAACAGAAAGAATTTTTCCTAAACCAGACACAAGTGACAGTTTAGAAATCGTATAGGGAAACGTAAAGCAATGTATTTAACTAGTCACAAACGAGTGTCTAGGAGAAAAGATTAAGAAAGGACTTAGAATATGGAAACAGCGAAAGCAACTGAGGAAAGAAACGAGCTTATCAGATACATGTAGAGGTGAAAACAGAATCTGCGAAACAAGAAGATAAGAGAAAAGATAGTGTAAACCATTGTCATGAAGAATCCGGGAATAAGTTTATAAGCAAAATTAAACATATCAAAGTAATACAGTCCGTAGTGAACAATATGACGAAGCATTTAAATAAAACTGAACAAGAGACCACTAAGCTAAATATAATACCAGAATAAATATTGATTACACATTATAAACAGCTTGCTGTAATGACAACCAGGCTTTAGGGGGAAACCCCACATGAAATGGATGAGATGTATGACGGCAGTCTCATAACGATCCAAAAACTAAACGACGTTATGAATAAACAATAAACCGAAAAGCAATGGGCCCCAACGGCATAAGTGCCAAGTTGCTTAAATACAGGGGATTATTTTCAAAACTTGTACTTCCCATCTCATAAATCTCAAAAGCATGGAAAAATATTTTGGAAATTTGTGGTAAGTTCCGATGGGACCAAACTGCTCAGGTCATCGGTACCTAGGCTTACACACTACTTACCTAAGTTAAACTAACTTACGCTATGGACAATACATACACCCATGCCCAAGGGAGGACTCGAACCTTCTACGAGGGGAGCCGCGCGAACCGTGGCAAGGTACCTAAAACCACGCGGCTATTCCGCACGGGAAAAAACCATGGTGTTTCAGATGTTATTTAAGTCTTCGAAAAAAGCCAACGAAATTAATCCAAACTATTTTGGTATAACATTAGAGAACGCAGCGTATAAGAATCACGCCAAGATAATAAATTGTCCACATATTATCGTTGAAAATCTGTTACCTGAAGAAGAAAATGATTTCAGAAAAACAAAATTTTATACTGATAATGTTTTCATATTTGAATTATAGAAAAAGAATGACAGTTCAGTAGGAAAACATACATCGCATTTGTAGACTTAGAGAAAGCCTTCGAGCATGAATAAAGTAAAATCGTATAGAACATTTTGTACAGGAATGGATACGCTCAGCAAGTAATAGAGGTTATAGAAAGACTATTCAAAGGTACAAAACTAAAAATAAAATCTAGCCATGATTTATCGGAAGACATACCAATAAACCCAAGACCCATCTATAGACTGAACCAGATATCTAAAGAATTTATATGAAAATATTCATTTTAGAACAAAACGTGATCACTTTGGAGGGGACAAAACCTCCGAGAACTAAGATCATAACAGAAAACAAAGCCATCGAATAAGTTGGTAACTTTAATTGCCTTGTTAACATTGCAAGCTACCAGAGTGAATTCTACATTAAAGAAACTGCAGAACTATCAAACGATATGCGGAACAATCAATATAACATTAAGAAGACACAGAGAAAAATAACAAAAACCAAGTTTTATAAGGTAATGGCCATCCCCACATTACTATTTGTAAGCGCAACCTGGACAATTACCAAAAGGAAGAAAATGGAATCTAAGCTGCAGAAATTAAATTTCCAGAAGGAATTAAGGGCTGTACAAGATTAGATTAAGAAACGAAGACATAAGAGCAGTGCTTGAGATATATGCTATAAATGAGAATATCAGGTCTAACCGACAAAGCTGGCTAGAACATCTACAATGAATGCCACATTCAAGACTAACAAAACAAGCCTCAAACTTTCAGGTACAGTTCCGTAGGAAGACCAAGGAAAATATGACTGGATACTTAAAAGACGGAACAAGCCAATGGCCTAGGGGACCACGATGAAAAAGGAAAAAGAATATATATGTAATAGATAATGGGAAAATGGTGTTGCCGATATTCTTAAAAGTTCTTGATCGATCTACTTTAAACTTTAACACGACACTCTGTGAGAAACTTGGACGGACACTGAATACATATGAAAAAAATAGGATGTGCACGTTTTCTATTAAAACTGACTCCTAAAAAGAAAATCCTTGGTGTGATCTGTTGTGAAAATATGTGGTTTTGTTTTCTTTCTGACAGTCAAACATATTGTTTCGCTCCTATATATTCTTTCTTATCATACATTCTTTTAAGAAAATCATGTACACAACAGTGTGTGATATTCTTTTCTTCCTCGCAGTCGCTTTTCACTGAAAACCAGGAAGTTTTGTATGCGGCTCATCTGCTTGTGATTAGATTAGCACTGCGGAATATGAATTTGCAATAACAATAAACGATTTTCATGATCAGAGAGAGAAGGAAAGGTAAGATGAATAGGGAGTGGGGGAGGAAATGAACATATAGAGGGGGAAGGACGTGATAGACTGAGAGAGGCGTGCAAATGAAGCGGGCAAGGCTCAGGAGATGATGGACAGAGACGTCAGAGGAAGAAACGGACAGAAAAGGGGGGGCGGGGAGGAGGAGGAGAGGATAGACCAAGGGACAGCTCAGGAATAAATTGACAGAGAGGGGGCAATAGTAAATGAGAATCTATATTAAATTTCCGTACATATTTTGCAATTGCGGTGCATTGCCGGGTTTGCTAGTATTCTCTTACTTAGAGTTTTTTTTTCTTTTTTAGAAACTTTTCAAGACACTGACAGTGTGAACGGCTGTCCACAGACACCCACGCTGCAACCGGTAACGCTACTCCACTTGCTTACCGCAGCATTGTGCAGTGTCGTACTGACGCCGCAACTGCACATTCGTACAATTTAGAGCTGAAGTGATACTAAATAATCTGCATTTTCTAATGATTTTCGAGAACTACGCAATATATGTCACTTAAAAATGAAATCGGAATTAGTTGTAGGTGTAGCTTGACAACTGATATCTCGCTTTGTATAGTCCAAGAAATATTGTTTAGTGCGACGTGCAAAATGTAATTTCACACCAGAAGGAAGAAAGCTAGTAAATTAATTTTTATATTTGTACTGGTAGCCTGAAAACAATAAAGTGGAATAGGAAAACTGGCACTGATGGTGACAGGCGATCTTACCGTGATTACTCAAACGACTCTATTTGCTCTTATGTCAGAGTTATTGAAAGCTGCAGATAATTAATTTCGTCGAGCGAATACTGTCGTCATATTTGTGTAATAATATGTGGTAGTCCCAAACAGACGACTACACAACGATCGTGCAACCTCATTATTGACACCATTCAAACTGGATTGTTCAAAATTAAAATTCGTATACAACAACAATACGTTAAAATCCAACCCACAAAAGAAAGTCGTCATAAAAGACTCATTTGGAGTAACACATTCTCTTAGTAAACAGCAACAAAATTTTCATCAAAATTTGTCGATAGTAGGAATGTAGATTACTTTTTGATTCCCAGTAAATGCGCTGCAACATTTCTGTACAAACAGGATGATTTACGAGGATACATTTCACCAGACATTGATGATGTGTCTCGGGCGCATGTGTGGAAACGTACTGAGATAGTGTGCAAGAAAGACGCTAGAAAACAGAGGATAGTAGAGCTTACATAGCGATCGTTAACTAAAAGTGGTGGCGGATAACATTATGATTGCGTTGAACGAATCCATGTTGGCGTGTGTTGACCTGGGGAAAAATATTCTTGTAACGAATAGCAATGTCAGACGCTCCACAGGAGTTGAATGTTTTCTGATTAGTGAGAAATATGAGTATAGAAATTTGGGCAGCTAACAGCTATACCTAGAAACAGCACTGGAGGAACAAATTTCCTAAAGAATATAAAATCTTCCCGGTTTCTAGTTATTTGGAGTACACTAAAGTACACGGAGCAACCACTTTGTTGAACTTCCGATTGACCATTACTGTCTGTGATATAGCCCAAGAAGTTGACTACAGTAAAACCATATTTACTGATGAGTCTCCTTCGAATTTAGCTCCCCATTACTGGAGACGCACCGGACACCTGACTATCACCCGTCATACTGCATGACAACCAGGAGTGACTGTGCTGGGGGTGGCTCTTTCTCTCACACCAAGACCACTTTGGTTGTCAACCGCGGCACTCTTAGATCACAGCAGTGCATCGTCGATATTCTCCGCCCCGTTTTGTTGCTCATGATGACAAGTCGTTATGGGCTCACATTTCAGCAAGATGACGCCCATCCGCACGTGGCGACAGTTTTTTACTGCTTCTCGCCGTGCTTGCCAACCTCCACCTTTTCCAGCAAGGATCTCTCCCAAAATGAGAACATTTGGAGCATTATGGACAGAGCCCTCCAACTACCTTGGAATTTCGACAATCTAACGTGCCAGTTGGACAGCATATGGCATGATATCTCTCACAAGGACGACCTACAACTCCGTCAATCAGTGCCAAGCCGAATAAATACTTGCAGAATCACCAGAGGGTTAATGACTTGCTTTATTTGTTAGGCTCTTAAGCCTGAGAAAATTATCCAATTTTTCTGAAATTGTAATCATTTGTTTGTATACGTGTACATCACATCAATCGATTTCCGTCCCATCCGGATAATTCCTCTGCAGTGCATTGTTTTTTACCATTTATTTTTTTTTCTCTTTGAGAGTATGGTTCAACCCTCTGAGGCTGACGCTGGGTCCCTAGCCAGCCAGTGGCGGGCTACTCCATGGCTCGCTACTGAGAGGCAGTCATCCTGGCTTCCAACACACGCCAGAGGCACCTCAAGGCGAGGGCCACAGATTCGAACTCTGGATCGCGGACGTTTGTTGTCGTCGCGACCTTAGCCATGCCAGTGAGAAGCACACAGCTAGCTGCCTGCAGCTCACACCAAGCGGTGCTGAGTCGGCAGGGACACCGACTGCTGACTCAACTTCCGGCATCCTGAGAACGGCACATCTCTGCTGCCGTACGAGGCCAACACACAGCAGTGCATGCACGGGTCACTGAGACAGACATTTAGCACCAAGCCGTTTCGCAGACAGTGAAGTGGTGTCCTCAGCATTGCGGGACCCAGTGATGCAGAACAAGAGGAATGGTGACTCTGTGGATGGAAACAATAAATGACTTGGAAAGCTCAGCCGAGTCTTAATACAGTGCCTTCTACCTCCTCCCACTACATTTGGTGTTGATGTTACATTCAGTGGCAGAAGTTGCCACTACACCACCTAATATCGGATCAAACCTCGTTTTACTGGCACAGTGCAGCTACTAGACGTGGCATGGACTCATCAAGTTGTTGGAAGTCTCCTGCAGAAACACGGATCCAAGCTGCCTCTACATCCATCCATAATAGCGAAAACGTTGCTGTGTAAGGTTTTGTGCACGAATTGATCTCTCAATTACGACTCCTAAATGTTCAATAGGGTTCTTGTCGGGCGGTCTGGGTGACCACATCATGCGTCTGAATTGTCCAGAAAGTTCTTCAAACCAATCACGAACACCTGTGACACAATGATATTTCGTATTGTTATCAATAAAAATGCCTTAGTTATTTGGGGACATGAAGTCCACGAATGCCTGTAAACGTTTTCCAAGTAGCCAAACACAACTATTTCCAGCCAATGATCTATTTAACTGGACCAGAGGACACAGTCCATTTCATGTTAACACAGTCCACATCATTATGTATCCACCACCAGAATGCAGAGTGGCTTGCTAACAGCTTAGATCCATGGCTTTGCAAAGTCTGCTCCACATTCGAACACAACCGTCTGCTCTTAACCAATGATATCGAGATTCTTCTGACCATACCACGGTTTTCCTATCATCTAGGGTCTAATCGATATGTTCACGAGCCCAGGAGAGGCACTGCAGGGGATTTTGTACTTTTAGCAAAGGCAGTCGCGTTAGTTGTCCGCTATCAGTAGCCCTTTACCGCCAGATTTCGAGATGTGTGTGTGAATTCCTGAGGGACCAAACTGCGGAGGTCGTCGGTCCCTAAACTTACACACTATTTAAACTAACTTATGCTAAGAACAACACAGACAACCGCCCGAAGGAGGACTCGAACTTCCGGTGGGAGGGGACGAGCAATCCGTGGGATGGCGCCTCTAACCATGTGACCACTTCGCGCGACGCTCCACATTTCGTGCACTTCCTAAAGGATACTTTCGTCGTATATTCTACATAGAATTCTGTGGTTATTTCATGCAGTGTTGCTTGGCTTTTAGCACTGACAACTCTATGCAAACGCAGCTATTCTGTGATTGTTGTCGGCCACTGTGTTGTCGATGGTGATGTGTAATGCCTGAAATTTTGTGTTCTGAGAACACTCTTGACACTGTGGATATCGGAATATTGAGTCCCTTACGATATACGAAATGGAGTGTACCACGCTTCTAGCTCCAACTACCATTCAATGATCAAGGTTTGTCAATTCCCTTTCTTGCCACTAAAAGCACGTCTGGGACCTTTTCACATGAGTCAACGTAGTACAAATGACAGCTCTGGCAGTGCACTGCCCTTTTGTGCCTTGTTTACGCAATACTACCGCCATCTGTATATGTGGGTATCTCTATTCCATGACTTTTGTCACCCCTGTGAATGATATTTTACTGGAGGAATTGAAAAAAAGAAGGTACTCGTGTAGGACTCGAACCTGTTCTTTCAGCATATCAGCACTGATCCTTAGTTGCTGCACTACACTAGGTTGCTCCAAACTTGAGTAACGTTAGAGATGTAAGAGGCACGCAAAAAACTATAAAATCTATTTTCTCGGAAGCTAGAGATCGCCACATGAAAAGCCGCTAGCCAGGTACTAGGCTGGTCCTTCTACAGCATTAGTTCTTAACGTAGGGTGCCGAGTGCTGTTGGCAAGCGGCATGCACTCAGGCCTTGTGGGGCAAACTGACGAGCTTCTTCATTAAGAAGTAGTGGCCGCGGTCTGATAAACTGACATACGGCCGGGATAGCGGTGTGCACATTACGTGCTCCGCATCCAATAACGCCTGTGGACTGAGGATGACACGGCGGACGGTCGGTAGCGTTGGGCCTTTATGGCCTGTTCGGGTGGATTTAGTTTTAGCTTCAATGCACGCCGTGACTGTCGCACTCTTTAAAACACACGTGGTAAGTGGAAATTGAATCGAAGAGTACCATAATGCACGCTATCAGCTCTTCATCTGTCTGAATGGGTGTTTCATAGACAACAGATTTCAGAAGAAAAGTTTGTGGTGTCAGATCGGGGGAACGTGCATGCCATGCCACTCTCCAGCCGCACCCTACCCAGTTCTCATCAAAGGTTTCATCCAAATGCATTTGCGGTGCATGTGCGAAATGCGCTTCTTGTTGGTACCACATTCGCTATCGCACGTTGAGTGGAACATTTTTCTCGTAAAAAGATTGAGTACCTGTTTGCGTTCAGTCTCCGGGGTAACAAATATGGACCGACCAGATAATCAACTACCAAACCAGCCCAAATGTTGTCAGCATGGCGATCTTAGTGACCACGAACAAAGGTGGAGTGCGGCTTTTCACGTGCCCAGACGTGTTGATTCTGGCTGTTGAACATACCCTCTCTTGCAAGGGATGCCTCATCCGGAGAAAGTACACGGTTTGGGAAGTCCGATTGATTGGCACAACTTTCCACTGGCAGAATTCAATTCGACGTGGAAAACCGTCTGAGTGAAGAGCATGAACCATCTGAAGGCGGTATGGGGCAAATCATCCTCATATTTCGCGTGCAACTCGCCACGAGATTTTTGAGGATGTGTTTTCCAGCAGTGCTAACTCCTCCTCTTCAAGCACTAGTGTACACACTGTGCGTTGACGACCGCGTCCGTCAGGATTTCCCATCTGTAACACAAAACGAATACACAGGGTTTCGAAGTAGGCCTTATATGCACATGTGCCATTACGAGTACTTGCCAGTGGGAAACGTACCTCAAATGAACCTCTCTCTATTAGGAACCCATGGATAACAGTAAATGTGTGTGGATCTGGCACTCGTACCCCCTGCGGGTTCGGGGGTAAGAATAGGCCCGCGGTATTCCTGCCTGTCGTAAGAGGCGGCTAAAACGAGTCTCAAACGTCTCGGCCTTTATATGATGGTTTACTCTTGGGTTTGACCTCCATTTTCCCAAATTCTTCCACAGAGCGAGCCAATTGGGGAAGGGCGTTTTGTCCATCGTGCATTCAGACCTCTAGCCAGCTTTCTCACCGTCGCATTGCCGTCCCGCTCGTTCTCCATCTCTTGGGCGAAGATTTGTTCCTAGGTGCAAACTTCACTATGCACTGTGTAGTGTTGTTTTTTGCGGAGACGACGACCACGGACTTTATGGCACCTAATATCCAGCACGGTAGCCAGTCCGTTGTGGTGGGGCTGCCATGTACCCTGTTGGTTGTAGCCCACTGACAACACAGAGATCGCTCTACTGATGGCCGCCGTTAACTCCCCACATATGCCAAAGGGTAGATACCCCTCTCCCTGGGGCATTGGGACTACCGGCAATGGCCATCCTGCCAGGTGGCCTTTTCTGTGGCTGGGTGGCGCCCGTAGGGAGGGCCCTTGGTCGGAGTAGGTGGCATCAGGGTGGATGACACGCAATGAAGCGTGGCACATCTTCTCTTGCTGGTGGCCAGCCACCAGCAGTCTCTAAGCATTACAAAGCTCACTTTAAGGCTAATGTGTATGACCGCAAATCGTTCCCCTCCCTGGCGACACCATGGGAGGAACGACAGGCTATAAATGACAGCGAAAGGTATTCGCCCCGGTGTCTCGTCTGTACCAGAACTAACAGGGACTCCTTTTTGTCCGTGAAGCCTCAATTCTTTGTAGAACATTTAGAGTACAAGTTCGGGGAGGTGGAGGGCTTGTCCAAAATGTGGTCATTGTCAGTTTTAATCAAAAAAGCATCCTCTGCCCAGTCACGAGCATTGCTCGCTTGTACGAAGCTGGTGGATGTTTCTGTTACTAACACCCCGCATAAAAGCTTAAATATGGTCCAGGGCATTATTTTCCGAAGAGATCTTCTTTTACAGTCTGATGACGAGCTGCACGCAAACTTAGAGCGACAAGGTGTCCATTTCGTCCGGCGCGTCCGCCGGGGTCCGAGGGATCATCAAGTTGCCACCGGTGCCTTCATCTTGGCGTTTGAGGGTGACACATTTCCTGAGAAGGTCAAAGTGATGGTGTACCATTGTGATGTCAAGCCATATATCCCTCCCCAGATGCGGTGCTTCAAGTGTTGGAAGTTCGGCCATATGTCTTCTCCCTGTGCTTCCAGCCTCATATGTTGTGAATGTGGTCGACCATCCCAGCCTGATACTCCATGTGCCCTGCCTCCCATCTGTGTCAACTGCTGAGAGCACCATTCCTCTTGCTCGCCGGACTGTAAGATCCTACAGAAGGAACGGAAAATAATGGAATACAAGACTGACCTACACTGAGTCTAAGCAGGAATTTGAATGGCTTCATCCCGTGCCCATGATGTCATCTTATGCCACCACTGTCACTACTCAGCTCCATCAGCTGCATCACATACAGTCAGTTATCAGAGTCAGAGGACCTCACCTGCCCCCTTGACAGTGGGGGACACTTCTCTCGCTGTTGTTCCCACACCACCTACCTCGGGAGCAGCACCCCATCAACCACCAGGGACACCAGTCCCCACTTCTAAGCCAGAGAAGCGTAAGTCTTCATCGGCTTCTCTCGCTCAGAATGGATCCCTTGGGTCACTCCCTTCCCAGGTTCCTACCAGCGGCACAGCAGACAGACCAGTGGCTGAAGAAGCCACAGGTCGTAGGACGTCGAGCTTCGCGATCATCTTCGGTCCTGGAGACTGACTCCAATAAGCCCTCCCAGCACCAGCAACCAAAGGAACAGCGAGAGAAAACGACATTGAAGACCTGTAAGATCGAGGCACCTGCGGTGGCACCTACTCCACCGCTACCCACAAGCTCTGTGTCTGAGGATGAGGTGGAGATTCTTGCATCCACTGAGGACCTCGATCTCGCCAGTCCCTCAGACGCAATGGATAGCACTTGCACAGGTGCTCCATCGGAGGCAGCAGGCGACCCAGTGGCGTAATCTGCCTCCCCAGTCCCTTCACGCCTTTCTCAGCCATGGACAATACCCTCCTCCAGTGGAACTGCACCATCTAGCTGAGCTCTGACAACTTATCAGCCTTCACCCTTTCTTCTGCATTGCTCTTCAGGAAACTTAGTTTCCAGCGATGCGAACCCCCACCTTTGGTGGCTATCGGGGTTATTATAAAAACCGGGCAGCTTATGAAAGGGTACCTGGTGGCGTCTGCATCTATGTCCTTCACTCTCTTCACAGCGAGTCTGTCCCTCTACATACACCTTTAGAGGCTGTCGCTGTTCGCGTGTGGACGCCACAGGCTGTTACTGTCTGCAGTCTGTATCTTCCACTGGATGGTGATGTCCCACAGCATGTCCTTGCTGCACTGATAGCCCAATTGCCACCGCCTTTCTTGTTACTGGGCGACTTGAACGCCCATTACACTCTGTGGGGTGGGTCAGTGGCAACAGGTTGAGGCGCCGACGTTGAGAATGTATTGACACAGCTCGACCTTTCCATTTTAAATGATGGTGCCTTCACACATTTCAGTGTGGCACATGGCACGTGCTCCGTCATTGACCTTTTGATCTTCAGCCCTGCATGACGACCTGTGTGGTAGTGACCACTTTCCGAACTTTCTGTCACTGCCACAGCGTCACTCTTCTGGGCGCCCTTGCAGATGGGCTATGAATAAGGCTGACTGGGACTTGTTCTCCTCCATGGCCGCTATTGCGTTGATGCGGTGGCTCACTCGATCACCACCGGCATCATTACTGCCACAGAATCTGCCATTCCTCGTTCTTCTGGGTCCCCTAGATGGAGGACTGTTCCATGGTGGTCGCCTGAGATCGCTGAGGCGATTAAAGATCGCCGGTGGGCGCTCCAGTGTCACAAGCGACATCCCTCCATAGAACACCTAATCGCCTTCAAACGGCTACATGCGCGGGCCTGCCGCCTTATCCTCCATCGCAAGCAGGAGTGCTGGGAACGGTATGTTTCCACCATTGGCCTCCATGTCTCTCCATCGCAGATCTGGGCAAGGTTTAGACGCCTCTATGGCTATCAGACCCCTGTCAGCATCCCTGCGCTCCCACTGAATGGGGCAATTTGTACTGACTCCGACATAATTGCCAACTGCATAGCGGACCATTTTGCTCTCAGTTCCGCATCTGTGAATTACCCACCGGCTTTCTGCTCCATTAAAGAGCGGCTGGAACATCAGAGCCTTTCATTTTGCACCCACCATCCTGAATCCTACAATGTTCCATTCAGTGGGTGGGAATTTCACAGTGCCCTAGCCACTTGCCCTGATACAGCTCCTGGGCCAGATCGCATCCACTGTCAGATGCTAAAACACCTTTCAGTGGACTGCCAGCAACACCTCCTCGACTTTCACAACCGTATATGGGTCGAGGGTGAGTTTCCGTCGCAGTGGCGGGAAAGCATTCTTATCCCCAATTTGAAACCTGGCAAGAACCCATTGAAGGTAGACAGCTACCACCCCATTAATCTCACCAATATTCTTTGCAAGTTGCTCGAACGCATGGTGAGCCAGTGGTTTAGTTGGGTACTCGAGTCTCGGGGCTTTCTGGCTCCGTCTGAGGGTGGGTACCGTAAAGGCCGCTCTGCCACCGACAATCTGGTGAGCCTGGAGTCAGCCATCCGTACGGCCTTTCCCCTCCGTCAGCACCTCATCACTGTCTTTTTTGACATGTTGAAGGCATACGATACGACATGGTGCCATCACATCCACTCTACACTACATGATTGGGGTCTTTGGGGTCCGCTGCCGATTTTCTGTCACATCATACCTCCCGCGTGCAAGTCGCGGCCTCCCATAGTTCCTGCCAGGTTCAGGAGAACGGGGTACCGCAGGGGTCTGTTTTAAGTGTCTGCCTGTTTTTAATTGCAATTAACGGACTCACTGCGGCAGTGGGAACGTCTGCCTCAGCTTCCTTGTATGCTGACGACTTCTGCCTTTACTACAGCTCTATTGGCATTGCAGCTGCTGAATGTCAGCTGCAGGGCGCTATCCGCAAGGCCCAGTCTTGGGCTGTAGCTCCCACACCACCTACCTCGGGAGGAGCACCCCCTCAAGCAGCAGTTTTTGGCAGGCAACACCTGCGGTATGCATTTCTGCCGGCGACGAACAGTTCACCCTGAGCTGCGGCTTTATCTTGCCGGTGAACTTCTTGCTGTGGTGGAGACCCATCATTTATTGGGTGTGGTTTTTGATTTCCAGTTGACTTGGCTCCCACATATCCAGCAGCTTAAACAGATGTGTTTGAAGCATCTTAATGCTCTTCGATGCTTGAGCCACACTAGCTGGGGCGCCGACCCCTCTACCCTCTTACGGCTCTACCAGGCATTAATCCAGTCCCGTCTGGATTATGGGAGCCTGGCTTATGATTCAGCATCCCCATGTGCTGGACCCAATCCTTCACAGTGGGATCCGACTTGCGACTGGTGCTTTCTGTACCCGCCCTGTGGACAGCATCCTTGTGGAGGCAGGTGTCCCTCCACTGCGGTTACGGCGCCAATGTTTACTGGCTGCTTATGCTACGCATGTCTGTAGCTTGCCTGGGCATCCTAATTATCATCTTCTGTTCCCACAGTCGGTCGGCCATCTCCCAGAACGTCGGCCCCAGTCGGGTTGTTTGATTGTGGTCTGCATCAGAGAGTTTCTCTCCGGGCTTGGGGTTTTCCCTCTTCCACCTCCTTTCTGGGCCCCTCTGCGTACACCCCCGTGGTGTGTGCCCCACCCTTGCCTTCGGCTCAAATTGGCACAGGGCCCAAAGGACTCCTTCCCTCCAGAGGCTTTCCGCCGCCGCTTTTATTCCATCCTAGCCACATATCAGGGTTATGGCGTTTTTTACGCTGACGGTTCGATGGTTGCTGGTCGTGTCAGTTATGCTCTAACTCTAGGGGACCATTACGAACAACGTTCATTGCCAGCTGACTGCAGTGTTTTCACTGCTGAGCTGGTCGCCATCTTTTGTGCCCTAGAGTATATCCGCTACTGCTCAGGTGAGTCCTTCGTGTTCTGTAGTGAGTCCCTGAGCAGTTTATGAGCTATCGACCAGTGCTTCCGTCGCTCTCGTCTGGTGATGGCTGTCCAGGAGTCCCTCGATACTCTTGCCCATTGCGGCCGCTCTGTGGTCTTTGTGTGGACTCCAGGCTGTGTTGGGATACCCGGCAATGAAAATGTTGACCACCTGGTGAAAGAGGCCACCAGTAAACCACCTCTGGACGTTGGCCTCCCGGAGACTGATTTGCAAGCCTTATTACGCCGCAAAGTTTTTGCGCTATGGGACGCTGAATGGCGCAGTCTGGCCACACCCAATAAATTCCATGCTATCAAGGAGACGACGGCTGTGTGGCGTTCATCCATGCGAGCCAGACACTCAGAAGTCCTTTGTCGACTCTGCATTGGCCACACCCGACTGACGCACAGTTATTTACTGCGTCGGGAGGACCCTTCTCTTCGTTGCTGCGGGGCTGCTTTGACAGCGGCCCATATTTTGTTAGTCTGTCCCCTTTTAACTGTGGTCAGGCAGACATTTGCACTGCCTGATACGCTCCCTGCCATTTTAACAGATGACACTGCCATGACAGGCTTAGTTTTGCGTTTTATTTGGGCAGGGGGCTTTTATCACTTAATCTAAGTGTTTGTCCTTATTTGTGTTGAGTCTGGCATTTAGCTTACCGTTTTAGACTGAGTTTTTAATCTGTTTGTCTGTGGTTGGCTTTTCCTTTTTTTGTCTCTATGGTCGGCCAACCACTGTCACACTCTATGTGATTTTTACTTCCTTTTGTCTGGTCTCTGTCTCCGTCTTCTTGTCTAATGTCGTCTGTCACCTTTGTCATTGTTCCTTTTTATTCTGCGTGTGTGTTTGCGATTTTGGAACAAGGGACCGATGACCGTAGCAGTCTGGTCCCTTTAATCCCCCAAACCAACCAACCAACCAATCTGGCAATCGTCAGTTCGGATACCGCAAAGCGTACAAACGTTGGGCAGCGTGTTTCCGTCCATGGCCTCCTAACACAGTACAGGTCTGCCCTTACTTCCCAAGAATTCCAGTGGGCAACGTACCTCACGTGAACCTCTCTCTATTAGGAAACCGTGGATAGCAGTAAATGTGCGTGTATCGGGCACTCGTTGATACAGATACCGCCAAGTGTACAAACATTGGGCAGCGTGAGTCTTCCCATACGCCACCCCCTAACACAGTACTGGTCTGCCCTTACCTCCCAAGAATAGCGCTCCTTTCCTGTTCGCACCACACAGTAAGAAACACAAGCGTGTCCCCTCGATGATGCACTGACGCAGGGTGGACCAGAGTCCGCAGTGTACATCGGAGCTGCCCTTTATGCAACATCCATCAAACAGACATTTCCGCAATGAAAACCATCGCATTTACGTCCCAGAAACAGGCGAATAACGCGTAGTGTTGTCCTCATTGAAATATTCGCAACTATATCAATTACAGCGTTTGCAAATAAACGTCAAAACTTCAACGTCTCTTTTACCCTGATCTCACAAATACATTGAAACTGTTGCCCTGCAGACCCGCTACCAGGACGGCTCGTGTGTCACGTTGTGTGAAACGCTACTGGCGGCTCGAAACGCTGTTCAACAACCGCTAACGCCGTGTGATAAGGGTGCAGAGATGGACTGCTATGTGAAATATGCTTATTACGGCGCACCCTACCAGCCCTCTCATTTTATGATATTCATTTGATACACACCCTGTATATTCAAAGTTAAAAATTTCTTTTCTTCGGAAACGCTTTCCTTGCCATTGCCAGTCCACGTTTTGTGTTCTCTCTTGTTCGGCCATCACCGGTTATCTTACTACTCACATAGCAAAATCCCACCACTACTTCAAGTCTTCCATTTCCTAATCTAATTCACCCAGCATTACCAGTTTTTATTCCTTTATATCCCATTATCCTTGTCTTGCTTTTGCTGATGTTCATGTTACGTCCATCTTTCAAGATAATGTTCATTCCGTTCAACTGCTCTTCCAAGTCCTTGGCTGTCCCTGACAGAATTACAATGTCATCGGCAAACCTCAAGGTTTTTGGTTTTTCTCCCTCAACTTTAGGTCCTTCTCCAAATTTTTCTTTGGTTTTCTTTTGCGCTTCCTTAATGTACAGATTGAATAACATCGTTGATAGGGTGCTACCTTTTCTCTGTCCCATCTCAACCATTGATTCCTTTTCATGCCCATCTGCTCTTATAACTGCCGTCTGGTTTCTGTAGAAGTTTAAAATAGCTTTTCGCTCCCTGTATTTTGCTCCTACTACCTTCCGATTTTCGGTGAGAGTCAACAAAAAAAAAAATGTGCACTTGGGTTTGCCTTTCCTTACCCTATCTTCTATGATTGTTCTTAGGGTGAGTATTATCTCATGTGCACCCACATTTCTCCAGAGTCCAAACTGATCCTACCTGGGTCCGCTTTACCAGTTTCTCCATTCTTCTGTAAACAATTATTGTTAATATTTTGCAAACGTGAATGAAACTGATAATTCGACAATATTCGCAAATGTCAGCAACTAGTCTCCTTGAAATTGGAATTACTACATTACGCTTTAAGTCCGATGGTATTTTGATAGTCTTATGTATCTTGCACACAAGATGTAAGTGTTTTGTCATAACTGGATGTCTCAAGGCTATTAGTAGAACTGACGGAATGTCGTGTACTCCCGGGGCCTTGATTCTCCTTAGGTGTTTCAGCGTTGTCAGGTTTTTCTTCGCACTATCATGTCTCCCATCTCTTCTTCATCGACATTCTGTTCCTTTTCTACACGGGGCTTTGAAATACAAGTGGCCCAGAGAACATTGTTACAGAGTAGCTACAAAGGAACGCAATGGAGGTTACGAAATACAGTTTTAGCCTGACTACAGCAGAAGTTGAAAGTGACCAATATTCATCTCTTGGAACTTTTGGGTCCTGTTCAAGAAGTTGCTAAAGGCAGTTCTAAGCTGGATTGCTGGAATCTTATCTGAAATGTTCTGCTGCAGTTCTTGAAGACTATGAGGATTGTTGCGATACATATTCGTCCTGAGGGCTCCCCACACAAAGTATTTGCACGCACACAGATCAAAAGACCTGAGTGTCCAGTTGGACTGAGACCAGACTCATCTCTGCTAACAACTCTGTAAGGCATGAAGACTGTGTAAATGTGTTCCGAGTTTTGAACAGCTGTATGAGCAGTTGCTTCAATCTGTTGGAAGTAGGTCCTTTCCTCTTCCGTTAATGCTGCCACAAATGGTTCCGTTATATTGGCAATGTAACGCGCCAATGTCAGCGTCTGATGAAAGAACCTGGGACAGATAACGCATCCTGCAGACGCTAACCACATCTCAATCTTCTGATCATGAACTGGTGTTCCGTGAAAGTAACGCGGATTTTCCGCTGCCCAGAACTTGTGATTCTATGAGTTGAGACAAACACTCAGGTGAAACCAGACATCATCAGACATAAAGAACACATCCATGTCCAAGTCATTTATTGTGACATTCAGTCATAAAACTGGAGGCACTGAGGAGAATCTGCTAGTTTTAATGCATGAACAACAGACACTCGGTAGGAATGCACGTGCAGGTCCACGTGAAATATTCTCCCGCATTATCGACGTGGTATATCGGTCTCTTGTGACATGCGACTGGTCAATTTGGTAAGACTCTGAAGCATTTTCTAGTAAACAGCAGCCACACTTGAAACACGTATGTAACGTAGCAACTATGGCGAGGCACGTTAAAATCTTTGACCAGAGAGCCTATTATCGTGGTTAGTCTGCGCTTGACCGCGCGAGTGTTGCGAGCAGTAGCTCTGTTCAGTTGCGTCCAGTACAGTAGTAGTCGTCGTGGAGTTCGCTAGTTGTCGTCATGCAGAGCAGTCGGTCAGTAGTAGCAGCCCAGTGCGGTTGTGTGATGTAGTCTGTCGGCAATACTGGTCAAGATGCTGAATGAGGTATATTGTAATTAAGGTAATCATCAGATAATGTAAAGTTTATTTATTGTAATTAATTTCCAACAAGTGCCCCAATAATAATTTTGATTTCAAAAGCAATTTCACAAAAAAAATTTATTTAATTGAACTAACGATTTCGTTCCACTTCCCTTAAAGAAAAGTTTCAGTTAAATTACAAAAAAAAGAATATTATTATTTGCAATGCAGTTCCTCCAAGCCGTGCCCAAGAATAAGAGCAGAAATTTGACTAACAGTTACAATGAGGTAAGAATTTAATTCTGATTTTTGCACAGGGCCAAAGACCGATATTTCGGTTTAATTGAATTATCATTATCACTGAGATTTTCTTATCACTGAATTGACTTTCATTATTTTGGTGAGGAACTTATACTTGGGTCAGATTGTGATTCTCATTTTTTTATTGTCATTAAATTTAATTGCTAGGGAGGATACGTTTGGCTCCCATTCATTTATTATTTCTGTCTTTAAAATTTCGGTGGGGAGGTTACACTTGGCGACACCCAGTCCAGGATCGTATTTCGTTGAGAGTCTTTTGAACAACAGTCAGATATCTGCTCTTATTTGCTTAGATATAATTAGGATTTGGCGCTACGCTTTAATTAACTTCTGACTTTCTTTCTACAGGTCAACGGCAATTCGTTGCTCTGGTGTATTTGTGTGTTGCTTTTGCATTGTGCTTATTTATTTTGTGAACAATTGTGACTATTGTAAAAATGCCGCGAAAGACTGTGAATAGTGTATCGCGAGGTATTTTGAATGAAATTACCGACTTAAACAGCGTGACCGATAGTAATTGTGACACGCAGTGTAATGATGACAATCCTGCGTTCACTGACAATCAATGCATTCCAACCACTAGTGATGACTTTTACCTTAATGATGAACAAACGAACCCAATTGTCTCGTCTGTTAATTTGACGACAATTGATGACGCGGAACGCTCTATTGTAATGAGCGCCGCCCAGCTTAACACAACCGGTTTACTAAATTCACGTGACAAACAGACAAATTTGTCTAATGAAAATGGACAGTGTTCTGAAAGTACGACGGATCCATTTAATTCAGAAATAATGAGCGACAGTGTACATTCGACTGACAAACCTTTTTCTAAATCTCAAAATGACCAAATGGTCACACAAAGCGCGACAATTCCAGGTACACAATCAAACAGCACAGAGAATGGAGTAGATAATGTTACATTGGGTCAAATTATGGCGATATTGATACAAAATAGCGAAGATAACAAACAATTTAAAGAGAATTTCAAACAACAGAACGAGAAACTCAAACAATACTTGAATGAAAAATTAGACAATAATAACGAAAATCTCAAACAACTTAGTGAACAGGTCAGACAACAGAATGAAAAATTGGATAACAATTCCAGACAGCTTAGTGAACAAATTAGAGCCGTTGCCGCGCAGTGCCACGACACTAAGGAACAGTTGCGCGCGGAAATTGAGGTTTGTTCACGAAAAAATAGCGAAGAAATTAAGTCTGTTGCGCAAGAATTAAGAGAAATGCAAACAGCCGCAACAGAAACACTCAGAGACGAAATTAGCGGAGTCGCTAAACAATGTTCTGAAAAAGCTACACAATTACGGGACGAGTTTAAGGCAATGACGGTAGAACTTTCGCGCACAATGGACGCAAAGATAGACGCGAAATTCGAACAGCAGAACACTCAGATTGACGAGCGCTTTGATCTTCACATACAAAACAGTGATACGCGTTTCCGCAAATTTATTCAAGATCAAATCAAAGTAAAACGACAAGTGATGGAAACAATCACTGCTCAAAAACAAGAAGACAAACGTAAAATGTTTGCGAAGGCAAAAACGTATGTAGACAATAATATTGCTGCAGTGTCCGACGAAATTAATTCCATCAAACAGTCGAACACAGAATTACGTGACGAAATTTCCAATCTTAAATTAAAAACAGATACACACACAGTAAATATTCAAACAGTGACCGACAGAGTAGAACAATTAGAACTAACACAGGATTGCGATGTCGTCAAAACTGACGTTAAAAAACTGAATGAAACTACGCGTAAATTGCAAAAACAGATTAATGCCACTGACACTAAAACCGATGATCAGGCAAAAATACTGACTGAAAAATATGATGAATTGGCCAGTCGTATTGATGCTATTGAAAGTAATAATGATAATAAATCAGACGATACTGCACCGATTTCATTTAACCAAACACCTGAATTTCAAAATTTACAGCAGACAATTAATGAGATCGATTCGTCTAATAACACGTTGCGTAGAAAATTGTCGAGTTTACAACAAGAAGTAACAGAGATGAAAAACATTTCAGTTAATAATAACGTACCACAACAGACGCCACTTTACGAACATTTGTCAGACTTACGCAGCGTGTATAATGTGAGCAATTTACAGCAACTACGCGATTTAAAATCCGAAAAGCTACGCAACTTGAAGTACGAAACGACACAGACAAACAGATTCACACACAAACCCGAACGTGTTTTCAAGTTCAATGACGAGAACGTAGATTACGAACAATTTTTATCCAGAACACAGGTACACGCTTTGAGCTGTATACGACAATTTGTTTTTATGCTTTCACCGGTATTGCCTGTAATGCAGAAGCTAGCTTTGAACCAGATGCGACAATTTATTTTTGTATTTACAACAGCATTGCCTATAATGCAGAAACTAGAATTAACATGGTTACAACAATTTGGTTTTGGAATTTTACCGGCATTGCCTGCAACGCAAAAGCTGAAATGTATTTGCAGTGCGTAATAGACCTCAGGGGATTCATTACGCTTTAATGAATATGTGCCGTAGCGAGCATAGGGCCCCGAGCTGTAGTAGTGCTGTTTCATCTTTAGTTTTCTGCACTGCTGCCTTTTCTTCTACTATCCTTTATATCTATCAAAACTGCTCTTTAACTATTGCTCTATCTAGGATTAAGAATATGTAATGAAAACCCGATAAGACAAATTTTTACCGAATGTGACAATTTTCATTAGGCACTCCAGAATCACGAGAATTTTAATAACGGATAAAATCGTAATCATCAGTATGTGTAAAATTAACAGCAAACGCATTTTTTTGGTAACAATAGACCTTTTCACCACAACAGCATGAAAGTCAGCCGCTTAGCATACGTAACCAACAATGCAGTCTACAAGGTCAACCAAACTTTAATGTTTCGCCACGTGCACGTATAGTCTCAGCCCCAACAAATAGTAACGCATGGCAGCAAAGAAATAACCACGTACAGACAACACACTATTTCAACTCGTATCGCAATGCGCCGTACAGAAATTACTATCAGGACAGACGTAAAAAAAATGATGAGCACAATTTTCAGCGTACATTTAATAACAGTTGATCTTATGAGCAGCAACAACATCAGCAACAACGAATAATCATGAATGAAACAGACAATAGGTGTCATCCATAGCGTAACACGTCAGTAAGAAATAACAGAACAGTTCATATAGTGGATATGCCACAACATTCTCCCGTAAATAATAACACTTACGATAGATTTTAACCAGATACAGCACAGATTGCATATTACAGTAACGCAAACATTACTTTTGACACGCAGAATTTTGTTAACGAGAATGTTATTTGAAACATGCTTTGTTGAATGCTCCACAGTTATCGCATCCAGATCTTACCAGAAATTTCTCCATTGCCACCGAGAGTTCTAACACTGCTTTAGGCGTACACATTTTCCAGGAAATTGAAGAAGATGGCTCAACAGTAATTAAAAACATCGCATTTGCAAGCCGCATTCTGTCACCTACTGAACGAAATTACTCCGTTACAGAATTGGAAACATTATGTGTTGTATGGGCTTTCACGAGATTTAGGCACTTTCTTTACGGCAGACATACCACCGTCTACACAGACCACAGAGCGATACAATTTTTACTTTCGGCTAAATTCACTCACGTCAGGTTAAGTAGATGGAAACTATATTTACAAGAATTTAATTTTACGATTGTTCACATTCCCGGCACACAAAATGTTATAGCAGACGCACTATCCCGTTCTCTGACCAACAATCAGCAAGACGTAGCAGCCAACTTCTGCAAAACAAATTTCAGTGTCATGTACATTCAGCAAGTTGCATTTGAAAACTTTATTTCATCGTCATTACAGGACATAGCACAAGAACAAAATAAAGACAACGTGTGGAAAGAAATTAAACACCTTTGGCAAGATAAGAATAATGTTACGATTAGAAACCATTACACTGTACGCAATGACATTCTGTTTCGCCGCTCTCATCCTGACAGCAACAATTGGTTATTATGCATTCCTGACGAACTGGTTAACAAATTAATCTGGTACACTCATTTAAGTTACGCACATTACGGAGCAAGAAAATGTTTTCTTATACTGAGACAGAACTGTTATTTTACCAACATGGAGAAACGTATACGACGAGTTTTAGCGTCTTGTAAAATTTGCCAGAAAGCTAAATCAGACACCACTTCACATATTCCTCCATTATATCCCATTATACCTGTTAAATTAAGACATATGGCCGCAGTAGACATTTTTGGTCCAATTCCGAGAACTAACAGAGGTTTTTGCTACATCTTTGTCGCTGTTGAGCTCACTTCAAAATTTGTTACTTTCACTCCATTACGCAAAGCTACTGCTAAAACTGTTTCGAAAGCACTTGTAAAACATTTTCTATTTCATGTAGGGCATGTGATGAAAGTAATTTCTGACAATGGATCACAATTTCGATGTGGCGTATAGATACGCATGTTACGAGCTAGAAACATTTCTCCGATCTATATATCCAAGTACCACGCTTCTTCGAACCCCTGTGAAAGATTAATGAAAGAAATTGGTAAGCTGTGCCGAATATACTGCCACAAAAGACATATTGATTGGGATACATACATACTCTCATTCCAAGATGTAATTAATTCCATTCCAAATGAATCCACTATGCTATCTCCGTCTGTTATATTGAAAAACGTTGAACCACCAAACAAAATTAAAGAATTAGTAAACTTCCCTAAATGTCGTCGACTAAGACACCACGAAATAATTGACGTTGCGCTGAACAACATCAAACGTGCCGCAGAGCGCCGGAGAAGACAGCAAAAACAGGTTTGTAGACGCCGAGACTTTCACATTGGACAGAAAATATTAGTACGTACACACTATTTATCCAGTAAATTAATAGGTAAGTGCAGTAAATTTGAACTTCTATACGCAGGTCCATATCGGATTCGCAGCATCCCTCACCCCAATGTTGTACACGTCGAAACTTTGAGAACCAGAAAATCGAAAGGCAATCACCATATCTCAAACATTAAACCGTTTATTGAATGAAACCACTTTATGATTCAACACACTATGATGCTATTCACTAATGCAATTATATTCACCTGACTAATTACTGATGATTATCGTATTTTTTCTTGGCAAGTGCCCGGCAAGGTAAGGTTAGCAGGTCGCTCTTCTTGTCGTTACACATCAGACTGTGCATATTTTTCCAGACGAACTTACGTATTTTATGAATAATTATGCAATTGTATGTAATGACGTATTAATTTTATCAAATTCTCTCTCCATTAAAGTCTTTAATTCTCGCCTCGATTAACTACACTACATACAAGCTGAACACAACGAACGTCACATTTTGTCTTTTTATGTACGATTGTTTTCATGTTTTGTTTGTATGCACTGTGAAATAGTTAAGATATAACACACACCAGTCGACTTTGACATTTTTTGCCTTATGACATTTCAACATCGTGACTGTTTTTACATTTTTCTTTTGCTGCTGCATTGTGATATTCTCTGTACATTTTGCCTCTGAACACTGTCTATGCCTTTGACATATTACGTTTTCTGTCATGTTATGCTGTATGGTTAATTATGTTACCATAAACCAGTCATTATCTAGTGGGTATATGATTTAAATGCAAGACATTAATCTCTGTCCATCAATTTCAGAAAGAAATGATGCGTGTAAGAAATAAATTCAATAGAAATGGCAATTTCACCTACGGAATAAACGAAAGAAGATGCAATAACTTTATGAGGAAGAGTAAATGGATCAGGATTAACAAACATTAACAAGAATATACTATACTCATCGTAGAATAGCAGTCTTAACTATTTTTTTCTTTCAGAATACAAGGTGATTGATGCAGGCTGTCAGACTGAACTACACATCTTAGTTTTAGTAACGAAATATGCTAGAGATAAAGAATAGTTATGTAATGAGTAATGAAGTGATTTTTTGCAGATGATAATGAATGCTGACGAATAATGATGAAGGATATGGTATTATGAATAATGAAGTTTTACTTTACAGGTGATGATAATAATGAAGTTATGATAATATGGATAATGAAGTGATGGATAATGAAGTTTTTTCTTTACAGATGAGGATAATGTTGAAGTTATGTATTTAGGCTATGTAGTTATTTAAGTATTTGTTGCAGTTTGTTTTGACAGCAGGTGTTATATTGCATAGTAGGATGACGGAAAGTTTTGGAAAGGACAGCTATGGAACACATTTTTATACACATTTCACTACCTGTTAATTCGAAGTTCACTACTTTTCAGCATAGTGTGCGTTTCTTCTTTCAGGTCAATAATCCATTTTGTATTTTTTCCAGGAGAAGCTTTTCATGATACTTACTGAACCTGTTACCTATTATACCTGTTCTAGTACTTGCATTTTTATTTTTTACCCATTTGTGTATCGTTTATAAATGTGATCACATATTCTGCCTTGTTACATAACCTTGCTACAGTTGACTCATGACGAATGACGTTACTTATCCTCATTTGCAGCAATAGGTCAAAAGCAAATAGTGTTATGCCTCAGCAATTAATTATCGATCCCAACGCAATGCATTGCTAACAAAAAATGTATTACCAGTCCCAAATAGTGATACCAGTTTGAGAAAGTTCTGAGTAATGCTGATCAGCTCTGAATAGTATGCCACTTCAGTAATGACTTCTTAATGATACAAAATATATATATATATAAAATAATGCTTTGTAACTGGCTAATAACTGCCACTGTTTATTGTAATGCGACTACTTATAATGCCCATGATTATTAATGCTATGACTGTAATTAACTGATTTTTAATAATGACTTCGTAATGATCTGAATAATACTGAATGATGAACAATGTTTTATTCTATTCAATACTTGCTGGCCACTGAGTGCCAATAATTGATGTCACTCAATGAATTGTTATTAATTATGCCATTAATTAGCTCTTGTTTTCAATGTTGTTACTTTGTAACTGGAAAAGAATGTGATTGTTTCATAATGCTTTGTAATTAGAAGAAGGCTAATGATTCTTACTGTATTGGAATGATTAATTAATTATGCTATTCTTAATTATGCTTTGTAACTGGAAAAGAATATGATTCTTACTATATTGAAATGACAAATGATGCTATGCTTTGTAATTAGAAGAAGGCTAATGATTGTTAATTATGCTTTGTAACTGGAAAAGAATGCGACTGTTTAATAATGCTTTGTAATTAGGAAAAAGCTAATGATTATTACTATTGGAATGACAAATGATTAATTAACTGACAAATAATTAATTAACTATGCCATACTTTGTAACTGGAAAAGAATGTGACTGTTTAATAATGCTTTGTAATTAGGAAAAAGCTAATGATTATTACTATTGGAATGACAAATGATTAATTAACTGACAAATTATTAATTAACTATGCCATACTTTGTAACTGGAAAACAATGTGACTGTTTAATAATGCTTTGTAATTAGGAAAAGGCTAATGATTATTACTATTGGAATGACAAATAATTAATTAACTATGCCATACTTTGCAACTGGAAAAGAATGCGATTGTTTCATAATGCTTTGTAATTAGGAGAAGGCTAGTGATTAATACTATTGGAATGACAAATGATTAATTAACTATGCTATACTTTGTAACTGGAAAAGAATGCAATTATTTAATAATGCTTTGTAACTAGGAAAAGAAGGTTACTGATTCTATGTAAAACAATTAATGAACATTTTTCTGTAATACTACATACTTGGTACAGAAATGTTCATTAACTGGGCTATGAATGCCGCAAACTACTAATGAAGACTGTAATTGTCAATATTATGTGACTTAATGTCCTTCACCTCATGAGCTAACTACCCTGAATTACTGCAATGTCCATTTGTCCTGTCCATCCTCATGATCATGGAGCACTATATTTGGTTTTTGCACTAATTCTACGTTGGTGTGCCTTGTAAGAGCGTGGTGTTGACACGACATGCTGTCCACCACCGTGAGCGGTGAAGACGTTATTATGGTCCCACTGTTTGGTGTACCTAATGTACTGCCAAAATGAAAACATGGAATATTACTACGACAGTTCAGTGTCTTGGCTACGCTGATAAATTCTGATGGGAAAAGAACTTCAAGTTGTGTCACTTGGTGTTGCACTTCTGTGGAAAGATATGGACTTTCAGAACAGCTGTGTGCAATCTAAAGTGCTACAACCATGATGCAATCCTTCCCTTTCCTATCCTAATTCTTGTCACATAGTGAAAATCATTTTTTTGCTAACATCATTTATGTTCATGGGTTATACATTTTTTTCGATTCGCTGAACTCCAGTACGAGTACACTTATGTCACTGGTCGATATGATTTTTTTTTAGCCATTATGTTTATTTGTGTGAAAATGCTAAAGACATTTTTTCAATTTGTTCTGAAGTACAGTATATGTACACTCTTGTCTTTTATATTGTATATACATTTTTATTTTAATGATATGTTCTGAACTACAGTGCATGTGCACTTATATTAGGTGTTAATATGTTTTGTACTGAACTTCAGTGCCTGTGCACTTTTCTCATTTTTCAATATGATTTGTACTCATTCTGTATGTTCAATTCTGTGCGTATGCACTTATGTCATTTGTTAAGAATTTTTTCAGTGCCTGTGCACTCTGTTATCTGTCAAATAATTTGTATATACATTTTTCTGATTTGCTACTATGTATTGTACTCATATCTTGTCTTTGTCTGAAATGTTTTGTACTCTGTGCATGTGCACCACATTTAATTCATGTATCTAAACATTCGGTAAATTGTACAAGTTGACTAATTAATGAAAAATTTTGCCACGCTTGGCAACACCAAATGACTCACCATCGCTGCCAAATTTTTGCCCCCCCCCCCCCCCCCCAGTGGAGGGTTATGAAACACGTATGTAACGTAGCAGCGATGGCGAGGCACGTTAAAATCTTTGACCAGAGAGCCTATTATCGTGGTTAGTCTGCGCTTGACCGCGCGAGTGTTGCGAGCAGTAGCTCTGTTCAGTTGCGTCCAGTACAGTAGTAGTCGTCGTGGAGTTCGCTAGTTGTCGTCATGCAGAGCAGTCGGTCAGTAGTAGCAGCCCAGTGCGGTTGTGTGATGTAGTCTGTCGGCAATACTGGTCAAGATGCTGAATGAGGTATATTGTAATTAAGGTAATCATCAGATAATGTAAAGTTTATTTGTTGTAATTAATTTCCAACAAGTGCCATAATAATAATTTTGATTTCAAAAGCAATTTCACAAAAAAAATTATTTAATTGGACTAACGATTTCGTTCCACTTCCCTTAAAGAAAAGTTTCAGTTAAATTACAAAAAAAAAGAATATTATTATTTGCAATGCAGTTCCTCCAAGCCGTGCGCAAGAATAAGAGCAGAAATTTGACTAGCAGTTACAATGAGGTAAGAATTTAATTCTGATTTTTGCACAGGGCCAAAGACCGATATTTCGGTTTAATTGAATTATCATTATCACTGAGATTTTCTTATCACTGAATTGACTTTCATTATTTTGGTGAGGAACTTATACTTGGGTTAGATTGCGATTCTCATTTTTTTATTGTCATTAAATTTAATTGCTAGGGAGGTTACGTTTGGCTCCCATTCATTTATTATTTCTGTCTTTAAAATTTCGGTGGGGAGGTTACACACTATCTACTGTGAGGTCACGTTTCGTAAAGTTTTCTGACTTGTTGAAAACAGAATCTGAGGCCATTTTCGGACTAAGAGTTGCATGGCACTGTTTCCTGGCACTTTGACACCATTAAACGTATCAGCAGAAAACTAACCACACCGATTCCACGACTTTTCTAACACGTAACTTTCCACAATGAACACCCGATGGTCTACTATGAGTACCATTGTACCCCTTGCGCTGCTCCACTCCCTGGACAGGTAACGATTACGTGCCGGACGTACACGTGGTGTGCGCGTCACTGAGTGTGGTTGTATGCAACACATTCACGTCCAATCGGATCCACTCGTCCGAGTTACTTTTATTTGCCTCACCCTGCACAATATTACCCGCAAGTTGAGGTCGTTCGTATAGTCCCTCTATGAGTTGAGATGAACACACTATATTGTCCTTGGGTAACAGAAGAAATATTGAATTTAATTGATGAAAGGAGAAAATATATAAATGCAGTAATTGAAGCAGGCAAAAAGGAATACAAACGTCTCAAAAATGATATCGACAGGAAGTGCGAAATGGCTAAGCAGGGATGGCTAGAGGACAAATGTAAGCATGTAGAGGCTGGTCTCACTAGGGGTAAGATAGATACTGCCTACAGGAAAATGGAAGATACCTTTGGAGAAAGGCGAACCACTTGCATGAATATCAAGAGCTTTGATGGAAACCCAGTTTTAAGCAAAGAAGGGAAAGCAGAAAGGTGGAAAGAGTATATAGAGGGTCTATACAAGGGCCATGTACTTGAGGACAATATTATGGAAATGGGAGAGGATGTAGATGAAGATGAAATGGGAGATATGATACTACGTGAAGAGTTTGACAGAGCACTGAAAGACCTGAGTCGAAACAAGGCCCCCAGAGAAGACAACATTCCATTAGAACTACTGACAGCCTTGGGTGAGACAGACATGACAAAACTTTACCATCTGGTGAACAAGATATATGAGACAGGCGAAATACCCTCAGATTTCAAGAAGAATATAATAATTCCAATCCCAAAGAAAGCAGGTGTTGACAGATGTGAAAATTACCGAACTATCAGTTTAATAAGTCACAGCTGCAAAATACTAACACGAATTCTTTACAGGCGAATGGAGAAACTGGTAGAAGCCGATCTCGGGGAAGATCAGTTTGGATTCCGTAGAAATGTCGGAACACGTGAGTCAATACGCACCCTACGACTTATCTTAGAAGAAAGATTAAGGGGAGGCAAACCTACGTTTCTAGCATTTGTAGACTTAGAGAAAGCTTTTGCAATGTTGATTGGAATACTCTCTTTCAAATTCTGAAGGTGGCAAGGGTAGGTGCAGGGAGATGAAGAAGCTTGCACAGAATACAGCAGCATGGAGAGCTGAATCAAACCAGTCTCAGGACTGAAGACCACAACAACAACATATTGTCCTTCCACCTGTCAGCTTCCCGTTCTTTGTTTAGCACTGCTTCTCCATTTCAACTCTTTATTTTCATATATCTGCTTCTGGTTTCTCCAAAGGCGTATTTAACGTTCCTGTATGCAGTATCTGTCTTTTCCCTAGTGATATGTTCTTTCAAATCGTTACTTATCCGTGGGCCCGGTTGTGTGTGTTCATAGTTTGAATAAAAAAAGGCCCTGCTGTAGGTAACGTGGGAACCATATTTATGTTTGCGCAACGATCCTTCTCATTACTGAACGTTTTGAGAGTGAGGGACGAAGGGTAAATTCTTGCGTGAATCGCACTACAGCCCCCGGCCGCCCGACGCATCGCCTCACGCCCGGCCGGAGACGCGACACGCCCACGCGGCAGCGATCACCCGCGCGCCACCAGTCGGCCGTGTGATTCACGCGCGGCCGGCGGGTCTGGTTTTAATGAAGTAACCCGGAATCCGGCTGCCGCGCGCCGCACTGGGCGGCGTCAAAGCGGACTCTGCGGCGGTCGGCGCTTTCAACAGCCGCGGGCCCCGCTTTGAGCCACCGGGCAGTCCCTGAGCCTTCTGTCCGCCAGATTGCCCGACGCTGCCTGCTCCGCGCTTTCTGCGACCTAATCCCTCCCCCTCAGCTCCACGTCGCTTTCGCGCCTCAGTAAATCGTCTCGCGCTGGACAGTTATTCAAATCAGAAACGGACGTGGGCTTTCTTTTTCTTCTCTTCTAAATTCGAGAGGAAACAACCTATCGTAACGAAAATTCCCCGAATGAAGGGGTGTTACTTCTCGCACAAAGAACAGGGCAAAAACCTTTTTATGGCAGCCTGCAGCTTCTTACAGGGAGATTTAGCACAGACATTTCACGGTTGGTCGAACACCGTCACGGAAATTCAGGTCGTGGCGACCCCGTAAAGGCAAAATGGAGCCTAACAAGAATTTATACTGAAATCTCGTCCATTCTCCGTGTCATAGGGGTAACGCCTGATGGTAGAATCATCCGAAAATTATCCGCTATCTTTAGCGAGATATTCCAAATGTCTCTTCGTGCTATACATTCTACTCTTGTATTTCGTTAGGGAGCTTTTTAGAAATGAAAGCATTTTCCGTGAGGACTATTAGCAACAGTATATATTCACGACCATGATTTCAGCCTATTATGTTACTGTAAATCTACGTTCATACTTTAATGAAATCAAAAAAAAAAAAAAAAAAATGTATAATGAAATGATTTTGTTTTCAAATGTTACCATTTTTTTAAATTTGTTTTTTGTTATTAGCTCTTTCCTTCATTTTCAGTCAGTACGAACTTTGTTGTAGAACCTCTTATTTACGTGTGGTAATAAAAATTCATTTAGACAGAATTAAGTACATTTAAAATTACGTGAACTTAGTCAACCCTCTCATGCTGATAAATTCATATTAACTGACTAAGAATGTTTGGTTGAGAA
Organism: Schistocerca piceifrons; assembly: GCF_021461385.2. NCBI lineage: Eukaryota > Metazoa > Arthropoda > Insecta > Orthoptera > Acrididae > Schistocerca > Schistocerca piceifrons. Next base: position 245,333,957 of record NC_060144.1, read on the forward strand.
TTAAATCTTTTACATAATTCGGCCTTGGCACACATTTTCTAAATGCAGTGTTTTTTTTTTAAATATTTACTGAATTCTTTCCCGGCGTTAGCTATGGAACACAAGACTGTCTCTATTAGCAGAAAATGGTTAAATATTGCCAAGCCGACCTGAACGTTTAATTATCATTGATAAAACACACTTCACTATATATTTAAGTCATTTGAAAGAACCAACAAATTGTTAAATTTCAACGTTAACTATCCGCCTATGAATGCACAAATGTGAAACTAGTAATAAATTCCGTCAGTCTCAGGATCGCTGTAAAAGAAAAACATTTACTTAATTCACTGCTAATTTTTATCTGCTCCCGATTTACGGGTTTGGTTAGTTTTTCTTAGCGGAACGATTTTTTAAATGTACCGGCGCGGCAAATCGTTCGGTCGCGGCACAGCCCAGCAACACCAGCGATAATTGCTAAAAATGCTGAAAATTCCTTAAAGAAATATTATAGATGACATGGGCAAGCTACACACTTTTGATAAATTATAATTTATTTAGACCACAACAATAATTCAACTTGCATTAGTTTGTAATTTCTCCTCTAATGGCGGCTAAATCTAGATACAGACAAATGAAGTCTACCCATTCATAAAATGCTACGTCACAGGTTCCTCTCTCTCTCAGCTCTCGAGGAAGAAGACAAAGAATGCACACTATGTATTCCTATTTATATCACTATAACCATTAATGTCTCTTTGCAATCTGCGGCTGTATTTTACATTTTTGTTATCGCAGATATTGACACATTTCGTAATTACATTATGAGAATAGAAATATTACAATCATAAATTCATTGAGAACATTACTACAGAAAATATTACAATAATAACGAATGTCCTTTACATAAAATTAAATAATATTTTTTGTTAAATAATTACAGTATATACAATTTGCTTCATAGCGGCGTATATAGTACAATTAAATTTTAGTTTATTAATAGTGTGTGTGTTGCCAGGGAACGTTACAATACCCATCAAGTCACTGTACAATGTGGACGGAGGGTACGCTGCGAACGGTACGTTGTACCACTCCCGCTCATTTACCTTCTTGTTCCAATTCCAAATACAGCGAGGGAAAAATTACGATCCATACGCCTCAGAACAAACCCTAATTTCTCTTCCTTTATGTTCGTGGTCGATACTTGAAACGTACGTTGGCGGAATTATGGTTCAAATGGATCTGAGCACTATAGGACTTAACTTCACAGGTCATCAGTCCCCTAGAACTTAGAACTACTTAAACCTAACTAACCTAAAGACATCACACACATCCACGCCCGAGGAAGGATTCGAACCTGCGACCGTAGTGGTCGCGCGGTTCCAGGTTGTAGCACCTAGAACTGCTCGGCCACCCCAGCCGGCTTGGCGGAATTGGAATCATTCTGTAGTCAGCTTCAAATGTCACTATTTTCATTTTTCCCAGTAGTGTTCCGCGAGAAGAACATTGTTTCGGGATATCCATTTGTGTTCACAAAGCATGTAGGTAACATACGTATATTGATCATACCTACAATCTAGCTGCAAGCATTTGAAGTGCTTCGATGTGTTTCTTTAATACGACCTGATGGGGATCCCAGACGTTGAATCAGTATTCAAGAATGAGTAGCACTTGTGTTCTATTTCCTTTACAGATGAGGCACACTTTCCTAAAATATTTCCAATAAACCGAAGCCCACCACTGCCTTCCCTACTACCAACCGTACTTTCTCCTTTTTGAAACGTTACGCCAAAATATTTAATCGACCTGATTGTGCCAAGAAGCACACTATTAAAGCTGGACTCCAATAGTACGGAACTTTTTTCCCTACTCATATTAATTCACAATTTTCTGCATTTACAGGTGACCGCAGTTAGTGTCATGATTGGCAGTTAACTCGTCTTGTATCCTCCTACAGTAACTCAACTTCGCACCTTATTGTAAATCACAGCATAATCAACAAACAACCGCAGACTGTTGCACACACTATCCACCAAATCATTTATGTGTATAGATAATAATAGCGGTCCTATCACAGTTCCTGCGACATTCCTGACAACCGCTTTGCCTCTGAAGACATTCACTCCGAGGACGGCGTACTGGGTCCTACTACTCAAGAACTACTCAAGACAGTCAGATACATGGAAACCTTTCTCATGTGCTCGAAACTTCATTAACACTGTGCTGCGGGCCACCGCGTCAAACACTTTTCGGAAATATAGAAATCTTCTTGCTGCTCATCATCCATGGTTGGTAGGATATCGCATGAGAAAAGGGCAAGCTTAGATTAGCACGAGCGTGCTTTCTAAAAACGGACTGATCTGTGGAGAGAAACTTTTCCGTCTCAAGGAACTTCATTGTATTCGAAGTGAGAATATAGACAAAAAATCTACAGCAAATCGATATTAAGGTTATTTTTCTGTAATTTTGCGGGTCACTCCTTTTAACCTTCTTATACAAATGAGTCACCACAGCTTTTATCCATTCGTCTGAGACTATGCGCTGGGCAACAGATTCGCGATAAAAGCAAGCTAAATAAGGGCCCAATGGCATAAAAATCTCTGTATAACCTAATTGGGATTCCATCAGGACTTACGACACATAGCTTTTCAATTCTTTCAGTTGCTATTCCCAAGTGACTGCTCATGATGAAATGCGTCAGTGCAATATTTTCTCTATCATATTTACATATTCCATATGCTTAACAAGGCAAAAGTCACCGTCATTTATATAAAAACATGTAGCACTTCATGTAGTAATTAGTATCGAATTAATTTGATCTGGTCACTTCATTTTCACTTTGCATCCATTTAGTATGCTATTTGACAGTTCATTTATTACGAGAAGTAACACCTGCTTTCGTATGACTGTCATATTACGCTTATGAAATATGTAAACATGGCTGACGCGAGTATTCTTTCAAGGAACAACCATGCATAGACGCTCTTGACAGTGATCTGTCAGTTGATAATGCACTAAAATCACAATCGTGAGTAAATAAATGTAATGATGTTCCTCGAGGGAAAAGTTTTCGTTTCTTATTGCCGGAATGTGGACCCAATAAACATAAAATAATCACCGAAGCAAGTCTTCTCTGGCTGTACATTAAATTTTAATTCGGTTGTTATTCCACGATTACATTCTGGAGCACCTGTTTTTCTTACAAATCTCAGTTCCGTTACTCCGCTAATGTTCGAATACCTGTAGAGGGGTAACACGTCTCGCTTCAGTGCCAAAAATTGTTCAAATGGCTCAGAGCACTATGCGACTTAACTTCTGAGGTCATCAGTCGTCTAGAACTTAGAACTAATTAAACCTAACTAACCTAAGGACATCACATCCATGCCCGAGGCAGGATTCGAACCTGCGACCGTAGCGGTCGCTCGGCTCCAGACTGTAGCGCCTGGAACCGCACGGCCACTCCGGCCGGCGTGCCACAATCGGTAAGGCTATTGTTCTGTATTACTGGTGAACAAGCGTATACGTCCGCTTGATAGAGCAGAGGGTAGAAGAATGAACTCACTATCGAAAAAGCGGTGGCTCTAATCCCAGTCGGCCATCTGATTGTGCTTTCCCTAAGTCGTTTAAAATAGGTTCTACGACGATTCCATTGTATAGTTCTGAATTCCGTCTCTACCTGTGAGCTCAGTTTCTAAAGCCTTGTCTAGGTGACCTCAAATCCTAAGCCGCCTTTCTTACATTGTCGATGGATTTTCTTAAACTGTACTATGATTTGAGCAGCTCTGCGTGAGAGGTATTCTTTTTTAGCAATAACCCACCATTCCCGATTCGTTAAAGACTCGGATTCCCATAAATTATAACGCCATGTTTGATGCTGCAGTATCACCACAAGAACATTTAGTAAGCGATAATATTCTTCTCGTTATTTTGTGGGGCTTGAAGCAGAAAGCATTTAAAAAAAGTTTGAAATGGTATTCAAAGTTTATTGTCAATAGAAAAGTGCTCCCATTCTCAAATAACTGATAATATAACTTATCCCTACAGCTCTTCCTGTATAAATGTTAAACACATTTATTGACACACCTCCTCCTCCCTCTCTGTGTTGACCACTTTCTCCCCGTGTTAGACCACCCCATCCCCCTCCTATGCCTACCGCCTTCTTCCCACACTCTCTGTCTCTTAATCTCCTCCTCCCCCCCCCTCTTCATCAAAATCCTCAACCCCACACTCTGATCATTCCTTCCTCTATCCATCTCCACCTGTCCTTAGCCATGCACGTGTAGCCCCTGAAATGCATTTCAGTGAAACAATCCGATACTACTCCTACAAGGTGCCTCTCATTACAGGCTTGAAATTTATTTATTTGCGCTTGAAATACATGCAGCAATACAAAGAAGGTCGACATAGCAAAACGATACTATTCCAGCTCAACATGCCTGTCATGTTGGGCAGCCTAAATGTAGGGACCCCTGTCTTGTAGGCTGCCCTGCAAAGCAGATTGATTTGTCAGTCTTATGCTGTTCCCACACAACGTACTTGTTGTGCAGGGCAGCTTAGACACCAGATGCTGGAAAAACATATTTTTGACGATAACGCTACTCACATTAGAGCTAGGAGTTCATAAACACCACAGTGCTGCTGCTCATGAGGTCTACTGCTTGTGTGACAACCTAGGGGTTCGAGAGGAGTTCCAGACTCACGCAAAAACAGGTATTGTCTGAGTGATTAGCACACTGTGGGTTGTACTGCCTCAAGACATTTACACGCAGTTTCTAACTTTATTTCTTGACTTTATGGTTCAAATGGCTCTGAGCACTATGGGACTTAACTTCTGAGGTCATCAGTCCCCTAGAACTTAGAACTAGTTAAACCTAACTAACCTAAGGACAGCACACACATCCATGCCCGACGCAGGATTCGAACCTGCGACCGTAGCGGTCGCGCGGTTCCAGACTATAGCTCCTAGAACCGCTCTGCCATTCCGGCTGGCCTTGACTTTATGAGTTATACCTGTAACATAAGAATATAACTCTTAATGAGTAGATTATAGGAGAATTGTTAATTTTTATATTTATACTATAATGATACAAAGTACTGGAAGTCAACTTTTTGTTGACCCTGGAAGACATTAGATAGCTATTCTGCTAGAGATACTACGCTCCGTTTTAGTGGTTTAGTGGTACAGGTATTAGTATTACGTACTTATATTTTCATATACCTTTCAATATATCTATAAATAAATGGCGAATAGCTTACAGTAGAAAATAAATGATACTAGAAGCAAAAAATGTCTTAGTAAACATGCAATAGGACCTCAAATGAACAGTTTCCCAGATGACACCGACTTTTAGTTTACCATTCGCAAGTCACCTGATTCTGTGTAAAAGTCATCGCAGTTACGAAAAGGTAACAGTACTTTACGCGACCGAGAAAAATATTTTGAGTTACCTTAGTAGAGGTTTTGTAATTAAAACAGATGATCAGGGTGATGCAGTCCTCTAATCGTCACCCTATTTAGTTTCGAATCGTTTCAACGACGTCTATATCACTTTGAAATTATTGACAATGATTGACATAACTCTGCTCTCATCCTTCAACCCAGTTCAACGGGGAAGGCATATAATACACATTTAAGGTGCCTCATACACAGAAATCCGTGGGACTCAGATCACGTGATGTTGGAAGACGTGGTACAGGGCTTTCTCACCCAAGCCATGTTTTGCTATATTGGTGCATGTGTGGCGTCTCAGCATAGCCATAAAATGTGCTGATGCTCCATCACGCATGCTCTACACTGAAACATGGCAAGTACTGAAGGTTTGCTTCCTATCATTTTTGGTAAGTTCAGAGTATCGTCGCATTTAATAAATTATTATCTAAATAGGAAGTCACTAGGCCAGTTATAACGTTAATAAAGGCTGTCTTAGTGATTGCATACTGCTTGACTCGATATCTAGTTGCCCTAGGTAGTTGAATGGGAGGTGTCTTTCTTTTTTTGACTAACATCTCGTGATCTGTTTGCGTTCCTGTTAATTTGGGGTGAGAGCTACAACAGGTCCATCCTAATGGGCCACAGATCTGGGAATGCGGAAGCGCTCTTCTGTATGTACTTGGCTGGGATCTTTCTCTGCCTGGTTGTACCTTCTGCGTCAGGGGATGGGTTGTAGGCCGCCTGCCACAAGGTAATCGGCCAATAATGGGCAGTGTCCAGCTCTTAACACACTGTGGTGTATTGTTCCCAGTGCTACCTACAGGGTTTTCTTTACCTCCTTCAATCTTTCTCGCATGACAAATAGGTGCTATGGAAATTCTTCTCTTTCAGGAGAAAAACCGTTTCAGAAATTGTAGATACTTGTAGCTCGGAATTAAGAGGACAATTTTAAAGAGAATCATGCCTCTTGGGATTGAAAATGTTTCTCCTCAGTCTGAAATAGCCCCACGCTGCTGGTTGCCCAAAAGTGTGTCGCCACAGGAGGCAGTGCATTTTCCGAGATGTCTGGGTTTTCAGTCCAAGTAGTCTCCTGTGCGTGTTGAAAATCAGTGTCATAATTGGGAACCAGATGATGACGTCAGAAGACGTATCAAGGGCATCAGTAACTTTTGTCAGCAAGCTTCTCTGTTGGGAGAGTGACTTTTGTCTGCTCCATGGAGGGAGACTGTTTAAGGATATTGCATTATGTGATTGGTTTGGTTAAACACTGACATGTGCAGTTGATAGCGAGAATTTTCTGAGTTGCTCCAAATTTTTTGGAGGAGGAGGTTTCAGAAGATTGTTGGTCCGACGACGGTGTAGAGTGACGAAGGAAGCACTTGCCGTGGGGTGGCGACTGAGGTGGAATCTGACGGTTGGGTCTGTACCCCGTAGCAGATCTGCAGAATTTCTCAAATAAACCATGTAGCCCAATGTTACAGTTTGGTGGTTCAGAATCAGTGTCACTTCACATACAAGCAGTGAGAGAAATAATCTTGATACCCAAATAACGAGGCGTAGTGTATAGAATTTTAACCCTTCCTGGCAACTTTGTTAGCTTATCATCAGTACTTATGTGACTGGGATTTATACAGGGTGTTACAAAAATGTACGGCCAAACTTTCAGGAAACATTCCTCACACACAAAGAAAGAAAGTATGTTACGTGGACATGTGTCCGGGAACGCTTACTTTCCATGTTAGAGCTCATTTTATTACTTCTCTTCAAATCACATTAATCTTGGAATGGAAACACACAGCAACAGAACGTACCAGCGTGACTTCAAACACTTTGTTACAGGAAATGTTCAAAATGTCCTCCGTTAGCGAGGATACATGCATCCACCCTCCATCGCATGGAATCCCTGATGCGCTGATGCACCCCTGGAGAATGGCGTATTGTATCACAGCCTTCCATAATACGAGCACGAAGAGTCTCTACATTTGGTACCGGGGTTGCGTAGACAAGAGATTTCAAATGCCCCCATAAATGAAAGTCAAGAGGGTTGAGGTCAGGAGAGCGTGGAGGCCATGGAATTGGTCCGCCTCTACCAATCCATCGGTAACCGAATCTGTTGTTGAGAAGCGTACGAACACTTCGACTGAAATGTGCAGGAGCTCCATCGTGCATGAACCACATGTTGTGTCGTACTTGTAAAGGCACATGTTCTAGCAGCACAGGTAGAGTATCCCGTATCATGATAACGTGCTCCATTGAGCGTAGGTGGAAGAACATGGGGCCCAATCAAGACATTACCAACAATGCCTGCCCAAACGTCTACAGAAAATCTGTGTTGATGACGTGTCAACATTGCCTTCCTTCAATTGGGCCAACTGGCGGTGAATCGAGGAAGTACAGTACACACTGACGAAACTAAAATGAGCTCTAACACGGAAATTAAGCGTTTCTGGACACATGTCCACATAACATCTTTTCTGTATTTGTGTGTGAGGAATGTTTCCTGAAAGTTTGGCCGTACCTTTTTGTAACACCCTGTATATGTTTTACTAGTGTATGCGCTCTTTATTTTCGTGGTTTAACGTCATACTTCATGCACGTTGTTTTGCTATAAGTCCATTGTCATAATAACAATGAAAAAAACTTTTTCATTTCAATTGATGGTATACCTGGTTCACGCGGTACTTTTGGTCTTTTTCTGTGGGCTATTTGATCAAAATTATTGCGTTATTACGAGTTTTCCAACTCAGGAGTCACTTATAAGGCCCCGCAATATTAGCACACGTTTAGATAATCTTTGTATACAGACTGCAGAAGTGTACCGTAAGTGCGGTTCTGCGTCAGGGGTCATTCCAGTGTATAAATTAATAAGAAGTAAGTCCCAAATTACTACATTTTCTTCGAATTTTGTTACGAGTTCTTTCACCTTTCGGATGTGGTCCAGCCCATAAATAAAAGAAACGGTTTTGTAATTATTCCTAGACTAATGAGAACGATATCTGGAAAAAGATTTCGGTTCCGGTCATTCAGAGAAACATTTTGAGCGAATCAGAATGGTGGTAATCACTAAAAACTTCTAAAGTTTTAAACAGATCCCTCTGCTTTCTCACAGAGATGATTCCAGTGAGTGCCGCTTTTCCAACGGTTGTGGTTAAGCCAGAATGTGAAACATCTGTCGACGAAGAACGTGGTCAGTTCCTTCTGTAGTGGCAAGTAGGCTTCAGTCCAAGCCCTTCACATAAGCTGGCAACAGCTCTATGTTTTGTGTAGGAATCACAATAGTAGGTCTGTAAGATGTAGCGGCGTGTGTCGAGATGCGTGTGAGTGTGCTCGTCTTAGCATTCAAGCAGGGAAAGAAAAAAAATGTTCAAAAGTTTGTGAATTCCTAAGGGACCAAATTGCTTAGGTCATCAGTCCCTAGATTTACACACTGCGTGAACTAACTTAAACTAACTTATGCTAAGAACAACATGTATGTACCGACTGTGCTGTTTTACGATATACGGACATGTGTGCTCGCACTACTTAGCAGCGTTACGAATGTATATAACAGCAAATGACAGCGACATATAAATGTGTCAGCGTGTATAATGTGACATGGCTTAAAGCTAAAATATCTGCACTTGATAATCGCCTAAGGCCGACATTGTAATAGTGGAAATAAAATGTTTAACAGTCACTGGCGTATACATTATGTTTTTCATATAATTTTACTTGACTGTAAATCCCAGTTATGAAACCCTAACACACACCGATGCCCAAGGGAGGACTCGCACCTCCGGCGGGAGGGACCGCGCAGTCCGTGACATGACGCCTCAAACCATGGGGCCACTCCGCGCGGCGCAGAGAAAGTAAATAATAATCGGGAATCCAGAAATCTAATCTCTTAGTGAAAGCTGTCCTAGCCTGAATATTGTCAACCTATAGTACATCTATTTCCTTCGGTTCACTCTATTATTTTTTTCTATTTGTCGTTCTTTCCCCATGTTTCCACAGTCCATTCTAATTAATGACTCCCAGCGAGTATGAACATTCCTGATGCCTTGTAGATTTTCAATACCTGTGTACACTAGAGCAAATTCGTTTGATGCTAGATATGTATAGCGGGAGCGCTGTTAACAGCCAGACATTGGAGTAAGACAATCAGGAGTCAATGACAAGATCCACTTTGGTCCCATGCTGGTCACGTCGAATACCCTTTTCATTGATGAATGAGTTGATTTGTTTCTGTTAGAACTCCGACACCGTTCAAGAAACTAAAACACGTAGCTGAGGTGATTGATTATTACCGACTTTCATTGGGCACAAAAATAAGTTTTCAGCTACTAATGGAAATAATGCAAAGCCCTGTCTGCTGGCGACAGAGACGCCGTGATGAGCGACAGCATGCAGGCTAGTGACCAACCAGCTGTTGCCAGCATTCGCTCAAAGACTACGGACCTAAGGACCGCCGGTCTGCTACACCGCATAGAAATGCCGACATTGTCACTGTGTTATGCACCCACTGTTGTGAGAGCAACCACTACCGCCGTCGCCGCCACCACCATTACTGACAATGAGATCGTCGCATCCCCTTCAGCAACGCTGCTTGTCGCAGTTTTTACCACACAGGCAAGCGGCACTAACGGCAGCAGCATCTACCTTTTGCACACACTGAGTGCTCAGCTGACGCACATTCAATCCCTAGTGACTTCACGAAAGATAGAGCCAGCTAGAACATTCAATCAGGTCCTAAAAGCTTAAAATAATTGAATAGTAGGAAATTAGATACGACATTTCAATCCCAAAGCCAATTGCTGCCGGCCGAAGTGGCCGTGCGGTTTAAGGCGCTGCAGTCTGGAACCGCAAGACCGCTACGGTCGCAGGTTCGAATCCTGCCTCGGGCATGGATGTTTGTGATGTCCTTAGGTTAGTTAGGTTTAACTAGTTCTGAGTTCTAGGGGACTAATGACGTCAGCAGTTGAGTCCCATAGTGCTCAGAGCCATTTTTGAGCCAATTGCTGGACAGGATATCACTGGGGAATGCTGAGATTAAATAATAGGCTAGACGCTTTCCATGAGCTAGTTAGTTGCAGCGTCCAGAATGTAGATGAGATGAGCGGACAGGGGCGCTTCGAGCCATGCATTGACAGGTAGGCGAAGACCAGGAAGTAGTTTCGGGAGACTCTTTAAAGATTACGACTACGTAATATAGGACCGATGAAACTGAGTCGAAGTTAGAAACTACACTGCTGGCCATTAAAATTGCTACACCACGACGATGACGTGCTACAGACGCGAAATTTAACCGACGGGAAGAAGATGCTGTGATATGCAAATGATTAGCTTTTCAGAGCATTCACACAAGGTTGGCGCCGGTGGTGACACGAACAATGTGCTGACATTAGGAAAGTTTCCAACCGATTTCTCATACAGAAACAGCAGTTGACAGGCGTTGCCTGATGAAACGTTGTTGTGATGCCTCGTGTAAGGAGGAGAAATGCGTACAGTCACGTTTCCGACTTTGATAAAGGTCGGATTGTAGCCTATCGCGATTGCGGTTATCGCACCGCGACATTGCTGCTCGCGTTGGTCGAGATCCAATGACTGTTAGCAGAATATGGGATCGGTGAGTTCAGGAGGGTAATGCCGAACGTCGTGCTGGATCCCAATGCCCTCGTATCACTATCACTCGAGATGACAGGCATCTTATCCGCATGGCTATAACGGATCGTGCAGCCACATCTCGATCCCTGAGTCAACAGATGGGAACGTTTGCAAGACAACAACCATCTGCACGAACGGTTCGACGACGTTTGCAGCAGGATGGACTATCAGCTCGGAGACCATGGCTGCGATTACCCTTGACGCTGCATCACAGACAGGAGCGCCTGCGATGGTGTGCTCAACGCCGAACCTGGGTGCACGAATGGCAAACATTTTTCGGTTGAATCCAGGCTCTGTTTACAGCATCATGATGGTCGCATCCGTGTTTGGCGACAACGCGGTGAACGCACAATGGAAGCGTGTATTCGTCATCGCCATACTGGCGTATCGTCCGGCGTGATGGTATAGGGTGCCATTGGTTACACGTCTCGGTCACCTCGTGTTCGCATTGACGGCACTTTGAACAGTGGACGTTACATTTCAGATGTATTTGTGGTGTCACCGCCAGACACCACACTTGCTAGGTGGTAGCTTAAATCGGCCGCGGCCCATTTAGCACATGTCGGACCCGCGTGTCGCCACTGTGTGATCACAGACCTAGCGCCACCACAAGGCAGGTCTCGAGATACGGACGAGCACTCGCCCCAGTTGTACGACGACATTGCTAGCGACAATACGGACGAAGCCTTCCTCTCATTTGCCGAGAGACAGTTAGAATAGCCTTCTGCTAAGTCCATGGCTACGACCTAGCAAGGCGCCATTAGCCTTACATAGTTTGAGAGTTATCGTATAAATGTCTCAAGAAGAACGATGTATACAACCATTATTAAAAGTTAAGTATAAAGCAGCTACGTACTTTTCTTGCTACCATTCAATAGTTATCCTGTTCCAGAATTCACGCCCGTCTGCGTTAGATAGCGTGCCTATCGGCCCCCTCAAAATAACACTGTGTCGGCACTTCTGTCGACACATCAGTATTACGACCCGTGGCTCTACCCTTCATTCGATCCCTGTGAAACCCTACATTTCAGCAGGATAATGCACGATCGCATATTGCAGGTTTGTACGGGCCATTCTGGATACAGAAAACGTTTGACTGCTGCCCTGGCCAGCACATTCTCCAGATCTCTCACCAACTGAAAACGTTGAAACGTCCCCTTAGAAAAATTAGTGAATTACTGTGCTGGTATATCCCTTACGTTATTTGATTTTCAACCAGCTGAGCAGAACTGAACGTACTCAGACATTTCGTTCTTTACCTATTCTGATCAATACTAAACTGACACACAATATTTTTAGCGCAACGCAATCTGACTTTTAATAAACCCTACAAAAGAATGACCCTGACTAACATTAACCTATACCTTTCACAAATCACTTACCTCACAAAAATCTTGGTTACTCGAACTACTGCAATACGGCGAGCACCACTACTGCCAGCTTAATAGTGTTCAAAAGTCATAATATGTATAGCAGTTCATGACATCCATTCTTACGAATGTACTGTTTCTCATGGGCACACGTCCAGATCATCCGCTCTCAAAAATCCGCCATCTCACTTTCCCACATCCACCACTGCTGGCGGCTCACCTCCAACTGCGCAACGCTACGCGCTTTTAACATCGAACTGCCCATCACTACAATGGCGAACAACAATGCAATCAACCACAGACTGCACACAGCACAGCCAGTGATTTTCATACAGAGCGCTAGGTGACATTACTAACATAAAAACCTAAACAGCCTACTTACATAGCACCCACGCTCCCCACAAAGAAATTTACAAATTGGTTTGGGCAGTGGCCAATAATTATTTGATAAAATTTTTCATAATTACAATAACAAAGATATCGAATGCACACACTTATTGATACAATGTTGGTCAAAAGCTAAAATTTTCTCACAGTCCATAAAGGCAGTCCTGATCATTCATCACAGTAAAGTTGCAGTGTTTTTCTCAAAGTCTGAGCAGTAAAAGAAAATGCACACCGAAGTAGTGGATTTCCATGCAGTCTTGAAGAAGTAGTGTTGTCCTTCCAACAGAAAGACAGTGCTGACTCTTGACATGCAGACAGGTAATGGGCCACAACAGAGAAAACCCACAGCAGAGTCAGTTGAAGTTTTGAAGAATATTGGTAGGTACGTCATCACAGAGCAGACCCACTGTATTCCTGGTAGAGATTGTGGTATTGGTGGGCCACCAGAGGTGCAGACCCACTGCAGTACTTGTAGAAATAATGGTATTGGTGAGTCATTAAAGGTGTAGACCCACTGTAGTCTTTGTAGAGATGACTAGCAGCCATCCGTTGCGACTGTGTAGGTGCACAATCACCATCGAAGAGTCTTGCGGAGAATATAGGAAGTCCATAAACCACCACTTGTGCACTCACAAGGGACTGTTACACAGTCCCTTGCTGAATTATTAACACACGTGCAAACACTTTCAGTCCCTATGTCTCACATATTGTCCATATACTATCACCAACAGAAACGTGTGCAGTGAAATGTAACTTACAAATTACTTAATTTGATGAACTGGTGACAATTACAATTTTATAATATAAAAATACAATAACAAAGGTACAAAATACATCATTAAAGAACATAACAATACAGATAACATTTGTAGTAATACAGGCTTTACAAAAGAATAGAAATAAACAGATACATCAGTGTTACAGGAATTATGACATAAGTAAATATATAAAATAATGAGAATAGTTTTCGAAACATTAATTTCACCCCTGAGCATTGAAACAGAATAGAATAAATAATGTCTAAACATCTTTACAAAGAAAATAACATAGTACTTGAAAAATTCTACAACATAAATCTTCTTAGCTAAACACATAAAGACAAGGAAAAGACAAATACACAAGGGTACATAAACACATAGCAGAATAATACAAAAGGAAAGATAGGGTTCGCTTTCCATGTAAAATTTGGTACTGCAGTCCAACCCAAAACTTCATTCCATAGATCTTTCCTCTTATTTCAACATTTGTTTCTACCAAAAAATCCTATCCAAGCATGCTTTCTGTATTTATATGTTCACATATTTCTTACCTCATTATTTATTTTCCATTATCTTACCTCTTCGTTTATTTCCAAGAAAATCCTACCTAAACCTGTTGTCCCTAAACCCTACTTTTTTGTTCATATCCTCTTTGAAATAACTTTTTCAGCCAAACCATTTTCTTATAGCCTCTCAATGCATTTCTTCCAATTCATCACAGCTCGTTCTCTTATATAGCCTACCCCATCTTAAGCTAACTTAAATCTACTGAGCTCAGATGCATAAACTAAGGGACAAGGCAATGCAGCAGCACAAACCAATTAACACAAACAGCAATGACAAAAAATTGGAAATTGGCAAAGCAAGCAGCAGTATATCTAAATTAGCAGAGTAAATGCAACATTACAACTAATATGAGCCAATGTGCAGCAACAAGAAAAATAAATCGGTAGTAAAACTGGCTTAACAGAGTAATAAAAAGTGAAATTCAGTAGCACTATGCCTGGCAAACATCAGCAGCAAATACTATAACTTATATCTAAACGTGGCAAAGCTCAAGCAGAAAAACTATTACAGTAAAGATGGCCATGTCTAATACCTATGTCACATCTTAGTGTTTATGTAATTAAAGTGGTGCACCACAAGAACTTATTGTAAAAAAATATTACCATGTACTCGAAAAGAAAATTATGTATGCAGTTACCGTAACTAGTCCCATCTTATTGTTGTTTCCTTGCCAAGTGCTCCTTTTTTGAAGAATGTGGATCATAAAATTATTATTTAACAGATCTGTTGACAGAAAGTTTTCACATTAGGAAATGCATTTAATTTTATTTTATAAAACCAATGCTGTAACACAGCTGGAAACCAGATATCAAATGAAATAAGCAACTATCTAAAGTGAAGCATAAAAAAATCATTCAACAGTCATGTGGCATTTCATAAGTTAGTAGAAATTCTCTTAACTCTCGTAGAAAGACACTTGTCATAATCAGGTGTGCAGACGTAAGAATATTTCCCTTCATTTCATAAGCATTTCAGTAAGTAGCACAAAGTACAATATGTTTCCAAGTAACAAGCGTGTCGTATTTGCGATGCTTTCTACAAAGGAATGTCAATAGCGAGGATATGGCCTCTTTTTTTTTCTCCACCTCTGAAAGGCACACACTAATGGCTTTTTTCCAGGTGACTGTCACGCAGCTGGGTGCTTAGAGTGCATTACGTGACCCACCTTCCTTACCGAAATATTTACATCAGTTTCCGTTACAGTGACAGTTTGATACAAATAACATTTCACAGGTCCAAATATTTGCGTTACAAATCTGTAGAAACAAAATCTTATAAATAT
This sequence comes from Schistocerca piceifrons, assembly GCF_021461385.2. NCBI lineage: Eukaryota > Metazoa > Arthropoda > Insecta > Orthoptera > Acrididae > Schistocerca > Schistocerca piceifrons. The sequence continues at coordinate 245,349,374 of NC_060144.1, forward strand.
AACAGTGTCCAAAACATTTTCGCCGCCATTGTGATACATTCACGCATTTAGACACATTTCATAACTCTTAAAGTACGATTCTTGGTTTCCAACATCCTTTTTCACAAGTCAGAGTCCCTAACCACTACTCATTATTCCTTACCTTATTACACATATACATATTCGTCGACACTTCTTCAATATTTCATCATAATAAATACATAGCATAATCAAATTCCTCATATATCATCAGCTTATTGATCATAAACATACCTCAACAGCATAATACACATTGTCATCATAATAATAACATCATAAAAGCTCAGCCAAATCTCAAAAACGTCGTAACTTTCTGCAATAATTTCCAAACCTAAAGAAAATTCTCTGCTCATTTCAGTAGTGTCATCTACCTCAAACGTACTTTAAAAATCATGATCCCATACCAAATACATCATTCAAAGGTCTCATAGTATCACAATGGTTTCGAAAAAATATGAACACTTCACAAAGTACAGACCAAATACAGTTTCATAAGTGTGAAGTTACCCAATTGTGTAATTGTGTAAACATGTGTCACTGATGTAGTAAAAAAAAATGTTTATCTCTCAGTTAAATGATCAGATAGCTGTGTAATTTATGTGTTAGAGAAATATGGTACCGATGTGTAAAGTTGTATAAGCAAATACCATGTTAGCTAGGGCTCCTTGTGTTTGCCAGACACATAGTACACAATGTAGGAGTGTACCCCCTGAGTATTAATGTAGTTATACCCTCAGGTGTTATAGATTACAGTATAGGAATGAATTGTATCACGGAAAACTTTCTTTGTAATTCAGAAATCTTTAAAAATAAATGTTTTAAGTACAAAATTAATCACTCAAACGCGTGTCCTGTAGCGCTAAATGTGCGTCTTGCTGTAGGATAAATCTGTGGAAGTGTCGTAATTATCGTCCTCTGTAAGCAAAGTTCTGCTGAAGTCAATGTACTCACCTCATCATAAACAAAAGTGAAATGCTTTGAGTATAGATATCGTAGTTATGATGGTTATTGCCGAGATGAAGGAAGTACTCTACTGTAACGTATTGTTGTGCTATGGAAAAGACTGTCTCATTGTAGCTATACCACAAAGGTTGCTACTAAAATATGTTTTACTTTCCAGAATAATACATAAAAACTGTGCAGATATAAAACAGATACACCGCAAAAGCAACAATGTAAATTGTGTCACACATTAGTAGTGTCGTGACATAATCGTGTAGCTGTCAAAGAAACCAAATACTAAGTCATCTTTCATCTCACAGAAAGTAGTTCAAATAAAGAATGTCTTTTCAAGCAAACCAAAATGTTGCATTAAAGTCTCATTAGCAGTATATGTTCTAAGTGTGTAAGCCTTATAGTCATTATGTAATCGTACAATTAACAAGCAATAATTTACACACACAATAACACCATGTCCTCTGCTCACTATAACAATGCATTCGTAATTTCTGTTTAAATAATTTCTCTTGGTTCTTGACTGGATATTTAACTTCAAACATTGTTGTATGTTAACAGATTCTAAGTCTGACAAAGCATACTAGTAATGTAAAGTGAAAAATTTTATAGCAAAGACTAAGCTAAAAACAGATTATCTCTCAACAAACGGTTTTACATGTGAAATGTGGTGCAGTTCTTTACTCTTCCTAGTAGGCAGAATTTCAACTTCAACGCAATTATCATGTGGTATACGTCGGATTCTGTAAGGTCCATTGTAAATCAGAAAGAATTTGTGACTCAAGTGTTTCATCTTATGTGACAATGAATGAACTTTAATGAGAACTTTCTGACCAATATACAATTATTTGCGTTTGTTTTACCGTGTAGTTTTCTCCTTTTGTCTGCTGCAGATTTTATATTTTTAATAGCCAAATCAATTATGTCTTTGTGTCGAAGTTTACGTGTATTCGGAAAAAGTACAAGCTCTCTGATTCTGTTTGGAGGTTCTACATTCCTCAGTACAAGAATAGGTGGTAAAGCAGTGAAGTCATGAGGCATTTCATTCAGCACGTTTTGAAATAAGTGTAAATATCTGTCCCAATGCTGAAGCTTTCTGTGACAATAAAGACTGCAAAGCTTATTGATTTCTTTCACAATCCGTTCAGACGGGTTACAATGTGGTGAGTACAATGAAATAAAAACAGGTTTGATTTTATGGTTCCGAAGCATGTGTGCCCAAACAGGAGACCTTAATTGTGGTTCGTTATCTGAAATGACTTTACTAACATGTTCAACCTCACGTAAGAAATTTTTAACAAAGGCTTTGGATACAGACGTAACGGAGTGAAAGAAACAAATTTTGAAGTAAGTTCAACAGCAACTAGAACGTACGAAAATCCATTCGATGTTCTGACAAGGGGTCCCAAGAGATCAACAGCAGCAAATTCTTTTAATTTAGAAGGAATGATAGGAAACAACGGAGCACGATGTGAGATAGTAGATGGTTTCACCTTTTGACAAAGTTTACAAATAGACAAGACTCTTCGAATTCTCTTTTCCATATTGTTAAAATAACAAGTCGTTCGAAGAATATGATAACATTTTCATGGACCAAAATGTGCGTAGCTGAAATGAATGTACCAAATGAGCTTATTAACAAAATCGTCTGGAATGCAAAGTAGCCATAGCTTGTCATCAACAGTGCAGCGTTTGAAGAGTATGTTGTTTCTAACCAGATAATAATGCCGAATCTGAGTGTGTGTCTTTTCATGCCATTTACTTTTGATGTCTTTCCAAATCGGATCTTTATCTTGTTCATGAGCAATGTCCTTTAAAGATGTGGAGATGAAGTTTTCAAAGGCGCCTTTCTGAATGTAAAGAATACTGCAATTTTTCTCGAGGTTGCCTTCTGTGTTACTCTTCTCAAGCCCAGCCAGTGCGCGTGACAGTACGTCCGCAACAATGAAGTCCTTGCCGGGAATGTAGACTATTGTGAAGTGGAATTCTTGCAGAAACAATGCCCAACGTTTTAACCTGGCATGATTTAATTTTGAAGACATAAGAAGTTGTAATGCACGATGATCACTGTATACTTTTACGTGCTTACCAGAAAGAAAGAAACGGAATTTGTTAAATGCCCAAACGATAGCTAAAGCTTCTAATTCAGTAACGGAATAATTTTTTTCAGATTTTGTTAGCACTCGGATAACAAAAGCAATGGTTTTCTGAACAGTAGTGTCATTTTCTGTGGCTTCTTGAAATAAATGTGCACCAAGACCGACTTTAGAAGAATCCGTGCTAAGGCAGAAATCTTGTGACAGATCTGGATCAGCTAGTATTGGCGCGTTAAGTAGCTATTCTTTCAAAGAATTGAATTCAAACTGTGCTTGTTCATCGCAGTTACAAATAGTATTTTTTCCAGTGAGAGAACAAAGTTTTGGTGTTGCTAGAATTTGCAAATTCAGAAAAGGTAAAAATTTACGAGACCTAGAAAACTGCGGACTTGTTTTTTTGTGGATGGAACTGGAATGGCTCTGATTGCTTCTAACTTTTCAGGATCTGGTTGAATGCCTTCAGAAGAAATAACATGTCCCAAAAACTTCACCTTTGTCCTACCGAATTCAGACTTTTCCAAGTTAACTGTAATTCCAGATTCTGCAAAAATATTTAACACCCTGTTGAGGATTTGATTATGTTGTTCCCATGAGGCTTATGCTATCAGAATATCGTCCACATATAAGGTGATGAGACGTTTTAGTAATTCGGGTAATATGGAATTTAGCCCGCGAATGAATGCTGCCAAAGAAATGTTCAAACCAAAAGGAAGTTTCCGAAACTGATAACAAACGCCGAAACAAAGGAAAGCTGTGTATTTTCTGCATTCTGGATGAAGTTCGATCTGATAAAAGCTGGATCTGAGATCAATAGAAGACAACACTTTTACACCATTAAAATTTTGAAGAAGTTCTTCCAACGTTTGCAGCCTGTCTGTTTCAGGAATGATGATATTATTGATTTGTCTCGAATCTAAGACAAGCCTGATCGATCCATTTTTCTTCTCAACAACATGTAATGGACTGTTGTATGAGCTTACTGCAGGCTCAATAATGCACTCGTCAACCATAGATTGTATTTCTGTTCTAACACGGTCCCTATAATGTGCCGGAATTATGTATGGTCTAACACAAAATTTAGTATGCTCACGAACATGAAATTAGTATTGAAATCCCTTGATTGTTCCTGTTTTGTGAGTAAAAACTACGGAATGTGCGTGTAAAATCTCAAAAATGTCCTGCCTATCAGTGTCATTAAAATTCTCAATTGTTTGAATTTTATTCTTAATTAACTCATTAGTATCAAATATGCCGTCAATATCTTCCCTGTCAGTACTTGCAGAGTGATTGCTAGTGTCAAGTTTCGTTGAAAATTCCGAACTGTTGTCTAACAGGAGGTAAAGCCGATTAATTTCCTCATCATGGTTTGAGAGCCAATCTTCAAATTTAAAAGCCATTGAATTACCTTCTTTCTCTAAACTTATTTAAGCACCATGAAACATTAAGATTGCTTTGTATTCATTCAAAAAGTCTACTCCCGATATAATTTCCGTCGACAATAATGGAACAATAAGAAAGTTCATAGAGAAGCTATGCCTTTGACAAGAGAATACTAAGTTGATTTGTTGGCGTACATCTACACTTTTTCCAACGATTGCACCTTGTAATTTAATCTTACGTAAAGGAAGTGTAGGGCAATCGTTCGATTTGTTGCATTTGCTAAAGGGTGTTTCACTAATTACTGAAATGGGACTGCCAGAGTCCAGTACTGCCGTAAATTTTACGTCATTTACTGTAATGTCAATCACAGGATATGCAATATTGTTATGTTTTACGTAGTGTTCCTGGAGTAAGATGTCCCTAATGTCTTCCATTTTTACGTAATTACTAGCTACGGCAGCTGCGTCGTCAGTTTCAGAAGTACGTTTTGTGGCAGCCAGTGGTATGAGTCATTGCTTATTGTCTCTTTGTTGGCGCGCGACGTTATTGGGATTTGCAGACCTAACTTCTACAAATTCACCTAGTCGAGAGAGCCCTGCCCTGTTTGAATCCCGCCAGTTCTGATGCAGTTCAGGTCTGTCGTCATGTCAGTAGATTCCATAGTTTCTTTCTGGTCGGTCACGTGGTGGAGAATTTCTCCCTGAATCGTAACTGCGCGCTGGACCGTTGCGTCTGAAGTTATTCTGTCTCCCTTGATAATAATTATTTTGGTTCCCATAGTGTCTGTTTCTCTGATTGTCTCTGTGATAGTCATTACCGCAGAGAGGTGATCTTTCCCTGTAAATATTACTACTCTGCCAATGGTTGCAATACGGGTGGTGTCTGTTTTGGTCACGATTTACGTTGTAAGAATAGCCTTGTCGTGTCCATTTATTATTTCTGTCATCGCGGAATTGTGACGGATGTTACCTGTAATTGTTGTGCTCCTGTTTTCGTGTTCTGCTATTGTCAGCGTCAATTTCCAATTCTTGTAACAGTCCCCGAAAAGCTTCAATGTCGTCTTTGCAACGTCCTGCCAAATTAATATGTCGTCAATGTTCATGCAATATGAGTTCTGAGGGGCTGTAAGGGTTTGACAGGTACTGATTCTTGTGCAACATGTCTTCAAAATATTTCACAAGAATGAAAAATTCAGATTGTTCGAAATGTTTCATCATTATGATGCTATGTTTTACTCGGTCTTGTGTGGCTTGAGACCAAAATGCTGAGAGGAAGCCATGATGAAATTCTCCTTCACTGTGGCAATCGTGAATGACAGATCGAATTCTTACAGCTGGTTCATTCTTTAAGTAACCACACATAAATCCTAATCTGTGCTCTAGTGACCGGTTGGGAGGCAAACATTGAGAGAATTGATGAAGCCAAGCTTGTGGATGAATGTCGTTGCCAGAATTCTTAAATGTTTTGAATTTACTTGTAGAAATAAGCAGCTTATAGTCAAAATCATTATGTCGGCAAGTCGCATGTCGGTCATTGTTACGTCGTTTCGGCCGTTCCATCTCAAAATTCGGTGCACCTTGCCAATTTCTTTCAGAATTTCCGAAATGTCCTGTGTTATTATTTTGTGGTTGTTCCGTATTTCTATGTCCCTCTTCCCGCATTGGAGCGCGAGTGCCCTCTGAAATATGTAATTCTTGTATTACCTGTGTCAACTGATCTTGTACTTCCCGGGTTTCTCTTTGGTGTTGCGTATTAATTTGATTCTGATTTTGTTTGAATTCCCTAATTTGTTCGTACTCTTCTGTGTCAGTGAAGCCTACAGGTCTTGTGTCATTCAGATCATCATCCACCTTTGTAGATAAGTTAGTGAACTGATCCGAAGGTTGGGCTACTTTCTCCGATAGTGAACTTATTTCCTCAGTGTGTTTTTCTGAACCAAGTTTCGGAGTGTCCATTTGTGTTGAAATCGAATCGACTGTGTCCTTTAAGTTTTCCTGAGTTTTTGCAAGTTGCGTAACCGAATCGGTAGATGCAACTGAGTCAGTTTTAGCCCACAAGGTCTCATGATTTTCATGAACAATGGTTTGCAGTTCTTTTATGGCTGCTTCGTGATTCTGTAATGCAGTTTCATGCCGCGAAAAAATGGGTTGGAAATGCTCACAAATTTGTGTTTTTACGTCATTACAGACTTTTTGACATTTCGATTCAATGTTATGTAACTCAGTAGTTAAATCTTCACGTGTTTGTTCAAGTGTGGTGTCTAACCTTTGAAGATTTTGTTCCATTGTGTCTAACTTTCGAAGATTTTGTTCCATTGTGTCTAACTTTTGAAGCTTTTGCTGCGTTTGTCCCATTTGTTGTATTAATTGTAATAACAATGCACTGGTGTGTGAAACATGTTCCTCAGTGCTTTTCGGCAGTGAATTTGCACCGGCAACATTCACATTTGGAAAAGCAGAAAATGTGTCTTGACTTATTTGAGAAATCGGCGAGGACCCAAAACCTGAATCTACAGTATTTGCGAGATTGTGTCCTGTTATTTCGGATTCCTAAGGCGAGCTGTTGCCGACCGATAATGCTTCCCTGTTCCCTAATTGTTTCACTGTCTACGCCATTATTTGCCACCCGCTCCATTTCCCTATGCACAATTACCAAATTACCACTTTGAATGTCTGTTAATTCATTACACAGTGGTGCTGTTAAGCTACGCTCGTCGTCACTATTATTTCTCAGTTTACTTTGGAGCCTAGTGTTACGTTTCTCACACGCCATTATTGTTACAATGTGTCACACGATAACACAGAAAAGCACAATTTGAAGAGCAAAATAAGAAAACACATTAACATAGCACTGAAAATAATATCTAGTTAATTGCAAGCGCAGCTGCGAAATATCTGGTGCAAATCTACATGCATGCCACAACTATTTTACTGTACAACCATGAAAACCTACAACTACAAAGGAAATTCTCTCTATGATTACGCGCTAGCAATAAACAATAGCTACACTTACTACACAAACTACAAAAAAAAATCAGAAGATTCCAGTGAGGTATCCTCGGCTAAGGGTCGACATATGAAACGTCCCCTTAGAAAAATTAGTGAATTTCTGTGCTATTAAATCCCTTACGTTATTTGATTTTCAAACAGGTGAGCAGAACTGAACGTACTCATACATTTCGCTCTTTACGTATTCTGATCAACACTAAACTGACACACAATATTTTTAGCGCAACGCAATCTGACTTTTAATAATCCCTACAAAAGAATGGCCTTGACTAACATTAACCTATACCTTTCACAAATCACTTACCTCACAAAAATCGTGGTTACTCGAACTACTGCAATACGGCGAGCGCCACTACTGCCAGCTTAATAGTGATACAAATGTACTGTTTCTGATGGACACACGTCCAGATCATCCGCTCTCAAAAATCCGCCATCTCACTTCCCCACATCCACCACTGCTGGCGGCTCACCTCCAACTGCGCGAACAACAATGCAACCAACCACAGACTGCACACAGCACAGTCAGTGATTTTCATACAGAGCGCTAGGTGACATTACTAACATAAAAACCTAAACAGCCTACTTACAACGTCTGGCCGAGCAACTGGCTCGTCACAATACGCCAGTCACTACTCTTGATGAACTGTGGTGTTGAAGCTGCATGGCAGCTGTTCCTGTACACACCATCCAAGCTCTGTTTGACTCAATGCCCAAGCGTTTCACGGCCGTTATTACGGCCAGAGGTGGTCGTTCTGAGTATTGATTTCTCAGGATCTATGCACCCAAATTGCGTGCAAATGTAATCACATGTCACTTCTAGTATCATACACTCCTGGAAATTGAAATAAGAACACCGTGAATTCATTGTCCCAGAAAGGGGAAACTTTATTGACACATTTCTGGGGTCAGATACATCACATGATCACACTGACAGAACCACAGGCACATAGACACAGGCAACAGAGCATGCACAATGTCGGCACTAGTACAGTGTATATCCACCTTTCGCAGCAATGCAGGCTGCTATTCTCCCATGGAGACGATCGTAGAGATGCTGGATGCAGTCCTGTGGAACGGCTTGCCATGCCATTTCCACCTGGCGCCTCAGTTGGACCAGCGTTCGTGCTGGACGTGCAGACCGCGTGAGACGACGCTTCATCCAGTCCCAAACATGCTCAATGGGGGACAGATCCGGAGATCTTGCTGGCCAGGGTAGTTGACTTACACCTTCTAGAGCACGCAGGGTGGCACGGGATACATGCGGATGTGCATTGTCCTGTTGGAACAGCAAGTTCCCTTGCCGGTCTAGGAATGGTAGAACGATGGGTTCGATGACGGTTTGGATGTACCGTGCACTATTCAGTGTCCCCTCAACGATCACCAGTGGTGTACGGCCAGTGTAGGAGATCGTTCCCCACACCATGATGCCGGGTGTTGGCCCTGTGTGCCTCGGTCGTATGCAGTCCTGATTGTGGCGCTCACCTGCACGGCGCCAAACACGCATACGACCATCATTGGCACCAAGGCAGAAGCGACTCTCATCGCTGAAGACGACACGTCTCCATTCGTCCCTCCATTCACGCCTGTCGCGACACCACTGGAGGCGGGCTGCACGATGTTGGGGCGTGAGCGGAAGACGGCCTAACGGTGTGCGGGACCGTAGCCCAGCTTCATGGAGACGGTTGCGAATGGTCCTCGCCGATACCCCAGGAGCAACAGTGTCCCTAATTTGCTGGGAAGTGGCGGTGCGGTCCCCTACGGCACTGCGTAGGATCCTACGGTCTTGGCGTGCATCCGTGCGTCGCTGCGGTCTGGTCCCAGGTCGACGGGCACGTGCACCTTCCGCCGACCACTGGCGACAACATCGATGTACTGTGGAGACCTCACGCCCCACGTGTTGAGCGATTCGGCGGTACGTCCACCCGGCCTCCCGCCTGCCCACTATACGCCCTCGCTCAAAGTCCGTCAACTGCACATACGGTTCACGTCCACGCTGTCGCGGCATGCTACCAGTGTTAAAGACTGCGATGGAGCTCCGTATGCCACGGCAAACGGGCTGACACTGACGGCGGCGGTGCACAAATGCTGCGCAGCTAGCGCCATTCGACGGCCAACACCGCGGTTCCTGGTGTGTCCGCTGTGCCGTGCGTGTGATCATTGCTTGTACAGCCCTCTCGCAGTGTCCGGAGCAAGTATGGTGGGTCTGACACACCGGTGTCAATGTGTTCTTTTTTCCATTTCCAGGAGTGTATATTTGTCCAATGTATACCCGTTTATCATCTACCTTTCTTATTGGTGTAGCAATTTTAATGGCCAGTAGTGTATATAACTGACACGTGAAATCTCGTAGGAGTCAGGCAACGATGGATATATCGTACCGTAGTACTGTATCGGAGCTCAATAGGTAGTCTGTCAGCTAATATTACATACACATCTAATAACCCCCGTATTCTGTGACCCTGTACTAATTTATATGTCTGATGATGCTTATAGTAATGGATTGAGAAAGTTATTTGTCACCGACTGTATGACTTCTGTGAAGCGACCTTTTCAGTTCCGGTACACTACTACTGAGTAACGAAGTTAGAAACGATCCTAGGTTCCTTATAGGTTCCTTAGAAGAAGTACTGGACAAAGAATTCAGAAATAGGTGTCACGAGTTTAGTGAAGAGACACGTTCTCTTCGACAAACCGTCGAAGTGATAGCGGTGGAGAGAATTAGTAACGAAGAGATAAGTGAGAATCTACTTGTCGCCTGGATTCTTAGGTATGACACTTAAATGCTATCCCTCAGATGGAGCTATTCCATCACATTCGAGCCACCAGACGACTTCGGTTTGCTTGCACTGGGGAGTAACAGTTGCCATCAATGTTGCCCCCCACCATGGAAGAGAGGATCTACGGCCTCGCCCTGTATGTACTGTCGCGGTCAACACGAGTGAACGGGTAAGCGACGTCAGTGTTTGTTTGCCGTGCTGCCGGCACAACAGGCGATAACACGAACTGCACGGGACCTCGCTCCTGTCATTGACAGGAGCCTCTCGATTCACAATTAGGGCCGCCAACTGTGTAATGTATAAACCAAGACAAGGAGCTCGAAAATTCTTAATTTTGAAGATTAAATTATGTTTGTTCTCTGATTATTCAATTACAAGAAACCTTAACTTCTTTGAAATCAACATTCTTATTTCTCAGACATGATATTTATCTCTTTCCAATAGCCTTCAGAATGGATTCCTTACTTAAAATAATTGTTAAAGAATCAACGCAACACAAATCTCTGAGATTGTATCTTTCTTTTGTGAGTAATAAAACCATTTGTGGGCTCAGTATGTGAGGTCTTGCCCACTCGTTGGTTATAGGATGCCTAAAGGAGGCTGTGTTCTCGGAATTCTATACAACAATTGAAACAAATAACATTAGTAGTTTAATTTCTATAAAGCAACTAACAAAAATTTTGAGATACATCGGTGTCACAAGTAACATGCAAACAGTAATAGTCCTCACTATGGGCAAAATCCAGGTGCGGCAGGTCCTGGCGGAGGTTCGAGTCCTCCCTCGGGCATGGGTGTGAGTGCTTGTATTTAGGATAATTTAGGTTAACTGGTGTGTAAGCTTAGGGACTGATGACCTTAGCAGTTAAGTCCCTCAAGACTTCACACACATTGAACAACAAAGTCCAGACAAGTAACTGATAAGCATCATAACTAGCTTTACATGTAGCACGCTCCGCAAATACGTTCCACTAATGTCAGTACACTGAGGCGATCTGACCCCCCAGGCTCGCAGGAGTTGCACTTATATTCACTTCTTGGAGATGTCGCGCGGTGTAGTCCATTTCCGCACACCATTGAGCGCCTTCTCTGGTCTTCGGCGCGTGTGGTTACGCCAGAACACAGTAAATTCCTTTTTTTTGTGTACTGCAGATTAATAAGTGAAAACACACTTTCAACGTTGGCGTTATGAGCAGGTGTACCAAAAAGTTCAGTGCAATTTTCAATAGCTGCATGTACAAACGTGCATTTAGTGTTTTAAAGAAATTCAACCAGAGTTGATTTGCTGCCAAAAGTCTGTCCTTCTGGCTTATGTACTGACAGCAGCATTTGAAATTCACTCACTTATCTAACAGTTTCAAGTCGTCAATAACTGCATTCCCCTTATGTATACGTAAAACACTGTTTTCAGTTACGTTCCATTCAGTATTCTTATTTATATTAGGCGAAAGCGTCCAGTGGAATTCATCTAGCTGTTTCAAAGATTTTATCAACCTTGAAAGTATGTTTTTATTTCACTATAAAAATTCAAAGAATACGGCTTAAACTCGGTTTTGGTGTTGTCGTCTTGTTTGTTGAGGATACTCCGAAATTTCAACGGCAAGAATCTTTCCTTGATTCGGTCGTTCGAGTTTTTGATGACGTATTTAACTATGTTTTTTGTGTCAGAAACGCAATTTTCATTTTTTTCTAACATTTCTATTTTTGGGTGTGTAATGAGCATAATTGAGTAGACGATAAACAAATAAATTTCCGACAGAAACTTAAATGTTTTATCAAAAACGATGGCCTTAGAAGCTTAGAAAGTAACTTTTTATTGGCTCATAGCGGTTCCTTGAGAAACAGACTTAACTAAAGTGTCTTCAAATTATAGAGAAGCTGTTTGTATTCGCTATCAACAGAGGCGTAGAATTCTTTAAGAGATTCGTTTCGGATTGTGTCGGTAGCAAACTAATTATAAATTTGTAGTATTATAGACTCAGCACCCAGTGGCAGCAAATCGCATTCGTGGTGCATTGTGTTCTTAATGACATGCGCAGAGCAAGCAACACCAACTACGTTGGGGTTCAGCAGCCTCCGGTTCTTGTGGAAAACATTTTCAATCTTCGACGTTCTCTTCCACCAAAATTTGTGTTACCTCTACTTCCAGAAAAAAACAATACATTTTGCAACAGATGACACTGACGAAGTTGTCTTATTGTAATAACCTCTTTAAATGTATTAGACGCTGCACAGATTCTATTTCGAGTGGGAAATAATTTAGTACTACCACGATTACTACCATCAGTGGAAACGTTTGCAAATGGTACATGTTGTACATCGCCTTTTAATCTGGCAACTGATAGAGGGCTTAGCGCGCCCATTATTATAGGAGTAGTTTCGTCCCATTACATGTCATTTTCTTAACATATCTGGCACAGAAAACAATTAACGGTTTAGAGCACAAGCGCAATCTAATGTATTAAAAGACATATCATGACGCATTATAATGGTGTGCTGTTGCTTCCTCAAATACGATCTTCTTCAGAGCTTGATCTTGCAAAAATATGTTGCCACGATTGTAGTAAAGGCCTAAATATTTAAATTATTTTTGTGTTTCTGTTTGTTTAACTGCTCACTAATGTCGGTATCAGCTTTATTTGCTGTGGAATATTTGTCAAAAATATTTTGCAGAAAGCTTCCTAATCACACCTTCCTTCTTCCAGCATTGGAAATTCCTTCTCCAGCTCACTAGAAAAAATGCGATTACACTTAGCCATTTTCACATCTTGAATTAAAAAAAACGACCCTGTAATTATTTAATCTTTTGTTAAAACTTAAGTAAAAACGTTTTATTGTTCACGTATTTAAAGTAGCAGCATAAAAGCCTTTACCTAGGCTTTACCAGTAAATTCTAAGTTCATTTAGGTTAGCTAAGAAAACTCTAAAATAACGAGTGTACAGCCTTGACAGTAATGTCATGTATTCTTATTGTTTGATACTTAATATCAATTAAATACTTACATCAAATATTCACACCAGAATACTGAGATCACCACAAAACAGTTACTAGCACCACGTCACTCACGTGTACACTAGTATCCGCTCGCTACCCAAGTGAGCTGAGCTAAGCGCAAAAAAGTAGCGCAGTCGGTGACGGTCGTTGATTACATTCTCAAACTGCGATATCGCGCGAAAATTTGAAACCGAGACAGTACGGACAGCTTCGCAGAGATGGTCCCCAGACGCCCTCCAAACTAGGACAGATCTGGGGAAATCCGGATAGATGACGGAAACCCAGTCAGCAGAGGTCCTCCCACCAAGCATGACACTTCCTTCTCGGTTCACAACGTCTCAGACATGCCCCCTTCAAGTCCGCGGTTTTATGTGGTGGAAGCAAAGCCTTCCTGGAACACGTATATGAATCCAATAACTCTTTCCATGGAGAAGTTCGAAAGGGCTCAATTCTAGCATCCATCACCTTCAGAGACTTACTTGGTTGCTTTTGACTCTCAGATGGACAAGTGATCGACCTGTTTTATCCACAAACCACATCAGAGGCTCATCTCTAGCGGGACGAGACTGGTAGGTACTGTAACAGCTTCTGACAACCACGTAACCAATTCCTGGCTCAATACTGGAGTCTAGCTCAGCAACAATAAGTGAGGAGAATTCTCACAACAGGTAGTGCTTACGCCCACAGTAGAGATTTAAGCTGCTTCTCTATGCCAGGTATGCCTCTTTTTATGTTGCTCATACAGGAGTTCGACCGATGGTCAAACGACGGTATGTTTGTATGGTTCTCCTGTATGAACGATTTCTTAAACGTGAAATTTAAAACTTCGGCTCTCGTTTTGCTATCTTCAACTGCCACACCAGACTGGCCAACAAGGGACAGTAGAAGCAACAGACCCAACTGGCGATTTTACATACGACCAGAATTTTTTCCGGTTCTCTGCCACATCTTTTGCTAAGATGTGACTGTGGTAGTTGTTGTATGCTTCCGGCATAGATCTTTTCACAGACGTACGACTCTCTACTAATCTTCACTTGTCGCCGTTTGCGTGTCCCCTTTCAAACCTAGAGTGCAATAGCCTCTGTTTCCTCAGCATCTTAGGAATTTCATTATCAAACCATGGTGGATCCTTTCCATCCTTTATCCACTTACTAACCACGTTAATCTCCAGACAACGATTTATAGTCTGCTTAAACTTTGCCCATAATTCCTCCGCATTCATTTTACTAGCACTAAATGATGACATTTCATTGTCTATCTATGTAAGATGTTAATAACTGCTTATCTGCTCTATCCAGCAGAAACGATCTTCTAGGCTTCTTGACTGTTCCATTAACTTTCGTAGTTCATATATTGACATCATTATTGCTAATCCCCGTTTCTACCGAGCGAGGTGGCGCAGTGGTTAGACACTGGACTCGTATTCGGGAGGACGACGGTTCAATCCCGCGTCCGGCCATCCCGATGTAGGTTTTCCGTGATTTCCCTAAATCGGTCCAGGCAAATGCCGGGATGGTTCCTTTCAAAGGGCACGGCCGACTTCCTTCCCCGTCCTTCCCTAATCCGATGAGACCGATGACCTCGCTGTCTGGTCTCCTTCCCCAAACAAACCAACCAACCAACCAATCCCCGTTTCTATACTGACGAAGTCAGTTTGGTCCCGGCTATTTATAGCTACAAAGTCTGTGATATTTTCACTGCGTGTGGGCGGCCTAGCTAGCTGCTCAAGATAATTTTTAGAAACGTGTTCAACAGTATTTCACATGACTGTCTGCCTGTATCCCCTGCAATGAATCCATAAACACCCCAGTCTATACTCGGCAGGTTAAAGTCGCCTCCAACTAGTATTGCTTGTTCTGAGTATTTACGTGCTACTGAGCATCGAATTTCTTTTAATGTCTGTGGAACTACCACAACGGAATCGGGTGGCCGGAAAAAAAAAATCCAGAAATTAACTTAGTTTCGTCTGCACCTGTTATACACGACCAGATGACTTCTTTGTCACAAGCTTCGACCTCAATAGAGATAATTGGCCTCCACTCTGTCTTTCCGATGTACATTCCACGACTCGCTAGATATTTAATAGCTTTCCATTTCGGGCTTCAGCCACTTGTCAGTCCCTTGCATAATTTGAGCACGAGAACTGTCTTGGAGGACTGTAAATTCGGAAACTTTATTAATAAATCTTCGACTGTTTTCTGATAAAATTGTGTCAGTTGAAGTATCTTTAATCTGAACCCTGTTTGACTTCACTTGCTGTGATTCGACTGGCGAGTTTTCATCACAGCACATCAAATTACCGTCCCCCTAAAAATCCCTCATGTACCACTCCACAAGTACTCTGCTACCCGAGTAGCTGCCTCCTTTATGTAGTGAACTCTGACCTATCAAGGTGAGTGCTACAATTCCCCACACGATAATGCAGGTCCAAAAAACTGCGGCCAAGACCGTCACAGAGTCGACGAAGCCTTTGGTTGAGGCCCTCGACTCTGCTCCAAACCAAAAGTCCCTGATCAACTCTGGGAACGATGCTGCAGATTGAGAGCTCTGCTTGCACCCCGCGGGCGAGCCCAGAAGTCTTCAACGCCTCCGCCAGCTGCCTGTACGAATAGAGGATCGTTTCAGAACACACGCAAAACGCGTCGTTTGTGCCTACATGAGCCACAACTTGCAGACGACTGCACTCTGTACGCTTGACAGCCACCGGCAAGGTCGCCTCCACATCTCGGATGATACCGAGTGCACATTGGCTTTCTTTATAGCCCTGAACGCTACCTGCCTAATGACCATCGTGTGTCTAGCTTTGGAGCTCTGTATAATCAGTAAACGCCTCCCCCCGTGTGCCTGCTTGGACCCTGCTAAAGGAGTGGCCAAGTGGCCAAGTGACCAGTCTCCACATTGGCTCTCCGCCTCGAGCGACGCGAAACCTTTACCACCCGCCACCCCTCCCCCCCCCCCCCCCCTGCTATGAGGCGGAACCACCACGTCGTGTGCACTAGGAGGTGCCTCAGATGCAGAACCCGCAGGCAAAAAAGTGACACCTTTGGTGTCCCATGCATGCGACGTGCCAGATTCTCCCCCAGTGGTTGCTGATAAGTTCAAGAACTACGTATCTGGCTGTTCAGAGAGCAGCTATTATGCTAAAGACTGGATGAAATTACACTTACAGAAATGCCAGATTAATCCTCTTAAATAAAGAAATTCTCACGAAATTTAATAAATGTACTACATGGAAAACACAGAAAAGTATAAACACTTATCTTGTCGCACTGTAGACGCAGCCGAGAGTCGAAGCCTGACTGGCTGGCTATCTAAAGAAACGGACGTTTGCTTTAAAGAAAGAAAAAAAACAAATAAGGAACTTATGCGCTACAGACAGATGAATTTATACGTGAAATTAACCCTCTTAAACAGAGGAACATGCACGAAATTTAATAAATATGCTACGTGGTAAACGCAGAAAAGGATAAACACCTAGCTTGCTACTCTGTAGACGCACTCATATCACAGCCGAGAGCTGGAGCGATAGCAGCACCACCCGCCGAGGAAGGATGACCAACCAGACACACGCATGGTGCATGCAGCGGTCTAAACGAAATAAGGAAAGTCATAGCAGACCATTTTTACTTATTAGAAGTTGCCGAAAATAGTTGTAAAAAGGGTTCTCAACGCTTAAAAACTTTCAGAAATTAGTCACTTGCGCAGAGAGCTTAGACTAAAACAGAGACCCAACCATGCCTTTTATTTACGTCTTACAGAAGTAGTATATTTCGGCTCGTATATAATTGTCTCATTTTCTATGTGTCGTCTCGACGGCAGTATTACGGATGTTGGCGGGCAGGAGTGATGGTATCAGTTTGAGAGATGTGCAACAATATTTAGGAGGTACCTTTATTACATGTTAAGGTAGCCTAAGTACAAATCAGGTTTAAAGAAAGAGGTGAACCTGGAGTCAACGTTTACGGTTATTTACCACAAATAATAAAAACCCCAAAGTATAACCATTAAAAAAAAATACAGAATAGCATTACCTTTACGTAATTTTAAAAATTTTAACTCATAGTAAAACAACATTTATTTAAGACAAATGCATTTCTTTTTAAACCCATATTGGCCATTGCATCCATTCAATCCTAGACAATAATCAAAAAATGGTTCAAATGGCTCTGAGCACAATGGGACTTAACATCTTAGGCCATCAGTCCCCTAGAACCTAGAACTACGTAAACCTAACTAACCTAAGGACATCACACACATCCATGCTCGAGGTAGGATTCGAACCTGCGGCCGTAGCGGTCGCGCGGTTCCAGACTGTAGCGCCTAGAACCGCTCGGCCACTACGGCCAGCAGACAATAATCATCAGAGGCATCAGGAAACACTGTTTAATTTAAATGAGACCTAATATAGATAATACTCGAAGGTTCCGATTTATTCCAGATGCTCTGGAGAAAAGCACAAGAGCTCCTATTAATAGGAAAATGTATGTTAACAAGAATATTACGACAACTAGTCAGCAATAAATCACTTTTGGACTTGTGGGTAATAAAGATTAATTATATCTATGACCCAGTCTTCCTTTTTTTATTGTTATTTTAATGCTTTACGAAGGGTAGGCCGGCAGCAGCCTATCTGTGATGCTCTTCAGCCACAGAAAAACAGACAGTGTACATGGAGCAGAAAAACAAACATACACGAATGGTAAAAACAGGAGACATATATAAGAAGTGACATGAAGGCGTTCGCATAAGGCATTGGTTATACAAATAAGTTCAGCAGTGCGCACAAAAGTAGACAATCAGTTTCACAAGCAAACGACGAAGCACAGTGAAGAAGAACACTTGACACACTGATGAAAAGAACACTGTAGCACATTGGTGATGATTTTCGGCCAGTGGACATACTGAGGTGATGAGGGGGGGGGGGGGTGCTGCCTCTGATTGCAGGGGCAGGTGCAGGGCGGAAGGAGTGGGGGAAGAAAACAATGGGACACAGGAAGGGTAAAGGGAAGGGGGCGGGCAAGGTCGGGTGTGGAAGCCCAGGGAGGGGGGCGAGGAAGAGGGAGAACTGGGTGAGAGGAGGGGGAGGGATAAACGAAGGTGAGAAGGAGAGAGGGAGCCCTGGAGCAAAAGGGGAAGGAAAAGAAAGGGAGGATTAGATCTGATAGGAGGAGTGTATGGAAGGAATGAGGACATCATCATTAAGGGGTAGTTGGCGGTAGCCACCTCGGGCAAGGGTGTGGAGAGTGTGAAGATGAAGAACAGGTGTACGCAAGAGCACAGGTGCGGCAGTGGGTTGGGGTGGGAGAGTACCCAGTCTCCCTGAAATAAATCAGTTTCACAGGAAGCCAAAAATAAAATACACTTGAGCTCCATTCTACACAAGCCAAACCATGACAACACAAACCCGAGCTTATCATCTGGCGGTGAATCTTTTGGGGAATGCAACTACTTGTGAGGTCGAGGCCCCATGCCTCAGTTAAGCCACGTGCAGTGTCGTCGCAGTAGTTTCTTGCTACCGCTCGACAGAGAAGGCCAAGCTTCGACAACAGTGCCACCAAAACCAAACCTGCAGCACTCTCTGCAGTTGTTGCGTGCGCTTATATATTTCTGTTGGAGTGCGCACAAGGCGCCAGAACCACTCGGTGGGTGGCCGAAATGGTGTGGTTTTCATGACAGAATTAAACCATCACATAGAAAATGACTGTTTATACTAAAACAGCCGACTCCCCTTGGATGGTCAGCCCCGAAGGTCCCATGACTATGCATTACTGATTGAGTATAGTGTACACCTGTACAATTACTTAAGTTAGTCCATTTCATACGTGGAGGGCTGTGACAATTTCATCGAACACACTGGGAGAGCATGAGTGCTGAAGAAGACCAATTTGTACCAGAAACCTGGAAAATATATATCTAAACACATACAATAACCGACACTACAAGGGAGTTCCAGCTACAGCGTGCCAAAACTGCAAGTGAGCCTGTATGTGGACCTCGAGTCAGCCGAGGCTTCACCTTCTCTGGTTTTGCTCGGTCGTTCTCAGAAGTACTCAGTACAGCATGACGTTGCATTTCCTATTGTGGTGTACAATTACAACTCTCTTCAGTTGGTAAGGATCGAGCTATGCCGGCCGCTGTGGCCGAGAGGTTCTAGGCGCTTCAGTCCGGAACCGCGCTGCTGCGATGGTTGCAGGTTCGAATCCTACCTCGGGCTTGGGTGTGTGTGATGTCCTTAGGTTTCATAGGTTTAAGTAGTTGTTAGTGTAGGGGACTGATGATCTGAGATGTTAAGTCCCATAGTGCTTAGAGCCATTTGAACTATTTTTGATAGTGGTATCAGCACTATTTACCCTTCGCTATTTGCTAGTCGTATGGAGGATGATCACTGGTCCAATGGCTCTTTTTACAAAACCAAATAAAGTATATCGTCTAGCCTGGAAATTGAATGGGAATGATGGAAGAGAGGGAGGAGAAATTACACCATCGATTATGCAGTCACATAATCGACGGTTATTGCAAATTTTATATAGAAACGTCATTCCAATACCGTGCAGAAAGAACTTAAAGATAGGAAATTAGCCCCATGCTTGCGGGACCCTTAAGTGATACACAAGGTTTGGGGCAGCATCAATATGTCATGCAAATAACACAAAATTGAGTTTTTTTTTTAAACTGCACAAGGAGTGTAGCGCAATCTTATAATGGCCCTGATATAAATCCTACTTGGATTTCCTAGCCTGCTACCGAATTTATTCATTAAATTAACTGATCGAAGTTCCCCCAGAGTTGATGATGGGAGAGAATTCTGGTGGACGTGATAAATATAATCTTAAAAATTTACAATTACATATATTTTCCTTAAAATGGAACACAAATTGATCATCGGTTTGTACAAGGAACAATTCTGTATATTAATGTAAACGACACACGTAAATAGTATTAATCTGACAGAGGTGTCGGCAACAACCTATTAGAAATGACTCTGTATTGAGTCCAGTGTGTTTCTCTACTGCCAGAAGGTGGCGCAAAGAGAACAGATGAAATGTACATTATAGATAAGTAAGTGGGTAATCGGATGCAATACCATCTTAAGAGGAAAATTTCTACTACGGATGTCACCACTGACAAACCTCAATTCGAATTTTGGGCAGCTGAAAATTCAAATGAAGCTCTACGGGCCGAAGTTGTATTACCATAAGCATGGTGTGCTGATGATGTTGCTACTCGTGTCCGGTTGTGCTGCATGGATATGGGCTCCACCTTGGAGACTCCATTTTGGAGACCGATTGATGCACGAGCGTGAAAAAAGTAAGCGTTTGTCCAGGTTGCCAGGCAAGTGGAACTCTGAATGACATTACTCTGCAGCAAGTTCAGCAAAGTATGTGACCGACTCCTGCGGCAACCAGGAACCAGCAACCTCAAACTCTCTTCCTCCCCACGCTCAGAGAGCCTTGCAGCAAATTCGTCTATTTTTCCACTATCACACTCCGTCAACGTAGGCGCCAATACCATTTCTTTCCATCATTCCCGATTGCGACTGCAAACATCAGCCTACCACAACCTCCACCAGGACATCGCACAGGAAACTTTCTGATGACTGGTGCCATTGAAATACGATAATTAATGTGCTACGTGTTTCGCCATTCTGTCAGCTAGCCAGTGGAGCTCAGTGACCATTTCTCCAAACTGTCCCAAACAATATCGTAGCTGTGGCGCTGAGGTGGCATGTGCCTGCCTGAAACATGATGATTTCGCGAGCAAACTACCCTCAGCCATTTTAAAAGCAGCGGGTTTGAGTCGCTCTGGCCCCTGAAACCCGACATTAAAAAAGAAAAATGCGGGGTACACGCTAAGTCTCCATCCGTAATTCCCTATGACCGGATGTCCCTCTCCCCCCACCCCCCCCCCCCCCCCCACTCCCCGCCCATCGTCCCCCTTACTGACCATTCACTGCTATTCTGAGCGATTGGTCTCCTCACAGCCCAAAGTTTCCCACTCATCTCCAACGTGAAATGAAATGAATTATTTTATGCATTCACCCTACTCCCAGTCACGTACGTGATTATACATAGCATCGGATTACCTACTCATGGGAAGAACTGATGGTACCCATCCAGTCAGAAAGACCTCTGCCAACTAGGAGTCCGTGACAACAGGGTCCAAAGTGCACAAAATTGCCGTCTATGGAGAAGCATTGTGAGGTCGGCACTTGATTTACAGAGTCCTCGATCGCCGATTTGATTGATTGATGTGTGTAAATTCAGATTTAAAAATGCAATGTACCTTACCACTCACACTAACTTTTCATGCAATGTGTGTGCCTCACCCAAGAATGGGTATTGGGTGCACAACACGAAGAAGTGACACGTAACTCGAACGTTCCCCATCACGTCCGAAAGAACCAATAAAGAAAGAGAGGTTAAGAATTGCCAGCCCTCTGCCCATTCATCACAGTTAGACAACAAGGAAACATCCTCTGGAACAACTCACTCATTCACCCAGTATATCACACACATTTGGAGAACTGGACACCAGGCTGCTGTCCAAAATATTTAATTGAGTGTGGCAGATCGGACCGAGATGTTTCAATTAATGCGCACAAATAATAAAGTACAATAGTCAGAACATCTACTTGTGCCAATAAGAAAATTCCATAGATGTTCACAAAGAAAAAAAATCAGGTCAACACCCAGTCATTATTTATCTCCGACTAATGAATGTGCCACACACAGTCATGTTTCCCAGAACAACAAATGTTCAATGTATAATCAGTTAAAGCTTACCTAATGTCCAATCATGTTCATTCATTCGAAAAACATGTGAAGGGCTACAGTCAAATCCCAGACATACACCTCATAAAAGAAGAAGAATGTAACATAATAAAAGTCATGATTGAAAACATCTTAGGTTAAGGTAATAGAGGATGAAGTACATAGACATGTAAATATCACAAAAATGAATGTCTTGTATGACGGAGTAGCATCTGTAAGATCATATTAACAAGAGCAAAGGTGATCATATTGGTGTAAACACTGAATATCAGTATTGAAATGCCCTGCTTAACCCGCAGTAGAGGACAGATAGAATAAATTGTGGAAAGGGGTCAACATAAGGGGCTGTCCGTCACACTCAAACATACAGCTTTATTACTTGATCAAACATTACAAGACCCCAAACAATTTTTTTAAACACACAGCTATAATCTCTGGGATTTAATTACCGGCTGAAAGCCACTTTAATTTAAAAACGGCTGAACGCCTTAAGAGTAAAACAACCCTAATTTAAAACACAAAACCGGCTAGAAGCCATACAAGTACCAACAACAAGAAAAATTTAAAAAGTAAGGCAGTCACACACAAGGGCGCCCAGATGTTCGAGGGTCGGCCTGGAATTCAAACACTAACGCTCGCTTAGGTGAGACAGGCAGTGGGGCCAACCATTCACGATCCGACGACAACCCAGCTGATCGACAGTCAGCGGACCCACAGACTATATAACTTCCAGTCCACCCAACCAGGGCACAACACGGAGTTCAATGGAACAAAAAGATACTGGCGCCCACAACCAATCATACACGTTGCTGTCAAACTACACACCGTGCTGGACAGCAACAACACGATGAGGAAACTACACTGCCTGAAATTTACGTCGACACTCAGAACAGGTAACCGGAATGTTAACGGCCACAAGCCAGAATATTCCGCTGGTGCACTTCAATTCAAATAACCAAATACAGTGATTCTCCATCGGAGGGTGGCTAGAATTTTCCAACTTGAAAACCACGTTGTTGCTCGCGGAAATATCCCAACAGCCGACAACGAACTCCAAACGACACAATGTGAAAAGTCTTGACTTGCTGGTAGGTTAGATCAAAACTCGACTTGGTCGATGAGCCACGGACCTCGTAGAAGAGGAACACATCTACACTCTCCGACACCGCGTACAGATCACTAGCGGTCCCCGGCCAAACTACGCGCCGGCGAGAATTCCTCACTGCTCCACGCCAACCGACCGACTCCCACACATCAGCACAGAGACAGCACTAAAATAACTGAGCAGTCAACATCACAAGCTACACACAGTTTCACACACTTGCACGAATAACTAGATAATACTAACGGCAGCGATTGTGCAATGACAAGGACGAATCACGAGTCGGCACACGCAGGCAACCCACCAGCGATCGCCGGCCAACATACACGTCGTCCGACAAGACGACCGACCGACAACCAACCAAGGTGGTCCGCACTCAAGTGATATGTGTCGGAAACCATCGGGTGAGTCATGGTTGTCCGGACCTAACTGCAGCCGCGTCCCGACTGAACTTCTGCCGCGTCCTAAGTCAAACACTGCCAGGTACGAACTGCACTGCTAGCGCCTCCCAACTCACTGGCAGATCCGAAGTAACCCCCAACACACGACAACCGCGAAGTAAGAGTAGTCAGCAAAGATGATACGCTAGGGCTTATATCGATAAGCGCAGCTGCTGCCGCTCACAGGCAGGCAAGGCAGCAACTCAGTGACACCAGTCATTGAAATTAACATTACGAGGTGGTAGTACAGTAAATCAGTAGTACAGTTGATCAGTGAAAGACCTACTAAGAAACATAATATTATAAAAATGTGCCTTTAGGGTTTGTACAGATGTTGGTACAAATATGGGTTGCGTGTTAGTTGTCACACATAATGACTGTAATGTAAAGAGTGACCGAGCGAGGTGGTTAGACACTGGACACGCATTCGGGAGGACGACGGTTCAATCCCGCGCCCGGCCATCCTGGTTTAGGTTTTCCGTGATTTCCCTAAATCGTTCCAGGCAAATGCCGGGATGGTTCCTTTGAAAGGGCACGGCCGACTTCCTTCCCCGTCCTTCCCTAGTCCAATGAGACCGATTACTTCGCTGTCTGGTCTCCTTTCCCAAACACCCCCAAAATAATGTAAAGAGCGTTCCAAGTGCATACATCAACGCAAAATGTTTGTCACAAGAAGTGTCTCGAGTATAGTGTGGATTTTCGAGGTAAGAGGTGGGTGGGCGAGAGAGGGACACGAAATTGGAGATGGTGCGTGGTCACATGTACCACAAACTGGGGAGCATTCTGGAGCGATGCAGCTGTCAACCGCATGGACTCTTGTCAGACGGCCATTGGGTGGCTCTTTGACGGCGAGACATTGTGGAACAGGTGGCTCACAACTACCGAATCTTGACTACTGTCAGCTGCGCCGCGTGTTCGTTCCCCATGTGGTGCGCTATTAGCTGCGAACATTCACTGGGTAGTGAGGCGTACATTGGGCGGCTCCGCTGCGTGGGCGTTCATTGCTTCAATTCAGTCCGCGCCAGCAATGCATGGATTGCGCCTCACTCACTGCCGCCAGGTCAGTGTGTGAAAGCGAGTCCCTGGCTGTTACAGAAGCCTTACATTCGGGTGTGTCGCGCCAAACCTTCTCGTCCCGTAGTTCTGGCGTGTTCCAGTCCCCCGCGACAGGCCGTGGTGCTGTCATGTCTGGCACGAGCTGTATCTGTGAACATGTCTCGCACCCGTGACTTGCACGTTTCTCACGGACAGTGAAACTTGTCGCGGCCAGGGATTTTGTCACCTCGGCTGCCCGGGGAATTTCTCCAGCTTCGCGCTTCACATCAGTAAGCCGCTCAGGTACTGTTTCCTTGCAGCTGATCCCTCTGTCGACCGCTGGAGTACTGCGCCAAGCGACGTCTCTTCTTGAGCTCCATTGTGGACCACTGTAGAACGGTGACACGTTCTCTTTTTGGTGCACTGTCAACAACCTTTCAGAATGAGTTAAAATATTGTTGAACGTAGTTACATATTACAGTTTACAAGATCATGAAAGCGAAGAAGCATACGTACTATGGACCTAAGTTTTTCTCACTCTCGTGAGATGCAAAATGAACCAAGCTGATTGACTAAGACAACTTAATTTCTTTGCTCATGGATATCTAAAAGTGAACATGATATGCAGATTAATCCTAGTGTGTGCCATAACTAGTGCTTCAGTTTCAAACTTGCGCAAGTAAGGGAATTAGAAGTGAGTGGTTTTGGGAGACCCCTTTTAGGACTAACCTAAATTAGTGCTTATCCTTAACAAAATCAAAAATCCAATGCAAACTTTCTCCATCTGCTCCTCAAACTAACCTTACGAATTATCATGTATGAACAGCGACACGCAGGTTATTAAATTAAACATGCTTTTGTAATTACCGTCGTGCAGCTAATAAGTAAGTAATGTTCCTGAAAGTATGTACATAATTTCCTTCGCTTTGTTCTTTAAGCGTGTTCCTATTTTTGAGGCAGCTTAAGAATAATTCCGCCTCCCCCTGTTTTTTTGCGTATGACACGTCTAGGCCTCTTCCTGCTTTGTTATCTCTTCACTTCCGTGAAGACAGCACCTGTAGACATAGTTGCAACGTATCTTCCAAGCTCACTACGGTAAAAATAAGCAGAAGGGAGGTTGGTCGCCACTTTCATCGACATGGTCGAAATTATAAATGAGAATGCGTCTCTGACTTATATACGCAAGCTAAAAACAAAAGAAATGGGAGTGATACCATATACTTCTCATTCCGTGTTACTAAGCAGCATGTTGTCTGTATTGTGCTGCCGCAAAGGTGGGGAACTCGCTCGAGAGATGGCGTATCCCCTATTTGGTTTCTGCCAGTTGTGGGTCTATCTGTAGTCTTCTTGCTGCCGGTCAGGAAGATTTCATTTCTCTGATATTCATCACCACTGTGATTCTCGAAGACCTCTAACTGTTATTACAGATACAGCGCACCCGAAAGGTGTGAACTGATCGAGTCACAGTTCCAGTATCAGCATGCCGTACCTGCACAATACATTTTTGCCGAACCCGAAGGTATTGTTACATCATGATAACTGCAATACCATGCAAATCAATGGGTGACCCCTCGCAAATATGGCGAGGGTCAGCACTGCGGTCCCATTAACATGTTAAGCATATGCATATGGAACTTTGCGCTCTCACAACTGGCGAGGCCTCACACTCCTATCTAGAACAACTCCCGACGACCCTGCGCTCTTGCCGCGAGAGTGGGCACACTGGCCACTTCAGTGTCCTCAGCAGATAACTAATATTACGGTGGTGGACCTATGCAATAATGTGCGGCCGTATTATTCCGAAAAAACATTAGAAGGCCGTCACAAAACCTACGCGAGTGCCAGTCTTTGTCTATTTACAGTCTCACATAGAACGCATCGCAGTACTGAATCACAAGTTCTAAATGAAAAAAAAAAAAAAATCGAAATCAAACATGACAGTCCACACTAGACGGAACGGTGTCGATCGCTACAGAGGAGATACACTACTGGACATTAAAATTGCTACACCAAGAAGAAATGCAGATGATAAACGGGTATTCAATGGACAAATATATTACACTAGAACTGACATGTGATTAAATTTTCACGCAATTTGGGTGCATAGATCCTGAGAATCGGTACCCAGAACAACCACCTCTGGCCGTAATAACGGCCTTGATACGCTTGGGCATTGTGTCAAACACAGCTTGGATGGGGTGTACAGGTACAGCTGCCCATGCAGCTTCAACACGATACCACGGTTCACCAAGAGTACTGACTGGCATACTGGGACGAGCCAGTTGCTCGGCCACCATAGAACAGACGTTTTCAATTGGTGAGAGATATGGAGAATGTGCTGGCCAGGGCAGCAGTCGGACATTTTCTGTATCCAGAAAGGCCCGTACAGGACTTGCAACATGCAGTCGTGCATTATCCTGCTGAAATGTAGGGTTTCGCAGGGATGGAATGAAGGGTAGGGCCACGGGCCGTAACACATCTGTAATGTAACGTCCACTATTCAAAGTGCCGTCAATGCGAGCAAGAGGTGACAGAGACGATAACCAATGGCACCCCATACCATCCCGCCGGGTGATACGCCAGTATGGTGATGACGAATACACGTTTCGATTGTGCGTTCACCGGGATTCCGCCAAACACGGATGTGACCATCATGATGCTGTAAACAGAACCTGCATTCATCCGAAAAAATGATGTTTTGCTATTCGTGCACCCAGGTTCGTCGTTGAGTACACCATCGCGGGCACTCCTGTCTGTGATGCAGTGTCAAGGGTAACCGTAGCCGTGGTCTCCGAGCTGATAGTCCATGCTGCTGCAAACGTCGTCGAACTGTTCGTGTAGATGGTTGTTGTCTTGGAAACGTATCCATCTGTTGACTCAGGGATCGAGACGTGGCTGCACGATCCGTTACAGCCATGGGGATAAGATGCCTGTCAACTCAACTGCTAGTGATACGAGGCCGTTGAGATCCAGCACGGCGTTCCATATTACCCTCCTGAACCCACCGATTCCATATTCTGCTAAGAGTAATTGGATCTCGACCAACGTGAGCAGTAATGTCGCGATATGAAAAACCGCAATCGCGATAGGCTACAATCCGACATTTACCAAAGTCGGAAACGTGATGTTACGCATTTCTCCTCCTTACACGAGGCATCACAACAACGTTTCACCAGGCAACGCCGGTCAACTGCTGTTTGTGTATGAGAAATCGATTGGAAACTTTCCTCATGTCAGCACAGGCGCCAATCTTGTGTGAACGCTCTGAAAAGCTAATCATTTGCGTATCACAGCATTTTCTTCCTGTCGGTTAAATTTCGCGTCTGTAGCACGTTATCTTCGTGGTGTGGCAATTTTAATGGCCAGTAGTGTAGTTAATGCACACTTCGAGATTTTCGCCCACTGTTGAAAACGATGACTTTCATAACCTGTAATGATATCTGGACGAACATATCCATGGACAGTTTCTGGTGCACGCTGCCATGCACACACAACAAACAAAACGAGACCTAGAGAAACAGACGCACACAATAAAAAAGAAAAAATAGCAAAGATATCCTGGAGACGACTAACGGCTGTAACACATAGAAAATTTCACAACACTTTGAACATCAAACCTAATACCAACAACAACAGAAATGAAGACAGCAAATGACAAAGTTTCTGTTCTAGAAATGGATTGAAAACCTTGCTCAATTATGAATGTCGCTTCGCTGTTGTACTCCATTGGACGGGGTCGGACCCTGAAATTCGATTCTGTCGCCGTTCTTATTATTATGGTTCTGTCCTCCCCATCGGTTGTATCCCTGCTGGCTACGTCCTTGTTCGTGACAGTTTCTGCCAAACCTATGGGCGTTCTCAGCCCTGGTCCCCATAATTCCCACGGTCTGGCTGTGCTATTCTTCCCGGTCCCAGACCTTGCAGTCCGTTTCGCTCATCCATTCATTATTCTTGCACGTTTCCTGAGCATTCCCCTCGTTTTTCCTCCTTCATTCCGTTCCAGTTGGTACAACAAACATTTTAACGCTCAATTGTTCTCACTGTATCTTACAACTAATGCTTGCTGATAGTGGATGGAAGTTGGCTGCAACAAAACTTAATTATCTCAGATGCGCTATATTGAGAGTGTGAGAATAGATTTTTTTAAGCAATGGTCGAACATTTTTAGAGGGCTTTTGTATCCGAACGCTTGCGGAGGTTGCCAAGTCATTATTTCTTGGTAATTAGTGTCTTCCATTTCTCACGACCAGTATCTTCGAGAAAAGTTCTCTGAATTCCTCGGAGGAACTGTATTGTGATGCATTTTCCTCAGCGACACCCTCTATGTGAGCACAAAGAAATCAGTGGCCTGAATAAGGGAGTGATTTGCTAAAATGTTCCAGCCAAATATTCGGATGTAAAGTAATCCCTATCTTTCCGAAGTTCTGAAATTTCAGGACAAGCAGAAAGTGTTTATGATCGAATGCAAGTGTTCCTTCTGTGCTTGAACATCCCATCGACTCCGTTATCTGAACAGGATCGACGTGTTGTGCTAAATCATGCCCACGGCGACCCGCGTTACTGCGGAGGGTGCAAGTGTTGCTTCTTGCGTATATCCAGAACGTATCTCCGAATGCACATTGATCGCGTCTCTGTTTGAATTGTATGGGTCACCACATAAACCAGTACCCGTCGCTACGAAGTGAACCGACGGCGAGCCACCAACCGTACAGGCTCCTGTACATCTTTCTATCCAGTGTCTGTTTTCAACGCTTACTCAAGATGCGCCACTCAATCACCTACTTTTGTTACTTTAGAGACGCGCTCGACCGTGACCTCACCTTGCCTTAGTCGTCTGGTGAAGGTCTTCGTGTTCTTATTTGTTGTTTGATTTGCGTGCTTAGCTGTCTCTACTGCAGTCATCGCTACCTTCTTGACCCCTGTCGCTTCTCGTTTAGGCCAATTTCTGTCTGTTTTGCTTTTGCACACGTTTTTGCTATTTTCAACGTATTTCTCTCATGTTCACTAATTTCAGTGAAAATTTGCTTCATAAATTCATTAAAATTTACCTCTCGTGCCTTTTCTGTCACCTGTCCCATCTTCCCTCCCTTATTGTTTTTTTTTTCTCCTTCTCGAGAATTTCCATACGAAATTTTTTGACCTTCTCTTCCCTCTTCCTTTCTCAATCCTCCCATCTTTTACTTTTTCCGCTCTTTTTCTTTCCATCTCCCTAACACTTCCTAAAATAGGATCCTGAGTTAGTTCATATGCCAGCATGGTAAGAGGGGATGTAACTCTGGATTCTCGCACTGTGTTATGCTGGCACCAACTGAGTGATGTGTGTTGCCTGTTTGCAACGGTTTCTGGATTGTTAAAATGGCTTCACCAGGTTCCATACAGCGTGGCTCAATGGACTCCACGTTATCCTCAATGGAGTGTGTCCCCATTCTTGATCAATCTCAGAACGATGAAAAACTCTGGCATCTGAGCTCGTCCGCTCCGTGCTCTCGGACACCATCCCGTCCACCCTCCTGTCAAATTTCTCTATCATGTAATTAGAATTGTACGATTCACGTCCCTTAATAACCGCGTCTTACTCCTTGTCAGCATTCAGAAATGACTGAAGTTCGACTGAATGAATGAATGAACTGAATTACAACAACTAGACCATTGAAGCTGGAACAGATCTGGTAATTTACCATTCTTCTCATGAGACAACAATCAAAGAAACTTTTCCCTTCTAAGTTGACACATCCTCAAAAATGAACCTTATACAAATTAACAACGTTGTTCACAACACTGATTTACCGCAATCATAATGAACGGTGTACAAGAGGCGGTCGCTAAATAGAAGATAAAGGAAACGTAAAGATTAGCAGATAGCCGCCGTAGACGTAAAAGTACCGCGGATCCAAAAAAAATTTCAGGAAATTGTTGGGAGAGAAACAAAGAAGGTGAACTGAATTAGTGCGGTCTGTTGGCTCCAATCCTAAGGGAGGTTTTCCAACATGCAAACTAATCGCATGTTTGCTATTGTGCGACCCATAACTGATATGCAAGTTGGAAATCAGAATGACGGTGTAATGTAAATCACATCCAAGTGGGCTTATAGTTAATTCGTACGGTGTGTGTAATACATTGTTATAATGGCTGTGATACAAATCCTATGTGGGAAGCTATCCTCTCACGTAATTTATTAAGTAAATTAATTGACTGAACTTCCCCTCCCAAAATGATGATGGGAAAGGATTCTGGTGAGTCTAACTGTTTAACAGAAAAAAGTCATCCTAAAATTTTAGAATTACGTTTATTATTCTTAAAATGGAACACAAAATTGATCATGAATTTCTGCTAGGAACAATTATGTATTTAATGTACACCAAACAGGATAATAGCCCTCACCGGACAGAAGTGTCGCGGAGAAGCTAGTGTAAATGATACTGCGAGGAATCTAGTGCGCTTTTCTACTATGAGAAGCGCGAACAAATGGAACAGGTGAAATGTATATTATCCATAAATAAATAGACAATCAGATGCAGTACCATGATATAACCTTAGGAGGCATAGTGATTCTACTCACAAACCTCAATTAAAATTGTAGGCGGCTGAAAAATCAACTGAAAACCTGCAAGCTGGAGCTACGTATCTTACCGACAGTATGGCACAAGGCGGTGTGCTGATGAGAATTGCCACACGTGGTCGGCGCTGCTGTATCTACATCTACATCTACATCCATACTCCGCAAGCCACCTGACGGTGTGTGGCGGAGGGTACCCTGAGTACCTCTATCGGTTCTCCCTTCTATTCCAGTCTCGTATTGTTCGTGGAAAGAAGGATTGTCGGTATTCTTCTATGTGGGCTTTAATCTCTCTGATTTTATCCTCATGGTCTCTTCGCGAGATATACGTAGGAGGGAGCAATATACTGCTTGACTCTTCGGTGAAGGTATGTTCTCGACGCTTTAACAAAAGCCCGTACCGAGCTACTGAGCGTCTCTCCTGCAGAGTCTTCCACTGTGGTTTATCTATCATCTCCGTAACGCTTTCGCGATTACTAAATGATCCGGTAACGAAGCGCGCTGCTCTCCGTTGGATCTTCTCTATCTCTTCTATCAACCCTAACTAGTACGGATCCCACACTGCTGAGCAGTATTCAAGCAGTGGGCGAACAAGCGTACTGTAACCTACTTCCTTTGTTTTCGGATTGCATTTCCTTAGGTTTTTTCCAATGAATGTCAGTCTGGCATCTGCCTTACCGACGATTAACTTTATATGATCATTCCATTTTAAATCACTCCTAATGCGTACTCCCAGATAATTTAGGGAATTAACTGCTTCCAGTAGCTGACCTGCTATTTTGTAGCTAAATGATAAGGTATCTATCTTTCTATGTATTCGCAGCACATTACACTTGTCTTCATTGAGATTCAATTGCCATTCCCTGCACCATGCGTCAATTCGCTGCAGATCCTCCTGCATTTCAGTACAATTTTCCATTGTTACAACCTCTCGATACACCACAGCACCATCTGCAAAAAGCCTCAGTGAACTTCCGATGTCATCCACCAGGTCATTTATGTATATTGTGAATAGCAACGGTCCTATGACACTCCCCTGCGGCACACCTGAAATCACTCTTACTTCGGAAGACTTCTCTCCATTGAGAATGACATTCTGCGTTCTGTTATCTAGGAGCTCCTCAATTCAATCACACAGTTGGTCTGATAGTCCATATATTCTTACTTTATTCATTAAACGACTGTGGGGAACTGTATCGAACGCCTTGCGGAAGTCAAGAAACACGGCATCTACCCGTGAACCCGTGTCTATGGCCCTCTGAGTCTCGTGGACGAATAGCGCGAGCTGAGTTTCACACGACCGTCTTTTTCGAAGCCCATGCTGATTCCTACAGAGTAGATTTCTAGTCTCCAGAAAAGTAATTATGCTCGAAAATAATACGTGTTCCAAAATTCTACAACTGATCGACGTTAGAGATATAGGTCTATAGTTCTGCACATTTGTTCGACGTCCCTTCTTGAAAACGGGGATGACCTGTGCCCTTTTCCAATCCTTTGGAACACTACGCTCTTCTAGAGACCTACGGTTCACCGCTGCAAGAAGGGGGGCAGGTTCGTTCGCGTACTCTGTGTAAAATCGAACTGGTATCCCATCAGGTCCAGCGGCCTTTCCTGTTTTGAGCGATTTTAATTGTTTCTCTATCCCTCTGTCGTCTATTTCGATATCTACCATTTTGTCATCTGTGCGACAATCTAGAGAAGGAACTACAGTGCAGTCTTCCTCTGTGAAACAGCTTTGGGAAAAGACATTTAGTATATCGGCCTTTAGTCTGTCATCGTCTGTTTCGGTACCATTTTGGTCACAGAGTGTCTGGACATTTTGTTTTGATCCACCTACCGCTTTGACATAAGACCAAAATTTCTTAGGATCTTCTGCCAAGTCAGTACATAGAACTTTACTTTCGAATTCATTGAACGCCTCTCGCATAGCCCTCCTCACTGTAATATTAGTAATTTTCGCCTCACAAACATTAATATACGCTCAATAGTAAACGCCTGATGGCCTAAAGTTATCGAGCAATTGTAAAGTAAAAGAAATGAATCATCGCATAGCAGCGACAGAATCTATTATTCTTAATCTTTGCCGTTCTTGCGCGGTGCCAGTAAATCTCTATGTACATGTATCGATTAATGGTATAAAAAAAGAATTCTGTTGTTTCAAGGCAAATGAGGCTTTTCGCGCCTCACCTTTTACTGTTTGTATTCCATGAGAGGCGGACGCGGACTTGCTGCGTTCCACAACAGTATTTTATATTTGATGTGAAAATATTGAGTGAATATGCTAATTGTTATTTTTTCCAATCAGAAAAGATGTAGTTTCTTGTAACTGATATCGAACAGACAGCATCAAGAGGACATTTTGACTGTCATGTATAAAGTATTTAACCACAATGGTCATCTATTGTAATTTAATATGAAAAGGTACGTAGCATTAAAAAAAAAAGTGTGTTAAAATAAGTGTGCTTATTTTCGTAAATTAACCTTAATGAGTTATTTACTTAACTGTTAATTATTTTGTGTTACTTCATCATCAGAAATTACGATCATGCTGATGGGCCGAACGCAGCATGAGGCAGAAGGAACATTATCGTTTTCCTATTATTTCTGAACCAACTTTTTTTTAAATTGTGTAGTGTTGCATTTCTTTTAATGTCTATAAATCTTCTGGTCCCTTAGTGTTGATCCGGGTATGACTACATCGCGACTATAAAAATGCACAGAAATGATAATGTTTCTTCCGAGCGATCTCAAATATATATATATATATCAATATGCTGCTCTTATTCAGGTATTTAATGGTCAACGTATGTTATTATAATAGCGTAATAAATCCCTGATTCCGTTGCCAAGTGGCCCACCAAAAATATTAACTTTTTCGACATTAAAAAAAAAGTAACAATTCTTTTTATTTTCGTCCCCCAAGAGCAACGCTACACTTGGCGCCCGAACAGGGACTTGATCAAAAATCATTTCATGTATGTGTTTATTAATTTTTCAGTGCTTGTTCTAGTAATTGTTTCATTTTTTCATGTGGATGCAATTCAACCGAGAAAGAGAAGTGGGAAAACCTTTTAATTAATTCAGAAGAACTATTGATGAAATTACCAAAAAACGCGAGTATCCAGGTGTATCATTATCAAGACAGTCATAGTAAGTCAAATTTTTATACGCAGTAGCCAAGCTTTCGTAGTGACGTAGCATCTTTCGAGTTGATCAGAACGTAAACCTGTCTTTCCTTGCCTTGAAACAGCTTTATTTCAATTTGTCCATAGTCCATTCTTATGTAGTTAAATTCAGTGAAAGTGTACCATTGTTGTCAGTGCATGAAAAAATTACGATATGGCGGATAACTACGCTCAAAACTGGTAAAACGTGTGATATTCCATTTGTTTGTAATTAGTAGGAACCATCTTGTCTTCTTGGGGTACATGAACGTCAGTTGTTACCCAAGAGTTAAAATTTCATCTTAGGTCCCAGTAAGCCACAGCACTACGTCACAGACAAACGACTGACGGCAGTGACAAACAATATCTGTAGTATTTTGACGTTTGACAAATAATTCATGAACATGGCTGACGGTAAACAGCGCACACAAACAAAACCAGACGACAGCGGTGATGCGAATGGACCTCACTATCCATTACGATCACGCGCGATAGGTACACGAGCGGAGGCAGAAGCAGCCTCGACCGAAGTTTTAGAAGTTGGTCCTAGTGTGCAAACTATTCCCGCTTTTGAAAAAAATGACTTGGCTGCAATGATCGAAGCAATAATGGAACGCAAGTTCGAAGGTCAAAAACAGGAAAGATTAGATGAAAAGGCCCGCGAAGAAAAAGAGAAGGCCGAAAGACGGCATAATAAAAATCAGGTCCTTACAAATCTGTGCAACTCAGTAAAAGAAGACATAAATTCAGTAAAAACAGAAATAAATTCGGTAAAAACAGACATAAATTCAGTAAAAACAGACATAAATTCAGTAAAAACAGATCTGCAAACGGAGATAAATGACCTAAATACACGGTTAAATTCGGTAAAGGCCGAACTAAAGGCAGACATAACAGCTGATTTAAATACCCTGTTGGGTAACGTCCAAAGCCAAATCAGTAGTCAGATCACGATCATGAGGCTAGAAATTGACACACAAGTAGAGTCAAAAATAGAGGATATTTCAAAACGGTTAGATGAAAAAATCGAAGCAGCCAAGGGAGAGATAAATTCAAAAGTGATAGAATATAAAAAACAAGCTGCGACCTTAAAAGAAGATTATACTGCAGTCTCTGATGAGGTCAAAGGAGTTAAAACCGCAGTAGACACGATCGAGAATGTTGTTGATGATCTTTCCAAACAGATTGAGACTGTTAATGTAGAGGATCAAATAAAGAATACTGTTAAGGCACATGCTGAAGCATTGTCCGACCACTACCAAGAGTGGATTAAAAACAAAAACGGATTCATAGAAAACAAGGTCAAGAACGAACTCAGGGAAACGGTCAAAAACGTGGCCTTTGAAATATTGGCAGCCCCTGGAAAAACAGGAGACACGGTGATGTAATAATTAGGCCAAATAAGACGAACGTTAGCTCAAGATTTACCTGAATGGCGTCAACAGATAGTTGACGAAGTTCGTACACTAAAATGTCAAGTTGAAAATTCCCCACCTCCCGTGTCAGGAAACTGGAATAATTCACCACGAAGTAATGAACAACAGCAGGTACATTACCGTTCACCATTTGATAACGCTCAAACTCATAGTTCTATAGAAGCACAAGTTAACCAGACTACCAGCCCACCCACTTTTGTCAGTTTGATGCAGGAGGAAAGCGTTATCAAACATCGTATTTTTCCGACCTTTCACCCACAGAAAAGAGAAATTCATCCTATAGTGTTCCTCCGAAATTTTTCAGGAATTTTCCCGAGTAGCTGGAGTGACCGCCAGCGAATTCAATTCGTTAGTGGATTTATCGTAGGCGATGCTGCCTTATGGGGAACCGAAATGGTCGACTCTTGTAAAAGTTACAAAGAGTTTGAACATATGTTTTTAGCTAAATTCTGGAGTTCTGGTGTGCAGCAGCGCCTGAGAAAAGAGGTTTACAACGCCGAAGTGTTTAACAGGAAATGCGGTAGTTTGAGAAGATATTTTGAAAAGTATTTAGCAAAAATCAAGTTCTGGGATTCGCCGATCACCGCCAAATACGTTATTATGATTCTAAAAACTAAGCTACCGATTGCGATCAGAGAAAAGTTAGTAAACGTGTCTGAGGACGATACGGACACTTTCCTGTCTGTGTTAGACTCGTTAGATCTGATTTACGAGGACGCTAGAGTTGATGTTGGCAACGCCCACTTCAGTGCAGGCGGCCAGCACAATACAGAATACGTAGGCAACAATGGTGGCCGAGCGAAAGCGCGTCACAGCGACAACCAGTACCAACCCCACAACGGTTTCAAAAATAAACACACTACGTACTCCAACAGCAAATACAAAAATAAGTACAATAACGGCCAGAGATACAATCCGATATATAATTCGTCACCACCTCAGTACGAAAATGCACATTATAACACACAGCCCCAGCAATATGGAAACACGCAACCGATCAACGGGAATTATCAAAACGATCAGTCTTACGATTCAAATCGACAGTGGAAAAGAAATAAATGGCATAATCAAGGTGGAGACCAATGTACACCTTTCACTAACGGTTACAATCAACACAAGCCACAGCAAAATACTTTTCAGCCACAAGCGAACGGACCTTCGGGAACTCTGAAGCCTAAACGCCCGCATAATACGCAAATTTATTATGCGCAAGCGAATACGCCAGGACAACAAGATCCGTTTCCAACCGAGTTCGTACCACAAAACCAACACCAGTTCCAGACGGAAGAAACATTAAGAAATATAAATCAGCAGGAAAGTAAGCGTCGAGCGGAAAATTAAAAACAGCACCTTTGAGCCTCCTAGAGGATGCTGCAAGTTTGAATGGGGGCACCCTGTCCCTTAGTCCACACGAAATTAAAGCAATTAGGTATGACAAAGAGACAAACTTACGGGATCGTCTAGTAGCAGACACTGAGACGAAAGACAATGATGACGTATGGGACGAACAAGTTCAAGCTTCCATAAGAGTATCAATTGCCAACATACCAGTAACAGCCATTGTAGATACAGGAGCTTATATAAATGTCTTATCTTTATGTTTATTTAAGCAAATATCCTCTGTATGCAAAGTTTTATCACTTCCAATTCAAGGTTGCACCGTATCGGGAGCAATTGGTCCACTAACACAACTTGTAAATCTTCAGACTCAGCTTCAAATCCAGATAGAGTCTATTTCAGTAACGTGCATTTTTCTTATTGTTAAAAACCTATCAGTGCCATGTATCCTGAGTACGGAATTCTTGAGGCACACGAAAGCTAAAAT
The DNA here is from genome assembly GCF_021461385.2 of Schistocerca piceifrons. Classification (NCBI taxonomy): domain Eukaryota; kingdom Metazoa; phylum Arthropoda; class Insecta; order Orthoptera; family Acrididae; genus Schistocerca; species Schistocerca piceifrons. Next base: position 245,386,928 of record NC_060144.1, read on the forward strand.
TGACATCGAATGTTGAATCTGTAATCTAGTAGCGAGCCAGCAACAAGTAACTGTAAATTTGTTAAGAAGTAAGGTGAAGACAAACTTTGGGGTGCTTCAAATAGCAGTACGGCCATGGACTAAAGGACAACAGTACAGTCAGACAGAAGACATGACAGATCTTGAAAGTGTTAATGACGATGAGTATAAAGACCTAATTCCCGGTCAGAATGAATTATACGGTAAAGCTAGTGAGTCCATTGAATTATCCAAACAACAGAAGAATGAGCTTTACAATTTGTTAACAGATTACGTTCAAGTACTTTCTAAGAAACCTGGACTAATAAAAGGCTTTGAATATCGAATGGATGTCCTGCCCCATTCAACCTACTGTAGAACAAGCTATTCCATTCCATATGCGAGACGCGAAGCTGTCAAGTGCGAGATCAAGAAAATGTTACGCTGGAATGTGATAGAAGTATCTCATTCACCTTATTCGAGTCCTTTATTGTCTGTGCTAAAATCAGATGGTAGCGTAAGGCTAGTCCCAGATGCAAGATTAATCAGTACATTATAGTACCCATAAAAACGAGACCAGAGGCTCTTGAAGAGCAGCTGCAGAAGTTTCTTGGAGTTAGTTATTAGTCAGGACTCACTTTAAACCATCCCTGTTGTTAAAGAAGAAACGTAAGTGGCAACACATTTATGAAGGTCCCTTTGTGATAATGAGGAAACCACACATTGGTAGCTATTTGTTATCTGACCCTGCCACGAATAAAATCAAAGGATTGTTCCACCATCAAGATTTAAGAAAATTTTATAACGCCAGGAATTAAGTTAATTTAAGCTGTAAGAAAATTCTAAGGTATTGGAGATCAGGATTAACCAATGAGTAACAAGAACGGAACTGAACTGACTACGGACGTTAACCGGTGCTGAAAGGAAACCTTATGTATTAAAACAACGCGTCTGGAAAATAAAATACAGAATAAGTTGTAGACAAGTATTTACATGAATAATCTTTATGCAAACAGGAGGACATGTCCTAGAGGCGATTTTCAATTTTAGTTACAAGTTAGTATGTAAGGAAAGTGATGTACTCGAGAGTTATTAATTAGCCCCGAGGTACTAAAATGAGGAAAGAGGAAGGAGCGAATAATGCACTTCTCTCGCTAAATAGTAATTTGAGAATGAGCAGGAAGGAGCGAATAATGCACTTCTCTCACTAAATAGTAATATGAAAATGATGATTATATGTGCTTAGTATTAGTAAGTGAAATTTAATCGAGGACAAATTAATGACCTGTTTTAAAAGGAAATACTTAAACGTCCAGACAAAAGAGGAAAGTTGTGAGAAAGATTCGATTCCATGAGGTTATTCCCTATTTTCAAAGGTGACGTAAATAAAGCACCACCTGTTAGCGTAAAACAGTCGGTAGATTTAACTTGTAAATTCCAGCACAGTGCTGTGCCAGCGATAAAATAACATCTCTTTGAAGTGAACAGATATCTAGGATTAAGCATGAACAGATTGATAACGCAGTGCAATTGTTCTAAAAAGTAAAAGCGTGATGGAATAAAAAGGAAGTTTATTATACACTCCTGGAAATGGAAAAAAGAACACATTGACACCGGTGTGTCAGACCCACCATACTTGCTCCGGACACTGCGAGAGGGCTGTACAAGCAATGATCACACGCACGGCACAGCGGACACACCAGGGACCGCGGTGTTGGCCGTCGAATGGCGCTAGCTGCGCAGCATTTGTGCACCGCCGCCGTCAGTGTCAGCCAGTTTGCCGTGGCATACGGAGCTCCATCGCAGTCTTTAACACTGGTAGCATGCCGCGACAGCGTGGACGTGAACCGTATGTGCAGTTGACGGACTTTGAGCGAGGGCGTATAGTGGGCATGCGGGAGGCCGGGTGGACGTACCGCTGAATTGCTCAACACGTGGGGCGTGAGGTCTCCACAGTACATCGATGTTGTCGCCAGTGGTCGGCGGAAGGTGCACGTGCCCGTCGACCTGGGACCGGACCGCAGCGAAGCACGGATGCACGCCAAGACCGTAGGATCCTACGCAGTGCCGTAGGGGACCGCACCGCCACTTCCCAGCAAATTAGGGACACTGTTGCTCCTGGGGTATCGGCGAGGACCATTCGCAACCGTCTCCATGAAGCTGGGCTACGGTCCCGCACACCGTTAGGCCGTCTTCCGCTCACGCCCCAACATCGTGCAGCCCGCCTCCAGTGGTGTCGCGACAGGCGTGAATGGAGGGACGAATGGAGACGTGTCGTCTTCAGCGATGAGAGTCGCTTCTGCCTTGGTGCCAATGATGGTCGTATGCGTGTTTGGCGCCGTGCAGGTGAGCGCCACGATCAGGACTGCATACGACCGAGGCACACAGGGCCAACACCCGGCATCATGGTGTGGGGAGCGATCTCCTACACTGGCTGTACACCACTGGTGATCGTCGAGGGGACACTGAATAGTGCACGGTACATCCAAACCGTCATCGAACCCATCGTTCTACCATTCCTAGACCGGCAAGGGAACTTGCTGTTCCTACAGGACAATGCACGTCCGCATGTATCCCGTGCCACCCAACGTGCTCTAGAAGGTGTAAGTCAACTACCCTGGCCAGCAAGATCTCCGGATCTGTCCCCCATTGAGCATGTTTGGGACCGGATGAAGCGTCGCCTCACACGGTCTGCACGTCCAGCACGAACGCTGGTCCAACTGAGGCGCCAGGTGGAAATGGCATGGCAAGCCGTTCCACAGGACTACATCCAGCATCTCTACGATCGTCTCCATGGGAGAATAGCAGCCTGCATTGCTGCGAAAGGTGGATATACACTGTACTAGTGCCGACATTGTGCATGCTCTGTTGCCTGTGTCTATGTGCCTGTGGTTCTGTCAGTGTGATCATGTGATGTATCTGACCCCAGGAATGTGTCAATAAAGTTTCCCCTTCCTGGGACAATGAATTCACGGTGTTCTTATTTCAATTTCCAGGAGTGTATAACGCAAGGTAAGATGAGTCCAGACTATAAACAAGCTGAGTAAAAGAACATATGAGTAACATGGTTTATTATGCCAACTTCACAGTACAATTGAGCATTAGCGATACTGCAAATTCACAAGCTAGCAGCACATAGAATAAGGATCTCGCCCAAGCTTCACAGGTAGCGACAGCAGCAAACAACAACACTCTAGTGAGAGGCTTATATATACAAATGATAATTAATACCCAAATGCGTAATGCATAAACTTGACTTAGTCTAAGAAATGAGCAAAGAGTAGTAAGCAAGCTGCAGCAAGATACATATTAGATATACATGCTTGAAGTGATAGATATTATTTTAAGTGTGCACTGCAATATTTATTGTTTTCTCTGTGGTTATGTGATTATTGAATCGCTTTCCTAAGTGCAAATCCTTTAAGATCCTTGATCCTATCCACTCCTCAGGATCAACTTGTAAAGATGCACGTGTGCTTAGGAAGTGAGGCACTACATATAAAAATGAGTAGGTTCGCGACGCGCATATTGCTTTTCTAATGCGCAAGGTAAATTAAATTTTCGACCTGGTTGAGGAGTAATTTAAATTCTGTCGACGATCAGCGAGTAGACCTTGGAATGGATTTGGTCAAAGAAAAAGTACTTATAATAGCCTACCTGTGACCGTAGGCATAAATAAAAAAAAAGACTAATTAAGAAACAATTGTTTTGATTCAAAGTGGTCAATTAGATTATTTATCGATTTAAATGAACTCTTGTAAATATTAGTATGTAAATCAACTTGTAAACACCGTGTGATGTTATGACGCGAGAATTTCTTTTAATACACCGTTCACGCAGACGCTCACCACAGTGCAAGTGAAGTTTTAAAGTTCGACGGTTTTCAGTGGCAGTATTCTACTGCACCATATGTGTGAAAAATTCGTTGATGTGTGCAGTGTGTAATAATCAGTGTCATTCCACACATGCAGTTGCAGCGGTAGCTACGACTTACCTGTGAATCCGTAACTGGATAGTGGACAGGAAGTGATGTGAGGCAGTTTCGGTGGCAGAAGCTCCCTCCAGCAATCTAAAAAGCACAAAGCCACGATCCGCCGAACAAAAGCGACGCACGGCACCTCAAGCGCGAAATCAACGCTCTGCAAGAAAGCTCCGGTCACGTGCGCGCGCACAGACTGAATTTCAAGATTGCTCGCAACAGTGGAGGCGGACAGCCACCACGTGACGAAGTAATGTAAACGTTCAACCGCCAACACAGTTGCTGTGCGCTACATTCTGTAGCAAAAACATTCACACCCAGTACTGAAAACATTTTGTATGTATCATAAACCTTCCGAGAGACTCTAAGATAGAGAAGTTAACGTAATTATTATAATGACTGATTGTACACAGAGACAAGTCACAAGGTCACCTCTGAACACTGTTGAAATGTAAACTTTGACGAGAGGTCACGATACGAATGAAAATAAGCACACGAAAATACGTCAAAGGAACCGATCGTTCCTATATCTCATCCCACATGTATATAAAATTAGTTTTGTAAGCTATTCTAATATAAGATATTTTATCTCTTTCATATGTGAAATAATTCGGAGAGCCACACTCGAGCCCTGAAAGTGAAAGATATGGACTTCCTTGTCGAAGCCATCACCAGTGGCCGCTCTACAATCCAAGTCTATCATAAATAGTGTATGTGCGACGAAAATAAATGTATAATTAAGTGCGACGACGGGCAAGGCAATCAATCGACAAGACGATGACAATATAATGAATACTGTCAAAACAGAAAGTTGTGTACCAGTTGTGATAGTCAAATTACTTTTGCAACGATGAAAAATGAAGTGTGACTATTTCCTTATAAATTTTGTAAATATGTGTACTTATAGCCTTAATTTTAAGAATCATCGAGATAGACTGAATCCATACAAACACTGATAGAAACACAGAACAAATTCACAATAATCCACCGTCAGTAATTACAAATTGAAACGTTAATTCTTTTATTATGGAATGAATATGAAATGAGACTTTTAATAACCTGTATGTTACATCCTAAAATTACAAATATTCCAATGGGCATGAGGATGAAAGTAATACCTTCGGTATTCCTTCCCTCCTCATGGGAGGCAGTGTAATATTAGTAATTTTCGCCTCACAAACATTAATATACGCTCAATAGTAAACGCCTGATGGCCTAAAGTTATCGAACAATTGTAAAGTAAAAGAAATGAATCATCGCATAGCAGCGACAGAATCTATTATTCTTTATTTTTGCCGTTCTTGCGCGGTGCCAGTAAACCTCTATGTACATGTATCGATTAATGGTATAAAAAAGAATTCCGTTGTTTCAAGACAAATGAGGCTTTTCGCGCCTCACCTTTTACTGTTTGTATTCCATGAGAGGCGGACGCGGACTTGCTGCGTTCCACAACAGTATTTTATATTTGATGTGAAAATATTGAGTGAATATGCTAATTGTTATTTTTTCCAATCAGAAAAGATATAGTTTCTTGTAACTGATATCGAACAGACAGCATCAAGAGGACATTTTGACTGTTATGTATAAAGTATTTAACCACAATGGTCATCTATTGTAATTTAATATGAAAAGGTACGTAGCATTAAAAAAAACGTGTGTTAAAGATGAGTGTGCTTATTTTCGTAAATTAACCTTGATGAGTCCATCTCCTTATTTACTTAACTGTTAATTATTTTGTGTTACTTCATCATCAGAAATTACGATCACGCTGATGGGCCGAACGCAGCATGAGGCAGAAGGAACATTATCGTTTTCCTATTATTTCTGAACCAACTTTTTTTTAAATTGTGTAGTGTTGCATTTCTTTTAATGTCTATAAATCTTCTGGTCCCTTAGTGTTGATCCGGGTATGACTACATCGCGACTATAAAAATGCACAGAAATGATAATGTTTCTTCCGAGCGATCTCAAATATATATATATATATCAATATGCTGCTCTTATTCAGGTATTTAATGGTCAACGTATGTTATTATAATAGCGTAATAAATCCCTGATTCCGTTGCCAAGTGGCCCACCAAAAATATTAACTTTTTCGACATTAAAAAAAAAGTAACAATTCTTTTTATTTTCGTCCCCCAAGAGCAACGCTACATCACACTACATTTCGCTTCGCGTAATTTTTGTTTGTCTGCAAGGTTTTGGCTATGTTCATGTTTGCTGTGAAGTTCCCTTTGCTTCCGCAGCAGTTTTCTAACTCGGTTGTTGTACCACGGTGGCTCTTTTCCATCTATTACGATCTTGCTTGGCACATACTCATCTAACGCATATTGTACGATGGTTTTGGACTTTGTCCACTGATCCTCAACACTATCTGTACTTGAGACAAAACTTTTGTGTTGAGCCGTCATGTACTCTGTAATCTGCTTTTTGTCACTTTTGCTAAATAGAAAAATCTTCCTATCTCTTTTAATATTTCTATTTACGGCTGAAATCATCGATGCCGGAACCGCTTTATGATCGTTGATTCCCTGTTCTGCGTTAACTGTTTCAAATAGTTCGGGTCTGTTTGTCACCAGAAGGTCTAATACGTTATCGCCACGAGTCGGTTCTCTGTTTAACTGCTCAAGGTAGTTTTCAGATAAAGCACTTAAAAAAATTTCACTGGATTCTTTGTCCCTGCCACCCGTTATGAACGTTTGAGTCTCCCAGTCTATATCCGGCAAACTAAAATCTCCACCCAGAACTACAACATGGTGGGGAAATCTACTCGAAATATTTTCCAAATTATCCTTCAGGTGCACAGCCACAACAGCTGCTGACCCAGGGGGCTAATAGAGACATCTAATTACCATGTCTGAGCTTGCTTTAACCGTGACCTTCACCCAAATCATTTCACATTTCGGAGTTCGGTTCCACCTTGGAAACTGATCGAAGCATGAGCACGAAAAATCTTTATCTGGACGGCCGGGACAAGTTAAACTGCCAATAAAAATACTCTGAAACAAGAGAAGAAAAGCAGGCGACTGACACCTGTGAGGGCCAAGGAACCAATAACCTCAAGTTCTTTTTACCACACCCCCTCCGCAACCCTCCCACCCCTCGCGACCAGAAAGCAAACGCTCCACTGTGCCACAACGCGGCTAATCATTGCTGATAATCAAGGTTTTCTCCAATAATTATGGCCTTACAACAAATTTTTGTAGTCTCCCATCACTATGCTCTATCAACATAGAAGTCAGTACCATTCCGTCTCACGATTTCCCGAGGGTGACTGCAAACGTGTGCTGACGTAACAGCCGAGCAACTTGTGACAGTTTCCGCCAGGACATTGCTCAGGGAGCTTTCTTTTGATGGTAGCCAGTGGAATATGACAACTGTCGTGCTACGTGGGGCATAATTCTTTCTACTATCCTGTGGCGCTTTGACCATTTCTCCGAAATGTCTCAAATAATAGCACATCTGTGCCGCCAAGCTTGTGCGTTCCTGTTCAAAACAAGAGGCTTTAACGAGAAAACTGCCTCCAACCACTGTAAAAGTAGCGAGTATCCGTCGCTAAGGCACCTGACATGAAACATCAAAAGAGAAAGCCGCCAGCCACGTGTCGGGGTTTCGTCGACAATTCCCAGTGACTGCATGTTCCCCCCGCCCTCTGAACATTCGCTGCTAATGTGAGCGGATGGCCTTCTCCCCCCCCCCCCCCCCAAATTCCTGCTTGTATCCAACGTGAAATGAACAGAATTATGATACGCTTGCATTCTTCTCCCAGTCATGTACATCCGATTACCCACTTTGCATGACGGTGTAATGGGGTAGTGATATGACGTTAATCTGCGTGTATGTGAATTCAGATTTTAGAAATACAAGATAGGCTGGTTAGATGGCCCTTCTTAAGTGTATGAATAGGCTAGAGGGCCTGCCGTCTTGCAAGATTTAGAGCTAAAAATTGCAGTGATCGGCAAATGGGATTCATTGTTCTGTACATCAAGAAGCATGTTGTGTAAATTCGTAGGCCTGGAGCACACGAAGAAACTGGTGGTATGAATGGTAAAGTTGTGAAGTCACACGCTTCATTCCACTGTCAGTTGCAACTGTTTTTAATAGAAATGAATGAAGAGTATGAACACATTACATATTAATGCAAAGTATGTTCGTTAGGTGGGGTGAAGGAGCGGAATTACAACATCGGGAATTAATTGCACCCCTCGCAATTTATGTGGACTTGACTGGTACGCCCACATTAAGATATCGCATGGTAAGAAACAAATCATTTCTGATTTCATGGAAATGCATTTAAAAAGCAACTGCATTCTAGAAGGGTGAAATTTTTAAAAACAGAGTCCTGTTCCCTAAGCTAGCTGGTGTTAAAGGAAGCACGAGATTTGAAGAGCTCAGTGTGACCTTGAAAGAAGAAATAACAATGTTTTCTAAATGTTTTGAGGACATTGCCGATCTTGCAACGGTGTACGAGCTGTTCCCTTGACCGTTAGTGCAGTTGAAAGTGCCCCTGTGTTTGTAGAGGTGTGACTCGCTGACCTGCAGTGTAATTCCCGTTTTAAAGACAACCCCTTTTATGTTGAAACTGTCGAGCACGTGTACATTGTTCTCTTCGAGCAGCGTTCCCACATCACCTTAAAAAGGCTTCAAAATAGGTGCAAGATTAACATTTGTGTACGTGAAAGACTTTTTTTACGCTATGGAACTAAATAAGTGACGATTACATGGAAACCTGAGAGAGAGAAGATCTGTAAAATTGTCTGCATCTGCCAGTATTCCGACAGTCTGTACCAGATAGGAAATAGGTATGTGAAACCAAATTGTACACATTACGACTGCATTGCCATTTAATTGCAGTGCGTTTACAGTGTCCCTCCTCTTTTCCCTTGTCACGTTCAGACAGTCTGCCACCGCGGTGGGGGAATGTTCAGCCAGGCTACACGCTATGGCACTCATGCCAGGGCACAGTTGGCGAGCACGATTGTTCACAGCCATTGCTTTAAGGAAAAAAAATAGTAATTTTCTCAGAGTGAAATTCTGACCCCAACCTACAAATCATTTACTAATGTGCGAAGCGGACATGTACTCAATTTACACCTTCCTGAAAAGAGACAGGAATGTGTGTACTGAAATTTAAAATCGATCGATTTTCACCCTGTGCTGTAGGAATGGAAATCATGGGACATGTTCTGTCCAGCCAGTTGGAGAGCGCGCCTGAAGTTAAGGTAATGTCACTTGTTTTCATTATAGGGTCATGAGAGAGATTGTAAGCCACAAAACTTACGTAAGTACATAGAGCGAACGACACTAGAGAACCATAGAAATTATATTGTAGAATTTAGCATTTAATATCTTCAAGTGTATTCGGAAAGTAAGGAACGATAGGTTGCGAAATGGAAAGTACTGTGAAAATCAAAACTGTTTTATTTGCAACAGTTAAGTACAACTTCCAGCTACTTATCTTCATAGTCGCCGATCCGACTTAGACGTTTGTCGTAGCGCTGTACGAACTTCCCAGTACCCTCGTTATAGAAGGCAGCCGCCAGTGCTTTCCGCCAATTCTCTAAGCTGGCCTACAGCTCGTTGTCTGTGCCAAAATGTCTTCATAGCCAGCGTTTCATGCGAGCAGAGATGAAACTCAGGGGGAGACAATTACGGGCTGTATTGTGGGTAATCAAACATTCCAATTGAAAACGATGCATTCCAAATGAAAACGATCTTCATTGCCCTGCAGATTGTCTTGAAGAAGAAAACGTACGACAGTTATGTAAAGTTTGCTGCGTAGCTTCAGACGAAATTTCTCACCAGGCCCTCGTACTTGGCCGGAGATACTATTGTTCTAGGTATCATTATGTGCTCCCTGTGTGCTCAGAACTGAAAGGAACGACGTAACGCGATCGACGGGCATAGTAGAGACACTGCCCAGCACACCTGCGCAAAACTTTATCGAAATTTCACTGTGGTTTCCATTTCGCGACCGATCGTTCCTTGCTTTCCGTTTAACCCTCGTAATTATATCCCCATTATTATGCAGTTATGAGCTCTAGCGACCTTAGGTGAAGTTACCCAATCAGCCTAGGGGAAACTTGCATATTTACGTTTGAAGAACAACGCAATAAATAAGAAGTATCTATTCTTTTGACGTGGTTCACGTTGCTGTCTATTGAGAGCAGCTTTATCCCAGTTGGGATGGTAAAACACTTGATGTTTGAATTGTTTACAGTGACGTGCCGGGGTGATCTTGGTAGTCCAATAGCGGAAGGAGTATCGGTCTGGAACATTGCAGATGCATTCTTGACTCTCCCACCGCATTCTCTACGTCACAGGCGAACCATCGAAAGGCAGCGCAGGACGTCAAGGACCACAGTTCACCACAGACCATCCGCTCGAGGGATTATTCTTCGCCACGCTCATACGTATGTCTGTATATGGGGTTAAGAAATATGTGGAACACTAGGTCACAGTACGTGCTCTAAGCGAGCACAAACCCAACTTCCATTCCCCTCTCTCATTCGCTGAACACCAAGTGATACATGTATCTGAAGTATCACCTTTTTCCTTCTTTTGTTTAACCAAACGTTGTTTAGTAAGGTCTCTTTGTCATTGACATGAGTCTTGTACTCTTGTCTCACTACCCTCATGCCTGAAATTAAGGGTAAGTGTGAATTTTTGCTTTCTTACGCTGTATACTAACTTGTATACCGTCCGCCCCCGGTAGCTTTGTGGTAGCCGGCACTGTAGCTCAGCGTTTTCGGTCAGAGGGTTAGCTGCCCTCTGTAATTAAAAAACAACTGAGTTAATCGATCAACAACTAACTTAAACGGGTGTCTTACGATGTCCGCCTCGAGCAGATCCAACGAACGAAAGCGAACAAAAATGAGATTAAAAAAAATAGTTGTCAGCGGAACAGAATGTCAAGTCTAATGACCCGAGTTCGATTCCCGGCTGGGTCGGATTATTTCATCCCTATCGACGCGCAAATCGCCGAAGGGGAGTCAGATCGAAATACTTGCAACCGGTGAACGGTCTACCCGACGGGAGGCTCTAGTCACACGACATTTACATTTTACATTTAACTTGTATACTTTCTAAAAAGAAGAAAACCTTTATTATCGTTAAACCGGAGCATCCTTAAGAAATAATTATTCTGATGTACTTTTATTCCTTTTGTTTGTGTTTGTCGTTAGCTTTTCCAGGTCCAAATCGACAGTACCCAAATTGCATTTGACACGTGTACCTTGATTTCTTGTTTTGTACCCTATGGACAGAGAGTATTCCTCCTGTTGATGTATTCACAGGTACTGTGCTACTTAAACTTTGGAAATGGAGAGTTAACGTTTACTAGCGAAGAGGGAGACTGAACGTTGGGTACCATACCTATTAACGGCTTATTGAGACTGCCAGTTGTAACGTCACATGTTGGGACAGACGTGTGCACACGCCACAGCCCTTGAGCAAAGTAGTACAATAATAACAATGCAATATCAAGACGTCTAACGGTTCAGATCCGTTTGATAACTAACAATCCACTGGTGAAACCTTTTTTGACTATCAAAATTATTTCTAGTTATTTTAACACTCACCTGCAATTTAACCTGTTAATAAAAGGTTCAAGAGAAAGGAGACACTATGATAATTATTCCTGAAGTAATGAGAAACCGATATCTGGAAACTGATTTCGGTTGAGTTCACGTTAACAGAAGTTAAATTATTGAAAATGGTGGCAACCGTTTAGAACGTGAAGGGCTTTATGGACTTTTTCAACACATATTCTGTCCCTACTTTAGATGTTGTATTGGAAATGTGTAAAGCAAAACCAGGGTATGATTGGTATCATTATGATTTGCTATAACTTACGCCAACTCGAGCTTTGACAAAATGTCTTCTGTTACTCAAATTTACGACTCCGGACAGAGTAGTTTCTAATTTCTATGAGTAACTGAAGAGAATTGAGACATTTGTCATTCTTTTGGTAAATTTTAGTTTCGACCTCCAGAGTTATGAATGTAGGTTAACTACCATCTTCCCTTCTTATTGTAATTTGCAGAATAAACAACGTAATTCTCAAAACAATGAAAATGAACATAACCTGTTCTAAGAAAAATATTTTGCATAAAGAAAGTGCGAAACCTCCTAATATAAAACTTCTAACTTAAATTCTTATTATGAACCTGATTTCTAAAGAACTTAAGAACTACAAAAAATATGACATAAACGGGAATTTCTAATTACGGAAATGAGGCACAACAGATTTAAAAAATATGTCGTTTACACTTGTGCTGGCGCGCCTCATCTGAAGAATGTTTTTTCGGAGCTTGCTACGTTCAGAGTTTCACGTTTCCTCTAGTAATTAAAGCAATTATCTCAGAACGCAGCGCTCTGATCCCATATTCCTTGCTACCACCACCCCTGTTTATAGTTCCACTCTCTACAGCTATCCCAGTTACGGACGGCCATTATTTTTCCGAATGCGATAGCGGGAGAAGGAATTCGTGAGTTTCTGTTGTGGTATTGCGTTACCAATTATTTTGCAATATGAGGCACGTAACGATTAGATGTCCTCGAAATTATTTTGTTTTCCTAAACTGCTTGTTACGCACGTTTTATTCCTCGCTGTGCCTAGGATGTCTGAAAAAAAAAAACATGTCACTTCTGGTAAACATTACATAATCAATGGAAAATGCTCCGAGACGGAAAGGGAATGAGGATTTCTTAGGAGTAGTTTTAAAATATATAGAAGCTTAATGTAAATTCTAAACGCGGCGGGACAATGGATATTTCGTTTCTATGAAGTTATAATTGTATTTTATTTGTTGAGAATACTCAGCTAGAATCACTCATTCGTTACGGTATTAGTAAAATAAACAAAAGCAACAACTGGTGGCCCACACACGCCGATGCATGAAGGCAAATATTACTGCAGAGAGAACGATAATGTATTGGTTATGAACTACAGACTAAAACTGAAGAAATTGCAGAAAGGTAGGAAAATAAGGAGATGACATCTGGAGATACTGGAGGAACCAAAAGTTGCTGAGAGTTTCATTGGGAGCATTAGGAAGCATTTGATTGAAAAAGAAGGAAGGGAGACAGATGGGTTTTTATGAGAAATGGTGAAGGTAGCAGATGATCGTATATGCTGCTTAATGCAAGAAATTTTGAATATAACTGATGAATGGAAAAATATAAAAATGCTGCACATTAAGCAGGCGAAGGGAAAACAGACCTACCTGACTGATGTGTTGTTCTTACATGGTATTGGTTGTGCTCTGATTCTAGGGGCTATGGGTCCCGTTAGAATAAGACTCTGTATTTCATTCTTTGTGAATAAGGAGTTACTGCTGTTGTGGTATTTTCATTTTTACCGTCCAACTTTGGTGGAGATCAAACTGGACTTCACGTATACAGTTGTTTGTAAGGAATTCAACTGTTTTTAGTATAGAATCAACCTTTAACGTAGCAACTGTTGACGAACCTTTTTCAGATATTACTGCCTGACGTTATGGTTTTGCAGTTCGTTGCTCATAAGTTTAAGGAAATTTATTACAAAATTATTTGTTTTGTTGCTTTAGTATCCATATGGTTTGTATACTTTACGACCCTTGTGGCACAATACTGTTGTTCACTGTTGTTATGTTTTCTAAAATAGCAGATATCTTTAGTGAGCAAATGGTGTGTTTTCTCTTACTGTCGTTTTGTTTGTATTTTAATTATGCATCATCCCCTTATTCAGCAATGGCACTTTACTCCGACTGAACTGGATGACAGTTGCATTTACAAATCATGGGGAAAATTATTGAGGGTTACTGCATGTGTTTATTCACCGACTGCTTGCTTTTCTTTCTCAGACTGTCATTCTTCCTTTGATGAGTGCAGTATATTTTGTTGTATATGCATTTTATAGTATTTCCAAGCATATGAAGAGTAATGGGATCTGTGCTGTGTGTGCTATTAACATACTCGTAGATTCGGTATGCTAGGCGATAGATATAATCTTTCTTTGCAAAAAAAAAAAAAAAAGGTTCAAATGCCTCTGAGCACTATGGGACTTAACTTCTGAGGTCATCAGTCCCCTAGAACTTAGAACTACTTAAATCTAACTAACCTAAGGACATAACACATATCCATGCCAGAGGCAGGTTTCGAATCTGCGACCGTAGAGATCGCGCGTTTCCAGACTGTAGCGCCTAGAACGTCTTAGCCACTCTTTCTTTGCATATAGTTCTTTTATTTCATACGTTAGCCTTAATTTCTTACCTCTTGCTTTACCAAGCTGCGTTGAGTTAGATTTATTGTTAGTATAATATTCTCACTATGGGACTAAACTTCTGAGGTCATCAGTTCCCTAGAACTTAGAACTACTTAAATCTAACTAACCTAAGGACATAACACACATCCATGCCAGAGGCAGGTTTCGAACCTGCGACCGTAGAGATCGCGCGTTTCCAGACTGTAGCGCCTAGAACGTCTTAGCCACTCTTTCTTTGCATATAGTTCTTTTATTTCATACGTTAGCCATAATTTCTTACCTCTTGCTTTACCAAGCTGCGTTGAGTTAGATTTATTGTTAGTATAATATTCTCACTATGGGACTAAACTTCTGAGGTCATCAGTTCCCTAGAACTTAGAACTACTTAAACCTAACTAACCTAAGGACATAACACACATCCATGCCTGAGGCAGGATTCGAACCTGCGACTGTAGAGGTCGCGCGTTTCCAGACTGTTGCGCCTAGAACCGCTCAGCCACTCTTTCTTTGCATATAGTTCTTTTATTTCATACGTTAGCTTTAATTTCTCACCTCTTGCTTTACCAAGCTGCGCTGAGTTATATTTACTATTAGTATAAGATTCTCATATTTAGGTACTATCTTTTCACATAGGCAGGCTTTGTTGAATTTTGTACCAAGACATGTTTTACAAAACCACGTAGCTACTAAAGGAACAAGAACAGATGACGTTGAATTGAAAGTACTTAAATCCATCAGTAACAAACTGCGAAGCCATAACGCCTAGATAAAAATGGAAATGTCGTGTGGCTAGGGCCTCCCGTCGGGTAGACCGTTCGCCTGGTGCAGGTCTTTCGATTTGACGCCACTTCGGCGACCTGCGCGTCGATGGGGATGAAATGATGATGATTAGGACAACACAACACCCAGTCCCTGAGCGGAGAAAATTTCCGACCCAGCCGGGAATGGAACCCGGGCCATTAGGATTGACAGTCTGTCACGCTGACCACTCAGCTACCGGGGCGGACAACGCCTAGATAATAAAATCTGATATTATTTCATCAGTAATTATTGCGTTTAAGGGCGATTATATACTCAAAACCCTTGAATTTTGTACGGATAGCCACATACATGAGTTCCAGGCTGACCCTCACCTACGTTTCAGGCTAAAAATAAGAAAATGCGTCAACAACAGTAACTTCCTCTTCACTAAAAATGAAGTACAAGACCTTATTGTAATGCATCCCACACCTCCCCAAATTAGAGCACATTCAACAATACGTAAGAAAAACACTTTAGTCATATCTATTGGGACCTCAATTAATTGCCCAGTCTAGAAATAAAAGAGGAAAGTTAATGACTTCCCTGTTGAAAATACACATTTGAAAAATTATATTCCGTAAGGAACAGATATGAACTTGAAACTTATTGGCAGATTAAAACTGTGTGCCGGACCGAGACTCGATCTGGGGACCTTTGCCTTTCTCAGGCATGTGCTCTATCGACTGAGCTTGAGTAGCTCAGTCGCTAGAGCATTTGCTTGCGAAAGGCAAAGGTCCCAGATTCGAGTGTCGGTCCGGCACACAGTTTTAATCTGCTGGTAAGTTTCATATCAGCGCACACTGCGTTGCAGAGTGAAAATGTCATTCAGCTACGAACTTGTTAACATTTGAATGAGCTGACTGTACCACCTCTAGCTAAGGTATATCCTATTGAATTTGTAAACCTGTACAGCAGTATACTTGAAGATGAGGCATTTGAAATATTATGCGAGACCCTGCTGAAGAACAAGACAATGAGCTGACCAGAAATAATAAAGTTTATAGATGTACTTAATTTAGTACTCTTACATAGTTACTTCTCTGTGAACAACAACATTTAAAAGCAGAATGTGGGGTTAGCAACAGGAAGCCACCTTATTGGTCTAATAGCTTAAATATTTATATATCGCGTAGTGAATATAATATTGATACTAAAAGATATCATCACAATAAAAGTTAAATTCTTAATGTATTTGTGGATGACACCCTCTTTCTGTTTGCTGGTACAAATCATGAAGTCACAACCCTTTTTAGTAAGTTCAGTAGTTTGCATAAAAATATCCAGCTCCCCTTTGAGCATGAAGAAAACATCATACCTCTTCTTAACATGAAAATATCAAAACAGAAACACAAGGTGTCTAGCAGTATTTACAGAAACCCTACTTTTACAGACACCGCTATACCACATTCCTCTATATGTTCTGAGATGCCCACATATTTCCATTTCAACGTACAGAACTCCAACGTGTAACAGAAAGCATAAAGCAATATACAATGGATATGATCCTATGCTCATTAACACCGTGTCACTACAGACAAAAAAAAGACAAAAAAACTGAACAAACAAGAAAGAACTATAGTCATAACTGACACCACCACAACATTCAAATATGTGCAGATACCATACTTTGGTATAACGTCTGACAAACTAGCAATGCTTTTCAGAGACGCACATGTAAAAATAAGCTTCAGGACTAACAGCACCCTAAGTTAGAAGCTTATCCACAATATAAAACCGTCAGATATAGTTTTTTATGCAGCCAATGCAGGTAGAAAATTCAGAACTCGGTTTCAGTAACATATAGCCTGCTTCAGGCTGGATAAATACAAGAAATCAGAAACAGTAACACACATTAAGGACACGCCACCCTTTGAAAATCGAAGACAACCTTGAAATTTTGCACATAATCGGAAAAAGTAAAAGCATGGGTATCATGGAGAAAATATAAGTTTTCGTTCATAATTTAAAATACGGAGACAATATTCTTAAATTAGCCGCGTGGGATTAGCCGAGCGGTCTAGGGCGCTGCAGTCATGGACTGTGCGGCTGGTCCCGGCGGAGGTTCGACTCCTCCCTCGGGCATGGGTGTGTGTGTTTGTCCGTAGGATAATTTACGTTAAGTAGTGTGTAAGCTTAGGGACTGATGACCATAGCAGTTAAGTCCCATAAGATTTAAAAAAAAAAAAAAAATATTCTTAATGGCATGACCAATTTAAAAAAACTCAGACGTCTGCAGGAGTCTTAAGGTAGTTCTTATGCAGTAGGTTTAAGATATGCCAACGTAAGCAAACGACTACCAGACGGGCAATATCGTGAATATAACTGTGAAATACAATAGCCGATACTCATTCTCGCTGCAAGGCTGCCATGTTGTATTAAGCGTACAGTGCTTTTATGTATATGGAAACACATGTGCAGTGAATTACGTTAAAATACAGTCAAAATTCAGTAGTACAGAGTGGTGTAATCTCAGCGCACAAAGGATGAATAGCGAGGCTTTGGGACGCTAAAATCAATGTGTTGTCGATCTTAATAAACAATTCAGAACTCCAAACAGGCGGAAGACATTACTAGACATCAATTTCTGGCCAACCACTGGCCCACGTTTGGCCCTTCCTCCCTCTCTCAAAATATCCTAACCGCACCTCCAGCAGTGAAAAGTAAATAAAAGGTTGTACGCTGTTCTAGTATGAAACAGTTAAGGTAACAATTTTATATTTGCATAACTAGCTACTGATGGGCAGAAGGTGCTCGAAACACATCGTCTTATGTTAAATTAAACATAGAGGAAATAAATGTGAGTCGTAGCAGAAAATACAAATAAATTATTACTCCACACGCTCTCGGTTCCCAAATATAGTCAGTGTGGCCGTAATAAATTAAGTGAAAAGCAATGGAATGTATTCGAATTAAATCAAGCGATGTCGAGGGTATTTGATTAAAAAATGAGATAGTGTAAGTAGAAATTCTACTTTCTATTTCCTCAGCATAACAACTTATTATAGCTGAAACAGGGAAGATATGTAATGTAGACGGGCAATAGCAATAAAAGTATTTCTGAGAAAGGGGAGTTTTGTCAACAATAACATCGAATGTAAATATAAGCGTTAGGAAGCCTTTCGGGAAGATATTTGTCAGGAGTATAGCCTAATATGGAAGTGAAGGTTGGACAAGAAGCATTTAAATAACAAGAAAATACAAGCTTTCGAAATGTGATGCTATTGTAAAATGCTGAAGATTGATCGGTAAATCGAATAATGAATCATAAGGTACTGAATGAAACTGAATAAAATAGAAGCATATGCCACAACAAGACTGAAATTTCTGTTCGGTTGTTAGAACACCTTCTGAGAGGTCACGAAACGGCCAGTTTGGTAATCGCAGGAAGTAAGTAGGCTAAAAATTGGAGAGGGAGACTAAAGTTTCAATGCAGTACGCCAGTTCAGATTGATGGAGGATGCAGCAGTTATGCAGAGACGAAGAGGCTTGCACATGATACACTAACATGGAGAGTTGCAACAAACCGTTCTTCAGACAAGGACACAACACCCATATTTATTTCTCTTCAATGTTTTTAATTTTGTGCTTTGTGTAACTTCATCATTTCGATTCAAAATTCTGATTTAGAATAAAGAAGCACCAGTTCCAGGTGTATTGACATACACAAGTTTCAGAGTGATTAATCACCTCCAGGTGTTCATTGATTTACCTTCCTTACAGATTCACCATCAGAAGTATAGTTAACCACGATGGTATGAAAACAGTTAGATCACCTTTCTTGAAAACAAAGTACGACACGTGAAGTTAAATCTATGCTTAATTAGAATACCGCGATGCATTTGACTTACCCAGGTATACGTGATCCTAAAAATTAACGTGGATTGCTTAAAACGCCGAGTCTTGAATCATTGATGGAGATAAAATAAGCCACAAATTATAGAAAAATTCTAGGGCGAACTGAGAATCGTAAGTTAACCACACTGTTTTACTTAAAACTGTAAGACGTCATTTTCATGAATGGTTGAAGAATTAGTCATCCTACAACAGTATCGTCCAAAAAGTATAATATCAAAACGTAGCAGTAGATGTTCTTGAAAATAAAAAAAAGAGAGGAGAAAATGAACCTGCAGTATGGGTTGCGACTCACTATTAAAGGAGAACAACGACAGTCAACGAAACAAATACGAATAACTGTCACTAAGTAATCATACAGTAAGTTCGTAGGTAAATAATACGTTAGCAACAAGTCAAACATACCAATTATACAGCCTACCGATTGAAAATAACTGTTAGGTACACTGAACTAGGATTCCAAAATGAAATTTTGAGGAACAGTAAAACTGCGTTGCCAGAAAGCAATGGTCAGAATTTAGAGCAGCTATGCCCAAGTGAAAAATGAAATAATACACGTTCCAGCCTTGTCACCTACACATAACTAGGAGTAACGTGAGACTGATGTTATTCATTTGTTAGGCGTAGGTGATAAGGCTGTTGGTGATCCGACAGGAAATGGTGTATCCACCTTGTTACACCTATAGGCATATCGAGAGAAGAAACCAGTTCTGTAAATTGCACCCGAGTTGTCTGCTTTTTCATGTTATACCGCCGTATGATACCCAACTTGCGCTTCTGTTGCATGACATGCTGAAAGCCACGGATCAAAGTAGTCAGGTAGATGCGTATGTCTCAGTGCCACATGTACGTGCAATATGATCGTATAGGCTATGAAACGAGATTTCTGACTGGACTGCGCATTTCTTGAGAGGAAGTAGTCAGCAAGTAATCTTGGTGGACAGTAATCGACATGTACCGTTGGGAAGTGTTTTAGGACGCTTGGTGTTCATGTTGTACGTAACTGGCCTTGCATATAAAATTAATAGTAATCTCAGATTTTACGCAGATTATTACCCACAACAGGTTATCTGCTAGGAAGCACTGTCTGAAGAACGCTACACAAATGCTCTAGGATTCTAATAATATTTCAAAGTGGTGCTCAGAGAGTTCAGAAATGCATAACTGCGTACTTCACAAAACGAAAAAACCAAAAATAGTATCCAACAGCTACAACTTCAATGAGTCACTATTGGAATGGCCAACTTATAGAAATACCCGGGTGCAACAATTTGTGGGGATAAAAAATGAAACAATCGCATACGACCGCTTACTGGTAAAAGAAGTAAAACAGGTGGTAGTTTTCGGTTCATTGGTAGGATACTAGGGAAATGCAGTCAGTCTACAAAAGCGATGGCTTACAGAACACTCGTGGGATATATCTTAGAACAACGTTTAAGTGTATATGACTCGTATTAAATACGAAAGCCTCAGGATATGCTGAATACTTAACTGCCGGATGCTTAAAGATAAACGTAAAGTATCCCTACAGCGCTTACAAACGTTAAACAAGTCACTTGAAGTAATAAATTAAAGTAACACAGTGCCCTACGTATCGTTCTATTTTACTACAAATCGTTCTTTCCTCACTCCTATCTCGAGAGAACGGTAAATAACCATGGTCACTGGTACAATGAGAAGTAGCCTTCTTTTTGGCATGCATCGCATTATGGTTCCCACAGTATCTATATATACACTTGTCTGAAAAAGCTAAGGACTAGCTACATAAAGCAACGTAGCTTATTAACTACTGGGTGTAAATGAATTAAAAAAAGTCGTACCCAACAAGTTGGACGTCATACGCCGTGAGATCAGCGTAACTGGCCCCTCAAAATGAACAACCAAAGGAGCGGTAAAAGATCGTGCGTGTCAACAGCAAAGGGTTATGGTGCACTGTGTTGGTGTTCATCATTATTACATGGAGCGAAGACAACATTCTGATGACTTCACACAGGGAAGAATTAGCGGGAAACCAGAATAAATGCCGGCCGGGGTGGCCGATCGGTTCTAGGCGCTACAGTCTGGAACCGCGTGACCGCTACGGTCGCAGGTTCGAATCCTGCCCTGGGCATGGATGGGGTTGGGGTTATTTGTGGGAAGAGACCAAACTGCGAGGTCATCGGTCTCATCGGATCAGGGAAGGACGGGGATGAAAGTCACTCGTGCCCTTTCAGAGGAACTATCCCGGCATTTGCCTGGAGCGATTTAGGGAAATCACGGAAAACCTACGTCATGATGGCCGGACGCGGGATTGAATCGTCGTCCTCCCGAATGAGAGTCCAGTGCGCTAACCACTGCGCCACCTCGCTCGGTTGGGCATGGATGTGTGTGATGTCGTTCGGTTAGTTAGGTTTAAGTAGTTCTAAGTTCTATGGGACTGATGACCTCAGACGTTAAGTCCCATAGTGCTCAGAGCCATTTGAACCATTTTTGAACCAGAATAAGTATGAAATGTGACGACTGTAGTACAGGAGTTTTCTGTTGCTCATAGCACTGAGTCGCGTGCGAAGTGTGCGTTTGAGATACCGGGCTTTGCTGCCCAAATGAGAAAATACGATCAATCACAATCAAACTGTTTCACAGTGCGACAGGGGCCCACGTGAAAGAGCGGTTGCAGCTGCAACTACATTTAACAGAGCTGCAAGGCACGGAATCCCATGCTTCATATCGGCAGGGCGACTGCCTGGAGGTGGTTGCCCGGCAACAATACGTTATGTTAATCTAACAACCGCACATCGGCGTCACCGTTTGCGATCCATTAAAGTGCATGGGAACTGGACCAAAGGGAGTGGAGTCGAATACTCTTCTCGGATGACAGCAGATTCAGTCTGAACAGTGATTCTGGACGTGCCCTCATACGGCGAGAGATGGAATCATGTAATGTGCAGAGTCATTGACGAACATGATCCTTTCGGTAGTCCTGTCGTTATTGAGTAGTGAGACATAATGTCGCATAAGCGTACTGACCTCCAAATTTAGAATACGAAACACTAAGCAGTCAGTGTCACTGTGACACTGTTATCTCTTGCCCATGTGCGTTTCTTTCAGGGGCGCACTTGTTACTGTTATTTCTTTGTGTATTTAAACCGATCTGATTAGGGACATCAGGACCTCTCATACATCGGACCAGACATTGAAACAGACAGTACTTTTTTACGTCATAGGTTTCTTAAAAATAACAATTTTAATTTGACAAACAGTCTTAAAATTATTAGACTGTCTTTAGCAACAAGGTGAGTAAATAATACTAACTATGAATTAATAAAATTAATTCTCGAAGTACTTCTCCCGCTATTACTGCAGCTGCGGCCAGTAGTAGTGATAATATTATAATAATAATAACAATAACAAAGGCATTAATAATGATGGTGTCAGATATAATGAAACTTTTTAGGTGTTTTCTGATAAAGTGAGGTCTGGGGAAAGGAAATTTAAGGAGGCTACGTCGGCAAAGAGTACTGGGAAATGAGAAAGATCTTGTTGGAAATCAGGATGAATATGGGCAACGAGTGAGCACTTGGGCGATGATTATCATTATTCTTGCGTTAGTGTGGAACAGGGTTGCTTAGTAAACCCTCCCCACCTCCCCCCCCCACCCCCCCCCCCCCCCCCCCGCCAGTCAATCTGCCGTACGTTAATAGCTGCCTCTATCGTGTTTGTCGGATTCAGTGTTAACGAATTTATAGAATTAAGGTAAGGCCGAATTCCTGAATTATGTTTTTATCTTGCCTGTCATCTTGCGAGGCGGTATATGTGTAATGTACAGCATGTTGTACACTTTATGTAAGTCTGAATTTCATGGGTTTTATTTGAATAGTCATTTTTATAAAGTTGCCACCCTTTCACCGTAAGAGCCCTTCTAAAAACAAATTGCACTTTTGGTGGCGAATAATTTCTTAGTGTGAGTGTTTGTACCATTTCCATCCCTCTTACGGGGTGCATAGTTAATGTGTTTGTGTGAGTTGTTAAAAATGCGAAACTAAGCACTCGTCACACGAAGCTTATACATTAATAAGGAACAGCCCGACTACTGAACAACACCTCCAAATTCCAGGTGAACCTGCGTGCCGAACTAGCGCTTTACGTTTACGTAAAGAACATGCTATTACATGGAACAGCGCACTTGGTGCGAGAGGATATTCAAAGAAAGGACTGGCCTGCCTGTATCCTCAGCTTAAGTTCCATCGAAAATATGTTGGATGCGATGAGAATGCATGCACCACCGACCATCCATCAGTTGTCAACCGCACTGGTGAAGGAACGGGACGCCCTACCACAAGAACCTGTAACGCGCCGACTTGCGGTACCCAAGATCGAACTTACGACAGTGGACAGTATTGTACCAACGTCGCTATGCCGTAAGCCGGCTGGCATGGCCGAGCGGTTCTAGTCGCTTCAGTCTGGAACCGCGAGACCGCTACCGTTGCAGGTTCGAATCCTGCCTCGAGCATGGATGTGTGTGATGTTCTTAGGTTAGTTAGGTTTAAGTAGTTCTAAGTTCTAGGGGACTGATGACCTCAGATGTTAAGTCCCATAGTGCTCAGATCGATGTTATGACTGCGGATCGCTATCTGATTTTAGAAGATACCAGTCGTGGTGGAGCGCCTGGTGACTACTCGAAGTCTAGCTTGTACCGTAATCACACTCTCAAGCAACAAATTGAGGACAGATCACTCTTAGTATAATTACTACTGCGGTAACCGCAGCCACTGACTATGAAGCCGGCTCGAAGATCGAATAATGGAAGACAGCACCCTTACTTTACACACCGTCGAGATCGAATAATATAACACGATTACACTACGAATAGACACATCCAAACATTCTAATGACAATGATCACCAATATCAAGCACTAATTACGAGATAGATAAATTTAGGTAACAACTGTCGTTACCTAAGCTACTGGTCGAATCCAAGCATCAAATCTCTTTAAGTACAGTACCTGTTTGTATTATGTCGAGATAAATGCCCATCTAGCTAGCAAGTGTTCTCCCACACAACGAAATTCTCACAACGCAGTACATTATCTCTGGAGAAGACTCGTAACTTTCTAATTACTTACGAGATTCAAAAAATGGTTCAAATGGCTCTGAGCACTATGGGACTTAACATCTATGGACATCAGTCCCCTAGAACATAGAACTACATAAACCTAACTAACCTAAGGACATCACACAACACCCAGTCATCACGAGGCAGAGAAAATCCCTGACCCCGCTGGGAATCGAACCCGGCAACCCGGGCGTGGCAAGCGAAACGCTATACGAAATTCCTATTCCATATATCGTCGTGTTATGAATAGTTTGTATAAAGACGGTTCCACCAGCATCGATAAGAATTGAAATACTTTATGCTATCACTAAATCTCTTTCCACATAGGCAGCGTTGCTATGTAAATAATACGACTAATCTTTGTCATACCTATAATCGTTGACTGCTCCGTAATAAATTACGACAACTTCAATTCTAATTTCATATACTGAGGACAGGTTTCCATATATGAAATCGTTTTAACTGTTTAGAATATCTACCTTCTATATATTTATCGTGGATCCACTCAAACAATGAACTTTTGATTAGGAAATCTTACAAATACCAGCGTATACTTGCGTCCTGTAAAGCGGTAATTGTTGTTTGTTGTTGTTGTGGTCTTCAGTCCAGAGACTGTATGATGTAGCTCTCCATGCTACTCTATCCTATGCAAGTTTCTTCATCTCCCAGTACCTATTGCGACCTACATCCTTCTGAATCTGTTTAGCGTATTCATCTCTTCGTCTCCCTCTACGACTTTTACCCTCCACGCTGCCCTCCAATACTAAATTGGTGATCCCTTGATGCCTCAGGATACCTCCTACGAATCGATTCCTTCTTTTAGTCAAGTTGTGCCACATATTTCTCTTCTCCCCAATTCTATTCAATATCTCCTCATTGGTTATGTGATCTACCCATCTAATCTTCAGCATTCTTCTGTAGCACCACATTTCGAAAGCTTCTATTCTCTTCTTGTCTTAACTATTTATCGTCCACGTTTCACTTCCATAAATGGCTACTCTCCATACAAATACTTTGAGAAACGACTTCCTGACACTTAAATCTATACTCGATGTTAACAAATTTCTCTTATTCAGAAATGCTTAATTGCCATTGCCAGGCTACATTTTATATCATCTCTACTTGGATCATCATCAGTTATTTTTCTCCCCAAATAGCAAAACTCATTTATTACTTTAAGCGTCTCATTTCCTAATCTAATTCCTTCAGCATCACCCGATTTCATTCGACTACATTCCATTATCCTCGCTTTGCTTTTTTTTATGTTCATCTTATATCTTCCTTTCAAGACACTGCCCATTCCGTTCAGCTGCTCTTCCATGTCCTTTCCTGTCTCTGACAGAATTACAATGTCATCGCCCAACCTCAAAGTTTTTATTTCTTCTCCATGGATTTTAATTCCTACTCCGAATTTTTCCTTAGTTGCCTTTACTGCTTGCTCAATATACAGATTGAAGAACATCAGGGATGGGCTACAAACCTAACTCACTCCCTTCCCTACCACTGCTTCCCTTTCATGCCCCTAGACTCTTACAATTGCCATCTGGTTTCTGTAGAAATTGTAAATAGCCTTTCGCTCCCTGTAGTTTACCCCTGCCATCTTCAACGGTAATTAGATCTCTGAATTTCACCCTTTTCTTTCCACGTAATACACACACACTAGATACTAATAAAATTCAAGTAAGGTTTATGTTAACCCAAGAAAACTTGAATTTATTTTCTCTAGGTATTTCAATACAATCTCATTCACGTAAGTGTGTAACAACACCGACGCTATACTATTGTACATATAATAATTTTTTTTCTGATTTTCGATAAATTAGTGTAATCGATGTTCTGATTTCATTTCTTTTTCTTTTCTTGCCATTATGTTAAAGAAACTGTAAACAAATTTCGATGTGAATATTAATATTTATGTCAAATTTCAAGCAATGTTATAACAGAATTGAAATGTAAGAAACGTTGAAACTATTGTAAGATGTCAAAGATGTAATTGTGTGCCTGGTCCATACGTAGGCAATGTATTAGGATATTTAGAATGCAAAACCTCGGGTGAATACCCTGTCTGTAGGGGAGCGGAAAAAGGTGGATGGCAGGCGAGCGCGGGAAAATGCACACGGGCGCGGCACGGCATAACGGGCTCAGCAGTAGTAGTCGGAGTTGGGCATCGGTCTAAGTAACACGTTCTGCATCGAGGAGGCTCTCCTGGAAGACGTAGTTTCATTGAGCCTCGGATGTGCCATTTCCGACGACTATACAGTATGGCAAAATTACATAGGTACTAAATGGAAAAATATTGCGACGCTATGAAGAAGCAAAGTGCCGATACATCACGAGCCATAGCTGTGATTGTATGTGT
Source organism: Schistocerca piceifrons (assembly GCF_021461385.2). Classification (NCBI taxonomy): domain Eukaryota; kingdom Metazoa; phylum Arthropoda; class Insecta; order Orthoptera; family Acrididae; genus Schistocerca; species Schistocerca piceifrons. Next base: position 245,413,255 of record NC_060144.1, read on the forward strand.
GCTCTGCGCCTCGCCATCTCGCCGCCCGCCAACCGCCGCATCGATACGAACAGGTTGAATCTTTTAGTACCGTATTCGTGTGGACCCGTGTTACTTTTGTTCCTTACTGTTCAATAACAACTTAACTTTTACCAGAACTGTCGTATCATTTAATTATCCTCATCACTAACCTAGACAGGATCCTTTCCACATGTTGTGCAATCCGAGTGTCCCGAGATGAAGATTTAAAGTTTATATTAATAATAATTACCTGCAGACCTATCTATGTTAGAATGATGTTTAAAGAACATTGTTGTTAATGAATATATAGGAAATAATACAGGTCTGACAAAGTTGGAAGATAATGTTGAAATTGGTTTAGTAATGAAGGCTAATTAATTTGAGACAAAAATAATGGTAACTAAATGAACCAGAAATAAGACAAAAAGAGTGGTAACTCATATATTGGAAATCTTGAGTGCTTAACGATTTCGATAATCAAAAATTTCAGTACAGTGATCATAACAGTTTCCGGGTCCCTTCCCCCTTTTTCTTTTCTATTCATGTAAATTCTGAAATGTACTGAACTGATTTGACCAGCAAAGTTAAAGTCAATATAAAACCAAAATTTATCTATCAGTGTTTTACCTTTTTCAAAATTGACATTGTATGTGTGTCTCGAACGTCCTATTTCTAGGGTAACCTATGCCTGATTTTAATCAGATCAATAGGCTGTACGAAGTTTGTAGTAAACATTATAGTGTATTGTTGTGTATGTATGGCTTGTTCATATTAGTACAGAAAGTGAAATTATTAGTTCAGTAGATTTTCTGGTTCTAAAATTTACCATATTATGCAGTGTTATTACGTGTTGTTTTGCATACACGTACTTCAACTTGTACAGGGAAGAAACTCAATTAATGCCTAATTAGGCTGGCGACCGTTTTATTAACAAATTGGTAGCATCTGCTGTGTTGTTTCTTGTCCATTCTAACGTGTAGTTGTACTTCAGACTTGCTTGGCGTATCGTTGTTGTTACTGAGTGGGTGAAAGTCTGATTTTGCCTCCATTCTGGTACACGCGGTCAACATATATACCGAAATCCATTCTTATAAGGTGAAGCCCGTCAACTTACCATAGTACAGGCTTTAATAAGTATCGTGCGCAGTAGCGTAGTGATACAAGTGGCTCCTCGTGACAGGACATCCAGTTGTCGGTCACAAATTAACGTGAATACCGAACAGTGGATGTTCAGTGGCACGAATTGCAATAATAATTAGTAAAGTAAATAGCAGTGAACGTCAAGTACGATAGTGTGGTGTAATTTGCGTTCAGTATGGACAAGAAAGTAGAAACAGTAGATGTGTCGAGCGTAATGGTAAACGCGGCTGGCAGTAGCAGGAGTTTACGCGGCCAGATAACAGATGGCGTTAGCGGAAGACATTTGGCGTACATACAATATCACGAACATGTTAACGAACAGATTGAAATGTCGAGAGTGCCTCGAACACAGCAAGGGATATAACAAGAAGTAGAGGATGACTTTGTAGATGATAGTGGGTATGTGAATGAATCCACTGACATGTTTGATTCACCACAAATAAAGAAAGAACCGAAAGAAACTTTCGAAGTAGGATCGGAACACACAGATTCCGTAGAACAAAACAGTGTGAAAATTTTAAGCATGAACGATTTATTTGAACAATTAACCAAACAAATTGCAGGACAGAATAATCAACTTAAAACACACGTTGCCGAGCAGCTTAAAACTCAAAGTAATCAGCTCAAAACTCAGAATGATCAGCTTAAAACGCACATTGACGAGCAGCTTGAAACACAAGTAGGTCAGATTAAAGCACAGGTCGAAGAACAAGGAATTAAATTTAGTAAACAAATAGAACAGGTAGAACAAAAAGTGGATAATTTAAGTTCTGTGGTAAATACTATGAAGTTTGAAATTAACACAATTAATAAAAATATGGATACTATGCAGGGGGAAATTGACAACATTAACAGTAGGTTTGATGTTGAAATTCTCAACATCCAAGAGAAAGTAGAGCCGCTAATCGAAACAAAGTAGACGAAAAAGTTTTCGGTCTTAAAACTGAGATCGTAAACGAATGTCAACACGGAATCTCACAGTTGAAAAAGGCAGTATCAGACATTGAAAGAGATTTAGGTGAAAAAGTGACCGGATGTGTACAAAAGTGTGAACAAAATACATCGAAAATTCAAGGCAAAATTTTTGATCTTGAGAGTAAAATTAAAGATAGACCTGGTGCTGTCTGTAATGGCACACCTCTTACGAAGCTATTGGAAGGTGAGGAACGCTTCGATCCCGCCAAGAAACATAACGGATGGCATCCGTTAGATTTCACCAAAAATTGCGAGAGACTGTTTCCTGAACACTTGTCTGGTCAGGAAAAGATAAACGTAATAATTAGCGCCTTAGCAGGTGATGCTAAGCGCTGGGGAATTAATTTAAATACCGAACGAATGACGTTCGAAGAATTTAAGCAAAAGTTTACGGAAGAATATTGGTCCGAACAAAAACAGGATCATTTGTGGCGCGAGTTTATCATGGCCAAACTTCATGATAACAGGGGCAGAAATTCTTTGAAAGATTTCTGCGAATATTGGTACCGAAAGTTGACACACTTGAGAGGAAGAAGATCCGATTCAGAAATCATCTGGGAGCTATATAAAAAGCTTCCAGAAGATTCAAAGAGATACGTGGGAAGCAATCGTCGCAGCTTCCAAGCATTTCTCGAAAGGGTCGAAGACGAAGACCACTGGCGCGAAAGTCGTGCCAATTTTCAGAATTTTAGTAACAGGAATAATCGCAATAATGACGAGAGAAATGACGGCGATGGGTTTCGCGTCAATATGATACAGAGAGGTAGAGGCAGAGGAAGAGGAAGTTATTCAGGTCGCGGTAGAGGGTACACCGCGCAAAATAATAACGACGCGGGAAACTGATTTCCGCGAACGTTGCGGGCCAAACGGAAGCGGACAGTACATACCGGCCCCGATTTAAGAAAAGTTACCGGACCGACAGTAAAGTTATGAGACAGGTTAGAGACAGGCGTGGCACGACGCAACGTATCGTTGCGGAACAAGCGTCAGGTGCGCACATAGATGACTCATCTTCGCTGCGCAGAGCAATACATGTTAACAGGCGAGTGGAGCATCATAGGGCAACGGCCCAGCCTAACAGAACAACTGTTCAGAGAGAAGCCGCTCGCAATGCGGCAGCATTAGGTACGAACATTGCCGTAAGAGCTGGTGAATACTTTACGAGTGGTAATTCCGTGGCGAAGAAAATAGTAGATAAAACAGTGGATACACAGAGAGTTGCGGTTAGCAGTGTTAGCAATGAAGTAAATGACGAGAATGAATTAGCGGAAGTAAGAAATTGGCGTGTACAGATCGACGATCTGTACAAGGCCTCAAGCAATGTGAGTGGGAGGATTTTAAGAAGGAGTATGAGGCAAGGAGGTTAATTAGTGAAAAAGGAGATAGTAGGGACGTCGATAAGGTGACGTGGCCCGAATTTAAAGAGGAGAGAGTAAATAGCGCCGCGCAAAGTACGCGTGCTGCCGATAGGTCGAAGGTTAAAGATAGGAAGGAATTGGAGGATGAAATCCTAAGCATTGACGAGGAAGTAACTTCTGTTAACAATCCGCCAACAGTACAAGCTGCTACCGAAAGGCCCCGTGGGGAAGAGGCAGGTAATTACCTAAAAGTAATTAAAGTCCACGAGGATTACAGTAAATATGAAGTAACAGTGGATGTGAGTAAAGCTGATAATGAGGCCGTTTTGCCAAAAGAGGATATTGAATTAAAATTAAAGCCTGACGAAAAAGTAGAGGGAGAACTTGGTGCCTGTCGCAGAGAAGCTTTTATGTTAGAACCTGAAAGCGATCCAGAATGGTCGGATTCGGACGATAGTTCAGATGACGAATATTTCGGTACTAGTGGAAATAATGGGAATACAGCTAATTGCGATATTGTACCTAATGATGACGAAGTTTCAAAACAAAATCCAGATGTTGAGACTGAACAAAGAAAGAAAGAGCCACCTGACGACTCAGGATCTATTTTACAAAGATTTCAAGTAAGCAAAGACTTTGAACTCCAGAAACCGAAAAAGCCGCCAGATATAAATGGTTCACGGGTCAGGAACGTATCTAGGGACGATGTCACAGTCGACCAAGGTGCGTTGTGGAAAAAACAGGAAGGGGCATGATTTAGAGACTGGGGTAGATTTATATCAGATTTTGAGAATGTCATGAACACCTTACATCATGAATCTACTGGGTTCCCACCGGAAGAAATTTTGTTAGGCAGCAGGAGTAAAAGTTTAATTGAAGAACAACTAGAGTTTCCACCTTGTACAAGTTTGGGGCTGAGTCAAAAGAAAGAATTAGTCAGAAAAAGGGCAAAGCAAAAAGCTGAATCTAGATCTAAAAGACACGATAAAAATCTGAAAGTTTCAAAATTTAAAATTGGGGATTATGTTCTTTTAAAAACCCACGAAAAGTCTAGTGAACTGAACCATGAAATTTCCAAATTTAAATATATTTATAATGGACCGTATATAATACAGAACATTCCACACGATAATGTTTACTACCTGATCTACCCAAAATCCAAAAGACCTTTAGGTGTAAGAAATGTTGTGGACCTGAAACTGTATGTTCCTAGGAGTGAGTGACCTAAGTACTCTCAGAAAGCAATTTGCAGTAAATGTGCTGTATCTTATGCTGAAACTAATTTATTCCGAATGTAACTAATCTTTGTAAATATATGTGTACCAATATCAGTGTGCTAATGTAGTTATGTGAGTTTCAGATTACGAAATGTACTGTAAATGTAAAGATGTATGGAGAATAGAGCTGAAAAGCAAGAGTAAATGCTGCAAGCCAAATTAAAAATGGGACTGTCAAAAATCAAAGAGGGCAGATAAATAGTCAAAGGAGAATTGTAAGTGTGGTACAGGAGATGTGATAAAAAGGTGCGAAATGGACTGCCCAAATCTGAATAATAGGCAGCAAATATATGTAGTGATTTTTCTAAATATTATTGTGTGTGTTTTTTTTTTAGTAAGTAAGGAAATGGACTGCCATTCAATGCAAGAGCAACAAATTGTCTAATAGTGTATATAGATATTTGTGTTTGCTTTTGTAGTTAAGTGTTTGTGTTCCAGATTATGAAATTATTTCTTTGAGAAATTTAGTAAAAATGAGTAATTTGCTATTTAAATAATGTTGTGATAGGAGGTTGGACTGTGCCAAAAGCACTTAAGTAAATGATAAGCAAATGTTCTTGATATGTTAAAAAGTTTAGACCTATATAATGTGAGTGAAAGGAAGTTTGTGGTATTAATTTTTTTGGGACATTCACATAAAGATTCAGAACCACTGTATAAATATAAAAATTAGTGTTCCCATCAAATTAGCACTTAGTGAAATTTACTGGAAACAGAGGCATGTGTAACAACACCGACGCTATACTATTGTACATATAATAATTCTTTTCTGATTTTCGATAAGTTGGTGTAATCCATGTTCTGATTTCATTTCTTTTTCTTTTCTTGCCATTATGTTAAAGAAACTGTAAACAAATTTCGATGTGAATATTAATATTTATGTCAAATTTCAAGCAATGTTATAACGGAATTGAAATGTAAGAAACGTTGAAACTATTGTAAGATGTCAAAGTTGTAATTGTGTGCCTGGTCCATACGTAGGCAATGTATTAGGATATGTAGAATGCAAAACCTCGGGTGAATACCCTGTCTGTAGGGGAGCGGAAAAAGGTGGATGGCAGGCGAGCGCGGGAAAATGCACACGGGTGCGGCACGGCATAACGGGCTCAGCAGTAGTAGTCGGAGTTGGGCATCGGTCTAAGTAACACGTTCTGCATCGAGGAGGCTCTCCTGGAAGACGTAGTTTCATTGAGCCTCGGATGTGCCATTTCCGACGACTATACAGTATGGCAAAATTACATAGGTACTAAATGGAAAAATATTGCGACGCTATGAAGAAGCAAAGTGCCGATACATCACGAGCCATAGCTGTGATTGTATGTGTGCTCTGCGCCTCGCCATCTCGCCGCCCGCCAACCGCCGCATCGATACGAACAGGTTGAATCTTTTAGTACTGTATTCGTGTGGACCCGTGTTACTTTTGTTCCTTACTGTTCAATAACAACTTAACTTTTACAAGAACTGTCGTATCATTTAATTATCCTCATCACTAACCTAGACAGGATCCTTTCCACATGTTGTGCAATCCGAGTGTCCCGAGATGAAGATTTAAAGTTTATATTAATAATAATTACCTGCAGACCTATCTATGTTAGAATGATGTTTAGAGAACATTGTTGTTAATGAATATATAGGTAAATAATATAGGTCTGACAAAGTTGGAAGATAATGTTGATATTGGTTTAGTAATGAAGGCTAATTAATTTGAGAAAAAAATAATGGTAGTTAAATGAACCATAAATAAGACTAGAAGAGTTGTTGTTGTTGTGGTCTTCAGTCCTGAGACTGGTTTGATGCACCTCTCCATGCTACTCTATCCTGTGCAAGCTTCTTCATCTCCCAGTACCTACTGCAACCTACATCCTTCTGAATCTGCTTAGTGTATTCATCTCTTGGTCTCCCTTTACGATTTTTACCCTCCACACTGCCCTCCAATACTAAATTGGTGATCCCTTGATGCCTCATAACATGTCCTACCAACCGATCCCTTCTTCTGGTCAAGTTGTGCCACAAACATCTCTTCTCCCCAATCCTATTCAATACTTCCTCATAAGTTATGTGATCTACCCATCTAATCTTCAGCATTCTTCTGTAGCACCACATTTCGAAAGCTTCAATTCTCTTCTTGTCCAAACTATTTACCGTCCATGTTTCACTTCCATACATGGCTACACACCATACGAATACTTTCAGAAACGACTTCCTGACACTTAAATCTATACTCGATGATAACAAATTTCTCTTCTTCAGAAACGCTTTCCTTGCCATTGCCAGTCTACATTTTATATCCTCTCTACTTCGACCATCATCAGTTATTTTGCTCCCCAAATAGCAAAACTTCTTTACTACTTTAAGTGTCTCATTTCCTAATCTAATACGCTCAACATCACCTGACTTAATTCGAAAACATTCGATTATCCTCGTTTTGCTTTTGTTGATGTTCATCTTATATCCTCCCTTCAAGACACCATCCATTCCGTTCAACTGCTCTTCCAAGTCCTTTGCTGTCTCTGACAGAATTACAATGTCATCGGCGTACCTCCAAATTTTTATTTCTTCTCCATGAATTTTAATACCTACTCCGAATATTTCTCTTGTTTCCTTTACTGCTTGCTCAATATACAGATTGAATAACATCGGGGAGAGGCTACAACCCTGTCTTACTCCCTTCCCAACCACTGCTTCCCTTTCATGTCCCTCGACTCTTATAACTGCCATCTGGTTTCAGTACAAATCGTAAATAGCCTTTCGCTCCCTGTATTTTACCCCTGCCACCTTTAGAATTTGAAAGAGAGTATTCATAAAGAGTAGTAACTCATATATTGGAAATCTTGAGTGCTTAACGATTTCGATAATCAAAAATTTCAGTACAGTGATCATAACAGTTTCAGGGTCCCCCCCCCCCCTTTTCCTTTTCTATTCATGTAAATTCTGAAATGTACTGAACTGATTTGACCAGCAAAGTTAAAGTCAATATAAAACCAAAATTTATCTATCAGTGTTTTACCTTTTTCAAAATTGACATTGTATGTGTGTTTCGAAAGTGCTATTTCTAGCGTAACCTATGCCCGATTTTAATCAGATCAATAGGCTGTACGAAGTTGTAGTAAAAATTATAGTGTATTGCTGTGTATTTATGGCTTGTTCATATTAGTACAGAAAGTGAAATTATTAGTTCAGTAGATTTTCTGATTCTAGAATTTACCATATTATGCAGTGTTATTACGTGTTGTTTTGCATACACGTACTTCAACTTGTACAGGGAAGAAACTCAATTAATGCCTAATTAGGCTGGCGACCGTTTTATTAACAAATTGGTAGCATCTGCTGTGTTGTTTCTTGTCCATCCTAACGTGTAGTTGCACTTCAGACTTGCTTGACGTATCGTTGTTGTTACTGAGTGGGTGAAAGTCTGATTTTGCCTCCATTCTGGTACATGCGCTCAACATATATACCAAAATCCTTTCTTATAAGGTGAAGCCCGTCAACTTACCATAGTACAGGTTTTAATAAGTATCGTGCGCAGTAGCGTAGTGTTACAGGTGAACGAGTGCCATGAAAGACTACACCCAATAACATGGAAATTCAGCAATAAAAAAAATTAAACCAAAACCCAAAGTGCTACCGTCACTTTAGATCTAACCGTGCGTGACAATTTAAAATAATTCTGAACCTCTTCAGGCGTTGTCAATATGCGAGCCGCTAATTTCCCTACTTGAATTCGGCCACTCATCACTTTGGCTAATCAAGTTTTTGTTTAGCTGCGTGCAGTTTGTAAAATGGTTTCTTTATTTTCTCGTCGCTTATCCACTCAAGTACTGGTGAACTCTGTCACAATATAGTGAAACAGTTCGTATTTATTCGAGCCAATTTTCGGTCCGCTGTAAGAAGTGGTATTTAAACAACAACTATGAACATGTGTTTGAGGCTTTCCCTTCTCAAGACACACACCAGCCACTACCGAACCATTTCAACAAAACGGATAACAACCCAGTTACCTCTGGGCGAGCCGTGACTACTAATCGTACAACACTGACAGGATATCGGTTCCACCGATTCCCAAAAACTCAGCGCTTACAAATCTACTTCTCTCTCTAACCAGGCTCACGCTGGATTTACCACAGCAAACTTTACGACCGAAACTGTTCACAGGACGATAATCAATAGATAGCTCGTGCACCTAAATTCGCCAAAACCGGTGTACCACCAGCGACTACTCACAAAATCGCACAGAATCTCTGTATATTCCGTTGCTCAGCTTTGGGAGTAAACAACCGTCACAGCCAAGTATAGGAGCAGGGGCCCAACAGACTAAATAGCCACGCTGCCTCCTCGAAGTGTACCCAAATTAAAGTACTGGTACTACCAATCAAAACTCATTTCCCCTTCTCAAGCCTTAACCGCCAGTTGCGGTGCCTCACTGCATCATACAATGGGTCGCTCTACTGTAAGACCTAGATACACACCGATACATCCACTTAGTCGGTGAGAGGTCTACATGGGAAATAACTAACTCTTTATGTCATACCATAGGAACCATTTAAAACGAACAAACATGCAGCGCCATGCCATATTTTGACAGTTAATCAATTATTCGTTGCTGCTGTTGGTTCTCTACGACAGCGGCCGGCTGCTGCGCGTCGATCAGGCAGCATCAATGGACCCAGCGATGGCGAGTTGGTGCATTGCTGAAGTCGCGCGCTTTTCGTCAACGTTCGCGGCTCAGCTAAAACACTTTTTTTTCTTAATACATCGTACACGTATATTTACAGTAACCACCAGGTGTTACTATTAAGTTATCGTGTAGGATGCTCAGCGCTAGTAAGGGCGAACGTAACCCGTACGTTTTGACAAAGCATAAACTCCTTACCAACGTTGAGGCTAGCATGGGATTACGCAGCAAAACAGCAGTCTGTGATGACCATACACCCTATGAAGAACCGTGTCCCACTTTTGGTAATACCCCAGGAATCATCATGAATCGTGATGACTTCAGTGCAATTATGGCCTATGAATGAAAGCGTCATCTCTGTTCGTCTCACTGTGTATTCCTTTCAGTTATGTTCGGTTACCTTCTGGTCGTGTGTAAATTACAGCAGCGGCAAGACACAATCAATACTTCCATTGAGCGATAACAATTGTGATGTTACTGATGAAAGTGCCACAACAGTAGAATTACTAAACACAGCTTCCCCTAATTGCTCCACATAGAAAGACGGAGCTAGTATTCCATAGTTCTCATCAAGAACAGTCAAGACAGCTTAAAACAGGAGTACTTAGAGTAAATGGCATCCTCTGTATCGGGAAGCAGCTTAAAAGATTAGCAGAGGCAAAGCCTCTGGTCCAGATCGTATAGCAGTCAGCTTCCTTTCAGAGTAAGCTGGTACAGGGGTCCATACTTAGCAATCATATACAACCGCTCGCTCGTAGAATGATCCGTACCCAAAGACTGCAAAGTTGTACACGTCATGCCAATACCCAAGACCGGAAATAGCAGTGATCTGTTGAATTAATCACCCATATAACTAACGTCAATCTGCAGTAGGATTTTGGAACATATACTACGCACGAACATAATGAATGACGTCAAAGAAAACGATTTATTAACAAATAGCCAATACGGATTCCGAAAATATCGTTCCTGTGAAACAAGAGTTCCTCTATATTCTGACAAAGTAATGGGTACTAACGACAGGTGACGTCAAATTGATTCCATGTTTTTATATTTCTAGCAGACTTTTGACATTGTTCCTTACAAACTACTTCTAATCGAATTGTGTGCCTATGGAGTAGCCTATCGTCTCAGCTGTGTGGCTGGTTTCATGACTTTCTGACAGAAAGGTCACATTTCATAAGAAATGACTGGAAGTCATCGAGTAAAACAGAAGTAATATCTGGCGTTCCCGAAGGATGTGTTATAAACCCTGTGCTGTTCCTGATCAAGATAAGCGATTTAGAAGACAATCTGAGAAGCCCTCTTAGATTTTTAGCAGATAATTCTGTCATTTACCGTCTGCTAAAGTCATCACACGATCAAAAGGAATTGCTAAATCATTTAGACAAGATATTTGGATGATGCTAAAACCAAACCAAAGACAGCGAATTATTGGCAGAACACCTAGAGAATGTAACAAGTCTACCAAAGAGATTACTTACACTACGCTTGTCCGCCGTCTTCCAGAGCATTGCTGCTCGGTATGGGATCCACATCAGAAAGGATTGTCGGAGGACATCGATACATAGTAGCTCGTTTCGTATTATCGCGAAACAGAGAGTGTGCTGGTGATATGATACATGATTTCAGGCGGCGGTCATTAAAACAAAGGCGTTTTATACTGCGGCAGGACGTCCTTACGAAATTTGATTCACTACATTTCTCGGCAAAGTGTGAAAATATTTTGTTGAAGCCCATCGTCATAGAGAGAAACGATCAGTTTAATAAAATAATAAAAATCAGAGATTGCACGGAAAGGCTGAAGTGTTTGCTTTTCCCGTCCGCTGTTCCAAAAATGGAACGATAGTGACGTAGTTTGTAGGTGGTTCGATAAACTCTCAGCCAGGCATTTAATTTTTAACTGCTGAACAATCACGCAGATATAGATGTATATTTACTAAACTGTGGCAGTTTTTTCTATGTATGGTCCAAGTTTCATCGCAGAGACACATCATGCGAAAGTTAGTTTCTTCCTTTTGTTTTGAGGTTAGCACACCTATGTAGACGTAGTTTCACGTTAATTTTTCCTTCTGCGATGTGGGTGAACGTGGACAGCCTTATGGGACTAGCTGTCTTTACATAAAGACCTCAGACATAGCGGACTTAGCAAGGTATCTCTGTGTTTTCCAGAACCGCCTGCCCCATTACGTAACAGTCGTGACCAGGTTGAGGAGCAGCGGGGAGGGCGCCGCAGGGTCCCGGGGTCGGCCGTATTTCAGCGGCGGCGTCGTTAGCGCCTGCTGCGGTCGCCACCCGCCGCCCACCGACCGCCGCCCACCAGACCACCGGCGCCGCCCACTGCCCAGCACAGGCTCTGCGTCCAGCTCCGGCCCCAGCCGCAAATTTCAGGCGCTACGTCACTGGTCAGCCGCATAACTGCTCAGTGGACTGTTCACTCTCCCGTCATCCCAGTTCACAGCTAGAGTTATCTTTATTACGGTGACTTCACAGACATCTCCTACCGGAATGAAGCCCACGAAGCTATAACGCGCCCGGTATTACTTGGGACCAACACTTCGGCAGGAACACGTGGAGAGGCAGAACAGCGCACGTGCGATCTCGCATGTCACTTACATCGCGTCAGGTACGCAAACTATTCGAAGCACAAAGACAGAGCTGGTATCAGTATCCTCCGAAAAGACACAACACCATGTTTGAATATCGGTATTATTTCCGGCAGCACATTTTTACGACGATAAGCGGAAAGTTTGTGGAACTGCATTTCCTTGTGACGTTGCCAAATTTTCGACATGTGGGAAACTTTTTCTCTTATTCAATATAGATAAAACATTTATGTAAACGGAATTGTAAGAATACATCAAATTTTTATCAGCTCCAAGTCGAAACTCTCTCGGAGTCCTCCAATAAGACTTAATTTGAGTTAAATGAAGTGCAAAATGCTGTGCCTACGCGCCAAAATTTTTGCAGTTGCCCACTTGTCAAACGCAGACCGCTTGTTTTATATTTAAATTGTTGTTACGTTTTTTGATGAAACTGTCCCCTTATTTGGGACGTAATAAAAAAAATATGCCTGCTAATCTAGAAACATATCAATCTTGAAGAAAGGAAGGAAAAAAAGTGGATACCTACACACTACCTCAGAATTGCAACAGTTATAATGCAAGAAGTGTGAGGGATTTATTTAGGGCGATGCAGCTAAATTTTCCGAGATGAAATTCATTCAGTGTCAGTTGCTGATATCAGTTTTCCCTTCACAGATCACCCACTCCCCCATCCTCCACCCCTTCTCCCTCTCTCTCTCTCTCTCTCTCTCTCTCTCTCTCTCTCTCTTTCTCTCTCTCTCACTCCCTCTCTCTTTCTCTCCCCTGCCTTCCTCATTTTCTTATTATTTGTATAGCTTTCGAAGTCGTTTGATGTGACCCGCAACGAATTCCTATCTTACGCCACACTCTTCATCCCAGACTGCTCTTGAATCTATGTCGTCAAATATTATTTGTTGAATTTATTCCAATCTCTCTCTTCCCCTACAATTTTTGCCCTCTGTAATTCTTTCAAGTACTATGGACATTGTTCCCTCATTTCTTAACACGTGTCTGAACATCCAGTGCCTTCTTCATGTCAGTGCTTTCAAAAATGGGTCAAATGGCTCTGAGCACTATGGGACTGAACTTCTGAGGTCATCAGTCCCCTAGAACTTATAACTACTTAAACCTAACTAACCCAAGGACATCACACACATCCATGCCCGAGGCAGGATTCGAACCTGCGACCGTAGCGGTGGCGCGGTTCCAGACTGTAGCGCCTAGAACCTCTCGGCCACCCCAGCCAGCTCAGTGCTTTCCATACATTCCTTTTGTCGCCAGTTCTGTAGACAACCTCCACATTCTTTATCTTACCTGATGATTAATAGTAAATACTTACTAAAACATAATGCTTAGTTAAGCTGCTTAAGCCATCTAGATGATGTATTTGTGGAACATTTTTTGAGATCATAGAGAAAAACTCTACTAACATTACTCTCTTCGCTACCAGACATTTTTTAAGTGGCAGTGTTATCGCCATTATTTAATGACCTGATCATTTCCTATAGTGAATTTCAGTTAAAACAGTTTCATTTTGCCATGTATATGTATGATATGCTGTCTGTCATCACCTTTCATTTTTCAAATGTGACTTCCCTAACAGCTCTGTTGCTGAGTGCCTCCACTGTAGAAAGCATAATTATTATTATTATCATAATTATTATTATTAATATTTTTGCTACCTAACGTCAGTTGTATTGGATTAAAGCGACAAAGTAGTAGCGTAATGACTGCTCGTTTGTTACTGACAACTCATGAATTTCGTAGAAGGGGATCTGTGGTTTATGGAGACATATTAGATCCGTAAACTCTACCTTTCTTAATTTATGATTTAGTACGCCGTTTTGACGCTGAAGTCAATCATCTCTTAAGTTCGCTATGCCATGTCAGGCGTGTGTTGAACGGTGCGGTTGGGACCACTGTCAAGAACAACTGTTGATCTTGAAGGCGCGTAACAAACAAACCACTTCTCTCGATTCATCTAGAATGGCAGTCCTCTTGCCAAGAGAGCGACGAATAATATTTGACGAACTAGGGTATGACATAGTTCAGTATCACACATCACTCAACAAATAGATAAAATTTTACTCCAAACATTAAGAGAAATTAAAACCAAGATGCTCTGTGTGTATCGAATGATCTCACAAGATAGTCTGAGTGAATCTGTAGTGTAGTTCTGAAATAAGTAAAATGTGCCATGTGTAGTGTGACGAATTTGGCACGCACAAAACCGTATTACCGTATGCTCAAGGCGTTTGAATGTCCATCTGTAATCGGAGGCTTTCCGGCAGTCGTTCTTCCCGCGAACCATACGCGACTGGAACAGGAAAGGGAGGTAATGACAGTGGCACGTTAAGTGCTCTCCGCCACACACTGTTGGGTGGCTTGCGGAGTATAAATGTAGATGTACGTGTAGATGTAATCTTTCAGAAGGGCTGGAGGTGAATTAGTTGTCTTGGAACTATCTAGAGTACTTATACAGAAATATTTGTAACTGCTTTCCACTGTAGCTGATACGAAATATCAGACTGAAGGATTTATACCAAGCTTACAGATGAAATGCTGCTAAAAGTTTGTTTCCTAAAAACTATCATCTTTACTGATGAAGAAATATTTCGTCAGCTTTTATAAACAGTTATAATGCGCGTATCTGAAGTTAAGAGAAACCCCACGTTTTTGATCAAGAATCTAGTGAATTGAATGTTAAATATATTGTATCCAGATAGGAAGGTTGAGAGATAATATTTTCCTCTGATATTGCTTATATTGAAGTGGTAGAGGTATTGCTGTATCTTCAATTGTAAGGTTAACCATAGAAGTTTATTTTGCCACAACATGGTGAGTCCCACATAGGTCTTGTTTAAAATGCTTCTAAGCCTACAGCAATGTCACGCCAAAAATTTTTGAATACTTCCAACTGAACTGTTGGTGTTGCAGCGCTATATCGTCGGGTGCAGACGGATATTTGCTGGAAATTGGTACATGTCATATCCCTGCAGGTGCCATGGAACCAGCGACTTTAATAATATCGTTTAATATCGGCCATACCAGGGTGTAGATGGCTATATTCTAGACATCAGTACATGTTCTTCACTGCTAGTAACATACAGTTGTATCAGGCCACTCCATCCACCAGCAATACAGGCGTGTCCGGTGTGTTTCTGAAGCACGGACTCTGCAAGCAATACAACCTCAGGAAATTACTCGTAAACAATCCGTCTGACAACGGTGGTTTGTTTGCGCGCGAAACTCCAGAAGACGCCACTGAGACGAGAAGCGTCCACCTCACCACAGACAGCGCTTGCGTGACAGCCACAGAGAACGCCAGGCATACTGCTACTCGCCTCCATCTGTCACGTGCCTATAACTAGTCCGACTAGTATTCATCCACCTGCGTCTACATAAGCAGCCGTGCAGCCACGGAGTCATCAGTTCCAGCTCCAACACCAACCCCCAGAGTGACGCTACAGCAGCCTCAATGAGCAACAAACTGTCAATGACAGTGACTTCGGCTCTTTGTAACTGGCACCCAGTGGACTATGGTCCTAAGGATTGGGATTAGCCAGCTGACATGACAATCTCGAACTTGCTCGGCAACTATCGACAGTGATAGGTGTCTGTATGTACCGCGTGATCTAAAATTCAGTATAAATTTGAAAACTGAATAAATTATGGAATAATGTAGATAGAGATGTACAAATTGACACACATGCTTGGAATGACATGGGGTTTGATTAGAACCAAAAAAATACAAAAGTTCATAAAATGTACGACAGATGGCGCTTCATCTGATCAGAATAGCAATAATTAGCATAACGAAGTAAGACAAAGCAAAGATGATGTTCTTTACAGGAAATGCTCAGTATGTCCACCATCATTCCTCAACAATAGCTGTAGTCGAGGAATAATGTTGTGAACAGCACTGTAAAGCATGTCCAGAGTTATGGTGAGGTATTGGCGTCGGATGTTGTCTTTCAGCATCCCTAGAGATGTCGGTCGATCACGATACACTTGCGGTTTCAGGTAACCCCAAAGCCAATAATCGCACGGACTGATGTCTGGGGACCTGGGAGGCCAAGCATGACGAAAGTGGCGGCTGAGCACACGATCATCACCAAACGACGCGCGCACGACGTAGCAGTTTTTGCTGTACAGTGCCATCTGTCGGACATTTTGGGAACTTTTTTTTGTTCTAATAAAACCCTGTGTCATTCCAAGCACGGGTGTCAATTTTTACCTCTCTATCTACATTATTCCATGGTTTATTAAGTTTTCTAATTTATACTGACTTCTTGATCACCCGGTACTTAAAATTGTAGTGATAAACTCCCTGCAGTGCTTGAATACTCATCTGGACATATTTATTCCCAATGTTGTTTCTGTATCTCAATGAAGTGAACAACCAATGAAAACTTCTGTTCATTACATATAACAGATCAAGGAAGTAATTAATTTGTTTATTATTAGTTAAACTGACTTTACCTCCTGGTCAACATTCGCTGTGAATCATTCCAATATATATAAATATAAAAAATTTTGTTGTTGTTGTATCATAACGTTGGTATCTTACCTCGAGATGGGAACTCGAGTACGGTTATCACACTCCAAACTATCAAGTTTAAAATTCTAGTTTAATATTGGCTTAAATAATCACTGATCTGTGTAACAACGGCTTGTAGTTCACTTCGAAGACCGATATTTGTATGTGACACCAAGTCCGGTTAGAGGAATACAACAAATGAGACAGGACGTCCTGGCTGCCACATATGCTGGTCCCTTGGATTACGAGGGTCGCTGGGTTGTGGTCTCCTTGCGTACCAGAATGGATTGCAAATACATCGATCATGTGAAACACAATTCGCATTTTTCTCTCATGAGGTCCTGAAAGTCAAGGATCAAGGCATTGAGACACATGCAGTATCTGTTGACTTCCGATTAGCATTTGATTCGGTAACACACCTATCTCAGTAACGAAAGTACGATCAAATAAGATATAGAATGAAATTTGTTACTGGATTGAGGATTTCTTGGCAGAGAGAGTTTTATTAAAAGATGTAGAACTAGCTTCAGACGTACCGCCGGGAAGTGCGTTTGTTTCTGACCACGTTGTGTATCAATGCTCTCCAAGACAGTATTAAAGTAATCTCAAAATCTATGCAAACAGTATTAAAGTAATCTCAAAATCTATGCAAACAATGTAGCTATCTATAATATAGTATTGTCTCAGCAAAGCTGCACAAAAATTCAGTCACATATTGATATCTTGGTGAAAAGACTACAAAATCGTCTTAATTGTACAGAAACATGAAACTGTACTCTTCACCATACAAGAAAACGTAGCATCTTATGATTATAACGCCAGTGAGTCACAGCTGGAATCAGTCAAAACATACAGATAAATGTGTGTGACAATATTTAGGGGCATGAAATGGAATGATAACATCGGCTAAGTCGTAGGTAAAGGAAATTGCAGAATTCGATTCATTGGGATGGTACTAGGGAAAAAGCAGTTGGCCTACAAATGAGACTGCTTACAAAACATACGTTGGATCATTCTACCGTATTATTCAAGAGTGTGCGGCCCATACCATGGATATCAGCAGGTACTGAGCGTACACAAATAAGGGTAAGACATATAGCACCACGCCACATTGATGCGGAAAAACCTGGGTAGACACTTCAAGATAAGAGGCCCACTATCTGCTTAAGGCTACCTTCTAAGTTCAGCACAGGGACATATGAGCAATTCTTCTCCAGCATCCCATATGTGAACGGAAAAAATGCACTTTCTGTTGGGGTAGCCAGTAAAGTAAAGACGGGTGCATAATGTTCAGACCACATTTTTATGAAAATTACAATAATTGAGTAATCCCGTGAAGCAATACGTGAAACATAATGTCTAAGATGGAGCATAAATAAAGTTAAATGGAATTAAATTGAAAACTAGTTTATAGACAAACAGGATAAACTAATGTAGTTGGAGAAGGCACAAGAGATTGAGGAAATTTATTTTTCAATTGATACGCAGAATGTCGACGGCACCCTTGTTGAGATGGCGTGTGTTCGACAGGATAAACGGTATGAGCTCTCAAAAACGCAAAATTGTCTCTAATGGTTTTACTTTTCTAGAACAGCAGTATAACGTTTTGGCACTGAAGTCTGCAAGGAAACACAGATACCACGGATTTGTAACGTCATAAAGAACAACGTCACATATAAAATGATACCAAGAAGAGAAATTGAGTTCCAGAAAGAGAGGAAAGCTGTTGAAACTCTTCTACGTATTTTGCTGACGCGAAGTTGTATTTTCTTCATATGACTGCACAATTGCGTTCACTAACATGTCCAAAGTATGGCATTCCTTATGGAAATTTTATAAACACTTGTAATGTTTCCAAAATCATTTAGTTGTGAACGATCTGGGCAATAGGCAGGAAATAATTATCTGTCAACGTAGGAATGTTTCTTGGTACTGACAGGCACTAGAGGATGACTCGAACAATAATTGGTCCTAACTCTGTTGTTTAGCCTGTGTTTTCACAGCGACATCCAAACAGTACCAATCATAAATAACTCTCCCCTACCCATCCACCCATCCACCCACCCATCCGCCCACACACATTCAAACATACACACACACACACACACACACACACACACATACACACACACAAACTATTATTTGAATGTCACCGTCCTGTATATTCGCTTTCTGGGGAAACTAAGTAACCCTTAGAAATTGTCGGCCTTGGGACAATTAGATTTCAAATAATAAGCAGAATCTGCCGACCCTCGTTAATTGATAGGGAGACTTTCAACAAGAAAAGCTTTAGAATAAGTGACTCCAAGTGGAGAAAATATTTTAGAAGTGAATCAGAAACTTTAACTTTTATTTGGAACAGATAACTCGATCGTAGGCTACACAAATGGCATATACGTGCAACAGACTGCCCATGCAATGCTGCCTCTCAAGGACATGATCAGCACAAAAGGATGGTTAGGGTGGCCAGGAAGTTACCAGAGAACTTTTTATTCAACAAAGGCTCTAACAAATGTTGTTTCCTATATCGAGATCTATCAGCCATAGACGTGTGATGCAAATACTTTAAAACATCCTCATCAATATCAGTTACTTCTAGCTTTTTTTCTGCACATCTTTCAGGCAAAGGCCCATTTGTTGTATTCATTTATTTCTAACAATGCAGGTTATTATTCCTGATCAATGGATACAAGCTTTAAAGGTTGCATGATTGGTGTACAGAATGTGTAGTGTCAGACGGAAGCTAAACTACTGAGATGTTAGCGCTGGCACTGTAGTAGCTTCTAGTCAGCCTAAATTTACTTCTAGAGGAGGCCGAGCAGATGCTATAACACACACAAAATATTAGAGTATACTAGAGCAGATTAAAGCTTCAACATTCTGAAATATTTCACTTGGAAGCATTCTATGTCAACAGGAATGTCACTTATGTAGTTGCTACTGTCGTTGAACACATGACTTATCACTTGATAAAATTCAGGATTATAGTCACCTCTGAACGCATGGTTGGTTCTAACTTCGACATACAGTTCTGACTTGTGATACAGCTTGTAACCCCAACCCAGTTTCGCACCGAACTTTATTATTCGGATACACTGAAGATGGAGTTATATTTAATTAATTTAGCATTAATTTAGCATAGCTCCTTTGCATCAAGCTCATTGTTTGTCGAAGCCTCTATCGGCTGCAAGGATTATACACTCCACTTACCAGTAGGAGGCACTCGCATTTTTAACTGGTGTGGAGAAATTTAAGTTTCACTTTGGGCTTAGACATTTCTTATTAAAAACTCACAAACAAGTTCTAAGCTGGGTACCGACTAGGCTCCATGAAAATTGCAGGATAGCGTGTTTGCCAGTTCTAATTTCAGCTTTCCGGTTCGCAGCTAAGCTGATTAAAGGGTTCTGCAAGTTAGCCGACCAGCGCTCGGAATCACATGTTTTGAGAGCACCCGCAGGTCCCTGAGATTACATAGTCAGATGATCACCATAATGTAGTGTACTTATACGAACAGAAATTCCATACCTCTTCAGAAATGCAGAGGAGCATGAGAAATATGACCAATGACTCAAGAGTTCAAAAATGGTTCAAATGGCTCTGAGCACTATGGGACATAACATCAGAGGTCATCAGTCCCTTAGAACTTAGAACTACTTAAACGTAACTAACCTAAGGACATCACACACATCCATGCCCGAGGCAGGATTCGAACCTGCGACTGTAGCGGTCACGAGGTTCCAGACTGAAGCGTCTAGAACCGCTCGGCCACTGCGGCCGGCAGACTCAAGAGTATTAGGGATCTATTTCTCAGTGGGAAGGAAGTATGTGAGTACCACCTTGAAAAAGGTCTCCAATGTTACTCTACCCGCTACTATGGGAATTTAAAGATTTGTGTCCCTGAAGGGTACCCGCTACTATGGGAATTTAAAGATTTGTGTCCCTGAAGGGTTAGTCCGAGGTGTACTTAAATACTTTCATCATTCCTTGGGTGTGGGTCATTTAGGGAGCTTTAACACCATTATAATGATTAAAGAACATTTTACAGCGTCATTTCTTAATTTAGATATTAGGAAATTGATTAAGTAAACTCAGGAATATCCGGCTGCCAAGTCAAATCTCAAATTGCGCCATGGTTTGTTACACTTTGCATGGAATGTTAGATGTGCATCTTAATGTGCAGACTGTACGTGGAGCTATCTGGAGTCATCTGCTGGGCTGCAGGTTTCTTATACTGTATATTTCATTCCTAAATTAACCAAAGTGTTGTTATAAGGCGTTTAATTCACACTTATTTCTTTCTGGTGGCTTTGTGCTCTCTTGTTGATTTATATCTGTCAGGGAAGCCGGTGGGTAATCTAGTTCAAATTTTATTTATAGAACTTTTTGGTGGAATTTCAATTCAACCCATATTCATTCTTAACGGTCTCTGTATCTTCATGTTACAAATATGCCTTTTTGTGGGTTGCGGGCCTAATTTGTGATTTAGATTATTATTTATACTGGCTTTGGCGCACAGGCTTAAATGTGACGGGACGTATAATTAGAGTATCCCGCACTCAAACTTCCGTTCAATCAGATACGAGATGGAGTTTCAACAGATTTATTAACTCTCAAGCCAATATTACTAAGTGAGGTAGAGACGTTGTTGTAGTTGTTGTTTTTTATTTTTTCAAGAGTAACAGAACCTCTCAAACAAAGAGTAAAAATCAGTAGTTGCTCTGTTATTCTATGAATAAATGTGGCTCTTTGTTGCAGGCTATCAACGCGCCCCAAGCGGCGAAAACACTCAGCATTAGTTTGACATTCTTCTGTCTTCACACTCGCCTTCAAATTGTGGCGAACGACATTTGAGATTAGCACGAGTGGCTACCGCACGCGCCGACCTCAGTATAAGCGTATGGCAATCGTTGAAGTCAGCTGGGAGGTTTCTTTTTAATTTTACTTCAATGAGTTTTTGTTGTCACCCATTTGTTTTACAGTGCTCTTTATTAGTAGCTCATTCATTGTTCTGAGTTGTTAACTATTGTACATCTATGGTAGTTTCGTTGGTATGTAATATTTGCTAACGGAAATGTTTTTCTTCATGTTTGAGTTTGTATGAATAAGTGCTTGTTTGATCTGTTTTGGAACGAACTACTGAAGAAGGAATGTCAACAGTTACTTTATTCACTTTCTAATTCTCAATGTGTATCGTTCTACATCCTGAATTTATCGACGTTTCTCAGTCTTGTTAAATGTGTTAATTTTGTGATGGAATGTGTGTATCAGATGTATTGACATTTTACGGCACAGACTGCAGTGCAAAGAATAAACTATGTGTAGGCGATGCAACTGTTTGCTGATACAACATCCTTAAGCCTGGGTTAGTAATAGGGGCCTACTTTTTACTATGGCTTGAGATACTGGAATAGGAACTCGTGTTATGGGAGCAGTACTAATTGTATTGTTGAACGGCGACCGTTACGGAATTAGAGAATCAAGTCAATTAAAAAAATAAATTTAAAAAAAGTTTATTTATTTTTTTAAAGAATTTTATTTAAGAAAAAAATGTGGGGCATTACTTTCTGGGCAACCCTCGTGTATCCGGTTGTTGTAATACCTGCTGGCAAGCACTGAATACGCGACCCTGCAGAGTCCGCACATCTTTGATAGGCGTGACGTAGACCAGTTCCTTCACGTGTCCCCATAAGCAAAAGTCTAGAGGTGTGAGTTCTAGGCCAAGGTGCGTGGCATACCCGACCAATCCAGCGGTCCTGGAATGTCTGCGTTAGATGCTGGCGCACGTTGCGGCGAAAGTGTGCCGGTGCGCCGTAATGCATGAAACACAAAATTTAAAGTTCATTTATTAAGTTGTGAACAGAAATACAATGTTGTTATTTTGTTAAAGAGAACTATGATATAAATAAATATTTATTCAAATGGTGAGAAATTTTCTCATTTTCATAACTATGGAAATTTGTGCTTCAACTTAAAATATACGCACGATTAGACATTCGTCTCCGCGGCTTTATATGTATTAGTTCGAGCCTGCGCGCGATCCGGTTCCGTCGCACCGTCGCAATAGGTCATCTTTGTATTGAAACTGTAATTTATTAATATTTTCTCTCCCAAAACCAAGACGACAACATTCACACATTCTGCAGTGTGCTACTATTGTAGATGGTCACGATGATTAGGTGAGAAATAAACTTAAATAAACTTTGCAAGAGAGCGATGTGCAACAGAAGCGGTGCAGGGCACAGAGTCCACAGCTTCATATCGCCACCATTTGGTTATCATGGCAACCGTACGTCATAAAAGTCAACGTATTAAATGTAGGCGTAGTTGGACAGTCCTGAAAGTTTACATTCATTTAAGGGCACTCTAAATGAAGAGGAGAAACAATCTGTGAACCGCATTAACATTTCATGTTCACGTAAAATCCATGCCAACATTCACATTTCACTGAAGTAAATCGCAATTTCAATTTCTCTCTCTTCATTTTTCTGTCTCCATATAAAATGGTTCGAATGTTACTTCCTGAAATTTGGCTACGTTAGCTTTACCATTCCCAGAACAGCGATAGCTACAGTGTTTCACTTTACATCTAGGCGTACTTGTATCCCCACGCAAACATAACAATATATGTCTGATATATCCTAGTTATTTTCCGATTGTATGTTTTACTTAATAGGGTCTTTGTCCACCTTTGTAAAGCAACATAGCAATGATTCCGTATATCACGGATACTACAAGTTCTTTGCAGGTCTCCTACGCCATGTGGCACCATGTGTCTACGCACAGGTCATGTAGTTGCTATACAATACGCGCCGGTAATTTGTGGTTGCGGAGCTGACACTCGTTAGCGTTTCCGGCATGTTCCATCGTCGAATTATGCGTTCATTAAATTAACGTGAGTTCACTAGCAAGATGTTCATACATCTGCAGCACGATTCTGGCGTTATGACTCGGATGTTATATTAGTGGAAGATGTCATAGATACCGGGGAAGACATCAAGCATGAATGGATGCAGGTTGTTCGAAACATTGTTCGCAGAAAACCATAGCTGTCATGGTACCTTCGATTACCGTCACAGGTCCTACATAACTTAGCATAGCATAATACTGCCAACGCTGACTTGCATCCGTGTCCAGGTTAAGGTTTTGAACCGGTTTTCAGCTGGGTGTTGGCGTACGCGGAATCTACAATCGACCAGATGTAAAAGAAACGTGATTCATCCGAACACTCCACTGGCTCTCGTTCATCAAGTGCATAATATAGATGTTCATGTGGCGACTTCAGTGGTAGTTTACGATATAGTTGGGTCAAGAACCGAACACGTCCGGGTCATCTACTGGAGGGCCCACGTTCAACGAAATATACTGAACAGTGTGCACCAACTTAGTACTCTGTCATCATAACTGACGTAGTTCATCGCTTATCCTTCTTTAAAGAGAGTTCCAAAACCTCCAACCGTCCCATTTTGTGATGAGGCGTGGACGTCCGACCCCTTGTCGACTACTCGTGGTTGTACCGCCCTTCAGCTACTTCTAATTTATGATCACTACAGAGACCACAAACAGCCCACTAGCCCAGCCATTTCCTAGGTGATCGTTACTTGGCATCGCAAAATGTTGCCTGCATTGGGATCAATTACTGCTGCAAATAAAACTCTGAAGCAGTCACAATTTCAATTCAAATTTGCTTTGTTGATGTGTTTCACTTGTCAGACGCCAGATAGAAATTTATTAGCCGACTTTTGTAGTAGACGTTAAATAAATCTGGCTTTCTGCAGCGGTCGACGTTAGGCACTCTCTCGTCACAAATATATGAGTGAGCGACGGTTGTATACAACTTTCAGCTGCTCCACAACTTCCTTTAATGTCGCCTTTGTCGATATCGTTATGTAAGTGGATTTCCCATTGGCCGTCAATCATATCTCTTCCGCTTGTACAGTGTGTTCAAAAAAAGTATCGAATACTTTAAGGGGTGGTAGTACTCATCGAAACAAAAAAAATAAGCCAAATA
Source organism: Schistocerca piceifrons (assembly GCF_021461385.2). Lineage (NCBI taxonomy): Eukaryota > Metazoa > Arthropoda > Insecta > Orthoptera > Acrididae > Schistocerca > Schistocerca piceifrons. The sequence goes on from NC_060144.1 coordinate 245,437,810, forward strand.
GACATGGGTCCGAAAATGCATATTTCGTACAATAAACAGGTGTTCAACGTGGGATCCATTCATGACAATGCACCCCTCTTCCCTACAACGTACAGAATGATGCACCCTTTAAAGCACGAGGGTTGCCCACAAATTAATGCACCTGATTTTTTTCTCAGCCGAAAACAATGCTGCGAATGCCAAACTTATGTATTACTTGAAGTCTCCTGAGTGAGAGCGCCGAGTTTCCGTCACTGCCGACAGATAGCGCAGCTGTAAGACAGTTTCAAAATGGCGTCTGTCGGATGACGTACGTTAGAAGAAACGTGTCGTCATTTAGTTTCTCAATGCAGAGAAAGAAACTGTGGGGAATATTCACAAACGCTTGTGCAAAGTCTATGCGGCATCTGACGCCGACAGAAGCACAGTTTTAAACTGGACACGGAGGATAAGGTCATCAGAAGGTGGTTCGGGAGAGCTCCACGATTTGCAGCGATCGGGCAGACTACCCACGGCTGTCACACCTGACATGTTGCAGCGAGCTGATTTTGTCATTCGCGAGGACAGAACCATTACGACTCGGCAGATGGCAATGCATCTGTCAATCAGCAAAGGAAGTTCGCACAGTGAAGCACTGGCTCCAGCACCAGGACAAGGATTGGTACCGGCAGAGCATACACACCCACGTTTCCCGCCGTAGTAAGGCCATAGAACAGGATGGAGATTACGTGGAAGTTAGGCTGTGTAGATAAAGCACAATTCGTGTGCATGTGTAGTTCTAATTAGGTTCAATAAACAATTGTTAAGGAAAAAATTGGTTCATTACTTTCTGAGCAATACTCATATATCTGGTTGTTGTTGTACCTGCTGGCAAGCACTGAAGACGCGACCCTGTAATATCCGCACACGTAGACCAATTCCTTCGAATGTCCCCAGAACCAATGTCTAGAGGACTGATGTCTAGGCCTAGGTGTGTGGCCTCCCCAACCAGCCCAGCGGTCCTGAAATGTCTGCGTCAGATGCATGCGCACATTGCGGCGAAAGTGTGCTGGTGTGCCATCATCCATGAAACACGTTTGTATTCAATGCTGCAATGCCACAGCCTCCGGCAAGGTAGGCAATATACACTCCTGGAAATGGAAAAAAGAACACATTGACACCGGTGTGTCAGACCCACCATACTTGCTCCGGACACTGCGAGAGGGCTGTACAAGCGATGATCACACGCACGGCACAGCGGACACACCAGGAACCGCGGCGTTGGCCGTCGAATGGCGCTAGCTGCGCAGCATTTGTGCACCGCCGCCGTCAGTGTCAGCCAGTTTGCCGTGGCATACGGAGCTCCATCGCAGTCTTTAACACTGGTAGCATGCCGCGACAGCGTGGACGTGAACCGTATGTGCAGTTGACGGACTTTGAGCGAGGGCGTATAGTGGGAATGCGGGAGGCCGGGTGGACGTACCGCCGAATTGCTCAACACGTGGGGCGTGAGGTCTCCACAGTACATCGATGTTGTCGCCAGTGGTCGGCGGAAGGTGCACGTGCCCGTCGACCTGGGACCGGACCGCAGCGACGCACGGATGCACGCCAAGACCGTAGGATCCTACGCAGTGCCGTAGGGGACCGCACCGCCACTTCCCAGCAAATTAGGGACACTGTTGCTCCTGGGGTATCGGCGAGGACCATTCGCAACCGTCTCCATGAAGCTGGGCTACGGTACCGCACACCGTTAGGCCGTCTTCCGCTCACGCCCCAACATCGTGCAGCCCGCCTCCAGTGGTGTCGCGACAGGCGTGAATGGAGGGACGAATGGAGACGTGTTGTCTTCAGCGATGAGTGTCGCTTCTGCCTTGGTGCCAATGATGGTCGTATGCGTGTTTGGCGCCGTGCAGGTGAGCGCCACAATCAGGACTGCATACGACCGAGGCACACAGGGCCAACACCCGGCATCATGGTGTGGGGAGCGATCTCCTACACTGGCCGTACACCACTGGTGATCGTCGAGGGGACACTGAATAGTGCACGGTACGTCCAAACCGTCATCGAACCCATCGTTCTACCATTCCTAGACCGGCAAGGGAACTTGCTGTTCCAACAGGACAATGCACGTCCGCATGTATCCCGTGCCACCCAACGTGCTCTAGAAGGTGTAAGTCAACTACCCTGGCCAGCAAGATCTCCGGATCTGTCCCCCATTGAGCATGTTTGGGACTGGATTAAGCGTCGTCTCACGCGGTCTGCACGTCCAGCACGAACGCTGGTCCAACTGAGGCGCCAGGTGGAAATGGCATGGCAAGCCGTTCCACAGGACTACATCCAGCATCTCTACGATGGTCTCCATGGGAGAATAGCAGCCTGCATTGCTGCGAAAGGTGGATATACACTGTACTAGTGCCGACATTGTGCATGCTCTGTTGCCTGTGTCTATGTGCCTGTGGTTCTGTCAGTGTGATCATGTGATGTATCTGACCCCAGGAATGTGTCAATAAAGTTTCCCCTTCCTGGGACAATGAATTCACGGTGTTCTTATTTCAATTTCCAGGAGTGTATTAATGAGAAAGTCCACATAAAGCGCCCGAGCTAACCATTGTGGTAGCACGTATGGCCCTGTTAATCTATCGACAAGTACGCCTGCCCATACGTCGATGGAGAATCGATGTTGATGCCCTCTTTCCTGAATGCTTGGAGATTTACATCTGCCCATACATGTTGGTTATGGACATTCACAACACCATCTTTTGTGAATCTAGCCTGATCAGTAAATAAAATCTTGGATATGAACAGTGGATCTGCGGCACATTTCTGCAGCTGCCATTTACACAACCGCCGTCTGTCAGTATGATCCTATGGCTTTAGGGACTGAGCGCGGCCGGCCGGAGTAGCCGAACGGTACTAGGCGCTACAGTCTGGAACCGCGTTACCGCAGCAGTCGCAGGTTCGTATCCTGCCTTGGGCATTGATGTGTGTGATATCCTTAGGTTAGTTAAGTTTAAGTAGTTCTAGGTTCTAGGGGATTGATGACTTCAGAAGTTAAGCCTCATAGTGCTCAGAGACATTTGAACCATTTGACTGAACGCGCAGTAGATAGTACGAATATAGCAATTTTCAGCGTAGAGGGCACGGGCTCGGAGGCTACATCCGTTTGGTGGATCACTGCAGAATATCATATCAGCCATTTCATTTGTCGAGTGGTAGGCTTCCATTACTAACAAATGGTCGAAGGAAGAAAATATAAATGTACTACTTCATTTGTAAGTGCAAACAGCCCAATAACAGTAAATACAAAAGTGACAGTACGGTACAACGAGGTACACAACACAACGAAAGCTAACGTAGTTGACATCACCAGTCGAACCATACAACTGACTGAGGACCACCTAATGGTAGGCACAGTACTGTGAGTAAGACATCATAATACCCTGCCGATGCGTTTGACGGAGCGCCAGTGCCACTAATGTGCTAATATCCGCAACAAACCGTCAAACAGGCCCTGGTATAAAAATTTATTTGTCGCGGGAAAGATTGCGTTTCCAGAGCCATGTTTATTGGACTTATTTTTCTTGTTTCGAACCGACCGAGGTGGCGCAGTGGTTAGATATTGGACTCGCATTCGGGAGGACGACGGTTCAATCCTGCGTCCGGCCTTCCTGATTTAGGTTTTCCGTGATTTCCCTAAATCGCTCCAGGGAAATGCCGGGATGGTTCCTTTCAAAGGGCACGGCCGACTTCCTTCCCAGTCCTTCCCTAATCCGAGGAGACCGATGACCTCGCTGTCTGGTCTCCTTCCCCAAAACAACCAACCAGCCTTGTTTCGATGAGTACCGGCAACTCTCAAAGTATTCGATACTTTTTTTGAAATCCTATATAAGCAGACTTGATGAAAAGTAGTGGTCTCGAGTATCTCGAGTCCCGACTTGGCCCTATCCGACTTTCATCTGGTTCCAAAACTTAAAGAACATTTTCGAGGACATCACTATGACAGTGATTAAGTTATGCAAGCAGAAGTAAAGTTGTTGTTCCCATCAACAAAGCAAACATTCTACAGTGACGCTGTCAACAAACAGACCTCTCGTGGGAGAAACGTGTTCTTCGCCCTGGTAACAATGTAGATAAATAAATACGAATATGTAGACACGAAGAATAAAAAAGTAGCATGTCGAGTGCTGTATCGTAGATCGATACCACTCTGAACACAGTCCCACAGTTGGCAAAGGAAACGCACGTTTCTCACAGAAGTCGATAGTGGTCGCACAGCAGATCCAATGATGCGTGCCTGCTGAGCCACCCACGCCTTTGGCGGCTCCGACTACGAGCGCCCCCTGTTGCCACGACATAGCATGGCCGGTCGCAGGCACACGGCCCAGTCGCTTTCACTTCGACGCTCTGTAGTCCGAGTCAGTCTTCGACAGTTCGCTCCTGCATTAGTAGAGGAAGCCCCACACTACACGTTACTCTTCAACTGCTTCTTGTGAGTTGCCGGACTTTGTTGTTGTTTGTTCTTTTGGGAAGTTTCTTCTCAGCCCTTGGAAGAAGCTATAAGTTAATTAAAATTTCTGTTTAGTGCCTTTTCTGGCACACCCGCTCTTTGGCGCGACACTATCTATTGCCCGTCTGTACTAGGATTTTTGTCCCTGTTGTGATCTCGCGGGTGTTTGACGCTCGGGGCAGTGTGTTGGACTCGCTACGAGGCGGAAGGACGTGCTTGCGTAGACGAAAGACGAAAACACGCGTTCTCGGCCAGCAGCGGCACGGCGGGTCTACATCGTAAGGCGGTCGCGAGTTTGTGGTGGACCTGCCTGATCTCAACTCCGGGCGCAGTTCGTCACATTGCTTTGATGCCTGTTTTCTCGGAGAGACCCGTCCCTGGAGACTATCTCGAACAACGCTCTCCATCGAAGGTGTAAGTTATTTTGGTGCCTTCGTTTCGTTCAACGATTAGCGTTCAAGCGAGTGTATTTGTTGCTTGGTTGCCCTAGTGTACGTGTTGCTGAAGTAAGAGCAGCCGGCGGAGTGTGTAACCGTATGGAGACCAGCAATTACTATTTCTTTTTGAGAAGCCGCTGGTAGGATTACTATCAGGAAGCTGATTAGGTCGAAGGTGTGTGTGTCATCTTTTTCTTTTGGGGGGGGGGGGAGGAACAGTAACCAGATGTATTGTCTGTATGAGATTTTCAGTGTATTTTGGTTGCCATCACATCGACGTCCCTTGTATATTGCTGTAAAATTTGGGTCACTTCTATTGAAAGCACTTACTCGGTTATTAGTAAAGACTCGTATGCTAAAAAGCTAGTCATTTGTACGTAGTTCCTTTATAAACGTGCATTTATTTGAAAGCACTCACTTATTAGTAAAGGCAATCATTTGTACGTAGAATTTTAAATGCGTGCATCTATTGAATGCATTGAATCAGTGTTAGTAAAAGAGCAATTGGTTGTTCATTTATTTGGTTATTTATTGATCTCTTAACTTATATTGTTTGATAATTGCTTGGTGTTTGCCGTGTCTTATGCGATCTGTTTGTGTTCCAGTTTTCTGCGAGTTGGGCTGTATGAGAGCGGCGCCACGTTCCACACTTCGGTGCACAGAAGCTGTGACGTGCCGTCTAATGGGAAGTGACTCCCTGTTGGGCCCCAGGGTTTAGGTGTTGTTTTGGACGGCTGGTCTGCTGCTTCCGGCAGGGACATGTTACTCACCTTTTGCCCAGGGCAGCCTGGCGTCACTGCCCGTTTGGTAAACACTTAACGTGTTTCATGTATATTTAGGAAAAGAAATATAGGTTTTTTATTTGCTTGGGAATGAACTGTATTAAATTGTAACTTGTGCTGCTTGTGTTATTTGGGTTCTTAACTAACTGTTATGCCTTTCATAAATCATTTTCATATTACAAATTATTGCTTTTTTGAATAAATTATCTGTGCCACATTTCTTTAAATCACTCTCTGATTGTAATTTATTGTTCTTTTAAGTATTTAAATATGTGTGCGTCATCTCTTTAAGTCAGTTTTCGTAATTTTAATTTGCTGCCTAGCTGTGATATTTTGGTATTGTCTTAAAGATGGGCACGTGTTGATTGTCTCTTAGATGTTTTATAAATATTGCTTCAAATGGCTCTGAGCACTATGGGACTTAACATCTCAGGTCATCAGTCCCCTAGAACTTAGAACTACTTAAACCTAACTAACCTAAGGACATCACACATATCCATGCCCGAGGCGGGATTCGAACCAGCGACCGTAGCGGTAGCGCGGTTCCAGACTGAAGCGCCTAGAACCGCTCGCCCACACCGGCCGGCTTATAAATATTGTCTTTGAATAAATTGTTAATTTATTGATTTGGTAGTTGTTGTGTTCAAGGAGTGAAATTACAGTGGCTTTCACCTTCGATGCTAAGTGTACCCCTCATACCAAATTCCTCAGTCACAACATTGTAATCCATCTCTCCTTACTGTTGAGTTTAAAGTAGTACACAACATCAGGAGTGTTTGTTTTGCTTGAAAAGCTTTAATAGTTTTCACATAAATAATTTGGAGGCATCACTTTTGAGCAAGCTCTCGTACTTTACTTTCCGTATCGCATTCCTTAAGGGGGGTAGGACGTCAAACGGGCCGACTTGGAGCGGGAGAGGCACCACAGGACATATTAATTTCCACTGTCTATACTTTTACAAATAAATTCATAAAACTCTGTCAGCGTGACCAGGAAGGATTCACAATTCACACTCATTGCAGTGGAAGTTCGAAAACATAACGAAATTACTTTTTTTTTACATGTGAAATTTCATCATTTTTTCCACTTACTAATGACAGTATTTGTTGGTGTAGGTAGATTTTTCTTCGGAAGTAAGAGAGATTCTTCGATGAGTTTTGCACAGCATACAAACCATACTTAAAGGTGTATGAAACTGTAGAATTTTCCAAAGCTATTAAAAAATGAGGTAAAAATTAGGGTAATTAACTATAAAATTTGTATTTTTTTGTAAACATGAAGTTTAAAGTATAACAGTTCATTCGTTTTTTCATAAATTAAATAAATTCTAGAGTTCCGTACACCTGTAAGTATGGTATGTATGCTGCGCCAAATTCATCGAAGAATCTTTCTAACATATGAAGAAAAGTGTACCTATAGCAACAAATGCCGCCATTGGTAAGTGAGAAAAATGATGAAATTTGACATGTAAAAAAATTACTTCTTTATGTTTTCGAGCTTCCACTGCTATGAGTGTGAATCCTGAATCCTTCCTAGTGATGCTGACTAAGCTTTATGAATATATTTGTAAAAGTATAGACAGTGGAAATAAAAATGTCCTGTGAAGCCTGTCCTGCTCCAAGTCGGCCCGTTTGACGTCTTACCCCCCTTAACGACGCTATGCAGCATACAAACTCTTGGTGGGCACTGGTGATTATGTTTTCGGTCTTCAGTGTAGGTGAGCAGATGTATATTATGCTAATATGCGAAAATGTGATTTCGACACTAGGTAGCAAATGGGTGAATAACATATATGCCCTTCTAATCAACACAGACACTCGCATTAATTCACACACACACACGCACACGCACACGAATGTGAGTCAAGGGATAATCCTCTACCTGGCAACGCGCCAGAGAACTAGCACGCTGGGGTGACGGACCGAAACGAGGAACCCGCAGCGGGCCATTCCGCCGCTCGCGGGGACTCCGTGGCCCAAAGTGCGCGCGGCAGAAATATCACACGGGGGAACCGCGCGCACTGTGCCGCCCGCGCCGCGTCCCGGTCGTGGCGCGGTCGATAGCGTCGCCGAGCGGCAGCACGCGAATGAGCGCTCCGGCGCGCCTCCACAGCTGAGCGGAGCCGACTCCGGCAGGGGCGGCGCTGCCGGAGGGCAATCGCGTGATGGCCGGCGCCGCTTCAAAGGCCAGCCGCCGCCCCCCGGCACTGCAGCAAGTGCCCCCTCTCCGTCTATAGCTGACTCGTCTCCGCTCGCGGCGAGATTGAGCTCCACTTCAGGTATTGCGGGCCACCACCGAATTCAATCCTCGATGTCGAGAGCACAGCTGGAACTGCTTAATGGAAGCACTCACTTCTGTCAAGTTAACTGAAATGTCTTCCAAGTAATACTGTTGCGCCTTCTTCGTAACCATTACTGTATGTAAGCAGTACTACGATAGCACTTGACGAACGAACGATGGCTTTAAGAAAATAAAACTAAAAAAACTAAAAAATACAAAAAAAGTTTCCGTCGGATCACCATCATCGAAGTTAACCGCTATTGGGCTTGGCTAGCACTTGGACACGTGACCGTCCTACTGTGTTAAGCGCAGGATGCAATCTTTCCTAGTGAGGACAATTGGGACGCTACTTTTTGGAGAAGTAACAGCTCTGGTCTCGAAAACTAACAACAGCCGCGAGGGTTGTGTGCTGACCATACGCTTCTCCATATTCATATCCAGTAACAGCTATTGGCAGATTCTGACGCGGTGGTTGGTCGGTACCGTTGGATCTTCTGAGGACTGTTTGGTCGGATTTCAGTCCATTTCATAGGGAGAGATTGGTAGTATGCAAAATGTACAAGACGCAGAAGGGAAGAAATGAGAATGGAAAACAAAGATCAAGGTGCTCGTTTCAGGCATAATACAGGAGTGTAGTCTTCCATCCTAGATGTTTCAAACCCAAAGAAAAACAGCTGCAGAATAATCAAAACCTTCTCATTTCTTAACGCAGTGTACTCAAGAAACTTATCTAATATATTATAAAGCATTAAATGCACGACATTTCTTATTAAAGTTTTAATCTTACGAAGCAAACTAACAGCGAAAATTGTAAGGCTCTGACGGTTGACAACGGTATGAAGAATATACTACGAGAAGGTCAATGGGGGCTTAATTAAATGAATGAGATGCAATAATTTTACTAGCTGTGTGACCAGTTACGAAGTCTCGTAACCGTTTGTGTACTGACTAGTGTTAGCATGCAATCTGACTGCATAAAATAAAAATAAAGAATGACAAGGAATTTCCATTAACACAATTGATTAATTAAGTCCCCTGCAACTATAAAAGCTACGAAACAACAAAGCACAAGTGTAACTGTTCTGTGTGTGGTAGTATGTCTCAACCTACATGTATCCGGCTCCGTTCTTTCTCAAAACGACAAAATATTTTAAACACCATTTACAATGAACTAATTGAAAAACCAGAAATACTATAATTTCACATAGAAACCAGAATTACAAGTCTAATACATGAACACGAGCCAGATGCTTAGTTGACTGTACTTGTGACCGAGAGGCATTGTCATTAAAGAAATCTGTAATACCCTTTTACCTCATTATATATTGACGAAAATTTTCCATTACACCAGCATCATAAATCAAAGCCCATCTCCTTTCTCAAATACACTGTGATAATTGCACCATCTTCCATCTATACATTACACCAACCGAACAGCATCTACTCTCTCGCCCAGCAGAACAACAACGGCACTCGCCATCCTCTGAACTACTACTGCACCAGTGGAGGCGGCGGAATAATAACCTTTGGCGCAATCTCTGGCGCTGTGACTCAGTGTAGCCACCTTTGAAAGGGTATTCGTTTTTTATAAGTTTTCATTTTCATTTTATTTGTTTGCTGGCGTTTGCAAATGACCTTCCACGTTGTAACTAAATCAGATCGTACTTTCAGAATACGAAATTGTACATATATAGTATATGATACTTATTTGTTATTTCTTATTTTAATAAGGATTAATAATGTTGTGGCTTTAAATGCTTATGAACTTAAAGGTAATTAAGAAAGAAAAATCTTAAAATTAGCGAATTGCGAATGGAAAAAAGGAATTTATGAAGACAGAGAAGAGGTTGTGACATATTATAACTTCAAGACATATTAAGTCGGAAATTTTTTCTAAGATTAACGAGATTCCTGCATTTAAGATGGATAGACGAAAGGTGATACATATTTATGAAATCAAGAAAATTTTGGAAAGTCGAATTATAAACCTTAACTATATTTTTAGGAAGAATAGAGACAAAAGATAGGAAAGATGATAGTGGAAAAATGTCCCTTTACCAAGTGTGTATGACGGTGAATGTCTTAGAATTGTCCATCAGGCCACCGACCGCCAATCACAGCTCTTCATCTAAATCTAACATCTACTCTAGATTTCCTAATAACTAAATCTAAATATCTAATTTTGTTTCTTTTTTCTTGACCGTTGAGTTGTTTATTTAGCTTATTTCTTCATTTTAATTTATTTTCGTGTTGGAATCAGTGTCATCACCACATTTCATGTCGGAATCAGTGCTGTTTACCATCCTGCGAATTCCTTCCTGTTCTTTGCATATACGCTCACTGTCTGTCTCGGACATACTCTCTATATGAAATGAACTCGCAATTGCGAGTTAGGACAACCGTCAGCTGTAGAATGGAAAGACGACAATGAAAATTAGCGCCGGAACGGGACTCGAACCCAAATTTCCCGCTTACCATTTGGATATCCATGCACGGCTCACGGCCATACGCAAACTTCCGTATGTCGTCAACCATGTGACTACGAACTATACTCGTACATCCATTTTGTGTATTACCATACAGGTCAGACGTCGTACTTGCCCGATATCGGCAGAGAAATGCGGTATTGCAGTGCCTGTTTTATTCTGCCTACGATGCAAAGTTCCTTTGGACATGCATGCGGACAGTCAAATGTAAAAGCGATCGCTCGCGATAAGCGGGATATCCGGGTTCGAGTTAAGGTCCGGCACAATTTTTCATTATCGTCATTCCATTCTACAGCTGATGGTTGTCCTTACTCGCAATTTCGAATTCATTCCACGTATTTCATAACGGCTGTGTTCGCCGTAGTGGCTGTTCCTTTGGACACGCATGCATGTGCAAAGGAACTTTGCGTTGTAATCAGAATAACATGGGCACTGCGATATCGAGTACTCTCTGTAGGTCGCTTGGATATATCGTCAATGAGAGTGTTTAACATTTCATTGATCATTGTCTCTGAGCATTGAATATTGTTGAAGTTTAATTTTTTGTCTCATGACATCGTCCGCAGAAACAGACGATGTGTTCTGAAGACCCTTCTTCCCGACGTGTGCATGTTGGTGTCTGTGTCAGTCTCACGCGGCTGAAGGACGTGGGCTAAGAGCCGTGAGCTGTTACGAAATGGACCATACCGCGGCTGGTATCGATATGTTTGAGTTTTAGTCTCCCATACATCGGGAAACGACTGGTGTAACCTGCGGCCCTCATTACTTGTGTGCCATTCGCCTTGCGTGGTATCCTTCCTCCAATTTTTTGATTTGCGTGTTAGTTGATACTCCAGCGATCTTCCGAAACTGGTCGTGTCTTCCCACCTTAAGCCAATACATAGCCTCACTGTATCTGGATGTCTACTAGGTAGATTCCCAGCACAGCTCAGAGCGATTCCACAGAGGTTGTGCCGAAAGCTCCAGATTGTCAAAGTAAGCCGCTCTTTTGTCCTCGTCTGACGAGGGGGAGTGTAAATTATACTGAGTTTATTTGTGCCAGCGTTTGTAGTACTTTTTCTGCTTTGTCTGTGACAATGCGCAAGTGTTCATGGAAATTTTGCTTTTCGTATACGTGCACGACAAGACAGCGTGTGGCGACTGTTCGTTTAATGTTTGTGACCCCTATTTTAACGCTAGGGTTTCTCTGGAGAGACCCTTTTAGTAAATTATATGTTGTTCTGTTATCTATCGGCTATCTTGAGTTTGTTACTGTGGCACCATTGTCTTATTGCGTTGAGCGTTCCATTTGCTTCTTCTTCTAGCTGGGACCTATTATTAGCAGACACTGCAACCAAAAGGTCGTCTGCGTATGCGACAACTCCATCTGTCGTCAGCATTCTCTTCAGTAGTTGCAGTAATGTTTCAATAGTGATGTCCCAGAAGCTGGGGCCACAGATCGATCCGTGGGGGCAGCCTTTTGTAATTCGTTTGATTACTTTGCGCCGCCCGTATGCCATTCGATCTCTCTGTTCTTACAATAGGCTAGTAGACTGTTGTATAGTGTTTCGGGTACCTCCAATTGAGCCTCTTGAACATTGCGGTCCACCAGAGGTTATTAAAGGCACTCATAAGGTCGATGATAATCCATTCTATACTTAGACCGGGTGTTATTGGTAAAGTGTAACGACTGGTTGATAGCATAAACGGTATGAAGATTATACCCCCTAGCGGCTAAAAATGGAGACGAAGCGCAGAAGGACGGTTGGATTGAGTGATTAGTTGTTGTTGTGGACCCGCAATAAACAGGGTCCACTCCTCCAGTTACCATCGCGTGTGTTCCACGTCAACTTGCAATTACCTCTCATGGAGAGCAGGTGGCAGCACTAGCGGTGTGGGGTGCACAAAACATATTCAGGCGACACAGAAAACAGTTCGGTCGTTGTCGTAATGCGGAAACACAGTGACTGTCCGGAGTCCAAAATGGTACGATCATTGGCTTTCACGCCAAGGGTGGAAGAATTTCCGAAACGGTTACGTTTCTAAATTGTTCGATCGCTGCCGTTGTTGGAGTATACCGTGCAAGGCGAAATGCCGCTATCCAAAACAGGCGGTACAACGTGGGCCATGGATGCCAAGGGCGAACGACGGCTATGGACATGTGTACGGGCGAATAAAAATGCAACTGTTGAGCAAAGGACCGACCAGAGGAACCAATGTCCACCGACAGTGTGTCCTTGGAGACCAGTTAGCGGCTGTTGCTGCGTATGGCCCTGCGCAGCAGGAGCCTGCCACATGCTATTCATCGGCGGCGAAGTCTGGAATTTGCACTCCGATATCGCAACTGGACGTCGACAGAGTGACGACAGATGGCCTTTTCAGATGAATCACGTTTTTCGATCCATCAAACAGATGTCCGTTGGCGAGTACGGCCCTGCAACAATGGTCGAAAGGGTCCAAGCAGGAAGAGTAGGAGTGTGGTTTGGGGAATGTTTTCGCGTCATTTACTGGGTGATCTCCTCATTCTGGGAGGCACGATGGAACAACACAAGTGACGATCTATCCTTAAGCATCTGCAACGTGTCACACAGCTCGCAGTGTATGTGAGTGGTTCGAAGAGCATCAGGGTCAGTTTAACCGTACCCCCCTGGCCACCAATCACCGCGAATTTAAGGCTAATCGAGAATGTGTTGGAGCACCTCGGTCGGCTGTTAGCGCAGTGGATCCTCAACCGAAAATTCCCTTCGTTACCCTAAGTGCTAATCATTTCCAAATCATTTTCGCTTCCCTTTGTCAACCGAAAATCTCCAGAACATAGTAGCATCGTCAGAGGAAAAATCTATAGTGCTATTGATCGTATGTATTAATCTACCAAGTATACTTCGAACGTTAGACGTTCAATGCTTAGTTTCTATCACTGTTATAATCCATTTGGGATAGAGCTCTACTACATTCGCTTCGGTGAGCAGTGTTCTAGAGTATAATTGCGTTGATAACATCTGCAGGCCCTGCTTCCTGGTCTTTTGCTACTTTTACATCTAGAACCTGCATCTACCGTAACATCAGCTGCCTTACATCTGAGGCATTCCTGTTACGTTTGCAGTGACAATAGTGATTCACACATTTACAAACACTGCCCCAAAGCTAATTGATGGCTCTCCCAGGATACTGCATACAGCGGGATCTTTGTTTTGTGCTCTGGTTCCTGTTTGTGTGGCACATACGTAACAAATAATTTTCGGTACAAAATCAGTGATTCTATAAACGTTACTCTTAAATGCATCTACAAGTACACAATGCGCCACGTATTAGATTGAAAAGTGTAGCAAGTTAACACTGTTATGAATTAATGAACATTTGAAAAATGTACTATAGCACTAACTCTCGATATGAGTAACTTAGGATAGTAGCCCATAAGTGCCAACAGCATGCTACATGACCTTCTTTGACTTTCCGGTATTTATGAATTGTACCGCAGAAAATTTTGTAAATTGCGTATGTTTAATTATAACAGGAAGTTGTAGCTACCAGAAAGTATCATGAATATGAGAAGCCAAGTAACGTAAAAATGTGCTGATAAGCGACCACTGCACTCTTACCTAGCGGAATATAAATTACGAGATCCGACTTCAGCAGACGAAAATTTAGTTCAGGGTCAATCCGAATGTCTGATCAACAGCCGGCCATACGGATTAAAACGAATTAAAAAATCTTAATACCAAAATGCGGATCGACTTCAGCAGACGAAAATTTAGTTCAGGGTCAATCCGAATGTCTGATCAACAGCCGGCCATACGGATTAAAACGAATTAAAAAATCTTAATACCAAAATGCGGATATAAACTTACGGATCTTGACGCGTGTGTGTGTGGGGGGGGGAGGGGGGGGGGGGTAAAACAGTAGTCACACGGGACACGTTTCAATCGTGAAGCACGCCAAACGCGGTATCCTTCGTGGCTGCTGCACTCTGCAACGACCTGCTGATTGTCACAGAATGTGCTCCACATCGTGATCTGCGGCTGATGTGCTCTCAACTGGCAGTTACCGGCTGCATTTTGCGCGCAAACATCACAATTTATGAAAGTGAATGCAGGTAAAATAGCCGCATTAACTCTTTTACGAATCGTCGCAGAAGAGCGCAGTAAAACACGAAGAAGGTTGTGGAGGTGTCGAAGAGTTGAAAAGCGAACTGCTGGTAGAGCAGCACTACATATGCCGACAGTGATCGGACATACATATCAGCAGAACTTATTCATTAACTCATGAATATCGACCACATTTTCGGTTTCCAATTGAATATAATAAACTGTAGTACCACTCTTTGCCATGCAAATTTTGTATAAATATCCGCCCCACCTAAGTTCTACCCCATGTCTGATATGGAGCTCTACAAGTCCCTCCAGATCCTGGAACGCATTGCACTCCGCCTCACTTTCCGGATCCGTTTACCTTCTCCCACGAGGGCCCATTACCAGCTCATCAAATTCCCGCCTCTCTTCACTCATAGTGAACACCCCCGAACAAACCTCCACCATCCGAAAACTCGACTCCAATAATCTTGCAATTTCCAAACCTTGTATGCTGACACGCCTCTGCAAAACAGTCCTACCGGTTCTACACACGACTTACTCGCCCAAAGAAATTTCAACCGCCTCCCTTTCCCAGACAGTGAGATCCATCCTGATATTTATCCCACCTACCAGCTCCTCCGTACTTTTCCCTCTCCATCCATCCCCATCCATTTCCTTTTCATGGTAACACTACAAACTCCGTCTCATCCTTTCCACCTCTGTCTTGTCCGGTCAGCGAGACAGAATGTCAATCTTAAGGGCCCGGGTTCGAGTCTCGGCTGGGTCGGAGATTTTCTGCACTCAGGGACTGGGTGTTGAACTGTCCTAATCATTATTATTTCGTTCCCATCGGCGCGCAAGTCGCCGAAGTGGCGTCAAATCGAAAGACTTGCACCCGGCAAACGATCTACCCTACGGGAGGCCCTAGTCACACGACACTTTTCTACCTCTGTCTTCCCAAAATCCACCCAAACACCTACCTTCTTCTCCATGGTTTCTTAACCTAAGAGACCCCGATCTTTTCTACCCATACAACATTCACTCCTGGAAATGGAAAAAAGAACACATTGACACCGGTGTGTCAGACCCACCATACTTGCTCCGGACACTGCGAGAGGGCTGTACAAGCAATGATCACATGCACGGCACAGCGGACACAACAGGAACCGCGGTGTTGGCCGTCGAATGGCGCTAGCTGCGCAGCATTTGTGCACCGCCGCCGTCAGTGTCAGCCAGTTTGCCGTGGCATGCGGAGCTCCATCGCAGTCTTTAACACTGGTAGCATGCCGCGACAGCGTGGACGTGAACCGTATGTGCAGTTGACGGACTTTGAGCGAGGGCGTATAGTGGGCATGCGGGAGGCCGGGTGGACGTACCGCCGAATTGCTCAACACGTGGGGCGTGAGGTCTCCACAGTACATCGATGTTGTCGCCAGTGGTCGGCGGAAGGTGCACGTGCCCGTCGACCTGGGACCGGACCGCAGCGACGCACGGATGCACGCCAAGACCGTAGGATCCTACGCAGTGCCGTAGGGGACCGCACCGCCACTTCCCAGCAAATTAGGGACACTGTTGCTCCTGGGGTATTGGCGAGGACCATTCGCAACCGTCTCCATGAAGCTGGGCTACGGTCCCGCACACCGTTAGGCCGTCTTCCGCTCACGCCCCAACATCGTGCAGCCCGCCTCCAGTGGTGTCGCGACAGGCGTGAATGGAGGGACGAATGGAGACGTGTCGTCTTCAGCGATGAGAGTCGCTTCTGCCTTGGTGCCAATGATGGTCGTATGCGTGTTTGGCGCCGTGCAGGTGAGCGCCACAATCAGGACTGCATACGACCGAGACACACAGGGCCAACACACGGCATCATGGTGTGGGGAGCGATCTCCTACACTGGTCGTACACCATTGGTGATCGTCGAGGGGACACTGAATAGTGCACGGTACATCCAAACCGTCATCGAACCCATCGTTCTACCATTCCTAGACCGGCAAGGGAACTTGCTGTTCCAACAGGACAATGCACGTCCGCATGTATCCCGTGCCACCCAACGTGCTCTAGAAGGTGTAAGTCAACTACCCTGGCCAGCAAGATCTCCGGATCTGTCCCCCATTGAGCATGTTTGGGACTAGATGAAGCGTCGTCTCACGCGGTCTGCACGTCCAGCACGAACGCTGGTCCAGCTGAGGCGCCAGGTGGAAATGGCATGGCAAGCCGTTCCACAGGACTACATCCAGCACCTCTACGATCGTCTTCATGGGAGAATAGCAGCCTGCATTGCTGCGAAAGGTGGATATACACTGTACTAGTGCCGACATTGTGCATGCTCTGTTGCCTGTGTCTATGTGCCTGTGGTTCTGTCAGTGTGATCATGTGATGTATCTGACTCCAGGAATGCGTCAATAAAGTTTCCCCTTCCTGGGACAATGAATTCACGGTGTTCTTATTTCAATTTCCAGGAGTGTATTCTTTCTCCGAAATCACTCTATCCAAAATGCAGGTCCTTCCTCAAAGTGCTGCACTTTTCGTTAGAAGAATTTCACGTTTTGTGATGTTTTCTTAAACTGTATATATTTTCATTTTTCAAGTATCGTCCTTTGATTTTTCATTCAAAAAGTGATTCGCAACGTTTTTTAAGCCGTTGCTTAAAAATCTAATCCATTCACTGTTTTTAAAATCATGTATAACGTTTCTCCATTGATAATATCCCTTCTTCTTTGCAAAATTTTTAAAAATTCTCTTAACGAACAGCAGAATGTTGCACCGATAGCAGCCCTTCCCATCGCCCATATAGGGTGGGCGCGATGAAATAATAAAGGAAAAAATGTCAATTTTCCCATCCATAACGTCCATATACTCAATGTTGTACTGACTGCCATCACTCTGTAGTAACATACTTCATCACATAGGTTTCACGATTTCTTTTACATGAAAGAGGATATTTTTTGGCAGCTGCTAATCATCACTGATAAAGTTCTTTATCGGCAAGATAAAAACATGAGACATCTCACAAAACCAAGAAGCAGTTTTATAAAAGCGTAAACAACCAGTGTGTAACATGCGTTTACTTTCTGGAAGTCTGACAGTCACATTAAGATTTCTGGCCACAGGGGAAACATTCTAGTCGTTGGCCCACGCAGCAATAGTTGCATCAAATACATTATTTCTAATAGATATCATCGGTGTTTCAGATAATACGTCTATTAAATTGGTTAGAAAGATCCAATATCTATTAGACAACGAAAGATGAAAAAAAACTTCGAGGCAGCCAGACTCCAACCTCCCACTTTCCTTTTTATAGCTTACGACGCTCTCAAGTACGCTACGGCTTCTAGAAGGCAGCGGCGTCGTAGCTATGTGGTGTACAATGTGTAAAGGCTGTTGCTACTATTTTTATTATTTCATATTTTACATACTCAAATCGCATCGCATTTGATGGTCATAATTGTGCCGTAGTAGTGAAATGATATAGTTTCATATAATCAAGAGTTAGAACACAAAAAGCATCAAATATTGGAAGCCTTTACGGGCCGATTTGCATTTTTCTATCATTTTACTGTATCAAACCGTATCGAAAACAATGTTTTTTCGAGACTTCCTGAATGTGTTGGTGCTTTAAAAGAGCCCATATTCATAGCACTTTCACTATTATATAAAAACTACCAAATATGGGCTTCAACTCTTTAGTCCTTAAGAGAATATGGCATCTCGTAAGTTCTGCTTGTGACGTAAAACAGATGCTGTATTTGATTGACCACATTCGTCTCCAAGAGGCAAAAATCCGAAATGGCAAATTCTTCCTTTCTCCACGCTTTAATGTCACCATTTCTTCTCCCACGAACGTTTCCGCATCCTGTGAGAGGTTACTACAAGATTTCCGGATGACATGCGTGTGCTAACTTTCTCTTATCAGCGCAGATCTCTAGCTATTGACTAACAAAATTATAGGAAGGTTTTTCGTTTAGTTATAACAATTGTTTGAAACAGAGAGTATGTGCAGTCATCTGTCTTTCAACTATGTACGTCAATGAACACCAGTGGTCTCAATGCTCAGTGGAAAAGAATTGTCAGATGAATAAAAAACCAAGACAGTTTTTTCTCCGATTGCAAGTGCTGTTTAACATGACAACATCTGAAGTTCCAATTACCATGTAGAATACCCATATTTCAACATTCAGACTTTCGCTGTAAACCGAGGTCAACAGCCGCACTAGGGAACAGGAATGGAAAGTCAGAATAAAATACGTTTCAGTTTTTTCTGTTTGTATAATCATCTGAGAATTTATTGAATTAGACTATCAACATAGCAAGCAAATTTTTCATGACAATGTCTATTCTTTAGTTTAAAAAAAAATCTTTGCATAAGGGCACAGGGGCCAAGTTGGAAACACTTTGAGTATCACATAGAGCACCGTTCTCGGGGACAACTTATCTTGCAAATTACCTCGGTGTATCTCAGCATTTAAAATTTAGTGTTCCGCCATTAAGATGCCACAAAAACGCCAGGTTAGAAGGGGTGAAGTAATGAAAGCTTAAAAGAAATAAACATAGTTTCCGAATTATAGCACCTTACGTTGATTTTTTTAAGCCTGATTCGCGGCTACAGTAAGTAAATTTTCTATTACAACATAATTCTTTCTTTATTAAATTTTTAGTATGATCTTTGTGTATAGACTCTTGAGACAAGTCAGTTTCCAGCTCTCGGGTGATTACGTCTACAGACCGGCAAGTTAAGTGTTCATCTTTTTTTGGTTTTCTCACACATTGTTTATTAAATTTCGTCTGAGTTTTTCAGTTTAAGATGTTTAATCTCGAGTTCTTGTTCGTGTAAATTCATTCACTCCGTAGGGCAATAGTTGTTCATTTGTTTTGTTCTAAAAACAACCACTCGTTCGTTTAGCAAGCTAGTCAGTCAGGCTCCATCTCTGCTGATACCCATCAACAGAGCAACAAGTAAAGTTTTTAATTTTTCTGTTTTTTCTTTGTACTGTACTTATTAAATTTCAGGCGTTTTTTTGTTTGAGAGGTTTCATATCACATTTTGGGAATTATAAATTCATACACTCTGTAGCGCAGCAGTTGCTCAATTGTTTTGTTTTATTTTGAAAGTAACCGCCCGCTCGTTTAATAAGCCAGCCAGTGAGGCTCGAGCTCTCAGGTCATATTCGCCTACAGAGCGGCCAGGCAAGTCATTATCTTTTTCTGTATCCTCCTTGTACTATATTTACAAAATTTCGTGCGTGTGTTTCCATTTAAGCGGTTTAATCTCGCGTTTTTGTAAGTCAAAATTCATTCCCTCTCCAGTGCACTAGTTATTCACTGAACTGCCGGCTACATAGCTCATTAACGCATCTGCGTGCATTAGTAACACATCAGGATGGTAGCTAGTCGCTTATCGAGGATTTGGTCTGCATTCGTAGCGTACTACTTCAGTTAGTGTTGCTAGGATGGTTAGGATGTGTGCATGCTGTGTGCGGGTAGTAACATGTTCTCATCGATCGGGGCGGAGCGCCAATGCGGAGATTGGCCAGGTGGGGGCTCCTTCAGCAGGGTCCGAACAGACACACGGGGAGAGGGGTTTACTAGTTATCCGGAGCTCCAGCGTTTAGCGCTTTATGGAGCCCCTTAGGCAGACAGCGGTCAAGGCTAGAAAGAAAGCCAGTGTGCTATCGGTATGTCTGTTGGGGGGCCTCATCTCAGATTGTAATGTGTCAGGCAAATCCAACACCTTCCATGAAAACACTGACATGATAAGCAAATCCAGTAGTATGTCACATAGCTCCGAATAAATCGTGACATTAAATTATCCAAAGTAATACGAGTAACGAGTGAGCAAATGGAATACCACCGACTAACACAAGAATGCCTCGATGCATGTCACACCTTCCCACCGTGAGACAGACGCAGTTCACAGGGGAGAAACAAGAACAGAAGCCCAGAGCAGAACCGTGTTAAGCTAGAAGGCCTTACGATAAGGGACGGACACCCACGTCGCCAGATAACCACCGGGACCACCCCACATGTTAAAAGCTAGAGCCCTCCAGAGAAACAGTATAGAACTTACGATAACACTAAAAGGGCCACACCAGCCGCAAGTTTTAGTGTGAGACTTTTTCGCGTCTCTGTTACGTTGCAAACGTTAAAAACATTGCCCCACCACGAAAAGTAACCGCCAGGACCACCCCAATCCCAGCCCATGTTAAACGATAGAGCCCTCCAACAGAACAGTACAGATCTTACGATAACAATAAATGGGCCACACCAGCTGGAAGTTATAGCGTGAGACTTTTTCGCGTCTCTGTTACGTTGCAAACTTTAAAGACATTGCCCCACCACGAAAAGTATAACGTTTCTCATTGGATAGACAGACATTTTGTGGGCAGAGCTTAAAGTTAACATTGTGACCCTGATTGGTCAATTGAAAACACAGCCAGATAGTTTTTTTTTAAACCAACTTCGGTAAATGATAGTAAAGAGAAGTTAGGAGAGAGCTGCTTCTGAGACGTCGAGCTGTATGGAGCCGCGTCGGCCGCCGCCCCCTGATGAACACCGACAAGGTAATGAACGCACGCGATGCCGCATTTCTGAGCGCATAAGGCTTCACTCAGAACTGCAGAAGTCTCATCTGTTACATCCCCTTTTTACGTAATACTAGTGTCGATCGTCAATTGAAGCTCATGGTATACACATTTGCTACGTCAGTTAAAATCTGAAATGCGATGATTTTTCTGTTAAATAATTATTGAGAAGCCACATCAGCCACTGCAATTTACGACAAGTTAGAGTAGTAATTAATGATAAATGATGGTCACTGTAGGCCATTTTGATAGTTTTCTATTTTGTGAAACTTAATTTAAACCTAGATTATAGATGTGATATGGCATAGGTCATCCTTCGATCCACTGTAGAACTTGGAAACCCGTTCAGGGAATATTCGTTCACATTTTTGTTGAACGCAATTGGTTTTTATCATCCTGTATTCAAACATTTCCTTTTATCAATAGTGCAATTTATAAACAATGTTTTGTGAGTAGAATTAAATTTCCAATGGTAAACTTAACTGCTTTTTCGACGTTATTTTACCAGCTAACTAAAAATAGGAAAGCCTTGAACCCCTTCCACTAAGTTTAGTTAGTATTAAGATTCTTTTACAGGGAGTGCAGTGGAGCTGACGCTGAAATCATTAAGGATATGATTATATCATCGCTAATCTCACTGAACTCTTCTGAACTCTACATGTCATGTGTGGTCTGGCGTCTCCTTACCAGCAACAGGTCCCAGGTTCTAACTAGTCAATTCCCTGAAAAACACGCTCAGAGCGTCGTTGCGCGAAAGTAGTAGGGAGACACGACTTAGAACAAACAGAAACCACGCAGAATGTTAGAGAATGGTGACCCTGCCAGGATGGTAAAATACCATGATTGAAGGGCGACCACATGCCTAACTAGGTCAGAAAAATATCATGTTGAAAAATTTTCGTAGTAAAAACATTTTTCTTAAAGTTATAAATAGTCGAAAACAATAGCTGCAGCGATAGATAGTAAGAAAGTATTCAATAGAACGTGAGACATTCTAGCAGAGACAATAGCATAATTAAGTTATGAATTTTAATACTGTTAGAATTAAGTTTTCTCTCCAATGCAAGCGCACAGGTGGCGGATACATCGTTGACAAGTTGGTTCTGACCCAACAAGTAAGTGAATGGTTTGTCAAGTCGTGTGTGCAAAAAGTTTATGAAACGCGAGAGATCGGATGAGCGCATGTTGACGCCAAGTAGGTCGCGTGAATTGCTTTTAAACCAGAAAATAAGGAATTCGGAGAGATTAGCAATGTCAGATCGAGACCTTGACCCAACATGAAGATGGACAGAGTATAGAGGACAGGACAACAGACGATGCAGTATCGCGAGAAATAGGACAGATAACGCACCATAACGAGGATAATGTACGCCAAGGCACAGAAAACCTAGGTCAGCATACGACAGAGGAGCAGGGAAGAAGAGAGACAACCGATGACGATTCTAACTTGCGTGCTGAATACGTAGAACCCATAGTACAAGTAATCAGAGGTCCCTCACCACAGAGTACAAGGAATTCGAGCAGAAACGTGTCACCGCACAGTTCAATGCAATCGGTTGCGAACCAACTCTTGGGCGAAAACACAGAGCGTAGGACGTCGGAAGAAAGTGCAATAGGACCCACCAATCAGGCAGAATTATTACAATTAATGAGGGAAACCATGACAAGACAAAATAAAGAAATTTGCGAACCAAATTAAAATTCAGAATGCAGAAACGACGAAACAAATTGCAGAAACCACGAGACAAATGCGTGAGATTAAAGAACAAAACAAAAAAAATTCAGTTACACCTAAGTCGTATTGAAGACGAGGCAAAAGAAGTGATACGAAACTTAATAAAAGGTCACAATCAATTGAAAACAGACATTGACAAGGTACAAGTGGACGTACAAACATTGCGTAATGACATTCAGGGCGAGATCAAAACATTACGTAACAACACCCAGGGAGAAGTCAAGATGCTAGAGAAACAGATAAACGGAATTACTAGAAAAGCAGCAGGTACAGTGCGTGAAATTGTTGAAAACAGTGTGTTACACAAACGTATCACAAAAGCAGCGCTGAAAAGATATGATAACCGCATAGCCAAAATAGAAGCGAAAACGAAGCGACAATTTCACAATTTGCGAACAGAGTTGTTGCAAAACATTGAAGAGCGTAGTGAACAGGATCGAACAAGCACTGAGTCTGCAACCACATCCGTAGCTGTAACAGCACCGGAAAAATAAGCAATTTCGGAGATATCATGCATTTTCGATTCCAATCACAGACGGAAAATAACATACGTGAAATCAGACAGCCTGCACAGCAACAAACACGTTTCGAAATTCTTGATGAACAAACGGCACCACAAACACATGCGGAACCACAAATGTATGTTTCAAGACAGTTTGGATCGTGCAATGAAGCAGCAAAATTAGCCAGGCAAGATACCGAACCAATACCTGACAATGGAAAGCCAGGTCGCGAAGAGTACAGTGCAATGCATTCAGCAACACGTTCACAACCGATGGAAGAAAATTATTGCGTACCACTCCAACGATACTACGCAAGGGTAGGCGAAAGTTACAGTGGACAATATCCAATGAATCTACCACAACCGGAAAGAACGACGGGAGAAATGATCAGAAATAAAAGTGGCAAAGAATCGCGAATTTCATATGGAACTATGGCGAAGTACGACAACGATCATTTCCTCACAGTCAGAAAATTTCAACACTTTCGAGAACTTTTATTGCTCAATTCCGAGTAGGATTACCAGAACACTGGACGCTAGCACACAAATTAGGCTTCATATGTGTACACATGTCAGGAACAATCGCAGAAACCATGCAGAATGTTGCAGCGAATGCCGATCGTACGAAGATTTCAGAGAGAAGTTTCTCTCACGATGTTTGTCCAGCGAAGCACAGAACAGAGTGAAGTACGAATTATTACAGAACCCATATTTTGAAAATTCAGGAGAGAAGAGTCCCGTGAAATTTTTCGTATTAATGGCAAAGAAAACTCAATGCTTAGATGTACCATACAGTGACGGAGAATTGATTAAATTATGCGCGATGAAGCTACCACTGAAATACCAGCAATCATTAGTAGGTGGCGGAGGCAATGACGTCGAAGCATTTACATGTATTCTAAGGGAACTAGAGTTCATATTTTCGGAAGATGACGCAAGAAAAAGACGAAGCGCACGTGAAAACGAAAGCAAAAAGCAGTGGAATTCACAAGACACAGTACGAAGAAACAATCATTACGAACCACGTGATAACTTCGCACCAAGAAACGACAATAGATTTCAACAAAGAACCGGTTATGGATACAGAAGAGAATATGGCAATAATTATAATTCACCCAGGAACGGCAACAACTATTACAGAGGGAATAACGACAACCGGAACGGGTATTGGAGCGCCAATAGACCGACAAATTATCAACAAAGAAACCAATATCAACAAGCGGAGCAAGAAAAGAGAATACAGATAGAAGAGGTGGAGGTAAGACCACCAAACCCTGAAAAACCTTCGAATTGACAGCTAAGCGCCCATGCCAAAGAGAATGACGCACCGACCCAGGACAATTGCAGCATCTTGAACAGAGAAGTAAATACCTTATCACGAGAAGAGAAGAAGGAAGAAACAAATCCGCAGGGACCAGATGAAAACGAAGACAGGAAAATAACAATATCGTGTTGGGACGAAATTAACTGGGGGAATACTGACGAGGAAGATTAATTACCAGAGGCATGCACAACGAATGTAGGAGGAAAGGACGAAGTAATGAGTATTGCAGAGCTATTTGAGGTGGAAACCAGGGAAAGCGAATTCAATGAGGATAATGCGCAGTCGACAGAAGTTGAAAATAAGTTACTAGTGGGCACTCAACCCAACGTATATAATGAAGTAAGTTATGAAGCGATAATTAGAGCATTTAGATGCGATTATGTGGAAGTACCGACGAAGAAGGAGAAGATAGACGAGGATGAGGAAAAAGTAGGAGATGTTGAAGAAAGCGTAAATGAAGGAAGAAATAGAGAAGAGGAAATAAAAGAGAGAAAAGTAGCAGTCGAAGCTTATCCAACAGAAAGTTCGAATTCACAATGGAAATTCCTGAAAAGACTCATGTATGATTCAGTGGAGGATTCGTTGATGCAAGAAGAAGAAGAACAGAACCAACCCTTTCAAATTCAACCAATTGTGACGGCCATGGTAAAGCTTATCCCAGTCAGTATTGTAATTGATAGCGTAAGTGAACTGACTGCGATCTCAGAAAATTTATTCATGCAGTGTAATGCCAATGAGGAATTGCCAGTTCAGAAAACACGTAAGATTCAAGTAAGAGGTCCTATTAGAAACAATGCTGCGGAAGTTATGAGACAAACAAGGTTATCTCTTTCGTGTCAAGGTCAAAAGATCGAAGCCAACTTCGTGATTATACCTAAACTAACTGTAGATTTGATTATAGGTGCAGATTTTTTAAATGAGAGACGAGCGATAATAGATATGGGGAAAGGTAGCGTAACATTCGGGAATGTCACACTACTCTTTGAGCGAAAGCTAAAATTAGAAGAAATACTAATTATAAACAAACAGTTAAGAATGACTTGAGGTAAAGAGGATGAAGAATTAGAATTGTATGCACAATAGGGGGAATCGCCTCAACTCATGTTAGAAGTCCATAAAGAAATCGACGAAAAATTGCAAGAAGTTTAAGGTATTTCGGAACACAGTAAAAGATAATTAGAGGGTATTTTACGAGATAAAGCAGAGATATTTTTACCTAAGACTGGCAGTATTAAACACTTTCAGTACAAGTTTGAAGTAAAACAGCACAAACCATTTAGAGTGCCACCCTATACAATCCCATTAAGCTACAGGAATAAAGTATTCCACGAGATATCTAAAATGTTATATGATGATATTATTGAACCAGCATGGGAGCATCAGGTTAGTGCTTGATTCCAAACAGATCAACACAATCATAATCACTGAGACAGATCGCCCAAGAAGTTAGAAGAACTGATACAAAACTTCCATGGTGCTAAGATATTTTCATCGATTGATTTGCGGAGTAGTTTCTGGCAAATAGAATTGGCCCCAGAATGTAGAAAATTTACAGCATTTATCGTATTCGGTACATGTTATCAGTTTAAACGATTGCCATTTGGTTTAAACATATCATCAGCAGCGTTTATTAGGGGATTTAATACTATACTCAGTCCTGAAATTTTACAAAAAATTGCTTGTTATGTTGATGATGTGATTATAGCAGAACCCTCTTGGGAACATCACAACGACACATTAAATCAGTTTTTACAGATTATGAAAGAGCATGGGGTCACAGTAAATATAACAAAATCCAAATTTGGAAGGCGAGAGGTCAGATTTCTAGGACACATACTTTCAGAGAAAGTGGTAATGCTCGACCCATAAAAACTAACGGCAATCAAAGAATTCTGTACTCCATATAATAAGAAAACTCTCAGAGGATTTCTAGGTCTCACCGGATTCTATACAAAATTTATTTGAATCGACTCTCTCGCAACACCACACCTATGTGCATTGACTGGAAAAAACACGCCATGGGTATGGGATCAACAAGCCAATGAAGAATTTTTAAAAGTGAAAAACGCACTAACAACAGCACCGATTTTAGCACATCCTGCTCTAAGACAAAATTTTTGTATGGCCACTGATAACGCGAAAACAGGTTTAAGAGTTGTTTTATTCCAAGAATATGAACAGGCAGGGCTGAGATCATATAGAACAATTGCATTTGCCAGTCGTGTACTCACTAAAAGTGAGAAAAACTATTGAATCACGGATCTGGAAGCATTGGCCATTGTATGGGGTTTCCAACGATTTAGATACTTCCTATTCGGAAGAAAAACAAAAGTATACACTGACCACAAAGCATTAGAATTTCGGTTATCCGCCAAACTAACTCATGGGAGGTTAGCCAGATGGATGTTAATACTACAAGAATTTGACTTCACTATTACATACGTACCAGGACTAGCGAATGTCTTAGCAGATGCTTTATCACGAAGTCCACAGGGTGCATCCAATGACATAGGTTTGGAAGCAGCAAAAGACCAGTTTACAATGTACTATATGACACAAGACCTTTCGGAAACTACATTACGACAGCATTGAAAAACATATGCAAAGAACAGGACAAGGATCCCGAAATACTAGGAATCAAACACAAGTGGAGAAGTAAGGATTTTCCAGACATTCCACAGCACTATATCGTAAAAAACAATGTTTTATTATTTAGAAGAAATTTTGCAACGAATGACTGGTTAATTTATATCCCAGATGAACTAATTAATTAGTACATATGGTATACACATTTAAGTAATGGCCACTTTGGACCAAAAAAATTCTTTTTAAAAATAAATCAAACAAGTCATTTTCCTAATATGGAAAGACGAATTAGAACAGTATTAGTCAAATGCAAAAAATGTATGAGGGCTAAACACGTCACTTTCCAAACCAAACCACCTATGTTTCCAATAATCCCTAAAAAATTAAAACAAATAGCTGCAACAGATTTGATGGGGCCCCTCCCATGCACAAAAAATGGATATATTTTCATATTTGTCGTTTTGGAACTTACTTCTAAATATGTTACCTCAACACCATTAAGACGGGCAACAAGTCTTATTATAAGTAAACCATTTAGACAAGATTTTCTCAGACAAGTAGGTCGAGTGGAACGAATAATTTCGGATAATGCCCCACAATACAAATCAGTGCAATGGCAGAACATGTTAAAACATCACAAAATGAAACCCATCTACATATCTAAGTACAAACCTAGCGTAAATCCAGCAGAACGATCTATGAAGGACATAGGCACTCTATGCCGATTATATGTACGCAAAAGACACAACACTTGGGATATATACCTTAAAGATTTTCAAGAAGTAATAAATGAAATGCCACATAGCACTACACTACTACCTCCAGTTACTGTACTTAAAAATATTGAACCCCCAATCATAACCAGAGAAAATGTTAGATATCCTATTGTACCACGTAGACAGCACAAACCAGTCATAGCAACAGCACAAACCAGTCATAGCAACAGCACTCTCCAACATCAGAAAGGCAGCCATTAAAAGAAAAGAAAGAGGAGATAGAACAGCAATTAAGAGAACATTCTCAGTAGGCCAGAAAGTATTTGTAAAAACACACCATCTCTCCAGCAAACACAAACACAAAATACATAAGTTTTATGCTGCATACAAAGGACCTGTCATAATTAGCTGAATTGCTCATGATAATGCTGTGGAACTAATAAACCCAAAAACAGGCAAAACCTTAGGACTTCACCATGTGAGGCATATCAAGAAGTTTGAAGATTAATTTTATTACTGGTAAATAATCAGCACAACATTTCAAGATTATGTTGCAGATAAGATTGTCTGGAGAAAGAAGAATGAAGAGAGAGGAAGGTGGGAAAAAGAAAGTAGTTTCAATAAAAACAAAACCAAAAATAACACCAATAGTACCATAGATTAAGGTGAAGGGATAAAGCATAGATAGTCTAACAGCATGAAATACTAAAATGCTATACACCACGGCACTACACAAAAATAAAAAACGAATTTGATGATTCTTGTAGAAGTTAAGACTCAAAATATCTTAGAATTGTAACATGGAAAGGGCGCCGAAATTTGTAAAGCTTTTTAAGAAGGTGTAAAACAATGTAGGTACTAGACATATGTTAGATGATTATAAGTAAAACTTTTTGTAAGAACCATTGTAAAAACTCCAGCAAAGACCAGATGCAATGACCCACAAGTTGCAATGTGAGAAGTATCAAGAAAGAAAAGGACGTAATTAGCAAGACATGATTCCTACAAGGCAGAAGCATTGAGAGAAGGGAAAGGACAGCGAGACCAACAGAGGGCCCTTGTAGCCGAAGTGGGCAGTAAACCTGCCCGCTAAGCGGAACTCTGCTGGGACAGAACACGGAATCACAGAGTGGCAGAACCCTGCTGGGACAGAACACGGTAGGCCAAGAGGGTCTTGGAACGCCCCCGACTCAGCAGAGAGAGCAAAAAAACGGCCCGACCAGAAGACCGCTTCGGCAAGCCACCACTGGCAAAAAAATATGTGTAAAAGTCACACTACTGCTATTAAACAGCAAGCTGATACACGAAACTGAAGAAAACTTCCACAAAGTAAAAATGAGATGCCCAAACAATTTATCAAACTGTTACTAAGAGGAGAACTTCAAAGCGACTAGTTATCAATAAATATTTCCATATCCTCCCCAGAGAAGAACCAAGAAGCAAGTAAGAAGCAGAGAAAAAGCAGGAAGAAGTTGAAGATTCGCAAGATTGAGACCAAGAAAGAAGATGGGTGAAGAATAGACGACATATCTTCCCAAATCCCTATCCTATTGTAAACTAGTTGTCTGCAAAGTATTACAACGAAAAATGACCACTTTCAGCGACACGTAACGATGACTTTCACGCATACAAAGCCAGTAAACCATGAGATTCTGCACTCACAGCTCCATTCCATTATGGGACCTCCACAACAGCAATACACACTTGCAAAGCCAGCAAGGAACGACGAACGAAGCTGTACATCAAATACTTGCCCACATCCATCTCGCTGAAGTCCATCACCTTTGTGCAAAAACATTTGCCAACCTCATGCTTAAACATTCATAGGATTGTGTGAATGTGTGAAATTAAATTTGGTGATGTAGGAATTGTGCAAAAGAAACATGTGAAAAACTAAATAAGTTAAGCACACCAGACAGCTAATAAGCTACAAAATAACAGTCATTGACTATGGACTTAAGTAAAAAAATAGACTATCGATAAAAATAAGTCATTAGTTCTGAAATGGACAGTATATAAAGAACAAATGTGAGGCATATTAAACACTAAAACTATATGCCACTTATTTTCTCCTCACAAAAGTAGAAGAATAACTATATTTTACTTATTTTCTCATTATAAAAACAAAGAATAAAATATTATCTTGTTGCATGTTTTCCCTTTTTTTTAACATTGGTAACATTTGTTAGGATATCTGAATACTTGTGTATGTATATTTCTTTGTCAAAGCAATTCTTGGAAATAATTATTATTTGTTAGTGTAACAATGTTGAAATGAGTGTCTAGAAACAAAAAAATTTTACTTGTACATGATATTTAGAAAATGTGTTAGGAATAGATTTTACTTAATTACTACAATTATAAAAAAAATATTTCTAAGAAAATCGATGTGAAAGACTCCTCACTTTCGAAAACAAACTTCTTAAAAAACAAACTTCAGACTTAAATAAAGAAAATAATTAAAAATTAACAATAATAGCATAAAAATATTCATCTCTTGTCAATATAACCATATTTTTGAAAATAATGTGGAAGAATATAAAAATATAAATTAGTAATACAAACTAGTGTAGAACCAGAATAACATGGCTGAACAGTAGACATCAAAATTTAGATAAAGGAATAATTTTTGACTGACTTAGACAATGATTCAATCATTGCCTAACTTCAGTGCAAAAATTAAGTTCAAAGGGTGGTGATATGTAAGGTGTCAGGAAAATCCAATACCTTCCATGAAAACCCTGACATGATAAGCAAATCCAGTAGTATGTCACATAGCTCCGAATAAATCGTGACATTGAATTAACGAAAGTAATATGAGTAACGAGTGAGCAAATGGAATACCACAGACCAACACAAGAATGCCTAAATGCATGTCATACCTTCCTATTGTGAGAGAGACGCAGTTCCGAGGGGGGAAACGAGAACAGAAGCCCAGAGCAGAACTGTGTTAAGCTAGAAGGCCCTACGATAAGGGACAGACACCCACGTCGCCAGATAACCACCAGGACCACCCCAAGCCCATGTTAAAAGCTAGAGCCCTCCAGAAAAACAGTATAGAACTTACGATAACACTAAAAGGGCCACATCAGCCGCAAGTTTTAGTGTGAGACTTTTTCGCGTCTCTGTTACGTTGCAAACGTTAAAAACATTGCCCCACCACGAAAAGTAACCGCCAGGATAACCCCAACCCCAGCCCATGTTAAAAGATAGTGCCCTCCAGAAGAGCAGTATAGATCTTATGATAACACTAAAAGGGTTACACCGGCGTCAAGTTTTAGCGTGAGACTTTTTCGCGTCTCCGTTACGTTGCAAACATTAAAAACATTGCCCCACCACGAAAAGTATAACGTTTCTCATTGGATAGACAGACTTTTGTAGGTGCAGCTTAAGGTTAACATTGAGACCCTGATTGGTCAGGTGAAAATACAGCCAGATAGTTTTTTTTTTTAAACCAACTTCGGTAGATGGTAGTAAGGAGAATTTAGGAGAGAGTTGCTTCCGAGACGTCGAGCTGTATGGAGCTGCGCCGGCCGCCGCCCCCTGACGCACACCAACACGGTAATGACCGCACGCGATGCCGCATTTTTGAGCGCATAAGGCTTCACTCAGAACTGCAGAAGTCTCATCTGTTACATCCCCTTTTTACGTAATACTAGTGTCGATCGTCAATTGAAGCTCATGGTATTCACATTTGCTACGTCAGTTAAAATCTGAAACGCGATGATTTTTCTGTTAAATAATTATTGAGAAGCCACATCAGCCACTGTAATTTACGACAAGTTAGATTAGTAATTAATGATAAATGATGGTCACTGTAGGCCATTTTGATAGTTTTCTATTTTGTGAAACTTAATTTAAACCTAGATTATAGATGTGATATGGCATAGGTCATCCTTCGATCCATTGTAGAACTTGGAAACCCATTCAGGGAATATTCGTTCACATTTTTGTTGAATGCAGTTGGTTTTTATCATCCTGTATTAAAACATTTCCTTTTATCAATAGTGCAATTTATAAACAATGTTTTGTGAGTAGAATTAAATTTCCAATGGTAAACTTAACTGCTTTTTCGACGTTATTTTACCAGCTAACTAAAAATAGGAAAGCCTTGAACCCCTTCCACTAAATTTAGTTAGTATTAAGATTCTTTCACAGTGAGTGCTGTGGAGCTGACGCTGAAATCATTAAGGATTTGATTATATCATCGCTAATCTCACTGAACTCTTCTGAACTCTACATGTCATGAGTGGTCTGGCGTCTCCTTACCAGCAACAGGTCCCAAGTTCAAACTAGTCAATTCCCTAAAAAACACGCTCAGAGCGTCGTTGCGCGAAAGTGGTAGGGAGACACGACTTAGAACAAACAGAAACCACGCAGAATGTTAGAAGATGTATATGCAGACTTGCCTCCGGCTATCAAGCGTGCAGACTGCAGTCATCTGTAAGCTGTTGGAGGCGACTTTAACCTACCGACTACAGACTGAAATGTCTATGGGTTCCAGTGTGGGGCTACAGAATGACAGTCATGCGAAATGCTTTTGAACACGATTTCTGAAAACTGTTTCGAGTAGTGATCTCGGCTGCCTACACCCAGTGGAAATAGCTTAGGCCTTGTAGCTACAAATAGCCCGGACCTTATCGAAAGTGTCAGTATAGAAATGGGGATTAGCGATCATATCATTATAGCAACTATAATGACAAATGCTAGTACATCAGTCAGGAAGGCTAGGAGAAAGTTTCAGCTAAATTGAGCAGATAAGCAGCTTTTAACATCTCTCTTAGACAAGGACTTGACATCAGTTAATACCAGCAAGATGGATGTAGAGGAATTGTGGGCAAAGTTTCCCACAGTCAAGTAGTTTAAATATCTGGTCATAACGTAACAAATGGTGGAAGGAGTATGTAAGAACTTTGATAGAGGGGACTAACGGTCGACTTCGGTTTCTTGGGACAATTTTAGAAACAGTGCATCACCTGTAAAGGAGGCCGCATATTGGACTCTATTACCACCTATTCTTGAGTACTACTTGAGTGGTTGGGAACCATGCCAGGCCGGATTGAAGGAAGGTATAAAGCATTTCAGAGTTGGGTTCAGAGATTTGTTACTGGTAGCTTCGTGCAACACGTAAGTGTCAACCGAGATGCTTCGGGAACTCAAACGGGAATCCACGGAGGGACTCGGTGCTCTTGTCGAGAACCACTATTGAGAAAATTTACAGAGCCGTCATTTGAAGCTGACTGCCATACGATTCTACTGCCGCCAACATAAATTACGCCTAAGGACGACGAAGATAAGTTACACATAGTCGTTTTTTTTTTCTTGTTCTGTTTGCGAGCGGAAAAGGAAAGGTAAATAGAGCAGTGTTACAGGATACCCTCCGCCACGCTGCGTACGGTGGCTTGGGAGTTGTAGATGTAGATGTACACTGAAGCAACAAAGAAACTGGTATAGGCATGCATGTTCAAATACAGAGATATCTCAACAGGCAGAATACGGGGCTGCTGTCGGAAACGCCTATATAACACAACAAGTGTCTGGCGCAGTTATTAGATCGGTCACTGCTGCTACGATGGCAGGTTATCAAGCTTCGAGCGAGTTTGAACGTGGTGTTACAGTCGGTGAACGAACGACGGGACACAGTAACTCCGCGGCAGCAATGACATGGGGATTTTACCGCACAAGCATATCACGAGTGTACCGTGAATATCGGAAATCCCGAAAAAAGTCAAATCTCCGACACCGGCACGGCTGGAAATAGGTCCTGCGAGAATGGGACGGAAGTGCAATGCTTCTGCAAATTGCTGCAGGTTTAAATGCTGTGTCATCAGCAAGTGTCAGCGTGCGAACCATTCAACGAAACATCAATGATATGGGATTTCGGGGCCGAATACCCACTCGTGTACCACCGATGACAACACGACAAAAAACTTCATGCCTCGCCTGGGCCCGTCAACACCGACATTGACTGCTGATGACTGAAAGCATGTTGCCTGGTCAGACGAGTCTCGTTTCAAATTGTATCGAGCGGATAGACGTGTACGGGTATGGAGACAACTTCATGAATATGTGGACCCTGCTTGTCAGCAGTGGACTGTTCAAGCAGGTGGAGGCTCTGCAATGTTGCGTAGAGTGTGAAGTTGGATATATGAGATCACTGATACTCCTAGATACGACTCTGACAGGTGAAAACTACGTAAGTATCCTGTCTGATCACCTGTATACATTCATATGCATTGTACATTCCGACGGACTTGGACCATTCCAGCAGGACATTGCGACACCCCACACGTCCATAATTGTTACAGAGTGGCTCCAAGAACACTCTTCTGAATTTAAACACTTCCGCTGGCCACCAAACTCCCCAGACATCTGGGATGCCTTGTGACGTACTGTTCAGAAGACATTTCCACCCCCACAGACTCTTAGGGATTTATGAGCAGACCTACAGGATGCATGGTGTCAGTTCACTCCAGCACTACTTCAGACATTAATCGAGTCCATGCCACGTCATGTAGCGGCACTTCTCCTTGTTCGCGGGGGACCTACACGATATTAGGCAGGTGTACCAGTTTCTTTGGCTCGTCAGTGTAAAACGCAGTGAGTATTTTTCTTTTAAAGCAAAAACTGTTTATCATGACTTTCAACATACCAACTTCAAATAGATATTACTCAACAATTACAACTCTCTGTCCCCGGTAGCTGGCTGGTCAGCGCGACGGAATATCAATCCTAAGGGCCCGAGTTTGGGTCCCGACTGGGTCGGAGGTATTCTCCGCTCAAGGACTGGGTGTTGTGTTGTCCTGATCGCCATCACTCCATCGACGCGCAAGTCGCCTAAGTGGGGTCGAATCGAAATACTTGGACCCTGCGAATGGTCTACCCGACGGCAGGCCCTAGTCACACGACATTTATATTTTATTTCAACATTTACAACTCACACTTTCGTTGATAGGGGAACGGAGCACAGTGGGACTGAGCTATTTTCTAGACTGGAGAGTGTTGCAATATATCGTATTGGCATACAATTAGGTCTCTGAATGGAAGAGAATTTACGATAGCGATTTTGACGTGGTTTAGAGTGCGGCTTGTAAGTGAATCGTTGTCAGATTCGAATTGTGATTTTATAAGTTTTTGAGAATTTTAACATAGGTAAGCCGCCCAAAAGGAGGTGTCAACCTAAACTGCATGCCGTTCGCTATATGTTAGTTATATAATGCGTTTATTCCGTCTGTTATTACGCCTCATAAATTTTTTTATTCTGAAATGTGCTCTTGGGGCGTGACAGGAGGGGGCAAGTAGGGTAGTGTCCTGTCCTGCCCTATAATATTTTTGTGGAATTAGATTTCAGCCTACAGATTTCTTTTTTTTTCCTTAATTTTCCAGATGGTGTTAACTGACTGACAGACAGCAATTAAATATTAAGTCAATGGAATTATACTTCATCCTATGGACGGGGTGTTTTAAAGGCATCTGAGGAGTATAACGTACCCAAATCAACGTTGGAAATATGCGATCGTAAAGGTAAGAATAATCTCAACTGCAGAGTTGACAAATCAGACGGGAAGTTTGAAAATGTGTTCACGTAAGAACTAAATGACGAACTGACAGCATACCTGAATTTAATGGAGAACAAACGTTTTAGTACAACGATGAAACAACTCGCTGTCAGTCCGTTAAATGGTTCAAGTGGCTCTGAGCACTATGGGACTTAATTTCTGAGGTCATCAGTCCCCTAGAACTTAGAACTACTTAAACCTAACTAACTTACGGACATCACACACATCCATGCCCGAGGCAGGATTCGAACCTGCGACCGTAGCGGTAGCGCGGTTCCAGACTGTAGCGCCTAGGACCGCTCGGCCACCCCGGCCGACTCAGTGCATTAGCCTATCAACTAGGAATAAGTTGTTTACCACACAGAATTGACAAAGAAATTTGTTTAGCTAGGATTTTTTTTACAAGGCGCCCTCCTTCGTCTATTTGCAGTCCGGAAAAAACATCTGATGCACTGGCGATGGGATTCAGTAAACGAAGAGTAACATGGCATAAAGCACTAAAAATTATTGCAAATTTTTAAAAATAGCATTAATATATTCTCTTTCTGTTCAAGATTATTTTGAAGATTCCGTATTCTTTAGTCTACATTGCTCATTAGAAAACTGTATACCTTAGATTTAAGCAGATATTCCGAATAATATCAAAGTTGATGCAGTAATTTCACAGAAATTTGCCCTCTCCCATTCGACACAGTGGGCGGAAAATATGAAAATATTTCTCTGAAGAAAATAAAAATTGTGTTTTAATCTAGTTTCTAGGTTCACAAAACTTTTGCCGATGTCCACAGTACAGCCCAGCTACACAGAAATACGTCTGGAGCACAGAAACAAACTTATCACAGCCCTGGACTAGCCAGATACTACAAAGGTATGGATTAAAACGGAAAAATCTCACCATTTTACCTGAATACACATTTTAAAGGTAAGATTGTAAAGGAAATTCGATGCCGACGATATCCTAACATCCCTCATGTCTGCAGTTGATATGGTGTACTAAGTTAGACCTCGGACCGATTTCGGTTGGCAACCACAAGACACACACACAATGAAAAATAAAAGGTAAAGTTCATACATAATTAAAATAAGAAAAAAAACTAGATGCATCGTATTTGCTAAGATAATCTGTGCTATGTCCGCAGACCTAACCGAATCACGCGCGCCCTGCCGTAACTCAGCCCGGCCGCACATGCGCGGTGGTCGCCTTAGCTTCACGTCGCGGCCGCCGGAGGTTCATGGCGTTATCTCCGGCTGAAGACGTTGCGCCATTCAATAGTTCTTGCCTGCAGCTCCCCCTATGGCCACAAGATATAACGGGAGCACAGACCTGACGCCACGGCCACCCGCTCTTGCTCGTTAGCTGTGTTAATATCGAAGTGTTATTGTATAGATCTTATATGACAAACTTGGGCCTAGAACTTAGTTACGAGTTGGATTGCTGTGTGGATTTGTGAATTGTATTGTAAACTTAATTACGTAGCTATTGGCTAGAGCAATAGACGGCGCCTGTTTGAGTGTGGAGCATAAAGATAAGTAATCTTCCTGATCGCTGGCGCCTTACTTTGAGACTAATCTTTTCTCGGCCAACAGATCTTGCGTCACACCCCGGTCACGTCCTGTTACCAATTCCAACTCATGTTTGCCACTCCAGGCAGACATAAAAATCTGTATGTATGCATTTCAGGAAAATAAAAGAAAAAAGCCGACTGAGAATGACTCAACTGTGGTGAAAGATATATGGGTGTTAAAACAAAACAATAGTTTTTTGTACTTGCAAAAAAGCAGTTCATCGAGGTACGCTAGGTTGTACTACAGGATGACCCTTATACCTTTCTTTAAGATGAGTTTTCTTGTGCTCGTTTATTTTGCAAAAATAATTAAACATTAAGAATAACAATTAAACATTAAGAATACACTTCTGCCCCAATTTTCCCTTACTGGTGGGTTAAAAGAAAAGAAGCAATGGAAGTTCAGAAGAAAATAGTTTGAAGCTTTTTCCATAAAATTATCATTTGATGATTTATTTTTTAAATTTGATGAATGGACGCAACATGTAAATTTATCACGCCGAAACTCTTTTTTCCCCTCCTTTTTCCATTTTTAATATAACATTTGCATAATCTATACTGTGTCTGAAAAAGAAATAAGAACAGTTGCTAAAGGGAACAGTTCCTCTCCGACTGTTTTGTGTAAGTGCTTCGGCCGCCCTTGCCTAATGGGACGGGGGAATTGAAAGGAAGCAGGGTGGGAACGCACGCTGCAGCGGCCGGAGACTGTGGCAAGGGGCCACTTGCTAGTGTGGGTGGGGCCCTGCCGGTACAAATGCAGCTGTCCGCCGGCCAGCGCATGCAGATGAGCTCCGCCTCCGCCTTTCCTGTCCCATTTCCTGCCGCTACCGCCCCCCCACCCCCTGCTGCCCCCTTTCCCACTTCCCCGCCGTCCTCTCCTTCCTTCTCACCCTTCCGCTCTCCCGCCGCCATGCACCCTCTTCCACGAGGCCCTCCTGCTGCTCCACTAGCCGGCCAAGTTCTTCGCAAGCCCCCCCATCACGCTCCCGGCCTTTATACGCTCCCTTCTGCACCACCTTGAGAAATGACCCAGTGACCTCAACACCCTTCGACGACCTACTTCTCAGCAAGTTAGAGAGCTAACATGAAAATCGTATACCAACCATTACGTAATTCTCCTATTTTTAAATATTTACTCTCTTTAACAGTATCAGTTTCAAATGACCAGTCATTTTAGGTAATTTCCCTGAGAACACTTGCAAAAAAGCTAACATTTTTCGTAAAGTTTACATGGTCTGACTAAAAAACATTAACTTTTACTAGGAATCCCTTCTGTGCGAGTTCGCAAGTTGGATCTTTAGTTAGGCTAATTTGAAAGTGCTGTGTTAACAATTATGACACGATAAGTATTAACTGCCAATTACTCACCGTGTATATCACGAGGGTGAGAGAAAATGACTGACAGAGAGTTGCAGAGATAGAAATTCCGTTAAATATATGTATTGTACTTCACAATATGGACGTTGTCGAGATTTCAAGAAATGTTCAAAACAAACTGTGGTGTCACCGCCAGACACCACACTTGCTAGGTGGTAGCCTTTAAATCGGCCGCGGTCCGTTAGTATACGTCGGACCCGCGTGTCGCCACTATCAGTGATTGCAGACCGAGTGCCGCCACACGGCAGGTCTAGAGAGACTTCCTAGCACTCGCCCCAGTTGTACAGCCGACTTTGCTAGCGATGGTTCACTGACAAAATACGCTCTTATTTGCCGAGACGATAGTTAGCATAGCCTTCAGCTACGTCATTTGCTACGACCTAGCAAGGCGCCATTATCAGTTACTATTGATGCTGTAAAACATGTACCGTCAAGAGCGATGTTCACCAATTATGGATTAAAGTTAAGTATTCCAGCAGCTACGTACGTTTTTTGTTAGTCTCATTTCCTTGACCTGTTCCAGACCTCACGCCTGCCTGCGTGAGCTAAAACGCGTGCCTTTCGGCTTCCTCTACCATTAGTGGGTTGGCTCTCATGCCAATCCACAACGCAAACGACTAGCTTTCAGCATGAACGAAACACTAAATTAAACTTAACTCGTCCCGCACAGGCCATGAAGACCCAAAGGTACTAAATGGCCGCCGTGTCATCCTCAGCCCGCAGACGTCACTGGATGCCGATATGGAGGGGCATATTGTCAGCACACCGCTCTCCCGGCCGTATGTCAGTTTCCGAGAACGGAGCCGCTGCTTCTGAATCAAGTAGCTCCTCAGTTCGCGTCACAAGGGCTGAGTGCACCCCACTTGCCAGCAGCGCTCAGCAGACCGGATGGCCACTCATCCAAGTGCGGTCCCAGCCCGACAGCGCTTAACTACGGTGATCTGATGGGAACCGGTGTT
This sequence comes from Schistocerca piceifrons, assembly GCF_021461385.2. Taxonomy (NCBI): domain Eukaryota; kingdom Metazoa; phylum Arthropoda; class Insecta; order Orthoptera; family Acrididae; genus Schistocerca; species Schistocerca piceifrons. Next base: position 245,477,207 of record NC_060144.1, read on the forward strand.
ACCACTGAGGCAAGGCCGTTGGTCTTCAGCGTGTACACCGAATGAAAAATAACGCTCTAATTAATCGCATAGGTTTGCACCATCAAGATCGAAGGCGAACTTCTTCGGAGTTAAACCATGCAGGACGTCCAGCTAAATACCCACTCTTAAAAAATGCATATAGATTCACAGCGGTACGTATAATGGGGTGATGACAACTGATCGAATGTGATGGCATGCAACCGAATGTTTAGTCTGGCGTGGAGCTTATCGTGAAACTGGTTATCCTTTAATGGATAGTAGCAGATAGTGGATTAATACATTTTATAGGTACAGAAAAAGAAAACAACCAGGGAGTGAATTTGCCCAGCGGTTCCAGCTTGTATGAACTGCAATGACACACACTGCTAAGGCGGGATAGTTTGCTCTAAAGGATTATGATTTTTGTACGCACACCAGAAAGCAAGTAAAAGCAAGTTAATTTAACCAGCTATTGGCCAAAAACAAAGATCTTACCAAAGTTGTAGTTCTCTTACGCCCATTGTCCTACTCTTGCTTGATGTGACGTAAATATTCCCTGCTACCCTTGCAAGATCACGCACACGAGAAAGAATCGTAGGGGGCACAGTACCACGAGATTCTCGCAGCACAATAAATAACTTCCCACCTAATTTACCGCCCAGATTAACAGTCAGCATAATTGTTCACGGATGCGTTAACGCACTAATGTTAGTTGATCTCGATACAATTCTCTTGAACCTCTAATTTCCAAGGTTCCTTTCATATTAATGTCCTCTTCAAATCCTGAATGTTCGGAGCTGAAAACAAGTTCGTTACTGAACGTTAAGGTAAGTTTGTTTATTTCATCTACAAATTTTCGGGGCGATCCGGCAGTTTACTGTGCATCAAGTTGAAGCTTGTTCGAAATTTCTTTACTTTACATCTTCCATTTCCGTTTGAAGTTAGGTAACCATCCTCTGCTTCACTTGAAATCACTGTAATCTATATAATGCGCAGTCTGATGTGCATGAAGTAGTAGATCACTATCAAGCACATTGTGTAAAATGTATCAAGCATCCCTGAAATGCGCCAACATTAGTTTTTGTAACAAGTGCAGTTCGTCCTCGCTTAAATATGCGTAGTTTTTCTCATGCAATTTACTCGAAACCTATCCTTTTTTCTTTCTTTTTTTACTGCGGATGATCTTCTAGATTGGTAATTAAGTTTCTTAGTTGCTCATTGGACAACGATTTTCCTTTCATACGTTTCACTGGAGACGGGATTTGTGGCTTCCTGTCCGACATGGATAATGAACTACATGGCTCGATGCCCGTTTCATTACCACTGTTACTTGTTAAACACATATCGTCATCACTGCATTCCTCATGTCCGCACATTCCAGCTTATACGAGACCACAAGTTCCACTATCTTGTAGAAACGCTAATATTTCATCCGCCACTTCTTTCTCACTCTGCGAAATGCTTTGGGTTCCTTTCTGACGAAATGTCAACTCCGGTAGCTCTTGTTGTAGGCGTAATGCATTGTTTGCTTTGTTCAGCGTTGCCATTGCTCTCCTTTGTATCAACACCACTAGCACTATAGCGTTCTTCTGACTTACTGGTTGACTAAGCAAATCCACTTCGTGACATCATGCTGTCCTCGCCACTGGATACTTCTATTCCCATCCCTTGTTGCCATTAGCAGCAAATATTGTGGCTGTATGGTAGACAATATATGGGGTGTCGAATCTCGTAATAATCATTGGCCTTTTGCGATCTTGCACCCAACGGGATCCTCGTTAGTAGGATAAAATTTTAGGACAGTTGTGTCTCTTGCTGAACATTTTGATATACAATCAGTCACGTTAGTTCTGACGTTGTCTTTATTACATTTTTTTGTGAAGATCAGTAAATTACACTTTTATATGCCAGACCCTACTTGGAATCTATGCACTGAGTAATTATCTTACTTAGTCGCTTGAAGCCTTGAGCACACATTAACAACGTGTCTATCTGAAACGTAGACTACAATTATGTCAGTCCAGCCACAGGATTATATTCTAGAAACGTTTACATCTGATAATCGAAGTTAAGGTTACTTTTTACAGTTAACCAGCATGTAATTCCCTTCCTGTTGATAATACAGTAGTGTTTGTTGCCTACTTTTCTCCAAATAACACCCTGAAACATCCCAAGAAATTTCAAGTCCCTAGCTCAATAGTTTTTTGTGCACAAAACACACGTCAGAAAATTTAACTCTCGGGATATTCAGTTAAAAATTGTATTTGATCTATGACTCTTCTCCGTTGTTCCTAAAACAATCCAGTTGCATAATCTTCTTTTTTCAGGTTCTTTATCTTCTTTCTTCTTTTACTTGTTTCTCCTTCTCATTCTTGCTTATTTCGTTGCCTCAAGGACCCAATTTTTAATTTCAGCCGCTCTCATAGAATCAATTGTTAGCAGTGGCTGTCTCAAATTAAACGCAGAAAATATTCCTAGCAATTCTGGAATTTCACCCCTGCTAACTGCCCCACATTAAAACAAATTACAGGCACAGCAACTCTCAAGAACAATAAAACAGCAGTAACTCAAACTGGCAATATAGTTTTTACAGAAAACAACGCAGGACAACCAGATATATGGAAGGGAAACATCAGAGCGTTTCTAAGCGTATCTTCTGACAGGGTTGACAACTTGAAAAATAATTGTGTGATTTACTTTTCTCGAAAAGGTGTCTAAAGACAACACTGACGTGTGAGTGCAGCGTGAATGTGGATATGGGTGTACACTAAGAGACCTTTAAATTGATTTTTAAGCCAATTCTTGATGTCCAATAGTGTAGTCACGAATTCACCATTGTCTCCACCAGTGACTAATTTTTTTGCGGTGCATTTCCAAGAAATTGCATCAAATTCAGCTCCTCTTCGGCCATATTTCATTATCTATTATATTTGAGAGAGATCGATCAGATCATTCATAGAGAGAGAGAGAGATATAGAGAGAGAGACTGAGAGAGAGAGAGAGAGAGAGAGAGATACATACAGACAGAGAGAGAGACAAAAACAAAGATCTTTCTGCCTATGCTCCGGTATCCGTTGCTTGCGTGTCACTAGCCTCTCGGAAGGAAGTATGTCGTTTACATTTTACATGAACACGTCTTTTCTTTTTTTTGTTGCAAATTAAGTGGGCACCTGAATTATTCTCACAGCCTTGTTTGTCGTTTACATGGGTACATCCTTTTTTATTTTTGTTGTGGGCGATTGAATCACTCCCATATCCTGGTTCCACCATTTAATCTTATACGCTTGATTGAAGCGAGGAAATGTAAGTTTTCGTGATAGTAGTCAATAGCTGTCTGCTACTGCAGTTTTACCTGCTCCTCCAGCTTTGGCAATAGCTGTAGGGTAAGTAGAAAGGCAGAGGTCTAGCTTGGTCATCAGAGCTGGTAGAATAGCACACAAAAGTGTTAGGCTGCCAGGTAAAGACGTCCGCATCTTTGGTGGCACCCCTCTCACCAAGGGGTAGAGCCAGCGGTTAGGCTGGGTACCAAACCGGTTACTGTTCAGCCGGAGCTTCGTGATCTGTGGATGGTTCTACGGATGGTGGAATTCTAAATATTTAAGTAGCGAATTTTCACACACTTCGTTGCAGTTTCTTTTGAAATCAGGGGTGATCATGTTAGTTAGCGTGAGAATAAATTGTATGTGAAGTTTTAATATAATTTTTTACTTTTGGTTGGAAAATTTTCGTGTATGAATGAGCTGGGCTGCAAGTGCATAATGTTTGAAACTTTTAAAGTACGAATTTCAATTTATTGCAATTTCGTTTGGCAGTCAGGAGTTGTCGTGTGAATAAATCAGTCAAGTACATGAATTTTGGTAAAACACACTTTGTAAATGAATGAGCTGTGCTCCACGTATGAGACGGAGTGAGACAGACTTGATTTCCCAGGCCGGTACTGTAGTGGATTTATGTAGGGAAAATTTTCTAAACAATATTGTGAGAATCGCGAGATCGTTTTTTAATTCGTTCATGAGTTGTGATAAAAAATACTTTGAGTATGGGTGAGCTGGTTATCTTGAGGGAATTAGAACAAAAGAGACAAAAATACTTTGTGTATGAGTGAGCAGGGCACCTTGTGTGAGTTAGAACGAAAGAGATTTGGTTTCCCAGCCTGGTGTTGGAATTGAGTCATACTAAATATATACAGCAAATTTGTGAAACGGAATTGCGAGAGCCGCAAGTTTGAATGTCATTTCGTTCGTGAGTTTGGAAGTTACAGGTCGGTGGCTTTGTACAGTCAGACTACCACATGATTTGTGGTGGAATCGAAGCCCATGCTCTAGTAATTCGTGGTAAATGTGTGCACTTACAGTGTGTGGGTATTGCGTGAGACGTATATTTAAATGCTACAGAATTTACTGTTGTAAAATGACGCCTTCTCATTGTGGAACCGAGTGTTTCAAGCACGTGGAGCAGAGTAAAAATATACATTATTCAATCAATCCGTAATATGGAAAAACATTTCCTTAGCTAAATTGTTTGGTGTTTCGACAACTGACCAATGTAGAGTATTTTTACGAGCTGAGGTACTTGATCACATTTAAATCATCCTCTCAAGAAGTTATCGGTAAATGCCCACGTCTTCAGCGTTCGTGTATCATTTGTGTGCTTAACATGTTTTCGCAAATTTAATAGTAACCGAGATTTCCTTTGTAATCCTTGCGTCTTATGCGTCCACACGCAGATCAGTTCAAGTTCTATCTCTTAGACCTAGCCCAGATACTCTCTGTTTAATAGTCATAGGGTTTTTGTGGCAGTATGAGCAGTAATAATACGAAATTAAGTCGCGTTGTTGTGAAATTAGCGTGTGTAAGAACGTTACATTCGTCTTCCGTGTTCCTGTTTCCTTTAAACATTATTTCCACCCCCACAACATTGTATAGATTTGATGCCTTAGGATATTTCTTTAAACGTTCACGTAAGTAGAAAATCACGTCAGTTTCTTAGTATTTGAACACCATTGTCTTGTCTGGACTTGTTCAACAAATAATGAAATGTCGAATAAATTTTGTGGATCATATCTCATGGTTCCAATACTGCCGTCACACTGGCCATCTTTAATGTATTTGTGAAAGACTAAACTGAGATGTTTCAGTGATGAAATTATACGTCCTCTTCTATTCCCTTTATAAATAAGATAAATATTACAGTTATCCGTTGCGCGTATCTTTCAATGAGTTTCAGATGTATGTAGTGATTACTTACTAAAGGAAAATTTGGAGCAAAGGACAGTTGAATGGAGAGTAAAGTTAATGCTTACAGAAACTGAGATTGAAATAAGTATATGCTGTCCTCCACTGCACTAGTAAAACGAATCCTCCACCCAATTTAAACGTATCTGTTTTAAGTTAGCGATACCTCTATGATCTGACCACATCATATTGAAACTCTTCACTTGTTCATTCATCATTGAATAGTAACAACCGTGTGTTTCTCCACTGAGAAGGAGAGTAAGGGGAAATTACCACTTCTAGCTGCATTGTTTGAACGAAAATAGGACGAAGAGCTAGCTCACACTGTTTACCGAAAGCCAGTGCAAACTGACCTGCATCTCACATAGTCAATGTTATCTTTATCCAGCGCAAAGTGAAGCAGCTTCAAACACTCAAGCGCAGAGCTAAAATTGTTTGTGACAAGGACCACCTGGAATCCGAGATCCGATATATAAGGAATGTGTTGCGCAAGAACGGGTATAGTGAACGATATGTTAAGGTAGCTATATCTGCGACACAAAAACACAGGGACACTCAGAAATCAGAAAAATCAGCCGATAGCATTCCTTCCTTTCTTCGGAGAAACAAAAAATAAAACTGGCAGAGGGGCAGGCACGGTATTCAGTTCAATTTTCGACCAACCGATAAAATTAAAGAGCTGCTGCTCCCAGTAATAGCCATAATCTCAGAGTTTCTGTAATTTATAAATTCCTTTGTTAATGTAAGTCAACACAGACGATCTCATAGCGCTGCACGGAGAACTGATGCCTCATTAAATTTTACGATTTGGACTAATTTGCTGCTGCGGAGCACAGCCTAGTGAACAAATACAGATTAAGTTGGAGGAAACGAAAAGCTTATCTTATGGCGCCTACCAGGATCCCGTAACCAAAGACGCCGTCGACATGAGACCGTACAATAACTTTAAGCGACAGTGACGGTAACCTTCGTGGTGCGTAGTCACGGGCGTTTGATGCTGAAAGGCAACAGAGAAATCAGCTGAGACATTCATAATCAAACAAAATCCGTATCGCCGACAATGTTCTTCCATCGCTAGACATTGCTGTAATCTCCGGTACCTTATACAAGTTCCGTATCTTCGTGACGACTCCATGATATAGTTTGTCCAAGTAAATGAAGTACAAGGTGCCATACAAACCACTCCTCCGATGACGACCACGGAGGAAACCATCGAAATCGACTACATACAGATCTGACTGGCGAGAAATCCATTAATCACTTATAGAAGACTTTTAGCATGTCTACGATGTGATGTTCGGCGTTTGCTATGGGAAAGATTAGCCTTGTGTCATATTTTGCCTCAGTGATCATATTTCTTGGCCCAAAAATGACACACTGCACGAGAACGCGTAATGAACGACGAAGGTTACGAGCAACATCCTTGCAGCTCGCTGTGCGGGAACTGAAACTTGTCATAAAGCATGTACCCTGCGTCCATAAGAGTTTCTATTAACACATTCCTGCACTATGTCATTATACGTTAACGAACTCTACAGACTGCGGCCACGCGAGGACTGCGAGAAAATGAGTAAGTGAAGACCTATGATTGACTTCCGATCCCTATAAATTTTACAGGAGAAGGGAGGTTCAGACATAGAAGACACAACATGCACGTAGAACGAACGGTGGAGATTTCTTAAACGTTAGCGATTGCTAGAACTTAGTGTTGCGTGGGGTTGTCTAGTTTCAAGGCTTGCAATGCTAATTTTGATCAAGAGCGTAATGAACTGTGACACAGCTCTCCAACGATTCTGCATACACGCAAGGTTACCACTAGTGAAGCTACACTTACTGGAAAGAGTATTCAACCCTGTCACCCCAAGTGCATAGGTCTGCCGGCCTAAGTTGCCGTGCGGTTAAAGGCGCTGCAGTCTGGAACCGCAAGACCGCTACGGTCGCAGGTTCGAATCCTGCCTCGGGCATGGATGTTTGTGATGTCCTTAGGTTAGTTAGGTTTAATTAGTTCTAAGTTCTAGGGGACTAATGACCTCAGCAGTTGAGTCCCACAGTGCTCAGAGCCATTTGAATCTGACGGCATTGCTTGTGAAAGTGAAAAAATTCGTCTCTAGCAGCGACAAAGTGACGCTGTTCCACATAGTAGGAAGAAAAAAGGCTACAAATATATGTAACGCCTAAAGCTCCAAAATATGACGTAATATACGAAAAAGACAGATCATCTTAGAATCATTGGCAAGGAGACAATTGTACTCAATAATACCATCCGTGATGTCCAAATAACTTACGGGAACTGACGTAGTCGGCAACCACCTATATTTTTACAGGTGACAGCGCTGTCATTTTCACGGGAAAACTGCGATTTGGAAGTCAATTTAATACTTACATGGTTGGTTTGGTGGCTCTCGTGTTTACAGTGCGCGCGCGCACGCACTGTAAACACGATAGTCGTCATACCAGCCATAGAAGACCGACGCTAGAAGTTATCGATGGTGAAAATTACTACACAACGGGTGACGTAGCGTTAAATCTGTCCCTCTGTTTTCTGACAAGGGAAACAGAAGTATTCCACGCAACATTTTAGCAACTACCTCCACGTCTGTTTACAAGGGCCGGCAGCGGTGGCCGAGCGGTCTAGGGGCTTCAGTCCGGAACCACGCGGCTCCTACGGTCGCAGGTTCGCATCCTGCCTCGGGCACGAACGTATGTGATGTCCTTAGGTTAGTTAGGTTTAATTAGTTCTAAGTTTAGGGGACTGATGACCTCAGGTGTTAAGCCCCATAGTACTAAGAGCCATTTGAACCATTTTGTTTACAAGGTTACTTGCTAATTTAAGCTCAGCTGCTTCCTTGATAACAGTAACACAATAGCTGGAAGTGCATGCCAGAATCTTCGTGTTATTATATTCCATATGGTGACCTGTCCCAAGCCCATGATCTGCAATAACCGATGTTTTCTGCTGTTATAACCCTGTGTGACGCTTGTGCTCAGTACAATTTTCCTCCAAATTTATGATAATCTGACCAATATATGACATGCCACAACTCCATACCTGTCACAAACCAAGATAATCCTCAATGGAAAGTAGAAGGGCCCCAATCTTAGACGGAAGTCCCGCCAATTGTGACCATGGTTCTGCATAAGACAGAAAGACCATAGACCTCGGTGCAACTCGATATTATTATCACTCAAGGAGTACCTTCGACGACAGTGGTCGTATTTTACGTAAATATGTTGTTAAATGTGTTTTCCGACCTTCATCTGACATTAGGGCCCTTCTCCGTTCCGTTAAGGATGACCTAGGTTTGCATAAGGCGTCTGTCTATTGTATTCCTTGCAGTTGTGGAGTGTCATTTATTGGTCTATCAGTACCATGTAGGATCGCTGCGCTGAGCGTAAGCGTCACATATGCTTACAACAATCGAGTATATCGGCTATTGCGGATCATTGACTTGGCACCGGTCATTCTGTGGAATGTAACAGCATGGTGATTTTGGCGTGCACTTCCAGCTATTGGGATAGTGTTATCAAGGGAGCAGTTGAGTTTATAATAGTAAGCAAACTTTTAAACTGAGATGGCAGTTGTTGCTTAAATTCTGCATGCACTCCTGCTCTCTCTCTTTTCAAAACACAGAGGGACAGAGATAACGCTACGTCACCCATTGTTTAATAATTTTCACTATCGGTAACTCCTGATGTCGGTGATCTTTGGCTGGTGTAGTGGCGCTAATTTTTATAGTCTCTCTCTCTCTTTCTCTCTCTCTCTCTCTCTATCTCTCTCTCTTTGTGTGTGTGTGTGTGTGTGTGTGTGTGTGTGTGTGTGTGTGTCCTTCTACAAAAAAAAAAAAATCTTCAAATGTGTGTAAAATCTTATGGGACTCAACTGCTAAGGTCATTAGTCCCTAAGCTTACACACTACTTAACCTAAATTATCCTCAGGACAAACACGCACATCCATGCCCGAGGGAGGACTCGAACCTCCGCCGTGTGTCCTTCTACAATTTCTCAGTAAACCAAGATATTAAATTCACTTGCAAAGCTCTTCCTTGCTGCAGTTTTTCTTGAAAATGGCACGGTGGTCACCTGTAAAAATATTGGTAGTTGTCGACTACGTCACCTGGCTGCATTTCCATAAGATATGTGAACATTGTATGCGGCAGGGAAACTCCGGCCTAATACTCGTGATATTACGTGCGTGAACGTGTAGAAGTCCGCGATGCAAGATTTCGCGTTCTTCCTCTTCAGGTTTGAGTACGGGATAGGAAAATATAGCAACCATCTGTGGTACTTGCTCCAGGATTCCTTACTGTGTGGTTTGTCGGTATGTATGTTGGGTGCAGCTGCAACAGTTTCAAGATTTTTGATCCTTGGCGGCACTGAGTATTACGTCCAGGCAAAACCTTAAGTGTTCTTCGTCGCCACGAAAATGCTGGGACATTTAAATTGAGAAATGAGCTTTAATTATTCAATTCTGTGATACTTCAATTATTCGCAAACTGTCTGTCCCTAGTAGATTTACACTAGGTCCTAAGACAGAATTACTGTGTGCATGACCCACGACGTACACAGCAAAACAACACGAGGCCTCCAGGACACAGGCACATCATTGCCAGGTGCCTTCTTAGATCCGAGGTGCCACCTCTAGGTGGCTCTCGCCAACCGGGACACTCTATTTTCCTCTATCATGTAAACTGAAGGTGGAAGGGGAAGAAAGGAAAGGGAAGACAAAGAAATCTTGGCGTCAGCTGAATCGGAGCTTCATGTGAAATCAGCAGCGACGAATGAAAATGTCTGCTCGACTGGAATTTGAACCCGGGATCTCTTGCTTACTAGACAGATGCGTTAACCACTGCACCATCCAGACACTGCTTATCCTAACTCGCCACGCCTCCCCGTTGATCCACATTCCCACCTAGCGCCTCGTGCCTGCAGTTCCCATCCATGTCCTACACGTTCGCCACTTTCAGAATCCCGCAGGACGTCGAACATATTGTGCATATGTACTGAAGGAGGTGGATTCATTACCCATCGAGGTGAATCAATTACACGAATGAATGGTGTCTGTTTCTTCGGACATATCAAAGAGAGTGTTCTAGTGAACATTGTCAGAAGCTTTCTGTAAGACTATAAATGCTATAAATGTAGGTTTGTTTTTCCTTAAGATGTCTCCTAAAATATGTCACGGGGTCAATATTCCCGCGCGTGTTCCTACATTTCTCTGGAATCCAAAGTGGTCATCCCTCAGGTTAGTTTCTACTGTTTTTCCATTCCTCTGTAAAGAATTCGTGTTACTACTTTGCAGCCCTCACTTATTACACTGATAGGTAATATTCAGATCTGTCAGCACCTTCTTTCTTTCTAATTGTTGTTATTACATTCTTCTTCAGGTCTGAGGGTATCTCGCCCGTCGTATATATCTTGCACATGTTTTGTCATGTCTGGCTCTCCCGAGGCTGTCGGGTAGTTCCGACGGAATATAGTCTACTCCAGAGACCTTGTTTCGACTTAAGTCTTTCAAATTCTCGCAGAGTCATATCTCCCATCTTCTTCTACGTCTTCTCTCCTTGAAGTTAAGTATCCTTATATAGATTCTGTATACACTCTCTCTGCCTTTCAGCTTTCCCTTCTTTGCTTGGTATCGGGTTTCCGTATGAGCTCTTGATATTCATACAGCTGCTTCTATTTTCTTCAAATACCTCTCTAATTTTCCTGTAAGTGTTATCTATCTGTCCTCTGGTGAAATAGACTTTTAAACCCATACTAACTTTGTCTAGCCATTCCTGATTAGGTATTTTGCACGTCCTGTCAATCTCATTTTTCGCCTGCTTCGTTTGCTACGTTTTCATATTTTATCGTTGCATCAATTAAATTCAGTATCTCCGGTGATATACAACGATTTCTGCTAGACTGTCGTAACGACACTTAAATCCAAAATGAATTACAACAGTTATCACTAAAGCCGACGCACATCCAGATCAAAACTGATCTTCTGAAGAGAGGGAGGTATTTCTACAAACGTCGAATAATCCAGAATATATGAACATAAGGTTTTTCAAGAACCTTACAGAAACACGAAACAACAAATAATCATCCGTTGTCGGGTATGAACTGGCGATGTGCCTTAACCCAGTCAGTGATGCTTACGACTACGCTACTCTAGGTGTACCAGACTAGAAAATATTTACATGTGAATAAGTAAGACTGCACAACTATTTTCTAAACCCATGTGTTTATGCCTTTGAGACATCATTTTTATAACTTTTGAGGAGAATAAGGGCCTGTATGTTAAGGTCGGTCAAGATTTATGGACATCTAGGCATTAGTAACAGATGTTAGGTGAATGCTGAAGAAACAGGCATGTCCTTGGTAATATTAGAGCGAGACAAGGATGTATTGGATTACTTATCATGCCTTTTTCTTATTTTTTCAATGGGCTGTAGTAAATACCCCGCGTTTTGAAACTGACTTGCAGTGATGTTCGCTGGGGTTATGGAAGTTGGAAATTCTGGAATTAACCCGACAGCTTCGTCGTCAGCTTCAATGAAGTTTAAAATATGCATGAATGCTGTGTAAGGGAACAGTTTGAGGAATAGTAAGGAATGCACTGTCAGCCTTGTATGAACAAGTGTGGGAATTAATAATCCTTTTCGAAGATATTTTTTCTGTGTAGACTTCCTTGACTCTTCGGAGATAGGTAGACTAAAATAACACTCTTCACATTCGTATTTGTACTTCCGAAGTGAACAGTGCATGATTACTTTTAAGTAGTTTTCTGGAACACTGTGGGTGGGAGCTATAATTCATATGTTGTTTGAAAGTCTCGTGAGATCCTTTACGGTAACTAGCATAATTTAGCAATGTAATGAATGAGCAAAGTACAGTGTGTTTAATAGAGGATATTTCAAAAGCTATGAAATCTGGGAAACGTATTTACGACTCTATCAGGTTTAGATTACATATTTTCTCAATATGTCCTCCATCAGTGACACAAACAAAATCACATCGGTACACAAATTCTTCCCTTACTTAGGTAAGCATGTTTATCATCACTAATCTTATGGTTACAGATAGTTCTTCAACTCTTCTGGTTTCTGTAGTAGAGCTGGTGCATAAACACTGTCCTTAATAAAACGCCACAGGATGAAGTCTCAGGGCATCAAATCCAGTGACCTTGGAGGATATCTGAGAAATGCTAAGTCGCCAGTCCAACGTCTCGATAAAGTTTCATTCAGATACTCACGCACTTGGTCCCTTCAGAGACAGGCTGCCCCGTCTTGCTGAAAAATGAAGCTGTCATGTTTCAACCTAGCAGACAATCAGTTTTCTATTATGGCAATATACGATTACCGTTCACCGTGTTTGCATCAAATAAGAATGATCCGTAAACAGTTGAGTGAGACATCGTCCAAAACTCATTGGCTTTGAGTGAATCTCATAAATGTTCAATGTGTTCTGCAGGCACCAAACTCATATAATGTGTTTGTCTACTTTCCCTCTAAGCTGTAATGACGCTTCCTCACTGAACAAGATGCACTGTATGAATGTGTTACCATCTTAAATTGGATTCTGAAGCTCATCAGGAAATGTCACACGTTTGCGTTCGTTGCCATGACATACAGCCACTAACATCTGCAATTTGTACAGCTTTATAACCAGCCAAAGTCTCAAAACATGCCTAACTGTACGCAGTTGAAGCTCCCAACAGGCACGATGGGGTTGATATAGTGAGATTACATTGGAAAGCGATTTGAAGTCACTCAACTATTTCGTGGGAAACAATAGGGCACCCAGGTCCATTTCCCTCACATATGCAACCTGTGTCTACGAACTGGTGGTACCATCTGTAAATGTTCCACCCATTCGAAGGAACAGTTTGGTACCTCAACATGAAACGCCATTGCACTATAGTCACGGAATTACATTTCGCAAAACAGGAGACAGTCAACATCTAGCGACATGAATATCTACTGGACAACGTAGACATTCCTCCAATAACAGAGACGTGGCGCAGCAATCGATAATTTGGACAAAATAATATGTTGTAATACTTATATATTTTTTGAAACACCCAGAAGTTTGGAGTTGGTGTGTAATCAAGAATATTTCACAGGAGTTTAACTTAAAGTGAAAACGTGTTTCTCTGATGAAAATACATTGTTACAGATTGTTATTAGAGATGGAGATCGCTATCAAACTAGTACACAGTGGAGAGAACATTAATTTTTCGTTACGTCTTTTTTGTGCTAACATGCAGAGGATTTTATTTTTTAATTTTGCTGGAGTATTTATATAAGAAACCTCTAAATGTTATATAAAAACCTGTAGATGATGGAGGTAACATTCATTTTGCTGATCTTAAAGGGACCGCTGATTCAGGACCCTTTCAGATTCACAACCTCACGCTATATTTATCAACGAATCTTTACTTCTTAAATCACAAAAGGAGGAACCTAGATTACTTAAAAGATGGATTACCAGTAAAGTTTTGTCTCCGAATCAAAAACATGGAGAATATAAAATAGTGGACGATGTACATTGACATTATGAAGGTCAAATAGTTCATATAAAAGATATGAAAGTTAAGGATAATTACATACGAAAATAAGTTGAAAATTTAATTGGACATATAAAATATTAACACACTAAAAGAGAGTAATTGAATAAACTTCTGAATATGTTGTGCTTCGAATAACTAATTAAGATTTAACAGCACCATTTATAACTTTAAGATTATATGATAACACCAGAAATAAGTATCATGCTATTGGAACACAAAAAAGACTACAAAAACATGTAAATGCAACTAGAAATAGACCCCCTCATTGTGAAGACATGTTAAGACTTGTTTATTACCCTAATTCAATAGATCTATATCAAAGAATTAAAGAAAATTTGATAACTGATTTTCAATGCATTATTTTAATATGTTAAATACTCCAGAACATTTTGTTAAATATATAATAAATTATATCCTTTAGGTATTCATGTTAGTTTTCAATATTATTCACTTTCAAAGAATTAGTTTTATGCAACTTATAAAAACTTTTATTTTATAACGATATTTTGATACCCAATTATTATAAAGATTTTCTGAACGATGCCTACTAGCAAGAACACTATCTCTTTCTTTTAATAACTTTATTATGAGATAAACATCTGAAAATTTTGTTCTTTTAGATCTTGTTCATTGAAATTGCCTTTTATATCATTCAGTTTATGCATATCTAGATCTGAGAATATAACACATTCAATTTCCGAATTTTTTTTGGACAAAACTGGCAATATATCCAATTTCAAAAGTTTCTTTCAGTTGTTATATTTCAATTAAATCTCCTACTTTATACATTGATTTGTTATTCTATATAACTTTCATTCATTAAATATTGTTATCATTAACTCATTAATCATGAACTTATTAACTCACTTTTATTGTTGAATGTTTTGAATTATTATATTCATCAACCAATTTATTAACTAAATAAAAACAAAGCTAATAAACTTCAAGAACAAGTATTTTCCCCATTTCTTTCTTTTAATGTTCCATTAAATCTTTCAACAGAATATGTTTTTATACCTGAAAAGATTGATTAATAATTAATTTGATATTTTTTAAATATATTCTTGAAGTTATTTATGATAAAATCTTTACTATTATCAGTTTGTAATTTCTTGGAGCTTTTAGCTCTAAATTTTTTTTAAAAGTTTCTGAAATACTTTTACCAAAGTTGTCATTAAAAGAACAGCCCAAAAAATATTCGAGAAACATCACTTATATTTAATACATATTTGTGTCCTTTATTAATTATGAAATATATTTCAATTTACCAGAATATCTCTCTGCTAACCTGCTTGTGATAATTCATCTAAACCAAAGAAATAGCGTTTCTTGTTTTAAAATTTTTTCTCATGAGTTTATACAATTAATTAACAATTACTTCACAAATATTAGACTCTAAACCATCAATTCCAAAATGATAAAATTTAGTTTTCTTATTTCTATAATATGTACAAAGACCTTCAATTCTTTATCTTTCATTTTGGGTTGTTTCCCTTTGACAGTGATAAGATAGAGTGAACTCTTTGCACTTCGAATAGCAAATATGTTAATCAAGTAATATAAGATTGAATTTCACCAAGAATAATTATTCTTGCAACTTCATGGAACAATTTTAACAGAATCCTTTATCTTTACAGCAAAAAAAGTTGTTTTATGCACTGTTGTTGACTGTGTGGTAGGAGTTTTTCATAAACATTGTCAAAGGCATTAATTTAGGTCTCAAAATTAACAAAGGCTAAATCTTTTCTACATTTTCACCAACAACAACACCTTCTTAAGCAGAAATACAAACTGAAAATGGTGTATTTTTTGCCTGTCAGGACCATAAGTTCAAAAATTTGTTTATCCCATACCTTCATCCATGACATATTAATTCTATATAGAGCATAATTAATGGTAGTGGATGCATTATTTATCTTTTCATGGTCATCATCAATGGTGATATCGCCAAGTGCATTTCCTTTACTGAATTCTGAGAAAATCTTGTTGTATTCATCCTTTTTAACAAGACTCCTTCGTTCTTTTTAGTAGATATAGTGGTCTAATTGCTAACTAAGTGTTTCATTTTGTAATATAGTGGTCTAATTGGTAACAAAGTGTTTCATTTTGTAATATAGTTTTGTAACTGCATCATAGTCACTTATAAGATTTATTAGATCGACCAGCCATCTTCTATGAAAACAAATGAAGCTCTTAGTAAACCCAAAGATTTCATTCAATTTCTTTTTAAACTGTTTGGTTACATTTTCAGTTAGTTCACTTGTATTTTCAGTCAGTTTGAGCTGTTTCTCTAATTCATGTTATTTATTTTTGATTTATATTCTTTACTAATTTTTGATTCAATTTTTTATAACTTTTTTGTTTTGTTTCTCCTAAACTAGTTTTTTGCACTTCATGTTTATCAACTGTTTTGCTGGCTGGAGTGGCCGTGCGGTTCTAGGGGCTACAGTGTGGAACCGAGTGACCGCTACAGTCACAGGTTCAAATCCTGCCTCAGGCATGGATGTGTGTGATGTCTTTAGGTTGGTTAGGTTTAATTAGTTCTAAGTTCTAGGCGACTGATGACCTCAGAATTTAATTCGCATAATGCTCAGAGCCATTTGAACCATTTATTAAATCAATTTTTGGTTATTATTATGATTCTTAGGTTTTTTTCTAATTCATCAAAATTTTTATTTCAAAATATGCACATGTAATAAATTTAATCTGGTACTCCTTTAAATCCATATAAACATAAAAACCACAAGTAAATTCATAAAAAATTTTGTATTCTCACATCATTGTAATGTGGAGTAATTTTCCAAATAATTTTCTAGTTCATGAGGTACAATTCCAACAAATGAACGAAACACAACCTGTTTAATATTGTTGTTGTTGTGGTCTTCAGTCCTGAGACTGGTTTGATGCAGCTCTCCATGCTACTCTATCCTGTGCAAGCTTCTTCATCTCCCAGTACTTACTGCAACCTATGTCCTTCTGAATCTGCTTAATGTATTCATCTCTTGGTCTACCTCTACGATTTTTCCCCTCTATGCTGTCCTCTAATACTAAATTAGTGATCCCTTGATGCCTCAGAAAATGTGCTACCAACCGATCCCTTCTTTTAGTCAAGTTGTGCCACAAACGTCTCTTCTCCCCAATCCTATTCAACACCTAATCATTAGTTATGTGATCTACCCATCTAATCTTCAGCATTCTTCTGTAGCACCACATTTCGAAAGCTTCTATTTTCTTCTTGTCTAAACTATTTATCATCCACGTTTCACTTCCATACATGGCTACACTCAATACAAATACTTCCTGACACTTAAATCTATACTCGATGTTAACAAATTTCTCTTCTTCAGAAACGCTTTCTTTCCCATTTCCGGTCTACATTTTATATCCTCTCTGCTTCGACCATCATCAGTTATTTTGCTCCCCAAATAGCAAAACTCCTTTTTCTACTTTAAGTGTCTCATTTCCTAATCTAATACTCTCAGCATCACCCGACTTAATTCGACTACATTCCATTGTTCTCGTTTTTCTTTTGTTGATGTTCATCTTATATCCTCCTTTCAAGACACTATCCATTCCGTTCAACTGCTCTTCCAAGTCCTTTGCTGTCTCTGACAGAACTACAATGTCATTGGTAAACCTCAAAGTTTTTATTCCTTCTCCATGGATTTTAGTACCTATTCCGAATTTTTCTTTTGTTTCCTTTACTGCTTGCTCAATATACAAATTGAATAACATTGGGGAGAGGCTACAACCCTGTCTCACTCCCTTCCCAACCTCTGCTTCCCTTTCATGCCCCTGAACTCTTATAACTGCCATTTGGTTTCCATACGGATTGTAAATAGCCTTTCGCTCCCTGTATTTTACCACTGCCACCTTCAGAATTTGAAAGAGAGTATTCCAGTCAACATTGTCAAAAGCTTTCTCTAAGTCTACAAATGCTAGAAATGTAGGTTTGCCTTTCCTTAATCTAGCTTCTAAGATAAGTCGTAGGGTCTGTATTGCATCACGTGTTCCAGTATTTCTTCGGAATCCAACCTGAACTTCCTCGAGGTCGGCTTCTACTAGTTTTTCCATTCGTCTGTAAAGAATTCGCGTTAGTATTCAGCAGCTGTGACTTATTAAACTGATAGTTCAATAATTTTCACACCTGTCAACACCTGCTTTCTTTGGAATTGGAATTATTATATTCTTCTTGAAGTCTGAGGGTATTTCACCTGTCTCATACATCATGCTCACCAGATGGTAGAGTTTTGTCAGGACTGGCTCTCCCAAGTCCACCAGTAATTCTAATGGAATGTTGTCTACTCCCAGGGCTTGCTTCGACTCAGGTCTTTCAGTGCTCTGTCAAACTCTTCACGCAGTATCGTATCTCCCATTTCATCTTCATCTACATCCTCTTCCATTTCCATAAAATTGTCCACAAGTACATCGCCCTTGTATAGACCCTCTATATACTCCTTCCACCTTTCTACTTTCCCTTCTTTGCTTAGAACTGGGTTTCTATCTGAGCTCTTAAAATTCATACAAGTGGTTCTCTTTTCTCCAAAGGTCTCTTTAATTTTCCTGTAGGCTGTATCTATCTTACCCCTAGTGAGATAAGCCTCTACATCCTTACATTTATCCTCTAGCCATCCCTGCTTAGCCATTTTGCACTTCTTGTCGATCTCATTTTTGAGACGTTTGTATTCCTTTTTGCCTGCTTCATTTACTGCATTTTTATATTTTCTCCTTTCATCAATTAAATTCAATATTTCTTCTGTTATCCAAGGATTTCTGCTAGCCCTCGTCTTTTTACCTACTTGATCCTCTGCTGCCTTCAGTACTTCATCCCTCAAAGCTACCCATTCTTCTTCTACTGTATTTCTTTCCTCCATTCCTACCATTTGTTCCCTTATGCTCTCCCTCAAACTCTGTACAACCTCTGGTTTAGTCAGTTTATCCAGGTCCCTTCTCCTTAAATTCCCACCTTTTTGCAGTTTCTTCAGTTTTAATCTACACTTCATAACTAATTGATTGTGGTCTTACAATTTAAAACCTGGTTCCTAAATCTCTGTCTTACCATTATATAATCTATCTGATACCTTCTAATATCTCCAGGATTCTTCCATGTATGCAACCTTCTTTTATGATTCTTGAATCAAGTGTTAGCTATGATTAAGTTGTTCCCTGTGCAAAATTCTACCAGGCGGCTTCCTCTTTCATTTCTTAGCACCAATCCATATTCACCTACTACTTTTCCTTCTCTCTCTTTTCCTACTACCGAATTCCAGTCACCCATGACTATTAAATTTTCGTCTCCCTTCACTATCTGAAAAATTTCTTTCATTTTGTCATACATTTCTTCAATTTCTTCGTCATCTGCAGAGCTAGTTGGCATATCAACTTGTACTACTGTAGTAGGCATAGGCTTTGTGTCTATCTTGGCAACAATAATGTTTTCACTATGCTGTTTGTAGTAGCTTACTCGCATTCCTATTTTTTATTCATTATTAAACCTACTCCTGAATTACCCCTACTTGACTTTGTATTTATAACCCTGTATTCGCCTGACCAAAAGTCATGTTCCTCCTGCCACCGAACTACACTAATTCCCACTATACCTAACTTTAACCTATCCATTTCCCTTTTTAAATTTTTTAACCTACCTGCCCGATTAAGGGATTTGACATTTCACGCTCCAATCCGTAGAATGCCAGCTTTCTTTCTCCTGATAACGACGTCCTCCTGAGTAGTCCCCGCCCGGAGATCCGAATGGGGGACTATTTTACCTCCGGAATATTTTACCCAAGAGGATGCCATCATCATTAACCATACAGTAAAGCTGCATGCATATTATTCTTATAGTAGCGTATCAAATGAGTACCTATATTACTAGAGATGTCTAAATTTATTATTCCGCATTCAAAAAATTTTGATTTATTAGGTGATTAATCAATATTAAAATTGCCTCTGAAATGTTCAGTTTGTAACTGCTTAGCATGGTTTTATATATCAAAATTTGGTAAAGGTTTATTACATTTTTTAATAACTTCCTGGAATTTTATTTTTCCCATGTTTTTTACTACAGTTCTTCCCTTCTCTATTGCCATCTTATGTCTTTTTTGTTCATCTAATTCAGCAACATTTTTTGTTTATTGTGAAATGATATTGCAATACCAGCTACTCCACCAGTTCATAATCCTAGTAAAAGTGGTAAAAATCAATCTACAATTTCCTTTGTTGTTAAATATTCAAGTTTAATTAGTGTCATAAGTAATTTTCCACCAACTTTATTATCTGTCATTCTTTTCTGAGCATCAGTAAAAGAATTAATATTTGAAAGGACATGGTTTTTTTTTAATTTTAATTTCCTTAGATTTATTTTCATCACTCAGTAATTATGAATATTTGGTAGAAAAATTATTCATTTACATAGACAAAAATTTTGTAAAGACTTAAAATATATTTTGATTAGAAATGTTATATAATTATCTTATTCATAATTTTTAAATTATTTTATTTAGAACAACCTTGTTTAAGATATGTATAATCCCTAATATTTTTTATCTACTTCCATTCCCAGTTTCTGTTTACCAAATATTACCCATTCTACTGTTGTTGCTGCTAGTTTTCTCCTGATGTAGAGTCTTCACAATACATTATTTCTTTAGAGACATTTAAAAATTCGTTATATGCTTCAAGTCTTTTCTGTGTGTCTTTATTATCTCTTTAAATAATATGAAGCTTTTTATGAGATTCAACTAATTTATTTATTCCTTGGTCACCTTTAGGTAATTTTCCTCTAATTTTGTTCCCAGATCGCAATAACAATAACCAGGAAAGTCATGTTCATAGTGGTTTTTGGTAATTCAGGTATTTCCTTACTTTTACCACATTATTCTTATTTCTAAAAGTGTGTGGTAAATTATTCATAAATCCACTTAAGTAAGGTATAGTACTGAACTATTAATAATGAAATCATAAAATTTATTTGTTATCATTTACATTATAGCCAAGTTTTCGTTATAATTATTTTTATTCACTGACATTTCTTCACCATGAATTACTACTAATCTATGGATTAAATCTCTAACTCATATTCAGACACATCCAACTTTCTTTTTTAAATTAATCCATTACCTGTTTTTTTGTCTACTCTTCAATCTAACTCTACTGATAATTTCTTGAAATATACATCAACAAATTATTATATGTAATACCTCTAGCAGATTTTGTTACATTTGGATTGTTTTCAGAGTATAGCGCTCTTGAATGAAACAAAATATCTGTTTATTTGATAAATCAACAACATTTAATTTTGCACTTATCTCACCCACAGCAGTCCATTTTTGTTAAATATTTTTACAGTCCTTAATACTTTCTGATGTGCAGTGACTTCAACTGCCTGTTGTATCACATTGTCTAGTCCTCCCATTTTAATTTCAGTCGTGGACTTCATGAATTGGTACGATTTGAATGAGGGATGTTTGGAAATATAAATATACGAACTTGGTGAAATTCACAGTTGTTTTAGTGCATCGTCTAACGGCAGACTTGACAGGTTTCCTCTGTTTTGACTGTTCTTGCAATAGATGGATTTCCTCCTCCTTTTACTGATCCATGGGCTGTTGCAGTGAGCACCAGTATCCCCAACAACCCAGAAAATAGTGTCATGCTCAGTGTATGTTCAACCTTTCTCATTTTGCTGATGGGTCAGTTGATGTGATTTGTGCTGAGAGGAGTTTTATCTCCGCTCGGTAGGGCATTCACCCATCCTTATTGGGATGGTCGTCTGACTATGGCAAACAGCGGATCCACAAAACGCTGATTGAATTGCAAGAGCGAGAGACTCTTGGAACTCGTAGTTTTATTATACCGTTTTTCGTGAATTGTATGTTCGTGCAAGTGATGCCCTTCTGAGGGGTCGCTGGTGGTTGGGGGATCAAAGATATGTTCCTGATGATTAAGAAGCAACATATGTAAGGACTGCAGGTACATTCTAAGCCACGTTCTCCCAAGCAAAGAATTCAAGTCTTTGTACCACATGCTTAGCCACCACACTCGTCGTCGCCGATCTCTTTTACATCCCTCAGTGCTGATGATGACCGTTGACTACACAAGGTGAAGTTACTCAAGCTTACAGCAACACTACCCACATTTGTATGCACCAGACTACACCGTAGGCCGCCTTTCCGATGCTAATTTCTTGATCCTCGATGAGACGATTACGAGTGACCAGAATACAGCGTTTTAGCCGACTATTTGGAAAGTACAGTGTCTTTTTTATTTCAAATTCCTATTTTCGTATGTCCCCTAGTCCGGACTGCGTTCTGAAAGAATTTCATTTACATATCCTATTTTCGTATGTCCCCTAGTCCGGACTGCGTTCTGAAAGAATTTCATTTACATACTTGAAATCCAGGGGGGTCTACATTTACTTCCATTTTAAACGAGAATTTTTGGGGGAGAACTGCGCGTGCAAACTTCAAGGTGTGTAAAATCGTTGTTATTCTGAAGCATCATGGCTGTTTGACAGCGGCTGATTTTTGTAACCTAACACCACTCAATTTTCATTACAAAAGTTTTGCATGGTCTGTGAATAGCAGATTGTTCTTATTGCTTGGCTGTGAAGTTCGCAAACGTCAATGTTGCCTCCCTGGCCGTAGAATTTTCACTCTGGTGATAGAATGCGGGGAAGTGGTTTCGATGGTGGCTGTTACACCTATTCACTGCACTTTTTTTTTAACGGAGTTGATCGCGCTAGTTACGTGTAACTCGATCGTCCGTTGGGGACTGCTGGCTTTACCGCTATTGCATGTATCGGTTCTGCTAACTTGAACAAGAACACTGCGCCGTCAGTTGTGTGGCGCCGCCAGTAGGATTGCCTCTGGGCTGTCCGCCCTCTATTGTCTTGCTTTGTATTATCACTTGAATCGCTGTTGCGGTAAGTTGCTAATCGGCTGTCGGGCATAAAACACTCAGTGTATGGAACTTCACAATTAGTGTGTATGTCTATGACAATGTGCGCCTCCTTCGTCGAAGTGAGGAAGTCTTCGTATTAAAAGTGGTACTTCATGGTTTTTGGTGGTTCAGGTCCGTGCTTAAATGAAGAAAAATGCTAATTCTTCAACCGACATGTTTTCGATGACATTGTCCTTTCTTGGGCACGTTTTGTGGATTGGCATACATGTTTGACGGTTGTCGTTGATCGTTGCCCAATCAAGATTGCAGCATTGAATAGGAAATCTGATACTGATAAAATTCAGGATGCCGTACCGAAAAATGAACGACGCTCGTTTACCACCTTGCACAAAATACGGATATTGGATGCCTGTATTTTGTGTGAGGCATATTATATCGCGCCGATCTTTCTCCTTCCCAGACTGGTAGCGAAAAAACTGCAGCAGCTGTCTGGCTGAATTATATGGAAAGGCCATACATTTAAACTGCATTACGAGATTCTGACGAAGTTCTGTTGTTTGACTTGCAATAACGTGTTGGATTTTGCATACTTCTTGAATGTAATAAATATTGTTCCAGCCTTACAAAAGAGATCTGAAATGGAAGATGGTGGACGGTGGAGGGGGGGGGGGGGAGGCAGCGGAGGCCAGTCGAAATATTTTCAACGTTCAGGGAGTCTCTATAGCTGTAATATGTGATTAAATACTACCACTGAACTTTCATGGGACATTTCCATTCAAATTGTAAGGCTCAGAGGTCCAGTGCAGGAGTAATGCAAGCTGCAATTGAAAGTCGCAATACTCTGAGCCGTTTGCTTGATCGTCCGCAATTCCGTCATCGAGCTTTTCAACGCAATACCTTTATCAGCTTTTAAGTTAACTTTATCGAAGAAACTAACTGCTGGACACTCTCAAAAGGCAACACATCAAGCAAAGGACAATATGAAGAGATAATATTTCGCATCAGGTGGCACAAACATGGTTCTGTGTGCTGAACTTCTCCCAACAGGTGTGTCCATCGCAGCTGGCATTTGTTGCCATTAACTAAGTCACACTTCGGCCCCATTTTAAGGAAAGCGCCTAAAATACTTCATAGAATGTAGCTACTGCGCGATGACGCCCGCGTGCACTCCGCTGACGTCACGAAGCAAGCTACTGCGGACATTCCTTTTTAGACAAAAGAACAGGTCCTTAACTCTGAACCAGTAGGTTTCTACATTTATAGAATCAGTAAACTACCACAGCTTTCCTAGATTATCTTAAGTAATAAGAGAGAATACTTTTTTATTATTAATGTTTTGCTCAATAAAGTAATGGAAATCTGGAATAAAATATGTGGATTACATGTTTACGTGATAATGTGAGTACTAAAGTGTCTGTAACACGATTGTGCGTAAGAACGTTGTCATAAGCGTTACCCCGAAACAGTGAAACACAAATGAGTAGCTGTCATAGCACTGACTGCAAAGTGCGTGCATCCACTGAGAAATTTCGTAAGTTACGGAAAACACACAGTTTTTAAATTAACAGACGGTAAATTTCAATGACCGAAGAAACGATGTCTAAACTTAGTGTGAAAATGAAACCAGTGAATATGTACAGTGCCCGTTAAACACCACCTTCTGCTAACATGAAAGGAGTATCGGTTTTCATCTGAACGCGAACAGTAATGACTAGAATGCGTCATCCTTAAGGAAAATTGTCGTGTAATACACAGGTACCAGAAGGACAAAGTATGTCAGGTACTAGCATTATTCCAGTATTGCAGATGATAATGATCTGCTTACGACAGCAAGGTACCAAAATAGCGATAAGGTCACCAAGTGTGTAAACCCATGCATTAACAACATCATAGATCAAACTGAGGTAAGAAAGAAATTTTGGCTCTCAGTCGTGCGTTGCAGTGATGAGTAACAAAAGTACGTTGGCGTACATGTCTCTCCTGAAGTCGTGGTATCATTATTCAGTGGCATCTTCAAAGGAGTCTCACAAAATGACTACGATCTCGTCTCTCTAATATCGACCCCAGCCATCGTTTCTGTGCATCGCACCACCGGCCTTCGTATTTCTTCCTGATGTTCCGATTCATTCCAAACACCGTCGCTATGCTCGTATGCAGGACACTTTCCACTGATAAGAAGCAGCCCTCTATTGCTGGACTCATTTTCTTACTCCTGTCTCGTTATATTTAACCGATAATGACGACATGACAAGATGGCATTGCCAGTCAGAAAGAACGGAATAAATAAAACTCACGAACAGAATTTCGAACACCTGTCAGCCGCCTCTCTCCCTGCCTCTAGCATAGTGCAGCATTTTGTGACGGATTGACCACTCCATAGTTTGAGGGTCTCGCGGTTATCTTTCGAAGGAACGACGGGCGATTGTCAGTTGATGCTATCGCTACGTTTTTGTATCCAGCAAAACTCCATGTCTCTACGCATGTACAGAGGCTACAAAGGAGAACAGCACTACAAAATATAGTTTTCTATTGATATTTTATTAAATGTTTACTAACTGTTGTACACGTGTGCAAATGTGCATAGGTAAGTCTGGCATTGTACTGAATAATACTGAAAATAAATACCAATGCACATTTTTTCAATCTTGGAAACCATTCGGAATAAGGCATATGACCATACAAATTTTTTTCTTTCAAATGTTCCGTCCTACCACATCACTGAAGAGAGCTATTCCTTCTGGGACACCATGAATGTGCTAATGATAAGCATGATAGAAGTTAAAACTACGAAGGCGTGCTGATTATTAATGCCTCTGAATTTTATATGTGAAGACTCTTAAAGACTTTTAAATAAAATAAACATTACTAACATTCCACATCTTCATTATTCACGTCTACACGTTTCTTTCTCAAAACAGTCACCTTGGCGACGAACGCATTTCACCCAACCGAGACCTGTTTGTTGATGCCATCGGTGTAGAATGTTTGATTTTGCTGACGAAGCCACAACCTCTCTTCTGCTTGGACTGCTTCATCACTATCAAAGTGAAGTTCCCGAAGGTGTTTATTCCATTTCTGGAAACGAATGAAAATCGGATGGCATCAAATCGGGACTGTATGAAAGATGATCGACGACAGTGAATCCAAGGCGTCGGAGTATTGCAGATGTCGCAGCTCTCGTGTGTGATCTGGAATTATCGTGCTTAAGGAGATGGTGTGCCATGTGTAGACTAGCTCTTCGAATTCGAAACATGGTTACAGTACGTTGTTTCTCATGCGCTAACACAGCTACGCATCACACCGCCATATACACGCTGCGATACGGAGCCCTCTAGAAGCAGATAGCTGTAGTCAGGTAGACATGAAGAATAAAGACGTATGTTAATAATGTTTGTTTTATTTAAAAAAACATTAAAGTTTTCACATAAAAAATGTGGAGCACTTACTTTTCAGATATTACGATAGTGCAGAGAAAACCGCTCAGAAACATTGCTTTACGATCAGTACAAGGAATATACTAGTAGCAATGGACACCAGAGGAAGGGAGACAGATGAAGCGAAACAGAAACGTGATGAAAAAAAGTCACTAAAGACAAGGGAAAAAATGACGTGACTTACAGAGAACTGAAAAGAGAAAGAAGTGTAACCGGGATACGACGCCAGAATTTATTTTTTTAGTAGAACTGGCTCTATACGTTAATTTTTCGGAGATGTTATGAAGTTGGAAGACAGAAAAGTTTCATCTTTTTTTTAAAAGCAACAGGCTAGTTGAACTACGTGCAAACTGCAGGGTAGCGTGTTCCAAAAACGGGGGTAGGAACAAAAAAAGGAGTTGGCGAGTATTTTTTATCTCTTGACAATGGTTTTTCAGTATACCAAGCATCGCTGTCACCTCTGCCCTGTAGAAGAATAATATTGCCAAATAAATGTCAGCAACCATCAGCCATAATCAGGAGAACAGAACCGTTAAAAAGGATGGAAATTCTGGCGTAAGAAAGTTGTACGCGAGGTACAAACCCTCAGGTTTGTAATGTTCTCAGTGTGTCGAGTCGTACAGCTATTGGATATAATAGGAAAACATTTTTTTCCTGTGATCGAAAGATACTACACTGAAGCGTGAAACTGGTATAGGTATGCATATTCAAATACAGGCAGAATATGTCGCTACGGTCGGCAATGCCTATATGAGACAACTAGTGCCTGGCGCAGTTGTTAGATCTTTTACTGCTGCTACACTGGCAGATTATAAAGATTCAAGTGAGTTAGAAAGCGGTGTTACAGTCGGCACACGAGCGATGGGATACAGCATCTCCGAGATAGCGGTGAAGTGGGGATTTTCCAGTACGACCATTACAAGAGTGTGCCGTGAATATCAGGATTCCAGTAAGACATAAAATCTCCGACATCCCTGCGGCCGGAAAAATATCCTGCTATAACGAGACCAACGACGACTGAGGAGAATCGGTCAACGTGACAGAAGTGCAAAATTGTTCAAATGGCTCTGAGCAGTATGGGACTTAACTTCGGAGGTCATCAGTCCCCTAGAACTTAGAACTACTTAAACCTAACTAACCTAAGGACATCACACACATCCATGCCGGAAGCAGGATTCGAACCGGCGACCGTAGCAGCCGCGCAGTTCCAGACTGCGCGCCTAGAACCGCTAGACCACCGCGGCCAGCACAGAAGTGCAACCCATCCGCAAACTGCTGCAAATTTCAGCGCTGGGCCATCAACAAGTGTCAGCGTGGGAACCATTCAACGAAACATAATCGAAATGGGCTTTCGGAGCCGAAGGCCCACTCGTGTACCCTTGATGACTGCACCACACAATGCTTCACGACTTGCCCGTCAACACCGTCATTGGACTGTTGAAGACTGGAAACATGTTGTTGAGAAACTGTGTCGGATAAGGTACTTGTTGTTGTGGTCTTCAGTCCAGAGACTGGTTTGATGCAGTTCTTCATGCTATTTCTTCATCTCCGAGTAATTACTGCAACCTACAACCTTCTGAATCTGTTTAGTGTATTCATCTCTTGGTCTGCCTCTGCGATTTTTACCCTCCACGCTATCCTCCAATACTGAATGGGTTATCCCTTGATGCCTCAGAATATGTCCTACCAACCCATCCCTTTTTCTAGTCAAGTGATGCCACAAATTTTTCTTCTCCCCAATGCTATTCAATACCTCCTCATTAGTTATGTGATCTACCCACCTAATCTTCAGCATTCTTCTGAAGCACCACATTTCGAAAGCTTCTATTCTCTTACTGTCTAAACTATTTATCGTCCATGTTTCACTTCCATACATGGCTACACTCCATACAAATACTTTCAGAAACGACTTCCTGACACATAAATCTATATTCGATGTTAAAAAATTTCTCTTCTTCAGAAACGCATTCCTTGCCAATGCTAGTCTACATTTTATGTCATCACTACTTCGGCAATCATCAGTTACTTTGCTCCCCAAATAGCAAAACTCATTTGTTACTTTAAGTGTCTCATTTCCTAATCTAATTCCGTCAGCATCATCCGATTTCATTCGACTACATTCCATTACTCTCGTTTTGCTTTTGTTGATGTTCATCTTATATCCTCCTTTCAAGACACTGTCCGTTCCGTTCAGCTGCTTTCCAGGTCCTTTGCTGTCTGTGACAGAATTACAATGTCATCGTCGAACCTCAAAGTTTTTATTTCTTGTCCATGGATTTAATTCCTTCTCCGAATTTTTTTTGTTTCCTTTACTGCTTGCTCAATATACAGATTTAATAACAGAGGGGATGGGCTACAAACCTGTCTCACTCCCTTCGCAACCACTGCATCCCTTTCATGCCTCTCGACTCTTGTAACTGCCATTAGTTTCTGTACAAATTGTAAATAGCCTATCGCTCCATGTATTTTACCCCTGCCACCTTCAGAATTTGAAAGAGAGTATTCAGTCAACATTGTCAAAAGCTTTCTCTAAGTCTACAAATTATAGGAACGTAGGTTTGTCTTTCCTTAATCTATATTCTAAGATAAGCCGTAAGGTCAGCATTGCATCACGTGTTCCATCATTTCTGCGGAATCCAAACTGATCTTCCCCGAGGTCGGTTTCTACCAGTTTCTCCATTCGTCTGTAAAGAATTCGTGTTAGTATTTTGCATCCGTGGATTATTAAACTGATAATTCGGCAATTTTCACACCTGTCAACACCTGCTTTCTTTAGGATTAAAATTATTATATTCTTCTTGAAGTCTGAGGGTATTTCGCCTGTCTCATACATCTTCCTCACCAGATGGTAGAATTTTGTCATGGCTGGCTCTCCCAAGGCTATCAGTAGTTTTAATCGAATATTGTGTACTCCCGGGGCCTTGTTTCGACTTAGGTCTTTCAGTGCTCTGTCATACTCTTCACACAGTATCATATCTCCCATTTTATCTTCATCTTCATCCTCTTCCATTTCCATTATATTGTTCTCAAGAACATCGCCCTTGTATAAATACTCTACATACTTCTTCCACCTTTCTGCTTTCCCTTCTTTGCTCAGAACTGGGTTTCCGTCTGAGCTACTGATATTCACGCAAGTGGTGATCTTTTCTCCAAAGTTCTCTTTAATTTTCCTGTAGGCAGTATCTACCTTACCCCTAGTGAGATACGCCTCTGTATCCTCACATTTGTCCTCTAGCCATCCCTGCTTAGTCATTTTGCACTTCCTGTCGATCTCATTTTTGAGACGTTTGTATTCCTTTTTGCCTGCTTCATTTACTGCATTTTTGTATTTTCTCCTTTCATGAGTTAAATTCAATAGCTCTTCAGTTATCCAAGGAGTTCTATTAGCCCTCGTCTTTTTACCTACTTGATCCTCTGATGCCTTCACTATTTCATCTGTCAAAGCTACCCATTCTTCTTCTACTGTATTTCTTTACCCCATTCTTGTCAATCTTTCCCTAATGCTCTCCCTGAAACTCTCTACAACTTCTGGTTCTGTTAGTTTATCCAGGTCCCATCTCCTTAAATTCCCACGTTTTTGCAGTTTCTTCAGTTTTAATCTACAGTTCATAACCAATAGATTGTGATCAGAGTCCACATTTGCAACTGGAAATGTCTTACAATATAAAGCCTGGTTCCTAAATCTCTGTCTTACAATTATATAATCCATCTGAAACCATCCAGTATCTCCAGGTTTCTTTCAAGTATACAACCTTCATTTATGATTCTTGAACCAAGAGTTAGCTATGGTTAAGTTATGCTCTGTGCGAAATTCTACAGGTGGCCTCCTCTTTCATTCCTTACCCCCATTCCATATTCACCTACTACGTTTCCTTCTCTTCGCTTTCCTACTACTGAATTCCAGTCACCCATGACTATTAAATTTTCGTCTCCCTTCACTACCTGAATAATTTCTTTTATCTCATCATACATTTCATCAGTATCTTCATCATTTGCGGGCCGTGCGGTTAAAGGCGCTTCAGTCTGGAACTGCGTGACCGCTACGGTCGCAGGTTCGAATCCTGCTTCGGGCATGGATGTGTGTGATGTCCTTAGGTTAGTTAGGTTTAAGTAGTTCTAAGTTCTAGGGGACTGATGACCACAGAAGTTATGTCCCATAGTGCTCAGAGCCATTTGAACCATTCTGAGCCATCATTTGCGAAGCTAGTTGTCATATAAACATGTACTACGGTTGTAGGCGTGGGCTTCGTGTCTATCTTGGCCACAGTAATGCGTTTACTATGCTGTTTGTAGTAGCTTACCCGCATTGCTATTTTTTTTTATTAGAAAACCTACTCCTGCATTGTCTCTATAAGATTTTGTATTTATAACCCCGTATTCAGCTGACCAGTCTTGTTTCTCCTGCCGCTGAACTTCACTAATTCTCACTATATCTAACTGTAACCTATCCATTTCCCTTTTTAAATTTGCTAACCTACCTACCCGATTAAGTGATCTGATATTCCACGCTCGGACCCGTAAAACGCCAGTTTGCTTTATCCTGATAACGACGCCCTCCCGGAGATCCGAATGGGGGACTATTTTACCGCCGGAATATTTTACCCAAGAGGACGCCATGATCATTTACCATGCAGTAAAGCTCCATGCCGTCGGGAAAAATTACGGCTGTAGTTCCTCTTGCTTTTTAGTCGTTCGTAGTACCGGCACAGTAAGGCCGTTTTGGTTAGTGTTACAAGGCCAGATCTGTCAATCATCCAGACTGTTGCCCATGTAACTACTGAATAGGCTGCTGCCCCTCTTTAGTAACCAGACATTTGTCTGTTCTCTCAACAGATACC
Organism: Schistocerca piceifrons; assembly: GCF_021461385.2. Lineage (NCBI taxonomy): Eukaryota > Metazoa > Arthropoda > Insecta > Orthoptera > Acrididae > Schistocerca > Schistocerca piceifrons. The sequence goes on from NC_060144.1 coordinate 245,508,168, forward strand.
CTTCCGTTGTGGTTGCACCTACGGTACGGTTATCTGTATCGTTTAGGCACGCAAGCCTCCCCACCAGCGGCAAAGTCCATGGTTAATGGGGGAGGGTTGGGGAGGGGGGTGAGAGGAGGGAACGTAGTTGTATAGCGTGTTAATTCAAGGGAGGGCACTGCCGATTTTCGAGGCAGCAACGTGTAACTCCGCAATGAAGACGGAATTACCTGTTAAAGATGCCTCGGGAAACATATTTGTGCGATCTCGTGTTGATTCTGAGATTCTGTGACTTGTGTTGCTCGGAAAATAATGGGTAATGACCGAGAATATTAACGAGATATTGGCTCTAGCAATCGTTCTACTAATTCCGCGATTAATGAAACAAAAGAGAATTAATTGGCATCCTAACATTCTAGAACTCTTTTTATGCTTAGCATATAAACCTACACGCTTGTCTCATTATTACGCATTGTTCATGGCGCAAGCGTTAGAGCTCGCGACCGACGGAGGAGAACCCGAGTGGGACAACGGCTACCGGACGTCTTTAGATGACCTGAGATAGTCGTGTTGCCTCTAGTTGTGCTAGGGAAAGTGACCGTAGAAATTTCTAGCTAAAACCTACCATTATTGTTAATCACGGCATATTTTTAAGGTGAGAAGTGTCATTTATTATAACCGACATTATAACTTATGAGGGGCGAATTCACGTATACCATGAGACTGCATTTCACCACTGACCCTAATACTCATTACTCTTTGAATTCCTTGTGTGGCGAAAAATACCCTTAAACAGCAATTAATTGTAATAGGATGCATTAAACGCTCATAATATTCGATTTAATTTCTGTGGTGTTTTGTTGGTAGGAAATGAGATAATGGCGGAAGTAACGCCGCGAGAACCGGTAGTAAGTCGCACTTGGAGAGCTCAATCGATGGAGCACCTCCCCGGAAAAGCAAAGGTACTGGAATCACGGTCCTGTTCAGCACATTGCTCTAATCTTCCAGGAAGTTTCAACGCTGAGCACACTCGGCCGCACATAAAATACTCTTTCTGTAACTAATGATTTTGTGAAAGCCCTCGTACCATTAAATATAAGATGAGCTGCAAAATGTCCACATATAACTTCCGAATACTTTTTATTTTATGTTATAGCAAACTGAAGTAGAAAAGACTAAAAGACCGTTAGCGCGCCAATGGTAAACGGCTGAATTTTCCAATACCACAAAGGCAATTCACCAGCCAACATTTTAAGCGTTCCATAAATTAATGTTAAAAATAAACATCTGTGGTAACAAATACGATTTAAATCCCGGGTTAAAAGCTGTACTAAATTGCCTCAATAACCTGTGCGGTTGGCTCGCAGTTTTTGATTAATAATCGCCAGTCGAAATATTGTATTAATTACAAAATACGAACTCTCGAGAGTTTGCGACAAATGGGAAATATTGCTATACATGTTTGAATATGATAGTAAAACCTACAAAATACAGCGTTGAATTGTTCTGAGAGTATTCTTCTGTACACTGAATAATTTCTTCACCGTAAGCGAAATGTTGTAGTTCCTTTAAAACGAATTTTTTTTTTAAAAAAATAAGGCGCAGTAGAACAGGTAAAGAACATTCATCCTTGTTGAATCTTTTGGACAATTCTCTCAGTCTGATATAGGTTTTCTTCCTGGGCTGTGTTCTTTTATTTTTGCCTGCCTCCCACGTACAGTGATCAGCCAAAACATTATGACCGCTGCCCACCGTAGAGAGCCTGTATAGGGAGAGAGTGGCCAACCGGACGATACGGTGGCCATATTTCTGCCAAACTGCGGGCGGCACTTTTGAATGGCCATTAGTGGACCGAATCAAAAGCACAAGACAATATGGCGAAATCATTCGTTCAATGCCTTTGCTTATAAGAATAATGTGTTATAATAATTTTCACACAGCCAATTTACAGGTCTGTTTTCAAATTTAACAATGTGTATTGCAAGTTGTTTTGTATGTAGTAAAATGCAAAAACGACTTACTTCGCATAGATAAGAGTACCTGGTTGGTTTCCACAAGGCTCCTGTTTGATTTATGTTGACTGCGACTGCCCACTGCTTTCGTCTTTTTTTCATTGAGCGGAAATGCTAACATGTGAAATCCACCTTCGACTCTATTGGAACAACCAAATGCAGCACAACCTGGCATCGTTTAAGAACGTCTGCAGAACGAATTACAGACGTCAAATACAATACTGTACAATTACTAACGTGTTCATTTCAAACATGTAGCCCTACCGACTTCATCATAAAAAGCTTCATTATTTCAACTCGCATTTAAGATCGCAAACGCTAATTACGTACTAAAAACGATATACAACTAAACCGAACGTGCATGCACAACGCATAACAAGTCTGTCAATAATTGAAATACCTTTTAATCGTTTCCAAAAGTCCTCTGAACTTCAATTCAACTCAAAAACACGGCGAACATAGGAAGCGCGAGAGACGTTTGGCGCCATTTTTCTGCCAAAGCTAATCAACTAATCACGGGCAACTTCACCTATGGTCACTCTCTCTGTATACAGGCTCTCTAGGCCGCCGCAACGTTGGATGCCGCCTGGTGGCGATGCGGGCACGCAACGGGGTAAGAGAAGTATGTCAGTGGAGCATACACCCATGGGGGATCACGCTAGCAAAGATATGTGCTGCAAATGGGAAAATCCATTGAGATAAGCGACTTTGACAGAGGGCAGATTATTATTAAGCACTTTCTGTTAACGAGTGTCTCGAATGTTTACGTGCTACTGTCGTGAGCATCGGCGGAAAGAGGGCGAACGACACTGGGAACTAAGCGATTGGACGTCCACGACTATTCACAGAACGTGGGGTTCGGAGACTTTCTTACTCTATCAAGTAGCACACAAGATGATCTGTGACATCTCCGCCGAAACAGAACAATACTGGTACACATAAGTGTTTCGGAGCACATCGTTCATCATGCATTGTTGAACATGGAGCTCCGCAGCAGACCACTCCTACATGTTCACGTGTTGACCCAACGACATCGTCAGTTACGACTGCAGTGGGCACGGGACGCTCAGGATTCGACCGTCGATCAATAGACATGTCTCGGCTCTTCATGTGAGTCACACTTTTGCTGCAGTAGATCGATGGTCGTCTTCACAAACGCTTTCATCGATGTGAAGGGCGGCCCAAAATGTGCAGAGCGCCAAGAACGCAGGCTGCTGGGGGCAGTATTATGCTGTAGGACACATTCTCCAGCGCTGACATGCTACCTGTGGTAGTATTCGAAGACACGCTGACAGCTGCGAACCACCTATATCCCTTCATGCGTGATGTCTTCCCCAACGGCGATTTCATCTTTCAGCTGTATAATGTCAGTGTCTTGGAGCCAGAACCGTGCTACGGTTGTTGGAGGGGAATCATAGTGAACTCAAGTTCATGTCTCTGCGACCAAATTCGCCTGATATAAATCCAATGGAAACAACATGGTCGCTATCTGGCGGCAGCCCGTTATTTACGCGATAATAAACTTACACGTAGACTTCTAATACCTCTTACCGACACAAGTCTACCAACAAGCTGTCTTACCGCTAATACGCAGGATCAGTCATTTGGTTCGTTCGCCGGCCGCAGTGACCGAGCCGTTCTAGGAGCTACAGTCTGGAACCGCGCGACCGCTACGGTCGCAGGTTCGAATCCTGCCTTGGGCATGGATGTGTGTGATGTCCTTAGCTTAGTTAGGTTTAAGTAGTTCTGTTCTAGGGGACTGATGACCTCAGAAGTTAAGTCCCATAGTGCTCAGAGCCATTTGAACCATTTTGTTTCGTTCCAAAGACCGCCAAACAAACTGCTAAGCAGGTGCTCACAATTTTTTTGGCTCTTCATTGTAAATCGTCATTATCAAACTCTAGTTTAGGAGTAGCGTCCTTCATCTCTGGTTTAAATTTTGAATAAAAATCAACATATTGGCGTCCGAAGACTTCATACAAAAGACGTCACCCTCATTCTGCCAACGGCCTTGTCAAAGATGGTGGAGGAGCGGAGAGAGGTTAAGAGCGCACTGTCAAGTTTTGGGTGGAAAACTGGCCCTAAAGCCGGAAAAAGTAGCAAACATCAACTCTATAAGAATGCAGAAAGAAATGGAAATCACTGTACTGAAGACACATAATGTGTATACATATGATATGTGGCCTGTAACTGAAAAAGAAAATGTTATGATGATCTCTCCATTGGCAAAATATTGCGGGCTAACCTCCATACGGATCTCCAGGAAGAAACTGCCAAGGACGAGGTTACCATGAGAAGAAGACAGAATATCCAACAAAAGGGTAACGTTCTACGAGTCAGAGAGTGGAGTATCAGAAGTTTTAACGTGGCAGGGTCTAGATATATAGTGAAATGGAAGAAAGACAAGAATTTCTGGTCACATGACATCAAAGCAGCAGAAAATGTTATAACTTGAGTACGTTTCGTTATGAATCGGACGGTAGGACAGAGAGAGGGTTACTGTGAACACTTCAGTGATAGGGTTGTTCGACAGCAAAGAAACACTGATAACGATAGTTGAGGCAAACATCTCGAAGTCGCAGGCTGAAGATGAAGATATAGAGAAACTATGTGAGGATATTGAACGGGTAATTCAGTACGTAAAAGGAGATGAAAACCTGACATGGGGGACTGGAACGCGATTGTAAATATTAGAAGAAACGAATACCGGAGAAAATGAGCTTATACCAGGAAAAAGAGAGGAGAAAGACTATTTGAGTTCTGCATTTAATTTCATTAAGTAATAGTGAATACTCTATTCAAAAATCACAAGAAAGCCAAGAGACATGGAAAGATTTCAGTTAGATTTCATCATGATCAGGCAGAGTAGTGACGAGGAGTAGGCTGAAGTCTAGCACACTAGTCCGTAAGAACCAATACGCAAAGAAGCACTGAGGAATGAAGAGATAAGTTTGAAGTTCTCTAAAGCTATAGATTTTGCAATAAGTAATAGCTCAGTAGGAGGTTCAGTTGAGGAGAAATGGACATCTCTGATAAGCCCACAGTTTTGAAAATCGCTGTCTTTCAGCAACCGTATTTATGTTTCAATGGAGAAACAAAACAATCAGACGGTTGCAAAGTATTATTTAGTACAATGACTTAGGTTTGTACACCTCTAACGATGTATTCGTAAAAATGAAATTTTAGAAGTCGTAAAGTTAAATTGCGAGAAGGCAATAGTTAACGTTTAGAGAAAACAGGTGTCGAAACCTAGGACAATGTACTAAACAATTGGTTGCAACTAGTTGGCTGCGTTTTTTATCCATTGGATCTCTGGAAGGCAATCGCAGAAGTAACAACGAAAAGCGAAGGTACAAAGAGGGAAACTGCCAAGAAATCACGGGTAACAGAAGAAATACTGCAGTTGATCGATGTAAGAAGAGGGTACAAAAATATCCATGGAAATCCAGGAATACACAACAAGAAGTAGCTGAGGAACGAAACAAATAGAACGTGCAGGGAGACTAAGGTGAAACGGCTGCATGAACAGTGTGAAGAAATCGAAAAGTTAAAGCAAGGATAGCAACATTACGAGTGAAATGGGAATTCCACTGTGAAATGCACAATGGGATCGGGTGGCTGGGAAGAGTACACTGAAGGCTTCTATGAGGGGAAGATTTGTCTGATGTGATATAAGAAGAAACAGGAGTTAATATAGAAGATACAGGGAATCCGATGCTATAATGAGAATATAAAAGATTAAATTAGACAAAAGGTATAGATAAGATTTCATCAGAATTTATAATATCATTGGAGGAAGAAGCAACCAAACAATTATTCACGTTGATGTATAGAATCTAGGAGTCTGGCGATATACCATCAGACTTTCGGAATGTTATCATTCACGCAGTTCCGAAGACTGCAAGAGCTGACAATTACGAGAATCATCGCAAAATCAGTTTTACAACCCTTAAATCCAAGTTGCTGACAAGAAAGCTACACAGAAATACGGAAAAGGAAATGGAGGATGTGTTACATGACGTTATGTTTGGCTTTAGGAAAAGTAAACGCACCAGAGAAGCAGTTTTGACGTTGTGCTTGACAATGAGCGCAGAACTAAAGATAAATCAAGACACTTTCATAGGAGTTCGCAGCTCGTGGTCTAGTGGCTAGCGTTGCTGCCTCTGGATCACACGGTACCAGGTTCGATTCCCGGCCGGGTCGGGGATTTTCTCCATCCAGGGGTTGGGTGTTGTCCTCGTTTTCTTATCATCGTTCTGGTAGTGAAGAGACAGGAAATGGAAAGATTAGAACTTGTACGGGCGCTGATGACCACGATGTTGAGCACCCCACAAACCAACTTCAACATCCTCATCATCATGACGTTCATAGGATTTGTTGACCTGGAAAAGCCTTCGAGAATGCCAAATGGTGCAAGACGTTCTAAATTCTGAAGAAAATAAGAGCAAGCTATCGGGTGAGAGGTTATGTACAACATGTACAAGAACCAAGACTGAATAATGAGAATGGAAGACCAAGAACCAAGTGCTCGTCTCGAAAAGGGTGTAAGACAGGGATATGGTCTTTCGTCCCTTCCGTTATACATCGAAGAATCAATCACAGGAATAAAAGAAAAGGTCAAGAATCGAATTAAAATTCAAGACGAGAGGTTGTCAATAATAAGATTCGCTAATGACATTGCTATCTGCAGTGAGAGTGAAGAAGGATTACAGGATATGCCGAATGGAATGAACAGTCTAATGAGTATCGAATATGGATAGAGTAAATCGAAGAAAGACGAAAGTATTGAGAATTGTGAAAACTTAAAATGAGGACTGATGGTCACGAAGATAATGTTAGGGAATTCTGCTACCTAGGCAACAAAAATTCCATGATGAGCGGACCAAGGGGGACATAAAAAGCAGAATAGCACTGGTAGAAAGGTATTCCTGGCCGAGAGACGTCTACTATTATGAAACAGAGGCTTGAATTTGACGAAGTAATTTCTGAGAATATACGCATGGACCACAACATTGTATGGTACTGAAGCATGGCCTGTGGGAATACCGGAACCGAACAGAGTCTAATAATGTGAGATGTGGTCCTACAGACGAATGATAATATTGGGTGAACTAACAAGGTAGGGAATGAGGAGGTTCTATGAAGAATCGGAGACGAAATGAATGTATGGGAAAAACTGACAAGAAGAAGAACAGGATGATAGATGTTTTAAGACATCAGGGAGTAACTTCCATGGTACTAGAGAGAGATGCAGAAGGTAAACAGATATTATAATTCATCCAGTAAACAGCTGAGGATGTAGTTTGCAAGAGCCACTCAGAGGTGAAGAGTTTGGCAAGGGAGAGGAATTAGTGGCGGGGTGCATCAAACCAGTCAGAAGACCGATGAGCCAAAAAAAATTTTTTTGCTCCGTGAAACTGTGTGAACTGTAGTGGAAACAGCCTTCAGATAAGAATGAAAACCGAGCGAAAACTCGTATCATTTGCTTGCTGCGCTGTGCCAAATGTATCATGCATGCACTCGTCCTGAGATCAGACATGGATCCGTGATATGTTTCTGGCGGGCAGTCGTATTTAGTTCCTGCCTTAAACCGTCCCCTGTCACTACGCTGCGTTGAAACATGTGTGCTACTACGCTGATTCACTTTAAGCGGAGAGACAGCGAGGATTTTCACCGTCCTTGCTGCAACCTGCGTGTGAATGTAATTCAGACCTTTCGGTTAACCATTGCACAGCACAAGAGCGTACAAAAATTGTTTACTACCAAATATAAAAACCCAGACAAGTGCAAGTAGGGCTCGCGGTCTGAGGGTTCCTACATACTGTAAGAAGTGTGTCAGGACTCTCCATTACATAAAACAATACATCCAACTTAACGCAATTATTTGCGTTGTGTAAGCACTCAGATACCGATAGTAACAATCAGAGGGCGAAACATGGGAGCGCGATTTAATTTAATTTGTGGTAAGGTCTTATGGGACCAACCTGCTGAGGTCATCGTTCTCCAAGCGTACACACTACTTAAACTAACTTACGCTATAGACAACACACACACACACATACGCCCGAGGGAGGACTCGAACCCCCGACAGGGAGAGCCGCGTGGTTCGTTACAAGGCACCTAGACCACGCGGTAACCTGGCGTGGCGAGCGCGATTCTAAGCACAGTTGTGAGACGATGTCTGTCTGCGAGGGTGAAAGAGTAATGTCGGCCGAGAGGTTGGAGACAGAAGACGTGTCACGCTGCCCCACGCCGACCACACTGAAGGCCTGATTTCATTTATATATCCAGGAGAGATTTAGATGGATTAACTACGCTTGATGATGGAATTCAAGGTAAAATACGAAAGCATAGCGTAAAAGCAATTTCAGGGTTAGGTTCGTGATTGTTAGTCGGAGTTTGCAATAATCCCATGTTTTGCTTGTCAGTGATAGAAGACTCCTTATCCTCCAAACAATAATAATTATGCTCCACATCTAAATAGTGTGCTATAGTTACTAAATGTTAATGTAACTTTGAAAGTGAAATAATTTGTTAATCTGGCACTCAGCCATTATTGACAAGTATGTCATTTGTCATTATTAAAATTTGTCCATTTTCATGACGATTCTGAAGTTTTAAATAGATTTACTTAATGATATCCCTTTAATAATTAACAGGACCCAAGCAAACTCCTTTTTATGAAATTCGTTCTTAGAAACAATAAGCATTAGCCACTGCTGCTGCATGTTGGTGCGCATTGCTGTAAACCGCTTGGAAAAAGGCAGTTATCTAAAGAGGTGAGTGCAAAACCTAGGACCAAAACAGACACACTGACACACCACAAGAACGTCATGTACTCTAGTACAGTAAATTCCGTTGCGCAAGTAAGATTCTGTATCACTTCTAAATTCTTTTCCAAGAACGCACTCAGAAAGCTTATCCAAATTTTAGTTTCAAGTTTTTCGTGTAACAATCTGTGGAGGAGTTAAATGACAGTGAAACTAACACTCATACAAAACGCACACAGTGTTATGCAGATTAGATTCCGTTTACTGATAGCTCAGGTTGCTTATCGAGTCCAGTCTCACGAACAACCATAGGCAATATTGGCTGTAGCAACGTTATATATTTGTAAAATGCTTTTTTATTTCAGTCTCTAATAACAATATGAAATCTTTAGGCGATGACCGGTTTCAGTCTGTAATGACCATCCTAAAGTGATACGGCCGTAATGGCAACGTCAAAACATATAAATATAATCAGCATAGCATCGTCACATTGACCTATATTTGTTGCATATACGTTACAATACCTAATTACGTATATACGCAATAATAATATTACCGTGTGGCAAAGTGGCCTCGTGGAGGTTTATCATTGGATGCTGCTTTGACGGTTAGCACACTCTAACCTATCGCGGTTATCCATCCATGGAATGGGGACCTCAAGTTTAACCTGAAATCCGAAACACATGTTGTTTCTGGCGAATCCTAACGTTGAGAGCTGGAGGCTACGTTAAAACTAAAACTGAAAAATCCGTTGACCGAGCTAGATTCGATCCTGCAACCTCTCGGTTTCCAGGACGGCTCTTTTTTATATTTTTATTATCATATTGAATTGGTATTGTTATGAGAATTCCGACGACCATTGTTAAAGTTATAATGTAGTATGAGCTGATAATTAAAAAACAAATGATTATTATGAACAAAACGAGAGAAAAGGATTCTGAACAACCAGGAAACTGACTCAAAACTTGTTGCCTTTCTTTTTGTTTCCTTTTTTTTACGTTTTTGTAAGGAAGAAAAGTGAGTGAAACAAGGCTTCACGTGGCTGGGCATCGGACACAGGGAGGAATCAAAGACCACAGGGGAACTTAACCAACACCGTGTCGACTAAATAAAAAAAGTATGTTTGCAAAAACTGCTCGATAACGTGACAACTGCAGTAATTTCCAACGTGCGGTCTCCTGATATTGCTGAAAGGCACGTGGATGAGGATTGTTCTGTCCTTCAACAACACAGTGATGACTCAGAAGCCAGACGATAGTATTCTTTCAGGTCCGAGGAAAAAATGTTACGTCTGAATGGATAACAAATCCATCTACAAGAGTGGATTCACGCCACCAGGAAAGGAAAGCAATTTTTTGACGAAGACAGAGCTAATGATCCTGTGAAGTAAGGTATCAGTGTGATGACTTTCGTCACACTGATCAGTCGGGAGGAGGCCTATGCGGCAAAGACGGTCGCCAGTCAGTATCAAACGATGAATGAGCATGTCCCACGACGAAGCGATCTCCTCCGGTATTATAGGAAGTCTAGGATGGGACCAAATAGTCTCCCAGGATGTCGACGCTCTTATCGGGAATGTAGCCGGATTTCATCGTCCTGGCGCCACATACATTTCGACGGTCCAACGATCTGCCATCTTCAGGTGAGATTTCAGGTGCACAATCACACCGGAACTAAAGTAAGATCTTATAATTTTCTATTGTTACCTCAGTTCCCCACAACGGGTTTGGGCTGGCAGCCGGCAAAAGCTGCTCGTCAGCCAAAGGTTACAATAAATGTATTTATAAATGGTAAAACGTATAATTGATGACAATAACAGATGATTTTGCACAAAATACATGGGTGAACGACAGTGACGAGTCTCAGATAAAAAGCCAGTGACAATAAACGAGGGTTAATAAAATTCACACAGATAGAATATACTGATGGTTTTTAAAACTCGTTTGACGATTTTACATAAGAGCTAAAAGACTGTCAATCTTGAACGTGAATGGTGCCACGGTGTAATGGTGATAGTAGGTGACAGACGAAATAATTGTCCTAATGAAAGTGCGATAGTGAGAGTGACCACGGGCCCTAGGCAACACCAGATACGGCGGATCTTTAATATTCCAATAGCCGGACGCTGCGTGCGCCCAAGAAGCGGAAGAGCTGCCCTCTTCGACGCAAAAAACCTGTAGCGCCTCCAGCGGTAGAAACTGACAAAAGTGATGAATCGCAAATTAAGATGCAGCCGGTCGAAAACCAGACCGATGTTTTATACCTGCAAATTAGTATTCCACATCTTGCTGAGGAAAACCTTTATCCCTACTAATAAGGTCATGGGAACTTCGATGGATTCCTTAAGCGCAAGTGCTTTCCAATTTTTGTGAAGGAACAATGGACACTGTTTTTTTACCCTTTGAAGGGAGTATTTCTTCCAAAAATTCAAGAATCCTCAGAAAATACGATATTAAAAGGTCCTCTTGCCTTTGGCCAAAAATAGAGCCCTTCTTCAGTCTGTTAAGGATTATTTGGGATTGAGGTAGCCTGAAATACACTAAATCCCCAGTCATTAAGGAGAGGCTTTTATTGGACAGACTATTCGTATAGTTTCTGAGCGACGTGTGAAACATCTATGTCACAGAAGTTTGCTCCAGCTTGAAAAATATGCCGTTCCTGCGGCTTCCCGTTACTGGGATTGTGTACTCGAGAAAATCATCGAGATACGATTATCCTATGACATTATTAATAGCGAAAGATGATTTGCTTCAACCGAGATGTGGAATCCACATTTATCATATATGAAACAACAACGATCTGGTTTCGAGAGGCTGATTCATCACTTTCGTTGGTTTACAGCGTATGATAAAAAAAAATTATTACTATTAAATATATCTCAATTCGTTCAATTTAAATCTGTATTTCATACTAGAATGCCGTGTTCCCAGTTTGGCACAGCTTTGCCACAGGACACACGTAAGCGGTCGAAGACGTCCGTCTTCTGGTCGGCTCCTGATCGTTGTCAGAAGGAGGCTAGTTTTTGATTACGCAAAGACTTCTATTATTTGGAAGAGAACAACCCGGATTTCTTTACGTAATCAGTATGAATTTTATAATTACCTAAGGGACCTTTAACAATGAATAGTAAAAAAAATTGCATTTGCAAATGAAATCATTAATAAATGGGGCAGCTATGAGTTGTATAGAAGACAAGGAGCGGCCTTCTGTCTACGACCAGGATGCCGCAGTATTCTCTGCTGTAGTAAAGGCTGTTTGACATTTATAAAAATAATATGGCATGGAGGATAAAAAAGTATAAAGGAAAAGAACAGAATAAGAAGTCTGGTAAACACTAAATATATTCAAACAATTCACATTAGCAAATTAGGGCTTATTTATAAACAATATAACTTACATAAGTACTTTTCTAACAGTATGGCGCGATCAGATTTCAGCCTGTCCTGTGCAGTCTCCTTGGTTCACGTTTTTGTCACAAATTGCAGTCATTACTTTTCTCCTTTCGTTACAGACAATTCTTGCACTGTTCAACACCTCCGATAACAATAGCTTGCTGATTTACAGTTTCGAACATAAATTACTTTAATTTTATTAATTAATAATGTTGTCCCCGCGCTGGCAAGACCGCTCACTTTTTTTAGCTTAAAGTCGACCTCCTTTACGTTTTCACATTACAAGCAGAAGTACATTAAAATCTGAAGATCTACCAAAGGTTTTTTTTTTTTTTTTTTTTTTTTTTTTTTTTTTTTTTTTTTTTTTTTACTGTCATCTTTTATTTAGATCGAAGCGAAACGACAGTTCAGCTTCTGTTAAAATGTTTCTTTGCCTGCGCAATCGATGTATTAACGTCCGCGCTAGATGCGCATCTTTACAGTTATGTAAATTATACAAAACAAATGTCTTTCAAAGAATATGTCTCATCTTATAAGTTGATCATTTAATATACAGATAGGTGAACGCCTTTCCAAGGGTACTCAAAGCTTTCATAGGCCGGAAATACCAATAATATTACATCGCTTCCCGCATGAGGAGTAATGAGTCTGAAAGATCGTTACGACTCACGCGCAGTCGTAATATTATTGGATTCACGTACTTAGTGAATGAAGTATTTAAGGATCTCTCCTTGTAGGTAGCAAAACAAACATAACATAAGGCACATAGAATTATATACGTTTCACACTAAGTCGTCAAAGCTACTCACAGTTGCTTTATCATTAACAAACTTGGTTGTGGCATGATGCCATCATGAGTGTTCAAGGATTTAACATAGTTTTTTTTTGCGTGTTCTCAAGAATTACTCTCATTCAGTCAATTGAAACATTGAAATACTAACATAGATACAAGTACAAATTAAATACACATGTAGATACAAATATACATAAATACTGACAATAAGAAAAAAAATTCTATTACAGTATTGGTGCATTTTCGCCAATTGTGAACAGAACATAAAACATTTATCAGTCTTTCTCGTAGCGACATCACTCTTCACTTTGTAGTTGGTAGTATTTCCCATGAACTCGGATGATTTTCACAGGGGAATTCTTACTTCACCTGTCACTTTTTACTGCACTAAAACTGGGGATCACCTTTTCACATTCTGGTGGAAAACACTGGGAATTTCACTATGTGAAGGGGGAAGTGATATTTCTTGACTCGACGATCCATCGGGAATCAGGAAAGTTGATGACTGGTTCAATGACGAATGAGTCAGTTTGGTGGCTGTCTTAATCTCATTCCAATTCATGTTCCAGCACATGAAAATACAGAAAAAAATGTGTATTAGGACTTGCTCATTAACTAGCATCTTAATCTAAGGGAATATAGAGTAAGACTTTAAGACGATAAAAATTACTACATAGACTATGTACATATACATTGTATATTATTCATATTTTGTGTCTAGGTTTTATATTCTTTCGTTAGCAAATATTAGCAAAACACGTTTCGTCTTTTACAGGTCTTTCTTAATGTATTTAGCAATATTGCCGTAGCAATTTTCATAGTTAAGGAAAAGTCATCATTAGTGCCATTTTAATGTAAATATAGTAAAATCGTGCGTAGTTTATCAACGTTTTATTATTTTTATGTCCATTTTCATCTCAAATCTTGAGCACGCTTGCGCCCGTTATGGAGAGGAATGCTTATTGTTGAATGTGAGCCGGCGAGCAGTCATTGAATGTTGCCACAGTGCTTCACTGTGACGTGGTAACGAACTGGCGGTTTGACAGCGTTGGCAGTCCGCGTCCTGCACGAGGCAGATAGTTCTGGGGCTGCCAACCTTTTTTTTTTTTTAACTTGTGCATTTTGTTGAATCGTGGGAACTGGAGCAGCTCGTCAAGGCGACATGGTCAACCTGGACGGTAAATTGACTGCACCAGCGACGAAGAACAGTCATCGATGAAAATGACTACTGTCACCTATTGCAGTGAGTACAATAGCTTGTCTATCCTTTGACTGATAGTCACTGTATCGTCGTTGCAACGTGAGAATACTTGTAATGCTACTTCACACGCGGAACATCACTCGTGTCCATAAGTTTATTACAGTTTTTACTCACACAAGAGATAACTAGTTTTCGTGTCCATACCTGTGTCAAATTACGATTTTACACACGTGTACATCATTTTGTCACTGAGTCACACTCATCAGTCCATACGTGTCCATATAGGTGTCTCTATACCACAGAGTAGCACAGGTAATGCTAAAATTACTTATCATGAAAGGATCCTTTACAAAATATACATAGTTTTTTTTTATTACTGTCCAAGACCTAACGAAAAACGTGTTTGCTATTCTGAATGGTGCTTCTGAAGCACGCTAGATTTTATATATATTTTAAATCTAATTCTTTTCCTTTTCTTTTTGTTCTATAACAGCATTTTTTTTGTTCATTTATTCGGTTACATCAATAATCAGTAAAATATACCCACTTTGGCGTGCCGAACAGTTCACGTTCAAAACTTCATCTAACAGAAATCGGGAAAATTATTCCTATTTCCTAGGATGCTTTTGCTCACAGCAAATCAGATTTACATCACGTTTCGATGAGTAACTGCAGATACGCATTAACCAACGAGCCACGATCGTCAATACACACAATATACACACGTCAAGTCTTTTGAACCAATTTCCAAATTTCTTCTCCTACCGGGTAGGGTAGAAAGGTAAGAATGCTAAAGAAGAAAACTACAATAGGATAGTGCAATGAAATAAAAGATACGAAGATAGATAATAGGTGAAATAATCAGTTGAGCAAATTCATTCTTCGGCTCCACCGTTTTTAGTGTCATCCACGTGGCATAACTTGACTTCAGTATTAAAATGTCGCACAAATCCGCTTCCAAAGCATCTTCAAATATATCTTAAAATCACGGCATGCGGACATAGCAGAAGAATATAAGCAGATTATCTCAGTCCTCAACTAAGTGTCTTAATATCGAAGGTTTCTGTATAATACTCGTGAGATAGGAATAGTCTCTCTAAGTTTCTCCAATACAGGACCTAATTCTTATTATAAATGCAAATTTCTTAACTGGTTGACTCATAGTAATAAATAAATTAAAGTTGCTCTCCAGTTGCGGGTACCATTATTCATTTCTTTGTACATTAACTATATGTTGCTGCTTATACTCGGTGTAATCTACAGATTACAATGTATCAGTTTTGCATCGTACATGGTTCTAGCGACTTAAAATATCAATCTTTTGTAGGCTTAACTTAGGTTAATACTTCACATATACGGACATTCTGGTCTGAATGAGGGATTTAAAGAAAACCTTTACTACTTGGTAAAAAGGGGATTTGTCATAACTTAAAACTAAAGCAGCAGGTGGCACTTTGGCACATCCCTTACTCAATTCAACGACTGCAGTCTTCTCTTGCTCAAGAAACTTAAAACTACCTTAAAACTAAAGCAAATCTTATTTTCCCAATACGTAGAGTACCTTCTTCAATCAGTTCATATCTTTCAAGCTCCATCATTACTTTGTGTCCACCTCACTCAAATGATTACGTCACCTGCAGAATACATGTACATGCTGTTGACTCACATACTTTCTAAACAGATCACACTCTTGTTTCAAGTTGCAGCTTAACATAATAAATGAAATTTATTTAATGTTTTTCATGGTACTTCTTTAGGTCTACATGGTGGTAAAGTCCTTTTATTCGTCCACTAACTGGATCTGCCAACACGTAACAACCAATATGTGGCTTCCTGACTATAACAAACGGTCCTTCGTATAGGTGTTGCCACTTACGATTTTTACGTAAGATGAGAGATGCTTTGAGGTGTGTCCTCAGAAGAACACGCTCGTTCAAACGATACGACAGAACTTTATTGACATGCTTGTCAAATGCCTTTTTTCTTCAGTTGGCATGAGTTGTGAGAGAGACCAGGGCTTGTCTTAAATTATTATCTAGGTTGACTTCTGGACCTTGTATCTTGGGGATAGGATCAGTCCATTCATTGATTTCCTTTTGCCTGGAGATTAGTTCTGAAGGTGTGAAACCGGTCAAAGTGTGCTTTTAGTTTCCCGCATGTTCATTAGATTGAATTTCGCTCACAATTACTTTTGAAGTACCGGGCGGTACGCTCGGTACGAAGTTTGCTTCCGTATTCCACCTAAGTTGCGAGCTATTTGCCGGAATTTCAGTCGAGATGGTGTGTGTTGGCGGGTTTGCTTGGGCATAATACGAGGGCAGTTCAATAAGTAATGCAACACATTTTTTTCTGAAACAGGGGTTGTTTTATTCAGCATTGAAATACACCAGGTTATTCCCCAATCTTTTAGCTACACAACACTATTTTTCAGCGTAATCTCCATTCAATGCTACGGCCTTACGCCACCTTGAAATGAGAGCCTGTATGCCTGCACGGTACCATTCCACTGGTCGATGTCGGAGCCAACGTCGTACTGCATCAATAACTTCTTCATCATCCGCGTAGTGCCTCCCACGGATTGCGTCCTTCATTGGGCCAAACATATGGAAATGCGACGGTGCGAGATCGGGGCTGTAGGATGCATGAGGAAGAACAGTCCACTGAAGTTTTGTGAGCTCCTCTCGGGTGCGAAGACTTGAGTGAGGTCTTGCGTTGTCATGAAGAAGGAGAAGTTCGTTCAGATTTTTGTGCCTACGAACACGCTGAAGTCGTTTCTTCAATTTCTGAAGTGTAGCACAATACACTTCAGAGTTGATCGTTTGACCATGGGGAAGGACATCGAACAGAATAACCCTTTCAGCGTCCCAGAAGACTGTAACCATGACTTTACCAGCTGAGGGTATGGCTTTAAACTTTTTCTTGGTAGGGGAGTGGGTGTGGCGCCACTCCATTGATTGCCGTTTTGTTTCAGGTTCGAAGTGATGAACCCATGTTCCATCGCCTGTAACAATCTTTGACAAGAAATTGTCACCCTCAGCCACATGACGAGCAAGCAATTCCGCACAGATGGTTCTCCTTTGCTCTTTATGGTGTTCGATTAGACAACGAGGGACCCAGCGGGAACAAACCTTTGAATATCCCAACTGGTGAACAATTGTGACAGCCCTACCAACAGAGATGTCAAGTTGAGCACTGAGTTGTTTGATGGTGATCCGTCGATCATCTCGAACGAGTGTGTTCGCACGCTCCGCCATTGCAGGAGTCACAGCTGTGCACGGTCGGAACGCACGCGGGAGATCAGACAGTCTTGCTTGACCTTGCGGCGATGATGACACACGCTTTGCCCAACGACTCACCGTGCTTTTGTCCACTGCCAGATCACCGTAGACATTCTGCAAGCGCCTATGAATATCTGAGATGCCCTGGTTTTCCGCCAAAAGAAACTCGATCACTGCCCGTTGTTTGCAACGCACATCCGTTACAGACGCCATTTTAACTGCTCCGTACAGCACTGCCATCTGTCGGAAGTCAATGAAACTATACGAGACGAAGCGGGAATGTTTGAAAATATTCCACAAGAAATTTCCGGTTTTTTCAACCAAAATTGGCCGAGAAAAAAAATGTGTTGCATTACTTATTGAACTGCCCTCGTAGATGCGAGAATTTTGAGGTTCATGATTTTGACTTTGATAGTTAGTGAAAGGTGGAGGACTATTCCTAAAGTTTGGAGCATACTGTTGTTTGTATTGCTTGGAAGGATCTGGAGCATTTCTCCCTTGAGAACAGTGCTGGAATCTAGGCTGGTTACCATACTGCTGTTGACTGTTGGTGTTAATCCAACGTCCTTTTCCATTGAAATTATTATTATTTTGGCGATCGTTATTGTAGCGATAGCGATCATTGTAATTAACTGGTGAATTACCGTATTGCTGTTGTGTTGTCTGGTATATGGGGTGGTACCTGTTTTGATCCTGGAATTTATGTTTCTGCTTCCCGTTACGGCAATAGTAGTTGTTATTATCGCACGGAACGTCGTGTCCTTTACTGTTGCTGTGTTGGTATGACATACCTGAGTCTGCGCCTACACCGTGCGGTTGTGTAGTGTGCGGGCCAAGATTACAATTACTCCGCGCACTAGCACGGACGTCTTCTTGAATCATGTCAAGGTTGTCAAGTACTGACAGAAAAGCCTCCATGTCGTCGTCACTGACATTTACTAACTTCTCCCTGATTGATACCGGTAGCTTTGACTTAAGGATCATAATTACGTCCTTCGTGGAAATGGGCGTGTCCCAATATTGTATTTTTTGCAGGTATTTCTCGAAGTACCTACGGAGACCAGCACTTCTCGTGTTAAACGGTTCAGCATTATATACTTCCTTTCTAAGGCGTTGTTGTATACCTGAACTCCATAATTTGTTCAGAAATAGCTTCTCGAAGTCAGCGTAATTATTACATCTGTCAATTACTTCTGTTCCTCAGATAGAACCCTCTCCTTGAATGTAACATACTATAAAGCGCATACGTTGCTTGTCAACCCAGCTCTCAGGAAAAATACCATTAAATGACTTCAGAAAAACCATTGGGTGGATGTTGCGTTTCTCTGGCAGAAAAGGCTGGAACACGTGGTGCTTGAGAACGCTTTCTTCTTTCATTAGCTCGACAAGAGTTACTTGATCATTCTGGTTGCGTACTAACGGATTCTTACAGCTGTGTCCATGTACAAGTGGAGAGAATTCTACACAAGACACGGGATTATTATTGTATTCATGTTCTGAAGAAAGCAAGTGTGAATGCTCACTTCTATTGTCATTAGGAAAATCATTGACTTGTTGTTTCAACTGCTCGATTTCCTCAGTGAGGTGTCGTTTCCACTCGGGAAGATCTCGGTGAAAAACTCTAAGAATCTCTCCTAATTCAGTGAGAATCGTATCTCCTGATGTACCTGGAGCAGCTAAAACTTCAACTGTGGCTGACTTAACGGCTTCTTTTAAGTCGTATTGAACCTTGTTTTCTATGTACTGTTCCTTAGTCTCGACCCATTCTACAAATTCTTTTCCTATCGTGGAACGTACGTTGGCTGCAGCATGATTCACCCTCTTTTCAATGTTTAATTCGGATAGCGCCTGTGTTAGGTCATTGACCTGGCCTTGCAGAGTGACGACATTGTCTGCAAGCTTTTTTACTTTAGTTCCGACCTCAGCGGACTTTTTTGAAACTTCCGTTGTAACTGTCTGGCAACTTTCGATTTGTACCTTAATGTCTTTGTGCACATTACCTACTGTACTCTCACATGCATCTACTTTCTGCAGAATACCTTCTATCCTTTCATTAACTTTAGTACTTAATTCCGAGATATATTCCACCGTGACTGTCCTTATTCTTGCCTCTAAGTTGGCATCAATATTATGTAACCTATTTTCCATTGTACCAATCATGGTATTTAGGTCAAACCATTTTCGCTCCGTCTCCCGTTCCTTTTCCGTTTCTTTTTGTTCCCTTTCTTTTCTATCTCGTTGTTTTTGTAATTTATAAGCTTCCCTTTCCCGTTTCTCCTGTTCTCTATTACGTTGTTTTTGTAATTTATAAGCTCCCCTTTCCAGTTTCTCCTGTTCTCTATCACGTTGTTCATGTAATTTATAAGCTTCCCTTTCCAGTTTCTCCTGTTCTCTATCACGTTGTTCTTGTAATTTATAAGCTTCCCTTTCCAGTTTCTCCTGTTCTCTTTCTTGAAAAAAAATTCTCATCATTTCAACCGTCAAATTTTCTCCCGCTTGCTGAGACGATGATTGCTGTGACGATACGTCACGCACACACTCATCGTCTGCCGTTCTCTCCATTCGCGAATCGGGTCTGCCTGTTCCCGTTCGCGAACGTAGTGGATATGACTTGACAACAGTGTCATCACCGTCATCCACACTGTTTGTCGGCTTTCCTTTGTCATCTGCCATGTTTATTTTCAAGTTTGTGCACAGCTTTGCCACAGGACACACGAAAGCGGTCGAAGACGTCCGTCTTCTGGTCGGCTCCTGATCGTTGTCAGAAGGAGGCTAGCTTTTGATTACTCAAAGACTTCTATTATTTGGAAGAGAACAACCCGGATTTGTTTACGTAATCAGTATGAATTCTATATTTACCTAAGGGACCTTTAACAATGAATAGTAAAAAAAAATTGCATTTGCAAATGAAATCATTAATAAATGGGGCAGCTATGAGTTGTATAGAAGACAAGGAGCGGCCTTCTGTCTACGACCAGGATGCTGCAGTATTCTCTGCTGTAGTAAAGGCTGTTTGACATTTATAAAAATAATATGGCATGGAGGATAAAAAAGTATAAAGAAAAAGAACAGAATAAGAAGTCTGGTTAACACTAAATATATTCAAACAATTCACACTAGCAAATTAGGGCTTATTTATAAACAATATAACTTACATAAGTACTTTTCTAACAGTATGGTGCGATCAGATTTCAGCCTGTCCTGTGCATTCTCCTTGGTTCACGTTTTTGTCACAAATTGCAGTCATTACTTTTCTCCTTTCGTTACAGACAATTCTTGCACTGTTCAACACCTCCGATAACAATAGCTTGCTGATTTACAGTTTCGAACAAAAATTACTTTAATTTTATTAATTAATAATGTTGTCCGCACGCTGGCAAGACCGCTCATTTTTTTTAACTTGAAGTCGACCTCCTTTACGTTTTCACATTACAAGCAGAAGTACATTAAAATCTGAAATTCTACAAAAGTTTTTTTTTTTTTTTTACTATCTTTTATTTAGATCGAAGCGGAACGACAGTTCAGCTTCTGTTAAAATGTTTCTTTGACTGCGCAATCGATGTATTAGCGTCCGCGCTAGATGCGCATCTTTACAGTTATGTAAATTATACAAAACAAATGTCTTTCAAAGAATATGTCTCATCTTATAAGTTGATCATTTAATATACAGATAGGTGAACGCCTTTCCAAGGGTACTCAAAGCTTTCATAGGCCGGAAATACCAATAATATTACAAGCGCTATGTTCCACGGAAACGATCACTCGCCGTCAGTGATACTGTGTGATCATACGATCTCCACAGGGGACTTCTCATGAACAGATAAACACCATAACGAGAGTTAGTGCGCCCTTCTACAGGAGCACACTTCTAAAAATCTAATGTATAGCACTTATGTGATTCAGCACGCTCTAGACTGCCAACTAAACTTGCAACCATGTGTCTACAGATTTTACTACAAAATATGGATCAATCTGTAGGCATTAGCGTCAGAACATTCACATTTATCAGAAGAAACTACCGCTTAGTATGATGATTCACGTTGTGCATTAATTCACGTAGAAAAGCATGAACTACACTCGTTTTTAAGGGCGACCATATACCCTACAGTATTTAAGAGGTCGTAAATAAAGAACAACAGTAAGAATTACACGTTTATTTTTTATAAAATCCCATGTATGCTAATGTAAAGATAAATTCCTCACCATAACTTAGTTGACAAATCTCCCACACCACAAGCGCTGAGTAGTAACCAACTGGTCCTGCAATGATACTCGTGCTGTGATAGTGAGATTATACAACTCCCGTAAGTCCAACTTTGCTATGTCATTACTAACACATCCTGAGGGGATCCACTTCGAGCATGAATGTATATTACCAAGAACATAATTCCAGACCAAATACCAGCTATTATAGGAGATTATGTGCGGCATCTATGGAGTAACATTCAGACAATCATAAAAAGCAGTAATATGCTCCCGTCTGAAACAAAAAAGCCTAATAGTGTATACATATTTAACGAACTTGCAGTGCGAAACGAAATTAAATATGGAAATATTTTCCTTACAGCCACCACATTATGCTTCAGGTCTTCTATTTGAGCCAGACATTTTATAGGATCCCGCAGTAGTTGGTAACAGTTAATGCAAACCCTTTTATCGCATTCATGCAGGACAATATGAATTTAACACAGAGAGCCTGCGCTTTACATCGTGCTTGTAACTATTCCAACGGAATCGTGTTGTACATGAAGGGGCTGCAGAAACTGAAGTGTATTAAAGACCTGTTACTGGAATAGGATTTGCGTAATATTACCAATAAAACATACTACCATTGTAGGTGCATGGAGTGTCAAAAGTTTGAACGTTGTAGGGAAGCTAGGAAACTGGAAAGGGAAATGCAAAGGCTCGATCTAGATAAAGTGGTGGTCAGCAGTGCAATGCAAAGCAGAGCACGAGAAATGGTCACGCGAACTGAGGCGCCATGTCACGGATTGTGCGGCCCCTCCCGCCGGAGGTTCGAGTCCTCCCTCGCGCATGGGTGAGTGTGTTGTTCTTAGCATCAGTCAGTTTAAGTAGTGTGTAAGTCTAGCGAACGATGACCTCAGCAGTTTGGTCCCTTAGGAATTCACATACATTTGAACATTTCTGAGAAGAAGATAAGGATTTCTGGTCTGACAAACATAGGTTAATGTTGACAGCAGTAGAAAATGGTATAAATCCCGGAGTAGGATTCACTAAGAATAGGAAAATAGGGCAGGATGTGAGCTATTGTGGAACAATTTACTGATAGGCTTTTTCTCATCCCATTCGACAGCAAACCAACACTGACAACTAAAGTTCAGGTACGGAGGACAACGTTGCAAGCAAAAGATTAAATGATAGAAAAAGTATACGAGGATGTGGAATGACCAATTCAGTACACAAAGGGAGATGGAAATCTAATACTTGCGGGGAACAGGAGAGTAGTTATAATGAATAAGTAGAAGAATGGGTTACAGGTGAATATAGACTTGGCAATAGGAAAGAGGGAGGAAAAGCCTAATTGAGTTCTGCAGTAATTTCTTTGTTAGTTATTGTAACTTGTGTCGACTACACTAATCAACCGTACTAAGATCTGTAGTACAAAGAAAATTTAATCTAAGAATATAATACTGCATAAACAGTTAACAGAAAATAGTTCTATTGCTTATTATACAGGGTGTACCGTAAACGCATGCAGTTGAAAGTAAATCATACTAGGAGAAAAAAAGTCTCAATAAACATAGGGTCGAAAATGCGTACCTTAAGAGCTACGGGCGATTTTTCATCTTCGATACTGTGAAGCAAATCTCTACTAGTGAAAGCTCTTTGCTTTCCACATTTTTGGAAATGGCAATGTGAACCAAAACAAGAAAAAAAGTCCAGTAAACATGTGCTCTAAAATGCATACCGTACCTTCAGAGCTACGAGCATGTGCTCATCTTCGCTACTTGGAAATACAACTCTTATAATGAACATTTGCTCATAACTTTCAAGATATGTATTTTAGAGCAAGTGTTTACTGGACATTTTTCTTGTTTTGGTCCATACTACCACTTCCCAAAATGTGGAAATCAAAGAGCTTGTAGTACAAGAGATTTGCTTCGCAGTATCGAAGATAAAAAATTGCTCGTAGCTCTTTAGGTATTCGTTTTCGACCCTATGTTTACTGAGACTTTTTTGCTTCTAGTGTGGTTTACTTTCAATTGTATGCACTTAAGCCATTAATTATGAGACATCCTGTGTAGTTGATGGGGCAATGGTGTCTGTAAGACATCTTTAAATGGTAACAAGGTATGTAATACAGTGCACGAATAAGTCAAAGAAGTATAAGGAATACAATTCTTACCCAAGCCTACGAGATAATTAGGTGCCATGTGTAATAACGAAATCATACATCCTCCACATGTGTATAGTGAAAACATAACTGACATACTTAACGTTATTCCAGAGACACAGCACCAGAACAAATCTACAATGTTGACACCATTATACAAGTCTTTCCTATTTACATGTGAATGTGAACATAGTTGGCTGCTCATGACACACAGAATCTGTAAACAAAGAAGTGCCCGTGCAGTAGCATGCGAAAGACTAACAGCTGCCATGCATCATGTTTTACAAGGTCAATAACTCTGCCGGAATTGTTGATCATAGCAGTTGTTGACCATAGCAGAAACCACCAACGGTTAACATACTGTGGTGATATAAGTTAGAGTAATTTGAATGCAAGGATAAAATGCAAATGAATAAAAAAATTATTTACGTAAGACCAAAACAGCGGGCTATGTGTGCACTGGAAGCTCCAGTTACTTAAACTATGTACATCATTATTTGACGAAGTATAGTTTAATAGTTCAAGTTTTGAATGAATGGTACAACTAAAATCAGTTACCTAAGCGTCACACAGCGGCATATAAGTACATTAGAAATGGGATAAGATATTGTTCTATATCTCATTATTTGTCGAAGTGTAAGTCGTCATCACTACAATTACAAAAAATAAAAGTGTAAGAAATTAACGTAATATCTATGATAATATGTCCCATACTAAGTGCATTCCAGAAGTCATTCTGAAATGTGTCTTTTACATCAAAATTCAGGGAAGAACCGGAAAAATAATTTTTAGTAAGAAAAAGGTGGTGTACTCTGTGGCGCCTCTTCATAAAGTGCTTAATAATTTAAGAAAGATACTCAGGTTTTGAATGTAATTGTATGTATATAATGGAGAAAGCTCTTTTCTACAGTCTTATGATCTATGTACAGCGTCGTGTTTCTCTAAGAGTAAGCATACAGGACGGAGCCAGCGCTCCTCGTTTTTTTTCATATTTTAGTATATTCAGTTCTTCACGACAATGATACGTTTATTCTGTTTCATTAAATTGCATTTGCTTTTGTTTGCCTTTGCGATTACTATTGGGATTGCCGCTCTTTTCTGACGAATACATGTGTTTCTAAATGAAATAATATTGTAAAGACTAACTCAAACTTCTACACGTGATTTCCTATTCTTTACTCTTGCGAAACATTAGAGTTAAATGTGACCAAAGTAATTGTACTAGTGGTACCCTATATGGTTTGCGTAATGCCATTAATCTATTTTCGTCCTTAATAGCCATTAATTGTATCTACCGTTCAACAGAATTTGCTCATAATTTATTTACCTTTGAAGTGCGATGTTTGATTTGGTCACGTGGTGTAGACAATTTTGCATACATATCTGAAATCCAATCACACAAGCCGGAGATACTTAGTAATTTTGCTTTAGCACAAATCAGCGTGTATTTTCTTAAGAAAGATAATAATTTGTTTCAAATATTAGTAAAAACGAAGATATTACGTGCAGTCTTTGCTAATAATTCAACATTAAACTCAGGTATGTTATTTAAATTAGATAACTGTTTCTCTCAGTTGCGATGAATTTATGGCTGATCCTCTTGAAACATTACTGCCCGTACAAAACGTTAATTTCGTGATCTTCTTTTTGTGATATAAATTCGAATACTAATAGACGTCAGCTATAACTCTCTAGAAGATTATTTTTAGTTGATGAGAAATGCAGTTCACAATCAGATTCCTAGTTATCAATAAAAATATATTTACGATTTTGACCAAAAAAGAATTTTCTGAATCCACAGATTTTAAAATTTATATGTAATAGCTAATACACAATTTAAGATTCACAAGAGGAGGAGGTATACTTTGAACGTAGCAGGGGGCAGCGGGAAGATTCTAGCTGTTAACATCATGGTCAGCAAGATATTCCGAAATTATATTACATATAATATATTATATGACGATCAGAAAAAGATTTTGAAATCATATTAGGTTGAAGTAGTAGTCAGGAGTAGATATAGATGCAGATCACTATTTAGTAATCATGGAGAACAGACAGGACTTTAAAAGACTAGTCAGGAAGAATCAATGCGCAAAGTAGCATACTGAAGTATTCACAAATTATGAGATGTGCTTGAATTTCGCTTGTGGGCATTTCACATTTCTAACAAGGGAAATTATAGATGTTGGATAGGCAAATACACAAACAAGTAGGTAACTGCGAAGAAACCTTGGGTAACAGATAACCGCTGACAATACTGCTATTCTCAGTGAAAGTGAAGAAGAATTATAGGATTTGTTAAATGAAATCAACTGTCTAATGAGCACAGAATGTGGATTGGGAGTATATCGAAGGAAGACGAACGTAATGAGAGGCAGCCAGAAATGATAATAGCAAGAAACTTATAACAGAGCTGGGTATCACGAATACTGCTTCTTTCGAAGCAAAATTACCCATGACGGACGGAGGAAGGAGGGCATAAAAAGCAAACTAACCCAAGAAAAGAGGGCACTCGCAGCCAAGAGAATTCTACTAGTATCAAACACAGACCATAATTTGAGGAAGAACTATCTCAGAGGGTAGTTAGAGGGGAGACGGAGATTGAGATACATCCAACAAATAATTGAGTACTTAATGTACAAGTGCTACTTTGAGGCGAAGGGGTTAACTCAGGAGAGCAATTTGTGGCATGACGCAACAAAACAATTACAATTATTGATTAAAAAGATTGAAGGCGAACGTTCCTACTCACATCTTGCACTCCGATCGAAATTATATGTCGACAAACACGAAGCAGTGACTTGAGAGTTAAATGTGAAATTGATCAATATGATGTCAATGAGCAGAGTGTACCCTGTTACTAAATAACGAAGAAAATTAAATGTTACAGAATGATTGAAAGTAAGTAGTTATAAAAATAAAAACAAAATTAATTTCTCCTACAACATTTTTATTTCCACAGTCCTGTCATTAACATAATTTTATCGCCGAGTTCACCGGAAAGAGAGTGAGAGACAGAGAGAACGAAACTATTTGCTATAGTTTTACCCATTTTCCCCATATACCACCAAAAATAGTTCAAACGGCTCTGAGCACTATGAGACTTCATCTGAGGTCATTAGTCCCCTAGCACTTAGAACTACTTAAGACTAACTAACCTAAGGACATCACACACATCCATGCCCGAGGCAGGATTCGAAACTGCCACCGTAGTGGTAGCACGGTTCCAGACTGAAGCGCCTAGAACCGCTCAGCCACAACGGCCGGCCATATACCATCGCTCTATTCTAACGTATTTATGAATACATGAATTTACAACTAGCGTAATACCAGACTGAAAATCGGGGACTGAGGAAATTTTGTACACAAGTGGTTTCCAAAGGCATGACAGACCAACAAAACGGTCAATGGAGGAATGTAGCTGCTCGTTTGTTGAAAAAAGTGGAACTGAACGCGGAATTACTAGAGCTAATTATCACTGGTGACGGTAGTTGGTTTTTCCAGTACGATCCCAAGGCGAAACACCAAAGTTTGCGACGGTGTTCGAAGGAACGGCCAAGATAAAAAAAAAAAAAAAAAATGCGCATGTCGAAGTCAAATTGCGTTTCTTTTAGTTCATGAGTATTGTGCACATGGAGTGGTAACTTGCAGGAGAGACAGTAAATCCGTACTGTTACCAATAAATTCTCGAAAGACTTCGAGAACGAGTCCGTCGTGTTGATCCGCATATTCCTACCCATTGGATTCAGTACTACAGTGACGTACTACAACGTATTGCATTGTCGGTTTGCCACTTTTTGACGTTAAGTCTATCGCAGTGCTATCAAAACCTCCGTTTTCACCCAACATGGGCCCGTGTTCCTTTCTTTTTCTTCCCATAAGTGAGGTGAGTTGCTAAAGAAACACATTTTGCAACGGTGCAGGACTTCCAAACCGCTGTAATAAGGGATTTTGCTGGTATTCTACAACATGAGTATTCCAGAGATGTTACCGATGATGTAAACACCGATGGCTAAATTTGCACAAGCTTTGAAGTTGTGGTTGGTTGAAAACGTTAATAAGGATATTTTTTTCTCTATCCAGTCTCACTACTCTATTGTCAACCCTTGTATACGTAAGCCCCCAATTGGAAATTCTTTGTACAACACCCACATACAAGCATTCCTCGTTTATGACCTTAATTTGTTCATCGTGCCCGGTTATGTATTTATTCCCTTTGTTTTAGTCTATCTCCTCCTTCCGACTCACTCTGTTCATTTCTTTTACAATCGTCTCTATCCAACCCCTTCTCCCCCTCCCGCTCTGTCCACCCCTTCTGACCGACAATCTCTGTCCAACTCCTCCTTCACCCCTCTCTGTCCATTAGCTACTCTGACCTCTCTCTGTCCATCTACTCCTCTCCACTCTCTCTGTCCATCTGCTCCTCCCCTTCTGTCCATCCGCTCCTTCCCCCTCAGTCTCTCCTTCCTCCCCCTTCTGTGTCCACCTCCCCACATATCTCGTTGTCAACCCTTCTGCCTCCTCCTCCCTCCTCTCCTTTCCTTCCTCAGTCCACATCCTCCTCCACTCCACCTCTCACTGTTTGTCAACCCTCTTACATTTCCCTGTTCATTTTCACATCTCATTCTCCAGTATCAGAATCAGTGCCTCCCTTCCCTCTCTCTGTTCATGTCTCCCCCCCTCTCTCCAAGTTTCCACCACCACTCCAATAGAAAGTTGCTGGTTCTTATCCGCGCAATCTCCTACCCAGGTAGTAAGTAATGTGGATACCAAACTGGTTGACATCGATCCAGTGGATTAGGAGAAGCCTTTTACTCATCACACACACACACACACACACACACACACACACGCACGCACACACACACGCACACATATGCCTGGTCGGGGGCTGCACTTCTCTGAATACTTAGAGGGTCAAACATCAATGGGCTTAACCAACTGGTGGAATAACTGACGTCAGTCCAGTTTCACCTATTGTATGCAGGGCGAAACGACCTGCGAGATGTCTGAGTGTCGAGGCTGATTATGTGTTTACCGTTCCGGCGCTTCCGGAACGAGGATTCCTGGCACCGACTGACTGCATTGTCCTCATGATTCTGAGAATACTTGTGGACCGTGCCCTGCCGGGCGCGACTGTCTAGCCGGTGGTCTAGGCATATTGTTTTCATAGCCGTTCAAACGACAATTTCAGTGCCCTCAGCTGAATAGCAGAGGCATGACTGGTCAACTTAAACTGAGGCCAGTTGACGTCATAAAGCCCTGCTTGAAATTGGAGGGAACGGTCGCTATTGGCGGAAATGATGTTCTGAGACAGTGTGGGGGAATTCTGGAATCAGCACTGAATGCTGATTGGCGGTTTTCGACGATGGTAGGGAGTTGAGCAATTTGTTGGCTTCGCTCTTGCGTTGCGCTGGCGCATGCATTGGAGATCTGATCTTCGTCGGAGTCGGACGGTATTGTGACTTAGTCGCACTTTTTCGGCATAACTTAGAATTCTCGGACAGCCTTCGAGACCAGGGGTTGATACAGAGTTGCTGCACAGCAGAAGTCGGCGCCTACATCATCAGAACGCTGCCTACCGACTACGTGCTGCAGATTTCAGGTTTGGTACAGTATCTTGCGGCTTCAGCATTCTAGGACTTATCATTTTTATACTGAATCCCTCAGCAGCAGGTGCGCTCCCTTTGCCACAAGTCCACCTTGCTTATTTCTCCATGTGATCCCATTTGAGATCTCACTATTAGTCGTGATACTGCAATATAGTCGAGAGAGTAATATTTGATTCATTAGGACCTCCAGTCATTATCGTCATGCTATTGCATCACAGAGAGTAGGAGCCCCTTGTTCTCGAGCCAACTCTTATTCTCGTAATAGTCCAGTATACCCTATCCTTTAATCTACTGTTTGTGTCGATAATCATGTGCCTTTCTGTTCTGATGTATAATAAATCTCATTGTAATATTTAATCCTTATATTATGTCGTAGATATATGCAGATTACTATTTCCTGTTGTTTATTATGATAAAGTTCTCTTTCTTTTTTCTGAGTGGATGAAGATTTTTGTTAAATTATTGTGAGTGTGCACTCCTTATTTTATCATCTAGCAAGATCCATCGTTATTTTCTTTCGTTATCGTTGTGTGCATAATTAATTGGGTTGTAGGTAAGGAGGGGGTCGAGTGCTTGTCTCGTTCTCATGCAAAATTCGTCAGAATTAAAGAGGTTATAACTCTTCTCCACCTCAGCATCTCGCAACTTCACTATCACCCCTACCTCCATCCCTTTGTGGTGTTTATCTCCAAAGCGTTTCTTTTCTTCCAGACGTTAAGTGATACATGTACCAAGTTTGGTTGAAATCGTTCCAGTAGCATAGGGGAGATGGGGAATGTACATAAGTAAACATATTTTTAAAGTATGCAAGGGTAACACATTAGAATGATCCAAGCCAGTATGTAGACACGTACTTCTGAAAATTAATACTGAGAAAGTCTGGCAGCTGAAAAACACAATACAATAAAAAAAATTGAGATAATCACGAGTGACGAGTTCGGAATATCAGTACAGGATTTGCAAGTTTTTCTCTGTTTCACACTAGTCCGATATGTGTTCGGACACATGCATGTGCAATCTCTCGACTGGTTTACCATCTGTGCAGTAAAGCAGGCTTGCACGGAAGAGGCACAATAGTTCTCGCAAAATTCTGCTATGTAATATTTATGGAAGGTTCGTTGTATAGCATTTCTTTATTTCCATAAAACAGTACTGTGCGACAAAATGTTCTTCATTTGTAAACATGATGTTTCAAGTCAAAAGAATAACGAACTGATACCCAACGATTTCTATATAACAGTCGAAGCCGAAAGGCCACTCATCTCCTACGAGAGCTTGTTTTCAAGCAAATGTTTTATCTTCAGATTACTTTTTTTACTACTCACTTTTTTCTGTCGAATTTTGCTAGAAGCAACATGTAAGTTCTTGTACTCTCTGCTTACGAAGTAATAAGTTAAAAACTAATTATTGAACTATTTTCCTTTTCTTAGAATCAGATGAACTACTTTAGTTGAATCAATATTTTCTGGATTTACTGTATCACTTACATTTGCAGAGGCTGTTTTCAAAAGGTTGGAGCCAGATTATGCGTAGATCTAACGATTTGAACTTTACTTGTGCTCTTTCGTTAGTCATATTCTTCACAGAAAAAGAACCTATCTTCGCTGATAGCGAAGTCCTAGTATGTTAATTCTTACATTATTTGAATGTAACAATTTTATTAAACTTATAGCTCAAATGTCGCTGAATAATGATGGCAGGCAACCAACACACGTTGGCCTCAGCTGTAATATTTTTTTCTTTCTCCTATCGATAAGAATTATTAATGAATTCCTTATTTTGTTCAGATCACGAATGATTGCTTGTAAAACGTATAAATGCCGATTTAGACCAAAAATACAATCCTTTCGATATTTTGATGTGCTATTTGAAGTGACAAAAATACGCACACGAACCTTCGAATTATTTCCATATTTAATAACGTGTAGCTGGATTTTCAGCTGTTGAACTATCTCTGTTGCGAAAACACATTTCAGTTGGAGGTAGGTTGCGTGGTAATGCTACACCAGCCATCATATTCCGTACATAGAGGCCATAGGAGTAATATTAGAAAGACCAAAAAGTAAATTTAATAATTCGCGGAAAGTGATTTCATCAATAGTGTCAGCGATTACATATCTATGTTATCGCTAGGTTAGATCATCATGTGACTAACATTTAAGTGCTCCTTGAACGCAAATGAGAGTCCTTGATGGGAAGACGACTGTCTTTTTGTGAATCACTAATGAGAAAATTAAGAGAGACAGCATTTCCGGCTGTCTGCAGATTGATTCTATTGCCGACGACATACATTTCATGTGAGGACTACGAAGACAAGTTAGAAATTATGGCTACTATGGAAGTTACTTTTCTGTCACTGTGCTAGTAAATGGAACAGGAAAAGTAACGAATAGTTGTGCTACAACGTACTCCCGCTATACATCATAAGACAACATTCCGGCTATGTCTGTAGATGTAGACGTAGCAGTAGTTGTGTTCCAAAATTGATGAGTCATAATGTGCACGGGACAAACTTATATGCATAAAGTAGCCTAGTGTTGAGAACATCATTGTATACTTAGGCAAATGCTCACCTAAATTCTTTATATGTGTGAGTCTGTTATATGATACAGATTCTGTTTACATCATTTTCGTAAATTTGTAAGGACTTAAAATGCTCCACTTCTCACCTGGTAAGTGCCCATAATCGTTACCAGTGATAATTACCTATTCTAATCCGCTTTCCTGAGGATCGAAAGTTTTGTATTTAAATAGTTTACTCGATCCGCTCTCTTATATACTTTCGCATGCTGTTCCCTCGTTTGAAAGTGGTAATACGAAACGATATTGTTCCTCCCATTGTCATTCAGCCTGAAGATTGAATTTTTTATAGTTTCTGGGTACCAAGTTTGACGACATTTTTCTCACAAAGCAGCCATATCACAGAAGAAACGTCTCTAATTGTCTTATGACTGGCAACGATCACCAAAGTGTAGCAATACCAGTGATATTTAGAGCATGTTAGAAATACAATGTCCAACAGGCTCTACCAACTATTTGCGGATGAGGTAGACCCTTCTACTTCTTTTAATGATTATGGCGCGGTGATCAGAGAAGCATCTTCCACGTTCAGGTCCTCAATCAGGTTTCGCAGAGGATAACAGAAGGGTGTTTTGCCTGTTGAACTGTCACCCTTAAAAAGTGATTTTGGTCTTTTCCGTCTCAATACGGAATTTTGCTAGTATTATAACATTTTAACAAGATCCTGGAGTGATTGAAATATGCGTTTCCCCAACTAAAAAGTTGCAATTATACGTATAATACCCATTTTATCCACATTAGCGATCTTCTCATTGTTTAGAGAGAAAACTAATGGCAGATAGATAATTACTCCAGTAGATAATGCAGATGTGTAACATGGATTTCAAGCGAGAGATCGTCTACGAAACACCTAACTTACCGTTTTCCGGTAGAGTATATCTGAGTGGTGTAACCTCACTTTTCAACAAATATTCCATGAAGACTTTATTCTTCCACTACATCGCATCTCCTCCTAATACTGAAACGCCGTTTTTCCAAGAAGAAAGCCAATACTTCAGCGGAGTGATAAAACAGGATGCTAACACAGATTTGCACTTGGAGATACTCTACGAAACATCTAATTGTGACTCTCTTTTTAGTGCAACTAATCTGTGGTATGCAGACACTCCTAAAATATAGCACAGATGTATATTCCCTCTTTCGTCTACATTAAAACATCCCCCTAGTTTGCATAATATAATGAAAAACTAAAGGCATAGACAGCATAGTTTATAGCCCTTTCTCACTCATAATTGTGTGGAAGGTGTTCTTGTACACTGGGTAACTCAAATTTGTTCTTATCATTAGTGCAGAATGAGTGTATTTATACTTGAAAGGAGCCAAAGCTATTATTGTAATATCCATACTTTTGCCACTAATGTGGAAACAACATCCTAGAATGAGAAAAAATATGTTTTATCCGGCTTTAGTGAAATGGCACTTACGTATAACACCAGTGTCGTCTACACAATGCTTTTAAATTTAACGTATTGGCTCGCCTTTCTTTTCTAAAATGTCTATGAGTTCCATTTTGCAGCAGAAGCGAATTTGATGCACTGTTGTAGTTGTCAAACAAATTGACACTGATAGGTGCGAGCCATTTGACTTTCAGTTAAAATTGTTGTGTGATGGCTGCAGCAGCGTTACCAATTATTTATATTATGATACAATCGGCGATTTTGCTTGCTACACACCCTTCTACAGCATGGAGTCGTTATTAGTTTATTGGAGTGTAAATGTTGCTTCAGGAGAGCTATCTCCACATTGCATAACACTTGTTACTGGACGATATAGGCTTGCATTTATCTATAATTCTTTTGTCGTCTTTGGTAGATTCAGCATTATAATTTACGTCACCACTCGTTGTTTACAATAACATTACTACTTCCGCCGTAGTCTTCTAAATGCACACAGAAGTCGTAGATTACTGTTAGATAGTCTCATATCTAAATTTTGTGAAAAATAATTATGGGAAAGTTTCGATACACGCAAATACTTCCCAAAATAGGCATCTTGATGCCACAATATTGCCTACATGTAGACGAGTCTGGCAGTTTCGTCTGGAAAACATGTCTCTCGATGTCCATATATCCACTATTAAAGCACATCCAAGGTGAATAGTAATAAAATGACAATATCCAGGGACGGTTCATGACTGGAAATGGAGGAAATGGAGGAGAAAGACCCTATGAACATGTGTCCGGAAATGCATCATTGCTATTGTAGACGTCCCGTGTGATTTTTTTGTGCTGCAGGCTGTGTTATTGACGCAACCTACTGCAAGCAGCAAAATGTTCTGGAATTCATACAAGGAAAAAGCGGAGATAATGTCTGTGTACGGCTGAGCAGATGGAAACGGTCGAGAGGTAGCACAGCTATATCAAACAAGTACCCTCACAGAAACCAACCATATCACACAACTTTTAATGATCATTCTTGGCC
This sequence comes from Schistocerca piceifrons, assembly GCF_021461385.2. Taxonomy (NCBI): domain Eukaryota; kingdom Metazoa; phylum Arthropoda; class Insecta; order Orthoptera; family Acrididae; genus Schistocerca; species Schistocerca piceifrons. Next base: position 245,542,561 of record NC_060144.1, read on the forward strand.
TTTTTGTGATCATGGTTCCTTTCAGACAGTCGAACGTGCAAGGAGGCGGCGGACTGCGCCCACACCAGATTTGGAGGACCGGGCTCTACAGGATCTTGAGGCGAACCCTGGTACAAGCTCCGGCAAGTGGCCCGCCAACATGATGTAAGCCACAGTACGATTATGTGTATCCTGAATGTGTATTGTGTATTAAACTGGGGACCTAGAAACGACGGAGAGGCTTCGTACCGCCATAGCCCTCAGTGCTTCACAACCCCATTAGAGGCCACAGCAGTCCACCCATCCCACCACCACCCGACACTGAACCCATTGTGCAGTTCGGCTCCTAGTAAACCCCCCCCTCCCCCCCCTCCCCCCCCCCCCCCCCAGGAACGTCTCATACCAGACGAGTGTATCCCCAAACGTTTGCTTGGTAGAGTAATTATGGTGTACGTGCAAGTGGAGACAGTGTTAGTGCAGCAATCGCCGACATACTGTAACTGAGGTGGAATAAGGGGAACCAGCCCACGTACGCCAAGGCACACTGGACCTCGACACTAATCCGCCGAGCAGATTCGGCACGCCTTCCTGCTCGGGAAGCAGTGCGTTAGACTGCACGGCCAGGCAGGTGGGCTATCGTGCATGACATCCGTTACCATCCCTATCACCTGTAACGAATTGAAGATCTGTTGTGACGTGCATGTGTTGCTGCTCTGTACTGTGTCTCGGGACGACATGTTGTCGTTGCATGCACTCCGTTAATTTCAGGACCTTTTTTTTCCCGCCATTCCCTGTCAGATATCCGTCCCCACAATTCGTCGGTTTTATTAATATTCACTCTGTAAGTGTGGAGTCATCCTTCCCCGCCCCTCCTATTATAGTACTAACATCAAATTCGGACAGCATCTGCCACAAATTCCAAATTAATCACAGTAGCCAAGGAATTGTATTTACCATGATACAAATGGTTTGTATGGTAACAGAATTAGATATTTTCCCATGAAATACACCCTGATGCACCACTGGGCTCGTTACTAGCTGAGTGTAGTGTACATGTTGCTTCTGAGATGCTATTGACATATAACATAGCACTTGTTACTAAATGATACAAACCTGAACATCTCATCAATGGAATTCTGTGTGGTATAAAATGCCAAGTTTTTAACCCTGCGGAAGTTCATTAACTTAGACAAACAGTAGTACTGTCTGTCAGTACTATGTCTTAGAATTAAAATAATGATTCTTTAATGCTGAGCAGCTTTTTTAAAGGAAGTTTTAAGATCACAGTATCACCATTTTAAAATTTAAAAATTTCCTTATCTATCACCATACCAAGTGATTTATAGCTCCCAAACATCTTTATAGGCCTGATTCCCACAAAAAAATATCGTCTCATGACATCCTAACAGTAATAGCATTTGTTTGTGTTCTCTTATTTGTTAATAACAAAGGATACAGTCCAACTGCACCTGTCAAAGGTAAAAATGTTTGAACTACTGTAGAGGACAAGGGGTTATTATTAGGAAAGACGGTGCAAAATTGTGATTTGATGTGTTTCAGTGCGCGATGCGCCAGCCTCATGGCAAACGGCGGACGAAGGCCAGCCAGCGCGTTATGCAGGTGACACAGTTTTGCAACGAGCGTCGGTATGTGAGTACGTGTGCGGCAGCCATCAGAACACAGCATTAGCAGAATTACGCAGGCGTGGGCCGCGTGTGGCGCGGTTGCGTTAGCCAACTCATCGAGAACCTTCTAATGAACACGCTGCCGCGTAACTGGCGGATTCAGCAATGGCCTGCACTATTTAAGGGCATCAGAGGTGGACTTTGGCATTCGGTTCAACCGATTTCGCGTTCGGTCGCTGTCACCTCGTCGTCATTAGTGACGCTACCCCGAGGACTGGCCGGAGGTGGGCGTTGCCCGCTGCTGGACCAGCGACTCCCGGCGCTGTCACGAGCAACCGCGTCTGCAGGGGCGAGCTGGGCCAGGCCTCATCCTGCTAACCTCCAACCGCCAGTGCAGCTGCTGACCAAGCACAGCATCGCGTTCCCCGAACTGTGTGCATCAGCACGTCTCCACCATGACATGAGCTGTGGGCTGAGGTAATGGAAAATCTATTGGAAGAAGCAACAATAAACAGGAAGATTGCTAAAAACAACCACCTTCTTCCACCCAGCCACGCCCTAAAACCCCGATCTTGTCACCCCTCTGGTCATCCTATTACAAATGGTGTCAGAAGTGGGCAAACTGCGCATTACACATCCTGTTACAATTGGTGGAAGTAGTGGTCTTCTCCCCGGATTTGGTGGGAATTGTGGCTGGTAATCGACGAAGATATGTGGCACCTGAGAAGGGCAACAATGGATCAGCAACTCCTGCAATGTGACAAGTAAGTGCCAATTTTTAGTTTCGTGGTTTGTCTGAACAAGTAGCATAGTCCGTCTTCCCTTCCTGGTCTTCTCTCTGGGCTTACTGTAGTCTTGATTTGATAGCTGGTAGTGATGGAGCAGTCTGTGTCAGCCGAGGTGGCTATTCAGCAGCTACTTGAGGGAGTGTCGGAATTAGAGATAGAGCTTGCATGGTCTAAAGAAGCGAGCAAGGAATGGTTTCCTGTTAATGCAGTAATTCTTGACACTAACGCTGCGTCTTTGGTCACCCCTTTCTCGGGAAAAGCTAAATTGGGAAACTGGGGTGCAGAAACACTTTTGCATGTGGCTAAGTTGAAAGTAACTGGGGATGCCAGAGCGTGTGTTACATGCCATGAAGAATTAAGGGATGCTCAGACATTTGAAGTATTCAAAAAAAGAGTTGCTGGAAAGATATCAGAGGAAAAATACGTCTAGATATTATCGGGAACAATTGAATAGAATGTATCAAAGGAATGGGAAATCAATAGAAGCTTTTGTAGAACGAATTCGAAATATTAATGTTAATACCTATGAGCTAACGGATTGTGATAGGGTTAATGAAGCAATTCCGCAGGAAGCTGAGCAGAGGGCAGTAGATGCATTTTTGCGGAGAACACAACCCGAAACCTCCCGCAAGTTTACGATGGAATTCCTGAAGACTCTCAATGAGACAGTCGGAATCGCTGTAGCGTTAGAGGAAATTGGAGCAGTAATAAAGACGCGGGACAGGAAAGCAGTGTTTAATGCAGAAATATAATGTTTCAGATGTGGTCGGATGGGACACATTACACGCGATTGCAAGGAAGTGTAGAGCAGGAAATGCAGACGTTGCGATTATCGGGAGCGTAATTGCAATGGGTCCCGGCAGAAACATGATAGGAAACCGCAAGGTGGGCCTCACCCCCTCAGTTAAACGAGGCAGGGGGTGGTGTGTCCACTGTGCAACACCCCTGGTAAGGATTAATGCTAGTGCAGAATCAGTGGCAGATTTTTTTTTTGACCAGCTTGGTGAGGGGCAGACCGTGCAAATTTTTATTGGCTACCGGGTCTCAGGTATCTGTGGCGAGTAAAAGTGTACTCGGTAAAGTAGAATTAAAACCAAAACGCTGGGCGTCAAATGGAGTGGGTGGGGGGATAGGTGAAGTCACTCGGATTAGCGGTGTTAAACTTCCGAGTGGAAATGAGGAACTTCCAGGTGAAGGTAGAAGTTCTTCCAGTTCTTGGTAGCAGCTATGATGTCATACCTGGATTGGATTTCCTGGTTGTGCATCATGCAAAAGTTAACCTGGAACAGCGTACAGTAGAACTGGACGGAATACAGTTTCGCTTAGGTTCTGCGGCCGAAAAACAATTGCTGTTGCAAGGAACCACCCAGACGACGGGTGGACCACCTAAACTGTGTACAAGCACCCTGAGGGTTAACTCGCGGGATACTATACAAAAGGGTAAAGGGAAAATAATCTGGGAAGATGTTAGAGATAGCGTGCCATTAAATTCGTTGTGTGTTGTTGAACCTTTGTCTGAGACTGAGCCGCTGTATAAAATGAAGTGTTTTATGCGCCGTAGCATGTCCTACGTGCGGGAGATAGAAGGACAAAGGTTGTGCCTCTCAGTATTGATAATTTTGGCCTTGAAGAGGTGCAGTTATCACGGGGTACCGTAATAGCAAATCTGGAGATAATAGGGGAAGATGAACTGGATAAGGATTTTGCAGCAGATTACACAGTGCCGGGAGAGTCTTGTCAGCTGAGGGGTAAAGTAGCACATTTAGAAGGGCAAGACAGAGAAGTCACGGAGAACCTTTTGACAGAATATAAAGAGTTATTTAATTTTCATGGTCCGCTGCCCGCCACACCGTTAGTTCAGCATTACAACCCCGCTGGGAATGAAGCACCAGTGAATAAACGTCCATATCGTGTTCCAAAAAGTTTACAGCCTGTCATGGAACAATTTATTAATCAACAGCTTAGGGATAGGATAATAGAAACCAGTGGTAGTCCCTGGTCCGCTCCTGTAGTAATAGTGGGTAAAAAATCTCCTGATGGGGCAAGACATATCGTTTCTTTTGTGATTATCGTTTCCTGAATCAAAAAACTGTATCGGATACATACCCAGCGCCTAATATCACTGAAACTCTGGATAATTTGGGTCACTGTCGGTACTTCACGACCATGGATCTTCGAAGCGGGTACCACCAGATGGAGGTCGCCCCAGAAGACCGACCTAAGACAGCTTTTTCAACACCTACATTTCATTTTCAGTATCGGCGAATGCCTTTCGGACTCAAAAATGCTCCGGCAACCTTCCAATGGTTACTAGACAGCGTGTTACGAGGGCTGAAACCTAATCAGTGTATGATATATTTGGACGACATAATTGTTTCCTCAAAGGACGTGTAAGAACATGTGCGCCGTTTATGCGAAGTTTTCGATCGTCTGAAAGCAGCACGGTTAACTCTTCGTATGGAAAAATGTCATTTTTTGTTGCAAGAAGTCCATTATTTAGGTCATATTACAGGACAGGAGGGTGTCCGCACAGATCCAAAACTTGTAGAGGTGGTAATGAATTTTCCGACGCCTACAAAAGTAAAAGAACTGCAGTTTTATTTAGGTCTCACCAATTTTTACAGGAGGTATCTTCCAAAATTTGCAGAAATTGCAAGGCCTCTAACGCAGTTGTTGAAGAAGGGAGCAAAATTTCACTGGTCAGCAGAATGCGAAGAGGCTTTTCAAAAGTTAAAAAATTTGTTAACATCAAGCCCGGTTTTGGCCTTTCCAGATTTTAGTAAACAGTTCATATTATCTTGTGACTCTAGCTATTTTGCTTTGGGCATTGTATTATCTCAGGAAATAGATGGGCAGGAACACCCAATACCATACGCTTCCAGACAGCTAAACTGTGCAGAAAAAAATTACTCAACAACTGAGAAGGAGTTATTGGCATTAATTTTTGGAACAACCTATTTCCAGTGTTATTTGTATGGACAACGTTTCAAGGCGATTACTGACCATGCAGCACTTAAGTGGTTGTCAGGGCTTAAAGACCCAATGAGTAGATCAACTAAGTGGGCTTTTCATCTTAGTGAGTACGATTTTGAAGTGATTCATCGACCAGGTAAATCGCACGGAGACGTGGATGGTCTGAGTCGTAAAGTATGCGCCATGGAATGCACAGGAATAAATGAGAATGAATGGGTGGAGGCAGAAACCGCCGACACAGATTGTCAACGATTTACCTCACAGTGACAGTTTGTCATGGAAGATGGGATATTGTACCGTAAAACTAGGAATGGTCCACGCATAGTCATATCAGAAAAACTGCGAAGCCCAATTTTAAGGCAAGCACATGATTCAATGTTTTCTGGTCATTCAGGTCGAAGAGCAACGGAAAGTAGGGTAGCACAGAGTTATTGGTGGTCAACGCGTAGACAAGAGGTCGATAAGTACGTAAAGAATTGCATTCCGTGTGCTCAACGGGCAGAATTGAGTCATCAGATAACAGTGTTGCAATGACTACAGGAAGCGGATAGACCTCTCCAATTACTAGGCGTAGACGTCTTGGGACCATTTGTGCAAACACCAGCGGGTAATCGCTATGTTTTAACAATAATAGATCATTTTTCGCGCTATTTGTCTATGACAGCTATTCCGGGCCAGCGAGCCGAAACAGTGGCTCACGCCATGGTACATCAATGGATATTGAAATTCGCAACACCTGAAACTATAATTACAGATAAATGGTGAAACTTTATGTCCGATTTGTGAAACAGTTATGCAAGTTGTTGCATTTAAAGAAATTGAGAATGAGCGCGTTATACCTGCAGGCTAATGGTCGGACTGAGAGAGTACATCGTGCAATATCCAAGATGTTAAGTTACTATTTCAATTCTCATCACAACAATTGGAATACCCTATTGGTGTTTGTAACCATGGCGTATAACTCAAAAGTGCATGAAAGTACAGGATTGTCTCCGTATAGAAGTACTGTTCGGTCAGGAGATGCCATCTCCGTTTGAATTTCTCAAGACCCCACCAGGAACCGATATTTCGGTTGTTAAGGATTTATCCACAAAGTTGAAAACAATCTGGCGGCAGGAGAAAAAGTGAACACTAAAGCGTTAGAGAGACAGGACAAAGTTCACAATCGAAAGGCGGCTTTACCCAAATATAATTTGGGACTATGGGTGATGATGACTAATCGGTATGTGCCAAAGGCAAAATGAAAAAATTTGTAACCCGTTATCAAGGTCCTTTCCCGGTGATCGAGATGAAATCGTCAGTGAATGTCAAATTACAGCTTCCAACTCCCACTACTATTGTGCATGTGAGCCGAATTAGGCCCTCCAAGGGGAATTTTGAAGAACTTCCTTCTTTGTCTGCAGTAACTTCAAGTGGAGAGAAAGATGAATCTAAAAAAAAAAAGAAATGAGTAGATAAACAAGAGATCCAAGTTAATTGTGGAAGCGATCAGACATGCTATTATGCTCTTAGGCCACGCGCATAAAAAGAAAGAGCTAATGTGAGTTGTTTTTCTTTTGTGACGTTCTGGTAAGACCAGCAGTTCCAGCGTCATGGGTTGTGCTGAAGAGGGAAGAGGGAAGGTGTGCACTATCTCTCCGCATAGTTATTCTGCTTTGCTGTTGCAAGTTAGCTAAAGCCTTGAAGGTACGTCCTATATCAAGTGGTGTTTTGTTCTCGTGACAAGCGGACGTAATTATGTCTGGACATCAGTGGGCCTTAAGGGTAGACTGTAATATTTGGGCGGTTGAAGACGAAATCTGTAAATTAGAGGATACATTTAATGAACTTCATTCCATGGTGGCTAATCAGTCAAGGTTTAATGACACACAGGTGGAACATCAGCTACTACGATCAGCTTTTGCACGCTTACAAGCTCAGTTGCGGCAAACTGCAGGGTTAATCCTGCACATCCGTAGGATAAGAGTATGGTTACACGCAGGTGGCCGTATCCTAAAAACTGTTTTTGGGACCGCTGACGCGGAAGATATTAAGAGTATTAATGAAACGCTACAGCAGGTACAGGATAATCTGAATAGCAACCAGGGAATGCTAGATCTCCACACAACCCAATTAGAAAGTTTGGAGAAAGATGTAGTTAATAATACGCGCCAATTGCGATCTTTGGCCGCGACTTTTATGTCCCACATTAAGGCCACAGCCGACACAAACAAGCATGCATAAAAGCCACGGAACTACAGGAGGCTTGGTTGCACGGAATGCGCGGGCACCTAACCCCAGTACTGTTACCTTCGGAACAACTTCGGGAAGGATTACAGAAAGTTCAATAGGAATTGCCCGCATCCCTGGAGCTACTGACGACATTAACAGACGAACACTTATCTCTGTACTACAAAATGGCCACTGTTACCAGTACACGGATGGGAACCCTGCTGAGAATTCATATCATAATACCATTAACATGTAAGGATTGTAAATTTGTATGTTACGCCTTCCATACGTATCCAGTTAAGTGGGAAATTTTGCAGAAATTCGTACAATTAACTGTACGGGAAATTCTGTTATGTACCAGACAAGCTCATGTGTTCCTCACTGCAAATTACATGCTGCGTTGTCGAACAGGTCAAGTTACCATCTGCCCCACTAAATTGTTCCACACTGTTCCCAAATCTTGTGAGTATTCTCTATTCAGCTCTCAAGAACCAGTCGCGGAGTGCCCTAAGGAAATTATAGCAGGCACAATGCAGTTCTTTCAGCAAGTGGGTCCACATTGGGTATTTTCAGTAATGGAAAACACTGTCGTTATTTGCGTGAGTTACAAGCGGGGTAAGCAAGAGAGTACACAAAGATTAGAATTGCACGCGCAGGGACTGTTAAGTAACGGCACACAGTGTGACATTTCAGGGCCAACTTTCCGTATACTAGCCGTGATTACTGGAGCTACAGTCATGAACATAACACGCACATTGATCTATATACCTGACCAACCGGTGCAATTCGTCACGAAAGAAAATCTCACTCTTTTGAATAGCACATTAGACCCGACTTTGCTCGCCTCTTTGGACTGGATGCTAGCAGCTTAGGATGGACGTATAATTATGGAACACCTTTTTCAACGAGTGCATGAGTACCATAATGAGCATAAGCAACGCTTACTAGTTATTGGATCATCAACCTACGCCAACTGTATTTTGATCTATCTCGTAGGATTAGTGTACTATCGGCTCAAGAGGAAGGTAGTCCAAATCCTGCTCCTTCCAACCTTTAACCTAAGGGTCCAGACAAAATCATTGAACAGTTGTGAGGCACTGCAGCAGAACACTGAGTAATGTTTATGAACAGTGATTACACTAAGGATAGAAGTAAATGAACACAGTGTAAATAGTGAATCAATCGCATTTTGTGGTGTTTGTGAACTGAACTGTAGTTGTTTTGACTTTTTGGTTGAATTCAAAGACGAATTATTTTCGTACGAGGGAGGAATTGTAGAGGACAAGAGGTTATTTTTAGGGAATACGGTGCGAAATTGCGATTTAGTGCGTTTCAGTGCGCGATGTGCCAGCCTCATGGCAAACGCTGGACGAAGGCCAGTCAGTGCGTTATGCAGGTGACACAGTTTTGCAACGAGCGTCGGTATGTGAGTACGTGTGCGGCAGCCATCAGAACGCGGCATTAGCAGAATTACGCAGGCGTGTGGCGCGGTTGCGTTAACCAACTCATCGAGAACCTTCTAATGAACACGCCGCCGCATAACCAGCGGATTCAGCAGCGGCCTGCACTATTTAAGGGCATCAGAGGTGGGCGTCGTCATTCGGTTCGACTGATAGGGCGTTTGGCCGCTGTCACGTCGTCGTCATCACTGACGCTGTCCCCGAGGACTGGCCGGAGGAGGGCATTGCCCGCTGCTGCACCGGCGACCCCGGGCGTCGTCACGATCCGCCACGACTGCAGGGGGGGGGGGGGGGGGGGCTGGGCCGGGCGTTGTGCTGCTAACCTCCTACCACCTGCGCAGCCACACACCGAACACGTCACCCCTCTGGTCATCCTATTGCACTACTGATAAACTGTATCTTTCAAAGGTATATATCTACATACTAAAGGTCCATTATATATATGTGTAACATATGAATATAGCGTTATTTTGTTTAATATGTGTTTTTCGCCTGCAGGGACCCCTACCTTCCAGGGGTTCAGAACTGCATTTATTCTTATTAAGTCTGGGATGGCGTTTGATGGGGTGTATCAATGTTTGGAATAGAGTTTGTAAGTCGATCCATTCTTGTTACACCCAGGATATTGTCAAGAGTGGGTCAAGTAGCAACACATCCAGGATAATCTCGAGACACCACACAGCTTCACTCCACTTTGAAAAATGGACCTAACAAGTGTTTTGTAGACCATTTCTTGGTGGAAATCTATGTTACACACCTGCATCGTCTATAGGGATAATTCTGTATCTACCTATAGCGTTAATTATGTACCTATAAACTACACTCCTGGAAATTGAAATAAGAACACCGTGAATTCATTGTCCCAGGAAGGGGAAACTTTATTGACACATTCCTGGGGTCAGATACATCACATGATCACACTGACAGAACCACAGGCACATAGACACAGGCAACAGAGCATGCACAATGCCGGCACTAGTACAGTGTATATCCACTTTTCGCAGCAATGCAGGCTGCTATTCTCCCATGGAGACGATCGTAGAGATGCTGGATGTAGTCCTGTGGAACGGCTTGCCATGCCATTTGCACCTGGCGCCTCAGTTGGACCAGCGTTCGTGCTGGACCGCGTGAGACGACGCTTCATCCAGTCCCAAACATGCTCAATGGGGGACAGATCCGGAGATCTTGCTGGCCAGGGTAGTTGACTTACACCTTCTAGAGCACGTTGGGTGGCACAGGATACATGCGGACGTGCATTGTCCTGTTGGAACAGCAAGTTCCCTTGCCGGTCTAGGAATGGTAGAACGATGGGTTCGATGACGGTTTGGATGTACTGTGCACTATTCAGTGTCCCCTCGACGATCACCAGTGGTGTACGGCCAGTGTAGGAGATCGCTCCCCACACCATGATGCCGGGTGTTGGCCCTGTGTGCCTCGGTCGTATGCAGTCCTGATTGTGGCGCTCACCTGCACGACGCCAAACACGCATACGACCATCATTGGCACCAAGGAGGAAGCGACTCTAATCGCTGAAGACGACACGTCTCCATTCGTCCCTCCATTCACGCCTGTCGCGACACCACTGGAGGCGGGCTGCACGATGTTGGGGCGTGAGCGGAAGACGGCCTAACGGTGTGCGGGACCGTAGCCCAGCTTCATGGAGACGGTTGCGAATGGTCCTCGCCGATACCCCAGGAGCAACAGTGTCCCTAATTTGCTGCGAAGTGGCGGTGCGGTCCCCTACGGCACTGCGTAGGAACCTACGGTCTTGGTGTGCATCCGTGCGTCGCTGCGGTCCGGTCCCAGGTCGACGGGCACGTGCACCTTCCGCCGACCACTGGCGACAACATCGATGTACTGTGGAGACCTCACGCCCCACGTGTTGAGCAATTCGCCGGTACGTCCACCCGGCCTCCCGCATGCCCACTATACGCCCTCGCTCAAAGTCCGTCAACTGCACATACGGTTCACGTCCACGTTGTCGCGGCATGCTACCAGTGTTAAAGACTGCGATGGAGCTCCGTATGCCATGGCAAACTGGCTGACACTGACGGCGGCGGTGCACAAATGCTGCGCAGCTAGCGCCATTCGACGGCCAACACCGCGGTTCCTGGTGTGTCCGCTGTGCCGTGCGTGTGATCATTGCTTGTACAGCCCTCTCGCAGTGTCCGGAGCAAGTATGGTGGGTCTGACACACCGGTGTCAATGTGTTCTTCTTTCCATTTCCAGGAGTGTATGAGAAGCTTGCTAATAAAGCTGACATGAGTATTATACATATCTGCCATGTTTTAGCTGGTGAAATATTTTATTTTCAATCCAGGACCTTGTTAAAGGGTTGTAACGCGCATCGAAATTTTATCAAGGTCACATTTAGAAGGTGAAAAGCCTTTCCATGGTCCACTGATGACGACTGAGATTGTGCTCACGAAAGATGTTGTTGACCGACTTGCATTTACACGTATATGTTGGTTGTAGCAGCTTCAAGGTTTGATAGAATCTATACCACAACACGAGTTTCATTACTCCGACCTGGTAGGTGTCTAAGGCTTACGAGCAAATACTTGTGTAAAAAAATCGGTTTAAGAGGCGTTTCGTGCCCCACTTTTTCGTGGATGACGCAGTATATCCACTAGGATTTCTACAAATGAATCTGAACCCAGAATGTGCTTCAACTCGTTCCAACTTCCAGTGATAATGTAGGAACGCGGTACTGGATATTTAACATCACTTTTTAAGTTAGATGACTGTGTTGTTGATGTTCCTCTCATTACTAAATACAGAGCACAGACCACGACGCTTTTGGAATCTAAAGGGGATGGTGTGGAGACCTTAATTGTTATTTGCCTAGAGAGAGAGAAGGCCAGACGCTGCCCTTATCTTAGATCATTATCTGTCCTGGAACCGGACGAAACCGACAGAGAGATGCGGGAGGTGGCGATGGTATAATATGTCTCGGCTTCCTCTTCCCGCCTGCCGCGGGCGTTCTAGCACTGGCAGACTGTGTGTCAGTTCAACCTCGACTGGCGGAGACACGCGCCGTTGGCGAACTTGCGAGTAGCGGCGGCACACGGCGCTGGTATCGTAGATGTGCCATTCTGAATCGACAGCGGCCTTCATATTTACACGAGGCAGCTGCAGGGGTCTTTTGCGACTATAATCTTTCAGTGCTCGACCAAATTCTTCTCGCTGTATCTTATCTCCATCTCGCGTTCTATAATATTGCCTTCTAGTACATTTGCTTTATATAGCCCCACTATAGAATACTTCCACTCTTCAGCTTTCCTCTCAAAAAGTACTGCTCTTCAAATGGTTCAAATGGCTCTAGGCACTACGGGACTTAACATCTGAGGTCATCACTCCCCTAGACTTAGAACTACTTAAACCTAACTGTCCTAAGGACATCACACACAGCCGTGCCCTGGGCAGGATTCAAACCTGCGACAGTAACAACAGCGCGGTTCTGAATTAAAGCGTCTATAACCGCACGTCCACAGCGGCCAGCCACGCTGCTCTCCAGTGGGGTGGCATCACATTCGAGTGAGATGCAGCCCCACTACGTCCTTATACAACAGTAAATTGTCTGCTGGAGAGTGCGAGGCTAAGCAGTGGCAAAGGTTGTAAAGAACATTGTCGGATTGCTGTCGTTTTCGAACGCGAAGTTCGTAGGAATCAACGGCCCAAAGAAAGGGGTAGTTTCATTGACGCCCGTCAGGCCTATTCGACTCCATTCTCAACGATTTCTAAAATGTTTCCCTCGGCCACACGTAAAAAATCGCTTGATTTTAGTGCTGCACATCACGGTTCTCACCTCCATAGTTGTTGTTGTTGTTGTGGTCTTCAGTCCTGAGACTGGTTTGATAAAACATTTCTCCAGAATGAGTTTTTCACTCTGCAGCGGCGTGTGGACTAATGTGAAACTACCTGGCAGATTAAAACTGTGTGCCCGACCGAGACTCGAACTTTTTTTTTTTTGTTTGTTTTTTTTTTTTTTTTTTTTTTTTTTTGCCACGGTGCCCCCGTCTCCTGACAGGATAAGGGAGAGGCAGCGGGAAGGAAACATTATAGATTTATGTAATTTTTTTTTAATAGTAACAATAATATTTTATTTGGTCATTTAATTTTAATATCCCAAAAGAAAAGTCATATATGAGAAAGAAGGGAAAGAAATATAGGGACAAAGTGACATCCTCGACACTTCACTGGGAGTAAACCCTATCCCTCGAAACAACGTAAACCTGGGACTCCCCACCGCATCGGGGGGTTGTGAAACAAGCTGCCTAGAACGTTCGCAAAATGCGTTTTATATTTAGAGTGGCGTCGGATGATTTCGTGTTGTTCTAGTAAATAATGCCAATAGTCCATGCCCGATATCAAGGTCCGCGAGGGCACGTATTGCGATGCGTGTCCTCCAATCCATCGGATTGCTGGTGTTTTTGGTGACGGGAAAAAGACAGAGTCAGGGAAAAATAAAGCGTCCGTCGTGATCGCAGATTCGTCGGTGCGTCGGAGGAGGGCCATGATGCGTTGCGTCAGCTGCCAAACATCCTTTGCCTCACCGCACTGCAGAGAATGTTCGTCGGTGTCCTGAATGCCTCATATAACGCAGAGTGGGGAATCTACCATGCGAATGTCGTACAATCGTTGGCGGTTGATAGTCTTGCGGTTGATGAATGTATACCATGACGATCTCGCTGCCGTGGTGAGGAGAGGCGTATGGACAGCTCTCCAAATCTGTCGCCAGTCTCGCGTTGGGTATTTAAGTTCGACAATATTGCTGCCATCATGACGCCGCAAGTATCGATATATCTCACGGGTAGTGGGGAGTCTTGTAGAAGGTATCTGTAACTGAACATAACTAAAATAAACAAAGAATCGCGCGACGTGAGAAAAAGAGGGCGAAATTGTGCCTATCGCCACCGGCGGTTCCAAGGACGTGGGTAGAAGCACATCCAGGATGGCCGATGTGATGGCGAGTTGCCGTTGGTTCCGAGTTCGTAGCGTCGCTAGAGCCTTTTTCCGCACATCCGTGAGGTTAAGTCCTCCAGAATGGTGTGGGAGAGTTAAAGTCTCGTATTTGATCTTAAACAACATTCCTTGGCTGACATAGTATCCAAAGGCCGCCATTAATCTGTCAGCAGTACCATGTGGCATTGGCAGTACCTGTGCCAGGTGCGGCAGTCGCGAGGCCAGGTGAACGTTAGTGTAGTCCACCCTTTGGAGCAGGTCGTGACACCGGAGTGAATTGTTGCGTATGTGTAGTCGGACGTGCTGGAGGAGACGTCGATAGCTCGCCGCCGCTGATAGCCGTAGTGATCGGGTGAATAATACACCTAAGCATCTCAAGATGTCCACCGTCGTAAACGGACAGTGCAGAGCGTCCAGCCCTCGACCGATGTGCATGATCTTGGTTTTATTCATGTTGACCCTGCTTCCTGCAGCTACTCCGTACGTAGTAAAAAGGGTAACCACCTTACTTACTTCGTTCTCCGACCGGACGTGTATCATCAAGTCGTCGGCATATGCACGACGCGTGAAGGAGCTCGCACGGAGTGGGACGCCTGTTAGAGTCCGTCGAAGAGTCTGCATCAATGGTTCGAGCGCTATTGTAAACAGTATCATCGACAAGGGACATCCTTGCCTAACTGAGCTGCAAGTAGGAATCGGTCCTACCTCCCTGCCATTGACTCTCACCGTGGAAGAAGCGCCGCGAAGGAGGCGCACGAGGACGGTAATAAAATCCTGTGGTATCGCCATGCGTCACATGGTCGAGTCCAGGAAATCATGGTTGATCCTGTCAAAGGCACGATCAAAATCCACCGATACGAACGCCGCTCGCATGCGACAAGCTTCCCGCAGGGAACTTACGTCACGGTATTCGCCTAGGATAGAATGTATGTTGCTCCGAACCCCTAGACAAGCCTGGTCTGGTGGTATTGTCTTGCATATTAGAGTGTTGAGCCTTGCCGCCAACATTCGCGCAAAGATCTTATAGTCAGTATTGAGCATCGTGAGCGGTCTAAACTGATAGGCGCTGACATTTGCTGTCGATTTCGGTATTGGTATAAACAGTCCCGCCGTGAACTGCGACGGAACGTCCATGTCAGGGTTCAATAACTCATTATACATCGATGCCAACTGGGACATCATTAAATCCACAAATGCGCGATAAAATTCGAGTGTCAACCCATCTGGCCCAGGGGATTTATGCACCGCACCCTTCGTGAGTGCGCCCCGGATGTCATCTTCCGTTAGAGGTTCCAATAGCGCCTCTGCATCCGGATCATTCACCTTCGTTTGCATCTGTCGCAAAATTTCTTCTCCAGTCCGATTGACCGTCGGCGTCCCAGTGAAAAGGAGGCGGTAACGCTCCAGAAACTCTGCAGCAATGTCCTGTTGTGACGTCAAGGGCCGACCATCGTCATCATGGAGCACTGTGATCAGGGATAGGCGATTACGCGCATGTCCCTTGGACACATGATGCATGCTAATACGTTCTCCATCGACGTTGTCCAAGCACCGAGCAAGGACCGAAAGTCCCTCCAGTCGACATCTCGTGATCGATAAAATGCAGGTCTGAATGCGATGAACTTCCGCTTGACGCTCGGGCGGTGGGGCCTTGGAGGACAGGTCGCAGAGCACCATGTAATAATAATCAAGTGTATCTCGAAGCCATTTCGCTTTTTCCTTGCCATACATTATGAGAGCTCTGCGTATCGCCGGTTTTGCACATTGTAGCCACCATGAAAGAACCGCACGGTGCAGCGGCAGACGGCGAGTGCATGTCTGCCATG
Source organism: Schistocerca piceifrons (assembly GCF_021461385.2). Taxonomy (NCBI): domain Eukaryota; kingdom Metazoa; phylum Arthropoda; class Insecta; order Orthoptera; family Acrididae; genus Schistocerca; species Schistocerca piceifrons. Next base: position 245,558,388 of record NC_060144.1, read on the forward strand.
TTTCTTTGATCCGCTGGTGACATTCGAGATCCACCAATAAGGATGAATTAAGCTTCCAGGAACTACGACTCCACCAGACCCGCTGCCGTGGGAGGGTTAACGTGCATAAATATGCAAGGTGATCCGTAAAAGCTGTGGGCCAACGTTCAGCAGCCAACACGTGATTCCAAAACTCGGGACCTTTGCCTTGCGCGGGCAAGTGCTCTACCATCTGAGCTACCGAAGCGCGACTGACGCTCGGTCCTCACAGCTGTACTTCTGCCAGTATCTCGTCTCCTACTTTCCAAGTTCGAGCCTCGGTCGGGCACACAGTTTTGATCTGCCAGGAAGTTTCATAAAACATTTCTCTCAAAAATATTTCTCTCCTTCATACCTCTTCTGTGTTTCCACAGGTGACGTGTCACTGATCTCATTTGTACTAAGACTTCAGTACACGCGAGGTGATTATTTGCGTCCACCACCCTGATTGGAATGCCTAAGTTCTAATAAATGTTCACAAACCTATAATCTTGTATACTCGTTGTCGTGTGCGCAGAAAGCAGCACGTAGGTCGTGAAGTCATAGCGAGGAACAGCTGTTTCAGAAATAATTAAATTTCCAATCAGTTTACACGGGATGCCACTCGCCCTTTATTAGCAGAACACGAGAATCTGCACAATTATATTCACAAATAGTTTCTGATCTTCAACACACTGATGAACTGTTTGTTTCCGTAATTACTGCACGCTTATTCTCAACTTTATGCTCCAAGTAACCGTACATTGCTAATAAAGTCTTAACTAATACCGACCGCGGCAGACGACATGTCTGTCCTCCGAGGCTTCCCAACCAGCTCACACATTTACAAACTACACATTGAAAATTATGTCTTAACTGACACCACGGCAGACAACATGACCACCCCCGAGACTGGCGAAGCAGCTCTGATGTAACAGGTGAACCACTTCGCCTACCATCCAAGTCAGGCACAATCCGAAGAAAACCGAAGTGCCTCGTCTGCCTCTTCGTTTAGCAGTTGTTTATTATTCTGCTGGTACTTAATACTTGTGAAATAATGGAATGATAGCACGCTGTTGAAAGATGTTTTTATTTAAACTACAAGTAAATACACTGTTTCGTTCTGTCTAATATTAAAACTTAATATTAAACTTAGAGAACACGACGCCTTAGTCACTAAGGGTGACAAAGGGAACACTGCTGTCGTGGTTTATAAAAATGAATATATAGAAAAGACTGTAAAGTTTTTTGAGGAAAATGACATCACTGAGGTTACCTTAGATCCAACCGCGGAATTGCAAAATGAAATCAGGCATACTTTAGCTACTTCTGTCAGCCTGTTCAATAACTTCCAAAAGAAAGGGCTTATAAATATGAACCCGAAACCACCCGTGCTCAGAAGTCAGTTTAAACTGCACAAAGAAAATCACCCGATTCGCCCTGTAGTGAATGGAATAGGTAGTCCACATCACACACTCGCTAGGCGCCTCCATTTTAAAATTAAATATGCTTTCACATTTGAAAATAATTTTTCTGTTAAAAATAGCAAGGAATTAATTAACAATATTCAAACTGTAAGATGTACACCTGACACTAGATTGGTTTCCTTTGACATCGTCAGTCTTTATAGAAGTGTCCCGGTCGATGAAACCATAGCCCTTGTAAAAAGGAATCTTCTAAAACATAAAAAACTAAGTGAAATTCAGATTGCGGAACTGATTGGTTTGCTTAATGTCGTTTTAAAATACAATTATTTCACGTTCAATGGGAAAATGTATGTGCAACCAGATGGTTTAGCAATGGGTAGCCCCCTCGCCGGTATTTTGGCAGATGTTTTTATGAACGCCCTGGAAATAACGTTCTTCAATTCAAGTTCAGAATTACGCCACAAAATCCGCTATTATGCACGTTATGTTGACGACATTATCATTGCTTTTGATGGTACTGATCATGAGTTAGAGCTTCTCTTCAACACTTTCAATGGTTTACATGAAAAGATTTCCTTCACAAAAGAACTTCGGAATGAAAAAGGTGAACTTAACTTCCTCGATTTAACAATTTCTATACAGAACAGTTCCCTCAATTTCAATATCTTCAGTAAGGAAATGTATTCTGATAATGTCATCCCTGCTGACTCAACTCATCCAAAAGCTCATAAACTGGCGTTTTTTCATTCTGCCATTCACAGTATGGTAACTACTCCTTTATCACCTGCCGATCAACAAAAGGAATTAAATGTCATCAAAGCGATTGCGGCTAGTAATGAGTACAATCAGAATATGATTGATTACTTGTTCAGTAAGAAAACTTCCCAAAACTGTTCGACTTTGAGCAACAACATCCCCACTGATAGCAAAGAAGCTAAAAAATTTATTTCAATTCCTTTCTTGGGTAATATATCGTATAGGATAAAACGTCTTCTAAAGAAAAAATATAACTGTAACGTCTCCTTCTCTACAGATAACAGTTTAAAAAGAAATCTTGTACATTCAGTAGAGATTGCCAGCGATTGGTTTTCCAATTCAGGTGTTTACAAACTAACCTGTAATAACTGTCCTTCATATTATATTGGTCAAACAGGCAGAGCTGTGAAAACAAGATATAAAGAACACCTATTAGGTAAAAAAGGAGCGAATATACACAGCTCTACTTTTGCTGAACACCTCTTGATAGCCGGTCATACGCCTAAAAAGTTAGAAGAGACTGTTATCCTACACGGAGAAATCAAAGGGCGTAGATTAGATCTGTGGGAAGAGTTACAAATTTTTAAACATCTAGAGCTCAAGGACGATAATATACTGAACGACCAGTTGAACCTTGCTTGTAGACAGTTTTTCGAAGGCTTTAAACCTGTGCAGTTTATGGCGTAACATTAATGCTGGTAACCTTAGTGGTCTATTTTCTCAGGAAGTTATGATGCACTTTCAATGCTTTAAGCTCACTACCCTTTATGTAATGTAGTTTTCTCACGATGTATGGCTGCCACTAATCGGCCCTTATGTGATTTTGTCTGGCTCTAAAACGTTGGCTCCCTGCGAATGTGTATTAACTGGATTGTGTACCAGGGTTCGTAATTCTCTCTTAAGAGCCATTATTGTCAATTTTAAAGTTCTGACTATATACCGTTTGTAGGCTTCACTAATATAGTAATGTAACTTTTATATTTTGGCTGTATATGCCACTGTGCGTAACTCTCTCGGCGTAAGCGCCACCTGCCTTTTTGATGTATAACTACATTAATTGTACCAAGGCTCCCATACTGTTATAACGGGAGTGTTAAACGCCTTCCTTATATTTATAGTCACTTTATCTAAGGACGTTATGAATACTGATAATTTACACGTTGCTTTTGTACGCCAATTGGCACATGGTTTGCCCCATGAGCGCCACCTGCCCTGGTCGCAGAGTAACTACGCTGGCAGATTACACTCAGTCGGTTGTGAGTTCTGCAAGATCCATGTACTAATTTATATTTACGTGACAAACCCTAATCCTAGGGCTGTATTTTAATTTTGACAAATGGATCTATGCCGACATTTGTAAAAACGGCGATGGTACATTAGTCCTTACTAATGTAAAATTGTAAGACTAGTCGTCGTTCTCATAATTCTGTAATGCAAGAGCTCTCTAATTTGTGTTAAAATCTATTCTTGACTTACAATCTCCGGCGGTAATTCGTTTGAATACCGCCCTTCGATTGTGCTATTACGGAACCAATCGAAGCGATAGGTGTTACAGGTGCCAGCCAGCCGGTCAACGTGCATCAGTCCAGCCAGCATCGGTCCTCGCCAGCAGCCAGCAGCCAGCAGCCAACAGCGGTCCCCGCCGGCAGCCAGCAGTGGTCTCTGCCAGCAGCCTGCAGCCAGCGTCCAGCAGCGGTCCCAGCCAGCAGCCAGCAGCGGTTCCTGCCTGCAGCCTGCAGCCAGCGTCCAGCGGCCAGCCGCAGTTCCTACCGGCGTCCAGCAGCGGTTTCTGCCAGCGTCCAGCAGCGGTTCCTGCCAGCAGCCAGCAGCGGTTCCTCCCAGTAGCCAGCAGCCAGCGTCCAGCTGCGGTCCCAGCCAGCGTCCAGCAGCAGCAGCAGCAGCAATAGCGTCCCCACCGGCCTGCCAGTCAGGTCGCCTCCCTCGACAGCAGCAGCAGAGTGGGGCTTCGGCCCCAGTCTCCTTCATAGTTTCTCCGTCCCTTCTACTCTATGTTTCTCGTCGCCTTCTTTGCCCTGTCCTGTGCTTTTCCCCTTCTCATAATGTCTACCCCCACCATCGCCACTACTTCCACCACCACTGCCATCATATACACATCCCCCTCCACCGTCGCCACCACTATCACGTGGTGTGCCGCATCACTCCCCCCTCAGTCCATCCCCCCACTCCTCACTCTCCCATCTTCCTCACTATTTGTCGCCCCATCCCCGGTTCCTCCCTCCCGTGCCTCCTCTGATCCCTTCCCTCCACTCCCTCCCTCTGCTCCTTCCATTTCTGCAGCCCCCGCTAGGGTGGTCGCCCGGAGGGCTACGGCCCATGCTCAACTCTCCCCTTCGCCTTCATCATCATCGTCTTCACCGTCGCCTTCGCCATCACCCTCACCATCTCCGGCGCTGACTTCAGCACCGGGCCCTGCCACTCCCCGCCACATTCCAGTCACTCCCATCCCTCACACCCCCTCCGCCGCCGTCAAGCGCCCTAGTGGCACCCCTGTCTCCTCTACTCCCAACAGGGCTCTGCCTCGTCCCCCTTCCCCAGCCCATGATGCCATGCATGTCTCCCCGCCTGTCCCTGCCCCCCTCCTCCTCCTCCTCCTCTACCCCCTCCTCCTACCACTACCTTTTCTCCCGTCCTGATCCCTCCCTTCTTGAGGCCTGGAACCTCACCCTCTTCCTTCGAGAGAATTTTCCTGGTGCCCCCATCTCCCTCCTCACTCCTCGCCGTGATTCGGTGCTCATCTCCTCCCCCAGCCCTTCCCTCCACACAGACCTCCTTTCCCGCATCCCTGTCACCCGCTTTGGCGCTCATGCCTCCCTCACCCCTGCTCCTTCCCCACCTCCCTCCCACCAACCCCAAACCCCGCGTCACCCACCGACCCTCACCGCTGTGATTACTTGGCTTAGTCTGACGATCATGGAGGAGGAGGTGTTGGCGGAGCTTGAGGCACAACCCCATCTGGAGGGGAGTGCGGTTCGTCGCATCCACAATGCTGCCGGCCCCACCCACCTTATGCAGGTCTTTTCTGAGCACGCCCCCTCCACAGACCGTCTCCTGAAGGAGGGTGCCCTCCTTTTTAACCGACGTTATAAAGTTGACCCCACCCGTTCCCCTCCTCAATCCCTCCACTGCCAGAGGTGCTTGCGGTATAATGCACACACAACATCTGAGTGCCGCGAGGCCCCCACCTGCCCGCACTGTAGAACCAGCCCACTTCTTACAGCAGTGCCCCAATCTCTAGTCCCCCCCCCCATCCTGCAATACCTGTAACCTCCGTCATCCTACTTACTCCCAGAAACGTAAGGCCTGACCCCCTCCTACCACTCCTGAACTCACCGTTCCTGTTCGCTCTCTGGACGCTCCCACCCCTCCCGGCAATTCCCTTCACCCACCCCCTGCCACTGAGGGCATCATCAGATTCCTCACCATTGTCCTTCAGAATGTTCTTCCTTTTCAGCGCCCCCACACCCTCCAACAGATCTCCCTCGCCACCCGTTCCGTTTTCCACCTAAAAATGTATGCCACCTACTCCAACAACCAGGCCCGTTTCACCTTCTCCTGTCTTGACACCCTCGTTTAAATCCCTGTCATGGCACGACAGCACCGTATCCTTTTCAACAACATCCGCTTCCTTCCCGCCAACAAGAACCTCTTCCTGCACACCCCTGCCACCCACCTCGTGGATGCCTTCCTCCTCCATGAAACCTTCCTCCAACCCCACCACACCGTGCACACTTCACCCTACCTCCTTCACCGCTCCGATAATCCCCTCACGATTGCGCTTGGCGGAGTTGCCATTGGTCACCACTGCCAGATCCCCATTCGGCTCCAAACTCTCCTTCCCGACCCCACTGAACACCAGATCCTCAGTCTCTTCTTCCCCGGCCTTACCGTTACCTGCGCCACCATCTATGTACGCCCTAACGCCCCTATTCCCTTCGACTTCCTCTCCCACATTGACCGTACCTTCTCCTCCTACGTGATCACCGCCGACCTCAACATCCATAGTCGTTCCACCGCCCAGCTACGGCGGTAGCATCGGGTCCTCTCCTCCCTTCAAGGCGACCTCACCTGACGATGTCACCCATGCCGCCTCCTTTCTCCAGCAGACCTTGTCTGAGGCCGTGGCGGCCCACGTCCCTACTGTCGCCATCCAGCCCCACCATCCTACCTTACCCCCACAGGCCGTCCTCCTCCTCCATGAAACCCGCTGTGTCTACAGTGCCTTCCTCCGCACGCATGACCCGGACACACTACGACGCCACCGGCAACTCCAGCGACACATTCGTAATTTGCTCGCCACTACGAAATGCCGGGACTGGCGACAGACATGCACCCATTTAAATGCTACCCTACCTATCAACTCGTCAAGTTCTGGTCAGCCTTCCGTCACCTTACTGGAAGTAAACCCTCCCTCTACCATCCTCTTCTCCATGATGATCACCCCTTCCCTGACACCCATAGTAAGGCCAATCACATTGCCTCCTACCTCTCCGATGTATTTTCCATCCCCGATGATCCCCAGTTCGATTACTCCCTCTTCCCGGATGTCCGTGATCGAACTGACACCTCTGTCCCTCCCCTCGCACCTGGTTTCCAGTACTTGGACAACATTGCACACACGAAACTCAGTGCCCCTATCACTACACAGGATCTCATTGCTACAATCCGCACAAAATGCAACACCGCTCCTGGTCACGATCGTGTCACCTACCGTCACCTTCGTGAAGCTCCTCTCTCTTTCCTCTCCACCCTGGCCATGCTCTACAATGTAGTCCTGTCCACCGGTTACTACCCCGACCTTTGGAAAACCTCCCATATCATGATGTTCCTTAAACCTGGCAAACCACCATCTGCCATCTCCTCCTACCATCCCATCAGCTTTACCTCGGTCTTCAGCAAGGCCCTGGAATCTATCCTCACCTGACACATCCACCAGCATCTCCGCCAGCACCGCCTCCTTCCCGTTACCCAGTGTGGCTTTCGGCCGTCCTTCTCTTCTGATGACCTTCTCCTTCACCTAACACATCTCCTCTCCGACCAGCTTAATTCTCGTCGCTCCACAATCTTCCTCTCCCAGGACCTCGAAAGAGATTATGACCGCGTATGGCATTCCGGTCTCCTCTTCAAGCTCCAAACCTTCTCCCTTCCCATTAACTACGTCTGTCTGGTCGGCTCCTTTCTCTCCTGCCGTCCTTCCTACGTCACCATCCAGAACACAGATTCCTACACCTTTTTCCCCTCCGCCGGTGTGCCCCAAGGCTCCATCCTCTCCCCCCTTCTGTACCTTTTGTATAAGATGGACATGCCGCCGCTGTCAACCCCAGTCCATCTTCTCCAGTTTGCCGATGACACCGCCTTCCTTGCCCTTGCCCCCACCCTGCAGCACTCCCAACACCTTCTTCAATCCCATCTTGACCGGTTCTCTGCTTGGTGCAACCAGTGGTTGCTCAAGGTCAATCCCTCCAAAACTCAGGCGATCATTGTAGGCAAAACCACCCCTTCCTTCCGCCTCCTAGATTTCTATCTCACCATCTATGGCCGTCCTATCACCCTCACTCCCACCCTTAAGTACCTTGGTGTCACCCTCGACCGTCGCCTCTCCTGGACTCCCCATCTCCGGACAATCCAAGCCAAGGCACGCTCCCAGCTCCGTCTCCTCAAGCTCCTATCTGGCCGTACATGGGGTCTGGACCCCTCCACCATCCTCCACACCTATAAATCCCTCATCTGCCCTATACTTTGTTACGCCCATCCAGCATGGATCTCCGCCCCCCCCCCCTACCTTTTATAAATCCCTCCAAATCCTTGAACGCCATGCTCTCCGCCTTGCCTATCGCATCCGTCTCCCCTCCTCCACGCAGATCCTGTACGATCTCATCCCCTTCCCCCAGCTCCTCCTTTTCCTTGAAAGGATTCAGATCCTGTACACCTCCCGCATACTCGATCCTCCTCATCCACTTGTCTCACTCATCCTCTCCCAACCCCACCTGCTGCCGCGCCTGTATTCCCACGTCCCACTCAGTCTCCATCTCTCCACCCTCGTTACCCTCTCCCAAGGTGGCTTCCGCCAGCTCCCCCTCCCTGATGACGTCCTGCTCCCCTCCATCTACCCCTCCTATCAACATTGATCCTCCCCCCCACTTCCTGTGTCCTTTCCTTTAGGCACCCTCCCTCCCTTCCCTCCCTTCCTTTTCCTTTTCCCCCATCCCCTCCCTCCACCCCCCTTCCCCCGGGCTTCCCCTCCCCCTTCCTCCCTTCCTCCTGTCTCCCCTGCCCATGCCATCTGCCCTCCCCACTCCCTCTCCCACGCCGCTCCTCCTCTCTTGGCAGGTCCCCGGACTCGTACACGATTAGTGAACATTTGCGCGCTGGAGATCAACGCCTCGTGTTCTGTGTGTGCCGTCGTTTTGTGCTTAAGTGGTTCAGTGTTATTCGTTTTGTGCACCTACGTTCACGTGTGACAATTTTCGTTTCTGTCTGTGTCCAAGTGTCTGAACAATTTTATCTTGGACTCTACGCCCGTGAACGGCACCTTGTATTTTAAAAAGTGTTTGTCTCCATTTATATGTCCACCATCTTTTTTCTCTAATTGTCTTCATTGTATTTTTGTGTTTCGCTGCGGCCAAACAGCGGCGTAGTATGCTGCTGCAGGCCTGCCTGTATACAGGTTTCAAAATGACAATAAAGAAAAAAAAATTCTTGACTTAAATTTCATACTTTTCTAATGTAAGCTATGATGTTCATTGTCCTTAGGCCACCTTCTGAAGAGGACAAATTTACATTTGTCGAAACCTAGGTAAAGAATTCTGTATCCATTGCAACTGGTCGGCATCTTATAATTTTATTAATATTAATAACAGAAGATTACCATTTTGGCGCGCAACTTCCGAATGCAGAAACCAATCGCGGAGAAGGACCACTATTTAGACGGTGTTTCTCACTACACCCGTATCTTTCTAATATACCCGTACCGAACAAACCAGCTGTCATCGGTCCCTCAAACGACATTCCATCCTGCCACTGTTGCCTTCTCAGCTGAACAAACCATCTGTCATCGGTCCCTCACACCAAATTACATCTTGCTACTGCTGCCTTCTCAACTGCTCTCAGAAGAACTTCTTGTATCTGACTACGACGGCTGCAAAGCCTGAAATATTACATGCGTCCCAATAGCAGACAGTTAGTGGGTTTTGAAATAGTGAGCCTTTAGCTACGTTGCTCAAAGTATTTCAAACCAGACGTGGCTCAGTGGTGGTTTTGGGGTGTTTTATGTACAGAGACTTCGTCCCACTTGTTTAGGTTACTGTGTTCAAGGAGCAGGATGTTTACTTTTAAATTCTCGGTGACTAAGTATTGCCCATTCTTCCACGTCTTCATATTGTGTATCTTGTGGATAGTCTCATCTTGCAAGATGAAACTAATTTTCATATGGATGCAGACATACAATCCTGGTTTGACAAACACTCATATACTCTATGGCAACCCGACAGTCATGCTAAATTACCAGCTGTTAATCTTATTCAAAACGTCTACATCTACATCTATATATATACTCCGCTAGCCACCAAGCGGTGTGTGGCGGAGGGCACAATTCGCGCCAAAGTCATATTCCCCCCTTCCCCCCCCCCCCCCCCCCTCTCTGTTCCACTCGTGGATCGCGCGAGGGAATAACGACTGTCTGAACGCCTCAGTACAAGCTCTTACTTCCCTGATCTTTGATTCGTGATCATTGCGTGATTTGAAAGTTGGTGACAATAATATATGTTCTACATCCTCGGTGAAGATCGGATTTCGGAATTTAGAGAGCAGCCCCTTCTGTTTAGCGCGCCGTCTATCTGCAAGTGTGTCCCACTTCAAACTTTCTATGAGATTTGTAACGCTCTCGTGATTGTTAAATGTATCAGTCTTGAATGTTGCCGCTCTTCTTTGGATCTTTTCAATCCCTTGAATTAGGCCCAACTGGTAAGGGTCCCATACAGACGAACAATACTCCAAGACTGGACGAACTAACGTATTGTAAGCTATTTCCTTTGCTGAAATACATCGCTTCAGGATTCTACCAATAAACCACAATCTAGAATTCGCCTTACCCGGTACTTGTGTAATCTGATCATTCCATTTGAGATCATTTCGAATATTCACACCATGATACTTGACGGACGTTGCCGTTTCCAAAGACTGGGCATTTATTTTGTACTCGTACATTAATGGGGATTTTCGCCTTGTTATACGCAGTACGTTACACTTACTAATATTGAGAGGTAACTGACAGTCATTACACCACGCATTAATTTTCTGCAAATCGTCATTGATTTGGTCACAAGTTTCGTGTGATACTACTTTCCTGTAGACTCCAGCATCATCGGCAAACAGTCTAAGGCCGCTGTCAATACCATCAACCAGATCGTTTACGTAAATCGTAAAAAGCAGAGGACCTATTACGCTGCCCTTGGGCACACCTTAAGTTACGCTTCTTTTTGTTGAAGTCACCCCGTTCAGGACGACATACTGCTCCCTGTCTGTTAGAAAACTTTCTAGCCAACCCCATATATCATCGGATAGATCGTAAGCGCTTACTTTTTGTTGCAAGCGACACTGCGGAACTGAGTCTAACGGCTTTCGAAAGTCGAGAAATATGGCATCAGCCTGGGTGCCGGTATCTAGAGCCTGTTGTATATCATGCACAAAGAGTGCCAGCTGTTTGAAAAAGTGGGTAACTTGTAACCATAAACATCGAGGCACTTAGCTTTATGAGATCTGTCTTTAGATTAGTGATTGCAGTTATATGTAGCATACCTGAAAAAATTGTGGACTTCCCTTTTTACAGAATTTTGGTGATTATCGAGGCTACAGGATGTGTTACACAGTATTAATACAACATATCCTACGGCTGAAAATCTTCAACCAGTATTGTCTGGTCACTTTTCATTAATTTTAGTACGTAGGTTCGATTAAAAATAGTTAAATTTAAACAGATCGTGCAAACACATTTTTGTATTGAATAAAGCTATAACATTGATTGTAATGGATGATTTAATTGTTCTTTCCTTTACTGTATTGCAGTTAATCCAGCACATGCCATTATAATTATTTCTTTGGGTGAACTTCCAAGCTGTGGCATGCTAACGCAGGTAAAGCTGGCGGCAGAGGGGGGGGGGGGGGGGATGGGGGGGGGGGAGGTATAGGCATTTCCTCTGTGGAAGCGGAGGACTAGGCGCTGGCTTAGTGGCACCCGTGTCGCTGTACCCATGTTAATGGAACAATGTCCGCCAAGGTGGCAGACACACTAAAGCAAGAGGGCTCCAGCTGCGGAGAGGTGCTTTTTATGACCTGTGCACTGTTAAGCAAACCATACCTAGGCCGACCAGTCCTCTGTCCCTATCCCTTGTATTTTGGGATGGTTAAGGCTACCATGTGTCTGGGCACAGCTAGGTTGCGCCATGCAATCTGTGTGCTCTCACACATACTCAAGCAGGGGAAGGGGGTGGGGGTTCAGCTGACCATTTGAACTGTATCTGGGCAGATTTAGAGAAAAATGCCCAGAAAACTTTAGTTCTGCACTCATGAATTCGTAGTAGAAGGGTGTGGAACTCCAGTCTGTGGCAAAGAAACTTTTTGCAAGATAGGTATGTCTTTTCTGCCATAAAATACATGGAAACAGACCAACTCTAGCTTTGCATATGACTTCCAGGCTGTTGCAAGGGATCCTATTTACTTTTTACTCTTAATTATTTGCCCACTGCTAGAGGAAAGTGCATTAGCAGCTAAAAAAGGACCACTGATTAGTGACGTTAGTATGACGTGTGGTTTGAGTTGATTTTTTAAAGAACTGAGGCGTAAAATCGATGATAATTGGCTCTGACGCCTTTGCCCGCTTCTGTTGGGGATATTATAACGTTTTAAGGCGTCAAAGACAGAGAGCCTTCGTTTGAACTACTAAAAGATGGAGACTCAGGCTTTTTGAGACGATTGAGACTTGGCTTCACTCCCAACCGGAATGGCAGCTTCAAAAGCAGCTCTCGTCTGCAGTGGAGAGAGACAGAGTCCAATGTTCACTTTTACAGCAGAGTACTTCTATGTGCACACTTGATGGCAGCCAGCCACGCCATTATTGGTCTCCTCACATTACATCAACGACAATGGTGAGAGTAACCTGCAGCACACGTACATTAATATGAAGGAGACTTACGGATTTTACACAATTTTCCATTTTCGGTATAGCCTTCCCATATTGGACAGTACAGTAAGAGTTGCATCATTAAACCTCAGTTTCTCTTATAAGCCACACAATCACTGTTATTGATCCAGAATGAGGTTTTCACTCTGCAGTGGAGTGTGCGCTGATATGAAACTTTCTGGGAGATTATAACTGGTTGCCGAACAGAGACTCGAACTCGGGACCTTTGTCTTTCGCGGGCAAGTACTCTACCGTCTGAGCTACGCAAGCACTACCCATGCCCCGTCCTCACAGCTTTACTTCTGGCAGTACCTCGTCTCCTACCTTCTGTAAAGTTTGGAAGGTAGGAGACGAGGTACTGCCAGAAGTAAAGCTGTGAGGACGGAAAGTTTGGAAGGTAGGAGACGAGGTACTGCCAGAAGTAAAGCTGTGAGGACGGGGCGTGGGTCGTGCTTGGGTAGCTCAGATGGTAGAGCACTTGCCCACTAAGGGCAAAGGTCCCGAGTTCGAGTCTCGGTCCGGCACACAGTTTTAATCTGCCAGGAAGTTTCACTGTTATTGATGATTAGACAGATTGTGGTAAATTCGTTACGAAAGGGGGATGTTGTTTAGCAGCTTTCAATTCCCACCAATTAACATTAACAACCGTTACTTGGATTTTCTCAGTTTAATCGTACTCAGTGCTTAACTGTGTATCAAATAACTTTATTTCTTTATTCATTGCCTTTTGTATTTAACGTAACAAAGTTGGAATTAACTTGAATTGTGCTTTTGATTAACGTAGTTACCAAACCCCGTATCATCATCAATTCTTTTTAAATGACAGACTGTGAATTCCCCACCTTAAGTTTCGCCGCTACAGGCGCAATCTTCTAAGGTGTTAATATGATACGTTGTGCACATTTAAACCACTACATATTCTTAAGAGTGGATCTGTCTGCGTCACTGTTAATTCCGACACAGGTTACTTTTTTCACAACACTAGGGTTTCACAGAGTGAACAAACTTTTGGCCTTGGTGCTTATCACTCCTTCACACAGTTTCATAGTGCTGGACCCGTATGTTGACACCAGTAAAGCGTATTACAGAATGTGAATAAACTTACGGTTTGCAGCTCACGTGGGAGTGGTAAGGAGATAATTGAGTGTCGAAGGACTGAAAGAAACACAATTGTCCTGGCATTATCCCTCAGGATCAACTCTGCCGGAGTCTAAAACTTCAGCTGGAGAACAAAAGACGTTTCAGTTTAAAAAAATAATTGCAGTTGCCTCGCGAGGCGGGCAAGTAGGTTAAGTCCGTCCCAGGGCAGAGCGGCTTGCGAGCCCACCAGAGCCAGTCGTCAGTCGTAAAGCCGATCCCCGGGGAGGCGCCCTCGAGGCAGCACTTGCACCGACCCCGGAGACGTCCCGCGGCCCTTTAACATTTCATCTCGAGGGGGACCGGACCGGCGCGCCGACAGGATACTCGCCTCACATGTTTTCATAACAGTTGCGGAAACGAACAAGCGGAAGCATTTACCGTAGGAGGGAACTTAAAGTGGCCCCTGAGGAAATGAAACGGGTTCCCGCGTCCCTGGGACTCCAGCCAGAGAAATGAACACAGCTGGTGCTGTTGTTTCATTCCTTCAGCACCTACAAGAGGATGGGCTTAGAGCTGCGACTCATATAGAGGAAACGGATGGAATGCAAAATCGCGCAGTTACATTCAGTCATCCACAAAGCAACAGAATTCAGTGGGCAGACCATTCTCCAGTTTATGTACATCAACGATGAATGTCATGTACGATGTATCTTTCAGTATTTGCCTTTACAGTCGAAAGCTTTACGCCCAATGGTATAGAAATTTGTTAGAGGAATCTCCAAAACAAAGATATTTTTATTGATGGACTATTGTTGCACTGCAAACACAGGAAGCTAGTAACTGGTGCGGGACAGATAACCGTTTCATTATTGAAATTGAAATGGGTTTTCACGGTTTGTTAATACCACCCAAGGGTGAATGACGGAAGGCGTGGGCCAAAGGGATTTGAGGCACTTCATTCACTGTTTATTTTTTACAACACACTTCTTTATTAATAACACTGATAACACTTTTAAAAGGAAACAACACAACAGGCCTTGTAAATCACCTAACTGCATAAATGAACTACTGAAAATAATCGTTAATATGTTTAAGAACACAACAAACTTCAACTCACAAATAGCATTCAGTTGTTTACTAATTAATTAAATGCCTGTTCAAGGCAATTTCCCCACATAATCAACACAACTTGAAACCAGAATTCGATACACTTCCTTCGTATTAAATGACCATACGTAGTAACCTCTGAACAACAATTCAATTGACTTTAAAAAAACCACAACCACCTAAACACGTTTACAGAATTATGGGAAAGAAATGCATATACACCTTCTGTTTAGCAAATGAACCACATTCGGCCTGAGCCACCAACAACATGAGTCGTTCTCATTACCCACATAGAGCCACTCCGAGGTACTGGATGCAAAACATAAGTCTTCCACGTGTACACCAAAGGCACGGCTTCCCAGACTGCAAGCCGTAAGAAACCATGTCAGTGCCTCGTCTCCTAAAGGTGTGAGGACAGGGCGTGAGTCGTGATTGGGTAGCTCAGTCGGTAGAGCACTTGTCCGCGAAATGCAAAGGTCCCGAGTTCGAGTCTCGGTCCGGCACACAGTTTCAATCTGCCAGGAAGTTTCATATCAGCGCACACTCCACTGCAGAGTGAAAATCTCATTCGTAAGAAACCAGTCAACACGCTCCCGCCACCAAGTACAGGGAGGCGTCGGGATAGTAAACAACGCCTGCTACGGAGGGCGGGCGCGACTACGTAACTGCTTGCCACAGTGGGTCGGTTCCTCCCGCAGCCTCTGCGAAGACTGGTGGCGAAATTAATGAAATTAGCACCACCTGTGACACAAAGGGCAAGCAACTCACCAAAGTAATAAGGACATAAATAATTTGCGTATGCAACGTGTCCAAAACAGCTGTCTATCCATTACTTCCAGCACCTCAAAGGACACCACTTAACAAAGTGAATTCAGAGTCATCTAAACATACCACGCAATCTGCGCAAAACCACATAAACTTCCTGCATGAGCCCACTACGCTTAAAATAAGGAGTATTAACTTAACACAACATACAACTTCTAAATCGCCGGGTGACTGGCCTGGACTCGTGAAATGGATCGACGAACACATCATCATGGCCAATAGACCGTCTCCGCTCTCCACTTGCGAGGCACAAACAGGATATGTCCTTCAACACACTGATTAAAATATATAAAACAGTGTTCGTTACAAGATTAACACTCAGTGTCACAGGGAAACATTAATCAGAAACAGACATCGGTTCGCTACAATAAACGCACAAATTACGTGGCTGAAAAATACAACCAAGTCAGTGGCACACAAGAAGCTCAGTAATAGTAAGGCCCTTTATCATTTTCCCATTCAGAGGGACGTAAAACAATAACACTTAAGCAGAGAAGTATGAATGCAGTGAGCAATTCAGTCACAGACAACAACTATGTTTTTAAATGCAGAACACAAGGCCTCACAGGATAAACGCGGTCTAACGCAATGGACTCCTAATAGTAAGGTCAAGCGTCCAAAGCACACTGTTCAATAAATACACCACAACGGCAATCACACTCAGTAATCGCCAGAACGATGGACACTGAGAACAAAATGCTGCTTATATCCAAACCAACTGTGCTCGCAATGGCATCACATCAGTCACCGAGCCACAGAGACGAGAATGTAGTCACTAGAAGCAAACGGTAAATCCATCATAAACAAGGAAGCAGTATGTTCCCGACAGCATCGGCGCCTCTACCCACCAAGTCCGCTCGCAAACGCCCAAACACAATCAGGTAACGTGGCAAACTTTCCTCTTGCCACCACACACGGCGTCGGCAGACACGGCTTCATGCTCCGCACACTACTGCCTATCTAACTGTTTCTGCTCGCCCTCCAAAATCCAACTACTCGACTGTCACAGGTGCCTAGCCGACTTCCGCCACGAGGGGGCACCACTTCTCTCTTTTCTCTGCGATACAGCGATGATATTTTACGCGGTACGTTCGATAGATCAAACCCGAGTCGCCACGGCTCAAAATACTTCAAGGACTTATTGAACGTCGAATACAGAAATCAGGCATCACACGTCTTGTTGTTTGACAACCACAGTGGTTGAATCGACAGTGAGTGTACTGACCACCTTGCATACGAGATGATTCGTGATTAATTTTAAAACGGAACTAGCAGGCGAAATCGTCTGTAAAGAAACTCAATATTCGGTTTACTTGAAGGATACGAGGGCAGTGTGGCTCATCTGTAAAGTGGACAGAGTATAGGACATTTGTGCGACTCATAATTGAGTACTGATTGTGCGCTTTGGATCCCCATTTCATGGGATTAAAGGAAGGCATCGAAGCACCACTGCTAGTTCCGTTGCCGGTAGTTGCGATCAACCCGCGACTGTTACGGAGATGCTCCGTAAAATCAAACGCGAATCTTTGGATGGAAGAAGACGTTCTTTCCGCGAAACACTGTTGAGAAAGTTTACAAAATCGTAAAATGTGACTGAATGTATATCGATCATAGTGCCACCAATACACACCTCATCTACATCTACATCTATACTCCGCGAGCCACCTTACGGTGTGTGGCGGAGGGTACTTATTGTACCACTATCTGATCCCCCCTTCCCTGTTCCATTCACGAATTGTGCGTGGGAAGAACGACTGCTTGTAAGTCTCCGTATTTGCTCTAATTTCTCGGATCTTTTCGTTGTGATCATTACGCGAGATATATGTGGGCGGTAGTAATATGTTGCCCATCTCTTCCCGGAATGTGCTCTCTCGTATTTTCGATAATAAACCTCTCCGTATTGCGTAACGCCTTTCTTGAAGTGTCCGCCACTGGAGCTTGTTCAGCATCTTCGTAACGTTCTCGCGCTGACTAAATGTCCCCATGACGAATCGCGCTGCTTTTCGCTGGATCATGTCTATCTCTTCTATTAATCCAACCTGGTAAGGGTCCCATACTGATGAGCAATACTCAAGAATCGGACGAACAAGCGTTTTGTAAGCTACTTCTTTCGTCGATGAGTCACATTTTCTTAGAATTCTTCCTATGAATCTCAACCTGGCGCCTGCTTTTCCCACTATTTGTTTTATGTGATCATTCCACTTCAGATCGCTCCGGATAGTAACTCCTAAGTATTTTACGGTCGTTACCGCTTCCAATGATTTACCACCTATGGCATAGTCGTACTGGAATGGATTTCTGCCCCTATGTATGCGCATTATATTACATTTATCTACGTTTAGGGAAAGCTGCCAGCTGTCGCACCATGCATTAATCCTCTGCAGGTCTTCCTGGAGTACGTACGAGTCTTCTGATGTTGCTACTTTCTTGTAGACAACCGTGTCATCTGCAAATAGCCTCACGGAGCTACCGATGTTGTCAACTAAGTCATTTATGTATATTGTAAACAATAAAGGTCCTATCACGCTTCCTTGCGGTACTCCCGAAATTACCTCTACATCTGCAGATTTTGAACCGTTAAGAATGACATGTTGTGTTCTTTCTTCTAGGAAATCCTGAATCCAATCACAAACCTGGTCCGATATTCCGTAAGCTCGTATTTTTTTCACTAAACGTAAGCGCGGAACCGTATCAAATGCCTTCCTGAAGTCCAGGAATACGGCATCAATCTGCTCGCCAGTGTCTACGGCACTGTGAATTTCTTGGGCAAATAGGGCGAGCTGAGCTTCACATGATCTCTGTTTGCGGAATCCATGTTGGTTATGATGAAGGAGATTTGTATTATCTAAGAACGTCATAATACGAGAACACAAAACATGTTCCATTATTCTACAACAGATTGACGTAAGCGAAATAGGCCTATAATTATTCGCATCTGATTTATGACCCTTCTTGAAAATGGGAACGACCTGCGCTTTCTTCCAGTCGCTAGGTACTTTACGTTCTTCCAGCGATCTACGATAAATTGCTGATAGAAAGGGGGCAAGTTCTTTAGCATAATCACTGTAGAATCTTAAGGGTATCTCGTCTGGTCCGGATGCTTTTCCGCTACTAAGTGATAGCAGTTGTTTTTCAATTCCGATATCGTTTATTTCAATATTTTCCATTTTGGCGTCCGTGCGACGGCTGAAGTCAGGGACCGTGTTACGATTTTCCGCAGTGAAACAGTTTCGGAACACTGAATTCAGTATTTCTGCCTTTCTTCGGTCGTCCTCTGTTTCGGTGCCATCGTGGTCAACGAGTGACTGAATAGGGGATTTAGATCCGCTTACCGATTTTACATATGACCAAAACTTTTTAGGGTTCTTGTTTAGATTGTTTGCCAATGTTTTATGTTCGAATTCGTTGAATGCTTCTCTCATTGCTCTCTTTACGCTCTTTTTCGCTTCGTTCAGCTTTTCCTTATCAGCTATGATTCGACTACTCTTAAACCTATGATGAAGCTTTCTTTGTTTCCGTAGTACCTTTCGTACATGATTGTTATACCACGGTGGATCTTTCCCCTCGCTTTGGACCTTAGTCGGTACGAACTTATCTAAGGCGTACTGGACGATGTTTCTGAATTTTTTTCCATTTTTGTTCCACATCCTCTTCCTCAGAAATGAACGTTTGATGGTGGTCACTCAGATATTCTGCGATTTGTGCCCTATCACTCTTGTTAAGCAAATATATTTTCCTTCCTTTCTTGGCATTTCTTATTACACTTGTAGTCATTGATGCAACCACTGACTTATGATCACTGATACCCTCTTCTACATTCACGGAGTCGAAAAGTTCCGGTCTATTTGTTGCTATGAGGTCTAAAACGTTAGCTTCACGAGTTGGTTCTCTAACTATCTGCTCGAAGTAATTCTCGGACAAGGCAGTCAGGATAATGTCACAAGAGTCTCTGTCCCTGGCTCCAGTTCTGATTGTGTGAGTATCCCATTCTATACCTGGTAGATTGAAGTCTCCCCCTATTACAATAGTATGATCACGAAACTTCTTCACGACGTTCTGCAGGTTCTCTCTGAGGCGCTCAACTACTACGGTTGCTGATGCAGGTGGTCTATAGAAGCATCCGACTATCATATCTGACCCACCTTTGATACTTAGCTTAACCCAGATTATTTCACATTCGCATTCGCTAATAACTTCACTGGATATTATTGAATTCTTTACTGCTATAAATACTCCTCCACCATTGGCGTTTATCCTATCCTTGCGGTATATATTCCATTCTGTGTCTAGGATTTCGTTACTGTTCACTTCCGGTTTTAACCAACTTTCCGTTCCTAATACTATATGCGCACTATTTCCTTCAATAAGAGATACTAATTCAGGAACCTTGCCCTGGATACTCCTGCAGTTTACCAATATTACGTTAACTTTTCCTGTTTTTGGTCTCTGAGGACGGACGTTCTTTATCAACGATGATAATGTCCTCTCTGGTAAGCCGTCAGGTATTTTATCGTTTCGCCCAAGGGGGGGTCCCTCTAACCTAAAAAACCCCCGTGTGCACGCCACACGTACTCTGCTACCCTAGTAGCTGCTTCCGGTGTGTAGTGCACGCCTGACCTGTCTAGGGGGGCCCTACAGTTCTCCACCCAATAACGGAGGTCGATGAATTTGCAACCATTATAGTCGCAGAGTCGTCTGAGCCTCTGGTTTAGACCCTCCACACGGCTCCAAACCAGAGGACCGCGATCGACTCTGGGCACTATGCAGCAGATATTAAGCTCAGCTTGCACTCCGCGTGCGATGCTGGTTGTCTTCACCAAATCAGCCAGCCGCCGGAAGGAACCAAGGATGGCCTCAGAACCCAAGCGGCAGGCGTCATTCGTTCCGACATGTGCTACTATCTGCAGCCGGTCGCACCCAGTGCGTTCAATAGCTGCCGGAAGGGCCTCCTCCACATTACGGACGAGACCCCCCGGCAAGCACACCGAGTGCACACTGGCATTCTTCCCCGACCTACCCGCTATTTTCCTGAGGGGCTCCATAACCCGCCTAACGTTGGAGCTCCCTATAACTAATAGGCCCGCCCTCTGTGACTGTCGGGACCTTGCCGGAGAATCGGCCACTGGCCCAACAGGCGAGGCATCCTGTGGTGGCTCGGAAACTATGTCATCACCACTAGGAAGCACCCCGTACCTGTTGGAATGGGGTAAGGCAGCTGCCACGCGGCCAGATCCCACCTTCGCCTTTCGGCCAGGCACGCGCGAGCCCACCACTGTCCGCCATTCACCCTGGAGTGATAGCTGACCGGTAAGATGCTCACTGCCGGAAGACGCAGCGACATCAGGGGTTCCATGTGATTCCAAGGCCACCGAAGTAGGCATAGGTCTCACCACAGTTGCCCCAACGCCACTACGAGCCGACGCCTGCGCCTCGAGCTCGATGAGCCTAACAGACAAAGCCTCCACCTGCCCCCGAAGAGTGGCCAATTCTCCTTGCGTCCGCTCACAACAACCACAGTCCCTACACATGACTATGTTTACCCTACTCTATGCGGTGACAAATTCCCAAGATAACCTTCTGATGAGCTACTCTGATAATCAAGAAACACTCACTGAAATACGAGACGCGAAAACTATGCTAGGTTTTCCCAGAAAAACTATTTAAAAGCTAAGCGCAGCAAATAAGTACAAAAACGCTTTATACAAACAGTACTCGCTGTTGCTGGTGCTCTCGCCTCACCTGACAGAAGCAGAGATATATCGGACTCTTACTGAGGCGTGTAGAGAGAAATTTTCTCCCTCGTTCCATTTATACAGAAAAAGGAATTGTGTTCCAAGGTACCTTTCGATGTGTGCTGCATGATGGTCTCAGGGTATATATGTAGAAGTAAGTGTAGATGTTTATGTTTGTTTCCGTATGAAAAACATTATACCTTTGCTGAGTCAAAAATTGTGACCGAATGGCAAGAGCGACTGAAACGAGAAGCCTTGTGCGGGGAAGGCTCTAGGCGCAACTACAACCTGCGATCTCGTTTGACCTGGTTTAAGGCTCGTAATTTTTCATGACCACGATAGAATGACATTAGGACATGGAAGTTATCTGTCTCCTCTATGGACTCAATTTTGTGGCGGTGTTCGTAGCGACAAACACTTGGCTGTAGAAATGGCTTACGAAGTCACCGCCACACTTTTAATAGCGGGCCGACCGGTCCGCTGGAACAGTGAACAGAAAGATGAAAGCCCAAACACTCATTTTAAATAAAAGTCGGTACTTATCTTTTATTAATGAAGATACAGTAACACAGTAGTGAACTCGGTGTCTACAGAAATCTGTCTAGTTCGAGTCGGAGCGGCTAGGTCAGCGTCGGCTGACGACAAACAACAACTCTGCTGCGATGAACACACAACTGACTACCAAGTACACAATTCGGAGGCGAGTATACAACTGAGCGGCGAATACAGAACTGTCCTAGCGCTCGCGACTCCAGCGCTTAAGAAGCCAGAAGCCAGCGGTGGCGCGTGCAGACTTGCGGCGATTTGCTGTCTCGCTGGCGCTGCTTATGCGGACGGCGTCCGGACTTTGATGCTGCCAACCTTTTGGCAGCGGGCTCGGTTGGCATTACTGGCTAGGACATAACACTCCTCCCCCCCAAATCGCCGCACCGTCGTTGAATAATGACGTGGCGAGCGTCGACGGCGGGGGAGGGGTCCGGCCGCAGGCGTAGCAGAAGAGACCGGGGCGGAGACTGTTGTCGGTGGCAGTCCCCGGTCCGCACCCCAGCATTGGCTGCGCGGGGCCCCGGGAAACACCGACTGAAAACCGAGGTCAGGGTGCACGCCTGTGACCACGGGCGCAGCTTCTGGTACTGGACGCGACGGGGCGTCGGGACCCACGAAGAGAGGCAGCGTCTCCTGACGCTGCGTCGACGGCTGCTGAGCGGGCGCCGGACAAGGCGCTGCGGTGTCAGACTCCTTGGGGGTGCCCAAGGAAAGCGGCTGCAGGACAGGCTGCACAGCCACCGCTTGGGAAGGCGGCCCGGCTGAGGGGTCGACGTCCATCAGCTCCGAAGGCGGTGGCGACTGAAGAGGGACCGCAGGCGCCGGAGCGACCACCTGGGGCGCTCCCGAATGAAGCTGCGCGGGAGGCATCAACGGGACGGGCTGTCGGCGTGGTAGCGGCGACGGCTGCTGCTGCTGCTGCTGCCCCGGGGGCGGCAGCGAAGTCGGAAGGCGCGGCTGGAACCCGCCGCGGACCAAATCTGTGGACAAAGAACGAGCGGCAGAATCCGGGCGGCCAGCGCGGCGCAACTGGTTCTGATGCCTCCTGTGCACCCCAGTAGCACCTTGAACAGTATAAAAACCGCGACCCTGGACACTTATCACGGTACCACGTTCCCAACGACGGCGACCGTGATAAACTCGGAAAAAAACGGCGTCGTCGCGCTGAAAACGCGTGCGATGCTCAGAAGCGGCGGGTCGATCCGGGGGGTGCAACAACCGTAGTAGGGTGCGATGACGACGGCCGTGGAGAAGCTCCGCAGGCGAAGGGCCGTCGCGGGGCGTGGTCCGGTACGACGACAGGAACGTGATGAGGGCCTGCTGACGAGAGTGCGTAGCACGAAGGCGGTCCATATGATCCTTGAATGTGCGTACAAAACGTTCCGCTGCACCATTCGATTGAGGGTGGAACGGCGGAGTAAGAACATGGCGAATGCCATTGGCAGAACAAAAACTTTCAAATTCAGCAGAGGTAAATTGTGGACCATTGTCAGACACTAAAACTTCTGGAAGACCCTCAATACAAAAAATTGAAGTCAACGCCTGTATAGTTTGTGCAGACGTTGTAGACTGCATGGGCACAACAAACGGAAAATTACTAAATGCATCTATCACGATAAGCCAACGAGAATTCCAATATGGACCAGCGAAATCAATATGCACTCGCTGCCAGGGACCGGCAGGGCGTGCCCATTCAAAAGAGCGTTGAGGTGGAGCAGCTTGGTGTTCGGCACACGTCGAACAATCTGTAGACATCTGCGTAATCTGCTTATCAATGCCGATCCATGTACAATGACGGCGGGCAAGCTGCTTGGTGCGGACCACTCCCCAATGACCTTGATGCAACAAGTCGAGGACCTTGGATTGGAGCACTTGGGGAACCACTACACGAAGCTGGTCATTCTCAGTGCGTAACAGCAAAACTCCATGCGAAACAGACAACAGATGACGTTGCGGATAATAGCGACGAACCACAGGATCCGATATGTCCTTTGCCTTGGACGGCCAACCACGTTGAACAAAACGTAATAGTAAACTCAGATGAGGATCCGTAGCTGTCTCACGTGCCACCTGACGATAATCAATCGGAAAATCCCGGAGGGATTGATGCTCATCGGCGTCAATCTGATGGCAAGAGTCTTCAGAGGAATCGAAGACATCATCCGCAGCAATCGGCAATCTAGAAAGCGCGTCAGCGTTTGCATGCTGAGCTGTAGGGCGATACAGTATCTCATACTGGTATTGTGATAACAAAAGAGCCCAACGTTGTAGTCTCTGAGCTGTCCGCTGAGGAACTGGTTTAGACGGATGAAACAGTGACGTCAGGGGCTTGTGATCTGTTACTAAATAGAATGGTCTACCATAGAGGTAGTGATGGAATTTTGTGACACCGAACACAATAGCCAACGCTTCCTTGTCCAATTGGCTATAATTACACTGAGCTTTGTTTAGCAATTTAGATGCGAACGCAATAGGACGTTCGGTGTTACCGACTCGGTGAGACAACACAGCACCGAGGCCGAAAGAAGAGGCATCACAAGCTAACACCAGAGGCTTGTTAGGGTCGTAATGGACCAGACAACGATCATTCAATAAAGCCTCTTTAAGCTGCTGAAAGGCTGATTGGCAATCAGCTGTGCACACAAACGGAACATTCTTACGGCGGAGACGATGCAACGGTGCAGCAATCTGTGATGCATTAGGTATAAACCTAATATAATATGTCAATTTGCCAAGAACTGCTTGCAATTCATGCAGATTGCGAGGGGCGGGCAAATCACAAATAGCTGCTAAACGTGACTGGGAGGGATGAATGCCTTGAGCATTAATAACATGTCCCAGATACTCCAGCTCCGTAAGGAAAAATGAACATTTATCGATGTTGCAACGCAGGCCTGCCTGAGACAACACTTTAAACAAACACTCCAAATTACGGAAATGTTCAGCAGGCGTCCGACCGGACACAACAATATCGTCTAAATAGTTGCAACACGATGGCACATTAGCCAGAAGTTGTGACAAAAAACGCTGAAAAACAGCTGGAGCTGACGCACAACCAAAAGGCAAACGCAGAAAACGGAACAACCCCAACGGCGTGTTTATGACAAAATACTGTTGTGATTGCTCGTCGAGGGGCAATTGCAAATATGCTTCCCGGAGATCAATTTTGGAAAAGAAACGAGCTTCCCCTAACTTGTCCATCAGCTCGTCTGGTCTAGGCAAAGGAAAAGAATCAATGACAGTCTGAGGATTAACTGTCGATTTAAAATCAGCACACAAACGTAACTTGCCAGACGGTTTCTTTATAATAACTAAGGGAGAAGCCCACTGGCTCGCTGAAACCGGTTGAATAACACCGTTGTTTTGCCAATGACGAAGTTCTTCTTCTACAGGTGCCCGGAGGGCGTGAGGCACTGGACGAGCACGACAAAATCGAGGCTGAGCATTATCTTTTAACGTAATATGAGCGGCAAAGTTCGCAGCACAACCCAGTTCGTCTTTAAATATGTCACTGTATCGTTTACACAAATCGGTTATGCTGTCTTGAGGAACAACAACAGAATTAAGTTGCAACACATTGTCTTGGATAGACAGGCCAAACAAGTCAAAACAATCTAATCCGAAAATGTTTACACTGTCTGTAGCGCGGAGCACTGTGAATGAAACTGTTTTTGTATTGCCACGGAATGTGGCTGGCACGCTACATACACCTAACACAGGAATTTGTTCGCCACTATAAGTAGCCAAAGAATGTTTTGCCGCTGAAAGTTTAGGGCGGCCGATAGCCGCATACGTAGCACTATTGATGAGAGTCACAGACGCACCAGTGTCTAATTGAAAATTGAAGGTCTTATCCTGGATGCGTAGCTTCACAAATAGTTTATTACACTGTCTCTGGATCGGGGCAGTGGAGGCGGAAGACACAAAATCAGCGCGTTTAGCGCGTGGTCGCTGCTTACGACAACTCGTGGGTTGGGCGGGTGGAACAACAACTCCCGCTTCACTTGCAGTCTGTACCTTACTTTTTACAGCGTTTGACTTACGCTTGGGTAGCATAGCAGAGGGCTGGGTGGGTGGCGTATTGCGAACAAGTTTATTACCCACACGAACCGTGGAAGAGTCTTTAAACGCGACCTTCTGGGCGGGCTGGCTTTGAAGAACATGAATATCCATGGTCTGGGCAGCACTAGAATTGTTCTTGCGTTTACGCAAACAAACAGTCTGGATGTGTCCTTTCCTTTGACAAAAGTGACAAACCGCGTTTCTCAACGGGCAACGTTCACGAGGATGAGCAAGAACACACTTAGGGCAAGACTTAACTCTATCATTTTGCACACGCGGCTGACGAATGTGTTTAACATGGCGCGGCCGGCCAGTGTTTACAGTCTGACTCTGCCGGTGGGGCCGCGGGCGTGACATAACTTGCTTAGCACAGGCAGTTTGAGAAATACATGGCTGATCTAACTCACACTCAGCATTGTCAAAAGTATCTTGGGCTTCAATGATGTTCATCACAGTCTCTAATGACGGGTCAGGCAACTTTAAGATAGCAGCACGAATACGAGAATCTGCAATGTTTTGGGTAATAGCGTCTCGTAACATGACATCACTGTAGGAAGCTCCACACACACACAATTAAATCGGCACTGACGGGTGAGACCCCGTAAATCTGTTAACCACTGTTTATTAGATTGATGTGGCAGTTTCTTTAATCTGAAGAACTTGAATCTGGCTGCTGCCACATGAACTCGCGACTCGAAATACTCATCAAGCTTGTTAACAACAACGTCATAGTCTAAAGCTTCTGGCTGGGATTCCGGGAACAACTTACAAAGTAGTCGATAGATTTCCACGCCTGCAGTGGAAATTAAATAAAGCTGCCGCTCAGTACCTGTGATTTTGTAGACTGTCATGTGCGCCTGCAACTGCGCGAAATATTCTCGCCATTCTTCTCTGGAGTCATCAAAAGCCCGGAACTGTGGTGCTGCCTGTGCTTGTTCCTTTTGTGTTGGAGGATTAGCCGCTTGCTTGGCGATTACTTCCACCAGACTTTGTATTTGCTGACTCTGTAACAAGATCAACTGTTGTAATTCGGCAGACATAGTGAACACAAATTAAACCAGCCCCCAAAAGTTTATCGCTATAATTAGTATAACAAGAACAAGTTGAACCAGCCCTGCACACGAGTTCGGAAGACCTCGTCGCCAGTTTTGTGGCGGTGTTCGTAGCGACAAACACTTGGCTGTAGAAATGGCTTACGAAGTCACCGCCACACTTTTAATAGCGGGCCGACCGGTCCGCTGGAACAGTGAACAGAAAGATGAAAGCCCAAACACTCATTTTAAATAAAAGTCGGTACTTATCTTTTATTAATGAAGATACAGTAACACAGTAGTGAACTCGGTGTCTACAGAAATCTGTCTAGTTCGAGTCGGAGCGGCTAGGTCAGCGTCGGCTGACGACAAACAACAACTCTGCTGCGATGAACACACAACTGACTACCAAGTACACAATTCGGAGGCGAGTATACAACTGAGTGGCGAATACAGAACTGTCCTAGCGCTCGCGACTCCAGCGCTTAAGAAGCCAGAAGCCAGCGGTGGCGCGTGCAGACTTGCGGCGATTTGCTGTCTCGCTGGCGCTGCTTATGCGGACGGCGTCCGGACTTTGATGCTGCCAACCTTTTGGCAGCGGGCTCGGTTGGCATTACTGGCTAGGACATAACACTCAACATCAATGCAACCGCGTTTAGTGACCGTAGCAATGAGTCTTGGACTGCTAAACCATACGCAGATTTAAATCACTGGCAGATCTCAACCTTATACAGAACTAAACTATTGCAGGAAGTAAGCGTCGACAGTAAATAATGCGTGCAGCAGTTGAGTTAAATATGTGTCCAGTTCCCAAAGATAGTTACTTGCATTGCAGTGAACACAATGTACAAGGTTGGCAGTAATCATTGATTTCAAATTGAAAAGCAGTTTTACTACTTTCATTACACAGTAAATAATTTACAGCCGTAATACCTTGGGGAACGTTATTCTGTACTGCTTTAATACGTTTTCCACAAGAGCTGTGTGATAACACGTCTCAATGACAGTTGAGCATACGAGACGTCTCACCGAGAGACATTTGTATTCAATACTATGATTTTTTTTTTTTTTTTGAGTCATTAGTCTTCTTACTGGTTCGATGCCGCCCGCCAGGAATCCCTCTCCTGTGCCAAACTGTTCATTTCAGAGTAGCACATGCAACATACGTCCTTAATTTTTTTCCTGGATGTTCAGCTTCTCGCTGTCTTCCTCTACACTTTTTCCCCTCTGCAGCTCTCTCTAGCACCATGGGAGTTGCTCCCTGATGTCTTAAAACATCTCTTATCATCCTGTTCTTCTTGTTGTCAGTAGTTCCCACATATTCCTTTCCTCTCCGATTCTGCACAGAACTTCCTCATTTCTTACCTTATCAGTCCACCCAAAATTAACGCCCGTCTGTAACGCCACATCTCAAATGCTTCGATTCTCTTCTATTACAGTTTTCCCACAGTCCATGTTTCACTGCCTTTCAATGCCGTGCTCCAAACGTGTTTGTTTGTTATTTGTTTTTTTTCCAGTGCTAGTCTGCTTTTAATGTACTCCTTGCTCCGTCCGTGATGGTTAGACTATCACTCGTGATGTTACGCTTCTCGCTGTTCTCATTTCAGCTACTTCTCATACTTTCGTCTTTCTTCAATTTACTCTCAATCCGTATTCTGTACTCATTAGAATGTCCATTCCATTCATCATATCATACAATTCATCTTCACTTTCACTCAGCACAGCAAATCTTATCAGGACAGCAAATTTTATCATTCATATCCTTTCACCGTGAATTTTAATCCCATACATGAACGTTTCTTTCTTTGTTAGACTAAAGACAACAAAATAAAATACAAAGAATAGCGGACTGCAACTGCTGTGTTCGGATGCAGGCTGAGTTGGCATCCCTTCGCTCCCAGCTTCAGGCAGTGTTGGCTTCGGTCACACAGCTTGAGGCTGTTGCCAATGGGCATCACTGTGGGGGTCCGGATGGGGGTTTGTCGGGGACGGCCAGCTCGTCCCACGCATCCCTCGATCAGACTACGACTGTGGTTGCCTGGGATACTGCCCGCATTGAGGCTGATCCCTCACCTGTGGTAGAGTGGGACGTCGTCTCAAGGTGTGGCAGGGGGCGAAAGACATTCCGGAGGGTTGAACGGAAGGCCTCTCCAGTTTGTCTGGCGAACCGGTTTCAGGCTCTGTCTCAGGCTGATACTGATCTTCGGCCTGACATGGCTGCTTGTCCTGTTCCAGAGGTTGCCCCTCAGTCTGCAAGATCCAAGCAGTCGCAGAGGGTGGGCTTACTAGTAGTTGGGAGCTCCAACGTCAGGCGAGTAATGGGCCCCTTAGGGATATGGCAGCAAGAGAGGGGAAGAAAACCAATGTGCACTCCGTGTGCATACCGGGGGGAGTCATTCCAGATGTGGAAAGGGTCCTTCTGGATGCTATGAAGGGTACAGGGTGCACCCATCTGCAGGTGGTCGCTCATGTCGCCACCAATGATGTGTGTCGCTATGGATGGGAGGAAATCCTCTCTGGCTTCCGGCTATCTGATTTGGTGAAGACTGCCAGTCTCGCTAGTGGGATGAAAGCAGAGCTCACCATCTGCAGCATCGTTGACAGGACTGACTGCGGACCTTTGGTACAGAGCCGAGTGGAGGGTCTGAATCAGAGGCTGAGACGGTTCTGCGACCGTGTGGGTTGCAGATTCCTCATCTTGCGCCATAGGGTGGTGGGGTTTTGGGTTCCGCTGGATAGGTCAGGAGTCCACTACACGCAACAAGCGGCTACACGGGTAGCTGGTGTTGTGTGGCGTGGGCTGGGCGGTTTTTTAGGTTAGATGGCCTTGGACAAGTACAGAAAGGGCAACAGCCTCAATGGGTGCGGGGCAAAGTCAGGACATGCGGGGACCAAGCAGCAATCCGTATCGTAATTGTAAACTGTCGAAGCTGCGTTGGTAAAGTACCGGAACTTCAAGCGCTGATAGAAAGCACCGAAGCTGAAATCGTTATAGGTACAGAAAGCTGGCTGAAGCCAGAGATAAATTCTGCCGAAATTTTTACAAAGGTACAGACGGTGTTTAGAAAGGATAGATTGCATGCAACCGGTGGTGGAGTGTTTGTCGCTGTTAGTAGTAGTTTATTCTGTAGTGAAGTAGAAGTGGATGGTTCCTGTGAATTATTATGGGTGGAGTTTACAGTCAACAACCGAGCTAGGTTAATAATTGGCTCCTTTTACCGATCTCCCGACTCAGCAGCATTAGTGGCAGAACAACTGAGAGAAAATTTGGAATATATTTCACATAAATTTTCTCAGCATGTTATAGTCTTAGGTGGAGATTTCAATTTACCAGATATAGACTGGCACACTCAGATGTTTAGGACGGGTGGTAGGGACAGAGCATCAAGTGACATTATACTGAGTGCACTATCCGAAAATTACCTTGAGCAATTAAACAGAGAACCGACTCGTGGAGATAACATCTTGGACCTACTGATAACAAACAGACCCGAACTTTTCGACTCTGTATGTGCAGAACAGGGAATCAGTGATCATAAGGCCGTTGCAGCATCCCTGAATATGAAAGTTAATAGGAATATAAAAAAAGGGAAGAAGGTTTATCTGTTTAGCAAGAGTAATAGAAGGCAGATTTCAGACTACCTAACAGATCAAAACGAAAATTTCTGTTCCGACACTGACAATGTTGAGTGTTTATGGAAAAAGTTCAAGGCAATCGTAAAATGCGTTTTAGACAGGTACGTACCGAGTAAAACTGTGAGGGACGGGAAAAACCCACCGTGGTACAACAACAAAGTTAGGAAACTACTGCGAAAGCAAAGAGAGCTTCACTCCAAGTTTAAACGCAGCCAAAACCTCTCAGACAAACAGAAGGTAAACGACGTCAAAGTTAGCGTAAGGAGGGCTATGCGTGAAGCGTTCAGTGAATTCGAAAGTAAAATTCTATGTACCGACTTGACAGAAAATCCTAGGAAGTTCTGGTCTTACGTTAAATCAGTAAGTGGCTCGAAACAACATATCCAGACACTCCGGGATGATGATGGCATTGAAACAGAGGATGACACGCGTAAAACTGAAATACTAAACACCTTTTTCCAAAGCTGTTTCACAGAGGAAGACCGCACTGCAGTTCCTTCTCTAAATCCTCGCACAAACGAAAAAATGGCTGACATCGAAATAAGTGTCCAAGGAATAGAAAAGCAACTGGAATTACTCAACAGAGGAAAGTCCACTGGACCTGACGGGATTCCAATTCGATTCTACACAGAGTACGCGAAAGAACTTGGCCCCCATCTAACAGCCGTGTCCGCAAGTCTCTAGAGGAACGGAAGGTTCCAAATGATTGGAAAAGAGCACAGGTAGTCCCAATCTTCAAGAAGGGTCGTCGAGCAGATGCGCAAAACTATAGACCTATATCTCTGACGTCGATCTGTTGTAGAATTTTAGAACATGTTTTTTGCTCGAGTATCATGTTGTTCTTGGAAACCCAGAATCTACTATGTAGGAATCAACATGGATTCCGGAAACAGCGATCGTGTGAGACCCAATTTGCTTTATTTGTTAATGAGACCCAGAAAATATTAGATACAGGCTCCCAGGTAGATGCTATTTTTCTTGACTTTCGGAAGGCGTTCGATACAGTTCCGCACTGTCGCCTGATAAACAAAGTAAGAGCCTACGGAATATCAGACCATCTGTGTGGCTGGATTGAAGAGTTTTTAGCAAACAGAACACAGCATGTTGTTATCAATGGAGAGACGTCTACAGACGTTAAAGTAACCTCTGGCGTGCCACAGGGGAGTGTTATGGGACCATTGCTTTTCACAATATATATAAATGACCTAGTAGATAGTGTCGGAAGTTCCATGCGGCTTTTCGCGGATGATGCTGTAGTATACAGAGAAGTTGCAGCATTAGAAAATTGTAGCGAAATGCAGGAAGATCTGCAGCGGATAGGCACTTGGTGCAGGGAGTGGCAACTGACCCTTAACATATACAAATGTAATGTATTGCGAATACATAGAAAGAAGGATCC
This sequence comes from Schistocerca piceifrons, assembly GCF_021461385.2. NCBI lineage: Eukaryota > Metazoa > Arthropoda > Insecta > Orthoptera > Acrididae > Schistocerca > Schistocerca piceifrons. The sequence continues at coordinate 245,590,181 of NC_060144.1, forward strand.
TTTATTGTATGATTATATGATAGCCGAACAAACACTGGTAGCAGTTACTTCTGTAAAATATCTGGGAGTATGCATGCGGAACGATTTGAAGTGGAATGATCATATAAAATTAATTGTTGGTAAGGCGGGTACCAGATTGAGATTCATTGGGAGAGTCCTTAGAAAATGTAGTCCATCGACAAAGGAGGTGGCTTACAAAACACTCGTCCGACCTATACTTGAGTATTGCTCATCAGTGTGGGATCCGTACCAGATCGGGTTGACGGAGGAGACAGAGAAGATCCAAAGAAGAGCGGCGCGTTTTGTCACAGGGTTAGTTGGTAACCGTGATAGCGTTACGGAGATGTTTAACAAACTCAAGTGGCAGACTGTGCAAGAGAGGCGCTCTGCATCGCGGTGTAGCTTGCTGTCCAGGTTTCGAGAGGGTGCGTTTCTGGATGAGGTATCGAATATATTGCTTCCCCCTACTTATACCTCCCGAGGAGATCACGAATGTAAAATTAGAGAGATTAGGGCGCGCACGGAGGCTTTCAGACAGTCGTTCTTCCCGCGAACCATACGCGACTGGAACAGGAAAGGGAGGTAATAACAGTGGCACGTAAAGTGCCCTCCGCCACACACCGTTGGGTGGCTTGCGGAGTATAAATGTAGATGTAGATGTACTCCTACCGAAATACTTCATTAAATGGTTTAAATATATGACGAAACATCCAGTCTCATTAACTCATTAGAAATCTTTAGCTTATTTTTGTTTCTTTCTCTGCATTTAAAAGTTACTATTGAACACTCCACGTAATAAGGTTAGGAGTACATGCCCTTATACAATGGCAGGACCGCAGCCATAGAGAGCACAAATTGTAGGAATTCATCGATACGCTATTAAAATACTGTATAATCGTATACAACAAATAACTGAAGGCGAAGATCTATCTGCTACTTTGAGATAAAGTGATTGGAACGTGAGAATAGGTCTTAGTGGGTCGCTTCGAACTAGTTTGAAGACTTATAAAAAACAGGTCATCCAATGTCCTTAAAAATTCAAAATCTTTGAATTGTATTCTATTAGCTGGTATTTGGATGGAATGCATATATTGATAATAAACATAAATTGTACAAAGTTTCTTGTAACAGTTTGTGTGTATCGTGTCGGAACATGTTAGGAGAAAAGTCTAATAAAATAGGGACAATTTGTTTGCAGACAGACCTACAATTCTTAATATTTGCGCTTTCTCGACCGCTGCGGTGTCCGGGAGAAGTTGAGAGACAGGTTGCAGCTAGAAAGTCGATGCTTCAATGGGACGTTTGCTGCTCTATGGGTCTAGTGAGAAGTTAAGCGTAAGCTCTTATTCCTGAAGTTGCCCCGCACCTTCTCTTCATAGAGACATTACAAAGCACGTCTCGACACTGCGGGTTTTCGACTGCAGTCAAGGTGTCATCAACTGTCGCATGGTGACAGTCTTACTGGCCAGGCGTGTATTACACACACTGACGGAAATGGAGAGTGTTACGCTATGAACATCTCTACCGAACTCTACTAAAACGATACTCCGATATTTCGACAACTGTGAGGTATGCTGTTTAAGCTAATTTTCAGTGAAAAGGCATCCCTGCACGTGAAGCACAGTGTGAGTACACTACGTCTACAGGGCACGTCGGAGATTAATGAAACTTCCCAAGCCTGCCCATGCAGCTAAGCGCCCTATTTCGCACTATGAGAAAAATCGGATCATTGGCATGAGAGACTTGGAAGCATCAAAGCGATAAATGACAAATATAGTGGGATGCACTGTTATGACTGCAGAACAAATGATGAGCGAAGAACAAAGTATTCATGGTCGACACAGATAGAGTGTCCCTATGATCCATTGGAAAATATTACTGGAAGCTGAGTTGACATCTCGAAGTGATATGCGTAGTCTCCTGATGATGGTGTACCACTTACAATAGAGACACACGTGGTGCAGAGTCAAAGTAAACTCGGACATTGAGTGACATTCTGTCAAGTTTAGCGATGAGTTCCTCTTCTGTTTCTGGCGCCAACATTGATAATACGAATAGGATGAAAGTATAATCATTTGGTACGCATTATGTGATGAACATCACGACGTTTGATAAATATCGGACTGTTGGATCCTGGTGAAACCTTTCCCATTGCGATCAGTGTACGAAACGCCATAGTTCTTGCCGCAGTTGCAACATCGGTTCCCCTCAGATCAACGCAGTTAAGCTCTGTCGGTCTTGGCTAGAACTTCGATGCGGACAGTATGGGTCTGCCTAACGCTGTTGGCAAATGGGGTGCACTCAGGCCTTGCGAGACAAGTGGAGTTGTGGCTTCGGTGGCGAAAGGTGACAACGGTCGGGAGAGCGGGTTGCTGACCGCATGCCCCGCCATAACATCATCCAGTGACACTTGACGCTTATAGAACAAGGATGACACGGTGGTAGGTCGGTAGCGTTGGGCTTTCCCACACCCGTTCGGACGGACCCAGTTTCTCTGCGTAAGTAATACATTTTTAGCCAAGAAGACTGTTACTACACAAACGAATGGTTTCGCTTAGAGTCAGAGAAAGCTTTTAAATAGTTACTGAGAGCAGAGAACCAGTGACTCATCTTAGAACCTGAACGTTAAAGATTTTTATGAAACAAATTAAAGAACTGGATGTTGTTGGCTCGTAATTGGAACAAAAGACTTTAATTCAGTTATTTAAAACAGCATTAATATGAACAACTCCTTTCATTGAGCATATATTTATTCGCGACTCCGTCTGGAACTGATTTATGAGTAACAGCACAGTTATGTTAGGAACTCATAGGAGTGTGTGGGAACAACAGAAAAGTATATGACATAGTATTCAAAATTGATTGTGAAACATGAAACATTAGCACTAAATGAAACACCGCATAAAGTAAAAAGTATGAGATTTACTGTAGTAACTCATTTGTTAACATTTAAAATCAAACTTCTTCTATTAATATTGATTTCCCCCTTAATCAGTAAAATGAATAACGGTTGGCTCTGCGTATAGGACTAAAATACATCCGGTTTTCGACTTCATGTCACTGGATACAATGTAGCTAGGCTGATATTTTGGCAGAAACAGACTGACAAATTTTTAGGAATACCAGTAATTATTCTACAGCTACATTTATTTCTTTACTTATTGTGATCAGATAAATAAATAAATATAGCTGTTGGTATGGTGGAAATGGCATTAGCAGCAACACTGATTATTCAGAGGAATTGGCTGGGGGTTGTGAAGGTGTAATGATAATTTAGCAGTGGTACCATTTATTAACAACACTACTATAGAACACAATCACTAAACTGTTAAATAAAATTGCGCTCAAACAATTATTTTTAAGGTACACGATGCTAGTTGAAATATCTTACAGATTTAAATTCACTATTAATAATTTCCAAAGCAATAATACGAAAATATTTGTTGGGATAAATAGGATTACCACTAGTTTAACAACGGAACTAAATCATTCAGCACTTACGTTGCAAGTGTAACGATTCATGAGCAGTTCTCTCTCAATTATACTCGAAAATGTTAGTCAGAGAATAAACAACAAATTAACACCAAAATACTAATTTAAGAAATATAAAATAATATTTATTTATTTATTTATTTATGCATTTATTTTACCGGGCAAGATTAGGGCCTTCAGGCCCTCTCTTACACCTAACCAGGCATACTCAGATTGAACGAATTTCAGTTTCTACACAACATTACGGACATATAACGTGTTATACGGTATTAATGTTAAAGAAAGAAAATAGAGATTATAACAGTAGTACAATGATAATTATAACAATCAAAAATAATTATAACAATCAAGAATAATAATAATAATAATAATAGTATTGATTATGTATATGAAAGTAAACATATTTTTCTTTTATGAATGTCAGTCCTATTGCTAGTTGGGAATTTTCTCGTTATGTTCTTGCAGCTTGTGAGTTATTCTCAACGAGCAGAGACATAAGACGATAGAATGGGGTGAAACAGATATAGAAGAGGTAGATAGGTTAAAAGAAGAGAGATAGAATGGTAAAATTCGAAGCTATGATGGAGAGGAGAATGAAAGAGATGAGAGGGGCATAACAATAGTGGCTATACCGTCCCTAATATGTAAGTTTTGAGTTCCCTCTTGAACGTTGAGTGGTTCTGGATAAGATCACAGGGGAGCGCGTTCCATAGTCGGATGGCTGAGATGGAGAATGACACGGAGAAAGATTTTGTGTTATGTAAAGGTACAGCCAAGACGCTAGACGTATCCGATATGGTATAGGTGTTTAATGTGGGAAGGTAAGTATTGGGGGCACCAGTGGCTGAGAAATCGATGAAGTAAGCACATCGTGTGGAGATCGCGTGCCTTATGTGGGCGTATCCAACCTAGCTGGGAGTATGAAGGACTGCTATGATAATACAACCGTATATTGCACACGTATCTAACGCAAGCATTCATCACTAGCTCGAGGCATCTCGAATTTTCACTATTTGTGCCGTGTTGAACTACATCACAGTAGTAAAGATTAGGCAAGACTAGTGTTTGGACTAATTTTTGTTTAACATGGGTTGAAAATATTTTTCTAAATTATGGAATTGCATGTAGGGAGGAGAGCGATTTCCGGCAAGCTGTGACTGTTTGTTCTTCCCAGTTTAGGTGTTCATCCAAGATTATTCCTAGGTCTTTTACTGTTTTTTGGTATGGTAGTTGAGTACCATTGAGGAGTATTTGAGGGACTGTTTCGCGAAAGTACCGGCTGATTAACTTTGGATGAGATATAAGTATGACCTGGGATTTTCTGGGGTTTAGTTTCGGACCTAGGTTCTGTGCCCATCGAGAAACAGAGCAAAGATCTGCGTTCATACTCGCTACTGCGTCAGCAATGTTCTTGGGGCTTGCACGTATGTACAGTTGGATGTCGTCGGCATATAGATGGTAGTTGCAGGAGTGAATCACTGAAGAAATATCATTAATGTACAGTGAGAAAAGTAATGGGCCAAGGACAGAGCCTTGGGGAACTCCAGAGCGCACGTTTTTCCATGATGACTTTTCCGACCCACAGATGACTTGTTGACTTCTGTTTTTGAGGTAGCTGTCGAACCAGTGTATTGCGCTGTTTGAGAAATTCAGCTGTTTCATTTTAATTAGTAATGTATCAAAGTCAACTGTATCAAAAGCCTTGCTAAAGTCAAGCAGTGTTAGGATGGTAGCTTCACGTCTGTCCATAGCATGTTTAATGTCATCAGTTACTTTGATTAATGCAGTTGCTGTACTATGGTGCTTTCGAAAGCCTGACTGATATTTGTCATGGATGTTATGAGTTTTGAGGTAATCCGTCAGCTGTTCATGGACGATGTATTCTAGGGCTTTAGATATTGCAGGTAGTATGCTGATCGGCCTGTAGTCACCTGGCGACTTAGGGTTGTCAGTCTTTGGTATAGTTTGAATTAAACTATGCTTCCACTCAGTAGGATATGTACTACTGACAGGAGACAGGTTGAAGATGTCTGTGATAACTGGAATAATAGTGTCTAGGACGTTCTTAATCATGCCAATGCTCAATCCATCATTTCCTACTGCCTCGGAAGAGATTCTCATAATTGCCTTGTGCACTGTGCCGGTAGTGACATGTTTTAGGAAAAACTTGTTTCCCGAGAGATTGATATCTTGGGGCTGGTAATTTGTCGCTGCGTGGCAGTTTACAGCTGTTGAGATGAAATCGTTTAATTCTTCTGCAGACGCTTGATAAACAGCGTCAGATCTTCGCTTCCCTGTACCGAAACTGCACAGCTTTTTCCACAGTGCAGCAGGTTTTGATATGCCGCATACGACAGAGCAGGCATGTCGGATTTTGGCATTCCTCACGCTTTGCTTGGTTCCGTTTCGGAGTTTCCTATAAGCTTCGTACGCCTCGGGAGTTGGGTTACACTTGAAGGCCCTATGTGCAGCATCACGTTTATTCATTAACTGGCGTAATGAAGTGGTGAGCCTCGGAGCGGGAGCTCTCTTTACCTTGACAGTGCGTTGAGGAGCATGTTTATCATACAGTGTAATAATTTTGCGACATAATTCCCGGATTTTTCTGTCTAAAGTCGGTTCATTGCTTCTATCATGCCAAGGGATGTCTGAGCAATCCTTTTGAAGAGCGTCATGGTTAACATTTTTTAGGTTTCTGTAGGTTAACAGGTGGAATTTTTCTTTGGTAGTATGCACTGAGTAATTTAAGAATATCACGTCATGAGCAGAGAGTCCCGGAGCGGATGTGTGATTGGCGCGAATTATTTTATCTGGTCGCTTTGTTGCTATTATATCTGTGAGTGTATGGCTGTGTGGCGTGTGATGAGTTGGGTCCAGCGGTGTTAAACTCATTTCATTGGAGTAGAACAGTCTCCTTAGTTTTTCTACAGAGGGAGATTTTAACTGTAAGTCGATGTTTGTGTCGCCCATAATGATTATGTGAACTGTAAGTCGATGTTTGTGTCGCCCATAATGATTATGTGTTCATACTGTGTCACGAGCGAGGACACGGCAGACTGAAAGGAGGACATGGCACCGACGTTTGGAGGTTTATAGATTACTCCTATTAGCATTTTCTGATTTGATGTATTTATTTCGAGAAACAAGAACTCTGCTTCTCATTCGCCCATTGCATCCGATGTGCATAGTATAGTAGGTGTCAGATCAGAGCGAACATAGACACCCACACCACCCCCGCGTCGTGTTTCACGATCTGCCCTTAGTAGAGTGTAACCAGTGATTCGGATAGCGTCGGAAGAAATGTTTGGTTTCAACCAAGTTTCAGAGACGAGGATAACATGGAGCAGCGATTGGCAGAACATGTCACAGAACTCGTCGAAGTGAGCAGTTAGCGACTGCGCGCTCACGTGGGCCACAAAGAGCCCGCCGCCGGAACTGGTCCGTCCCATTGTGGCCGCCTGTAGGACCGAGCGCGCTCCGTTTACCTGCTGGCCGGAAGAGGGACTAAAGCTCGATTTCGCGGGGGAAGACATATTTACAGGTATGTCCAAGGTCGTGGCTGACTCAAGCGTCTGTGGGCTAAAGGTGAAAGACAGGCTGGAGGTATCGGAGAAGGGAGCGAAAAGAAAGATGGAAAGAGGCAGTAGTGGTTACGAAAAAGATAATAGTAGTAGTAGTGGTAGTGACGGGGATGAAAATAACAGATATAGAAAGGCGGTTTTAAGGAGATTCCTGTCAATGGAGAATGTTAATTCCCGTTTGACTGACAATATGAATATACATGAGCACTTATGATAGACAAATAAAGAAGCAATATTTGTGTGAAACAATTGACTGATTTTAAATAGAGTACTTATGGTACTTATAGAAATAACGAAGCAATATTTATGTTAAAAAATGAAAAGAAAGAATAAAAATTAGCTTACATTACAGAGTACAATATGAGACTTTGTGTCTCGCAAGATTTCGCTCAGTCTTTCAGTTCGAACATGTTCGTCACCGTTTTCCTCCCTCCTTCCGTCTTGACTACGATCCTGCCATCCTGGGTCCATACATTTTGAAGGCCGAACTGTGTGATCGCAGTGTTAAAAACTTTTAGTCTTTCGCGCGTCAGATCTTCCCTCAGGGTAACCCCACTCTTGGCGAGTTTTCTTTTCTGAGCAAACGCTTCAGCTCTTTTCCTGTATGACACAAATTTAATTATGATGGGCCTGGGTTTCATGGCACCTGGTATCCTACGCCCAACACGGTGGCTTCTGTCAATATCGGCCACGTCAATCTGCACGCCAAGTTTCTCACGCACGAGGCTAATGGCCAGGTCGTCGGTGTTTTCACGATCGTTTTCAGCTACCCCAAACACGCGCAAGCTGTTACTTCGCTGATACTGCTCGATTTCATCGGTGGCAGCAGACAGTTTAGCTTCTAGGTCGGCGGCTTTTTTCTCTTGTGCGGCCAGGGACTTTCTAAGAGACTGGATTTCGGTGCTGTTGCGCCCGACAGACTCTTGCAGTTTGTCCATGACCGTGGCCGTCACAGAGTCCGTGATGGATTTCACGATTACGTCTAGCGTGTCTTTACTGTGCAGCGCCGCACTCACCTGGGACCGGACGAGCTCCCCAATGTAGGGCAGCGAGGCTTCACCTGCCGCCGGAGACCGGGCGCCCGCGCTGCCTGCGCCCCTGTAGCCTCACCTGCTGCCGCTTACTCGTGCTCTTCCAATTTTTCACTCACTTATCACTTGTGGTAATCAACGGAGAACAACACACTACGGCAAGTAACACTTGTTTAGTCGGATGCACAAGTTGTGGACTGCCGCACTTCTCTGTAACATCTTCAATGAGCGGAAAAACTCGCGAGCCGAAGAAACGCACGTCTCACTCAGTGGCCGCCATCTTAACCTTTCCTTCGAAACATAAATAACACAGATCAAATACAAAGTATTTGACAAGGTACATCGCAATACTGACTTTCTTGCAGTACATTTTGATGCAGCTATGCTCCTTACCACTCCATTCATTTTTTTTTAATTATTTTTTGTCAACCGTCTTCCGACAGGTTTGATGTGGCCTGCCACGAATTTCTCTCCTCTGCCAAACTTTTCATCTCAGAGTAGCACTTGCAAGCTACATCATCAATTACTTAATTGATGCATTCCAATCTCTGTCTTTCTCTACAGTATTTACTCTCCACAGTTTACTCTAGCACCATGGATGTTGTTTCCTCATTTCTTAATAGATGTCCTTTCTAATCGTTCTTCGTTTCAGTGTTTTCCATACATAACTTTCCTCTCCGATTCTGCACGGAACCTCCTCATTCCTTACCTTATCAGTTCACCTAATTTTCAATCTTTGTCTGCAGCAACACTTCTCAAATGTTTCGATTCTCTTATGTTCTGGTTTTCCCACAGTCCATGTTTCACTGCCTTGCAATACTGTGCTCCAAACGTATATTCTCAGAAATTTCTTCCTCAAATTAAGGCCTATGTTTGATACTAGTAGACTTCTCTTGGGCGGGAATGCCCTTTTAGTCAGAGCTATTCTGCTTTTGATGTACTTCTTGCTCCGTCCGTCATTGGGTGTTTTGCTGCCTAGGTAGAAGAATTCTTTAACTTCATCTACTTCGTGTCCATCAATACTAACGTTAAGTTTCTCGCTGTTCTCATGTCTGCTACTTTTCATTACTTCCGTCTTTCTTCGATTTACTCTCAATCCATATTCTGTAATCATTAGACTGTCCATTCCATTCAACAGATCATGTAATTCTTCTTCATTTTTACTCAGGATAGCAATGTCATCAGCGAATCGTAACACGGATACCCTTTCAACCTGAATTTTAATTCCCCTCCTGAACCTTTCTATTATTTCCGTTATTGCTTCTTCAATGTACAGGTTAGACACCCTTTGCAATCCTAACATTTCGTTCTTGGTCGTCCACTCTTACTATTCCTTCTACGTATTATATATTACCCGTCACTCCCTGTAGCTTATCCCTATTTTTCTCAGAATTTCGAACATCTTGCATCATTTTACATTGTCGAACGCTTTTTCTAGGTAGACAAATCCTATGAACGTGTCTTGATTTTTCTTTAGTCTTGTTTCAATTAACAACCATAACGTCAGAATTATCTCTCTGGTGCTTGTACCTTTCCTAAAGCCAAATTGATTGCCATCTAACACATCCTCAATTTCTTTTTCATTCTTCTGCATACTATTCTTGTCAGCAACTTGGATGCTTTTGAAGCGTATATTAGAATTCTAAATCCGTAGCAGTGACACGAAAGAAGAGTAACTCGTCTATATACATCAACATCGCTTACGTCCTCGATTTAAACCTCGCATTGTGGGGACACATGGACGAGGTAATCTTATAGGCTCTCTGTTGTTCCTTATCTATATTATGTGATCAAAAGTATCCGGACACCCCCAAAACATACGTTTTTCATATTCGGTGCATTCTACTGCCACCTACTGCCAGGGACTCCATATGAGCGACCTCAGTAGCCATTAGACATTGTGAGAGAGCTGACTGGGGCTCTCCGAGAAACTCACGGACTACGAACGTGGTCAGATGACTGGTTGTCACTTGTGTCATACCTGTGTACGCGAGATTTCCACACTCCAAAACATCCCTTGGTCCACTGTTTCCGATGTGATAGCGAAGTGGAAACACGAAGGGACACGCACAGCACAATAGCGTACTGGCCGACCTCGTCTGTTGACTGCCGACATTTGAAGAAGGTCATTATCTGGAATAGGCAGACATCTATCCAGACTATCACACAGGAATCCCAAACTGCATCAGAATCCACTGCAAGTACTATGACAGTTAGGAGGAGGTGAGAAAAACTATTTTTCATGGTCGAACGGCTGCTCATAAGTTGTAAATGCCAAACTATGCCTCGCTTGGTGTAAGGAGCGTAAACATTGGACGGTTGAACAGTGGTAAAACGTTGTAGGGAGTGACGAATCACGATATATGATGCGACAATCCGATGGCATGGTGTTGGTATGGCGAATGTACGGTGAGCGTCTGCTGTCAGCGTGTGTAGTGTCAACAGTAAAATTCGGAGCCGGTGGTGTTATGGTGTGGTGGTGTTTTTCATGGAGGGCACTTGCACTCTTTGTTGTTTTGCTTGGTAGTATCACTGCACAGGCGTACGTAGATGTTTTAAGCACCTTCTTGCTTCCCACTGTTGAAGAGCAATTCGGATGCCGATTCCATTTTCAACATGATCAAGCACCTGTTGAGAATGCACAGCCTTTGGTGGAGTGGTTACACGACAATAACATCCCTGTAACGGACTGGCTTACACAGAGTCCTGACCTGAATCCTACAGAACGCCTTTGGGATCTTTTGGAACGCCGACTTCTTGCCATGCCTCACCGACCGACATTGATACCTCTCCTCAGTGCCTCACTCCGTGAAGAATGGGCTGCAATTCCCCAAGAAACCTTCCACCACCTGACTGAACGTATACCTGCGAGAGTGGAAGCTGTCATCAAGGTTATGGGTGGGTCAACATCATATTAAATTCCAGCACTACCGATGGAGGATGCCAGGAACTTGTAAGTCATTTTCAGCCAGATTTTCGGATATTTTTGATCTCATTCTGTGCACCTGTCATAGGTTGTTTGCAGATGTTGCTGTCATCTATCGTGTAGTAAAGTCAGAAGATCAAAACTGATTACCAAATGGTTTAAATAACACATCTCTACGGTATGAAAACTGGTAACTGACTCTAAATAATGAAAAGTTTGATTTCATTCATGTGAGTGCCAAAAGTAGTCCGTTAAACTTCAGTTACATGACAAATCAAGCACATTTAAAGGGCTTAAGTACAACTAAATACCTAGAAATAAAAATTACGAATACTTCAACTTGAAAGATGTCATAGAAGTTGTTGTGGAGAAGGTGAACCAAAGAGTGCGTTTTATTGGCAGAACACTTAGAAGATGCAACAGATCTACTTAAGAGACTGCCTACACAACGTTTGTCTGTCCTCTTTTTGAGTACTACTGCGCGATGTGGGATCTGTCTCAGATAGGATTGACGGAGTACATCGAGAAGGTTCAAAGAAGGGCAGTACGTTTGCGTTATCAAGAAATGCGAGAGAGAGTGTCGCGGGCATTATACATCGTTTGGGATGGACATCATTAAAAGAATGGCGTTTCTCGTTGGAGTGGAGTCTTCTCAAGAAATTTCAGTCATTAATTTTCTGCTCCGAATGCGAAGATATTTTATCGACGCCGAGAAATGATCATCGTAATAACATAATAGATATCAGGGCTCGCACGGAAAGATATAGTTGCTCGTTTTTTCCCTCGAGCTGCTCGAGAGTGGAATAACAAAGAGTTATTGTTGTGAAGGTGGCTCGATGAACTGTCTGCCAGCCACTTACGTGTCAAATGGAGAGTAACCACGTAGATGTAGATGTAGATTAAGGGCTGTCAAATCTCTAGTAGAAAATCAAAGGCTATTAATATTGTAACACGTTGTTCTTAGTGACAAAGTTAAGGCAATATTTTAAAAATTTGTGTGCAGTTTAGAATGTGAAAGTCAAAAGTTTATAAGATGTTGTTCTCCTTCTGAAAGCCATAATAGAATAATTTTGTCCTAAGACACAGTGAAACCTGTACTTTTTTATGTCCTTAGTATCTAGCATGTGCTGTGGTCTTTTATTCTGCTACATTCAGCGAGAAAAATGGTCACGTACGTCTAAAAGTACGAGTATGTGAAAAAGGTATGATGAAGCTGAATTTTGCGAGGAATTTCATTGTGGCACCTCGGACTTAGTTCGTTAGTTTGGAGATAAAATTCTTTTGTTAAATGTTAAATACGTTTCTCATTACGTTTTGAGTGTAAGAGTAATTGCTTAAATAACTTCCTCAACTAATTTCCTTACTTTTTAATGCAAATGCTAACCTTTTTACTTTACACTAACCGAGCGAAATTATGGTTTATTCACTAAAAGGATAGAGAATATTTTGGCATGTATGCTTTACTTGCTATGAAAAGTGCGAAGAGAGGCACCTTTACCACATTTTTTTGTTTAATCTAAGTACGTTCTAGATCGACGAAATATTACTACACTGTAGGACATCAGGTATCTTGATCATAAAATGATTGATGAAGATTCATCTTTAGAATTACTTCCAGTCAGTTATAAATTGTGGAATCAAAGGTTTGGGTAAATGAAAAGAGATTAATTATTCTTTTTAAGATATAGAGATGTACACAAAACTACTTGACAGTTTATTCTGAAGCTACAAGAGGAAAAATTAAGTATCGGAAGAATTGTAGGTAACACTGTAGCCTATTCTACAAATTTCTTGGTTAAAATTAATTTTTAAGGGTTCTGTAACGTAAGCGGTAAATACGGAACCCTTACAGGAACACTTCGTTGTCAAACTGTCTGTCTGTCTTACTGTTAAGACCCATTTTTCTCAGAGACAGGCTGAGGTATCAGATTGAAATTTATGTTGCGTACTAAGATCTACTGTCGCTTGATGGTGTGAAAAAGTTTTCTATTTCAGTGCAATAAAATACACGGCAATATACATCACATATTTTATAATCTGGAACTCAGTCTTCAGAACCAAAAGATGAACCATTTATGCGGTCTGCGGTCCCGGGGTCCTGGGGGTGAAGCGCGTGCCTGGACACATAGAGGTTCAAATGGTTCAAATGGCTCCGAGCACTATGGGACTCAACTGCTGTGGTCATTAGTCCCCTAGAACTTAGAACTACTTAAACCTAACTAACCTAAGGACATCACACACACCCATGCCCGAGGCAGGATTCGAACCTGTGACCGTAGCAGCAGCGCGGCTCCGGACTGGAGCGCCTAGAACCGCACGGCCACCGCGGCCACACATAGAGGACTAGGGATCGAATCTAGGTCGGCTCAATGACTATTTATTCTTTCTAACCCAGTCCTTACCTCCACAAAGATAAAGGGACCACAGAAACAACAAGTGGTTCCGATTTAATTTTGAGCTGTAGGTGCCCGTTCGTCAGTTGCATAGCTACGTTAGGCGAGGGACACGCAAGCAGCGCAAGTGGCGTCTAATAGAAGGACTTGCAGCAGGCCACTGAGTCACACGAAGTTATTATTACTATCAACTAAACATGCAACTCAGTTTTTATGGAACCCTCGGAACGCGAGTCCTATTCACACTTGTTCGTTTTTCTTTCTACAAACCGTTGTCATAGGCAAATAACTCCAGTATAACTAACGAAGAGAGTGAGATAAGCAATGTATTTGTTATAATTTTTTATTGAATGCACCGAAAATAAAATTTACTGCTAGTCATCGTACTACAACTGTGTATTAGGTTTTCAGACTGTGTCTCAGCGATCTCTAGAATAATTCAGAAAGGATTTCTACAGTGTTCGCTGTATTCACAGTTGGTAAGTATATCAGTTACAGTACGTGAATACAGCATTTAAGTTATCGTTTCGCAGCAACGACAGCCTACATATACACATCTCTCTTCTACAATGTGGTACATAATTTTCCGAATAAACAATTTTTTTATGGAAGTCATCTACTGGGTACTTATGGTCGGTCAAGTTGAGTGCCTTGTTCTTTAACTTATTACACCCAGGTACCTACTTGTTGTCATAAAAAGCCTTATAAGGAATGCAATCTACACTCCTGGAAATGGAAAAAAGAACACATTGACACCGGTGTGTCAGACCCACCATACTTGCTCCGGACACTGCGAGAGGGCTGTACAAGCAATGATCACATGCACGGCACAGCGGACACACCAGGAACCGCGGTGTTGGCCGTCGAATGGCGCTAGCTGCGCAGCATTTGTGCACCGCCGCCGTCAGTGTCAGCCAGTTTGCCGTGGCATACGGAGCTCCATCGCAGTCTTTAACACTGGTAGCATGCCGCGACAGCGTGGACGTGAACCGTATGTGCAGTTGACGGACTTTGAGCGAGGGCGTATAGTGGGCATGCGGGAGGCCGGGTGGACGTACCGCCGAATTGCTCAACACGTGGGGCGTGAGGTCTCCACAGTACATCGATGTTGTCGCCAGTGGTCGGCGGAAGGTGCACGTGCCCGTCGACCTGGGACCGGACCGCAGCGACGCACGGATGCACGCCAAGACCGTAGGATCCTACGCAGTGCCGTAGGGGACCGCACCGCCACTTCCCAGCAAATTAGGGACACTGTTGCTCCTGGGGTATCGGCGAGGACCATTCGCAACCGTCTCCATGAAGCTGGACTACGGTCCCGCACACCGTTAGGCCGTCTTCCGCTCACGCCCCAACATCGTGCAGCCCGCCTCCAGTGGTGTCGCGACAGGCGTGAATGGAGGGACGAATGGAGACGTGTCGTCTTCAGCTATGACAGTCGCTTCTGCCTTGGTGCCAATGATGGTCGTATGCGTGTTTGGCGCCGTGCAGGTGAGCGCCACAATCAGGATTGCATACGACCGAGGCACACAGGGCCAACACCCGGCATCATGGTGTGGGGAGCGATCTCCTACACTGGCCGTACACCACTGGTGATCGTCGAGGGGACACTGAATAGTGCACGGTACATCCAAACCGTCATAGAACCCATCGTTCTACCATTCCTAGACCGGCAAGGGAACTTGCTGTTCCAACAGGACAATGCACGTCCGCATGTATACCGTGCCACCCAACGTGCTCTAGAAGGTGTAATTCAACTACCCTGGCCAGCAAGATCTCCGGATCTGTCCCCCATTGAGCATGTTTGGGACTGGATGAAGCGTCGTCTCACGTGGTCTGCACGTCCAGCACGAACGCTGGTCCAGCTGAGGCGCCAGGTGGAAATGGCATGGCAAGCCGTTCCACAGGACTACATCCAGCATCTCTACGATCGTCTCCATGGGAGAATAGCAGCCTGTATTGCTGCGAAAGGTGGATATACACTGTACTAGTGCCGACATTGTGCATGCTCTGTTGCCTGTGTCTATGTGCCTGTGGTTCTGTCAGTGTGATCATGTGATGTATCTGACCCCAGGAATGTGTCAATAAAGTTTCCCCTTCCTGGGACAATGAATTCACGGTGTTCTTATTTCAATTTCCAGGAGTGTATTTCATTCGTCATGGTGAGCACGGATTAGTTAAATTATGTTACAATGGTGCATATTTATTTCGTGATTATTATAACATTCAAGGAACATATACGTTGACTTCAGGTGAAACATGAACCTTTCCGTAAAATTAGTGTACTTCTAAGATCTACTTAAGATGAGGACGTGCCCTTCTTTTGTGTTTGTTCTGTTATGAGGTATGATGCAGGGTCAAATATTATGATGCTATGTTACCTGTCCTGTAGCGAATGGAGAGGGTGGTTGAAGAACGTATGGTCTCTGTAGCCTGCAATTGGTGCCCGCGATTTACCGAGTTAGTACGCTCGCTCCGGCTGTGGCGTCTGGACAACCTTGTGCTCACGATGTTTGGTACGTGTGAGGACCATATTCACTGATCTACGGTCTCCTTGTGGCAGATGAGTCCCAAATACTGACAGGCAGCTTAGGGATGACTAGACCCGTGATACTGTTTTCAACTTTGTATGTACGTCAGAGCGTGTGCCCTATAGCTACTTAAGTGTGCGATTTGCATACATTAGTGTAAACTCATATTTCGTGTCATAATCAAAACAATAAATGCGTTCTGTAAGTGATAGACAGCTGTGTTGTAGGCAGTGAAATCACAGACTACGTTTCTGCTAGCAGACTGAATGATGACCTGTAAGCATGGTGTGCGCACAACACGAATGCGTCATCTGTAAACAAAGCCAAGTTCATCCTGAGCAGAACACTGAGTGAAAGCCAAATACAAGAACAAGAATGTTCAAGTACAATGCTGTGTTGGAAGCCATAAATACACTCCTGGAAATTGAAATAAGAACACCGTGAATTCATTGTCCCAGGAAGGGGAAACTTTATTGACACATTCCTGGGGTCAGATACATCACTGACAGAACCACAGGCACATAGACACAGGCAACAGAGCATGCACAATGTCGGCACTAGTACAGTGTATATCCACCTCTCGCAGCAATGCAGGCTGCTATTCTCCCATGGAGACGATCGTAGAGATGCTGGATGTAGTCCTGTGGAACGGCTTGCCATGCCACCTGGCGCCTCAGTTGGACCAGCGTTCCTGCTGGACGTGCAGACCGCGTGAGACGACGCTTCATCCAGTCCCAAACATGCTCAATGGGGGACAGATCCGGAGATCTTGCTGGCCAGGGTAGTTGACTTACACCTTCTAGAGCACGTTGGGTGGCACGGGATACATGCGGACGTGCATTGTCCTGTTGGAACAGCAAGTTCCCTTGCCGGTCTAGGAATGGTAGAACGATGGGTTCTATGACGGTTTGGATGTACCGTGCACTATTCAGTGTCCCCTCGACGATCACCAGTGGTGTACGGCCAGTGTAGGAGATCGCTCCCCACACCATGATGCCGGGTGTTGGCCCTTTGTGCCTCGGTCGTATGCAGTCCTGATTGTGGCGCTCACCTGCACGGCGCCAAACGCGCATACGACCATCATTGGCACCAAGGCAGAAGCGACTCTCATCGCTGAAGACGACACGTCTCCATTCGTCCCTCCATTCACGCCTGTCGCGACACCACTGGAGGCGGGCTGCACGATGTTGGGGCGTGAGCGGAAGACGGCCTAACGGTGTGCGGGACCGTAGCCCAGCTTCATGGAGACGGTTGCGAATGGTCCTCGCCGATACCCCAGGAGCAACAGTGTCCCTAATTTGCTGGGAAGTGGCGGTGCGGTCCCCTACGGCACTGCGTAGGATCCTACGGTCTTGGCGTGCATCCGTGCGTCGCTGCGGTCCGGTCCCAGGTCGACGGGCACGTGCACCTTCCGCCGACCACTGGCGACAACATCGATGTACTGTGGAGACCTCACGCCCCACGTGTTGAGCAATTCGGCGGTACGTCCACCCGGCCTCCCGCATGCCCACTATACGCCCTCGCTCAAAGTCCGTCAACTGCACATACGGTTCACGTCCACGCTGTCGCGGCATGCTACCAGTGTTAAAGGCTGCGATGGAGCTCCGTATGCCACGGCAAACTGGCTGACACAGACGGCGGCGGTGCACAAATGCTGCGCAGCTAGCGCCATTCGACGGCCAGCACCGCGGTTCCTGGTGTGTCCGCTGTGCCGTGCGTGTGATCATTGCTTGCAGTGTCCGAAGCAAGTATGGTGGGTCTGACACACCGGTGTCAATGTGTTCTTTTTACCATTTCCAGGAGTGTAGATTAAGTGTTTGTGGATAGTAGCTCATGAAACGTGCTGTACTGGCCTGCCTCACCTCGTTGCTGCGAGTGGTTCAAATGGTTCAAATGGCTCTGAGCACTATGCGACTTAACTTCTGAGGTCATCAGTCGCCTAGAACTTAGAACTAATTAAACCTAACTAACCTAAGGACATCACACACATCCATGCCTGAGGCAGGATTCGAACCTGCGACCGAATGCTGCGGGTGGCGCAGTCCATGTGACACACCGTGAACGTCCCTGATGGCAATCGTCAACAGTGATCGGAATTGCCTGTGCGCCGCTATCGATATCGGCCTTTTTCAGGGATATTAAAACAGAAACAAACTGTTTATATCTTCTCAGAGTGATAACATGAGTGTAAGCTTTATTTCCCTCATACGTTCTATCCAGCTATCTATAAATGCAGTAACATGATATTTAATAGTTTTGATATAACGTCTATGGAGAAACAACGTTTGTTATATCGTGGTAGTCAAAAAACAACAACAACTGCATTTATTGAGGGTAATTTTCTCTGTGCTTTCAATTAATAAACCATCATCAGGCAATATTTAAGACAGCAGCCATGTGGGCTTCAATGTAATATAAAATGTTATCAGTGACATACTCTGGGGCGGCTGGTTACTAATAATAATATATCATAAGTAACAGGAAATATAAGAATATTGTTCGCCGTCTTTTACGAGAGTCTGGAAACTATTTTTGTAATCAGCCAGAAAGCGGTGGGGAAAATATTGACTGTAGTTTTCAGTCTGCAAGTCCACATTCTTGTCCAACCCACTGAAAGAAATGTTTCTATGCTGTATTTACTCAGAGGGGTCATGAACTATGATTATAAATGAAGAGTTTTAGTTCTAATTGATAGACATGTTTGATAAATATTCACACACACAACATTGTAATATTCATGATGTTAGTAATAATAACAAATCTCTCTAAGCTAAACAGCACTATGACCAGTTCAGAGGAGACCCCTATGGTAAGTTTCCATTAAATGGTATTTCGCCCTCACTCCTGATAATCAAAATAACTACTCACCACAGAAGTGGAAAATAAATGTCACCACTTGCCACACGGATTTTTTAACATTACGGACCGTCCACACACTAACAGTTACTTCCGCGAAATCTAACGACCCAGGACGGTGTACAGTCGTCGCGATTTCAATTACTATTATTACGGAAAATATAAGTTTAGCAACAGCCTGTCTCTGACGTCATCCGAGGCAACGCGTAGCCTGGCGTTTGACTGACGTGGATCGTACGATAGCCGAATGCGAAGTGAAGACTAGTCTTGCCTCTCAGGCCTTACTCATATACGGGCGCAGCGGACGACCAAGGGGAAATCTGCTGTTATCTGCTCTAGGCCCATGGCAATAGCCTCTAAACGCCCACTTCCTCGGACACACAGTTTTTTGTAACAATGTCATGAATCAATTTATAATCTTCGTAATTTTTGCATGAATGTAGTTAAGCTGGTTAAAAGCACAGAAAAATTTTTGCTCACCTGCATTTAAACATTGCTGTCAAGAATTTTTAGAACGGAACTGGCAGTAGAACATGTCCTCTAAGCTAGAACATTAAGAGACCTTTTATTTGTTATTATTTACATCCAGGCCTTGATACTTGTTATAGCTCTATTATTTAATGGGTTTCATTAGATACTGTAATCAAAATTCTCTATCATTAATATAATAGGTACTTAATCTACTAGAAATAAGGACGATTTTACTCCAAATTTAGGTTTCAGTAAATTTCGTGAAAACTATTAGAGGTAGCTCAATAGGGTCACGTAGTTCCTATTTTCATGTTGAACTGGTTGAACCGTTGCGTCATAAGATTTTCATATTTCTAAGTCTAATATTTAACGCTTTCAATTTTACTTGAAAACGTGGATTCTGAGCAAGATATTGCTTTAACCTCGTTGAGACTTGTATCAGTTAATTTTAACATACATCTGCACATTATAAGCAATTTTTGGTTTCCTAGCTTTGTTATTTAGCACCACTTTTTTCCCCTTAAAACCATGTGTTTAGGGAAAGATATTCATCCGATCACTCTGAAATTTGATAATTTAAACATCAATATACTGCAGCATATGCTGACAAAGTTTCGAAAAGCAATTTTAATTTTCAATTACATTCTTAAATTATGGTGCTATACATCTGCTACACACAGACGCGTTATAGTGACGTGGTGCTAGAAGCAGTGAACTGGGGTAGTCCCAACACACTCGCTCTCCTCTGTATCTCTCAAATGATACAGTGCTAGTTTCCCCACAATAGGAAGTAGAGGTCTACCATCCGGCTGGTACCATTCGCTATTGTCTACAGATGACAATAATATATATACATGACCTAGTAGATAGAGTCGGAAGTTCCATGCGGCTTTTCGCGGATGATGCTGTAGTATACAGAGAAGTTGCAGCATTAGAAAAGTGCAGCTAAATCCAAGAAGATCTGCAGCGGATAGGCACTTGGTGCAGGTGTGGTGTCACCGCCAGACACCACACTTGCTAGGTGGTAGCTTAAATCGGCCGCGGTCCATTTAGTACATGTCGGACCCGCGTGCCGCCACTGTGATCGCAGACCTAGCGCCACCACCAAGGCAGGTCTCGTGATACGAGAGTGGACTCGCCCCAGTTGTACACGAACCTAGCTATCGCCCAGTTGTACGAAGCCTTTCTCTCTCATTAGCCGAGAGACAGAATAGCCATCAGCTAAGTTAATGGCTACGAACTAGCAAGGAGCCATTTGTATCAGTGCCTATAGCTTACGAGTAATCAAGAGAGATGTATTCCAAGGAATTATTAAAAGTTAAGTAAAAAGCATCTACATACTTTTCTTCTTATTCATTCATAAGTTTTTATGTTCCAGACTTCACGCCCGTATGCTTATTGCCGTGCGTGCACTATCGGCTACAGCTTTAGTCTAGCATTCCTTTTCAGCAATCCACATCACGGTGTCGGTCCAGCTACCGACACTACATTTATTGGCGACGAGGGAAAAGTGAACTTTTTCTGATTGCTTACATTTAATTGTGTCATGGCTTCGCCACATTCTCCAGATGTACTGTCCGAATTTTATCGCTTGCAGAATCAGCAGACGCAGGCGTTACTGGATGCCCTTGGACAGCTCGTCCAGGGTCAGCGTACCATGCAAACCGATGCGGCCGCCGCCGCTTCTTCGCTACCGCTGCCACTAAACGCTGTTGCACCTCCCTTTCGACCATACGTGGCAGCCGATGAGACGTGGCACGAGTGGTCTCGCCAGTTCAACTTCCACCTTGCTGCCTACAGAATTCAAGGTAATGAGCGGCAGCCGTTTTTGCTTTCTTGTGTCGGTGTGTCCACATACCGTGTGATAGTGAAATTGTTTCCCCGACGAGACGTAGCAACTCTGTCCTACGAGGAAATTTTGTCTGCATTAGATGCCTATTTCAAAGAAACAGTTAATGTGGTTGCCAAACGTTATACGTTCTTTCGTACAAAACGTACGGCCGGTCAAACTAATAGGGAGTGGGTAGCAACATTGCAAGGACTTACTAGGGACTGTGCCTTTGAATGTGACTGTGGTCTTTCTTATTCAGATACAATGGTGCGTGATGCAATTGCACAGAACGTTTCTGATGTTCGCATACGGGAGCAAATTTTGAAACTAGTTAATCCCTCCCTTCAACAAGTGATAGACATATTGGATAGACAGGACACACTTGACTGTGCTCAGGAATCTTTTGAAACTTCGCCAGCTGTGTGTAACATAAACCGGCCCGCCGGGCGCGCTCGCGCAACGCGGCCCGGTCAACTGCCCTCGCGGCCGTCCGCACAGCGACCGCCGCGTGCTAAGCCAGGTGTGCCGCGCCAGCCCACAAATGCAGTGAAATCATGCCCGCGGTGTGCTACTAGACATTCGCGTGAACATTGCCCGTCACGCCAAGCTATTTGCTTTTTCTGCAATAAGAAAGGACATGTTCAAAGTGTTTGCCAGAAAAAGCTCAGATCAGTCAATCACAATCATTCCAGGCCCTTTGCTTCGCGCCGGAATCGACCCAAGGACACTCAGGCTCGTGGACCTTCGCCTATGGACATTCATGTCGTTAATTCCACTTCGTCCAGTGACACTTTCTCTAACAGTAACTGTGTTCGTCCCACAAAAACTGTGCGTCGACGTCGCCGGAAATCACGTCAATTAGCCAGTGATTCTGTACCAGTGTCTGTTCCAATTGCACAAAACAGTCGCTCTTGTCGTCAGCAGGACAATAAACTTTTTGTGGACTTAGACTTTGAAGGCAAAGTGATACCATTCCAGCTCGATACCGGAGCTGCAGTTTCATTGCTCAATCACGACACGTACAAACAACTGGGCAAACCTCCGTTGCGTGCCGCAAATGTTAAGCTAACTACATATTCCGGACAGAAAATTCCTGTGTTAGGACAGTGCAGCCTTCTTGCAACATACAAGGGACAAACAAAACTTGTGTCATTTTACGTTCTCCGTTCTTCTTCTGCAGTGAACTTGTTTGGTCTAGATTTATTTAAGTTGTTTAACATGTCTATTGTAAATCAGGTCCTATCAGTGAATCAGACTGTGCCTACAGACAGTGTTTCTCGGCTGTGTGACGAATTTGCAGACATTTTTGCACCGGGCTTAGGTTGCGCTAAAAACTATGAAGCACATTTAGAACTGAAGGTAAACGCGCAACCGAAATTTTTCAGGGCGCGCAATGTTCCACACGCATTGCGTGATGAGGTCGCAAGAACGTTACACGATCTCGAATCACAGGGTGTAATTGAACGTGTGCAAGCTTCTCTCTGGGCCTCACCCTTAGTAATTTTGCCAAAACCTTCCGGAAAATTGAGACTTTGCGTGGACTTCAAGGCCACAGTGAATCCACAGCTAGTGACTGCTACTTTTCCTTTGCCCCGCCCGGAAGATCTTTTTGCTAAACTGTGCCCGGGAAAATATTTTTCAAAGTTGGACCTAGCCGATGCGTACTTGCAAATACCGGTGGACGACGAATCCCAGCGCGTATTGGTGGTTAACACGCATCTTGGATTGTACCGCTTCAAAAGACTGCCATTCGGGTGTGCATCCGCCCCTGCCTTGTTTCAGCAATATTTACAAACTATTTGTGCGTCGGTCCCTACTGCAGCAAACTATCTGGACGATATAGTGATCTCCGGACAGACAGAAGAAGATCATCTTGCGAATTTACGTACATTATTTCAGGTCTTGCGGCAAAATGGTCTTCGCTTGAGGACGGACAAATGTGTGTTTTTTGCTCGTGACTTACCATACCTGGGACATGTCATTAATGCCCAAGGCATCCATCCAAGTCCGGAGCACCTCCGTGCCATACACGATTTGCCTTCCCCTCAAAATCTGAAACAGCTACAGAGTGTGTTGGGTAAAATTAACTATTATCATAAATATGTGCGCAATGCCTCTTCCATTTCAGCTCCGCTTCATCGCTTACGCCGTAAAGGTGTTCCGTTCGTCTGGACGACGGAATGTGAACGCGCCTTTCGCCAGTTGAAATCGGCGTTGCTTTCTAATACTTGCCTTACGCCATTCGATCCCCAGAAACCCCTTTTGTTGATGGTAGATGCATCGGATTTCGGGATCGGTGCTGTGCTTGCGCACAAAGTTGGCTCCCATGATCGCCCTATTGCCTTTGCGTCCCAATTGCTCTCGTCTGCGCAAAGAAATTATTCACAGATAGAGAAAGAAGCTTTGGCTCTCGTGTTTGGTGTTACTAAGTTCCATGATTTCTTGTATGGTCGTCACTTTACCATCATCACAGACCACAAACCTTTGACATCGCTTTTTCATCCGACCAAGCCTGTACCTCCACGTACAGCGCAGAAATTCATTCGCTGGTCTATTTTCCTCTCGCAGTACCGCTACGATATCTTGTATCGGTCCACTGCTAAGCACGGAAACGCCGATGCGTTGTCCCGTTTGCCTGTTGCTGAGGATCAAGCATTCGATTCTTCCGAACTTGCTTGCATGTTCATTGATTCGGAAACCGATGAAGTGGTCGAATCGTTTCCGATTGATTTTCGTCGTGTCGCTACAGCCACAGCTGCTGACCCTGTCCTTGCTACTGTTTTACGTTTTGTTGCTACGCAATGGCCTTTGTCAAAGTCTCGGATCGAGGATCCGTTGGTTCGCCGATTTTTTGCTCACAAGGAGAGACTTTTTGTTCGACGTGGTGTTTTGTTGTTGCGTTCTGATAATGATCAGTCCAGAGTCGTGGTCCCACGTTCGTTACAGTCCTCTGTTTTACGGCTTCTTCACCAAGGACATTGGGGTATAGTGCGAACGAAACAACTTGCTCGTCAGCACTGTACTTGGTTCGGAATCGATGCTGCGATTACGAATATGTGTTCTTCGTGCCCGGCGTGTGCCGAACAACAGTCCGCACCGCCGCGGAAAGTCTTTGCGTGGCCAAAAGCCACTTCCCCTTGGCAACGCTTGCACATTGATTTTGCTGGTCCATTCTGGAATGCTCGATGGTTGGTTCTGGTCGACGCCTTCAGTAATTTTCCTTTTGTTGTCCGGATGTCTTCCACGACGTCATCCGCCACCATCCAAGCGTTGTCTGCTATCTTTTGCATTGAAGGTCTTCCACAGACTATTGTTTCCGACAATGGCCCACAATTCACGTCCGCAGAATTTCAGTCATTCTGCCAGGCCAATGGTATTCAACATCTGACATCCGCGCCGTTTTCGCCTCAGTCCAACGGCGCCGCTGAACGATTGGTCCGGACTTTCAAGTCACAGATGTTGAAATTGAAAGAGTCGCATTCTCGGGAGGACGCATTGTTGCTCTTTTTGTCTTCGTATCGCTCTCAGCCTCGAGATGGTCGCTCGCCGGCTGAGTTGCTCCACGGTCGTCCTCATCGCACCTTGATGTCTTTGCTGCATCCGCCGCATCAGGTTCCTGTGCAGCGGCAGACTCCTGCTTTTGCTCCAGGCGACGTTGTATTTTATCGCAACTATCGAGGTTCACGGCGTTGGCTCGCAGGGCGCATTCTTCGCTGCCTCGGCCGCGCGATGTATTTGGTTTTGGGGGCCTCTGGTGAGGTGCGTCGGCATCTCAATCAGCTGCGCCTCTGTCGTCGCTCGGGTTCTGCCGCTCCCCGTCTGCTTTCAGCGACGGTGCCGTCCGGTCAGCGCCCTGGGGACCCATCTACTGGCTCGCCTCATCCCCAGGTGTTACCGACGATGCCTTCCATTTTGCCCCATGGCGACGCGCCGCCGCCGCCGCAGCAGCAGCAGCCGCCGCCGCCGCCGCCGCTTGTTCTCCCGCCGGCGCCGCCCGCATTCGACGCTTCGTTGCAGCCGCCAAGCGCCTCCCAGGGTCACGCGCCGCCGTTCGCTTCCCGTGACCAGCTGTCCTCCGCCATGGAACTCCCGCCCGCTCCGGACCACATGACGTCATCGCGCGTCGGCTACCCCGACGCAATGGAGGTTGATCCTTCGGTCCCTCCTGTCTCTTTACGGGCGCATACACCGCATGTTGACGTGCACCCTGGACTAGTTTTGCAGGCGTTTCCTAGCTCCCCTCGGACCGGATGGCCGGGTGCGGGTGGCACAGCCTCGCCTGTTGTTAGGCTCCCCACCTCATCGCATACGTCAACATGTGGTCCTCCCCACGGCGGGCGGAAGCCTTATCACACGACCGTTCGCCGATTTGCGGGGGAGGAATGTGGTGTCACCGCCAGACACCACACTTGCTAGGTGGTAGCTTAAATCGGCCGCGGTCCATTTAGTACATGTCGGACCCGCGTGTCGCCACTGTGATCGCAGACCTAGCGCCACCACCAAGGCAGGTCTCGTGATACGAGAGTGGACTCGCCCCAGTTGTACACGAACCTAGCTATCGCCCAGTTGTACGAAGCCTTTCTCTCTCATTAGCCGAGAGACAGAATAGCCATCAGCTAAGTTAATGGCTACGAACTAGCAAGGAGCCATTTGTATCAGTGCCTATAGCTTACGAGTAATCAAGAGAGATGTATTCCAAGGAATTATTAAAAGTTAAGTAAAAAGCATCTACATACTTTTCTTCTTATTCATTCATAAGTTTTTATGTTCCAGACTTCACGCCCGAATGCTTATTGCCGTGCGTGCACTATCGGCTACAGCTTTAGTCTAGCATTCCTTTTCAGCAATCCACATCACGGTGTCGGTCCAGCTACCGACACTACAGCAGGGAGTGGCTACTAACCCTTAACATAGACAAATGTAATGTGTTGCAAATACATGGAAAGAAGGATCCTTTACTGTATGATTATATGATAGCGTAACAAACACTGGTAGCAGTTACTTCTGTAAAATATCTGGGAATATGCGTACGGAACGATTTGAAGTGGAATGATCATATAAAATTAATTGTTGGTAAGGCGGGTGCCAGGTTGAGATTCATTGGGAGAGTCCTTAGAAAATGTAGTCCATCAACAAAGGAGGTGGCTTACAAAACACTCGTTAGACCTATGCTTGAGTATTGCTCATCAGTGTGGGATCCGTGCCAGGTCGCGTTGAGAGAGGAGATACAGAAGATCCAAAGAAGAGCGGCGTGTTTCGTCACAGGGTTATTTGGCAAGCGTGATAGCGTTACGGAGATGTTTAGCAAACTCAAGTGGCAGACTATGCAAGAGAGGCGCTCTGCATCGCGGTGTAGCTTGTTGTCCAGGTTTCGAGAGGGTGCGTTTCTGGATGAGGTATCGAATTTATTGCTTCCCCCTACTTATATCTCCCGAGGAGGTCACGAATGTAAAATCAGAGAGATTCGAGCGCGCACGGAGGCATTCCGGCAGTCGTTCTTCCCTCGAAACATGCGCGACTAGAGCAGGAAAGGGAGGTAATGACAGTGGTACGTAAAGTGCCCTCAGGCACACACCGTTGGGTGGCTTGCGGAGTATAAATGTAGATGTAGATGACAATCTACTGAAAGAAAGCGCTGACAGCACTAAACTAATGCAATTGAGACTGTTTTTGTAGGATGAACATAAATTCTTACGGGAATCCGTTAAGTAGTACTATTTTTATGAGCGAGCTAAACTGTGACTGAGACATATGACACGTCGGTAACAGTTTACAGAAATCACTCTTGAATGCTTTGCCAAAAGGACCACTGATTCTGCAGGTTGTTGGACTGATTATCGGTTAACGTTAAACTTGAATTTTTAAAGTAAGAGAGAGTGTTGTACATGGAGGATAGCCTAACTACGAACACATGATGTTTTCTAGGCGGTGTTTCAATCTAGTTACCGATTTCAAAATCACATGATGGACACAAACAAGAGACCACCATAAGCAGTTTCTACTGTTTTTGTTGTTGTGAGACATGAGTATTTCGCGCAGCGTCTGTAAATACAAGCAATTCTACATTCTTAAATGCTGTGTAGTATATTAAAACTATATCTATTAACAAATAGGGCATCCAACATAGAACGAACAGAAATACTTCAGAATGCATACAAAGTGACATGGACCCACTGCAAATAAGAACTTTTAGGCAGACCATTCTTATGCACTACAATATCGTTGTTCTACCGGAAGCACTCAACGCATCAGAAACGACCTCAGTCGGAGTATCAGGCATCACAGAGACAGAGAAAATAGAAAGTAAAATGTCCAGAAAAATTTTTGGAGCAGCAGAAAGAGATGGAACGTGGCTGAAAAGACCAACAAAAGAATTATTGAAATCACACACAGACTCACAAACGTCATCGGAAAACTCCTACTAATATTCTATGGACACAGGTATAGAATGAAAAACATACGTCTCGGAAAGAGGATTTTTTATGTACTAAATGTACTAAAAGGTTTCAAAAAATAAAAGAAGACCTAAAACAGTCACAATCACTAGGGATTTGATAAACGAAAGACATAGATTCAGAAAAAAATATTAACACTAAATTTAAAATAAAAGAAAGAAGTAAAACAGGGAAAATATGGACAGAACAAAGGAAACAGGAACACAAGCAAAGAATGAAGAAGTTTTGAGAAAAAGAAAAGAAGAAGGATACAAGAAAAATGGAATAATTATGTATCAATGAAATGAAACACTCTTTTAAGGGCAGAAATCCGTAACAAAAGTAATAATAATAACAATAATAGTAACTGTCAGGAATATATTGTTAATTTTCAGGTATGGAATTTACTGGTGAGTAAAATTCTGTCCATTCTTTAAACCAGTTACGTAACGTGTGAACAGTTAAGTCATTGTTCATCAGTCGTGGACCACCTTGAAGCGGAAGGAGCAATTTTACCATGGAAAACATGGTATTTGCAAAGTAACTGAGTTCCTTTAACGACTTGACCATTTTCCCTGGCTTGAAAATACATACTTGTGTTGCTGCCAATAGCTTATTTTTTAAATGTTTTGAAATATAAGCTGCTAAAAACTATGTTGATTTCACATCCTGATTATTAGTGTGAAGTAGCTTCATAATGTACCACATGGACTAATATATACAATACTGACAATCTTTTCCCGACTGCAACATTTTAAAATTTTAGTAGAATATTTGTTCCTAGATAACCACATTCTACCTCGGAATAGTTTTTCACATTTGGAAGAATAGACTAATGTATTGAACCTACATTATAAAAATGGCTAGATTCGCCTAAAAAGCTTTCCAAGTTACAACACATTCCCAGCTATTTTCGTCAATAATATAGCTTCTTTTTGCAAAACTTTCTGATGGACATATCTAGTTTTAAAAACTTTTTCAATAAGTAAGGGGTAATTCAGGATGTAAAGGGAAATGAAAATCTAGGAATCATGGTGGACTGGAATGTAGTTGCAAAGATGATGTAGAAGAAAGAGTTAGTAGAGAATATGGGCTTGGTACTAGGAATTGGAGAGACCGGTTACACCGTCAGTGAGAGAACACCGTGTGTTCGTACTGTTAATAAGGCCAGTGCAGGGTTCGTTTATTACATATTTTTATGAGCTTCAGACAGGAGCGACTTCAGCAATGTACAGGCAGTGTGACTACTTTGTACAGATGTCAGCTGTGTTGATGACCCTTCGCTCACAGCTCCAGGCAGTGCTGGCTTCCGTCACACAGCATGAGGCTGCTGCCAATGGGCATCACTGTGGGGGTTGGTTCGGATAAAGGGATGTGAGGGATGTCGAGCACGACCCATGTGTCCCCTGATCGGTCCACTGCTGTGACCACCCCAGGTACTGCCGGCACTGACGTTGACCCCTCACCCATGGTCGAGTGGGAGATCATTTCAAGGTCTGGCAGGCAGCGAAAAACTTTCCGCCGATTGTTGGGCCTCCCAGTTCGTTTGACGAACAAGTTTTGGGTATTACATACGGCTCACGAAGTCTGAACCGGATGCAGTCGTCCACCCTGTTCCAGTTTACTGCTGGCAGGCAGCGGAAGACTTTCCTAGGGGCCGATTGTAGGGCCTCCCCAGTTCGTTTGACGAACAAGCTTTGGGCATTATATGTGCCTCATGAAATCTGATCTGGATGCAGTCGTCCACCCTGTTCCAGTTTACTGGTAGTTGGGAGCTCAAGGTTAAGAGTATTATGGGCCTCTTAGGAACATGGCTGCAAAGGAGGAGAAGGAAGACAGTGTGCGTTATATGTGCATACCAGGGGACGTCATTCCAGATGTGGAAAGGGTGCTTCTGGATGACATGATGAGTACGGGGTGCAGCCAACTGCAAGGTGGTGGCCTGTGTCTGTACCAGTGATGTGTGTCGCTTTGGATCGGAGGAGATTCTATCTGGTTTCGGGCGGCTAGCCGAAATGGTAAAGACTGACAGTCTTGATTGTGAGATTAAGACAGAACTTACCATTTGCAGCATCGTCGACAGAACTGACTGTGGTCCTTTGGTGCAGAGCCGAGTGGAGAGTCTGAATCGGAGGCTCAGGCGGTTCTGCGACCAGGTAGGCTGCACATTCCTTGACTAGCGCCATCAGGTGGTGGGTTTCCTGGTTCCGCTTAATAGGTCAGGAGTCCACTACACGGATAGTGGGGAATGTGTGGAAGGGACTGGGTGGTTTTTTAGGTTAGATGGTCTCAGAAAACCACAGGAAGGCGTCCGTCGAAAAGGGGGCAAGTAAAACACAGTAAGGTAGTTGTAGAAACGATCGGTATTGCAGTTGCAAATTGTCGTAGATGTGTTGGGAAAGGACCAGAGCTCCAAGCCCTAATAGAAAGCACTGAAGCTCAAAAGCCGGAAATAAGTTCATCCGAAATTTTTTCAAACGACCTAATAGTGTTCAGAAAAGATAGATTAAATACAGTTGCTGGTGGAGTACTTATTGCTCTGAGAAGTAGTGAAATTGAATTAGATAATTCCTGCAAAATAGTATGGCTAGAGGCTATACTTGACAATCTGACTAAACTAAAAATAGTATGGCTAGAGGCTATACTTGACAATCTGACTAAACTATTAATTGGATCGTTTTACCGACCCCCCTCCCCCCCCCAACCCGAACTCATAAGATATAGTGGCTGTACAGTTCAAAGAAAACCTGAGTCTCAACTCAAATAGGTACCCCACTCACACAATTATAGTCGGAGGCGACTTCAATCTACCCTCGATATGCCGGAAAAATTATACGTTTAAAGCCTGTGGTAGGCATAAAACGTCATCCGAAATTGTTCTGAATGCTTTCGCAGAAAATTATAATGAACAATTATTTCACGAGCCCACTCGAAGCGTAAATGGTTGAGAGAGCATACTTGACCTCAGGGAGTATCATGGCCGGCCGCGGTGGTCTCGCGTTTCTAGGCGCGCAGTCCGGTACCGCGCGACTGCTACGGTCGCAGGTTCGAATCCTGCCTCGGGCATGGATATGTGTGATGTCCTTAGGTTAGTTAGGTTTAAGTAGTTCTAAGTTCTAGAGGACTGATGACCACAGCTGTTAAGTCCCATAGTGCTCAGAGCCATTTGAACCATATTGAGTATCATGACGAATACAGGATTAGCGATCACAGGGTAGTTGCTGCTAGGCTGAATACTGTAACACCCACAACCATCAAAAAGAAATGCAAAGTATATCTTTTTAAAAAAGCTGATAAAAATGATCCTAACGTCTTTTTAAGAGACAGTCTCCACATCTTCCGACCTGATCACGTAAGCACAGAAATGATGTGGAATGATTTCACAGACATAGTATCGACGACAATTGAGAGATGTATACCAGATAAATAAATTAGTGATGGTACTGATACCCCATGATACAAAAATGGGTCAAATCGCTGTTGCAGAAGCAATGAAAACAGCATGCCAAATTCAAAGGATGCAAAATCCATAACACTGACAAAGTTTTCCACAAGTTCGAACCATAGCGCGTACTTGAGTTAGCGATGTTTTAATAATTTCCACAACGAAACTCTGTCTCGGAATATGACAGAAAACTCAAAGAGATTCTGGTCATACATAAGGCACACCAGGGGCAAGACGCCATCAATACCTTCACTGGGCAATAACAACGGTGAAGTCACTGAGCACAGTGCCACTAAAGCAGAGTTATTAAACACGGTTTTCCGTAACTAAAAATGGCTCTGAGCACTATGGGACTCAACATCTGTGGTCATAAGTCCCCTAAAACTTAGAACTACTTAAACCTAACTAACCTAAGGACATCACACACATCCGTGCCCGAGGCAGGATTCGAACCTGCGACCGTAGCAGTCGCGCGGTTCCTGACTGAGCGCCTAGAACCGCTAGACCACCGCGGCTGGCTTTTCCGTAACTCCTTCACCAAAGAAGACGAAGCAAATATTCCTGAATTCTAATCAAGAACAGCTGGTAAGATGAGAAACATAGAAGTAGATATCCTCGATGTAGAAAAGCAGCTTAAATCACTTAATAAAGGCAAGGCCTCCGGTCCAGATTGTATACCAGCCAGGTTCCTTTCAGAGTATACTGATGCGATAGCGCCATATTTAGCAATTATATACAACCACTCACTCACAGAAAGTTCCGTACCTAAAGACTGGAAAATTGCTCAAGTCACACCAATACCCAAGAAGGGAAGTACGAGTAATCCGCTGAATTACAGACCCATATCACTAACATCGATTTGCAGTAGTGTTTTGGAACATATACCGTATTCGAACATTATAAATTATCTCGAAGAAAACGATTTATTGACACATTGTCAGCACCGATTTAGGAAACATCGTTCTTGTGAAACACAACTAATCACAAAGTAATGAGTGCTACCCGCGGGAGATGTCAAATTGACTCCACCTTTTTAGATTTCCGTAATGATTTCGACACCGTTCCTCACATGCATTTTTTAACCGAAGTGCGTGCCTATGGAATATCGCCTCAGCTGTGCGACTGGATTCGTGATTTCCTGTCAGAAAGGTCACAGTTCGTAGTAATAGACGGGAAGTCATCGAGTAAAACAGAATTAATATCAGGCGTTCCCTAAGGAAGTGTTATAGGCCATGTGTTAATCCTGACTATATTAACGACATAGGAGACAATCTGAGTAACCCTCTTAGATTATTTGCAGAGGATGCTGTGATTTACCGTCTTGTAAAGTCATCAGATGACCAAAATAAATTGCAAAATGATTTAGATAAGATATCTGTGTGGCGAGAAAAGTAGCAATTGACCCTGAATAAAGAAAGGTGTGAAGTTATTCAGATGATTACTAAAAGAAATCTGCTAAATTTTTATTACGCGATAAGTCACACAAATCTGAAGGCTGTAAATTCAACTTAATATTTAGCGATTATAATTACAAGTAACCTAAATTGGAACGATCACATAGATAATGTTGTGGATAGAGCAAATCAAAGACTGCGATTCATTGGCAGAACACTTAGAAGGTGCAACAGATCTGCTAAAGAGACTGCTCCGCCCTATTCTGGAGTATTTCTGTGCGGTGTGGAATCCGCAATCAGGTGAAACTGACGGATGACATCGGTAAAGTTCAAAGAAGGATGGCTCGTTTTGCAGTATCGCGAATTATGGGAAATAGTGCCACAGAGATGATACGTGAATTGGAGTGGTAATCACTTTCAAAGGCGTTTTTCGTTGTGACGGGATCTTCTCATAAAATTTCGATCACAAGTTTTCTCCTCCTATTTCGAAAACATTCTGTTGGCGCCTACCTACATAGGTAGAAATGATTATTACAATAAAATAAGAGAAATCAGGGCCCACACAGCAAAATTTAAGTTCTCGTTTTTCCTTCGCGCCGTTCGAGAGTGGAACGGTAGAGAGACAGCTTGAAGGTGGTTCATTGAAACCTCTGCCAGGCACTTAATTGTGAATAGCAGAGTAACCACCTTGATGTAGATGTAGAAAGACTATTAATTTCAGCTAGAAATAGAGAATACTCTGTCAAGAATCACAAGAGGGTGAAGCATGCTTTGAAAATTCCAGGAGCTATAGTAATATTTCATTTAGATTATCTCATGTTCTGTATCGAGCTTGAAAGGCGGCGCGTGAGTCTGCTCCTGTAAACTGAATGGGTAGGCCGCATGTAGGAAATGAGCAGGAGCAGGTGAGGTAAGATTTTCGGTACTGCTTTTTTCGTGAAAGTACATTTAGTAGAGAATACTAGTCAATGACATACGTAACTTTGTACTGAAGAGCCCTTAGGTGCTAAACTGGATAGTCGTCAACGTTAATAGCCGAGAGTTGTAGGACAAACTATCATTGAACTAACGAAGTCATTAATTGCCCCCTATGATGTAGAAACAATGTTGGTAGCTCGTCCCCTCGGAATCAAATGGGTTGAATCTTGAGCTGCGCTCGTAGAGCTCCACAGAGCCGGCTAGAGGGCGATGTCGTCGGTATCGGTGTAGTGCCAACCTACGAACTTGCTCCTACGCCGTGGCATCGTAGCTATCGATATCATATCATGGTCAGGAAGTGATTCCGAAATCAGACACTGGATTGTAAGGGATACGTAGGAGCAGATATAGACTCGGATCACAATTTATTAGTGATGGACAGTAGGCTGACGTTTAAGAGGCTAGTCACGAAGAATCAATACGTGAAGAAGTGGGATACGGAATTAATATGGGATGAAGAGATACGACTGAAGTTCTCTCAGGCTATACATACTGCGATAATGAATAGCACAGAATACGTTTCAGTTGTAGAGGAATGTACATCTCCAAAAAGGGCAATCACAGAAGTTGGAAAGAAAAACACAGGTACAAACAAGGTAACTTCGAAGAAGATATACTTCAGCTGCCTGATGAAAGAAGGAAGTATAAAATTGTTCAGGGAAATTTAGCGATACAGAAATACAAGTCGTGAAATACAAGTCGCTGAAGACTGAAATGAATAGGAAGAGCAGGAAAAGTAAAGTGGAATGGCTGTGTAAAAAATGTGAAGAAATCGATAAAAGTAAAGATTGTCGGAAGGACTGAGTCAGCATATAGAACAGCCAAAAGAAATTTCTGCGAAATCCGTGGTAACATTAACAATGAAATGGGAATTCCACTGTTAAATGCAGAGGTAAGAGCGTATAGATGGAAAGAGTACATAGAAGGACTCTATGAGGGGGGAAAATGTGATGTGATAGAAGAAGAAACAAGAGTCGATATAGAAGAGATAGGGGATGCAGTATTAGAATCAGAATTTCAAAGAGTTTTGGAGGACTTATGATCAAATAAGGCACAAGGGATAGTAATATTCCATCATAATTTCTAGAATCATAAGGGGAACTGGTAACAAAACGATTATTCCCGTTGATGTGTAAAGTATATGAGACTGGCGATACACCATCTGACTTCCGAGGTAGGTATAGAATAGATAGGGGATCCAGTACTAGAATCAGAATTTAAAAGAGCTTTAGGAGACTTAAGGTAGATTAAAGCAGAAGGACTGCACAACGTTCCAACAGAGTTTATAAAATATTGGGGGACGTGGCAACAAAACAATTATTCACGATGATGTATAGAATATGAGTCTGGAGATATACCATCTGCCTTTCGGGAAAATTTCATCCATAGTTCCGAAGGCTACGAGGGATGAGAAGTACGAGAAATATCGCACAGTTAGCTTAACAGCTTATGCATCAAAGTTGCTGACAAGAATGCTACAGAAAATTAAGGATGTGTTGGATAAGGATCGGTTTAGATTTAGGAAAAGTAAAGGCGCCGGAGTGACAATCAACGTTGCAATTTATAATGGAAGCAAGACTGAAGATAAATCAAGACTATAGAATTTTTCGACCTGGAAAAAGTGTTCCACAACGTCAAATGGTGAGTGCTGTTCGAATTGCTCAGAGAAATATTGGTAAGCTACAGGGAGAGACGGGTAATACACAACATGTACAACAATCAAGAAGGAGTAATATGAGTGGAAGACCAAGAACGAAGTTCCCGGATTAAATAGGATGTAAGACAGTGATGTAGACTTGTGCCCCTCCCTATTATTCAATCTTTATATCGAAAAAGCAATGATGAAAATAAAATAAAAAAGATTCTAATTAAAGTTGAAGGCTAAAGGATGTCAATAATAAGATTCGCCGAAGACATTGCTATAATCTGTGACAGTGAAGAAGAGTTACTGGTGTTGCTGAATGAGTAGAGAATATGGACCGGGAGCCACTCGAAGAAAGACGGAAGTAGTGAGAAGAAGCAGAAAAGACAACAGCGAGAAACTTGACGTCAGAATTGACGGTCACGAAGTAGATGAAGTTAAGGAATTCTGTTAGCTAGGCAGCAAAATAACCATTGACAGATGGAGCAAGGAGGACATCAAAAGCAGACTAGCACTGACAAAAATGGTATTCCTGGCCAAGAGGGAACTACTAGTATCAAACATAGGCCTTAACTGGAGGAACATATTTCCGGGAATGTACGTTTGGAGCACAGTGTTGGACAGTAGCGAGGCATGGATTGTGAGAAAATCGGAATAGAAGAGAATCGAAGCATTTGAGATGTGGTGTTACAGAGTAATGTTGATTTTAAGTGGCCTGAAAACGCGAAATGGAATGAACAGTCTAACGAGTACAGAATATGGATTGGGAGTAAACCGATGGAAGACGAACGTAATGAGAAACAGCAGAAATGAGAATAGCAAGAAACTTAACATCAGAGCTGAGGATTACAAAGTAGACGAAGATAAGGAATAATTTTTTTTGAAACAAAATAACCCGTTATGGACGGAGGAAGGAAGACATAAAAAGTAGGCTAGCACAAGAAAATAGGGTCCCGCCTGCCAATAGAATATAGTATCTTACATAGACCTTAATTTGAGGAAGAAATATCTGAGAATGTACTTCTGGTGCAGAGAACTGTATGATAGAAAATCATGGTAAGGAAACCGGAACAGAGCAGATTCTAAGCGTTTGAGATGTGTTGCTACAGAAGAATACTGAGGTTCGGGTGGACTAACAAGGTAAGGATTGAGGAGCTTCTCCGTGTAGCCGGCGAAGAAAGGACTATATGGGAGACACTGACAAGAAAATGGAGTGGCATGATAGGCCATCTGTTAAGGCCTCAGGGAATAACTTCCATCTTACAAGAGGGAGCTGTAGAAGGTTAAAACTACAGAGGAATACAGAAACTGGAATACATCCACCAAATAATTGAGAATGCAGGTTGCAAGTGCTATTCTGAGATGGAGAGGTTGTGAGAGGAGAGGAATTCTTGGCGGGTCGCATCGAATCATTCAGAAGACAGGACTCAGAAAAATAAAATAAAATAAAAGAGGAGAAGAGCGTAGGATGGGCACAGTTTGGTGTTTCCTGTTGTTTCGCGAACGAAAGGAAGAATACTGAAAAATTTTTCACTATTGTAGATAGGGTAGCTCAAAGAATAAGAGATGTAACACCGTGTAATGCGTAACTTTTTGCACAAATATTTTAGGAACATTTCAGTGTATGAGCCACAGCTATTGGTGTCAAACATTTTTTCATTCGTATTGTGTGTTGCAAGTGAAATATAACATCTTAAATGTTTATGTACATCATAGGTACACAAATCTCGGATTGAAAACAAAGGCGAAGCTCGATTTTATTCTGGAAGCTTTTTACTCTATTTTCGTTAGAGAACGCTTCTAAAAATATGTATGTTTCGTAAATTATGGCTCAAAATTTTTTTAATAGTCATAAAAACTTCCAGTAATTAACTCATAACTTTTCCTTAAACAGTCTTTAATTTAATCTTCAGAAATCATTGCTTTTTAGTTAAGTGTGTTTTAAAACATTATACGAAATTTCTGCTCAAAGCCTTTAATAGTTTTTAATTAATGTGTACCAGTGTATAAAAGAAGGGATCTTCTAGGAAATTCGAGACAGTTAAAACTCGTTTATCTACCCACCCCGAAGAGATCCACACTCATCTTTTTTCTGGTGTTCTTCTCCCAACATTTTTATTTTTCAGAATTCTTCTTCTACTCCTTTTTCGTCTCCTTATTTCTTTGGTGCCTTCCACAACCGATTCCTCTGCTTTGAAGAGTCTCCTGCGGTCAATTGCAGTTACATTTCTTCGCGTATTTAGTACACCAGGTAGTCCCATTAATTCCACAACAAAGCTAGACGCGGCACCATAATTGAAACACTGCAGAGCATCCAGGACACCTTTTTTTCAAAGCATTTAGTCCTACCAGAACAGATTTTGGTATCCGTTCCCATACACAGTTGTCATAACTGTCATGTGGATATTGAGTCCTACCTCGTTATTACTTCGCTAATGATCTGGTGTCACTAAGACATTAGAGATTAAAAAGTCACAGAAAATAATCAAATGAAAACAAATGTGTTTTTAACAGTGCTATTTGTGTGGCATGGGGGCATCGTCAGGTGCGTCTTTTAAATTCGTCTAATTTTGGAGCTTTCTTCAGTAATGTTTCTTCGAAGTCACATTTCTCTTGTTCAGAAAACTACAGTTAATGTTTTAAGACAAAAATTAAAATGTCAATTTTTTTGACAGTTATTCTCATACTAAGCCCCTTAAGAGTGACGAAAGAATTAAATTCCTTCAATGTTGGGGCTTCCTTCAGTAGTGTTTTTTCGAAGTCAATTTTTTCTTGATCAGAAAACTACAGAAACATCTTAAGACAAATATTAAAATGTAATTTTTTTTTACAGTTATTCGCATACCAACCCCCTTAGGAGTGTCGAAACAGTATACTAATACTTGAAACTTCCTGGCAGATTAAAACTGTGTGCCGGACCGAGACTCGAACTCGGGACCTTTGCCTTTCGCGGGCAAGTGCTCTACCAACTGAGCTACCCAAGCACGACTCACGGCCCGTCCTCACAGCGTCACTTCTTCCAGTACCTCGTATCCTACCTGCCAAACTCTGCAGCTTCTGGAAAGTTTGGCAGTTAGGAGACGAGGTACTGGAAGAAGTGACGCTGTGAGGACGGGCCGTGAGTCGTGCTTGGGTAGCTCAGTGGTGCCGGCACGGTAGCTCAGCGCGTTCGGTCAGAAAGCTGGTTGGTCTCTGTAATAGAAAACTGTGAGGAAGAACCAACAACGAACTTCAACGGAAATCAAGTAACGTCCGCAACGACCAAATACAACGCTCAGCCAGGAAAGAAAAAAAATGTGGTAGAGCACTTTCACACGAAAAGCAAGGTCCCGAGCTCGAGTCTCGGTCCGGCTTACAGTTTTAATCCGGCAGGAAGTTTCATATCAGCGCACACTCCGCTACAGACTGAAAATCTCATACTAGTACTTGTTTTGTAGATACAAACGCCTTTCCTCGCTGCAACTTAATTTATTTTCCCAAGACGCGTTTCGCCTTTTTCTTGCTGTAAGGCATTTTCAGTGGAATCAATAACGGAACAGTTTTGTTATTTTTAGATTATCAGACAGTTAACGGGGCGTTTTTTAATGTAAATAAGTAATTACTTGCAGTCGGTTGTGATCCGCGTTTCCTCTCCTCTGGTCTGGAGGTCGCACTATTCCCCTTAAATTCCGAAACATAAGCACGGTTTTGTATTCCTAACTTTTCACATTGTTCACCACGTTTCTCCTTCATTTTAGTGGTGTGCTATTATTCTTTTGCTGCTAGATATAGCTATTTATTTGAACGTTGTGCTCTTTTACCAACATAAATATTGTAACTGCATTATGTGTTTTCACTTCTTTGGTTTGTTTACCTACGTGTAGCCAACTTAAAGAAACATATATGTTCAAAACCAACTTCTATTCATGACGGTTATATCCCTCTCCTCTCCCTCCCTCTCTCTCCATCTCTCTCTCTCTCTCTCTCTCTCTCTAAATGGTTCAAATGGCTCTGAGCACTATGGGACATAATTTCTGAGGTCATCAGTCCCCTAGAACTTAGAACTACTTAAACCTAACTAACCTAAGAACATGACACACATCCATGTCCGAGGCAGTATTCGAACCTGCGACCGTAGCGGTCGCGCGGCTCCAGACTGTAGCGCCTAGAACCGCTCGGCCACTCCGGCCGGCTCTCTCTCTCTCTCTCTCTCTCCCTCCCTCTCTCTCTCTCTCTCTCTCTCTCTCTGTGTGTGTGTGTGTGTGTGTGTGTGTGTGTGTGTGTGGTAAACTAGCCAAAGAGGAGAATACACATAATGTAGTTACAATATTTACGTTGGTAAAGGCACAGTATTCGCACAGATAACTACATGATCTACTAGCAAGAGAATAATAGCACATCACAATAAAGGAGGAGAACAACGTGAACGACGTGAAAAAATTCGGAATACAAAATTGTGCTTATGTTTCAGAAATAGAGGGGTAGTGCGACATCCGGACCAGGAGAGAGGAAACGCAGATCACAGCAAACTGTAGGTAATTAACTATTTACACAAAATTCGTCACATGAACCGTTTTATAGTATAAAAATTACAAAACTCTAACGTTATAGTTCCCACTGGAGATGCCACAGAGCAAGAAATAGGCGAAACCGTCTGTGAAAAATAAATCAAGTTGCAGCAAGAAAAGACGGTGTTATTTATAAAAGTATTTCTACTCTTGGTGCGGAGAATGTTCACGAAACCAAACTTGTTAAAGAATACGTTATTTGTTTTTTCGTGAAGTTATTCACAAGTGGTATCTTAGCATCGGCCGTACAGGCTTCTAAATTGGTATCTTAAAGGAAATGTGAAAAGGTCGGAAGCACGTGCTTGCAGAATTATAGATGATTTATTCGGAAAAAGACCTAGATTACTCAATTTATTAATATGACCAGTTTCACCTAGATTAGGCCAACTTCAGGTATACAACTAAAATATTGAAGGAAGATACTTTTACCTGTCACTCTCCGCGTGTATCGGTTATTCTTTAGAGCGTCAGTGCATCTGTGCGAAAGGCAGACGTCGGCTGTGTGCACCGGGATACGGGCGGTGCTTTGCGGTGCAGTACGACAGCAGAATGAATCCAAGGCAATGATTTGTGTGTGGGAAGCGTACTGCAGAATCTCGCTGATATTTTCTTTGCGCACGTGTACAAACGTGAGCAAAACGTTCCCCTGAACTGCGGGCACATGTCTGCTTAGTGACAAAGCACGACAGGTTATTGACAGAGAAAGGACAAAAGGAAGAGAGACGGGTTGTGGAGTGGGGGTAGGGGGTTGGTCGCTGTCGAATGTGCGGGCGACAGCACTGCTGGAATCGACCCCGCGCTCTTTGATGTGCTCGATCCGAATGCGCGGGACTCACGCATGCTGTCTGCGACAGAAAATTGGAGCGCGCCACGAGAGAACAAAGATGACGCTGCCAGCGGTTGTGTCCCCCACCCATCTGGGACGCTGGCGCCCTGGCTAGCCGCGCCGCAGGTCTTAGGAGGACTACGTCGACAGACTGTACGTGTGGCAAGGGCCCCTGTAGACAGAGTCCTCCTATATCTCACCCCTCCAGTTTTTGTTCAATTCGTCTTCCTCAAATATTTCTATCAGTTCGTAACAGGACACCACTAACGAACGAAAATGCTACAGGGTGATCGGAAAGTCAAGCATGTTAAAAAGTGATTAAATTTAATTTCATTTTCATTTCACAATGTGACACAGAATGTTTACAACATATGCACAAAATGTTTACCTTGTTCAGCAATGCATGCACGGACTCGTTTTGACTCCGTCGAGCGCGTTAATAGTCTCCACTAACATGTTAATCTTTCGTTCCTTGAGAGTGTGCGGGCTGTTTTTATAAACCTTTTCTTTGAGAGAGCTCCACAGGAACAAGTCTAGATAGGTTGAATCCGGATACATTAGTCCTGGTCCCTTTGCAGTTTATCTTCTTGTTCAAAAATGGCTCTGAGCACTATTGGACTTAACTTCTAAGGTCATCAGTCCCCTAGAACTTAGAACTACTTAAACCGAATTAACCTAAGGACATCACACACAACCATGCCCGAGGCAGGATTCGAACCTGCAACCGTAGCGGTCGCGCGGTTCCAGACTGTAGCGCCTAGAACCGCTCGGCCACCCCGGCCGGCTATCTTCTTGGTCTTGGTTGACTCTACAGTCCTTGAAGAACCTTGGCCTCCTGGATCATCTGCCTCCATTCTTCTCTTTTCATCGCATTCCTTCTCCAATTTCTTATTCCCATCGCCTTTAGATCTTCTTCCAGATTATCAGATCACCAAAAATTTCGGCTAAGAACTAAAGAACGTTGGAGGTAATAATCCTCTATAGACTAGTAGATCACTAAAAAATATGAATTAAGAGGAAACAATGGCTTCAGCCACTTTCAGGCCTTGAAATAAATCGAAAGACGAAAGGTGAAGCTTTGTCCTGGACTGGGACTAGAACCAGGATTTTCCACTCAAAGCGAGCGGTCACCTTTACTGTCTCGACTATCCCGACACGCTTCCAATCCAACCCAGATTCCCATCCAGTCGTACGCAAGGAACGTCCACGTCAATTCTCCTGCTGGCAGCTCACCTGGATGACCAGAGGAGTTCGAATGTGAAGTCCATCCGCACTGAAATAATTTAAGAGAGTAGTGCTCATACACATGAAGATATATGTGCTTGGTTAGCATCGGACATATCCGACAGAACAGATATTGTGTGTGTGTGTGTGTGTGTGTGTGTGTGTGTGTGTGTATGTGTATACCTTCAAGAAATGAGTAGTCTCACTATCTGTGTGACAAGTCGGACCCTCCTACTGCAACCAACAACACACTTGGCCTGCTTCAAGAAAAGAAACGAACTTTGTTATTCGGTTTTGGTACACAACGCTGTAGAATATGGCTTCAAATAATATAAAGTCCACTATTTTACGATGCTTTGTAGCACACCACACTCCAATTTTCTGACCGTACAAGATGTTTTCACGAGAGACAGGTGGATTTTCAGCTGATCAAATTCTTTAGTTTCGACTATTTATCTATCGACTGAGACAAAACCATGCCTAATCAGCGAAAAAATTGATTTAAACCACGTACAGTACGTTAGAAGCCTTTCATCGTCCGCAACCTTCAATTTCTGCACAGCTCGAACTGTCAATAGTCGAAATTTGCATGAAGGGAAACATGAGATTAGCACATATATCCTGTTACAGAACAATCAGAAGTTTAACTAGATCTACATACATAGTTTGCAAACGACTGTGAAACACATGGCAGAGAGTGCTTAGCATGGCTCACGTGTCAGGTTTTCTTGCTGTTCCACTCACATGTGGCACCCGGGAAGTTTGCTTGCTTAAATGCTCCCTTGTGTGCTGTAACAAAGCCAAACGGACCTTCACGGCCTCTAGAGGGCCGATGTATATGGAAATAAGGAATATCCCCAAATCCTTCATTTGATGCTGTTTCATGAAAGAAAACATTCACGAGGTAATTTGGTCTAT
This sequence comes from Schistocerca piceifrons, assembly GCF_021461385.2. NCBI lineage: Eukaryota > Metazoa > Arthropoda > Insecta > Orthoptera > Acrididae > Schistocerca > Schistocerca piceifrons. The sequence goes on from NC_060144.1 coordinate 245,632,698, forward strand.
CGTCAAGCATCCGCTAATTCAGAGCATTTAACATTTCCGTCACGCCGTCCTGTGAGTCATACAATCTTCAGTCTATTTATACAGCACTTCCTTCTGTGTGTTCATTATCCTCCATTCGTCCTCTTTCGTGTGAGTCACACAAAACTGAGCAGTCTAGGACCCCCCACTCCTTGGCTAGAAGCTCCTACTGTTGTGAAAGAATACCTGACCTGAAGACTTATGGGCATCGTTTGATGTAAGTAAAACAAGTTCTGTTATTGCTCACATTATTATTCAGTATTCTTCTCGTAGTTGTGGCCTCAGTAACAGCTGGTTGCTGCGTACGCCACAGTGGACTCTGCTGCCCTGAGTGGCAGACTCAAATATGCCGGGAAGTCGCTGTGTCAGCCTCTAGCATAGTCACCAATCCAGAGACCTGTCCCATGCGGTATGTCTGCTGTGAATAAGACGTGAACGCAATGGGTATGTGAATGATTCACATACCACCCTGAGATTGCTCTGTTCAACCCTGGTCACTACCCACATTGTTCCATCAGATGGACCACAGTGTTGTGTGCTGTGATGTGTGATAATGCGATGAATGCTGATCCTAACCCACGAGTTTGGTAGGTCCTCAGGTCCTTACGATGCTGAAGCATCAAACCATCTCATGCTCTGAACTGGAATGGTGTTAGTGAACCCATGCACTACGCACCAATGGCAGCTTGGGTCCTGGGCTCTAGCGCCAGTTATCAGTGGTTACGGAATTGCCGTCATTATGTCAAGACTATATCCTGGAGCAATATTACATAAGATGTTAGAATAGTACAAGCAGTGAATCAAGTGTGAACGAAATGGACAAAATCGATCCTTCTGACTGACTACCTCTAAGGCAGCTGGTTGGGTATTTTTATAGAACTGAGGATAGGTGCCGGCCGGGGTGGCCGAGCGGTTCTAGGCACTACAGTCTGGAACCGCGCGACCGCTGCGGCCGCCGGTTCGAATCCTGCCTCGGGCATGGATGTGTGTGATTTCCTTAGGTTAGTTAGGTTTAAGTAGTTCTAAGTTCTAGGGGACTGATGACCTTAGAAGTTAAGTCCCACAGAGCTCAGAGCCAATTGAACCATTTGAGGAGAGGTTTTACAATGTTACATCATTTGTAATGACCAGAACAATCGAGTTTATTACGTGTTGTGAATGGTCTCTTGCTCTGCCTCATTTGCTTAACAGGTATGTCTCAGTACCGTAACAGCTCCATTAGGTAACTGCTCCGTCATGTCCCTGTCCTAACTAGTGCATCTTGTTTAATTTCACAAGAGCAAGGAAGGTAGTATGGTCTGAGTTTGTATTACATTTTTGCGTTGAACTCGCTCAGTCACACCCACATAGAAATACCCATGCGCATTATGGCCTCCCTACGACATAGGTTTCTAAGAGAAAGACACAGGTGGTTCATACTCTCTATCCCCACCTAACACACACTTCTGCATCCTCTGTTGCGTTAACCTGGATTACATGATATGAGTAGACCAACTACGTGAGTTTGTGTGATCGATTTACACATTCCATATTGGAAACTATAGACAGGGTGATAATAATTTGGATTACATCCCCACCTGCTCAACTGTAACAAAATATTTCCAAACATATCACCTACGCACCTCTTTACGAACCGTACTGCAGTGTAGACACAGTCTATAATGTGTTTTTAAAGATCTTTTAAATATTGTTCTGCTTATGGATAATACATAAATCGCTTACATTACATTGTTAAAATATTCCGTTATAACACTCATTTTAACGTCGAGCAGTTCCACGTTTCAGCAAATGTATATTTGTTTTATTCAAAATAATATTGTATGACGGAAAATGTCAAAGATTAAATTATGGAAAAGTGACAGGCGTTATCTGCCTGTTACAGATATCTTTATTATCTCAGATAAGGATGGCTATGAGAGAGTGCCAGTACCCTAACATAAATCACGGCACAATTATTAAGTAGGACCATTTACAGGTGATGTGATATGGCCATAAGAAACCGACTTACCTTTTGAATCCGTCATCTACGAAGTATCATGTAAAATAATGTGCGTATGGTACACAGTGCCAAATAAATTATTATTTTAAAAGCCCATCAATTTTTTGCATTATTTTTACGAAGCTGATGCAATAGTCTCAACACTTGATCTCGTAGAAGATGCACTATAACGGTACTCAGCTCCAGTTTACATAACACAGCCATAGGTTCTGTATATACCATATGAATCACTTCCAGCACTTCCCTCCAAATTCCGTTACTTGACATACATGTAACTGATGCAGTACAACCCACATGCATGGGAATATGGTACAGTAACTACATCTCAAAATCATATCTCTGGACTGCTCCATTTGCTACTATTAAAGTACACATATGTGGAATCCCACTACCGGTTCGATACAGTTCCCCACAGTCGTTTAATGAACAAAGTAAGAGCATATGGACTATCAGACCAATAGCGTGATTAGATTGAAGAATTCCTAGATAACAGAACGCAGCATGTCATTCTCAATGGAGCGAAGTCTTCCGAAGTAAGAGTGATTTCAGGTGTGGCGCAGGGGAGTGTCATAGGACCGTTGCTATTCACAATATACATAAATGACCTTGTGGATGACATCGGAAGTTCGCTGAGGCTTTTTGCAGATGATGCTGTGGTGTATCGAGAGGTTGTAACAATGGAAAATTGTACAGAAATGCAGGAGGATCTGCAGCGAATTGACGCATGGTGCAGGGAATGGCAATTGAATCTCAATGTAGACAAGTGTACAGTGCTGCGAATACATAGAAAGATAGATCCCTTATTATTTAGCTACAAAATAGCAGGTCAGCAACTGGAAGCAGTTAATTCCATAAATTATCTGGGAGTACGCATTAGGAGTGATTTAAAATGGAATGATCATATAAAGTCGATCGTCGGTAGAGCAGATGCCAGACTGAGATTCATTGGAAGAATCCTAAGGAAACGCAATCCGAAAAGAAAGGAAGTAGGTTACAGTACGCTTGTTCCCCCACTGCTTGAATACTGCTCAGCAGTGTGGGATCCGTACCAGATAGGATTGATAGAAGAGATAGAGAAGATCCAACGAAGAGCAGCGCGCTTCGTTACAGGATCATTTAGTAATCGCGAAAGCGTTACGGAGATGATAGATAAACTCCAATGGAAAACTCTGCAGGAGAGACGCTCAGTAGCTCGGTACAGGCTTTTGTTAAAGTTTCGGGAACATACCTTCACCAAAGAGTCAAGCAGTATATTGCTCCCTCCCACGTATATCTCGCGAAGAGACCATGAGGATAAAATCAGAGAGATTAGAGCCCAAACAGAAGCATAGCGACAAACCTTCTTTCCACGAACAATACGAGACTGGAATAGAAGGGAGAACCGATAGAGGTACTCAGGGTACCCTCCGCCACACACCGTCAGGTGGCTTGCGGAGTATGGATGTAGATGTAGATGTACCATATATAAAGACTACATTAAGATGCTAAAGTCATCACTGGAAATTACAATTACTTCCTCTGTGTAATGTTTTTCTGTCTCAGTGTGTGTGTGTGTGTGGTATAATCCATGTATTATATATCTAGTGGTTACATCACAAATATCTATTACTCCCTGTGTATAACATACACATTCCGCAGTCCCACTTCATATTAGGTTCTTTTCCTTGTGTTTCCATATTTTCCATATTTTACCCATCTGTTACATATTTTGCTATATTATTCTGTATATAAATGTTCCAAAATAGTTGCACTCTTATTGCCTACCTTGTCAGGTTCCTTTAGCATTCAAGAAATGCTGTCATCCCCCTCCTTTACGTCTAGTGCCTGTATCAAATATTTCAATCTTTCATCTGTTTAAATTCAGATATTCCGTATTCCGGGTTTGTGTCTGAGTTTTTTAATATTTTTCCGTATATCGTACATTTTTTATGTTTACCATATTTTCCCATTTTTACATAATTTTGCATATTTCCGATAGCTTTCCATATTTCTCAAATTTTTGACCATATTCTGTATGTAAATATACATGAATATTTACGCTCTTATTATTTACCGTAACAAGTCTATTTGCTATTGAAGGGTGATCTTGGATCCCTTCACCAAACGACAGATGTTCTACAAAATATCTGCGATAACACTCGTCCCTCTTCTTAGTCCAAATAGCACCAAGAAAGAAAACAGCTGTCAAAACAAATGATGCTAACTGCCAAAGCCTGTCTTGATATATTTTCTTATGTGTGAACTTGAAAATTATTCCCTCTGTCCCTCTAGTAATGTTATTACATCGCATTTCTATGACTAGAAAGAGGATTACCAAAACTGGATATTATGTTTCACAGACCAGATTTTGTTTATGTACCTCCGTAACAATTTTATGTAATGCTGCTCTAAGCTATTTATCGCTTATAACAGTTCCAAATGCTAAAGTGCAACTCAATGCTACTTATTTATAGTTCTGATACGAAAGGGGCAATAGGAATGCCATGGATTTACAAAAATGTTAAGGATACTTTCTCTTTTTAATTACTTCATCCATATATAATAATGAATGTGAAATTGTGATTTCCTGTAAATTTATGTCTAATGATTTGAAAAGTCTGCATTAATTTCTTTTTTCCATAACTCATTTCGATGTTACCTCACTAATTATTTGATGCACCCAACTAATTTTCAGCATTATTCTGTAGCCCCGCATTTCAAAATTTTCTATTCGTTTCTTGTCTGGACTGTAAATTGTCGACGTTTCACATCCGTACAATGCTACACTTCAGATAAAAACTTTCATGAGATACTTAATGTTAACGAGTAGATCTTTCCCAGAGAAAATTCTTAGCACTCCATTTTGTATCTTCTCTACTTTAGCCATCTAATTTCCGTGACTAAAAAAAAAATGGCTCTGAGCACTATGGGACTTAACTGCTGTGGTCATCAGTCCCCTAGAACTTAGAACTACTTAAACCTAACTAACCTAAGGACATCACACACATCCATGCCCGAGGCAGGATTCGAACCTGCGACCGTAGCGGTATCGCGGTTCCAGACAGTAGTGCCTAGAACCGCTTGGCCACCACGGCCGGCAAAGGCTGTTATTGCCATACTGCTAGCTTCTGTGTTTTCTAAAAAGAATTTTTTTTAAAATTGTTGTATTGCTATAAATAACTTGATTGCCGTTAGCGGCGTGTTTTGAAAGGCTGTTATTGCCGTACTGTTAGCTTCTGTGTTTTTATTTTTTTTTATTTTTTAAACTGTTGTATTGCTATAAATGACTTGATTGCCGTTAGCGGCGTGTTTTGAAAGGTTGTTCATTGCCGAACTGTTATTTCTATTTAAAAAAAAGGATTTTTTTGAAATATTGTTGTATTGCTATAAATTACTTGACTGCCGTTAGTGGCGTGTTTAAAAGGCTGTTTATTGCCGTACTGCTAGTTTCTGTAAGATATGAATAAAACTTTTGTGTGTGAAAATCTCAACTCGGCAGTAAACTACTACAAATTTGGCCCCGTTTCCCAACTTGTGGTGTGGCTTGTAGTAACCGAAACCACTGTGTCTGTCAGCTCCCTCAGTATTTATTGTCCGATGTAATTTGACATTTCCTTAATGTTATTCGATATTCATCTTATATTCTATTGTGTTTAACTCTAAGCAGTGGGGGAACACATATGGTATTTGATATGTACAAGAACCAAGAGAGAAGAATAAGATTGGAAGATCATGAACGATGGTCTAGGATTAAAAGGCGTGTAAGACTTGTAAGTGGTCTTTTATCGCTACTGTTCAATCTATAGATCGAAGAAGCAGTAACGGAATTAAAACAGAGGTTCAACAGTGTGTTTAATATTGAAGGTGAGGGAATATCAATGACAAGATTTGCTGATGACATTGTTGTCATGAGTGAAAATTGAGAAAAATTAAAGGATCTTTTGAATGGAACGAACAGTCTAATGAGTACTGATAAATGAAAGGGAGTAACTCGAAGAAAGGCCAAACTAATGGTAAGTAGTGGAAGTGAGAACAGCGAGAAACTTAACACCAGATTTGGTGACCACAAAGCAGATAAAGTCAAAGAGCTCTGCTGCCTAGGCATCAACGTAGCTACTCTGAGATGAAAAGGTTGGCAGAAGAGAGGAATTCCTGGCGGGCTATCTCAAACCAGTCAGAAGACAATGAATAAAAAAACATACAATAAACTACATGGAAAAATAATAATAAATGACCAGGAACGAAGTGATTCAACTAGAAAGTGTATAAGACACGAATGCAGTCGTCTGTATTTTTCAGTGTGTACACTGAAGCAGCAATGACTGAAATAAAAGCAAGGTTCAGACGTAAATAAAAATTTAGGATGAAAGGATGTTGATAATATGAATCGCTATAATAGTTATATCAACGTGAAACAGAGAAAAAATTGCAGTTTTGATGAGCATGTACTACTGACTGAGAATGGAACGAATAAAGACAAAAGTAGTGGAATTGCAGAAATGAGATAAACATATAATTTAACATCAAGATTGTTGGCCACAAAGTACACATAGTGAAGGTATTCTGATAAACATACAATTTAACATCAAGATTATTGGCCACAAAGTACACATAGTGAAGGGATTCTGCTGCCTTGGGAACAAATCAATTCATGATGGGCGAAGGGAAGAGGACACAAGAGCAGACTATGAAAGGCAAAGCAGACATACCTGAGAAAAGTCTGCTAAAATTGGTGTTAATTTAAGTAATAATTCGAGCAAAAAGATGTATTATGGGAGGCAGGACAGAATGAAAGCGATTTAAATGTGGAACTATACAAGGATGTTGAAAGTTAGGTGGTCTGATGAGAACCGAGGAGGTTCTCCGCACAATCAGCGAGTAAAATATTTACAGTAGGAAAGGAGAGGATGATAAGTCACTTGTTAAGAGATCAGGGAACAAATTCCTTGGCACTTCAGGGAGTAGCTGTAAAGGGTAGCTCTTGGTGGTCTCAATGTCACAGACAAATAAATGTTTCCAGTGCGTGATTTGTAGCCTGCCCTGCATTACATGAGTGTTTTGGGAACAGTATCAGCATGCTTTATTGCTCTGTACTTCAGGAGCTGCACTTGCCGATGAGCATGGTTGAAAACAGGTTGAGATGGAAAGAGGGGGTGGGGAAAAGAGCAAAGAGAGGGGGAGGAGGAGGTGAAGAAACGGAGAGAGTGTGGCGGAGGAGATATACTGGGTGATCAAAAAGTCAATATAAATTTGATAACTGAAGAAATCACGGAATAACATAGATAGAGAGGTACAAATTGACACACTTGCTTGGAATGACATGGGGTTTTATTAGAACCAAAAAAATACAAAAGTTCAAAATATGTCCGACAGATGGTACTTCATCTGATCAGAATATCAATAATTAGCATAACAAAGTAAGACAAAGCAAAGATGATGTTCTTTACAGGAAATGCTCAATATGTCCACCATCATTCCTCAACAATAGCTGTAGTCGAGGAATAATGTTGTGAACAGCACTGTAAAGCATGTCCGGAGTTATGGTAAGGCATTGGCGTCGGATGTTGTCTTTCAGCATCTCTAGAGATGTCGGTCGATCACGGTACACTTGCGACTTCAGGTAACCCCAAAGCCAATAATCGCACCGACTGAGGTCTTGGGACCTAGGAGGCCAAGCATGACAAAAGTGGCGGCTGGGAACACGAGCATCACCAAACGACGCGCGCAAGAGATCTTCCACGCGTCTAGCAATATGGGGTGGAGCGCCATCCTGCATTTTGGTTCTAATAAAACCCCATGTCATTCCAAGCATGTGTGTCAATTTTTACCTCTCTATCTACATTATTCCGTGGTTTATTAAGTTGTCAAATTTATACTGATTTTTTGATCACTCAGCACATATAAGAATAGGACAGGTGGGGGGAAGAAGAGGTGGACACAGAGGGTGAGGAGAAGGTGCATTCACTATATGTATCGAACGCAATCGTGAGGGAAGCTACAACAGAAAGACTAGTTTAGTAAATAATTGAGGACTTTGGGCCCAAGGGCTACTCCGAATGAAGATTTCGGCACGGAATTCTCGCATCAAACCATAACATGGCACGAAGGAGATAAGAAGAGAAACAGAATTAGCCTTAAGTGAGCAGAGTGCTGACCATTCTTGCTGAGCATCTGATGTGTCGCTCCCACACCAGCAAATGGTGTAAGGCATATATAAACACGCAATATGAATCGCCGTCGTCAGTATACCACCATAAAAGTGGAAGTATCTCTGTGATGTATTGGGAGCTCTGAGTCGGTGGCTCCGTTTTGTGAGAAACCACTGTACAGATGTTGCACCCAGTAAGCCTCTGGTTCTACAGATAACGGAGGACGCTGTATTTCCCACGTCGAATGGGTGTGTAGTACTTGGCTGTGGCTGTACTAACTACTCGCCGTAGTGGCAGCTAGCGGGTCGAGTGCCAACTTGCCGCTGCGGTCGCGCCTCTTTAAGGACTCCCGTGGCGGCGCTGCAACAGGCGCTGCCGGCTCCCTTCCCCACCCCCGCCCCGACACTGTGCACTGGTGCCACTACCCACTCGGCGACCTCGTTAGCAAGAAGTAGGCAACCGTGCCGGCAGTTGGCAACTGCTACGGTTCTGCACTGTTAACAGCCCGCGTTCACAAGCAACGGTCAACATGGACGCCGTGTGCGACGCGAGCGCATTTTTAACGCCGCAGCGGGGCACTTTCGACCTGCCTGCCACGAGTTTTAAACTCGGCCCCGAAGCGGCCGGGATAGAAACAGCTGCGCGCGCTGCAAAAGTTTAGGCAGGTTAGGTTGACGGGCGGCCACGTGACGGAGATAAAAATGTACCGCTGGCGTGAAAGAGGCGGCCAGCGCGTTAATATGTGCCGGGGCCAGACACACGGTGGTAATGATGACTCATGAATTATGCAGCGGGCCGCTGCGCGGAGTCTGCTGACAGATGACATGCGGCCGCCGCACAGTGCCCGCCGGAAAATGGAGCAGCCGTTTCTCGCCGCCGTGTACACAGAGCGCGCACGCACTGCAGCACGGGAAAATGAAGGAAAAAGACAAACAAGAAGGCGTCTCGGAACGGCGCGTATGAGTCTCTATTTGCGACAGATGCAACAGCGTACCATAGTTGACAGCTGGCTACCCTCCCTACCTAATAAATGCTTTCCAGTCTGCTTACGCCGTTTACAAAAATTGCAACAGCACAGACTCCTGCATCACCGTCACGTCATAAGGCCTTTAAATTTTCGCTTTTTTGCAAATGTTATTGCATGTGTCTTTTTCATTATATTTGTTCCAACGAGTATCTACAAAAGATCCAAAATATCGTGACCACTGCCCGCTGGGAGACGTAACAGCTTCTGACTGCGTTGCGGTTACGTGAGTGTAGAGAAAGTACGTAAGCGAAGCATACAAATTACTGAACAATTACAGCCACAATGCGGGCAGCAAACGGTCAAACTGTGAATTGGTGTTCACAAATGGCAGAATATTATGGGCCAGCACCTCGGGAGGAGGTTATCACAATCGGCTAGCTGACAGGCTGTGCGTGCGCAATCGTTGTAAGTATCAGTCGAAAGTAATTGAAGGTCGGTGAAACCATGAGTGACCGGTACGGTAATGGACGCCCAAGCCTGATGACATAACGTTAAGTCTGAAAGCCTACGCACCCTGTACGTCATGATAGGTGTCGATCTGTGGCAGATATGACGACAGACTACAATTCTTGTGCTGGCACCACCGTTTCCGAGTATATCGCTCCCTTCACGTTACTGAACACCAGCTATTCCTGTGGCTGTGCTTGTAAATTAGTAATTTTGCTATGCTGAGTGAGCAAGCAGTTATACATGTAATGTCAGCTTCCCTTATGTGTCTACATCACTACCGTGTGGTGCACTGGTTGGTTGACTGATCTGGGAGGAGGGGACCAAACAGCAAGGTCACCAGTCAGATTAGGGAAGGATGGGGAAGGAAGTCGGCCTACCCTTTCCAAAGGAACCACCCCAGCAATTGCCTGAAGCGACTAAGGGAAATCACGAAAAATCTGAATCAGGATTGCCAGACGCGGGTTTAGGGCGTCGTCCTCCCGAATGGGTGTCCACTCTGCTAACCACTCCGACACCTTACTCGGTCGAGTGATGCATGCGGAGCAGCGTGGACAGGAACAAACGTACATGCATTTTACTACTCGTGTAGCTACATTACACAACATGGACATTTTGCAATATATTTTGAGAGAGACAAGTTACTCTCTCACCTATTTTTCGTATACAGACAATTATTAAAGGTTTTGTTACAAACTTACGCACCTTGAGCAAGACTCTAGAAAGTTAATGTCCTGAGCAGGCGTTGGTAGCCTGGTAGGGCGCTAAAAGCGTGACGTACTTTTATGGTTCTTAGTTAATAGAAATGGCATGTTGGAAGTTGAAAGCAGTTGACAGTGAGCCCATCTCCCAGTAAATCTTTCTGGACAAGTCCACAGCCATGTAGGGCACACAGAACAGCCCCTAATCGAGACAGGTCTCCAGCAGGATAATGCCGCTATACCTGCATTGGCGCAAGCCGAAGGCTGGGCTGGGGAAGATGGACTGTAGGGACACATCTACGCAGTTGAGTCGTAAACCAGGCATTGTGTGCAGAGCCAAGCGTGATAACAATTCACAAGTTTTCGTGTTCAGCGATACTGCAAATGTCTTCACTTAACGACAGAGGGCAGCGGCGGTTACGTAGAGATGGCAGATCTACCAAAGAACACTGCATGAAATAACCGTAGAAAACAATGTCGGGCGTACAAATAACGTATCTGTAGGAAAAGTGAAGCGATATTTGCCATTAAAACGGTATGGCATTAGACGACCGACGGGAGTGACTTTGTTAACAGCATGACATTGCCTGCAGCGCTCTCCTGGGCTCGTGACCATACCGATTGCACCCTGTTGTTGTTGTGGTCTTCAGTCCAGAGACTGGTTTGATGCAGCTCTCCATGCTACTCTACCCCGTGCAAGCTTCTTCTTCTCCAAGTACCTACTGCAACCTACACCCTTCTGAATCTGTTTAGTGTATTCATCTCTTGGTCTCCCTCTTCGATTTTTACCCTCCACGCTGCCCTCCAATACCAAATTGGTAATCCCTAGATGCCTCAGAATATTCCCTACCAACCGATCCCTTCTTCTAGTCAAGTTGTGCCACAAATTTCTCGTCTCTCCAATTCTATTCAGTACCTCCTCATTAGTTATGTGTTCTACCCATCTAATCTTCAGCATTGGTTCAAATCAAATGGCTCTGAGCACTATGGGACTTAACATCTATGGTCATCAGGCCCCTAGAACTTAGAACTACTTAAACTTAACTAACCTAAGGACATCACACAACACTCTCTTCAGCATTCTTCTGTAGCATCACATTTCGGAAGCTTCTATTCTCTTCTTGTCTAAAATATTCATCGTCCACGCTTCACTTCCATACATTGCTACACTCTACACAAATACATTCAGAAACGACTTCCTGACACTTAAATCTATACTCGATGTTAACAAATTTCTCCTCTTCAGAAATGCTTTCCTTGCCATTGCCAGTCTACATTTTATATCCTCTCTACTTCGACCATCATCAGTTATATTTCTCTCCAAATAGCAACATTCATCTACTACTTTAAGAGTCTCAGTTCCTAATCTAATTCCCGCAGCATCACCCGATTTAATTCGACAACATTCCATTATTCTCGTTTTGCTTTTGTTGATGGTCATATTACATCCTTCTTTCAAGACACTGTCCATTCCGTTCAACTGCTCTTCCAGGTCCCTTGCTGTCTCTGACAGAATTACATTGTCATCGGCGAACCTCAAAGTTTTTATTTCTTCTCCATGGATTTTAATTCCTACTGCAAATTTTTCTTTTGTTTCCTTTAGTGCTTGCTCAATATACAGACTGAATAACACTGGGGATAGGCTACAACCCTGTCTCACTCCCTTCCCAACCACTGCTTCCCTTTCATGCCCCTCGAATCTTACAACTGCCATCTGGTTTCTGTACAAATTGTAAATAAACTTTCGCTCACTGTATTTTACCCCTGCACCTTCAGACTTTGAAAGAGAGTATTCCAATCAACATTGTCAAAAGCTTTCTCTAAGTCTACAAATGCTAGAAACGTAGGTTTGCCTTTCCTTAATCCATTTTCTAAGATAAGTCGTAGGGTCAGTATTGCCTTAAGTGTTCCAACATTTCTACGGAATCCAAATTGATCTTCCCTGAGGTGAGTTTCTACCAGTTTTTTCCATCCGTCTGTAAAGAATTCGTGTTAGTATCTTGTAGCCGTGGCTTATTAAATTGATTGCACCCTATACGACTTAAAACCAGTGACCTGGTCAGATGAGTAAGATGCATGTGCTCGAGTTGTCAACAAGGCGGTATGCAAGCTCGTGGTTGCCCCATAATGGTATCGGCTGTGTTTACATGGAATAGACTGGCTTCTCTGGCGCAAATGAACCGATCATTGGCTGAAGTGTTTATGTTCTGCTACTTGGATACCATTGGCAGCCACTCATGGATTTTATGTTCCTAAACAATCATGTAAATTTTATGAATGACAATGCGCCATGTCACCGGCCACAATAGTTCGCAGTTGGTTAGAGGGACTTGTTGGACATTGCTAGCGAATGTTTTGGACACACATCGAACATCTATGGGTCACAATAGAGAGGTCAGTTCGTACCCACAATCCTGTACCGGCAGAACTTTCTCAGTTGTGAGTGGCTACAGAGGCAGCATGGCTGAGAATTGCAGGGGACTTCCCTGGACTTGTTGAGTCCATGCCACGTCAAGTTACTGCACTCTGACGGGCAAAAGGAGATCCGATACGAAATTAGTAGGTATCCCATGACTTTTGTCACTTCAGTGTACATAACTTGGAATGCTGGGCGTCGTTCATTGCGTCTGTCATGTATTAGTTTCTGAAATGACCTTTATACAGTGTGATTCACTCGTCAGCGATTGAAAGATACGCTCAGCTGCCAACTCTCAAGGTTAATAGCGTTGTGAAATAGCGGTGTATTCTTTAAAAAAATGGTTCAAATGGCTCTGAGCACTATGGAACTTAATTTATGAGGTCATCTGTCCCCCAGAACTTAGAACTACTTAAACCTAACTAACCTAGGGACATCACACACATCCATGCCCGAGGCAGGATTCGAACCTGCGACCGTAGCGGTCGCGCGGTTCCAGGCTGAACCGGCCTAGAACCGCTCGGTCACTCCGGCCGGCGGTGTATTCTTACTGCAAGTCTTCCTGTATCTGGGCCGGAGTTCGGTAAGTGGCGTCTTGGAAGGAGTTGCTGACGGAACGGTTGAGTGCAGAGACTGATGCTAAGACGATGTCATTTGACGGGTTCGTGGCACCAACTATCGGAGACGGAGAGGGTTGTAGAGAGAGTGCTTGTGGAGGCGCGCTAGTGCCCTGTTTAAGTGTAACATATCCCGCAGAGTTCTCAAATGACGAATTAAAGTAATCAAATAACATTTAGTTCAGTACAGTTCTGAAACATTGACAAAAGCTCGGTGGAGCCTTGGTATAGTAATAACAATTAGGAAGGATAACAAATAATGTAAAGCTATAATAGAGAAACACTGTTAAAAAGCAGTTTCATCGTTAAAGTATCAGTTTACACAACCAGTAACATTTGGCTACAAAAAGGTGCGGAAATGTAAATTAAATTATTAACCACTCATCCCATCAGTTAACAACCAGCGCAGGGCAAAATGAACACGCCAGTAAAATATTTACCACGACAGGCAGGAAAGGTGAATATTCAGCGTCAATTTTGGGGTGAGATCCAAAGCACGCTTAAGCTAATTCTCACCGAGTAATTCTACATACATACTCCGCAATCCGCCATACGATGCGTGGCGGAGGGTACCTCGTACCACAACTAGCATCTTCACTCCCTGTTCCACTCCCAAACAGAGCGAGGTAAAAATGACTGCCTATATGCCTCTGTATGAGCCCTAATCTCTTTTGTCTTATCTTTGTTGTCTTTCCGCGAAATGTAAGTTGGCGGCAGTAAAATTGTACTGCAGTCAGCCTCAAATGCTGGTTCTCTAAATTTCCTCAGTAGCGATTCACGAAAAGAACGCCTCCTTTCCTCTAGAGACTCCCACCCTAGTTCCTGAAGCATTTCCGTAACACTTGCGTGATGATCAAACCTACCAGTAACAAATCTAGCAGCCCGCCTCTGAATTTCTTCTATTTCCTCCCTCAATCCGACCTGATGGGGATCCCAAACGCTCGAGCAGTACTCAAGAATAGGTCGTACTAGTGTTTTATATGCGGTCTCCTTTACAGATGAACATCATCTTCTCCAAATTCTACCAATGAACCGAAGACGACTATCCGCCTTCCCCACAACTGCCATTACATGCTTGTCCCACTTCATATCGCTCTGCAATGTTACGCCTAAATATTTAATCGACGTGACTGGGTCAAGCGCTACACTGCTAATGGACTATTGAAACATTACAGGATTCTTTTTCCTATTCATCTGCGTTAATTTACATTTATCTATATTTAGAGTTAGCTGCCATTCTTTACACCAATCACAAATCCTGTCTAAGTCATCTTGTATCCTCCTACAGTCACTCAATGACGACACCTTCCCGTACACCACAGCATCATCAGCAAACAGCCGCACATTGCTATCCACCCTATCCAAAAGACCATTTATGTAGATAGAAAACAACAGCGACATATCACACTTCCCTGGGGCACTCCAGATGATACCCTCACCTCCGATGAACACTCACCATCGAGGACACCGCACTGGGTTCTATTACTTAAGAAGATCTTCTTTGATGGTCCTGGAGTAACAGGGTCATAGCATCCAGTGTAATGTGTCAAAAAATGCCCTTAGGCTAAGTTCCTTCTTAAGCTGCACAACCAAGTTAGTGGCAGGGCCTCGACTCCAGGAAAGTACGAGGAGTAGAAAGGCGCCAAGACGAACTTCCTCATTCGGCCACAACACAGAGTTACCAATGTACCACGCTTATTTCGTCACCTTTGATAACGCCACACGTCACTCCAGGACGCAACTGTCACAGAAAGCTTGAGTGATCCGCTTAAGTCGGCACTGGGTCGCCCTCACCGTGGACGCAGAAGGTAAAGAGGGAAGACGTTCTCGCCAGTTAAGAAATGCTACACTTGCATATACAATCGATCCCGCGCATTGGTGTGCGTCAAATACCTTAACCCGACCCGCATTCTTTACGGTCGTTCAAGGTTTCGCATATTAATAGCTCTTCATTTGCAACACTACTTGACTTCATTCCGGGAAGTTTCATTCAACATGACAATGGTGGAGTGATTTTGTTTCTTCTTCTTTTGTTATTTAACTTGTTATTCTCTCTGGATTAAGCGAGCTCGATGATAACACTGAAAGGTATCTTACCCAAACTAGTATAGACAGAGTGAAATTAACGAGAAACAGCACGTCATTAATTCATTAATTATTACTGACAAGTAAAAAATATGTGGATAAGCTCTTGCAATGGGCGAGGAACAAAATCTAAGCGTAAAATACACTTCTTTTTGGTGTTTAATTGTCTACTGATGAAAGTATTATTGCCAATAGCTCCTCTAATTTTTAAAAAAAATAATACACCAATTAAAATTACAGATACAAAATTGTTAACAAAGGAAGCATGAAATGCAGCTTCACCACAAGGGAACACGAGAAACAAAGGTAGACCCCAGAATCGAAAATCAAATAGCACTATTGTATTGGTTAGAAGTTTACGGTTAACTGTGTTTTTTCTGCTTCTTGCTCGTCTGTTTATACACATTTTCTTGACACACACCTTCCTACCACTGCATCCACATATTACCATCTGGTATTCATGTAATTTAACGCATTATTGCTTTAGTATTACTACTAGATTGACTCAGCAAAACAGCCTTAACGTACGTGCCTTGTCTTATCTGAGCGTTCGATTATTTACCATAGTTATTGTCCGCAATATATATTCGTATATGTGAGATGTAATTCTTATTCCTATTTTCATATAACATGACTGCATCAATTTTAAACTATTTATAAAAATCAGTTCTCTACAGTGGACCTGAAGAGCATTACATACAGGAACAGCTACTGATAATATATATATATATATATATATATATATATATATATATATATATATAATTTCGCCGTTCAGACTAAATCCGTTCATGTAGACAAATTTCTAGTAACTGGTATATTGGCTGCGAGACACCTTTTGGTGTTATCTGAACCTGCTTGAGATAAAAATAATCATATCTGTGGAAAGGTACCATATTTCAATAATAATCTTTGCATTTATGGCCATATTACGGATTAAAATTTTTCAATATTCTGCAATATTGCATGTGATCATAGAGATAGAGTTGTGTACAAAAATTGGAGTTAAACTTTAACATCAGCGCAATGCTGAAAAGTTCAGTATAGTTTGATAAAACATACCCGAAAAAAGTAACTCAAATACAGCAATCCAGTACTGATGTATTGCTTGGGAAAACAGTAACAGTGACGTTCGAACTAGGCAGACAAATTAGCACATACAAACTGTAAAGCAAAGACTGTACACAGAACTCCAGATCACAACATGTCCCTTCAATTCTCTGTAGTCACTGGCGGCATTTGAGCGTCCCGTTTCATGCGCCTGTTCACATTTAAATTAGACTCCCCGTAGCGACCAGATCGGTTAGGGGCTGAAGGGATCAATGATGCCATGTTTGCAGAAGCTGCGGCCCCAATACTGGGGGGGGGGGGGGGGAGGAGGGAAGAACATGCGCCTCTGTCAATATGGGTCTAAGCGCATTCTGATGTCGCTGACTGCCACGCCATCTCCTCCATCCGTCATTTGGGGCAGAGCGGTTTCAGTGGAAAATAATGGTGTGTAGGGAGGGGTGTGTCTCTGAGGTCAGCACAAGACTGCAGTTGTTTAAGGCTACCTTCGTCGTGACATTTCTGTCTAACACAAAAAATTGAAATTAAAAAGGATAAAGTCTATAGCCAGTTCAAAAAATATGCGATGCTCATGTAGCGTAAGCTTACCAGTAAACGACCTAAAAGTAAAGACATGGCTATATTTGCTTACCTCTGACAGCTTCTCTGAATAATACTGTGGTACAGTATATAATAAGTGGCCCACTTCAGTTTATTAGATAATATGATTTTGCTTCCTTTGCTTTTCCTCCTCTCAATTCAGTTAAACGTCGAAGTACATGAAAAGAAAATACATGTTCATTAACATGAGACAACTTATCACTCTATACACACAAAATTCAGGTAATTTTGTTTATCTGGCCCCACGTTATAGGTTGCCAGTGATATGATCGTTCATTCATATTTACATACACATATACAAGCTGAAATAACTGCTTAACATTAATAACATGACAAAAAATTGCCCCAATAAAAGTGTGTGTGTGTGTGTATTCTTTGTATATGTAAATATGAATGAACGATCTGTGAGTAGTGTAATTGTAACGTGTTGTATGAAATTGTCTTTTAAACAGATACTGACAAATTATTTTTATCACAGATCTTGGCTTGGCTCTGAGCACTATGCGACTTAACTTCTGAGGTCATCAGTCACCTAGAGCGTAGAACTAATTAAACGTAACTAACCTAAGGACATCACACACATCCATGCCTGAGGGATGATTCGAACCTGCGACCGTAGCGGTCGCTAGGTTCCAGACTGTAGCGCCTAGAACCGCACGGCCATTCCGGCCAGCCCACAGATCTTCTTGCAATCTTTTAAACTGTAGAAATGTTAGCATAGACTTATTACATCCAACACATCGGTGTTATATCCGTATACTGAAATTACGTTATCGTGCAGATTCGTGGCTGCACGCCAAACCAAAATTAACATATGAACATGGTCTCTTTTGGTCGCAGATCAAAAGAGACTTTAGGGCTCTATAGTAACACACTGGTTTGTTAATTTTAGTTACATCAAGCATATTTAGTTACAGCCTTCTCTGTGATGGCGCCTACATGAAAAATAACGTCCGCGACATTAATGGGCCAGTAAAGCAAAATTTGCATCAAAAATGAAATTAATGACGGGGATGCTTTACTACTTTCATAAATACATAAAATGAATAACTACTCTCAACAAAACCTGCGATACGAGAGCCGTGATTACCAAAAATAGTTGTACCGACCGTAATGGCGGACTACAATAGGGTAGGATCGTAACTAATAAAACTTCCAATAACTGCAGGTAAGAACTCAGTTGCCCTATAAAGAAAAGATTGTTTCAAAAATAATAAATACCATATTGTATTCTGAAAACGATTTAGGCAAATTAACAATTATTACACTTATTACAGACTCCTTAATACGGAACGTAGGAAGAGTGCGTCTTGCTAGGTCTAAGATACTACTCGAAAAGTTACAATGCCTTCTGTTTTATCAGACAAATGAAAGTTAACATAGTAAGTCTTGTCGTTTTTAATAATTGTCTACGCGGATAATAAATCGTGCGTATTGTCTTAATCCTTCTCACTCGACGCTCTTCACGTGATGAAATGTTAATGTCTTTCACATATTACAGAAAAATATTTAGTTCTTTTCTCAAGTATATTCAAAGGGAAAAATACTCCAGGAGACAGTAAAACAGGTGCCGTTGATGGTCAAAAACAACTGTGCAACCTGCACGCTTGGCTAGCATCTGCATTTATATTCAAGCATGCTTTCTCGCTTGTTTCAATATTTTTGTCGAGAGCCACGTAGATTAACATTCCTCGTTGCAGTCAGAGTGAGTGCTGTCAGCTGACCTGTGACTGTGCGCTATTTTCTACGCGAGGAACGCTTCTACAATAGACGGAAGGTTAGTAGAAAGATCATTCACGATGCGTATATGAAGCGTAGGTGTCCACCTGCAACGCCCGTGTGAAATGTCTGCCTGTTACAGCTATCAGGTGTTCGGCAGTAACGGCAAGGTGGGAACGTTGCTCCTCCCTCCTTTACTGAAGTGCTTCTGCTTCCGGAGCGGATCTACATGTATTTCCAAAGAATGCCAGCGCCGAGCATTGCGTGCTGTCGGGCGGGCGGCACCTCATTCTTATTTAATGCGACTGCTCTCTCGCACGTGTCCGTGCAGCCGCGGCGCGGCCAGACACGTGCAGCCGGCTGCCAGCCATGTGATGTCGTGTCGGCGCCCCGTAACCTCGCCATCTGATATCGGCACACGCCAGCGCCTGCCAGAGGCCGGTCGTCGACACAGGCCAGGCCCTGCCACCACAGTCTGTCCCGCACGAGATCGTTTTCCTCTCTGCGCGCATCTTACCTTCCTCATATACTGCCTGGTTGTAATTAAAGTACACCTACTCGCAGACGTCCAATGAGAGCTGTAATTATCCTATGGCAGCGAAACTCGTTAGATAATCTAACACACAAAAAGTTTTACGTTCTGGGCATCCACAGCTGTCGAAAGGCATGATACTAAGAAAATCTCCGCTGACAGCTGATAAAAGTATTGTTTTACTGATACATAACAGCTTTCGCGCCTTTAAGCCGCATCGTACGGTGCAACGCGTTAAGAGGTCATAGGAGTGCCCATTGCCCCTAATCTAGTTATATTATTCAGTGAAAGTTGCCTACATTACATTGGCGAAGGAAGAGTGAAAAAGACGTCGTTGATCAGTTTGTAAAATTATATGAATTCGTGGTGTCTGTTCTTCCGAACATGTCTGAAAGAATAGTCACCACGCGAAATCTGCGGCTCTAGTACATTTTATCTAAATTCAAGGTGGACGGAGGGAGGGGGGAGAGGTCAAAATGAATGGGGAGGAAGGAATTAATGATTAGAAAGCACAGGCACCGTGCAGTCATATATTGCTTTACCTCGATGGACACTGAATCAACTACATCTAGTGCGGATGTTCATTTACGTTCTACCTCCAGTGGGAATCTAAAATTAGCAGGCATTAAGAACTGGACGGTGACGGATGGTGACACTAGGTAGGAGTGTGGGTTACCCAGGGAGCATGACGACATAGTGCACCCACTTGCGGTAAAATGTGTGTAAAATCTTATGGGACTTGACTCCTAAGGTCATCAGTCACTAAGCTTACACACTACTTAACCTAAATTATCCTAAGGACAAACACACATCTATGCCCAAGGGAGGACTCGAACCTCCGCCGGGACCAGCCGCACAGTCCATGACTGCAGCGCCAAGACCGCTCGGTTAATCCCGCGCGGCCACTTGCGGTAAAAGACAGATGGTAGAGTGGTTATGGCAAATGGGTAGTAAGTATAATTCCACATGAAGTCTCCATGTAGCTGAAATCATTAGTGCGTTCCTTTTCCTTTCCTCCCCCCCTCCCCCCATTCCATTTACATTCGATTCACTTGATTTGGTAAAACCTGCTGATGGGTTGATCATGTAGTTACAGACACTTGTTTAACATTTGCCTGCAACAATGTGACGGTCGGGGAGCCCGCTGTTTGGAGCAGTAACAGCGGCCTGACAAGCGACTAAGACGGACTTGCCCGCCGCCGTGGCCGAGGGGTTCTAAGCGCTGCACTCCGGAACCTCGCGACTGCTACGGCCGCAGGTTCGAATCCTGCCTCGGGCATGGATGCGTGCGATGACCTTAGGTTAGTTAGGTTTAACTAGTTGTAAGTACTAGGGGACTAACGACCTCAGATTTTAAGTCCTATAGTGCTCAGAGCCATTTTAACCATTCTAAGGCGGAATTACTCGCATATTCACTGCATAATGTATCTTGACTAGTAGCGATGGGTACATCTATGATCTTTTAACAGTGCTGCACCTGATGGTGAAAACCAGTTGTGTATCAATAAAACAACAATTTTACCATTTATCACCGTAATTCTTCTTAATACCATACTCCAATGCGTTAATTGCGGATTAATTTCCGCTGGAAAAAAATTAATCCCAATCTTGGCGACCAGGTGCAAATCTATCTCTGTGAATGCAAGAAAAACATAGAGAAATGTTTCCATACATCTCGGATTAAGAACAGAATTTGGGCAGAAAAGGTCAAATAACTGAGAGATGCAGAAAGTTGATTTTATGATTAACAGCTGCTTAAACAGTTTGTTCAATATGAGCACTGCAGAAGTCGACGAAATGTTGCATCCCTAAAACGACGTGATCAACAGTTGCTCGCAGCAGTTCCGATGGAATCGGAGCAACTTCTTTCTGTATACTGGACTTCAAATCAGGTAGACAGCCAACGTGTCCGTGGTAACGCGCTCTTTTAAATACCTCCAGAGTAGTAAGTCACATGGATTCAGGTCAAGTGATCTTGCAGTCCATGCATCAAGGAAAACCTTTGTAGAAAACACGTTCGAGGAAGGTTGCTTTAAGTAGATCATTCCCTAGGCGAGCGATATGAGGTGTTCCCTCACCCTGCATGAAAACAGAAGTATCCACACAGCTGTGCTCTTCCAAAGCAGGAATCACATTCTGTCCAAAGAGGTCTCAATAGCGCTATGACGTCACGGTCAAAATGACAGAACCTGTGGGTGTATTCTCTTTAAAAAAAAAAAAAAAAAAAAAAAAAAAAAAAAAAAAAAAAAAAGCAGGTGTGATTGTGAGTGCGCACCAGACAGTCACATACAGCGAGTTCAATGGCTCTTTGAGCACAACACAAGGTCTGTATATTGACTGCAACCTGTAACGTAAAACATGTTTCGTCACTCCATAGAATCTTGCTGGGCCACACTTCATCAGCTTCAATCCGCGCCAGGAAACGAAGAGCAAATGTAGAACGTTGCTGCGCATAATGAGGTTGCCTCACGGTCTGGATCTTGTACGGGTACCAATAGAAAATCCACCACAAACATTACCCTGCTGTAAACTATAGGGTGGACACTGCACGAACACTAGCAGTGCTCGGGGCAATTGCTGCATGGTCAGTTACAGCAACAGCAACCTCGTCAATAACTTCCATCGTGATAGGACGACTTCCTCTTCCAGGTGCCACGCCAAGCGCACCCGTGTTTCCGAATTACATCGTCGCCTTCTTTAAGCCATTTAATGACATCAGGTCTCCCCTCAAACCTTTCAGTCGCCGATGTTCTCTCAGTGGAGCACTGCAATTGCTGCCGTTCACATAAAACAGTCATAGTCCCACTAACAGCGCAAGGTATCTCTCTCGGTACCTGTACTGTCCACTCAACAGGTTTTGTCAAATGACATAATGAATGTCAACCATCGTACAAACAGTGTACAGCGCCAGATTTGCACCTGATGGCCACAACTGAAACTAATTTTTTTCAACATAAATCTGTTCGGCTATAACTCGTGGTCTTATTTACCAAGTTTCGCTGCAATATGACAGTTAAAGCCCACACTTGATCTTCGTGAGCAGCAGCACTTTAACGATAATGTTGTTGTTTAAGAATCATGATAAAAAATTAGTCGCTCGAGGAGACATAAAGCCGGTACTGTACAAAACTGCCTCCAGTTTTGAGAGGCTACAAGTCCTTCCTTTGTACTAAGTCTAGCTGAGGCCACTGATTCATGGTAGATAGTGCAAAACATCAAACTGAGATATTTTAATATGAATGTTCTCATCTTGGGAGACGAGTGAGTTAGCAGCATGCTTATTATAACGATGAAGAGGAAATGACAGCTCTTCTGCACCCAGGAAATTCAAATAAACATCCTACTTCAGAATTTCCATGGATCCGAAAGACAAGGCCCAAGTAATTTTGAGGGTTAGACTGAGATTTTAACATACCCCTGTGGATGTGAGAATGATTCACATCGGCTGGACTGACCGACTGTCAGATCACCTCTCATGTGCTAATGGGCTTTAGTAAAAAATGTAATGCAACACATTAATAGGTAAGACGTGGCCCTGGAAAACATGAGACATGAGTGTTGTCCCTCACGAAAGATTATAGCAGAAGAGTCATATGTTAAGTGAAATACTAGTCTAAACTAACCCTTATTATAAATTTATCTGTTAACACACTTGTAAATGAGAATTAATCACCGGATTTATTCGGTCTGGAGAAATGCATAGAACACAGAAACACAATTAGTAACAAGGAACAGTTCTGACACTTAAATGACCTAGGAAGGTCGGATATGTGCTAGCTGACCTGCCGAAAACAATATTGCATGCAAGACGACAAACACTAAGAAAGAGGAGGGAGTTAATATAAAAATACGAGTATAAGGCATAATCCCAGCGATCACTGCAGTTATTTATTCCTAGCATTGACTACGAGGCGTATTTGGAAATGAAGGTCCGATTTGACGCGAAATCGAACCCGCTTTCAAACTCTGATGAACCTCCCCACAGATGTGTTGGGCAGTGTCTCTAGTATGCCCATCGATTGCGTGACGTCGCTCTTTTCAGTTCTGAGTGCATAGTGAGCACTTAGAGATGCCTACAACAACAGTGTCTCCCTCAAAATATGTTAATCTGGTGAGAGATTTCGCCTGAAGCTATGCAGTCCACTTATCATAAATGCCATGCGTTCCTTTCTTTAAGACAATTCTCATCCGCATTCTGCAGGGCAATGAAAATGCTCCTGCAGCATTTTCGATGGTAAGTGCTTCATCACCCGCCCTTAATTGGCTCCCTCTGAGATTCAACTTTGCTCACATGAACCGCTGGCGATGAAGACATCATTTTGGAACAGCAACGAGCTACAGACATGTGTGTATAATTACGGAAAGCACAGGCGGCAGCTTTCTGTGACGAGGGAACTGGGAAGTTTGTACAAAGCTGCGACAAATGTCTAAGTCGGAGCTTCGATTATTTATAGAGGGAGTTGGAAGTTGTGTCTTACTGTTACGAATAAACATTTTTTCATTATCACTATGGTTTCCATTTCGCGACCTATCGGACCTTACATTCCTCGTAATAATAAATAAAATTAAGTGACACTAATGGAATTTAGACTGTGATGAATTGAAGCCAATCATGAATGAAGCGTGAGAGCCACCATTCCAGCAATGGATTGACGCCTATGATCATGATGGCCTCACTCTTATCATCATAATAAGAAAAATATTAAAAGTATTCGCAAATAAGAGTATGGAAAACCATCAGGTGTATAATGGAATAACTATGATGAAAATTAGTGCCAGATTGGGATTCGAACCCGGATTTCCCGCTTATCGCGAGCGATCGCCTTGCCATTTGACTCTCCGTACACGACTCAGTGTCAAACCCAAACTTCCATATGTCATCAACCAAGCTTCTACAACCTGTACGCGTACATCCAATATTTGTATTCCAGTATATATGAGACGTTTTACTTTAATGTCGCTTGCCCATTGTCAGCGGACAAATACGATAATGCATTGAATTACGTTCCAAAGTTCCTTTGAACATGTATGCGTGTCCGAAGAATCTTTGCGTCGTAATTCAGAATAACAAAGGCACTACAATACCGTATAATAAGAAAAACACCCCGACATCGCATAACGACCTATGACCTGAACAACTAACTCCATACACTGCTGGTTAAATGCATGTCTGAGTGTCGCGGCACAGCAGGTGGCGCTATAGCTGTTGGCAGTTTTCTCGCTGTGAACGAAACAGCACTGGAAACATCAAAGACCGTCGGAGCTAGAGCCCCCAGTGTCCACAAGATGATGACCGGAGCGAAACTGTGCTTTCTGGCCGGAAGCCGTGAATCGAGCGGCTCACCTAGCGCTAGATAAAGGATAGGGGCGCAGCCTACACAGCTGCGCCGACGGAACTGTATCGTTCGCTTTTGTTCCTGATGCCTGCAATCTTATGTTGGAATGCAGGGGCATTGCCCTGCCCTTGCTCACCATCCCGTACTCGAGAACCCAAGTGAAACATTCATCTGTTTTATTGAAGCTCATTTGAATTTTCAGAAGGTGCCATTCGCAGTGCATCTCCAACTTTGTGTACCTTAAATCACTCACTGCAGTGTACTTATGGTGTCGCGCTGATCTCCTGTTGATGTTACTGAGTTTGTTGCTTCCATTTCCTTTTTTTTTATTATTTAATAGGTCACTTTCCCTTGAATTTAGCTTGTGTCCTTACCTTATTCTCATTGTATTGTTGATTTCATATTGTAGTTTGTCTGTGTGTAAACTTTTGAGCACATTATAATTTTATTTTACCATTGCCTCATGTTATCAGTTACATTAATGCTTCTTTACAAGACAGTTCTGCTTAGTGTTCTGTCTTCGGAAGGCCAAGTCGCTGTCTACACACAGGGAGTGGCAGCACTGGCCTAACACGAGCAAATACTGCTATGTAGCAACGCTGCTCGGTCGCTGCTGGAATACTCGATGTTCTTCCTTTTTTAATGTTACTTTTAGTACATATTGATGAAGCAGTTATCGCACTGGACTAATTCTGGACCAGTATACCGAATGGGCTCTCAAGATTCGGCTTTAAAAATTATTTTGTTTGTAATGGGAAAGAAACAGACGCTGCCCGTTCCCACTACGCATCGGATAAAAGCGTGGTGATCAGCATTTGCTCTGGATTACTCGAGCTACGTATTGGAAAAACGGAACTGTAAATATGCGCCGAAATACCTGCGCCTACGGGCTCTTATGAGGGACATACGCTGTAAATAAATTATTTATATCACATACTATGTCGCAGAACTCAAAAAAGTGACATTTTTAAGTTGGCTGTGTTAAGATGTTATATCATCACACAATGTGATGGAAGGCGTTTATATGGGATAAACGTAAAGCAATAGTACGATCAATATAGATCTACTATCCGTACAACGTGCAATACATATAAACATTAACTACTTTAATGAGCGATAACGTTTAGACCAATAATGGGACACATTTGCAATTTTGTGAGATGATAATACACAACTGGGAGATCGCACATTCATATATACAAATATGCAAAGTCCTCAAAGCAAATGTTAGAAGTGTCATCCACCAGTATCGACGCACGGTTGTACGCGTTTCACCATATCTCGTGACTTTCTGTGAAGAATACCCTCGCCAATGTTGCTTTCCTCGTGTGTAATGACCTCACGAAGTTCTACAGTTGTTAGTGGTCTATTCCTGTGCATTCGGCCTTTAACACATCTCCATAAATCGGGTAGCCACAATTTTTTTGAGATTGTTCAGTTGCCAAAAAACTGGTTACAAGCTGCTTCGAAGCGTTAGACATGTGACACGTTGCCACGTCTTGTAGGAAATAACCTTCTGTAAGTTTGATGTCATACAGCTGCTCCATAAATACACTGATGACTTGCTTATAAACTGTAGTATCTGCGGTTGTATCACTGAAAATGGAACAAACCGCACTGGAAGCTGCCACTGCAGATCCCACTCCAACATTTTCATCATGTAGTTGTGTTTCGTGGTTGACACGGGGATTCACACGAGCCCACTATATGCTGTTTTATGTGTTGATGTCACGTGACAGATGGAACCACGTCTCACCTGTCATGTATAAACCAAGCTACGGAGAGAATGTCTAGACGTTGGATAAGAAACCCCTGAAATCATCGACAATAACGCATTCTTCTCTTGTGATTTGTTTTTGCAATGCTTGCATCACGTGCACTCTGTATGGTCGGAATGACGATTTCTTCGCAACTCTCTTATATCTGTCATATGAAATGCCTGTCTCCTGGCTCAATCGACGCAACATTTTCCTTGGGGAGTCCTCCAAGGGTCGTCGAGCATTATGAATAACCTCTGCACTCATTAACTACAGTCACTGCATACTCCACCAGTCGTCTTCAGCTTTGTTACAATCGATAAAATTGTTGCCTTTGTTGGAATATCGGGCTTATTGAATTCTCTCAAGAATGCACGTTCTTTTATAGCCAATGAGCTTGCCTTACAACAGTTTTTCAAGAAAGGTCCCGGTCTCGCAATGTGTGTTGCATGATTCTGGCTTCTAAAGACTGCAAAAGAACCATCAGTTATTGTGACGCAGCTCGATCTACACACTCGCGGACTTCACATATCGCGACGGACTAGGTTACAAGCGAACTGACATGAGGCGAGAAAGCGCGGCATTATACCGGACAATCATGCACGGAGATATCTACATCCACACATCTACGTGATTACTCTGCTATGCACAATTAAGTGCCTGTCAGAGGGTTCAATGAACCATCTTCAAGCTGTCACTCTACCGTTCCACTGTCGAACGGCGCGCGGGAAAGACGAGCACTTAAACTTTTCTGTGCGGGCCATTATTTCTCTGATTTTATCGTGATGATCATTTGTCCGTATGTAGGTGGGTGCTAACAGAATGTTTTGGCAATCGGAGGAGAAAACCGGCGATTGAAATTTCATGAGAAGATCCCGTCGCAACGCAGAACGCCTTCGTTTTAATGATTGCCACTCCAATTCACGTATCATGTCTGTGGCATCATCTCCCCCATTTCGCGATAATGCAAAACGAGCCGCCTTTCTTTGAACTTTTTCAGTATCATCCGTCAGTCCCACCTGATACGGATCCCACACTGCACAGCAATACTCCAGAACAGGGCGCACAAGTGTAGTATAAGCAGCCTCTTTAGTAGATCTGTTGCACCTAAGTTTCCTGCCAATGAATCGCAGTCATTGGTTTGCTCGATCCTCAACATTATCTATGTGCTCGTTCCAATTTAGGTTATTTGTAATTCTAATCTCTAAATATTTAGTTGAATTTACAACATTCAGATTTGTGTGACTTATAGCGTAATCGAAATTTTCGCGGCTTTAAGTTCTCTTGTGGACAACTTCACGCTTTTCTTTATTCAGAGTCAATTGTCACTTTTCGCACCACACAGATATCTTATCTAAATCATTTTGCAATTTGTTTTGGTCATCTGATGACTTTACAATACAGTAAATGACCCCATCATTTGAAAATAATCTAAGAGGGCTATTCAGGTTGTCTATGTCGTAAGTATAGAACAGAAACAATAGATGGCCTATAATCTAAAAATATGGAGTCAGTTTGACATACCCTCTCGATAGCACTAATTACTTTATGAGTATAAAGAGCTAGTTGTGTTCCGCATGAACGATATTTTCTGAATAAGTGCTGACTATGTGTCAGTAAAACTTTTTCTTCGATATACTTCATTTTCCAGTTTTTAGGTACGGAACTTTCTGTGAGCGATCGGTTGTATATAATTGCTAAATATGGGGCTATTGCATCTACATACTCTGAGAGGACTCTGACTGGTATACCATCTGACCTTTATTAAATGATTTGAGGTGCTTTGCTACACCGAGAATATCCACGTTTATGTTTCTCATCTTCGCAGTTGTTCTTGACCGGAATGCGGGAAAATTTACTTCGTCCTCTCTGGTGAATGAGTTTTGGAAAACCGTGTTTAGTAACTCTGCTTTTGTGGCACTGTCATTAGTGACTTCATCGTTGTTATCGCGCAGTGAAGGTATTGATTGCGTCTTGCTACTGGTGTGCTTTATATATGACCAGAATCTATTTGGGCTTTCTGCCAGATTCCGAGACAGAATTTCGCTATGGAAATTATTAAAAGTATCTCGCGTTGAAGCACACGCCGTATTCCGAACATCTGCAAAACTTTGCCAATCTTCGAGATTTTGCGTTCTTTTAAATTTGGTGCGCTTTTTTTCGTTGCTTCTGCAACAGCGATCTGACCCGTTTTGTGTACCAAGGTGGATCAGAAGCATCACTTATTAATTTATGTGATATTTATCTCTCAACTGCCGTCGATACTATCTCTCTGAAATCGTTTTCAACATCTTTTCTACGCTTACGTGATCAGACCGGAAGGAGTTGAGACTGTCTCTTAAAAAGGCGTAAAGAGCATTTTTATCAGTTTTTTTTTAAATAGATGTACTTTGCGTTTCTTTTTGATGGTTGTGGGTGTTACAGTATTCAGCCTAGCATCAACTGCCTAGTGAACGCTAATCCCTGTCTAAACAATTTCGGATGACGCTTTAAACGTATAAGTTTTACAGCATATCGTGGGTAGATTGAAGTCGCCTCCGACTATAATTGTATGAGTGGGGTACCTATTTGAAAATTGCAAGTTTTCTTTTAACTCTTCAGAAACTATATCTTCTGAGTCGGTGTGTGTGTGGGAGGGGGGGGGGGAGGCGTCGGTAAACGATCCAGTTAATAGTTTAGTCCGACTGTCAAGTATAACCTCTACCCATACTATTTCGCAGGAACTATCTTCTCAATTCCACTACAGGGCAAACTACTTCTGACAGCAGTGAATGCTCCAACGCCAACTTCATTTAATCTATCCTTTCTGAACACTGTTACATCGCTTGAAAAAATTTCGGCTGAACTTCTTTAGCCAGCTTTCTGTACCTATAACTATTTATCTTCACTGCTTTCTATTGGGGCTTTCTCAACACAGCTACGACAATTTACTACTACAATACAGATCGTTTATATAACTACCTGTGTTTTATCTGCCTCCTTTACGACGGTCGCCCTTTCTGTGGCTTCCTGAGAGCCTCTAACCTAAAAAACCGCCCAGTCCCTTGCACTCAGCCCCCGCTACCCGTGTAGCCGCCTCCTGTGTGTAGTGGACACCTGACCTATAAAGCGGAACCCGAAATCCAACCACCCAATGGTGCAAGTCAAGGAATATGCAGCCTACACGATCACAATACCGCCTGAGCCTCTGATTCAGACCCTTCACTCGGCTCTGCACCAAAGGACCACAATCGGTTATGTCGACGATGCTGCAGACGGTGAGCTCCGCCTTAATCTCGGAAGCAAGACTGGCAGTCTTTACCATTTCCGCTAGCCGCCGGAAACCAGAGAGAAACTGCTCCGATCCAAAGCGACACACGTCATTGGTACCGACATGGGCTACCACTTGCAGTTGGCTGCACCCTGAACTCTTCATGCCATCCGGCAGCAACCTTTCCACATCCGGAATGACTCCCCCCCTTATGCACATGGAGTGCACACTGGCTTACTTCCCTTCCTAAGCGACCCCATAACGCGCCTAACGTTGGAGCTCCCAACTACCAGCAAACCCACCCTTTGTAAATGTCCAGACCTTTTGGGCCGAGAAGCTTCCTCTGGAACAGAGTGGACAACTGCATGCAGCTCAGAGACTTCGTCAGCTACAGATAACGCCCAAAATCTGTTCGTCAAACGCCCGCATCTCGTGGTCGTGCGGTAGCGTTCTCGCTTCCCACGCCCGGGTTCCCGGGTTCGATTCCCGGCGGGGTCAGGGATTTTCTCTGCCTCGTGATGGCTGGGTGTTGTGTGATGTCCTTAGGTTAGTTAGGTTTAAGTAGTTCTAAGTACTAGGGGACTGATGACCATAGATGTTAAGTCCCATAGTGCTCAGAGCCATTTGAACCATTTGTTCGTCAAACGAACTGGGGAGGCCCTCCGATTGGCCGCATGGAAAGTCTTTCACTGCCTTCCAGACACTGGAATGATGTCCCACTCGGCCGTGGGTGAGGGGCCAACCTCAGTGCAGGCAGTACCCGGGGCAGCCCATCAGTGGATCGATCGGGGGACACGAGGGTCGTGCTCAACGTCCCCATCATCCCTGCGTCCGACCCCTCCCCCCTCCCCCCGACCCCCACAGTGACACCTCTTGACAGCAGCCTCAAGCTGTGTGACAGAAGCCAAAGCAGCCTGGAGTGGTGAGTGAAGGCTCACCAACTCAGCTCGCACCTGTATACAGCAATCACAGTGCCTATCCATTTTTGAACTCGCTCCTGTCTGAAACTCGAAAATATATGTAATAAACAAACGGTGTACTAGCCTTATTAGCAGGAGGAACTTGCGGTGTTCTCTCACTGACAGGCTAACCAACAATCTTCATGGCAGCAATGGGCGGTACTATTCTCCCAGAGCTACTGAGATGATTAAAACAACTTTCCCGTTTCTACGATCTTTCGGAGAGAAATTATGCCTCACTGAAGTAGTTCAGATTTATACGGATCGATCTGTATCTTATATAAGGCAGAATGCGTATACCAGTTGCCTCCATATTCCTTTCCAACTTATCAACTATACTGACTCCTCGGATCACGCCACATGCCTCCAGTCACCTATTGTGAAGTTTGTGAGTTCAGTGACTTCATGTGACACTCTGAGCATGTAGCTTTTTGCGAAGATCCATTTCAGGGAGTTCTCCTACCAATATTTACTCGAAAAGTGGTTGAGATGGATCTGCACACACATCATCAGCAATTCATGTCTAGTTTGAAACCGACCTACCATGTATTTCCGATCCTTATCGGTTACGATCTTTTGCCAAACACTGATTTTATACATTGTTACGTGGCTGTGTGTGGTACATCATTCGTCCTCGGACAGTCCGCGTTGGTACACCAAGTAATCGGAGAACTTCATTCAAATTGTTATAAGGAGCACACACAAATGCGATAGCTGCTCTCTCTCATCCTCTCATATTTCATGTTGGCCCTTGTTACTGCTCTGATTCTGTATCACCGACTGAATAACGCACACCACCTCAAGGACGTAACTTACGTCTGTCCTGGAGGGTCATAAGCTACTGAAACCATCCCAAAGCGACCAGGTTGCTCTTTTAGATGATGACTGCTGGTTATTTCTTTTTCTGTGATCAATAATGCTTACTAGCACTTCGCATACCAGCAGAAGGGAATACGAATCAAACAACTAATAACGTGAGTTCCGAGGTTTTTGGCTTCATTTAAGGACTATGAATCCAAGCTGCGAACAAGAGTAATACCCAGAAGAATGGAAACAAATATTGAGGATCAGTTAGGTGACGATCAGTTTGGCTTTATAGGAAAAACAAACGCACGAGAGAGAGGCAGTTCTCACATTCCGCTCGATAATGGAATCAATATTGTAGAAAAATCACGATCCACTCATAACATTCGTCGACCTACAACAGTCGTTTGATAGTGCGAAATGATGGAAGATGGTCAAAATTCTTAGAAAAATAGGAGAAACCTATAGGGAAGGACGGGAGCATGCAGTTTGTATAAGAACCCAGAGAGAATAAGACTGGAAGACAAAGAACGAAAAGTTCCGATTATAAAGGGTGTATATCAGGGGTGCAGTTTTCCGGTCCTGTTGTTCAGTATATACCTCGAAGAAGCGATACTTGAGAAAAAGGAGGGTTCAATAGTGGGATAAATATTCAGAGTGAAAGGACATCAATGATGAGACTTGCTCATGACATTGCTGATCTCAGTGAAAGCGAAGAAGAATTACAAGACCTGTTGGACAAAATGAACAGTCTAATGAGTGCAGCATACGGATTGAGAATAAATCGAAAAAAGATAGAGGTAATGAGATGTAGCAGAAATGCGAAACCCAACATCAAAGCCGGCCGGTGGGGCCGAGCGGTTCTAGGCACTTCAGTCTGGAACCGCGCGACCGCTACGGTCGCAGGTTCGAATCCTGCCTCGGGCATGGATGCGTGTGATGTCTTTAGGTTAGTTAGGTTTAAGTAGTTCTAAGTTCTAGGGGACTGATGACCTCAGAAGTTAAGTCCCATAGTGCTCAGAGCCATTTCAACCCAACATCAAAAATGGGGATTAGTAAGTAGACAAAGTTAAGGAATTCTGCTACATTGGAAGCAAAAATACTCATGATGGACAGAGCAAGGAGGACATAAAAAGCAGACCAGTACATGCAAAGTGGGCGTTCCTGGCAAAGAGTAGTTTTTTGGTATCAAGCATTGGCTTTCATAGGAGAAAGAAATTACTGAGAACATCGTTTGGAGCAGTGGGGAATCCGGAACTAAAGAAAATCGAAGGTTAGAGGTATGGCGCTACAGAAGAACGTTGATAATCAGGTGGACTGATAAGGTAGGGAATGAGGAGGTTCTCCGCGGAATCGGAAAAGGGGTGAACATAAGGTAAACATTGATAAGAAGAAGGGACTGGATGATACAACATGTGTTAGGGCGTCTTCGAATACGTCCACGGTACTAGCAGGAACTGTATAGGGTAAGAAATGTAGGGGAAGACAAATATTTGAATGCATCCAACAAATAAATAAGGATGTAGGATGCAAGTGATACTGTGAAATGAGGCGATTAATGCAGGAGAGGACTTCAGACTGTCTTTTAATGGGAAAACATATATTCCATTACATGTGATTTGTTGTTAATTTCTAAGGAGAGTATTTCTCGGAATTGACATCTTGCTTCACTTGCATTTGTAGTAAATCTCTCTCCCAGCGCAAAGTTTTAAGCGACAGGAAAAAGCGTCGAAGAGTCCTGTTTGCATTAAGCGGAAAAGAAAGGCCATAAGGCCATTCAGAATTACAGCCCAAAACCTTTAACGTCGATTTGTTACATAACTCGTCATCATGCTCTAAGTTAGAATACAACAATCTTCTTGAGGGGTAGAAGCTCATAGACCTAAATCAACACAGATCTAAAAAACATTGCTCGTGCCACACACCACTTGTCCTTTTCTCCCACTGTATCTGTGAATCATGGTTCGTGGAGAAAAGGTAGATTTCACATTCCTAGATTTCTAAAAAGGGTTTGACATAGAGTCACTGCAGACTGCCAACGAAGATCAGAGCATACAGATTAGGATCTCAGGGTGAGTTCAAGATTTTTTAAGCAACAGGATACAGTACGTTGTCCTGGACGAATAGTGTTAATCGGAGATAGAGATTAACGTCAAGAATTCCTCCGGGGGATGGGGAGAGGAGGCACGTAAAAGACCACAATTTTCGTATGCTAATGACGCTGTAGTTTAATGGAAATGTCGTCTTGAAGAGACTGTAAGATTTCTGTACATTTAGAAAAATTTAATGCAGATTAGTAAGGAAATAATTGCGTATTTCTGGAATAAAACAGCACTAGTGATGCGCTGCTTGACATAGTATTACATTACCTAGGTGTAACGTTGCAAAGCGTCGTGATATAGAATGATCATCTATGGCCGGTTATAGGGAAGGCGAATGGTCGACTTCGATTTATTGGGAGAATACTAAGACAGAGCACTTAATCAGTAAAGAAGGCCATGAGCAGAATATTTGGGCGACTCATTCTTGGGTACTGATAGAGTGTTTGGGATTGCATCAAGTTCGAAATAAAGGAAGGCATCTAACCAATTAAGAAGCGTGCTGAATGATTTGTTATTCACAGTTCCGATCAACATGCGAGTAATAGGGAAATGCTCCATGAAGTCAAATGGAAATCCATGGAGAAAAGAAGACGTTCTTTTCGGGAAACAGTATTGGGAAAACGAAACTTCCTGGCAGATTAAAACTGTGTGGCGGACCGAGACTCGAACTCGGGACTTTTGCCTTTCGCGGGCTAAGCCATGTCTCCGCAATATCCTTTCTTTCAGGAGTGCTAGTTCTGCAAGGTTCGCAGGAGAGCTTCTGCAAAGTTTGGAAGGTAGGAGACGAGGTACTGGCAGAAGTAAAGCTGTGAGGACGGGGCGTGAGTCGTGCTTGGGTAGCTCAGTTGGTAGAGCACTTGCCCGCGAAAGGCAAAGGTCCCGAGTTCGAGTCTCGGTCCGGCACACAGTTTTAATCTGCCAGGAAGTTTCATATCAGTGCACACTCGGCTGCAGAGTGTAAATCTCATTCTGGAGAGTTTGGAAAGTTTGCAGAACCGGAATCCGGAACAAAAAAAAAATGATTCAAATGACTCTGAGCACTATGGGACTTAAAATCTGGAGTCATCAGTCCCCTACTTAAACCTAACTAACCTAACGACATCACACACATCCATGCCCGAGGCAGGATTCGAATTCGAACCTGCGACCGTAGCAGCAGCGCGGTTCCAGACTGAAGCGCCTAGAACCCCGCGGCCACATTTGCCGGCGAATTTGGAACAACTGGAGAACAATTCTACTGCCATCATCATACATCTCGGTTAAGGGTCTACAAGGGAAGAGAAATGACGGTTCGTACAGAAACTTGCGAGTCGAAAGGGAAAGGAAATGACCAACTGTCATCAGGGTACCCTCCGTCATGGACCATAAGACGGCTTCCTGAGATTTTTTGTAACTGTTGTTGATGTTCAATGGAAGCTATTCCTTGAATAAATATTTTGTGTAGACAATGTTGAACCGTGTTTTACTAAGAATACAAACTGCATCACTCAATACATCATACAATGTTTTGACAATCGATTTCAGTCACACATTGACCACACATATTTTATGACCCAAGGACTGTCAGTGTGTGTGTGCTAAATCGAATGTCCAGTTAAAAATAAGTGCATTTGTCTGTTGCATGCTGCAGTACCTAACACTCATTCCTTAACGTCTTAACACGTGCCCTGTCATCATGTCAATCTTATCTACACGTTCCTACCCTCTCCGATTTTGCGGAGCACATACTCAGTTCTTATCTTATCAGTCCACCTGATCTTCAACATCCTTCTATACCATGTCCTGTAACACGCTTCTACATTCTT
The DNA here is from genome assembly GCF_021461385.2 of Schistocerca piceifrons. Lineage (NCBI taxonomy): Eukaryota > Metazoa > Arthropoda > Insecta > Orthoptera > Acrididae > Schistocerca > Schistocerca piceifrons. Next base: position 245,668,068 of record NC_060144.1, read on the forward strand.
CATTTCTAGCTGTGCTAAAGCCCAAGATTCACTTCCACACAATGCTGTGCTCCAAACGTACATTCTCAGAAGTTTCTTCTTCATATTAGTGCCGATGTTTGAAACGAGTAGACTTCATTTGGCCTCGCATGCCGCCTTGGCCTGTACAAGTCGGCTTTTCTTTTTTTCTCTCTTTCTTTTTAGGGCAGCGAAAGTCCTCCACACCCTATACTTTCTGGTAAGAAATTATGCTAAGTTTTTTCTAATGTCATTTGACACTACTCTCTTTGGTTTCGTCTCAGTCCAAAGACTGCTCGATCCATTGAACATATTCTGCAAATATTCCTCACTTTAACCCTCCGAATACCACACGGGTGTAGAGGGTGCCGCAACCGCAGTGTTTGCGGAAGTACTTGTTAGTCTTTAGTCTCCTCACTTTCTGTTTGTAGGAATTCCCAGGTCCGTCCTTCCCCCGAGTATTACACTGTCTCCTGTTTCCTTGTATAGTCGGTAAGCAACTACCCTTTGATCTGAGAACATCGCACAGCTTTCCTCCCTTTTGCTTTTCTAGGAAGTTATACTTCAAATACCTCGGGTGCTGTCTGAGGACTAAGATGAAGAGGCAGAACCTCCACGCGATTTCATCGATGAAAGCGAAGGTGAGTAAGGAAGTATGAACGTGAATTATCAGAGTAATGACAATCCGGGGACGAACATTCCAATCCCTTAGATGATATTCAAGGCAATGAATACCGTTTTTACGGCGTAAAAATTGGAGAAACACTTCCGATAAGCAAGTCCTTAACTCCGTCGAATAAAACGAAATCAAAAAACATTGTACAAATATTGCCAGCCAGGCCCAACCTGCATGGGCAGAAATATTTGTTCGGAATTAGTAGCGTTTATGACATTCATTCCCACAAATGTTGGTTAAACAAGCCTATGCATTTCAGATCGGAGATGAACAATTCACTACTCGAGGAAAAGAGATTCTAGGTTTACTTCTTCCTTGGAAATGAAAGCTGTTTGCGGAGTTACTTTCTTGATCGCTCTCAACTAAAGTATCCCCGCCAATGACCTGAGAGCTTGGAAACGCACTGGTACAAGGATGATGGGTCACCGAGTTGCATTTTCCTATAACAGCTCTTTGACGAGAGGGCGACCAGGGGAATACGAAGAAAGTAGGATAAAATTAGTAGCCATTAGGAAAGCACACGGGTTAAAAACAATTACTCCCTATCAGAAATTGTGACCATTGCTGAAATGCTGCTTCCATTTTGAGGCCGGTTTAGTTTCATTCAATACGTGCCTGCCAAGCCGGAAACGTACGGACTGGAATTGTATGCCATATGCGACAGTAGAAGAATCTATGTGCACACCTTGAGATATACTGCGGCAAACAGAGATAAAGTCCTTACTTTACAATCTAACAAACTATTCGACATAGTCAAGCGACTGTTTCAATCCATCTTAGGTTCTCAAAGAAATGTGACCAACGAAAACTGCTACTCTGGCTGTCCACTGCCGAAGTTTCTTCTTCAGCAGAACGGTGTAACATTCCTTGGTACAATAAAAAAAAAAGTAATCCGCTCAGACTTTCTGTATCTGAAGTTCCGAGAAAGGGGGTCTTCGCTGTTTGCAATCCAGTACGATTTCACACTGGTATCGAATATGCCAAAGAAAAGAAAATGGGTCCTCCTGTTGCCTACAACGCATGATTGCGAGGAAATATACGCAAATCGGGAATACCTACACAAAAAAACGAACTATAACCATACCAAGGAAGGCATGGATACAGTTGACCAAAAGTATTCGCTTTATTCGACTTCCGGAAAACGAAAAGGTGGCCGCTGGTAATGTTCTTCAGATTTTTGTACATGGCAGGAATAAATGCACACATATTGTGGATGTGACAGGACTTCCTGGAAAATATTGCTTTACATTTCTCTCAGACAACTGAGAACCAACTAATACCGAATGGACGAGACAATCGAATGAAAAAAGTTCAAATGGCTCTGAGCACTATGGGACTTAACATCTGTGGTCATCAATCCCCTAGAACTTAGAACTACTTAAACCTAACTAACCTAAGGACATCACACACATCCATGCCCGAGGCAGGATTCGAACCTGCGACCGTAGCGGTCACGCGGTTCCAGACTGAAGCGCCTAGAACCGCACGGCCACACCGGCCGGCATGAAAAAAGTGTAGGTCCGTGCCAGGAATGTGGCACGTTCAAGAATAGGAAGACTGCTGTACACTGTTCGACATACAACCATCTTGTATGTAAGAATCACCCAACATGCCAAGTTGTTTGCGACTGCTGTCGTCGAAGAGAAGGTAGGGAAATGGCAGATCGATTGATATTTAGTGTTTTCATATTTCTATATGTTGTAATTTGTAACATCATTAATTTCAGTTAGTATGATAAATACATGTATTTGATTTATACTGCAATTATTTACTATTATACATTATTAAAATCAAATGTATTGTTTTTATAGTATAAAGAATAGTTACGTATTGATTTATCTTTATCCTCTAAACCGATACCGAAGTTAAAATAAATATTATTTTTCTGTGACGTTTAATTCCCTTTTATTGTACTGACTTTATACAACTGTTAATACTTACAAAAATGTACAGATGGTACCATTTTGGAAACGCGGCACTCACATCCGCGCGCAGTATTTCGTGACACTGTGCCGCACGCGGTATTTAGCGGGTAAACTGAGGACTCCAGAGTTATCAGTAAATCTTATCATGCATATCCTTTCACCCACGATTTTAATCACAGTTTCTTACCTATAGTTTGTTTTCGTTATTATTTCTTTGTTAGATAACGTGGGGGGAAAATGGACACCTGCGGCTGATCTTAATTCATTGAAGGGTTAGGATGAGATCTTTTATTCAAAATGAACGTTTAAATACTGCTGCTGCTGATGATGATGATGCCATTGATGACAATGTATGTTTCATTTTCGGTTTTCACTGTTATATGTTTTATTTTAGGCTGTTAGATTTCTAATGAAATACTTTTACTTTCAGCTATTTAAGCTTATTTTAACGAAATTTTCGCCACATAATTGTATGCAAATATTAATTTACTTCACAGAATTGTGGTTTCGGATTTATAGTCATTATCAAGTGCAATATAAAGAATAAAAAAATTTTCGACGTATGTGAAAACAGGTCATTATCGAGATGTTACAACTTTTACCTATCATGTATAAATATATAGTCGAATCCGGAAATTTCAATCAAAAAGTTTAAAAGCGGTGGCTCGTTTTTATTTTACTGGTTACTATCCCTCTGTGTAGGGGCTGAAATTTTTTATATCCCTTTTTTTCTGAACCAGCAAGGTAAAACAGAGGCCACTACTTGCACCACATCAAGTGGATTTAGTGCTCACGTACTCACACTGAGCTGTGAACACTTCCCAGTTTATCAATGGAGGATAATTGAAAATTATTATTACTAACATTGGTGCCATGCGTGCAATGGTCGTGCCAGGCGCGCGATATTGAAACTTGATCCTATCATTAACGGCGCGAGACCTGCACGACCTTGTAGCACCCGTTATAGTTCTTCATTATTCTACTGTGACACTAAGGATGGTTTCACGCAATGAGAGGGAGAATGCACAGATTAAAGGACTCATTTATTTAACAATTGAATACTGAACAATTATGCAATAAAATGGGGGTGGGGGAAGAAAGAATTGAGTTCAGCAGCTTGCCCCAACGCTCGTTTATAATAAGCCACGATAGTAGGAGACAAGGAATTTTAGGGACGATCGCCGTATTATGAAAGGGGGTCCAATTTACTAAAGGAAGGGGTTGCAGGCATGCAACGACCACCACCATGAATCAGCCAAAGACTAAGAAAGATGCTACTGTGGGTGAATCGCTAGGTAGCCTTCTGTACTAAAGGAATACAACCAGCAAGACGCGAAACTATTCATATAACTTTGGCGGTCCGACTACGTTAACGAAGACTGCTGCCCTCGCCCATAAATAAAGAAAATTCCTGGCGCCAAGCTCCTCTCACAGATCAGTGTGAGACAAGCTGTAAAAATCGTCAAATAAATCAGGCAACCCATAGAAATTATTAATATTACCTGAATTATTAGTTTACCGAGTACCAGAATGCGTGGATTAGAAATATGAAATGCGAGCACTGAATGGTGAATGAAGTGCACGCCTTTCAAGTTCTACACGACTGTGGTCCCCAGCGGAGGAAAAATTAAGCTTATCTACAGACTGTATCTTTTTTGCCAAATAGTATTAGTTAGCACATATGCTTTTTCAGTTATGATGTTTTGGTATCGAAACAGGTCTTCTGGAGTTATTCTCATTCGCTGCAGCGTCAGTCAACTCTTTTAGGTATAAGGAGATCTGTGTGTTGGTGTCGACGCTACTTGTAGCCAAGCTCGATTCTTGGAACACAGCGCAGCATTTGATGCACAGATATTTCCCAGCAGTTGTGACTATTGCATGAAACACGAGTCTCTGGTCTCTCCGCCTTTCAGCGCTGATACATGAGACGGCCTAGGAGAGAATAAACAGAGTGCTGTAACTCGAGCTATGCCTAAATTGAAAACGCCGTTTCCGCTACTTAGATCTTCTGACATCCTTATTTAGAATGACATTTAGTTCGCTGGCCCAGAAACTTGGAGCCTACATCAAAATGCACCTCTTACTGTATCTCACATCATGAGTGTACTTCAGGCAGTGTTATATGACAACTGATTTGCTTTGGTGCTTTATTCAGGGGTATCGGTGGTGCTCTTCGCACCTCTCCTCGGCTGTTCCGATAGTCTTTTCCATTTTTCTACACGCCGTGTTATCATGAAATGTGATTGCACACGCTTTTCAGACGTGTATGGTAGTCTCTAGTATGGTGGTCACTAGAGGTATAACGAAGAGCAATACAGACTGAACCGAAACTTATTGACAAACTCTTACGGAGCGCGTCCTCATAGAATGACGACATGGATGTGCAGATCAAAGACGTTGCAAAACGTGTAAAACGGGTGCAGGAATTCACACTCGGTCATAAATAAAGTCGTGGAACCAATAGAATGAAAAGACGCTAGTAGGCCTGTACAAATGAGACAGAAACTGAACACGAAAAATAGATCTGTCTGCAAAATATTATGTGGAGATAGGAGTAAGTTTTTGAACTCGGGGAGAACTGGAACATAAACACTATGCCGACGAATGTAGGAAACCACGCACAGTAGACTTACGTAACGAAGTAGCAATAAGTCTTCAGACAGTGCAGGTGTTTTAGTGCTATTATTATTATTATTATTTTTATTATTATGTTTGTTTTCATTAATCCTTTTGACTGAATAAACTCTTTATTCTATTGCAGAATCATGATTTCGACCTTCTTCAGTTCAACCTTAAATCTGCTGCAATATCAGCAAACCAGCAGTTTGAGTGTGGTACTTGAAAATGGGCAAAGGCCGGAATGATGAATGTGCAAACACTTTACACAGTCAAATGGTGGAGGTTCCGTTTGTAATTTATAAGCTTCTTTTGTAGGCTTATAGGTCAATGTGAAAAGATTTTCACTTATGGATTTAAAATCTATTATGGTATCCAATATATTTTTATTTAATATTAATCCTTTTCCACACAACTGTGAAACATGGTTTATAACTTTATTCCTAGATTTTCCTTTAAAAATCTGGAATCTCTCCGAGTCAAATGGTTATTCGCCTGCATATCACATCTCCTGAAGCGCAGTTATCATAAAATCTTCTTTTTTGAGAAATTATGTTTTGATTTTTTCTATTTCTAGGAAGGAGTTCACACTAAAAGCGGCTAGATAATTTATATTATTATGTCTGATATGTATTCGCTGTTTTAGGCAGATTTCAGGACACTCAGACTCATTCTTTGCTCAATGTTGTGTGCCTCTGGAATCTGAGTGCTTAAACATTTCTTTACAAATAGACTGGTTACTGCTTGCTGCAGAATCTTTGACAAAGTGCAAGATCATTTGGACTGCTACCACTTCGGCGCTTTTTGAAAGCGAGACACAGATTTCGCACAGTGTGTCTACCATCACCTATGCCTTATTGATGCCATTCATCACTGTTTTCGTTGCCACTAAATATTCCACATTGTACGCTATTTCGTTTCCATTACCGACTTGCCAGGCAGCAAGCTAAACTTCCCTGCCTTGTTTCTGTCGTTAGGTACTGAGCCACCCTGCTACGACAAGACCTAGTCCAAGGAGATATTATTATTAGTAGGAGTAGTATTGTTATTAGTATTTATTCCTTAATTTCATTTTCAATCAGATCTAGATTTCAAAATGGCATTCACAAATCTCCAACAACTCACGCTACCAAATTTTCATGATATAGACAAAAGAATTTAATGAAAAGTACGCGTAAAACTTTACTAACAAATGCAGCCAAATGAAATTACATATCCAACAGAGACAGTAGAGATACTAGCAGGTATAGTAGCAGTAGTAGTAATAATAGTAACTTTTTAATCCACAGAGCACTTTCACAAGGATATTGGACATGTCTTGGTATTATGATTTAAGAAAAAGAATAATAACGCAGCCGCCCAGAGTGGCCGGGCGGTTCTAGGCGATACAGTCTGGAACCGAGCGACCGCTACGGTCGCAGGTTCGAATCCTGCTTCGGACATGGATGTGTGTGATGTCCTTAGGTAAGTTAGGTTTAATTAGTTCTACGTTCTAGGCCACTGATAACCTCAGAAGTTAAGTCGCATAGTGCTCAGAGCCATTTGAACCAATAATAACGTAATTCTTATACACAAGCTGGCTGGCTGGCTGGCTCTGAGCACTATGGGACTTAACATCTATGGTCATCAGTCCCCTAGAACTTAGAACTACTTAAACCTAACCAACCTAAGGACATCACACAACACCCAGTCATCACGAGGCAGAGAAAATCCCTGACCCCGCCGGGAATCGAACCCGGGAACCCGGGCGTGGGAAGCGAGAACGCTACCGCAAGACCACGAGATGTGGACTTATACACAAGCATTAACTTACTAAGAAGTATAGTGTAACAAATGTCAAACACATACTCGGCTGTGGCGGAAGAGTAGGAACCATCCCCTGATCTAATTTTGTAACTTAAGTACTACTGATAGTAAAATATTGTAGGAAGCAATATTTGTGTCATTGTACAACTGTTTTTTTTTTAAAAAAAGAATGACACAGTAGTTTTCTGGAAGTTTATTACAAACGGTTCTTGCGCCTGAGTTCTTCATCTAGTGGTTGGAACTAGAAAACCTAATTGTCATTTGACGCCTCCAACGTAGCAGTTTCAAATTTTTGCGATGTAGTTTTTAAAAATATTGTCCTTCACGCTATACCGTGAGCCAAAGGTGTATTTTTTAGTCCTGGGACGCCGGCCGAAGTGGCCGTGCGGTTCTAGGCGCTGCAGTCTGGAACCGCGAGACCGCTACGGTCGCAGGTTCGAATCCTGCCTCGGGCATGGATGTGTGTGATGTCCTTAGGTTAGTTAGGTTTAACTAGTTCTAAGTCCTAGGGGACCAATAACCTCAGAAGTTGAGTCCCATAGTGCTCAGAGCCATTTGAACCATTAGTCCTGGGACGTACAATTGTTTTCCTCTTCGTGCAGACGAGGATAAAAATGGTTCAAATGGCTCTGAGCACTATGGGACTTAACATCTATTGTCATCAGTCCCCTAGAACTTAGAACTACTTAAACCTAACTAACCTAAGGATATCACACAACACCCAGTCATCACGAGGCAGAGAAAATCCCTGACTCCGCCGGGAATCGAACCCGAGAACCCGGGCGTGGGAAGCGAGAACGCTACCGCACGACCACGAGCTGCGGACGCAGCCGAGTATGACACATACATTAGTAGAGTGGGAAAGACTATTTTTTACTGAAGCCTGGCGTTTATTAAGGTAAGATGGCCGTGTCAAGAAGTTTGTGAATCATACTACTACGATACTCTGAAACGAAACGACGTTGTAAACTTTATGAGTTAGTTTAAACAAGTTCTGCAGTTGAGTAAACATTTGCGTACAAGTTGAATTTAACACACACAATGTAGGGTCGTGTTATGAGAAGAACATCAGGTTACATTTAACACACGTTTAAAGTATACTGGAATTTACGTAATAACACTCAAATGAATAAAAACATTTGTAATCAACCACAAATAGCACGTTTTACTTGTAGCAGCACTTTCATAACGAATATACTATTCGAAGAAAAACTGAAATTGATTAATACTGGTTAAAAGCAGATCACTGAGGTACGTCTGTTATTACTACAGTCATTAAACCCCTTAAAATACGCATGAACTATTTAAACACTGCCGGTTTTTCAGATATGGTGAACTGTAATGTAAGTATTTAGGCTTGCACACAGTAATAAAGAAAAAACACGTAAGATGTTTATGGTTGTACTTGTATTGAGACAAATTCCTTTCCTTGTATCTTCCACCTTCCGTACGAAAAATTACAGCCGAATGCGACGCATGTATTTACCATTATAAAGGTAACGTAGCTACATAAGTTTATCCCCATTTCTGACGACTGTCTTTCAGTAAACAAACAGCTATTTACTCGTCCTTTGCGCTCGCCGCTATAATGAGATTCTAAAGGGAATCACATGACACTGAATACGGTCTTGCCAGTCAGTAGTGTATGTCTGTGCTTCCATAACATCGTGGCACTGCATGCTATTGTTGCGAATGCCCAATTACTACAGACGTTAGCATTTGCATATTATTGAGGAAATAGAAACTAATGTCGAACTTAACTAGATCTATTCAGATTGCGTGCTTGAGAGTCTGTTAATTTTCCTGCTCGAAGCAAGAAAAAACCAAAACGGGGAAAACAAGTCTTCTGCCATTATTTTGTCTTCATTTATGCATTCAGAATTTTGTGTTCCCGGATTAAAGTGGACACAAACGAACGGAAGTAAAGAACAAACTATTATATCTTCTCACCACCTGCAAAAATAGAAGTGAGACAGCTGGCTTTATGTTATCCAAACCAGAGAAAATTATATTTTAGCGGAACATTTCCTGTTGCAGTAGGAGGGAACAGAACGATTTACAACCAACATGGTTGCGTGTCGTATACCAATACTCACAGACGTGTGGAACAGTCCACACTTACACACCAACAGTTCGGATAATGTCATAAGCGATAAGTCCTATCTGCCATTCTGTTGCCTCTGCTCGTAGAAATACATGACTGCCTGGTAACAGTTCTACATAATTTAATGGCTTCAAAGCTACTAATGCGCTCCATTAAACATGATGATGGTGATCTGCTCAGTGGTTTTATCATCAGATCTCTTTTCCAGATAGTGTATCGTAAATGCAAGAGTTGTCAGTCTGGATAGGGATCTCTTGCATAATATTGTGATGTTTTCTAGCTGTGAGCATTCTGTTTTGATTCGCCTGCATTTTTTATTGAATTTATTCTTACAGGACTCCTTACGAAAGCTGCGAGACCTCTCCTGTGTTTGTAAGAACCGACCGTGGCTGTGCTCCTGCTGTCTGATCTGACCTACCTGATTCGGATAGAAGATCTCTCCTTAGGATGTAGTGCTGATCAGTGTAGTTACGCCGTGGTGTTTTGGACCAAGGGATCTGGTCCAAAGGGCCGTGGGCAATATATCCTGACTGCGGCCTCTTTGAAGCGTCTCTAGCTCTTTATATCATGGGATTGGTAGGAACTTAAAACCATAAATTACAATACCACATATTTATTTCATAAACAGTCTTGGACTTTTGTAAGGATTGAACATCTGGACTGACAGTTTCATCTCAATTGCTATATGACAGTTCGCACTGACACTCATCATTATTGCTTTACAAGGTTCGGAGACGAATAAGCACACCAGTCCAAATATGACGCGATCCTATCACACTTACAGACGTGCTAAGTCGTACGTACGTGAGAGGTGATTGCTCAGTAAGCAATTGAAAGCGAATGAAAGTAATTCTCATATTGAGGCAGAACGAACATACTGGAGGTAGCCGCTTCTATTTGAGCTAATAGTTGCGCCCATCAGTTCCTGGCGTGGTGCTGCAGCAGCACATTATTACCTTGGGCTGTGCCGGCTGTCGTCGAACCACAATACTTGGGGTAGCTCTTCGTCCTGCCGGTCCTGTGTGTCCCTTCTGATGTCCTCCGCTACCATTGGGATGTTGCACGCCTGCACACTTCCATATCCCCTGTCCGAATGTCACAAGTTTGCTATTTCTCGAGTCCCCGGTCAGCTCAACTGCACATCCCAGGTCCGAAGTTTTATTGTACATTCCACTTCCAGTCTCCCATCCGAAACTGTAAAAAAGCGCTCTTCCTTACTTGCTTTTCGCGCCGCATCACATTTTCTGTCCTAAGTTACGGCTTGCCAAACGTACTGATTTATAGACTCTCTTACTCTTGCCATCGACTCCGTAAGAGGTTCTCTACAAACCCGTTTCTTCGGTCCCTGTCTCTGGTCAAAAAGTGGAACAAGGGACGGACGTCACAGCCCATCCACCACCGACAACGTGTTCTCACCATCGTTGAAAATCAACAAGGAAGAAATAGGTTTTGTTCTTTTAGCACTGGTTCCACCCACACCACTATTACAGTAGGCCTACATATTGAGCTGTTTTTCGTCAGCTTTCCACACATAGTACCTGCATCAAGGAACCATACTCCTGCACGCCACGGACGGAGAAAGGTGACGCAGTGGTTAGTACACTGAACTTGGTAGGAAGACGGTTCAAATCCGCATCCAGCCATCGTGATGTAGTAAAACCTGGTAGCAAAGCGAAGGCAGGATTCGGTTACGATTGTGAACGGGGCCGTAATCAATTACTATGGGTTGCCTTTTACAATTACACAAAATTTACCTTAAACCAATAGTTCCAGACTCAACAATAAATAAAAATACCAAACGTTATCAAAAAAGGAATAAACAACTGTGTAAATAATAGTGTTTTCAGTGAGTTATAATTTAGCAAATGATCATTAAATACAGATACAGCAGATAGTGTTTTAAAAGCAAGCCACAGTGATCTGGGCAGAAGGCCTTACGCGCCAGGAATTCCCATAAAATAAGAATTGTTTAAAACTCGCTGCAAGTTACAAATTACAGGTATTGAAATATTAAATGCAAGTCACCACAAACACAGCAGAAGTCATCACACGCCAGAAATGACAGTAAATAAGATTTTAAGGGTTACTGCTAAAATACAAATACCAAATTAGAATTTTAAGACAAATGACCACAATCACGGCTGAAGGCCTTACACGCCAGGAACGGCAATAATATAAAATTTTTAGAAACCTGCTGTAAAACAGCAAATACAATAGCAAACGTTAATTAAAAAAAACAAGCAACTGATCACCAAATGAGTGAAATAAGATGATGGTAAACTTTGTAACACAATCCTTAACATCCACTGAACACTACACTGCTAGATTTATTCCAGAAGGCGACGAGAACTATTAACTAGATATATAGAACCTTTAGTGTAGGCGTTACAAGGTATTGCAATAAATAATATAATAATAAAACCCAAGGACCAGTACTTAAGTCCCTTAAACGTTACTGAAGCACATTATACCCGAAGAAGGCTTGGCCTACAGAAGCGTTACACTGAACTACTGGCCATCAGATCCCCTCTTAGAACACACATGTCTTACAAGAAGCAAGGGGCCACAGACAGTGCTCCAGGAATCGACCTCTGAGAATGTCCATCATCAAAAACTTTCGCGAGCGATGAGATAGGCAACCAAGAGTTTCATTCACTTCACAGAATGGTAACTCAGACTAGTGGCAGTCTAACGAATGACTAATGATAATCTTGCTGATGCTAACTGACGTCCGATAAGCCAAATGCAACGATGGGATAATGCGCCAAAGCTGGAACCGGCAGTTTGCACTACGTCCCCAGAATACTGTGCTTAGAGTATCCGGAACGAGAAAGGAATCACTACCACCAGAGTAGAACAATCACCAAAAGGCCTACGATCAAGAAAGCTGTCAAAACTACACGCCTTACCGGACAGCAGCGGCAAGGCGAGAAGGCGTACACTGTCGTTACATGCACAAACCCCCAGGGAAGGTAACTGGGGCGTTAGCGGAAACCAGGCAGGAAAAGTACCAAAGGTTGAACTTAACAAATTGAACAAGTTGAACGCAGTAAATAGTAATAAGAAGTCGAGGAAAGCTAATCAGATCCGCCTTCCCCAAGCACTCCACTCGCTGCTCTTCGCCTCGGCGACACCATGAGCAGCAACACGAACCCAAGTCACTGGAGAATCGCGAGATAACACAGTGGTGGATGTTTCTCCACTGGAATTGAAACGCACTCATCTTAAAGATTGCTGGATCCGGATTATGACGAGGCCGTGCACCCTTCGGGACCACAGCCCTTCCATCTGGCAATCCATGCGTGCTGCCAGCGGTCCCAGCGTGTTCTGGCCCTTCGCAGACCTGGCTCCTCGTAAGTCCCAAACCGAACTGACCCATTCACACGACCCCAAAGATAGGAAAAAAGTTACTACATCGATAACCGCCGCTGCTGCCACTAGCGGACCTGCAACGCTTGCGAAACCGAGTGGCGCCAGTCAACACGAGAAGAAGACAAACAACCGCAACCATGCGAGCTAAACGATACCGTCTGACCTGCAAGAGAGGGCGGAAACCTACAAACAGCACCAACGCGAGCCGCAGCACGGCTAAAAAACACTACTGGCCATTATAATTGCTACACCAAAAAGAAATGAAGATGATAAACGGGTTTTCATTGGACAAATATATTATACTAGAACTGACATGTGATTACATTTTCACGCAGTTTGGGTGTATAGATCCTGAGAAATCTGTACCCAGAACAACCACCTCTGGCCGTAAAAACGGCCCTGATACGTCTGGGCATTGAGTCAAACACAGCTTGGAAGGCGTGTTCAGGTACAGCTGCCCATGCAGCTTCAACACGATACCACAGTTCATCAAGAGTAGTGACTGGCGTATTCTGACGAGCCAGTTGCTCGGCCACCATTGACCAGACGTTTTCTATCGGTGAGAGATCTGGAGAATGTGCTGGCCAAGGCAGCAGTCGAACAGTTTCTGTATCCAGAAAGGCCCGTACTGTACCTGCAACATGGGGTAGTGCATTATCCTGCTGGAATGTGGGGTTTCACAGGGATCGAATGAAGGGTAGAGCCACGGGTCGTAACACATCTGAAATGTAACGTCTACTGTTCATGCGGCTGCAAACGTCATCGAACTGTTCGTGCAGATGTTTGTTGTCTTGGAAACGTCCCAGCCTGTTGACTCAGGGATCGAGACGTGGCTGCACGATCCGTTACAGCCATGCAGATAAGATGCCTGTCATCTCGACTGCTGGTGATACGAGGCCATTGAGACCCAGCACGGCGTTCCGTATTACCCTCTTGAACCCACCGATTCCATATTCTGCTAACAGTCATTGTATCTCGACCAACGTGAGCAGCGATGTCGCGATACGATATACCGCAATCACGATAGGCTGCAATCCGACCTTTATCAAAGTCCGAAACGTGATGGTACGCATTTCTCCTCCTTACACGAGGCATCACAGCAACGTTTCACCAGGCAACGCCGGTCAACTGCTGTTTGTGTATGAGCAATCGGTTGGAAGCTTTCCTCATGTCAACACGTTGTAGGTGTCGCCACAGGCACCAACCTTGTGTGAATGCTCTGAAAAGCTAATCATTTGCATATCACAGCATCTTCTTCCTGTCGGCTGAATGTAGCGTCCGCAGCACGTCATCTTCGTGGTGTAGCAATTTTAATGGCCAGTAGTGTAGGTTTTCCTTGATTTCCCTACATTGCTCCAGACAAATGCCGGGAAATCATTTAGAAGGGCACGGCCGATTTCCTTCCCGATTCCTGACACATTCAGAGCTTGTGCACCGTCTCTAATGATATCGATGTCGACGGAACATTAAACCCAATAATCTTTCCTTCGTTCCTTCTTGCACGCCACAAATAACGTTTCTCCGAAATCTTCTCCATCTGCGGACAGTCTATGCAGTTTGTAGGCTGAGCTGGCGGAAAAGGTGAGGGTTTGTATTTTTACCGCCATAGTTTCGTCCAGCTGCTTTGCCAGGATGGACCAGGGCCCAGCGCATAGCGTCATTCTGTACAAAACCCAATCCTACCACCTCCTCCCGGTTGTAAGGTCACGGTCACCTGCAGAGACGCCACTGTTGGCCTCCCAAATGAATGCTTATTGCAGCAGCCTTTCGCTGCTTCGTTCTCATCTCCCCTGAATGGGTCTTTCACGCCTCTGTTTATAGAGTCATAATAAAGAAAAAGCAAGTATTAGTATTTGTATCACTATTGTTCATTCGTTTATCTAATTTATAAAAAATTTTGCCTTTAAAGTTTGTCGTAATATAATTTCGATATACAAAGAGTATCTGGAAAGTATGACATATGTTAAGAGTGGTTTGCTAATATATTTTCGTAATTTATGTAAAGAAATATGTAAAATTGATAATTTACTAAATAATATTTTGTTCTGGATTATTGAAATGAAAATGTTAGTGTTGTAATTTTACATATTTGTGCAAGTTGTTATTTGTATGTCATGGTACGCACTTAGGGACAATGTTATGTAAAATATGGGGTGCTTTTCTACTGTACAGAAGTTACTGTGGGAAGCACAAAAGGTGGCTTGGGTTTTTGTGGCCCCGCCTGTAGAGCAAGCGGGAATGAGAGGACACAGTCTGTAGGCAGCAGTGAAAGAGCCAACACTGACGGAGCAGGCGATGTCTTGGCTGGAAATTGTTGCGCAGTAGCCTCGGATTACGATTGTTTGGTTATTACGCTTTGGTACTAGTTGTTAGGGTTATGTTGCGGACGTTAAAAAGACGCCAAGAAGTATTAATTAGTCCATCCTTCAAGAAACTTGTACGCCCGTCCATGGATAGTGTAGCCACCATTACTGTCCGCCACAACCAACGACTCCAGCCAACTGGTTATGTACTGTATAATTAGAATTGTAGAAGCGTGATCCATTCACCTCAAAATTAATTATATTTGAATAATTATTGTGTTAAACATAAAATTTAATCCAGTCTGTTAATTTATTCCTAATCATTTACCTATTAGGGTCCTTCCCTGGTGTTTGATCACTCCGAGTAAACCTATTACAAAAACATTTGCAGGGCTCTATTTAGTATCTAGAAGTACTTATTTTCACCTTTGAAAAAAATGTCTGAAAATAATTGTTAGGACTAACTTTTAAAGCGCAGGTAAAAGTACTGCATGATTTATGTAGTAGAAATGCTGGAGTGAAATTTTGCTTTAGTTAATGAAACAGAAGTTTTCAGACAAATTCAACGATTTTAAAATTCCTACTCTCTTTCTGGTAATGAAAAAAGTAAAAATGAGTAAATAACTTTTGCTAAAAAGACGAACATGTCATGCACAAATATTGATGGTTTACAAGTTTAAGTTTTGAGTAAAGTAAAAATAAAATTATTTCAGTCATAGCTGAAATTCAATAGAGTACAAAGAGTTATAAAAAGACAATTGCTTATTTGCCTCAGTACCACTGAAGTAGGGTTGCATAATGTAATGTTGTTGCTTTAATTTCTTCTGATTGTGGTGCTGATAGACAATAAAAGCGGGTTAAAAGCTGTGAGCTGTCTGGGGAAGTTAACCTTGCATTACTCCGCAACTGTTTCACCAGGTATCCAGTCTAGCTTACCAAATTCCCAACCAGACTAACATTAATTATATATATATATATATATATATATATATATATATATATATATATATATATATAAAAGAGAATTTAAATAAAAAGAAATAAATCAGTTTATATTTGGAAATTTATTTTAACATTGATCATTGAAATTTCAGCATATTAAACTTGATTCATAACTAAACTGGTTCGTTATTTAGGCTTTTGAAAATGTGAGATTGTAATCTTACTGAACACATCAAATATGGAGCCAAGATTGGGAGACTGCATACAACACTGCATTCATAAAATAACACACGAAGAATGTTGAAACATATGCAAGAGAAAATTAACCATAACCAACCAATTCCATTTTCACCCAAAGAAGTTACGCTCGTAGCACAATCCTGTCCGTCATGTAATTACCATACACTGGTATAATAAATTCATACTAACTCTCTGTGAAATCTTCCCAAAAATAATAGCTGAGGGCTACTTTGATGAGTACACCACATGCTTCACGTGGTCAACTTGGTTTACACAAAGAGTGTAATTCCACAATAATTTTGATAATTAAAATAAATTAGATCGAAAAGCAATTTACAAAAGAAAAACCTCGATATGGCTACTATCGTCTTACTATTAACCTAATGGGTCAAACAATTGTATAAGCACGTGGTACTGGTCTCACTAAGTACACCCCACGTGGGCTGAACATAAAGAAAAGTTGCTATATTGAAAAATATTGTCAAGACGAGACGTTATAATCTCACGCACATTAGCATTTAAGATTGATGATCTTAGTTAGAGTTACTGATCAACACGTGGTTCCACTTTACTCACAAAGTAGTGACAAAGCAGCTACTGGAATATTCTGAACTGTACACTCGAATCACACTGCGTTGCAATTTAAGATAACATTTGATATTTTATAGCTAAACCTGAAATAAAGGTGATTAAATTTTCAGTTAGGCTGAACTTAAGAAATCCATTTTCCTACGGACTTAGCAGACACGCGCTTAGCCAGAGATCTTGCTACTCCAGACGCTCGCCGCGGACAGACTGCCATGGTCCCTTCCTGAGGGTGGCTCACAAATACAAACGGAAGTGGCCAGAGAGGCAGCTTCCTATACCAACATGACAAGGGACGGACAGGACCATTCTAAGAATAGAAACCTCTCTGCTTTTAGAAAGCATAGCTACCTGTTCCAACGTTGGTCCTACTGTTCCCTAGCAGACAGGCTTGTCTGCTCCCCTCAAGCATGCAAATAGAAATACATTTGCTCATTCATCCTCTCACACAGAAGGGAAGGGGGATGACGGTATCTTATCATATACAGTATATAAAAGAAAGCGGATGTAGGTTGCGTATGAGACTGTGTGACATGAATTACATATAAACTGTGTTTTAACGTGTTGTAGTGTGACAGATCGTTCTTGTTTATGTGTAAAAGTAACACGTTTCACTACTCAGTCTCTTCCCAGATAGTCAGAAACACCACAGTAAATTTAGAAGAGGAATTTATGCCGTAAATGACAACAGATTTAAGAAATTAACATGAAAGGAATCCAACAGAGACCTTTCAATAAGACTACTGAATGACAATACAGAAGGACCATAACATACCTTTGGCTTTTGACAGACCATTGGTAACAGAAAAGTATAGACAAATTGTCTTAATAAATTCAAATGTGCGTATTATGCTACTAGAATATTTAGGTATTTCATTTGTTGGTATACAGAATGCAAACATGGAAGTCCTCCTGGGCCACAATTTGTCTGGCACATAGTGATGATTAAAAATTCGTGGTCTATCTAGATCAAAACTATATATGTACATGGGTGTAGTAGTTGTAAGTTTCCTGAGCCTTTCTCACGATAATATCCTGAAATGTTACATTTATTTGTGAAGTTATATTCGGAAACAACAGGAAAGGAGGCCAAATTTATTTCTTCCGCTTTTCTGAAACTTAACCATTTCTTTGCTTATATTGGCTGTCGACCGTAAATCTATTAGACAAACCACAAAATGGGCTTGGTACAGAAAGGTCCTAGATTCATTATTATGCCATTTTACTGCGTTTCTTTCTAACAACTAGAAAACTCGTAGGAGAAGAACTAATAGTCTGATTTCTGTATCCATTAGTCATACATCGCTGTCAAATCATGTAAAAGGAATACCATTATACTACAGCTGTGGAAAGGAGGCACCATTATGACATGTACACCACATGCACAATTACATGAATAATAGTGTTATACGGGGCTTTCCCCGTGGCGGGACTATTATTTCTGTTGGGGTATAGTGTTACATACCGTCTCTGTAATCATTGCCCTATGACCGTATGATTCTAATTGTAATTTGTGCATCCTGTCTGTCTTTAGCAACTTTGTCAATTTTATCACCCTTTAAGGATGACATGTAGCTAGTTGGATAGGGTAGCCATATGTCAAAGCAAGCCACAAGTTCATATCCTGTCCATAAGTGTGTTACATCCACAAGTAGGACATGTGGAGTTTTTCTTAAACTTACAGTGGTTTTGGTAGCCTTCTATCGTCAGACGAAGCTGGTCTGGTTCCACAAACCTCAGTATAAGGACGCACGTCCTATGGGACGCAACTTCTGCCTGCTGTACGCATTCCGTTCAGCAGTTTCGTGTCCTATACTTTCTATTACTTACACACCAATAAGGCACGTTCAAATGTTAATGTAATTTAGTGCACGTAAACACCACTGATCGATATGGAGATGGTTAGAGCTGTTATTCTCTGCGTATTGGTGGATAAGCGTTGTTCGTCTTTAGTGTTGTTACAAGGCCTTACAGGGGATATAAGAGGCATAAAAAGCGTCAGATGGTGAGTATCAGTGCTAACGGCCCATAGATGTTGTGTGAGAAGGTGTTATCGGCATCTGGCAGAATTAGAAAGTGACCTCACTGTTTGTGTTATTTTGGCGAGCTTGTAGAACCATGCAATAACAAGATATTTGGGGCTTTCGGATGGGACAATGGCCGATGGTGGTCTGCATGGGAATAGGTGAACTGTTATACTCGACGTGTAGTTTCTGGTTGACCAGGCACGGCAAACAAACGGGAGGACTGCCATATACTGCAACAAACAGCTTCATCATCAGCCATGCACATCTGCAGCTGCTATCTGATAACATGTAACAATGTGTCATCACGCAGCATTGGTCAGAGACCAAAAGCAGCCACACTAGGATGTTACTGTTCTATGATTAAACTTCCGTTAACACCAAAACATAAACGACTGTGTTTGGAGTGTTACCGTGACAGGGAAGCATGACCTCCTAATAAATGATATCGCGTTGTGTTTAGCGATGAGTCACGATTCCGCGCTACCGAGTTGAAAATCGATCCCTAGTATGGCGGCGTTCGTAGAAGATGTCGCATTGTCCCATTATTTTCGAGAAGTCTCGATGAACCGTCTGCGAAATACTGAGGTACTCTCGTGGGCAGCAAGATTTCCGTTTCTGTCCCAGATAGGACCCTGGAAGGTGTTAATTTGGCTGCGAATTCCTGAAAGCATCTTATGTGATGACATGCGAATATATACTAATTTTGATATGGCGCTTGTATTATGGATATTGGATTTTTAATTATGGTTTATCTTCGCCATGTTGATGTCATAGTAGATTAAATAATGAAAATTGTATCGGAATAAATTTCTGGTTGCAAACATTGTGTCCTACAGTGAGGTGACAAAAGTCGTGGTATGTCTCCTAACATCGTGCCAGAAAACCATTTGCCCGATGTGTGCAGCACTTCGACGTGACGTGAACTCAACAAATTATTTGAAGTCTCCTGCAGAAGTATTGAGCTTCGTTGCTTCTATAGCCTTGTATAATTGCGAAAGTGTTGCCGATGCAGATTTTTGCACACGATCTGACTTCTCAATTACGTCCCATAAATATTCGATGGGTTTCATATAGGACTATCTGGGTGGCCAAATCATTCGCTCTAATTGTCCAGAAAGTTTTTCAAGCCAATCACGAACAATTGTGACCCGACGACATGGTGCATTGTCATCTATAAATAGTTGGCTGCAAATGGCCTCCAAGTAGCCGAACATAACCATTTCCAGTCAATGATCGGTTTAACTGGACCAGAGAAACCATTCCACTTCATATAAACACAGCCCAGACCATCACAGAGCCAGCAACAGCTTGCACAGTGTCCTTTTGACAACCTGGCTGCTTTGGGTCTGCACTACACTATTTTTGAGTCATGAGTCTTCTGAGTGGTTTGATACGACCCGCCACGTATTCTGCTACTGTGCCAAACTTTTCAACTCAGAGTAGCACTTGCAACCTACGTTCTCAGTTATGTGGTAGATGTGTCCCAATTGCTGTATTCCTTTACAGCTTTTACTCTCTGCAGCTTCCTGTAATATGGTGGAAATTAGTCTCTAATAACGTAACAGATGTCCCTTCTTCTTGTTAGTGTATTCCATATATTCCTTATCAGTAAACCTAAATTTCGACTTTCTTCTGTAGCATCGCATTTCAAATTTCTTCCTCAAATTAGGATCTATGTTTGATACTAGTAGATTTCTCTTGTCCAGGAATGCCCTTTTGCAAGTGCAAATTTAAATGCTGCTTATTAAAAGTTATTTTCTGCTTATTCCGACAAAACATAGAATGAACCTTCCCGTCTCCTCTCTATCTCTTTTGTTTTACGCAACCTTACCTTCTACAATAACCTATGAATCCTTCCTTTAGGATTTCTACCTCTTGCTTAATAATAACAAATGAAATCTTCCCTTTGAAATTAACTCTCTTTCTCAATCTTCGCATTCAAATTTAAATGCTGCTTATTAAGAGTTATTTTCTGATTATTCCGACGAAACATAGAATGTGTCGTCGTCGTGGCCCTCACTCGTTACCTGCAGTAACCCAAAACTGTTCCTTACCTTTTTTACTGTTACTGGATCGCCATCTGACTGCTACATCGAACTGCGACATGAATATACTTACTCTGTATTACTATACTATATTAGCGGCTGGTGGGCTGTCATAATAAGTGGCTATATTTATTACCAAAGCTGACGTTATTCTTTAATAGCAAAGCTGACCTTATTCTTTAACTAATTTGACTGAAGTTACGTAATTCATAGTTAAACTATTTCTTGACAACAATAAAATTTTGCGGAGTTTTACGTTGATGGTTTTTGAGATGGCTTAGAATTAGTAATGCAATATTGCTTGCAAAAATTAATTATATTCTAAATGAAATGATTTTACAAACGTTCAAATGGGACTTACATTTTACAATAATCTTACAACTAGCAATGCGCAAACATACCTTCAGTACTCTTGAGTTTCTCAAAAAATTAATTCAATAACATTAGTTCCTCTTATGATAATAGTTAGCTGATATCTCTGTACATCCGTTTATAGTGTCTTGTAAATCATAGCTAGTGGATGGCAGGCACACCGCTGCTCTCATCCTCTCGCTTCAGATCTACTACTGACTCGCTTCACGTCTCGCTTACTACTGACTTCCTACGAACGCTAAAGTGCGGTCTCTCTTGCCAACAATGCTTTCTGGTGCAGACAATTCCTGCTTACCATTACAAACTGTATCACTGCGCGGTCTTTCCCGCTCTTTTCTTAAAATGTATCCATACGCTGTGCTCCCGCCTTTTTTTAGAATTATATCAATGTGCGGTCTCTCTTGCCAACAATACTTTAGTGCAGACATTCCCTGCTACTACAATTATTTCCAATATGACAAATATTAATTATTCCTACTTAATCCTATTAATAAAATATAAACATCTTTCATAAATTGTAGTTTGACAATGGACAATAAAAATATACATGTCTTACATCATTTAATTCTTCTTCACTTTCACCGAGGATAGCGATTTCATCAGTGATTGTTAGCTTTGATATTCTTTCACCTTGAATTTTAGTTCTTCTCTTGAAGTTTTCTTTTATTTTCGTCATTACTTCTTGGATGTAACGACTGAACAGTATAGGCGAAAGACTACATCCCTGTTTACACACTTTTTAACCTGTGTATTTCGCTCGTGGTATTCCACTCTCATTATTCCCTCTTGGCTCTTGAAGAAATTGTATATAACACGTCTATTCATATAGCTTACTCCTACTTTCCTCAGAATTTCGAACATATTGCACCATTTCACACTGTAGATCGCCTTTCTCCAGGTCGACAAGACCTATGAACGTGACTTTTCTTTAGTCTTGCTTCCATTATCAACCTCTCCCTCCGAATTGACTACCTGCTCCCTTTACCTTTTCTAAACCCTTACTGATGCTCATCTAACGCTTCCTCAATTTTCTTTTCCATTCTTCTGTATATTATTCTTGTCAGTAACTTGGATACGTGAGTTGCTAAGATGACTGTGCGATCAATACGCACTTGTCAGCTCTTACAATTTCGGAATTGTGTGGATGACTTTTTTTCTTATATATCTCCAGATTCACACATTCTACACACATACATGAATAATTATTTTGTTGTCACTTGCCCTAGTATTTTAGAAAATCTATTGTAATGTTATCTATACTTGTACTTGAGGCCTCATTCTATCTTATGTCTTCCAAAGCTCTTTGAAATTCTTATTCTAATACTGGAGCGCCTATCTCTTCTATTTAGACTCCTCTTTCGTCTTCTATCACATCATTAGAACGGAAAAACTTCCTCTTCCACTCTCATAGAAGCGTTGAATGTCCACTGTCCACCTTAATGTTACCAACCCAGCTTTTAACCGATGTTTTATTTCACTTTTGTGTATGCTGAATCAGTCTTTCCGACAGTCATTTACGTTTCTATTTCCTCACATTCTTCTGATTAAATTGTTCACTTCATTCAACAGTTCCTGTGAATCTTTTTCCGTTAGAAATGTCATCAGTGAATCTTATCACTGATGTCCTTTTACTTCGAATTTTAATCCCTCTCTTGAACCATTCTTTAATTTCCTTCATTGCTTCCTCGACGTTCAGACTGAACAGCAGAGGCGAAAGACTATATTCCTATCTTACACACTTTTTTACTCGAAGCTCTTAGTTCCTGGTCTTTCACTGTGATTGTTCCCTCTTAGTTCTTGAAAATATTGTATTTTAACCCGTCTTCCATGTAGCTATTCCCTTTTTCAGGATTTCGAACCTCTTGCAACATTTCAAATTTTCGAACGCTTCTTGCATGTCGACAAAGCCAATGAATGTGTTTTGACACATCGGAAACCTCTTCAAATGAATCAACTGAGTACAAATGACACTTCCGCCAATGCACCTCCGTTTTATACCTGGTGTATTCCATACTGTCGTTAACTGCCGGCCGCGGTGGTCTCGCGGTTCTAGGCGCGCAGTCCGGAACCGTGCGACTGCTACGGTCGCAGGTTCGAATCCTGCCTCGGGCATGGATGTGTGTGATGTCGTTAGGTTTAAGTAGTTCTAAGTTCTAGGGGACTGATGACCACAGATGTTAAGTCCCATAGTGCGCAGAGCCATTTGAACCATTTTGTCGTTAACTGTATGTGTGCATATCGCTATCCCGTGACTTTTCACTTCAGTGTAGACCACTGACTAATCGTGAAGTTATGTGATATGGTCGGGGAATCAAATGCATCATTAGAAACTGTGGTGTTTTCTCAGTGATTTGTAGAGATGGTGAAGTATGTCCTTGATTTTGTATGTAAATGAGTTTCTATCCGGTTCTCTTTAAGTTCCCACTGGACGTTTCATTGCCAAGTATCTGAGTAGAACATTTTCATCACATTTGTGTAATATCGTAGGCATGCCTAGAAATAAGGAGTAGATACGATTTGTCTTGGTTGTTGAATAATTTCAAACTGGTCATGAAGAAGAGATTAATTAGTGTGCTCCTTAGTTTTGTCAATTGCCCTCGATGTTACCGATTAGCTAAGTTGGAAAGCTGATGAGCGGCCTGTGTTTTGATTTTCCTATACAGATTCGATACATGGTACTTTATGAATGAGAGTGTACAAGTTGTCTACGAAACTTTATCAGTGACAGAACATAGCATAGCCTCCGGAAAAAGTGATGTAAATTAATTTATCGATAAACATCAACAATGGAAGGGCTCTCTGCCCCCTTAGATGTGCAATAATTACTATCTGCGTATCATAGTATATAAGAAAAGGACATTTTGTTTCTTTGTCTTCTTCTTTGTCTTCCTTGTCTTGTCGGTTCTGATGTCCTATCTGACGGTCGCATATAGATCACGGTCTGTAAACAATTATTTCAATTATATGTAATGTCATGATAATTTTTATTAAATATATATGCAAATAGCTAAGTATTATGTGTTTTTTGTTAGTAGCATGAAGTACCTCCTCTGAGCCATAATTATCATTTACGTAATAATTAAATGTTTCCATGGGCATTTTGTGTAAGTCCATTGTTGCAGCGACGCCATCGGTGTTAAAAATGATAAAATTATTTTAATAATCATTTAATTGTAATGAGTATTATAGATAATAATTTAAATAAATTCAGAACGGCGTCTTGTAATATTTTTCATTTCTTTTTGTAGACCCGAGGTACAGTTTCATTAAAAACAGTTATTTCAATTGTACACGGTGCCATTGCACATAGACCGCTATACTGGAGCATCGGGCCTCACAGAGAAAAATAAATAATTAAATAGGTATTATGTTTAATTTGCTTATCGCATAACATTAAAGAAAGATATTTTTTTATCCATCGTGAGTAAGACGGATGTCTTCAAGCTGGAATACGTATGGTGTGTCTGGCGATAAAGCCCTGAGGAAATTTAGACGTGGCTTTTAACGAACATAATAGAGATTTTTTAACAAAACATTTCATTCCAAATTTAACAGGATATTTTATATCATTCAATTTTTCAAAAAGTTGCCCGATAAGATAAAGACAAGTTACTAAAGCTTTCGAATACCTTAACAAAGCCGTGAACAGAAATATTCTGACAAAAGTTCAGAGTACGTAGTAAACCAAAGAATCTCATCAAACAGATCCTTACCAACACAAAGTCAAAGTTTCGTAGAAGCCATATTAAATTCCCATGACATCACAACCGGCATGAGCTCTAACCATTGCGATAGTACGGTTAGGGTTTAAGGTCAGGTTGTCGACTATTTGAGAACTTGCATAAGGTCGAACAGGGAAAGCTGTAGCAGCAAATCGTCTGTTTCCTTATCAGAGGAATCGTAAATGATTTAAGAAAACCTTAATCTTCACGAATGCAGTTCCAATACAATAGAAGCAGCGGTCGGTCAGTAGGTTCAAGCCGCGGTTCTATTGAAAATAGAAAATTTGGAAATTTGCGGTAAGGTCTTATGCGACCAAACTGCTAAGGTCATCGGTCACTAAGCTTACACATGACTTAATCTAACTTAAACTAACTTATGTTAAGGACAACATACACCCATGCCCGAGGGAGGACTTTAACCACAGACGGGGGGAGCCGCACGGACCGTGACAAGGCGCCCTTAGACCGCGCGGATTTATTGAAAATAGAGACGCGTTAAAAGTACTGCATAGAAATTAGGCTATACTGTAGAATTACTCAGCGCAGCACATTTTTGTACCATTAGCACGTCGTAGGTAAGTGACGTGTTATACTTTAACACCAAAATAGTAGAGTTTAAAACAAAATTCATTACCTTACGTAGCTGTCGCAATGTGGAATATGGGTGCTTAACAAATTAGTGAAGTAAATGCATTTTAGCAGAGGTTCCGCAATTCAGCATTTTCGTTTCAGATGTGAACTTTGAGTCGCATGCGACCAACGAATCAAATTTGACATGCACAGTTACGTTTTTCGGGCTAAATATGTAAATGTTCAGGCAGCTGAAAATAACACGATGCGGAACAAAATTTACTTAGCCGGGTCTGCCACCATATACAGGGCGAGTTTTTTTTTATTCTCTTTAGTTAACCCCACAAACAAAAGACACGAGAAACAATATCTGGCGATCTTGCAGTTCAAGACACTGGGCTGCCTCTTCCGATCCACAGACGATTGATTGTGCACACTATATAATACTTCCCGTGCTGCTAGCCAATAATTTTCTGGACAACCGTTATTTGAAACCACATTATTTGTAGTAACTCAAACGGAAAGTTTGCAAGAAATCCTGGAAGATAGTCCTCCTAAAATACACGATAGTGATCACCGTTTAAGGTGCCTCCGATAAAGAATGGATCAATGACTTTGTCACCAATTATTCCACATCAAACATTCACATTCAACGGCACTGACCTTCATCTTGGCGTAACAAATGTGGTTTATTCGCATTCCAACAACGCATGTTGTGTCAATTGACTGCACCGTTGTTCGTGAAGGTCAGGGAATAATACCCTGGCAAAGAAACTGGCGTCTCTCTGTATTTGCTGAAGTAACCATTGGCAAAATGTTAACCGGTTCTGGAAATCATTGCCACGAACTTCCTGTTGGAGGAAAGTAGGAAACATGGTATTTTCTACGTCTCCATATTCGGGAAACAGCAGTCTGACTAACACCCAATTCGCGACTTAAATGGTAGTGCTAATGTGTGGGGCTGCGATTCCCTACAGCTAATATCACAGTTTCATTATTCTTTACAGCAAGTGTTCTTCGACAGTCTCTTTTCCGTGGGTGCGTAGTTCTCTCGGAGGAGAACTGTGCAATAACCTGACAAAAAGAAGTACGCAATGGAACACTGTTTGGAAAACTCTGAGCATAAAAGGTTACAGCATTACCGACATTCCTACTACTATTTCTGTAAACGTAAATCAGTTTTCTAGTCTTTCGTAATATCCCTCCCCCCCCCCCCCCCCACCCGCCCCAGTTCTAATAACGCAGTCGTATTATGAAGGAACGGATTTAGGAAATGAGAGACAACGTGCAGGTAATGAGATCAACTAATGAACACATCTGCAAAACACTGATTTTTGTGCTACACAAGTCTGATTTTCCTTGTTGTACCAACGCTTTTTTCTCCAGAAAATACAATTCTGGAACTTAATTGTGTTATTTATCTATTACAGTCCCATATATCTCGCAAAGAAAAAACTTTTAGACACAAAGATCCGTAGAATCCGAATCCGCAGTAAAAATGGGATATTCCTATATAAAGATTTCAAAGGTGTGTCCCCCCCACCCCCACTCCCCATCCCCTCCCGGCCCCATGGGGATGGTATCGCCGCATAGCATTCTTTAAAATATTGAGCGCGTATTTTTCCTGTTTTTAATCCGATGCGTAGTTTTTGACATATATCGTTATCTCAAGATAAAAAAACGCAATCTGTATTTCCGCCAAAATGAACTGTATTAGTCTCTCTTCTCTTTATATGTACACAAGTAAGAAGTGAATTGCAATATTTCTTAACTGTCTGTATTAAATATTAAGTCATACTGTCTTACAGATAACGACGCATAAATTACTTTTGCTTTGTGTTACGCTGCTCTCAAAAGTTCAGTTACCGAGGTTTCCAGAACTTGATAGTACGTAGCAGTTGCGACGTTTGGTACATTTAGGCAGTATTAAACTTTGCAGTGTCAACGTGAAGGAAAGTCATATTTATGTTAGGGTGATATACTTTGAAGATTAACTGTTCCAGACATCTAATTTTCTTGGATGCGGTACGCTCATGCTATACTCGGCAGAAAAGAAATTTATGATCTGCAGCATACGGCCGGGGATTTGTGCAGGCGGCCGGTTTTAATAGCTTCACTGACATGGTCGTATAAACTTGGCTGCTCCATCGAAGTTACGAGTCGCGATACCAGTAAAATTGCAGCAATACCGTGCCTTCGTTTAAAGAAATGTGTTATCCTGAAACATTCTCTCCTAGTTTCTATTCTGAAATTACGGTAAGAACCTCAAGTAACCAGGCCTAAGCAATCACAGAGACATTATACAAAGGTAAAGTAACACTACGGTTATTTAAGAGAAAACATATTGGCAAGAATGTTTTTCTGGAGAGCGATTCTTTTTGCGCTACTTACCTAGATTTAATTAGGATAGTATTAAGACCTTTTAATGAAATATTAGAATACACATTAAGAGTACAATGATATATGAAAAATGCAAGGATTATTTTTTACAAGATTGGAAACTTTCTGTCCTGACAATACTTACCACTTAATTTTTTCGTTTGTTGTGTAGATTTTCTAACGTTTCCGTTATTGTTAGAACATTTCCTTTTTCCAGTTTGTTTGTATTAACAGTGAATAATGCTTCAAGGTTTGACAGTGTCAACAACTTTTAGCTCCTGACAGAGAATTTGTAAACTAGGAACGATATCAGTTTCACTAAGTAGGCTACTCATTCGAAATTAGACTCAGTGATATGTACTGTCTCATTTAAGGTTTTCGGACACACCCTATTCAATGTGGAATTGACCACTAGACGTCACGAGTATCAAAGAGCCAGTATGAAAGTAGACTGGGAATACTGTGTTGTCAGTAGTGAAGAACAGCAGAATTGATCGAGCGGGAGAGCTCAGTGAGCCGGCCGAGGTGGTCGAGCGGTTCTAGGCGCTATAGTCTGGAACCGTGCGACCGCTGCGGTCGCAGGTTCGAATCCTGCCTCGGGCAAGGGGGTGTGTGATGTCCTTAGGTTAGTTAGGCTTAAGTAGTTCTAAGTTCTAGGGACTTATGACCTCAGAAGTTAAGTCCCATAGTGCTCAGAGCCATTTGAACCGTTTGAGCTCAGTGATCTTGATCGAGGTCTAGTTATTGGATGTTAGCTGAGCAACAAATTCATCGGAAACATTTCAGCTCTGCTGAAGCTCTAAAGCTGCACAAGTATGTTGTGACTCTGAAGAAACACACGGAGACAAACCAAGATTGTGCAAATCTCATACAAAAACGAACAGCACCACCGACCACTGCGAAGGTAGCCGTAACAAATCGTATGATATCAGCGGAAGTAACCACTAGTCAGTTACATTGTGCTACCAGAAGTCCAGCTAACACAAGACTGTGCGTACTGAGTTAAAAAAAGAACGGAATATAACTATCAAGCAGCTCCTCATAAGCCACACATTTGTTTAGTCTATGCTACGCGACGCTAGAGATGCCGTGACGGCAATGAAGAGTGGGTAACTGACGATTTAGAGTTGAGACACAGGACAACGATACGCAAACGTAAGAGCGGCCTCATGCTGGGCGGTACTGAACGCGCCGTTGAGCCAAGGGAGAGTGCCATACCATTTGCTGGGAGGCTTAGCGTGGTATATCATGAAAGCTGCCTTACGGTTACAACTGACCCCCTCCCCGAAGGACGCCTTAGGACAATACGGCGTGTTGGTAATATGCCTAATAGCATTGTGGAGACAGAACTGTCTAAACTGCCTGAAGAGGAAGGCCAGAAACGTTGTCGCTCACAACGGCTTTGTGGAGGGGGATGGGGAGGGGGTGGACGGCGGTGGCGGCGAGAACTAAATCACGAAAAGATGTTGGTAATGGAAGCTGAAACCCCTGAGTTAGGGAGCATACTGAGAAACCGAGAGAACGCATCGACAACGACCAAGTTGTAAGGGTTACCCCTCTTCGTACGGGGAAGAGATATCACGAAATCAATAAAGAGTTCTATCCATATGCTGCTGCTCTCGCTCGAACTAGATCAACCTCCTGGGCGAGTTTGTGTTCGGCTTATCCCTCTTACAGAACTCGCACTCAAACCAAACGGAGGATATCCCTACGCAAGGTAGGCCACGTAAGGTGAGCACGTACCTTCACCAAGGTTTCTTAAAGGCCTAAATTACCATCGACGAAATAGTTATGGAAATAATGAAGCTGGAGGGAACAAACTCAACAGTGAGACAAATCCTTGACTCAGCGAGTTAAACTACTCGTTTACACAAAATCCCATCCTTTAACAAATACTTCAGAACACACACTGCGGACAACAATTGCCTCCTAATGGGTCCTCACAACAGATCCTCATCCTACTTGACTTCAAGGTTGCCAAACAATTGCGGTACTTCGGCTAACACACCGCAAACAATATCATCAGCCTCCTTAGTTTCACCTTCGGCTCCCGGACTCTCCTCTTCAAACATGCGATTAAGCGCCTCTGCTATCTGCTTGTCGGAGCCTTTAATATAGCGTACCTTGAAACAGAAGGCTGACATGTGGACAATCCACCTCGCAATCCTACCAGTTTTCCTGGGCCTCCCAAGAACCCGACTCAGCGCCTGATTGACGATTTATAAATCAAAGTATCTGTGTTCAAGATACACTTTGAACTTTTGTGGGGTGATTAGAATGGCTAAGGCCTCAAACTATGTTCAGAACCCGCCAGTCTCCTCGAGGCGAATGCGAAAGAACGTCTTTCGCCCAGATTCTCTTGCACAAGGAACGCAGTGCCCCCAGCGCTCGAAGCGAGATTCTCGACAATAAATATCTTGTCGAAACCAGGTACAGCCAATATCGGAGGATTTGTGATGGTGGTCTTAACAGACTCAGAAGCACAATCTCGACTTTCTCCCCACACAAAGTTCTCTCCTTTCCTGCTCAAATTACTAAGGGGAGCAGCACATTGCGCGAAACTCGTAACAAATTTACGAGAAGAATTAGTAATTACTATAAACCTGACCATCTCACTTTTACTCCCAGGTGGAGGAAATTTCTTCAGGTCCGATGTTCCTGGTCCATCCTAATGCCATTACCGGAAACGTGATGACCCAAAAATCTCTGGCACCTGGCGTGTGTAATCATGGACGGTTTCACTGTTAAACCAGCAGAACGAAGTCTGGAGAACACGTGACCAAGGTGAGGAAGGTGTTCCTGGAATGAACGGCTATAGACAACCAAATCATCAAGATCACTGTAAAGACACACAAATCTCAAATCCCGTAAGAAGCGATCCAATAAACGAAAAAGAACAGCACTTCCAGTTGCCAACACGAACAGCACTCTACGAAACTCATACAGAACCCAGTCGGTACAAAAGACAGTGACATGCTTAGATTCTTCAGCCAAAGGAATGTGGTAACAGACTTGATTCAAGTCGACCACGGTGAAGTAAGCAGCCCCAGAAATCCGCATGGAACAGATGTGGAGTTCAGGCAAGGGGACTGATTTCAAATTGACCTTGTTTAGAACCTGTAATCAACTACCAGCCTATAGTACTGCCCTGAGCTTTAAGGACAAGGAATATAGGTGAAGCATATGGTGAAGTTCGTCAGACAAGGGACCCTGAAACGCCCGCAACAGGCCACAACCGTCTCGCTTGTTCCGGCTGAATACGACCAACCGCACACTCCACGGTTTTGCAACTTGCAGAATTAGTGAATCCCAGACACACAACCAGAGCAGAGGGCTATCTTCTTCGCTGGAGAGAATTTAAAGAACAAGGTACCACTCGAAAAGTCAAGGATTATCCCGGTCACAGCAGAATAGCGTGACCGCCAAGTCTTTAAGTACGAGAACTCTGACCGGCCATCAGAAGCTACGGATAAAGTACCGCTCACATCACCAACCGGAGAGTCAACTCTTGCCCATTGGCCGCATGACATCTCTGGGAAGACGAGCGAACAGGAGACCATTTGTAATCAGTTAAAGGAGACCTAATTGCCACAGTCCCATAACGAGCCAACTGGTTCCTGTCCAACTCAGGCACAAACGTAAGGAAGATCTTTCCGTAGCACGAATACGAATACAACGAAACTGTAACCTCCTCTGACATATAGGCCATCCCTCCCCCTCCCCCCCCCCCTCTCACTGCGGCGTCACCTCTTAGGCCTGGGGCTTCTCACAACAAGGCACACTCGTACATGACGGTCACTCGCACCACTACGGAGCAATCTAATTCGGATCGTGGGTTACTATCCCGCAGAATAAAAGGTGTCGATGGCAGACTTCCATCTGACCTGCGTTGATTGTCAGAAAAGGTCAATGACTCAACTGACTATGACAATTCCTGCAATTCATCAAAGTTTGTTGGGTGGTGGACACTCACCAACCGAGACTGATTCTCTGGGCACATGCCTCCTTAAATGTAGGAGATACTATTAGATTCGGTAACCCCCATGAGAAGTGCTGACGCAGCTATATGCACTCGTTCAACATATTGGCTCGATGCCTCGGAAGATGACTGCAACCGTCAATAGTACCTCCTCTCAGACTTATTGCTCATACGCGCCGACAACTTTCTGTCTATAATTCGAGCCCTGAGCTGTCCTATGGAATCCTAATGTCTGACTGTCCATTTTGTTAATGAATAAACCAACGAAAGGATCACGTTGTGTGGTATGCACAGGGTATGAGCATGATACTCAAACCGCACAAGCAGGCAAAGCACTTGCTTCACTTGATGCAGATCATGGATAGACCACTCAGATATACCAGTAAGGTGACCCAAATAGGGTTGAGCTATTCGGCGAAGTGATCAGAGGACAAACTACCAAGACCTCGGGCACCGGACCGCTTATCATCAAGGAACTGATTACGACATAAAACTTCCTGCTCCGACGTTGTACCCTCGCTCTCAAAACTCAGTAATGTCGACCTAGCCTGCAATTCCCTTACACGTTTAAGTAACTGTACAACTATAGTCCTTAAGCTCAATATGACTGAAATCCATTAAGCAATTCCCCAGAAGGCGTGCCTGTATCCTGCAAGACTGCTTGTAGGTGGATTGGCTGCCCTCCAAAAAAGACACATTGCATGGCACACCATCTAACGTAGTTGAAATGACAGGGGAAAGAGAGGCATCTAGTTTCCCAATGGTGTCCGAAGGAAGGCAAGGCGCATTGTCCACCACCGCGCGCAACCTGGCTGTCAGTTCTGGGACGCTACCTTCTACAGGCAGGCCACGAACCTTAAAATTCATAGTGCAAATGCTCGCTCTTAAGAAGCAAAATCCCGGGGTAGGACTTGGGACTTAGGGAAAACAGGAAAGGTGTGAACGGAGCCTAATCAATTACTATTGGTTGCACAGAAAACACATACACTTTATTTTTCAAAAAAACTCCCAACAATCATTTTTAAAGATTTTAATACACTGACGGCTAAAAGCCTTATTAGAAGAATTGCAAGTTATTGTCGGCTGAAGGACAAAAGCAATGTTACAAACAATTAACAGCTGAAGGCCAGCAGCAATTTCAGAATACACAACGACTGAAGGCCTGAATCACAAATGAGGAAGACAGTTACACATTAACAAATACTAAGATATTTTCTTCTTAACAGTCAAAATGGTAACAAGCTATAGTAACGGCTGAATGTCTTATTAAGAAAAAATGGCAAATCATTGGTCGGCTGAAGACCATAAACAATGTTACACACAATCAACGGCTGAAGCCTGATTAAGAAGTTTGAAAATTATTCGTGGGCTGAATGCCACAAGCAATTTCAGAATGCACAAGAGCTGAAGGCCTGAATTACAAATAAGGTGAACAATTACACTTTGCAAATACTAAAACCCTTTCTAATAATCTTAATAAATTGTAACAAGCTGTAGTGACGGCTGAAGGCCTCACTAAAACAGGATTGAAAATTATTTGTCTTCTGAAGACCACAAGCAATGTTACAAACAATTAATGGCTGAAGGTCTGATTAAGAAAGGATTCAAAATTGTTGGGGCTGAAGGCCACAAGCAATTTTCAGAATACTCAACGACTGAAGACCGGAACTGCAAGTGGGAAAGGCAATAACGTATTAGAACATCAGGGTAAATTTTAAACAATTATGACAACTTGTCCAAATAAGATGGAGTGATCCACATACAGTGCTCCATGGATCGATCTGGGGAAAGTGACTACAGCTGTGTAAGTTGTGAGATAGGCAGCCAAGAGTTGTACTCAAGTAACAGGATGGCAACTCACTCTAGGGGTAGCTTAAGCGCCGACAGGCCGACTAATCAATCCGCCTAACGGCCGATCACCGGTACAACGATGGAATATCTTTAGGCAAGGGCGAAAAGATTGACAGCACCACGTCTTCAGAAACACACCCAAGGGCGAAGGAAACACCAGAACCAAGTTAGACGTCCCAAAACATACGCACAGTACAATTCAAGAGGCTTTCGAACTACACACCATGTCGGAGAGCATCAACAAAACGAGGAAAGGTACACTGCCGGAAAAGTACGCTACCACCAGGGACGTTAACTGGGGCGTTAGCGGCCACAAGACAGAAAATATCGCTGGTTGCACTTTACTAATAAGAATAACACTAAATCCAAACTAACATCAAGGAGTAGAAGGCGGCTAATAGTTTATTCACCAGCCGGATAGACTCCACTTGTTGCGGTTGGTCTCACCGACCCTGGGGGCAGCAACACGCAAACAACAGCGAGATCTCAAACAGTGGAGATTTCAATACTTGACACGGTTCATTCAACATCAAACGTCCTGGGTTCGGTCGTCGACTACGGCCCCTCGGTCCGACAGTGCCTGCACGCCACCAGTGGTCCCGGCCTGCCCTTGCGCTGCAGACCTCCTCGCTGCTTCGTCCCAAGCCGAACTGCTCTCCGTTCGCACCCTCCAAATCCAGTGTGCAGACAGCATTAAAATAATTGCTCATTCAGAACCACAAGATACACATGGACGTGGGTAAACAATTCCATCAACAACTCACAGTACTAAAACCAGTCACTATGAAACAACACGGACGAATTATAAGTTGGCACAACTACAGAGAAACCAGAAGCGGTCGGAAGACCAAAGGCACGTCATCCGCCGCGACGACCGACAGAACGAACAACCAACGGTCGTCACCACTCAAGTCAGGCACGGGAAAGATCCCAGTATAAATCGTCGACTGACAACTTATTGCCATGAGGTCACTTCGACGGGTAGACACACACACACACACACACACACACACACACACACACACACACACACAACTGAACGTTGCACACGATCCGTTCAACTAAAACTCGCTGAATCTGCTCCTTGACGTGGTCGTGCACTCTCGCGACCACATGCTTCCGTCAGACAGTGCACGTATGTCACCAGCGGTCAGGCGAGCCCTGGCTGTTCGGATCTCACTGCTCCTCGGTCCCAACTCAACTACTAGCTCGACACACTGACAACCCGGAAATACTAGAGGCAGCTCCAAAGATGGTACCACAGTATATGCAGTTGATAAGCACTGGTGTTGCCAACAACGGACAGACAAAACGAGAAAACGTAGTGGCGCCAGTGAACACACTAAGAAAACGAGACGCCACTTCCGCTATTACAAGATGCCAAGCTATGAACGGCAATAACGCGAGCCGGACACGGCTCACAGGGCACACCGTGGATTTCATGATAAGTATAGACCTCTCGAAAACAACCAAAGGTATTAATATAATACATCATGGAATGCCAAATGTATTAGTACAGTAAGTATTAGTACAAAGGAACGACAGTTAATGTCAAAAGGTTATCAACTCTAACCCTCCCCCCTTTCCCCGAGAAACAGAGCATAACCATTGCCTACTACCAACTTAGGCCCAGAACAAGGGTCAAGATTTTAAAGAAATCAAGAGGAAGTGTCGCCCAGCTTGATGTCGGACGCACATAGACATGGCCCACACGCGCGTACCTTTACGCGAAGCGTACACAACTTTAGCTGCACTCTAAATCGAATAAAACTCTCACCATGAAGGGCCATAAGGCTTAGAGTAATCAAAAATTACAATCAATAGTATCACATACTTAATGATAACAAACAACGATTTCATGTACACTGTGTGATTTAAAGTATCCGGACACCTGACTGGAAATGACTTACAAGTTGCTGGCGCCCTCCATCGGTAATGCTGATATTTAGTATGGTGTTGGCCCACCCTTATCCTTGATTACACCTTACACTCTCACAGGCATACGTTCAGGCAAGTGCTGGAAGGTTTCTTGGGGAATGGGAGCCCATTCTTCATGGAGTGCTGCTCTGAGGAGAGGTGTGGATGTCGGTCGGTGAGGCCTGGCACGAAGTCGGCGTTGCAAAACATCCCAAAGGTGTTTCATAGGATTCATGTCAGGACTCTGTGCAGGCCAGTCCATTACAGGGATGTTATTGCCATATAACCACTCCACCACAGCCGTGCGTTGAAAGATGCAATCGCCATCCACGAATTGCTCTTCAACAGTGGGAAACGAGAAGGTGCTTAAAACATCAATGTAGGCCTGTGCTGTGCTAGTGCCATGCAAAACAACAAGGGGTGCAAGCCTCCTCCTTGAAAAACAAGACAATACCATAACACCACTGCCTTTGAATTTTACTGTTGGCACTACACAAGCTGACAGATTAATACATAGAAAGAAGGATCCTTTATTGTATGATTATATGATAGCGGAACAAATACTGGTAGCATTTGCTTCTGTAAAATATCTGGGAGTATGCATACGGAACGATTTGAAGTGGAATGATAAAATAAAATTAATTCTCGAAAAGGCGGGTGCCAGGTTGAGATTCATTGGGAGAGTCCTTAGGAAATGTAGTCCATCAACAATGGAGGTGGCTTACAAAATACTCGTTCGACCTATACTTGTGTATTGCTCACCAGTGTGGGATCCGTACCAGGTGGGGTTGACAGAGGAGATAGAGAAGATCCAAAGAAGAGCGGTGCGTTTCGTCACAGGGTTATTTGGTAAGCGTGATAGCGTTACGGAGATGTTTAGCAAACTCAAGTGGCAGACTCTGCAAGAGGGGCGCTCTGCATCGCGGTGTTGCTTGCTGTCCAGGTTTCGAGAGTGTGCGTTTCTGGATGAAGTATCGAATATATTGCTTCCCCCTACTTATACCTCCCGAGGAGATCACGAATGTAAAATTAGAGAGATTCGAGCGCGCACGGAGGCTTTCCGGCAGTCGTTCTTCCCGCGAACCATACACGACTGGAACAGGAAAGGGAGGTAATGACAGTTGCACGTAAAGTGCCCTCCGCCGCACACCGTTGGGTGGCATGCGGAGTTTGAATTTAGATGTAGATGTAGATGACATTCCACACAAGGTTTTTCCACTGTTCAATCGTCCAATGTCCAATGTTTACGCTCTTTACAACAAGCGAGGCCTCGTTTGGCATTTACCGGCGTGGTGTGTGGCTTATGAGCAGCCGCTCGACCATGAAATCCAGTTTTCTTACCTCCCGCCTAACTGTCATAGTACTTGTTGTGAATTCTTATGCAGCCTGGAATTCCTGTGTGATGGTCTCGATAAGATGTCTTCCTATTACACATCACGACCCTTTCAAATGTCGGCGGTATCTGTCAGTCAACAGACAAGGTCGGCCTGTACGCTATTGTGCTGTACGAGCCCCTTCACGTTTCCACTTAGCTATCTCATCGGAAACAGTGGATCTAGGGATGTTTAGGAGTGTGGAAATCTCGCTTACAGACATATGACACAAGTGACACCCAGTCACCTGAGCACGTTCCAAGACCGTGAGTTCCGCGGAGCCCCCCATTCTGCCCTCTCACGATGTCTAATGAGGTCGCTGATATGGAGTACCTTGCAGTAGGTGACAGCACACTGTACCTAATACGAAGAACATATGTTTTGGGGGGTGTCCGGACACTTTTGATCACATAGTGTACCACATTATCGTTACAAAATACTACCTTGGCGTTTAGAAAAACCTCCATATTGACACACACAGCCGCAAAAGGGGTCATTAAAAGTCGTAAAGGAACCGGATTCTTGGCCATCTCACACCGGGCAGAATGAACAACTTTTAAGTACGGTATTTACTCAACCATCGTAATACATAATTTCAAATAAATGCCGAGGTGGCTAATATCTTCAGGACTCCAGATAGGCACCGGATAAGACTGCCCTCCTTTTCGTAGCTACTAACAATTTTTTCAATATATCTCGGCGTCTTCAAAACACCACAGCTGACTGATGCTCTTCGTAACCAGACTTCACGCGACGAGAGGCGCTCTTTGCCCGCCAAACTCGCTGGTAGCAACAGTCAACGATGCAGGAAAACGTGAACCCCCACAGCCCAATGGTCAACAGTTTCGACTCGCTGCAATCGCGAGGACGGAGAGTACTCACGCGCCCGCTGCAGTGGCCGAGCGGTTCTAGGCGCTTCAATCTGGAACCGCGCGACCGCTATGGTCGCAGGTTCAAATCCTGCCTCGGGCATGGATGTGTGTGATGTCCTTAGGTTGGTTAGGTTTAAGTAGTTCTAAGTTCTAGGGGGCTGATGACCTCAGATTTTAAGTCCCATGGTGCTCAGAGCCATTTGAACCAGTACTCAGGCACACACGTTCAACTCCGTATCCCACGCAGCAATCACTACCCACAGCCGCAGAGGGAGCACACAACCAAGCGAAGATGATACTACGAGGGCCAGAATCAATGGAACGGGGGCACAAGTGGCACCAGTAGGATGGCACTAGCACCCTCACAGGGATCACCAAGGATGCTTAATTGATCTGGGTAAGGGACCATACAGCCGGGTAATCGGTCCCATCGGATTAGGGCAGGAAGCCGCCCGTTCCCTTTTGAAGGAATCATCCCAGAATTTGCCTGATTTACTTAAATCAGGTTGGCCGGACGCGGGTTTGAACCTTCGTCCTTCCGAATGCTTGTCCAGTGTGCTAACTACCGCGCCATCTCGCTCGGTGAATCGCTACACCTAAGATTGATGACTCATACTGCGTACTTTGGAAATCAGATGGAATGGTTTGCGTTTGGTGAACGTCTTGGTAACGGAGGCGGTGTAGTGTGGTGGAGGTGTCGTTAACATGATTACTAAGTGGTGCTCTAATTTCATTTAAGAAAATATTCAGTGCAAGGGTATATGAGCACGTGTTACGGTATCTTGTACTACGTAAAATAGAGCTATAGTTCGCAGGCGATGATTTTCTATCAGCTTGATAATGCATTCAGTCATAAACAGCATCTATGAGGACAGTAACATTTCCGAAATGGAGTGGCCTGCCAGTACCGCGACAGTGATCTAAATTGAGTATCTTTGGAATGAGTTGGAGCAACAACTTCGCTGCAGATGCCATCATTCAGCATTTTTATTTCCTCTGGTTTCGGCTCATGAAGCATAATGGGCTGCCATTCCTCCACATTTAGACACCTGATTGAATGTATCCTCAGTAGAGTCAAGCCATCACAGAAGAGAAGGATGCACACACAACATTAACGTCCACAAGTAGGTGTACGGATACTTTTTATTAGACAATGCATTTTCGAAAGAAACAAATAACGCACATTACATTAGGACCTATTTACTTCAATTCGAGTACATTTTCTGACTGTGTACGCTCCACAAATGTAATTATGCGTAATAAAGCATGTGCAATAAGTTAAAACAAGGTCGAACATTTAGAGATGTTATAGTACTCACTGAAAAAAAAAGGTTACCAATAAATAAGATCTACAAACCCATACATACTTCTGGGCTTTGTCATTCATCGGAGAGGTTTAATGACATTTGGTTACAGGTTGGAGCACAGCTCTAGTACTGTCAACAGTGACTGCAATATTGTAGCTCAGAGTATTAGGAACTCTAGTATTCCGGCTCTAGTTGTGTCGCACAGTTGTTTTAGTCGTTTTAGTGTATATTACTCGCAGTTCAGGGTTATTTACCATGTAGTCTCACCCACGCAATACCTTTTCTTTCATGTTTACTGTTATTGTGCCGTTTGTACGTACGAATGGTTCAGTTCACTTTCCTTTCCGTTTTACCACTTGCTAGCAATAGAGGCTCACTACCTCAAAAGTAATACGGCCGATAACTATGGTTTGGCAAATAGGATCAACACACAACCCATGGTTTCTATTTGAAAAAAAAATCCATGTCGCTAGATATCATCTGATTAGTAGTTCGGTCTACTTTTCGAGCATCCTATGTAGGATACCAGTGGATGGAAGCTCTGGAAAAATTATGTGACTGATAAAAATAATGTCATTCATCATTTGGGCGGTATTTCATTGAAGACACTATTTACAGCGTGTCCAGCCCGCAAGACCACAATACGACTATGCCGGATTACTGTTCTGTCACTGTCAGTAAAGTGCGGACTGATCCATTATTTACGTCAGGTATTTTATCTATCTTCTAGGCTGGGTTCGCAGGAGATGATGGTGTGAATTTTCATAGTCAGCTTGGGAGGACTAATAAAATGCTGTAACAGAAGAGAGCATCGTTCTGTTCCAGCATCAGCACAGGGGTAGGAGGTCTTGGCGGCAGATTAATAGGGCCAAATTTGCTACCACGGTGTTTAAGTAGGGCTCATTACAAGGAACAGAACAGTGTAGTTCATAGGCCTACGAAAGTGTAACAGAAATGCTGGGCTAAGTCAAAAGGTAATCCCTGGAAGAAATACGTCGTAGTCCTCGTGAAATCTAGTTGGATAAAATTCAAGATCACCTGTTAGAAGGACACTGTGCGATCATTATGATGAAACCATGATACAAGATAACAGAAAGGAGGGCACGTACGGAGGAACATAGATATTTTTCCTCGGCTATATTCGCGATTGGAATAAGACAGCAAATAGGTAAAATTCGTATTGAAGAAATCGCGATTTATCAGATCCCCTGGATATTACGAAGGGCGGCACATGGTTCTTAACAACCACGGAGCTCAAATCATGATCTGTGATGTGCTCCCATCCTCTCCACAAGGTTGATAAGGATTTCTTAGTGTAGGGCGTCTCATTCTTCCGCCAGCGTGTTGTCAACTGTGGGGTGCCCTTTGGTGCATGTGGACGTGCTGCAATACGGCTTCCCAACGCATCCCACACGTGCAGAATCGGACTTGAAGTCGGTGGGAACGAGCAGGCTAGTCGGCTCGTCGAATGTCCTGCCGTTCCGGTAGCTCCTCCACCTGCGGGGTTCGATGAGGAAATGCACTGTCATTCACTATAAAAAAAAGTATGAGTTGAACTCGCGCTCTGAAGGTTTCGTACAGACTTAATTGTGTATATATATAATTTAATTTTTGATGAGTAAGTCTGCGAGTATCAATATATACTCGTATGATGTAACTGTCCTATATTTTTATTGTATTGCCTTATAAGCTTAAATTTTTCAGTTTGCTAAGAGAGCGTAGACCTTAGTATTTGATATAAATTTCAACTTGATACCTCTACTCCTCTCTGAGAAAAGAGGACTTAACAGACGGCCAACAAAGTGATCCTATAGGGGCTCCGTTTCTACCGACTGAGGTACCGAACCGTAAGAATGAAGCCACGACCGATAGCACACCTGAAAAGGTGCACGTTGGGAACTAGTACAGAAACACATAATGTGTAGTGGGCGATCACTCTGTTGTAGAAATAATTCAAAAGCTAAGATCGCTTAAATATTGTTTACTGGATAACTGGATTCAACACACTAAAGGTGCCATATAGTGTTTTGAAACCGGTTACCCAGTAAACAGTATTTAAGCAATCTTGGCTTTGGAATTATTTCCAGTACAGAAGCAGTCAGGTGGTAGTTGATGGTCGCAGACACAACGTCGCTGTTACAGTAGTCTGCGGAAGCCAGTTCGTAGATGTTGACCACTGATGGGATTGTGTACACGGTCGGAGTTCATCCCCGCAGCTTCAGCTAAGGCCAGAAGATGCTGTATTGAGTCACTGAAATTTGCTGTCATATAACAAAATAACATCAAAGCGACGGCTGCAGGTGTTTCGTTTCATTACGTAAGTTAACAGCCAAAGTCCCAAGGACCATCCATCAGAAGGATGGACATACAAAAACTTGAAGAAAATGGTGATCTGTGAAATCCGGTGAATTCTTTTTGAAATATATCGGCAAAACACAATTTTAAGAGTACTGATATATTGTTTTAACTTGCAATTCACAGTTAAGGATTACTTCGAAGCAACTAGAGCTAACGGACAAGGTTCTCACAGAACAGATTTGAACACAGAGAGAGTGTACAATGAATGTTTCTGTCTTGTATAGCAGAACATGCAACGGCATTGAACTTTAATTTCTTATAGTATATTTACTCTTCGTTACTATCATTCTCATTTTGAGCACTTTTTACTGAAATATTATACAAGTACCTTTTCGAAACGGTATTTTTTGAACGAATTAATTAAATCTACCTGTTAATTACCCACCGAAACTTGCGACTATTTACAGTAGTCAACGTTCCTGTGACACAATACTCCTTTCCCCACTTGCGTATTTTCAGAGCACGTTTGGGGCTCACTTAATTTTTTTAGATGTGCGCGACTGCATCGAATAGCCCAGGTGGTGGACCTCTTGGAACGAGAGGACATTCGGCGAGTGGACTGGCCTGTCCCTTCTGACGGTAAATATTCCATCGATCTTACGTGGTATGCTGTGAGTAGGCGTATTGCAGTACGTACACGTGTACCAACGACGGTCCAGCAGCAGTCGACCGTGCTGGTAGAGGGGTGGAAGGCCCCACCCGGAGAACTACCTGCCAGCCTTGTGACCAGGATGGACGCACGTTGCAGAGCATGCACTACGGTCCATGATGATCGCACAACCTACTAAGAGAACCATGTCCTGCCTTTGGTAATGTCCAGGTGACCATCATGAATTGCGGCGACCTCATTACAATTACTGTGTTGGAATGAAAATTTCATCTCCGTGCACTATACTCCAGTAGTTCTTTCTACGTATGCACCAAGTGTCATCGAGCTACTAGGCGTGTTTTTTAAGTAAGTACCGTTTTGAAATTTAAAAAAGACGTGCTAAGATATCTCAATAATTTTATTTTTACATGAAATCCTGTACCTTAATCTACGCACTGACGCCACTACAGTCTGATTTTTCCTTGTTTACGTTGTGCATTGAGTGTTTAAGATGCCTCCGATAATCGTGAGTCCCGCCGACTGTGAAGTACGGGCTGTTATTTCTTAGTACTAAAGGCCTAAAAGCGATTGATATTCATCGTGAGATCTGTGTAGTTTACAGATAAAACATTATGAGTGATGGAATGGTAAGAAATTGGGTGGGAGCATTTAAAGATGGCCGCACAAATGTGCATGATGAACAACGGAGTGGGCGTCCTTCGGTCGTTAATGAAAGTTTGGTGCAGGAAATGGACACTAAGGTGAGAGAAAACACACTCTTTACGATTTCCTCCTTGCGGGATGACTTTCCTAATGTTTCTCGTAGTGTTTTGTATGACTTTGTGACCGAGCACTTGAATTACCGAAAATGTTGACGGATGTGCACAAAACCAAACGTTTAGACAGTGCATTGACTTTCCTAGAGCGGTACCACAACGACGGTGATGATTTCTTAAGCCAGATTGTTACGGGCAATGAAACATGGGTGGCCTACGTCATACCAGAATCAAAGCAACAGTCCATGGAACTTGAAGAAGGGCATCGTTTTGCTGCAAGACAATGCCCGTCCGCATGTGGCGAATCAGACCAAAGATCTCATCAAATCTTTTCGATGGGAAACTCTAGATCATCCTCCGTACAGTCCCGATCTTGTGCCCAGTGACTAGTATCAGTTCCTGCACTTGAAGAAACACCTGGTCGGTCAGCGTCTTCAAGACGACGACGAATTCAAAACAGTGGTGATGCAGTGCTTAACAAGTCAGGCGGCAGACTTCTATGAGGAGGGTATTCAAAAACTGGTACAACGTTATGACAAGTGCCACAAAATTACGGAAATTATGTAGAAAAGTAGATTAAGGTACAGGCTTTCATGTAAAAATAAAATTATTGAGATATCTTAGCACGTCTTTAGTTAACTTCAAAACGGCACTTACTTAAAAAACACGCCTCTTATGTTACAACGCACAGACACGTCATGCAAAACTTACTTCGTCCTTAAGCTTTTTCCTACCGTATCGACATCTGTCGTATCACCATGGCAAGTA
Organism: Schistocerca piceifrons; assembly: GCF_021461385.2. Classification (NCBI taxonomy): domain Eukaryota; kingdom Metazoa; phylum Arthropoda; class Insecta; order Orthoptera; family Acrididae; genus Schistocerca; species Schistocerca piceifrons. The sequence goes on from NC_060144.1 coordinate 245,711,539, forward strand.
CAATCTATGTCTTTCATATACGCATTACTCGGTACAGACTGATTCATGTTTGCTTTGTCTGTTGTCGCCCAGCAGTTCTCCATATTCCAGATGTGCAGATAAATGACGACGTTTGGATACTGGCATCGCATTTACTAATTTAGTTGACATCTTTATTGGACAGCGCAGCAGAAAACTGATATTACTTTTCTCGCGTAACGATATTCCGGTGCTTGTATACTCAGGTTTCATTGAACTCGAATCCGTATTCATCTCTCATATCTATGAAAATAAAAGTGCAAACCGTTTGCTATACTGTAGGTGAAACCTACGATTTTCTATCATGTCGGCAACATGCATCCACAATTTAAGTGCAAGAAGTCTTCTATCACTACATTCAAAAATCCACCAAAAGCTGTTGCACGTGTGAATTCGTTAAAATATGTTTTAGTAACATATCCAACGCTTTTATCTGACATGAAACACCTTACGTTGTTGTAGTGGACCTCAGTATCTTAGGTAGGATGTGTTTTAGATGATGGAGACTGAATAGATCATAATGACTGTTTTAACTCTTTCATTTGCAAATATGGTGTGTCATCCGCACAGAAAATGATATCGTTTGGGGCATAGAAGTGGTGCATTGTATTCCACAGACTCAACAGCATACCGAACAATTACAGCGTGTTTGTGGATACGCTACAAGCCCGTAGCAGCCCATCCGCAAATCCCACAGATATTTGGACCCCTGCTGCCGAGAACAAAGTAATAATCTGAAATAGGAGCACAATGCGGAAGCAATACACTGATGTATTTTTATGTATAATTTTGCGATACACTGATAGTTAAATTTAAGCTGGTCTTTCTTATTGCAGTTTCCGGTAGATTTTCTTTTCTTTAGGATTTCAGTTTATCGTGTCATTTTTATGTGCCTATGATGACTTCCAATGAAAGGACGATATTAAATATAGCATCATCGAATACTTACTGGGAAATAAGAATAGTTGAATCGTACATTCTACAGAACTGAAGAGAGTTTTCAAGTGCATCCCTTTTTGTATTTTTCTCACTGATCTAGAGCACCTTTCGAGTCTGAAACATTATTTTCGAAGGTGCATGGAGGTGTTTCTTTCTTCCTGCCTGGATGTATTGAAGAACGCTTTATATTCATTAATTTATGGTGTTCATCACGTGGAGTCCTAACTCATTCAGTTGTAGATATTCTCTCGTTCTTGAATCGTAGGCTAGACACAATAACTGAAATGTTGATTGCAGTGGGTTTCACTACACCAATCCAAAACTTAATACATTCCGTTTTGTACGGTACAATACAATTTCTAACCTTCTCCACAAGAAGATCACGTGATATAAAGTTATTACATATACAGGATGTTACAAAAAGGTACGGCCAAACTTTCAGGAACCATTCCTCACACACAAAGAAAGAAAATATATTATGGGGACATGTGTCCGGAAACGATTACTTTCCATGTTAGAGCTCATTTTATTACTTCTCTTCAAACCACATTTATCATGGAATGGAAACACACAGCAACAGAACGTACCAGCGTGACTTCAAACACTTTGTTACAGGAAATGTCCTCCGTTAGCGGGGATACATGCATCCACCCTCCGTCGCATGGAATCCCTGATGCGCTGATGCAGCCCTGGAGAATGGCGTATTGTATCACAGCCGTCCACAATACGAGCACGAAGAGTCTCTACATTTGGTACCGGGGTTGCGTAGACAAGAGCTTTCAAATGCCCCCATAAATGAAAGTCAAGAGGGTTGAGGTGAGGAGAGCGTGGAGGCCATGGAATTGGTCCGCCTCTACCAATCCATCGGTCACCGAATCTGTTTTTGAGAAGCGTACGAACACTTCGACTGAAATGTGCAGGAGCTCCATCGTGCATGAACCACATGTTGTGTCGTACTTGTAAAGGCACTTGTTCTAGCAGCACAGGTAGAGTATCCCGTATGAAATCATGGCGGTGAATCGAGGAAGTACAGTACATACTGACGAAACTAGAATGAGCTCTAACATGGAAATTAAGCGTTTCCGGACACATGTCCAAATAACATCTTTTCTTTATTTGTGTGTGAGGAATGTTTCTTGAAAGTTTAGCCGTACCTTTTTGTAACACCCTGTATATACTAAAATCATGAAAACTTCTGGATGTTATGCTGTTAAGAACTTGAACTCCACTCACACACTCCGAAATACGCCCGTTCAGGAACTTTCCACGTACAGACCACAACACGCTCTGGAAATGAATGTGAGTCAATATCTTTTCTGGTTAATTCTTAGCGACACTGTATTCTGGATTAATTATTTCGAAGCGAAGTGCAGTGTCCATGCACGCTCTTGTAGTCGGGTCTTTAGAAAGCTTAGCATACTACCAGCACTCACTACAAGTACAGGGTTTAGACAAAAATAAGGAAACACTTAGAGAAATGCATGCTTTAACATACACTACTGGCCATTAAAATTACTACAACACGAAGATGTCGTGCTACAGACGCGAAATTTAACCGACAGGAAGACGATGCTGTGATATGCAAATGATTAGCTTTACAGACCATTCACACAAGGTTGGCGCCGGTGGTGACACCTACAAAGTGCTGACACGAGGAAAGTTTTCAACCGATTTCTCATACACAAACAACAGTTGACCGCCGTTGCCTGGTGAAGCGTTGTTGTGATGTCTTGTGTAAGGAGGAGAAATGCGTACCATGACGTTTCCGACTTTGATAAAGGTCGGATTGTAGCCTATCGCGATTGCGGTTTATCGTATCGCAACATTACTGCTCGTATTGGTCGAGATCCAATGACTGTACGAGGTGCCGGGGCTACCAGTGTATTTAACACTAAATTCTTCTAGAATCTACATATGTAAATGATGCTCTAAGCCCCCCCTATTCTAACTCCAACTTTTGCTGTTGCACAAGGATTAAAAAAAAAAAAATACGCGAACTGACTCTAATCAACCCTGCCAGTGGAGTAGAAGAGAGTTTGGCACCTGCAATAATTTAATTTGATAAATAAGTTAAATAAACGAAGGTTTCATTAACTTAGTGAGGAATGATAGGGTTGCTCTACCGATTAACAGAATGAAAGTTCTGTCCAAAATAACAATATGATTTATTAAGACTAAACACATAATAATAAACAAAAAACACATGAAACATTTACAATACATCAAATTGGCTCAAATTGGATACTCAAACAAACGCTGTGAATGTGAAGTTGTGCCTAAACTAGATTCTGAGGATTATGACGAAGTGGTATGTGGAGCCAATTCCTTGCAACTCAAATCTTAAGACATAACACATGGCCAACCCAACATTAATTGCTGCTACCTAAGACAGAACAAAGTTAGAAAAAGACGAACAGGCGCGCTCTGCTGAGCTCTGATTATCACCTAGGAAAATCCCTGTCTGCCGGTGCTGCGGACATACATTACCAATCTGTCTTCTTAACTGCAAGAACACGATTTGGCGAACCGCAGGCGATGGCTGGTTGCTTCGACGGCCCGTCGTGGTGATGATAACGTCGCGAGTATAGCCCGACACAAATTATCCTGGCCTGGTTGTTCCAGACTAAAGACTTCCTAGCAATACAAATGCGCCTCTGAGGGAGACGAAGAAAGCTCGCCACACTATCACTGACGGTACAGTGATTGATTTTAACAAGCGAAGTCACCCAGTAACTCCGATACAGTCAACATCAGCGAAAACTGCTCAAGACAGACAACATAGGCCTCTTGTACACAGAACGCTCAATTGCCAACTGTACACGGAAAGTTACGTTGAAGTCGAAACTTCATCAACTTTGTCAAACAGTTACAATTAAATAAAAGTATTTTAGGCATCCCACGGAAGGCAGGCTGACCCGAGCAGCGAGAGCTCAGTCTTGTAACCTACTTCCACCGAAAGGCGAGAGACAACTACACACAAGAGCACCCATACAGGCCGAACACACAACATTCCCGCCCCCACGACAGTGGCCGTGGTTAAACGTTCCAATCAGCAACTCGAAAACCGGCGGAAAATTCCACTCTATTGCCGGAGCACTACCATTCCACCAATGGAGATTCTTGACGACAATTTCTGCGCTGATTTTGCTATGTCACGGAGCTATGCCCTGAGCAAGCCAATCACAGTTACTATTTTTCAGAAAGCGCGGGAATTTTCCCGCCACAACTGCCTGGGTACACAAGTCATTCCCACGTCTCGCTGGTAGCCCGCCAGAAAGGGTTTTCGCTAAGTTTCTGCGAAGTAACGGAACCTCTAGCCCAGCCGCTACTTCAGGCCCCTGCGAGCGTGTCTCTTGACAATGTCGGCGTCTGGAAAGCATTCACTCGACTCCCTCACACTCGTCGGCTTAACCCTCTCGAGATCCGCAGAGCCCGCCTGTCACCGAACCACCTGGGTGACGAGAGACGCTGCGTGGGAAGTCCGTGTGTGAAGGAATAGCAACTTTTCACCGCATGCAATTAGAGACGAAAATCGTAAGATAGAAATATGAGAGGGGGCTCATGCCACCTCTCAACTGTTAGCAGAATATGGAATCGGTGGGTTCAGGAGGGTAATACGGAACGCTGTGCTGGATCCCAACTGCCTCGTATCACTAGCAGTCGAGATGACAGGCATCTTACCCGCATGGCTGTAACGAATCGTGCAGCCACATCTCGATCCATGAGCCAACTGATTGGGACATTTGGAGCAGTTTATTCTTTACAATCAGAGTTGGAGTGCTCCGCAATTAAATGCCCAAGATTTTACAACAATCTGAATCATGAAACTAACCTGAACTCACTCACACATGATAATATTTAAGTTAACAATCTCTTTGTGAGCTTTCAGAATCTAGTTACAACCTCTGACTCATTCTGTCACTCTGCAGCAAGAATAACCTTTACAAAATGTTCCCTGAACTGATGGTCCATTCACAATGACAGTGGTGGTATCTGCTTCAGTTTATGTGGACTGCAGGCACGCTGTTTGCATACACACAACAATAAATACAAAATACAAAAAAAAACATGGTGTGGAGAACAATACAGTAATTTGTAATAAGAATTACAATGTAAAACACAAACACATACAAGGTATAACATACATTACAAAAACAACACTAGAGAAGGAAATTTAAGAAAAAAAAACAAGTTTCATGGGGCATCAAGTTGTGCATGCACATTGCACAATGTTCACGACTGTGCTGAGAATGAGGCACTAAATCACATTGTTAGAAATATTCGAAGCACTTCACAAATTCCACAGTACTGACATCACGTAGGGCTAAACGTCGGGTGTTGTTGCTACGTTGTTGCAACGGCAATAGGGTGTGCTGGAGCATCTGCAGTACTCTGTTGAGATTGCACCAAGACCCACGCATATGATCACGGCAGTACGGAAGGAAGACACAGTGATAGGCTCTCCTCACGTCGATTAATTGTCTCTGAGGTTTACTTGTTGGGATACATCACCAGTCTAGGTCTCTTCTCTCGCTGGACAGTACTTTACGTTTCCCAATATTGCAGTCCGACGAGGGATGATGGCACGTGGAGTGACTCCACAAGTGTGTGAGGTCATCCATACAAGATCGAACTGGGAGCGACGATTGCTACAACTGCTCTCTAATAGATAGGAGAAGTTAGAAATGAGACCATTCATTTGTTAGAGTGTGTGGCACAATACTGCTTTGTGTATGCAGTTCGGCCAATGCTAGTGAGTTGTAAAAACCCAAACAGGTGAGTATATAGCGTCCCTTTCTGTCCTGAGCCACATGAGGTGCAGGTTCTGACACGATATGTGATCTTCTTTGTGTACTCACGACAACGTGGTCTGCCACAGGGAATCCCTCCAAACAGCTGCCGCGTCCAGAGAGCTGGCAGGCTGTCGCGTGTGGGTCGCGTGTCAGTGTCAACGGCCGGCCTCACTTTCGCTTGTGGCCCGGCGAGGATCCTGCCTAATCCCTCAGGTATACGGCTCGGTGACTGTCAGCTTGTAGGACCGGATGCTCTCGCGCCCTTCACGTCAGGTGGCGTGCTGACGCTCTCTTCTTGCAGGTAGCCGATGACCTCTTGTTTTTGCTCCGGCTGGCCTCTGCATTGCCACAATCCCCGTCATCTGCACAATTCTTACAAAAATCTTATGCCTAACTTTTCCCCATGACCTTCTATGTTATAATAAATTTACATAACGATACATTGATGGTCTGTCATTTCAGACACTCTAATTTTAATTTTATAGTTATTTATCTGTAGCTATCATTATAACAAAATCTTGGTGTATCTAATCTAGACATGGAAATAATTTATTTTGATATTTGTGTAGAGACCGATCTCAGTATTGTACATGGTGTGTGATAACTGATGCTATGTAATGGATGAACAACTAAATGTGCGGGCCCGCACCAATATTACTATTACTTATATAGATCGACAGTAGACATGCTGAAGAATTAACTATCATATGCCAACGATCGACATTCTATGTCTTCTGAATAAATTATGTTATTATGCAGGCTGAGGTTTTACTGAGCTATAAAGAACATGCAACTATTCTACGTTCGCTCGCCGGTCGTCCCTCCATCTCGGGTCTGTGATTTGATGACCTGAAAAATAACATCCCAACAGGCGCGCGCCAAACATTTGTGGTAGAAAACCCCCACAATATTAATCTAGTTATTGTTAAATCCTACAGTTTAACTTATCCTAGTATATCGTACCCTTTTTTTTATTTATCCATTTATTTTTTTTTTTGTTTACCTTATACAATACTCTTACATAATTCCTGTTACGTTGAGATGTCTCGCTGCTCGCCGCTATTGACGACAGTGATGTGCGCGCCGTACGACATGACCTCCGAGTTTTCATTACGCCTCACTGAAACTCCAGCGACTGGGTTAGCCATGGCTACACACGACAGTAAATTTATAGTTGCAACTTATTTTTCTATGTTATGCAGTATTCGTGATCAAAGCACACCTTTCCAGAGGAAATGTAATATGACCAAGCCAGGACTGGTTCCTGTTGAGGATTCCGTCGCCCACCACACACCAGCTACACAGTATGTCACGAATTTCCAAGTATAATTCCTTGGTTATTCATCTGTGACAGTCACAAGCAGCACGCTAAATCCCCAACCAACACATTGGCATGGTAGGCTTTATGCCCGCATTTCTACCGTCTAGGCCCTAGGGCACCATTGGAGTCAAACGTTCACAGGTTCACCCCGACTTGCAAGACAACGATGCTGGCGCATCACTGTAAAAACTATACTGCACATGTTCATCCTCGAAATCACGCAATATACCACAACCTTGCAGTGCACTGACGCGTGCCTGCAAGCACTGGTATGAACGTCTCACGAACTGGTTGTGGCCGCTATGGAGCGTATCACGACTTCTCAGAACGCTTCTAAGAGCACGTTCTTGTATGCGCCCGTTTGTGCGACATCTCGTCACTCATCTTTATCCCTTAACATGGACACCAGATAGGAAAGGACAAAAACATTGCTCATGGAAAGGTAGTGCCTCTTATCGCAACGACAGAGGAGATCGCGAACATAGACAAAAAAAACTTAACAGCAGTAAATTCTTATGCGAGAAAACGCAGCGTGCTAATACTTTAACAATCTTAATTTATTAATGCAACGATTATTGTTTCCCGAAGAAAGGTTCATATATTTGCCTATTCTACTATGTACACCACTTAAACTACTGTTATTCCACGAACTTCTTTGTGTGAGAGAAGTGGTGGAGTCCTATGGACAAGCGTCAATCCCTTCTTAGACTCCCCCTCCTCTGACGTGCATTACGATTTGGAGGTATAATTTCAATCTCCTGGTTCTCCTGTTGTCCTTGATTTCGCTCTCTCCAATTACGGCCGCTTTGCCGTTCGTCATTCCTCCTGTCCCAGATTACTTGTCTAGATTGACCCTGTTCCCCGACGTTCTGGTTTCCGTGTCTCTGGTTTCCATAACCTTGAATAGCGTAACCTTGATTTCCGTAACCCTGGTTTCCTAACTGACCAGTGCGATTATGCGATCTGTTGTCGTCTTCCCTTGCTGGCCCGTGGTATTTGTTATTTTGCGCCTTCTTCCTGTCCTTTGCGTCTTGTTTATCGAAGACTACTTCGAGTTCGCGCAGCAGACTCTTGAACGCATCTATGTCAGATCCACACTTCCCGACAAGTGTCTGTTGATACCTAACTGGCAATTTGGAAAAGCAAAATTTAATGATTTCTCCGTTGCTGTATGGACTATCTAAAAACTGATTCTTCTTGAGTAAATCATCAAAAAATTTGGTTGCGCTCCTATGCCCGGACACTTCCAGTTCAGGACAAAATATTATTTCCTCTTTAATCCTGTCTTGCGTTTCCTTTGACCAGTATGTCCGCAGGAATGCACCAACAAATTCCTGATAAGTCCGACACGTCGCTGCCACGCCCCGCATCTTTTCCGCGGCTTGGCCTTCGATGTGTCCACACATGAATTCTAATTTGGCCTGGGTTGGCCATGACGACGGTAATGAATTTGTAAATTGCATCACCCAGCTCTTCGGATGCATCGACTCTCCATTATCTTTGAATTTCTGGAGTTTTAGTATCGACAGGAAGTGATTGTGATCAAAATTCTGTCCGATCCTCGCACTGGTGTTGTCACTCGTTTCCGATACTTGCACGTCTGCTGAGTGTCCTGATCTATCTTGCTGATAACTGTGATGTGCTACGTCTGTATCACAGTGGAAGTGGCATTCAGCATTCACTCTTCTAAGTGGGCTGCAATTATTGGAGCTATTACTCGCTGTTTCTGCGTGTGCATTGTTCGTTCCGCACGCTGTCATTGGGCTAGGGCACGGCGGGCTTTTCCTCGGAGACACAATCCTGTGTACTCCATCATTGGTATCCGAACGCGCAGTGCTCGTGTGCCCGTTTCGCTCTCTACTTCTTTCATTCGTTTCGTGATGTTCGTAACCGCAATATTGCCTTGAGTCTTTAAGGCCGCTAGGGATTTTGAGTAGACTTGTGTCGCACGTCGCAAGCGCCCTGCGAGTTGAGAAGTTATTCTTGCGATTTTCATTGCCCCTGTTGCTGCAGTTTTGGTTAGGCCTGCTACTTTTTGTGCTACCATTGACATTTGTTTTGCTTCTCCACATTCTTTCTTTATTGTTAGTAATTCCTCACGAATCTCCCCTATATGCGAAATTATTGCCTTAGTGTCCTTCTTGCGCTGTTCGTCAGCTTCTTCCTTCTCCTTCTTACGCTGTTCGTCAGCTTCTTCTTTCATTGATCGTAGGAAGCTCAGTATTGGGTTTACGTCATCTTTTTGATCCTCTTCAAACATGGGCGATGTAACTCTGGACACCTGGGCGCTAGAGCTCTGACGTGACCGAGCTGGCCTCTGTCTGCACTCGTTCGTTTGACTATAAACTTCTGCTACCGTCTCGACCTGTGTGCCTGACTCTGTTCCATCCTCCACTTCACTATCATAATCACGGTCGCGACGTTGCTCTAAGATCGCGTCCAAATCACCTTCCTCATCAATGACCCTGTCGTCCTGTGCTGCTAAAAATGTGCCCATCTCATCTCCGAACCTATCCTCGTCAGTAACCTGCCTCTTATCCATTGTGCTATCCTGTTTTGTTTTAGTTTCGCTCGATAATAGTCATGCCTTACTTCTCGTGATCATTCATAAAAAAACAATTTTATCTAAAATTCACAATAAAAGTCATCTACTCCCAATATTTTTTTCACATATACATAAAATTTCAACAACGCCATTCCAACGCTGTAAATACAAGCACGATTTGTTGTGGTACAGAAACTGCACACAAACCCGACAAAGTGTGATGAGGTACGGACACCACATCAAAGAAACACAAAAAAACAATGAACAAACAAAAAAATATATACACTGAAAACAAAAACTGTAATCATGCGCCGCTAATAAAAACTAATCGCGGAACTACAAGAAAAAGAACTTGGGTACTAATCATAAAAATAGTAGAGATAAAAAAATTTGAATGTTTCTACTAAGAATACTGTTTGTTAATCAGTGATTCACAGGAAAAATCCGAGGCTAAGGGTCGCACATTTTATGCGAGGTGCCGGGGCTACCAGTGTATTTAACACTAAATTCTTCTAGAATCTACATATGTAAATGATGCTCTAAGCCCCCCCTACTCTAACTCCGACTTTTGCTGTTGCACAAGGATTAAAAAGAAAATACGCGAACTGACTCTAATCAACCCTGCCAGTGGAGTAGAAGAGAGTTTCGCACCTGAAATAATTTAATTTGATAAATAAGTTAAATAAACGAAGGTTTCACTAACGTAGTGACGAATGATAGGGTTGCTCTACCGATTAACAGAATGAAAGTTCTGTCCAAAATAACAATATGATTTATTAAGACTAAACACAAATAATAAACAAAAAACACATGAAACATTTACAATATATCAAATTGGCTCAAATTGGATACTCAAACAAACGCTGTGAATGTGAAGTTGTGCCTAAACTAGATTGTGAGGATTATGACGAAGTGGTATGTGGAGCCAATTCCTTGCAACTCAAATCTTAAGAGAAAACACATAGTCAACCCAACATTAATTGCTGCTACCCAAGACAGAACAAAGTTGGAAAAAGACGAACAGGCGCGCTCTGCTGAGCTCTCATTATTACCTAGGAAAATCCCTGTCTGCCGGTGCTGCGGACATACATTACCAATCTGACTTCTTAACTGCAAGAACACGATTTGGCGTACCGGAGGCGATGGCTAGTTGCTTCGACGGCCCGTCGTGGTGATGATAACGTCGCGAGTATAGCCCGACACAAATTATCCTGGCCTGGTTGTTCCAGACTAAAGACTTCCTAGCAATACAAATGCGCCTCTGAGGAAGACGAAGAAAGCTCGCCACACAATCACTGACGGTACAGTGATTGATTTTAACAAGCGAAGTCACCCAGTAACTCCGATACAGTCAACATTAGCGAAAACTGCTCAAGACAGACAACATAGGCCTCTTGTACACAGAACGCTCAATTGCCAACCGTACACGGAAAGTTACGTTGAAGTCGAAACTTCATCAACTTCGTCAAACAGTTACAATTAAATAAAAGCATATTAGGCAGCCCACGGAAGGCAGGCTGATCCGAGCAGCGAGAGCTCAGTCTTGTAACCTACTTCCACCGAAAGGCGAGAGACGACCACACGCAAGAGCACCCTTACAGGCCGAACACACAACATTCCCGCCCCCACGACAGTGGCCGTGGTTAAACGTTCCAATCAGCAACTCGAAAACCGGCGGAAAATTCCACTCTATTGCCGGAGCACTACCATCCACCAATGGAGGTTCTTGACGCCAATTTCTGCGCTGATTTTGCTACGTCACGGAGCTATGCCCTGAGCAAGCCAATCACAGTTACTATTTTTCAGAAAGCGCGGGAATTTTCCCGCCACAACTGCCTGGGTACACAAGTCATTCCCACGCCTCGCTGGTAGCCCGCCAGAAAGGGTTTTCGCTAAGTTTCTGCGAAGTAACGGAACCTCTAGCCCAGCCGCTACTTCAGGCCCCTGCGAGCGTGTCTCTTGACAATGTCGGCGTCTGGAAAGCATTCACTCGACTCCCTCACACTCGTCGGCTGAACCCTCTCGAGATCCGCAGAGCCCGCCTGTCACCGGACCACCTGGGTGACGAGAGACGCTGCGTGGGAAGTCCGCGTGTGAAGGAATAGCAACTTTTCACCGCATGCAATTAGAGACGAAAATCGCAAGATAGAAATATGAGAGGGGGCTCATGCCACCTCTCAACTGTTAGCAGAATATGGAATCGGTGGGTTCAGGAGGGTAATACGGAACGCCGTGCTGGATCCCAACTGCCTCGTATCACTAGCAGTCGAGATGACAGGCATCTTATCCGCATGGCTGTAACGAATCGTGCAGCCACGTCTCGATCCATGAGTCAACTGATTGGGACGTTTGGAAGACAACAACCATTTGCATGAACAGCTCGCCGAGGTTTGCAGCAGCTGGACTATCAGCTCGGAGACCATGGCTGCTGTTACCCTTGACGCTGCATCACAGACAGGAGCGCCTGTGATGGTGTACTCAACGTCGAACCTGGGTGCACAAATGGAAAAACGTCATATTTTCGGGTGAATCCAGGTTCTGTTTACAACATCATGATGGTCGCATCAGTGTTTGGCGACGTCGCGTTGAACGCTCATTGGAAGCGTGCATTCGTCATCGCTATGCTGGCGTATCACACGGCGTCATGGTATGGGGTGCCATTGGTTACAGGTCTCGGTCACCTCTTGTTCACATTGACGGCACTTTGAACAGTGGACGTTACGTTTCAGATGTGTTACAACCCGAGGCTCTACCCTTCATCCGATCCCTGCAAAACCCTACATTTCAGCAGGACAATGCACGACCGCATGTTGCAGGTCTGTACGGGCCTTTCTGGATACAGAAAATGTTCGACTGCCGCCCTGGCCAGCACATTCTCCAGATCTCTCATCAATTGAAAACGTCTGGTCAATGGTGGCCGAGCACCTGGCTCGTCACAATACGCCAGTCACTACTCTTGATGAACTGTGGTGTCGTGTTGAAGCTGCATGGAAAGCTGTACCTGTACACGCCAGCCAAGCTCTGTTTGACTCAATGCACAGATGTATCAAGGCCGTTGAGAGGTGGTTGTTGTGGTTACTGATTTCTCAGGATCTATGCACCCAAATTGCGTGAAAATGTAATGAAATGTCAGTTCCAGTATAATATATTTGTCCAATGAATACCCGTTTATCATCTGCATTTCTTCTTGGTGTATCAATTTTAATGGCCAGTAGTGTATCTGCAGAGGCTATAGAAGCCTGCAGGTTGCGCTGCTGTATCTGATGCAACTTCCTCAGTCCGTTGCCTGTGTCACTTGCGGTTCTGTGTAATTTTGAGTACATTATGTCGGAAATAACTGAATTATAAAGTGGACAGATACTTGGTGTTCGCGTGGTGGGTGCTTCCGCAACCAGGACAGCCGAAGAAAGCTATCAACATCTACGCTAACAAAGGGAGGCCACGACGTTCGGTTAATCGATTTACTTCGAACTCTATACACATAATGTGCAAATAGTAATGCGTACTACTTAGGCGATTTTGAGAAAATCACACGACTATTTTTCCGTGTCGTTCATGTACTGGTGCGTTGAGGTGCTGAGTATCAAATGGCGGCGACAGTGTTGTTTACGTTCATGCCGCGTAATTTGTGGACGCTGAATCGAGTGCCACTCCTGTTTTCTTTTTTAATTTGTATATTTTTTTCAACACTACTACTACTTTACTATATTATACGTATTACATTTAAAAGTTAATATTGTAGAAGTACATGTATATATGCATGAACTTTTATTAAATATCCAATGTTATTTGGTTGATTACTAGTTTTTATTCTACAACAAATATTATGCGACTTTTATTATATAGGTAAGTCAAAATGTTTGTTAAGCGCCTTCAAACTTGTTCACATTTTGTTGACAACAAACGAATGATAAATTGCTTCTCGTGAATCTACTATCAGAATACATTGAATTGTATCTCAACTATTTGCGACACCGATTTTTGCGAAATGTTGCGTCAGGCATGGATTGCATCCAAATTGTCAGAAGAAAGAGACGTTTTTAAAAATGTCAGCGGGCGTTTTTCTTCCTTAGAGACTGAAAAAGTCCTTGCACTTGTGGGAAAATTACATTCATGTGATGTAGTCCACGCCGTTCTAATTTACATTTTCCGCGACTGCATGATAAATATCATGCTACATCATATAAAGTCGAAAGTACATCCTACGATTAATCGCACGTTGCCCTCAAATTCTGACATGCTGTAACTCATTGTATTATCAAATAAATTTATTCATCCTTTATTTGTCGATGTTTGGCTTGGATTTTCCCTCGTCCTTGAAACATGTGTCTGCAGGCTGAAGCGTCCAGCAGCAAAGAAGTTCTCGCTACCTTACCCAATTGCAGATATAACGGATTTCGGAAAGCTTGAGGGCACACATTGTGAGGATATCTTCGTGCGTTTGGTCGTTTACTTGTCGATAGCTATAAATGTAACAGTTTTGGTGATAGCGAAAATCAGCAAACAACGAATGACGTTGGAAATTCAATAAAATTTCGTACAAATACACTTGTCTTCTCATCATATTACCTTTCAAATTTTATATGTGTGATATAATCTGACTGGTATTGAAGAAACTGTAATTTACATGAGCGTGACTCGTTCCATCAGTGGACACATTTCGGCGTCGGAACGCTAGGCAAATGACGTCCGCCATCTCGTGCTCATGGTCGCAACGCACACTAATTTCTAGTGCGATTTTCTCGAAATTGCCTAAGTAGCACACCTTACTACCCGCACATCATGTTATCCTAATGAACTCTTAAAAGTGTACGAAGTCTGAAGTAAATCTGAGACCCGAATGTCGTGGCCTCCCCTTGCGAGCCACAACGCCAACGATATCGAGTTCTGAGTGATAGTGACAGATGGCGACTGAACAGTACTGTGACGAAAAACAAGAGGACGACGATTGCAAATGTCATTGCTGACTTGAGTGTCGCACTCGCAAACACTGTCAGCGCCAAAACAACACGAAGGGGATACCATATGCAGGGAATTGGAGGACCAAATGGAAGTCAAAAATTACTCATCAGTGTTCCAAATGCCCGTAACAGGAAAAAGTGAAGCCGAAGCCACGAGACCTGGGCTATGGACCAAAGTAAGGCAGTCATTTGGTCGAATGGGCCTTGTTGCACACTGTTTCCTACCTCTGGCCTGTTTTACGTCCCGAGAGTGGAAAACGACATGGGTCCGATGCTGATTTGGGCAGCCACATCGTGGCAATGCATAGGCTCCTTGAGTACTCGACAAGGTTGTATTATCCGCAAGGACTGTGTGACTATTTTGGCTGATCAGGCCTATGCACGGTACAATGTTTTATAGAATAAATTTCATTTATTTCCCTCAATTATCATAAGACGTTTTGTCCTCAATCTACTGGTTTCGATAATCAATGATCATCATCACATCTGCAGCAAAATTTGAGAAATGAAATACGGGTACTGGGCAAATTACAAAATACGCCATAACGAAAAATTATTACTTTCACGGATGTGGAAACACGCACTTAAAGTATCATGAGGCACAACTGTTTTATAACTTGTCCTAATATAACAAAGCCATAGTGGCATCGTCACAAAATATGACCAAAATCATCTTAGCATCGTCGCACATATTTAAAATGTGGTGTGCTGCAGGAGTTATAACGTCAATAGCACTACTGTACATCATAAACTGCAGTATAGCAGCCGCAAAATACGTTTCCGCCGTAAGCTCGTTAGGTGTCACTACTTTAAGTTTCCACATATTCATCAATTATAAAACTGTACAGAATGTGATAAATGAAGAGTACAATAGGTGAAGTTTATAGTTGACTTGCCTAATGTGTAAGTTGTTACAGTGATCAAATGTAATAATTACATACACGGATAAAATTAAAAACTCTTAAAAGGAAATGGTTAAGTGATAATGTGTGTTTCTGAGGCGGTGCTAAGTTGATCTGGCGTATATTTTGCTACAATGCCATTACGGCTTTATTATATTAGGACACGTTATAAAAAAGGTGTGCCTTTTCATATTTTAAGCACATGTTTCCACATCCATCAATGTAATAATTTTTCGCTATGGTAGATATTTTTGTTTTAAGATGTAATCTGTCCACTGATAACTATGCATTCGGGATGGAAGACTTGTAATCAAGTCACCCTAATGGAAGGACTGGGGTCCCCACTATAATGCTTCAGCATTCAGCATCTTTAATACATAATTTATATTTATTAAGTCAAACGAGTTTTAAAAACAGTCAACAGCGAAGCCGAATGAGCATAGTTTAGAAAAAGTGCTGCCACTAATGAAGACCGCAGTCAATAACTAAGCAACAAAAGCACAGAATTTTAAAAACAATTAATCACAGCCAACAAAAATCACTGAGGATTTTGTTTAACTAAATGACATTTAAACAGCTAGCATTAATTATCAAAGCACAGTGATTCAATAAACAAACGAGGTAGAGAATTTCGTATACAATTACCATCCTCTGAGTAGGCAACTACAGTTAACCAAAATTAACTGATCAGAATTTAAGCGAATGATTATTAAACAGCTAATATTGATTATGAACTCACTGTCGTTCTGTAGTCAGCAAAATAATGAATTTACAAACATTCACTGTCACTTAATAAGCAGCTACATTTAGACAAAATTCACTGATCGCTTGTTAGTTAAATGACTTTAAAATACATGCTATTAATTATGAGTGGCGGTTGAATGAAAGAGAAGGGTGCGAGAGGTAAGTACATACATAGAAGTTACTTAAGTCGGATAAGATGACCGATGTCCTCCCATTCGTTAAGCCTTTCAAGAAACTGGACTGTTTTCCAAAATGCCATGCCCACTCACAGAAACGGCTTCTCTGGGCAGGCTCGGCGCCTTCAGGGAGCCGATTCGTTCTCACGTGTACCATCGAGAACTCTAAACCTCTTGTGCCAGGCCGAGTGGTTCTGCATACCACACACTCACCCCCCCCCACCACCACCACCACCTAAAAAAAGAAAGAAACCTTCTTGCTTCGCGGCTTTGGTCTCCATCGATGGCACCACCGGCATAGCTCCAGAGTTATCCAGAAAAACATCGTCAACGACGGGCGAAATCGATAGAAGGCCGAGTCCGCACAGATCATCCACTCGTTGTATTTCATCCTCCAAACTTAGCTGCAGATGTGATAATGGTTATTGCTGACCGAAACTGGCAGTCTAAGCGCCAGACTTTTTCTAATAATTGACGAAAATAAAGGAAGTTTATTCTACACTTCCTGGATCACTGTTTTAATCCGTGACCATGCGTCAGCTTGTGACAATGTTTCTTTCCCAATGCTGAGTCTGTGTTCCAAGACGGCAGGATCTCTATTCACACACCTCCATCGCCCATGTCTGCTTATGTGAGGAGGAAGATGAACTGCCGTACATCCCCTGGCCACCATAGTCACCGTATCTCAATATTATACAGTTCTCGAGCGCGGGATTAGCCGAGCGGTCTTGGGCGCTGCAGTCATGGACTGAGCGGCTGGTTCCGGCGGAGGTTCGAGTCCTCCCTCGGGCATGGGTGTGTGTGTTTGTCATTAGGATAATTTAGGTTAAGTAGTGTGTAATCTTAGGTACTGATGACCTTAGCGGTTAAGGCCCATAAGATTTCACTCACATTTGAACTTTTTTTTTAATACAGTTTTCGTGGTCTACTTTGGGGAGAAGGGTACGTGTACGCTATGCACATCCATTAATTTTACCTGAAACTGCGGATTTTTTGCTGGAAGCATGGTATAATATTTCCTAGAAAACCATAAACAAGCTATATTTATTCATTCCGACACTATTGGAGGTGTTTTGAATGCCACCACTGTTCCAACACTTTTTTGTATGTGTGCTTCCGGACTGTATTCAGAGTAAATATTTCTTCTACTTCTTCATATTCGTTGCAGTTTCCCGTTCCTCTATGGGTTCGGCATTGTTATGTGGGTTTTGGCAATTTTAATTAGTGGCTGGATGACCTTCCTGAGGTCACCTGTCTCCCGCTGACAGAATTTGTGTTCCCCATTTTCTGGGTCTAGAATAAATCTCATATTCAAGTGTGAACTGTGGAAGCGTTTTCTAAATGTTCTAATAGCGTGTATCCAAGGCCGCACGTTGGTACAAACCTGCTATTTTTGCAAGTGACAAACCTCCTA
Source organism: Schistocerca piceifrons (assembly GCF_021461385.2). NCBI lineage: Eukaryota > Metazoa > Arthropoda > Insecta > Orthoptera > Acrididae > Schistocerca > Schistocerca piceifrons. Next base: position 245,729,352 of record NC_060144.1, read on the forward strand.
AAAACCACATACAAGCTTGCTGGTTCACCAGCCCTCGTCGTTAATTCGACCCGTGACAGGCTCGTCTTCCCGCATCCCAGAAACGCCGCTTAAGACACTCGGCTGTCCGCAGTGGATCGGAAATGTAAATAGTACATCATACAACGAACACAATGGTAAATTTCGTATTTATGGTACCAGTACGGAAATATGTATAACACTTTGTATACACATTTGGAATGGCACAGAAGGCACTGAAGTGAGCAGTCACACGAATCTTACAGTATTCAAACAGACTTCCGACAAGTTCAACATATACGAGGGTTGTGCAGAAAGTAAGTTTCGAACACTCGCGAAGTGAATACCACTGGGAAAACCCAGTAAAGCTTTGCAAAGATGTGTTGGGCTGCGTCTCTAGTATGCCTGTCGATCGTGTAGCGTCGCTCTTTTCAGCTTTGAGTTAACAGTGAGCACGTAAAGATGCGTAGGGAATAGCGTCACCCGACAGGTATGAAGGCCTGGTTAGAGTTTTCGCCTGTGTCATGCAGCCCACATAACACAGCTGTCGAGCGGTTCCCTCTTCATGCTAATTCTCGTCCTCACACAGAAAGGGCTATGAAGACCTTCCTGCAGTGTTTCCAATGAGAAGTGATTGATCACCCACAATACAATCCGTAATTGGCTCCTCCCGAGTCTCATCTCTGCTCACAAGAATTGCTGGCAATGAAGACAAAATTTTTCCACAGACAACGAGCTGCAGATCAGTTTAAATAGCTGGTCGAAAGCACCGGCGGCTGCTTTCTATGACGAGGATATTGGAAAGTTGATACAACACTACGACAAAACTCGAAGTTGGAGCGGCGACTGTGTAGAAATGTTGGTGCTGTTGCAAATAAAACCCCAGATCACATAAGAAACAGATTGACCGTCCTTACGGCGGAACAGGCAACCGTAAAAATAGTTTTCCCGTCGGTCAACAGATGTCGCAGGCGACGCTACAATGCTAACTGACCTGTCCATGTCGCGGAATTGGCAACGCTGCATCTTCGGTGACGTGAATGACGCTGATTTGTGTTCGGCTAGAGCGCTGCGCGCGAATTGCATTCGTCACACAGCTGACTGCAGACCATGATCGGCTATGGTTTTTCCCGAGTTTTCAATCGGAGAATGTAGATTAGCTCCTGTAATTCTACAAACCAAGTTTATTTCTACTGTAGAGATACTTCTCACAATCATATGCGAAATGAAATAAATGGAAAGTAACACACAAATATTTCTCGTGAGTTACTGTTTAAATGCAGACTGTATTGCAGTCGCATAGGTTTTACACTCGCCTTCCATGCCGTCTATTTCCTCTTTGTCATACAGCTCTTCTGATCCGGATTATGGTGGTAAAAAAGATCTCCATGTGCAGGTTAACACTAGAAAATTTTCAAAATCTTCTCAACGTCTTTGAAATATAATCCGTTAATTAACTGACAAATATTGCACTGAGCAGTGGGTTTCGCGTCCTGGCATTACCGATATAATTATTTTCCTATGCCACTTTGTTTGCTTTGTCAAAACCAGCGGGCAAAATAATCTTATCTGAATATCAAAGAATTACATCGTAGCTGTAACTAGAAGTCTGCGCGGACAGGAAAATTGCCGCCGTCCGTATGTGCACCGCATCCACAAGATCATTATCCACATCTGCCAAGTTGCTTATCCGCATTCTGAGATATTAACGTTTTGTAAAGCAGTTTAACCCACCACTGCTCTGAAAAGAGACTTGTGCGTGGCCTGAAGTTTTGTCTGCTGATGCCCGCACTCGGTTATGATGCAAATTAAGGCCGGAGATATTTCAGTGACAGTCATTTCAAATTTAAATTCTTTTACTTTGAATGTAACTTATCGTAACTGATATAAGAGTGGCACAAAACGATGAATTTTGGATTGTTGTTGAAAGGGGGCTGCAAACGCTGTAATATACAAATGAAAGCGTGTTTTTTGAGCATATTTTGGCGGTGTCAACTTTGAAGAGCCACAGCCGGCAAACCATAATTATGTTAAAAATTTACTTTGTACAGTTTAAAGATAACCCGTAAATATTCGCAACAGACGTACACTTTTATCTGCAACACAGGTACTACTAGGGATATCCGCACTCGCGCAGACCTGTTACTATAAGTAGTGTTGCTTTCGAGTGAAAGCTGTGTGAGGATTATTAGCGCACAGATAAAAAAAATTAAAATAGGCAGCGTCTATAGTTTGCATGCTATGCTCTTTCTCTTCTATTCTCTTCCCTTCATTCCAGTATAAACACTTGTTCACACGTATAAAGGAATGGCAGTGAACATTGGCGAACTATCTATGAATACTCATTTTCAGCAGTGTAAACGAGGTTTTACACTCGTTCACTTCGTTCTCTCTATTATATACCAGGATTTAGAGGGACCGATGACCTAGCAGTTAGATGATGGCTATTATTCATTTATTTCACTGTTGCGACTTCAGCTCTAGAGCCATTTTAAAGTACCAAGGGAAAGGTCTTGTAAGGTAATGCTTCTTAAATTGTTTACCAAATGTTACCACACTATGCTTTGCATTTTGTTATCCATATCTTATATTGGTTTCAGTTTCCACATTGCACACAAAAATGCCTCTACAGCCAAAATTACGATAGTGTAGTGAATAAACAGTTAAAAAAAGTCCAAATCGCAGCAAAAATTTCATTTAAAAATTATATTATATGATTCTTGTACAGGAAGGGCTGTCACGTTATATCAGAATATAAGATCGACAAAATTTAGATAGGATCGAATGCTTAGGGCTCTTTATTAATTCTTACTCGTAACTAATTTATTGAGTTACCTGAATTTAAAATCCACTCCACTTTCTTTATGTTTGACGGGAAATCTGAACATTATTAGTTCAGGATTTGTCCGTCTACTCCTTCCACAGTTGATATACTCGCAGGCCCTCGGCATGAGGACTCGATCCACTACCACCGGTATGTCAGAAACAGCTGTACTTCACAAACGACAAATAGTGGAAAGCTGCACGCGTTCGGCCGATGTTGCCACATATTTCACAGAACGGAGTGCCGTCTAGTGGTTGATTCCACAAGTAAGGGTGTGACGCTGTTGCCGCCTGGTGGCCGTTCCTGACAAGGGTTGCCTGCTAGACCATGCGATCGGGCAATCTGTTTCTTACGTGATCTGGGATAAGACATTTCTGTTTTTCACTGTGGTTTCCCTTTCACGACCGATCGGAACTTACTTTCTGGACAACCTTCGTATTATTACGTAAATAGCACAGAATTTGTATGTGGCTTACAACCACATCAACGTTTCCTTAACATTTTCTTTTAAGTGCGTAAAGTGGTTGGATTGGTTCAAGCTTCAAATTATGAGTCACAGTATAAGGTGATAGATCTCCCATGCCTCTAGGGCAACAGCTTGCAGTACACTCAACGCCGTGATGTAACCACAATCAATCAAAAATACACTAGATCGTTTTCAGACAGGCAGCATGGTGTGTCCTCAAGTCACAGTTCTTATCGCAGCTGCCCTATTGTCTCTGATGTGAATCGTGGTGCGTGATCACTGTAGCTCTGAGTGTTACACGCTGCTGATAGTTCTCTAGTTGCGTAGTATGTACATAGATGCTGTGCTTTATGCTTAGCGACAGCGTATATCTTTTTATCAGAATTATCAAAAAAGTGTCGTAATTAGTGAAACTTGTTTTTTATAGCGAAGGTTCAGAGCGTTAAGGACAGAACTTAACTAGTAATGATAGCTTCTTAAGGAGTACAACAACTCACCCTCTTCTAGGCAAAATACCCAAGTTGTAAAAATTATGAAGCCAACGTCTGTGTTAATGTAAAATTGCTTTTTTCTGGCAAATGCTACTGCAATAGAACGATAGTTTAAGGAATTCTTACACTATAATATCGTATAAATACGTCCGAGGAAGAACGACGTCACTTATCTAGTTGCCCGTTTTAATACATTACACACTAAGGCAAAAAAAGAAAAAAATGACACACTGCGACGGTATTATCCGAACAGGGCGGAAATCGGTAGAAGTTATGTCCATGAACACACAAACAAATGATTACTATTCAAAAAAATTTGAAGATTAATTCAAGACAAAGAAGTTCACATATTGAGCAAGACAATAATGCGTTGGTCCATCTCTGGCCATCATGCAAGCAGTTATTCGGCTTGGCATTGATTGATATAGTTGTTAAATGTCCTCCTGAGGGAGCTCATGACAAATTCTGTCCAATTAGTCTGTTAGATCGTCAAGATCCCCTGCCCTTAACGCGCCATACGTTCTCAATTGGGGAGTGATTCGGCGACCTTGCTGGCCAAGGAAGCGTTTGGCAGGCACGGATACAAGCAGTAGAAATTCTCGTCATTTGAGGGCGGGCATTATCTTGCTCAAATGAAGGGCAACATAACGGATTGCAGAATATCGTCAAGGTACCGGTGTGCTGTAAGGGTGCTGCCGATGACAACCAAAGAGGTCCTGCATCCCAGACTATCACTCCTAGTTGTCGAGCTTTGTGGTGGTATCCCACCCGCTATCCCGTGCATCCTCAGACAAGTCTTTGATAATCATCCCAGGTAAGTTCGAGCCGGCGCTCAGTTCAAGACGGAACTCATTACTGAAGATAATTCAACTCCAGTCAATGAGATTCCCGGCCGAATGTACCCGACACCATTGGACATGTGTTTGTCTATGGTATCCGGTAGAAGAGGCCCCATTATTTCAGCGCCCTTTCTGTGAATCGCCCGTTAAAGGTCCTTATGATCACTGAAGCAGTAGTTCCACGTCGAATCGATGAGAACGATGATTTCAGGGCTTTGAGTGCGTCTCTGACTATTGCTCAGTCCTCACGTACTGTCGTCTCTCTAGATCGATCAGTTCCTCCTTGTCGCTGTGTTCGGCCACGTTTCACCCATTTCCGACAGCATGTCGAATACTGGCATCGCTCCTTTGCAGATGTCTAGTGATTCGCCGATTACTCCTAGCTGCTGCTTTGAGTCCAACTACTCGTTCTCTGTCAAATGCGGACATTGCGTATATTGTTTACGAGCTTGCCTGCGGGGCATAGTTACTGCCCAAACGAGTACACGTAATAGAAGGCTTTATGCCCTGATAAAGTCGTTCCCTGTTTCCTTCCCAGATGCTCGGTCAAGTTGCACCTCAGCGTCGCACATTCACGCATCGTCCGCCAAAGTCTGGAATTCTGCATTTCTGTTTCTCTGGAAGTGTGGTAATGCTGCTTGGCAAAGTCACGCGCTATACTCATGAGAGCTTATAGTACGACCATCACACGTTGCTGAACATTTAGTGCCACATACCTGTCGCTGCATACTCTCTGGCTGCTTATAGCCGGAAACAGTAGCCCGTCGGATTCACAAAATCTCGTTTCCGAAACACATACTTCGAGACAGTAACCACCCAACGACTGGTCGACCGGTAGTGAGATGCAATTGATCATCTGCATTGAACTGAGTTATGAGTTTATCTCAGAGTCGTGATTTCAAGCTTAGGTAAAGCGAAAACAAATACACTTTAGTATGACAAATTGTGTCCTTCATTTAACAGAGTACAATTAGCGTGTCTAGGATTTCGGTGTTTGATTGGTCATAAACTTAGCAGTGGGTTGGATTCAAAAGTAATAATTAAAATACGTACGTATCTGAAGCCCACCTCTCAGAAAGGCAAGTTCTTAATATTTATTACTAAGCGCCTCTCTCATTACAAAACATTCTGAGTTATTTAATAAAAATAGACAGATTATAGCCATCTTACTTACTACTAACCTAGTGTCACCTTTACACAGTTGCTAGGACTACCTGTTGAAAATTACCGTGTATTGTTGGTCGAACGTGGAAAAAAACTTGAAGAAAAAATCTGTCATGATTTGAAAGCCAGATGTGAACATTTAGCACGGTAAGATATTTTATAAAAGTTCTAGTTCTCCTTCACTCACTGTTCTTCTTTTTATCGCTGAGATGCCAGAATGTAGGTTTTGTGATGTATATAAGAAGACACACGGTGTAGGTAACTTTTATTTCATTGAACAGCCAGTTTCGACCCTTTCTTCCGTCTTACTCATATCATTTATTACCAAATGGTTCAAATGGCTCTGAGCACTATGGGACTTAACATCTGAGGTCATCAGTCCCCTAGAACGTAGAACTACTTAAACCTAACTAACCTAGGGACATCACACACATCCATGCCCGAGGCAGAATTCGAACCTGCGAACGTATCGGTAGCGCGGTTCCAGACTGAAGCGCCTAGAACCGCTCGGCCACACCGGCTGGCATTTATTATCAAGAAGGGAAGAAAAGGGGATTGGGGTGTCCGATGGGAGAGACATAGTCCTAAAGTGAATTAATGATAGGCCTCCATACAGTGACAGAATGAAAAATAAAAATAAATCAATATGAAGTAAATAAAAAGTGTAAGCAAATTAAATATTAACACCAAACACAGATCTAATGGACCAGGGCAAAACTCTGACATCCTGTGATACGAAGAAGGCACGTGTTCTTGTCACAACATTTGGTTGTGTATTATCTTGTTGAAAAATGGCGTGTGTGGTGTTGTGGAGGAAGGGTGTGGCTACGGGTCGTAGGATGTCTTTCACATAGGTCACACGAGACACAGTGCCTTGGACATGCACCAACTGTGATTTGTGCTTGTACGCAGTAGCAGCCCACACCGTAAGGCAGGGCCGCACAAGGTGCATGCACCGGTGCATCGCACAGTGCAGAGTGCAGAAGACGGCTGACGACGGTGCAGACCCCCCACTCCTCGGCTTTGTGCAACAGCGCTGCCTCTCACTTCCTTAGCTTGTGTCGCTCGCGCCGCCTGTCTCGACCTGTTTCAAAGCTTTTACCCTGTTGTCTTCGTCATTGCCAAATACTAATGTACACTAGTTGGAGAGCTTAGTTTGGTGTACCGGTACAAAAGAGATTTATATAATAACTGTAATGGTAACAATTTTAAATTTGGTTTCAACACAAATGTATCTTCCTATGTGCTCTTTATTTTATTTGCAATTATGCTACTAAGATCTGGAACAAGTGGTTGGCTGACAGCAATTCTGAGAGAATTTTTTAAATTACAATTAGAAATACTCGCACGAAATCTAGTTTTTGTACATGATAAAACAGAAAAAAACATTTCACATACACAAGTGGAACCAAACATAGAAATAATCTTCGCTGCTTCTCTGTGTAACTTGGGAAATTCTTCCTTCGGCAAATTCTGGTAGAATTGGAGCAAATCTTTTGTATTGTAAAACACATCCTTTCGGTGAACATCGCTTTGCAAATCAATTAGTTCGAAATGTAAATCTGAAGGCGCACTTTCAATATCCATCGAAAAAGGTTTCACAAAAATATCTTGAAATGGCGGCAGGTAGGTAATTTCCTGAAACAATAACAAAGCCAATGTTAATAAATGAAAGTAACGTAAGCCGTTGTTTCGAAGTACTAAAACGTGATAGATTTTAATAAACATGTTATGTATAGTATTGGTTTTAATGTAATGTTACACTTGCATATGTAACGCAATCTCCTTTATTTAGCTGTATGTCATATACCGGCACATTACCTGGAATCGGTCGTTAAACGCATTTTCAAGGGATTGTAGCACCTTGACATATTTTCCAAAGCGCGCTCCTTCCTGCACTGATGCTGTCAAACAAAAACATAGTACCGTTTTGATTAAACCGGTAATAAACATCAGGCTGTTTTAATAAAGGTACAATTTATATCTCGCTTACCTAGTTCAGGAAAGTGTTGCGTATTTTTCTCTGAAAGGTTGTTTTTGAGGAGCTTCAGTTTATACAGGAAAGCGTTTATTTTACTGATCATATCGTTGATGAGATTGTTTTCTTTTTGGAGTTTCAGACTTAAATCATTTAGAAGAACCATAACGTCTGCTAAAAATCCTAAATCAGCCACCCATTCAGGGTCATGAAAAAGTGGCTCCGGACGTCCTTTCCTCTCCAAGAACTGAGCCACAGTGTGGTGTAGTCAAAAAATTCGGGAAATCACTTTCCCTTTGCTCAGCCAGCGCACCTCAGCGTGGTAGGGAATATCTGGACACTCCTCTTCAAAGGAAATCAAAAATCCTTTGAATTGACGATGAGTGAGTCCATGAGAACGAATGTAATTCACGACACGCACCACTACCTTCATCACATCTTGAGGACCGATAACTTTCGCACAAAGAGCCTCTTGGTGTCCAGAACAATGAACGGAAGGTAAATTCGACATGTTAAGTTTTTTCCGCAGTAGACCAATAAATCCATTTGCTTTACCACACATTGCTGGTGGCCCGTCTGTAGTTACGGAAAACAGCTTTTCCCAAGGGAGTCCTACTCCTTCAGCTGCCATTTCAACAGCTGCTAAAATATACGCCCCTGTAACAGTGTCCTTCGACGAAATCATATCCAGGAGCTCTTCCGTTACATGTAGGTCGTCGTCCACGCCACGCAAAGATATTGCTAAATGAGCCGTGTCGTTAATATCCGTAGACTCATCAAGTGCGATGGAGTACGCTAGGAAGTTTTCAATTTTGGCCGCCAGTTGTTCATGCAAACTCTCAGCAATGTCGTTGATTCTCCGATGTATTGTCGTTGTGGAAAGTGGTATTCTGCTGTGCGCGGGAGCTAATGTGGGATTCATTGTCTCTACTACGTCCAACATAATGTTTTTTTATTAATGACCCGTCCATAAATGGCCTCCCAGCTCTTGCCAAACGTAGAGCAACTTTGTAACTAGCTCTGAGAGCCCTTTCGCAACACCCCTCATCTTCTTCACCCTAAAGTAGAGAAATAAAGATATGTTAGAAATAATTTATGCGAAAACGAAAACTAAGGAATCCAAACAAATGTTATTTCGTTTCGCATGACCTTTAAACAAAATATACATGCTAAAGTACTTGCAACAAACCTCGTTTGTAGATACAGAATTCTCTTCTGCACGAGTTTGCCACTTCCGTAATTCTTCCTTTCTGGCATCCCCTGTAATATCACTATACTTTTCTGAATGCAATTTGCTGTAGTGCCTTTCAATAGACGATTTTCTGACACACGTAATTAGTGTACCGTAGATTAGACATTTGGCTTTATCGTGACAATGCACAAAAAAGTAGGAGAGTTCCTATTCCGGTTTCAATTGACTTTCGGCAATTTTCCCTTTTTTTAGAGCAGATGGTTCCATTATTCCGATAATTGTCTTGCGCTTACGTATTCCAATGTTGACTAAGCCGTCTGTCAGCGCATTCGGCAGCGCACGCCGTCGGCCTCACCTAGCAAACCGAGTTGAAGAGAAGTACGCCGAGTTGAACCGATGCACTGTGCAGGCACTCGCTGCACCTCGCTTTGTACGCGTGCGGTTTTCCGTGTTTGTGCGGCCCTGCCGTAAGGTCTCGAGTTGGCGCTGTATGTCTTGTGCGAATGGAGTTACTGAGATGCAGCCTCCCTACCTGCGGTGAACCAATATACGGCCGTCGTTTTCAAACAAACAGTGCCTGGATCCATCCGAAAATACTATTTGATGCCATTCTTGTCCCCAGTGACATCGTTCCCAACACCATTGCCGTGTAGCTTGTTTCTGCACATTCGTCAAAGATAGGTGGAGAAGTGGACGACGCGCACGTAGCCCATGCCGTAATAAGCGGTGACAGACTGTCACCTCTGATAGTGTACAGTGTGTTACACTGTTCCAATGTTGTGCCAGAGCCAAGGAGGACGCAGATCTGTCCTGCAATGCCATTCGGATGAGGTGTAGATCTTCTCCGGGAGTGGTCTGTGAGGTGCGACCTCACCCATCTTGTCGTGTTCTACAGCCTTCCGTGAACCGTTCTGTACATACCTGTTGCACAATGGCAACACTTCGTCCCACGTGTGCAGCAATTTTGCGGGTGGATGCATCACATTCTCTCATGCCAAAAATGCACCCGTTTCACAACTCACTGATTGGGCGGTACGGTTCGACATACGTCTACGAGGAATCCTGCACATCTGCTCAATTTACACTGATCTACAAAAAATGTTAAAAAAATGTGTGTGAAATCTTATGGGACTTAACTGCTAAGGTCATCAGTCCCTAAGCTTACACACTACTTAACCTAAATTATCCTAAGGACAAACATACACACTCATGCCCGAGGGAGGACTCGAACCTCCGCCGGGACCAGCCGCCCAGTCCATGACTGCAGCGCCTGAGACCGCTCGGCTAATCCCGCGCGGCAAAAAATTTTCAAATGTGTGTAAATTCCTAAGGGACCAAACTGCTGAGGTCATCGGTCCCTAGACTTCCACATTACTTAAACTAACTTATGCTAAGAACAATACACTCATCCGTGCCCGAGGGAGGACTCGGACCTCCGGCGGGAGGGGCCGCGTAATCCGTGACATGGCGCCTCAAAGCAGAGCGGCCACTCATCGCGGCCTGATCCATTACTTTCTGTTCGTAGCGACAACGATAGCCGCAGGTACATTTTACCCGCAGGTGGTGTTGTTCTGCAAAGGTGATGTTGACCATGAACCCGCTTCCCGACATGGTTCAAACGCAAATAATTTCTTCAGAACATACTAATGTTCTTATACTGTGAATATGAACGCCCTATCTCTAGTTGTTCAAGGTGTTCTGTTTATTCTGAAGACGAGTGTATAAATTACAGTATTTTTAAAAAATTTGTCTATTAATTAATCCGAATTCATTTAAAACGTTTAAGTAATTGTAATTTTAATGTTTATTTTGCTGTTATTTAAAGATGTTAACTTATTTTGAAGGTGGACGTTATTAAATGAATGCACTGATTTACGTTATCAGCCACGTGACTATATGTGGCTAACTTCCTCTGGAGTTCAATTTCCATACGTTCTATAATATAATCTGAATGTACTAAAGATCGCCGTTTTGCTTTACGTCGTTTAATTTTTAGGGTTCCACACCGAAATTGGCAATAACGAAACTTTTGGAAGATCATTTTGGGTTATCCGTCTCTCTGTCTATCCAACTGTTAAGACCTCTTTGTCTCAGGAACGGGTAAAAGTATTGAACTGAAATTAGTAACTGAAAGTAGTAATGTCTATGTCTACTGGGCGGTGTACGAAATTATTTAAATTTCTAAGTGAATGCAGTCGAAAGATATAGCCATTTATGTCAAATATTTTGATACTCGCATATGCGCTTCTCAAACCTATAGATGAACCATCTACATAGAGCGGACCTGGCATCAAACGTTTTGGAATCGAACCTCCATCGCATCATGAATTTTCCAGTGTTGGTTTTACCTATCCATCACCTCTTATCGAATGAGGAGTCGCCAGAAACAACACGTGGTTCGGAGTCCACATTAAACTGTAGGTCCCCTTTCCGCGGTGGGGTAACTGGGATAGATTAGGGAGACTTCGGTTGCATGACCCCAAGAGGGTGTCCGGACATTTGCCACGCCGGACATTTGCCACACCGGACATTTGCCACGGTTTTACCTGTACGGGTTCACTCCCTAGTCTCCCCCCCCCCCCTCCTCTTCCTCTTCCTCCTCCTCCTCCTCCTCACCCGCCCGCCCAGTTTGCTTTCGAAGTTCCTAACGTGACCATCAGTATGGAAGTTATTACAACGAACAAGGGCAGGCCTCCTGCTCATTAGAAAGGTTAAGCGTATCTTAAACAGAGGGAATCTAAAGCTTACGCCGAAAAGCGGATCATTGCAAGGGAAAACTGCTTTCGAGGAAAGGAGAAGTGTTGAGCGTATTAGAACATCTCTGTGGACCACCTGACATCCAGCTCTGAAAGTGAGAAAGCAAGTGGAAAGAGCAAAGAGAAAGTCTGGAGAAGAAACTACACAGTTATCGGAGATATGCGCGGATTAAATGGGAAATCTACATAATAAAGTTTATGACTTTGTTACAGTGATGCCTAATTCAGAATCTATGAAGAGAACCATGCGCCGTCGATGGAGTCAAGAGTGGGGGAACCAACAAGAGCCTAAGAGCTCTTATGAAATTGATCTTTATGAAGATCTATTAAAAATGGGAGATGGCAGTAGTTTTCTTCTGGAAGACGATAGATTAGAGGTGGGAATAATTATGTTTAGTGGAAGCAAAGGAAAAGAAAGTTTAAAGACATTTCCCATTTTTTTATCGATGGAACATTTAAGAGATGCAGCAAGCAGTTTGCACAGATCTACACCATACACGTAGACTTAGGAGGCCCGATTAAAGAAACAAACATTCTTCCTACTGTATTTGCACTGCTCCCTAATAAGAAGAAAGACACATATGTTCGTCTGTTTCGTCTGATATAACAGATAGTCTCTCAGTGATGTCCTAAACAAGTAAAGGTGGACTTTGAGGCAGCTGCGATATCGGCCATTCGTCAAGTTTTTCCCACAACTGAAATAAATAGATTCTATTTCCATATGAACAAGAGTTTATGGAGAAGAATTTGAGTTGTCGGTCTAACTGAGGAGTACCGCTAGAACCAGGATTTAAGACTTCACGTCAGCATGTGTGCAGAGCTGGCAGTTGTAAAACCGGAGGACGTAAGCAATGGATGGATTGAGATTCATGAAGAAGCTTCTGGTAACGGAAGGTTCTCTCAATTTTTTGACTACTTTGTGGAAAACTGGCTAGAGAATGAGGATATCAAACAGAAATGTGGGACTGTTACGGAAAAAGGCACCGAACGACGAATGCTGTTGAAGGTTCGCACAACAAAGTAAATAGTATTATTGGAAACCCTCACCCTAAAATCAACTATTTGGTGGAGTACTTGAAAAAGGAAGCAGAGCTCACAAACTGCATGTACATGAAATTGGAAATGAATCAGGAAGGTAAGAAGAGGAAGAAGAAGTACTTGAATCTAGACAACAGGATAGAGAGAATCGTAAAAAATTATGAAGAGACTGGCAACATTAGGCTTTGCTTGAAAGCCATTGCCCATATTCAGAAACTGGACAAAAATAATGTATTAAAAACTATGAAGACCACTGAGTCCTGGCAAGTTACTGAGATAAAATTATTAAACCACTGAAACAGCATTATCGGAGCTAATATTAACTTGTCATTGTAAGTAGAGTGCGCATTAGTTCAGCGTGTTTAGGCTGATTTTACACCTTCCAGAATGGTAGATGGTGATTTATAATTTTCACGGTCCAAAGCCTGTGCAAAGTGTGATACGAATCAGCCTTCAATGTAAAAATTAAAAAGTGTTTCAAGCCTCACAAAAGTATTCCTATTGTTGTGATGTTAAGATGACTTTTTTCTACCTTCCAATATTATGGCCATACTATTAAATAATTGTGAGTTCTAAAATAATTTTCTGAAGCTTCAGAATCGCAACTATCACCTAAAATATCATGGTTTGTTAAACTGATAGTATACGCTTTCGTAAAAGAAAATGGGAACTGAACCTTTGGATTGCACCTAAAATTGACATCCCAAAACTGATCTGATGCTAAGGTTGACAATTTTGGTACCTCAAATATTTTTTATTTAAGTTTAGCTGCAAACATTTATAGTAGATGTAAATCTACTTAAGTACATTTAGATATAGTCCTTTAATAATTAAAATTTCTTACTAAATTGTTAATTATCTTTAAACAGGTCAGCAAAATCAAGGAGCTTACTACTGAAAATTGTTACTAAAGAACATCAGGAACAAATGTATTAGTCCTACTTTTCTTATACATTAGAGACTTTTTGAAAAGATATTTGATCATTTCCTCTGTCACTGACAGTATAATTTCAGTTGCTTTGCAACACCAGGGATATCTACTTCTAAATTGTGTTTGCACCTGTTCTCATTTCGAATTCTGGAATATTTACTTCGTCTTCTTTGGTGGAGGAATTTCGGAAAATGCATTTAGTAACTCCACTTTAGTGGCACTGTCATCAGTAACATTACCGTCGCTGTCGTGCAGTAAAGGTACTTACTGAGCCTTTCCGCTGGTTTACTTAATATGGGACCAGTATCTCTTTGTATTTTCCGCCACATTTCTAGAGCGAGTTTCATTGTGGAAATTATTAAATGCATCTCGCATTGAAATCCGCACCAAATTTCGAGCCTCAGTAAAACTTCACCAATCTTGGAGATTTTGCGTTCGTCTAAATTATGCGTGCCTTTTGCAGTGCTCCTGCAACAGCTTTCTGTCGTGTTTTGTGTACCATGGGGGACCAGTTCCGTCTTTTATTAATTTATTTGGTATGAATATCTCTAGTGCTGTTGATACAACATCTTTGAACTTAAGCCACATATGGTCTTCATTTACATAGTTGGGAAGGATTGGAGACTATCTCTTAGAAAGACGTCACCAGAATTTTTAGCTGCTTTTGTAAATAGATATATTTCGCTTGTAGTTTTGGTGAATTTCTTCGTTACGGAAGTAAGCCTCTCTACGACTGCGTGTTCATTTATCCCTGTATCCGTCGTGATGCTCAGGATTATTTGTGGCTAAGAGGTCAAGTGTGTTTTCGTAACCATTTACAATTTAAATGACCTCGTCAACTAATTCTTAAAAATAATTTTAAAAAAGCATTTAGAACAATTACGGAAGTTGTTTTCTATTCACAATAGGGTATGAAAATGTATTTTTGTCAGCATGCGGAAGGTAGATTGAAGTAACTGCCGACTATAATTGTATGAGTAAGGTATTTATTTGCGATGCGACTCAAGTTTTCTTTTCTTTGAACTGTTCAGCAAGTGTTTCATCTGAGACAGGGGGTCGGTAGAAGGAGCCAGTTATTAATTTATTCCGGTGGTCGAATATAACCTCTGCCCATACTAAGTCACAGGAAAAATTTTCAAAGTTGATTGTGAGCTTACATTACTTTTCCGAAAGTTGTCCTTCTTGTTTCTGTTGTAGTGCAGATAATTACAGTTACAGCTTTTCCCTCCAGAACCTAAGACGCTTTCTCTGTGACCCTGTAAATACCAGAGCTAAACAATGTAGAACAACAACATACGTTACAATCGTAGCATTCTGTATTACTTCATTTCCTTATTTCTAACATTTTAAAATCGTAAGTCGACTTTAGATGACATTTCAGTCATAGATGTTCTTATCTCTATTTAGTGAACGTGTTTTCAGTTATGTTTTGAACATTGTCCCACTACACTTTATTAACTAATGTTTGTAGAGAGTAAATTAATATGGAGTATGTCGATCTTGTTTTCAAACATTCAAAAACCCATTTATTCTTTCCCTATTGTCTTTTGGGTATGCAGTTGTAGTAATTAAAGTAGGCACAAATGCAGTGATAAAAAGAAATGATTAGCGTACATTTGCATTTTCGTTTCATCGTTCCTTTCTTGTTGCTCCCATGCCGATGGACTGTTTCTGTCGCAATCAGTAAACGTGAAAGGAAGCTACCGTACAGACAGAGGAATCAGTATTTATACTTGGTAGAACTAATTACATACTGACATAATCGTCGGTATTGCTTTCGTTTCCCAAAAGATAAATATTTCGATTTCGAAAAAAAATCTCTTTATTTGGCCAAGACATCGAAGAAGAAAGTCCCTTACGTACTGGTCGTATCGAGTAAGATGCGGAGACGGCGGTTTGAAAGCGGACAGAGGTAGTGCGGGGAAGGGCGTCCCTTACCTGAGGGATCGCTACTGAAGCTACCTGGCGAAGGGACAAGTATGGAAAATGTCCGGGGTGGCAAATGTCCGGCGTGGCAAATGTCCGGCATTCCCCCAAGAGTGTTGTGTATTAAAGTTTTTGGATTGTGTGCATGCATGTGATACACAAGACTACTCCACTCAAGTTCAATGTCTAAAAAGTGACGCAACTGATATTGGACAAAGCGAAAAATAAATTAGCCTGAGACTTTCAATCCAAGCGTATGCTTCTTGACGTGCGAATAATCTTTTTCTACAAACTTACTGAAAAATTACACATCTGACCAACATAACTACGTGAAGTTAAATCAGCTGCTCTCTCAGCATTAAGAATCATACACAAATATAAATGATGACTGGTACTAGCTAGCAGAAGGAAACTACGTACAACGACTTTCATTTATTTTGAACAGCAAAGAAGGGGTACTTTGAACATGTTTCCGCAATATTGTTGGTTGAATAGAGAAAATAAGCAAAAATTATTCAGGAACAAAATGAACTTTATTTAACTGGCTGAGGAACATATTTTAAGCAAGGGAAAAGTATTGTGCTAACAATTTTCCTACTGATCATTCACGAAAGAATATGAGCTTCCTAATCAATAATATATCTGCATTGTAAAATTTGAATTGGCATTCAAGTCTAAAGATCCACTGAATCTTGACCAAATCAGAGCAAGCTGTCTACATCAAGTTTCCCTAAATGCCAGAACTCATCTGCCCTTTAGAAACTTCCAGCATGCTGGAATAATTGTAGGTCAGCAGCACCTCTTAACTAGTACAACGTAAAACCAGCCAAAGTTGCAAATTTCACTTTTTTTTATTTACAGATGAGTAGTTTCTGGCCGGGACGTATTTTAAAATCAATGTAGCATGATTTTAAAATTGGTCTCTGTCCGAAACTAGCCACCGAGTAAATAAAAAAAGTGAAATTAGCAACTTTGTCTAGTTTTCCGTTATAATGATCTGCACTTTACTGTATCGTGCATGCGTGGTGTGTCGTCGTGGCTGTGTCTGCCTGTGTGAAGGCAAGGCTCACGTGCTGCAAGACGGGCCTGTTTGTACAGACAGATCAGGTGGTTCACGGGGAAAATGCTATCAGTCCCGTCCTATACAGAAATAACTACCGAAAATCCCTGTTCAGATTTACATTAATAGGAATGACGGTCTGTCCAATGCAAAACTTACCTTCAAAATTTCAAACGATTAATCCAAAATGTCAAGAATTATTCTATAGGTATGAATAAATTGATATGGACCAAATTCAATAAAATTTTTGATCCTGAGTGATATCCAAATCGAATGTGCACTTGGAGTGACGTTCTCGTACTAGCATCGACAAATGCTAAGTCCTCTACACTTTCAGAGATCTGAACGACAGGTGCATGAAATTCCGTACCTAACGGCAGATCTTAAGGTGACATACGAAGGGATTAAACAGAAATATGTCTACTTGGCTAAATGTTAAGGCAGAAAGTCATTCCGCAGTTGCATAGCATCATACAAAACACGTTCGTGACCATACGCCAAGGCAGAAGATTTCCTGCAATCACATATGGGCAATTACATGATTGTTTGTTCTGATGCGTCTGAAAACAGAGTGTTCAACCAGTCTGGTATCAGAATATCGAGAGTAGTGCATGTCTCCCATTGGAAACTGCGAAACCTCGTACACTCACTGCAGTTATATGTTTTCGCTTGTTTTTTACAGTCACAGCCCTGAGCACGGAGAGAGTCTCCAATTTAGCAAAAAGAAAAGAGTATTGTCAAATCGAATGATTAATTGTATTCTTATTAGTACAGATATGGGACATGAGAGACACCTCTCTGATATTAGATCGTCTTCACCAATATGAATTGCTCTCTCTGAATGCTACAGTACTTCCATACTGAGGCCTGGAGCTAAAAGAGAAAAACAATTCAGAAGTGGGTGGTATTTTCCATCCTTTGTCCGTTTTCTTAAGGTTCTAATCTGCTGACAGCGTTCTCTTTGTGGAGAGAGGGGAACTCATCTGTGACACATGAAGCAGTAAAACGAAATTTAAAAGCACTTTTTCTGTTTCGCAATCTCTGCACAGCGAGTTTATCAACAACAATATCCTAATCGCCGTATCCTGTATCATACTACCTTTGCTGCTGTGTACCCCAATGTCAGCGTGAGACCGAGTCATTTAGCAGATTACCTGGACAGGGACGCCGTCGGACGGTAAGAACGCTGCAATTTGAGGAAGCTGTCTTGCAGCATGTGGAGCGGGATCCTTCAATCAGTACTCGTGCAATTGTACGTAACATGGGGACGAATCAGACGTGTGTAAGAACAGTCCTTCGAGAGCAATTGTTACGTCCATTTCACTTACAGCGTGTACACAACCTGGAACCAGTTGATTATCTACCCAGAGCACAGTTTTCGCAGTGGTACCTGGAACAGTGTGAAATGCATACTACACTTCCATCCTCTGTGTTGTTTACCGATGAAACAACGTTCGGGCGTGATGGAGTCTTCAACATGCACAATTCACATGTTTGGAGTGAGGATAACCCACATGCCACACTTACTAGCGCTCATCAAGTACGGTTCTTCGTTAATGTGTGGGTCGATGTTGTTGGGAACTGTTTAATTCGGCCGTATCTGCTACCTAGGCCATTAAATGGCACGCACTATTACAATTTTCTTGCCAGAGCATTGCCAGAATTGCTGGAAGACGTCCCGCTCCCTACAAGACAACGCATGTGGTTCTAACATGACGGGGCGCCTTCACATTTCAGTCGTCGTGTGCGTCCATTCCTGGACCGACGGTTCCCAGAAACGAGGATTGGCAGAGGTGGTCCTGTACCATGGCCTGCTCCATCCCCAGATATGACCCCTCTGGACTTTTTTATGTGGGGAGAGATGCGCAACTCCTGTTTGCATCAGAAGAGGATCTGGTTGCCTGGATAGTAGCAGCAGCTGGAAAAATTCGGGATACTCCTGGGGTTTCTGCCCGTGTGAGACAGAACATGATCCGACGGTGTAACCTTTGTTTACGTGTCAATGGAGACATTTTTGAAAATCAACTGTAATTGAAAAATGGATTGTGTTAATGTGTTGTCTCTTGGTCATAAAAAATGGAAAAGTGTTTGTTGGTTTAATTAATTTGCCGCAAGAGAAATCTTCCTCTGCCGGTTTAAATACTCCTCATGGGAATAAATGACATTACTGAAAAGTATTTGTTTTTATGTTCCCTACAACCTCCCAGAGTTTGTCGGTTCAAATACTTTTCATCCTGTATATAAAGAAGGTAATACATGTATTCTCATTGTTTACATATTACTGAATCCTTGAAAATCTGCTTATCACTTCATTTATATGATATAACAGGATGTAAAAAGGTAAATGAGAACAAATTGAACTTGAGGAACGTCACATTACATCCGCAAGGTTTTTAAAAATGTCCAGCTTTTTCATTTTGTGTACTGCCTCTTTGTGCATTTTTGTTAGTTTATAGCTACCATGTGTTACCTTACTCCATTTTCATTAGTTTTATTAATTCTTGTTTCTAAGGATGGCCTAAAAAAGGGTCTAAATCTGTTATCCACTTAAAGAATAACGTTACCCAGACGATATTTGTCTTTCTATAAAATGGTAGCTGTTAGAAAGTCTTATGAACACTATAGCTTCACTTTTGAGACAGTGTAGAGACGATTATGTTTAATCATCTATTAGGCTAGTAATGGCTTCGCCCACAAAAGGAGTGAATATGTACGTGAAGAACTAGGAGTACAATTGATGCATTACTTAAATGCAGAAAAAAGTCTTGCAGTAACACAGTGTATTCTTGAATGTAAAATAAATAAAACAGCTTGGGAAATCAAATCAGTAGCCCCAAGAAGATAATTATGTCCCTGGGAAAGGTCGCAGGACCAATATGTAGCAGGAACACTCCTAATGTCCCAGGCCCTCGTACAGGTAAGGAACATGTTGATAATAATGAGACGGAATTTCTTTTTCTGGAATCCATTACCCGTTTAAGGTCAATACTGAACTTACCATGTTGATTCCGATCGGGTGCCGAGTATGTGGAGGCAACCTGCTTTCGACAACGGTTTGGATACAGAGTTGCTCAGAAATTCCAACGTAGCTGTATCGGGATGATAAGTCTATAGTATTAAAACAATGTGTCGTGCGTATGTTGATTTAAGTTTTCACTTTAGCTCAAAATGGCAGGATAAATTATATGCGAATATCAAGACAAAAGGTGCACGACTTACAAGCGCAGATCTGCGGTACTGTCAAGGGTCGATCAACAACCCATGTGGCCTCACAAAACAGATGTTAGGAGTTAATTAAATCCGAGCCCAAACCCCATTTAGTTGGAGTGAGTCTTAAGGAGTTCAATAAGAACGTACTGTTCCGCTTGCAAACAAGTGGATTCTTGCAGTTCTATAATATTTATAGTTACGTAACGCTGCAGCAGTATTGTACGTCCTTAAAGAGACCACAAATCATGTTCTGTTTTATGAATGCCGGGGTATTTGGTAGACATACAAGATTTGGTACTGTTGGACTATAACCCAAGCGTACTGTTTGGCAATGCATACCAAGTGTATCTTCCTGACACGCTGTGATAATAAAGGCAGCGTAAACGCATATTTGGAATTCTCGAGCACCAGGATAAGACTCCATCATTTAATCACATTGGAATAAAATTTTATCATTGTCTGCGTTCCCGATTCCAGCGAAATAGCACACTCTAAGACAAAGAAAAAAATGGCAGACCAAGGAGGAACTATCCATATAGGACGGAAATCAGTACACGTGACGGATATGTACAGACAGGCAAATAATTACATATTCAGAAAAATTGGAAGATTTGTTGAAGAGAAGAAGCCTCACAAATTAAGCGAGTGAATACAGCGTTGGTCCACGTCTAGTCTTTATTCAGCAGTTATTCAGCTTGGCATTGATTGATAGTGTAGATGGATGTCCTGAGTACCAAAGTCTGTCCAATTGGCTCATTAGATCGTCAAAATCCAGAGCAGCCCACAATGCTCCAAACGTTCTCAGTTGGGAAGAGATCCGGTGACATTCCTGGCCAAGGTGGATTTGGAACCACGAAGATAAGCAGTCGAAACTCTCGTCCTGTGTGGGCTGAAATATAAATCCAGTGTGGCTTGGCATGAAGGGCAACAAAACGAGGCTGAGAATATCGTCGACATACCACTGTGCTGTAAGGTTGCCTTGGATGGCAACCAAAGGGATACTGCTAGGAAAAGAAATGGTACCCCAGGCCGTTACTTCTGGCTGTTGGTGGGACGTATGGCGGGCCACAGACAGACTGATATCCCACGACTCCTCGGGTGTCTCTAGACACGTCCTCGCTGGACATCGGGGCTAACTTCGAAACGGGACCCATCACTGAAGACAGTTGTACTCCAGTCAATGATATTCCAGGCCGAATGTGCCCGCTACAAATGCAAATCACCCTCTTGGTGTACAGAGAGCAATGGTAGCCGCTGCAAGGGGCCGTGTGTAGAGCTCAGGCCCCTTTATGTGAGCCACCTATTAATGGTACTTGTACTCAATGAAGCGTCATTTGTACGCCGGTTCGATGATAATGGTGCAGCCGTGGGTCTGAGTGCACTTCATATTTAGTGAATCAAATACATCGATGCATGCATAACTGCAGCCATAAATACCTGGAATCTGAATTTTTTGTGAAACGTTTACTTCGAAGACTTGACAACAACATTTGTTGTCAAGTGGTCCAAGTACATACTCCACAGAGTATTTACGGAATACAAATACTGATGGCTCCGTTTATGCATGCATCGATGCGTGTGTGACCACATTGTATAATTCCTTCGTGGTGGGTGTTTATTACATTTTATGGTGTAAAAAGCTACGTACAGTGCAAAGTAGCTCACATTTATGAAGATTTAATATGACGCTATAATCCGATTCAGACGAAATCTGCGGCTAAGGTTCAAATGGCTCCGAGCACTATGGGACTTAACTTCTAAGGTCATCAGTCCCCTATAACTTAGAACTACTTAAACCTAACTAACCTAAGAACATCACACACATCCATGCCCGAGGCAGGATTCGCACCTGGGACCGTAGCTGTCACGCAGTTCCAGACCGCAGCGCCTAGAACCGCTCGGCAAGCCAGGCCGGCTGTGGATAAGGGTAGTATGCCATTTGGTCCAAAGTAAGTGTTTAAGTTTTTAAAATTAGTATTTTAGTGGTATCAGCGTTGTTTTATATGTGAGAATACTATACTATTCAAGCAATGCATATCAAGAATATAGCCATGGACGAATTTATTAAATGGATAACAGCAGGATGTCTTTCCAAACACGTAAGTACCTGAGTTTCTTAAAATGGGCTATAAAGACTTCTTAAATCTCTATCATAGGTACAAAAAGATTTCTACGAACAAAGACACTGCTGTAAAAAAAAAAGAAAAACAATCATTTGATGACATGATATATACTTCAGAGATTAAAGGCAAAGCAGTGAAGGAAGTCATTAAAAAGGAAACATTGAAAGACATACAAAGGCACAATAACGTAATGATATGCGAGAGGGATAAAATAATAAATGACCCACATCACATAATAAACTACGTGAAATGAATGAGTATTCTTCAATTATTGCAGAGGAATTAAAAATTCCCAAAAACCAATACAGTACCACGGAACATTTATGCACTCGGGGCAATTACGTTGCAACACTTGTGTCTTCTGAAGAATGATCTACCATGACGAAGTTGGCACCTCACGACGGAACCACAAGTAAGCACAGTCGCTGCCATACGCATCAACGAATAAAAGACGTCTGCCTAGACACGCCCTCAATATGCTATATGTCATCTTTTCAGAGATGGTTGCAAGTCTCGGCTGTTCAGTACAGAAAGTCAAATCAAACACCTTTCAGCTGTCTAATTTCAAAACTGTTGTGTTATTGGACAACCAATTTCGGCGACATACTAGGCCATCTTCATGCGCTCAAGAGCTTCCACACGCCAGCGCTGCAGCATGCTTACGTCAGAGCGGAGTGCCGCTCAGCCCGCTCTGCAATCACCACCGAAGACTACGGCATCGTCTCACTAAAGAGACAGCAGCGCGAAAGTTGTATTAGAAAGAACTATGTAGCAAAGATTATAGTCAGTTGCACACTGACAGAATAGACTATTATTCTGTACTATATCAAGTGATTACTTTAGTGTTCAACGACATTAACAAATATAAATGGCATTCCTGTGGACG
The DNA here is from genome assembly GCF_021461385.2 of Schistocerca piceifrons. Taxonomy (NCBI): domain Eukaryota; kingdom Metazoa; phylum Arthropoda; class Insecta; order Orthoptera; family Acrididae; genus Schistocerca; species Schistocerca piceifrons. The sequence goes on from NC_060144.1 coordinate 245,752,233, forward strand.
TAGACTGTGTAAAGTATTTCATATTGTTCAAGCTATAGAAAAGAGATGTAATATTTTGTGCATGTTGTAGTTTCCGCTCGGCCTCCATCCCTGTGTCAACTAGTGTTTCTTCGTCCGGACAACAACCGCCAACCACAGAGCGTGAAGCCAGTAAAACAGTAAGAAACCTAAATATAAAATATGATTAGGCTTAGATGAACTACTGCTGAAACAATGCGTATAGAATATACAAGTTCTCTTAATGAACATAATAAAAGAGCCATTCAAAGCAGAATTATTTGCAGAGACATTAAAACAGACTAGACGTTGTGCTAAAGAACTGTTATGCAGAGACATAGAAAACTACCATCCTATTTCTCCGGTGTCACCATTCTCAGAAATAATAGAGTTATGAAAGGTAAAGTAATTAGTAACTTGAATAAACACAACCGAAGTGATTCACACTTTTGAGTTCCGAAGTGGTAGAAGTACAGAATCCGCCGTAGTAGAATCCACAAAAGTAGTACTTGGTGCTCTTGGCAAAAATATCACCAAAAATGGTACTCTAGCTGACTTCAAAAATCATTTTATAAACCAATGGAGATTTTAACTGCAACATTCGAGTACATGCAACATTTAGTTGTAGACATAAAAATAACATTGATAATTACTAAGTAAACAGCTCTGCCTAAGGCCATGGAACAAGAGCTAGACTTACATTTGCCATGAAACTTAAAACAGCCTTTTTTAACAAATAATGAAACCGAAAAATAAATTTCCCAAGTAATGTAAGAGATTACTAAAACGAGCTTATTGACGAAGGCATTTGAATTACATTCTATACGCTGAGAGATTCCTTGCATAACAGAGAATAGGTGTTTGGCAAAAAAGAAGTAACGCATATAAACTGTAATAACAACGATAATGAAACATACATTATTTCGCGTACCAGTTTCACACTATATTTTCTCCTTCTTTATTCATGTCTGTAAAGGCTTCGTCTGAAAACTATGCAATGCATAATACTAACACCTTGTCCTCCTTCTGAGGTCAACGTATTACTCATTATAGGGAGAACCTGACTCAGTCGTTCAGCGTAGCAAATGGGAAGCTGCAGTACACTAAAAGGAAACCAAGTACTATCGCTATGGTCCTGAGATCAGCACATAGTGTGTATAATGTTACGTTATGAAACAATATGTGTAGTGGGTGCAGTGACTGGAAGTGAGAAATGAACAGTGTAACACCAACCCTTTTACTTGAACATTTTCAAATATCTTCTTTGTAAAAAAGGTACTGTGCATTGGGAATAAACTGTATGATGTAGCACTGTTTTAAACACTCTGATCATGTATTAGGGAGGATGGAGGCTCCAGATTTCATCTGGCCACCTTGATTTAGGCTTTTCATGTTTCTCCCAAATTACTTCAAGCAATTGCCAGGATGGTTCCTACTAAAAGGGGATGGCCGACTATCTGTCCCACCCTTGCCAAATAAGAGTAAGACATGTAAGTCTGTAAATGGCTCTGCATAAGGATCCCCTTGTGTTTGTTGTTGTTCAATTGCAATATGGAAACATGTCCAATAATTGTAAAAGGGGTCTACAGATGAACGAAGCTACTACCGCTACGTTTTGTAGAGCTCAAGGTTGCTTTGTGGTAGATGGCGGCCCTGTATCATAAAAGGAAAAACGTAATTAGAGTGACTGCTTTTTAGATGTACGGGACCTGATTAAAATTTTTCCTTCGTCACAACATATTTTTACGGCGCATTCATTTATTTACGGGTTTCTCTGTGATAGTTTGATGTCCTTGTATTACACTGATTTTACCACCGTGATTCTATTAAACCAAGTAAATTTCACTCCGCTGATAACTCCTGCATTACCAATATTCCAAAATTTTAATTAACGCTTAAGTTCGTACACTCTGTGGGAATCAGCCTGACCTTTCCCACAGAGTACTGACTAATAGGAATAACTGTAAGTAGATGCACATTATCGAACTTGTGTAGAGGCCTTGTTGCACAGCATCAAAGTTCCTTTCCAAAGCGGTTATCTTCCGGGATTTCTAAGCAGGTAAAACACTCTCTTTGGAACTTACAAATCTTTCAAAAAATTGTCACGCTTTGACGTTTTTCATAGTACGTTAAGCCCTCTGGAACAACAGAATGTAACAGCTATATGATGTCCTAGCCACGGGTACACTGCAGTTGTCGAGCGAGTCATCGACTTCACTGTGTATAGGCATAAAAAAATACACCCATGTCCGAGAATTATATTAAAAGTAGTTCCCAGCGTCCAGTTCTGATCCAGTTTTAAGGAGTTTTCCCTTGGTTGAAGGAAAGTTATGGAACACGAAATCCTCCTTCCCAACAGTTATTATCAGTTCGAACTCTGCTTTGGGCCTCTATGAGTTCGTCAATGCTGTTTGGCTGAAAAGTCCCTGACTATTCAGTGAGCCATTAATCAAACAGAGCGTTCAGTCTTTAGGGATAGGGAATGAAAAGTATTAAAACGATTTTTGAAAACAGTTACGCCTGTGAAATATTTATGTTTCTTAAAATACGGTATGGAAGTAGGCTCTGAAACTTGTAGTTGTAACTTTCTTTTTTTTTGTCGTTTTGATATTTGCAGCCGAAAAATTTATTTTTTAAAATTTCTATTTTATTTTTCACTTCTCAGCGTACAGTGAGAGAGCAATACCCTGGTTCCCAAACTACTAGCGAAAAGTGCAAAATCTTGGATCTTGAGAAAAGCAGCCTATGTGTTTCATTACTAGCTTTGACAAAAGTAATTAAAATTCAAACTTTTCTCTGGCTCAACTATACGCATTCTGTCTTTATATTATTACATGTGGCTTAAAAACCCAGGATACTTGTCTCAGGCTCAGATAATGTTCCATATACAGAAGACATGCTATGAAATCTGCACAGAAGTATATCATTCTTAATACTTTTGTGTGTATTAAGTACATTGTCTGATAATTTTAGTAGCGATACATTTCATTATGTGGAATGACCAATTACACTAGAGATTCCCTGACACACTTTTATTATTTGGAAGTTTTTATGTTATTATTATTTGGTAAAGGTTTTAAATGATACAACTTACATTCTTGTTTCTTATAGTAGAGGGCATGAAACATTGGTATAAAAGCTGGAGTGAAATTTCATACAGCAACAAAACGTTTTCTTCTTAATACAAACTATATAATCTTTTAGAACATACAGAGAACTGAAAACAGAAAAACAAAAATCAGTCACTGTTAACAAAAACACGTAGAAAGGTTCTATCGTTCCACTACCAATGTCAACGTGGAATCATCGGACTGTACCCAGGAACCCGTGCCCAGAGCATGAAAATGATGGTGAGAAAGACAACAGTTACTGAGATCTCTTTACTCCGCTACAGTTTCAATCCAGAAAATGATCATCAGACCACGAAACACCATCAAAGCTTACGCATGGGAACCGACAAAGACTGCAGTTAAGATCATTCTGCATCTAGTAAAATTTATAAGTTTAAATCTGCTATTAAACTGCGATCTTTTGAGAGTCAAATATGGACAAACTAACTCATAGAGTCTATGTAATTATCACTAGACAGATTAATTTTGAAAGCACATAAAAGGATCGGTGTGGCGGCCGTCATTGTGTTTCTTAAAGTGACTTCCATAAAATACGTCCGGGTCACTGGAACGTTCAAACACTGTAGTTCCTCTCTGCTGCGGTGTACGTATCGTCTTCGGACCGTTTTCCTGCTCTGTTTCCATACAACCGCCTGGTGCGAGAGTGCACGCGCGCACACACACACACACACACACACACACACACACACACACACACAACACCAGTTTCATGACTTATGTCAGCTGTGGAGGATCACATGATCCAGTGGTACGAGATCTACACTATCAACAAAGCGACAAAGTGCATCTGTCCTCTTCAACGCGGTTTGCTAATATTTTGCCCGAAGAGCTTGTGATCCGTGAACCACCTGGAAAAACAATTGAGGAATAATACGAAGTGCAATAAGCTTGGCTCGAGTGCTTTTTCGATATGAAATCGGCAGGGTCATGCAGCCTCTTTGCCCACAGCTAAACAACTATCTCTGTCTCGCCCCAGCATTGGGCAGGCGCTCTCTCTGCAGTTGCCGACTTACCAGCGGTCCGCATGAGCTGGCTGTCGGCCACTGACCGCTGATGATGACCATTCGAGGACAAGAGCTGACAGTTGTGTGGGACATGGAAGCTACGAGCAACTGCCGAAACAGAATACCGTTTCGAGGGAGTCGATGTTGCTAATCTATCAACTTTCAATCCCGAAACGCATGTCGCTCGGATCTGGTGGAAGGCAGCCCTGAAGGTTGGTTTGCTATTTGTGTCTATAGAAGTCACGGGAAAAGTGGAATTGCTGAGGCACAATGACTTGTTTGTTTAGTTCCTATACGTGCAGACTGTATAAACTGCTATTCGGAGCTATTCGCTGTGCCATGGGATTCCTAAGATTACGTGTTTTACATTTGAGTTAAGGAATTCTCCAGTAGCGCTCACTCAGTTTAGTTACGTCACTGAGCCTGGTTTGTAATTTGTGAATATTATTTGTTTTTTATGCTCTTTTTATATTTTTTACATTTTCTTTTATAAAACTAGCCTCAGTATTCTCTATTTGAAATCAGGCTATGAGAATCGTCACCTGTTTTTCGTCTGGGTCTTGTATTTTACTTCATTATTTATAAGTGGTCAGATAATATTTCTTTGGTCTATAGTTCACATTGTTTTACAGTCGTTCCTTGCCTGTTCTGATTTCCTGCCTTTACAAGTGTTAACTGAACCGTTTACTAAATATTTTCTGTTCCTGATTTATACATACGAGAACGCAAATTAATTAAAATCTTTTTACCTGATTTAGTAGTGATTGAAGTCATACTGCACATTGTCGACTTTACTTAGTGGGAAACTCCCATGAATGAAGTCAGATTCGCGCCGTTCAATCATTTCCTATTCTAACTTACATTCCAAATATTAAATATTTATTTCTTATTCGTCATTCCTTGCATTTATTTACATGTTAAAATGAATTTCTAACAATAAGAGAAATTTTTTATGTAGTGAATTTGCTTTTTCTAGATTAATTCTTATGTTGTTTTTTTTAATCATTCCAAGCTGCTCGTTTGTTAAAGAATTTCAAAGCTTATATGAGACTACGTTAATGAAAAATTTTAGTTTCTGGAGAAAATATTACTTAATTTCCTTACCAAACTACAATCGATACATTCTCAATCTCTTGTCTGAAACTAACTGAGGTTGCTTGTGTCGCATGACTTATGTATTTAACTGTGAACTTTTGTCTGTTTTACACGGCTGAGAAATACAGAGTGTCTTTGACGTACAAACTGAATGTTGGCCATTTTGCTTCATGGCGCCTGTCAACGACTGAAACATTGCCTAATAACGCAAAGAGCATCATGTCTCTAGTCGCCAAGTTTCACACGCACGTCACGTGGCACCTCTTTCCGATGAGAGGCTGAAATAGCAATTGTTGATGTATGGATCACACTGTGTGCCCGGCTTACAGCGGTCCGGATTGGACTCGACGTACTGCAGCTGTGATTAATGTCTTCCGCTGTCCACTAAATCATTCCAAGCGAACGCCACATCTCCACATTTACTCAGAACATAATCATTTCGCACCACTACCCTGCTCATTGAGAGAGAGGGATGGTAAGTACAGATATGATGACGTCATTTTCACTTCAAGTGCCTGCCAAGCATGATAGCCATGGTTTATAAACTGGCGAGACAAAAGAGCATCGATATGAAAATTATGTATCTTGCTGCTTGTCGTTTTTGTCAAAAAGAAGCAGCACCTAGATTGGTTTCCCAAGTAGTCTACTTGTTCAGTACCTCTAAGCTCTTGGAATGTCTGCCAATAACACATGCATTGCTAAGCACCCGTATGAAACTGGTCGGTTTCTTAGCATTATATACTAAGCAATATATATATGTTACTATGAAATAAAACATAAACTACACCACCATGAAGAACAGTTCCCACTAGCGGATAAAACATAAATTTCTTGTATTCAATTTGGAAATGATGAACACTATCAAATTGATGACTAATATGTAATATCTCTGTTTCTCAGCATAGTTAGTATTACCTCTACTGATGAATTTTCAAGTCACAGTAATCTCCCTTCCAGGTGTAAAGTGGCTGCGGAGCATAGTGGATGTGAACTCGAGTGACCGGACGAGACACAGAAAATTTTGGGCTCTTAATAATCGAAATGAAACTTAGTAGTGCTGGTGATAATTTGTATTAAAAGACGTAGTGAAGGATGCGTCAAGTTCGTGACGAGTTACGAGCTATTCACCTGGTGCGCTAGCAAATCAGCCATACGGAAACTGGTTCTCCATCTGCACGGCAACTCTGGAATTTACACTTAAGTGCCTGGAAGAGGGTTCTTCAAACCATCTTCAGACTATTTCCTTACCGTTCCACTCTCTTACATCATGTGGAGAAAATGATTACTTAATCTGTCCGTGCAACGTTTTATTCGTCTAATGATTTTGCAGTTGTCGTCTCGACCTGTATGAGTTGGCGAAAAAGAAATGTTTTCCATGCAGTGGAGAAAATAGTTGAAAGAAATTTCGTGAGAAGTTCTTTCCTCAACGAGAAACACCTTTCCTTAATGATTGCCACGCCAACTCGCTTATCATATCCGTGGTACTCTTTCCCCTATTTCGCGATAGTACAAAACGAGTTGCCCTTCTCTGGACATTTTCGATGTCCTTCGTCAATCCTATTTGGTGAGGATCCCATACCGCACATCAAGCGTATTGTAGTCTTGTTGCATCTTATGAGTGTTCTGCCAAAGAAACGCAGTCTTTGGTTTTCCTTCCCAACATCGTCATCCATGTGATATTGCAATTTCAGTTTCTCACAATTGTAATTACTAGACGATTAGTTCACTTTAAACCCTTTAGATTTGTGTAATTAAGAGTGTGACTGAAACCGACAGATTTATTTAATTACTCACGTGGAGGACCTCACACATCTCCTTATTGAAATATAATTGCTACTTCTGGCACCGTGCAGATATCGTGTTTAAGGAATTGGTTTTGATCATATGATGACTTTACCAAATGGTAAATGACAGCATCACATGTTGACAATCTTAGAGGTATGCTTAGATTACCTCGTAATCATTTATAAGGATTAGGAGCAACAGAGGGCCTATAAAGATTTGTTTGGGAAGGCCAGATATCACTTCTGTTCTACTCGGTGACTTTCCGGTGATAACTGTGTAGCAGGATTAGGAGCAACAGAGGGCCTATAAAGATTCGTTTGGTAAGGCCAGATATCACTTCTGTTTTACTCGATGTCTTTCCGGTGATTACTGTGTAGTAGGATTACTATGTGACAGGAAATTCCGAATCCCATCACGCAGCTGGTACGATATTCTAGGCAGGCAGTTTGATTAGAAGAACCTTGTGAAAACCAGTCTCAAAGGCCTTCTGAAAATCTAGATATGGTATGCTATTAAGATCCCCTGTCAATAGCACTCATTACTTTGTGTGAATAAAGAGTTAGTTGTGTTGCACAAGAACGATATTTTCTGAATCTGTGCTGACTGTGTGTGTATAGATAGTTTCCTTTGACGTAATTAATAATATCTGAACACAGTACATGTTCTAAAGTCCTACTGCAATCGAGGTCTGTGATATTGATCTATAGTACACTTTGTTACTTGTATTTCCTTTCTCGAGTATTTTCGTGAAATGTGCAGCTTCCCAGTGCGCAGATCTTTTGTAAACCAAGTGATTGTATATGTTTGCTTAAAATACGTCTATTTTATTGGTGTGAAATGACTGTTCTTCTCAAAACTGTCACTTAACCAGTATCAAATCGTAAGGTAAAGACCCATCAGATGACAGTAATCAAACAATACTAAGAAAAAAAGTGTGTATCAGTACCAGAGATTCTCAGTTAGTTAACTCCATTTTACTCGGAATTTCATGGTTCATATAAGCATGAAGATACTTCGCAAGCACAATGGGATGAGCTGCTAGCATTCGGGCAAGCAGCAAGGTCACATAGCCAGGCAGAAAAACCACCTCCACCAGAGGAATTCCCAGAGCGATATTCCAGCAGAGTCACAGGTTAATGCGACTCTGCTGACCACACATCCGTTTGATATGCCACAACTGGATGCCGTGTGCCGCACAGTCAACATGGATACGATATCCCGTGGTGTAAGGCATCCAGCAGTGACTGTTTTTACGGTTCAAATGTGGAAAGAGGAGAAGGTATTTCTGCCAAGGACAAGAATGGCGCTGTTGTGAATAAGACGTAAAAAGATGTGTTTCTTTGGAACACATATTCAGACCATACAACTCACGTCGACGTACATTAGCATACTCAGAAAGGAACCTAACTGATAAAAAATCTGGGCCAGAAGACGTCCCATACTTAAGTGATTTAAGCAGCTTGTCTACACTGAGGATATCTGCATGTAAATTACTTCACACAGAAAATGAAGTGCGAGCCGGAAGTATGGGACATCTTTGTAAAAACTGAATGTTTACGCAGTATGAGGACTCCCAGGATTGGTTAGTGTAAATAAACTGGAGATTAGATAGTGAAATTCCTGAGTACTGCCAAGGGTGACTTCATTGGCCACAGAAAGACATAGAAAGGGAGTGAGTGAGTTACTGGTTAACTGACTGAAGCAAAACTCATTGAAAGGGATCCACATCTTTCAAGGAGGTTGGCGCTCAGAATGCCCATAGCCCAACCAATCAAAGCAATGCAGAAATATACTCATCTTTTTAAAGAATCAGTCGATAAAACTTCACCTCTGGGAATCTCATAAGCTGACAGTCTTTACCATCAGACTTCTTCTCCGCCGGCCCTCATTGCCACCATGGTCCATCTCTGATCAGATGAGCTGAGGGACTTAGAACGGTTTTGGGCTGAGCTGAACTTAGCGACAGGCAGAGGTCTTGGTGTGCTGCCAGTGACTGATTCTGCAGCTTCTTCAGCCGCTGCATACAGATAGATAATATGTGGTCGAACTGTGACAGAGAGATGAGTCATGAGGAGAGCAAAGTCGCTTATACATAATTTCAATAACTTCGGTTATCACTCTGAAAACCTGCTTCTGTGGGACTAATATGCTTTCAAATTTGGCCACAGATGCAACGCATTCTCTTCTCTAGCACTATTTCTCTTTTATTCTAACATCACGACTGTCTTAGTACAACTTTTCTAATGTGATTGTTTCATTTTGATGCACGATTTTGGCCCTAGACCTTTAGACATATATGCCAAGGTTTTACCTTACAATTGCTATTCTTGTCAGGTGATTTATGAGTCACTTTAATGTAATAAAGGTAATTAATTGTGGTTTTTGTTTCATTTAGTTGTGCCTGAATTCCTAATTCATTATTTTGGAGGATATCTAACTCATTTATGTCAGATAACAGTGCCATTTAGCACACATTCAGACCATCCAACTCACGTCGACTTACTGCAGCATACTCAGAAAGGGACCTAACAGATACAAAATCTGGGACAGAAAACGTCCCATGCTTAACTGATTTAAGCAGCTTGTCTACAATGAGTACATCTGCATGTAAATTAATGATATTGGAACAGTTATTAGTCTTTTTTGTGAAGGATTTTCGGTTTGCTTAGCAACTTCACTTTTGTGGCTCCGTCATTCGGTATATTTTGAAGCATGTAACACTGCTGATCAGGTCACTAGAGAAATTTTATGGATCGATGTTCAGTGATTCATGTTTGTTGAAGTGGTTTGAGATTAACTCATCACCAGAACATCCATCAAAAGATTACGAAAGGCATAAGCAACAGGGTAACAAAAGACGAAATAAATCTCGGGTGAACAACCTGGTGTACATCAGAACACCTGATGATGGCAACAAGGTCGATTGGCGAAGTATTGTGTCCTCTATACACTCACACCAGGCTGTTCACTCGAGATTTATTTCGTCATGAAATAAGCCTGGAGAAATTCAAGAATCACAGGGTAGTAAATATTTCCTGAATCACGATTAACAATTTTTAAATATACAGGGGATATCAATGAGCACAGCTAATAAAAGGTGGAATTCTTCATGCTCAGTATGGCGTCATGTGCAAACTAATCGCTCCAGGATATATAACTGAGCATGAAGTGCATTACAGGTTAGCATATTAAAAGAACTTATCCCTAGAGACCGTGAGTAAATGAATGAAACGGCGTTATGAGTGACTAATGGAGATACTATGAAAGAAGTGTGTTAATAATAAAAATATGATATAAAAGAATAGACAGCAAAAGACGTACAAAATGTAATAAAGCAAAAAATAAAGGTAAAAGTATCATTAACAAAAAACAGTCATGTAACAAAGCACAAAGTAAAGGTAATATCATATAAATTAAAAATAAACATCTTTAAAATTCACGAGAGGGAAATTGAGGGTCATAAGAGGAGGAGAAACAAAATACAGTATAAGTGAAAAACTGTAAAACTACAGAAACGTTACATCTAAAACGAATGGACAACGTACAGACAAATGGTGAACGAAAAGATTCACTACTCGCCATTTAAATTGCTACACCACGAAGATGACGTACTACAGACGCGAAATTTAACGGACAGGAAGAAGATGCTGTGATATGCAAATGATTAGCTTTTCAGAGCATTCACACAAGGCTGGCGCCGGTGGCGACACCTGCAATGTGCTGACATGGGGAAGATTTCCAACCGATTTCTCATACACAAACACCAGGTGACTGGCGTTGCCTCTTGAAACGTTGTAGTGATGCCTCGTGTATGGAGGAGAAATGCGTAACATCACGTTTCCGACTTTGATATAGGTCGGATTGTAGCCTATCGCGAGTGCGGTTTATCGTATTGCGACACTGCTGCTCGCGTTGGTCGAGATCCAATGACTGTTAGCAGAATATGGAATCGGTGGGTACAGGAGGGTAATACGGAACGGAGTGCTGGATCCCAACGGTCCCGTATCACTAGCAGTCGAGATGACAGGCATCTTATCCGCAGAGCTGTAACGGATCGTGCAGCCACGTCTCGATCCATGGGTCAACAGATGGGGATGTTTGCAAGACAACAACCATCTGCATGAACAGTTCGACGACGTTTGCAGCAGCATGGACTATCAGCTCGGAGACCATGGCTGCGGTTACCCTTGACGCTGCATGACAGACAGGAGCGTCTGCGATGGTGTACTCAACGACGAACCTGGGTGCACGAATGGCAAAACGTCATTTTTTCGGATGAATCCAGGTTCTGTTTACAGCATCATGATGGTCGCATCCGTGTTTGGCAGCATCGTGGTGAACGCACATTGGAAGCGTGTATTCGTCATCGCTATGGTGGCGTAACACCCGACGTGATGGTATGGGGCGCCATTGGTTACACGCCTCGCTCACCTCTTGTTCGCACTGACGGCACTTTGAACAGTGGACGTTACATTTCAGATGTGTTACGACCCATGGCTCTACCCTCCATTCGAACCCTGCGAAACCCTACATTTCAGCAGGATAATGCACGACTGCATGTTGCGTATCCTGTACGGACATTTCTGGATACAGAAAATGTTAGACTGTTGCCCTAGCCAGCACATTCTCCAGATTTCTCAGCAATTGAAAACGTCTGGACAATGGTGACCGAGCACCTGCCTCGTCACAATACGCCAGTCACTACTCTTGATGAACTGTGGTATCGTGCTGAAGCTGCATGGACAGTTATACCTGTACACGCTATCCAAGCTCTGTTTGACTCAATTCCAAGGCTATCAAGGCCGTTATTACGGCCAGAGATGGTTGTTCTGGGTACTGATTTCTCAGGATCTATGCACGCAAATTGCGTGAAAATGTAATCACATGTCAGTTCTAGTATAATATATTTGTCCGATGAATACCCGTTTATCATCTGGAATTCTTCTTGGTGTAGCAATTTTATTGGCCCGTAGAGTAGAAAGTGAGAAAAATACATTTGTTATTGACAATACATCATTACACGCAACGTGAACAAATTTAATGATTCCAGAATGAGATTTTCACTCTGCAGCGGAGTGTGCGCTTCCTGGCAGATAAAAACTGTGTGCCCTAGCGAGACTCGAACTCGGGACCTTTGCCTTTCGCGGGCAAGTGCTCTACCATCTGAGCTACCGAAGCACGACTCACGCCCGGTACTCACAGCTTTACTTCTGCCAGTATCTCGTCTCCTACCTTCCAAACTTTACAGGAGCTCTCCTGCGAAACTTGCAGAACTAGCACTCCTGAAAGAGAGGAAATTGCGGAGACATGGCTTAGCCACAGCCTGGGGGATGTTTCCAGAATGAGAATTTTACTCTGCAGCGGAGTGTGCGCTGATATGAAACTTCCTGGCAGATTAAAACTGTGTGCCCGACCGAGACTCGAACTCGGAACCTTCGCCTTTCGCGGGCAAGTGCTCTACCATCTGAGCTACCGAAGCACGACTCACGCCCGGTACTCACAGCTTTACTTCTGCCACTATCTCGTCTCCTACCTTCCAAACTTTACAGAAGCTCTCCTGCGAAACTTGCCGAACTAGCACTTCTGAAAGAAAGGATATTGCGGAGACATGGCTTAGCCACAGCCTGGGGGATGTTTCCAGAATGAGATTTTCACTCTGCAGCGGAGTGTGCGCTGATATGAAACTTCCTGGCAGATTAAAACTGTGTGCCCGACCGAGACTCGAACTCTGGACCTTTGCCTTTCGCGGGCAAGTGCTCTACCATCTGAGCTACCGAAGCACGACTCACGCCCGGTACTCACAGCTTTACTTCTGCCAGTATCTCGTCTCCTAACTTCCAAACTTTACAGAAGCTCTCCTGCGAAACTTGCCGAACTAGCACTTCTGAAAGAAAGGATATTGCTGAGACATGGCTTAGCCACAGCCTGGGGGATGTTTCCAGAATGAGATTTTCACTCTGCAGCGGAGTGTGCGCTGATATGAAACTTCCTGGCAGATTAAAACTGTGTGCCCGACCGAGACTCGAACTCGGGACCTTTGCCTTTCGCGGGCAAGTGCTCTACCATCTGAGCTACCGAAGCACGACTCACATCCGTTACTCACAGCTTTACTTCTGCCATTATCTCGTCTCCTACCTTCCATACTTTACAGAAGCTCTCCTGCGAAACTTGCAGAACTTGCACTCCTGTAAAATTGGGAAGGTAGGAAACGAGATACTGGCAGAAGTAAAGCTGTGAGTACCGGGCGTGAGTCGTGCTTCGGTAGCTCAGATGGGCAGTCGGCTTTCAGCCGTGTTACCGTGCGGACGGGCTCGGCGCGCCGGGCAGTGCTCTGCAGGTGTTGTTGTTTACCCGCTAGCGCGCGGTCGCGTCGTTGTATTGCCGTATAGTACCTGTACCGACCCGACATGGCGTTCTCATACCGAAAAGCTACAATCAAACTATCGTCCAACGCATCGTACACGACACCGAAGGCCCATGAAATTGAACGGTTTCTACGAGACATCATGCACAGAGAACCACAAGAACTGATAGGAATTTATCTGTTTATTGTTACCAGCATAGTGTACCTCAAACTGATTGACGAAGCTGCCTGCGAGAGATTACTCCAACGATCTGCAAACTGCGTTCGCTTCTGTCACGCAGACGGTAACGTGAGCGTGGTAGGAGTTGCCCATGCTGGTCTGGGGGTGCGTACCGTGCGCATCTTTGAACTACCGTTCGAAGTTCCTGCCAACCTAGTCGTTGATGCGCTGCGGCCATACGGCACAGTTCTGAGCCACACAGAGGAGAAATGGAACACATTCGAAACGTACCCTGTCCTTAACGGGGTACGACAAGTGCGCATAGAACGTTCCATCATATGTTTTCGTTGGTGGCTGCCGCGCAATTGTTATATATGATGGACAACCGAGGACCTGCTCGGGCTGCGGCCAGGAGGGCCATGTTAGAACTGAGTGTCTGCAGCGCCACCTCGTTCAGGTGCCCCGCGATGAACTTCCCCAACGATCCACTATGACCTCTCTCCCGCTAACATATGTGGAGGCGGCACGACATGATGTGATGGATGATCAAAACCTGCTACCTCCTCAAGCTGCTGCCAGCTCCGTTGGAGAGTCAGCGCCGCAGCCCAACGGTGCAGAGGTTCCTACAGTCTCTGCCCACCGCAGCGTCGTGGGCACCCAGCCATCGTCACTGTCGGGATCAGACACAGGGGTTCCTAGCGACCGAGACTGTGTCGAGCCCCGCCCTCCAGTGGATGTCGAATCTCGGACCCCAAAGCAAAAATCACCCAAGCGACACAAGAAGAGGCGATTGTCAGCTGATGAACAGGACAGGGATGTGAAGCCGGCGGAAGACATCGACTTCGTTGACTCGCCCACAATTGCAACGGACTCCAGTGGCATCATTCACCAGAAGGTGCCTGAAGACAAGGAACACTCTCCTAAATCTGGTGGCCCAGAAAACGAGGCGCATTGCGTCGACTCCCAAAATGTGGGCTCCTGTGAAAGCGACCAGCCCCCAATGACATCACAATCGTCTCTTGGTGATTAGGCAGACGATATGGAGGCACACTGCCTCCGCCACTTGATATGTCTCAGTCATACCTTGTGGGAACAGTCAATGTAAATGGTGTCCACTCCACTGTCAAGACCCGCATGTTACACGACATGATCAGAGCGGCAGACTTGGACATTGCCCTTCTCCAGGAGGTCCGTCCCGAGCTGCGTTTAGACCTATATGGTTACACCACGTACAGCCTACCCGTAGGTGATGGCGCAGGAGGAACGGCCATCCTTCTCCGAGATGGCATAGACGCGACGGACGCGACGTACTTGCCGAACGGGCGAGGCATCGCACTCACACTTGGAGCAGTCCAGTCCACCTCATTAACGTCTACGCTCCCTCCGGTAATTCGCACCGTGGTGACAGGCACGTCTTCTATTCGGAGGAGGTAGCCCCACTTTTGCAAGGAAATATGGACCATTACATAGTGGGGGGCGATTTTAACAGTGTTCTGCGGCCCAAGGACCAGATACCGCATTACGTCCCATGCCCGACTCTACAAGCATTGATACGTGACCTCGCGCTCCACGATACATGGCTCTTACATCATGGGACCCAGAGTGGATATACGCACTTTACCAGCCATTCTGCCAGTCGTCTGGACCGGATATACGTCTCACGTGCCCTCCGCACAGCAACCCGTGATGCAGAACTCTGGCCGACGGCCTTCACGGGCCATCTCGCGTACATCTGCACTGTCACCTTGCCCCGACAACTCACAAGACGCAGCAGGGGCCCGTGGACGCTGAACGTCTCCCTCCTTCGCGAGGAAGCGTGTCGGCGAGCAGTCACTGACACGTGGCGTCGATGTATCAGTCGCCTGCCCATGTATGCTTCCACGTTGCTGTGGTGGCTGGGATGTGTCAAACCTGCACTCCGAAAGACCTTGATGGCCTACGGGCGTGACAGATCGAACTGGCAAAGGGCAACATCGGAATTTTACTATACAGCGTTACGTGAGCTGGCGACGCAACCGCCGTCTCCCGAACGTTAGATGTACGTACAACGCATCAAAGCTCGTCTACTTCACATCAGGACAGAGCAGCTAGAAGGTGTCCGCATCCGTGCGCGAGTGCAAGACCGTATCCCCAACGAAACAGCGTCAGTGTATCACATTGTGCGCGAGAGGCGCCACCGCAAACGTCAGCTCATTACTGCGGTAAACACGGAGGACGGCGGCCGCGCAGTGACACAAACGGACATCGCGCACACGTTCGCTAGACACTATGGGACCTTGTACATGGAAGATCCGCGAAATGTACGTGATTATGACGAGCTGTTGCACGATTTTCCCGCCCTCGGGACGTGGCACCCGATGATAGTCTGCTGTTGCCCATTACACCCAACTAGCTGACATCGGCCTTGGCACGTGGAGCACCGACCAAGTCGCCTGGACCTGACGGTTTACCCCTGGAATTCTACCTCACTTTTTACCACCTTATGGGTGACAAGTGGCTCCAAATGTTTCAAGACCTTATCCACCCTGATTTCACTGTCCCCACAGAATTCACAGAAGGCATCTTGATCCCAGTACCGAAACCGAATGGTGGTTGTAGGTGGCAGGATTTTCGCCCACTCACACTCCTCAACAATGACTACAAGATCTTCGCCCGTATCCTCCGCGCGCGTCTCCACACCGCTATCGGGGAAGCCATCCACACCGATCAGACATGTTTAGGTGGTGTCAGCAACATTCATACGGCGTTAGGAGCATACCGCGACGTAATTGCTTTCACGGCGGCCTGCAAAATACGAGGCGCCCTTGTCGCCGTAGATTTTGACCACGCATTCGACCGCGCCGACCATGGTTTCTTACGCGCAGTTTTGCAACACATGGGCCTCTCTCCGGAGTCTGCACAGGTGGTCCTTCGACTGGTCCACGGAGGTCGCTCCCACATGATGGTCAACAGTTATCAGTCTGGTCACATTGTTGTTGGACTATCAGTGCGACCAGGGTGTCCCCTGTCGGGTATATTATTTGCTGCAGCGCTTGAACCAGCTTTACATGGTCTACGGCAGCGATTAACTGGTATCTCGTTGAGGGACGTGACCTTTTGTTGTGGTGCATTCGCCGATGACGTGGTGTTCCTGGCCAGATCAGAGGATGAAATGCATATGGCGCTACAGTGGCTACGCCAGTACGGGGCGGTCGCTGGGAGCGTCATCAACGTGAAGAAGACAAAATACATGGATGTCGGAGGGGGGCTTTCCCACAAAACGGCGGTGCCCTTTGACAAGGTACCCGTACTCAAGTGTTTAGGAGTGCAATTCTTTAGCAATGTCCGCCGCACGGCGGCGGCTACGTACCGCCGGCTCCTACACCAGAAACGTGCTCTGCTGCAGGACAACAAACTGCGTCGCTTGGATATGCTCCTCAGAACACGTTATGTCAACACCTATCTTGCCTCAAAACTGAACTATTTTGCGCATATCCTTCCCTTGACGGCTACGATGGCCGACAGATTTCAAGCAGCATATGGACATTTCGTAAGCACCGGTCTGGTTTTTAATGTCCGATACGCCACCCTGACACTGCCGTAGCGGGCGGGCGGTATCGGTTTAATTCATGTATATAACCGTGCGCGATCGCTTTATCTCAACACTATGCGTCGCAAGTGGACCTCTGCCCACGCCACTCTGACGGGCACCCTGATGGCGGAAGTGGCACCACACTCTCTGCATGCCCCGGTTTCTGTAGGACACATTTCATCGGCACTCACCCACATCAGAGAGTTCTTGATTGACTTCAGCTACTTACGGTCAGAACTTCCAACGACACGGAAGCCCAGCACAAAAGACTATTATCGTCTCTATCAACAGCGGCAACCTGTAAATACGGTCACCCACAGACATCCTGAGTTGCCTGGAACACGGTGTGGCGAGCGGTACACACGCCTTTTCTACCTACGACGGTGCGTTCATTGTGGTACGTGGTTGTGAATGGGAAGTTCGCTACTCGTCAGAGGCTACATTCCATACATCTGACGGACGACCCCTTGTGTCCGACATGCTCAGTCGCTGACTCGGATGCACACCGTCTGACGTGTGCCACGACCAGCGAGTGCTGGCTACTGACGCAGCGCATGCTGGCATTACTCTTGCGGCGATTGCCGGACTCTATCTCCCCTGATTACGTATTGCGCCCCGACGGCGTATACTTTCCATCAACCAGAACGAACGCCGTTAACTGGCTAAAAGGCATGGCCGTTTACTACATATTTTGCGATGCTCCCAAAGGCACACTCGACTTTTGGTCCCTATTGATGACGACACATGCAGCTTTCAGCCGCCACCCGAAGTACAGAACTCGTTTCGCAAACTATTTAGGTTCATTATTTGCGGATCCTCCTGCTCACTGGGGCGTTCCGGGTATGAGACGCTGAAAATGAAGAAGAATCCTGGAACATATTGATCCTCTACGGACGGAATGGGGGGGAACCCGTCCCAACAGACGAGAAGACGACTCCGACGCTCGCCTACGGCAGTTGTAGGATCTATCTTTGTAATGAAACAAAAATAAATCCATAATACAAAAAAAAAATTAAAGAAATAAATAAATAAAACAACATCGACAAACCGACTACATCCTCTTCCTGATCCTTCGATCCTCGAACTCGAACACGTTGCTTGGGCGTGGCGGCGGGATGACCAGGCTTCGGCTGTCGACCCCTGCCCTACCCGTCGTCCTGCTCCTGCAACGGTTCATTATTCATTAGTTAAAAAAAAGTGGTAGGGAAAAAAAAGAAAAAGATGGTAGAGCACTTGCCTGCGAAAGGCAAAGGTCCCGAGTTCGAGTCTCGGTCGGGCACGCAGTTTTAATCTGCCGGGAAGTTTCAAATTTAATGATTATTTGTCTTAAATTTATTTTGTTACTATAAATTTAAGAGAAGGAAGAAAGACAAAGGGAAGATTTCGCTAACTTTAATGTATGAAAAGGTATTGATCTCATGATTCTTTATTAAGGATTGTGTGTTTATACATTTTATCGTCCGACAGATGCTGTGAGATAACGTATAGAAAGCAATAAACGACATCAAACATAGACATACTAATATAAGAACGCATATTAGTGATTTAGATGCACAACTTGTAATTGCTATAAAGTTTACACAAGACTGAATACAACAAATATCTCTTTTCATGAAGGCATAATTGACAGTACCGTCGTCTGTTCGAAGAGAATGAGTGCCAAACCGAAGATGGCGATGAAACTATGTAAGAGGTAAACGACGGTCAGTAGGTGCCGCTAATATTGACCACAAAAATGAAATCAAAGAGTAATTTTAAAAAGAACCCCTACATAGCGATGAACGACAGACAAAACATCGTGCGAAACTTGACAGAGATACGTTTATGCTACTTAAAAATAGAAGAAGGACTTTTCCACTTTTCAAGGTTCTCCCAAATCAGAATATTCGTCTGGCTCTGCCATATATGTACTTCGTCATAAAGTAATATATAAGGAAGACACAAACAATGACAACAAACCGTAAGTAAGAAAATCACAGTAACCAGTGTATCTACTCCAAATTCTACAGAAGATGAGGTACTCGTACTTGTAACCCCAACAAACAAGCCGCCAACGACTGTATTTAATCCTTCCTTTCTCAACACCGTTTTGTCCTACCTAAAAATTTCTTCTGAACTTATCTCGGCCCTTAGCCAGCTTTTGGTACTTATAATGTTCTAAACTTCCGTTCTTCCCATTAGGGCTTGGAGCTCTGGTTCTTTCCCAACACAGCTACGACAATTTCTTACTACAGTATTGGTTGTTGCTATGTCTAACCTCGTCCTGTGTTTGTCCTGTACCCTGTTCTAATGTTCAGCAGGGTAAGTGCAGTGCCTCATGTAGCTGAACAGTGGTGCAGAGGAACGTATTAAATCGCTAAGCGAGGTAAATGCAACGGCGCAACGACACGAAGCCGGCAGACACGCTTTATCTGACTGAATAGGATGAGTTAGATTTAACCGTGAACAGAGCAGCCATAACTGTGTAAATTAGCACTCAGAGTCCACGTGCAAACTTCACTAGAATTAGTGACCACAATCTAGTTGTCCGGTACCCTCGGTGGTGATTAGGCTATTACAGATAATGGATTGCAGTGGACATAAGACAGCAGGTGATGTGTAAGCACTAGTTGGTGTTGATACATTGTCCAAGTCGCATAATAAAAGAAACGGCCACCGCCGCTACCTACCTAATGTGAACAACGTTTGTTAACACATCTGACGCCTAAACTGCTCGCTCATGTTCCACAACAGAGTATCTGCTATTAGTTCGCTATGCTATTGCAGGACACGATGCAGGACACGAGATCGGCGAGCGGGTGCTGTAGCAAAAACGTTATTCGACCGGAGACCTCTGAATTTAGGCAATATCTAGCTACTTGGGACTGGATAGAGTCCCAATGGCGAAGGAAGCAAGCAAAGTAGGTGGAGTCGTTATGTAATATTCTTCCCCCTCTACCCAATACTCTTACAGCTTCCAAGTTTTAGTTGGCACAGTTTTCTGTGAAAATAAAAAATTATTCAGGAATTATTCAGGAATTATTGTGCAGGTGTGGTTAAATTTAACGGAGCTAAACTTCTAACTGTTGTTATTTATAGATCCCCAGACTCCGATTTCACAACATTTTTGCTAAAGCTAGAGGAGGTTCTTGGTTCACTTTATAGGAAATACAAAAAGTTAGTTATATGTGGTGACTTCAATATTAATTGTATAAGTGATTGTGCAAGGAAGAGGATGCTGGTAGACCTCTTTAATTCATATAATCTTATGAAAACCGTATTCTTTCCAACGAGAGTGCAAGGGAACAGTAGAACAACCATAGACAACATTTTTGTTCATTCATCATTACTAGAAGGGCATTCTGTTAGCAAAAAGGTGAATGGCCTTTCAGATCATGATGCACAGATTTTAACTTTAAAAGATTTTTGTGCTGCAACACGTGTTAAATATAGTCATCAACTGTTCAGGAAAGCTGATCCAGTTGCTGTAGAGACCTTTGTAAACCTTATAAAGGAACAAGAGTGGCAAGATGTTTATAGCGCTGATACAGTAGACGATAAATATAATGCTTTTCTCAAGACTTTTCTCATGTTCTTTGAAAGCTGCTTTCCGTTAGAACTTTTAAAACAGGGAACTAGTACAAACAGACAGCCTGGGTGGCTGACTAGAGGGATAAGAATATCTTGTAGAACAAAGTGGCAATTATATCAAAACGTTAGAAACAGTCAAAATCTAAATGCAGCAACCCATTACAGACAGTATTGTAAGGTGCTTAAAAATGTTATTAGGAAGGCAAAAAGTATGTGGTATGCAGATAGAATAGCTAAGTCTCAGGATAAAATTAAAACCATATGGTCAGCCGTAAAGGAAGTTGCTGGTCTGCAGAGACAGGTCGAGGATATAGAATCAGTGCCTAGTGGGAATGTCCGTGTTACTGATGAGTCGCATATATGTACAGTATTTAATAATCACTTTCTGAATATAGCAGGTGAACTAAATAGAAACCTAGTCCCAACAGGGAATCATATAGCTCTCTTAGAAAAAAGTGTTCCGAGACTGTTACCTGAAATGCTCCCCCTTGATACTGACAAGAGGGAGATTGAGTTGATAATAAAATCACTAAAGACCAAGAACTCTCATGGATATGACGGGGTATCTAGCAGAATACTGAAGTATTGTTCTATGTATGTTAGCCCAGTTCTCAGCCATATCTGTAACTTTTCCTTTAGGAGTGGTCGGTTTCCTGACCGATTAAAGTACTCGGTAGTGAAGCCACTTTATAAAAAGGGAGACATTGATAATGTTGACAATTTTAGACCTATTTCTATGCCATCGGTGTTTGCTAAAGTTATCGAGAATGTTGTATATACAAGGTTACTGGAGCATTTAAATTCACATAATTTGCTGTCATATGTTCAGTTTGGTTTTAGAAATGGTTTAACAACTGAAAATGCTATATTCTCTTTTCTCTGTGAGGTTTTGGACGGATTAAATAAAAGGTCGCGAACGACAGGTGTTTTCTTTGATTTAACGAAGGCTTTTGACTGTGTTGACCACTAAATATTACTGCAGAAGTTGGACCATTATGGAGTAAGGGGAGTAGCTTACAATTGGTTCGCCTCTTACTTTAAGAACAGAAAGCAGAGGGTAATTCTCCGCAATATTGAGAGTGGTAGTGATGTTCAGTCCCAATGGGGCACTGTTAAGTGGGGCGTTCCCCAAGGGTCGGTGCTGGGGCCACTGCTGTTTCTTATTTATATAAATGATATGCCTTCTAGTATTACAGGTGATTCAAAAATATTTCTGTTTGCTGATGACACCAGCTTGATAGTGAAGGATCTTGTGTGTAATATTGAAACAGTAACAAATAATGTAGTTCATGAAATAAGTTCGTGGCTTGTGGAAAATAATTTGATGCTAAATCACAGTAAGACCCAGTTTTTACAGTTTCTAACTCACAATTCAGCAAGAACCGATATTTTGATCAGACAGAATAGGCATATTATAAGCGATACGGAACAGTTCAAGTTACTAGGCGTTCGGATAGATGGTAAGCTGTTGTGGAAAGTCCATGTCCAGGATCTTGTTCAGAAGCTAAATGCTGCTTTATTTACCATTAGAACAGTATCTGAAATAAGTGATACTTCAACACGAAAAGTAGTCTACTTCGCATATTTTCATACGCTTATGTCGTATGGTATTATTTTTTGGGGCAATTCTTCTGATTCAAAAAGGGTATTTTTGGCTCAAAAACGGGCTGTTCGAGCTATATGTGGTGTAAGTTCGAGAACCTCTTGTCGACCCCTATTCAAAAATCTGGGAATTCTGACATTGCTCTCACAGTATATATTTTCTTTAATGTCGTTTGTTGTTAGCAATATTAGCCTATTCCCAAGAGTTAGCAGCTTTCACTCAGTTAATACTAGGCAGAAATCAAATCTGCATGTAGAATGCACTCCCTTGACTCTTGTGCAGAAAGGAGTGCAGTATTCTGCTGCATCCATTTTCAATAAGCTACCACAAGAACTCAAAAATCTTAGCAGTAGCCCAAACTCTTTTAAGTCTAAAATGAAGAGTTTCCTCATGTCTCACTCCTTCTATTCTGTCGAGGAGCTCCTGGAAGAGCTAAACAATTAAGCAAATTCCAGTGTTACGTTGTTGATTTTCTTCATTTAAACTTACGACTTGTCACCTGAATATGTTTTTTTATATTTCATTTTATCTGTTTCTAATATCGCTCTTAAAATTTCATGTATTGACTCGTTCCATGATGATGGAGACTTCTCTTTAATTTGGTCCCACGGAACAATAAATAAATAAATAAATGAAATAAGATTTCTGTGACATATTAATAGTATTATGGAAGCATGAATGCTTCATTTTTACTCAACCTGCACACAAAATTATGAAAACGGCCAAATCTTGGTA
Source organism: Schistocerca piceifrons (assembly GCF_021461385.2). NCBI lineage: Eukaryota > Metazoa > Arthropoda > Insecta > Orthoptera > Acrididae > Schistocerca > Schistocerca piceifrons. The sequence goes on from NC_060144.1 coordinate 245,775,248, forward strand.
GAAAAAGTTACAGAAGGGTAATTTTACGGAGATGTGAAGGTGCAGTTGCGACTGTCTTGCCACGGCCCCAGCATCACTTCGTTTCATATTAATTATCTTTCCACTTTTTGTTACGGGCTTTACTTATGTTGTGGAATATGGCAAAGACTTCTTTGGTCCAGCTGACATCTATCTCCGTAATGATAAAGACAGTGATTGCCACGTTTACTCAGTAGACATTGGTCAAAAATAAAGCAAACGCAAGTTCGAGAATGCCTTGTCGACGTCAAAACTGGCTGTATCAGGCGGGCCGAGGTGCGATTCCCGGTAGATATACTGGCCATACCGTGACCCTGCAGGCTGTTACAGTAATGCGTGCTTGAACCTAGTGTGTAAATGGTCGAGGTTCGTAAGACAGTGCGTGGTGACCACAGTCCGAGATGGTCGTTACCTTAGGGGCAACAGCGTAAATGACCATCTAGCCACATTGATCTGGCTGCCTGCATCACGGAGTGATACAGAAAACAAAGGCCCAATTTGACAGTTTATGGTGACGCTGGCGGCAATGTGTATTCCTGAACCCTACTTGAGTATCTGAGCAGAAACCTAATGTTTTGGAGCCGGTGGTACTGCCCATAATACAATATTGCAGGAGCCAACCCTCGAGTTGAGAAATGTGAATAAAACTGCCAGTGATTCCCCAAACTCGCGAGACATTTCACACAAAGATTACTTCGGCGGTAGAACTGGTCAGCAAAATTTCAGTCACGGTCCTCCATCAATCTTAGTTAATTTTTATCGGTTTACTTGTAAACCGTGTTGAGGGAGATGTCCAGTGAACCTATGGATTCCCTTTTTAATTACACGCCACTGCTATTAAAGACAAAAGCAGACTATCCTACAATAATGTCGATCTCATAATTTGTTATGAACAAGCTTTCGGTGTCAATGCGATCATCAGAAAATTTAATTACACACATCATGCAGTATGTAACCACATCGATGTCGACGAAACTGTAAACCTTAATCTTCCTTCCAGGTAACATCGGAAACAGCTTCTATCTGTACAAAGGCTGTTATTTCCCAAAGTATGTGACGATTTGAGGATAATGCATCTATACAAAAAAACGCTAATCACACCTTTCCTGTTTGATATGAGTATAAATTAAGTAATATTACACGAACGTATACTGAATATTTTAGATCTGCACGTATTATAAAGATATTATCTCAAGTTTCTGAACTATACACAAATTAGTAGGATGTCATGATCATATTGGAGTACACACAGAGAAGGCATATACGAGAGGCGTCCAGTAAGTAACGCAACACATTTTTTTCCTGAAAGCAGGTTTTCTTTTTATTCAGGATTCCAATGCACCATATTATTCCCCACTCCACTGAATACAAAACCCTCATTTTCAACTAATTTCCGTTCAATGCGATGGCCTGCCTGAAAGGTAGCGCGCTACTGGTCAAGGTCGGAGCCAACGCCTTGCTGCATCAGAAACCGTCTCATCATCCACGTACTGCAGCCGCGCAGACGGTTCTTCGTTGCTCCTTACGGTCTTTTGTTAGGTGGTGAGGACACCATCGGGCACACACCCTTGAGTACCTGACTGGTGGACGAGTATATCAGCACCAGCAACAGAGACGTCCAGTAGAGCACCGAGGTGTTTGATTGGGGTTCGTCTATCAGCACAAATGAGAGTGTCTGCACGTTCCAGCATTGTAGGAGTCACAGCTGTGTGTGCCAGCCGGCACGCTGGAGATCGGAGTCGTTTGCGCGGCCTTTTTGCGATGATGACAGGTCCTCGCCTAACGACACACCATGCTTTTATTCACTGGCAGGACTCCATACACCTCCTGCAAGCGTCTGCATATCTCCGATACTCTGTTTTTCCGGCAAAAGAAATTCAGTGACAGCTCTGTACTTGGAACGTACCTCCGTTAAGGACGCCATTTTGAAGCTTACTTGCAGGGCCGCCACAAGTCGGAACTTCATGAAACTATAGGAGCTGAACCTGGAATACTTCACGATGCACCAAAACAAATTTCACCCTTCTTCAACCGAAATTAGCCAAGAAAAAATGCGTTGTATTACTTATTTAACTTCGCTTATACAAATAAACATTGTTTTACATTCTGCTCTTTGTCGACCTAAAGGAAGATCTTACGAGACTGTAAGGACATGCGGGATGTTAGAAATTCTGAGAATAATTGTGATAGCGCAATTTACATATTAAATGGGAGGCGATGTTTGATGTAGTAGGTACGTAAAAATGAGGAGAGTAACATAAGGTAAGCATACATGGAAGACTCTAGTAAAGTATAACATATTGTGGCCGTAGTAGGTAGGCAAATCCCATAAAAAGGGTGTTTCAGGGGTTGTCTAACCATAAGGTGCTAGAGCAGCCGCCAGGCTGATTTGATGTTTTAAATTTCCAGCAGTTAAATAGTAACTTGCTCAAGAATGGTGCGTGGATGGCATCGAGGATGTTGGCGAAGTGGGGGGCTTTATTCACGCACATGTTAATGTTGCACTCCTGCGTGATCGCGCCACATGAGGCGGAAAACAGGAGGATTGAAAAACATAATTATCTTTTGCTGCTTCGGGTCGTATTCAAATTTCTTTGAAGGGTTTTGAACGACTCTAATAGTTTCAATGTGTACACTAAAGGAAACACTGCGTTTGCGCTGCGGTCCAAAGGGGCGTGATCACGTTCAATGGGGCTGCAGCCCCACAATGTCCTTAGAGATGAGTTGAAACGTCCAAGAGTGTCAGTAATGTGAAAAGTTGTCAATAAAGGGTTATTGTTGCTCATCGCACCGGGAATTATCGTTTTCAGCCACTAAATGTATGGGAATCAACGCCCTATTGAAAGGGGTTGTTTCGTTCACCTCGTTTATGCCACCCCGCGTGGGAGTTTCGTGTCGATTGTGAGGGGTGATATGACTGAAATGTTAGCCTCTGCCACCCAAAAGAAAAGCACATGATTTCAAAGCTAGGTGTAGCGCTTCCGATCTCCATCGCTGAGATGTCAAAAGAAGGGGTGGAATTTGGGTAAGAGAGATTCTTACGATCTTCTCATCCTGTGACACGTCCACGGTGTCGTTGTGAAAAACTGAGCTGAAATTTGGTGCCAGTGTGACATTGTTAACCCACCTTACAACTCACATAAACTTCCATGCTGTGGCCTTTCTTCTGTACGTGTCGACACCTCGCTGCCTGAAGCACCCCCGAGCCCGACGGTGACGTCGCAGGGCGACACCCTCTTTCAGCGTTACAAAGCAATTTTATAGGTACGTTTCAGCCAGTTTTCAAACTTACGCATTGCAATCGGAGGCAATTAACTGGGTTCCGAAAAATTACCCTTCGTTTCTGTGGCACAGTGTAGAAAGCCTATGTATATGTGAGTTAGGAGCTTGGGAAGTAAGGAACAGTGAAAGATATCAACTTTTATGCCTCAGATTGATTACGAGAGGTGAAAAACTAGAGTCTCAAGACGACACAACATCAGAAATGAATAAATCTGGCAACTGATGGAAGCGAAAGAGAGTGAGGGAGAAAATAATGCAAGCTATTGATTGAACGAGATTGCTATTATCTAGCCATTTCAAATGAAATGACAATGAAAAGGTGGCCAGAGGAGTTGTGGAAACCGATCCCAGAAGGGAACGGGATTGATTGATTGATTTGTGGGAGGGAACCAAGTAGCGACGTCATCGGTTCCGGCGGATTAGGTAAGTATGGGGAAGGAAATCGGCCGTGCCCTTTGAAAGGAACCATCCTGGCATTTGCCTGAAGGATTTGAGGGAATCACGGAAAAACTATACCCGGATGACCGGAGGTGTGTTTGAAACGTCGCCCTCCCGATTGCGAGTCCAATGTGCTAGCCACTGCGCCACCTCACTCAGTAGAGAAAGGGAAACGAGGTTGGCTGTGTACTAGACACCAAGGATAGTATGGACTGAATGCATACCATTGCCCATATGTGTGCCTAGTGCAGTCTTCTACTAGTCCATCTCTTCCTTCATTTCCTCTGTCATCATCTACTCCACCGCCCATTTCTCAGCGGCTCCTCCCCTCCACACACTCCTCCTTCTTCCCTGTCCATCTTTTCCTACCCCTCTCTCTCTATCCGCCTTCTCTTCCCCCTAACTGTGTCCACCTCTCCTTCCCCCTCTATGTCTATCCACATCCTCCTCAGCCCTTCCCCGTCTATGTTATCGCACTCACCTCGGTAAGAGGCAGGTGGCTCTTACCCCAACAGTATTTCATTCCAGATCGTAACTGATACATGTTTAAAATTTGGATGAAATAATTCAGGGGATTTAGGATGAGCATATTACCCATGTCTTTGCACATGTACCCACATGTCAAATACATTTCACATATAATATTCGTATATTTAACATACTTTACGCGTATTATTACACATATTTCACCTGTATCTGTAGCGAATTTCGCCCTGCAGTTTCATTTTGACGCAACTGAACGCTTATAATGTCTTATCTCCTGAAAAAAATGGTTCAAATGGGTCTGAGCACTATGGGACTTAACTGCTGAGGTCATCAGTCCCCTAGAACTTAGAACTACTTAAACCTAACTAACCTAGGTACATCACACACATCCATGCCCGAGGCAGGATTCGAACCTGCGACCGTAGCGGTCGCGCGGCTCCAGACTGTAGCGCCTAGAACCGCTCGGCCACTCCGGCCGGCTTATCTCCTGAACTATGTGTCATACAGCGATATAATTTGCTTGTATATACAGTGGTATATGTGAATACCGACTGCAAAATTGCAAAATGTGTCACGAATACAGTTAGCAGAAAATAAGAAATAAATTAAAACTTCATAAACAGCGAAAATGTAGTAAGCGATAAACTTATTTTCCTTTCATCATTTTGTGGGGGTTTCAGCGAGAAATGCCTTCGAAAAGTTTTGAAATTATGTATAAAGTCATTATGTGCTCACACAGTCAAATACTGGATGAATAAATTATGGATATTAGCACCACATGAACTACACGGCTTTTTTCACCCCCACCACTTTGATAGGTAAGTGGTTGTGACCCCAACAGCGATTCTTTCCAGACAGTGGTGATATGTATACCAAGTTCAGCTGAATTTGGTTCACCCATTTCTGTAATATGTATGGATGACATTGGTGACTTAAGTCACCTCCATGAAGGAGGTACACAAAATAGTGAGGATAAATTATAGCCTCTGCAGTCTGGTCGTGAAGCTGTCACCACACCCCACTGACCTTCCGTGACCTCGCCTGTGATTGGAGGGCTCTTCGGTATTGTGAGGGACGCACACGTGCTTATGAGCAGAGTACGGCAGCCGCAGGGCGGCAGACGTGCCCACGGCTCGCCGCTGTGCGTCCACCGCAAACGCAGGCGTGGCAGCACAGCAGCACGGCGGCCGTTTGCTCGGCTCGCAGCTCGTTAAGGCGGGCCTGGCAGCCGGCGGCGGCGGCAGTTTGCTCGCCACGACCGCCTTTGTCCTGCAGGTTCATCAAGTGAGCCCGCCTGCCCAGGGCGGGCGCTCGGTCCACACTCTGGGGCCGTCAGAGCACACCTGCTGCGCCAACAGCCGCCTCCGGCCAGCGCTATTACAAGCCTCCACTGCAACTTACAGAAAGACTGTGTTAAGGGCCGGCTTCCGCCACTTAAAACGAGGACGATTAGGACCTGTTGCAAGAAGTGGACAGTCTAGTCAGCACACAATATGGAATCAGAATGAACGAGAGAAAGGCGAAAGTAATATTGAGAAGCGGAAATAAAATTAGCGATAAATTTAACACCAAAATTGGGAACCACGAGAGAGACGAAATGAGGGGCTCCAGCTACATTGGGACAAAGGAAGCAAAACGGCGCACGATGAACGTAGTAAGGATGATATAAAAAGAAGCCTGACATAAGAAAAGAGAGCATTCTTCGTAACAAGAAGTCTACTAGTGTTGGTGAACAACTTTTTTGTGTCTGGTTATGAGTAAATGAAAATACGAAGGGATCTCAGTGACTAATGCTACACTTTTGTTCTGAAAAACGCTGAAGCACTTCCTTCAGTTTCCTGAGGATGACACAGTACACTTCAGAGTTGGTCGTTCCACCATGAGGAAGAAAATCAAACATAATATAGTCTTCATAGTCCCAGAAGATAGTCGCCATGACTTTATCAGCTGACGGTGCAGCTACGAATTTTTTTTTTTTTTTTTTAATTCTCGAGGAGAGGTGGTGTGATGCCACTTCCTGGACTGGATTCGAGGTGATGACACACATTTCAACACAAGTGACGATGTTCGACAAAAAATTGTCACACTCAACCTCGTAATGCACAAGGAATTTCCCAACCTATGATCCTGCGTTCCTCTTAGTGGTCTTCTGGTAGGTGACGAGGTTCAAAATGGTTCAAATGGCTCTGAGCACTATGCGACTTAACTTCTGAGGTCATCAGTTGCCTAGAACTTAGAACTAAGTAAACCTAACCAACCTAAGGACATCACACACATCCATGCCCGAGGCAGGATTCGAACCTGCGACCGTAGCGGTGGCTCGGCTCCAGACTGTAGAGCCTAGGACCGCACGACCACTCCGGCCGGCAGGTGACGAGGAATCCAATGAGCGGACGCCTTTGAATGCGCCAACTGATGGACGAGTGTGTTAACACTGCCAACAGAGACATCCGGTTGTCCAGCGAGGTGTCTGATTGTGATTCGTCGATCACTTCGAATGAGAGTGTCCGCACCTTCCAATATTGCGGGAGTCACAGCTGTTTGCGGCCGTTCGGCACGCACGAAATTGGTCAAATTTGCGCGACCTTGTTGCCATGATGACAGATGTCTCGCCAAACGACTCACAGTACTTTCGTTCACTGCCAGGTCTCCATGAACATTTTGGAAGCTCCTATGAGTATCTGTGGTGCTTCGGTCTACCGTCAAAAGAAACCTAATAACAGCTCTCTGCTTGGAACGCATCCACGTTACAGGCGCCATTTTGAAGGTTATGTATAGTGCAGCCAACTGTCGGAGCCTCATGGAACTATAGGATCTGAGACAGGAGTATCACGATGTCCCACAACAAATTCTGCAATTCTTTCAGCCAAATTAGCTGTGAAAAAAGGTGTTGCATTACTTATTGAACGTCCCTTGTATGTCTTTGCAAAGACCCTGAAGAGCTCTCCTTTCCACGTAGCCAAGAAAGAATTTATAACGCAATCTTACAGTAATACAGACAACATATACGAGAATAGTAAATACTTACTTTGGGCAACGAAAGGACTTCTGGGCGTAAATGTATATTTAAGTGAATTTTTAATTTCACTACTTCTACCAAATTCATTATCCGATTTGGAAAAAGTACATGTGATTCACCTTGTAGATGAACCGTGAGTAACAAGCAAACGAAGCTCCATCTGATAACCTAACACCTTCCTTTCTGAAAACCTGGAGTATACAGGTCCAAGGTAATAATGTCGAACAGCCTGATATTTCAAAATCTCCATGCCGTGAACTACTTTCTGACCTGTAAAGCATGTAAGGAATAACAAAACTTACAGATGATTACTGTTCTTAAAAAGTTTATACTGATTGCAGTTGTATCTCATCTCCACTAGCATTCCTGCTGAAAGCAGAGAAAGTTATAAGATTCATATTTTAAGTTAAATGCAAGTTGCAAAAAACATACATTACCACACGAGTAATTGAATTCGTAAACGTTAATTCATCTCTTGGACAGGAGCTTCGGTTCAGTTGGAAATTATTTAGACTCAAACCATAATCATTGACGCAAGAAAGAAAACAGTTGTTTGCAAGTGAAACGCATGTACAATGGACCATCCCATAAGAAAGATCTGAACAATAACAAAAATTCTAGATATGTTACAAAACGGTGGAAGCGTTTAACCCTTTAACAACCATTTTCCTAAATTGTCATGTTACTCATAATTTTGAAAAGAATTATAAAAATTTACCTATGGCTTTGTTTTAAAGTGTCGCTTCACATTCCCTCCTACAGAGGCCTTGCAAGCCTGAGTGGCTAGATGTGGAGATAGGAAAACTCGTTCATCTTTCGGAATTAGTCCATTGGAGATCGTTCCTTTTTCGGAAAAGTTCATTTTTACTCGTTTAACGTTTCTTTTTTATCTGCTTGTGCATTTTACATGGATTTTAGATAAATTCTCAGAAAAAATATCGATAATGCAGAATTGAAATGAAAAGAATAATCGTATGGCATTGATAGCCGATAGTCACCATCTGGTTCTCTCACAAAATTTTAACTCTTTCCATTGGACGCCACGTTGGATGATTTCTGTGTCAGTGATAATGAAGACAGCGCAACACTTAGTCTCCAACCTGAGAAAATCTCCAACCCGGCCGCGAATCGAACCTCGGCCCGTTGCATGACAATCAGAAGTGCTGGCCACTCAGCTAAGGGGTGGATTGCACAAGATATTACTTCTGGATGATAATTTCATTCCTTGTCTCATGTAGACAAGTTGTTTACTTGTATAGGGGTCCTTAGAAAGTACTGCGTCAATAGTCTGACGTGATGGGCTAGTGACCGCAAGACAGGTAGAGAGAGGCCAGGATTACCCGCACACAAGTACGGATTTCGGAACCTGTTTATGCCGCAGTGCAGACCACCACAGCTATCATCCAACTTTTGACGCAAGTTCGAAATTGTAGCAAGTACAGTGTCTTCGCTTTCCGTTCGTTTACAAAAAATAATTATATACTTGTGTCTGCTCTACTAGTATGAAATAACTGAATATAAACTACCATCTGTAACTTCTACATTAAGAGTTTTCTTTTACAGGGTGTGGGCGTGCAAATTAACTGCACATCAATGTGTCATACTGTCTGTGTGGAAAGTGAAGATTTATTTGGAAAAATCACGAATTCCAACACAGGAGCAGAGAAATTACGTACTAAAATTAGAAGATTTGTATCAGCAACGAGTGAACCTGCATAAATATGCATGGGTATTGTCTAAACTTCCTGTGTTAAAAGAAGTAAGACTTCGTATATTTTCGAAAAGTTATTGACATAAGACACATCATTGCTTTGAAGATCTTTACAGTTGAAAAATGTTGCCAGTTTATGCTCAGTCACCAGCTGAAAGCGGCGACAAACTTCATGCATGGAATCTACCATGAGCTATTTGCGAAACAGAACTTTGGAGCGAACGCAGGTAGCCATTAACAGAGGAAACGAATGTGAAATTTAATAATTCATTTAATGCCGGTACGTATTATTGAACATAAAATAGAAATTTTACTCTCAAATATATCAGAAATAAAAGAAAATTAAAGTTCACTACTAGTTCAAGGCTGATAATTTTACAGGTATTTCGATCATTTAACGGAAATGGTCAGCAAAAAGTTGTCCATGGCTCTTTAGTCCATCATTACTTTCTTTCACGACAGCGTATAATGCGACTACTTTTAGAGATGCATGTGTTTTGATTGAAAATATTTTGGAAAAAGGTATTGCATTTACCTTGGAGGTATAAGATGTATGAGATAATTATACTGACAGTTTTTAAATTAACTGAAAACTTTCCTCTCGAAGAACCATCTCATGGACTACCTATCCCTGCTCCAAGAGGATCCATTATGCTAAGTGGACAGTGAAATCCATAGATGTATAGAGATAGTTTATGTTCAGTGATAAAGCAGGATTACAATCACAAGAAAGGACTGCAGTTTGTTCAGTTCGTATTTGCCCCAACAGAATGTAAGTCAAAGCATAATCTTGTGCCGCTTCAGAGTCCAAAGCAACGTATTTGGATTTGAATTCCTTCAAAACTTTATATGTTATGTCAGATCGTCCATAGTGATAATTCGCATGTTACTTTTACAAAAACTGTTAAGTTATTTACGTTTCTTGTCTCCTGTTTTGTCGCCTTAATCTCCTGAATCAAAAATGAAAATAGTCACTACATTCAGACGTTAAGGAAGACCAACAGACCAAAAATATAGGATTTCAGGTAGGAATCAATCAGATTTCAAAAATTATGACTAATGTGACTGAACAGTTGCTATCTAATAAAATAAGAGTATCTTTACACAGATTTCATTCGAGTAACAAGTTCCTTAAGACGGATTCTCACAGTGGCATGAAAAGAAAGATGCCATCAACGCTTTACACCTAATTACTAAAGTAAAGTTTGAAAATTATGCGGTTCAGTGAGGCTTCAAGTTCATGAGAGAGACTGGATTGAAGAACAAGTGTGCTTGAACAAGAAAATAAGATAAACAAAAAAAAGAGGAATTTCTCGTCAGGTGGTCCTCACAAAATAATTAGTACGTCTATAGGTTGTATTATTAAAGTAAATGCAGCAATACAGCACTAATAATTATGTCGAAAGTAAAATATGTTTCGATAGAAAACTACTTAACAATATTTTTGAGATAAAATGTAAATACGATTTTGTGCTATTCTACGATATTTCATACAGTGGAGAAGCGTCGCTTCCCATTTTCCCACTGAGCCGAAATCATGCACAATTCATTTCTTTTAGAGCGGGGAAACTAATCTAAGAGGTGCCACAAAGAACAAACCAAATTTGAATCATAAGAGCCTCGGTAGCTGCATGTTTCATCATTCGCAGAAATGCAAAAATCACAAATTTTATGTAAACTTTCTTACTATAATTGAAAAATTAATAAAAGCCATCTTAAAAATTCGTCGTTAAATCAAGCAGATAAAACTACGAATAAAATAAAGCAATGGCGCCGCGTTCAATTTGTCAGTCAAATAAATAACTCCGTTGTGATAAATATGTGTTCCACAACTGATCAAATCTACGAAGAGATATGCACATTTCCCATTTTGTTGGCTGAAAAATATGTATGTAGTCCATACAACTTTATTTTTATGTAAGTTACGTAATTATAAAGAAGATGAACTGGAACGATTGACTACACGAAAATGAACGAAACCGGCCGAACCAGACTGAGGCGAAAACGAGGAACGTAGGAACTAGACCGAGGACTGAGACCGAAACTGGCCGAAGTGAATAGTGAACGACCGTTTCTGAGAAAAGAGACAGAGCGCGACCGCAGTGAACTATGAGTGACCGTAGCTTAGAAGTCGTTCCTCGGTCATTTCGTTCGCTTTAGTAAACCGTTCCTTTCGAACCATGCGTTCATACACGACCCTTCTCTAGTTATAAGCAATTTTCAAGCAACTAGACGACTTTCTGCGCTGCGCCTATTACGTCATTTGCTATTGATGACGCGTATTGTTATTCTTTCAGTGTTCAAAACTCTTCCTTGTAATAAGCACACGAGTGTTCAAAAGTCTTCATTGTAATAAGCACACGTTTATTTTGATGCGTTATTTCAGAACTGTTATCTGTCCTCTAAATTTAAAATGTTACAAAGAAGAGAACTATCAGATGAGTTACGGGAAATGTTGGACCAATTTTCTTATTCTAGAAACCCACCTAGCGAATTTGAATTTCCCAGTGATGATGATAATGAGGTAGACGTCGCTGAAAACTCAGAGTAGTACGAGGATTAGTGCGATGACTATGATCAAGAAGAAACCCTTTGCAATGAAGGAGAAGAACGAGGAAGCATGGGCTACAACCTCTTAAGCTGAAATCTCCTGTAGGCGGAGTGAAAAGAATGTGTTGAAGGAAGATCAGGGACCTACAATGTATACGATTAAGAACTGTGATAATGATGGTTTTTTTATGCTGTTCTTCTGCATGCCGCTCAACTGATGAAGTGTGTTTGTGGGCCACCAAGGAAGGCCGCATTGTACACAGGGACTGGGTGGATATAGGTTAGCACGAAATGATTTCTTGTTGTTCCGGCTCCTGGTTTGTAAAAGTCAAGAAAACTCTTCGTTAAAATTGTGTCTCGCAACAGCTTCCAAGCTTTTCTGAGGATGTTGGGCTTTGATAGTGCAGCAGGCCAACGTGAACACATGTCAAGTGACAAACTGTAACCTACCAGAGAAATTTTTGAAATGGAGAAACTACATTGATGTATGGCTGCATTCCGGGATAGTGCATGATCGTGGATGAACAGCTGGTCATATTTCGAGATCGCTGTCGATTTCGACAATATATGCCACCGAAGCATGGTAGAGGAACAAAGTTCTTGGCAATTTTTGAGAGTGCAACAAGCTACTGCCGGAAGATTAAAGTATATTTAGGGAGGGAGGAAGAAACCAGTGCGAAGCGACTTTGAGAGATTCTTGTGAAACCCCTGCTGACTGAACATGAAATGTTTTGACATAGTATCATGTGTGATAATTTTTATACATCTCTCGATTTAACTAATATTTTGCTGTCAATCGATCTGACACTAATCGATATTATCCGACAAACCAAATATGAACTGCCTTTTACTTCATCTAAGAGACGTGAAGTGCACTCTGCATTATTTGGTGTTCAATCAGATGTGATAAGAGCCTCTTATGTTCCTAAGATGAATGAAGTTGTTGCCGTCCTTAGCTCTCCTCATGGCCAACCAATGATATCAGCACCAGAAATAAACAACTCTGGAGTTATAATGACATACAAAGCCGCTAAAGGTGGCGTTGACACCATGTACAAGATGATGCAATGCTACAGTGTGAAGACAGAAACAGGCGCTGGCCGTTGGTGGTTTTCTTCCACACGATAGACGTATGCACAGTGAATGAATACATAATTTGGATGATAAAAAAATAAGACGTCAGACTTTCATCATCAGTTTGCGAAAGCAACCATCAGCGATACAAAAAGTCAATGAATTCATTAGTAGCAACGAATCCATGGAGGGCCGTGAAAGCTCTGGCTGAGAAAAGGAGAAGATGTGCATACTACGTAGAGAAGACTTGTTTAAAAGTCAAATTATTTGTTAGAAGTAAACCGTACCTGTGTGTTCGGAACATTCTGCTGTTATCTGTGGACCTTGCGAAAATTTGCAGGAAGAATTACGTTAAAAAACACTTGCTACAGAATAAGAATGCAGTACATAACCTTAAAAAGGCATCAGGCATTAAAGTTTAAAAAAATACTTTAAAAGTATTTATATCTCAAATGTTCAGTTATGGTTCACATCATAAGTAGTCAAAACAGTGCCAGTGTCAACAAAACAGGGCTGAAAGAGCCGATTTTAAAATAACATTATACAGATTTCCTGGTAAGCATATGTTTAAATAAACGGGAGTGTGAGAAACTCAACAAGCCTACCATTCGGATACATTAATGAAAAGTCGATACTGCATAATGTGCATCGAAAGAAAACCACCTCATTGAACAATTAACGTTAACCATGAACTCAAGTTAGGTACATTAACTCTTTTGTTGACAGTGTGTTCTGTCCAGAAAACGAAATATATGTCAATATGTTCTCTTTGGGAATTTTAATCAATAAAACTGCTCAATTCATCATGTATTTCTAACGCCACCATGTGTTATAGAATGATAAATATTCACACTTAAGATCTGAATCACGAGCACAAAATTATACATAGTAGTTTCACTGGTAACTTTGAAAAAATCTGCGTAAAGTTATCAATTCCAACTTCTGTTAGAGAAAATATGACCTCACGAGGAAGATAGTTTCCAAAGAACTGATGTTCGCAATCAACTGTAGACCATGCAAGTAAGTCCATATTTGCAACAACTGTACCCAGAGTCAGATTCACGACCTGCATGAAATGCTTGTTCAAGTATACCAACCTACCCTACCTGCTGCATCTGTACTAGATGTTTCACCCTGTGGTCAACTTTACACTCTTTTACCCAGACCACCATCAAGTACTACATAAACGGTTGAGGCAGTTGAAATAGTAGCTATGTCATCTGCTTGAAAGTCTCCTCCAAATTCTGAATCTTCTGCGTGCTACGCCACTTCCATGACGTCATTCTTATAAATCTAAAATAAACATTCACGATTTCAGTATGATCCCCTTCACTATAAAAACCAACCAAATATGAGTAAATAATAAGCATATTACATTCAAGTGCCTGTGTAAACTATTTTTGTGATGTTGCATATTTTCAGTAATCATCCCACATGTGTAGTTCCAGCGGAAATAATTTATATTAACTCAGTGGCTAACATTTTAGAAATAGTTTGTGAAACAATATTAACTGCAACGTTCAATCTTCACTAGCCGAAGAATTGAGAATATAGAACCAGTAAAATTTGATGTAAGTAGGACTGAAATTACGAAAATCCATTTGCTTGTATGTACTGCGAGGAAGAAAGCTAGCTGCAAATATGCTTACAAACGACTGTCGTATTGATTTTATATTGTATAATACGGCGAATGATATTGTGAACTTAACATACCGCCCTTCATATCATAAGACACCGGAAGAGAAAATTCTTAGATGACTGTTCTAAGCTGGATTAAAACTATCTCTAGAAGACGAGTGTCTCAAAGACCATTGATAAATTCATACAAATATTAACCTATCTGCTGATATCTCAAGACTATCAACTTATAAACGCGTATATGGTATTCATGCATATCAGAGAGTCTGTTGTCAATATATCAATACCAATAAAATCGATGATTCGTACTAATTAAAGTAATAAAAGGCACTTAAGGTCAGTGGCATATGTATATTTACCATTCTCACTTAAAGGGTTGAAGATCCGGAAATGCTGCAGTACTGCGCCAAGCTGCACGATGCAAGACACAATCTCACAGTATTTCATAATTCGTAGAACGAGAATGAGCATCAGAGAACAACTTCAGAGCAGCTACACCAGTTGTCCACTGCTACGCAAAATCATCGGAACAACAGCCAGAGACAATCGCAGAAGACCATTCAGAAAGTCAGACAGACTCATAATGTTTTGTGTGGTACAAGCCAGCGCAAACGCAACGAGCATGCAGCTGCAACGGCTTGCTGCTGACTCTCACTTCAATTCGCTAAAGTATCTCTCTTCAGACATGTCTCCTCAACTAGTCAAAGACTGTGATACCTTCAGTAATTGATCACTTGGTACACAACATCTTAGCAATAGGTTTGAGATTCAAAATATATGGAAGGAAGAACCGATTTGGAAGTTTAAAAGCCGGCCGGAGTGGCCGTACGTTTCTAGGCGCTGCAGTCTGGAGCCGAGCGACCGTTGCGGTCACAGGTTCGAATCCTGCCTCCGGCATGGATGTGTGTGATGTCCTTAGGTTAGTTAGGTTTAATTAGTTCTAAGTTCTAGGCGACTGATGACCTCCGAAGTTAAGTCACATAGTGCTCAGAGCCATTTGAACCATTTTGAAGTTGAAAATATGGCAAGCAATTTTCACTACTACCAAAAGTTGGCTTCAGTTCTAGGAATAAGTTTCTGAGCACATTCTTATGTTGAAGTGAATCATGGACTGTGGTAAAACAGGAAAAGAAAAAAATCGAAACGTTTCACTTTCACTGTAGAAGGATATTGAAAACTGAAATAGTTTACTTCAGAGTCTTGGAGAAACCATTGACAAGAAGAAATAAGATCATGATAACTCGTGCATTAAGATATCAGGAATATTTTACATTTTGTTTCATGGAGATATAGACGTTTAAAACTGTAGGAGTTTAAAACTGCAGGTTGAAAAACTTCCAACTAATGAGCACATTCGGAGCAAGTCTTAGTTTAACGTGAAACTAAAAGGAGAGAAAGTCTTGCTGGGCTGCATCAAACTGGCAGGAGACTGATAGTCCAAAAAATAAGTATTAAGCATGTAACTACCGTTCTTCAACTAAAATGTCATAGAATAGAAATATAGAAAAAAGAAAATATTAATTCTAAGGTAGAAATCTAAGTAACTGTTCAGAGTGATAGTACAGAAAATCTGGAAGAACAAATGAACGGATTGCACCCGTTGTCAGCCAAAATTTCTAGTAATTCTTTGGTAGAATGGTATTTCGTGTGCAGAGAAAAGTATTTGTCAGGCACTATTACAAGACCAGGGGGAGAGGGGGGGGGGGGAGGGGTTGAAGAACCTCCACACCTCCCACTAAGTGACTATTGCAGTAAAATCTTTCATATTTTTGCATGTATTAATTTTCATATTTATCAGACAGCTTTCGGAAAATAATTTAACACGAAAGCTAAGAGTCTCTAAATTTTAGAGGATAGAATTTTACAAGCTATCTGAAACACAGGATACTTCTCAGTTTCTTGTTGACATCGTGTCACGTGAAGAACATTCAAGTTACGTTCACAGACTTACTATACCGACTGCTGACAATAAATCCGTCAGAGTTCGAGATCACACAGGTAGCACTCGCAAATCACAGATGGTAGCAAAGGGGACGACAGTTCTCCACTCCCTCTTTCCCCCCACCCTTCCCATTACACACACACACACAAACACACAGCAGTAAAAAAGTAATAGAAGGACGATCGTCCCAAATGAATGCGGAAATTATGGTCGAAACGGCATTTCTTTGGTATAAGCGATACCATAGCCATAGTTTGCTGACCTGTGTTTCTAAGTGGAGTACTGAAAATGATGAAAGGACAGTTCAATTGTATATTGTCTAAATATTTATGCTACCCAGGTTTTAAAAGTCTGTTGTTATTAGAATCCTCTTAAATCCGTTTTTCACGAAACTACATCTCAGATTTTATGATGAATACTTTTTAAATACTCCTATGAATTGGTAATTTCCTCGTAGTTAGGAAAAGAGCATTCTTTTACTGCTGTAAAAAAAATTATTGCTGTGGGAATTCGTGTCACATTAGAAGTGGGAGTGCCGGAAGCTATGGCAGGCGACAGGGCAGGAGGAAGAGACAGCATAGAGAAAAATGAAATAAAATGAGCCAAATCTTAGCTCGTCACTTGCATATAATATATTTCTTAATATTTTACACTCAGTCATATATAGAACATAATAACAATCACTACCTCTTTAAATCATACATTGGACAGCTATAGATACTACAGTAGCAACTGAAAAAAATCAGCATTACATAAATAAAATGTGTAAAACTTCCGCCAGTTATAATTTTAAGTAACGTAAACAATGAATGAAAACTTACGCGTTTCAGACCTAACTCGATAGACTGCATTTCCTAAACACGGTGTGTCCTGCTAAGTGTAAGAACAAAGGCTGATAATGAAATACGTAACATAAATACGCATAAAAGTTAGAGTGAATAATTAACAAACAACTCAGTGCTCTGGGCATCCGCAGCTATGGTCATACATCCTGTAAAGAAGAACACCGCATACCGATGTGTGATAAACTTTAACGGGATAAAACTGGTTTCGTGGCCTATACCCACATCTTCAGGTGTACATCCTCACTTTAACCAATGCATAATTCCAATTCTATAGTCGAAAGTGTGTCCTGTTAGGCTCCCGATGCAGTCCATTACAAACAGCTCCGTGTTCCGGGCGTCATACAGCTGCACGAGGTGTTCTTCTTGCACGATCTATTGCCACAGGTGTAGATGCCTGGGGCACAGTGTTGTTTGTAATTGATTGCCTTACGAGGTTAAGAGGGGATACTTTCGACTATTTAACTGGAGTGAAAGATTGGTTAAAGTGAAAATGTACACCTGAGGATGTGTTTATAAGCCACGAAACGTGTCACGTCCCATTAAACGTTGCCATACGGCTGTATGGGGTATTCGTCTTGCGACACAGTGAATCAAACCTTCTTGTAGAAATACTGCACTGCCTGTACGTTGGCGGGGAAATACCAAATAACAACAAACATGTTTTGCATGTTTCAATAACTATAGAGGTGAAGTTCTATGCTTGACTGACTACATTTTAATGTACCTCAGCCGCACTATGTAATCCAGTTGCCAGTATTTCCTTCTGAAGAAACCATCGTAAAAGGGTTTCAATAAACCTTCCATTTTGCAACTGGCTGGTTGTTTACTGTTTCTACAACAAGATTTCATACTGCGGTTGGTGCTCCACTCATGTACCAAATTTTAAAACGTGAATTAAATTTTAAAACAAAACTGCTTTTAAGCCGTCACACTTGGCTTGTAACTTTGTTGTGTATGCCTCTTTCACTGAATATTAAATGCCAGACTGGTGGTACAGTACCTGCACACTTTTACAAATGGTTACTCCATTGCAACATCGTATATATTTCCTGTTGACTCCTTGACATCCTGACGTTGCCCCTTGCATTAAATAAGATAACACTTTGCTCTCCAACTGCCTCCCGTGAAGTAAGCCAACAAACCATTTCTTTTTTTTCATTTTCACTTTGTATTAGTTATAAATAAAACTGCAACAATTTTGCAGGTTTTAAGTTTGTAATGCCGACATTTACTTTTCTTATTGCATAATCTGAAGATGGTCTGTGCATATACGAAAACTGTAATGATCTTAACAATCTTATGATTGTGTCTAAAATAGAAAGAACTTACGTTTTCAGGTAAATGTGAAAAGCTGTAAGTGAGGTAAATCTCAACCAGTAGTCTCTACAGCAGTCGAGGGAAAGGATTACGAGAGAATGTTCTTTTCAAGGCAAACCGACCCTAGATTTGCCTCAAGCTATTAAAGGCAACAACAGTAAACATACATCTTGTTTACTGCAGGTGGTTTAAAGCTCTATTCTTCATAAAGATAGTCCAATGCGGCAACCGCTCTACAATCTGTAGGGCTACCGGATTACCCTTAAGAGTCAGAGGGCACGACATGGAAACAGTATTAAGAAGGGAGAGAGACATTTTTGTAACGTATTCCCTATGTTATTCAGTCTGTATATTGAGTTACCAGCGAAGGAAACAAAGGACAAAATTGGAAATGGAACTAAGATTCAGGGAGAATCAATAAAAATTTTGCCGTTTTCAGATTACTCTGGAAGTTTTGACAAAGACTGTATAGGACTCGCAAGAGCAGATAAACGAAATGCATACTGTTTTCAAAACAAATTATAAGATGCATACCAACAAAAGTACTACGGGTTTAATATGTGCTCTCGTTTTCCTCTTTAAAATGCCATAGAAGTAATTCTCCTGCAACGTGATCTAGATTGTAAGTTTAATGGTTATTTTGATACTTTGCTTCTGTGCCGAACCAAGTGTATCGCAGGTTAGTTAAGTGTTTCACAAGCAGATTTGTTGCTTCATGATGTCTCCTTTTCTCTTCAGAATGCTAAAAAATAGTTTTTCTTGCTACTTTCATATAGTTTTGTGTTTAATTGTTGAGTTTTACTATGTGTTCTTTGTATGATGAACCATTTTGGATTTAGCTCAGTTAGACGTTCCACAGGTGGAATGAGTGCCTTCATAGTGTTTAATTTTCCTTTTAAGATACAACCAAAATCGTTAGCTTGTCGTTTTGATATATGTTTCTAAATTGATTGTTCGATCTCGGCACATTTTTTACACTGTGGTGAACCACGTGTGTGTGGAGCAGTTAGAACCTAGTCAAATTTAAGGAGTATTTCCATAGGGTCCCTTCTTCTGTCATAAATAGTACTGACGAGATTTAGCCTGACATTCGAGTACGAATAACAAGGTTAACTGATCCATTTCAGAGTGCCTGCTTTTTAAGTTCACGTGGATTACATCACATGAGACTTAAGTGATGATACTATGGTATGAAATAAATGTAAATTAGAATTCGACGATGAGTTATCAACGTCCATGTTGAATGAGCGTAACTATTGTGTATGAAGTAATGTTCTCTTTTTTGTAACGGTTCTTTGCCTAGTATTAAAATACTTAATAATTTCTCCGATCAACGGCGCTTAATTGAGAACCTCTGCATGTTTCTCTACCTCAACCTATCCTTGTGCGTTTGGAGCGCGTGTTTGTCTTCATTGCAGAAACGCCTTAACAAATCTGTATTTGCAGTTCGAGTGTTAGCAGGCAAGGGCGACATAAAAATGAAAAATCCTGCATACTTCGCCTGCTTTCATTCCATAATGTCATATGGTATAATAATTTGGGGTAACTCTTCAAGTCAAACAAAAGTTTTCAGAGTCCAAAAACGTGTAATACGTATTATTTGTGGAGTAAATTCACGGACGTAATGTAGAAACCTCTTCATAGAACTGGGTATACTAACTACTGCCTCTCAGTATATTTACTCCTTAATGAAATTTGTCCTAAATAATATATCTCTTTTTCCAACAAACAGCTCAGTTCATACATACAATACCAGGAACAAAAATGATCTCCACAAGGACTTAAAAGCACTTACTTTAGTTCAAAAAGGGGTCCACTACTCAGGAACACTCATCTTCAATAATTTGCCAGCAAGAATAAAAAATTTAGTTAGGGGCAGATGTGGACTCTGACCACAATCTATTGGTTATGACCTGTAGATTAAAACTGAAGAAACTGCAAAAAGGTGGGAATTTAAGGAGATGGGACCTGGATAAACTAAAAGAACCGGAGGTTGTACAGAGATTCAGGGAGAGCATAAGGGAGCAATTGACAGGAATGGGGGAAATAAAAACAGTAGAAGAAGAATGGGTAGCTTTGAGGGATGAAGTAGTGAAGGCAGCAGAGGATCAAGTAGGTAAAAAGACGAGGGCTAGTAGAAATCCTTGGGTAACAGAAGAAATATTGAATTTAATTGATGAAAGGAGAAAATATAAAAATGCAGTAAGTGAAACAGGCAAAAAGGAATACAAACATCTCAAAAATGAGATCGACAGGAAGTGCAAAATGGCTAAGCAGGGATGGCTAGAGGACAAATGTAAGGATGTAGAGGCCTATCTCACTAGGGGTAAGATAGATACTGCCTACAGGAAAATTAAAGAGACCTTTGGAGATAAGAGAAGGACTTGTATGAATATCAAGAGCTCAGATGGAAACCCACTTCTAAGCAAACAAGGGAAAGCAGAAAGGTGGAAGGAGTATATAGAGGGTCTATACAAGGGCGATGTGCTTGAGGACAATATTATGGAAATGGAAGAGGATGTAGATGAAGATGAAATGGGAGATACGATACTGCGTGAAGAGTTTGACAGAGCACTGAAAGACCTGAGTCGAAACAAGGCCCCCGGAGTAGACAATATTCCATTGGAACTACTGACGGCCGTGGGAGAGCCAGTCATGACAAAACTCTACCATCTGGTGAGCAAGATGTATGAAACAGGCGAAATACCCTCAGACTTCAAGAAGAATATAATAATTCCAATCCCAAAGAAAGTAGGTGTTGACAGATGTGAAAATTACCGAACTATCAGCTTAATAAGTCACAGCTGCAAAATACTAACACGAATTCTTTACAGACGAATGGAAAAACTAGTAGAAGCCAACCTCGGGGAAGATCAGTTTGGATTCCGTAGAAACACTGGAACACGTGAGGCAATACTGACCTTACGACTTATCTTAGAAGAAAGATTAAGGAAAGGCAAACCTACGTTTCTAGCATTTGTAGACTTAGAGAAAGCTTTTGACAATGTTGACTGGAATACTCTCTTTCAAATTCTAAAGGTGGCAGGGGTAAAATACAGGGAGCGAAAGGCTATTTACAATTTGTACAGAAACCAGATGGCAGTTATAAGAGTCGAGGGAAATGAAAGGGAAGCAGTGGTTGGGAAGGGAGTGAGACAGGGTTGTAGCCTCTCCCCGATGTTGTTCAATCTGTATATTGAGCAAGCAGTAAAGGAAACAAAAGAAAAATTCGGAGTAGGTATTAAAATTCATGGAGAAGAAATAAAAACTTTGGGGTTCGCCGATGACATTGTAATTCTGTCAGAGACAGCAAAGGACTTGGAAGAGCAGTTGAATGGAATGGACAGTGTCTTGAAAGGAGGATATAAGATGAACATCAACAAAAGCAAAACAAGGATAATGGAATGTAGTCTAATTAAGTCGGGTGATGCTGAGGGAATTAGATTAGGAAATGAGGCACTTAAAGTAGTAAAGGAGTTTTGCTATTTGGGGAGCAAAATAACTGATGATGGTCGAAGTAGAGAGGATATAAAATGTAGGCTGGCAATGGCAAGCAAAGCGTTTCTGAAGAAGAGAAATTTGTTAACATCGTGTATAGATTTAAGTGTCAGGAAGTCATTTCTGAAAGTATTTGTATGGGGTGTAACCATGTATGGAAGTGAAACATGGACGATAAATAGTTTGGACAAGAAGAGAATAGAAGCTTTCGAAATGTGGTGCTACAGAAGAATGCTGAAGATTAGATGGGTAGATCACATAACTAATGAGGAAGTATTGAATAGGATTGGGGAGAAGAGAAGTTTGTGGCACAACTTGACCAGAAGAAGGGATCGGTTGGTAGGACATGTTCTGAGGCATCAAGGGATCACCAATTTAGTATTGGAGGGCAGCGTGGTGGGTAAAAATCGTAGAGGGAGACCAAGAGATGAATACACTAAGCAGATTCAGAAGGATGTAGGTTGCAGTAGGTACTGGGAGATGAAAAAGCTTGCACAGGATAGAGTAGCATGGAGAGCTGCATCAAACCAGTCTCAGGACTGAAGACCACAACAACAACAACAACAGTTACAAATAAAGATCAGTTTAAAAGGAGCCTGAAAGACTTACTAGTGGAAACTCCTTCTACTTCATTGACGAATTTTTTAATAGAAATAAATGATGTTTTGTCTATATTCATACTATTAGTATTGTTATTTCAGCTTCTAAAAGAAATTGACATGTTCCACATGCACGAGGATCTCCTCAGCACGAATCTATGGAATGAAAAACTAACCTGATCTAATCTAATATGCAGGTAGAATGTGTTATCCAACTGATAAAGAATTGGAGGTACGGCTCTTTACGTAAACGCTATGGTATCTGAATTATATTTTATGGCTTCTTGTTGCCATTAAAGACGTACGGAGTGTTAGATTACCATGCGATAAATATCCTGAAAGTTCCGTATATTTATCTAGTTTGCCAGTTCCTAGAGTAATATCCTGAAAATAATACGCTGATATCTGTTCCTGTTAGGCTCGAGTTCAAAAGCGCCGTATTAGTTGATGTATTTGATCTGTTCAGCATATGATCAAGGTGTAACAGGAATTCTGAAATGTGTACACTGTGGTTAGAAACAGTCTGAAAAAATTGTAGGGATGT
The DNA here is from genome assembly GCF_021461385.2 of Schistocerca piceifrons. Lineage (NCBI taxonomy): Eukaryota > Metazoa > Arthropoda > Insecta > Orthoptera > Acrididae > Schistocerca > Schistocerca piceifrons. Next base: position 245,798,209 of record NC_060144.1, read on the forward strand.
TATAGGGTAGGTTGTGCTGAGAAATAATTCTTAAGTAAAATTGATTCGATGCGCCGTTTCTGACATAATCAGCGATGAAGTTAGCCAACTTAAGCAGCCCGCCAGATACAACTAGCATCAGTTGTTCTCACTGCGTACATGCGAGCGTATGAGACTGCTCCGCCTTTGGCTCGGTTTCGATCCTTACTAACGTCCAGGTCTAATTTTTGTATTGCTCTCTTGTTCGGTTTTACGAAACCAAACGAAGAAAGCGTTTGGCAACAACGTCTCTGGCGTACCGCATGAATTTGGGCGTACTACGTCCTGACTGGCTAACCGCAATGCTACTTAACTCATAAACGACGCAAGGTATGGAATGTTTTGTAACAATCATTTCGCAGCACAACTTAGCCTGCAACACTGTTACAAGCTTTTCAGACAGTTTCTGATGGCCCCGTGTATGTGCACTCAGCTCCATGTCTGTTTTAACACGCAATTGGTAGAAGATCCCTTTCGTCAAGTTTTTCGCTAGTTTAGTTGCAAAAGAAGCTTGAGTGTCATCTCTGCATGTTAGAATTTATCCCTTTTTTACTTGTAAAATAAGCACAATAGCTGCACTGATTCACCATGAGCACTGATAGCCCATCAGCGAGTTCGGATAACATTCCTTGCAGTGTGCTGTTTCGTTTACGAGTCATTAATTGTTGCCTTAAAGAGCTATCGTGATGCTGTAGGAGTCACAAGCCATTGTTCGCTTTTCAACCGAAGAGAAACTTTACCATTTAATGTCGTTTGAAGGATCAGTAAATGAATTTAAACAAGCAGCAAGTAGTTACGTGGCCGTTAACGAGCTTATAGCCGACAAGCTGCCCCGTACTTTGAATGCGTTCTCATGCTATCAGTCTATCATGGCCGTCCACAATACGACTGAAGCTCTTCTGCTGCTTGTCTGGAGATCTGACGTGAATATATTAGATTACTGGAGGTTTCTTTGAATCACTGCAGAACAACGCCGACTTCATTTACGGAACGTGGCGTCTCTCCTCTCCTCCCTCTCCCTTGCAAAGAAGTTAGTGCTCCTTGGAGACACTGTTAACTCACCACCAATTTACTGCTAACCAGCATTTGCTCATCCGTTACCTTGGCACTTTGCGTTACTTTTAGCATTTGTTTGTCGTCTCAGGCTCTCCATGTAGGACCGGGAGGGGGGGGGGGGATCTTGTGCATGTGCTGCTGCACTGTCTTCCAAGGACGGGGCCTGCTTATTCAGTCTATCATATACTAGAGGTGCTGGCCCCAGTACCTGAGAAGAGATACCCCATTCATTAGATAAGTTAATTTAGTTTAGCGGCTCTTTTTCAACCTTTATGATGCTGGTTTTTATTCTAAGCGTACATCTTTCTCTAGTTTCACCCCATATTTTGTTCTTGAGGGTTCCGTATTTTATAATGCCTATTTCTTTCAGGAAGACAGGTGACTTTCATTGTTTACCCTCACGAATATTTTAAAGACATTATGTATGGAAATATCGCTTGCTAATCAACATTACACTAGTTCCGTACTTATTGTTTTAAGATACACTACTGACCATTCCATTAAAATTGTTACACCACGAAAAAATGCAGATGATAAACGGGTATCAATGAACAATTATGTAATACTAGAACTGATATGTGATTACATTTTCACGCAATTTGGGTGCATAGATCCTGAGAAATCAGTACCCTGAACAACCACCTCTGGCCATAATAACGGCCTTGATACGTCTGGGCATTAAGTCAAACAGAGCTTGGATGGCGTGTATAGGTACAGCTGCCCATGCAGCTTCAGCACGATACCACAGTTCATCAAGAGTAGTGACTGGCATATTTTGACGAACCAGCTGCTCGGCCACCATTGACCAGACGTTTTCAGTTGGTTAGAGATCTGGAGAATGTGCTGGCCGGGGCAACAGTCGAACTTTTTCTGTATCCAGAAAGGCCCGTACAGGACCTGCAACACGCAGTCGTGCATTATCCTGCTGAAAAGTAGGGTTTCGCAGAGATCGAATGAAGGGTAGAGCCACGGGTCGAAACACATCTGAAATGTTACGTCCACTGTTCAAAGCGCCGTCAATGCGAACAAGAGGTGACCGAGACGTGTAACCAAAGGCACCCCATGCCACACGTCCGGTGATACGATAGTATGGCGATGACGAATACACGCTTCCAACGTGCGTTCGCCGTCAAACACGGATGCGACCATCATGATGCTGTAAACAGAACCTGGATTCATCCGAAAAAATGACGTTTTGCCATTCGTGCACCCAGGTTCGTCGTTGAGTACACCATCGCAGGCGCTCCTGTCTGTGATGCAGCGTCAAGGGTAACTGTAGCCATGGTCTCCGAGCTGATATCCCATGCTGCTGTAAACGTCGTCGAACTGTTCGTGCGGATGGTTGTTGTTTTGCAAACGTCCCCATCTGTTGACTCAGGGGTCGAGACGTGGCTGCACCATCCGTTACAGCCATGCGGATAAGATGCCTGTCATCTCGACTGCTAGTGGTACGAGGCCTTTGGGATCCAGCACTGCGTTCCGTACTACTCTCCTGTACCCACCGATTCCATATTTTGCTAACAGTCATTGGATCTCGACCAACGCGAGTAGCAATGCCGCGATACGATAAACCGCACTCGCGATAGGCTACAATCCGACCTTTGTCAAAGTCGGAAAAGTGATGGTACGCATTTCTCCTCCTTACACGAGGCATCACAACAACGTTTCACCAGGCAACGCTGGTCAACTGCTGTTTGTGTTAGAGAAATCGGTTGGAAACTTTCCTCATGTCAGCCCGTTGTAGGTGTCGCCACCGGCGCCAACCTTGCGTGAATGCTCTGAAAAGCTAATAATTTTCATATCACAGCATTTTCTTCCTGTCAGTTAACTTTCGCATGTATAGTACGTCATCTTCGTGGTGTAGCGATTTTAATGGCCAGTACTGTAGTTCTAATAACAATATTTGTATCTTCTTTAGGTGATTAGTTTGTTACCTGAAGGTGTGACCTAATTCTGTGATTAATAAATCAGTTTGTAGCCGCTGTTACATTTTCATTATTTGAAAATTTGTACTGTAGTGCATTGTGAGACACAGCGGTGACGATAGACAACAGTATTCGATTAAGAATGACTCGAAAATTGCGATTATGGTCCTGCATCAGCTGAAGAATATTTCAGAACATATGAATACATGTGCTTCGTACTTCGGTTAACCGAGCACTCTTCCAGGAGCGGCTCAAATCTCTACCTGTCCTTCACTCCGTTGTCTCGCACCACACCATCATCATTCCTGCACTGCGTCAGACGCTGCTTTCTCCTGTTGTTGCCTTGCTATGGCATGAAATACTCTATTGCAGTGTGGTACACAAACAAGAATGTACTCGCAAAGTGAGATTATGGTTCCGCATCACTTGTAGAGTATTTCAGAAGAACATGAAACTTGGCGCCGGATCGTGACTCGAACCCGTATTTCTTGCTTGTCGCTAGCGCGTACCTTAAACACTTCCGAGTATCGGAGCACCCTTCGAGAAGTGGGCCAACTCTCTACTTGTCTTGGTGTCTTCACTTCCTTGTGCTCACAGTGCATTACGGGTATTTCATGCCATAGCAAGGAAATGACGAGAGAAAGCAGTCTCTCACACTCGGCGTGAATAACTATACAACCCGAGCACAGTGATGTGAAGACACCAGAACAACTAGATATTCGGGCCACTCCTGGAAGCGTGCTCATTTAGCAGAAATGGTTAAGACGACTATTTGCGTCAAGTGGTAAATCTGGGTTCGAGTCAAACTCCAGCACAAATTCCAATTCGACCTGAGGCGGCCGGAGTGGCCGAGCGGTTCTAGGCACTACAGTATGGAACCACGCGGCCGCTACGGTCGCAGGTTCGAGTCCTGCCTCGGGCATTGATGTGTGTAATGTCCTTAGGTTAGTTAAGTTTAGGTAGTTCTAAGTTCTAGGGGACTAATGACCTCAGCAGTTAAGTCCCATTGTGCTCAGAGCCATTTGAACCATTCGTTCTAAATGTTCTACAACTGATGTAAAACAATAATCGCAATTTTCGAAATCATTCTTCATCGAAATTTTGTCTAGTGAATCCTTGGTTTCATTGTTTACCCTTGTTAAAAATTATATACTTGGGTTTGGTGAGAAGCATAAGACACCGTAGACCTAAATGTCAATCACTGTATTGGCTTTGTTTTCGCTATATTTTTCTCAGTCAGCTGTTGTAAACAGCATTTTCGGAGTGGGTACGCATCACCATCTGAGCTGTGCTGCATTCCATCGGTCCTGAGATACTGCAGCGGCCCCCAAACAGAGCCCTGTGGGTCGTGCCAGTCTTCCGCAGCAGTTGCGAACACAGTGGCTGCACCTGACAGTCGTAATGCCACGGCGACCGCAGCAGCGAAAGCAGACTCGGGACGCCGCTCAACTTGTGCGTTGGCACTCCAACCGCTCAGGTAGGACGCACGCAGACATAGTCAGTGACAGCATAGTTGGACTGTCAAGCTCGAACGAGAGGCCGACGTCATTTTATATACCTGTCTCCGATGTGAGAGCGGGCTTTCGTGACTGGATACGGCTTCTGTATTTTGACTATTATGACGGCTATCTTGATGTGGACTTTAAAACTTTCCCGACGTACAAGTTACTCCATAAAACTTAAAGAGAACTGCACGATAATTCGACATACAGTCTTCCGACTATCTTCGGATGAATACGACGAAAAGACTCGGAGCTCACACCTTCAAGACCCCTCCACGACGATTGTAGTGTATTTGCTTGGCCTTGCGGATGCGCTAATTCAGCATATGCACATCCGTTGCAAGTCTGTGCCTGCACACTCAGCTTCCGTGGTGAGAACTCGCCTCATCGATATCAGTTCCGTTGCCTAAGCTCGATAGAGTCACATATTACTCCGGCTACGCAGAGTACGACATTTTTCTATTAGACGATTACAACTTACTAGTTGCCAGCATCTAAAACAAACGGTGGGAGTTCTGAATGCCTTAATCCACTGAGTCTGTACCAAGTTGCCGCTAGAATGAGATTTTCACTCTGCAACGGAGTGTGCGCTGATATGAAACTTCCTGGCAGAATAAAACTGTGTGCTGGACCGAGCCTCGAACTCGGGACCTTTACCTTTCGCGGGCAAATGCTCTACCAACTGAGATACCCAAGCACGACTCACGCCCCGTCCTCACAGCCTTACTTCTGCCAGTACCTCGTCTCCTACCTTCCAGACTTTACAGAAGCTCTCCTGCGAACCTTGCAGAAGTAGCACTCCTGAAAGAAAGGATATTGCGGAGACATGGGTTAGCCACAGTCTGGGGGATGTTTTCAGAGTGAGATTTTCACTCTGCAGCGGAGTGTGCGCTGATATGAAACTTCCTGGTAGATTAAAACTGTGTGCCGGACCGAGACTCGAACTCAGGACCTTTGCCTTTCGCGGGCAAGTGCTTTACCAACTGAGCTACCCAAGCACGACGAGGTACTGGCAGAAGTAAAGCTGTGAGGACGGAGCGTGACGAGGTACTGGCAGAAGTAAAGCTTTGAGGACGGGGCGTGAGTCGTGCTTGGGTAGCTCAGTTGGTAGAGCACTTGCCTGCGAAAAGCAAAGGTCCCGAAATCGAGTCTCGGTCCGCCACACAGTTTTCATCTGCCAGGTAGTTTCAAGTTGCCGCTAGTCGGCTAACGAAATTGGAACACCTGCAAACTGTGTTCCACAACAATGGATATTCGTCTCAGTTAGTACAGAGAGAGCTACAGACGTACAAACGGAAGAACGAAGAAGAGGATATGACATTCAAAACGACTGCTTATCTACTACGTATTAGGGATGTTTCAGATTTTTATATGTATACCTCCTCCTCGTGTGATACTTGAACAGAGTACTCGCTTTCACTAACTGATGCTTATTGCAGAACTCAATTAGTATTCTTCCTCCCTCACTCCTCCTACGAAATCCACATTCTCCCTTAATCCTGCCTTCTACAGCTTCCCCTCTGAACACATTTCAATCCCCCCCCCCCCCCCCAACTGTTAGATTTCATCTTATTTTACATACTGAATACACGTTCAGTATCTTTATACACGTTCTCAATCACGTCACCCACTGCTTGCGGCGTCGGCATGTACAGATGAACCATTATTGTCGGTGTTGGTTTGCCGTAGCTTCTGATGAGAACAACCGTGTCACTGAACTGTACACAATATCTCGCTTTCTGCCCTACCTTCCTATTCATAATGAATCCTACTCCCGTTATACCATTTGCTGTTGCTGTCGGTATTGCCCTATACTCTCTGACTAGAAATACTTGTCTTCTTTCCATTTCACTTCATTGCTCTCACTATATCTAAATTGAACTTGTGTATTTCCCGCTCCACACAAATAACTCTCTCCATCCTCCACACACCGCTGAAGATCTATTCCGTTTGGTGACTTTAATCCTGACCAACATATACCATTTTCAAAGACCCCACATCCTACAGCAAGTAACCGTCCCCACCTGCACCTCCGATTCAATACATACGTCACACACTCCCCAAGTCAAGTCACTTTCATTTTTGCTTGTCTCTAAACACCAAAGCTATCCCTCAAACACCTCTTTGTTTTAATAAAAATGGTCCAATAGTCGTACATCCTGTATGCTTTCCATCCACTCTAATTAACGTCATCTTATTCATACCCTCTGACAACACGAAATTTATGTAAGCCTCAATGAAACTTTTTCCCAACCCCACCATTCCATACGTTTGTCTCCTTATATATTACATCGCATTGATAATCCCAATCCTATTACCCACGACAGAGTAGCCATTGCGCTTCTCGGATTCTATCTTCCGCTCCCAAACCGTTGCTAAATTTTCTGTCTGATAACCTCATCCTAACAACCTTTTTCACAAAATTCCAATAAACCCTTGCTACTATCTCATCTAAGAGATTTAATAACCTACATAGATCTAACTTTACCACACACATGATCGAAACCGACCTAAACCTTCACTCCTCCATTCCAGCTTGTGGCGTCATTTTATCTGCATCCTCAGTGGCCACCAATATCCACAATACTGACCACATTCGTCCTGGCAAAGATACTGCCGCCAATGTCGCTGTTGTCCCACCTGACCTCACGAGCCGAACCCCAGTAAGAGTCCCAGATACAAGTGAGTGATAACCTAACTGTCCTCTTCCAGGTCTCATACTGTGTACTAAATCCAAAACGCCCCACTCCTAATCATCCACCCGACAAATCCAGGATTATTCTGGTGCAGACTGGATTGTATATTACGCCCAAATCAATACCCCAATCAGAAGCCACGATTCCAACAAAATGCTGAAGACACCGCATCTCAGATGCAGTTTCCAATCATATACCAATCTGAACTTTCCCTGCTCCAAGAACAGTGTCGTGTATATAGAGAATTCTTTCATATTTATGACTGGGACACACTCACATGCCACTGACTGCTGGGACAGCCAAATGACACCACTAAAATAAAGGAAGCACCCATAAACTCTGGATGGTATTGGGGAATAGTGCACAGACTCTCCGAAAACGACTCACTCTAACTTGTCCCATCCTGCATAACAACAGAGCAGTTCTTGACAACGTCATCAGAGCCAGTAACTTCGCACATTATCCAGAAGACATTTACACCAAACATACGATTCCAACATGGTTAATCTATGGACCCCTATGTGTATGAACATCCTAACACAACTATCCCACCTTTCGCATCAAGTTCCACGAAAATGATGTAGCACTCCATGAATACTACTAAACTCGCCAAAAACAGACGAAGTCATTACACAGGCATACGATAAAAGGAGACAAACTGCGCCCAGATACGATACAGTTACCTATCGCCACCCGCTACGGTCGCAGGTTCGAATCCTGCCTCGGGCATGGATGTTTGTGATGTCCTTAGGTTAGTTAGGTTTAACTAGTTCTAAGTTCTAGGGGACTAATGACCTTAGCAGTTGAGTCCCATAGTGCTCAGAGCCATTTGAACCTATCGCCACCAGAAGCTCAAGGAATGTCCCAGAACCTATCACGAAAGTCCCGCCATCCTTCACAATACCACCCTCTGCATAGTTTATTATCCAGTGCAGTGGAAAGCATTCAAAGTCCAAGCGAAAAGCCTGCACTCTACGGAAAATAGTAGCAGTACTAACAGTCCTCACCAGGGATCCACCTTTCATTATCCTCATCCATACGTCCGCCACCGTGGCCTGCATATCCCTTTAAATCCTGGAAAGGAATGCACAAGAGAACCTTGTGAGCTGATATACTAATAGCATAACCTAATACCGACACCCTATACCCCTTACATAACTCGCCAACCCTGAGGCGCAACTACATCCGTATTCCACCTTCCGTGTTCCTTCTCGCCTTATCCGTCCTTCGTAGCCGTAATTTCAACCAGCTCACAAACCCAACAATGAAATTCGTTCCGAGATATACTTCTCTTTCCAACACTAAATCACAAAGCTCAACTTGACGCCATTCTTCAATTTTCTCCTTCCTCTTCCTGCAACTAGCTCATATTTAATCGCTACCTGCGTTCTACAGGGTCCCATCATAACGTTCATCATTGCACTTTCATCATGACATTATGTTCATGTATCACGAGCGTAACCATTACACCATCGCATCATTTACATTATCATCAGAAACTACATTTCAGCTGTAATATAAAATAGACAAAGAAATTTTAAAAATCATCAACATATTTAAGATTTTTGTAATAAAATTCACTTGTAAAAAACTTGTTTTATGGTCATTTAAGTGTAAAAATTGTAAATATCAGAAATATGTCTTTTACAGATGTGTTCTATTATAATCTTCTCTTCATATATTTTAACCATTACTTAAACATACGTAACCTTTGGCTTAAGGGCGGTTCTTATATACTGCCAGTCAGCCCCTTTCCAGGAACTCGAAACAACAATGAAGGCAAAACGACAATTAACGTAAAACTTCGTCAACCAAAGCAAAGGCAGGCCTTGGGCACGAAGTAGCTCCGCACAATGAACACATTCTGACCCCTGTTTTCCGCTTTTGTAAATATCAAGCCCTTCCAACAGCTTGCAAGAACGGCCTTCTTGCGCCCTGGAGAATACTCACACTGTTATCAATGCTGCTTATGGTATGGCCGATTTCTGCTAAGGCTAACAACAAGGCAGTTCTGTTGCATGTATGTGAATCCTCCTCAAACGTTACATTAAAAGAGAGGCCGGTTTGACCGATGTGATACTTATCACAATTACAAAAAAAAAAAAAAAGAAAAAATCCTGTGTAATTCAGAGACATCAGATTTGCCTTATGCACTTCTCAACTTATTTTGTTGTGTTAACTTGAGAACAATATTTAACGTTAGATTTTTCAAAAGATTTCTCTATTTGTTGGTACACATTTCCATGAAATTCCATTCGAATGGTTTTCACACTTTGTTTATTGACTGTTGTGCGAGTGAGCTTGTGTCTGCCTATTATTTCTTATTTTCCCCTTCTTTAGCGTTTTATACGGGCACATAACATCGTCTGCAGAAAAATAATTTGCTGTTGTATTTTGCTTTAAAATAATGAGTTCCTTGCGTAATTCACTGTCAGTGAAAGATAGCCAAAAGAACTGATGAATCATTACGGTGATACATTCTCAAAAACACCTGCTGAAGTACCAGCCAGATTATTACTCATTCAAAGACGATCATTCTGATAATATAGGTAAAGTACTTTGTCATTAAAGGTAAAAAATCGGTTAGCTAAAATGAAATCTAAAAATTCGGTTCGTCTGTTCATTCTGTACTTCTAATTTTGTTGTGATTTAACAGACTATGCCCAATAATTTCAACAGTTCACAGTTTTTTTTAACAAATTGAATTTACATCTTTCTGAATCTTAAATCGAGATCCTAGTTGGAGAAGTTCGGCAATCATCAATTTTAGCGACTTCTTTTTACTTCCGTTTATAAGAAATAGGGAGCTGTCTATCATTTTACACAAATCAATTTGGAATTACCCATTCAGGTCCCTAAGAACTTCTATTACTTGGTTTCCAGGAAAGAACACTTGTGTCTTCTTTACATAGTCATCATCATATTTAATTACTGCAGTATTCTACTTATCTGCTCGGATGGCTATTGGCTTCTCTTCCTCACATTTTCGTTGAGATCTTTTGAAGTACAGCTTTCTTAATTGGTGACTTTGCTGTATTGATCGGAGAGAGGTTTTTTTTAACAACTATATTTGCGATTTCGAGTTTCATCATATTAACCACTTTACATGCCTACCCCCATGAACCATGGACCTTGACGTTGGCGGGGAGGCTTGCGTGCCTCAGCGGTATAGATAGCCGTACCGTAGGTGCAACCACAACGGAGGGGTATCTGTTGAGAGGCCAGACAAACGTGTGGTTCCTGAAGAGGGGCAGCAGCCTTTTCAGTTGTTGCAGGGGCAACAGTCTGGATGATTGACTGATCTGGCCATGTAACACTAACCAAAACGGCCTTGCTGTGCTGGTACTGCGAACGGCTGAAAGCAAGGGGAAACTACGGCCGTAATTTTTCCCGAGGGCATGCAGCTTTACTATATTGTTAAATGATGATGGCGTCCTCTTGGGTAAAACATTTCGGAGGTAAAATAGTCCCCCATTCGGATCTCCGGGCGGGGACTACTCGAGAGGATGTCGTTATCAGGAGAAAGAAAACTGGCGTTCTACGGATCGGAGCGTGGAATGTCAGATCCCTTAATCGGGCAGGTACATTAGAAAATTTAAAAAGTGAAATGGATGGGTTAAAGTTAGATATAGTGGGAATTAGTGAAGTTCGGTGGCAGGAGGAACAAGACTTCTGGTCAGGTGACTACAGGGTTATAAACACAAAATCAAATAGGGGTAATGCAGGAGAAGCTTTAATAACGAATAGGAAAATAGGAATGCGGATAAGCTACTACAAACAGCATAGTGAACGCATTATTGTGGCCAAGATAGATACGAAGCCCACGCCTACCACAGTAGTACAAATTTATATGCTAACTAGCTCTGCAGATGACGAAGAAATTGAAGAAATGTATGATGATAAAAGAAATTATTCAGCTAGAGAAGGGAGATGAAAATTTAATAGTCATGGGTGACTGGAATTCGTCAGTAGGAAAAGGGAGAGAAGGAAACGTAGTAGGTGAATATGGATTGGGGGTGAGAAACGAAAGAGGAAGCCGCCTGGTAGAATTTTGCACAGAGCACAACCTAATCATAGCTAACACTTGGTTCAAGAATCATAAAAGATGATTGTGTACATGGAAGAAGCCTGGAGATACTGACAGGTTTCAGATTGATTATATAATGGTAAGACAGAGATTTAGGAACAAGATTTTGAATTGTAAGACTCTGACCACGATCTATTGGTTATGAACTGTAGATTAAAAATGAAGAAACTGCAAAAAGGTGGGAATTTAAGGAGATGGGACCTGGGTAAACTGAAAGTACCAGAGGTTGTAAAGAGTTTCAGGGAGAGCATAAGGGAACAATTGACAAGAATGGGGGAAAGAAATACAGTAGGAGAAGAATGGGTAGCTTTGTGGCATGAAGTGGTGAAGGCAGCAGAGGATCAAGTAGGTAAAAAGACGAGAGCTAGTATAAATCCTTGGGTAACAGAAGAAATATTGAATTTAATTGATGAAAGGAGAAAATATAAAAATGCAGTAAATGAAGCAGGCAAAAAGGAATACAAACGTCTCAAAAATGAGATCGACAGGAAGTGCAAAATGGCTAAGCAGGGATGGCTAGAGGACAAATGTAAGGATGTAGAGGCTTATCTCACTGGGGTTAAGATACATACTGCCTACAGGAAAATTAAAGGGACCTTTGGAGAAAAGAGAACCACTTATTTGAATATCAAGAGATCAGATGGAAAGCCAGTTCTAAGCAATGAAGGGAAAGCAGAAACGTGGAAGGAGTATATAGAGGGTTTATACAAGTGCGAGGTTCTTGAGGACAATATTATGGAAATGGAAGAGGATGTAGATGAAGATGAGATGGGAAATATGATACTGCGTGAAGAGTTTGACAGAGCACTGAAAGACCTAAGTCGAAACAATGCCCCACGAGTAGACAACATTCCATTAGAACTACTGATGGCCTTGAGAGAGGCAGCCCTGACAAAACTCTACCATCTGGTGATCAAGATGTATGACACAGGCAAAATACCCTCAGACTTCAAGAAGAATATAATAATTCCTATCCTAAAGAAAGCAGGTGTTGACAGATGTGAAAATTACCGAACTATTAGTTTAATAAGGCACAATTGCAAAATACTAACACGAATTCTTTACAGACGAATGGAAAAACTGGTAGAAGCCGACGTCGGGGAAGATCAGTTTGCATTCCGTAGAAATGTTGGAACACGTGAGGCAATACTGACCCTATGACTTACCTTCGAAAATAGATAAACGAAAGGCAAATCTACGTTTCTAGCATTTGTAGACTTAGAGAAGATTTTGGCAATGTTGACTGGAATACTGTCTTTCAAACTCTGAAGGTGGAAGGGGTAAGATACAGGGAACGAAAGGTTATTTATAATTTGTACAGATACCAGATGGCATTTATAAGAGTCGAGGGGCATTAAAGGGAAGGAGTGGTTGGGAAGAGAGTGAGACAGGGTTGAAGCCTCTCCCGATGTTATTCAATCTGTATATTGAGCAAGAAGTAAAGGAAACAAAAGAAAATTACGGAGTAGGCACTAAAATCAATGGAAAAGGAGTAAAAACTTTAAGGTTTGCCGATGACATTGTAATTCTGTCGGAGACAGCAAAGGACTTGGAACAGCAGTTGAACGGAATGGACAGTGTCTTGAAAGGAGGATATAAGATGAACACCAACAAAAGCAAAATGAGGATAATGGAATGTAGTCGAATTAAATCCTGTAGGCAGTATCTATCTTACCCCTAATGATATACGCCTCTACATCCTTACATTTGTCCTATAGTCATCAATGGTTAGCCATTTTGCACTTCCTGTCGATCTCATTTTTGAGACAATTGTATTCCTGTTTGCCTGCTTCATTTACTGCATTTTTGTATTTTCTCCTTTCATCAATTAAATTCATTATCTCTTCTGTTACCCAAGGATTTCTATTAGCCCTCGTCTTTTTGCCTACTTGATCCTCTGCTGCCTCCACTATTTCATCTCTCGGAGCGTCCCATTCCTCTTATACTGTATTTCTTTCCCCCATTCTTGTCAATCGTTCCATAATGCTCTCCCTGAAACTCTGTACAACCTCTGGTAGTTTCAGTTTATCCAGGTCCCATCTTCTTAAATTCCCACCTTTTTGCAGTTTCTTCAGTTTTAATCTACAGTTCATAACTAATAGATTGTGGTCAGAGTCCACATCTGCCCCTAGAAGTGCCTTACAATTTAAAACCTGGTTCGTAAATCTCGGTCTTAGCACTATCTGATACCTTCCAGTATCTCCAGGTTTCTTTCATGTACTAGTCAATTAAGAAGATCATATAGTCAATAAAAATGATATATAAACAAATGAGGTCAATCTAACACAAGGATAACACGATCAACGTATGAAAATGAAACAAATATGTCACACTTACTATGCTGGAAAATGAAAAGACACACATATGCGAATTGTTCACCGATTAGTGTACAACACTGACAAACAAATCGAGGTAGCCATTCCGCACAAAATACTTCTATCCATTGAGCACTTTCACGCTCCTGTTCTTTCTTTTCTCTTATAGATATGGAACTCTTTCAACAAATTAATAGCATGGCCGCCAGGTAGAATTTTGCACAGAGCATAACTTAATCATAGCTGACACTTGGTTCAAGAATCTTGAACCAAGTGTCAGCTATGATTAAGTTATGCTCTGTGCAAAATTCTACCTGGCGGCCATGCTATTAATTTGTTGAAAGAGTTCCATATCTATAAGAGAAAAGAAAGAACAGGAGCGTGAAAGTGCTCAATGGATAGAAGTATTTTGTGCGGAATGGCTACCTCGATTTGTTTGTCAGTGTTGTACACTAATCGGTGAACAATTCGCATATGTGTGTCTTTTCATTTTCCAGCATAGCAAGTGTGACATATTTGTTTCATTTTCATACGTTGATCGTGTTATCCTTGTGTTAGATTGACCTCATTTGTTTATATATCGTTTTTATTGACTATATGATCTTCTTAATTGACTAGTACATTTCTTTATGGTCTCTTCCTGGCACAAGGTGTTGCAGAATATGACAGGTCCTCCGGCGTTTAAGTTCACATCTCGCCTATCTTACATTCTGATCACTGCGCTAACATAGGGCACTGATAACTTATTTCATTCTTCTGTTTCATCAGTTCGGCTTATAACCGAAATTATTTTATTATTCTTTCGTGGCTCTATTTGCCCCATCAGGTACGGAGATTGTTCTTGTTAATTCTGTTTTTTTCTTATTTAAAAACACGGCGAAAGAGTCATAGTAACAACATTTCTTTTACGTAATAATGTGAATTTAGATTTATTCGTGTTGTTAATTTATCAGGCTATATTTCTGTGACAATAACCCAACAATGATTCCAACCTATTTTATCATTTTTTTTTTTTGAATTTTGTGCAATTGCGTTACTGACAACCGTGTGTAGGTCCACATAGCAACATTTGACGAGCTTACGATGTAAACGTATTTTGTAGCCGCTGTAGCTCGTGTTATTATGAACAATAGTGCTGTAAACAAGTTGAGGCTGCCGGTAATGTGGCCTAGTTTACGCTGTTTTTTTCTAAATACACTGATCAGCCAAAACACTGAGACTACTTCCCACTGCTAATCTAGATGCCGCCTGGTGACGTGGTAATACGAATGAAAGTATGTAAGTGGAGCAGACACGGACGGGAAATCACCTTAGCGAAGATATGGGCTGCAAATGGGGAATTCCACTGAGCTGAGCGACTTTGGGAAAGGGCGGATCATTATTACGCAGAGACTGTAAGCGGGTATCTCGAGAGCGTCGAAGTTGGTCGAATGCTCACGTGCTATTGTCGCGAGCATGTACGGTATGAGATAGGGCAGTGAAACTACCACTAGGCGCTAAATGGTTCGACGTCCATGACTCTTCACAGAACGTGGTGTCCGGAGACTTGTCTGCTCTGTAAAGTAGGATAGATGGTGATCTTTGGCATCTCTGTCGAAACAGCACAACGCTGGTGCACGCATAAGGGTTTCAGAGTACGCCGTTCATCGTATATTGTCGACCATGGAGCTCCGAGCAGACCACCACGACGTGTTCACATGTTGACCCTACGACATCGTCAATTACGATTGCAGTGGGCACTCAACCGTCGGGATTCGACAGTTGATCAATGAAAACGTGTCAGCTCTTCAGGCGAATCACATTTTTGCTATATTAGGTCGCTGGTCGCCTCCACAAACGCCGTCTTTGAGGTGTCGGCGATTCGAAACGTGCGGTGCGCCACGGACATAGGCTGGTGGGAGCAGTATTATGCTGCGGGAGACATTCTCCTGCGCTTGCATGTGGCCTGTGGTAGTACTCGAGGAGATGCTGACAGCTGCGAACCACCTGCATCCCTTCATGCTTGACGTATACCCTGGCAGTGATCTCATCTTTCAGCAAAATAATTGTCCGTGTCTCGGGGCCAGAACCGCTCTACCGTGGTTTTATGAGAATTGTGGTGTCTCGGCGACCACATTTATCTGACGTGAATGCTACAGAACTCATCAGGGTCGTTGTCGGGCGCCATCACCGCGTACGCAAATCCCATTATTAATGCAGATTACATGAACTGTGTGTAGACATCCAATGCCACTTACATCGACAAACCAACCAACAACCCGTCGGGTCCAAAAAATGGTTCAAACGGCTCTGAGCACTATGGGACTTAACATCTTAGGTCATCAGTCCCCTAGAACTTAGAACTACTTAAACCTAACTAACCTAAGCACATCACACACATCCATACCCGAAGCAGCATTCGAACCTGCGACCGTAGCTGTCACGCGTTTCCGGACTGAAGCGCCTAGAACCGCAAGGCCACCACTGCCGGCCCGTCGGTTCCCTGATACGCAGAAGCAGTGCTGTATTTCGTTCCAAAGACGGAAAAACAAGCTGTCAAGCAGGTCGTCGTAATGTTTTGGCTCATCGGTGTATTATTTAACAATGCCACCATGGCTACATTACATTAGGACATATGTTACAACAGGTTTTCCCACACTTTACTCCATATCTAAAGATAAGTATCACTTACCGAAACCAGTACTCCAAGGATTAAAAGTTTTATTAGCATAGACAGAAATAAAAGAAATGCATGCAGCGCTTTCTGATCATTATGCAGCTATGTCGCAGTTCGTGGAACTTGGCGGGTGGACACACGGGAAAGGAAGAGAGTCACATGCGATTAGGGCCAGTGTACCTATGGTTTCTTGCTAACATAATGGAAGGATTAGGAATAAAACACACCAATCCTCTTCATGAATCATACATTTCCTAAAATGACATCGTCTTTTTCCAACACACTTATGCTGTATTCCACAAGATTTCGGGATTGCAGCCGCATCTCATCCACTTCTTTCCACGATATTTCGGCTGACAACCTTACAGCCATCTTCAGGCGAGTGTTTGACACTGGAGATTGCTATTTTTTTTTCTTTATTGTATTTCAATTCCCCATCGGGGTGGGCTGGCAGCAGCATATGCGCTGCTCTTCAGCCGAAAGACATAGAACAAAACAATAGAAGACATTTAAAAACAGCAAAGGAGAGAAGAAGGCGAACATAGATATAAAAAGGGAGAACATCATGGAAGGCAATAGACAAAGAAAAAAACGGGGTGACTGTAAAATGGAGATAAAAAACTGTTTAAAAGTAGCACACACAAAAAGCCACATACTGCGACGATTAAAAGAACACAAGGTACAGTATGACTGGAACATAAAGGTGTTGACGGATGACATAGCACACAACGTAACACTGACGGCGAACCTCAAGGCAGTACACAATTAAAATCACACCTCTTGACGCACACGAGAAACAGCACTAAACACAACACTGATGTGGCACACTGATGATGATCAATACAGAGGATCTGCCAGGTTCAAGGAGATGAGGGAGACCTGAAGAAGGGAGGGGGGAGAAGAGATGGGGGAGGGGAATGGGGGGCGCACGGAAGAGGGCCAGGTAGGGAGGGATGTGGGAAGGAGAGAGGCAAGTATGGTGTGCAGGGTCTCAGGGGAGGGGGGGATGGAGGAAAATCCGCTCTGGGAGAAGGAGGAAAGAGGAGAAGGGGGCCCTGGGGAGGGGGGGGGGGGAACAAGGCCGGGTTATAGTTGGAAGGAAGGGTATATGTCATGGCGAAGTTCGTCATCTGGGAGGGGGAGGCGTTGGAAATTGCCCTGATGAAGGAGATGGAGGGTGTGGAGGTGGAGAGAGGGAGGGATACAGCGATAGAGGCGCGGCAACGGGCGGGGGGTGGAGAGGAAGGAGGAAACCAGAGGGTGGGGGGGATCAACCCTGCGAACAATGTAAAGGATGCGGAGATGTTGGAGGAACAAGAGGAGGTGGGGGAAGGGGATCAGTTCATACAGGAGCCGTGTGGGGGAAGGAAGGCAGATACGGAAGGCAAGGCGGAGCGCATGGCGTTCAAGGATTTGGAGGGCCTTGTAAAAGCGGGTGGGGACGGAGATCCAGGCGACGCTGGCATAACAGAGGATAGGACAGATGAGGGATTTGTAGGTGTGGTGGATGGTAGAAGGATGCAATCCCCATGACCGGCCGGACAGGAGTTTCAGCAGGCGGAGGCGGGAATGGGCTTTCTGCTGGATGGTCAGGAGATGAGGGGTCCAGGTGAGGTGTCGGTCAAGGGTGAGGCCAAGGTATTTCAGGGTGGGGGTGAGTTGGATAGGACGACCATAAAGGGTGACGTAGAAATCATGGAGGCGAAAGGAGCGAGTGGTGCGGCCTATGATGATTGCCTGGGTTTTGGAGGGGTTGAGACGGAGGAGCCACTGGTTACACCAAGTGGTGAACTGGTTAAGGTGGGTTTGGAGGGTACGTTGAGACCGTTGAAGGGTAGGATAGAGAGCCAGGAAGGCGGTGTCATCAGCATATTGGAGAAGGTGGACTGGTGGGGGTGGCTTGGGCATATCAGCTGTATACAAGAGATAAAGGAGAGGGGAGAGGACAGAACCCTGGGGGACGCCAGCCGTGGGATAAAAGATACGGGAGTTGGTGTTGTGGAGGGTGACATAGGAAGGATGGTGCGAGAGGAAGGAAGCGACCAGACGGACAAAATTGATAGGCAGGGCGTAGGTTTGGAGTTTAAAGAGGAGACCGGGATGCCATACACGGTCATAGGCATTTTGGAGGTCAAGGGAAACAAAAATGGCGGAGCGACGGGAGTTGAGCTGGATGGACAGAAGGTGAACAAGGTTGAGGAGTTGGTCGTCAGCAGAGAAGGAGGGTCAGAAGCCACACTGGGTAAGGGGGAGGAGGTGGACTTGAGCAAGGTGCCGATGGATACGGTGGGAGAGGATGGATTCAAAGACCTTACTGAAGACGGAGGTGAGGCAGATGGGACGATAGGAAGAGGCGGCAGAAGGGGGTTTGTTGGGTTTGAGGAATAGGAGGACACGGGAGGTCTTCCACAGGTCAGGGTAGAAGCCAGTAGAGAGGATGACATTATAGAGATGGGTGAGGACAGTTAGGAAGGAATAGGGGCTTTCTCGAAGGTGACGGTAGGTGACACAGTCATGACCAGGGGCCGTGTTGCGTTTGGACTGGAGGAGAAGTTTGATGTCTTGTGCTGTGATGGGAGTGTTGACGTCGGAGGGGGGCAACTGCCCCAAGTACTGGAGACTAGGAGCAAGTGGAGCGACTGAGGTATCAGCACGTTCCATAAGGGTGGGGAAAAGAGAATAATCAAAGTGGGGATCATCGGGGATGGAGAAAACCTCGGAAAGGTGGGAAGCGAAGTGGTTGGCCTTACTGAGGTTGTCTGGAAGAGAGCGATCGTTATGGAGAAGGGGGTAGTGGGGAGCGGAAAGGGAACCAGTAAGACGATGGAAGGTGGACCAGTACTTGGAGGAGTTGATAGGGAGGGTGGCATTGAGTCGTTTGCAGGTCTGGCGCCAGTCCCGGCGTTTTGTTGCTGTAATAAGGTTCCGTACGTGTCGCTGTATTTTCCGGTGGCGTTGGAGTGTATCCCTGTCACGAGTGCGGAGGAAGGAGCGATAGAGGCGGCGGGATTCACGGAGGAGGAGGACAGCCCGCGGAGGGAGAGTGGGACGGTGTGGGTGGATGGTTTTAGTAGGAACATGGGCCTCCACGGCGTCAGTAATTACTGTCTGAAGGAAGGACGAGGCGCGGATGATGTCGTCAGGATGGCGATAGGTAAGAGGGTGGCTTTCGACCTGGGTGGAAATGGAGTCCCGGTAGGCATCCCAGTTGGCACGGCGATATTCATGGACGACCTTGGGAGGGGGTGCAGGTTGCGGAGCCAGAGGGGGGCGGTTTGCAGACGTTATGGTGAGAAGGACAGGGAGGTGATCGCTACCTGTGGGGTCAAGGACGGCGACAGTGATACGCCCAAGGAGGTTGGCGGAGGCAATGACAACATCGGGGGTGGTGTTACTTTCGGGTCGGGTGTGCTGGGGAATGGGAACAAGGTCACCCTGGATTGTGGAGAGGAACTGATGCCACCGCCGAAGGGCAGCAGGAGTGCGGCTATGGATGTTGAGGTCGGCGGCAATCACTTAGGTGGAGATGGTGTGGTCAATGTGTGAGATGAAGTCATAAGGAAGAGGAGCAGTGGAGCGGATATAGGTGGTGGCACAGGTAATGGTGAGGGAGGGGAAGAAGACGCTAAGGATAAGGTGTTCAGTGGGGTCATTGAGGAGAGGTTGTGGCAGGACGGGGATATGCTTAAGGTGGCCAATCGCGACTCCACCCTGCGCACGAGGACCAGGAGCGTCAGTGCGGTGGAGGATATAGGGGGAGGTGCAGATAGAATGGTGGGGCTGGAGAAAGGTTTCGTTCAAGAGGAAGGTGTCGACCTGGTGGTGGGAGAGGGTGCGCATGAGGAGGTATTTGTTGGAGCGGAAGGAGCGAATGTTCTGGAAGAGGATGCGAGACTCGTGCCGCGCCATGACGGGAAGGAGGGGGGCAAGAGAGTGAAGGGAAGAGACTTAAACTAGGGTGTCGAGGCGGGTGAAGGTGAAGTGGGCTTGGTTGTGGGAGTAAGTGGCGAAGGTGTTCAGGTGGAAAACAGAGCGAGCAGCAAGGGATATTTGTTGGAAGGTGTGCGGGCACTGAAATGGGTGAATGTTTTGGAGTACAACGGTAATGAACCGGATGATGTCCTCGGCCATGGGGGGTGGACGGAGGGAATTGTTAGGATGGACAGGAGGATCGACGGGACGAACTGGGACTGTAAGTTCAGGGGTGGCTGGAGGGGTTTAGCTTTACACTTGTGGGAGTATGTGGGACGGGGACCATTGCAGGTATTACAGGAAGGAGGAGCAGCGAGGTTGGGGCAGTTCTTGAGAAAGTGGGAGGCCTTGCAATGGGGACAGGTGGGGGGGTTTTTGCAGTTGGGAGTCAGGTGGTCATTGTACATCAGGCACCACTGGCAACGGTAGGATTGGGGAGGGGATTTGGAGGATTCAACAGGGTGGCGACGGTGGTATATCAGGGCACCCTGGGTGAGGAGATGGTCTATGGATGGGGCGGACTCTGAGAATACCCGCATGAGGTAGGTGGGACCAGAGGCATTGTGGATACGGCGGGCAGAGCGGATTTCCAAGTCCGGGTGGGAGTTCAGTTCTACCAACACTTCATCCTCTGTGATCACCGGGCTGAGCTTGGTGATCACAGCGGTGTAGGTGGGGGGGCGACAGGGAGGCTGGGGCTGACGAGGAGTGGAAGCAGAAAGGAGGGGTGTCAGAGAGGCGTGGGGGCCAAACATAACTCGTGAGAGTTTGCGCAGGAGGTCTGTGTGAAAGGATGGGGATGGGGACTTGATAAGGACTGAGTCCCAGCGGGGAATGAGTTGGGAGATGGGAGCACCAGGTAAGTACTTTCGTATTTCCTTGGTGAGGGTACGAGCGTCAAGGAACTTAGGATCGGGAGTTGACAGGACAAAAGTGTGGAGGGTGGGGGCCAAGGTAGGGGTGGCAGGAGGAGGGGTGGTGTCCATGGTGATGGCAGGGGAAGGGGGAGGTGGTGTTGATTTTTTGTGGGAAGTGGCGGGAGCAGAGTCGGTAAGGACGCGCTTTTGGGGTTTTTTGGAGACTGGAGGCTGGGAGGAGGGGAGAGGGACGGGGAGGAGAGGGAGGTGGCGGGTGGCAGATCCCTGTGGCGTAGTGGAGGCACCGGGAGAAGCAGCTGGTTCAGTGGTGGCGATGGTGGCTCGGCGCGACGTGATGCGTGCGGGAGATGGAGAAGACGAAGCGACGGGGTCGGTGAGAGAGGGGAAGCCAACTACCTGAGGGGCGGCAGCAGAGGCGGCAACAGAGGCGTACGTGAGGGCGGGGGTAGTAGTGGGAGCTGTTGAGGGTGTGGAGGCTGGAGGAAGGGAGTAGAGGTGTGGGTATACAGCGGGGGAGGAGATAGGGGGGTGGGTAAGTGGTGGAAGGGAATGGGAGGTGGAAGGAGGAAGGCCAGAGGCGGCACTCCAGGAAGTGACTGTGGGAGAGGGGGAGGGGGAGGTGTAGATGACGGTGGAGGTGGGAGTACTCATTGCAGACGAACGACGACGGACAGACGGACGTGCAGCAGGCGGCGTCGGCGATGGGCAGCGGCGAACAGACGGACGAAGAGCAGGCGGCGTCGGCGTCGGCGGCGAACAGACGGACGAACAGCAGGCGGCGGCGGCGGCGGCGGCGGCGGCAGCGGCAGCGATTACGACGACGGCGATGGACAGCCAGCAGGCGGACGGACGGACGGACGGACGGACGAACGAACAGCGACAGCAGCGGGCAGACAGACAGACAGACAAACACACACAATCTTCGAAGACGGAGATTCCACCCTGAGAGTAGCCCAGTCTTTGCAATCTGACGCTTTCGAAGGAGGGGATCCAACCCTCTAGATGGAGATTGCTAGTGCAAGTCGCTCTATTTATACGTAAAAGTGCCGCAGGCGCGCATGCGCAAGTTACCGCAGCATGTGCGCCACCTGTCGAGTCCAAGTCCCTCTACAATATAACTGCATATGTGGAGCGCAAACGAAAGCGTGAAAAAAAGTAAAACATGCACGCTGACGTGTCCAAAACAATAAAACGCAAAATTTCAATATTAAAATTAAAATTACTTGTCGCTCGATATGTCAGAACGTGGACGATACCTTTGTAGTGTGGCCTCACGGTGAAGTAGAGCTTTCACGGTTTTTGCAACATCTGAATTCCACCCACACAAACATTCAGTTTACGATGGAAGTTGAAAAGGATGGTTGCCTACCATTTCTGGACGTCATGGTTAAACGCTGGGTGGGTGGGTCATTGGGGCATTCTGTCTATCGAAAACCCACGCATACGGATCTGTACCTGCAGGTGTCAAGCTGTCATCACCCGTCACAAACTATGGGTGTCCTTCGAACGATGGTGCATAGGGCACATGTCGTGTCTGATAAAGACAGCCTTGCAAACGAATTAGAGCATTTGAAATCGGTATTTCAACATAATGGATATTCTGCACATCAGGTCAGTACTGCTTTAAGGAGGAAAAAACGTGACCACCCACAAGATCAAGAGGATAAGGAGGTGTTTAAGTCCAGAGCATTTCTCCCATATGTCGGGAACATTTCATCGAAAGTAGGGAGAATTTTAAAGAAACATCGTGTGAAAGCAATCTTCCGGCCACCTACAAAGACTCGTGCTCTTCTGGGCTCAGCCAAGGATGATCTGCGATTACGGAAGGCTGGAATTTATAAAATACCGTGCGAGTGTGGGAAAGCCTACATTGGTCAAACCACACGCACAGTACACGACCGCTGCGTTGAACATGAGCGCCACACTCGCCTTTTACAGCCTAGTAATTATATTTCCACAGGACATACTATGGATTATTCGGCCCCGAAAATCTTGGCCCCATCGAGATCCTTCTGGGATTCAGTTGTGAAGGAATCCGTGAAAATACGTTCAGCGGAAAATCTCGTTAATCGTGATGGCGGCTTTTTATTGAATAAGGCCTGGGACCCGTTGATTTCTTTAATTTCAACCAAAAGAAAACTTTTATGGTTTCTGTCATGTCGAGCGACAAGTAATTTTAATTTTAATATTGAAATTCTGCATTTTATTGTTTTGGACACGTCTGCGTGCATGTTTTACTTTTTTCGAGCATTCGTTTGCGCTCCATAAGTGCAGTTATATTGTAGAGGGCCTTGGAATCGACAGGTCGCGCGCATGCTACGGTAACTTGCGCATGCGCGCCTGCGGCACTTTTACATATAAATAGAGCGACTTGCACTAGCAATCTCCAGTTTCAAACACTCGCCTGAAGATGGCTGTAAGGTTGTCAGCCGAAATATCGTGGAAAGAAGTCGATGAGATCCGGCTGCAATCCCGAAATCTTGTGGAATATTCGATACGCCGGTAAAATTTCAAGAGTCACACACTTATACTGGGTGAATGTCTGTACGAACCAGAAATGCTGATGCAGGAAATGTGCATCCCACACCAGCACCTTCCATATACAGACCAAATGACAAATGATAATTCACGTCATCATATACAACTTCTTCAGGAAGCCAGACCAAAGGGCAGTCCTTGACATATTGGCAGAGAAAATGTTACAACGAAAACACTTAACAGAGAGAACTGTAGAAAGTAGCAAGTACACCTCCAACTGTTTTATTCGTGTTATTCGGTGCTGTTATGCGTCTTGGGCTTTACTGTCCTGAATCTTACACCAAACTAACCGCGATTTCTTTCTCTTAAGTAAAGAGCACAAAATTGGATCCTGCTCAGTGATTGTGTTTACAGTGAATAGTTGGAGGACTGGAGCGTATTTAATGGCTCCAGAACCAACACTTAATACAGAATCTCGTAATGCTTTGCAAACAGTGACGGAATACTGTTATCTATGGGTCACACGTCATTAATTTTAGGAAATTTACCATCATTATACAAACTATGTGACCAATAAAGACGCAAGGGGTTAACGATTTTTACGCTTTGAGGTGGAGCTGGTCTGCTGGCGAACAGAGGCAGGTCTGAGTTTCACCACCCTAGATGTGGCTGCAGTGGTGTGCTGCTTGGGTATCTCGAGGATGCCTGACGTCCCACCAAGAAAGCAGAAAACATCAGCTGTGGCGGGGTTAGCTGGTAGATAACACCATGGAGGCACAGGTCGGAGTCGGTCTATGAAGCGTCTCTAGTTAGTAGGTTGTGGTCGGATGGGGCGACTTTTGTGAGCACTCCGGTAATATATTCGCTGACTTAACGAAGCAGGGAAGTATGAGACAGCTGGAGCACGTAACTGTACCGACTGGTGTTGGATCCACGCTGGTCTGCAGAATCAAATTGAGGATCCCAGCGCGGATAATGTTAGCTCACGGTGGTGATGTGTTCCTGCACCAGGTCTTGAGCAACAAAAGAGTTTGGCCGTACATGCGATGACAGCTGGGCGTACGGATGGCCCAGGCCTGAAACATAGATCTCCAGAGTAGAAGGCCAACAACAGACAGAATTTAGCCAACAGTTGGTCCGCCTTAGAGAACGCACCAAGTCAGGAGCCTTCACACTTAGCGCGGACAGGAGAAACGCAGGTAGTGGATACAGCAGCCGGTAGAAGCAGCTTCTTGACCTGTTTCTAGTCGTGGACTGGAGTCGACCTCCTATCCAATGGGCCGCTGGTGGTTACGAATGCTGCCTGTCTAAAATGCGCAATACTCGTACAAGCCAGGTAGCAGTTGTGTCTAAAACGGAAGTACTTCTGTCTCTTATGCCACAACACAAGTGAGACGGACAGCGTTGCCATTGGGCAAGCATGACATCATTGCCCCAGCCGTTCTGCTATCGCAGCGATTTCACGCTCGTGATGTAAGTTCGCCTTTCGGAAGTGGTTTCTGTGGTGTCAACCAAAAAAAAAAAAAAAAAAAAATCACTGATCGGCCACTCTGTTGAGGTATCTTGCGTCATCCTGCAACGACGTCTCCTGCTAAGCTGGTCACGATGTTCTGCTGGTAAAGGCAGAACAGTGCTACAACGAAAATTTTATACATCAAACCGAAGGCTCTATGCAATTTGGATCTTTCCTTTCGGACCAATGATGGTGACAGGCGAGCACCTTTCGTATCTCTTGTGTACATTGTTCCGAGTAGTCAGCGCGTACAGAACTTACCCACTAGAGCGCGCCCCGCTAAGCACAACAGCGCAGGCGCAGCGCTCGTCCGTCTCCGCACTACTAGATGGCGCTGTCTTAGAGACGGACCAAATTCTGCTTCCGCCGATCCGCGTATTAATATGTCACGCAGCCAATGAGATTGCTGCTAACGTAGAACCTTTTCTCCTCGTGGATGACACTCGCGCAGTGGTACCTGAACGCTCGAGGTATTATAACGAGTGTACAGACCTCCAGTTAGTCAGTTTGCATCAGTCTGCCTTAGTCTGCATTAGTCTGTAGTCAAGTTTCAGTCTGCGCCTAATAAGATTATCGTATTCCTGTACATACCCATGAAGAGAAATGTTTAGACACGATGTCAAGTATCAGATATGTGAGAATAAGATTAACGTACCAAGACCAAAGGAACTTCAGATTGTCAATTGTAAATAGCATCCAGAACAAAGTTAAGTTATTTTTATGCTTGTTATTATTTTAATAAATGAGTGTGAAAATTAATCAAGTTCTGTTTAAAGTTGGTCACCGTCAATCTGCTACTCTAAGCGTGCAAGTGGCATTTCTATCATCTGACCTAACAGCAGAAGATAAACACGCCACGATAAGACCACGAGACATATTGCTGACACTCGCCCACTTCTTTAGAGCGACAAGTCAAATAATCTGACGGTGTGTGTACCGAAGGTCTTACAGCACGCACACCACAGTATCCTTTCTTAAAAGTGTGTTATTTTCTTCTAAATTACTAACATTTCTGCGTAACACCATCCGTTTCCTTCACTTCATCTGAAGTTTCTATTTTGCTTAATTTTCTTTGTAAACCACTATTGCTTCTTTGATGTTCTTTAAGAAAATAATATATGTTTGTATTGTCGAACAGTTAATGATATTACACGATGAAACTTATAAAATATACGAACTGCTCCAAGATTCCACTTAAAAGTCTTCAAATATGCAATAAAGAAATGAAGTAAGTGAAATGAGAACACGACGCAATATGTGAACTAATGCAAACGTTCATAACAGAAACTTTGGGCGGAGCGTTTATCCAAAATGATCTTCAGTTTCGGCTCCATGCGTTTATGTAAATTTGATTGCCAAAATTTTGGTTCTGGTTCCTCCAGTCTGAAAACTGTTGATAAAATTGTATTAGCTTTTAAAGTCAAATTTAAAACTTGTTTTCTACTTTCCTCTAATTTTATTTTTAAAGGAACGTGGGTTTGCTTATACTTTACATGTTTCTGTCCCTATAGGGCCAGTTCACGAAACTGATTTCCCTTACATAGCAGCCACTGGTGTACTTTGATTGTATGCTTCTCTCCTGTGCCTACGTTAATACAGAGATGAGCTAGTTGGTGTGGTGTGAGCAATGATTAAGATAAGGGTGTCGCCTTAGCGAGCGCCAGGGCATCCACAATTGGTTTTATGATGGTGTTATTATTGCTTTTTGTGCTTTTCTGCCCTGTATCATACTCTTCGCTTTGGTGTCTTTGGCTTCAGTCACGTGAACTAGAGGATGATGCCTTTTAATTATGTATACAGATAGTAGTTGGTGATCTCTAGGAGCATGTTTTATGACTGAAAAAACCTGCAGTGCCGTGCCTATGCAGCTCCCCTCGCGTTGTTTTGATGCTGACCTCGCAAGTGCGACCTTCAGTTCTGCAGTGACTTTAGCAGCTGCCGTCCCCTATTTTTCTTCACAGTCCTCTTCAATGACCGTCTGATACGACTGCTCAGCACACTCTTTCGTCTTCGTTGTGACTTAGAAGATACTGGTTTTTCGTTTTCCTTTTCTGCGGTGTATATCTTCAATACGGAGCCCTATTGAAATATCTATCATTTCAACCATCTTTGTCACGGTAGCACCAACCGAACGAACTCGAAAAATTTGCCACGTTCTATTTCACTTAGCTGCAACATAATGCACTCACAGCTATATAAGACACTCTTCTGATCACGACTGTCACTTGCGAAGTATTGAGGACATTGTGCAGGTGGCGTTCTCACCAGTCCTCCAGGGCTCAGACAGTTAGATCGGTACTGAAATCCCTGGGTTAGCACGACAGAGCGGATGAGGTTATATTTGTGGAAAGAGGCCGAAATAAGTTACAGTTAGTTGCACTCAACATGTGAACTTTATTTGTTAAAACACACAATCACACAAGCAAGAATCAAAAACTCTCAAGGTTTTAACGGAAGACCCCTTTGATTTAATTTAGATCGGCTGAAGGCCACATCGAAAATCCAAGGCACAAGGCCTAAGCAAGGAATTAAGGAACAAGAGTTCTTCTTTAGAAAACATTTTTTATCTTCAATATAAATAGGTTGAAAACCTTAGCTTAAATTTTTCCCATAGAACTCGGCTGAAGACCACACATTCATCAAGAACAGTGTTACGGCTTAAGGCCGAGAAAGATTTTCAATGTTTAATCTAAACAAGCTGAAAACTTGGCTGAAGGACGCATATGACAAAACAATTTAACTGCTTAAGGCCTAGGATGAAGAGCTTTCAATTTGAAAAGGCTGAAGGCCTTATCTTAAAATATTTCGTGTAAAACTCGGCTGAAGGCCTCATACTAAAGAATAACAATCTTATGACTTAAGGGCAAGACAAGGATTCTGAATTTTTAATTTAAGAGAGATTAAAACTGGGCTGAAGGCCACACACCATGCAGAAAACGATTTTACGGCTGAAGATCTAAAGGGAAGAGCTTCTAAACTACAACTAAAATAGGCTAAAGGTTTTATCCCAAAATGCTTCAGACGAAACTCAGCAGAAGGCCACATACAAAACCCAAACAATCTCACTGCTTTAAGTCCAGGCAAAGATATTTCCAGTTTTTTATTTAAGCTCGAAAACTCGGCTGAAGGTCCATACAAACTAGAAAATGTTTCTTACGGCATGAAGCCTAGACAAAATTTTTCAACTTTTGATTTGAAAAAGACCGAAAACTCGGCTGAAAGCCACATACCAACTTGAAACAAATTAACAGCTTAAGGCCTAGACACAAGAAATTTTCAATTTCAATTTTGAAAGGCTGACACTCGACTGAAGGTCACATACCAAACAAGAAACAATTTTTTCTTTTCTACGGCTTAAGGCCTAAGAAGAAATGCCTTGCAACTGTAATAAGCTACAACCCAGCTGAGGGCCACACAGAGTACTTAAGACTAAAAGGAAATCAGTATGTAAAACGCAAGGAGCGGCGATCAGAAGGTTCCAAGGGTCGGCCTGGGAAGTAACACTAATGCACGTTTAGGTGAGACAGGCAGCCAGACCGACAACCTCTAAAGCGGAAGGCAACTCAACCAAAAGTTATCCGACGAACTAACCAAAAGATCAGCTCTGCTCCACCCAACCAGCAAAACGACAACAAGATGTCAATAGCACAACGTTCTGGATACTGGTGCCCAATCCAGCCAAGTTAGAATGAACACCCAAAACTACCAACAACACCTCAGCTGTCGAACTACACACCATGATGGACACCATTAACACGACGAGGAATATACACTGCCGAAAACTACGTCAACGCCCAGCGCAGGTAACTGGAATGTCAATGGCCATAGTGCAGAAGACACCGCTGGTACACTTCATTAATGGAGGAATGAATTAAATTAAGTTAAACGCCGAACAGGATTTCTCGTCGACTTCAATGCACACACGTTGTTGCTCGCGGGAATCTCCCAGAAAGCGACAACCAGTATCAAACGAAGAGATGCGGTAGCAGTTGAGGCTTGATAGTAGGTTAAGTGAGCGCTCAACTTTAGTGTCAAGGATCGGTGGTCGACTCTGGCCTGACCACGCGCCACGGAGACTTCCTCGCTGCTCTGCCCCAACCGACCGACTGCCTAGGCACGGAACGGTCAAAGGACCAAATACAGGACGACGGATGAGACGACCACCCGAACGACCAACCAATGGTCGTCGTGCTCCAATCACCTTTGGTAAGACAGTTAATGTGCGTCACCAGCGGTCGGCGAGTACTGGCTGCCTGGATCTCACTGGCGCTCCATCCCAGTTGCTGCTCCATCCCCAAATGACTTTGCAACCGAACTTCCGACACAGGACGACCCGGAAATACTATCGGTCGCTCCAGAGATGGTACGAGAGTGCACTTATCGATAAGCGCTGCTGTTGCCACTACGGGCAGTTAAGGCAGGAACTTAGTGATGCCAGTAAATGGAATAAGAAAACGAGACGGCAGTACCGTAAGAGAAGATGACAAACAATAAACGTGATGAACACGAGCAGCGCACGGCTCAGGTACCAAACGTTGTGTAACGAAAGAGTATCAATCTAAACTTCGGTGCAGTTTGTACTGTGTGCCGTCGTTCAGGAGAATGTGCGTAAATGGTAAGTAATAGGCAGCGCAGGATGTACGGAGCACGCGAACTGGGAACGTCTGTTTTATAGGGCTGATGTGGGGAAGTTAGTCTGTCGTTCCCGCGTCCGTGCCTAGCTTCTACCATTTTTTGTACTGTAGTACATGTGAGACTGTTACAATGGATTTAATTTTCGTGACATATAAAAGGACTGTTCGTCGCTTATAGCAGTACCCCTCCCTCCACCCCTCTTCCCCGGGCTTCCCCTCCCCCTTCCTCCCTCCCCCTATCTCCCCTGGCCGTGGCATCTCCGCTCTCCCCTCTCGCTCTCCCACTCCCCTTCCTCCTCCTTCTCTCTTGGCAGGTCCACGGACTCGCACACGCACAGTGAACATTCGCGCGCCGGAGGTCATCGCCGTCAGTGTCTCGTGTGTGTGCCTTCGTTTGTGTTTAGTGTTTGTTTGCCGTCACGCCGCCACTGTTCCCGTGTACCGTCGCCATCATCCATGTTTTGTGCGCCGTGTCAACTAGTGTCAGTGATGTTTTCTCGTCCAGCGTGAACGGCTCCATGTATTTTTGTTTTTTAGTGTCTACATTGTTTTGCCCGCCGTTTTGATTGTATTCTCTGTGCCCCCTCTATGTATTACTTATTATAAACCTTAAGGCTGAAGAGCGGCGTACTCAGCTGCTGACAGCCCGCCTTGTAAGGTGATAAAAATCACAATAAAGAAAAAAAAAACTTATAGCAGTGTTCTACTGGCAGTCCACTTTCGTTTCTTTTACCTGAAAGTAGTCAACCTACAGAGATCATTTGTAGTTTCACAGAATAAGCACCAAAAAAACAATAGGAACAGAAAAATAAAGAAATAATTACATCACACCTGCGGAAGTATTATCACTGGGTGTTAATACCCAGTAATAATAATATCAACAATAACAATAATAATAATAAGAATAATAATAACTGACTGTTAGATGGCAGCGCCGTCGTACATCTACACTCCTGGAAATGGAAAAAAGAACACATTGACACCGGTGTGTCAGACCCACCATACTTGCTCCGGACACTGCGAGAGGGCTGTACAAGCAATGATCACACGCACGGCACAGCGGACACACCAGGAACCGCGGTGTTGGCCGTCGAATGGCGCTAGCTGCGCAGCATTTGTGCACCGCCGCCGTCAGTGTCAGCCAGTTTGCCGTGGCATACGGAGCTCCATCGCAGTCTTTAACACTGGTAGCATGCCGCGACAGCGTGTACGTGAACCGTATGTGCAGTTGACGGACTTTGAGCGTGGGCGTATAGTGGGCATGCGGGAGGCCGGGTGGACGTACCGCCGAATTGCTCAACACGTGGGGCGTGAGGTCTCCACAGTACATCGATGTTGTCGCCAGTGGTCGGCGGAAGGTGCACGTGCCCGTCGACGTGGGACCGGACCGCAGCGACGCACGGATGCACGCCAAGACCGTAGGATCCTACGCAGTGCCGTAGGGGACCGCACCGCCACTTCCCAGCAAATTAGGGACACTGTTGCTCCTGGGGTATCGGCGAGGACCATTCGCAACCGTCTCCATGAAGCTGGGCTACGGTCCCGCACACCGTTAGGCCGTCTTCCGCTCACGCCCCAACATCATGCAGCCCGCCTCCAGTGGTGTCGCGACAGGCGTGAATGGAGGGACGAATGGAGACGTGTCGTCTTCAGCGATGAGAGTCGCTTCTGCCTTGGTGCCAATGATGGTCGTATGCGTGTTTGGCGCCGTGCAGGTGAGCGCCACAATCAGGACTGCATACGACCGAGGCACACAGGGCCAACACCCGGCATCATGGTGTGGGGAGCGATCTCCTACACTGGCCGTACACCACTGGTGATCGTCGAGGGGACACTGAATAGTGCACGGTACATCCAAACCGTCATCGAACCCATCGTTCTACCATTCCTAGACCGGCAAGGGAACTTGCTGTTACAACAGGACAATGCACGTCCGCATGTATCCCGTGCCACCCAACGTGCTCTAGAAGGTGTAAGCCAACTACCCTGGCCAGCAAGATCTCCGGATCTGTCCCCCATTGAGCATGTTTGGGACTGGATGAAGCGTCGTCTCACGCGGTCTGCACGTCCAGCACGAACGCTGGTCCAACTGAGGCGCCAGGTGGAAATGGCATGGCAAGCCGTTCCACAGGACTACATCCAGCATCTCTACGATCGTCTCCATGGGAGAATAGCAGCCTGCATTGCTGCGAAAGGTGGATATACACTGTACTAGTGCCGACATTGTGCATGCTCTGTTGCCTGTGTCTATGTGCCTGTGGTTCTGTCAGTGTGATCATGCGATGTATCTGACCCCAGGAATGTGTCAATAAAGTTTCCCCTTCCTGTGACAATGAATTCACGGTGTTCTTATTTCAATTTCCAGGAGTGTATAAACTCCGAACCATCCTTTCACATGTCATGAACTTCTTGTCCCGTATAACAGATTCACACATTCTAGGGTAAAAATATTAGCATCTCCAGGACTGGAATACGGACTATGTGGTACGACAAACCAAAACTCTACCGATTGCCGCGCAGGAGCTCTGCACGTCAGCCCCTCACAGTAATTCTTTCCCTGATCCGTAGGTCATGTGGTAAATATTATTTATCGTGTATGTGTGTTCTCCTGAACGACAGCGCATACCAAAAATTATATCGGTGTTTTCCTTGATATTCTGTCGATATATAAGATTTGGTAGCGATTTTTCTGTCTGACACCTGGAGAATTGCGTGTTAGTGAAATATAACATTCCGAAATAACATAGCGAAATATAATGTTCTGGTATACTTGTGACTTCTTCTGCAATATGAAGTTGAAGTAACTCAGGTGTTAAAAATTTTATTCTCCACTGGGAGACGACGTTGTTTTAACTAGAAATGAGATGATGGAATCACCACGTTCTGAATCTATTATTTCTCCTAGCAGCTATGCATGCGAATATTTCTGTCTCAATTTCAACCGTTCCATGGATCAGCGTCTTTTTTTTTTCTCCTTTATACACTATGCTGAAGTCTATGCAAGAAAGGTATTATCTGTATTGGTAGCCATCTTCTTCTAAAGTGGGGTTAAATTTATAAACTTTGTTAGTTCATATACTTAGTTCGTGTGCTGATTGTTTGACAAACCCGTGAATAGAAAAGAGCGAATTTGACAAACATGCTTTATCATGTACGGGTTGCTTTGCCCTATTGTTCCATCATAAATTTACAAAATAAGGAAAAATGATAGGGAAAACATAAATTGAGGGATGTTGAGAAATTAGGAGTGTGGGTGAAGCCTCCGCTTGCTCTGTTCTAAGGCTTGCAGACGATCATCGATTTGTTCAAATGTACGGCCTAATTCTTTCATAATATCACTTTTTATCTCACTTGCCAGATTGTTTATTCTTTGTGAGATATCATCGGACACTCTCTGCATCGACTTGTCGACTTTATTTGTCTGCTGGATTAGTTTTTCGTCTATTTGTTCGCCTAGCTCTCGGATCGATTTTTCAGATTTCTGCGTCATTTGTTCGAACGATTTTTCTGATTTCTGCGTCATTAGTTCCCCTAGCTCGCGGATCGATTTCTCTGTGTTTTCTTTATTTTGTTGCAATAAGGCTTTCATGAGTTCTGCTAAATCAATTTGGTTAGTTGGAGGCAAATTAATTTCTGGCTCTGCTGTGAGCCCGTTCGTGCTGTTTTGCATTTCGTCTGAAGTATTCCCCATTGCATTTTCGGAACCGCCCGACGCGTTAATATTGGAAATCAAATTATCCCCTTGGTCCATGTTGCTTAAGTTGTTGGACCGCTTACTTTTAGCTTGGTTACGTGTTTGCATTAGTGCAATTTATACTCAGTACGCAACACACTAATCACAATAAATGTGTCCCCCAAAAATTACGACAGTCACACGAAAGATACCCAACCTAGTACACACTTTTTCACACGCAAAACAAATTTTTATCTTTGATCGAAACAGTGGAATTTACAAGCGAGAATAAAAAACACACAGACATATAAAACACACAAATATAAAAAACAAAACAAGACAAACAACGCAACGCCGATCAACAACGCCGTGAATCTTTTGAAAGTCTGCTCGGAAACAACACAGAAGTTGTTTGAGCGCTGTAGGAAAAAAATTAAGATTATAACACGCTCGCAATCTAACGTTTCAGAGATTCCAGAGTCTAGCGGAATCACAGAACAGGGTCGCCATGTGTAATATTGCTACATTAATTTTTGCTATGATGAAAGCGGTACTGACTGACAATAAAACCGGGTTAAAAGCTGTGAGCTGTCTGGGGAGGTTAATCTTGTATTACTAAGCAACTGTTTCAGCAGGTAACTAGTCTAGGTTTACCACATTACCAATCAGACCAACATTGATTATAATCTTTTACAGTCATACAACAACTGGTAATATATCTATATATAAAAAGGAGAATTTAAATAAAAAGAAAGAAATCAGTTTATATTTGGAAATTTATTTTAAGATTGTTCATTGAAATTTCAGCATATTATACGTGAGTTATAACTGAGCTGGTGCCTTGTTTAAGGATTGTAAAAATGTGAGATTTTAATCTTACGGAACACATCAAATATGGAGCCAAGATTGGGAGACTGCATACAACCCTGCATTCACAAAACAACACCCAAAGAACGTTGAAACATAAGCAAGAAGAAATTAACCACAACCAACAGATTCAGTTTTCACCCAAAGAAATTACGTTCGTAACACAATCCTGTCCGTCATGTAATTACCACACACTGGTATACTAAATTCATATTAACTCTTTGTGAAATCTTCCCAAAAAGAATAGCTGAAGGCTACTTTGATGATTACACCACATGCTCCACGTGGTCAACTTGGTTTACAGAAAGCGTATAACTCCACAGTAATTTTGATAATTAAAATAAATTCGATCGAAAAGCAATTGACAAAAGAAAAACCTTGAACTGGTTACTAACGTCTTACTATTAACCTGATGGGTCAAACAGTTATATAAGCACGTGGTACTGGTCTCGCAAAGTACACTCCACGTGGGTTGAACATAAAGAAAAGCATAAAGAAAAGTTGCTATATTGTAAAATATTGTCAAGACGAGACGTTATAATCACACAAGCATTCGCATTTAAGATTAATCTTAGTTAGAGTTACTGATCAACACGTGGTTCCACTTTACTCACAAAGAAGTAACAAAGCAACAACTGGAAAATAATATGAACTTCACACGAGAATTACACTACGCTGCAATGTAAGATAACCTTAGATATTTTAGAGTTAAACCTGAAATAAAGATGATTAAATTTTCAGTTAGGCTGAACTTAACAAATCCATTGTCCTATGGACTTAACAGACACGCGCTTAGCCGGAGATCTTACCACTTCAGACGCTCGGCACGGCCACACTGCAACTGCCTACTACTGAGCGTGCTTCCTGAGGGTAGCTCACAAAGACAAACGGAAGGGGCCAGAGGGGCAGCTTCCTATACCAACATGACAACGGACGGACAGAACCATACTAAGGATAGAAACCTCTTTGCTTTTAGGAAGCGTAGCTACCTGTTCCGACGTTGGTCCTACTGTTCTCTAGCAGACAGGCTTGTCTGCTACCCTCAAGCATGCAACTACAAATACATTTGCTCATTCATACTCTCACACAGAAGGGAAGGGGGATGACAGTATCTTATCATATACAGTATATAAAAGAAAGCGGATGTAGGTTCCGTATGAGACTGTGTGACATGAATTACATATAAACTGTGTTTTAAAGTGTAGTAGTGTGACAGATCGTTCTTGTTTACGTGTAAAGGTAACACGTTCCACTACTCAGTCTCCTCCCAGATAGTCAGAAACGCCACAGTAAATTTAGAAGAGGAATTTATTCCATAAATGACAACAGATTTAAGAAATCAAACATGAAAGGAATCCAACAGAGACCTTTCAACATGCAAATTGTGGTGGTTGTATGAGAGTTACATGACGTTACCCACATATGTCCATTTTGTTTATGTTATATGAGACCACTGTGTATATCATCTATATTTCAAAGTCTAAGCTAATGTGGCTTGTGACATTACTGTAGTGCCCCAGATCCGGGGATATAAGGTACGATGGATTCACAATATTGTAATACATGTAAGAAGCCCCATCTCTTACCGTTCTTAAAATGTGTAACTTTTCGAGACCTAAGTAATCTAGTGTCCAAGACCTTGGTTAAAGGGATGTATGATTCAAAATCATGTATCACAAATTTATTGACTAGCATTTGTGACTTACGTTGTTTAACGAAACAACTTGTAAATATATGCTGATTGTCAATAGTTTCATTCCTTGTGTAACAATTGATAAATGGCTGTTTTTCCTTATATGTGAAACCATATACAAGCCAAGACTAGAAAAATTCAATTAAAAGATTTTGGAGCCTATTATCTTTTATTTTGACGTAACTTAGTAGCTGAAACTTGTACATAAACAATGAATTTTTGCGATATATGTGTTAGGTTACAAAGTTTTCTGTTGACAATTGAGGATTCAAACAGTATTTTGTTTCGCTTCACGCGTTTCTTCATTTGTATGATCACTACTTCAGCAACGATTTCAGCTTAGACTTACGTATATTAATGGTCTCCTTGCGGCTACAATATAATCACACAGTAAATACTAAGTTTTCTAAGATACACTTTGTTGCTTTACTCTTTTGACCGCTGGCAGTATATATTTTTGCTGACAATCGTCACTGAAAATGGGAGAACATACATAGCATTGAATTCCTTTGGAGTTACTAAAGATGTGATCTGTGTTGTTGTCTCGTCAACTATGATTAGGTTTTTTGATAATTCCTTCTGTTATTGTGAGATCAATTTCTTTCTATTTAAGGTTATTAAGGTTGGGATGCACAGTAGATGGGCATGGTTCAAATGGTTCAAATGGCTCTAAGCACTATGGGACTTAACATCTGAGGTCATCAGTTCCATAGACTTAGAACTACTTAAACCTAACTGACTAAGGACATCACACACATCCATGCTCGAGGCAGGATTCGAATCTGAGACCGTAGCTGAAGCGCGGTTCCGGACTGCACAGTGGTCGGCAAATGGGCATGCACAGTCATTTTAGTGTTGAGTACTTTCCAAACATCTAAGGGAGAGACGAACTGCTTTTCCATCCAACATGTGCCTTTATAAGTTCTTTTATATGTCCTTTTAACCTTTGTTTTAACTTTATTTGCTGAACATAATGTATACACTACATTTTTCATTTTTCTGTTGATACTCTTCCAGTGACGAGTGACTGCAACTGGTAGAGAATAAAGACATATTTTGTAAGGTGTCAGGCAAATCCAACACCTTCCATGAAAACCCTGACATGATACCAAATCCGGCAGTATGTCACATAGCTCCGAATAAATCCTGCCATTAAATTAACCAAAGTAATACGACCAACGAATGAGCAAATGGAATACCACAGACTAACACAAGAGCACCTAAATGCATGCCATACCTTCCCACTGTGAAACAGACGCAGTTCCGAGGGGAGAAACGAGAACGGAAACTGAGAGCAGAATCGTGTAGGCTAGGAGGCCCTACGATAAGGGACGGACACCCACGTCGCCAGCCGACCGCCAAGACCATCCCCAGCCCATGTTTAAAGATAGAAGAACAGTATAGATCTTACGGTAACACTAAAAGGGCCACACCAGCTGCAAGTTTTAGCGTGAGACTGTACGTGTCTCTGTTACGTTGCAAACATTAAAAACATTGCCCCACCACGAATAGTATAACGTTTCTCAATGGATAGAAAGAAGATTTGTAGGCGGAGCTTAAGGTTAACATTGAGACCCTGATTCACAGCCAGATAGCTTTTCTTAAACCAACTTCGGTAAATTGTAGTTAAGAGAAGTTATAAAGGGTTGCTTCCGAGACGGCGAGATGTGTGGAGCTGCGCCGCCCGCCACCCCCTGACGCTGCCTAACCAACGACAAGGTAATGAATGCACGTGATGCCGCGCGCATAATGCTTCACTCGGAACTGCAGAAGTTTCATCTGTTACATCCCCTTTTTGCGTAATACTAGTGAAGATCATCAATTAAAGCTCATGGTATTCACATTTGCTACTTGAAGTTAAAATCTGAAACGCGATGATTTTTCTGTTATATAATTATTGAGAAGCCACATCACCCACTGTAATTTATGACAAGTTAAATAAGTAATTAAAGATAACTAAGGGTCACTGTAGACCATTTTTGATAGTTTTCTCATTAATGAAACTTAATTTAAACCTATATTATAGATGTGATATGGCATAGGTCATCCTTCGATCCATTGTTGAACTTGGAAACACAATCAGGGAATATTTGTTCACATTTTTGTTGAACGCAGTTGGTTTTTATCATGCTGTATTTAAATATTTCCTATTATCAATAGTGGAATTTATAAACAATGTTTTGTGAGTAGAATAAAAATTCCAGTGGTAAACTTAACTGCTTTTTCCACGTTATTTTACCAGGTAACTAAAAATAGTAAAGCATTGAACCCCTTACACTAAATTTAGTTAGTATTAAGATTCTTTTACAGGGAGTGCAGTGGAGCTGACGCTGAAGTCATTAAGTATTAGATTATATCATCGCTAGTCTCACTGAACTCTTCTGATCTCTACGTGTCATGGTCTGGCTTCTCCTTACCAGCAACAGGTCCCAGGTTCACACTAATCAATTCAAAAAAAAAAAAAAAAAAAAAAAAAAAAAAAAAACACGCTCAGAGCGTCGTTGCGCGAATGTGGTAGGGAGACACGACTAAGAACAAACAGACACCACACAGAATCTTAGAGTTTATGCAGCTGAAGATCAAAAACGCATTTCTTTATGAACATGGCAGTTGTAGAAAGTCACTTGTTCAAAATATTAAATAAATTAGACAAAGGAGATGAAATGGGAGCAGGTTGACATGAACTGAAAGAAGAGATAATGACGTACAGGAAGAGGACTTCCTGGGTCATATCGGGAAATGTTTATACGGAAATAATAGCGATGCCGTCATATTTTTTCGGTGTGCCTGTTTGAGAGGTTAATGTCTGCAGTGGCCTAGAAGATAGCGGTGTGATTACCTGGTGCTTAATTTGCACCCCTTTGGCCTGAGGTGCACGTCGCGATTGCTTGGGGCAGACAGCGTGGTAGCGGCCCGTGCGGTAGCCGGTGGCGGGTCTCGCGCGCTGGCTCTCGGCTGGCTGCCTAGCTCGCTCGCTCGCTCGCTAGCTGCTGGCTGGCTGCAGCTGGACGCCTGACCGGCCTTGCGCGTAACGTGCGCGCCGCATCCCCAGCGGCCGGTCGCTCTCTGGTAATGCATTCACTGTCTCCCAAGGGCAGCTTTGACTGGCGGGCGCAGGCGCTCGTATCCCACTGGAAACGTACCTGCACACTCGCGACACAGTGACTGAAGCAAAGATCAATATTAATTGTCTTCTATCCCCGTTATTTTGACTGACCACGGAACTAGTGTACGCCGCACTAGCTACGTCTACATGAGTACTCTGCAAGCCACTTGGCGTGGGAAGAATTGTTGTAGGTAAGCCTATGTAGTAAGTCCAATTTCTCGAATTTTCTCGTTATGTCATTTTCGAGATGTATGTGACAGGAAGTAATTTGTCGTCCGATTCTTCCTGGATAACAGTCTCTCCAAATTTCAGCTTCAAAACTTTCCGTACGCACAACGCCTCTCTCGAAGAGTCTTTCACTGGAGTCTGTTGAGCATCTCTGCAACGCTCCCTTGCCGACTAAACGAGTCCGTGACGAAAGGCGCCACTCTTCGTTGTATCTTGTCTGTCTTTTCTATCAGTCCTATCTGGTAAAGGCGCAAGATCGATCAACGTTGCACAAGAATCGGTTGAAAAACCACGTTGTGTGCCAGTTGATTAATGAAAGAATTATATTACCTTTCACACCACTTGAGGTCGCTCCGGAAAGCTACTCCTAGATATTTTAAGGTCGTTACTGTTACCAGAAGCTTGTCATCAATAGTGTAGTTGTACGG
Source organism: Schistocerca piceifrons (assembly GCF_021461385.2). NCBI lineage: Eukaryota > Metazoa > Arthropoda > Insecta > Orthoptera > Acrididae > Schistocerca > Schistocerca piceifrons. Next base: position 245,837,934 of record NC_060144.1, read on the forward strand.
GGTAACATACGTGTATTTTGCTTACTGAAAGTTATAATTAACTCATTATTATGGCACAAAAGCATTACAGTAACGATAATATGCAAAAAATGCGAAAAATAACGCTCTTCGCAAATCATGCACATAAATGAATGAATGCAACATACATACACTAATGAGGGGTGTTCGGCGTGGGGAGATGAGAGCCGGCCGCTGTGACGGATCGGTTCTACGCGCTTCGGTCCGGAACCGCGCGCCTGCTACGGTCGCAAGTTCGAATCCTGCCTCGGGCATGGATGTGTGTGATGCCCTTATGTTACTTAGGTTTATGTAGTTCTAAGTCTGGGGGACGGATAACCTCAGATGTTAAGTCCCACTTGAACTATTTTAAAAGATGAGGAGCGAGAGACTGACAGAGGAGGAGTAATCGTGATCTGTCGCATTAAACCACTCATGGGACTACTGGAAAAAAAATGTAATAGAAACCTTCACTTAACGTCTGCTATTAAGTCAGTTAGACTGAGATTTTTTCCGTTGACTGTTATCTCTATCTCCTGTGGCCTTCTAATTACTCTCTTTTTTCTGTATAGCGTCAAGATCTCAGTCATCATGGTGTCAGATGTTTGTATGTGTGACGATTTCGAATTATGAGGCTTTCTTTACCTTCGCGGTATAAAACATAAAATAAATTTTTCATGAAATTATTTCGGATCATTTTCACACCACACTGTCACATTACGCCCATTTTATTGTCCTCATTTTCACTGAGGAAGGTTAACGTACGAGAGCAGGATGAACACTATTGATGGCTCATTGAAAGGCTCTATATTTAGGTCGCAAATACACTAACTTTTCCATCTATCTCTTTCACATCAATACAACGTTTCTCCACTCAAATGATTCGCTCTCTGCACTCTATTCCGAAAGGCCTGTAAATTACGATCAACTTATTTAACTCTTACATTTTCCAGCTAAAAACCGTTTTAGACGTTAAAACAACATGTCCCTCGGTTTTCGAAATGTCCATCCACTTTAGAAGGCAAGTAAGTTGTATAAAATAATTTTCTTTTTACGTAGTCAGTAAGAACACTTTCGTATGCACACCTGACATTAACTTTCCTCATTTTAGATCACTGCAATCAGCATCGCTTCATGTGGTAAAACTGCATATCATCAACACTAACCATTCATGGAGCAAAATAAGACCTTTTATTTTCTTTCTTTAAATCAGTGTGTTACATCTTCTGATATTTCTCTGACATCAATTTCTTGCAAGTTCAAATGACAGTCGAAAATACTATAGCATCACTTTACCCCTTAATTTTCTTTGTGACTACAATCTGGAACTCCATCATATGGCAGTTTCTTAGGAGAAATATTGATATTTTTGTATTCGTCAATTTACTAACGGTTGAGAAAGAAGGAATCAGATCTGGTTGACTCTTCAGTGGAAACAAACGGTCCAAAGTAAAATATTATCGGACATAGACACTCAACGGGACGAATATTCAACAAACAAAGTTTAAGTTATCCCACAGAATAACAATGCCTCGTCGATATCGTAGTGTATCCCCGTGACAAACTGCTAATGTTTCACCTTGAAAGATTGTTATTAAATAATGACATTAAAGATGCTCTAAAACTCCTTAACACGTAGTTTGATATGGTAAATAAAAAATGTCGTGTGACTAGGGCCTTCCGTCGGGGAGACCGTTCGCCGGGTGCAAGTCTTCCGATTTAACGCCACTTCGGCGACTTGCGCGTCGATGGGGATGACATGATGATGATTAGGACAACAAAACAACCAGTGAGTGGAGAAAGTCTCCGACTCAGACGGGAATCGAACCCGGGCCCCTTAGTATTGACATTCTGTCGCGCTGACCACTCAGCTACCGAGGCCGGACGTTTGACAAGGTGAGAGTTACTGAATAACTCGTTCAGTCTCCCATTGTTTGTCACAGCATGAGTACCACTAACGCTTATGCGACTATCTCATTATATTCCGTGTCTATGTTGTCTTAGAATTGTGTAGCAATTTCGATGTTAGGAACAAAACCTAAAGCTGTCCATATCTTAGAAAGTAGCATTTGTTGTTTTAGTTTTGTTAGTCCCTGTTCTTAAACTGTTTTTTGTAATACAGCATAACCAATGAAGGATGTTTCTCCACAACGAAAAACATGAGACAGCACGTATACCATCAGCAAAGTCTAATTTTAAACCTGAACAGCAGCCCATCGTTGAACCTTTCAGTACCAAGGTAATGACATTGCTATTTTCTCTTGACGAATAATGTAACGAATAATGGATGGTTCCTTCTTCCAATTTTTTGTAAGATTTCACCTTAATTCAGTTGCTTGATTGATTTAGGGGACAGGACCAAACAGCGACGTCATCGGTCCTGTCGTATGAGGTAAGGATGGGGAACGAAGTTGTTCGTGCCCTTTCGGAACCGTTCCGACATTTGCCTGAAGCGCTTTAGAGAAATCACGGGAAAACTACATCAGGATGGGCGGGCGAGGGTTCGAACCGTCATCCTCCGGAAAGCGAGTCCAGTGTCATAACCATTGTGCCACCTCGCTCGGTCCTTAATTCAGTAAGAATTAGCACGTATTCCAATTCTGATCCCGTACACGAACTTAACCTTTAAAATCCACAAATCCTTAATTACTAAATATTTTTAAAGTTTTAAATAATGGGCCTTGAGCCGCTTTAAAATTGAAAGTTCCTTACTTGTCAAGTCTTGCATTGTTTGGGCCTTCAACCTCATTTAATTTTTTTTTTTTTGGATAAAGCTTTTGGCCTTGTGCCTTTTGAAAATTTATTGTAGTGGTGTTTTTCAATAATGGGCCTTCAGCCACTTAAAAATTTAAAGTGCTTACTTGTTAAATCTTAGATTGTTTGGGCTTTCAACCTGTCTAAATTATTGTTTAAAGATAAAGTTTTGGGCCTTCTGCATACTAAAATTTATTTTAGTTCTTTAAAGTAATCGGCCTTCAGCCGCTTTTAAATTAAAGTTCTTGTCTTTCAAGTATCAGACTGTGTAGGGACTTCAGCCTAATTGAAGATAAGGCCTTCTGCCTTGTGTTTTTTTTAATTAATTTTACCTGCAGTCTTAAATCATGGGCCTTCAGCCGTCTTTATATTAAACTTGTTTGCCTTTCAAGTGTTAAATTTGTTGGGCTTCAGACAAGTTACAGAACGTTACGTGAGGCCTTATGTCTTCTAAATATTCTGTTTTGAGTTTGAATTTTAAGTTAATGGCTTTCGAACGTTTTTAAATTTAAGTGGTTGTCCCCTTAAGGCATAAGATAGTGTGGCCTATTCAGCCGATATCTAAGTTCAAAAATTTTTGCAGTATTGTTTGGACAACTAAATAAAGTTATATGTGTTTGAGTGTAACTGACAGCCCCCTTTTGGCCCATTTCCACAATAGCAACTACCTGTTCTGTCCTGCGGACTTAAGCAGTGCATTTCAGTGGCATCGGCTTCAGTGGTGGAACTTATAATTTGAGATAACATATTATCTACGTTTGGACATTTGCAAACCGGGCATAAAAACTACTGTTATCAAGTTTCGAGTAAGCTTATAAGCCCGTCGCGAACAGGCGAAGGATATTTGGTTTATCGTTTCAGATAAAGGGAGTTGTTACGGTACCGAGTGGTGCCGTCGCTGTGTGTAGAGTAAAGGGGGCAAACATCCCTCGAACACCATTGCATCAATCATAAACGAGGGCCGCTTATACATTTCGACTTGCTGCTCCATCGATACGTGGATATATGTTAATGGGAGACAGTATCTGAAAGTAACCAAACAAAGCGAGGAGTTTGTCTTAACAGTTATAGATCGGAGTTGTCGCTATCGACGGACGCCGACCTGTGTCAACCAGACTTCAACATCCATTTCCATCTAGCCGCCACACACACACTCGCCACAGTTTCCACCGTGACTGATGCAGATGTGGACAATCGCTGTTGAAGAGACATAACCAGTGACTGCAAACTTCTGTCTACAATCTGCTGGGCTTGATACCCGCGTATCGCCTCCCTTCCTGTACGCTGCGTCACGTACCTGGGCACTGGGCTTCCGCTTTCACAACAGTCGCCGTTACTGACGTGATGTTAGCACTTGCTTAAGCGCACGCCCCTCTTCGAGAGCTTGAGCAAGACTGTAAGCTGCAGTAGACTTACGTCTATAGGCTCCTGTCCAGGCTGCCAGCACGACATCGCTGACCCGCACAACGAACAAGCCAGCACAGCCCTGTGCCTGCATTCCTCGTCGTACGCTAGTGTGTGAACCAGCGCGCCTTCATCCGAGCCGGAAAAGAACATTTTGGATTGTCAAAATCACCAGCAATAAACATGATTCCAGGTAAAGGTGTTTGACTGGCGCCGTAGTGTACAAGACAGCCATCCATACCAACTGCCGAGCTTTGTCTCCTACTCCAGCATCGTAACTACCTCTCACGATCAACATCCGCGCCCACTAAAAATCCTGACCCGAGGGGTGACACTTCACCTCGTGTGCATAACTGATCTTATGACCATGCTGACACCGCTGTCACTGGTGATCAGAATTGGATATCAATGCCATCACCAGTGGTGCCATCTTCTGACACTGCTGTCATCACCACAGCAGCTTCGCTTATCTCGCAGTCAACGTTTCACGCAATGCAGGGCCATGAGTGAGAAGAATTTTATTCACCTTATTTACCTAGCAACGGGCCATTTTTATTGTGTAACTACCTGAGTACCCGGCGTTTCCCCGGTAGGTATTTATTGCAGTCTTCTATTAATCCACCTCCTACTTCCCCCTCTGCCCGTCAATCTCCACCACCACCTATGTCCATCTTCTCCACCTCCACTCTCTGTCCATCTCCTCCTGTCCCTGTCTGCAGCTCGTGGTCTAGTGGTTAGCGTTGCTGGCTCTGGATCACGGGGTCCCGGTTGGTTCAAATGGCTCTGAGCAGTATGGGACTAAACTTCTGAGGTCATCAGTCCCCTAGAACTTAGAACTACTTAAACCTAACTAGCCTAAGAACATCACACACATCCATGCCCGAGGCAGGATTCGAACCTGCTGTCGTAGTGGTCGCGCGGTTCCAGACTGTAGCGCCTAGAACCACTCGGCCACCTAGGGCTGCCGGGGTCCCGGATTCGATTCCCGGATAGGTTGGGGATTTTCACTGCCCAGGAACTGGGTCTATGTGTTGTCATCATTTCATCATCATCATTTGTTACAGTGGCTAGATTGTACCGTATAAAAAATTGGATTGTGAATAAATTGGGACTTTGTACCGGTGCTGGTGACCACGCTGTTCAGCGCCCAACAAAGCAGACATCATCAATCAAACATCATCTTCCTGACCCTCTCTCTTTATGCATCTCCTACAGCTCCTCTCTCAGTCCATCACCTCCTCTCCTCTCTCTCTCTCTCTATCTATCCATCTGCTCCTCTTCCTTGTCTCTGTCCATTCCCTTCTCCCCCTCCCTGTTCATCTCCTACTCAGTCATCCCACTGACTACCTCTTTTCTTTCTCTGTCTATCTCCTCCTCTCCACACACTTTATCAATTTCCACCTCCAGTATCTCTATCCATCGCCTCCTCCTATCTGCAGCTATCTCAGCTTTCCCTCCCGCTGGTTATCCATCTCCTCATCCTCCTTCACTCTCCACCTAATCACACTCACCTCATCAGGAGTCTGGTGGTTCTTACCCCTACAGTACTACCTTCAAAGTTGTAATTAATATGTGTATCAAATTTGATCGAAATCGCACCTGAGGTTTAGGATGAGCTTCTTATCCGTGGCTTTGCCTGCTTACGCATATATCAAATATATTTCACACATATTTAACATATTTCATACGTTTTTTTACAGGTATTTCACTTCTTTGTCTAGCGAATTTCGCCCTGCAGTTTCATTTTCTAGTAGCTCAATGATTATGTTGACTCATCTTCTGAACTATGTGCTGTGTCACAATGTGCAGGGACATCCAGTGGTATAAGTGCCTACTATCTGCGAAATACGTCATGAATCACGCAGGACATTCTCATGCATCTCAGTGTTTTCGACGACTTAACTCCTGAAATATGTGTAATGAAGTGATATAATTTTATTGTAAATTCAGTGGTATATGTGAAAACTGTCGGCAAAATGTTTCGCGATTAAGTTAGTAGCAGAGAAATAATAAATTCAAACGTCATGCTCCACGTGGCAGTTTTACTGCATGAACAACGGAAATGTATTAATTAATATTTTCTTCCTTTCACCCTTTTGCGCAGGTCATCAGCGCGAAGTAGTTCCATAATAGTTTGAAATTATGTGTAAAGTTCGTTGCAGGTCTCTAAATGCTCTCATTCTCAAGTACTAGATTACTAAAATATGAGTATTATTTCGCCGTGGGTTACAATGCTTTCTTACCCGTGTCACCAGCGCTTTGATAGGTTGGTATTTCCTACCTCCACAGTGGTTCTTTCCAGAAAGTAAATGATATAGGTACCAAGTTTGGTTGAAGTCGATCTAGTGGTTTAGGAGGAGATGTGGAAGATACATAAATTCATACGTGCAAACATGCATGCGTACATACATACAAACACTTTTATAATTCGTGTGGCATCACTGGCCATGGTGTATCTTTGGGACGTTCATTTTAATCCGAAGGTAACTCTTGAACAACTGTGTGAATCTCATGACTTGTTTGCTTTCATATTACAATATCTCTGAGCACAAGTTTTCGTGCGCAAAGGCTGTGCCAGACATGTGTTGCAATTGTCGACGTTGGGGATCCTTGGGATAAGATTGTAAAGAGTGTATGGGCAAAAGTATGCTGTAAGAACTGGGATAATTCGTTGTGTGTTGTATAATTCGTAGTGTGAATCTGGTGTCATTTCTTTTATATCACAGTCTTTGGGCAGTAGCAGTAGGATACGTATGATGCCGGTAGAATTCCGTCCTCTGCGACCCTCACGATCTTGGACACGCTCTCTCCTCCACCAGTCAGCGTTTTGTCGGTTACGGAAACCAGTCCATTCTTCTTAAAGGAGATTTCACGATCGATGTATCGCATCAAATTGTCAGGAGGGCCCTCACGTTTTTGGCAATAGACAGTGCGACGTCGGAGAACGTTTTGGTCTCTAAGCAAACACAGTCTTTGGGTTTCAGATTCAAGGCGTGGTACATCTCGTTTCCATCTCTGTTCCATTCCGGGAAATGGATGACCTCTGCTGTGAGTCTGGTCACCTATTTTCGCCAGATTTGTGGGCGGCATAGGATATCGAGGCACACGTCACCGTCAAATCGACAGCCATATCAAATTTTATCGCACTCTGACCCCCAATTCCATTGGGATGAGCCATAGGTTGTTATTCGCAAACCTTCAGGAGGATTTCGTTGCTATGAGGATTTCAAATCCGCTACAGGCGCTCCGTCGCTAGTGCGTTCTTATCCGATTTTGCGAACCGACGAAATCTCACAATACTGCTGGGTGGCGAATGATTTTCAGCAATTGATTTGGCGGAGGCGTATCTACAGAGCTTCGTCTGGATAACGCTTACCAGCAGATCACGATCATCAGTATCCTATTCAGGTTGTATCCTTACAAGCTTTTACCTTTTTGACATCGCGAATGCCCCCAGTATTTTTCAATGCTTCTTAGAACAGTTAATACGCGACGTCTGACATGGTGCAAACTATTTAGATGACGTTATCATCACGGGGTCATTATGGCAGGAATATCTTGACAGCCTTTGAAACCTGAACTGCAAGAGGCATGCCTTAACTGCAACCTCCGAAAGTCAAAGGTTTCTTCAGGCAGATGTAGAATATGTAGACCACCCTCTTTCGATGTATGGAGTCCGCCCTACGCATCGTGATCTAGCGACTGTTGGCAATCTTCCTACGCCGTGAAACCAGAAAGATCTCCAAGTATTTTTTGGGAAAAGTTAGTTGTTATCAATAAAATGTCTCCAATGTGGCAGGTGTCATTCATCCTTTAAACACCTTCCCGAAGGAAGGTGTTCCTTTGGTTTGGGTAGTGGACTCCGCAAGGCATTTATCCACATAATGTCGTTGCTAACGTCTTCCCCGTGTCTTTCTACCCTTACACCAGATAAACAGCTGGTTCTTGTCACAGACGCATGCCAGCACGGAATTGGTGCAGTTTTATCTCACGGGGAAGCTGTTGGATCTGAACAATCTCTGCCATATGCCTCAAAGAAGTTGACAGCAATTCAACACAGTTATTCGCAAGTAGAAAGCGATGGTAATGGTTTTCGAGGTCCATAAGTTCCACGTTTTCCTTCACGGAAACAAACCTCGTCTTATCACTGACCATAAACTGTGGCGCTTTCTGGCTCCCATACTCGGTTTCCGGACAGGATCACACAAGGACGTCAGTGGCATGTATTATTTTTGAATGTGTATCAGTACGAGATTCATTAGCGTCGCACTGCTCATCACGCCAACGCAGATGCGATGACACACCTATCCACTGGTTCTGACCAGAGTTCGACAAAGCTGATGTTGTGTGCTTCCAAATGAATGAACATGTGCAGTGGACGTTGGGTAGCCTGCTAGTCACAGAAAAGCGCATAGAGAAAGCAAATCTCCAAGGTCCGGTGCTCTTTCAGGTGTACCATTTTGTGTTAAAAGGTTGGCCCAAATGGCTGCCTGCTAAGGAGTCGGGCCCACTCCAAAATATTTTCCTCCTTGATATTTGGCTGGTGGTGTTCGGAGGAACACTCTTCCTTACTAGAGATTTCGATGAAATTCACGTTGTCATCCCATCAGTCTTCCAGATTCTTGCACCCTTCCATCTAGGCCACTTGGGCATAACCCACACGAAAATGCTAACGATACTTTTTTTTTTTTTTTTTTTTTTTTTTTTTTTTTTTGCTGGCCAAGCATTGATTCAGAGAGTGACAAGCTTGTACAGGGGTGCAGAGTGCAGAACATCAGGTAGCACCAACTAACGAACTAAATTTTTTGGCCCACTCCCAATCAGCCATGAGACCCCATCCAGGTCGATTCTGAGGGTCCTTTCTGTCATTCTTTGTGGATAGTAGAGGTTGATGCACTATCAAATTACCCATATGTCATCTGCATGCGCTCTACATCGGAAGAAGTTACTGTGCAGCCTCTAACATGGATTGTTGAAATCGAAGGAATGCCACAGACAACCATCTTCGATTATGGGCCATGCTTTATCACGACGTTGTCCAACGATTTCTGCATCCGGAACGGTATGACTCACCTCAGGTCTGCACCATTTCACCCCTAATCGATGATGAGGTGCTTTGCGTACTCGCCTGCAGACACAGCATTTCCTCTGTTCCTAAGCATCTACAGGGCCATCCCGCTGAATGGCCGCTGCCCAACAGAACTTCTGTGTGGCCGACAACCCTACACTTGCTCTGTCCTGTGCCACAGCCTGTGCACCACAGCCTGTGGACAAACTATCCTGCGAGCGCAACTTTGGTCGGTGGCCGGGGTGGCTGCTGGCTATGGCTCGGGAAACGCACGGCCATCGAATGTTCACCGTGGACGCTGGCAGGGCGTCACTCTCCGGCCATCACAATCATCAACGCCCTAGGTGTGGCAACTAACTGCCACAGCCGCAGCCACATCAGTCCCATTTGGAGGGCCCTCCTGCAGGCACCGCCCCATCGCAGGGGACTCATCCACTTGCATCTCCTCTGCTATACGCTAACATCAGCCCCGGGCCAATGACCTTTCAGTTATCAGTGATAGGACTCCATACTTGCACAGTTAATAGTTATGCAAATGTCTGTAGCCTTATCTTTATCCGACGTGCAGCTATCAGTCGACGTTATATCTGTGTATGTAGTGATCGTCAATAAACTGTTACGTTTATGCTGAGTGTATTCTATCCTTCAGTCGGCCATGCTGCAACAAACTTGAGACCGCATATTTGTGGCAAGGCAGATATCATTACTGGTAACACCATGATCAAGTTGTCAATATATATACTCTACTGTTTAGAAAAGCATTTGAATAGCTTGCCTACCCAAAATCTAACCTTTCTTAACGGCACTTTGAATACGATATTCCTACACTCAGCAGATAACCTGTTTGTATCATAAAAGGGGCGTAATACAAAAGAACATATGTTTGAATATATCCAGCATTTCCGGGAACACAATCTGCCGATTATCACTCTAAGTGTTTCTACTACTAGCACAGCCATGTTGTTTACAGCAACTTGTATTCTGTATCTTCGCTTGAGGCATAATGTACGGTCGCAGGTTCGAATCCTGCCTCGAGCATGGATGTGTGTGATGTCCTTAGGTTATTTAGGTTTAAGTAATTTTAAGTTCTAGGGGACTGATGACCGCAGATGTTAAGTCCCATAGTGCTCAGAGCCATTTGAACCATTTGAGGCATAAAGTTGCCAGTCCTCTGGATCTACCTTTACACCAGATTCCTGTACAGTGGGTTCATGCCATAACTAAGAAGTAGGAACTGAATTGTGCAAATAAATCTAATTAAATTATGGCAAATAGAATGCGTTAGATCTCGATTGTTTTAAAGATTAAAATCTCCTTGCAGAATAACTAAATGTGCCGCCGACGGACTAGAAGAGACTTCGCCTCCGAGAGCACAGTCAGCTGGCTGTAGTGGTAATTTGCAGCTGCAAGCTGTCACTGCTGTTTGGACGCCTCCATGATTGAAGCAGGTGCGGGCAAGCGTGGGACTTCCCCTCGTGAAGGGTGGTACTGAGGGACTGAAAACTTCCGCTAACGACCTGTAGCCAGTGACACCTGAATACCACCTCCATGGCTGCACAACGTGTCACCGATTTGGGTCCCACAGCTCTACCTTCAACACACCTACCGCCTGTGGTAATCTGTTGTACGTCTTTCCTCGAGAGCAGTTGGGCGAGCCACAATAGCAGACAGTAAGCAATGGCAGGCTTGCACCATCAGACTCCTGTCTGGGAAACCTGCATAAATCGCTGCCGTGACCTGAAATATATAACGGACGGAGGTGTCACCGCGCTGTGTCTGCATTACTCGTCACATATGAGACATATGAGTGTGTGAACCTTCCACCATACTGGAGAAGACATTCGTTACTTTAATGTCACTGGTACTAAACATGATTCGAGGTATAGCTGTTTCACTGATGCCGTGGGGGGTGGGGGGGGGGGGTGGGGGGGGAGAGTATCACAACATCCATCAGTAGCTCACCTCCTCACCTGGGCGACCTCCACGCCCACTAAAAATCCTTGTCAGAGCGGTGACCGCTGCAGATCTTTAATGGAGACCTCTCTGTTTTAGCTCCCACCCATCCACCCACCTACACATGCACACACGCACACACACACACACACACACACACACACACACACACACACACACACACACACGCACATACACAGACACACTACCACACACGCACGCACACTGTGTTTATGGTTATTGTCTGGGTTAGATGTATCGCAGAAAAACGTTAGTAATAGCTGCAGTCCCCGAGATCTGGCTAAAAGGTGCAGGCTGTTGCACACAGCTAAAACGCTTCAAAATAGTCTGTCCTCAATTCTGGACCATTTTGTCCCACCATCAACTTTCTGGACTTTGTAGAAAAACACCTCTCTTTCCTACGGTGAACTTTTAACATACCCATCGTTATGCTGTCGCAGACTACGAAATGGACCACGAAAACTCAGACCAAGTCAGCTTGTAAGTGCGCTAACTGTCATAAAGTCACCAATGAGACAAATGTTAACGTACCTATTTGCAACTGCAGGATGTGATAAATGACGAAACGTTATTTAGTACTGCACTCATGAGTTTGTATCTACTACAAAACAATCCCCTGAATCGAACATCAAATAAAGTTATAATTTAAAATATTATTGAATCTGGCTACAGTTTACTTTCACTGTGGAGCAATTCACGAAGTCCTCCTTAAGACAGACTGATAAGGGCAGTAATCTAAAACTCGAACCCAAATCTGTCGACACTGTACGACGCTGACTTGAAAGGTGATTAGCGTCACAGTCACCGAGAACGAAATTAAACCTGTTTAAAGAGATCCTGAAAAGTCAATCAGCACGTTTCCCTTGTACTAAAGCTTTCCGCTGAGAGAATGACAACGTGTCTAAAACAAATTTTTCGTAGTACGTTGCACTTTTGGAACCTTCAAGTTGTTTTTAAAAACATGAAAGATTCCGTGTCTGGAAGCAGAAAGGAGGCCGGATCGAATCCTGAATTCTTTCAGTCTGTCTATAACCTAGCCTTCCCTCTCAACGACGTGGAGATTCGCCCAAAAAAATACTTAATTCGTACTCCACTTTAAACAGTCGATCTTCTTTCCCAGTCTGGATAGCTTTGGTTGGACAGGGACACACCAGTTATTGAAACGGAGGCGGGTTGTAAGACTTTAACCAGGCCTACGAGTCATACGTTATTATTATTATTATTATTGTAGAGATAATCTGAGAATCTGAAAGAGAGGTTGCTCGTGACCTTTCAAACTATGATACTGACACAAAAGCAAGTTTCACGTAGATACCCTCACTGGGAACGCGATAAAAACTAAGAAACAGTTAAATAAGTGTAAAAAGGGGGAGAAACGAGTAAACTTCCTTATTCGGAACAGTATATGTCACCGCATATGTCTCGTTAGAAATTTCAAATTGCGGCTTAAGTGATGATAACAATGGCTTACAGCAGTGTAACCCAATCCCTGTGAATATTCTTTAACTGAAAAGTGATTCAGTTCCAACGCAGTTCCAGTATTCACCACATAAAATCACAGCTTTTGCAATGTACAGTCGTCGATGAGTTTGTCTTCCATTCTTGATTCTTGAAACTGTAATATACGAAAGACATAACACTTTGTATAGCAGCTTTAAACAAATTTAGTAAATTATTTATGAAGGATGTTGTCGCTACAAAAAAATCGATTAACCCACCCCTGACAGTTATCCGCCGTCAGCTGCTACCCATCACATTCTTTGTTAGAGTTGAGGCAATATCTGCTCTAGGAAGCTGCAAAACCTTACAACAGTTACATATTCCGTGAACAATTAAGAGTTTTTCTCCACTTTATATCCTGTGTGTGTAACTTCAATAAACGCTTCTCTAGAAATATCTCCTTTCTAACGACTTTTAGCGTATCTGTCGGATCCTGTACATACATTACAGACTTTCTTGCCATCACTGACACAGTACTTAGAATTTTAGTGGGAATAGACGAGGGGCATTTTCCCATAGTAGGGAGATATGCGGACTTCTGCCAGAATTCACCCCCGAATTATTCGCACTTTTGAAAATTCAATTTCCGTATTTCATGATGAAAAGGTATTTTTCTTTTTTTCTCACTATGAAGGTGCGATTACTTCTTCTTATTGAAGATCAAAAGTTTCTAAACGTATCTGGAAGTATAAAGGCAAACCTAAATTTCACCGGAAAAATTTCCGAAGATCTTCAGACGTACTTTCTGCTAAATCGGTGGTCCCTGACGACAAGTTACAGATAAATTACGTTTCGTCTATTTTTCCAATCTATCTTTGATATCTACTAGAGCGCGCTGAAAATTCATGCCTAGAATGTGAAAACTCTTGAAGCTTTTGAAATAAACAAAACGTTATTAACTCTCTACGTCTTTATTTACATATTTATTTCTGAACATAATCACCCTGACGACCGACACATTTCTTCGAACGAGAGACCAATTTGTTGATACCATCACAATGAAATGTTTGACTTTGTTGATTAAGTCACGACATTGTTGATGGAGTCACGACGTCACGTCTACCGGCCGTTGAGGCCATGCGGTTCTAGGCGCTTCAGTCCGGAACCGCCCTGTTGCTACGGTCGCAGATTCGAATCCCGCCTCGGGCATGGCTGTGTGTGGTACACTTAGGCCAGATAGGTTTATGTAATTCTAAGTCCAGGGGACTGATGACGTCAGATGTTAAGTCCCATAGTGCTTAGAGCCATTTGAATCATTTTGAAAGTCACATCTGTTTGCATCGCTTTGTTGTTGTTGTGGTCTTCAGTCCTGACACTGGTATGATGCAGCTCTCCATGCTACTCTATCCTGTGCAAGCTTCTTCATCTCCCAGTACCTACTGCAGCCTACATCCTTCTGAATCTGCTTAGTTTATTCATCTCTTGGTCTCCATCTACGATTTTTACCCGCCACGCTGCCCTCTAATACTAAATTGGTGATCCCTTGATGCCTCAGAACGAGTCCTACCAACCGATCCCTTCTTCTAGTCAAGTTGTACTACAAACTCCTTTGCTCCCCTATCCTATTCAATACGTCCTCATTAGTTATGTGATCTACCCATCTAATCTTCAGCATTCTTCTGTAGCACCACATTTCGAAAGCTTCTACTCTTTTCTTGTCCAAACTGTTTATCGTCCATGTTTCACTTCCATACATGACTACACTCCATACAAATACTTTCAGAAACAACTTCCTGACACTTAAATCTATACTCGATGTTAACAAATTTCTCTTCTTGAGAAACGCTTTCCTTGCCATTGCCAGTCTACATTTTATATCCTCTCTACTTCGACCATCATCAGTTATTTTGCTCCCCAAATAGCAAAACTCCTTTACTACTTTAAGCGTCTCATTTCCTAATCTAATTCCCTCAGCATCACACGAATTAATTAGACTACATTCCGTTATCCTCGTTTTGCTTTTGTTGATGTTCATCTTATATCCTCCCTTCAAGACACTGTCCATTCCGTTCAACTGCTCTTCCAAGTCCTTTTCTGTCTCTGACAGAATTACAATGTCATCGGCGAACCTTAAAGTTTTTATTTCTTCTCCATGGATTTTAATACCTACTCCGAATTTTTCTTTTGTTTCCTTCACTGCGTGCTTAATATACCGATTGAATAACATCGGGGAGAGGCTACAACCCTGTCTCATTCCCTTCCCAACCACTGCTTCCCTTTCATGCCCCTCGACTCTTATAACTGCCATCTGGTTTCTGTACAAATTGTAAATAGCCATTCGCTCCGTGCATTTTACCCTTGCCACCTTCAGAATTTGAAAGAGAGTATTCCAGTCAACATTATCAAAAGCGTTCTCCAAGTCTACAAATGCTAGGAACGTAGGATTGCCTTTTCTTAGTCTAGCTTCTATGATAAGTCGTAGGGTCAGTATTGCCTCACGTGTTCCCATATTTCTACGGAATCCAAACTGATCTTCCCCGAGGTCGGCTTCTACCAGTTTTTCCATTCGTCTGTAAAGAATCCGCGTTAGTATTTTGTAGCCATGACTTATTAAACTGATAGATCGGTAGTGTTCACATCTGTCAACGCCTGCTTTCTTTGGGATTAGAATTATTATATTCTTCTTGAAGTCTGAGGTTATTTCGGCTGTCTCATACATTTTGCTCACCAGATGGTAAAGTTTTGTTAGGACTGGCTCTCCCATGGCCGTCAGTAGTTCTAATGGAATGTTGTCTACTCCTGGGGCCTTGTTTCGACTCAGGCCTTTCAGTGCTCTGTCAAACTCTTCACGCAGTATCGTATCTCCCATTTAATCTTCATCTACATTCCCTTCCCTTTCTATAACATTACCCTCAAGTACATCGCCCTTGTATAGTCCCTCTATATACTCCTTCCACCTTTCTGCTTTCCCTTCTTTGCTTAGAACTGGGTTTCCATCTGTGCTCTTGATATTCATACAAGTGGTTCTCTTTTCTCCAAAGGTCTCTCTAATTTTCCTGTAGGCAGTATCTATCTTACCCCAAGTGAGATAAGCCTCTACATCCTTACATTTGTCGTCTAGCCATGCCTGCTTAGCCATTTTGCACTTCCTGTTGATCTCAATTTTGAGACGTTTGTATTCCTTTTTGCCTGTTTCATCTACTGAATTTTTGTATTTTCTTCTTTCATCAATTAAATTCAATATTTCTTCTGTTACCCAAGGGTTTCTACTAGCCCTCGTCGTTTTACCTATTTGATCCTCTGCTGCCTTCACAATTTCATCCCTCAAAGCTACCCATTCTTCTTCTACTGTATTTCCTTCACCCATTCCTGTCAATTGTTTCCTTATGCTCTCCCTGAAACCTTGTACAACCTCTGGTTTAGTCAGTTTATCCAGGTCCCATTTCTTTAAATTCCCATCTTTATCATGTCAAAATGAAGTCCTCGAAGGTGTTCTTTAAGTTCTGGAAACAGATGAAAATCGGATGGTGTCTAGTCGGGACTGTATGGAGAATACGATATTGCAGGATGTGTGTTATTCTGAATTACTATGCAAAGTCCCTTGGGAGATGAATGCATGTTCGAAGGAACAGACACTGTGGTGACTACAGCCGTTATGAAACAGATCAAAAGCATCCGCAGTTGTGCATTTGGATAACCATCAGATGTATAACGGAATGACTACATTGAAAATCTGTGGCTGACCGGGACTCGAACCCGCTTATCACGAGATGTAGCATTACCATTTGGCTACACGCGAACGACTCAATGCCATCCTCTAACTTCCATGTATCGTCAACCATCTGTCTAAAACTTGATCTACTCGTACGTCCATCATGTATATTCCCACGCAGGAGAGATATTTTATTTGAAAGTCTCTTGCTCGGTGTCGGCGGATAAAGGATCACTGCATTGTAATTTGCAATAACACAGGCACTGTAATATCGTATTTATCCGCCGGCACCGAGAAAGCATATTTCAAGTAAAATGTCTCCCCTGTATGGGAATATACATAATAAATGTACGAGGTAAGGTTGTAGACACGTGGTTGACAACATATGGAAGTTTCGGTCTGGTGTGAGTCGCACTCGAGTAGCCTAATGGCAGATGTGGAGTGCGCATTGTTCAAGTCATTGGTGTTATGCGTGAAGAGTAAAGTTGTTACTGCGTTTCAAAAGGAAATGGAAAATATATTTTCCAACGACGATTATGCAAATGAGAGTGAGCTAGTGAAGTATGCGCTCCAACAGCGGACGTTAAACTATCACCGCCACAGTTTCTTGAAAGTACGTTTGAAGCACAGGATGATACTCTGGATATCAAGCGAGAAAGTGTCAGCCAAAATGTACATTCGGATTCCGATGACAATTCCGATGACAACGAAGCAGAGGACGCTAATCTAAACAGAGCGGCCCGTGCACTTGAAGACATTCTTAGTAATAGAGGCGAGTTTATGAAACATTCTCGTGAAAGACCTGTACAAAACGAAGATCATCACAGCTCTGGGAGTTTCACATCGGGTATTTTGAATTAAAAAAATAGATGCAGCAGAAAAAAACGAAAAGAAGAAGGAAGCATAGAGCACGAAGGAGTTACAAGAGGAGGAACGAGAGAAATTGCAAGTATTGGCATCCAATTTCACTTAAGATCAACTGGATAGATATGAAGTGAACAGGAGGCCAGCTTTTCCAAAGGCATCTATTACGAGGTTGATGCAGACAATTATGGGATGTTCTGTCTCACAGGATGTTGTCAGCAATTGCTAAAGTTTTTGTTGGCGATGTGATGGATAAACAGGGTGAAACAGGACCATTACAGCCAAAACACTTACGAGAAGCTATTAGACGACTACGTCTGCGAGGTGGAATTCCCAATAGCCGAGCTCGAAAAGTTTTTTTCCGTGTTTAGTATTTCTACAGCTGGCTTTTTAAAAAGTGTGGACTCTTGAAAACTGTGTATCCACATAAGTTTCTGGTTGATGACTTTATTTTCAAGGTATTGTCATTTGGGTGTATGGGCTCCATCTGCCCTCATCCATTTTGTGATCATTGGCAAGAAGATCTGACAGAAGTCTCCAGAGAAAAAAGGTTTTGCTGGCCATTGGGCCATTGGGCCATTGGGCAAATGTCCAACTGTGTTTCAATGGATATATTATGGGATACTGAAACTTCAGCCCAAACAATGGAAGTGTAATCTGCATAAAGTACCAGTATTACTTTGCTTTGAAACATCACATTTGTTGTACGTGTCATAAGATAGACTGTCAGGGAAAGATTCTGCGTAGAGTGAGCTGTTCGTAAAGGAGCTGTGATGCTGGCACTGGCATGGTGCAGTAGTTGGTGGATGCATGCCTGCCACTGCTAGATGGGAAAGATATTTTCACAGTGGCAGGGCACTTAACTTATAGCTCAGCCAATAAGCAAGAACTATTTGTAAATTATATGCACAAACGTTCCTCGTGAATCACTCTTATATATTACCGAAAACCAGATCAAAATCCCTGCAGTAATTCCTGAGATATTTGATGGATCACGAAGCCAATGTCAGTTTATAATGGGAAAAAAGATATAAATACGAATTAACTATTACCAGAAAAAAAGCTTAAAAATGGCAAGGGTGACCACTCGCAATAAGCGGGATATCCAGTTTCGAGCCTGGTCCAACAGAAAATTTTACCGTCGACATTCCGTTACACAGCTGATGATTATCCACATTCGCAACTGCGACTACAGTTAATGTGTGGAGAATGATTGATCACAGAGAACCCAAGACATCGGATTGTTGCAAACGTCGCAGCGCTTGTGTGTGGTCTGACACTGTAATGCTTTTTTCAGACTGTTCCGTGCGTTTTTAATGTTTATGAAAATTCCTTTTTCTGCATAAACTTTTAAGTTGTTTCTTTTTGGTTACTTCTTCTTTCTATGTGTTACAGCAGACGTAACTTTTTCAGAAGTACAGTAAAGTCGTTTGCAAATGCAGGACAGTTTTGTCTAGTGCATTAGTTTCCTCATCTGAATATAAATGCTGAAACTTCATTTCCACTCAGTTTTTCATTCCAGATTCTCGCTGTTTTCTTCTGAATCACAGTTATGAAGAGTGGGTGATAGACCGTCACCAGTATGTACGTCTATATTTATTTCGAAGAGCTGAGATATTGTACCCATAACTTTTAATTTAGGTACGTGACTGTAAGCGTTCACGAATTAGACTTCGTAATTTAGACTTTACAGCGAGTTCTCCAAGTATTTTGTCTATGATTTGTCTGTCAACGAAATCAAACGCCTTTCGGAAATCGACAAATATTACAACAACATCTTTTTAATTCAATTATATGTAGTGAAAGATTCATTTCGTATTAAATATTTGATCATAACATGATCTGTCATTCCTAAAACCACCTTGATATTCACTTAAATCACTGTCCAGTGCTATTTCTACTGTTTAGCAAAATGTTGGAAAATATTTTATATGCAACTCCCAGTACAGAAGCTCCTCTATAGCTGTTAATTTCTTGTTTACTGCTTTTCATATGTTGTGGATCTATTAAGTTTACCTTACACGATCCTCGGATGTTTATGTTTTTCGAAATTCCTTAAAGATTATGTTAGCTAATTTTGTATTTTTTGTAGAGACAATTTCTAACATTACGCTGTCACAGGGTCTTGTCCACTAGCTTTACTTTTTTTTAAGTTTTCCTTTGTTTGTTAGTTTGGGTTTGCATTGTGCATTTTGGTGATTGTGTATTCCTGGCTTTTCTACTCTTAAGAAGTAAAACTCTTCTGTCATAGAGACTTCCCCACTAGCTTTATTTTTTTAAAGATTTAATTTGTTTTATTAATGTGTGTTTGTTTCGTACATTTTGTTGATCGGATATTCCAGGCTTTATTACTGCTAAGAAATGAAACTTTTCAAAATATTTGGGGAGTATGATTTTGGGCGTCTGCAACAACCCAGTGAGCAGTAATAGAGGACTGGGCGTGTTACGCCTGTATCTTTCACAAACAAAATATACAACAAAACATTATTACATAGTCGCTCATTTACGTAACGAGAACTGATGTATCAGATAGGTTTTGAAAACAAAGTGGAAACAATCATTCTTCCCGTCATCCTGGGCGCTCTTGATCGTACTTTGGAACTTCACTAACGTCAATAGAGGACGATCATGAACACATCTGTCCATACGTCCCACACGTTCTCCATGAACTTTAGGTCGGGACTCGCCGTTAGCCATGCCATTACATCAACTACCAGGTTGCGCAAGACATCTCTGGTGGTCTAGGAGGGGCCTTCAATTATCAAGCACGAGAAAGAATGCAAAGCCACCACCGTATGCAGGAACTATCGCATAGTGCGACAGGGTCTGTTCTATGTACTGCCTGGCTGTAGGGCGACCGTGGACAACGAACAACAAGATCCGCACCATTGTCAACACGGATGCCTCCACACACTTTCACAGAACAATAGCCGAACCGGTCGATTTTCTGGATAAAATTTGTCTGATATCATTCACCACGACGCCGTCACAGACGAACAGGCCATTACCTTGCTTCAGAGAAAAACTAGAAGCGTCTGAGAATAACATGTTCATCGACCTTCACGTGGGGTTGCAAGGCATCGTAGACCCCGTCCAACTCGCCTTGTGAACTTACTTATCTTCCTGTAGCGTATCCACAACCTACGGATAATAGATGCAGCTAAACTGGCATCTGCCATTGCAGCTTGCTTTGCGTTAAGAGATCGCATTGGGTGGGGTTGACTGAATACAACCGAAAAACAGATATAGTTAGCGTATCAAACTGAATAAATCGTAATTACATCATTGCTTTGTAATGAAACACGGGAGACGAAGGAGTCAGTAATATTAAAGTATCTCCGAAGAGCGTACGAGGTTTTTCCGGTGGAGCTCCGGTTCACGTTGTATCAAAATTTTCATATCCTGACGTCTAACAAAGTTTGTTGCGGAGACATGACTTAGCCACAGCCTAGGGGGATGTTTCTAGGATGAAATTTTCACTCTACAGTGGAGTGTGCGCTGATATGAAACTTCCTGGCAGATTAAAACTATGTGCCGGACCGAGACTCGAACTCGGGACCTTTGCCTATCGCGGACAAATTCTCTACCACTGAGCTACCCAAGCACGACTCAGGCGAAGTCGTGCTTGTGTAGCTCAGTGGTAGAGCACTTGCCCGCGAAAGGCAAAGGTCCCGAGTTCGAGTCTCGGTCCGGCACACAGTATTAATCTACCAGGAATTTTCAAAGTTTATACGTCATCAGTAGTTAATAACACATCTGAAAGGCATCAGTTTTTGATAAGCAGTAGATTTATACATATGAACAGCTGAGCGAGTGGTGAAAACATACCTAGCTTAATTAAGGGAGGAGGATATGTCTATTTTCACGTATAAGTATAAAATCGTTTACTTGTAGCAGTAAAAATAAATCAAAATTATGGCGAAATATGTCCAACTGATTTTGCTACCTGTACCAACACAGTCGTTGTAATCATGCTCTCGTATCCACATTCACCATTCGATTCGGTACTATGTGACGTCAGCAAACTGTGATGAAATTTCATTTCACAGTGTTGCTGGCCGGATGAGACAAAAATGAAAGTAGTGCGGGGAAAAAACGGACAAAAGAGTTTTCACCGTTGTAACAGACACTCCAGTGTCCATCGCCAAAACCAGTAGAAGCTTCGGAAAACGAACTATGGGAGTGGCACACGGGTTGGGAAGAAAACTCATTAAGGCGCTCCGCCTGCCGTCAGAGATATTAGAATTCACGACCGTAAACGGCGGCTCCCACGGCGACCAGATTGCGGGATTGAGCGGAACAGGCACAATAAACGGATTCCGCGGACTCACTGCGTGGATGGGCGATGGTAAAGGGGGTCGGAGGGAGGGGGGAGGGGGGAAGCCGAGTGTACGCGGTCAGACCCGTCCGTCTGCTGTTTGTCTTCTGACGCGCTCGGGAGCTGCCCCCGACGTGATTGGATCTACTGCCCGTACTGTCCGCTATTTTCCGTGCTTTGGCACTATTCTTTTTTTCCTATCCGTACGGGAGCAGATAAAATGTTCTACACAGATGCAGCTACGGATTTCAGCATGCCGAATCCATTTCATTCACTTCTACAAAATCCCTTGTTCCCATTCGTTCAAAGGAATCTACTAATAAACCGTTCACCATCTCGATAAAAAGAAAAAATGACCAAGAATCACGTAATCTATGTATAGTAAATTAGTTATTTTCAAACAAGTTTTTCCATTACTAGCCAGTCTAATTCAGTACGCTTGTTGCAAAGAAAAACAAAAAAAGAAAACAATAATTTGTGTTCCAGTATTTGTTTCGAGTGCTAGTAACGTTTACGACATTGGTCCAGCTGTCAAACCCTGTTCGTATATCGCCTCGTTGATTATCCACCAGTTCGACTAAAACCTGTTTGGAGAACGGCAAGATTTCTTGAAACGAGTCTGTGTCTCATTGTTATCCAGCTGATCTATTGGAACCAGAGTTTCTCTCGGCGCACAAAAATAGTCGAATAACTTACGGAAACGGAGCCAAGTGACGTCGTTGACAACAATCGATATTTCGATAGGTCATTTTTAAGACAGAATTACAACGTGAGTGCGGTGTACCAGGAAATCTAAAACCAGTGTATGCAGAGCATATACCAAAAATAAAAAACACACAACAAAAACACACACACACAGCGTAAACAATAATTCTATCAGCGTAAACAATAATCCTATGACACAGCCAAAGACGGTCAACGTAGGAAGCTATCAAGAAAATGTTGAAATGTTTGTGAATTGCTAAGGGACCAAACTGCTGAAGTCATCGTCCCTAGACTTACACACTACTTAAACTAACTTAAACTAACTTATGATAAGAAAACACACACACTGATGCCCGAGGGAGGACTCGAACCTCATGCGGGAGGGACTGGGCAATCCGTGACAGGGCACCCTGAACCACGAAGCCACTCTGTGCTTCTCAGAAGCTGTCAACACCAAATAGGACAGACTTGCTGCAACCTCACCCGCCAATACACTGTCGATCAATTCTGGCGTCGACTTTGATTGTTTGCCTTGGTGTTTACTGTGTGTGTGTGTGTGTGTGTGTGTGTGTGTGTGTGTGCGCGCGCTTGCGTGCGTGTTATCTTTCGGCATATGTTCTGCATACCGTGATTTCAAATTTCCTTGTACAACACTCTCTCGTTGTATGTCTGCCTGAGCCGCCCGTGTGGCCGAGCGGTTCTGGGCGCTTCAGTCTGGAACCGCGCGACCGCTACGGTCACAGGTTCGAATCCTGCCTCGAGCATGGATGTGCGTGATGTCCTTAGCTTAGTAAGGTTTAAGTAGTTCTAAGTTCTAGGGGAACCATTTTCTTATGTCTGCCTGAAAAACGGCAGTGTATGCACCCGTCAATATATCGAGGGTTGTCAAACACCTTACTCGGCTCCATCCTGCGAGTTATGTGATTATTTTGTGCGCTGACTGAATCTCTAGTTTCGCTAGGTCCACTGAATAAGAATGAGACAAAGACTCGTTTCAAGAAATCATGTTGCTCTGGCTAACAAACAGAAGTCGTCGAGTAATGTAACGATTGTTAAAACGTTCCGACCATTGTTTACGGTGGCATGATGACTATGTTGAAAAATAGTGTCATATGTCTGTGTTACTTCGAAGTGTTAGCGTAGCATTCAATACAATTTACTTGGCCTGTGTGACTCAATTTCTCAAGTTCCATGTTAACTATTTTGCATTGTGTTAATAATGACACAAATGTTGTGAAAGGACTTATGTCGAACATGGGATGTTATACTCGTATTCAGAAATAACTATAACGTAACTATCGGAAAAAAAGAGTAGATAGAAGCAGAGTTTAATTAGTTCACGACAAGTAGAACAACAAAGACAAGTTATAGTCAGTTTTAAGCTGAGGGCACTGGCAGCAATGAAAACGTGTCGACAGCTGAGAGAGGGGAAGTAAGAGGAGTGTTAGAGGACATCAGTGATTACGAAAGAGAAAGTTAAAGAGTTGTGACTAAATCAGAAACTAAAAGGGGAAGAAGTGTAGGAATACTTGATTTACTGTTTGAGATAGTGAAACTAGAAGTGTGTGATAATCTTGTAGGCGAAATTTATGAGGATGACTGACGCATATGCTTCACCTTGTTCTTAAACGCAACAGGACATTTAATTGCAGACATCGTACCGTGCCGCTTGTTGCAGAAGCGAACAACAGCAACAGAAAGAGGTTGTAAATAATGTTGTTTGGTGGACAGGTGGAGAGACTACGCTATATGAGACTTTGTGTTGCGATTTTGATGAAAGGGAAAAACAAGTCAGTACACGACATGCTGCATATGCCACGAACATAAGCAATCGCGGTTAGTTTTAACAGTCTTAAGAGTTTTCACAAGTGGTGCCGTGTTGGATTACTTCGCAGAATCAAGGACAGTGTGAGTGATCAAAAGCTGTAAGCAAATTCTTCGTGAAAAGTTCTACGTGAAAATACCATAGAGGAATGCCAGGGGATAACGGAATGTTGTTGGAAAAAAGTTGCTGATCAGCGCTTCATCTATTATTAGGTACACATTTTAAGGAAATTCATGAAAACAGAACACAATGATTCAAAAAGAAGATGATGTCCTGGATACTTACCTGACAGGATTTTGCGGCTGGTGTGCTGTACGGTGGGTACTCTTCGACTTTGTAACTTCATATTATTCGTCGTACGTCTTAGAATGGAATATTTTCACTAGATTCTGACAAGGCACCAAGATGTGTAAACTGCTCACGGTTACTAAACGTTCGCATCGCTGAGACAACCACCAGTGAGAGCAGAGAGATCACGATCAACTGCGGGATCTTTGAATTTACCACGAA
Organism: Schistocerca piceifrons; assembly: GCF_021461385.2. Taxonomy (NCBI): domain Eukaryota; kingdom Metazoa; phylum Arthropoda; class Insecta; order Orthoptera; family Acrididae; genus Schistocerca; species Schistocerca piceifrons. Next base: position 245,862,505 of record NC_060144.1, read on the forward strand.
CAATATTTCCCCACAAAACCCTTTCGTGAATTTGAATAGAGAGATTTGTATGAGGTAAACATTATATTAAACATCGTGTATAAACTGTGTAGGATGAATATTTGAATTTGGAAATGTCCTGAAATGTCAATGTGCAATTTAATATTTACCAGACTTACTATCTGTATTTTATTTCAATTTTAACTTTTGTTCCTAGTATGTAACTTTTCATAAGAGATTTTAACAGACACTTACTTGCAAAGAAATAGTCCCTGATAAAGGATTTCTCCATCCCTAGACCAGATGAAAAATAAAAATTAGAAGTACATCTATTTCTGTAAAATTGTAGAAATAGTAACTGATCTCTGTAAAGATTCGTAACTACTGTCTGTCGTATTCAATAAAAACGCCAATATTTCTTACGGCACACAGGGATGGGGGCGAGGGGGCGAGTATGGCGTATCGTTCAATCGTACAACGGCTGATGAAAGCTATCTTCTAGAATTACGTGATTCTGTGCAGTACATCAATTCTGTTAACTTCTGACGTCATTGGCCAAAGCCGACGGGCTGTATCCCATTCTTCAGTAATCCATGTACTGTAGTGACTCCACAACGTATTCTAGGTATAACACAAAAATTTATGTAATGTAGCGTAAATTCTCATTACAACACAAAACTTGATGTAATATGCAAACGCCACAAACCGCTTGCTATGGTTCTGTCGGTTTGCCACTTAGTGACTTCTCGTCCTGTTCTGTCATCTTCTATTGCCTGTACCCAACTGACCATCTTCACAACATCAAACACACAGGAGATTGAGAACGTTTTTACTACAAGCGTAGCAGCCTGTAAACTCAAACGCTCAATTGTGTGTAAATTCATTTTCTTCGCCAACAGCTTCGACTTTACCCCGTCAGCTTTTCCACCCTCCGCGACTCTCACACGGCGGTCCCATTGCTCCACCTTGGAGTCCCTGAAAACAAGAGCCGAAGTGGGTATGAGGTTACTGCGAGCCCTGGGAGCTCCTAGTACGTGGTCAGACATCAAAACGTACCTCAGTGCCATTCACCAATAGCTTCGACGACGCCACATACACAGCATTCGCTTTCTTCGCGACTTGTACGCGGCGTCCTCTTCGGAAAGTCCAGGCTTAGTATTCTTCCGTAGCCTCCTCCTAAGATGCAAACTATGCCATAAGTTATTATTTCTTCATTTATATCTTTTCGAAAATGCTAGATTTGTTTCCATGGAAATGCCTCAGGGCGTCTTAGCTCAATCCATTGTCTTTCGTAACTGCATCGCCATGTACCCACACATGCATTTCATCCCATACCTATCGAGGAAAATGTAGTAAGGCTCGTCTAATGGCCTTATATACTCTATGAACGATGGGATCATGTCGGGCAGATTGGTTTTACTCATATCAGACACACTTCTACACAGACTACTTCCACGTGGCCTCCAGAACTCTACTACTGTGTCCCTAACATTTAACAAGGCTATGAGCGAGAAACGCTCACTGCGTTATCTCCTCATAATGTTACTTAAAGTGCTGGTTAATGTACTTCTGTTACAAGCAGATGGTTAGGGGTTAAAATCGCTGGAGGGAAAGTCGTGAATTGTTCCGAAAGTTCTTCTTTTAATTTCTACGATAGTTCCTATAGACGTTGAAACAAACAAGATATCAAAATGTATCCGTCCGGTTTCGTAATTTTACCATCCATAATTAAACAAATCCGCATCCTCCACTTATCGGCCAGCGTCTCAGACTGCCAACCATTGGTCACTGGTTTGATCTCCATTATTACTTAGCTGTTTACTATTTTTGATGAACAGTGAAGACACTATTTCGTTTTCGCAAGTGGCCACATCCCCATCCGACACCTCTGTGTTGGGACGTCATAAGCAGAGGATGAAGCACTAGGTCGGCAGTAGTTTTCATTCTATATTACTTCTCTTCCAAATCATTCAAGTGTCTTCATCTTTTCATCTTTTCGTGCAGACAGTGTGGGTACTCGAAGGTGGTGTAAAGTAGTGAGGACGGAAAAAGTGACTACCTTTCTTATGCTGGAAAGAGCTGCTGCTTGCCGGAAAGTGGTCGAACTAGTTCCAACACGCAGCACCTCTGTTGTCCGTGAATTTGACAGACGAAGCTTCTTCTTTTAAGTTTTTAAACAAACTGTTCTTAGTTTAAGTCGTCTCATGTAAGGTAAGTCATTTATATTATTCTTGTTACTTCACTTAAACTTGGAGTAATACCTTTTTACAATATCAGTGGTAAACATCTCCCTTGGCTTACAAATGAAGTTCTTTGTTGTTTCTTTCGGCGTGGTGGTTTCATGCTGACATGGCGTCCGATCCAAGTAGCCACTATACTCGTCAGAAACAGTGGTCAAAGTGGCCACTTCTCCATCAGTTGGATCACCCTCGTAAGAGTTACTTATTTCTACACTTACTACTACATTCTCCTAAATCTCCAGGAACAAAGCAATCATCCGTCATTCCATCCCTTTACGACAATTTTGTTTTAATGAAATGTGTTATTTAAAAACACATTTCCACTTCTGTATTTGACCTAATATAAAAATCCGATTGAAAGCGGTTTGCTGCAGCTGCTTCGTATCCTTTCAAGTACGTCGTCATCAAGCAGTGGAGAAGCTAGTGGAATAATTGTGGGCAGGCTTACGTTATATCTTATTTATACAGGAGGTCCATGCGTCGATTCTTCTCGGTATCAAAGTTATCAATCATGTCACCTTTAATTTTCTGGTCACTTTTAAGCTGTTTAATCAAGTATTATTTCTGTTGCAACTGTTAAGAGTACCATTTGTCACTGAATAGCAAAGGCAATTTTTAATTCCTTAATGGTACTCATACTTCCTTTGGCACAAGCTATAGTCACAAGGACTGTAACAATCAGTTTGATAAACTTTGTTACTTCGTTATAAATATTTTGAAGTTCACTGTCCATTGTTTCTTTAAGAAGGTCTGCAGGTGGTAAATATTTATGTTCGCCAATGCAGGTGTTTCCTAACTCATTTTCATTTGCTTTTTATTGAAGAATGGTTAAGCTGTGAGAAGGCATTTCAGTTTAATTGTTGGGAAATATGGTTTACAATTTCCAGTCTGATTCTTGACAAGTATATCTGTAAACTGAATGATCTGAATATCTACAGAACGCTTTTCTATATGCATTGTCATCTTGTTCTCATAAGGCCACATCTTAAGCGACTGGAAGTCACAGTTACTAAAACTTATTTCACAGTGAAATTCCGTATTACAGCTTTCAGTATAGAAGGCCCCAGTATGTTCTGAACTCATATCCTTTAACAATCTGTTGATTTTTTTTTTTTTTTTAGCTTTGTACATACTAATGTCACTTGTAAATTTGGGTTGAAGAAGTGCACAGGGACATACATAAATATTTCTTAGTAAAGGGATAGCAGAAAAACGAATTGAGTTTTATTAAGAATGGCAGCTATACAAACATCGAGGACACTGAGTACCATTTATGACAAATCTCGAGCAGTTATGCCGTTAGAACATTGTGTAAACCACTAAATCTTTCTTTGTTATTGTTTTGTGTACGAAACCTGGAAATAATGCTCATTTGTGAATTACAAGAAGTATTCAACGTTTCATCCGCTTGCACTCCAAAAAACTGACATGACTGAAACTCTTCTTTAAGGCGATAATGACACTGGTAACAAATTCCATTAACTCGTTTCTGATTGTTCTTGATGTGCCTTTGAACTCAGAAGTGCTCTGCAAACAATCACAAATATTGTTTCTGTCTAGACAAAAGTTCTAATAATTAAAGGTAATTGCCTTTGTTGTCAGAACTTTCATTTTCAAAGTGTCCTGTGAATGCAAGCTCTTGGTTTCCCAAGAAAAAAAAAACATCAGTAAGTCTCTCGATAACGAATTAACGTTATTTGGCAATCGGATAATGTTTCATGGGTAGAAGTTTGGTTCGTCCATGATCCAACAACTGAAAACTCTTTTGACTTTGAAGGAGCCTGCTTGAATTCTGGTGTTTCCCAGGTTCTTGTCAAAATTTCTTTTCTCACGTATACTCGTAAAGAAGCTGATGACCATTCTTTTTCAGTACAAGACGAACCAAACAAAATACTGGTGTAACAATGCATTTTATTCGTTACAGAGCAGCCTGCACGCAAAGGACACTTTTTTTACCAAGAAAATTGGAATTTATGATATGTTCCCATCAACTATTTTGCCTTCATAAGTGCACTTTGTTTAAGAAGTTCAGCAAGTAGACGGTATGTCATCTAACTAACGAAATAAAGACATAAGTGGTCCCTTTACACAAGTCATAATATAATCTGTTAATCACCTGCATTCGCAAATTATACTGCTGAAAAAATCGTTTTAAACCAGGACTGAATAGCGCGGGAAATAACAACAATTTCACGGATGGGGCAAGCCTGCTGCCACGCTCCTCCTGCCAGCCGCCCTACCGGGATTCACGTGAAATCGGGAGACTACTTCTAAAAGATTCCAGTGAACTGTTTTAGCTGGATACCATCCACAATGCAGTGAACTGTCACCTGATGGATGAATCGAATGAAACAGAAGTAACATGCAAAAAAAAACTTACACAATTTTAACTCACTGTTATATACCAAACCTAATTCTTAATTTTCTTCAAACTTTTGGGAAGGCTAAGCCTAAAAAACCTCTGCAGAGCTTCGCAGCTGGCATCAAGAAGCCTACAAAATATGTCCAGAAATAAGAGGAAGAGAGGTGAGACCCTGTTGTGAAGGAAAGTGCGAATGAAGCGTTTAGGGATGGTAAGATGCACTCTTCTACAGTAGCAAAACGATTTCATACTTGAAGTAATACTCTGAAGAGTTCTAGGAAGAAACAGAGATGCTTTAGGTGATAATGAGATTATGGGAAATTCGTGGGGCGTCTTCAATAAAGAACCAGAACAAAATATCCTATGGATTTACCATGACGATGCATAGAGATCAGCATTCTAAATGCCAGACTGAACAAAATACCACATCACTGTAACCAGCAGTCATACTGGCTAGAAAAGACTATAACCTAATACTAGCCTTAGTTTGTCTATATCGATTGGCAATGTAGTATCGTGTAGGATAAATTTAAGTCCTAATGCATATTGCATAATTTTTGTAGGAATCAATACAGTTTGTGGAGAGATTATAGGTAACAGGCTACAATTAAATTGAATGAATAAACTCCTCAGTGTTTAGAGGGAAAGAGTTTAACAGGATCTATGGAGACTAGCTTTCCGATATCCCTAAAAAACGCAAGATTAGGAATTCATCCTGTTCATCATATTTATAATGTGGATGAAACCGTTGACAGTTCACCCGAGAATAGCAAATTCTTTGTATGTTAAGCAATACGCCAAGACAGTGGTGTTACTTGAGTCAAAAGAGTGTTGCTATCTGCTTTTGGTGTATGCTATATTGAACATTTTACCCCTTCACGTTGGGAAAAGGGGCTTCAGAAGAATTCATGTGGCTCCTAATCGTTGCATAGTCTCCAGTTGTAAATAACTAGTGTGATACCTGTGTTACATTGATATGTGAGTGACAAACTTCTATCAGTAATTATAGTTTGGATGAAAAGTCATTTTCTCTTACCCCACAGTACCTCTTTACCCCACATTCCTATACTAGTTCTGGCTCACGAAATTTTGCACCGAAGCTTCTCGCATGTCATAGGTTGTAGACTTTCTTGCCTTTATAGTGATACCGACCAATGGTTTTACTTTCTCATAAATTGAGAAGAATGTAAAAGAAAACTGAGAACCTGTTACATAAAGATCAGTTTGGCTTTTCGAAACAACAAGGCACCAGAGTGTCAGTTGTGATGATGTGATGCTAATGGAAACAAAACTATAAACAAACTTAGACATGTTCATAGGAGCTGTCGGCCTGAACAAAGTGCTGACAATGTCGAGAGGTGCAAGATGTTCTAAATTACGAGAAAAATAGGGATAAACTACAGGGAAGAAAGTTAATATACAATATGTACAAGAGCCAAGAGGGAACAGTAAGAGTGGAATACAATGAATGAAGTCCTTGGATTAAAAAGGGATGTAGAACTTTGAATCTCCAACATTACCCTTTGAATATGAGATTACTCTGATATCCATTCACATAGGGAGTTATGGACAACCGGCCGGAGTGGCCGTGCGGTTCTGGGCGCTACAGTCTGGAGCCGAGCGCCCGCTACGGTCGCAGGTTCGAATCCTGCCTCGGGCATGGATGTGTGTGATGTCCTTAGGTTAGTTAGGTTTAATTAGTTCTAAGTTCTAGGCGACTGATGACCTCAGAAGTTAAGTCGCATAGTGCTAAAAGCCATTTGAAACATTTTAGTTATGGACAGTTGTAATCGTAAATTCCTCACTACGATCGAAGTGTCAGAAATATGTAGGTTACCAAAGTGGACATTAACTGGTATTCTTTGATGTATATTTCTAAGAATGGATGTATCACACAGCCATCTATCTGTGGTGTCACCGCCAGACACCACACTTGCTAGGTGGTAGCTTAAATCGGCCGCGGTCCATTTAGTACATGTCGGACCCGCGTGTCGCCACTGTGTGATCGCAGACCGAGCGCCACCACAAGGCAGGCATCGAGATACGATATAGCTCTCGCCCCAGTTGTACGACGACTTTGCTAGCGACTACACTGACGAAGCCTCTCTCTCATTTGCCGAGAGACAGTTAGAATAGCCTTCAGCTAAGTCCATGGCTACGACCTAGCAAGTTATCATATGAAATGTCTCATCAAGAACGTTGTAAACCAAAGGACTATATAAAAGTTAAGTATTCCCAAAGCAATGTACTTTTCTTGCTACCATTCACAACGTATCCTGTTCCAGAATTCACGCCCATCTGCGTTAGATAGCGTGCTTTTCGGCCTCCTCTATCTACAAGGTGTTGGCACATTTGCCAACACATCATTGGCGACGAGAAAAACGTGTTCTTTCTAATTGCTTACATTTACTTGTGTCATGGCTTCGCCAGATGTACTGTCCGAATTTTATCGCTTGCAGAATCAGCAGACGCAGGCGTTATTGGATGCCCTTGGACAGCTCGTCCAAGGTCAACGTGCCATTCAAACCGATGCGGCGGCCGCCGCTTCATCGCTCCCGCAGCCACAACATGCAGTTGCACCGCAGTTTCGCAATTTTGATGCGGCGCACGAATCCTGGACGGAATGGTCACGCCAGTTTGGATTTCATCTCGCCGCCTACGGAATTCAAGGTACCGAGCGGCAGCCTCACTTATTTGCTTGTGTCGGCGTGCAAACGTACCGTGTGATAGTGAAATTGTTTCCTCGACGCGACATAGCAACTCTGTCCTACAATGAAATTTTGTCGGCATTGGACGCCTATTTCAAAGAAACAGTTAATGTAGTTCCAAAGAGGTATACTTTCTTTCATACAAAACGTATGGCCGGTCAAACTAACCGGGAGTGGGTTGCAACTTTGCAAGGCCTTACTAGGGATTGTGCGTTTGAATGTGACTGTGGCCTTCCTTATTCAGATACTATGGTGCGTGGTGCAATTGTACAGAACGTTTCTGATGTTCGCATACGGGAACAAATTTTGAAACTAGTTAATCCCTCCCTTCAACAAGTGATAGACATATTGGATAGGCAAGACACACTTGACTGTGCTCAGGAATCTTTTGAAACTTCGCCAGCCGTGTGTAACATTAACCGGCCCGCCAGGCGCGCTGTGCGGCCCGGTACACTGCCCTCGCGCACGTCCTCGCAGCTGCCGCCACGCTCTACACCAGGTGTGCCGCGCCAGCACACAAATGCAGTGAAATCATGCCCGCGGTGTGCAACTAGACATTCGCGTGAAAATTGCCCGTCACGCCAAGCTATTTGCTTTTTCTGTCATAAGAAAGGACATGTTCAAAGTGTTTGCCAGAAAAAGCTCAGATCAGACAATGTTTGCCAGAAAAAGCTCCGATCAGACAATCACATTCATTCCAGGCCATTTGCTTCGCGCCGGAATCGAACCAAGGACACTCCGGCTCATGGACCTTCGCCCATGGACATTCATGTAGTTAATTCCGCTTCGTCCAGTGCCACTTTCTCTAACAGTGACTGTGTTTGTCCCACAAAAAGTGTGCATCGACGTCGCCGGAAATCACGTCAATTAGCAAGTAATGCTGTACCTGTATCAGTTCAAATTGCACGAGACAGTCGCTCTTGTCGTCAGCAGGACAATAAACTTTTTGTAGATTTGGACTTTAATGGCAAGGTCATACCATTCCAGCTCGATACCGGAGTTGCAGTTTCATTGCTCAATCACGACACCTACAAACAACTGGGCAAACCTCCGTTGCGTGCCGCAAATGTTCAGTTAAAAAGTTATTCAGGACAGCTTATCCCTGTGTTCGGACAGTGCACCCTTCTTGCAACATACAAGGGACAAACAAAACTTGTGTCATTTTACGTTCTTCGTTCTTCTACTGCAGTGAACTTGTTTGGTTTGGATTTATTTCGATTGTTTAACATGCCTATAGTAAATCAGGTCCTATCAGTGAACCAGACTGTGCCTTCAGACAGTGTTTTTCGTCTGTGTAAAGAATTTGCAGACATTTTTGCACCGGGCTTAGGTTGCGCTAAAAACTATGAAGCACATTTGGAACTGAAAGTCAACGCGCAACCGAAATTTTTCAGAGCGCGCAATGTTCCTCACGCATTGCGTGATGAGGTCGCAAGAACATTAAACGATTTAGAATCACAAGGCATAATTGAACGTGTGCAAGTTTCTCTCTGGGCCTCACCCTTAGTAATTTTGCCAAAACCTTCCGGAAAACTGAGACTTTGTGTGGACTTCAAGGCAACAGTGAATCCACAACTAGTGACTGCAACTTTTCCCTTACCCCACCTGGAAGATCTTTTTGATAAACTGTGCCCGGGTAAATACTTTTCGAAGTTGGACCTAGCAGATGCGTACTTGCAGATCCCAGTGGACGCCGCATCCCAGCGCGTCTTGGTGGTTAACACGCATCTTGGTTTGTACCGATTCAAAAGACGGCCATTCGGGTGTGCATCCGCCCCTGCATGGTTTCAGCAATATTTACAAACTATTTGTGCGTCGGTCCCTACTGCTGCGAACTATCTGGACGATATTGTGATCTCCGGAAAGACAGCCGACGAGCATTTAGCACACCTACGAACGTTATTTCAAGTCTTGCGACAAAATGGTCTTCGCTTGCGGAAGGACAAATGTGTGTTTCTTGCTCGTGACTTACCATACCTGGGGCATGTCATCAATGCCCAAGGCATACATCCGAGTCCAGAGCACCTCCGTGCCATACAAGAATTGCCTTCGCCACAGAATGTGAAGCAGCTACAGAGTGTGTTGGGTAAAATTAAGTATTATCATCGCTTTCTGCGCAATGCCTCTTCCATTTCAGCTCCGCTTCATCGCTTACGCCGTACGGATGTTCCGTTCGTCTGGACGACGGAATGCGAACGCGCCTTTCGCCAGTTGAAATCGGCGTTGCTTTCTAATACTTGCCTTACGCCATTCGATCCCCAGAAACCCCTTTTGTTGATGGTAGATGCATCGGATTTCGGGATCGGTGCTGTGCTTGCGCACAAAGTTGGCTTGCATGATCGACCTATTGCCTTTGCGTCCAAATTGCTCTCATCTGCGCAAAGAAATTATTCACAGATAGAGAAAGAAGCTTTGGCTCTCGTGTTTGGTGTTACTAAGTTCCATGATTTCTTGTATGGTCGTCACTTTACCATCATCACAGACCACAAACCTTTAACGTCGCTTTTTTCATCCGAACAAGCCTGTACCTCCGCGTACAGCGCAGAAATTCATTCGCTGGTCTATTTTCCTCTCGCAGTACCGCTACGATATCTTGTATCGGTCCACTGCTAAGCACGGAAACGCCGATGCGTTGTCCCGTTTGCCTGTTGCTGAGGATAGAGCATTCGATTCTTCCGAACTTGCTTGCATGTTCATTGATTCGGAAACCGATGAAGTGGTCGAATCGTTTCCGATTGATTTTCGTCGCGTAGCTACAGCCACAGCTGCTGACCCTGTCCTTGCTACCGTTTTGCGTTTTGTTGCTACGCAATGGCCTTTGTCAAAGTCTCGGATCGAGGATCCGTTGGTTCGCAGATTTTTTGCTCATAAGGAGAGACTTTTTGTTCGACGTGGTGTTTTGTTGTTGCGTTCTGATAATGATCAGTCCAGAGTCGTGGTCCCACGTTGGTTACAGTCCCCTGTTTTACGGCTTCTTCACCAAGGACATTGGGGTACAGTGCGAACGAAACAACTTGCTCGTCAGCACTGTACTTGGTTCGGAATCGATGCTGCGATTACGAATATGTGTTCTTCTTGCATGGCGTGTGCCGAACAACAGTCCGCACCGCCGCGGAAAGTCTTTGCATGGCCAAAAGCCACTTCCCCTTGGCAGCGCTTGCACATCGATTTTGCTGGTCCATTCTGGAATGCTCGATGGTTGGTTCTGGTAGATGCCTTCAGTAATTTTCCTTTTGTTGTCCGGATGTCTTCCACGACGTCCTCTGCCACCATCCAAGCGTTGTCTGCTATCTTTTGCATTGAAGGTCTTCCGCAGACTATTGTTTCCGGCAATGGCCCACAATTCATGTCCGCTGAATTTCAGTCATTCTGCCAGGCGAATGGTATTCAACATCTGACGTCCGCGCCGTTTTCGCCTCAGTCAAACGGTGCCGCTGAACGATTGGTCCGGACTTTCAAGTCACAGATGTTGAAGTTGAAAGAGTCGCATTCCCGGGAGGACGCATTGTTGCTCTTTTTGCCTTCCTATCGCTCTCAGCCCCGAGATGGTCGCTCGCCGGCTGAGTTGCTCCACGGTCGTCCTCATCGAACCTTGATGTCTTTGCTGCATCCGCCGCATCAGGTTCCTGTGCAGCGGCAGACTTCTGCTTTTGCTCCAGGCGACGTTGTATTCTATCGCAACTGTCGAGGTTCACGGCGTTGGCTCGCAGGGCGCATTCTTCGCTGCCTCGGCCGCGCGATGTATTTGGTTTTGGCGGCCTCTGGTGAGGTGCGTCGGCATCTCAATCAGCTGCGCCTCTGTCGTCGCACGGGTTCTGCCGCTCCCCGTCTGCTTTCAGCGACGGTGCCGTCCGGTCAGCGCCCTGGGGACCCATCTACTGGCTCGCCTCATCCCCAGGTGTTACCGACGATGCCTTCCATTTTGCTCCATGGCAACGCGCCGCCGCAGCCGCCGCCGCCGCCGCCGCCTGTTCTCCCGCCGGCGCCGCCCGCATTCGACGCTTCGCTGCAGCCGCCAAGCGCCTCCCTGGTCACGCGCCGCCGATCGCTTCCCGTGACCAGCTGTCCTCCGCCATGGAACGCTTGCCCGCTCCGGACCACATGGCGTCTTCGCGCGTCGGATACCCCGACGCAATGGAGGTCGACCCTTCGGCCCCTCCTGTCTCTTTACGGGCGCATACACCGCATGTTGACGTGCACCCTGGACTAGGTCTTCAGGCGTTTCCTAGCTCCCCTCGGACCGAATGGCCGGGTGCGGGTGGCACAGCCTCGCCTGTTGTTAGGCTCCCCACCTCATCGCATACGTCAACATGGGGTCCTCCCCACGGTGGGCGGAAGCCTTATAACACGACCGTTCGCCGATTTGCAGGGGAGGAATGTGGTGTCACCGCCAGACACCACACTTCCTAGGTGGTAGCTTAAATCGGCCGCGGTCCATTTAGCACATGTCGGACCCGCGTGTCGCCACTGTGTGATCGCAGACTGAGCGCCACCACAAGGCAGGCCTCGAGATACAATATAGCACTCGCCCCAGTTGTACGACGACTTTGCTAGCGACTACACTGACGAAGCCTTTCTCTCATTTGCCGAGAGACAGGTAGAATAGCCTTCAGCTAAGTCCATGGCTACGACCTAGCAAGGCGCCATTAGCCTTACATAGTTTGATAGTTATCATATGAAATGTCTCATCAAGAACGTTGTAAACCAAAGGACTATATAAAAGTTAAGTATTCCCAAAGCAACTTTTCTTGCTACCATTCACTACGTATCCTGCTCCAGAATTCACGCCCGTCTGCGTTAGATAGCGTGCATTTCGGCCTCCTCTATCTACAAGATGTTGGCACATTTGCCAACACATCACTATCTACATTTGCAGTCTGGTACATGGTACATGGGAAGTAGTGGAGGAGTGTTTTCGTGATGATACGGAAATTAGGAATCATGCTGCTATGTCACTGGTTGGCACTGATTGAGATGGAGAGAGTCTTGGTGGGAGCAACATCTTCCAGGAATGTCAGCACTAAAAAGAGAACGGCAAACATGGGTGCAATGTGAGGAATCAACGCTCTTGGTCTTTTCAAAATGTAACACACAAACATCTGCTACCCCATTACTGTAGATGATGAAATTAAATGTGGAGGTCATCGCCTTCTGACAGCTGTTTGGAAATGCTCCATAATTCTGCAAACCCTTCCAGTCTTCATATGTTGCGATATTCTCCATATTTTTGTCATAAGAAAGACCACCTTTGTCATTTACTTCTACCATCCTGTGTGTAGCGGGAGCAGCATAGGTTACACCATGCGATGTCTGGCTTTCTGTGAGAGCCAATGGGTTGTAATGGGTTAATGTTAATTTAGCACCTGACACAGTCATCAAGGTCGTGATTGAGAAATAAAATGTGTGGCGGTATACAAAGCTGTAGTCGTACACTCTCTGGATGTGTTACAAACAGGAGAACAATGCATCAAACTGCTAATGAAAGAACAACGCAGGGACCCTCTGTTGTGACTGATAGTCTCTAGAATATTACCTCCTACAGTACAGGCGACAAAACTTTACACTGTTCCGTGCAAGTGAGTTTCATTGCTGGCCACTGGCTCTCAATGGATCAGTACCTGTGTAATTAACAGGATCACCATGCATGCTCAATGTCAGCATGCAGATGGTATTTGTTTTTGTCAGAAGAGAGGGTTGCGGTAATATCTTAGCAGATGACATTACCGAAGTTTCTATAGTTCGTAGTTTTTCTCAATTGGATGATACAAAATAATGTGGATGGAGAAAATATATGGGATAAATACATGAGTGCATCCTGAGCGATGTAGATCTCCTTTAGACTGCAGTACCTGAATGTAGCTTAGAAACACACTGCCATGCAGTAGCAAAATCCTCATTCTTTCACTTCTCATCTGAGCTTAAGTCTTCCTAATTTTCCAACTACTTCGTGTTGCAGGAGAAACCTTCTTTTGTCACTGGCTTTACACACTGCATACAGTTGGAGGAGCTATGACAACACGTTTCAATTTCCAATTGAGTGGTCAAAAGGAGGCCCTGTGACATTAACTCAGCTCACCCTATTTCTCCACAGAATGTAGATGGTGGTAGATATAGCGCTCTCGGACTTACACTCAGTTCTGACTTAAAGTGAAACATTCACATGGACAGGGAGGACAGAGCAGAGACTGAGGAACAGTTGCAAAATACAGTTACACCACAGTGGAGTTTTGCTATGTGAGATCCTTAGCAGATAGTTTCGGAAAACATGATTAGATTCGAGATATGAGATCGCCACAAATATGATTCACCAGTGGCTGTAATCATTAAAAGACATCTCCATAGAATCCAGTAAAGTGTGTGGTTTAATGGAGACTTGATTACAAATTGCCGATAGAATTTCTACAAGAAAGGAATCAACTAGTGATACATGACCTCTGGCCTAGGGCGCTGTGTGTGCACATCTTTGTTCGATCTGCTACATGTTTTCATAGCAATGGAGGTATGAGAACAAATAAGTGTATCAACTACCAACGTCAGGTGTGCATGAGTAGTGAGGAGCGCAGGGGAGTGGTGTGGAAGGATGGAGGGTTTGAGGGGACATCTTGTTCTGTATACGTTTGCATTTGTTGCTTTACACGAACAGGAAGCAATCACTTGAGACATAAAGAGAAGGAGAGAGGGAGAGAATGTATTTCGAGAAGAATTTTGCAGGTATCAGTATCAAAGAGTTGCCACCACCTGCTGCCTTCTTCAGCTATTAGCGCGACGTCTGGTCTGCAAGGCTCTCTCCGAACCTGTGTGCATGGTAACATGCAAGATGGCTGCCAGTGTGGCAGCTGACAGCAGTCACGGGGCCTGAGTGGGCGTAGTGCGGCCTCTCGGACACCAGCGTGTGATACAGCTTAGTAATGCGGCCGGCATGTGTGAATATGTGAAAAGGCCAGCTTATCTACCCTGTTTTTGTGTGTCCATCCTTTTGACAGGAGGTCTGTTGTGAGAAAATGAAAGGCCTACAGCGTTCCTTATGATTTTATCTATTTTGTGGCAACCAGTTTTGGTACTTCAATGCGCCATCTTCAGGTTGTAGTTGATGCAGAATGGGTTGACACAATCCCTACAAATACTGCATCAGTGACCAACATAACTGGTTTTGGAGACTATCTGGAAACTTTGTGTTAGCACTCCAACCATCAACTGCCAACGGACTCCACCATGTGGTCGTTTGGAAGATGTGATCAAAAAAGTTTTAACAGTGTAATCACATGTGGTGTTTCATGATGGTATTCTTTGCATGATGGTATTCTAGGCAACCTATTTAATTACTTCATTTCAGTGCATGTTACATGATGTGCATCCTTCAAAACAGCAGAGAATGATGAACAAGGGAGATACAACCATTCAAAATTGAATTTTATAAGTGAACAATATATCCTTTGCTATGTAATGGAATTTCCTGTCATGATATCCTTCTTCTGCAGCACAAATTTCCAGATGGAAGGAGGAGAGGGGGTGGGTTGGTAGGGGAGACCTGGGGAATTTACCAGAGGGGGAGGAATTAATTAATTGATCGATTTAATTAATCAGGTAATAATAAGAAAAGTATTCTAGAATCAGGAATGGGAGTTTCCAGAGGGTTGAGGGAGGTGTAGGAGTAGGAGTAGCGGTAGAGGAGGTTTCTCAGGACAGATTGTACCCAGGGGGACAATAAATAAACCCCCAGGCGGTCATAAATCTATTAACAGAACACTAGGTTAAGGGGAGAGGAGGGGTGTCAATCAAGTTTGCCTCTGGATGTATACAGTCCACACAAACAACATGTGCCAGCTGCCCCTTTTGCCCTAGTGTTCCGGTACATGTGGCAGTCCCCTTCCCACAGAACTGTAGTAGGATAATAATGAACTGTAATTCAATACAGTCTGACATAACAGTCACAAAACTGTGTCGCACTTTTGTCCCCACCCCCCTCCCCCAGCGATGACAGCACTCCAACTGGCCAGCATGCAACACTTATGAATACGATATCGAATGAGTACGAATACTAAGTTTTGTGTTTAATCATAACATAGTTTTGCTACAGGAGGTGCATGAAGTGCTATAAAATCTGCAATAATTAGAAAATTACAACATATTTGTGATTATTTAGTTTTCTAAGGGACCTAGGAGACACCAGACGGTACTTTCCAAGACAGTTTATGTACGACTCTCTTGAAACGGACAGGAATTTACTTAATGATCTCGTTTTCCTTTATTAACGAGAAGTTGTTAGTAAACACGAGAAGACCTGACCTTCTACAGAAAGGCGTCGTATATCTGTCCAACAAAGTAGAGTTTTGTTCTCTATACTTACAGCCAAACCAGTGAATGTGGAACGTAGGGAACCTATGTGGAATGTAATATCTGCATTATTTAACTGATCAAATAACCCACCACAACAGTAGCTTAAGGGAATGAATGTTTAGGCCACACAGATATGATAATAGATCGTCAAAAGCAACAGAACTGTTCCCAAACACACGAGAAATCAGCTCCATAACCGTTGCCAAATCTGAGCCTTAAACACCAATAACCTTCAACACATTCTATTTTGAAGCAAAAGTGATTCAATTTACAAAAATAATCGTGTTTTAGAAATTCGAGTGAAGTGCAAGAAATATTGTGACTGCAGCAGTCAACGATAACAACTTTCACACCAACAGTGTCGCCACTCTACTTATTGGACTGTGGTACTGAAGTACGGTAGCAAAGAACCCACACACCGTACCGCAACAGGATAGCAGTGAACCCTAAACGGCGTTGCCCATATATAAAGATGAATGCACTTGCTTTGGATCCTCTACGGCTACGACAATGTGGTGTAGTGTTTTCACTGTGTACAGAATGCTAAAGACATATATCTGCATACAGAGGATATATTAATTATGTAGCTTAATTTTTCAAAGCTGATATTTATGACCGTAGGACTACCCTTCGAAATTTGTGGCATCAGTGTTGGACAATGCTGCCGCATACAGCCTAAGGCAAAGAAAAGAAAGACACATCATGAAGGAATTAGGTGAACGGGGCGGAATTTGGTAGATGTGATGTACATATACAGCTAAACAAATGACTACAGTTTCAGAAAAATTGGGTATCTATTGAAGGGAAACTGAACACGAATTGATTAAGTCAATACAGCGTTGGTCCACCTCTGGCTCTTACGCAAGCAGTTTTTCCGCTTCCCATTGAGTGTTCAAGTTGTTGGATGTCTTCCTGAGGGATCTTGTGCCAAATTCTGTCCAACTGGCGCGTTTGATCGTCCGACTCCCGAGCTGGTTGAAGACCTCTGCCCATAATGCTCCAAACTTTTTCATCTGAGGAGAGATCCAGCGATCTTGCTGGCTAAGATAGGGTTTAGCAAGCAGTAAGTCAAGCAGTAGAAACTCCTGCCCTGCGCTGGCTGGCATTATCTGGCTGACACGTAAGCCCAGGATGGCTTTGCATTAGGGCAACAAAACGGAGCGTAGAATATCGTCTAGGTATCGCTTTGCTGTAAGGGTGCCGCGGATGACACCCAAAGGGGTCCTGCTGTGAAAATAAATGGCACCCCAGACCATCACTTTTGGTTGTCAGGCCGTACAGTGGGCGATAGTCAGATCTGCATCCTTCTGCTGTCTCGGGCGTCTCCACGCTCTTCTTCACTGGTTATCCGGGCTTAATCTGAAGTGGTCAGTGAGATTCCAGACCGAAGACACGTTTGAGATGCCCCAGACAGCGGCAACTTCGTTCTGACTGGGACTCGGCTTGTCTCGGCAGTATTCGGTACATCTCGATTTTGATCGGTCCTTTTGTGAACAGCACGACAGTTCATTTAGTAGTGCCGTTCAGCAGTTCTTTCCAGCGTTTCGTGCGGCTTAGTTTTCTCGGCAGGACATTCTTCGGTTCTTCATAATCTTTCTTTAAGCGCTTTTTACCCATAGCTATTTGTTCGTTGTGTAAAGGAAGAACTCCCAGCAAGTATCATGCAATCACATAATCCCTTCTGCAAATTAAACTGGACGATTTGCATAGTAGTTTCCGTGCGTGAGACAAAACCTTTAACGTCAGAACCGTCGAGTAGTTCTACATTGATCTGTTTCGAAACAGCTTCATCTCCTCCATAATAAGGTTTCAAAGATGATAGCAATGTTTCTGTCAACATACAGTACATGCATGAAAGGCATTATCGATTATGAAACGTAATCAGTCAAATATACGTGGCAACCTCAGTGACCAAACTCTGCGAAATATCTGCTGACAGTCTGTTCCCGATATAAATTTTATTGTGTCCTCAGGGGGCCAAAAATAATTAAAAAACAGTAGAAATGTGTTTTGTTTGCGATCTATCTCTTTGAGAAGTTTGAAAAGAAGCCAAATGCCACATTCAGAATTTTCGCACCCTCCGCCCACCCCCCCCCTCCCCCAAACCCACTGCTCTTCCCATTCCCACTCAGACAGGTGGCATTTTTGGCATGGTGTATAGTACAGGCGAAAAGATTGGCACGCATGGGCGATTAACGCAGGTGAACAGATTTCTTCCCAGTCCTTGTTAATGATAGCCACATCATCAAGATCGCAACAGCCGCATTCGACACGCTTAGACGCAGATATTTATGTTTTGAGGAACACTTGGGCGCCCTGCTGCACCTTGTCTGGCTTGCTGAATCATCTGGTCTTCATTCAGTAGAAAATGTCTGCGATATTTCATGCAGGATGTAATACAGGAGCCAACGTCCCCTCCGTTTGGTGATCTGATCATACCCGAGTGGCATCAGCCTTATATGGTGTACCTAAAGAAACTTTTGACCTTACTTTCTCGACAAACTTAGGCCATTACCATGGCTAACGCCACTGTTACACGTTATTAAAGAGATGTCTCCTGAAAAGATTAATGCTTAGCATCGCGTACTTCGTTCAGGTATGTTAAAAGTGGAAAATGAAGAAATCGAAAGTGTGTTTGAGTGAACTGACTGAGTAATTCTGCATTTAAATGGAGATGAAAGTCTAATAATGACAAGTTTATTAGAACTTGAGCTGGCCTTGTAGCCTAAACATTCATAATAAAACTGAAAACTATCCATGGTCATGAGTACAAATGAAGGACCAAATTACTACCATTGTTACAATTTCTTCTGAATTTGTAACGTCTGATGTCTAGCTAGCTCTGAATACCTTTGTTCCTCGAGTATGGCTTCCCAAGCCGTATACAGCAGCAACTGGTGGAACTTCTTCTTCCTACCCATTCTTTCAAAATGCGAGGCCAGTAGATTGAGGATAGTAATTAAGGAAGAACTATGTAGAGATTTGCGTACCATCGACATCGGTCGGATGGGAAAGGAAGGAAGTAGTTTGCGATCAGGTTGACGCAATTATTCTTGTCACTGTGTGAAGGCATTTAAGCACACGAAGGAAGAAGTCTCTGTTCTTCTTTCTAGTTCAAGCGCACCGAGTTAAATTTCTCTGTCGGTCGAGAGAAGTGTCGTAGTGGTCAGAGCACAGCAATCGCTGCAAGGTGGACAGAGCTTCAAATTCTCGTCGAATCATTAAGACTTAGATCTTATGCTCTTTTAACATATTCATTTTGTACCTGATGATAGGACAGACACTAAAGTTTAACCGCTTCGCATTTAAGTTTTGCGCGTCACTGTTTGTCTTCGATAAAACTTGCACCCGAGAAATTATCTCGACTTTTCTTATTCCACTATTCTACATCTATATTGTAGAAGGTTAAATGGCACACTTAAATCGGAGAGAGGAACGAAAGATCATCGCTGGATGAGTCTAAACAAGCGCAGAAGAACAATGTCAACTGTCCACCGCAGCATCTGTCCTCAAAACCTTCCACAATCTCTTTGCTAAAGTATGACACCTACAACCGTCAAGGAATGGAATATATCTAGCAAGCATGAAGTTCGAGATCTACAAAGTTATTAATCTTGTTACACAAATCAGAGTACAGGAGTACGTTTCATCTTCTCCCATGGTTTTCCAAGTTTTGGCTAAAACATACCTGTTCCAATCGTCTTTTCTATAACGGTACACCTACAGACCTTTTCCATATAGGTCGCTATCAGGTCCAGTCCTTCCACGACCTGTACTCGTCAGTGATTCAGATTGTCCGCCAAGCAGAAGTATTTCTATGGAGATGCTGTGGTTAGCAAGAAACAATCGTTCGTCATAAGTCTGCAGACGGTGTAGGCGGAGATTACAATGGGTGCTCCATCAGGCGGAGTTGTGCCGTTAAATATGCAAGTGTGATCATGTGCAACCACTTTCCTCTTTTTTCTTCGAGACTTCGGTGTGGTACATTATCTCTCTATGGCTTGTTGCACAGTTTCTGTCTTTCCGTACGCTCTGCCAGGTTGGAGCGATGGCTGAATGTCGTACCTCTGTATATACTGTTATCTCGTCTTTTAACTTACTGGAACTGTTGGAAGTTAGACTTTGGTGGGCCCTGTTTGGAGCTGACTGATATACATCCGTCCATACCAACCGGGAAGAATTTTGTTATCCACCTGGCTCAAGCTGACGCAATAATTACCGAACGCTGATTTGCTTTGGCCGTCGTACATATACTAATGAGGTGGATAATTTCTCATCAACACAATTATTGAAGAAATTATGTGATGACCCCTCCAAAATATGTGAGCTGGGAAAGGAAGTTAACTGACAATCACGAACCAGTAAGATAATGTGCTAAGCTTGAAGGACAAAATTGATGCTTGGTTCCTGACAATATTAAAGTGGCAGAATATACTAAAATCAAGAGTGTGAGCAACATTTACTGCTGGTTTGCTAACAACAAACGCTTGTGCTCTTAGTTTGACTACATCAAACGTGCTGTGAGCTCTACTATGAGCGGAGGACCGTTAATACCAATATGGAATTCACCTACCTCAAAACGGTGATTGACCACACTTGGAAAAGACGTGTGATCGTATGCGAACAGAGAGGCTCTGTCTGCGGTTAGTGCAGATGGCAGCAAGTGGTGGTAATGCAAGTCGGAATTACCTATCTTCTGGTGATGCGACACTTTGCCAAAACCACAGAAATATGATGTGAAGCTGACGGGTGTATGGTGACGATATCGAAGGCGCAAGAGTTATCAGCTGCCCAGCGTCCCATCTGCCACTCTCCGGAATGGAACACAATTAATTTTCAACCGGGCGTTCGGATCAACACAGGTCAGCGCGAATCTCTCCGTGGATGCGGAAGCGATAAAGCGACTTTTCTCTCCGGCTTTCCAGAAGCGAGTCTTCGGCCCTCTGTCTTTTGCACCACAACACGGAAGCCCATTCCGTTGCTCTCGAAAATTGCCAATCGGGGCGTAGCAGCGAAACTTCCTGGCAGATTAAAACTGTGTGCCTGACCGAGACTCGAACTCGGGACCTTTGCCTTTCGCGGGTAAGTGCTCTACCATCTGAGCTACCCAAGCATACAGTTTTAATCTGCAGAGTGAAAATCTCATTCTGGAAACATCCCCCAGGCTGTGACTAAGCCATGTCTCCACAATATCCGTTCTTTCAGGATTGCTAGTTCTACAAGGTCCGCAGGAGAGTTCTGTAAAGTTTGGAAGGTAGGAGACGAGATACTGGCAGAAGTATAGCTGTGAGGACGGGGCGTGAGTCGTGCTTGGGTAGCTCACATGGAAGAACACTTTCCCGCGAAAGGCAAAGGACCTAAGTTCGAGTCTCGGTCCGGCACACAGTTTTAATCTGCCAAGAAGTTTCATATCATCGCACACTCCACTGCAGAGCGAAAATCTCATTCTGGCAACAGTAAAACGGTCTGCCAAAGCCAAACTGCTGCTTTGAAAGTGGGCAGACGTCACAACCCACGCACCAATCTAGGGCTCGTCGAAACGGTTCGTGGGACAACTGAACCGTGGGGTGCAGTGACCGGGCATATAAATCTGGTGTGTTCGAGGAATGCCTCTCCTACAAAAAAATTGCTCTGAGCACTATGGGACTCAACTTCTGAGGTCATCAGTTCCCTAGAACTTAGAACTACTTAAACCTAACTAACCTAAGGACATCACACACATCCATGCCCGAGGCAGGATTCTAACCTGCGACCGTAGCGGTCGCGCGGTTCCAGACTGTAGCGCCTAGAACCGCTCGGCCACTCCGGCCGGCGCCTCTCCTACAGGCGTCCCGTAGAGCCAGAGAGCCAGAGGGATATTTCTGCGAATTCTAACACTGAAAGCTGTGCGGGCTCCGCAGACCAGCACTCTGCCGTATGGCCACAAAACAGGGCTTAAGAAGTAAAGCGATTTGGCCGGCGCAGAGCTGCGGCTACCTGGCGGCGACTTAAAAGATGGACTGCGACTGTGAGACTCTTCACCGCTTTCACGTATTGTCCTCGCTTCGTTCCTGGAAGTTCGCCGACTCGCCAGACTGACGTCACCCCTGGCCACCTTGCCTTGTCGGAATGCAGCAGTCGCTTACGGAGGGTGAAACGTAGTATTAAGATAATAAATCTATCCCCTCCTCACTGATGAAATTCCTTGGACATGCAGGTACTGAGAGCTCATCGAACATGTAAATTACGTCCTATTTGCCTGTTGAAGTACTGAAAAAAAGAAAATGAGTGGGAAACTACTTGATGGGCCTTCCAGCGAGAGTGGAAGGGCCAGAAGAGCTTGTCACTATTCATTGTAATGAAGGTGATTCCAAGTCAGCTTCGTTTTCTCATAGTTACATGATGATCAGACCATGCTATGCATTAATTGCACAGCCAAATAATTTTGTATTATTATGGAGCTACTGTTATGATTACTGTAATATGTTACGGTTAGGCATTTAGGTTTTGTCATCCGAATTACTAGAAGTGTCCGGGGTGATATAAAACGGTTAGTTATCAAAGTTACTTGCAATTTTATCTTATCAAATGTATACCTCTTAGTTGTGAAAACCCTCAGTGTATTCCATGATGTAATACATAATACCGTGTTTGTAGAAATCTTAGCAGTATTGAGTACCTTATCTCATCAGCTGTGTAAGTCATGTTACAGTGCCAAAATCTGGTAAATTATCAAAGAAATTTTGTATTTTGCTCCTTTTAGAAGATATGAGCTCGTCTCATTTCAGTTTTGGTACTTTTTCAGAGATTCTTGTAAGTCTATGTTTAGGCTATTTCTAATGAATGGGTTACGCAGTAAATCTTGGTTGCGCACTTTCCTAAATAGTAGTATAGTAGTAACGGTAATTTATACTCCAGCAAAACTTGAAAATTCGATATTGAAACATATTACCTTCATTATATTTCCAAGCTTACAACAAAAACTAATTGAATAATTACTACCGAAATGAATTGTTTTGGAGTTCATAGCATCATCTGTTAATGCCTCTTCCTTGGCTTAAACACATCCGTGCAGTGTGCGTACTTGCCTGTACATATACATAAGGTTCCCCTTAGTTTCTTGATATGCACAATCTGACGATTCATGTGCGATCTGCTGGTAATTTTTTCATTAATCAATGGTCCCTCAGGATCTTACATCAATGATTTGAGATAGTTGAGAAAAATGTATTGAATAAAAAACATTTTCGATGCCCAAAACTGAAAAACTCCGTTGACAATGGCAAAACTGTAAAGGATCCAGAAATGGAAGAGGCATTTTAGTTGTTGAATCAATACTAACGGGGGAGCCCTATGTATAACATTACATATTTTCCATGAAGTGCTGAAACCATCTTACTACCTTTTTAATTTGCCTTTTTGTTAATTCAAGTACTCTTGGTTTGCGTAACTAAACTTTCGTGCAGATCATTGCCAGGCTATGGTACGGTCCCTTCTCTTCTCTTGCAACCTCGATACAGTACCGGGATCAAGAAAATAAAGGGATGGCCAGAAAGAATTAATTAAAAAAAATAAGATTCATATTAGCGCAACGGATAACGCAGGGGAGAGCTCCAGTAACCGAGGAAGCTAGCCTTTTAAACCACGTATTCTGGTACGCTCCATGTTTCTTTTATCACATGAAATTTTCGTACCATTTGGCTTATGCTATCTGCTGTGTTTACAATTACTACAGGAGTAGTATATGTGGTGGGGACAGTGGTTGAAATCATTTCAGGTAATGTTGGAGGCTTTCCTCTTATGGTAAAATTATTTATTACAACATTCAGTCACAAAATAGTAATGAAATGTAAACATCAACAATATAATTACGTTAATGCCGTGTACTTCTTAACCTACTGGTCTCTTAGATACGATATGCACGTGGACATTGGTGGGATTTATGTCGCTACACTGGGAGACAATCAAAACTCTATGGAAACTGGATTACGATGTGCAGTTCGTAAACGAATATCTAATCCTCTGTTAATCCGCAAGAATGGCCTTATAACGCTGTTGAGAATGAAATTTATTGTAGCGGGGAACCAAAATTTCGTTCGAGTAAACAGAAAGTAGTATGAATGTTAAGAAAGACAAACAGACGCGAACATTAACAGTAACACAGACACATTGTACATTAATACGTCCTGCTGATTGAATCAGACGCCACACGTTAATTTCTGCAATTCCAACAAGAGCGTGTAATGTTTTTCAGTTTTGTGCAGCCATCGTCAGTTTGGTAGATGGCAGTCATTTTAATCAACACTATTCACTCTTGGATTATTACAAATCGTCACTCGTATGTGCCTCAACTGAAATTTCCCAAAAATGATCCGCATGTACCATGCTCCACTCACCTTCAGTGATCATTTTTGGGCTATATTTAATGACAAATTTCACACGGTTTACCTAAGCTTACTAAACTGATGATGCCTATGGTGAACTATACCGCTGGTGGTGGCCATGTGGGTAGAAGGAGACAATGACAACTTAAGTTAAATAGCGAATAATTTCATACGGTGTTATTTCTTACATATTTCACACATAGGAGACATTTTTCGTAAATAGTTTCACGCGAGTTCTGCGGATCATTTAAATTATTCAAGTTACTACCGCATGGCTACTTCAAACAGTGGGTAGGCCCAATTTAGCGACAAAAATGTCAAATATTTATCAAATCTGCAAACGTTAATCGTAGTAGGAAAGTAAATTGAACTCAGAGATTATCTAAGATCAGTTGTGCTTAAGGTACCAGGAGATTGACACCATGGTTGCCTCTGAAACTGAAAATACTAATTGCGGAGTATAATACTGAAAAATACTACATATGGCGGTTGAGCCGTGTTCTATGGTTTTACATCCTTGCCTACTGGCGTGATCCCTCTGTCTAGTTGCCGGGAGGCGCTTCGGTCGTCTGTTAGTAGAGTCTCTCTGCTTGTAGTTCCCTGAAGCAGCTTGTTGACAACATCGGCAGTCAGTCGGTCGCAGTCAGCAAGAGAGAGACGATGGGCACACGTGTCTTACGGCGAGCTGTTCACGGAGCTTACCGGCGCGTGATTGTCTACACGGCTGGTGGTCGATAGAGTGACATTAGTCGGCAATGCTTGGGCCAATGTCGATGCAGCTTGATTACCCTGGTTTAAGGAGGCATAGTTGCAGATATCGATGTTGGAGTGCTGTTCTTTTCCTGGTGCTCTCTGTTCTGCCCTTTGGGGGTAAGGTACTCGTTATTAGATTGACACACGTGCTCCCATGTTGAAGTTGCTCCCGCTACGACGGATTGCCAGTGGTTCTCCATCAGTCTGTCTGAGGTATTAAATTCACCCTTGGGCGCCTCTGTTTGAAACTATCCGAGTGCCTAATTTATATGTTTTAAATTTTATAAAATTACAACTTTTTCACTGTCTGCTTATTTCGTCAGTTGCACCTGATCTTAATTGTCATACATTCTAGCCACCACGTGGGTTGCTGACCACTAGGTCGAAACTGATTCTTGCTGATGTTGGAAGTTGTTGCTTTCCTGACTGATGTAGTGACTATGAAATTGCCTACGGCTGTGGTAAAGTTCTGGAACTCTGGTCAGATTATTTCCATTCAAGGAAAATTATATTTATTGTTTTAAATATAATTACTGTTGTAGTTGTTTGATTGTTAGCACTCAAGATTTGCGTGTCACCATTTAAGCCACTTAAATGTATGTGTCTGAGTGCCGTACAATTTCCAGGTTATTACATTAACTTGTTATACACTGAAGAGCCAAAGAAACCTGTACTCCTGCCTGATATCATGTAGGTCCCCCGCGAGAACTCAGACGTGCGAAAATACGACGTGGCATGGACTCGACAAATGTCTGAAGTAGTGCTGGAGGGAATCCTGAACTCAGAAGAGTGTTCCTGAAGCTACTCTGTAGCAGTTATGGACGTGCGGGGTATTGCATTGTCCTGCTTGAATTGTTCTAGTCTTTCGGAACGCACAATGGACATGAATGGATGCAAGCGATCAGATAGGATGCTGACGTACGTGTCACCTGTCAGAGTCGCATCTAGACGTATCAGGGGTCCCATATCTCTCAAAATGCACCGATGCACGCCATTACTGAGCCTCCACCAGCTTGAACAGTCCCCTGCTGTCTTGTAGGGTCCATGGATTCTTAGGTTGTCTCCATACCCGTACACATCTATCCGCTCGATACGATTTGAAACGAGACTCGTACGACCAGGCAACACGTTTCCAGTCATCAACAATCCATTGTCGGTCTTTAAGGGCCCAGGCGAGACGTAAAGCTTTTTGTCGTGCAGTCATAAAGGGTACACGAGTGGGCCTTCGGCTCCGAAAGCCCACATCGATGACCTTTCGTTGATTGGTTCGCACGCTGACACTTGTTCATGGACCATCATTGAAATCTGCAGCAATTTGCGCAAGGGCTGCACTTCTGTCAGGTTTAATGATTACCTTCCGTCGTCGCTGGTCCCGTTCTTGCAGGATCTTTTTCCAGCCGCAGCGTTGTCGGAGAATTGTGTGATTGGATTGAAGAGTTCCTAGATAACAGAACACAGCATGTCATTCTCAGTGGAGAGCAGTCTTCCGAAGTAAGAGTGATTTCAGGTGTGCCACAGGGGAGTGTCATAGGACCGTTGCTATTCCCAATATACATAAATCACCTTGTGGATGACATCGGAAGTATACTGAGGCTTTTTGCAGATGATGCTGTGGTGCATCGAGAGGTTGTAACAATGGAAAATTGTACTGAAATACAGGAGGATCTGCAGCGAATTGGCGCATGGTGCAGGGAATGGCAACTGAATCTCAATGAAGACAAGTGTAATGTGCTGCGAATACATAGAAAGATAGATCCCTTATCATTTAGCTACAAAATAGCAGGTCAGCAATTGGAAGCAGTTAATTCCATAAATTATCTGGGAGTACGCATTAGGAGTGATTTAAAATGGAATGATCATATAAAGTTGATCGTCGGTAAAGCAGATGCCAGACTGAGATTCATTGGAAGAATCCTAAGGAAATGCAATCCGAGAAGAAAGGAAGTAGGTTACAGTACGCTTGTTCCCCCACTGCTTGAATACTGCTCAGCAGTGTGGGATCCGTACCAGATAGGGTTGATAGAAGAGATAGAGAAGATCCAACGGAGAGCGGCGCGCTTCGTTACAGGATCATTTAGTAATCGCGAAAGCGTTACGGAAATGATAGATAAACTCCAGTGGAAGACTCTGCAGGAGAGACGCTCAGTAGCTCGGTACGGGATTTTGTTGAAGTTTCGAGAACATGCCTTCACCGAAGAGTCAAGCAGTATATTGATCCCTCCTACGTATATCTCGCAAAGAGACCATGAGGATAAAATCAGAGAGATTAGAGCCCACACAGAAGCATACCGACAATCCTTCTTTCCACGAACAATACGAGACTGGAATAGAAGGGAGAACCGATAGAGGTACTCAGGGTACCCTCCGCCACACACCGTCAGGTGGCCTGCAGAGTATTGATGTAGATGTAGATGTAGATGTTCACGGTACACTAGTGAAATGGTCATACGGTAAAATCCCCACTTTATTGCTATCTCGTAGATGCTACGTCCCATAGCTTGTGCGCCGACTATAGCACCACGTTCAGACTCACTTAAATCTTGATAACCTGCCAATGTAGCAGCAGTAACCAATCGAACAACTGCGCCAGACATTTGTTGTCTAATACAAGGGTTGCCGACCGCAGCGCCGTGTTCTTACCTGTTTACATCTCTCTGTATTTTAATACCGCTTGCCTATACGAGTTTCTTTAGCGCTTCAGTGTATTTCATTGCAAGATTAACCGGTTAATCCTTTCAGTAATTTTTATTGTAAAATTGTTGTTATCGTAAGTTTTGGTTGGGACTTGAGGCTACACTTACATTGAGCTTACTGTCTTGGTCTGAGGATTTTCATAAGTCTATGATTTTTATGCACGAATTATAGGTTTGCTTGTTTGCTCCCGGTCTTTCGAGCTAATCGTTGCCTTTGGGTTCGCTGCCACGGGATTTTACCTGTTACTTGCGTAGCTTGCCCGCGTCGGCTGTATACGTCCGCACAGGCGGCGCGCCGCTTCCCGTCTCACCTTAGCGTGTCAGAGGTTACGGCCTCCTGGCTTGCTGCGACATGCCCCTTAAGTTCTATCTAGTAGCAATCTGGCGTTACTTTAACCAATGGTGCCCCATATTCTAAACCGTCTCCTTCATGATGGTGATGGTGATGTTTGGTTTGTGGGGCTCTCAACTGCGCGGTGCAGCGCCCGTACAAATTCCCAACCGTTGCTCCATTCAAACTCGCCACTTTCATGGCAAAAAAATGGCTCTGAGCACTATGGGACTTAACATCTATGGTCATCAGTCCCCTAGAACTTAGAACTACTTAAACCTAACTAACCTAAGGACATCACACAACACCCAGCCATCACTAGGCAGTGAAAATCCCTGACCCCGCCGGGAATCGAACCCGGGAACCCGGGCGTGGGAAGCGAGAACGCTACCGCACGACCACGAGATGCGGGCCCACTTTCATGTATGATGATGAAATGATGAGGACAACACAAACACCCAGTCATCTCGAGGCAGATGAAAATTCCTGACCCCGTCGGGATCGAACCCGGGACCCCGTATTCGGGAAGCGAGAAAGCAAGCGCGAGACCACGAGCTGCGGTCACAATCTTCTTCGGACCTCGCCTGTCGTCCTTGCCCCTTCATGTTTTCTCTGTTTGAAATTTGGTTCTTAAAACAATCTTAATATTGATGTCACGCTCAATTTTTTAAATAGTATTTTAGTATTGACCAAAAATTGGTTATTTGTGTTGATACCAGACGTCAATAAATTAAAATACTACACCTTTTGTAACTTATGTTCATAAATCATAAGCACCTCTTTGGCCACCCAAATGTTGTAATTGTAATATATAGCATCAATACTGTCATTGTTTACCAGAGCTAAGTGTATGTCTGAGACATACTTGATTTTACTATTTGCTTGTTAGTTGTTCCTAATTTGGTGCTTTTTATTCGTTTAAATTAACTGAGTAATTATCTATTGGTTCGAATGGAATAATTACATGAATCACTAGTATTTTATTAGTGTTTTGATTGGTACCTGTGCAATGAAAGATCGTTGTTTTATGAAACAACAAATGACTTGTGATAAATCTTCTGCATCTTTCCCACGCCCGTTTAGTTATATCGTCATCCTGGGGCGTTCACTGACATTTCAGTGGTCGTCAGAATTTAGCTGTCAATCACCTGTAAAACAATCGATTAGACACACAAATGATATAACATCTCATCCCTACTGTCTACGAAACTTCTTATCGCGGTGACCCTCACAGTCTCCGTGTTTACCCTGTGCCGTCCCGGAAACGAGAACCAAAAGATGATGACAACCCCCAATGGTCGCTCTGCTTTCTCTGATGGGGAAGGGGAACCGCTACTAGACCCTGTAGCCTAGAGAGAAGCAGGTGCATCTTTGACTGAAGTCACGCTAGCATTTAGGTTGGCACCAGTAACTCAACAGCTAACCTATCTGTGATACTTTATTGCCCGGCAGAGGATCTTTCACACATGGGAACTCAATATTCAATAATACGTAGCAACATAGAGGGAGAAGAATAGGCTGTGCATGATGTGATTAATGAGGAAGATACACAGTGATGTCCGTTCCTTCACCAGAGGTTCACAGAATAATATGAAATAAAAGAGACTGACTATTTATATCACTGAGATTAAAAACTATTATACCCTCATGTTAAGGTAATGACATGGAAAAGGCGATACAGTCCATCACTATTAACTTGAGGAGATTACTTGTATAATACAGTCAACCGATTGTAACAATACTTAACTTGATCTGGATTCGACACAGACTATGGGCGTCTTCATGAGAAACCCCAAACCAGTTACCTATAAAGATTAAAAAACATTAACACGGAGGAAACCAAAAATTCATGGTTATTATATTGAAAACGTTTGAGCTTTTGTTCAGTATAACCATCTATTACTGGTTTTCCTGTATGGTAATGGGTTTTTAATCTTAATAGGTAATTGTTCTTGGTTTTTCCGATGAAGACACCTCTAGTCGGTGCCGAAACTACGTCAAGATAAATCTTCTTACAATCAACTGGCCGTATTATACGAATCACACTGTGGTACAGTCGTTGGCTCACAGACATTTTTACAATTGTAGGGCTTCAGAAGACTATTGTCTTTTTTCAGTTTCATCCTGCCTCTTCTTTGAAAAATGAAGGGCAGAACCCGCACGGCTGTGGACTTGCCAGAGACAGTCAACAGAACCCCACCCTCAGGTGGTTAGGCGGTGAGCGCAAACCGATAGGGTCGTTGTTTACGGTGTAGTCCAGCACATGGAAAGAGAAAAATAATATCCTTGCGAAATCTCCTGGAAAACATCTCCGGCAGAGATGAAACCGTAATCCCGAACCGGAGGCGCACGTCTCGGAAACATCGCTCGCCCACGGGGTGCGGGGAAGGAGTGAAAACACTGCTTACGGCGCCTGTCGACGTGAGAGCGAGGGCGCCGGCATAAAAGCTGATGGAGCCGGCAGCGCGCGACGCTTCCAGGTCTGGGGGCCGTGTCTGCGGAAGGAGCCACGCCAAATAACGCCCCGCCACAATGAGGCGGAATCCAATCTGCGGCGGCGAAGATGCTGATAACGGGGTCGAGTTTTTGTTTCTCGCCGGCGCCGAGCGGCGCCCCACCGTCTGCCCTCCCAAGCCTCTCCCTCGCTGTTGCTCCTCCTCTCTCTTTCTTTTTATCTTCCTCCTCCTCCTCCTCCTCCTCGTCCAGCTCCGCCTCAGTAAAAATTCACGACGGCCGCCGCGAGGTCGGCTTGCAGCAGCACTTCATCTACCTGTCCTCGGGCCGCCGCTTAGCGCTGAGTGTGAGGTGTGCGTGGCCACAGCGGGCGGTGCGCGTGACTTTTTGATGTTTTTCGATTTGAAATAAATCTCGCGGCCGAAGGCTACAGATGGAGCAATATTCCGGAGAACGGCGCCGCAATCTCGCGGACCGAGAGTAACGGCGGCGATAACTGGCGGACGCCGCCGACGCCGTCGTAGCAGCAGCAGCAGCAGCAGCAGCGGCGGCTGGGCTGGCCAGACGGTCCGCCAACGCTGCGCACGCTATCAGCTCGCCAGCTATTAGCCGCTTGAGTTGCAGGAGCCACCAACAGCTGCGCGCGTGTCCGTCGCTACATTCGTGCCCTGTTCATACTGAGCTCCTAGCCGTCACAGACCTCTTGTAATATCACATTTTATTACGGAAATAACTGGGTCAAATACTGTGCTGTGTGCAGGAACCAAAGATGTTAATGTTAGCCCTTACGTAAGAAAAGCAAACATTATCACTGTATTATCTCTGATCTTTATTATATCTATTGTTGACTGTAATGTTAATGACTCCGATTTCCTTCTTGCTCCGATAAGGAATAGGGAATTTATAAATGTGAATATTACGTATTGAAACACGATAGCAAGAGTAAAAGTTGGCCACGTGGAGTGGCCGCGCGGTCTTAGGAGCCATGTCACAGATTGCGCGTCCACTCCCGCCGGATGTTCGAGTCGTAACTCGCGCATGGATGTGTGTGTGTGTGTGTGTGTGTGTGTGTGTGTGTGTGTGTGTGTGTGTGTGTGTGTGTGCGTGTATGTGTGTGTGTGTGTGGTGGGGGGGGGGGGGAAGAGGGTGGTGTTGTTCTTAGCATAATTTAGTTTAAGTGGTGTGTAAGTGTAGGGTCCGATGGCCTCAGCAGTTTGGTCCCTTAGGAATTCACACACATTTGAACATTTGTGAGTAGAAGTTGTATTCAAGGAAGAAATAAACGAATGCCCATGTTTGATAAATAATTAGGCGAGAATTTAAAATACGTATTACCATTTCTAGTCATCCTAATTACTATAGAAAATTTTAGCTTCACTACAACGACGTGGAGTTGGAGTGACGCTGGGAAGATTGACGAACGAACCTGCAGATAAACACTGCAACTTTCAACGGACTCAGGAGCACTCCACAAAAAATCTGTCACAGCTCTTTAGCAACATATTACCTCAATCAGCGCGAGATTAGTTTCAATCGACATTTCAATACACCATTTGAAAGCCAATGCTAGTCTTGTCTGTAAAACCACAAAACACAATCACAATAACAATATACTTTCTTAAGAAATATTTTCTCGTCATATCTTGTTTTTCATTGAATGTTGGTTTTTATAAAATCTTCATTTCTCAAGATCACATGTAGGAAAACAAATAAATAATTACAATGAAATGAAAACACTTAGCTGCTTACAGGCGTTGACATAGGTCAACGGGGAGAGATGAAAATGTGTGCCCCGACCGGGACTCGAACCCGTGATCTCTAGCTTACATGGCAGACACTCTATCCATCTTTTATTATTATTATTATTTGCTAGTTGTGCAGTTACGGGAACTGAAACTGTGTAACTGTATTTTGAAGTAAATAATAAATAAATAAATAGATGTCGTGTGACTTTTTTTTAAAGAAATGAAACAAAATCATAGCCATCCCTACTTGGCACCGCCACTTGTGTCCTGCCAAACAAAAATGAACTCTTACCTCCTCAGGCGTTGTCTTCCTGACTATACGTAACCACCCCTCAACTAAAATGTGAAGAAACTACACTATACGCGACTAACGTGTGTGCATCAACCCACAGAAACACGAGGGAAGGAAGGGGGGAAGGGTATTTCTAGTAGGGTTCGTAAGGTATTTTTTAATTTTTTTAATTTTTTATTTTAAGTTTTTTAATTTTTTTATTTCATTTTATTATTTATATAGATATCAATGTGCGAACAGTAGTAGTTTATCAAGCCAGGAAAACTAAAACAGAATGAAGACACCATCGAAGATAATAAACGTAAATAACATGAAAATAAAGCTACCACTTCGTAGTTAGGCTTCCCAGTGACTGCGCCCACTGATAAAGATTGTTCAATATATGATCGTTTGCAGTTCGTTCTGACCTCATCTGCCACTGCCTGGAACATTCCAGCTAAACGGCGGGTTTGCGAGCATTGTCGATATCTGGTATGTCCGGAAATAGCATGATGTCTTTCTTGCAAATAGAGTCATGTAAATTCTTGTGTCCTTCACGACAGAGATAAAGGACCGCATATCCACGTATCCAGGTGACGGAGTTGGTTCGAGTCTTGGGGTAAATTGTCTCATCCGGGTACAATAACGTGCGTGCAGATATATGCTCCGGCCTGACTCGCAAGAGATAAGCCAGCATCTGCCGCACTAGGTACCAAACCGGTTCCGCCTCTCCACAGCTGAAGCGGTGCTCGTTAGAATCTACTGTATTACAACCCACATAATTGGGAGATTCTGACATCTGGATATTGTAGAGACGTTCTTGCGTCACCAGCTTCCCATTAACGACTACGTACCATTTGGAAATCGGAATCAAGCATGGCATCGTGTACAGTCTTCCACACCACGCGCCACCGTACGTCAGGACATTTTAGTTCGACCACATTTAGGGGGCGGCGTTGCAGCATGTCATGATATAGGCGTCGAGTTGCGGCCATTTGTGGTGTCGTGAGCGCTACACTGCAATAACTTTGTTCTAAATAGAAACGTCCTATATAAAAGAGGGGTGCTGGGATGTCCTGTAGTGGCACCGGCGCTCTTAGTGAAGCAGGTCGTAGCACCTTCAGAAGCAGACTCGTGAGGCTCGTAGGACAATGGCGCAGCAGACATAAATGTGAGCTAACATAGAGGGACGTTAACTAGGCCGAGGTCACCTTTTCCCTTGGGGAGGGTAAGGGACGTTAACTAGGCCGAGATCACCTTTTTCCTTGGAGAGGGTACGAGATACGTATCTGATCTTCAGTAACATACCAGCGGTGACGAAATATCCCAGCGCTGCCATAATGCTACGAGCCAAGGGTTTCGGAATGTGTAGCGTTTGGGCGACATGCGGTATGCGGGACGCAAGGCATACATTGACATAATACGCCCGCTGAACGATATTGAGGGATCGCAAGCGCTGATTTGCAATTATGGCCCTAATTTGGTTAAGAAGGCGTCGATAACTGAGCGTCGTCGCGCGTCGCGCGTCGCATGTCGTTCATGAAATCTAAGCCCAAGCAGCGGACAGTATCACGGAAGCGTAAAGGGGCAATGTGTTCCTGCGGTAGCCCAATCCCGATGCTCAAGGCGACAGACTTGTCAACGTTGATTTGGCTACTAGAAGCTGTACCGTAGGTTGCAATCCAGTCCAAAGCCGCGGCCATATCGTCAGCTCCACGTAAGACGATCATCAAATCATCCGCATATGCGTTGCAGCGATAGATGGAGCCGCCGAACTGTATGCCAGTGAGCCTGTCTCGGAGACCACACAACAAGGGTTCTAAGGCCAATGCAAATAACAGTGTTGATAAAGGACATCCCTGTCGTACTGATCGGCTGATTGGCGTGGGTGCCGTCAGTCTACCATTGACAAGACCTCGAGAAGTAGCCCCATGCAGAAGGCGTGTCAACACTGTAATAAAAGAGTCGGGGTATTCCATGCGCCGTAGAACGGCCGTGAGGAAAGTGTGGCCCACACAGTCAAAAGCCTGGCTAAGGTCGATAGACGCCCGGGCTGACGGCAAACGTCTCACCCTTGCAAGGGAGATGAGATCCCTGTAACGACATAACGCTGTTCTGATGTTGTTGGGTTCCCCCAAGGACGTCTGATCGCTGGACAGGACGTACAATAGTGTGCCGCGAATACGTTCTGATAGCAGCCTCGAAAAGATTTTGAAGTCGCTGTTCAATAACGTTAAGGGGCGATAATCGCGGACATGATTCCGTCCCTTCGGCTTATGGACGGGGTCAATCAGTCCTTCCAAGAACGGTGCAGGCAACGGTATACCCGGGAACATCAATTCCTGACAAATTTCAACCCAACACGGTACCAACAGTTGTTTAAATGTTCGATAGAACTCTAATGCCAATCCATCGATTCCTGGTGATTTATGGGGAGCACTTTTACCAATGGCGTCGAGCACTTCCTCTTCTGTCACTTCTCCCAGCAAAGACGGTACCATGTCTGGTGAAACTGTACCGGGGACATGTGCTGAAACGGTGTCTACCATCGCCCTATCAGGGAGCACTGCTGAATAAAGTTGAGCGTAATGCCCATAGAAGGCTTCTGCCATATCTGCTTCTTTTGCCACATGTCGTCCGTCGTCCATTATCATATTGGTTACCAGTGCCCTACGGCGCCTCCTGCGTTCTAGGAGCACGTGGTGCATAGATGGCCTTTCTGATTGTATCATGTCTGGAGCACGCGACCGTATAACAGCGCCCTGTAAATAATGGTGTGCTAAGGAGGCGAGCTGCGCTTTCGCGCGATTGACTACGATCTGCCTGTCAGGTGAGGGCTCCATAGCAAGACATTCCCGTAGAACGGTGTAATACAAGTTTTCCGTGCTCCTCCTTCATGCCGCCGCTTCCCGGCCGTAAGCCATGAAGGTGCGCCTAAGAGCAGGCTTTGCACATTCAATCCACCAACTGAGGGTCGATCGGTAACGACCACGACGCTGTAAGGACGCGTTCCAAGACTCTTCGATAGCACGTTTGCATGCCGGCTCGTCCAGATGGGCGACGTTCTGTTTACAGGGGGGCCTACTGCGCCACACACGTGCATGTTGGAGGGCAATGGTGCAAATATAGGCTGTGTGGTCGGTGAAAGCAGTGGGCCAGAGCTCTGCTCCTCTCGTCGCCATCGAACGGGTGCTTGTGACGTAAATTCTGTCTAACCGACTTGATGAATGACTTGTATAATGGGTATAACCAGGAGCTGGGCCATGGATGTGGCGCCACGTGTCGATCAGGTGGAGGTCACGCACTAGCATTTCCAATTCCGCACACGGGACGTGATGTGGCTGCTGATCAGACGGAGATCATGTACAGTTAAAAATCTCCTCTGATCACCATATCATCCATGTGGCCCATAAATAGACGCGTAATATCTTCCGAAAAAAAGCGGCCCCGATCTTTCCGTCTCCCTGAACCTGAAGGGGCATATACATTGATGAGTCGTACACCGTTGACAGTTACTGCCATGGCTCTTGCACTCGGTAAGTACAGTACGTCCGTAGCCGCCAAGCCGTCCCGTAGCAGGACAGCGACAACACAATCGGTAAAAGAGTCGTGGGAGATGTGGGCGGTGTATCCGTAGAAGTCAGGGAAACTAGCGACACATCTCGGGATCGTAATGTCGTACATCACGTCGCTGAGGTCACAGCACAAATGTGGAAGCAGATAATAACAATGGGCAGACTATATGTTGGCTTCCATGTCATAAATATTAGAGACTACCGCGTGGTACCTCGTTGCCATAACTGTGGAGACCTGGACCACATTCTAAGGCACTGCACCAGGGGGTCGGCGTGCTCCAGGTGCGGCGAAGATGGTCGCACCCGGAAAGAATGTAAAGGTGCAAGTGTATGCACTCCCTGCAAGAGACGCGGGAAGAAAGGCTGCGGAGCCTCAGGACGAAATTGCCCTACGTACCGCATGCTGGAGCAGAGACTGATATCCAGAACGGACTATGGCTGAGTACGTCAAACAAAACAGGATGCCAAAGCGAAAATCCCCTAGAAAAAGGAGGAGGGATGCCATCAGGGCAAATAGGTCCAAAGAATTTATAAAGTCTCTTTCGAGAGATCCGATAACTGAGACAGCTGACAAAAGTATCCAAACAGATCCACCGAAAATCGATAAATGTATCCAGACGGAATCTATCCCTATGGCCAATCCCTCCTCTCTCAGCAGGGGAGTGAAGCCGACCAAACACCAGCAACAGCAAGGGTATCCTGTGCCTGAGATCCCAATAGATGGAAGCAATCGGAAAGAACAAAAGCCTGTGCAAGAGAGCACAATAACAAGCTCTCAAGACACCCCAGTGGTAAGATTACCGCCAGTAGATCCGGTTCGGATATACCCAAATCTAGAATTCACCATGCAACTGGCAAGGTTGGAGCAGCCGGCTACCCTGACCACTGCCTTACGACATGTGGTCCGCGTAGGACATGAATACGGAAGAAGAGTCACCTTCTCGGTAATGGAGGCTGTAGACAGGATACAGCTAAAGTCAGTGAATCTCCCCACCGACTTCGGAGCCCTGCGAGACTTATTAAAGAAATTATTCGAGAGACGAGGAGAAAAATTTGACCTAGACGACATTTGCGAATAGTCAGTTCTGGCTAATGGACGTATTACGTTTGACTGGAGCAAGACATGGCCAGAAGACCGCATACATACATACTTTCCGTAGATGACAAAAATTGCCATTGGCCAACTTAACACACATAACAGTCGACTTGTAATGCAGGAGCTACGTAAGGAAGTGGAGGAGAGGAGGCTGGATGTGCTCTGTCTACAAGAGCCGTACTCCGTAGCTGGAAAAATTGCATTTGTAGCAGCGACCTGGCAGGTCGTCAGCCAAGGAGATAGTCCGAAAGCGGCGCTAATAATCACAAATACAGCCCTGAAAGTAACTACACTATCGCAATATACCAATAGTCACTGCAATGTCGTGGAGCTGCTATCTCCCGGTGGAGCAATAATACTTGTTAATATGTACTTTCAGTACGGTGATAACATTGAAACACACCTTAACCATCTAGC
The DNA here is from genome assembly GCF_021461385.2 of Schistocerca piceifrons. Classification (NCBI taxonomy): domain Eukaryota; kingdom Metazoa; phylum Arthropoda; class Insecta; order Orthoptera; family Acrididae; genus Schistocerca; species Schistocerca piceifrons. The sequence goes on from NC_060144.1 coordinate 245,899,829, forward strand.
TACAGTAACTAGGGTACTGCAAGGACGCAGGATGATAATAACTGCCGATATCAACGCAAAATCCCCCCTGTGGTACAGCGGCACAAGGGACACCAACGGAGAGAGAGTAGAAGATTTTATCATGGCATCACAACTAGTGATAGCTAACAAGCCAGGAAACCCTCCAACCTATGCCTGGGGAGGAGGACCAGTCACGAACATTGATGTAACTCTAGCCACCCCCAATGCAATCAACATAATACAAGAGTGGAAAGTCGAAGAAAACGCCACCACAAGCGACCACAACTTAATAACATTCATCATAGGTCAAAGAGTGTCCCGCTGGGCCATGGGGTGGGAAACGCAGTTTAACTACAAAAGGGCTGACTGGAAACGACTAGCGAGGGAGTGCGTGATTCCTGCCCTGCCAGAAGGTGGCGCAGACCTTGACATAGACGTAAACGACCGAGCAGAGGAACCGCCCAGTGCAATAACTAGCGCGGTGAAAGCTGCCGCACCGACCAGGAGAAAGGCCATGGCAGCCTCTCCACTACCATGGTCGCCCGATCTCGAGGATATGCGCCGGTCTGTTAGAAGGTTGAGAAGATATTACCAGTGCAGTGTCGTCTGGCCAGAACGGCAAAGATGGCTGCTGCAATATCAGGAGGCTACACTCCGATTCCAGAAGGAATTCCAGGCTGTTAGAATACAAAGCTGGGAAAACTTCGTCCAGAGCCAATTGGCATTGGACTCCTGGGGTACACCATATAAATTAGTGCGAGAGAAGATCCGCTCTCCACTGGAATTATCAACAGCCAGGCACGGGGACAGGATGACGGAATCCTGGCAGGAAACTGCCGAGGTCCTCCTCCGATCCCTGCTGCCTGATGATAGCGCGGATGGGAAATCTGATCAACAACAACAACTAAGACATGACAGCCTCAACGAATACACCAACAATACGGCAGTCTACCCTTTCTCGAAGGAAGAGGTGGCTGCCCACATAAAATCATTTAAAAGGGGTAAAGCTCCCGGGCCAGACGGCATTGTAGCCGAGGTAGTGCAGCTTCTAGCTCCCCAATTAACTGCACCACTCACTCACTTATATAATGAGTGTCTGATACAACAAAAATTTTCAAGGGTGTGGAAGACCGCGAATGTAGATATTATTCAGAAAGGGCCAGATAAAGATCCAACAAATACAAAATTCTACAGACCAATCCGCTTGCTTAACATACTAGGGAAAATACTAGAAAAGTTACTAGCTGACAGACTGGCTGCAGATCGGATGCTGCGTGGGATGAGCGACAGGCAGTTCGGCTTCAGGCCTGGGTGATCGACATCTGATGCAATCGCCCTGGCTGCTGAGGTCTGTGGCTCTACCCCACATAAGTATGTGGTGGGCATCATGGTTGACATCAGTGGCGCCTTCGACAACCTGTGGTGGCCTTCGCTCTTCTCCTGCTTGCGGGAGAAGGAGTGCCCAGGGCCGCTATATGATTGTCTGAGGAGCTATTGCGAGGAACGGGAGGTCTGGCTATCATCTTCTAGCGAGAGAATTGGAAAATCTATAACAAAGGGCTGTCCCCAGGGTTCCGTGTTAGGGCCACTGTTTTGGGACATCCACATGAAGCCTTTACTAGACACCCTACAACAAAGTGAAGAAGTGCTAGAGGTGATAGCCTATGCAGATGACCTCCTCCTGTTGGTCGGCGGCAGTAGCTGCGAAGACATTGAACCCAAAATAGAAAGTGCTTTAAACAAGTTACAACTATGATGCTAAAACACCAAAATGACGATATCACCGAACAAGTCTACCTACTTACTATTGAATGGACAATTAATCCGTAACCCGACTGTACGAATCGAGCGCTAGCCGGTTCTTCGGAGACGTGACACACGATACCTAGGCATCATCATTGATGAGAAGTGGAATTTCAGGAAACACATCGAAACCGTAACCCAGAAAGCCCTTCAAACATTGAACAATCTCATATCCATATGACATAAAAGATTTCATCTTCCACCTCACCTCATAAGACTCTATCATAATAGCATATTAACATCAATAGTGGGTTACGTCTCGGGAGTCTGGGCACACAGGCTCACGAGGGTTGTGCCCGCCATGACAGTGAGAAGGGTTCAAAGGAACATGATACTTAGATCGGTAGGCGCTTACAGAACATCACCAGGGGGAGCACTACTGGTCATAATGGGGCTTTGCCCCCTGGACATCAAAATCAGAGAGCAGGCTGCGTGGTTCTGGATTAAGAAGGGAAATGCAACAAAAATAGAGGAGATCTTAGGCATTGGGGCAAGGGACAAGGGCGAGATTCGGCAAAGGGGAGAACAACTATGGCAAGAACTGTGGGACACGGATGAAACAGGGCGTAGGACATATGAACTGATTCCAAGCATTAGGGAACGACTAAAAATGAAATACTTTGAACCCACCAGAGGACTAATCCATTTTCTCACTGGACATGGGCCTTACCCGACATACTTATGTCGGTTCGGGAAAAGGGCCACACCCGCCTGTGAATGTGGTGAACCGGAGGGCACTCCCGATCATGTGATTTACGAGTGCCCCCTCTTCAATGATGTTGCTTCCACACTACATGACCAACTACCCGACCATGACACATACTACTTGATAAGACAACAAGACACCTTCCAAACATTAAATAAACTTGCTGAAGAGGTATCGCGAAAAGCGCTAAGAGAATACATGAGGGAACTAAACTAAATAGCACAGATTACAATAAACACGCGCCCTACTCCCATACCGCCTGCGCGTGGATAGGCCGACCTTACAGTCTGGAATCCACCGCGTACGGGATCAGGGGTAGTGGGGAATAAAAACAACAAGGACTGGACAATGCACCGGAATTGACTTAGGTCAGAACTAGTTAGTAGAAATTAGACTAGGAATCTAGAATTAGGAACCTGTAGCGATTAACATCCTGGCCTGCCCAGTGTCAGGGGCACGCCCATCGGGGTTAGCTCGATGGGCAAGGCAATAAAGTAGGTTTATATAATTTTCTGACACATTTTTGACGCAGCAGGAAGTAGAAGTAGGGTTAGTTAAAACCTTAAGTTAAAAACTAATAAGTGTATATAGCTGCCCATTGTAATTAGAATATAGCTGTAGCTCACGACCTAATATATTGTAATTAGCTGCTAATTGTAACTAACATTTAGAAAGTAAGACCCACTAATCACATAAGGAAGTGGGTTATGATGTATAATTATTATTGATGGTAAATAAAGATTTTTTTAAAAAAAAGAAAAACTAGCTACACATACTTCCTGCAAGAGGGCCACGTCGATGTCCGTCGCATCGAGCATGCGTTGTAGCATTGTCAGTTTGTGTGGTGCCCTTATCGCGTTGATATTGATTGTGGCAAGGTGAAAGGTGTGCTGCCTAGCCTCTTCACCTAGGGTAGACGTCATGGCAATCAAAGATAACAGCAAGAGATGCCAGATCCACCAAACCCGTTACGAACTATGAGTCTTTCACGCTAGGAGTGGCATCCCCAATGCCATCCCTTCCCCTGTCACCCATGCCCTCTCCAGGAAGGTCCTCAACATCGTCCGATCACAGTGGGTGCTACACGATGCTGTGTAGCTAATCGGCACCTAAATCTCTCTCACGTATGTCGTCTTTGGTAGAGGTAGACGGAGCGCTATCCATCGACGCGACCTGCTGCATCTGTGGTGCAATAAGTAACTGGGCACTCGTGGTATGGGCAAGTGAACCGTCTACACCACTTAGATCCTCAGTAGGAGCATTATCCATGCCGTCTGATGAGATGTCACCTTCTTGACCGGCCGTGTGTAGGAGGCAATCGTCAGAAGGGGTCCACCGACGTCGCTTGCGCCGTCGAGGCGAACTTTGCATTCGAATGTGGACATCCGTATCCGAATGTGGGAGGCAGTCCACCGTCGTATCACCTTCCGCTAGGAAAGCCGCTATCGGGACAATGTTCGCGTCCAAGTCCATCGCGTTCTGAATATTATGTCGCGTCTGGATTCCGTGGGACTATTGCTGCTGTTTTTGCTGTGGAGGGGGCGACATATGGGTTGGCATCGGGGGTCCTTCCTCTTCCTCCCTTGGTACTTCTGACGTCGATGGATGTGTCTGATCGCCCGTTTCGTCCTCATCTATGGTGCGCATCGTCGTCTGAGCGTACATGAGGGGCAGGATTGTCGTCCCCGTCGGGGAAACGGAGTCTCCCACTGGTATCTGCGTAATTCTAGGTTGTAAGCAGCTCGATCGAACATGGCCTTCCTGCCCACATCCGGAACAGGTACGCGGTTGACCGTCGTACATGATGATTGCAGCCACCGATGTTCCAATTGGACGGCACATGTTTCTTGAACTCAAGTTTAATTTGGCGCATACCATTGTAGACCTTATACGTCAGGAAAGTTTGACACTTTTCTGCAACGTGGCTGATAACATTGCCATATGGTCGGAAGGCGTCCTTGTCAACTTCCTCTGGGACCTCGAAGGGGAGCTCAAAAACCCGTACAGTCCTTAGGCCCATGCCTGCATGATCCACCGTCATTGCACCGATATGCCCGTCAGAATGTTTGAATCTGAGTGAGTTCGAGTATTTACACACCACCACTGAGGCGCAGACCTCTGCACTGGTCATTTTAACATAAACCACGCTGGCGGTTACAGAAAAATGTATTCCGACGAAGGTCGCCGGATCTAAATGTAGATCGTCGCGTATGAACTGTTCTATTTCATAGGCTCGAGGACGCTCGTGATCTGGTTGGAAAGTAATTTTGATCATATCGTGACGCACTGTGTGTGCCACAGTCGCACTGAACTTGGAACAAATACAACTCGCGCCGCGAGAAAGTAAACACAAGCAAGCGCTCACGGTCGCGCACGGCGGGGCGCAGCGGAAGTCCTCGCCCCACCGCAGCCGAAAGCAGACTGTGTCCCATCTGAGCCACCGAGAACACAGAGGGCAGTGTGACTGCAGGGATTTATCTCTGGAGCGCCTCCCGCGAAACCCACATTCTCAACGTATTGTCCCGCACTACATTTGTAGTGCCCCCACCCATTATACTCATTACTCGCTGCGCATTGCCAATTCCCGTAAGAGTTCCGGCACTGTTTGTGGATCCGCATAGAAGAAGAAGATGGACAAGTGACCGATGAGCCTTAATTATATATGCAGGATGGTCCATTGCTTGTGACCAGGCCAAATATCTCACGAAATAAGCGTCAAACGAAAAAACTGCAAAGAACGAAACTCGTCTAGCTTGAAGGGGGAAACCAGATGGCGCTATGGTTGGCCCGCTAGATGGCGCTGCCATAGGTCTAACCGGTATCAACTGCGTTTCTTAAAGTGGGAACTCCCATTTTTAATTACATATTCGTCTAGTACGTTAAGAAACATGAATATTTTAGTAGAGCTCTAAGGCGCATACTTTAAGAGATATGAGCACTTGTTCGTCTTCGATTCTATGAAGCACATCTCATCTACTGCGAGCACTTCGTTATTTATTTTTGGGAGAGGCAGTAAATACCAAAACAAGAAAAAGAATCTACTGAACATGGTCTCCAAAATGCTTACCTAAGGAGCTACGAGCACTTTTTCAGTACAAGAGATAAACAAGTGCTCATAGCTCTGAAAGTATACATTTTGGATCCAATGTACATTAGACACTGTTTACTTATTTCTGAGAAAGGAACCTATCCCTAAAGTTTGTCGGTGTGTTTTGGGACACCCTGTAAACAAGCAGACGTCATATAAAAACCGAAACACATGTCACAATGGGGCATTGCAATGGTTCCATTCAAAAATAATCACGACATGGTTTTAAGACATTTATCCCACTGGGAGAGGAGACAATCAATCCATTTTTCGCAGAAAGCCGGCAACCACACCCACATTTGCACTTCCTCGACCTAATTAAACTGATGCCCACTCATGCCATTCTTCAGGTCGCCAAAGATGAGAAAATCACACGGTGAAAGATCCAGGCCGTACAGAGATGTTGCATTGTTTCCCAACCACATCGCTGAAGTGCAGCCTTCGTCCGATTGGCAGTGATTGGCTAGCCATTACCGCCCAGCAAGGTGATTCTGTCCAACACCAGTTTTGGGCGTTTTAATTTTAAGGCGAGTCGCAGTTTCTGGAAAGTTGCTTCATAGCGCTGTGCATGGATTGTGGTTCCACAATCCAGGAACCTGACTAACAGAGGGCACCTGGAATTGCTGGGAACAGCTGTGGATTTCTTTGACGGGGAAGATGTGAGGTTTGCCGTTTTACCTCTGGCTGTTAGAATGCTGTAGGATGAAATGATCCTGTTGGAAGTCAACACCCGATTCCACACTGCTAATCGGACGAAGACTACACTTCAGAGATTTGGTTGGGTAACACTGCAACATCCTCCATACAGCGAGGATATTTCACAGTGTAGTTTTCGCATCTTTGGCGACCTGAAGAAAGACAGACATGATCTTCGTTTTCAGTCGGATGAGGAAATGCAACAATTGGTGTGGTTATGGATCTGTCAGCGGCCGTCGGCGTTCTATGAAACAGGTACTGATCGTCTCGTCTCCCAGCGGAATAAATGTCTTAAAGCATGCGTTGTTCGCTTTTGAATGGAACCATTCCATGGTCCCGTTGAGCAATGTGTTCAGATTTCATTTGCCTGCCCCTCACAGATATAATGGGTTACAAGACAGAAATGCATTAATCGTTGATGGTATCTGTAGAATTATTTTAACAAAATTATTGTACCGCACGTAACAATATATTTTAAAAAATGTGTAAGATAAAAGGGCAATTTGTCAGTTGGGTATTGATAACACAAGGGACTATCAGCTGGGAAGTATAATCAGCCGGCAAACATTGTCTTAAAAATCTACATAGAAACCTCACTATGCAAACTTATGCACGCCACAAATCACAAGAGAACAGCGTAAAAGTTACAGAAAAACATTATGTTAAATTTATACCTTCCAAGTTGAGCTTGTAACTTGAGTATATAGTAAGTAAAGACAAGCACAGTTGTCGTTAATTCAAAGTGACATAGAAAATAGCCATGCTATGTGGTGACAGCAACAGTCAAAGACTGCATAAGCTCGTCGTAAACAGACAGATCGACGTTGAGTGTCCTAACTCGTACCTGACAAAAGCGCCGCAAGTCTGTAGCATGGTACAACACAGTTTCGAGTAGTATAAGACAAGGAGCGATCGAAAATTTTCTGTTTGAGTACACTGCTGCAGCGTATAAGCATCGTAGTGCGACTCTTCTGCGCGTATACAAGCACCAACATGTAGGGAAGGAATTCGTGTGGCATTCGTGTCTTTCTGACGTGCGTGCGGAACAATCGGAAACGTGTATTGTGGCGACGTTATTGGCAAATGGATCGAAACAGGACCAACGTGCTATTCTTTTCATGACTGAGGAAGGACGAACTCCGGTAGACACCATCGGAGAATAAAGAATATGTATGGGCAACATATCTGTCGGAAACCATCGTTGTGGAAATCTCCGCCAAGTTTCGTGCTGCTGCTTCATAATAACGCACGTCCACATTTCGCAAGTGTCGTAACGCAGAAGTTATGCAAACTCAAGTGAGAGACGCTCGAGAAGCCCCCTATTGTCCTGATCTCTAACCAAGCGATTATCAAGCCTTCGGTCCTTTAAAAAAGGGTCGAGGAGTCCAGTCTAACGATGATGTGCCTCAAGCAGTTAAGGACTCTTCGTACTATGTGATCGCTATGTACATCAATGTACATACCAATGAGGTTACTAATACAAAAATGATAAAGCAAAATGGATGGTGGTAATTGCCATCATACAGCTAAAATCTGAAATCTGAGGTAAGAAATATCGACACAAAATATCCCCACATCAGCAAAAATTTACATAATATCAGGCTCTGGCTAGCAAAGTTATTGTAGCAAACTCAAACTATTCAAATACACATCTAATAGTCAACCTTAATGTGCGTTTCTAAAAGTTATCTGGATGTATACGTCATCCTCAGTGTCTCATTATACCATAGAACAACTTATGTAGATATGTATCAATGATACAACAGAACGTGCCGCATGTCCACATCATATGTTACTGACGTCTAGATTAAAGTATACGTCCAATCACGACACAAGCGTGGTGAAAGATGCATTAACAGTCAATATAAACAGAAAATATACATTGTTGTCCTACAAAATCAGTCATTGCTGGCAAATAATGTAAGTCAATGTTACAACCATACGATGCCCCATGTGTATGTGATGTGTTACCGATATATATAAACAATTACAAAAACAATATTTTTTCTAAACTGACGGCAAATACCAGCCGATGGCAATCGTTAAGTATGTAGTACTCAGTGGAATTCCTAAGTTACATAAATGGTTTTAGAAGTATACGATACGTAGATTTACGTCTACGTGGCAGAGGCCAATGACGGATATTTAGAATTACAATAATATTCGGAAGAAATAGTTAAGAACGTTGTTTATTACAATTCATGCAACTAACAATCAAACTAACGATCTTCCAACGGTCATACAGACTGACTTTAAATGACAATCAGTTTGGCTTAGGAAAGGCAGACATATCAGAGGGGTATATCTTACTTTCCTGTGGAAAATGGACGCCTGATTTCAGAAAAATCAACTCACGTTCAAAAGATAATTATGGTGGCGTAGAAAGAGCGATCGACACCGTAATATTGTGCAAGGTTGCTCCATTGCGATTTGTTATAGAATGGCGTTGACAAATACAACCGGTCGTCCACTTCGTAACACTGCCTCCTCACACCTGACTAGTCGAATGCACATATGTTATTTACAGCTGATAGATCAAGTTGCCATCGCAGTTCACTCTCTGGTGTCACTCATACGACGGAGATAAAATGAGCCTAGGAACGTTTTGGACAGCTGATGTACCGTACGCTAGTATCAATTACAAGTTCCTGGTCCTCCATTGACAACTTGCCGCTAACGTTCCATTTTTATCTTCCCTACTTCCATCAATATACACGATAAATTTTCCTTTCTTGCAGCCACTTCCGGATCGCCACCAGCCACGCCATTATTAGAAAAATTGAAGTAAGTATTTTGTATTAGTAACATTGAACTAAGCTATAAGGTAAGACGAATAACACACAAAATGTAAAAGTACAAAGAGGGAAGAATGGGAGGCCAATTACGAAGTGCTCGTATTAATAACGGTGTATGACGTGAATATAGTCTTTCGATCCAACTCTTCAGTCAGTCCATCGGAGAAGAAATGACGAAAACCAAAGAAAGTTTCAAGGGTAGGAAATCAGAAACTAAATTACCTGGTAACTTTTTTATCCTAAATGAAAGTGGGGATAATTACTGGACCTGATCAGTGGGATAAACAGCATAATGAACTGACAGTAACTGGGAGAAAGATGAAGGTAATCTGGAGTAGCAGAAATGGCATTAACGATCATAAAGACGGCGAAGTACAGGCACAAATTAGAATTTAAACCAACAGACCAGCACAGTCTAACCAAAAGAACCACACTCGTATCAAAAACAGACCTTAATTTGACAAACATATTGCGAAAATGGAGATTTGGAGCATGGTATTGTATGGGACTGAATCATAATCTTTGCAAAAACACGAAAAGAAGGGAAACGAAGCATTCCAGACGTGGTGCTATACACGGATTAAATCTTAGTGGAACTAATAAGGAGTTTTTCCTCAGAATCAGCGAAGAGAAAGACGTAACAAATACATTGAAAAGAATAGGGGATAGGGTGATATGGATTTTGTTAGATGCAAAGGACTGAAATTCCTGGTACTTGAGTGTGCCATAGAGGGTGGAAACTGTAGGGGACGATGGAGATAAGAATAGGTGCAACACGTTTCTGAGGATATAGGCTGCAAGTGTTACCGTGGCATGAAGATATTGGCACACAAGGAAAGGTCAGATAGTCCACATGAAACCAGTCGTAAGACAAATGGCTGAAAACAAGAAAAGAATTAATTTCTGGATGAAAGAATTTACATGGTTGAGGAATCCATGTTCTCAGTCTCTAACTCATATATTTTGGGTATCATTGGCAGTAGGGTAAAGGTCATGTCAAGAGCCCTTCGTTTTGTGGATGGAATGAGATGTGAAAGCGGTTGAGGGACGGTGGAGAGAAGTGACTGATGACGAGGTGACTTACCTGAAGTGACATCATTTTATTGATGTGATGCTAGCGCGTATATCACTAACGGCGTAATTAATTTTATGCTGTTGAAGCCACTGGAATGGCATTGTGTCCGGGTTTTTGCGTGGCTGGTGGTGATCCGGAAGTGGCTGCTAGAAAGGAAAATTTATCGTGTATAGTGATGGAAGTAGGGAAGATAAAAATGGAACGTTAGCGGCAAGTGGTCAATGGAGGACCAGGTACTCGTAATTGATACTAGCGTACGGTACATCACCTGTCCAAAACGTTCCTAGCCTCATTTTATCCCCGTCGTATGAGTGACACCAGAGAGTGAACTGCGGTGGCAACTTGAGAAGTGACTGATGACGAGGTGACTTACCTGAAGTTGTAAATAACATATGTGCATTCGACTAGTCGGTTGTGAGAAGGCAGTGTTACGAAGTGGACGACCGGTTGTAGTTTGTCAACGCCATTCTCTAACAAATCGCAATGGAGCAACAGCTCAAAATTAAATGTTCTACACATTTTTCAGGATGTTTTGAAAAAGAGAAAAGGATGAGCAAAGTTTGACCCGCACATCTTGTCTCTCGAACAAAAACAACAACACGTCAACGCCTGGCGAGAAATCACTAAAATAAAAAACGCAGACAATTATTTTCTCGGAAAAAATATCAACACAAGGCTTGGCGTCGTCTATGCGGACCTACCACAAAACGACGAATTCACATGAAAGGTCACGTACTGACGACATAACATGTGTTTATGTGACGTGCCAGCTGAACAGCGTCCCAGAGACTGCTTCATGCATGAACATTCTATGCATTGTACTCACGTGAGGGTGGACAATGAAGCATTAAAACAAGTATGTATTTTTTATTAAACCAGTCACGAAATATTTTAGACTGACGAGGTACGCTCCTGGAAATGGAAAAAAGAACACATTGACACCGGTGTGTCAGACCCACCATACTTGCTCCGGACACTGAGAGAGCTGTACAAGCAATGATCACACGCACGGCACAGCGGACACACCAGGAACCGCGGTGTTCGCCGTCGAATGGCGCTAGCTGCGCAGCATTTGTGCACCGCCGCCGTCAGTGTCAGCCAGTTTGCCGTGGCATACGGAGCTCCATCGCAGTCTTTAACACTGGTAGCATGCCGCGACAGCGTGGACTTGAACCGTATGTGCAGTTGACGGACTTTGAGCGAGGGCGTATAGTGGGCATGCGGGAGGCCGGGTGGACGTACCGCCGAATTGCTCAACACGTGGGGCGTGAGGTCTCCACAGTACATCGATGTTGTCGCCAGTGGTCGGCGGAAGGTGCACGTGCCCGTCGACCTAGGACCGGACCGCAGCGACGCACGGATGCACGCCAAGACCGTAGGATCCTACGCAGTGCCGTAGGGGACCGCACCGCCACTTCCCAGCAAATTAGGGACACTGTTGCTCCTGGGGTATCAGCGAGGACCATTCGCAACCGTCTCCATGAAGCTGGGCTACGGTCCCGCACACCGTTAGGCCGTCTTCTGCTCACGCCCCAACATCGTGCAGCCCGCCTCCAGTGGTGTCGCGACAGGCGTGAATGGAGGGACGAATGGAGACGTGTCGTCTTCAGCGATGAGAGTCGCTTCTGCCTTGGTGCCAATGATGGTCGTATGCGTGTTTGGTGCCGCGCAGGTGAGCGCCACAATCAGGACTGCATACGACCGAGGCACACAGGGCCAACACCCGGCATCATGGTGTGGGGAGCGATCTCCTACACTGGCCTTACACCACTGGTGATCGTCGAGGGGACACTGAATAGTGCACGGTACATCCAAACCGTCATCGAACCCATCGTTCTACCATTCCTAGACCGGCAAGGGAACTTGCTGTTCCAACAGGACAATGCACGTCCGCGTGTATCCCGTGCCACCCAACGTGCTCTAGAAGGTGTAAGTCAACTACCCTGGCCAGCAAGATCTCCGGATCTGTCCCCCATTGAGCATGTTTGGGACTGGATGAAGCGTCGTCTCACGCGGTCTGCACGTCCAGCACGAACGCTGGTCCAACTGAGGCGCCAGGTGGAAATGGCATGGCAAGCCGTTCCACAGGACTACATCCAGCATCTCTACGATCGTCTCCATGGGAGAAAAGCAGCCTGCATTGCTGCGAAAGGTGGATATACACTGTACTAGTGCCGACATTGTGCATGCTCTGTTGCCTGTGTCTATGTGCCTGTGGTTCTGTCAGTGTGATCATGTGATGTATCTGACCCCAGGAATGTGTCAATAAAGTTTCCCCTACCTGGGACAATGAATTCACGGTGTTCTTATTTCAATTTCCAGGAGTGTATATGTTTTTCCGTAAAAGGAGTTTCGACTGTGTGGAATAATGATGAAGTTTTGACGATGGCTTGCAAGAGTGAAATGGTGGGCATGTGGTGAGTAACGTGAGCGATTTCGGTCACGGATGTGAAGAAGCGGCGCACATCGCGGAACGTCGGCGAGCAACCCCCATCATTGAGGACAGCGGCGGTGGCGAGCGCGATGCAAGTACGTGCGGGACGTAGGCGAGACAGCTGGCACACATAGTGCAGTGTAAATACGACTGTGACAGCGGAATGTAAATGAACTATGTAACCAGAGAGTAGTACGAGCTGATAGCAACAGCGTTAGTTGCAGGTTCCAAGACTCAGCTGAATCTACGGCATTGGGGGGACGTTTTTATAAGGCGACGTGCGAGAATTCTGGGGATTGGTTCTGTTTGAGTTTCGGGCAGCGCCACTGCCTATCATTGCAGCGGCGAGAAAGGTCAGAACGGCAACACCACCGTTTGTACTAGAGGCAGTAACAATACGTGCCCATGGAACCAAATGGGATAACAGCTTAACAGGTAAACGTAGAGACATTATTTTATATAGTCCTTTGTCGAGGGCTGTTAGGGATAACTAATCATGGGAAACGTTGTTTCATTACACACCATAACTGTTGATAGTGACGGAAACATTAACCAATGTACCATGCCAACTCTCTGTATTTCTACACATAGTTTTGATAATGGTCTTTTGCCTTGTTTTTCTTTGCAGGACACGAAAGACATCATTTTCTCTAAGACAGTACCTTACTTATAACTATCAATTATTACTTTCGACTTCTCTGACGTAGCTAGTTCTACTGATTGAAGTACTGTAGTCAAATAATAGCCTGTAGGAATGATGTCAGTCTTGGAGTTTGTTGATGCTTTGATTTTCTGGTTATCATCATTTAGGGAGACGCGTATGGCCAGAGGTAATACGATTCCCTATGCTGTTTCGAACGTACTGCGCTCCTTCCGTAATGTTGAAGCCGTGTTGGACGCCATATGTGTGGTGAAGGGGAATGTTTGCCGGTAATATAGACAACATTTGTCTGTTTCTTGTTTACTGGGATCCAGGCTTGTTCAACGTTCGTCAGACCATAAATCTGCAAAATTCTTCATTTGTATAGCCATTTGAGCGTAACTACTTCACAATTATTGAGCGAATTTTAATTCCGTCTTTGAAACTACAATAAAATGCGTGCTTTCTCTCATCAGACAAATTTCATTCTACTGACATAAAATATCTTCCTTCGTAATGCAAGATTTTACAAACAGACTAACTTACTAGGTTTAAAAAAAAGTTTGCTACGAAATGGGCTGATTTTTAGTAATGACATTTCACGTCTGGTATTTCGTTAACTTTAGGAAGCGTCACTCTTTGTGTGTTTTTTGCGTTATTTCCTGGTTTTGAACCGTTGATTCTGGTCTAATCCAACGCTGCTTTGCATAACTTTGCATTTTTTGACGTTAAATAGAACAATAACACAATACATAAACACAATCACAAAATATTTAAAGAAATCCCTAAACTAAAATTAAAATCATACAAATATCAACAATTTGCTATCTACATTGTCATCCATAAAAATTCCATTGCTCTTTGGAAACATATAGCCCAAGAATGACTACAAATGATGACAGGTATCTGAAAATAACGATGTCGTGTCAACGATCGGTGCAGCTGGACCAGAGGACCCAATCCAGTCTAAGCAAACGCAGCCCACATCATTATGGAATCACCACCACGCTATACAGTGCCTCGTGGGTCTACACCATAATCGAACTCTATCATCAGCTCTTACCCATTGAAATCTGGAGTCATCTGACCACAGCACAGTTTTCCTCACCTCTAGGGTCTAATCGTTATGTTCTCGGGAGCAGGAGAGACGCTGCAGGCGATGTCGTGCTGTTAGCAAAGGCACACCTCAAGTAGGTCGTCTGCTGCCAAAGCCTGTTTACGGCAAATTTCGCCGCACAGTCCTGTCATCGTACGTCCTTAAATTCGCGTCTAAGCGCTAAAATAATCCATGTTCAGGGGAACTACTCGCCCGTCGTTCCCCTCCTGTACGCGTACAACACTACGTTTCACAAAACAACCCAATGAACACCGAACTTCATTATCCTGCAATGTTTCAATAACACATACTGTACCCACAGGTAGATTTGACTCCACACTTACCCAAAGCGACTTCTCGGTGCCACTAGACACACAATCATGCGAATTAAGCCTGAATGCTAATGCAAGCGGTTCAGTTGGTTTCATCATTGCGTTGAACGCCCCTCGCAACAGCTCTGCATTGACAACAGTTTCCCCCAGCTGAAATAACATTACACCAATGTCCACAGTTCGTTGTCCAAGGTCAATTCTGGCAAGCTGTTGATGCAAGAAATTACTCCCAGGCTCATGACGTAGCCCTCGCTTACCCATGGTCTTACCTCCATGCATGCATTAAATCGGACTTTCTCTATTCGAAAGTGAACTGTCACCGACCCCAAATGCGCGACCTGCTTATCCTCCACTCCATACGACCTATAACGTGGTGGGTCTAGCTTCCTTGGTTCCATTATATTCCTAGAAGCCACTGGCACTTGCGCCCCTGTGTCCAACAAAATCTTAAACTTTTTAGTTCCTATGGTTCCTACCACTGAACATTCCACCTCTGCATACGTATTCGTAGCATTAACATTAGACGGGAGCTCCCTTAGGTGGATCTTGGGCCCCCTCTACCGTTTAACGCTTATCCACCTATCCTACCTCCACTTCTCCATCCTCCCGCTTCCGATTTGCACCCCTTCCTTTATTCCTCGGTGACTGGGTACATAGCCTCTCCACATGTCCCATACGACCACACTTAAAACATTTCACGCCCTCTGTTAACACTGTTTGCCTCTCGATTACCCCTGCTGCCACTTCTATTTCCTCACATTTAATTGCCAGCTGAATGGCCGAATACAAATCTTTCGGAGTCCCTTCGTGCACTTTCCGTGACATATGCGCTGGTAACCCTCCCAAAAATACATCACGTGACCTTTGCTCGACCTCCTGCAACAGAACACTATTCGCTTCATCGCTCTGACCAAATTCGTAAGTATACACATTAATTTCTCTTAACCTGTCCGCAATTCCCCCCCCCCCCCCCCCCCCTGTCTCTTTGACATTGTACTAAACCTCTTTCTAAAGTACCGAGCGCTATTCTGTTTTTTGTACCTTTGTAAAATCCCTTCCTTTAACTGCTTAAACTGTACTGCCTCCGACCGGCCGAGGTGGCCGAGTGGTTCTAGGCGCTACAGTCTGGAACCGCGCGACCGCTACGGCCGCAGGTTCGAATCCTGCCTCGGACATCGATGGGTGTGATCTTCTTAGGTTAGTTAGGTTTAAGTAGTTCTACGTTCTAGAGGACTGATGACCTCAGAAGTTAAGTCCCATAGTGCTCAGAGCCATTTGAACCATTTTTTTGTCCTGCCTCCCTTAAGGCCTCAGAAGACCTTATATATGTTTTCGCTTCACCCTGTAAGAGGTCCGAGCAGTTGTAATTTCGATTTATTGCTCACGCGCTGCTTGCTATATGCAAGGTATAAGAGAATCTCAGACCAAAGAGCAGTGTTGACTGCAGTAGGAACTGTGTAGCAGTAGGAGTAAGTTGTTCCTAGCGAGCAGTCTAGTCTGGTCTGGTGTATCGTGTTGGCTGGGCCGATCGTGGTGCAGTGATGCCGGAGCCTGGGCATTATTGTATAAGGTAAAAAAAGCAGTCTCGCGCATATGTAGTATTGTTATCTCAAGTCCCATGTAAATGTTTTAAAAATCTCCCAGTAATAATCTTTGTCATAAAAAGTAACTTTTAACAACCATTCATTTCAATTTAAAGAGTTTACTAATTTCTCCAATCCATGATCTTCCCGATTATTGCAAAAGAAAAAAATCAGTTGTTTCCTTTCATAAATGACAAATTTATCGGCCAGCATTGCACAGGGCTGTGCCAGAAAAATTTATTGTAGGAGCAGATATATATCCGTTATCTGGCGACCTTCATTGAGGTAAGAATTTTTTTTCAGTTTATTCAGAATGATCTTTCAGGGCCATGACGCAGCACTGCTGACGTCCAAAATTTACCAGGTTAAATTCACAGTCAATTATTGAAAAGTTATAAGTGAGCGACAATTTAATTGAGAGGTTAGTTACATTGTTTTATTACCAGGTTACTGAATTTATTTTTTGTTGGGGCGTTACACTGAATGTGAACGACATAATTATAATTTTTACTGTTGAGAAGTTTAGGAATTTTTCTTTTTTGAGTTTACACTAAATGTGAATGAATTTTGTGGGGAGGTTACACTTGGCGATAACCGGCCAGGACCGTATTTTTGTGAATTTCTGAGAGGTAGTCAGTTATATATCTGCTCTTATTTACTTAAATGTAGTTTGCATCTGTCGCAACGCATTTACTAATTTGTCACTCTTTCTTTCACAGATCATCGGCAATTTATTGCTCTTTGTTGTAATTGTTCCATTTTTGCTTCGTCTTTGTTTCATTTTGTGCTTAATTTTGATTTGTGAAAAATGCCGCGAAAAACTGTTAACAGTACATCGCGATGTGCAATGAGTGAAATAGCCGACTCGAACAATTTGACCGTTAATACTTGTAACACTCAGTGTAATAGCGATAATTACTCATAATCAGTGCGTACCGACCACTAGTAAAGATTTTAATTCTAATGATGAGCAAACAAATTCAATTATGTTCACAATAAATGTAACAATTGATGACGCGGCACGTTCTGATACAATGAATGCTGCCCAGTTTGACACACCCGGTTTGCAAAATTTGAATTGTGAACAGATAAATTTTTTTCACGAAGGTGAAGAATGTAGTCAGAATACGTCAGATTTATTTCATTCCGATGTAGTGGCTAACAGTGCACATCCGATTGGCAAACCTTTTCAAGAATCACAGAATGACCAAATTGTTATACAAAACGTGACACATGCAGGTACACCAACACATAGCATAGAAAATAGAGTCGCTAATTTTGGCATGGATCAAGTTATGGCAGTATTGCTACAACTTAATGAAAATTTCAAACAACTTAATGAATCGAATAAGCAACTTAATGAAAAACAGGACAACCTTAATCAATCGAACAAACAACTTAATGATACACAAGATAACAATTTCAAACAGCTTAGTGAACAGATTATAGCCATTGCTGTGCAATGTCATGATACTAAAGAACAATTACCCGAGGAAATTAAGGCTTGTGCTAGGAACAGTAGTGAAGAAATTAGATCTGTTGCACAAGAATTATGTAGTACTCAAGCAGCCACAACAAAATTAATTAGAGATGAAATTAGTGCAGTCGCTAAACAATGTTCTGAAAACGCAACACAGTTACGCGACGAGTTTAAATTAATGTCAGCAGAACTTTCACGCACACTGGACGTGAAAGTAGACACGAAATTTGACCAACAGAACAGCCAAATTGACGAACGTTTTAATCACCACCTACAAAACAGTGAAACGCGTTACCGTAAATTTATACAGGAACAGAATAAAGTAAAGCAACAAGTCATGGAAACAATTACTGCACAGAGACAGGAAGATAAGCGTAAATTGTTTACGAAAGCAAAAACATACGTAGACAACAATATTGCTACAGTATCAGACGAAATCAAACAGTTCGAATTGCATGATGAAATCTCCGATCTTAAAACAAAAACAGACAATCACACATTAGACTTTCAGACAATGACAAACAGATTTGAAAAGTTGGAACTAATACAGGATCCCGATGCCATCAAAGCAGACGTTAAGAAAGTGAACAAAACCACACGTAAAATACAAAAACAAATTAATGCTTGTGATACTAAAAACGATGATCAGGTTAAAGCATTGACTGAAAACTATGATGAATTGGCCAGTCGCATAGAGGTTATCGAAAATAACAACGACACCAAATCAGACGATACGTCACTAGTTTCGTTTAGTCAAACACCCGAATTCCAAAATTTACAGCAGACGATCAGTGAGATAGGTTCGTCCAATAATACATTACGTAGAAAATTGTCATCTTTACAGCAAGAAGTGACGGAGATGAAAAATATTTCAGCCTTTAACACATCACAGCATACGCCACTCTCCGAACATTTGTCAGACTCACACAGCCAGTATAATTTAGGTAATTTACAGAGAGTACGTGAGTTAGATTCCGAAAAGTCACAGACAAACAGTTTATCATACAATCCTGAACCTGTTCAGACATACAGAGACGATAATTTTGATTACAAACAGTTTCTATCCGTGAGAAAATTTAAGGTATTTAAAAATGACAAAACACAGTTTCACCCCTTGGATTGGATACAACAATTTAGCTTTGCTTTTCCACCAACTTGGCCCGTAACACACAAACTTGAATTTATTTGCAAGACGACACAACGCGGAATCAAGGATCAATTAATTAGTTTACCGAATTATGAGAACTCAAATTTTCCCACTGTCGCGCAATTTTTTGAACACATGGTCCAACAAAACCAGTACTTAAGTGAGCCATACAGTGAATCAGCACTTATCCAATTATGTATTTCTAAATTACCACGATCGTTAAGAGTATCACTTTTAACAGGTCAGCAGAAAGAAAATATTTCGGCATTCAGAGATCTGTTACAGCTTTTGGAAGTTCAACAATCAGACTCTTCTTTCATAAACAAAAATTTTTCGCATCATAACCAAGGCCAACAAACATATAGTAGTTACGATCAGCCACGCTATTTCAATAGCAAAGGTGATCGACGCTCCAGGAATGACAACCACCAGAACTTTAATAACAGACAAAATTTTAATTATCAGTATCGACAAAATTATCAGCAACAGGAAACAAATTTTGGTAACAATAGAGGTTTTTCCCCACAACAACAACAAAACCAGCCGGTTAGCATACCCAACCAACAATGTAATGTGCAAGGTCAACCAAGCTTTAATGTTTCGCCGCCTACACGTATAGCGTCGGCTACACCAAATACTAATGCACAGCAACAGGGAAATAACTACGTACAGAAAACACATCATTTCAATTCCTATCGCAATGCACCATATAGTAATGACTATCATGACAGACATAAAAGTAATGAGCACCGTTTTCAGCGTACATTTAATAACAGTAGGTCTTACCAACAGCAGAATCATCATCAACAACAGATTATTATGAATGAACCAGACAGTCGGTATCATCCCGAACCTAATTCGTCAGGAAGAAATAACAGAACAGTTCAAATAGTTGAAATGCCGCAGCATCCTCCCGCAAATAACAGCACGTCAGAAAGAATTTGACTAGATGCAGTACAGGTTGCATCTTCCAACAACGTAAGCCATACTTCTCACACACAGAATCTTGTTCACGAAAATGTTATTAGTTTTGACGACATCCGATACACACTTTTGCATGAAAGACAGAATCACAACGTATGTAGACAACACCGTTATCGCAGAAGCCAACTGGTCTGAACACAATTTGATTCTGGAAAAACTGTTGCAAACTTTTCGTGCACAAGGACTCACAGTTAATCTTAACAAATCGCACTTTGGCATATTTCTTGGACATGTAATTTCAGCACAAGGCATTGCGCCTGACCCGGCAAAACTTCAAGCTTTACGTGACATTACTGTACCTACGACGAAGAAACAACTACGCAGCTTTTTGGGTTTAATTAACTTTTTCCGTAAATTTATTCATTACGCTGCTTTAGACATCCCTAGATTATGCCAGTTGACGATAAAAACGCTTTTTGGTCCTGGGATAGCCAAGCACAGTCTGAATTTGTCAATTTGAAACGTGCCTTGTTGAATGCACCACTTTTATCACACCCAGATCCTACCAGAAATTTTTCCATTGCCGCCGATAGTTCTAACACCGCTTTAGGCGTACACATTTTTCAGGAAATTGAAGAAGACAGTACTACAGTAATTAAAAACATCGCCTTTGCAAGTCGCATTCTGTCACCTGCTGAACGCAATTATTCTGTTACAGAACTTGAAACATTATGTGTTGTATGGGCATTTACGAGATTTAGGCATTTTCTTTATGGAAGACCGTTTACACAGATCATAGAGCTATACAGTTTATACTTTCCGCAAAATTTACACACGACAGGTTAAGCAGATGAAAACTTTATTTACAGGAATTTAATGTTCACATTCCCGGTACACAAAATATTGTAGCAGACGCACTATCCCGTTCCCTCAGCAACAATCAGCAAGACATCGCCACCAACTTCTGCCAAGCAAATTTTAGCGTCATATACATTCAGCAAGTTGCATTCGAAAATTTTATTTCGGCTTCATTACGAGACATAGCACGAGAACAGAACAAAGACAACGTATGGAAAGAAATTAAACGCCTTTGGCAAGATAGGAATAACGTTACCATTAGAAACCATTACACTGTATGCAATAACGTTCTGTTTCGCCGCTCTCACCCTGACAGCAACAATTGGTTACTATGCATTCATGACGAGCTTTTTAACAAATTAATTTGGTATACTCATTTAAGTTACGCACATTATGGAGCCAGAAAATGTTTTCTTATACTGAGACAGAACTGTTATTTTGCGAACATGGAGAAACGTATTCGACGAGTTTTAGCGTCATGTAAAATCTACCAGTAAGCTAAATCAGACACGACTTCACATATTCCTCCGTTACATCCCATTATACCCGTTAAATTGAGACACATGGCCGCTGTAGACATTTTTGGTCCGATTCTCAGAACTAATAGAGATTTTTGCTACATCTTTGTCGCTGTTGAACTCACTTCGAAATTTATTACCTTCACTCCGTTACGCAAATCTACTGCTAAAACTATTTCGAATGCATTTGTAAAACATTTATTGGGGTTTCCTGTTCAATTCTAGATGTTAATTCGTTTCTCAACTACATATTGTCTGCCTTCAATTGTGCTACTTTTTCCAACAAAATCCGTACTGCTTCTGGTTCCAACACACCTCATGTCCCTGGCTCTGCCATTGTGTTGCTTTCGTTCCCAGTAAGTCCTAAAACAAACCATTTAAGAACAAGAATAACTCGACTCTCCACACCTCAATATCATCATACTCGGCAACATCTTACTCAAACCAGTACAAAAGCAATTAAGTGCCACGAAAAAAAAGTCATACTGCCCCAATTACAGTAACACTAATTCTGAAAAAAAACGTATGGATACACAAAAGACTCGATATAGAAGAGACATGGGGAATCCAAAAGAGCTTAGGAAGACTTGCGATCGAATAAGAAAGCAGATATTGATAACATTTCATCAGAGTTTCTAAAATCATGGGGGAAAGTGTCAATAAAATGACTATTCACGTTGGTATGTAGAATGGATGAGTATGACGATATACCATCTGACTTTCGAAAAACCATCATCCACAAAATTTCGAAAATGCAGGAGACGACATATTCGAGAATTATCGCACAATCAGCTTAACAGCTCACGCATCCAAGTTGCTGACAAGAATAATGTACAGACAGATGTAAAAGAAAATTGAGGATGTGTTAGTTAACGATTAATTTGGTTTTAGTAAAGATAAAGGGAACGGAGAAGCAGTTCTGAAGCTCCATTTGATAGTGGAAGCAAGACCAAAGAAAACTCCAGACACGTTCAGAGGATTTGTCGACAATGTCAAATATTGCAAAATGTTCGAAATTTTGAGTACAATTTTGAGCTATAGGGGAACACGGATAATATACTAACGTTCAAGTGCAGAGAGAGAGAACAATAAAAATGGAAGACCAAGAACCAAGTGCTCGGCTTAAAAAGGGTGGTAGATAGGGATGTAGCATTTAGCTCCTACAGTTCAGTCTGTACACCCGAAGAAGCAATGACGGAAATGAAAGAAATGTTCAAGAACGAAATTGAAACTCAAGGTGAAAGGGTATCAATGATACGATTCCGTGATGACATTGCTATCCTGAGTGAAAGCCGAGAAGAATTACTGGATTTGCTAAGTGGAATGAACAGACCAATGAGTACAGAATATGGATTGAAAGTGAACCTAAGAAAGATTGAAGTAATGAGTAGTAGCGGAATTGAGAACCGCAGAAAACTGAACATCAGGATTGGCGATCACAAAGTAAATGAAGTTAAGGAACTCTCCTACGCCAGACATCGGGATAACCCCTGACGGACGGAGCAACGAGGACATAAAAAGCAGACTAGCATTGGAAAAAAGGGCATTTTTGGCCAAGAGAAGTGAGCTAGTCTCAAACGTAGGCCTTAATTTGAGGAAGAATTTTCTGAGAATGTACGTCTGGAGCACAGCATTGCATCGTAGTGAAACATGGACTGTGGGAAAACCAGAAAAGAAAAGATTCCAAACATTTGAGACGTGGTGCTACACAAGGGTGTTGAAAATTAGGTGGACTGATAAGGAGTGAGGAATTCTCTGGAGATTTGGCGAGGACAGGAATATGTGGAAAACACAAGAAGGGACAATATGCTAGGACATGTGCTAGACACCACAGAATAATGTCCATGGTACTAGAGACTACTGGAAAGAGTAAAAACTTTAGACGAAGAGATTGGAATACAATGGCAAATGTAGGTTGCAAGTGCTACTCTGAGATGAAGAGGTTGATGTGGGAAAGGAATTTGTGCCGCGCCCCATCAAACTAGCCACAAGACGACAAAAAAAGGAGTGTCGGGATACTTGAGTTCAGATAGTGTATTTCCATTTGAAACATTCATAGCTGGCGCTGTATCTATGTACAATACTGCAGTGCCAAGGATAAATGTGAGTAATGTGACTTATCGCGGGCCTACTGTCCAGCAGCATAGCACGACAGAGCCTTGCTTGCGAACCTAGCGAGATAAAGTTTACATCGCCATATCTGATTCGAAGTGCTTTGCCTTTCATCTTAAGCATATATCTCCTTTTTTACAAGCGCGTTAACGCCAGTATCAACGAGTGTTGTATCGCCACATTCGTCTTTTCTAGAACTTTCAAATGTCGTTATATAAGTACAAAGTTCCAGGAAAAAAGATACGACTATGCTGCTTTCTTGATAACAGGGTTAGAATTTCCCGTTTAACAAAATTAAGTGCCCCGTGGTTACTATTATTTGCCGTAAACATCGTTTCAAAATCTTGAATCACTCACGTAATAAAAACAGAAACAAATTTTACAGGGTTATGGTTGTACATCACAATTAGGTTTTGTGTCAAGCAAAGAAAGAAAAGTTTCTAAACAAAGTACATTTACAATCCCACAAGTTTCTAAACACAGTACATTCACAATACAATATTATATTGACATGACCAGCTATAGTCGAACTCCAAATCCACATCAGGATTTATTATGCACTAATATGCAGAATGGCCCATGTAATATCATAGATTAAGGGTCGACCTGCGACAGCAATCGCACAACTTGCGTACGGCCCGCTAGACGCCGCCGCGAGCGCTAAGAGTGCATTGCGATCGCAGGCGCGCGTGTTGCGTACGGGCCGCGAGGTGCCGCCACGAGCGCAGCCGTATATAAGTGCCGACCGAGTTCGGCCAGCTCTCATTTTGTTGGCATCTCATTTTTTGCCTCTTCTCTTATTTGCTTAGTTGCTTACCTCTTATTCGTTTATGGCTCATGTTATTGTGCTCTCTTTCAGCCATTCTGATTTACTTCTAATCGAGAAGTGCCCATTTTGGCATTTCACTTTTGCATATTTCTCATTTTGCTAATAATACACTCCTTAGCTTTTTACAGTTGAACTGATTATCATAGTCTCATTGGCTGTTTGTTCATTTCAGCCTGTTCATATTTTGATGCTCTTTAAATACTGTAATAATTATCGGAAGCATTTCTTCACTTACACTTGTGTAAAGTATTCTCGATGTAGGATTTGTTCTGTGACACAGGTGTAAGGTTTTGAATATAAATTATATACGAAACTGTGCTTTAAAAGGAATCTATTTTTTCAGTTTGTACTATATTATACGACAATTTTGTGATATGAGGGAGAAATTTGAGGGGAGAACCCATGGAAATAGTCTTAAGTGATCCCCTTTAAAAACAAAAATTTGTGCGACACTGAAAGACGTGACACTGTAGGCACCGAAAATTTATATGTATAAAAAGTATACGTCACACTGGAGGACCGGAGGGATTTCACTTAAGCCTATTCCTAAAGTAAGTTCACAATTTATTCATCCAAATAGGATATATATGTATATATCTATTTTTCTGGTAAAAACTGGCATTCTGCTAATCTGTTTTCTTTTTCATGTAAACGAGTGTATGAGCAATTGTAGTTATAAATGGATTCTTCAAAATCGACGGTTCAGCTGGTTAAACGAGATATTTGGTGAGCATCATACTTTATTTTGTCCTAGTGGTTTATCTACCTGTAGAACACCCAAGTTTAGTGAATAGTTTCCAACCGATACTTAGTGAACAATTTCCCTTTCCTACGGTACGTAGCGTAGCGGGTAGTGCTGTACATAAGTAGAACCCCGGCTAAGTGTAATCAAAACAGGCCGCCGCGTAAGCGTGAGGGACATCCGTCCCTGAATATTTATATCTATTTTGTGTGACGACTAGCCTAAGATTTGAAATTGACGTGTCTAATCATGGATTTAAAGGAAGTAGGTGAAGTACAATTGTAGACTAGTGAGACTCAGGAATTAGAAGTTGCTGAAAATCTTTCCAGTATACAAAAGCAGTTACGAATCATGACGAGTACCTGTCTCCGCTATATTTTTTCAAGTAGGTGAGATGAATTAAAAACAGGAAACCGTGTCGATACGAGTAGATGACATACATAAAAGTCAGGAATCAGTGTCGGCACAAGTAGGCGAAATGTGTCGTAAGTTAGGGCAAATTTCTCAAAATCAAACACAAATGTCTCAATAAATAATAAATCTCAGACGCAAACACGAGGACGCGGTCAGAGACCTAAATTCGGATGTCACAGTTAAAAGGAAATCAGGCGCTGTCTAGGTCATAGTAAATCAATTGTCTACGACAATCGACGAATTGTCATTAAAGCATACTGAAATATCTGTAGAAATAGATTCTCGGGTAAAGGAAGCCGTAAATTCCATTTCAAAAGAACAAGAAAGATAATCGATAGATCAAACTGCTCAGATTTCTGAAGTAAAAATGCAAATTGCTCAGGAATTAGCTCAGTGGTGAAGGGGAGTAAGTGAGCAATTAAACAAATTTAATAATGAGATTACGGATATAAAAGAGGTAGTCAAGAGTGATGTTTCCATTCCTACACGTGGAGAGAACGTAGTAGATGGTAGTACACAAAAGCGGGGGCAAGCCACCGAAGTAAATCCTGAGGTAACTCGAGATCAGGAATCATAATCATTACCGGGGGCTACGACACCCTATGTAAATGCAATTATGGAGGAAAACATTATCACACAGGAGGGGTCAGTCATTCTCACCTGACATGAGTGAGGCGCATCCAGTAGTATTTATTCGTTCTTTTCGTTGCGTCTTACCCACAAAATGGAGGGAATTACAAAAGATGCGTTACGTAAGTGGATTCATGTTAAATGATGCGGCCTTGTGGGCCACTGAAGTCCTTGAAAAAATGTACCACATAAGACGAGTTTGAAAAAAGGTTTCTCGCGAAATATTGGTCTTTAGGGGTACAGCAACGACTTCGTGAGGCTGTATTGAACAGTTTAGTTATAGCAAAGGAACGCTCCGAAAGTATTTCGAGAAGTATCTGAATAAAACGAAATACAGGGACGAGCCAATTTCGCATAAAGATTTGTTGTGCATTCTTAAGACTAAGATGCTTATTGATATACGCGAAAAATTAATTCACGCCCCAGACGCAAACATTTATGAGTTTATGCCCATCCTAGATGCAATTGATTTGATGCAGGGGGATGTGCGGTCAAGATCTCTAAATCAGTCTGACGTGGAGGAATGGAAATATTCAGTGTCGCGAGCCGGCTGGCAGAGAACCCAGCTCGGCGTACCAAAGCCAAGACAACAGCAACGCGTACGGCTAAGGCAGAACAGGCCGGTGGGAACGAGGTACTGCGGATAGGAGGCAGGAACGAGGGTTCACTCCAGGATACTACAATAATAATGAAACAACACAAAACAGAAATCAGGGGAGACAGAATACGCAGACACAAAACCCGATAAATCAAAACTGGCGACAGCATCCGCCACCAATAGTAATCGATGAAGTAAATGATACAGATATGCGGCCGATTTCTCAGCCAGCGGAAAACAAATTACCGCCGCATTAAGTCCCAAAGTGCAGGCGGGTGGGTGAGATAGGGATGATTCTGATTTAAGATTAAAAATGTTAAGGCACAATGACGGCACTGGCATGAAAAATGAATTGTATAACGAGGACACTAAATACAGCACCAATCATCCGGCAGTT
This sequence comes from Schistocerca piceifrons, assembly GCF_021461385.2. Lineage (NCBI taxonomy): Eukaryota > Metazoa > Arthropoda > Insecta > Orthoptera > Acrididae > Schistocerca > Schistocerca piceifrons. Next base: position 245,926,726 of record NC_060144.1, read on the forward strand.
ATAAAACCTGCCGTTAAAATATTAATCGAAGGTATTTCAGTGAACGCAATATTTGATACTGGGTCTGGTATTAAATTGATTTCTATGGGCTTATTTAGACAGATCACTAAAGCAAAATGGGTGCCAATATTGCCGGTTAGCAGCCGGCCGTGGTGGTCGTGCGGTTCTAGGCGCTCCAGTCCGGAGCCGCGCTGCTGCTACGGTCGCAGGTTCGAATCCTGCCTCGGGCATGGATGTGTGTGATGTCCTTAGGTTAGTTAGGTTTAAGTAGTTCTAAGTTCTAGGGGACTGATGACCACAGCAGTTGAGCCCCATAGTGCTCAGAGCCATTTGAACCATTTTTTGCCGGTTAGCAATTGTAAGGTTTTGGGAGAGATAGGAGGGAGAAGTAGAACCTTGAAAATACAAGCCCAATTAGAGATAGAATTTGGAAATGTAGCGATTGAATGCACGTTCCCTCATAATTGATGCGCTGATATTGACTGTATTTTAGGTTTTTGTTTTTTTTTTTTTTGTAAGAAAAGGACGCAAAAATCGACTTTTCTAACGGGATATGTGAGTTGAAGGTCAAACAGATAATCGTCTCTCTAAAATTACTGAGGATAACCAACACACATGGAAGGTATTTCCCGGGTATACAAATGAGGTTCATTTCAAAAAATTAAAGTACAGGCTCAGGGAATCAGGTTCAAGAAATAAAATCTGATCGACATGAACAAATGTTAAAAATAGTCTCCGAATCTGCGCAGCTGTCCTCAGAGCAGCGCTCTGAATTGTTTAAGGTTCTCGTGAAATACGAACGAGTATTCGAAGAAAAATCTGGTGTGATTAGGGGATATGAATATAGGAAAAATGTCATGCCACATAAAACCTTCTGTCATAGTTCGAACCAAGTACCATGGACAAAAAGGAACGCAGTTAGTAATGAAACTCAAAAGATGCATGCATGGAACATCATAGAACCATCTGACAGTCCCTATTGGAACCTCTTACTTGCTGTAGACAAACCAAATTGACAAGTACGACTAGTTCTCGATGCAAGAGAAATCAATAAAATTATAATACCGGTGAGAACAAGGCACGAGAGTATAGACGAATTGATACAGAGATATCATGGCGTAAAATATATTTCTAGCCTCGATCTTCGAGTTTCCTACTGGCAAATCCCTATTGCCGCAGAATCTAGTCTTCACTCACGCAGGAAGAAGTTATCAATTCAAAGTTTTACCGTTCGGTTTAAATATAAGCTCAGGTGTCTTTATTGTGGCACTTCCTGAAGCGTTGGGTCCCGAACTTGTAAGATACCACTGTTTGTAGACGACATTTTAATCGCCACAAATAGTTGAGAGGAGCATATGAAAATACTGAAGAATGTATTAAATAAGTTTTTACGTGCTGGTGTTACAGCTATTCTGTGTAAATCGAAGTTTGCACTAGAGAAAATTAAATTTTTGGGCAATATGATTGATTCGTATGGTAGCCTCCCAGATAGTGAAAAACTGAATGCCATAGCGAAATTTCCAGGGCCAGAACAAAACGACAATTAAAAGCTTTTCTGGGACTGGCGTCATTCTATCGACGATATGTTCCAAATCAAATACTAAATGCGGAGCCGTTGTTACGAACTTCTCCAAAAGAATGCGTAGTGGAACTGGTCTCCGGAATGCCAACCGGATTTTGAAAAAATCAAAGAGGCTTTATTAAATGCAAAATTACTCTATCATCCTGATATGAGTATTGAATTTTGTTTGTATGCAGACGCATCCAATGTGGGACTAGGATCATGTCTGTTCCAAGTTCAAAATATTGATGGACAGCCCACCATTTACACAACTGCATTTGTGAGTTGGACATTAGCCTTATGCGAACGATCTTACTATTCAACAGAATTGGAACTACTTGCCATTCTGTGGTCGTTCCGAAAATTCCATTATTATTTAGCTGGTGCACATACCAAAGTCTATTATGATTATAAGGCGCTAAGCTTTTTGCATAGTTGCAAACTCCTACATGCACGACTTGCTAGGTGGTCTCTTGCTTTGCAAAAATACAGTTACGAGATAGTGTATATCAGTGGTAAGGACAACATTGTTGCTGACGCCCTATCTCGGATGCCCCAAGGACTAAACGAATATTCCCCATCCTCAGATCTAACATTGGAATTTAAAGTGTTCGTAATGAAAGATGAGGCAAATAGACAGTATTTTGTTGACTTAGGTAAAAATATAGCAGCAGTGCAATGCCGACCCTCGGTGGAACTCGGTTAAACAGGAGCTATTGAAAGGTCGTAGCCCAAAAATCAGCAACCATTATAGACTAGAAAAACAGGTGCTACTTTATAGGGAGAATCCTGCATCTGAAAAGTGGTGCGTATGTATTCCGGTTGATTGTCTACACCGATTAATACGGTATACCCATAACACCTCGGGGCACTTTGGGGTTATTAAGTGTGCTAATAAAATTGGGACATGTTGTTACTTCCCCAACCTTAGAAACAAAGTCCAGAACTTGATTCGCACTTGTGTAATTGGTCAAAAGGCGAAAGCCATAAATATATGTAGAAAAGGTGAACTACACACAATTTTACCAGACTCTCCATGGCAGATTTTAGCGGTCGATGTTTGCGGGCCATTCCCAGTAGCCAGGGGTGGTGCAAAATTCTTACTGGCATTTTTTGATATTTTTACGAAGTACCTCAGAATTTATGTTCTTAAGTCGACCAAAACCCCTTCCATACTTCGAAAATTAATTGCTGATTTTATACTGCACGTGGGAAAACCGCAAGCGATATTGTCAGACAATGCGACCGCGTTTACCTCATCCACGTGGAAAAATATTTGGCCGCTCTACAAATTAGGCAAATACTTGTGTCCAAATATTATCTGGAAGCGAACCCCGCGGAAGGATATTTCGTGAGTTTAATAGATTTGTAAGGACGTATTGCCATAACAACCATACTGCTTGGGTCAGTTGTGTACAACACTTTCAGGAAATTGTAAATAATCTTACGCATTCGGCGAAAAACCACACTCCATAAGAGCTAATGTTTAAAAAGCCCGAACAAAATGAGTGGACAGAAATTTGGTCGAAATTTGCAAATCAAAGCATCTCTTTCGACGAAAAGCTCAGGCAGGAGACCATTTTTCTACATCACCAAGTACAATTGAGGAAGAAATATTCTGATAATAGAGTAACTGGGAAAAGAACATTCTTATTTGGTGATAAAGTCCTGATTAGAAGTCATGTGAAATCGTCAGTGTTGTCAAAAAAGAATAGAAAGTGGCAGCTATTATATACTGGACATTTTTTAATAGAGAATATACCCCATACCGGCGTGTATCTATTAGTGTATCCCGGTACCATTAAACAAAAGGGATGTAAAGGATGAGCCAGACAGTAAGAGGTTTTATTTTATTATATGAGCACCCAAACGGTAACTTCATTTTTCCATTGCGGCCAAGCCACGGCCGGCAGTGTTAGCTGCCTGTAAATTCTTTCGTCCGACGGTCTAGTAACAGGAAGTCAGCACCGAGGAAGGGCACCTTGATCACGCGCCTCTCTCATGTGCTTACGAGGTAACGCCGCCCCAGGCGCCGCTTAGCAGGCAACGCTGTGGAAAGTTCCATGCCGCACGCACGGTTTGCTCGGTCCTGACCAATCAGGGCTCAGAAAGCCGCGTGTTTCGTCGAATATACCCGGCCGCCCGTCGCCGGGCTCGCTCTCTTGTATTCTTGCTCACCCGCGAGTCGGATGCGCGCCCTGTAGCATTGAACATCTCCCGCTTCTTCCGGTGCTGCGGCACTGTGGACTTAGTTCTGGCAGACAACAACTTTCGGTAGCATCGCGAAAAATGTTTCGCCCAATTTCTAAGCACTGGCTCACCCTCACCTCCCTTGGCCTATGTAGCCCCTTTCAACATGCTTTAGCCAAAAAATGGCCTTTCTCTAAAAATTACCCTATTATTCCACAACGCCCACCGCCTGCCCATACGCCCATCCTGTACGGGGACTATATCCTCATCAAGATATTAAAAAGTATAAAGGGAAAATAAACCAGAATGACTGTACAGATACCCATCTTGGACTGAACATCGTATGTAGCTACTAATGCCTTTCCACTGTTTTATTCAAAATTTTCAGCTAAACACGTTAACTGTCTAAAAATGTTTCCTACACTCGTAAGCAAAAAAAAAATTTTTTTTGAATTACAACACCTAAAAATTGATTATATTATGTGATATGTTAAAGTACAGGAAGTTATAACGAAATAATGTAGTATCGAGGTAGCACATTTTCTATATAAAATTTAAGTGTGTCAGGCCGGCCGGAGTGGCCGTGCGGTTCTAGGCTACAGTCGCAGATTCGAATCCTGCCTCGGGCATGGGATGTGTGTGATGTCCTTAGGTTAGTTAGGTTTAATTAGTTTTAAGTTCTAGGCGACTGATGACCTCAGAAGTTAAGTCGCATAGTGCTCAGAGCCATTTGAACCATTTTTTTAAGTGTGTAAAGTAGAATTTTGTAAAGATGCTTCCGGTAAAATGTTGATAAAACTAATATTTCTAATGCAAAGGAATGAAGATAATATAGTGTAACGAACAACATAAAATGTTTTTTTCTCTTTAAAATAAAAACTAAATACGTATAAGACCAACTGTAAAATTGTTCCTAATATAACAGGACAGTTAGGTCACTAATAGTGGAAACATTGCATGAGACAAAATTTTACAAGAGTTATGGTTCTCTATATGCACATCAATACAAGAAAAGACTCGGAGGAGTCAAGTCCCTTCAACTTGTAATTAAGGAAAGATCAGTTACTTCCACTCATTCAAGAATACATTTCTCTTCTTTTTTTTCTTTTAATAGATATGAATAGGTACTATTTTGTACATATATATCGTTTGAAACTATATATGAGATGCAAAAAAAAGAAAGAAAAGGAAAGAAAAACGGAGTCATGTGAATATAAACTTGACTGCAAGAACGATGTTCACTGTAGCTAATAGTTTTGTGAAGATAAGAAAAACAACACGATACAGTCGCACGAAATTCGTAGCGCCTATAATTGGTAGTACTTACATTCTGAGTAGTGATAAGTCCAAAAAGGGCAAAGAAACAAGAAAATATGCATAATGTACATAAAACGTAAAAATTGTTTTAATGGTTTTATGTCCAAACAAAAGGAAATACCTTAGTCATAGGACAATTAAACGATGTACCCTATCGACAATGAGTGATACACGATTGCTTGACCTGAGGACCTTAACAAAAAGGGCAATATTCAAAATTTCTAGGTGCTATTGGACTACTTCTTTAACCACGCTCAAGCTATGTCAATAGCCAGTAAATTGGAAAGGATAAGGATATATAAATGTTACCTTATATATTTGAAACGTATGTCTGTTGAACATCATTACTCGAAGGACTCGGATAATTTGGGGTCTTTCGAGCCAACCTGACATATATTCTTTTAGAAAAATAACTTATCGATGCAAAAGGTCTGATAGATATATGTGTGTGTGCTGTATATTTCTATACACATTTTTAAAGTAGTACCTTCGAAGTTAACGAAGTACACTGCGGAAAAATTTCACCTACATAAAATATTTCCAGACGTTTCCATGTACAGTAGATGTCACTATATATACACAATGAATTTTCAAACAGTGCAAATGCCTGTTAATCATTACAGCTTTTGTAGTTAAACAAAACCTGTAAAGTAATTAAATATTTACACCAAAGTATCAACGGAAATATTGTACAATACCTTCTATTCAATAGAGGTAGAAGAATATATAATATGTTTTGTATTACTGTCGTCATACTTTTGAAATATGAATAACATGTTTTGATTTATATCATTATATGTGATGATCAATGATTATTTTGGGAATCACTGAATGTAAGGTGGTAGAAAAAAGGAAAATAATTTGAAAATTTAAAGTAAAATTATGCTATCGCAGTAAACTGACAAAATGTGTCAGGTATTTAATAAATTAACCGCCTTCCACATTGGGGGCCATGTAACGTGATAGATTAAGGGTCGACCTACGACGGCAATGGCACAACTTGCGTACGGCCCGCTAGACGCCGCCGCGAGCGCTAAGAGTGCATTGCGATCGCAGGCGCGCGTGTTGCGTACGGGCCGCGAGGTGCCGCCACGAACGCAACCGTATATAAATGCCGACCGAGTTCGGACAGCTCCCATTTTGTTGACATCTCATTTTTTGCCTCTTCTCTTATTTGCTTAGTTCCTTAGCTCTTATTCGTTTATGGCTCATGTTATTGTGCTCTCTTTCAGCCATTCTGATTTACTTCCAATTGAGAAGTGCTCATTTTGGAATTTCACTTTTGCGTATTTCTCATTTTGCTAATAATATACTCCTTAGCTTTCTACAGTTGAATTGATTATCTTAGTCTCATTGGCTGTTTGTTCATTTCAGCCTGTTCATATTTTGATGCTCTTTAAATACTGTAATAATTATCGGAAGCATTTCTTCGCTTAAACTTGTGTGAAGTATTCTCGATGTAGGATTTGTTCTGTGACACAGGTGTAAGGTTTTGAATATAAATTATATACGAAACTGTGCTTTAAAAGGAATCTATTTTTTCAGTTTGTACTACATCATGAGACAATTTTGTGATATGAGGGAGAAATTTGAGGGGAGAAGCCATGGAAATAGTCTTAAGTGATACCGTTTAAAAATAAAAATTTGTGTGACGCCGAAAGACATGACACTGTAGGCACCGACAATTTATGTATATAAAATTATACGTCACACCCATTATTGTTCGATTATAGTATTGCAGAGCAATCAGTTGTGGCATTCACATCCATCAGAGTATGCGAACGAAGCTGTTTGAAGTGGGACGAGACGCTTGTACAGCAGAAGGCAGACTGAATTCCTTTGTAAGAATCCTCAGGAGCTGCAGTCTACCCACAAAGGATGAAGCTTATAAAAACCTCATTCGACCAATACTTGAATTTTCTTCTGTGAGATCAGTAACACACTGGATTTTGAGGAAATACAGAAAGTCCAAAGAAAAGCATCGCGTTTTGTTGCAGGTGAGAGAGCGTCACGTAGAACCTCAGCCAACTTCGATGGTAGACACTGCATCACGATGTTGCATCACGATGTTGTTCACGGACAGAGTTCCGAGAGCGTATGAAAATCGTTCTGCTATGTCTGAAAGGGGAATACTTGTGCTGGTACTCCTGTTGCTACAATTGTAAATCACACAATTTTCAGAGATAGCAGTTGGGCCCAAAAAAGAAAAAAATACATGGAAAACATGGACTACAAAATGTAGACCTTAAGGACTACGAGCACTTGTGCACCTTCGCTACTGTGAAACAAATCTCTTCTACTGACAAGGAAACCTCCCCATCGCACCCCCCTCAGATTTAGTTGTAAGGTCGCACAGTGGATAGGCCTTTAAAACTGAACACAGATCACTCGAGAAAACAGAAAGAAGTTGTGTCGAGCTATGAAAAAAATAAGCAAAATATACACTGAGTAGTCCATGTGCAAGATATGCAACATCAAGGAAGGTGTGAGCTCAGGAGCGCCGTGGTGCCGTGGTTAGCGTGAGCAGCTGCGGAACGAGAGGTCCTGGGTTCAAGTCATCCCTCGAGTGAAAAATTCAATTTTTCATTTTCAGACAATTATTATGCGAAGCTGCACAGGTACACAGAGCAGTATTGTTTACGTGATCGTGTGTCAATTATCAAAGTTCAGGCACTCACACATAATCAACTTCGCTCTCCAAAATTCCAGGACATGTTCAGATTTGCTTGGACATATGCAGGGTTTGACGGTCTACACACGGAAAAATTTTAAAACGTTAAAAACATATGTTTTGAAAGAGCACAGGGAAATCTGTGCGACTGTGAAACTGTTGCATTCATTTGTTGCAGTTTATGTGACAAACTCTTATGTGATCGCTGTAAGCTTGTTGACACCAGTGCCTACCAATTTAAATTATATATTACTGCACTGAAGATGGTCACTAAGTGACCGAAAATCGATTTTGCGTTAAATATAACAAAAAAATTCGACCAATGCTGTCTCTCCTTCCAAGTATACCCATTATATGGTCGTGGTGCACAGGACACTCCATGGAGTCGCCAATCAATAAACTCTTATGTTTTCATCACTTTTTTGGGAGTGATTATCACATCCACAAGAAAACCTAAATCGGGCAAGGTAGAAGAATCTTTTTACCCATTCGCCAAGTGTACAAGAGGTGGGTCGACAACATATTCCGGTCATGTGACGCACATGCCGTCACCAGTGTCGTATAGAATATATCAGACGTGTTTTCCTGTGGAGGAATCGGTTGACCTATGACCTTGCGATCAAATGTTTTCAGTTCCCATTGGAGAGGCACGTCCTTTCGTCTACTAATCGCACGGTTTTGGGGTTCGGTCGCAAAACACACACTAAACTTATTACCATGAACAGAGACGCCAATGAACGAACGGACAGATCATAACTCCGTGAAAATAAAAAAAATAAACTTTTCACTCAGGGGGAGGCTTGAACCAAGGACCTCTCGTTCCGCAGCTGCCCACGCTAACCATGGCGCTCCTGACCTCACCCTTTCCTTGATGTTGCGTATCATTCGCATGGACTACTCAGTTTGTATATTTTGCTTATTTTTTTCATAGTTCCACACAACTTCTTCCTGCTTTCTCGATTGATATGTGTTCAGTTTTTCAAGGCCTATCCACTGTGCCAACTAAATCTGAGGGGAGTGCGATGGGGAGGTTCCCTTGTGAGCTAGTTCCCAAAGCTCTTAGGGTACGCTCCCCAGGGGGTCCACAACTCTTTTGTGGATACGTGCATTTTGAGCACGGGGCCCCGAACTATTGCAGCCTTCTTTCTCTCCAGAGCTGCATTTCCTTCCCCTTCCCCTCCTTTCCCCTCCTTGCTCCTTTCCCCACGCCCTCGCCCTCTCCTCTCCCTCTCTTGGTGTCCTTGCTTATGTTGGCCCCCACTATCCTACTCGTTCTGTTGGTTTTACAATTTGGCTTTGTTGCGTAATCACCTCCTCCTTTTTGCATTCCCTGGTCCCCCTCTGGGGTTTGACCGCCATTACAAAATTTCTCCTCCGTAGTATGAGCCATTTGGGGAAGAGCACCTTACCTAGTGTCTGACTTGCGCCCTCCTAGTACATTCCACGTTTTCTCTCATGTCGTTGTCTGATGCCAGGGTGCATAGCCAGCACAGTAGCCATCCCATGTGGTGGGGTCGCTATGTACCCTTTTGGTTGAGCCCCCTGAACACACAGGGATCACACTTCTGATACCTGAGCTGTGACCTCTTCATGCATGCCTTGGAGTGGTTGCTCGACATCCTGGAGCATCGGAACTCCCGCCAATGGCCGCCGTGCCAGACGGCCCTTACTGTGGCTGGATGGCGCCCGTGAAGAGAGCCCCTGATCGGAGTGGGTGGTATCAGGGCGGACGCAATGCAAATGAAACGCATGCGGGTCCAGAACTCTGGCCATTCTTCTGCGCCCGTCTCTCTGCGTGGAACTGATTCTTCAAGTGCTGCTTCTCTTGCCATTTCAGCCTTCCCTTCCATGGCTACCCCCCGGGAAGAGGGTCAGGCCCATTGGCTAGGGGCGAAACCTTTCCCCCGTTATCTAGTTTGTACCAGGACTGATGGGGATACTTTCACCAATACCAAACCTTTATGCTTTGTGGAACACATTGAAGACAAGTTTGGCGAAGTGGACTCCCTGAGCAAGATGCGGTCGGGTTCGTTGCTGATCAAAACTGCTTCAGCTGCCCAATCTGCGGCCCTTCGTGCCTGTACCCATCTTGGCACAATTCCTGTGTCCATTACCCCCCACCAGTCTCTAAATATGGTTCAAGGTGTGATTTTTCACAGGGACCTCATCCTTCAAACTGATGAGGAACTTCGGGACAATCTCGGACGGCGGGGTGTTCACTTTGTTCGGCGTGTTCAGTAGGGTCCTAAAGACAATCGCATTGATACTGGTGCCTTTATCCTGGCCTTTGAAGTGGATAGCCTCTCTGAGAAAGTTAAGATTATGGATTATCGATGTGATGTGAAGCCGTACATCCCACCTCCTATGAGGTGTTTTTAGTGCTTGCGTTTTGGACACATGTCTTCCGCTGTTCACAGGCCCCACTCTGTGCTGACCGTGGACGTCCACTCCATGAGGGGAGTCCCTGTGTTCCCCATCCTGTGTGTGTCAATTGTCATGGCAGTCATTCTCCACGTTCACCAGATTGCCCAGTATATAAGAAGGAAAAGAAAATCGTTTAACCTGCACGGAGGCTTGTAAGAAGTGTACACGTCTTCACCCTTTGTCCATGTCACCTAGTTACACTTTGGTTACATCTTCACCCCTTCGTCCCCGTTCCTTACCCCCATCCCGGACCCCTCTCCTCCCCCCTCAGCTGCGGCTCCCACACCTTCTCCTCTGGGCGCTGCTCCCCTCCCCAGCCGGAGAAGTGTCCCACTCCTTCGGCGTCTCCCGGTCCAAGGCGCCTCTCCCGGGATGCCCCTTCCCGGCACCTTCCAGGCCAAAGGTCTGCTGCCACTCGACGACCGCGAGAGCCGCGGTCTGTCTGCCCCCAGGTCACCCGGTCTCTTTCTGTCCCCGATCTTGCTGCAGCTGGCTCCTTAATGCCACACAGCCCTCCTCGATCGCAGCCTGAAAAGAAGAAGAAACATAAGTCCCGGGACAAAGAGACTCTGGTGTCACCAGATGTCCCATCCCCGACTTCACAACCGAATTCTGACCTATCGTTCATGGATGTCGCCCCCTCCTTGTCGGTGACGGATGGGGACCCGGCGATATGACTGGCTTTGGCGTGTTCGGCCCCCACTTAAATCATCGTTCTGTGGTTCTCCAACGGAATTATAATGGATACTATCGTCACCTTCCGGAACTGAAATCCCTTTTTTCGTCTGACTCTGCGGCTTGTGTGGTTCTATAGGAATCTCATTTTACTGATGCTCACTCACCAACCCTCCGTGGGTTCAGTGTTTTCTGTCGAAATCGGGTCGGACCCCTGTGGACTTCTGGTGGCGTTTGTACGTTGGTCCGTACAGACATTGCTAGCATGTGGATTCCTCTTCAAACTACATTGTAAGCGGTTTCTGATAGGGTCCACCTGGACTCTGAGGTGACAGTTTGCAATCTTTATCTCCCTCCTGACAGGACTCTTACACCTGCTTCCTTAACTGCCCTTCTTCAGCAACTTCCTATACCTTGGGGATTTTAATGCTCATCATCCTTTGTGGGGCAGTGCCTTTCCATACAGACGACGTCTACTCATTTTTTTTTTTTTTGTCATCAGTCTACTGACTGGTTTGATGCAGCCCGCCACGAATTCCTTTCCTGTGCTAACCTCTTAATCTTACAGTAGCACTTGCAACCTAAGTCCTCAGTTATTTGCTTGACGTATTCCAATCTCTGTCTTCCTCTACAGTTTTTCCCTCTAAAGCTCCCTCTAGTACCATGGAAGTCATTCCCTCATGCCTTAGCAGATGTCCTATCATCCTGTCCCTTCTCCTTATCAGTGTTTTCCACATATTTCTTTCCTCTCCGATTCTGCGTAGAACCTCATCATTCGTTACCTTATCGGTCCAACTAATTTTCAACATTCGTCTATAGCACCACATCTCACATGCTTCGATTCTCTTCTGTTCCGGTTTTCCCACAGTCCATGTTTCACTACCATACAATGCTGTACTCTAGACGTACATCCTCAGAAATTTCTTCCTCAAATTATGGCCGGTATTTGCTGTTAGTAGACTTCTCTTGGCCAGAAATGCCTTTTTTGCCATAGCGAGTCTGCTTTTGATGTCCTCCTTGCTCCGTCCGTCATTGGTTATTTTACTGCCTAGGTAGCAGAATTCCTTGACTTCATTGACTTCGTGACCATCAATCCTGATGTTAAGTTTCTCGCTGTTCTCATTTCTACTACTTCTCATTACCTTCGTCTTTCTCCGATTTATTCTCAAACCATAGTGTGTACTCATTAGACTGCTCATTCCGTTCAGCAGATCATTTAATTCTTCTTCACTTCCACTCAGGATAGCAATGTCATCAGCGAATCGTATCATTGATATCCTTTCACCTTGTATTTTAATTCCACTCCTGAACCTTTCTTTTATTTCCATCATTGCTTCCTCGATGTATAGATTGAAGAGTAGGGGCGAAAGGCTACAGTCTTGCCTTACACCCTTCTTAATACGAGCACTTCGATCTTGATCGTCCACTCTTATTATTCCCTCTTGGTTGTTGTACATATTGTATATGACCTGTCTCTCCCTATAGCTTACCCCAACTTTTTTCAGAATCTCGAACAGCTTGCACCATTTTATATTGTCGAACGCTTTTTCCAGGTCGACAAATCCTATGAAAGTGACTCGATTTTTCTTTAGCCTTGCTTCCATTATTAGCCGTAACGTCAGAATTGCCTCTCTCGTCCCTTTACTTTTCCTAAAGCCAAACTGATCGTCACCTAGCGCATTCTCAATTTTCTTTTCCATTCTTCTGTATATTATTCTTGTAAGCAGCTTCGATGCATGAGCTGTTAAGCTGATTGTGCGATAATTCTCGCACTTGTCAGCTCTTGCCGTCTTCGGAATTGTGTGGATGATGCTTTTCCGAAAGTCAGATGGTATGTCGCCAACCTCATATATTCTACACACCAACGTGAATAGTCGTTCTGTTGCCACTTCCCACGTTGATTCTCTCTCTCCCTTCCCGCTCCCCGATGGACAGGTTACCTCGTTGGTCTGTCGAACGCGCCGATTGGCCTCTATACACTGCACGGGTCGTGTTTTCTCCCTCTTTGTCGGGTTGTATTGATGACGTCCTACATGACGCGTCTGACGCGATTGTTCGCGCTGCTAGCCTTGCTGTCCCGCGCTCATCTGGACCATTTCGTCGCCGGCAAGTCCCGTGGTGGAGTACGGCCATTGCCATCCGTGATCGCCGTTGAGATTTGCAACACTTTAAGAGGCACCCATCCGTAGCCAGCCTTACTACCTTTAAACGTCTCCGCGCTAAAGCCCGTTATTTAATCAAACAGAGCAAGCGGATATGTTGGGAACGATTTGATTCTTCCCTCGGTTCTACTGTCCCTCTGTCGCGGGTGTGGGCTACACTTCGCTCTCTCCAAGGTTGCCATCGGCAGACCACCCTCCCAGGCCTTCACCTCCCAGATGGCCTCTGTACGGACCCATTAGTTCTTGCAGAATATCTTGCGACCCATTTTGCAGTGGCATCAGTACCAGCCTCCTATCCAGGTGCTTTCCTTCACCAGAAACAGCGGGCTCAAGCTTCCACCTTATGTTTTACCCCTTGTGAGTTAGAATCTTACTACGAACCTTTTACTGAATAGGAATTTCTTTCTGCTCTATCTTCGTCTCATGATACGGCCCCTGGCCCATTTACCATTCATAACCAACTGCTTCAACATCTCAGTGCTCCACAACTGCAACGCCTTCTTTGGGTGTTTCACCGTATCTGGCAGCAGATTGACTTCCGTTCTTAGTGGAGGGATAGCATCGTGGTTCCTGTCCTTAAGCCTGGTAAGAGCCCTTATTTGTTGACAGCTATCGGCCAATTAGTCTGACCAACGTTGTTTGTAAGTTACTTGAACGGATGGTAGACTGTCGGCTCAATTGGGTCTTCGAATCTCGGTATCTATTGTCCCCTTACCAGTGTGGCTTCCGAGAGGGACGGTCTCCAATCGATCATTTACTTCGCTTGGAATCCGCAGTTCGCCAGGCTTTTTCCCAGCGCCGCCATTTGGTTGCAGTGTTTTTTGACCTTCTCAAGGCCTATGACACGGCCTGGCGCCATCACATCTTACTTACCCTTCATCAGTGCGGTCTTCGGGGCCCACTCCCGATTTTTATCCGCCAGTTCCTGTTCCATCGGTTATTCAGAGTTCGAGTTGGTACTGTTCTTAGTTCTCCAAGGACGCAGGAGATGGGCATCCCACAGGGTTCTGTCTTGGGTGTCCTTCTTTTCCTCATTGCTATCGATGGACTTGTGGCCTCTGTCGGTGCTTTGGTCGCCCGTGCCCTGAATGTGGATGATTTCTGCATTTGGGTTAGTTCCTCTTCGATGGCATCTGCAGAGCGTCAGCTCCAGGGGACTATACAGCGTGCCACTGCATGGACCCTCTCCCACGTGTTTCAGTTCTCTCCTCTAAAATCGCGGGTTGTCCACTTCTGTCACTGTACTACGATCCACCCTGATCCAGAACTCTATCTCGATGCACAACGATTGCCTGTGGTCCCACAGTTTCGCTTCCTGGGTCTTCTTTTCGACAACAAGCTCACTTGGCTGCCCCATATCAGACTTCTGAAGGTAGGATGTTTCCCTAAACTCAATGTCCTTCGCTTCCTTGCCCACTCCTCTTGGGGTGCGGACCGTTCCCTCCTTCACCGTCATTATCATGCTCTAGTTCTGTCTCGCTTGGACTATGGTTATCAAGTTTATGGTTCAGCTGCTCCTTCCACACTGCACGTGCTGGATCCAGACCACCATCGTGGTATCTGTTTGGTCACTGGTGCCTTCCCTACTAGTCCTGGTTGAAGCTGGGATCACCCCCCTCCCTTTTCTGTTCGGTGGTCCCAGCTTCTGGTGTCTTATGCACTCGCTATCCGTTCCTCTCCCACTCATCCTTTCTATTCTATCCTGTTCCCAGACCATGGACGTCGCCCACTCGATTCCCGCCCTCGGGCGGGTTTACCGGTTGGGCTCCGCCTTGCGTCTCTCTGCGTGATTTTCAGCTTCCTTCTTTGCCCTGTCTTCTTCGCTCCCTCCCCTACACCCTCCCCCCCCCCCCCCCCCCTTGGTTAGTTCCTCGGCCTCGAATTCGGATGGATCTCCGCCGAGGTCCGAAAGATTCCATCCCCTCGATGGTGTTCCGTTCCTTTTTCCGCCAAATTTTATGGGAGTTTCGCGATGCTGTTGTTTTTTACACTGATGGCTCTAAATCTGCTGATCATTTGGGGTATGCCTTCACGTCCTCTGTTGAAACGGAAAATCATCTGCTGCCACCTACATGTGGGGCGTTTACTGCGGAATTGATGGCTATTTCCCAGGCCCTTACCTTTATTAAACAGTCCCAACACAACCGCGTATTGTTGTGTACTGACTCAATGACTGGCCTTCTTGCTGCTGACCGGTGTTTTTCGCGTCATCCCTTGGTCTCTGCCATCCATGACCATCTCGCTGATATTCACCGTGCTGCTTGTTCCATTGACTTCCTTTGGGTCCCTGGCCATGTGGGTATCCCGGGTAAGGAGCTCGCTGATCGTTTGGCTGGGGGAGCAGTCACTTACCCCCCCGTTTTCTGTAGCCCCTCCTGCAGCGGATTTACGGCTTCACATCAAATCCCACCTCGTACAGTCATGAGCCAATTCTTGGGAGGCTACTCCCCTGTCTAATAAACTTCGTGCAATTAAGGTGACACCAGGCCCGTGGCGTTCTTCCTTTCGCATCTCCCGAAAGGACTCGACCACATTGTGTCGTCTCCGCATTGGCCATACTCGGTTGACCCATGGTTTTCTTTTGCGTGATGAGCCACCCCCACTATGTGGTTGTGGAGCCTTCCAGTCAGTAGCCCACATTCTGGTTGAATGCCCCTTTCTTTTGGCTCTGCGTGCTAAGTACAGGATCCCCCACACATTACCTTTGATGTTGGCTGACGATTCCCGGATGGTCTCTCTGGTTCTCGGTTTCCTCCGGGAAAGTGGTTTTTATTCACAGTTTTAAGGTTTTTAATCTCTCTCTGGTGTTGGGGCAGGGCGATGAGTGTTTGGGTGTCTCCCACTGTAAGCAGTGTTCGGAGATTCCTGATTCACCTCCCTGACCGAATTTCTCTTTTCTTCCCCTTTTAACTCTGTTTTTACCCTTTTTTTAAGGCCTGGTTAGTCTTTCTATCCCCATACGTACTTTCTACATTATAGCAGTTGTACCTTTTAAGTCACAGATGGTCTTGCGTATGCTGCTTCAGCATAGTGTTGGGTTCGTTCTCTTACCGACTTCCCTCATTTTGTTTTTTACCAATGACAACATGACTGCCTTTTTACGTTTTTAGCCTTTTCCCTTTTATTGTTCTGACTTTCCTGAGATGTCACTAGCGGAATGGATCACATTTGAAACAAGGGGCTGATGACCTTGCTGTTTGGTCCCTTAAACCCCACAAAACCAACCAATCTTAGGGTATGCATTTTACAGCCCGCCTTTACCAGACATTTTTTCTTGTCTTGGTGTGTACTACCACTTCTGAAAGTTGACTGACCTCCAAGCTTAGCAACACAGTACCGCTATAATTTCAAGTATTCCACCGTCAGAGATACCAATTCAGTTTAAAAAAACTATTAGGACTCGAGCTAATAACAGATAATTACCGATAATTTCATGTGGCTCAATGGCCAAGTGCAAGTCTTTCATCCGGAAGCCGCTTCGGCAAGTTGCATATCCCTAACCTTCCCTAGTTATCCAGCCGGGGAAAGGGTATCTACAGCTTAAGGAGTTATCTCTGCCAATTCCCCACAATCATTGAGAGGTGAAAACTGATTAAAAGTAAGAATTAAAAGGAAACTCGATACCAAGCAGGCGCTTGACCGTTAAACCACCATGCCTTTCTTGTGTGAATATACACTGAAGAGCCAAAGAAACTGGTAATCCCGCCCTCGCGAGCACGCAGAAGTACCGCAACACGACTAATGTCCGACATAGGGCTGTAGGGAATTGACACCATGAATCCTGCAGCGCTGTAATCAAATCCGTAGGACTAAGAGAGGGTGGAAATCTGTTCTGAAAAGCACGTTGCAAGGCATCCAAGATATGCTCATTAATGTTCATATCTGGGGAGTTTGGTGGCCAGCGGAAGTGTTTAAACTCAGAAGTGCTCCTGAAGTCGCTCTTTAGCAGTTCAGGATTTGTGGGATATCGCATTGTCCTGCTGGAATTACCCAAGTCCAACGGAATGCAAAATGGACATGAATGGACGCAGGTGATTAGATAGGATGCTTACGTACGCGTCACCTGTCAGTGATATCTAGACCTATCAGAGGTCCCATGTCCCTACAACTGCACACGCTCCACACCATTACAGAGCCTCCACCAGCTTGAACGGCCCCTGCTGACATGCAGGGTCTCCATACCCGTACACGTCCATCCACTCGATACTATTCGAAATGAGATGCGGACGACCAGGTAACAAGTTTCTAGTCATCAACAGTCCAATGTCAGTGTTGATGTGCCCAGACGAGGCTTAAAGCTTAGTGTCGTACAGTCATCAAAGATACAGGAGTGGGCCTTCGGCTCTAAAAGCCCACGTCGATGATATTTTGTTGAATGGTTCGCACGCTGACACTTGTTGATGACCGAGAATTGAAATCTGCAGCAATTTGCAGAAGGGTTATAATTCTGTCACGTTGAACGATTCTCTTCAGTCGTCATTGGTCCCGTTCTTGCTGGACTTTTTCTAGCCGCAGCGATGTCAAAGATTTGATGTTTTACCGGATTCCTGATATTCACGGTACACTCGCGAAATGGGCGTACAGGGAAATCCCCTCTTCATAGCTACCTCGGAGATGGTCATACGCCGACCATAACACCACATTCAGACTCACTTAAGTCTTGCTAACTTGCCATTGTAGCAGCAGTAACCGATCTAACAACTGCGCTAGACACTTGCTGTCTTCAATAGGCGTTGCCGACCATAGCGAATTATTGTGCTTGTTTTACCTATCGCTGAATTGGAATACGAATGCCTCTACCAGTTGTTTTAGCGCTTCAGTGTAGTTCATACTTACGTTTTGGTGAATGAGTCTGACAGTATGAGAATAAACTTGTATAACATATATAGCTGTATATTAAGACAACATTGATTTAGAAGCTTAAATTATTTGCCCCATAGATATTCAACGTAAATTTGAGCTTTGTACCTCTATCCGTTCCTGAAGAAAAGTGATCATTACAGGCAACCGTATCTTCCGTCATTACTGACTGACAAACTTAAGTTTTCTTACATTGCCAGGGAACTGTAGACCTTGACGTTTCACATAAATTTCAACTGAATGTTTCTAACCGTTCATGACAAAAATGGGACTTAACAGACGCACATACAGATAGACGGATAGAAAATGGCAAAAAATATCTTTTATGTGCCAAAGTTACAAATTAACAATTTTCAGACTTTTTCAATAACTTATATTGTGTAACCTTGCTTCTTGCCTAGTTTGTATTTCTATGTCAACTAAAAGTACCCTGTAGATTTGATGAGTGAGTTTTCGAGTATCGAAATATGTGACGTAAATGGCCTTATCGTTTGATTTCATTGATCCGGAAGCTTAAATTATTAGCACCGGTAAGAGACTTTAGTATGTGACAAAAATTTCAACTTGGTACCTGTAGCCCTTCCTGAGAAAGGGGGCTCCTAACAGTTGTGCAGACGCACAGACGGACGGACAACAAAGTGATCCTGTAGGGTTTCAGATTTTACCTGCAGAGGTACATAACCCTAAAAATTGTGTTATTTTAGGTTGTTGTTGTTAACACTCCTAGAGCTTTTTAGGGTCAACTCGGGCGTGGCACGCAAAAATTACGCAACCAGCGGACGGTCCGGCAATGAACTGGGCAAATTCCCGCGCTTCTCCGGTGCAGATGTTAATCTGGGGCCGCTTCCTGCACGCCAAGTGCGCGGCAACAGCAGCTTCATGAAATATTCAGGCCGCGGCGGCCGCCGGAGACAAATGTACGCGCCCGCTGCAGCTTTCGGCGCCGCGCGGCGTCGCGTCGCGCTACAACAGGCCGACGTCGGTCGCGGCGAGCGGACAGCCACAGCGCCTACGAACAGCAAACTTAGGCGGGCAGGCGCTCTCAGATCTTCGTATTTATTTATTTTTTGATTATTAAGCATTTATTACACCTGGCAAGATAATGTTAGCCTATTAATTGTTCATGTAGAAGTGCCCCTTGTGGGGCGGCGGGTGGAATATATGTTATTTTAAACGTTTTGTTTTTCCCGGCCGATTAGCCATATGTGGGGCGGCGGGTGGAATAATTGTTAATATATGTAGAATGTTCCTATTATTTATTTAATGCTGTTGTTTCCCGTTCTCAACACTGGCTCTCTAACTACAATATTGGCAACCAGAAAGTGATTAACAAAACGTGAAGCCTGTAATTAGAATTCCTAGTGCCCACTTCATCTGAGAAATACATTTATAGCTGCAGCTTATAGCTCTGAGGAATTATGAGATTGTCTGGGATTCATAATAGAAAAAAACGATTTTCTCTAAAAAGTTCACTATATTCTGAAAGTCACAGACAAAAAAAAAAAAAGAATCCACACAATCCAACTATCAGAGCAGTTCACAGTCTAATGCGCTGATGCAACTATAACTGTTCAAATTAAATGTTTAAGTGAATGCTCGCTATGATTTGATGATAATGTTCATCAAACGACACGCTAAATAATGGTAGAATGTCTGTCCCGCGGCGGCACTTGAAAATACGACATACGCAAACTGAAGATAGATCATTAAAGTCATCCCAGAATTAACACTTCACTCAAAAACGATTTCATGGTTACGCGTATCCCGAGTAACTTATTACGGCATCCGAGGCTGTTTATAGCAATGATACCGACGCGACTCCCGGCACAGGTGGTGTGCTATTCAGCGTGTGGAGAGAACTGGGGCCTTGTTCTCTCGCGCAGCGTTCTTATATACAAAGCCGCGGTGCGGACGGCTAAGGGAACGCCTGATCAATTCCGCTCTCCCGACTAGCCACTAGGCTAGTAATGCACCACTTTAAGTTACTGAATAAATCATTGCTTCCTTTGCTGATGGCCGATAAAGCTCTCAATTTAAATGTGCAATCAGCACACAGGTAAGTAATCATAATAAAAGTCTGACGTGGCTAAGTCAAATATTTTGAGCGAGAGAATTAATTTAATTACACTACACGCAGTAGACGAGCTCTGAACTTGCCCTTTGGAGATACGCTATCGCTATAGTTTTATAGTTATTCAGTTAAAACTACTCACATCTTTATGACTATAGCGGATCTCCCTTCTACTTAAATTTAAACATCCTAGCCTTATTTATTAGTCTACTTAATCTATCTTGCTTCCTTAATTTATAAGACAAAAACCAGAAAATCATGAATTTCAACTAAAATTTTAATTTGTGAGATCCAGAATACTGTTTCTACTAAATTATTATGAAAAAGGAATCTAAATATAAATTTTTAAGTTTCTAGCTCTTTTCTGTTGCGCCAATGATTTTTACAGAAAAACGTCCAAATTTCGAAAATGGTTAAAGTTATTGAACTGATATTCAACACATATTGATTTAGTATTACTCCTGACGTGCTAGAAACGTTTCAGGTTATTTACTTGATTTTTAAAGTATTGCGCAACATTTATGACGTCAGAGCTAGTTACAGCGGACTAGGCTGGCACACAATGGAAAGACTGATGTGAATTTTATACGGCGTGAGTAGGCTGCTTCCCTACACCCTCCATAGTATTTTATCAGTGTAAACAAACTGCTAAAGAAACGGATATTAAAGCAGAATTGGCCTACTGATAGAGAGATGCTGAAGTAGACGAGTTTGGCTATCAGGGTGGAAAAGATTCAAGCCTACAACGAATAATATAGCAGAGTATTATCGAAAGTTCTCTCACAAAGCCAGAAGAAATTCTGGTCATATTTAAAATGGCACCAGAGTTAATGTCCTGACGCTCAAAGGTGAGAGAGGAACTGGAATTGGAAGCATTAGAAAAGCAGATATCGTGAATCTCATTTTCAAATACTGCTTTAGAACGGAAAGTCCGGGAATATTGCCCCAATTTAATTATCGTACCAATCCAATGATTGGTGGAGTCGATTTTAGTGTCAGTAGCGTTCAGAAACTGCTGAAATCCTTAAAAATGAAGAAACCTTCAGGGCATGACGAAATCTCCATCTCATTCCATACCAAATTTTCTTCAGGGTTAACACATGTTTTAACGGTTATATAATGTGGATCCCTCCTATAAAAAGCCATGCACGGTTTCTGGAAGAAACCGCAGGGCACACTCATCTTCTACAAGCATCGCAAAAGTGATCCGATAAACTACCTTCTAATATCATCGAAATTCATTTGTTGTACTGTGTTACAATTAATTCTAAGTGGGACCAAGTGATAAAGATAGCATGCCGCACATCATGGAGCGGCTACGAATGGAACTAGCCAGTCACAGTCGTAGGGTGGTTCGCTTCTTAACGGAGCACTGCCCTTGGCCAGCGCATTTGCAGACCATTTCATTTGCTGGCAGCGAGAGCTGCCAATGTGAGAAATATGAATCAGCGGAACATTTACATAGAAACGTCGGAGGAATTACCAGAGAGACACTACAAGAAATACTCAGGGACGCAGAGAAATGGCAAGTATTAAGCGCAAAGATCAAACCTCCAAAACTGAACACACTATCCATAAAGAAATTATACCTTATCGGCATCATGTTAGAGAACAGTAAAACGAATATATTAGCTCAAATGAAGAGTCCAGCACAATGGACTCCTCTGAAATTAACACCAGCGACGAAACCTATGAACAATGACATTTACATGATACATCCACGACACTAAATAATGAAATACTGATACACTGACGAACTGGAATAGAAACCTGTTAATTTATGAAGCAGCGTTGTTAGTGGACGGTTAGTGCAGAAATCGTCACTGAAGACATGTAATTGATAACATTAATATAGAAAAACTGTAACAGAAGTTGGCGTGTCGCAAAAGCCTTAAGGCGCCGACGCCACACTGCAACATTCAGCCGTTGGGCTGGTTGCCACCTCAGCCCCTGCAACTACATGACGTTTCGGCTCGCAAACTTCAAAGGGCCGTCGCATACACCGGACCAAAGCACAGAGCGCGTGTAAATCAGTAAGAGAGGTCGCTTCTGCCACGAACTTTTTGCCCCTTCCGCCAATGTGACGTGCAGCCAATCAGTAGGAAAAGTACGTCCTCCATGCGGGTATTTAAGACTGCAATCGCGCCGATCACGGCAGATAAGAGAAGTCTACCCCGGATCCAGCGCCACTTCGAGCGCATGTCGCCTTCGTCACCAACGGAACTGGCCAAAGTGTTCGCGAAACTATTGGTATTCTGTCAGACACATCAGGCAAAACTGTAGAAAATGTGAACTCGTACAGATCGTAACTTACGTGTTAGTCTCTTCCAAGGTGTTCCGCTCAAGGAGAGCGAGGACGTAAATGTTTCGCAGTCAGACTAGTGCATGACGAACTCTGAGTGTAGAAGCTGTCAGTGTGTTGTTCCCTCAAACAAAACTTGTAGCCCAAGTACTTGTGTTTAGTCGTGAACTTATTTTCCTATTAGTAACCCGCTAGAAGGTTGTTTTTGTCTGAGACAGTTCAGAACACCATTTACGTTGAATTCATTGTGTTCTTAATTACAGAGCATGAACTACATAATCGTGGGTATTTTTTGCGAAAGTGATCAAAGTCCCGTTTACTTCACAAGTAATTTAGCTAATTAACGCACATATAATGACGAGACAAAATAACACTCAATACACAAAAAATGACACTTAATACAGAAACAGTAACACACAGATAAAGTAGAACAGAAGCATATCAACGGATTAGTTAGGATAGACCGTGGGCCGTTATTGTATCCAACGCCCTGTTAAACCTTTAATTAGACTTCATTAACATATAAAAACTGTAATACAAGTAATCTAGCTAATCAACACACAAATAGATTAATAAACATTAACAAAGTTAGAATAGTTACGCAAGAGATGAACCGATTCGTAACATGCAAGACATGAACTTTCAGGTATGATAAACTAACAATGAGACGCTCTGTCCAAGAACGTTGGGCTCGAGGACGCATTCCGAGACCACTTTCGGAGCAGCGCCGGTGAAGGCAACTATCTCCAACAATAAACCTCCCTTTTTCTTCTCCTCATAAAAATAAATCGTTTATAATTTATCATTTTGTAAGTTCATGGATTACAATTTCAAGAAGTAAACACAGATGTATTTTAAACAAAGAAGGACAAAACATCTCCAAGCAGCCCAGTCTCCACGTGGTGTTACATAGACAACGTTGCCCGCGGCCTCAGCTGCACAGTCAAATTTCGTTGCTTGGTGCGGGGACCGTGGGTACCGGTTATGACGTGAACTGGGTGGAGCACTACGGCACGCGCAAAATTTATCAGTTCCCACGCAACACTAAAAAAACAGATTTTGAGCCAAATGTATCTGTATTAGAATGACCTTCATATTTACTGGCCTGTATTCCGACAGCATCGATTTAGAAATCCAGCTCGTGTTTTTCAAATGAAATACCGAAATTCGTGAATCAAGGGAGCCGTGTAGAGACAGTATTTGTTAACTTCCAAAAATAATTTGACCCAGTATCACACATACGCTAGTCTTGAAAGCCGAGGGCGTGCTGGAAAGCAATGTCTCGGAATTTTTTATGTGAAATCTCTGAAAATTTTCACGCCTACATATTACTCGTAATTGTCAATATAGTCAATCTGGTGATAAAAGCTCCCCCCTCCCCCTCCCGCAACTAGAAACAAGTTCTTTGATGCTAGCACTGTAGAACGTTTGACTTTGTTGGTGGAGCTACAACCTCACCTTTGCTTGCTGTGCGCTTCATCACTGTCAAAGTGTACTTTAAGTTTTGGAAACATTAAAATCGGATCGAGCCAAGTCAGGACTATATGGAGGATGATCGACGACGGTGAACTCTAGGCGTCGGCTTGTTGCAGATGTCACCGTGCTAGTGAGTGGTCTGGCATTGTCGTGTGAAGAGGAGGGTGCCCCATGTGGGGACAAACTCTTCGAATTCGAAACTCGATTACAGCAACTTTTTCTCAAGCACAGACATAGTTACGTTACACACCATCGTTTTATAAGCTTCAATTGGGAGCCGTATAGAGGAACAGGGCTACAAATACGTAGACATGAAGAATAGAGGTGTAGACTGTAAATAACTTTCGTTTTATTTAAAAAGATTCAAGAGTTTCCACGTAATAATTGCGGAGGTATTTCATTTCAGCACGCCCTTCTACGACCGAAATAGATATCAATCAAAGTTTGGATTGGGGATTTTTTGGGACGTTTGAGGAGAGTCGTCATCAGATGTAGAAATACCTTTGGTCTGCCCCAGGGAAGGTCATGCTGTATATTAATGACTCCGTAGACGATATTAATAGGAGCCTCAGATGTTTCGCAGATTATCTGCTTGTATGTAATGAAATAACGTCTGAAAGAAACTGCACAATTAATCAGCCAGACCTTTATAAGATTTTGAAGTGATGCAAAGTTTAGCAGTTTGCTTTAAACTTTCAGAAATGTAAGATTTCGCACTTCACAAAACGAGGAAACTTTGTACGTCAGTTAGTCTCAGTTAGAACTGGCCCTCTCTTACAACTACCTGGATGCAAAAATTTGTAAAGACATCATATGGATCAATCAGAATCTCAATCGTAGGTGAAGTAGGTGGCAGAATTCCGTTCATTCATAGAATACGATGAAAACATAATAAAGCTGAAAAGCCGATAGCTTACAAGACACTTGCTCAAGTGTGTGAGTCCTGTACTAAACAAGGCTAACAGGGGTTAATGTATAGAATGAATGACAACATGAAAGTTCACAGCTTTATTTGAACCACGGCGGACAGTTACGGAGAAGCTGAAAGAACTGAACTGGCAAATGCTTGAAGCTAGATGCAAACTATACTGTGAAAGCCCACAAAGTAAGTTGTAAGAACCAATTATAAATGATGAATGTAGATATATTACTTCTCGCTCCCGTAGGAATTGGAAACTCAGGATTAGACGAATTATAGCGTGAAGACGAGTGTAATCAAATTTAATCAATCAGTCGTTCCATACGTGAATGGAAAGAGAAAAAGATTTTAACTGATCAAATTAAAAGTACCCTCCGCTATGCACTTCATAGTCGTTTGCAGATTAAGGATGTAGATAGAGATACAGATGTACATGATGACATTCAGGCCATCTCGTACATCTACTCTGTTCCGTTAGTGAGTCAACATTACAATTTGCATGGTACATGAGCAAATATAATAATAATACACGCACAAAAAAACTTTTTGCGTCACTCAGGTTCGCATAATTCCTGAAGACAGACGTTGACTGTGGATATTGTATCACAGACACAGTCCCTTTGACAGTTCAGTGATGTTACTAAATCCGCCCAAAGTTGTAAACATCCATGCATGAGCAGCGCCTATTAGATGGAGGGGGTCCGACAGCCGATCAGTTTCAGTCATTCCACCAGGATGGAGGTACACGGCTCATGTTGTCTGTATTTCAACCATAGGTAGAAGGTCATTTCGGCGGTTCGATCGCGTCCACGCTGTTACTTTGTGCCATGAAGGGCTCACAACAAGGGAAGTGTCCAGCCGCCTCGGAGTGAACCAAATCGATGTTGTTCGGACATGGAGGAGATGTAGAGAGACAAGAAATGTTGATGACATGCATCGCTCACATCGCCAAATGGCAACAATTGCAGTAGATGACCGCTACCTACGGATTATGACTCGGAAGAAACCTGACAGCAACGCCAGCATCTTGAATAATACTTTTCGTGCAGCCACAGGACATCGAGTTACGACTCAAACTGTGCGCAATAGGCTGCATGATGCGCAACTTCAGTTCCGGCGTCCATGGCGAAGAGCATCTTTGCAACCACGACACCATGCAGCGCGGTAGAGATGGGCCCAACATGATGCCGAATGGATCGCTCAGGGTTGGCGTCGCGTTCTCTTCAGCAGTGAGTGTCGCAATGCCTTCAACCAGACGATCTTCGGAGACGTGTATGGCGGCAACCCGGCTAGGCTGAACGCCTTGGACACAATGTCCAGCGAGTGCAGCAAGATGGAGGTTCCCTGCTGTCTTGAGGTGGCATTATGTGGGGATGAGGTACGCCGCTGGTAGGCATGGAAGTCGCCGTAACGGCTATACGATACGTGAATGTCATCCTCCGACCGATAGTGAAACCATATCGGCAGCATATTGACGAGGCATTAGTCTTCATGGACGGCAATTCGCGCTCCCATGGTGCACATCTAGTGACTAACTTCCTTCAGCATAACGACATTGCTCGACAAGAGTGGCCAGCACGTTCTCCAGACATGAACCCTATCAAACATACCTGCGATAAATTGAAAAGGGCTGTTTATGGACGACGTGGCTCACCGACCACTCTGACGGATCTACACCGAATCGCCGTTGAGAAGTGGGACAATCTGGACTAACAGTGCCTTGACTAACAGTGCTTTGATGAGCTTGCGGATAGTATGCCACGACGAATACAGGCACCCAACAATGCAAGACAACGTTCTAGTGGGTATTAGAGGTACCGGTGTGTACAGCAATCTGGACCACCCCTTCTGAAGGTATCGCTGTATGGTGGTACAACATGCAATGTGTGGTTTTCATGAGCAATAAAAAGGTGGAAATGATATCTATGTTGATCTCTATTCGAATTTTCTGCACAGGTTCCGGAACGCTCGGAACCGAGGTAATGCAAAACTTTTTTATTGTATGTGACAACAACAAAAAAATGGCTCTGAGCACTATGCGACTTAACTTCTGAGGTCATCAGTTGCCTAGAACTTAGAACTAATTAAACCTAACTAACCTAAGGACATCACACACATCCATGCCCGAGGCAAGATTCGAACCTGCGACCGTAGCGGTCCCTCGGCTCCAGACTGTAGCGCCTAGAACCGCACGGCCACTCCGGCCGGCTGACAACAACAACAACAAAAATAAAAATAATAGTGACAACATATATAGTAATAAATATATAAAAGTAAAGAAGAGTTAGCTTTAGTAAGACTGTATTAAGCAAAACCCTCGTTATGTCCTTGTTGAATACGACTAATAACATTCAAAAGAAACCTGCTGCTAAACTACAGAAGTAGATAAGTTAAAATTTGACGATATGACTTTTGTTTTTCTCCTAGAACAGAAATCGAAATGGATGAGAAAATTGCTGATACTTTTCAGTGCGGCAGATACACTGATTCGCTGCTGAACAGAAACAAAACAGCTGGAATATGCCGAGAGGGAAGCTATGTCAATGATAAATGATAAGGCCTTAATGCCTTCTTGTATGCATAGTGGTTTTGGACAAGACACAGGTTACAGAGTAATTTCTTGGACAGTCGTGTGACTGATATGGAGAAGGAGATGGAGAAAGATTTAGTGTTATGTGAGAATACAGCCAAGATGCTTATTGTAACCGACCTCATATTTTAGTTGGAATAGGATCGACAGCCATGATAAAATTCTTGAATGATGTCTCATTATTACAATGTCTACACTGTAAGATTAAGGCATCCTTTTACTTTCTAGTCTATTGTGCTAAGTAGTTTCGGCTATGTAGCTATTCTCAAATTCTGTAATAGCAGTCAGCTATATGGTAATGCTGCTGTATTACAAGTATATGTACTTAACAGGTAATTCACTGTACGTTCAATTTTTATTCCGCCTGCTAATTAAACAATGGTCTCTTATGCTTTGTATTTAATAATGTTATCTCTGATATGCGATGCAGATAATTGAGGATTGTTAAGATTCAGCAATAATGAACAGCATGAGGATGCAGAAGGGAATGGAAACAACTTCGTTAATGACACACGTGCATCCACAGGATGTGCGTCCTGCAACTGAGATGTGTCATGATGATCTCTCAATTGGCAAAAGATTACAGAATAGTTCCCCATTCAGATATGCGGCAGTGGACTGTCAAGTGGGAGGTGATCACCAGAAAAAGATTGAATAACCGGCGAAAGGATAATGTCGGGATGTGGAATTTGAGAAGTCTGAAAGTGATAGGGAAGCTGGACAATGTGAAGAGGGAAATGCAAAGACTCAATCTAGATACTGTGGGTGTCAGTGAAGTGAAATACAGAGAAGACAATAATTTCCATTAGATGTGCAGAGGCTAATATCAACAGCAACAGAAAATGGTAAAACGGGAATAGGATTCGTTTTGAATAGGAAGATAGGTCAGAGAGTTTGTTCTCATCAGAATCGGCAGTAAACCAACACCAGCACTGACAATGATAGTTCAGGTATACATCCCGACACAACAAGCTGAAGAGGTAGAGAAAGTATATGAGAATATTGAAAGGGTAGTCCAGTAAATAATTGGAGATGAAAATCTCATTGTCATGGTGGTTGGGGACTGGAATTCAGTTGTAGGTGAAGGTCTAGAAGAAAGGAGTAGTGGACAAAGAGGGCTTGATACTTGGAATGAGAGAGGAGGAAAACTGATTGAGCTGTGAAATAAATTTCAGCTAGTAACAGCGAATATTCTGTTCACGAAGCACAAGAGGAGGAGGTATACATGGAAAAGCCGGGTGATACGGAAAGATTTCGGTTAGATTACGTCTTGATGAGTCAGAGATTTCGAAATCAGACACTTGATTGTAAGGCGTATGCCAGAGCAGATATAGACTCAGATCACAATACAGTTGTAATGAAGAATAGGCTGAAATTTAAGGTATTAGTCAGGAAGAAACAATGCGCTAAGAAGTCAGATACGAATTACTAAAGAAGGGCGAGATACGCTTGATGTTCTCTGAGGCTATAGATACAGCAATAATAAACAGCTCAGTAGGCAGTTCAGTTGAAGAGGGATGGACATCTCTAAAAAGGGCCATGACAGAAGCAGGAAAGAAAAACATATGTACAAAGAAGGTAACTGCGAAGAAACCAAGTGTAACAGAAGAAATATTTCAGTTCATCGATGAAAGGAAGAAATACAAAAATGTTCTGGGAAACTCAGAAATACAAGTCGCTGTGGAATGAAATCAGTAGGAAGTGCAGGGAAGCTAATACGAAATGGTTGCATGAAAAATGTGAAAAACTCTAAAAAGAAATGATTGTTGGAAGGACAGACTCAGCATACAGGAAAGTCAAAACAAGGGTGGTAACATGAAGACTGGAACGGGAATTCCACTGTTAAACACAGAGGGGAGAGCGGATAAGTGGAAAGAATACATTGGGAAGGTTGATCAGATGTGAGAGAAGAAGAAATAGGAGTCGATTTACAAGAGGTAGGGTATCCAGTATCCGAATCAGAATTTAAGGTAGCTATGGAAGGCTTAAGATCAAATAAGGCGGAATGGATAAATAATTACATCAGAATTTCTAAAATCATTGGGGGAAGTGGCAACAAAACGACTATTCACGTTGGTTTGCAGAATGTACGTGACTGGTGACATACCACCTGACTTTCGGGAAAACATCCACAAAATTCCGGGGACTGCAAGTGCTGACAAGTACGAGAATTATAGAACAATCTGCTTAACAACTCATGCATGCAAGTTGCTGAGAAGAATAATATAAAGAAGAATGGAAAAGAAAATTAGAATGCGCTAGATGACGATCACTTTGGCTTTAGAAAAGGTAAAGGGACGAGAGAGGCAATACTGACGTTGATAATGGAAGCAAGACTAAAGAATAATCAAGGCACATTCACAGGATTTGTCGACTGGAAAAAACGTTCGAAAATGAAAAATTGTGGAAGATGTTAGAAATTTTGAGAAAAATGGTGGTAAGCTATAGGCAGAGACAGGTAATATACACTATGTGTACATGAACCAAGAGAGAGTAACAAGAGTGGACGACGAAGAACGAAGCGCTCGGATTAAAACGTGTATAAGACATGGATGTAGTCTTTCGCCCCTACTGCTCAATCTGTACATCGAAAAAGCAATTATGGAAATATAAGAAAACTTCAGAAGTGACATGAAAATTCAAGGAAAAAGGATATCAGTGATACGATTCGCTGATGACATTGCTATCCTGAGTGAAAGTGAAGAAAATTTACATGGTCTGCTGACTGGGATGAACAATGTAATGAGTGCTGAGTACGGATTGAGAGTATATCGAAGAAAGACGAAAGTAATGAGAAGTAGCAGAATTGAGAACAGCAAGAAACTTAACATCAGGACTGATGGTCACGAAGTAGATATTGTTGTTGTTGTTGTGGTCTTCATTCTTGAGACTGGTTTGATGCAGCTCTCCATACTACCCTATCCTGTGCAAGCTTCTTCATCTCCCAGTACCTACTGCAACCTATTTTCTTCTGAATCTGTTTAGTGTATTCATCTCTTGGTCTCCCTCTACGATTTTCACCCTCCAAGCTTCCCTCCAATACTAAATTGGTGATCCCTTGATGCCTCATAACATGTTCTACCAACCGATCCCTTCTTCCAGTCAAGTTGTGCCACAAACTTCTCTTCTCCCCAATCGTATTCAATACCTCCTCATTAGTTATATGATCTACCCATCTAATCTTCAGCATTCCTCTGTAGCACCACATTTCGAAAGCTTCTATTCTCTTCTTGTCCAAACTAGTTATCGTCCATGTTTCACTTCCATGCATGGCCACGCTCCACACAAATACCTTCAGAAACGACTTCCTGACACTTAAATCTATACT
The DNA here is from genome assembly GCF_021461385.2 of Schistocerca piceifrons. Lineage (NCBI taxonomy): Eukaryota > Metazoa > Arthropoda > Insecta > Orthoptera > Acrididae > Schistocerca > Schistocerca piceifrons. The sequence goes on from NC_060144.1 coordinate 245,957,272, forward strand.
CGATGTTAACAACTTTCTCTTCTTCAGAAACGCTTTCCTTGCCATTGCCAGTCTACATTTTATATCGTCCCTACTTCGATCATCATCAGTTATTTTGCTCCCCAATAGCAAAACTCATTTACTACTTTAAGTGTCTCATTTACTAATGTAATTCCCTCAGCATCACCCGACTTCATTCGACTACATTCCATTATTGTCGTTTTGCTTTTGTTGATGTTCATCTTATATCCTTATTTCAAGATATTATCCATTCCGTTCAACTGCTCTTCCAAGTCCATTGCTGTCTCTGACAGAATTACAATGTCATCGGCGAACCTCAAAGTTTTATTTCTTCTCCACGGATTTTAATACCTACTCTGAATTTTTTGTTTTGTTTCCTTCGCTGCTTGCTCAATATACAATTCGAATAGCATCGGGGAGAGGCTACAGCTCTGTCTCACTCCCTTCCCAACCACTGCTTCCCTTTCATGTCCCCCGATTCTTATAACTGCCATCTGGTTTCTGTACAAATTGTAAATAGCCTTTCGCTCACTGTATTTTACCCCTGCCACCTTCAGAAGTAGATGAAGTTAATTAATTCTACTACCTAGGTAGCAAAGTACCCTATGTCGGACGGAGCAAGAAGGACATCAGAAGCAAACCATCACCGGCAGAAAGGAAATTCCTGGCCAACAGATGTCTGCTAGTATCAGACGTAGGAATTAATTTGAGGAACAAATTTCTGAGAATGTACGTTTGGAGCGCAATTTGGTATGGTAGTGAAACATGGACTGTGGGAAAACTAGAAAGAAGAGAATCGAAGCATTTTCAACGTGGTGCTACTGGAGAATGTTGTAAATTAGGTAGCGTGATAAGATAAGCAAAGAAGAGGCTCTCCCCCAAATCGGTGCGGGAAGGAACGTATGAAAAACATTGACATGAAGAAGGGACATGATGGTAGTGCACCTGTTAAGACACAAGGAGAAATTTCCATGGTACTAGAGGGAGTTTCAGAGGCTAGTAACCGTAGAGGAAGACAGAGCTTAGAATATATCCAGGAAATAACTGAGGATGTAGGCTGCAAGTGATGCTCAGAGATTAAGAAATTGCCACATAGTTAATTTCTGCACCTGAATGACCCCTGATACAGAACTATCTTTAAGATACAGTACTGTAGTCTGTGTACAAGGGACTATGTAATTACGTAATGATAATGCGTGGTCCTACTAAAGAAGTCAAATTCGTAACAAAACGATAAGTGACACAAGCATCCCATAGAAAAAGACCGAAACTATCAGATGAACAAGGTACTGTTAAGAGGGCATTATTGCGAATTAGCATGCCCGAAATGTGATGTTCAAGCAGAACAATGAAGATCAGATATGCAATTACAACGCCTATAAATCACAATTGTGTAAGTACTGATAATAGGTTGACAAAGTTGGTCGAAAAGGGGAGGAATTCTCTATACAACGCCTCCCTCTTCGGGTATCAGCATTAAAACTGTCGTACTTATTTTATCTTAAGTGACAGTGATTATGAACCTGTAATCCGTAGGACTGTGCTATCAGTATTAATTAAACAACCGCTGCTACGGGACGAAAAAACGCACCACGGTGTGTCTAAACCACTTTGGATAATTCCTAATGAGCCAGAGCTGTAAAGAAGCTCAGCACAGATAACTGCTTCCCATCATGTGTAAACAGTAACCGTAGCGGTGCAAGTATCGTAGTACAGTAAAATTAAGTAGCTTCAGTACAGTTTAATAACAAAAGACAGAAGTAACTTGCCCACTGTAGAACTAACTGTTACATTATTACTTGTTAACAGGTGCACGTAAAAGTAGAAATAAATGACACAGAACCCACTTGTCATTTAAGTCGTGGGTTATCATTGTATTATCATTAATGTTAAGAGAAAATAACTTTAAAAAAGGAAAAAAAACACATGCTCTGTGCTGCAAATCTGTAAGTCTGCGACAAGCGCGATTGTGCACAGACTCGCACGTCTGCGCGATTGTGCACAGACTCGCACGTCTGCGTGATTGTGCACAGACTCCGGTCCATTCGCTACGCCTGGGCGAGCTCTTCCATCTTGACTCCACGCCGTCGCCATAGCAACTATCTAAATCCCTCCCGAATCCTACTCGTCCATAAAACGCTTCACGTAGAGTGCCTCGGATAATTCTCACTACCAAGAACACGCGGCAGGATTTCCCTACGCCATTCGCGTAACCAAATATCGGCGCACTGTCTCCCTCCATGAGTTGGGCAAAAATCATTCCCTCAGTACAATGGGTTGCCGCCAAAAATTACTGGCCCACCCCCCTACGTCTTCTGACTTCACAGTCTAATTCCCAATCACGGTACTTATTCTCAGCGCACGCCGGAAATAGCTTGGTGCTTGTACCAAAAGATCTCAAGAAACACCCTGACTGCGCTGGACACATTATCAGGCACCCAGCAGTGTGTGGTTGTTTCCAACACTAGGGAGACAGTTTTACAATCCTAACAGATACAGTTCTCTTGGAAAGGGTTCTCTGAAAACCGACAAGAAAATATCTACTGATTCCTAATAAGTTTCTCTCCCGACAGGCAATAATTTCCATGACGCCAGCCCGTCATGCAAAAAAAGCTGAAAGTTGTAAAAGGAGCTCTGTAGCTGGCATGGGAACAATGCACCGTAGTGCGTTAACAGCATCACACTGCTGGTCCCAGTGCGAATGCCCAGCAGTACGGGTCTTCTAAAGCCACCCACGTGACGTGAAAGCAGCAATCGGCCCCCGCACGATCCCTGCCATTGTACTTACAGCAGCGTTATTCTGTCTTCTCAGAACTATAGCCCATTAAGGCGGCCCTGGGGTAGCTCTGCGAGCATCGTTTCTCTCCCCACACAGCACCAACACAGGTCACAGGATGTCAGACAACAGAACGAAAGACCCATCACGTCTAATTACCCAGTGCAACTAGATATAGTCTCCCGGTAAACTCAAGAGCGAGCCAGCGAGTCCCAACTCTGCCTACTCAGCTACGTCACAAGGCGCTTCTACAGGCTCTTTCGCAACGTATTGCCAGACCTGTTGCGGCAAGCGCTTTAGATCTGTGATGACCCCTTGTACCGACACGTCCCGACAGCGTTTATTTTTAGATAAATTCGTTAAGACCGTAAGGAATACGAAGGAAGATAGCTTTTCTCGAAACACAACATTTTAGAGTAAACAATATTTTAACACAGGAATGGATGTAAGGATTCTACACAAACATAGAACCGAATACCTGTTCATATGAATGTATGTTCTTCTGCTAAAAGGTAGACACGTGACAATTTCTGCAATGCGAAGAGTGTTCTGTAAGTAACAAGAACTGTTATTATCGTCGTCGTCCTCGTCATCACTTTCTAAATTAATAATTGTGGCGTCTAGTATGTCTTCAGTTATCTCACCCTTAATCCAGTACTCACTTTCAAGAATCACTTCGTGGAAGCAGCACGCACTCCGGTCGTCTTGAGTTATAATTTCAAAACCTGTGACAATTGGGGCAAGTGTTTGAATATGCTTTTTCAGCTACTGCAAAATTTATTTTGGAATGAAAACAGGAAGCTCAGAAAATTGCTATACATCTGCTTTCACCAACTGCAGTAACTTCGTCGTGACAATACCTCCAAAAATATTTTTCTTCCTCAGAAGAATTTTTTGAGTTTTGTCCATGCCAGTTCAGTTTCATTTAAGTCACAGTTATATGGTCAGAGTCGCAGCACAATGTATCCACGAGCTTCAAGTATTTTCTTAATTTAAAATGCTTTGTCTTCCGGCTTATATTGTTTAATTAAATGAAATAATTTTGTTTTTCTCATTGACAGATCAGCTTCCACCTTATTTTTTAACAAGTACTCAGTCATTTCCTTTTTATTCGAGGACCTAGTTGGACCTCTGCTATGCTCCTAATTGTAATATGGAGCGTTGTCCATAAAAGTAACGACGTTTGGTGGCAGATACGGAATTACTTTAGTAGATAATGAAGTTTTCGTAGTTGCACATCCCAATTTATAAATTAGCTGTGCGTTGGATAAAAACCCATATTTTATCTAGTACTGAAAACAATAATCGCATTGCTTCCACTAACATTGTCCACAATGCCATCAATGCTAGGACTCTGTAAACATTTTCTGTAAGTAATATTATTGTCCACTCAGGTTTCATCAATGTGAAAGAAGTTTCTGCCTCGCTCCCTCAAATATTCTCCGTTGAATCAGGTAGTACTTAAATCGCCAGTGAATTACACGCGTTTTCTCTACGAAAATTTTTCGTTTACATACAGATCCTTTCCACGTAAACCTCATTTCACGCATTGTCTTGTATGAAACATGTTTCTGCCAAAGAAAATGGATTTTTTGTTTTACGGTAGTAAGTAATGTCCGTGATGTCGACACTATCTTTTGTTTTATGTGAGACCTCCATCGTTTGTTGAATGCTCGATTTTGCGAAACTGTTTATTACCATGGGATTCCTCCCAGAAATATTAATTTTCCTTCGTGACGATCCCAGTACACCAAGTAGTCCTTTCTTAAGCGTCCTATTGTAGGGAGGCTGACGTTTGCATTAATTGCAGTCCTTGATTGGGGCTGGTATTATTAGCCAACAGTTCTTTCTGTGTCAACTCTTTAATGCACACTGTAATAACATTAGAGACGATCGAACGCTCTTCCGCAAATACCACGTCTTCTTCATATTCTGCCCATTTTCTTGCAATGAAGCGCGATTTTCTATCATTTCCGGATGCCGAAGTATATCGGTACGTATACAAAGTTAACTGACTCTGGCAACTAAGATACCACGAACTGAACGACGTATATCACTGCACGCCTATCTACACTGCTGGACGGCAACTGATTTTGGGTGCCCCTGTAGGCAAGTGACAGGGTTCTTCCGGAAAGTCCACTTCCCCCACCAAAAGCGCTGCTTGCTCTTGAGTTTACACAAGACGAGTAGTGCGCAATCACTGACAACCCAACTCATTAAAGGTCGTAACTGCCTTAGCGGTATTCCGTTTAGATAATAGTACGTTAAATGCACATGTAGCGATGTTTTGGTTGAATTAAAAATTAAAGTAGGCAAGCTCTGCTGTCTTTCAGTGTACCAGAAACTACGCATAGGTGAATAATATGAAGGGAAACAATTTAATCCTAGCGGTAACACCTAATGCAGGATGCTGGTATTATGCATGATATCCGATCTCATTTGCAGTTTTTGGACTGGTGATTGATAAGGATACCAGAGACTAAGAAAGTGATTACGTAAACAAAGTGCGTGAAAATCAGTTAGGCTATGCGGACGCATACTTGTACAACAGCAGTGTGTGAGAAGGACTGACGTGGTCAAACAACAGCATGTGGTACAAATACTTCATGCGGGGTATCATACCTAACTTAGTCATTTAGAGTTTTCGCTATTTGAGCCGTTCTGAACACCATCACAGTTCTAAATGTTTGACGGTACTAGGGCTTGGACTAATTTTTGTTTAATTTCTGATGGTAATATTCTCAAATATTTTTGTTTCACGTAGGCTAGAGACACGTTCCCTGCAATCTGTAACACTGCATTAGTTCCTTTTAGGTACTCATCCAAGATTATGCCAAGATCTTTTACTATTTTCATGAAACAGTAATTGCATAACATTAAGAGTACTTTGAAGATAAGCCAGCAGACATCGGTTTTCTGAGGAATTGTTATGTCTTTCATGGCACGTTGTGTGGTTCCTTAGTGGATACAGGAGTGAGGAAGAGATGCCGTTAGTGAACAGAGAATTCAGATATTAATTTATTGTGCATCCAATATCAAATAGTAAAAGTAATACATAACTTTGTTGGTAAAGTAGTAGGTGAGTATGCTAACAGTAGATTCGAATGCAGAAAAATATGAAAACACAAAAAATTTACAAATTGCTACTCGTCAATATAATGTCTGTTGAGAAGATGTCGAGTCCTGCCCACTACGAAAGTCTATTAATGTTATTCAACTTGTAACTCACAAAATATGGGCTCAGTGCATGAGTATTCGAACTTAAGCACAGCCGCCGCTGGTGCTCCGAAGAGGGGATGCTTGCATCTCATTGGCAGCGTTTCGTGGCGGCTCCCTCGTCCCGCAGTGGTGGCCGTAGGAAAGGCAGCAGCAATAATGGCGGCGTGCGTGTTTGAAAGTATGGCCGACCGGATAACGGACGACATCGCAAGAAGTGTGACTGACCTTAACCTTTGAAGGTTCTTGCAGTAGAACTCTTGTTTTGTACGCCGCTAGGTGTGGAAGAGTGCAGGGGCGCTACGCATTCCAGTGGATGAGTACCGATTGTTTACCGGTGCGTGGTGCATCGTGAAGAACGGTTATCAAGCACTGTGTTGCGTCGCTTGCATTGAAGATTTCTGCCAGGAGAGGTTTAGACTTGGTTGCAGATTTCGGAGGCCCATTCACTGGTGATTGACGAATATCTCATCTGTGGAGTCGGATTGAGTCTTCATTTGTTAATATGTACCCGTGCTTTTTGTGGGAGACCCGTTTTGACTGTACTATCCTGGCTGCGCTTTGACAATCTTAGAAGCATTTCCATTCAACATTGTCTAAAGTGGTGGGAACAGTTAGTATTCTGGTTAGTTTCCAGAAGCATTTAAATTGAAGAATGAGCCAACTAGGCGTGAATGTTACATAAACATGATATTTTGGCCTTCGGACTATCAAGTCTAATGTACTGCCGAATATAGCTTCTATGTACGGTATTTTGCCTTATGGCAGGTCTTGTCATGGGTTCAGCCTCTTCCACTTTTGTCTGTCCATAGCCAGTCTTTTCATTTCTGAAAATTTGCCTCTTTTGATATAGTCCAGCATTTGACATCTTCTTTCTCCTTTTCCCCTTTTTCCCTCCACCATTCCTTCTGTTCCTTCCTTCAATAAACAGTCCCTACTCAAACAACGCCCAATCCAGTTCTGTTTTCTCTTTCTGATGACTTTCAGCATGTTTCTTTCCTCTCCAATTCTTCTTAACACTTCTCCATTCCTTAAACGGTCTTCGCATTTCACTCTTTCCATTGTTCTCCATACCCACATTTCTAGTGCCTCCAATCTTTTTTCATCTTCCTTCCTTAATGTCCAGGTCACCGCACCATATAGTGCAAAGCTCCAGATGTAAACATTGGCAAGTCTTTTCCTCAGATCTTTGTTTAGTGGTCCACAAAGTAATTTCTGTTTCCTCTTGAATCCTTCTTTTGCCATTTCAATTCTTTTCCTAATTTCTGTTGAGCAATACATATTATCCATTATTACACTTCCCACGTAACTGAAGTTATTCGCTTGCTCTATTTCCTCTCCCCCTATTTTCACATAACATTTTCTCCCCTTTCCTCCAATTATCATGCTTTTTGTTTTCTTCTTGTTAATCTTCATTCCATATTCCTCTAATTTTGTGTTAAGATCATCCGACATTTGTTCCATCTCCCTTACACTCTCTGCCGTCACAACCATGTCGTCTGCACATCTTATACACTCCACTCTCTGACCCCCTATACAAGCTCCTGACATTCCATTAAAACTTTCACTAATAATTTCCCCCACATATGTATATTGAGCAGTATTGGTGATAAACAATAACCTTGTCTTACACCTCTTCCCAGTTCAATTTCTTTACTCATCACACCTCCTATTCTTACTCTTGCTCTCTGGTTCAAATATAACTTTCTAATTAGCCGTCTATCCCTCCAGTCAACTCCATGTTTCCTGAGGATTTCCATCAGTTTGTCCCATCTGACACAGTCGAAAGTCTTCTCAAGATCAATGAACGTAACTTACACCTTCCTTTTCTTCTCCATGTACCTCTCCCCTATCACTCTCAGTAGCCTAATGACATCTCTGATTCCCTCTCCTCGCTTGAAACCAAATTGTTCATTTCCTGTTACGCAAATCAGCTTTCCATACAACCTTCTGCTGAGCGTCCTCAGCAAGACTTTGGCTGCATGCGTATCAGGCTCATTGTTCTATGTTCCTCACACTTCTTTTTTGTAGGTATTAAGATACTTTCTGTAAAGTCCTTTGACCATTTTCCTGTTCTGTATATTTGAGTACACAATTGAACCAACTCCCTTTTCCCTCCTTTCTCCACTGATTTTATCAGTTCCACAGGGATCTCATCAATTCCCATTGCCTTTCCATTTTTCATCTCCTTCAGAGATTCTTCAGTCTCACTTATTGGTATTGCATTTCCTTTGTCATCATCTTCACTTGGTTGGCTGTCTGCAGCGTATAGCCATCCTATATATTCTCCCAATCTTATCATTATTTCTTCACTCACCATTTTACGTCTGCTGCATCTACTTTCTTTAGTCCATTGTTGTTTCTCTTTTCCCTGAATGACAAATCCATTGCTTCTTTGTACATCAAATCATATTTTCTTTCTTTCTATAATTTCTCTATCTTGTCACACTTTTCTGTCAGCCATATCTCTTTTGCCTTTTCTGTCTCCCTTCTTAATTCATTATTTCACCTCCTGCAGTTGCGCATCCAATCTTCTTGTACACTACTGGCTATTAATATTGCTACATCAAGAAGAAATGCAGATGATAAACGGGTATTCATTGGACAAATATATTATACTAGAACTGACATGTGATTACATTTTCACGCAATTTGGGTGCATAGATCCTGAGAAACCAGTACCCAGAACAACCACCTCTGGCCGTAATAACGGCCTTCATTGAATCAAACAGAGCTTGGATGGCGTGTACAGGTACAGCTACCCATGCAGCTTCAACACGATACCACAGTTCATCAAGAGTAGTGACTGGCGTATTGTGACGAGCCAGTTGCTCGGCCTCCATTGACCAGACGCTTTCAGTTGGTGAGAGATCTGGAGAATGTGTTGGCCAGGGGAGCAGTCGAACATTTTCTGTATCCAGAAAGGCCCATACAGGACCTGCAACATGCGGTCGTACATTATTCTGCTGAAATGTAGCGTGTCGCAGGGATCGAATGAAGGGTAGAGCCACGGATCGTAACACATCTGAAATGTAGCGTCGACTATTCAACGTGCCGTCAATGCGCACAATAGGTGACCGAGACGTGTAACCAATGGCACCCCATACCATCACGCCGGATGATACGCCAGTAGGCGATGACGAATACGCACTTCCAATCTGCGCTCACCGCGATCTCGCCACACACGGATGCAACCATCATGATTCTGTAAACAGAACCTGGATTCATCCGAAAAAATGACGTTTTGCAATTCGTGCACCCAGGGTCGTCGTTGAGTACACCATCGCAGGATCTCCTGTCTGTGATGCAGCGTCAAGGGTAACCGCAGCCATGGTCTCCGACCTGATAGTCCATGCTGTTGCAAACGTTGTCGAACTGTTCGTGCAGATGGTTGTTGTCTTGCAAATGTCCCCATCTGTTGACTAACGGATCGAGACGTGGCTGCACGATCCGCTACAGCCATACGGATAAGATGCCTGTCATCTCGACTGCTAGTGAATCGAGGCCCGGGATCCAGCACGGCGTTCCGTATTACCCTCCTGAACCCACCGACTCCATATTCTGCTAACACTCATTGGATCTACCAACGCGAGCAGCAATGTCGCGATACGATAAACCGCAATCGCGATTGGCTACAATCCGACCTTTATCAAAGTCGGAAACGTGATGGTACGCATTTCTCCTCCTTACACGAGGCATCACAGCAACGTTTCACCAGGCCACGCCGGGCAACTGCTGTTTGTGTATGAGCAATCGGTTGGAAACTTTCCTCATGTCAGCACGTTGTAGGTGCCGTCACCGGCGCCAACCTTGTGTGAATGCTCTGAAAAGCTTATCACTTACATACCACAGCATCTTCTTCCTGTCGGTTAAATTTCGCGTCTGTAGCACGTCATCTTCGCGGTGTAGCAATTTTAATGGCTAGTAGTGTATATAGCTAGTAAATTTTCCTTGCACGCATTTCTTGTAAGATGTTCATTGAGTGGTTATATTTCTTATCTATTCAAGTTTGTGGCATGTGTGGAACTTCTTTCTGTTTATTGCAGTCAAGTGCGTCATCTGAGCTAGAGCTTTTCGTGACTTGTAACGCGCTCAAACCACCTGTACGAAACCGAGCTTATTTTGTGCGTTGACGGTTAAACTTCTTTATTTCATGTTTTTTTACTTTCTAGGGGCTGAAATAACTGGGAAGCTGAAACTTCTAAATTTTATTCTGAAATTGCTGAGTGTAATTAAATGCAAGTGAACCTGCTTAAACTACAGAGTTTAACTGAATGTGTTGTCACTTTGTCTGTCTTTGTCATTTCATATCTGCCCTACAGAATTATTCCTGAGAAATACAACTCAAATGCAGTCTGGCTGCTCAAATAATTACCATAAACGAATGGCCCTGAATTAGAAGAAATCGTAACAATAACCTATACATTTCATATGATACTTACCTCAGATAAAACCTTCATTACACGAACTACAGCTATACAGTAAGCACCAATACAGCAAGCTAATTAAAATGATTCTAACTATTGTAGGTCCTAACTACTAATTGTCACGTGTTTAGCAAAGGAAAAATTTTGTTGCAGAGCAAACAATGTATTTAGCAAATTTTACCTTAATAATGTGACATCCAATTCAAAAAATTATATACTCGTCCGTGACATCCAGTACCAAAAAATTATATGATCATCAACAATCTTACATTAAATCTCCATGACGGACAAACGTCCAGACCGCCCGCTCGCGCTAACACTTCAGACCTCTAACCGCCATCATTGCTAACTATTAACTTCCAACCTCCATCACTGCTGGCTATTCACCTGCAACTGAGAGTTCGACCAGCCACAGAGTCTCTTACATAGGGCGCACAGCGCTGTCAGAGTTATTAATGCAGTCTATCGCACTGCCAACATACAAACAAATAAACAGGCTACTTACAACGGCGTACTCTTACTGGAGAGGAGCTGATTATAAATTGTTATTTCTTTCGATACCTGTCTGTTAATCTTGCTAGTAATCAACTCTTTTCAAAAGTGTTTTCATGTTCATTTGTTGATATTAAAACTGCTTTCGTGATTGTAATTTCATAGTTCAAGTTGTAATCTGAATGGGTGAGATCTTTAACATTAATTTTACCGAATTTTACGTCATCGTTGGTTCAGAGTAATTTTTTGAAACATTACTAAATTGAGTGGGATATGTGTTTTAAATAATTGTGCACAATTCCCATTGAGGAGACCTTATAATACTAGGCTGCCATACATCAGTCTTTCCTAACAACCGCTCCTACTATTCTTGTCATGGGAAAAGCCACGTATAACACTAGCTAGCCGTGAAACAAGCTAATGTTACCCTCTGAGAGGATTTTAAAATTTTGACCGTGCGTGTGTCTAATGGATAATGGTATCGGACTATAATTTTGAATACCGTGAAATTAACAGAAAAACTAAACAGACCTTGGGAATTAATAGAAGTGGAAAAATTCATATGTGAATGAAAAAATCGCCAGCCCAATTGAGCACATTAATTTGGAAAGTTATGTTTAAGAAAAGTGGATAATGGTTGTTAATGTTACTTTCATTAATATTTCCCTTTGAATAGCACACAGGATACAAACTGACAAAGGGTACTCTGAGTGGTGTGTAGCGGCAGTTACCAATAATGCACACTCCAGTAACCATGGAGAGCAAATTTGCACTAAACTAATAATAATAACGGTTACACTCATGGTCATAAGTACTGAAATCTTACTACACGAAGTGCAGAACTAAATTTGGACATGAGGGGCTTCTATCTTAGCTGGCATGTAAAAACACAAATAAAGACAAACAATATCATAATTACACTGTTCATACTCCTCTATCAGATTTCCTTAGCAGCAATAAGAGTCCAATTATCTTTCTATTATGTGAAAAATATGACGGGGACCCATATACTAGTATAACGTCCCTAGTCAAGCTCTGTCTGTTTTACTGAAATAGACTAATTCAAACAAAGCTAATCCTTAACTTGGCTTGGAATAGTTTGTATTTTACTTTGCAACGCAAAATATTCAACACTGAGCTCAATTACCTTCGAAAAAAAGGAACCATTCATGATAGTAATCGAGACCACATTATGTTTAAAATGAGCTTAACTTATTTCACTTTTTTATCGCCTGTGAAGCAGGTATTTTAGGCAATAACATTTACACTATCTGGCACTGTATTCTTGGAAAACTATACTTTGCAGTAAAATGAGATAACTTTAGAAAAATTCTATCTGAGTTCATTTTTGCGGCATTAACTTTAACTTTTGCTATTCCTTTCACATTTGACAAACAAACAGAAACCGCTTTAGAACACTTGAAAGCAATAATAGTTCATTTAAAACAGGATACTATGTTTTAGTAGCACTTAGGAGACAACCCTAAATAGCTTCGTGATCGGGATAGAAGATATGTTTACGAAAAAAGCTTTATAGCATTTGGATTATTATTAAAGGCACTCACACAAATTAACTGGGCCATGCACATGTTCATATCTCGATGTTTGAAGTTACTGAAGCAGTGGCGAAGTTTTGGTGGCAGGCCATATGGCAGCTAACAGTACTCACGGCTCTTGTGATTCGATAGCTCTATAAAATATTTTCTTACCGTCGGATTTTCAATATGTCAGAGCGATTCCTTTTTGCTGAGAACACTAAACAATAGCCACATCCACATCCGAGGCAAAAATTCCTTGCAAAGCAGCTTCCAATTGCCTCTCTTGACACCATCGAAGTGTACCGTGCTACGGCTGACCACTTACTGTCTTCTGTTCTCACCAAGGAGCCTCCCAGTTCGATTGCCAAAACCACTCTTTACATCGCGCCATGCCACTTCCGTTGCGGAGGGGCTTCACTACATTTTTTACATTATACAATACAACTGCCCTAAGCATGAACCAACTTCCAGTAAACATTGTCTTTCTTATAAACATACACATAATATAAAATTTCATTATTTTCATAAACATTTTGCTTTTTTCACACACACACACACACACACACACACACACACACACACACACACACACATATATATATATATATATATATATATATATATATATATATATATATATATATATAATGTACCCGTGTATCTGGAATTATGGAGTGTGTATTCTTTCTTATTTAAAGTCATTGATTTGTAACAGGAAGTTTAGAGTTTTGTAATATATATATATATATATATATATATATATATATATATATATATATATGTATATATATTACAAAACTCTAAACTTCCTGTTACAAATCAATGACTCTAAACTTCCTGTTACAAAGCAATGACTTTAAATAAGAAAGAATACACACTCCATAATTGCAGATACACGGTTACATTATATATATATATATATATATATATATATATATATATATATATGTGTGTGTGTGTGTGTGTGTGTGTGTGTGTGTGAAAAAAAGCAAAATGTTTATGAAAATAATGAAATTTTACGTTATGTGTATGTTTATAAGAAAGACAATGTTTACTGGAAGTTGGTTCATGCTTAGGGCAGTTGTACTGTATAATGTAAAAAATGTAGTGAAGCCCCTCCGCAACGGAAGTGGCATGGCGCGATGTAAGAAGTGGTTTTGGCAGTCGAACTGGGAGGCTCCTTGGTGAGAACAGAAGACAGTAAGTGGTCAACCGTAGCACGGTACACTTCGATGGTGTCAAGAGAGGCAATTGGAAGCTGCTTTGCAAGGAATTTATATATTACAAAACTCTAAACTTCCTGTTACAAATTAATGACTTTACATAAGAAAGAATACACACTCCATAATTGCAGATACACGGTTACATAATATAAACCTACTTCCTATTAATATGTTACAACCTTTATATATATATATATATATATATATATATATATATATAGGGTGAGTCACGTAGGAATAATACCCATTCGTGAATGATTACACATACTGAAATACGGTTTTTGGCAAATGTTGGATCGTCGAGGGGCACTATGTTTTTGTTTGGTTATTGATTTTTAGCGTTGGTATCAACTGAGATATTCAAGTGAGTACGTTTCTTTGATTGGAATCGTATACATTTTATAAGTGCATTCGATAGCCCTTGAGAAGCGTTTGTTAATGTTGACGTTGAAACCTGTGACAGAAAAAAATTCGAAAAATGTCATAGAATATGAGAGCACGGCAGCCGGAAACGGCATTTGCGGTCCAAACACTGCCAAGCAGGCGTCTCGGACCAGGCTGCGTAGTTGTACACCGTAAGGTAGGCCTGAGTTACGAGAATAAAGCTTTATTTCCCCTCGAACAAACTAACGACCTAGATGCAGGTTCATCTACGAATGTTGTATGTGGGAAAACGACACACGCTAATATCTAGTGAATCACAAAGAGCTTCGGAAAATTGTTTCACATTTGTGTATCCTCCCAGATGTACGTGAGCTGAAACAGAGAAATAGACTGTTTATTCTTAATAAATAAAGAGGTCTTACATGCTGCAAAAAGCATCTGCTGCAGTAAATATCTAAATAATAGAAGGAAGATTTGGCGTATCTTTTCCTGTACGTGGCTTGGTTGCGTGCTTCACATACGTAAAATATGTGCTGACAGACAACTGTCTCTATGTACACTGATTTCAATTATTATATCATATGGGATACATTCGTTGACCTAAGTATTTTATTAAAAATACTATTCTGACCACTTTTACACCGCAAAATAAATATTCTTCTTAACTAAACGTCATTTCATGCTGAACGTAAGCGCGTAATGACAGCGTCACCAACTACGTGCAGTACACGATGTCGACTTGTTTGACACTGCAATGCAATTTCGTACACACTATTTACTAACAATGATTTGGTAACCACCCAAAACGCATAACATAAATTTTGTCTTCCAAAAAAATAACCTTGTTCGTTATTAAAGCATGTGTTCAAACTGTTGACCAGAGACTGAAAGGTATATTTGCATTCGCCGTTCGTAAGAACGATGAACATATATAATTACATTGAATCATATGGCAGAGCATGCACTGGCGATTCGAGAACACATTTCTTCTGGTGTAGTTGGGGCTTCATCATAGACTGCATCTCCTACAGCTCCTCAGAGAAAGAAATCAAGAAGAATCAAATCGGGGGATCTCACAGGCCATTTGAAGTTGGGGGCCTCACAGGCCATTTGGCAAAAGAATTTAACCCTATCCAACGTCCATGAAAGTTCCCATTTCTAAAAAAATAATTTTAACTGTATTTATCGATAATAATTTTCAAAATAAAGTAATTGTAGCTTGAAATATAACATACAGTGTATAAAACTATATGAAAGTTTCCAGAAAAGCAGCTGAGAAAATACTGAACTGTCCAGAATTAAAAATAACTCTGGTATCGACAGCTACTGAAGGGAAAAGTAATGCTAGAGGAGGATGTCCCGTTACAAGCTACACCTGCAACTCCCTGCTTATAGGAACCCTTTCGTGTTGTTTTCTGAGTCCACGGATACTTCGTTTGCTTTTTCAATAGCAAACGATAATGGTGTATCTTTGGTTTAGTCTGATGCTATAAGAATCTCAAATTAACTTTCCTTCAGAAGTTACGAAACACTTTATAAAGTGATGTTTCTCTCCACTATCTTAATCTTACAATAACCAAGTGAGGAGCCGCAATATTTTTTCAAGGTTGCGAGGTGTTCGATATAACACGTCTATGGAACATGTATTTTTGAAATTTTCCGATTCATTTCTATGAGATGGAAGTGTGTAATATGGGAGCTGGAGAGTAATACATCTCTTCTCTTGAATAGCTGTGTCTCTAGAATATACACAAAACTTCGGTATTCTCTACTTCAAGTCAAAGATTCAAATGTTTGTCTCTTTAATGAAATGATAATTAAATCGACACCCCAGCTGCAAACAGGCGTTGATATACATCATTGAGGACAAGTTGTAAATGTGTACCCCGACCGGAACTCGAACCCGGAACCTCCTACTTACATGGCAGACGCTCTATCCATCTGAGCCACCGAATGCAGAGAGTATAGTGCGCCTGCAGCGCCTTATCCATTGCACGCTCATATATAGTTAAGATATGGCAGCCCGACCATTGACCCTCTTGTGCGAACCCACTCGCTATGCCCCAACTCGTATGGGACTTGGTAGATTAATCTGCCGCGAGTAATGAGTGTGATGTGCTAACATCTATTAGGCACACTACGAACGTAGTGGTGTGGACACGTTGGGAATGTTGGTCTCACGGGGAGCGTGCAAGGTATAAGTCCCTACAGGCACACTATCCTCTCTGCCTTCGGTGGCTCAGCTGGATACAGCGCCTGCCATGAATGCAGGAGGTCCCTGGTTCGAGCCCCAGTGGAGTCACACATTTTCAACATGTCGAGAGTGCGACATTTAGTTATGGAATGACTTCTGAAGCTGTCGTCCCCTTAATTCTCGTCTCAGTCCTTTTCAATAACCGTCCGTCACGATCACTCAACACACTTTCGCCCGCCTTGTGACTTATCGGATGATGTTTTTCCGCCTTCACTGTATGCAGTGTAAATTCGCGGTACGTTGCCTCTTCTAACACCAAATACTTCGGCTTCCTTAGGTTTGGAAGCACTCACCGTACGAGCGTCACTGTTTTGACCATGACTCATACTTGCAACTTATTGAGGGTTTCATTCGTACGTACTCAAATACAACAGCGCTGCCTGCAGGATTGTCTGGCATCTGCATTTATGTTCAAGAATGTTTTACTCCCGTTGTTTCCAATTTTATTCCGACCCCCGGACTTCTTGTACAGAGAAATGTAAAGCAGTGAAGAACTACCTGTTATTAAACTAGACAATGAACGGAATCCAAGCGTTTGATATCTAAATTTACCGAAGTATACTGTAAATGAAATGTAATAAACTAAGAAATTAGCTGGGTCTTTACAAAGTTAGTGAGGAAAGTAATTTATGGGAAACGCTTAGTAAAAATCAAGGGAGGATGACGGGGCATAACGTAGGGCATCAGCCAATAATTTTCATGATGCTAGAAGGAGTTGTCGAGTGCAAAATTTGCATTGGGATACAGAGGTTTGACTACATTCAAAATATCGCTGAGGATATTCTGTCCAAGTGCTACTCTGGGGTGCTAAGAGCCATTCGTTATCTGTCGTATGAAACCAGTCACGAGAAAGAAGGCCCTAAAAAAAGTATTGTGTCTCGAGAACATATTCTGAGATTTCTAAACCCTTGTCGTCAGTTTTGGAAAATCCTCGTCGCTACTGCTGTTGAGGTCTAGTTACCAGTGTTTTACGGTAGACAGAGAAGAAACCTCTAAAATAATTTCTCCTTGGCCCTATTACACAGATATGTCCCAGGCCCAGATAACAGGATAGGTGGACGAAAGTTCTACAACACTAAACAAATTAGTAAGAAATACGTTAAAAATCCCTCAATGTCTCAGTGCAAATAATCTTAGGTGAACTTCACAGTACACATCAAATGCAATTACATCAACTGTCTGCTCAAATCTACGAGTTCACTAAACGACGTTGCCTGTCTAATTCAGCCCTGGACGATGATCTATAACGAAGTGGCCGAGAGCTGCTCTTCTATCTTCCGAGTAGGCTTCTGTCCGTTGTCGTCAGGTCATTGGCAGGTCGTACTCGGCCGGAAATTGGCCGTGTCGAAGTCGACATCTTCAAGATCAGCGCCTCTCGTGGCGCTGTTCGAACTCGCACAAGTGGCGAGTCTCTATGACACTGGCAACAGCTCGCATCTTTGGGTCCCTGGTTCTTTTGCCTTGGCTGTGTCTTGTTCGGACGACACAGCGCTGACCCGATAAACACTAACAGTGTAGTCTTCCTTCAAAGATTTAAAATTTATTGGTAGTAAAATTACTGAAGTAAGATACTCTTTTTTTTATAACGTTCTCCTGGTATTATTCGTCAAGGTGAAAATTGTAAACAGCTTAAACACACAAATAAATCAAGAAGTCGGACAACTACAGCTAAAAAACTTCTACATAATGTGAAGGACAACCAAAAAATTTAAAATCAGAGGTGGTAAAATAGTCTATATTAAAATAAGTGACACGTGGATTGTCATGTGCTCTCAGGACTCGTTTTGCACAGTGTTTTGGAGATGCATTAGTGATCATCCATGGTTGGGATCGGATGCCCATCTGCAGTCTCAGCCGAAGTTTTGCCGAGGAGTGACTTGTTCTTACATGCACTTATACCTTGGAATTCGTGGCGAATGTAGTGCTAGTTTTATATGACCTGAAGATATACCTCCAGGGTATGAGACTGTTGTCAAACAGTGAAAACACAATAAAGACCTATTGCAGATTTGGCCTTTCACTCTATTTTAATATAGACTAGTTTACCATCTTTGATTTTAAATTTTTGGATTGTCCCTCACACTATGTACTACTTAAAAATGTCCAGAGGTTTGACGTAAATATGTCTTTGATTGTTTCAGGAAGGAACGATCATGTGAAGAAGCGTGAAAAAAAGAGACAAGTATTTGAACATTTGACCTGAAACAGAGATTACCAAAGTTTTGTGTACATATACTCTAGAGACACAGATATTCAAAAGAAGAGATGTATTACTCTCCAGCTCCCATATTATAAACTTCCATCTCATAGAAATGATCCTGAAATTTTCAAAACTACATGCTCCATAGGCGTAATATATCGAACACTTCGCAGCCTTGAAGAGATATTGCGGCTCATCACTTTGTTATTGTAAAATTATACAGTGTTTCATAACTTCTGAAGGAAAGTTACTTTGACGGACGAAGAGATTCATAAAGCATCAGACTAAACCGAAGATACACCATTATTGTTTGCTATTGAAAAAGAAAAGTGTCCGTGGACACAGATGACAAAAACAGTAACTTCAACGTGGGAGGTGGTTCTACTGTCTGACGGCGAAGCATGTTGTGTAACTAAGCAGAGATAAATGAACGCCTTGGATCTAATCTCCCTCCAAATAGCATGTGATTTACCGTGGACGTCTGGACGCGTAGCCCGTGACGGCACTCCACTCGTAAGAATAGTCGAGTGAACAGCGTTACTAATTGCGCCCCTACTTTTCTCTGGCTTAAAGATAATGGTGCTGCCACCGTGTCCAAGGCCTTATTTTGTCTCGCGGTTATTACTCATAAAAATAACCAACTGGGTTTATTCCGTTTTTCATAAATCTTCTCAAAAACTTAGGACCTTATAAGGTGGAAGGAAGACTAGGATCTACTGTCTCGTCGATGGCGAGGTCATAAGACATAGTGCAGCTCTGGTTAATGGGAGATGAAGAAAATCGAACGTGATTTTTCGAAGGAAGTATGCCGGTATTAGCCATACACCTTCTAGGAAGATCATGGAAAACCTAAAAGCAGATAGCTGAACGAGGGTTTTGAACTGCTGCCCTCTCTAACACGAGTCTAGCAGCTTACCACAGTGCCACCACAGACGCCAGGAGTGTTTTAGGTAACGTGCAGATACATCTGCGTTCAGCTCTTTTATCGTAAGAGTTATTGACAGCTTACTCGCTTACCTAGCACTCACCCATTTTAAAAGTAAGGTAATAATCGCTTCTGTTTATGCACAGAGTTTGGACCGATATGGCACACTGCACAATGGTGCCTTTAAAAAATCTTGGCTTTAATATTTTTGCCATTGTACAAATAATTGTTCAACAGATGGAAGGAGATATTCGTGATCTGGGCTGTAAAATTTGTAGTGCGTTTATGTCTCACCTGAAGGATGAATAAAGTCGCAGTATGGACTGGAATTACGGCATAAACGGATGAAAATGTTGTGCGAAAAGATTATCGTGTGCATTGTTGTGTCCTGGAAGGGACTTGTGAATTTGACTGTAAACATTTGATTTACCTTTTTGCCTTGTTTAAAAGATGAACGCAATTCAAAAAATGGCTCGAATGGCTCTGAGCACTATGGGACTTAACTTCTAAGGTCATCAGTACCCTAGAACTTAAAACTACTTAAACCTAACTAACCTAAGGACATCACACACATCCATGCCTGAGGCAGGATTCGAACCTGCGACGTGGCGGTCTTGAGGTTCCAGACTGTAGCGCCTAGAACCGCTCAGCCACTCCGGCCGGCTGAACGCAGTTCATGTATGATCCAATACTACTGTGGAAAAGTAGCAAAACGTTGCAAAAAGCGAAATGGTTCCGGAAGTTACACCGAGTATAAGATACCAGCGGGAAAATGCTACTCGCGGAGCATAGAAAAGACTAGTACGCTCCCATTATAAAAGACTGAGTTAAAAATGCGGTTACAGCTGCCTCATTCTGCCTTCTTCAGCATCTTTAAAAAATTCCCAAAAATTTTGGCATGCGAACATACTGGCGCTCTTTTTAACCTGCAACTCACCTGTCACTCCCTCAAGGTCCGGCAACTGCAACTCGCTCACACCCACGAGTCCATTACTGCAAGTCGCCCGTACCCGTCCGCTCCCACATGTCTATCCTCACTCACTCATTCATGCCAGCTCATTGTCATTATCTACATGTGTCTATCGCTGTCTCTCAGCCATTCTCCTGTATTATTCTGGCGTACAAAGCACGTATAATTTTGTACATAGAAGTGGACATGATTACCTTACGTGTATGGCACTCAAATGAATAAACAGATCTATTACAACGATAGTCAATAAACAGGCCACATCGAATAAGATGAGGGAAGGCGAGGCTTATCAACTGGTACGCAGCCAATAAATCCATACTTTTTCTTTTCAGTTCTAATATGGCACAGGCAATGACTGGGTATTTGCAGATCACTTCTGAAAAGAACGTAACCTTGTTTTCCATCCATTATTTTCATATTTGAAATTAATTAGGTTTTAAGAACAGCAACCAGTCAAATTATTTCACTTCCGTAAACCGGTGTTACAAAATCGTTCCGTAGGCTGTGGCATATATAAGTATGATGATGGTGCCAAACATGTGAAATCGTGAGATTACTGGGTCACTGCAGTGACACCTCTCAGTAAACACAGGATGGATGACAGTTTCACTGGAAGCTCACCGCACTCAGACTTGCTACAACCGCGAAATTCGATAGACATCCACGACGGTCGGAACTGGGCTTGTACTTGTTATAGTATCGTCACGGAGTAGTGTCACTGAGGTCAATCTATCGTCTTCCGTCGATAAGCAACATCTCTCTGAATCGGCTCGGTCTCTGTCGGTGCCCAGCCTAGGAGGAAGGCTGTCGAGCAGCACCAACGGGCAGTTATATGCCGCTTGATGGCTGCAAGTTGCTGCTGGAATTACGTGGTGCTCTGAGCGGATTCCCAAAATCACTTGGTTGAAAGACATGACATCCGAGCTGCAAGACAGCTTTGGTTTCAGCCTGTTGTTTGTTACCTGGAGATATACAGCCAGAATGACATTATGAAGCATACGGTCTTGACTGGAGAGCATCTCATTCTCTACTACTGAACGTTTGTACTCTGTTCTCCAGTTGACCCACTTGCTAAGACGTGTTTCCCGGTAGTTGCATTCGTGAATTTCATGAAGGTGCAAGCAAGGTCATTTTACCCGTCTTACTGAAGGATGTTGCGCCGTTCTGATTTTAAGTGGATTCATACATTTTTTATTAAAAAAAGCGTCAGTATGTTCGCATGTCAAAATTTTTGGAAAATTACTTTAAAGATGCTGAGGAAGGCAGAATGAGGCAACTGGAACCGCACCTTTATTAAATTGCCAAGAGCGCATATGGCGAGTGGACAGTGATACTTCCCAATACAGGTATAAATGCGTTAAGTACAATGAATATGTGTGGAAATGCTCAACGCATACACATGGAAGACAAGGAAGAATACAATTTAAAAAGGTGAGTAACGAAAAGAATCAAAAATGTTTGTTGTTATAAGAAAAGTATCCGAACTGAGATATAAGGAGACATGCTGTTACAGTCACCACTGAAAATGAAAATAAAACGAAACGCATGTGATCTTAATAAGACGTTTATTACAGTTGCTAAAGACGAAAAATTGTACACGTGCAACTGCGGAAAAAAGAGGCCCAGAAATCTAAGAACACAATTTCCTTTCGTTGATAAACCTCAATGTGTATCTGTCGTGAGAGGCTACCTGGTGCCTGTCGCGATTTGATAGTGCATTACAATTTCTAATTCGTGACACCCAGGATTACATGTGTAAATCAATCGTCCAGTTTACAGATTTGGTCACATTTGCAACCCAGATTGAGAATTAATTAGAAATCAAGGACAATGGGTGAGCCGTGCACTACTCGCGTTTATCCCATTTATTGTCTGTCATCTTCTATTACGGCACTGCCGCTTCGTTTTCTTATTCCATTTACTGGTGTCACTAACTTCCTGCCTTACTAGTCCGTGAGCGGCAGCAACAGCGCGAATCGATAAGTGCACTCCCGTATCATTTACGGGTCGTCGTGTCTGGAAGTCAGTTGGAGACGGACCAGCAGTGCAGTCGGCACGCAGCAGCAGTGAAGTCAGGGACGGAGCGCCGGTGAGGCGCCAACAGCCAGTGCTCGCCGACCGCTGGCGACACACACGGACTGTCCGACGGAGGGCGGTTGGAGCGGCACGACCGTTGGTTGGTCGTTCTGTTGGTCTCTCATCGGCCGACGAGAGCTTGGTGCTTTCACTGCTTCCGGGCCTGGGCAGTTGGTCGGTTGGCGTGCAGCAGCGAGGAAATCTCCTCGGCGCATAGTTTGGTCGAGGCCGCTGCCGGCGTCCACGCGCGGTCAGAGTGTATGTGGTGTCGTTTCCATTGCTACGAGGTCCGTGGCTCACCGATCCTGGTCACGAAAGTTGAGTTTTGACTTAATCTAGCAGCAAGTAACGACTGTTCACATTGTGTCGTTTGGGTTTCGTTGTCGGCTGTTGGGATATTCCCGCGAGCAACAACGTTTGTTTTTAAGTTGGCAAATTTTAGCCACCCTTCGGTGGAGTTTAACTGTACTTGGTTATTTTGAAATTGAAGTGCATCAGCGGAATCATCTGCCTTGTGGCCGTTAACGTTCCGGTTACGTGCCCTGGCCGTTAACGTAAATTCAGTCGGAGCTCCTCAACACTAATCTACCAATATTCTGGATACAAAATTGATCCAGCGGTGGATACGAAGGACTGATTTTAAGTCATGGCCACCATCATCCATGGGCCTAACGCCATTAGACTTTTACTTGTGGTATTACGTGAAGCAATGTGTGTACAGAGTGAAAGTAACAATGGTATTAATCAATTGAATCAGAGAATTAAAGACGCTATTCACTCTGTTACACCAGATGTTCTTACCCGTGTGTGAGAAGGACTAGGGCAACATATGAAAGCTATATCGAACTGAGCTGAAAAGTTATGCATACTTTCAGACTTTTCCTTTCGTTCCTCATCGTGTTTCCGCTGTCCAGCAAGGTGTGTAGTTTGACCTCTCAATGTATGATTGGTTGTGGACGCCAATATCTTCTACTTTGCTCCATTGAACTCTCTGTTGTCTGCTGGTCGGGTCATGTGGAAATTATCTTGTCGGTGGGTCCGGTGACTGTCTGACTGTTGGGTTACCGTCGGATCGAGAATGGTCAAGCCGATTGCCTGTCTCACCTAAGCGAGCATTAGTGTTTGAATTCCAGGCCGACCCTCAGAAACTTCTGAACGTCGTTGGGTGTACTGCCTTTTCTTCTTTGTTCTTGTTGTTTGTATGGCTTCTAGCCGATTTTTAAATTAAGGTCGTTTTTCCCTTAAGGCGTAAGATTGTTTTGGCCTTCAGCCTAATTTAAAGAACTGCTTTAAGGTGAGGCCTTTGGCCTTTTAAAAATTTATTTTGGTTTGAGTCTTAAGTGATGGGCGTTATGCCGATTTTAAATTAAAGTTGTTTCGCTCTTAAGATGTCACATTTTTGGGGCCTTCAGTCTAATTAACGAACTGATTTAAGATAAGGCCTTCTGCCTTTTAGATACCTGATTTTGGTTTGAGTCTTAAGTTATTGGCTTTCAGCCGATTTTAAATTAGTCTTGCCCTTAAGGCAAGAGATTGTATGGCTGTGGCTTCCTATTGAGTACTTTCAAGTGCTTTCCTACCATCTTGATTCATCAAGAAAGCAGCCACGCACTAAAAGAAAAAACCGCATGTTTTTAATGGGAATCTCTGCGCTTTGTTCCCCAGGTGCTTGTGGTTCTGTGCAATTCGTTTTGCTCTTCGTCATATTTTACACGGTACATTGTCTCTCTCAAGAGGAATGAAAGTAAAAAGAAAGGACGCTAATATGAAATAGCTTTCTGGTGATTGAGTTGAGCCTCATGAAAGGTATTAAATGCCAGCTAGAGATTCTTGTTTAAAGTTCTTTACATAATGATCCAACTATATTCAGAGATGTAAAAAATTTTGAAAAACAGAGAAAAATTCCTCTGCGTTTGTATTTCAAGTCCTGATGTTGTCTTCTTGAGAGTAGTATACCGAACAACGTAATTTCTCTACTATACTACACTACAATTCTCTACGATACTTTGAAGAAAGCATTGGTTATACACGTTTCTGGAGAATGCAGCTGGCTGTTTGTAGATGAAGCAGCAACTTCTCGACGAAAGCTGCAGCCTCTGTAAGATCATTATTCTGCCATTATTGATTGACGGAATCCGTCCATGTTTTAGCACGACATAATCAATAAAAATTGAATGACATGTCCTCATGTGGATTTCATTAACATATTGAGAAAACAGTGATAGTTTCAAATAAAATTGGCCATGTCTGTAGATTCATGCTACCGGTCAAATTTGCATCAATCCGAACGATCTATTAGATGCCATTGTTGTTGTTGTTTTTGTTGTTGTGGTATTCAGTCCTGAGACTGGTTTGATGCAGCTCTGCATGCTACCCTATCGGCCGGCCGCGGTGGTCTAGTGGTTCTAGGCGCTCAGTCCGGAACCGCGGGACTGCTACGGTCGCAGGTTCGAATCCTGCCTCGGGCATGGATGTGTCTGATGTCCTTAGGTTAGTTAGGTTTACGTAGTTCTAAGTTCTAGGGGACTGATGACCACAGCAGTTAAGTCCCATAGTGCTCAGAGCCATTTGAGCCATTTTTTTACTCTATCCTGTGCAAGCTTCATCATTTCCCAGTACCTACTGCAACCTACATCCTTCTGAATCTGCTTAGTGTATTCATCTCTTGGTCTCCCTCTACGAATTTTACCCGGCACGCTGCCCTCCAATACTAAATTGGTGATCCCTTGATGCCTCAGAACATCTCCTCGCAACCGATCCCTTCTTCTAGTCAAGTTGTACCACAACCTCCTCTTCTCCGCAATTCTATTCAATACCTACTCATTAGTTATGTGATCTACCCATCTAATCTTCAGCATTCTTCTCTAGCACCACATTTCGGAAGCTTCTATTCTCCTCTTGTCCAAACTATCTATCGTCCATGTTTCACTACCATACATGGCTATACTCCATACAAATACTTTCAGAAACGACTTCCTGACATTCAAATCTATATTCGATGTTAACAAATTTCTCTTCGTCAGAAACGCTTTCCTTGCCATTGCCAGTCTACATTTCATATCTTCTCTACTTCGACCATCGTTAGTTACTTTCCTCCCTAAATAGCAAAACTCATTTACTACTTTAAGTGTCTCATTTCCTAAACTAATTCCCTCAGAATCACCCGACTTAATTAATCTACATTCTATTATCCTCGTTTTGCTTTTGTTGATGTTCATCTTATATCCACTTATCAAGACACTGTCCATTCCGTTCAACTCCTCTTCCAAGAGCTTTCCTGTCTCAGACAGAATTACTATGTCATCGGCGAAACTCGAAGTTTTTATTTCTTCTTCATGGATTTTAATATCTGCTCCGAATTTTTTCTTTGTTTCCTTTACTGCTTGCTCAATATACAGATTGAATATCATCGGGGATAGGCTACAACCCTGTTTCACTCCCCATTAACTGCTCCCTTTTCATGCCCCTCGACTCCTATAACTGCCATCTGGTTTC
The DNA here is from genome assembly GCF_021461385.2 of Schistocerca piceifrons. Taxonomy (NCBI): domain Eukaryota; kingdom Metazoa; phylum Arthropoda; class Insecta; order Orthoptera; family Acrididae; genus Schistocerca; species Schistocerca piceifrons. The sequence continues at coordinate 245,983,248 of NC_060144.1, forward strand.
TGTACAGATTGTAAATAGCCTTTCGCTCCCTGAATTTTATCCCTTCCACCTTCAGAGTTTGAAAGAGAGTATTCCATTCAACCTTGTCAAAAGCTTTCTCCAAGTCTACAAATGCTATAAACGTAGGTTTGCCTTTCCTTAATCTTTCTTCTAAGGTAAGTCGTAGGGTCAGTATTGCCTCACGTGTTCCCATATTTCTATGGAATCCAAACTGATCTTCCCAGAGGTCGGCTTTTACCCGTTTTTCAATTCGTCTGTCCAGAATTCGCGTTAGTATTTTGCAGCCGTGACTTATTAAACTGATAGTTCGGTAATTTTCACATCTGTCAACACCTGCTTTCTTTGCGATTGGAATTATTATATTCTTCTTGAAGTCTGAGCGTATTCCTCCTGCCTCATTCATCTTGTTCACCAGTTGGTAGAGTTTTGTCAGGACTGGCTCTCCCAAGGGTGTCTATTGGTGGGGCCTTGTTTCGACTTAGGTCTTTCAGTGCTCTGTCAAACTCTTCACGCAGTATAATATCTCCCATTTCATTTTCATCTACATCCTCTTCCATTTCCATAATACTGTCCCAATGTACATTGACCTTGTATAGAGCCTCTATATACTCCTTTCACCTTTCTGCTTTCCCTTCCTTGCTTAGAATTGGGTTTCCATCTGAGCTCTTGATACTCATACAAGTGGTTATCTTCTCTTTAAAGGTCTCTTTAATTTTCCTGTAGGCAGTATCTATCTTACCCCTAGTGAGATAAGCCTCTACATCCTTACATTTGTCCTCTAGCCATCCCTGCTTAGCCATTTTGCACTTCCTGTCGTTCTCATTTTTGAGACTTTTGTATTCCTTTTTGCTTGCTTCTTTTACCGCATTTTTATATTTTCTCCTTTCATCAATTAAATTCAATATTTCTATTGCTACCCAAGGATTTATGCTAGCCCTTGTCTTTTTACCGACTTGATCCTCTGCTACCTTCACTACTTCATCCCTCAAAGCCACCCATTCTTCTTCTACTGTATTTGTTTCTCCCATTCCTGTCAATGGCTCCCTTATGCTCTCCCTGAAACTCTGTACAACTTCTGGTTTAGTCAGTTTATCCAAGTCCCATCTCCTTAAATTCCCACCTTATTGCAATTTCTTCAGTTTTAATCTACAGTTCATAACCAATAGATTGTGGTCAGAGTCCACTCTGCCCCTGGAAATGTCTTACAATTTAAAACCTGGTTCCTAAATCTCTGTCTTACCATTATTTAATCTATCTGATACCTTCTAGTATCTCCAGGCTTCTTCCATGTATACAGCCTTCTTTCATGACTCTTGAACCAAGTGTTAGCTATGATTAAGCTATGCTCTGTGCAAAATTCTACCAGGCGACTTTCTGTTTCGTTCCTTACCCCGAATCCATATTCACCTACTTCCAGAGGAAGGTACCCGCCGTCTAGGGGTAGCGTCTTTGATTCAAAATCAAAACGTCTTCGGTCCCGGGTTCGATCCCCGCCACTGCCTAAATTTTAATAAATAATCAGCATTGGCGGCCGAAGACTTCGGGCGGAGGAGCGAATAGAGGTTCAGGGCACTCTCTTGTCCTAGGGGTGGGAAATTGCCCCTAAATGCGGAAGAATCAGCAATGATCAACGACATGAGGATGCAGAAGGCAATGGAAACCACTACATTAAAGACACGTAACGTGTATCCACAGGACATGTGGCCTGTAATTGAAGAAGTGTCATGATGATCTCTCCATTGGCAAAAGATTCCGGAATAGTCCCCCAATCGGATCTCCGGGAGGGGACTGCCAAGGGGTAGGTTACCATGAGAAAAAGATTGAATAATCAACGAAAGGATAACGTTCAACGAGTCGGGGCGTGGAATGTCAGAAGCTTGAACGTCGTAGGGAAACTAGAAAATCTGAAAAGGGAAATGCAAAGGCTCAATCTACACTCCTGGAAATTGAAATAAGAACACCGTGAATTCATTGTCCCAGGAAGGGGAAACTTTATTGACACATTCCTGGGGTCAGATACATCACATGATCACACTGACAGAACCACAGGCACATAGACACAGGCAACAGAGCATGCACAATGTCGGCACTAGTACAGTGTATATCCACCTCGCAGCAATGCAGGCTGCTATTCTCCCATGGAGACGATCGTAGAGATGCTGGATGTAGTCCTGTGGAACGGCTTGCCATGCCATTTCCACCTGGCGCCTCAGTTGGACCAGCGTTCGTGCTGGACGTGCAGACCGCGTGAGACGACGCTTCATCCAGTCCCAAACATGCTCAATGGGGGACAGATCCGGAGATCTTGCTGGCCAGGGTAGTTGACTTACACCTTCTAGAGCACGTTGGGTGGCACGGGATACATGCGGACTTGCATTGTCCTGTTGGAACAGCAAGTTCCCTTGCCGGTCTAGGAATGGTAGAACGATGGGTTCGATGACGGTTTGGATGTACCGTGCACTATTCAGTGTCCCCTCGACGATCACCAGTGGTGTACGGCCAGTGTAGGAGATCGCTCCTCACACCATGATGGCGGGTGTTGGCCCTGTGTGCCTCGGTCGTATGCAGTCCTGATTGTGGCGCTCACCTGCACAGCGCCAAACACGCATACGACCATCATTGGCACCAAGGCAGAAGCGACTCTCATCGCTGAAGACGACACGTCTCCATTCGTCCCTCCATTCACGCCTGTCGCGACACCACTGGAGGCGGGCTGCACGATGTTGGGGCGTGAGCGGAAGACGGCCTAACGGTGTGCGGGACCGTAGCCCAGCTTCATGGAGACGGTTGCGAATGGTCCTCGCCGATACCCCAGGAGCAACAGTGTCCCTAATTTGCTGGGAAGTGGCGGTGCGGTCCCCTACGGCACTGCGTAGGATCCTACGGTCTTGGCGTGCATCCGTGCGTCGCTGCGGTCTGGTCCCAGGTCGACGGGCACGTGCACCTTCCGCCGACCACTGGCGACAACATCGATGTACTGTGGAGACCTCACGCCCCACGTGTTGAGCGATTCGGCGGTACGTCCACCCGGCCTCCCGCATGCCCACTATACGCCCTCGCTCAAAGTCCGTCAACTGCACATACGGTTCACGTCCACGCTGTCGCGGCATGCTACCAGTGTTAAAGACTGCGATGGAGCTCCGTATGCCACGGCAAACTGGCTGACACTGACGGCGGCGGTGCACAAATCCTGCGCAGCTAGCGCCATTCGACGGCCAACACCGCGGTTCCTGGTGTGTCCGCTGTGCCGTGCGTGTGATCATTGCTTGTACAGCCCTCTCGCAGTGTCCGGAGCAAGTATGGTGGGTCTGACACACCGGTGTCAATGTGTTCTTTTTTCCATTTCCAGGAGTGTAGATATAGGAGGGGTCAGTGAAGTGGAGTGGAGGGAAGACAAGGATTTCTGGTCAGATGAGTATCGGGTAATATCAACAGCAGCAGAAAATGGTATAACAGGTGTAGGATTCGTTATGAATAGGAAGGTAGGGCAGACGGTGTGTTACTGTGAACAGTTCAGTGACCGGGTTGTTCTAATCAGAATCGACAGCAGACCAACACCGACAACGATAGTTCAGGTATACATGCCGACGTCGCAAGCTGAAGATGAACAGATAGAGAAAGTGTATGAGGATATTGAAAGGGTAATGGAGTGTGTAAAGGGGGACGAAAATCTAATAGTCATGGGCGACTGGAATGCAGTTGTAGGGGAAGGAGTAGAAGAAAATGTTACAGGAGAATATGGGCTTGGGACAAGGAATGAAAGAGGAGAAAGACTAGCTGAGTTCTGTAACAAGTTTCAGCTAGTAATAGCGAATACCCAGTTCAAGAATCACAAGAGGAGGAGGTATACTTGGAAAAGGCCGGGAGATACGGGAAGATTTCAATTAGATTACATCATGGTCAGACAGAGATTCCGAAATCAGATACTGGATTGTAAGGCGTACCCAGGAGCAGATATTGACTCAGATCACAATATATTAGTGATGAAGAGTAGGCTGAAGTTCAAGACGTTAGTCAGGAAGAATCAATACGCAAAGACGTGGGATACGGAAGTACTAAGGAATGGCGAGATACGTTTGAAGTTCTCTAACGCTATAGATACAGCAATAAGGAACAATGCAGTAGGCAGTACAGTTGAAGAGGAATGGACATTTCTAAAAAGGGCCATCACAGAAGTTGGGAAGGAAAACAGAGGTACAAAGAAGGTAGCTGCGAAGAAACCATGGGTAACAGAAGAAATACTTCAGTTGATTAATGAAAGGAGGAAGTACAAACATGTTCCGGGAAAATCAGGAATACAGAAATACAAGTCGCTGACGAATGAAATAAATAAGAAGTGCAGGGAAGCTAAGGCGAAATGGCTACAGGAAAAATGTGAAGACATCGGAAAAGATATTATTGTCGGAAGGACAGACTCAGCATACAGGAAAGTCAAAACAATCTTTGGTGACATTAAAAGCAACGGTGGTAACATTAAGAGTGCAACGGGAATTCCACTGTTAAATGCAGAGGAGAGAGCAGATAGGTGGAAAGAATACATTGAAAGCCTCTATGAGGTTGAAGATTTGTCTGATGTGATAGAAGAAGAAACAGGAGTCGATTTAGAAGAGATAGGGGATCCAGTATTAGAATCGGAATTTAAAAGAGCTTTGGAGAACTTACGGTCAAATAAGGCAGAAGGGATAGATAACATTCCATCAGAATTTCTAAAATCACTGGGGGAAGTGGCAACAAAACGACTATTCACGTTGGTGTGTAGAATATATGAGTCTGGCGATATACCATCTGACTTTCGGAAAAGCATCATCCACACAATTCCGAAGACGGCAAGTGCTGACAAGTGCGAGAATTATCGCACAATCAGCTTAACAGCTCATGCATCGAAGCTGCTTACAAGAATAATATACAGAAGAATGTAAAAGAAAATTGAGAATGCGCTAGGTGACGATCAGTTTGGCTTTAGGAAAAGTAAAGGGACGAGAGAGGCAATTCTGGCGTTACGGCTGGTAATGGAAGCAAGGCTAAAGAAAAATCAAGACACTTTCATTGGATTTGTCGACCTGGAAAAAGCGTTCGACAATATAAAATGGTGCAAGCTGTTCGAGATTCTGAAAAAAGTAGGGGTAAGCTATAGGGAGAGACGGGTCATATACAATATGTACAACAACCAAGAGGGAATAATAAGAGTGGACGATCAAGAACGAAGTGCTCGTATTAAGAAGGGTGTAAGACAAGGCTGTAGCCTTTCGCCCCTACTCTTCAATCTGTACATCGAGGAAGCAATGATGTAAATAATAGAAAGGTTCAGGAGTGGAATTAAAATACAAGGTGAACGGATATCAATGATACGATTGGCTGATGACATTGCTATCCTGAGTGAAAGTGAAGAAGAATTAAATGATCTGCTGAACGGAATGAACAATCTAATGAGTACACCGTATGGTTTGAGAGTAAATCGGAGAAAGACGAAGGTAATGAGAAGTAGTAGAAATGAGAACAGCGAGAAACTTAACATCAGCATTGATGGTCACGAAGTGAATGAAGTTAAGGAATTCTGCTACCTAGGCAGTAAAATAACCAATGACGGACGGAGCAAGGAGGACATCAAAAGCAAACTCGCTATGGCAAAAAAGGCATTTCTGGCCAAGAGAAGTCTACTAACAGCAAATACCGGCATTAATTTGAGGAAGAAATTTCTGAGGATGTACGTCTGGAGTACAGCATTGTATGGTAGTCAAACATGGACTGTGGGAAAACCGGAACAGAAGAGAATCGAAGCATTTGAGATGTGGTGCTAAAGACGAATGTTAAAAATTAGGTGGACTGATAAGGTAAGGAATGAGGAGGTTCTACGCAGAATCGGAGAGGAAAGGAATATGTGGAAAACACTGATAAGGAGAAGGGACAGGATGATAGGACGTCTGCTAAGACATGAGGGAATGACTTCCATGGTAGTAGAGGGAGCTGTAGAGGTTAAACACTGTAGAGGAAGACATAGATTGGAATACGTCAAGCAAATAATTGAGGACGTAGGTTGCATGTGCTACTGTGAGATGAAGAGGTTAGCACAGGAAAAGAATTCGTGGCGGGCAAACCAGTCAGTAGACTGATGACTACAAAAAAAAAAAGAAAAAAAACGTGTGTCTATTATATTTTCGTCATTTTCGTCTCCCTTCACTATAAGAATAACTTTTTTTATCTCATCATACATTTCTTCATCATCTGCAGAACTAGTTGGCATATAAACTTGTACTGCTGTAGTAGGCGTGGGCGTCGTGTCTATCTTGGCCACAATAATGCGTTCTCAATGCTGTTTGTAGTAGCTTACCCGCACTCCTATTTTTTATTCATTATTAAACCTACTCCTGCCTTACCCCTATTTGATTTTGTATTTATTATCCTGTATTTACCTGACCAATAGTCTTGTTCCTCCTGCCACCCAACTTCCCTAATTACCACTATATCTATCTTTAACCTATCCATTTCCCTTTTTGAATTTTCTACCCTATCTGCCCCATTAGGGGATCTAACATTCCACGCTCCTATCTGTAAAACGCCAGTTTTCTTTCTCCTGATAACGACGTCCTCTTGAGTATTCCCCGCCCGGAGATCCGAATGGGGGACTATTTTACCTCCGGAATATTCTACCCAAGAGGACGCCATCATCATTTAACCATACAATAAAGCTGCATTCCCTAGGGGAAAAATTACAGCTGTAGTTTCCCTTTGCTTTCAGCCGTTCGCAGTACCATCACAGCAAGGCCGTTTTGGTGAGTGTTACAAGGCCAGATCAGTCAATCATCCAGACTGTTGCCCCTGAAAGCACTGAAAAGGCTGCTGCCCCTCTTCAGGAACCACACGTTTGTCTGGCCTCTCAACAGATACCCCTCCGTTGTAATTGCACCTATGGTACGGCTGTCTGTATCATGAGGCACGCAAGCCTCCCCACCAACGCCAAGGTTCATGGTTCACGGGTGCCATAGAACTTCGCAATAAGGAATGCAGGTGTCGACGAAAATAACCACCAACCTTATGTATGTAATTCAGCTCATAGTCTTCAGACACTCTTTACATAGTTTCTAACAAATTATAGTAATGATTCTTTAGTATTAATGGTTGGTTCTGAGCACTATGGGACTCAACTTCTGAGGTCATTAGTCCCCTAGAACTTAGAACTAGTTAAACCTAACTAACCTAAGTACATCACAAACGTCCATGCCCGAGGCAGGATTCGAACCTGCGACCGTAGCGGTCTTGCGTTGCCAGACTGCAGCGCCTTTAACGGCACGGCCATTAGTATTAATGACTCAAACTTTCTTGAGATGAAGACTTCCGCAATTACTGTATAAAAAACGCTTTAATTGTATAAAGTCTCTCGAAGTTCTCCGACGTCCCGCATGTAAGTGTTCACTGTATTCCAGCGGGTTATTGACGCTAGTAATTCACAGAATAATGCTGCGAGTGTAAGAGCGCTGAGCGCACACTCTGGCGTTTCTTTTCGATTGTTAGCTACAGGGTAGCGAATGCTTCGTAATTAATCAGAATGTTCTTAATTCTCGAGTAGCGAGACAAAAATCACTTTAAAACAAAGATGTCAAAGTGTTTCAGAACAATTATATTTCTAAACCTGATAGACCTGACATATTATAACGGGGCACCCCCTTAACGTCACTTAAGCCATCCCTATCTGGCTTCTGGAAAAGTCCCTCGTACTGATTTCGGCGTAAGTGTCCCGTCTTCTTTTTGAAGTTTAACAATAAAAAAACTTCCCTCATTCAAGCCACGTCAGTTTATAGCGTTTACTGGTTTTCTACTGGGTAGATGTATTTCCAGAATGTCATATTCTTCTTTTGTCATATGGCAAAAGTGCACCAAATATTTTCTAAATATTTTCGTTGTTGTTATTGTTGTTGTTGTCTTCAGTCTGAATGCTGGTTTGATGTTGCTTTCCATCCTGCATTATCCTGAGCAAGGCTCTTCATCTCCGAATACCTGCTGCAACTGAAATCCTTCCGAGTCTGCTTAGTGCATTCACATCTTGGTTCCCCTGTACAATTTTTAGCGCCAAAACTTCCCTCCACAACCAAAGCGACTATCCTTTGATGTCTCAGAATGGGTTCTGTCACTCTGTCACTTCGTCTAGGCAGGTTGTGCCACAGATTTCTCTTCTCCTCTGTTCTATCCTGCACATATTCGTTCATTACGTGATCTACCCATCTAATCTTCAGTATCCTTTTGTAACACCATATTTCAAAATATTTTGCCTATGGCTACACGCTATTCGGATACTTTCAGAAAAGGCTTCCTTAGACTTGAATTTATATTCGATGTCAAAAAATTTCTCTTCTTCGGAAACGCTTTCCTTGCCATTGCCAGTCAACATTTTATATCCCCACTACTCCGGCCACCGTCAGCGTCACCGTCAGCGTCTCGTTTCCTAATCTAATACTCTCATCATCACCTGATTTACTGACTGCATTCCATTATCCTCGTTTTGATTACCATCTTATATCCTTCTGTCAAAAAACTGTCCATTCCGTTCAACTGCTCTTCAAAATCCTTTGCTCTCTCTGACAGAATTGCTATCTCATCGGTAAACCTCAAATTTTTTATTTCTTCTCCCTGAACTTCAATTCCTACTCCAAGCCGGCCGCGGTGGTCTAGCGGTTCTGACGCTGCAGTCCGGAACCGCGGGACTGCTACGGTTGCAGGTTCGAATCCTGCCTCGGGCATGGGTGTGTGTGATGTCCTTAGGTTAGTTAGGTTTAAGTAGTTCTAAGTTCTAGGGGACTTATGACCTAAGATGTTGAGTCCCATAGTGCTCAGAGCCATTTCCTACTCCAAATTTTTCTTTGGTTTCCTCTACTGCTTGCTCAATGCACAGTATGAATAACACCGGCGACCGTCTTAAGACCTGTCTCACTGCAGTCTCAATCACTGCTGCCCTTTCATGCTCCATGACTCTTGTAACTGCCGAAGCTTTTAGCTCCGTATATTTTTAGCCTTGCTACCTTCAGAATTTCAAAGGGAATGTTCCAGCCAAGACTGTAAAAAGCTTTCTCTAAGTTTACAAATACTGTAAACATACGTTTACCTTTCTTTGAGCTATTTTCCAAGAGATGTCGTAGGATTTCTACTCTCCGGAATCCAAACTGGTCTTCTCCAAAGTCGGCATGTGCCAGTTTTTCCGAAGAATTTTTGGTTGTATTTTTCAGCCATGACGTATTAAACTGATAGCTCGGTAAGAGTCACAACTGTCAGCAATTCTTCCTTTGGAATTGGTTTTATCTCCTGAAGTCCAAGGGGATTCCGCCCGTTTCATACATCGTGCACACCAGACTGAAGAGTTATTTCACGGATGGCTCTCCAAAGGCTATACTGTATTCATCTTCTAGAATGAAATTTTCACTCTACAGCGGAGTGTGCGCTGATACGAAACTTCCTGGCAGATTAAAACTGTGTGCTGGACCGAGACTCGAACACGGGACCTTTGCCTTTCGCGGGCAAGTGCTCTACCAACTGAGATACATAAGCACGACTCACGCCCCGTCCTCACAGCTTTACTTCTGCCAGTACCTCGTCTCCTACCTTCCAAACTTTACAGAAGCTCTCCTGCGAACCTTGTAGAACTAGCACTCCTGAAAGAAAGGATATTGCGGAGACATGGCTCACCACAGCCTGGGGGATGTTTCTAGAATGAAATTTTCACTCTACAGCGGAGTGTGCGCTGATGTGAAACTACCTGGCAGGACTGTGTGCCGGACCGAGACTCGAACTCGGGACCTTTGCCTTTCGCGGGCAAGTGCTCTACCGACTGTATTCATCTTGTTCTAAGTCCTTCAGGAAGATGGTCGACAGAGAGTTGGTATAATGCTGTGTTAGTATATCGACTTCCATTTTCGCATTTTATGTCTTATAATTACGCACAATAAATCCTAAGCAGACCTAGGTAGCATCAGGACGTGTCTAAATAAAAGGTAAACCCTGTAAGATGTGTTGATTAATGTGCCTTACACAGTGGGAACGGTTCTGTCAGAGCCCCGTATAACACCCGCGAATCCAAAGGTAAATTTGCGTTTGACTGGTACGACCTCTTCGATTTGTGACCTGATCTTTGACCATTGAACCTTTTAGTACTTAGTTGCTCTCAAATTACTAACCGTCGGTACGAAATAAATGAATCGACAGCTGCAGGCAGATTTTCGTTTCTCGTATTAAACGCCCTATTTGCCGACGGGCAGCCACGGTTTGGAATTCTTTCACTGTAAATAAAATGTATTTACCCGTAACCGTTTACAGTTTGTGTTATTTTGTTGACTCAACGATTCCCTTCCAGGACGAAAACCTCGAGCGCTCGTTAACTTTCTGAATTAGATGCGCTGACAGCGGCGGAATGAAACAACAAAATAACGACACAATGGCCGCGCGCGGCCGCAAGAGCAAACACAGGAAACAATTATACGAGCGGCGCCGCGCCGCTGTTGTGACGGCCGCCGCCGTCTGCCGTAATGATTAGGGATTAACACGAGTCAATATTTACCCCGCGGCCGTGGCCGGCGCTGACGCCGCGTGCGTCGTATTTGCCGGCAGCGGCGCGCGCTCCCGCTCTGCCTGCCTTATTTGTCCAGTTGACTTCCCACCTGCCGTGTGCAGACTCCAGAGGAGGCACAAACGGATTCGCTTTACCGCTTATGGCTGCGATTTGATAATCATATACTGCGACAAAAGAGATTAAACAATGATAAAGAAAGTAGTTAATTAAAACTTGTGATAGACTGAAAACATATGCCAGACTAGGAATCGATGCTCGACTCTCAGCTTTAGCTGGGTACACTTACTGACCATGATTCATCAAGTTGGGATGATAGATAACAGTCCTACTGATTTTCTGAAATATTGGGAAATGTGTCAATCAAACGACTACTTATGTTGGTTTCTAGAATATATGACCATCAACGTGGCATCAAATTTTTAGAAAAATGTCATCCAAACAATTCCTAAAATATCAGTGGCATGTAAGTCCGAGTACTATCGTACAGCAACCAGCCAGTGTCCAGCTGTCCAGATGAGATGGTTGCCGGTCCCAACGTAGCATGCATTAGTTCGACAATGGCTGGTACGATCTTCACACATTTAAGTTTTCATAATTCAAAATGGTTCAAATGGCTCTGAGCACGATAGGACTTAACAGCTAAGGTCATCAGTCCCCTGGAACTTAGAACTACTTAAACCTAACTATCCTAAGGACATCACACACATCCATGCCGGAGGCAGGATTCGAACCTGCGACCGTAGCGGTCGCGCGGTTCCTGACTGAAGCGCCTAGAACTGCTCGGCCACCCCTGCCGGCTATTCATAATTATCTAATGGTACCTGAAGATGAAGCTTTAAGCTTAGAAACCGGTCGTGGAATAAATTTAGAAAATTACTAGCAACGCCCCCCCATGAACCATGGACCTTGCCGTTGGTGGGCTCAGCGTGCCTCAGCGATGCAGATGGCCGTACCGTAGGTGCAACCACAACGGAGGGGTATCTGTTGAGAGGCCAGACAAACATGTGGTTCCTGAAGAGGGGCAGCAGCCTTTTCAGTAGTTGCAGGGGCAACAGTCTGGATGATTGACTGATCTGGCCTTGTAACATTAACCAAAACGGCCTTGCTGCGCTGGTACTGCGAACGGCTGAAAGCAAGGGGAAACTACAGCCGTAATTTTTCCCGAGGACATGCAGCTCTACTGTATGATTAAATGATGATGGCGTCCTCTTGGGTAAAATATTCCGGAGGTAAAATAGTCCCCCACTCGGATCTCCGGGCGGGGACTACTCAGGAGGACGTCGTTATCAGGAGAAAGAAAACTGGCGTTCTACGGATCGGAGCGTGGAATGTCAGATCCCTTAATCGGGCAAGTAGGTTAGAAAATTTAAAAAGGGAAATGGATAGGTTAAAGTTAGATATAGTGGGAATTAGTGAAGTTCGGTGGCAGGAGGAACAAGACTTTTGGTCAGGTGATTACAGGGCTATAAATACAAAATCAAATAGGGGTAATGCAGGAGTAGGTTTAATAATGAATAAACAAATAGGAGTGCGGGTTAGCTACTACAAACAGCATAGTGAACGCATTATTGTGGCCAAGATAGACACAAAGCCCATGCCTACTACAGTAGTACAAGTTTATATGCCAACTATCTCTGCAGATGATGAAGAAATAAATGAAATGTATGACGAGATAAAAGAAATTATTCAGGTATTGAAGGGAGACGAAAATTTAATAGTCATGGGTGACTGGAATTCGTCAGTAGGAAAAGGGAGAGAAGGAAACATAGTGGGTGAATATGGATTGGGGGGAAGGAATGAAAGAGGAAGCCGGCTTGTAGAATTTTGCACAGAGCATAACTTAATCATAGCTAACACTTGGTTCAAGAATCATAAAAGAAGGTTGTATACCTGGAAGAATCCTGGAGATACTAAAAGGTGTTGTGTCTAGACAAGACAGCCTAGACACAATGAGAGGAAGCCGAAAGGCACGCGCTATAAGCTTACGCAGGATGGCGTGAGGTCTGAAACAGGATACGTAATGAATGCTATAAAGAAAAGTACGTAGCTTCTGGAATACTTAACTTTAATCCATCCTTGTGGTACATCGCTCTTGACGAGACAAGTGAGACTCTTTAGATACAAGCTATGTAAGGCTAACGGCGCCTTGCTAGGTCGTAGCCATGGACTTAGCTGAAGGCTATTCTAACTATCCGCTCGGCAAAGGAGCGAGGCTGCGTCAGTGTATTCGCTAGCAAAGTCGTCCGTACAACTGGGGCGAGTGCTATCCCGTATCTCGAAACCTGCCTTGTAGTGGCGCTCGGTCTGCGATCACACAGTGGCGGGCCCGATATGTACTAATGGACCGCGGCCGATTTAAAACTACCACCTAGCAAGTATGGTGTCTGGCGGTGACACCACAAAAGGTATCAGATAGATTATATAATGGTAAGACAGAGATTTAGGAATCAGGTTTTAAATTTGAAGACTTATCCTGGAGCAGATGTGGATTCTGACCACAATCTATTGGTTATGAACTGCAGATTGAAACTGAAGAAACTGCAAAAAGGGGGGAATTTAAGGAGATGGGACCTGGGTAAACTGAAAGAACCAGATGTTGTAGAGAGTTTCAGGGAGAGCAGAAGGGAACAATTGACAGGAATGGGGGAAGGAAATACATTAGAAGCAGAATGGGTAGCTATGAGGGATGAAGTAGTGAAGGCAGCAGAGGATCAAGTACGTAAAAAGACAAGGGCTAATAGAAATCCTTGGGTAACAGAAGAAATATTGAATTTGATTGATGAAAGGAGAAAATATAAAAATGCAGTAAATGAAGCACGCAAAAAGGAATACAAACGTCTCAAAAATGATATCGACACGAAGTGCAAAATGGCTAAGCAGGGATGGCTAGAGGACAAATGTAAGGATGTAGAGGCCTATCTCACTAGGGGTAAGATAGATACTGCCTACAGGAAAATTAAAGAGACCTTTAAAGAGAAGAGAACCACTTGTATGAATATCAAGAGCTCAGATGGCAACCCAGTTCTAAGCAAAGAATGGAAGGCAGAAAGGTGGAAGGAGTATATAGAGGCTCTATACAAAGGCGATGTACTTGAGGACAATATTATGGAAATGGAAAAGGATGTAGATGAAGACGAAATGGGAGATAAGATACTGCGTGAAGAGTTTGACAGAGCACTGAAAGACCTGAGTCGAAACAAGGCCCCGGGAGTAGACAACATTCCATTAGAACTACTGATGGCCTCGGGAGAGCCAGTCATGACAAAACTCTACCATCTGGTGAGCACGATGTATGAGACAGGCGAAATACCCTCAGACTTCAAGAAGAATATAATAATTCCCATCCCAAAGAAAGCAGGTGTTGACAGATGTGAAAATTACCGAAATATCAGTTTAATAAGTCACAGCTGCAAAATACTAACGCGAATTCTTTACAGACGAATGGAAAAACTGGTAGAAGCCTACCTTGGGGAAAATCAGTTTGGATTCCGTAGAAATGTTGGAACACGTGAGGCAATACTGAACTTACGACTTATCTTAGAAGAAAGATTAAGGAAAGGCAAACCTACATTTCTAGCATTTGTAGACTTAGAGAAAGCTTTTGACAATGTTAACTGGAATACTCTCTTTCAAATTCTGAAGGTGGCAGGGGTAAAATACAGGGAGCGAAAGGCTATTTACAATTTGTACAGAAACCAGATGGCAGTTATAAGAGTCGAGGGGCATGAAAGGGAAGCAGTGGTTGCGAAAGGAGTGAGACAGGGTTGTAGCCTCTCCCCGATGTTATTCAATCTGCATATTGAGCAAGCAGTAAAGGAAACAAAAGAAAAATTAGGAGTAGGTATTAAAATTCATGGAGAAGAAGTAAAAACTTTGAGGTTCGCCGATGACATTGTAATTCTGTCAGAGACAGCAAAGGACTTGGAAAAGCAGTTGAACGGAATGGACAGTGTCTTGAAAGGAGGATATAAGATGAACATCAACAAAAGCAAAACGAGGATTGTGGAATGTAGTCAAATTAAGTCGGGTGATGCTGAGGGAATTAGATTAGGAAATGAGACACTTAAAGTAGTAAAGGAGTTTTGCTATTTAGGGAGTAAAATAACCGATGATGGTCGAAGTAGAGAGGATATAAAATGCAGACTGGCAATGGCAAGGAAAGCGTTTCTGACGAAGAGAAATTTGTTAACATCGAATATAGATTTGAATGTCAGGAAGTCGTTTCTGAAAGTATTTGTATGGAGTGTAGCCATGTATGGAAGTGAAACATGGACGATAAGTAGTTTGGACAAGAAGAGAATAGAAGCTTTCGAAATGTGGTGCTACAGAAGAATGCTGAAGATAAGGTGGGTAGATCACGTAACTAATGAGGAGCTATTGAATAGGATTGGGGAGAAGAGAAGTTTGTGGCACAACTTCACTAGAAGAAGGGATCGGTTGGTAGGACATGTTTTGAGGCATCAAGGGATCACAAATTTAGCATTGGAGGGCAGCGTGGAGGGTAAAAATCGTAGAGGGAGACCAAGAGATGAATACACTAAGCAGATTCAGAAGGATGTAGGTTGCAGTAGGTACTGGGAGATGAAGAAGCTTGCACAGGATAGAGTAGCATGGAGAGCTGCATCAAACCAGTCTCAGGACTGAAGACCACAACAACAACAACTAGGAAATAAAGCGTATTTTTGTTCTATAAATATGTTCAAACAGTTTCGGATGTTCACTTCATCAAATATTTTGTAGGACGATTGTGTTAATCTGACTGTACGATAGTACTCGCACTTGTTTGTTATTGATATTTCAGGAATTATTATTCTATAAATATATTCTTCCCAGTTGCTGACAAGAATAGTGTCAGATAAATGGAAAAGAAACCTGACTATCAGCTACATGGCGCTGAATTTTATCTTCGGAAAAGTAAAGGCACCCAAGAGGCAGTTCTCTCTGCGTTGTGTTTGGGAATGGAAACAAGACTTAAGAAAAGTCAAGACTCGTTCACAGGTCTTGAAAACGTAGAAAAAGCCTCCGACGATGTAAATGATCCAAATTGTTCGATATTTTGAAGTAGGTAAATGAAAGTTATTACATTGCCGGAAAAAAATTAGTACACTTGGAAAGACGAAACCGAATTTTATCCGACGACCGCTTATGCCACCTCGGGGATAGTAGATGTACTGATAATGGTTTAAACTTCGTCCGCCAACAGATAGCGTAATCGCATAGTTACCAGAGCGCTATCTGAATCTAACCTTTAACAGGGGAGCGCCACAGGCTCACTGTGGTTCAAACGTTTGAAGCAATTTGAAACCATGCCACACAGACGGAGTAGTGCTTCCTACAGCCAAATTAGCGAGTTTGAGAGAGGTCAAATTGTGGCCTTCAGAGTGACGGGATGGTCCTTTTGGAGAATTGCACACACAAATTGGACGTGCGGTGGTGGTATAAGTGGTCACGGGAACGTTCTCACACCTGTAAAAGAGGTTCTGGACCTCCACGCTGCACAGACGCCCGCCGGGATCGTCCTACTGTAAGGGCAGCAGTGGCGGATAGTACAGCTACCACACCACGGATAAGAGGGCTTGTGAGCCCAGATGTGTCAACACGAACTGTTGCGAACCGGTTATTAGCAGTGGGACTGCAGGCCCGCACATCACAACATCGACGTGTGCACCTCGATAGGTGACGTCAGAGGATCGCTTGGAAAAGCGCGCCGTGATCGCAATGCAGAGATTAAAGAGAAGTCTGCCTCAACGCAAGTGATGATCATTTGCGCTTACAACGTATATCTAATGAGTGCTGCATCATAGAGTGCGTTTGTCCCAAACACATTACCCCAACACAGGCTTTATGGCCTGGGCTGCGATGAGCTACAACGCTAGTGTAGTGTAACGACGTAAGTTTTGTATAAATGATTTTCTTTTGACATATGACCATGTGCAGACTTCGTCACCGTCAGTTACAAAACACTTCAAAATTATTGCAACTCTTTTTAAAGTTGTCTCTGAATGATTCTTGAACGAAACTGTAATTAAAACATCATCCTTTGAGTCGTATGCGCAGAATTACGTCACTCAGTCCAGTTAGTTGGCGCAAACTTTTTTTCAATTTGGATGCCATTTGTTTCTTCTCAGAAATTATATTAGTGCAAGTTATCTGCTTTAATAAATATTATAACCACATTGAATAAACTTTTAAGACTCAAACTCGCGATGAACGTTGTCAAAAATTAATAATCTTGTCAAATAAATAAGTAATACTTCGTCCTTAATACAATTCTTCGTAAATAAATTCTCGGAACACATATTTAAAATTTTGCAGTATACACTAGTTTATTATCTTCGTATATACTACATATAGACGTGAACATGAGCCTTGACAAGATAGGACTGAACATTTACAACATGATTAAACTTTCTATGACGTCATTGTTGTAGAAACATTACAAATCCTTATTTTTTCAGTTTTTAGAAGAACGACGCAACAACTCGCTTTCAGGATCTTCTGTTGCTCTTTGGCTGTCGAACCGCGACGTATAGTGGCCAGTAGTTTTCTCTCTGGTCCCGGCAGTGAAGATGCTGTCTCCGTTCGTTGCGCCGCCCTCTCGGTACATGAAACATAAAAATAAATACAAAACTTTAGATAATTCACACCCATTACAAATATTACAAAATACATAAACATAACACTAAATTAAACTTATATTCACCCGTAAACTGAGCTGACACTGGTGGATGGATGACGCTTCAATTTCGCGTCCCACTACACTAGTCCACCTTTTGTCGTTTCTGGAGGGAATGCTAACCAGCGCCCGGTACGTGCAGAATGTTGTTAGACGCGTTATTTAGTTGTTCTTGCAACAGGAAAGTGATGTGTTGTTCCATCAGGGTAACTCTCGCCCACACACTTCCAGTTAAACTCAATGTGTTAAGCAGGACGGGCAGCAACTTCCCTGGCCAGCACAGTCCCTGGACTTGTTTCCAGTGGAGCACGTGTGGGACATGATGGAATGAGAAGATGCTCACGTGACTTGTCAATGAAGAACTCTGACAGAACTACTTGAACAGCTCGTGCACGCGTGGCATAATGTTTCCTAGGAGAGTATACTCCACCTGTAGGATCGACTGGATAGCAGAGTCAGCTTCTGTATTGCTGCCTGTGGAGGCTTAACCTCATACTAATACGAGTGTTTCAGCATGGGACGATACCTAGTACTTCAGAATCGACCTTGCTACTGATCTGTAAATGTAATCATTTAAGGTACTCCATATGCACTCTTGTAACAATACAACTTGACTGAATTGAAAACCTCTGAAGGGGTGTACTAATTTTTTTTCAGCAGTGCATTGTGATGTGTAACACCAAGTAACAACTGAAGGCCAAGAAGTGTTCCGACTGGAAAGGATGTAAGGCAGGGATATAGTCTTTCGCCCATGGTGTTCAGTCTGTACCTCGAAAGTTATACTGCTATAAGAAAGTTTCAGTAGTGGAATTAAATTTCAGGGAGAAAGAAGATCAATAATAGCACTCGCTCATGATATTGAAAGTGAGGAGGGTTTATTGAATCCGTTGAAAATAATGAACAGACTAATGAACATCGACTATGGGTTGAGAGTATGTCGAAGAATACGAAATTTCAGTGTTTGTCTTATTCTGAATTACGATGGAAAATTTCTTTCAACGTGCATGCACGTCCAAAGGAATAGGCACTGCGGCGCCTACAGCCATTATGAAATACATTTCACATCGAAGAACGAAGAAAGTAATGAGTTGTAAGAGAAATGACAATAGCAATTTGCTCAACATCTTTACTGGAGACAACAAAGAAGACAGAGTGAAGAAATTCTATTATTACCTTGGAAGCGAAATAATATAAACAGATGAAACCAGGCGGACATGGAAAGCAGACTATCAAAGTTTGCATTCCTTAGAAGTGAAGTCCGCTAGGATCAAATACTAGCCTTCATTTGCAGAAAATACTGAAACTATACATCTGGAGAGCAGCATTATATTGTAGCGAAAAAATGGAAAGTCAAGGACCTAGTTGTCTGAGGTATGGTGCTACAGAAATGTGTTGAAAATTAAGTGTACTCATATTATACGAAATATACTCCAAAGCTTCGGCTAGTAGAGAGAGACCCGAGACACACCGATAAAAGGAATAAACAGAATTTTAGGGAATATGTTAGGACACCAAAGAATTAGTTCCATGGTACTGCAGGAAGCTGTAAGGCGTAAAACTTTCGGGAAAGGCAGGGAGCGGAATATATACGGCGAATAATTGAGAACGTGGGCTGCAAGTGCTACTACGAGATGAAAGGTTTGGCGCAGGAGAAGAATTCATCAATTCAATCGCAAGACTGATCTGCCCCTTCCCCATGACCAGCAAAAAGAACATATTTTAGCATTCGCCTGGAAAGAATATTAATACTGTGGTATCTGCTGCTAAAAATAACCATTATAATTTTTGTCAGCCGTCCATAGTTGCCTCAGATTCAGTAATTTGAGGACTTTAGAAACGACTTACGTGTAGACGCACAGCATACATCGACTTTTCTACAGCGTAATCACAATTACGAGTATCCTGTGTTGTAACCAGTTTTAATTTCGAGCACCATTTTAACATTTTCGTTGAAAATACGGCCTCGTTCTGCACCCCGTCCCATGCGTCTGGGACCAAGTCCCCATCCAGACTAGTGGTTCTTCACATGAGATTAAAAGTTACCCGTTCCGTCACTTCCTCACCTCCTGGAAAAGGTGGAAGTAGTTTGATGCCGCCTTCGGACTAAAGGTTTTGCGGCCCATCACCTCCCATTAGCGGTAATGACGCTGTTCAAGCGGCCCTACGCAGCCGAGAAGTGTCATGCAGGAGAATCGATCGCTGTTACTAGAATGTTCTTTTAATTGTGTAGAGTGGATGTTCCTTAGTCTTCGCAACGCCACAAGGCAGCCAGCTGCATCGATTGCCTCCTGCGACATGAACTGCTGAAATGAGATCACTTTGACCTCTGGATGAGCTCATTGAGACGCCCTGCTAAACCTGCAGGACAGGACAGCTAGCTTAAATTGTGGAAAGGGGCCAAAATAAGCGGCTGTCAGTTACACTCGAACATACAGCTTCATTTATTTGACCAAACATTACAAGAGCCAAGAAATTAAAAAAAAAAACATAGCATTAGTTTTCGGAACTTAATTACCGGCTGAATGCCGTACCAGCGGTACGAGTGCCACAAAATGGAACACATGAAAACGAGATGGCACTGATCGGTTTATAAGCCAGCTGCCTCATTTTCAGTCCGCACGAAGACTGGGAGACTTAAATACACAGTGTCCGTCAGTCATTGGGAGGGATTCGCCACTTTGCTCCACAAGTGACAACGTCTCAGTGAGGAATGTGGGCGGACAGAAGAGGGCAGGGAGTCAATGGACAGGATAAGACGATGAGAAGCCAGAGGATTTACAAGACACATTGAGTTTTCCTTATGGAGGCACATCAACCTCTTGTCGTCTCAGTCTTCAGACATGAGTCAGGTCCCTAATTCCATTCAAGGGTTTAAAATCATCTTCTGACATATTCACTTTCGATTCATGTTGAGTGGATGAATCCGTGCAGTCTGGCTCTTGTTTCCTTAACGAGGAGACCACAGGGCAATAGGATTTTTCTAATTGTTTACGTTGCTACATGAAGTTCAGAATTCAAATATCGATCCCCTAACGTGTTAGACGGAGCTCTCAAAAATTCTGAAGAAAATCGACTTTAAAGTTTTCCGAGCCTCATAAGTTCCTAAATGAAGACGAATATTTAGGTAGGCAACATGGCTCTGTGGTGGAGTACTTGCCTGTACTGTAGGTGGCCTGGGTTTGATTGCTCGCCATCGGAAATTTTTAAACAAAGAACATGCATGCTGCGAGCATTTACTTGGATCGCAAAATACATAACGAAAGAAAAGAAAAGAAAATGGTAGCGCGATAAACCGGTATTCACTGTTCATTACTTTCTCCGTAAACTTCGATAAACCTATATCATTTAAAAATAAAGTTCATCAAATACATGCTAATGACAGAAAAGTAATCATAATAAAATAAAACTTATGAAGCTATATTGTATTCAATATAATGTATCAAATTATCTATTCTTCATTTATGTGGCCATATTGTCCCTAGTTGCTTTACAATTCAGAACCAGGCTGCAATCAGATTCATGTTAAGCAGTTTGAACAGGATCCCCCTAAAAATTTCTGATCACCAGAAAGAGCTGTCCATTATAAAAGAAACAGCATTAAAAATGGACTCAAAGAAACAATAGCAGGCAAGATAAGCAGAAAAATCAAGACACAAACATTATGAAAAAACTAACCGAACCACAACAACACATATAACCTGCCCTCATGAAATAGATAAAATATTTAAAAAAGACATAAACATTGCTTACAAAACAAACAAATCAATACAAAATCACATCACAACACTGAAATCAAAATCGGATGGGTACCAACGATCTGTTACCTATCAGCTCAGTTGCAGAGATTGTGAAAAAATAGACATTGGAATGACTATCACGACGTTTGATACAAGATATGAAGAACATCTCAGAGCCTGAAACATGGTACGAACCATTCAGTGTTTGCAGATCATCTAAAACAAGAATACCACAGACCAAGCAATATTGAAAGATATCATAAGAATCAGCAAACGTAGACGCCTCCCCACATTCCTAGAAAATTTCCACATACACAAAGTATTAACACAAAATAAACACTCAATGACCAAATAAATACAGGAAAAATAAATACTAGAAACCAGACACTATAAAATAACCGAAAAAATTACATGAAAAGGTCTTTTCCATCCTTTATCCTATACTACCCAACTCCCTCCCCATTTTCATATCTCTTCTTGCTCCTCACCTTTTCCACCAACTCACTCCACATTACAGTACTAAACACTTACGATCATTAACCTTTGCTTCTCCCTACCCCAGTTGTTAACATAACTACAAAAAAGGAAGCATAGCTCAAAGACAAGGTAGGGGCAATGATGGCCACACTACAAAACGCAATACACGCTTAGAAGTATAACACATAAACAATAAACATTGGTGTACGAAAAAGTGTACTGTGCAACCATGAAAAATGCATAGGTCTGCAAAGCCAAGAAAAATTGAAGTGCAAATATCAGTGTCTAATGAAGAAAGAAACCAAAGACGTTGCAGCAGACGGTATTTCCTGATGTGGGTGAGAAATCGAGCAGATATTACTGTAAGTAAAAAACAATATAATTGTTAACGAGCTGTTTTTCTATCTTGAAAACAAATAACCTCAATAAAGCGAAACTCGTCTGTTGAGAAGAGCACCCATTTTCTAGTACTTGTAACGACGCAACGAAAAAGCCGTCATAACTCATTTATATTAAAATAAACGAAAAAACATAAATGTAATACAAAAAACGTAACATTAAGTAAAATTAAAGAAAACTGTACATTAAAAGAACTTTCATTTATTTATTTCGTAACAAAGTGATTTTTCGTCTTCATGTAGTTTACACTTCATAGAAATCCACGTAGAAGATGTACTTTTGCTTAAAAACGAAACCGAGATTACCCACGTGGCAGACGAGCGCTCTACCACAGAAACAAGCTGCCTACCGAAAATTTGTACTTATTCTAGGGTGTTAAAGACGCTCAAATTTCTTTAAATGCTAACACTGTAGGTTAAACTTTACCTTGTCTGATACTGATATCGAATAAAACAACAAGTTTACTGTTGCCAGTCACTGATAACAGTAAACTTGTTGTTTCATTTGCTCAATTTTTTAGAGCCGCTTAGAATTTTTTTTTTTTTTCGATTTGCTGATATTTGTGTTCTGAACATTACGTACCGATCGTATACATTAAGGTTTATTGCATTCAATTTACTAAGTTCTTTAGACAAGAATCAACATAGCACTACAAATATAAGCATGACAGACGTGCTACTGGTATTACATCTGTTCACAAAAACCACACAACTGTAACAGAAACGTAGCTGTCTTAAGTTCTACGGAGAGACATCAGTTTCTGCGCTGGTACGAACTACAGCCTGGTTAATCTGGTCAGCCCCTTTCTCTCCACTAAGCCCCCATTAGCAGGCAAAGCAACGAAGTCTCGCAGGGAAGTGGGACAGTATTCTGGACAGGAGGCACATTTTGCTAAGTGAGCACCTCTTAAGAAGCGTCAACCAGTCACAGGGAGGCCATCTGCCATCTTGTCCATTTTTGCTGCTAATTTTTAATATCAGCTTACATTAAATTCTACTTTTCTTGTCTCAGTCACACTTCTTTCTTTTCTAAGCTGTTACACTATAACAAAAAAAGACGCATCAGAAGGAATTATCCGAATAGCACGTAATCGATAGTTGTAATTGAGCCGAGGCGCTGGATTCGACATATCGCTACGGGGTTGGTTCGCGATAATTGCATGCAGAACTGGCCGGCTGGATGTAAGAGGAAAGTCCGAGAGAGAGAGCACGAGTGGCACGCCGGAAACGAGCAAGACCGCGGGTATAGAGGGGGCGCTGGGCTGTGAAAGGGGGAGGCAGTTAGGAACTTGGAGTGGATGCAGGGAGAAGCGTGTGGGCTGCGGAGGAGAGGGACTGTGCCCTGTTCGGTGGGGTTACTGCCGATGTCACTGCTGGTAGGAGCGACAACCTTCAGGTGCCGATTTCCATCCAGGACTTCTCGGAAACACATGTGACCACTTCCAGTTTCTGAATGTGGTGAGACATTTCGTCGGACTCGTGCATGTTTACATGTAAAGGACAAGGTCTTCCACTGCTTTGAAGCTATAGTGGAGATTAGGGAGGTCGCCACGAACTTGTAACTAATTTTCAGCCAGGTGTCCGGATACTTTTGATCACGTAGTGTAGGTACTCGAGTGTCTGGATACAGCACGAATGGCCACAGGTTTTTTTGACCCGTAGGAGAGCATCACTAAGATACTAAAAAAACTGCACTGGCAGATGGTGGAAGATTACCGGAAACTGACTAATGAAATCGTACTTACAAAGTTTAAACAACCAGAAATCTATGAATATAGTACAAGCTTCTACGTTTCGCTCCTGTATGGATCTACATCTACATTTGCATTTATACTCCGCAAGCCACCCAACGGTGTGTGACGGAGGGCACTTTACGTGCCACTGTCATTACCTCCATTTCCTGTTCCAGTTGCGTATGGTTCGCGGGAAGAACGACTGCCGGAAAGCGTCCGTGCGCGCTCGAATCTCTGTAATTTTACCTCCTCGTGAGGTATAAGTAGGGGAAGCAATATATTCAATACCTCATCCAGAAACGCGCCCTCTTGAAAGCTGGACAGCCAGCTACACCGCGATGCAGAGCGCTTCTCTTGCAGAGTCTGCCACTTGAGTTTGCTGAACATCTCCGTAACGATATCACGGTTGCCAAATAACCGTGTGACGAAATGCTCCGCTCTTCTTTGGATCTTCTCTATCTCCTCTGTCAACCCGACCTGGTACGGATCCCACACTGATGAGCAATACTCAAGTATAGGTCGAACGAGTGTTTTGTAAGCCACCTCCTTTGTTGATGGACTACATTTTCTAAAGACCCTCCCAATGAATCTCAACCTGGCACCCGCCTTATCAACAATTAATTTTATATGATCATTCCACTTCAAATCATTCCGTACGCATACTCCCAGATATTTTACAGAACTAACTGCTCCCAGTGTTTGTTCCGCTATCATATAATCCTACAATAAAGGATCCTTCTTTCTATGTATTCGCAATGCATTACATTTGTCTATGTTAAGGGTCAGTTGCCACTCCCTGCACCAAGTGCCTATCCGCTGCAGATCTTCCTGCATTTCGCTGCAATTTTCTAATGCGGCATCATCCGCGAAATCCTCATGGAACTTCCGACACTATCTACTAGGTAATTTACATATATTGTGAAAAGCGATGGTCCCATAACACTCCCCTGTGGCACGCCAGAGGTTACTTTAACGTCTGTTGACGTCTCTCCATTGAGAACAACATGCTGTGTTCTGTTTGTCAAAAACTCTTCAATCTAGCCACATAGCTGGTCTGATATTCCGTAAGCTCTTACTTTGTTTATCAGACGACAGTACGGAACTGTATCGAACGCCTTCCGGAAGTCAAGGAAAATGGCATCTACCTGGGAGCCTGTATCCAATATTTTCTGGGTCTCATGAACAAATAAAGCAAGTTGGGTCTCACACGATCGCTGTTTGCGGAATCCATGTAGATTCCTACAGAGTAGATTCTGGGTTTCCAGAAATGACATGATACGTGAGCGAAAAATATGTTCCAAAATTCTACAACATATCGATGTCAGAGATATAGGCCTATAGTTTTGCGCATCTGCTCGATTTCCCTTCTTGAAAACTGGAACTACCTGTGCTCTTTACCAATCATTTGGAACCTCCTGTTCCTCTAGCGACTTGCGATACATGGGTGGTAGAAGGGGGGCAAGTTCTTTCGCATACTCTGTGTAGAATCGAAATGGTATCCCGTCAAGTCCAGTGGACTTTCCTGTGTTCAGTGATTTCAGTTGCTTTTCTATTCCTTGGACACTTATTTTGATGTCAGCCATTTTTTCGTTCGTGCGAGGATTTAGAGAACAGCAGTGCGGTCTTCCTCTGTGAAACAGCTTTGGAAAAAGGTGTATTGTATTTCAGCTTTACGCGTGTCGTCCTCTGTTTCAATGCCGTTATCATCCCAGCGTGTCTGGATATGCTGTTTCGATCCTCTTACTGATTTAACGTAAGACCAGAACTTCCTAGGATTTTCTGTCAAGTCGGTACACAGAATTTCAATTTCGAATTCACTGAACGCTTTACGCATAGCCCTCCTTACGCTAACTTTGACATCGTTTAGCTTTTGTTTATCCGAGAGGTTTAGGCTGCGTATAAATTTGCAGTGAAGCTCTCTTTGCTTTCGCAGTAGTTTCCTAAGTTTGTTGTTGAACCACCGTGGGTTTTTCCCGTCCCTCATAGCTTTACTCGGCACGTACCTGTCTAAAACGCATTTTACGATTGCCTTGAACATTTCCCATAAACACTCAACATTGTCAGTGTCGGAACAGAAATTTTCGATGTGTTCGGTAGTCTGACATCTGCCTCCTATTACTCTTGCTAAACAGATTAACCTTCCTCCCTTTTTTTATATTCCTGTTTATTCCATATACAGGGATTCTGTAACGGCCTTATGATCACTGATTCCTTGTTCTGCGCTTACAGAGTCGAAAAATTCGAGTCTGTTAGTTATCAGTAGGCCCAAGATGTTATCTCCACGAGTCGGTTCTCTGTTTAATTGCTCGAGGTAATTTTCGGATAGTGCACAAAGTATAATGTCACTCGATGCTCTGTCCCTACCACCCGTCCTATACATCTGAGTGTCCCAGTCTACATCTGGTAAATTGAAATCTCCACTTAAGACTATAACATCGTGAGGAAATTTATGTGAAATATATTCCAGATTTTGTCTCAGTTGTTCTCCCACTATTGTTGCTGAGTCGGGAGGTCGGTAAAAGGAGCCAATCATTACCCTGCTCGCTTGTTGAGTATAACGTCCACCCATAATAATTCACAGGAACTATCCATTTCTATTTCAGTACAGGATAAACTACTACTAACAGCGACAAACACGCCACCACCGGTTGCATGCAATCTATCCTTTCTAAACACCATCTGTGTCTTTGTAAAAATTTCGGCAGAATTTATCTCTGGCTTCAGCCAGCTTCCCGTACCTATAACGATTTCAGCTTCGGTGCTTTCTATCAGCGCTTGGAGTTCCGGTACTTTACCAACGCAACTTAGACAGTTCACAATTACAATGCCGATAGCTTCTTGGTCCCCGCATGTCCTGACTTTGCTCCGCACCCTTTGAAGCTGTTGCCCATTTTGTACTTGCCCGAGGCCATCTAACCTAAAAAACCGCCCCCAGTCCACGCCACACAACCCCTGCTACACGTGTAGCCGCCTCCTGTGTGTAGTGGACTCCTGACCTATCCAGCGGAACGCGAAACCCCACCACCCTATGGCGCAAGTCGAGGAATCTGCAGCCCACACAGTCGCAGAACCGTCTCAGCCTCTGATTCAAACCCTCCACTCGGCTCTGTATCAAACGTCCGCAGAGAGTCCTATCGACGATGATGCAGATGGTGAGCTCTGCTTTCATCCCGATAGCGAGACTGGCAGTCTTCACCAAATCAGATAGCCGCCGGAAGCCATAGAGGATTTCTTCCTATCCATAGCGACACATATAATTAGTGCCGACATGAGAGACCACCTGCAGATGGGTGCGTCCTTACCCTTCATGGCATCCAGAAGCACCTTTTCCACATCTGGAACGACTTCCCCCCAGTATGCAAACGGAGTGCACATTGGTTTTCTTCCCCATCATTGCAGCCAAATCCCTAAGGGGCCCCATTACGCGCTTGATGTTGGAGCTCCCAACTCCAGTAAGTCCACCCTCTGCGACTGCTTGGATCTTGCAGACTGAGGGGCAACCTCTGGAACAGGACAAGCAGCCATGTCCGGCCAAAGATCAGTATCAGCTGGAGGCAGAGCCTGAAACCAGTTCGTCAGACAAACTGGAGAACCCTTCCGTTCAGCCCTCTGGAATGTCTTTCGCCCCCTACCACACCTCGAGACGACCTCCCACTCTATCACAGGTGAGGGGTCAGCCTCAATGTGGGCAGTATCCCGGGCAGCCACAGCCATAGTCCGTTCGGGGGATGCGTGGGACGAGCTGGCCATCCCCGACAAACCCCCGTCCGGACCCCCACAGTGACGCCCATTGGCAACAGCCTCAAGCTGTGTGACCGAAGCCAACACTACCTGAAGCTGGGAGCGAAGGGATGCCAACTCAGCCCGCATCCGAACACAGCAGTCGTAGTATCTATACATGCTAAATACTGTTGTGCAAAGAACGTCTGAACTAATCTACAGAGAACGCAAAGAATTCGACACAAAATTTAGCGGTTATTAAAATACGAAACTGCCTAGAGAGTGCAGTAATGCTGCTACTTACGCACTGCTGACACACTGCTTGGTGGCAGAAGGCTAACTCTACTGGCAGTAACGTACAAAGACTATTTGAAAGAAATAAACAAATGACAGACGACTATGCAACTTTACACATCACAGATATTAAAATGCAAATATGCCCCTGCTAATTACGAAACCACACAATGATTTGACGGATTTACCTAAACAAGTGCGGTAAGAACACTTAGACAAATTTTCAGCTTGACTACTACACTTATATGAACGCTAAATAAGCCACTTGCTGCTATTTGGGCACTGCTGACACACTGCTCGGCGGCAGAAGGCTAACTGGGATCGTGTAGACAGAATTAGAATAACAACAGTTCGCACAGGGGCGGTTACTTAATCATTCTTTGTGATCTCCATACGTGAAAGGAATGAGCAGAAGCCCTAATAAATTGTACATTGAGTAGAATATTTTCGATGTACTTGACAATGGTTTGACAACGAATACAAACATAGATGTTGTGGTTGTGGCTTTGTGTCCAAAGATTGGTTTGATGCAGCTCTCCCAGTTACTCTATCCTGTGCAGCCCTCTTCATCGAATGTCTGTTGAAACCTACATACTTCTGAATTTGCTAGCTGTACTCATCTCTTGGTCTCCCTGTATGATTTCAACCCCCCCACCCCCGACCACCCAACAATTGCCTCCAATACTAAACTTGTGATATCTTGCTGTCTCAGAATGTGGTCTGTCAAGCGATTCCATCCTCTGATAAAGTCATCCCACTATTTTTTTTTCTGTTCAGTATCTCCAAATTACTTATGCGATTTACCCATGTAATCCTCAGCACTCTTCTGTAGCACCACATTTAAAAAGCTCAAATTCTCTTTTTGCCTAAACTGTTTACTGTCCTTGTTGCACTTCCTTAAGTGGCTACACAGAAAGGGTTCCCTAACAAATAAATCTGTATTCAGTGTTAACATAATACGCTTTTCTTGCCAAAAATTGCGCCTTTCTTGCCAGCATATTACGCTTTTCATGAATTTGCCAGTTTACGTTTTCTATGCTCTGTCAGTAATTTGGCTGCCCAAATAGCAAAACTCATGTACTGCTTTAAGTGTCCCGTTCCATAATCTGATATCCTCAGCATCATCTGAAAAAATTTCACTGCATCCCATTATCCTTGTTTTTCCATTCTTCGGTAGAGAATTCGTGTTAGTATTTTGCAATCAAGACTTATTAAACTGATAGTTGGGTAATATTCACACCTATCAGGACCTTCTTTCTTTGGAATTGGAATTGTTACAGTTCTCCTGAAGTCTGAGCTATTTGATGCACTTTGTGCCCCAGGCCGAATAGCTTTCTCATGGCTGTCTCTCATGAGGCTATTAGTAGTTCCGATGGAATTTCATCTACTCCAGGGGCTTTCATTCGACTCAGGTCTTCCAATATTCTGTCAAATTTTTCTTGCAGCATCATGTCTCACAACTCATCTTCACCTTTGTCCTCTTCCCTATCTACAATATTGCCTTCAGATTCATTTATCGTGTATAGACACTTTAGATACTTCTTCCACCTTCCAGTCCTCCCTTCTTCGGTTAGTACTGGTTTTCCATCTGAGCTTTTGAAATTCGTATAGCTGCTTCTCCTTCCTCCAAAGACTTCTTTAATTTTCCTTTGTGTGGTATCCGCCTACCCGTAGTGGTATACAGGGTGTAAATTTGAAGTTGACTAACCAGAATAACTAGAAAAATGAGCTTCCCAGGAAAAAATGTGTTGAATCCAAAGTTGATTATTTTCGAGGGGGACATCTGCTGTTGCTAGAATTAGCCCTGGGGGTGGGACGGGAGGCCACTTTAAAATTTCAAATGGGAACCACCATTTTTTTACTGCAGAATCAGATTCTGAAAAAAAAGAACTGTATATTTTCTCTTAAACATTAGTTTTGATTCTTGGTAGTTGGCGCTGTAGTTCAAGAAAATTCATGTTCTCATTTTTGCGTGGAAACCGGTTACGGTTAAATAAAAAAATACTTCGTAAATTTTGATTCGCTAAAACTAAAACTCTCCCTCTCTCCCCGTAGGTTGGGGTTTGAGAGAGAGGAATTAGAGTTTTACAAATGTAATGAGAATTTTGTATATAT
Source organism: Schistocerca piceifrons (assembly GCF_021461385.2). NCBI lineage: Eukaryota > Metazoa > Arthropoda > Insecta > Orthoptera > Acrididae > Schistocerca > Schistocerca piceifrons. The sequence continues at coordinate 246,012,950 of NC_060144.1, forward strand.
TGGCCCAAATATTAATTTAATACTTGGGTCAACATTTGTAAAGCTCTACTTCCTCTCTGTCAAACCCCACCCTACAGGGAAAGAGGGAGAGTTTTAGTTTTAGCGAATCAAAATTTAAGAAGTAAATAAGTATTTTTTATTTACCTGTAAACATTTTCCACGCAAAATGAGAACTTGGATTTTCTTGAATTACAGCGCCAACTACCAAGAAACAAAACAAATGTTTAAGACAAAATTTATGTAGTTTTCTTTGTAGAATCGTATTCTGCAATAAAATATGGGGGTTCCCAACTGAAATTTTAACGTTGCCTCCCACCCCATCCTGAGGAAGCTGGGGTGGTGGGCTAATTTTAGCACCAGCAAAGTCCCCTTCGAGTATAAACAACTTTGGATTCTACACTTTTTTTCCTGTGAAGCTTATTTTTAGAATTATTCTGGTTTGTCAACTTAAAATTTACACACTGTATGCTTCTAAATGATGTATACGTAAATAAAGATTAGTCGCTATTAGAATCTCTGGAAATGTACTGACTACAAGGAGATGATCTTGAGAAAAGTACTGAAAACTAACAAAATGGTAATACTCTACAAGACAGATCGTAGAACGTAAGACATTTGAATTGGGAGGCAAACCACTAAAATCTTAAAAATCAAATATGAGGATGTCCTACGCAGAATCAGCAAAGAAAGAAGTATGTGGAAAATGACTTACCAAAAGAATTGACTGTGTAGGACTTGTGTTAAGAAGTCTGGGATAAGAGAACAATGAAATACGAAACTTCTGTCAAGAATAATTTTAAATTCACCATATGTGATAAGATGCATTCTCAGTCGTCAGTCCATTGACTGGTCTCTTGCTACCCGCAATTTCTTCTCCGTGCCAACTTAACCATCTCAGACTTTCACTTAGCAGTGGTAATAGTGTGAGGGGTCCACCTTGTACACGCCTGTAGTGTGTAATGCATCCACCTTGTCCTTAGTGGAGCCTAGCACGTCCTGGATCCGGCGGTCACTATAGGAGAGGCTGCACCCCAATCCTAATAATATGAATAGAGAGGATGGACTCAGGCTTGCCCCATCTTGGCTGCCTGTAGTCAGAGCACTACAGACAGCGCTGTCAACACGGGGCAGGAGTACTACTGGCGAGCAACTGCAGCCTCGTGGCCGACGTCCAGCATTTGGAAAACCGCAGACAACTTCTCATTCGACGCTGACTACCAGTCATGGTACATAACACAAGAGCCAATAGACAACAGAGATTACGCTATCCCTCCACCGCAATAACCTATTAAAATAAAGTTCTCTCTGCTTCTTCCATAAGTAACCAATGAAACGAACTATCCTTTTAAAAGTATGACTTACTGACATGCGCAGTGAACAGTAACAACAAAATATAAGGGACACTGCATAGCTAGAACGCACCAGTAGACCCAGAAGAAGGCTGCTGCAACCCTGGCCGAAACGTTGGTTTTTCTCCTGCAGCAGTAGTTTTATATGTTGTGACGCGGTATCGTATCCAGAAAACTTTTGTGTCGACTGACTCTGACCACGGAAGCATACGCAAATACAATTATTTAATGTGTTCATGCCATGTGCTGCACCAATGTTTTGGAATAATGATGAAATGTTGATGTCTAATGAGTGTTCATGCACTGAGCTGCACTATAATAATGAGGATTATATTGTCACACTGGCTAGAAGCTAATGAGATCAAAAAGGAAATGATCATCTTAAAACAAATTGTAAAGACCAACTCTTTTGACACATGACAGGTAGATATGATTTTTAATAAAGTGCAACAATCACAAAGTACTCCACTAATAGGTAATCCAAAATATATGAAGATGACATATATGGGAAACATATCAGATAGAATTACTAATTTATTCAAAAATTCTGGAATAACAATAGCATTTACAACTGACAATACTTTACAACAAAAATTAAGACATACTGTAAGTAAAGATAATGGAAAATTTACCAGATCAGGAGTGTACAAGATCCAATGTAGAGACTGTGAGAAAATATACATCGGCCAAACAGGTCGAAATTTTGCAGTAAGGTACAAAGAACATACAACGGGTACCTCACGAACAAAGTCTGTCTTCAGCAATCGTATAGCATTCAATAATCATGTTGAGGGGACAGTAGAGCAGAATTTACAAGTTCTTCGTTATGCAAATAAAGGCTTACTTATGAATATCTTAGGAGAAATCGAGATATATGCTCATTTGAAAACCAAATCATCAATGCTGCTCAATGAACAATTAGATTTTCACGAAAAATATTCTTACGACCTTTTTGACGAAATTTTATAATAAAAGCACCTACTCTTTTGTTTTAAAATATAAGATTAGTTATAGCCATGGCAAAAGCTATGGATCTAAAATATGCTGTACAACATATAAAAATTTTATTAAATTGACATTGATTATTATAAAAACTATTAGACCGATGAGTTCTAAAAAAAATTAATCAACCGTCTCATCAGTTATTCAGACATACATAATGTGGAACGTACTCTTGGCTGCTACCCTACTGCTATAAAGAATATTGCTATGAAAACTACAGTTAAAGTAAGACGATTCTGCAACATCCAACAAAGATGCAACTGTGATGTAGGCGACTCGGTGTAATCGATTTGTACCACAACTCCAAGGACTTTCGCATCTTTGATGCAACTGACACTGTAATATTATTAAGGTTGTCCATTGAGGGCACAACTATTACACATCGTAGTTCACCGTTTTTATCTAAAATATAAATAAGGTGTACACATACTAACTATCTGTTAATCAGACATTTTAAATGAATCAATTTTGTATAATTAGTGTATTTCTTATTTTTATACTTTGACGATGGCGTCATATTATGAACGCTGATTGGCAGTTGTGAAGCAGTGTGACAGGAGTAGGTGGAGCCTCTGCACATTTAGGCTCGTGCTCAGCACTCATAACCATCGTTAACTTCGTAGCAGCTGAGGAGAGCTCCGCCTACCATCCTAAGGGAGCCATGGGTATAATTAATTTTATTTTATCTTGTTAAAAAAATTTTGACGTCATTAGACACTTTCATTTTATTTAAAGATTGGTTTCTAATATTTCCTAAAATTAATCCACATGTCTCATGATGGTTATGTAAAAATAACCGAAACCGGTTACCTATGTCATTGAAACATAAATGGTGTGATCAAGACTGAACTTTAGTCAAAATATAATAATCTATTGATCACTGTATTCCAAAAATGTTTACCAAAATTTCTGTCTTTATGTTTGTATATACTTTAATCGCCTTTTTCTTTGCTTTCGCCATAGCAGTTCTCGTCTCAAGACGAATTACGATTGATTGTTAATTGTTATCTTTACATATGAAGTGCATTGACCTTATCAGTCTGTGGACGAGCGGTTCTAAGCACTTCAGTCTGGAACCGCACAACCACTACAGTCGCAGGTTCGAATCCTGCCTCGGGCATGGATGAGTGTGATGTCCTTAGGTTACTTAGGTTTAAGTAGTTCTAAGTAGGGGACTGATGACCTCAGATGTTAAGTCCCATAGTGCTCAGAGCCAGAGCCTTATCAATCTTCCCATGTCCTTCCCTGTACCAAAGTGCATTGTTAGAGAGACAGATCATTTAGTAGAATAAAATTTATCAAGCCGTGAGGATGGTACACAGTCTATAAATATTGTCTTTACTTGCATGATACAATACTTTGATTTTATGATTCTATTTGTCTAATATGTACTCACACAGGCTATACAGAATTATACTTCCATATAACACTGCACATTGTTCTTGCAAAAGCCATATGGAGTTAACTTATTTTCATTCTGAATTATACATAGGCCTCTAAATGCCATATAAAGTTCATGTTAGTGATATTTTATGATACTTTCTCAGCTTTGATGTTTATGATAAGTAAAAGTAGACAACTTGGAGCTCCAAACTTTTTATAGCTACTAAGATCAGCATTAATGTATGTAGAAAGGCCACTTGGAGTGTCTGGTTGATATTTTCTATTAAGTTGTTTTAAATACTAAGATTAGGTTGTAGTTCATGTACTAGACCGCTTGGATACCAATTCATTTTATAACTATTAATACCAGCATTAAATATGTAGGAAGGCCACTTTCAGCCTCTGAATGGTATTTTCTACGTGATTGTCTTAAATATTAAGATTTGCATATATTCCAAGTAGAAGACCACCTGTAGCCATTTAATTCTCGATTATACTGTTAAGTTTTCTTAGGTAATTATGTCACAGTATTGAATAAACAAGAGTACTAAGAGCAAGAATTTTAATTTTGATGACATTTTATGAGCAGTTTGTGAAAGCATTTGTGTGAAATGGCAATTGAGAGCCAGGAACATTAAGTTGACAACACAATTTTAGGTAGTTATGTACTCATGCATACTCTATAACGGCCAATTGTAACCAGCCTATGACCTTCCATTAATATGTATACTTTAAATAATGGCCACATGCAGCCATACCATGAATATTCTTGTTCTCTTTTTAAATAATTTTTCAAAATGTATACTATGTAAAATGAACTTGTCACCATATCACTATTTTTCTAATTATGCGTTATGATAGGTATAAGGCCATTGTAGGTCACTATGTAGGATTATCCATTATCAATAACTTTGCCTTGCCTTGTTTGCTTAAATCTTTATGTTTTGTTTATTTAGCATGCATGCTAGTACTGATACACTCATAGACAGACTAATGCCACATTCCTTGAGAATTATTGTACTTACAGCCAGACTTGCCACACTTCTCATTGTATTGTATAGAATTTATATATCATAATGTACAGCGGAATGGCTTAAAACAGTTTATGATTTTATTATGATATTCTATCTTTACTGTTCACTGTTTCCCCATTTACTAGAAGTTGTCTTATTGCAACATTCAGTATAGGCTGATGTAGAACTTACATAGACGTTTTCCTACATTTGTTAGGATATGTTCCACTACCTCACCTGTCTTACTGCTTCCCATCTTCCATCATCCAGTTTTTTCCCTCTGCTCATGGCATTGGAGCTATTGGATATCAGCATTCATACTTCACTGTGGCTATGCACAATATGGGCCGATGAAGAAACTTCTATTTCAAATGTAGTGATGATCATGTTAATCACAATACTGATGTACTGGGACTAACCAATTTCGGATGTTAGTAAATATGATGCCAGGTACCAACTGTGACCTGTTTAACTGTTCTTGGATGCTGGACTAATCTACTACAGACAATGCTCAGGTGTGATACAGCAAAGAATTGGACTTTATTATACAGCCACATCTATATGGCTATAAACTTCAGGCATGCATCAACCTTTCCTTAACCATTTTCTCACTATTTTCTTGACAACTAGGGATATACTTTACTCTTAGTTTCACTACTGTTATGCATTTTCTAGCAACATGAATTAGAACATTTTTATATGACGTGACCAGATGTCAAATTTACTACTTATGTAACAGAGTACAACTTTGCTCAAGAGCTCAATGATTTGTACTGTCTTTAGGATGATATTTTCATGATTAGGTAATACCTATTATTCATATTGTCAATACTGATATAAAAATTTTCCCTGCATTTGGTATCTAATTTGCCCTGCATTTGGTGTCCAGTTCACATCTAAATGGTACGGCAAATTCGACAAACCCCACTGGAGGGTTATGTGGGGGGTACACTTGTAGTGGAGCCCAATTTTGTAGTACAACTCATGATAAAGGACTGACACTACTGTCATATGCAGGAGAGGTTGTGGTTTTGACAACACTGGACCCAAGTCGTTGTCTGAGTGGCAGAATTGATTGTAAGCAGGGGCGTGTGGAGCATGCGCAGTTGCCATTGCACTCTGTTATAGGTAGGATGTAAGATGCAAAGCTAGTGGTTAGCTGTAACAATTTAGTTGTTGGTCTGTGGACGTAACATAATACAGTTTTTTTAAAGCAGGTGATGAATGGTATTGTTTGTGCACACACAGAGACCACAAAAAATAGGTTGTAGTTATTCCCATAAAAGTGTCGTGTGTGTCATTAATTTCTAAGGGTATAAGATAATTAAGAATTGAAATGATACTGAACGTTAACAATATTGACCATTGTCCATGGCAATTAGAGGAGAGTAATGAATTGATAGTATATCTCAAAAGTAAAGCAACTGAAACAAATTTGTAAGTTAATAAAATTTTGTATATTTACTTTTAAATATACAGTAACGCAATGTGGCTTATGCTAATTTTTACAGTGCTGACCCTTAATGTGGGAATCTAGTATTTTCAATCATATTTGTAATATAGACTGATTAGGTATACCTGATTCTTTTAATTATTTTATGTGTCCTGTAACCATGATATGGAGAAGTTAAATTTTGGAATCTATTTTATCAAATGATGTCAGACCTTATGCCATGTAACAAACCGAGTGCTTTTAATTATGACAGTAAACGATAATTGTAGAACTGTTGAGTTGTTCACTGATTTTGAAGTTAATATAAAATGTTTCATATCAGATTCTCTGAAGGAGAAACTTTATTTGAATACAGTTTTCAAACAGAAGCTTTTGGTCTCCCCATCAGTACCTCATCCTCTTCCATGGCGTGTTTATTTTAACCCAGTGAATAATATTTTAAAGAAATCATTTTTTAATCAGAGTTAGAAAAATATTAACGTACCAGGATCAGAAAAGTGTTACTGTTCGTAACAGCTTCAATGTGGGCAGCACTGCACAGCGGTGAGCCAATATCCAGTATTTTCACTGAACATTTGCAAGATTATTCATTTATCAACAAATCTACTGATATTATTTGTATGTAGCTACTTTATGGCAGGCATTGCAGTTCGCTGTGCCAAGATTGAATATTTTCTATGCCTACTGTGGAGAAAACAGGATACCAGGATTACTTCCCTTGCGACTCTAGCGCAAAGGAAAATTTATTTAATTGTTTATTTGCATTGGGAATTTTATCAGTTTATAGCACAGGGCCATAGAATTCGCTGCTCACAAGACTGGGTAAATGTCAAACATTATGAAAACTGCGTATTGGTTTCGCAGATTAAATCATTTGCTCAACAACATATCACACAATAAATGTGCCTAAGACAAACGTTACGCATTGCATATTCATCTACCAAAATTTTTTGAAGGAAGTTACAACAGCATCAGCCTTAATGAACCGAGAAAAGTGTAAAAATATTAATTAATTATGACAGAGAACAGGTAGCACTCACTGATATCATGACAGGCGACTGGCTAATTATGAAAACGTAAAGGTGAACAAAGTCATTTTGTACCTGTGGAATATCACTGAAGCATGGTACAGTGTAAAGCGTAAAACACAAGAACGTTTCAGTGATATTCCAGAGGCACAAAATGTTTTATGTGTCTGCTAACGTGTTCATCCACTGTTATAATGTTTTCGTAGTTAATTAGCGAGATAAGTGTCTTGGTATGAGTAAGTGCGGCGTATATTCGCTCTTAATTAACTAATAAATATTTTTCCCTCTACTGATGAATCACAGTCGCATTTCAGATGTCCATTAAATGACGTAATGATTCGTCATTGTGTTTTGATGGCGGAGGAAATGTATTAATATTGCCATTGCATCTCTGGCCCCGTTAGTTTTTACAATCATTTTGACAGAAGAGTTGACTTCACTGTTTCCAATTATGGACCACTTCAAACCCTCACACAGAGAACAACATACCCAGATAGTTATTAGTTGTTTATTCATCCAGACTTTATTTCCAATACAATATCTGATAACCAAAAAAAGAAACATAAAAAAATCCAGTCATACATCTCCTTGGTAAAGTTATTGTACATTATTGTTTCACCTATCCTCCTTCTGCATCTATAAAATACCGTAAAACCCTCGTGTTTGTTTTAAAACGCTGTTCTCCAAAACTACTAGACGCATTTCAACTAGGTTTTGACAAGTAACTTGAGCGCTACTTGGGTAAACATCTTTATGTCATCAAAATCGAAACAAGGGAAAAAAAGATGCTGTAATTTAAAATTTTATCTAAATTCATCTGCTTAGCTTAATAGTTCGTGTGTTTAATGATCACGGCTAGAACACAACAGAGCCAATAGTTCGCGCTGTGAGTTTCGTAGTACACTAATGAACCAAAAGTTGGTGTCTTTAATATTTTTTAACATAATAGCAAATGGATTTTCAGAAGCTTACGCCAGCGACAGAATTAAGCACTACAACCGTGTCATTACGAATACAAACAGCGAAATTACTTGCCTAGGATAAGCGGATTTGCTGATTTCGCATTGTGTATAAAAAACTTACACATTGCTTAGCTTCTTCGGATAGGTCTTACTTATACGCTTTGATAAGATGAACTTATTTAATCTGTTTACGAATAAAAACGCATACGAGACAATCGATTCTTTCTAAATATACCAGAATGGAAGAAGACAGTATTACGTGGCCCAAAGAATACAATGTACGAGTAGATTGTAAGACAACACTTGCTGCATCTCGAGAACATCAGTATTAAGTCCCTGCTTGAAAACGCTTTCCGAGGGTGAGGTGCGACGAACGAGAGCGTCATGCATTATCTCGCTCCTCAGAACCATTCACTCACTAAGGCTAAAACGTTACTTACCTACATCTACATAGATACTGCGCAAGCCACCGTACAGGTGGGGGAGTACCCTGTGCCACTACTTGCCATTTCCTTTCCTCTTCCACTCACAAACAAAGCGAGGGAAAAACGACTGTTTATACGCCTCCGTATGAGGCCCAACTTCTCGTTTCTCATCTTCGTGGTCCCTACGCGCATTGTATGTTGGTGGCAGTAGAATCGTTCGGCAGTGAGCTTTCCTAAACTTTCACAGTAGTATTTTTTGAGAAGAACGTAGCCATTCATCCAGGGACTACCATTTGTTCGCGAAGCATCTCCTTAACACTTACATGTTGTTCGGACCTACCGGTAACAAATGTAGCAGCCCGCCTCTGAACTGCTTCGGTATCTTCCTTCAGTCCGACCTGGTGCGGAGCCCAAAACATCGAACAGTAGTCAAGAATAGTTCACACCAGTGTTCTATATGCGGTCTCCTCTACAGGTGAACCGCTCTTTACTAAAATTCTCCCAATAAACCGAATCACCCATTCGCCTTCCCTATCACAGTTCTCTCATGCTCGTTCCACCTCATACCGCTTTTCAGCGTTACGCCCAGGTATTTAAAAGACTTGACTGTGTCAAGCAAGACACTAGTAATTATCCGAACTTTTATCGGTTTGATATTTATACTCATCTGCATTAACTTACATTTTTCAACATTTCGGGCTGCCTGCCATTCATCACACCAACTAGAAATAATTACTAAGTCCTCTTGTATCTTCCAACAACCAATCAACTTCGACTCCTCACCGTACACCACAACATCATCACAGACAACTGCAGATTGCTGCCCACCCTGTCCGCTAAATCATTTATGTGTATAGAGAATAACAGCGGTCCTATCACATTTCCCTGGGGCACTCTTGACGAAACCCTTGTCCCTGATGAACACCTGACGTCGAGGACAATATACTGGGTTCTATTATTTCAGAAGTCTTTGAGTCATTCACGTATCTGTCAACTTACTCCATATATTGGTACCTTCGTTAGCAGCCTGCAATGGTACACCGGGTCAAACGCTTTCCGGAAATCTAGAAATATGGACTCTGTCATTTGCCCTTTATCCACAGTTCTCAGTATATCTTGTGAGAAAAGGGCAAGCTGAATTTAGCACGAGCGACGCTTTCTAAAATCACTGGAACTGGGATTCCATCCGGATCTGATTGATTTGGTTTCACATCTTTCATTTGTTTCTGTACGCCAGGTACGCTTATTATTATGTCATCCATACGAGATTCTGTCCGATGGTCAAGTGACGGTATGTTTGTACGATTCTCTGTGAGCGCTTTCTTGAAGAAATTTAAAGCTTCTGCTTTCGCATTGCTACCTTCAACTGCCACATCATACTGGTCAACAAGGAACTGAATAGGAGCCTTAGATCCGCTTAGCGATTTATACGTAAGACCAGAACTTTGTAGAGTTCTCTGCCAGATCTTTTGCTAAGGTGTGACGGTGTTTAGTAGTTGTATGCTTCGCTCAAAGATCTTTTTAGGGACACACGAATCTCTAGTGACCATTTCTTGACTTTATATGCGCGTCCCCTTTCAAACCGAGAGTGCAATAGCCTCTGGTTTATTAGCATGCTCTGAATTTCGTTATTACACCATGGTGGGTTTTTCCACCGTTTATCCCCTTACTAGGCACCTAACTCTCCAGACCACGATTTACAGTCAGCTTAAACTTTGCCCATAATTCCTCTACATCGATCTTACTCGAACTAAGTGACACCATTTCACTGTCTAAGTAACATGCTAATAACTGTTTATCTGCTCTGTCTAGCAGAAACATTCTCCTAGCCTGCTTCACTGGTTTACTAACTTTCGTAATCATAGTTGCTATAATGACATCATGATCGGTAATCCCCGTTCCTATACTGACATTGTCGCTAAAGTCCGGCCTATGTGTAGCTCAAAAATGGTTCAAATGGCTCTGAGCACTATGGGACTTAACTTCTGAGGTCATCAGTCCCCTACAACTTAGAACTACTTAAACCTAACTAACCTAAGGACATCACACACATCCATGCCCAAGGCAGGATTCGAACCTGCGACGGTTGCGGTCGCGCTTCCAGACTGTAGTGCCTACAACCGCTCGGCCACTTCGGCCGGCTTATTTGTAGTTACAAGATCTAAGGTATTTCCACTGCGTGTGGGCTGCCGAGCTAGCTGCCCAAGACAATATCCAAAAAACGTGTTAAAAAGTATTTCACATGCTTTCTGTATCTCCCGCAATGAATACATAGAAATACCAGTCTATGTTCGGCTGTTAAAGTCGCCTCCAACTAGTATTGCATGATCTGAGTATTTACGCGTTGCTGACCGTAGAGTTCCAATGAATGACTCTCGATCTGTCACAGCGGAATGAGGTGGCCGGTAAAAACATCCAACAATTAACTTTGTTTCACCTACACCTGTTGTCAGCAGTGGATGACTTCACTGTCACATTCAACTTCGACCTCAATAGAGACAATACTTATGATTACTGCAATGAACACTCCCTCGCCTATGGCCCCTAATCTGTCTTTCCGATGTACGTTTCTCGTCTCGCTACATGTTTCAGACCTTTTGGACTTCGTGTTTCAGACAGCTCTCGGTCCCAAGAATAATTTATGCACGAGAACTTTCCTGGAGGCCATTAAATACTGGACATTATTACGAATACTTCGACATTTTACTGACAAAATTGCGATATTCAAGGCGTCTTTATTCTAAACGCCAACTGACTTCTCTTGCTGCATGTCGACTGGCGAGTGTTCATCAGAGCACCTCAAACTACTGCCTAACCTTCATGCGCACTCCACAAGTACTCTGCTACCCGAGTAGCTGCTTCCTTCGCGTAGTGTAGTCGTGACCTGTTCAAGTGGTTTCCCACAAATCCCCAAGCAGGTCTAGAAATCTGAAATCCAGGCCCTCACAGTGTCGACGAAGCGTTTGGCTGAGTCCCTTCACTCGGCTCCCAACCAAAGAACCCCCATCAACTCTGAGAACTATGCCACAAATTGCGAGCTGTGCTTGCACTCCGCGTGCGTGGCCAGCAGTCTTCACCACCTCCGCCAGCCGTCTGTACGAACTGAGGATCGCCTAGGAATCCCTGCGACAGGTGTCGTTGGTGACGACGTCAGCCACAACTTACAGACAACAGCACACTGCACCCTCCATAGCAAGAGACGATGACGCCTCCACATCTTGGATGAGGCCCCACCCTGGGCAGACTTACGGAGTGTACATTGGCTTTCTTTCCAGCCCTCATCGGTACCTGGATAAGGAGCTCGGCTCTTCAGATGGCTCTGAGCACTATGGGACAACTTCTGAGGTCATCAGTAGGCTAAGGGGCTCCATAACGCGCAAGCATTGGAGCTCCCAGCGTCATAGAAGCGGATATTTAACGAGAACTGCACGAGCGCGTGTGTTTTTATACCCTGAATCCCACTTAATCCTAACAATTTACAGTTTAGTTTTAAGCATGTACTACTCCCGGTGACATTACGTTATGCCATGACCATAAACAAAGTATAAGGCCGGAAACTGGGTTTTGCGGGCGTGTACCTTAATGTCAGATGGTTTTCGCAAACAAGATCTTCGTTCATGTTCCAAACATACTGCTTCAAACGATTATACAAAAAAGCTTTATACGTAGAAGATAAATTCCACGGGTGCCAAGTCTGGAGCATAGCAGTACATAAGTACCTGGACAATGCAGGGTTCCTCAGCTAGTGGTAAATATATGTCTAGTTCAGCTATTGTTCCTTGATCACGAACATTGCTGTTTGCGAGACGACCACTTTCTTCCCTATGTGCATAATAGCACTGCAGATGTAATCAACATGGCATAACTAGAATCGCCAGCTGTTTCAAGAGATTTCAAGAGGAATCTTGGTTACTTGCTCTAGTTATCATTCTAGAACCCTTTGTCCGTAGTGTGAAGGATTAATAATTACTCGTTACTATGATACATTGTCTGCTTCCATACTGATGATAGCATTCCGAGGGCACAGAATGCTAATGACATTTTTTTTTTGCTACTGTATTTTTATGTTTAGCTTATATTTTTGTCAAATCTAGGAGAATTTTGCATCTACGTTTTTATCTGTATACAATACATCCCTCCCTTTTTTTAACGATGCCATAGAAAAATTTTTACTTCTGTGTTCTGAAAGACGTATTCTGTAGACATGCAGTCTGGTGTGCTTATCCGACGCCGCCTTCACTTTTACTGACTGATCAGAGTCTATGCAAAACAACTTGCTACCGTGCTCAGCGTGATCCTGATGTTGTTAACTGAATCTTTTCGTGAAGCCATTGTTCAAACCGTATGATCAGTGACTCAACACACAAATTGGAATTTCTCCGACTTGAATATTACGTGCGAGAGAATATAGGCATAAATTTAATGATACAAAAAAAGTCGCAATGTGCTGCTTGTGATCGAACTCCGGTGACAAAATAATTTCGATGTGAAAAAACGGGAGCGTGGCGTGATGTACCGCTCGCCAGTTCCAATTTACGAGTCTTTTACTCTCGCCCGAAAATTACATACTTTTAAATGGACATTAATTGAATTTCCACCACCTAAATGTGTTGCATCGGTATAATTGCGTGCTTTTAAAGTAAAAATGAAACACCGTGAAGTAAATTCAAAACAACGAAATGACATTCACATACACACTCCTCCCTATGTACTATGCACTCGACTTGTTTTTTAATAGGACAATTAAAACCGTCGCAGCTAAAACTTAATTTCTGCTGCTAATGTTTCCTTTAATTTTACTGCAACGTACGTGCACTCACCAGTAACGTTATTGTGACTCTGTACTCCTTCTCCATGTGCATCATTTTTGGAGTGCATACGGCCCTGCCTTCATTTTTATGGTTGACAGTGTGCGACCACATCGAACAGCGCGGGTGGAGGATGCCATTACAGGTTTTCTGATTATTAGCTTCTCGTTATCTTGAAGTAAAAACTTCCACCGATAAAATACCAATTTCTCTTCTTCGTCAGTCAATAGGGATGCCTATTTTCTTCTTAAACGTCTTCTTTGACTCTGAATGTTTAATGTGCTCGAAGTTACATAACGATTTCGCTGTTATAGACTGCAACGTTTCTTGATACACATTACGAAGTTTTTGGATTCACATTTTTGTCGGAGAACTTAGATCTAGGAAAAACAATGATGTTATATATATATATATATATATATATATATATATATATATATATATATATATATATATATATATGAAATTACTCAAAGCTATTACAAATTAAAAGCACATCATCCACAACAGTAAGACAAACAACCAATGCCACCATAAATCAGGTATTTACAAACTTTTATGTGACAATTGCCCACAGTTCTACATAGGCCAAACTGGAAGGAGTTTCACTATAAATACTGTGACCATATGGATGCCTTCCGGCTAAATAAGTTTGATAAATTCACCTTTGCAATGCACCTAAAAGACCATGGTCACTCAACCACAGCCTTTACAGAAAACCTACAAATGTTACACAGTCTGAACAAAGGAAAGAAAATGAATCTGCTTGAAGAGCTAGAAATTTATATTCACAGCTCTAACTCACCAGACCTTGTTCTCAACAAACAAGTGGAGCTTGCAAACAAATCGTACCTTCACATATTTCATGAAATATTCAAAATTAGAAACTAATTATCCTATAATATAATAAGAAAGTAATATTCTATGGAAATTCGATGTAGCCGTCATACAACAGTCCAAGTGTCATTATCATAATTTGTAATAGTCATATTGTAAACACAAGCTGCAACTGTCAGTGTATAATGTATATTATCTTTCAAACTTTCATGTGTGTAACATTATTGTACCTCCTAGATCTAAGTTCTCTGACAATAGTGTGGCTCAAAACAGTTCTAGCTGTCATTTTTTAATTTGTAAAAGCTTCGAGTAATTTCATATATATAACATCAATGTACTTCCTAGATATAAGTTCTCCGACAAAAACTTGAATCAAAAGATTTCATAATGTGTATCAAGAAACGTCGCAGTCTATGATAGCTTTTTAAATTTCTATATATGCAACACCCTTGCACTTCCTGTGGCTGAGTTCTTTGACTGTAACCTACAAGTTTCTGTATGAGCAACATCTTTACATCTGCTACATCTAAGTTCTTTGACCACAGCCCACATGTTTGTATGTAAACATAGTTTTAAGATTAAAAAACAGCCGACCAGTTGCAAAGGATAAAGTAGTCTTTACCTAGCTCCATTAGTCCAATTAAAATATAGCCCTGAGAATAGGGTTTGTCAGACAAATAAAAATAAGTACATGGAAGTTGGAGAGCGCTCTCCAACTTCCATGTACTTATTTTAATTTGTCTGACAAACCCTATTCTCAGGGCTATATTTTATTTGGACTAATGGAGCTATGCAGATGTTTGTAAAAACGACCATGACATATCACTCCATGTTAATGTAATACTGCCGTCTTCTGAAGAAGATAGATTTAAATCTATCGAAACCTAGGTAAAGACTACTTTATCCTTTGCAACTGGTCGGCTGTTTTTTAATCTTATTACGTGGAACCGTTGCTGTTGCGCAGCTATGTTTAAAATACTAAACATAGTTTATTTCACGAATGCACATGATAATAGTGTAATATGAAGCTATAGTTGGTAAAACTGAAATATGGACGTGAAAATGACAATAAGTGTGTATCTAAGTGGCAAAACTATCACCACAGCATACTTGTAATAGTGGTGCTTCATCTTTATGTAAGTATAGATACATTTTCGTCAAATGCTGCCTTACCACTTAAAAATGCCCCACTTGTATCTGTGTAGTCACCAGAAAATAATCTTTTTTGTATTTATACAGTGATCTCCTACAATATGAACAT
Source organism: Schistocerca piceifrons (assembly GCF_021461385.2). NCBI lineage: Eukaryota > Metazoa > Arthropoda > Insecta > Orthoptera > Acrididae > Schistocerca > Schistocerca piceifrons. The sequence continues at coordinate 246,028,471 of NC_060144.1, forward strand.
GTACATGAATGTACGAACACCTGAGGCTGGTCACAAGCCCGAGGCCGCTCGTGTGACAGATAAATAACCTTTTATTGTGACTGGTAGCGGATATTTTTCTACACCCCATAAAGGAACAGTCACGGTGTTCGACAGCATCCACTATGTATAAAATTCATATTAATTTTTATGTTAGATTTATCATCATAGCTGAAGTGGTCTTCAGCGTAATTTAAGTTTAAACACTCCTAAAAATTTATTATGTATACAACCTAACAAACATTAGTTACATTCCTCTTACTTTTTATCACTTTCTTCTCACTAAACGTTAGTTCCTATGTGTTCATTAATTTTATGATTAGTACTCCCTCTTTACGGGATGTAATTTCATACTGATGCTACGTCTTCCTAGTAAGCGAATCTCCGTTCTTTTGGATTTAGTTTTACAAAATAACTGTCCTATCCTCTAAGAGGTTAAGAAGTGTAGATGATGATATGACTTTCCACTGCTTCAGTTCAGAGTAAACCATTAATTTACCGTGTCATGAGAAGGTGATTTTATTCAACATAAGTATAGTTTTATGCACAATTTAACCTCTTTTTGGGTGGAGGGGGGAGAGAGAATCTCTGATTCTGTAGTGTCTGTTGGCACATACTCTCATAGTTCATTTTCAAACCTGTTACCAGTACGTTTAGGTTTATATAAAATTCCGTTTCGTTCTCTGTAACTTGTCTGGTTGCACTAATACGAAACCAGTAGTTCCATCCGAAAATTTGTCTTTCTTATTTTATTTGTCTATAGTCGTATGTTGTAGGCTACAACTTTGGGCCAGTCCTTACAGTTGAGCCTGACAGAAGTTCAGAAGGAGTATAGAGCAGACACAGGCTGGAAGCCTGTTCAGATGTCCCTCGCCCGTGAAATCTAGATGTTTGGATTCCGGTCCCGATTAGGCACGTAGTTTAAACTTATAGTTTATGATTCAGACCCCTGTTGAACCGTAATACATAGTATAAATCTCGAACGAAAATGTATATCTACTGAAGAGATCACAATTCGCACACGCATACAAGAATGGTAGGCAAAGTGATCCGAAGAAACTGGCTCCCAATCTTCTTGACATCAACCTGCTGAAAAATCTTGGAATATAACTTGTGCTCAAACTCAGAAAGCTGTCTTGAATAGATTCTCATTCATATCAACCTGCATGGACTCCAAAATCCCTACTCCGGCTTTTCCGACTTGGTATCCTGCAGGTAATGGATGAAAGCGGTCAGATATAGACGGTACTGCTTGATACCCTAAAATCATTTGGCTTAGTACCACACCAACACCTAATAATCAAGGCACAGTCATACGGAAGTCAAAGGAAATTTTGATTGGGTTGAGGCTCTCATGAACGGGAGGACTGAGCGTGGGTGGCTGGTGAGTCATCGACGGATGTCTGATGTAAATTCAAGTTTGTCCTGTGGATGTATGTTTCGACTCTTACTGTTCATGTTGAAAATTAATGAAGTGGCAGAAAATATTGACCTCAGACCTTCCACAGATGACGCAGTTATCTGTATAGAAGTATTGTGTGAAAAAAGCTGCACATTTATTCAATTAGACCCCAGTAAGTTTTCAAAATGCTGTAAAGATTGACAGCTTGCTGTAAATGTCATAAATGTAAAATTGTGCTATTCACAAAATAAAGAGTAATAGTATGTTATCACCACGACATCAATAAGTTTCACTTTAAATCAGTCGTTTCATTCAACAATCTGTGTGTGGAGTACGAAATCTAGTGATAAAATAGTCCCAGTTGTAGATAGGGCAGCTGGAAGACTTTGCAATTTTTTCAATATCCTGGAAATGAACCAATCAGTGCACAAAGCAGATTTCATATGAAACAGTCCATCCTAATATATTCCTCAAGTTCGTTGGACCTATACCAAGTAGGATTAATACTTGATATTGACTGTAGACAATGTAGGGACTCAGGACTTGTCTGACCCATGGAAGTGCATCACGATGAAGCTGTAGAACGTGAAATGGAAAACATTCGAGAACAGACACGAAATATCCTTCGACAGCCAACTTAGAAAGATTAAAGAACCGACTGTAAATGAGGAACCAAGGAATATACAACAGTCTTCTATTTATACTTCCCTTAGAGACAGTGAAGAATAGATTAGATCCATTTCTGCACGCACCGAGATATTTCAGCAAGAAGTGTTTCCTCGCACAGGAACGTAGAGAGGTACTAACAAGCGACACAATGGGAAGTACCCTTGCAGATGCATTTCACAGCGGTTTGCAGTTTACGGGCGTAGATGAAGAACATGATTTAGAATAATTTTATTGATATTATTGTTAGAAAAGGAATATTATCATATGCATTGAATGAGAATTACCGGGTGATCGAAAAGTCAGAAAAAATTTGAAAACTTAATAAGCCACGGAATAATGTAGATAGAGAGGTAAAAATTGACACACATATTTGGAATGACATGGGGTTTTATTAGAACAAAAAAAAAAGTATTGCTACACGCGTGAAAGATCTCTTGCGCGCGTCGTTTGGTGATGATCGTGTGCTCAGCCGCCACTTTCGTCATGCTTGGCCTCCCAGGTCCCTAGACCTCAATCCGTGCGATTATTGGCTTTGTCGTTACCTGAAGTCGCAAGTGTATCGTGACCGACCGACATCTCTAGGGATGCTGCACGACAACATCCGACCCCAATGCCCCGGACATGCTTTACAGTCCTGCTCACAACATTATTCCTCGATTACAGCTATTGTTCAGGAATGATGGTGGACATAATGAGCATTTCCCGTAAAGAACATCATCTTTTCTTTGTCTTATTTTGTTATGCTAATTATTGCTATTCTGATCAGATGAAGCGCCATCTGTCGGACGTTTTTTGAACGTTTGCATTTTTTTGGTTCCAATAAAAACCCATGTCATTCCAAGCATGTGTGTCAATTTGTACCTCTCTATTTACATTATTTCGTGATTTATTCAGTTTTCAAATTTATACTGACTTTTTGATCACCCGGTATCTATATAAAGGTAGACAGTGTTCTGAGAAGATTGAAATTTAAGATGACGAGTGAACGTATTTTAGTTTATTGAAGCAGCATTATGTTAGGCTTTCTTAGTTCAACATAGACATACAAATAAGGAATTTCTTGCTATTTTTATAACATTTTGTCACATTCTGTGTTAATGAACATGAAAATACGAAAAGAGTTCAATCATTAGTACGAGGACTTTTGTGTTAGAATAAATTTTCACACTGATTACGTTTTTGTGTTTCTTCAGTGTTGATCTTATTGTAATTTGTAATGAAATGTTTTCTTATTGCTGGATAAGCCTTCGACGGTGAACTTTTGTAAATGGATTAATGCCAAAACATGTTATAGCTATGAATTTATTAATACAGTTTCTTAAGAATAGTATTTTCTTAGTTAGAAACTCAGCTTATCCTACATCGATATCCAGCTTGCGTTACAGGACTGACATTTTATTTGATGAGAGATACGTTTTATAAGAAGCAATTGGGCCCTGCTTTGGTTTCATAGATTTTATTGCACTACCGCGTTTCCCTGTAGTATGTAGCAGTTCAGAAATTGAAACACGTCTTTTCTTTTTTTTTTCTACGAGAGCAGTTGCACGGCATTTTACATTGTGACACAGGTGAACCAAATGCAAGAGACACGAGTTTTCAGTTTCACAGGGCCAACTAAGAGTAGTTGAGTTTAATTCTTCTTATTAAAGTTGAGGGTCTTGTAACACGCCCGGAGGTACAAATAGCAGGGGGGTCTCTTTAACTGGTTCTCGTTTCTCGTTTCTTGACCGTGCGCCCCGCCCACGCCACGTACCTGACAATCCCGTGGCGGCCGTACTGTTCTGCTTCACACTGCTGCTGGCTTGTCTGAAATTATGTATGTAAATATGCAAGCAGGTAAGGCGAGCCACTCAACTTCAAACACAGCACTATCCTACGTCTGGTATGAACATCTATATTCTGAGACGATATGAAAATCACAGGTTGCACTGTTTACACTCTAAGTCATAAGTGTTTGTGCCAACTTCTAGATTGTTATCTGTCCACAGTATCACTTGGACGAGCGTACGCGTAACCGAACACGGCGCGGATGATTGTTGATGATGCGGAATCCGAATAACCGAACGTAATTTCGTACGCTCGCCACGTATACACATATTTATTTTGATACCAGTACTCCTTGACACTAGTAATGATAAAACACTGTACGTAAAGTTAATTTTTCAGTTCTCAGTTCTCTCATGGTTTTACAATATGTTCCATCCTTGATTTGAAATCCAGCTTTTGGAAGATATAATTACGTCTGAACTGCCGTAAATACACAGCCTTATGTCTTCGACTTTGTTACCAGTATTGCAAGCCAGCTCTACGCTTAAAAATTTGATCAGCAACTTGTATCAGCCGTTTAAATTCCATTCTTCCGGAAGAGTTGTAGAACAGAACAACCTATGTCAACGACAGCCTTAATGCAGAGGAAAGTTGGTACCAACACGACAGCACTCTGAACTCTTTTCGAATCATGGAATCATTGTCAACTTCAATGAATCCGAATATGGTAACTCTTCTATTGCATTTTAGGACATATTATTGCGGTTTCTGGCATGCAACCCATCGAGACAAACTTTAGTCCATTCGTGATATCACAAATCCAACAGCAAAATTCCAAGTCAGAGGATTCTTAGGCCTCAAACATTTTCGGCACTTCATTCATTGAAAGCTCTTGAAATTCCACGATTATGTCAATTAAGTGTCAAAAACACAAATTGGTCTTGAAACGAACAGGCACAAAGAGAATGTGATATAATGATACAAGCTTTACTAGACCCAGCTTCACTTACCTGTTTCTTTTCTTGTGACTAGGGGGGGGGGGGTTAGGGTAGTGTCGTTTAACGTCCCGTCGACAACGAGGTCATTAGAGACGGAGCGCAAGCTCGGGTTAGGGAAGGATAGGGAAGGAAATCGGCCGTGCCCTTTCAAAGGAACCATCCCGGCATTTGCCTGAAACGATTTAGGGAAATCACGGAAAACAGTTCCAAGATAGCTCTTGGTGTACACATATTTCAGGAAATTGGAGAAAATAGTGTAATATTTCAGGAAAATGTTACCTTTATTGGTAGTGTTTTATTGTCCCTCAGAAGTAATTATTCGATCACTAACAGGCTGTAACAGTCGTGTGGGCATTTACTAAGAAGGGCAATTCCCCATCGGGAGCCCTCACATTTAGTAGTAAAATGTCTCAATAAATAGATCGTTAAAAAATAAACATTGATCAACGATGAAAACAGGAAGAAGGTGTACTAAACTGTGAAGAAAGAAGCTAAATCAAAGCAGTGGACGGCCCAAGCTCAAGCTTAATAGCCACACCATCATGGTTATTTGGTAACGGTGTTGGACTGCGAAGTGGGAGCTCCAAATTTAAATCTCTCTTTTTCCCCGCATATTTCTTTTTCACAGAATTATGAACTGTCCGTCCAGTCACTGATGACCCTGTTCGCTTTATTGAAGTCCGTGTATGCGTCGTTGTGTAACGCCTTTTGCTACAGTCAGGTGTAAGGCAGGGACCTCCAGATGTCCGTACATCCTATTTGTTCTCCGCAATTACATGTTATGACGCTTGCACTCGGTTTTGGAGGTTTTGACTCTTGAATTCCTTTGTTTTAGTATAGTTCACACCAGCTTATTTGTTCTTTTCATTTCCGTGAGAGACCTATGCGGCATCTCGCCTGCTCTCACTATTCATCACATTTTCTTGCGACCCAATGTGTAGTGTGACAATTGCCAAGACTTCATCATATTTACTTGCGACCCAATGTGTAGTATGACAATTGCCATGACTTCAGAAGAAGAATAGGCACGTCCGTGACCGGACGTAACGTTCATAATTTTGCCAGTAAAAAATGGAGCACGAGGCAGATTTGAAGACGGATCTCGCTCTTTGCAGTCCATCATCGTGACCACACAATTCGCTCTATGTTGCACATCTTGAGCTTGGACCGTTCACTGTTTCTATTTTTCTTTTTTTTCCCAGTTCAGTATATCTTCTTCCTCTTTTCAGGCTTGATCTGTGTTCAGTTTTTGTTGGGCTATTTACTGGCCCATTTTACCACTAAATCTGAGGGGGTGCGTTGGGAAGTTTCCCTTGTAAATTTCGCCATTTTTTATTTGGAAAACACTCTCGTGATCACCGTCATTTACAATTTCTGATGACTGCCAAGTTTTTTCCCACGATTACATGATGAGATGGGCAAAGTATTTGTACGAGTTCAGTTTCACAATTGTACACCTTCCTAGAAAAGGGAACATTGTCGCTGACGATTCTTCCCGATCTCTTGGGGAAACACAAACTGGATCATCTACAGGTTTTTATCAACTCAACTTCAGTTTACTGTGTATACAACAAGTGACTGTGACTTATTTCCTATTGTTCCTGTTGGATCATAAGACAGCAGTAAAGACCTTCCATCTGGTTCTGTTACCAGGCAAACAATCCACCGCTCTTTTCCATGTCTTTTCCGGGCGGCCAAATCTACGTGTTCGTTGTGTCTTCCAATCCAGTGCTGCCTTTTCAACAGATCCTTGTTGTTTGCGTGATGTGAGACGAATCCGCCTCCATTTTCTTTCCTTTGTTTGTTCATGGATTGGTCGCTGGTTTGTCATCTCCCACAATTCGTCATTTGATATAACATCTGGCCACCTCACATTTATAATTTGCGAAGACTTGCAGCTGGTTTACAATCATGTTTGTTACATTCCATGTTTCGCAACTGTACAGGAGGACTGACTTTACGTTGCTATTGAAGAAGCACAGCTTGGTTCGTCTCGAGATGTTCTTATTGCGCTAGACAGGGCACAGTTGTACAAAGGCTCCAATTGCCTTCCGTATCCAACTCATTACATCCTCCTCGGCCTCTCCATCTTTACAGACGGTACTTCCTAGATATACAAAGGAATCTACTTGTTCGAATTCCTTTCCATACACTGTTAGCTTCGCTTGTTTTTCAGATCGCATTCTCATATCCTTAGTTTTCTGAACATTTGTTTTAAGTCCTGAAATTTCTGCTTCCTCTTTCAGTCTTTTCAGCTTTCCTTCCATGTCACGCAATTTTTGAGAGAGCAGACAGGTATCGTCAGCAAAGTCAAGGTCTTCAAGCATGTCTTGCATTCCCCACTGAATACATCTTCTCCTACCATCAACAACTCCTTTAATTACGCTGTTCAGTACCAACAAGAACAAGGTAGGTGACAGAATACATCCCTGCCTCACCCCAGCATTTTTTTTGGATAGATTCAGTAAGTTTCCCTACATGCATATCCATCATACATGGCTTTAATAATATTTATTATCTTTGATGGTATTCTATATTCTTCCAAGGTATGTCACATAACTCTCCTATTAAGAGAGTCAAATGCCTTTTCAAAATCAGTAAATGTAAGGTAGAGTGTGTACTGCCATTCTGCGCTCAGCTCAAGTATTGTATACAGTGTGTTGATGCGATCGACACAACTTGTCTAAACCCAGCTTGCTCTTTTCTCTGTCGGCCCTCGACTGAGTCCTTGATACGAATTAGCATCAATCTACAGAGTACTTTACTTGGTACAAATGGGAGGATGATGCCTCACCAATTAATACAGTTGGTAGTATCCCCTTTCTTTGGCAACTTCAGCCCATCTTTCCAATCCTTTTGTATTTCCTCTTCTGACCATATCTTCTCAAACAATGGATGCAGTAGTACGGTGGTGTCAATGTCTGCCTTTAGCACAAGTGCAATATTATCCTTTCCTGGAGCCCTCTCGTTCTTTATCTGTTTGAGAGCTATTTTCATTTCAGTCTTAGATGGTGTGTTTACACTGATTATGTGACTGGCATCTGGAAAATTCCATTGCCTCTCCCTCTCTTCAGGTTGCTCTCTGTTTAAGACTTCAGAAAAAAGTTCTCTCCATCTTCTAAGTTGGTCTTCTTCTCTCGTCAACAGTCGACCCTCCTTGCTTTTCACAGGTCTGTTCTTGTTGAAACCTTTTATGGACAACATTCTAGTGATGCGGTACAGTTATTTTGCATCACCCCTTGTTGAGGCTGTCTCTGCTCTCAGAGCTTGCTCATCCATCCACTTTCTCTTATCATTCCTCACACTCCTCTTTATTTGAGAGTGAGCAGCTGCATACTCAGCTTGCATTCGAGTTTCCTGCTGTCTTGTTTTACTTATATTTAATTTTGCCTTAATCTCCTTACTGCAGCTGATCAAATTACATGTAGGCTCAGACATCCAATCTTTCCTCAAATGGTTTTTAAAGCGAAGGACCTGTTTGCTCACATTGCAATAGACGCCCTTAATCTGAGTCCATGTATCATCAACACTATTTTCATTGTTTTCCTGTGCTTCTTGGAGTGCCTCGTAGCGGATGCTTAGCTCAATACAGAAAGCTTCTTGTTTTTCTGTTCCTCTAAGTTTTCCCATTACATATTTTTTGTTATGTTGTTCGATTTTTCTATTTGTAGCCATGATTTTTAGTCTAAAATTTGCAACAATAAGGTGGTGATCACTTCCAACATCAGCCCCACGTTTATTTCTCACGCTCATCGGCGACCTTTTAAATTTTTTGCTTAGCGTTATATGATCAATTTGGTATTCCGTTCTGTGATCAGGGGATACCTCTGAACCTTATGGCAATTTTTGTGTGGGAATAATGTACCTCCAATCACCAAATCGTGACATATCGCCATTTTCATTCATTTCTCAGATACTGTGCACTCCCTTTACATGCTCTAGGCCTTCGTTGATCTTTCCACCTTTTGCATTTAGGTCTCCCATAATAATAAAGATGTCACTCTTTTTGGTACTTTTAATGGTGTCACTTGAGGAGAGGTAAAACTCTTCTTTCTGTTCAGTATCTGAGGCTTCTGCAGGAGCATAACAATGAATGACTGTGACATTTAGAATGTTTGTTTTAAAACGTGCTGTCAGTACTCTTTCTGAAACCGGTTTCCATTCCATAAGGCTCTTTTTCGCTCCTTTGATTACCAAAAGTCAATTTCTGTGCTTTGCTTCTTTTCCATCGGGTCCAGAGAATAAAAAGGTGTATCCACCTTGTGTTTGGATTTCTCCAAAACCTAGGCATCCCACCTCACTAAGTCCGAGAATGTTCAACCTGTAGCTCGTCGTCTCCTTTGTAACCTGTTTCAGTCTGCTAGCTTCTCTCAATGTTCTAATATTCCAGAAACCGATTTTTGTTGTCCTTTTTATGGCAAATGTCTTCATATTTGAGTCCCTCTGGCTGTTCTTTTCTGCTGTTTCTTTAGTTTTTATGAGTGCTGGTGAGCGGCCCACAGTTCCCTAGTGTGGTGGTGGGGCTACCACCTATGAGCCTCCAGACTTGTCTGATTTTATTTTAAGGGCTTACTCCCTTAGGGCAGCTGGCTTCCCTACGCCTGAGTCCCCCCCCCCCCCCCTATCCTTTATTACGATTTGGGATGACAGGAAAAGGACAAGGTAAGGACAGGCTTGGGATAGGTGAAAAGGACCAGTGTGTCGTTCTGGGACACACTTAGTCTGGCTGCTCCCTCACGGTCAACCCGGCATGGGTGCCCTGCTGGTACCTAAGCTACCGCCGGCATAGCCATCAGGATCCAGAGCACGCAAACCTCCTCTCCCGCATGGACAGCGCTACTGTATGGCGGTGTCCCCTGAGATGTACCATTTGAAAATGATGTTAAGTTTTACATAAGAGTACCAAAGAACAAGAGAGAGATAAGATATAGAAAAATATCAAGCAGCAGTGACATGACATTCACAACTCTGCAGCTCGACACTGTTATATGCTAAGGAACAATATTGTTTCAAAGACTGAAATCTGACGGCACTTCTTGACTTGCTTGGGATTCCTGAGGATTTAATCAACAAACTTCTATGATAAATTAATCTAACTTACTCACACTCTGAAACAAGAAACTGTTTTCACACACTTTGACAGATTTATTAATTCTTCAACATGGAAAACCGTATTCGTCGTTCTCTGGCGAATTTTATACTTTGTCAAACGGCTAAAACAACAACTGCTAAACATTTTAATAATATTTACTATCAAAAACAGTCTTCATCACAAATTATTTATTCCGGTGACCGGTTTTGACCACTACTGTGGTTTTCTTCAGACCAATGAGTAAGAATTAGTAGTAAATAGCTAGTGATTTACCACCAGAAGGAGATTCTTACTCATTGGTCCGAAGGTGACCACAGAAGTGGTCGAAACCGGCCACCGGAATAAATAATTTGTGATCAAGACTGTTTCTGATAGTAAATATTTGCAACAACATTGGTCACTGGTCACTCTCACAATGTATTCAAAAGTACTTAACATTTTGCTCAACTATTTACAGTAATTCCTGTAGAATTACTCATCTAGCAGCTGTGGAATTATACGACCTGTTCCAACAAGTAAGCAAGGATCTTCATACATTTCTGTTGCTGTAGAGCTTACATCAATACTTGAAACTTGTTTCATTCACAGCACTACGTAAATGGACTGCCACAACTGTTTCAACAGTATTTGTCAATAATTTACTACGACAAGTGACACATGTTGAAATCGAACACAATTTCGATCTAATGTTTGGATGTGTATTCTGAATAACAGTAAAATAAAATCCATCCTTATTTTTCGTTACCATGCGTCTTCTAACACAGCTGAAAGAATTATGAAAGAAACAGGCAAGCTATGCTAACTTTACTGTCATAGAAAACGCACTAAATGGGGTAAGTATATTCACCTCTTTCATCCTATCACCCATTCTTGTCCTAAGGACTCTGCTTTTCTTTCTCCCTATTTAGTGCTCAAAAACAAACACCCATCAGATAGAATTATTAAAATAGTGCCCTTCCCCTAATCACAATGTTCAAGACAGCATAACATTATTTACATCGCTCTTGCAAACTTTCAACAGGCAGCAGTGAAGAGGAAATGATTTATGAAAACAAAAGGCTATGAGAATAATTTGAAGGTAAGTCAAAAAGTGTTAGTCCAATAACACTAACTATCACACAAAACTAAAAATCGGTATCATGAAATTATTTTGGATTTACAATGGCCCATTCTGCATTTGTGGAATTGCCCATCCCAACGATATTGAAGCTGAAAGGTAATAGACCACATGATCTTGTAGATTACACCACATTTCCAATATTAAACACTTAACTGAATAATTTTCTTAAATCTTTTTTATTATCCAGTGAACATTTGTTAGCCAAGTCATGATGTGACTATTGTGAGAGTCTCCTGTGGTCACCTGGGTACTTGTATGTATATAGAAGTTGAGTCACACATTATTACATTACATGTACGTGTATTTTATTGTCAGTGTGTATGGAGGAAGTGAATATTATGTACAACATGTTAGATTATGGAATATGTTTAGATGTGTATCTTTGGTATTTTTCCACTCCATTTTGTCTTGTTAGGTGTAAGTTGGTCTTAAGTGTAAAACTAAGTTTTTATAGAATGATGAGGGTGTTAATCATTTTTTATTTCTTTTACTTTATGTGCTTCTATTAATTCAATTTGCTCTACTGTTACAGATAATCATTCTTGTCATTAATCATAACGTATTTTTAGCTGTATATGTCACACAGATTCTCGAAAAATGGCGAAGTAATGTGGAAGGAACAAATTTTCATAGCATAATAATATAAAATGGAATAAAAGGTTATTGATAGAAGAGAAGATAACATCAGATTTAGGATAAACTAATCAAATATTTCTTACAGGCAGATACACTGTTATGCTGAGAAATTTGAAGGATGCTGACATAAGATGTTAAGTATTTACACATGGATAATAGTTACTCTTTGGATGAGTTTGACATGTTATACAACTGAATGAAGGATATTTCTCGTTTTCACCATAGAATACTGAGACAGATGGTAAATTACACGAGTAGAGTCCTAGAAAACCCCAGGCACAAATATAGTATAAGATGCATTATACAGAGATGATGGTTGATTTGTTTTCTCTTTGGTAGTGAACATGGTGGCTTTGTGATTGTTGGATGACGTGCTGAATTTGTCATTATGTCAATTTATGAGATACGCTTTTGAGGAATTACAGGTTTATTTTATGCCATGCTATTAGAGAGTGTTAAGGACTATGTGGTGATTTTCTTGTACTGCACACTTTGAATTATTATAGTTTTGTGATTTTTGTCTGATTTAACGGATTTATTACGAACTTAAATAGGATATTCTTGGAATCATATAGTGTTTGATTTGTCGTACTGTGGTGAGATATCTTTTTGTCTCTAAGCACTTTACAGAACACCCTGGTTACTGGAATTTGGGTAGACAACAATGATGATCGTTTTCTTTATTTTACAATTGTTTTCCTCGTACTTCTTCTAAGAACTTTTCTTTTCCAGTCAACAGGCCAATGACGCTGTATTTAGCCATGTTCAGTGTACATAAGCTTAACAGTGTAAACATATGTAGTAGTAAACGTATAACAATTCTTTTTTTGTGTATCTCTGTAAGGCATTTTTTGTCACAACTTTATCTTCCTTGTATGTGTAATACATTACGCATGTTGTTCTTAGATGTTAACCATTAGTAGGCACATGCACAGTACAAGCAGATTTGCTCACATCCAACATTCGTTTGTTTGAGGGGCCGACAACTCACAGTTCAATGCAGTTTGTTTCTTTTATCAAGTACAGCCCCAATTTTGGGTACAAACTCTTTGTTCACTCCCTTCAACGACTTTCCTTGTCATTAGTTGCTCAAGCTCAAGAATTCTGTAAGAAGTAGTATTCTGATGTAGATACGTTTCACCTTACGTAAGTCAGTCTTACACACACGAACATTGATTTAATATATTGTGATGCTGTATTTCTTTTGTAAATGAATTTTGACACAAATTTGTTCAGTGATGCTTTAATTTTTCTACTTTCATCTAATGTCTAATAAGGAAACAATATTTTGTCAGAGGTCTCTTATGTAGACTATTTTGTTCCACTGACGTGAATTATTTGATTCATATTTTATTTCGTAATATTTATGGTATACTACCATTTGGTTGCCATTTGGATTTTCAACTTTAGCTGTGTACTGGTCTCGACTGCCTCCATCAAACTTATTCTTTTGCGCAAACTTCCCTTAGCTATTACTGAATTACAGTATCGTAACACATGTCTTTCATTCCTTGTATCAGGTTACCTTTGTATCAGGTTAACCTTTTATAACAATATTTTTCTCTTATGTAATATTCTGATTGAATACATCCTAGGGATTCTCTATGTTTGAACATCTGTACTGTGATATGATTATGCAAGCAATGTACATTTTCAAGACAAAAGTAGGCTCTCTCTCTTTTTGGTTTATGACAAGGTTAGTATCAGGTACACGACATTTGAGAACTGAAACTACATTTTCATATTAATATGGAAGGTTACACCTGGCTGCATGGTAGTGAGATACATTGGTGTACTGCATCTTCTGAGTCTGCTCGCAGCCCATTCACACATGAGATCATCTGCTAATGTAACACTGGTCGGTGTCAATGGGACGTGACAGAATACATATGTTGCACTCAGTCTTTGACAAAGTGTTTACTTCGAGGAACTCTTGTACGAGATTTTGGTGTTGTATTATGTGCACTCGCGTTGTCGACAATTTTCCTTGAATATGTATCACTGACAGCAACACCTTTTACGTACTTCTGTATAAATATGACATTTCAATGCTATCTTTATCTTCATTTGAAATAAATTCATTTCAGCAGTCATGTTCAGTATTTATTTGTCAATTATTTTTTACATATACAAAACAGAGAAGGTTGATTATCAAGAATAATTGCACTTTATTATACTGAATTATATGTCTTTCTTACTTGTGCCTAGTGCACATTGACGGTTATTATTCTATTTGTGTGCCTGTGTATGAGGATTCGATGCACTTGTCACTACACTGTCAATATTCCATTGTTTCAATTTATGTATCTTTTACTCCATTGTTATAACTTCGATAGAGACTTTTGCAGCGTAGCTTTTGTCACTTACATGTCTCATTCTGCAAAATTCTCTACAGGGAGATGTAAGGAAAGGTCTGGGAATATAATTTTATAGATAATTTTCTTGTTTTTGGCATATTTCTTTTCTGTTAATGTAAGTTTTTGGCATGCAACAGCTTACATTCAGAAAGAGACAATCCAGAAGTAAAGCAAACATAACCTTCATTGTCTCTTTTTTATTTATTAAGGTAACTTTTAAACTCATCTACTACTTATAGTATTCATTACTCTTAAGAACCAGTTTAATTTATATACATTCTATTACCATAGTATCAATGTAGTATGCGTTATATTCAGCTACTCTTATAATTCTTTTACTGCCTCTGGCAGAATTACAATGCCATCGGAGAATCTCAAGCTTTTTATTTCTTCTTCCTGAACTTTAATTTAATTTTTAATTTTTTTGGGTTTTGTTTCCTGCTTACTCAGTATACAGAATTATAATACTGGGAATGGCTACAACCTGCACCATTCATTTCTGAACCCCTCCTTCTCCTTCATGTCCATAGAATCTTACAACGATTGTCTAGTCTTTGTACAAGTTCTAAAAATTATTTCGCTGCATGTGTTTTACCACAACCACCTTCAGAACTTCAAAGAGTCTATTACAGTTTGCATTGTCGAAAGCTTACACCGTATCCACAGACAATTATTTTCTTAGCACTCACGTAAATGTCGTAATGTGAACGATAACGATAAGAGACATCGACATGTTTACCCAAACACAAAATCTGTGTAAATTTTCAGCCTCAGAAAATCCTATGAGAAGAGCCATCTCCTGTTATTGCTACAGGGAATTGTTTATCAAATGGCGTTTTCGTGTAAATGGTTTGATCACCTCCGTGTCTGGTGTGGTATAGTTACACAGTGATAGCCACTGCAATTTAAAACAACCTTGAGACAGTCTCCTATTTTACACTGTTTGTTATCATTGGTTCAGAGCTTAATCATCGATACTGTGATTTCACAGTGTTATGCGTTTGATTTTCCTGCGAGCAGCTCGTTTTCATTATCAGCGTTTATGACTGGCGGCTATCAACGAATGACATGGTG
Source organism: Schistocerca piceifrons (assembly GCF_021461385.2). NCBI lineage: Eukaryota > Metazoa > Arthropoda > Insecta > Orthoptera > Acrididae > Schistocerca > Schistocerca piceifrons. The sequence continues at coordinate 246,043,604 of NC_060144.1, forward strand.
GTTTTAGCGACTTGAAGCTGATTGCGGAGTAAATTTATTGGGACTGCAGTTTCATCACGTAACTCAGCCGGCCATAGCAATCTATTGATGACAGATTACGCCGTAAACTGTGACCACGTTTACGTTTTCTGTATTGCTTTGAATGACGGTTTATTTCCCGGTGTCTGTACCTGTTCCCTGGAAAAGCTAAACTGATGCGTTTTATTCTAGTCCGATATTAAATTTGAAGCAATGTTAAATTCGTTAATTCCTGCTAATAATATCACTCTTATGAAGTGTTATTGAAATGAAAATAATTTGGATTAATACAGATGTGTCATAAAATTGTGGTGGTGTAGGTTCTGTGATTCTCACTAGTAGCAGCAGCGATCACTACAAATAAAATTTACGACAGTATGACTATTAATAACTGTAATGGAATATTCTTCAGTTTACTACAATACCTCTCAATGACTATCTTTGACATTTCACTATACATCATAGACAAAACAGTAACAAATTAATCAATATTAAATGACTCTTAATTATTAACTAACTAGCGATCGATCTTGTCTTCGCGCAGGTAGCTCTAAATATGAACAGACAAACAATCTTTAAATCATATACAGAAACCTTCCACGTGAAGCAGTCTATATACTAGTGAAAATCGCGTCAAAAGCGCTATAGCAGTTCCTGGCATTAGCCTTCACTTACACGCAGATAGAGGTTGCGAGGGATTTTACAATATTTAGTCATGTGCTGACAAACGGTAATACTCAGTTCACGAAACTATTGTCTTTGTGTAAAAAAAAAAACACTGAATGTCACTTAGAAAGCTTCTGATATAGAGTATTTGAACATGACTATCTAATTACTATAACTGTTCTGCATGATATTTTATTACAATAATATTGTGAGGTGTGAATGTCATCTTGGTCACTACAGAACTCTTAACTTTGCAGTGTATATTTCGATATGTACTCTTCTGAAAGCCAGCCACGTTGATCCTTGATCTTTGGTTGTCTTGTTACACCCTCTGTGCTTGAGGGCTTTCGTAGGGAGAACATTGTTACTAGTCGCGGTCTGTCGGGAAGCAAATGTGGAACTGATTGGTTAGGAAACTTTTATCTGGAATCGAGCTGCTAAATATTGAATACAGATTTGGTGGAAATGTTTGAATAAGGCAATGATGGGTGTATTTATGGATTTTGAAGCAAGTTTTGTAGAAATTTGATTTAAGGTATATTTACAGCTTTGCATACTTGCACGTGATCAGCAGACTATTGATAACTTAGTTTTAGTACCGAAATTTGATTTAAACATATCTGATAGACAGCTCACAGCTAGGGAAGTTAGTTCTCCTCTCCCACAGAAACATTTTATGAAAGAACAGAGATCATTGTTGGTAGGTTACTCTTCTATCTAATAAACAACCTGTTAGAGTTTATTCTAAAACCAATTTCTTTTGTACAAGGTCAATACTGCTTATGATCTCTACATAAGTTATGAAGTGATTCTTTGCTTTTCTTCAGCATTACACGTTGCGGTACTCACTTTTTAATGTAAGTTTTAGCTTACCAGTACAATTTACCTCTGCTGTGACCCTGCCTTCTGTGCTACACTTGCTGTACCGAGGTTAACTGCAAGAATAGTTCACAGCAATAGCTACAGAGTTACACTACACATACAGGACAATGGAATTACGCAATTAATGAGTACTTCGGTTAGGTGGCTTACATTCAATTTGGAAGCTATTTTCTTATTATACAAAGCAAATTTAAGTGAACAGTGTGATAGATCCGTGTGTGAAACATTTTTCAAATTCTGAGTTCCGTTTGACAAGTTAGATGCGTGAATCAGCAGTGAACTTATATCAACGTAATTTGGATAATTTATTTAGACAAAATTTAAGTAGTTCATCTGATGTGTAATTTTCATTTGTTTTATTATCGCGTATCATTGTGACTTTGAAAACTGTCCACTGTGACGTCAAGCAAAACACCATTGTTCACTTGACTGTGCAGCACAGAGGCTAAGTAATCACATTCTTCAGTAATTCCTTTTGTGCACTTACATTCCACACTACACACACATAGACAAATAAAGAAGAGCACTTCCACTTAGAGATCCAGACAGGATGAAACATTTCAGAAACGTTTGGTAAGACATTTTCTTGAGAGTAAAGCTGTAACAACCACACTTTTGCACATGTACTGCATTTCTGGCCCGTATTAACGTAGAAAATAGCATACTTTTCTTTGTATATTGTAATTTATTTTCATCATATGAGATATTTTGCGAGAATTATTTGTATTTGTGTGACATTTTCGCTGTTTTGGTGAATAGCAATTGTACTAACTGAGGTCTTCGTAGTGGTAATTTACATATTTAGATTAGATTACGCAAGATCTTTTTTCTAGTTATTCATTACTTGGTGCAATATATGCTCTCAATGAACAGTGTGTGATCGGAAGCCTTTATATATTGTATTTCATTTTTATCACGAATTGATATAATGACTATCAACTTCACATGTGTAACCTTCTGTCAGCACATCTACTGAAACTGATTATGCTGTTATTGTCTGGGGTAAAGAGGGTTATAAATTAATATCGTAGGCCAGTGCAAGAGACACACTATAATAAATGAATCACTGGAGGAAAGAATTTATGAGGTTACCGAAGGCCACTAAAAGATAATACTACATCACATTTAGAAAATACGAAGTATTAGAAAGAAATGATTCCGTCAAAGAGAAAATATAGGTATGATTCGGGACAAAACTGACGAATTTACTACCAAAGCGACGCATTTGTCAAACAATACAGAGAGGGTATCTGACAACACTTCATCGAGTCACTTTCCGGAAACAATAGAATCTAAAGCCTCGAAACAATGTAATGATGAACAGACGCGAATCAACCAACAACAGAAAAGTGAAGTAAATGCTGACACAGAATTAACCAACACGACTTTGAACAGTGAAAAAAATCTGTGTAATGACAATGGAGAACAACTATCTAAATAAAATAAGTAATATCCTGTACCATTATAGCTCACTGAGAACAACAAATATAACATGTTGCTGTAACAACCAATGAAGAACACAAGAAAACAGCTATCATTTCGAGTAACATAAGCAGAAACTCATATAATATGTTATTAGTGTGCTGTTCACGTACGAAGATACATAAAGCTTTGGCGTACAGATGATCATGTAAAAATACTGTAACAACAGCTTCCCGTGGTGAAATAAAATCCAAATGTGATGATTTTGGCACTTTCAGTACTAGTACGTACTCAAGGCATTTACATGACATTGCGCGAGAATATAATTTCACTCACAATCGAAACATCGAACAGCTTTGGCGCTATACCAAAGAAGTTTAGTGTATACAGAAAAGTCACAGTTGCGATTATAAACATTTTAATACAATTAACTTAGGCGATAATTTTCTTGAGGAAAAAGTCACTTACACACAAGCCAGTGAACAGTTTATGCGTTATTATACTGAGCGTTTGAGGGAAAGAATTACAAAAAGAAGTAACAATCTGAATTTCGTGCTTTTTCCTAAATTTAAATTTAGGGAGGCGATCCACGTAATCTTGGTGAACGATGCATCAACGAGCTGGCTGTTACTACTTTTCTCTTTCTTGGTACACCCACTTCTCCTACGTTCCTGTTTAGTTGATAAGTACAAGGAATTCTCTTCTACTCTGTGAATGTAAATATGTTAAAAGCAATTTTAGTGAATTGTGAGCTACGATTAAGAATGTGCTACATTCGCTACAAAGTACATTCCGATATTGACAAAACTGAAAACATAGATTACATGCGTTTTGTGACAGTAACAAAACTTGACGCGTCTAAAAAAATGTTAAAATGAAATAGACTTGCATTTCAAGGATAGTTAATATTGTTAGGAAAAGATATACGGAAAGGTAAGCGGCATTTCATTGAAGTTCGTCCGCAGAACATACGTAACAGTATGTTACAGGAATTCCGGCAGTAAACAGTGCGCCATATCACACAGAATATACCGCTGCTACAACACTAAACTATGTTCACTTGAAGAAATATCTGAGCTATCTCGCTAATCGTCACAAGCATGACTGTAAACTCCCCACCTCCCAGAAAAATAGTAATTAAAGTTTCAGTAATCCTTTTTTCCATACGAAATTTTTGGAAGTGAAAACCACATTGACTAAATAAATATACAGCTTTGAACACTATCGTTTTTATATACAGCAGCAGCTGTAGCCATGAGTTATAAAATGAAAGATTTAGTACCAATTTTGCTGAGGGACACAGAGTATTCAGATTACAGATGTGTTGTCCAAAAGGAAAGTCATACTGCAAACAGTAGTGGTATTGATGATTACACGTGTATGAAAGTTGTTCGGCAAGGTCGTGCTATCTGAAAGAAATTGTCAGTGTTCGAGATAATATGTATTTTTTGCAGATTTTCTTTTCATGAAGTGTAACTGTGGAGTGTTTATAATGTAAAGACTGGTTAATGAAATAGCGCAGATTATTTACTATTGATTATGACGATATGATGAAGGTATGAGTAATGTAAATATTATGTTGATATGAAATATAAGGTTATTTGATAGTGATACAGTAGACAGAAAAGTGTTGAAGGTATTAGTGATTATTAATTATGACAATTATGAGGATAATGAAGGTATATGATAGGAAGAAGCAGTGGTAAGAAATCATGATGTATTATGAGGAATGTATAGATAATGGTTAGGACATATCTTGAAGTCGTTTTTTCCTTTGGAAACTCCGGGTACAAATATCAACAATGTAGGAAAAACAGATTGCTACTTACTGTAAAGAAGGTACGTTAAATTGCATATAGGCGCAATTAAGACACTTACATAACGCTTTCAGCCACATTAGCAAAAGAGAGACATACACCACTCATACACACGAGCAAGCACACATCACGCACTCATGACCGCCAACTGCAGCATCTCGGGCTGGAATGCAGCTATCATGTGGGCTGCAAGCAGCACCCTGGATGGGGCGGGAAAGAAGAAGGGATAGTGGAGCATGGGTGGGGAGAGAAAAGAACGTTGTCTGGTAGAGTTAGCAGGGACTAGAACGCCAACAGTCGCAGCATCAGGAGGTTGTGGAGCCGCGAGGTGGGGCAAAAAGGAGAAAATGAGTGGGGAAAGGCTGATGCATTGGCAGAGAGAGGCAAATAAATAGGGTACGATATGAGAATGGAGAGGAGATGATAGGACACGTGAGGTGGAAAGTGTTGGGTGAAGGATGTGGGGACAATAGTCGCTGTTTGTTGTGGCCAGGATAATTACGAGAGAGGAGAATGTGTTGTAAGGATAACTCCCTTACGTGCAGTTCAGAAAGTTGCTGATGGAGGGAAGGATCCTGATTGCTTGGGTAGTGAAGCAGCCATTGAGATCAAGTGTGTTATGTTCAGCTGCATGTTGTGCCATAGGGTAGTACTTTGCTCTTGCCCGCAGTTCAGCAGTGGCAGTTCTTCCTGGTGGACATGACTGCAACAGAGTAGGTAAATGACATGGCTGCTTTCACAGGTGCCCGAGCCCCTGGTGTGGTAGGGAAAACCTGTGACAGGACTAAAATAGGAAGTGCTTAATGGGTAGATTGGGCAGATTCTGTACCTGATTCTTCCATAGGCATATGATCCTTGTTGCAGAGGGTTGGTAATGGGAACGGCATAGGGATAGACTAGGATTTCGTGGAGGATGGGTGGTGTTGGAACACCACTTTGATGGAACACCACTTCAGCTAGGGTGGGAAGTAGGTAGGATGTTCCTCGTTTCAGGGTATGACAATAGGTAGTCAAAGCCCTGGTGAAGGATGTGATTCACTTGTTCTAGTGTTGGGTGGTACTGGATGATAAAGGTGACACTAATTTGTGCCACTGGTCTTGGGGGTGGTTTGAGGGGAAATGTTATGGGAGATCTGTTTGCGGGCTAAGTCTGGGGATAGGCCTTGGTGATACCCTCAGCAGACAGAGCAAGGCAGATTTTGTCACTTGAGATATGACGTGGCCAGGTGGCCAGGCTGTATGGGAGGGATTTTTGGTGTGAAAGGGTTGACAGTTGTCGAAATGCAGGTGCTGTTGGTGGTTGGTGTCTTCAGTGTGGACAGAGGTGCGGATGGAGCCGTCAGAGAGGAGGAGGGTGGAGAACGTGATGAGGTTGTGAAGGAACGAAGAAAAGGTGAATGAAGAAAGGGTGTCTGGGCCCTGCGTCCAGATCATGAAGATATCATCAGCGAACCTCCACCAGACTAGGAAGGCCTCCTCTAAACGGCCCATAAAGTGATTGTCATAGGAGGGTGCTATGTGGCTGCCCATGGCTGTGCAGCAGATTTGTTTATATACCTTCCCATCAAAGGAGAGTAGTTGCGGGTTAGGATAAAGTTAATAACCTTACTATTTTTATATATTTCACACACTAATTTAAAAAATAGTAATTTTGTCTGGGGTTGATTCTGGCAAGGGCAAACAGTATTCATAACTTTAAACTTCTAAACGATGGTCAGTCTTCAATGATCATTTATGTTAAGAGTGTCGCCAACAACCAAGAACGTGCTAGTTATTTATGCTGTAATTAATCTAGGATTTCTCTGATTAACTGAGGTTCTGAAATCTGATAAATAATGTCATTTTAACGAAATTCAGTACACAACGCTTGGCATATCTTTTCCTCCAGATTCAGTAATAATAATTTTAATACTTTGTTTAGTGATATACTACAATGACAGATGTATTCACCTTACTCTTGCACGAGATCCAATACGATTCTCTCTTGAACAATGCCCGCTCAACAAAGCTCAACTATCGTATAGTAAACATTAAAGCAAATTGACATCCTGAGGATTTTTCTAAAGCAGGAATCACTGAACAGGGGTTTAAAAATAATTTAAAAAGCTTGTGACTTTCTTCCTTTACAGATCTTCTCTGTTCACACTAACGTGGGAACTAGCTCACAGTCCATGATGATCGCTCTTCATTCATCAATCCTCATTATTTTAATATGCAAGTAAAACACAAAAAACTATCGAGGTAATAAATTTGACTTCAAAAATAAACATGGAACTAAGAAATTTTAAATGATTCAATTTACAGCTTTATTTGCGCAGTAACTAGAAACGTATATAAATGATTATCTTGATGCTGCTATAATGTGACAGATGTGACGGTGTTGAGAAGCAGTCTTTGTCAATATTGAGCTAAAAATATATTTCCTACAATGAGGCTCTGAAAGATTCTTAAGAGATAACTTAGGATGATTAGGCAGAGGAGCAGGCAGCATCGAAAATAACGAGGGAATACGGTCAGCCTGGGAGTCTCTGGAAACAACTGCGCGAAAACTGCGAGGTATGTGACATTGTGAATTGTTACTTCAAATTCGTAACTCACATTACAAATGTTCAATATGAACCCCGTATATGATGCATCAAACGTCAATAAGTGCAGAAGAGGACGTGAAATTGGAAATTTCATCGATGAGCTGCCTACAAATTCCAAGGGATAATACGTAAGAGGATGAATGATCTACGTATTCTGAAATGTCTGCCTCTTATTGATGTGATGAAAATCTACGTCATGCTGCGTATTGAGATTGAAAATTTCGATGGGTGTTCTAGCCAATGGATTGTGTCAATTTTTTGTATGTCTCATAGTTGTAGCGCAGACTTGTTCTGGAACCTCTGAAGTGCATGCGAATAATCTTGATTATTGGCTGGGAAGGCTTTGATGAGACGGCATTTGGTTCGGCAGAACTTACATAAGACGTCTTCTGGCACAATGTATATGATACTTTCGCAGTGTGGCTCCACGGTGAAGATGAACTGTCACGCTTTCTGCAGTAAATTAATTCTATCTCCGAGAATATCATATTTACGATGGAAGTGGAGAAGGGCGGCTGCCTGCCATTTCTGGACGTAGTGGTCAATGGGAAAGTGGATTGATCATTGGGGCATTCCATTTACCGTAAGCCCACTCGTACAGACCTGTATCTGCAGACCTCTAGCTCTCACTGTCCATCACAAACCAAGGGCATCCTTTAACCGTTTGTGCACCGGGCACATGTTGTATCTGATGGAGACAGCCTTGCAAAGGTAATGGAACATCTATTGTCTGTGTTCAGAGATAATGGATATTGTCCACATCAGATTAGCACAGCTTTAAGGAAGAAGAAAAGTGACTACCCAGCAGGAAACGAGGAAAGGAAGCGGGTAAAAGTCCAGCGCGTTCTTCATTTTGCCAGCAATATTTCGTCGAAATTAGGCAGTATCTCAAGGAAACATCATGTCAAAGTAATAGTCAGCCCACCAACAAAGACTTATGCTCTTCTCGGTTCACCAAATGACCACCTGGGATTGCGAAGCGTTGGAAGCTCCAGAATATCTTTCAGGTGTGGGAAAGCCTACATTCGTCTCACAACGCTTACAGTGCGTGAAGAATTCGTTGAACAAGATAGCGACTCGCACCTTTCGTAGCCGGTAAATCAATCGTAGCAGAGCGTTGTATCTCCATAGGACATTCCATGGATTATTCTGCCACGGAAATCTTGGCCTTGGAGGCGATCAGTTACTGTTTCTTTTTAAAAATCCGCTGGTCGGATTAATATTAGGAAGCTGATTAGGTCGGAGGTGTGTGTTTTATATTTTTTTTTTTTTGGGACAATATCCAGAAGTTTATGTATTGTCTGTATGAGACGTTCAGTGTATTTTGATTGCCATCAACTCTACGTCCCTTGTATATTGCTGTAAAATTTGGGTCACTCCTACTGAAAACACTTATTCAGTTAATCAGTAAAGACTCGTAATCTGTAAAGCTAGTCATTTGTACATAGTTCCTTTATATAAGTGCATTTATTTGAAAGCACTCACTCAATTATTAGTAAACCCTCGTATTCTGTAAAAGGCAATCACTCGTACGTAGAATTTTATACGTGTGCATTTATTTGAATGCACCCAGTCAGTGTTAGTATTGTTTATTAGTATTTATTTGTTGTTTATTGATCTCTCAACTTATATTAATTGATGATTGCTTGGTGTTTGCCTTGTCTTCTGCGGTCTGTTTGTGTTCCAGTTTTCTGCGAGTTGGGGTGTGTGGAAGCGACGCCACGTTCCGCTTCCGTGCACAGAAGCTCTGATGTGCCGTCTAATGGGAAGTGACTCCCGGTTGGGCCCCGTGGTTTAGGTGTTGTTTTGGACAGCTGGTTTGCTGCTTCCGGCATTTTAAGTTAAGTCACATTTTGCCCAGGGCACCCTGGCGTCACTGCCCGTTTGGTAAACATTTAACGTGTTTCATATATATTTAAAAAAAGTATAGGTTTTTTGTTTGCTTGCGAATGAATTGTATTAAATTTTAATATCTTGTACTGCTTGTGTTATTTGGGTTCTTAACTGGTGTGCGTTTCATAAATCACTTTCATATAGCAAATTATTGCTCCTTTAAATAAATTATCTGTGATACATTTCTTTAAATCAGTTTCAGATTGTAATTTATTGTTCCTTTAAGTATTGAAATCTCTGTGGCTCATCTCTTTAGGTGAGCGTCCGTAATCGTAATTTGCTGCCTTGCTTGAGAAGCAGGATACCTGTAATATTTTGGTATTGTCTTAAGATGGCCACCTATTGATTGTCTCTTAGCTGTTTTATAAATATTGTCTTTAAATAAATTGTTAATTTATTGATTTGGTAGTCGTTGTGTTTAAGGAGTGACTATAGGGGCCTTGACCTTCCATGCTAAGTGTACCCCCTCATCCCGACTTCCTCAGTCACACTTTCCTGTTCCCCTGCTAGAATTGCGAAAAGCATCAGGTACTGTGCTTCATATGCGACATGGGACTGTCGCTTTAGAAAGTCCATAACTGGACAAAAAATGTTCTCCTGGAATCTGTTGTTTACGTACCTAAACTATTTTTCCGCGCGGGATTAGCCGAGCGGTCTTAGGCGCTGCAGTCATGGACTGTGCGGCTGGTACCGGAGGAGGTTCGAGTCCTCCCACGGGCATGGGTGTGTGTGTTTGTCCTGAGGATAATTTAGGTTAAGTAGTGTGTAAGCTTAGGGACTGATGACCTAAGCAGTTAAGTCCCATAACATTTCACATACACACTATTTTACTATGAAGATGACGAAATCCAATACTACCTTTTTAAGGAGCCATAAAGGCCATATATCACACATAGCCTACACTGAAGACCCAAATAAACGGTACATCTGCCAAATATCGTGTAGGGCCCCCATAAGCACTCAGAAGTGCCGCAACACGACGTAGGATGCAATCGAGTAATGTCCGAAATAGTGCTAGAGGCGACTGAAACCATGAATCCTGCAGGGCTGTCCATAAACCGGCAAGAGTACCGGAAGTAGACATCTGAACAGCATGTTGCAAGGTGTCCCAGATACGCTTAATCATGTTCATGTCTGGGGAGTTTAGTGGCCAGCGGGAGTGTTTGGACACAGCCATTCCCGGAGCCATTCTGTAGCACTTCTGGACATGTGGGGTGTATCATTGCCCCGTTAGAACTGCCCAAGTTCCCGGAATGCGCAATGGACATGAACGGATGCAGGCGATCAGACAGGATGCTTGTGTACGTGTCACCAGTCAGAGTCGTATCTAGACGTATCGTGGGTCCCACATCACTCCTACTGCACACGCCTCCTCCCATTGCAGTCACCAGCAGCCTGAACAATCCCATGCTGACATCAGGGTCCATGGATTCATAAGACTGTCTCCATATCTGTACACGACCATCCACTCGATACTATTTGTCGGTGTTGGCGGACCCAGGCGAGGCGTAAAGCTTTGTGCCGTAGAGTCTTCAAGGGTACACAAGGGGACCTTCGCCTCCGAAAGCCCAAATCGATTATGTTTCGTTGAATGGTTCGCACGCTGACACTTGTTGACGGCCCAGCATTGAAATCTACAGTTATTTGTGGAAGGGTTGCACTTCTGACAAGCTGAACTCTTCAGGATGTTTTTAAAGCCGCAGCGATGTTGGAGATTTGACGTTTTTCAGGATTCCTGATATTCACAGTACACTCGTGAAATGGTCGTACAGGTAAATCCCCACTTCATTGCTAGCTCGGAATTGCCGTGTCTCATCGCTGGTGAGCCGACTGTAATATCACGATCAGACTTATTTAAATCTCGACAATCCGCCCTTGCAGCTGCTGTAATCCATCTGAGTACTGCGCCAGGCACTTGTTATCTTATGTAGGCGTTGCCGATCGCAGCGACATAGTCTGCCTGTTTACATATCTCTATGTTTGAATATGCATGGCTATACCAGTTTCTTTGGCGCTTCAGTGTATATTGATCAGCTGTTGACCAGTTAGCATCAGTCAACGTCCAGAAGTGGTCTGTGATGAGTTAAAGCACAAAAAAAATAAAAAAAACAAAGTATCGTGATTTTCAAATCGATACACCAGAGTTTGTACTGTATTTAGCCAAGTAAAACACATTTTTATTTTGTAGACTTAGTTGTAGGGAGAAAAGGCATTATTCTAAATTTACAGAATTAAAAGTTCAAGCTATAACAGTTCTTCCAACAGTAAATTTTTAATTGATGTGGACGGCTAAAGTTACGTTGTGCAAGACGCGACAGTTGGCTGCGACTGCGACGCTGCCCCCTCCTCTTTTCCCACCCTGGTAGACGGCGGTACGGCCGCAACACGACTGGAGTCGTCGCCGTTTCCCAAGCTCCGGTCGGCGGCGGCGGATTCAAATACATAAGAAAAATAAGAATTCCGATTTTCTTGCTGTAAAAAATACTGTATGTTAATGCAACAAAGTTACATCGGCTCCCAGAGTTAGTTCTTAAAAACAGATTCACCTTTTACTTTAAAAAATTGAAAAGTATCTCTTCCGGTTTTGCGTGTTTTTTCGCTGTATATTACTTCTCCATCAATTGTGAGGAAAGTAAAAGGCACAAAAAATTGATGTTTGCGTATCTTACAGTTTCACATCACAGCTTGATAATGAGGTGTCTATTTTTCCGATAGTTAATTTACAAGTAACCTACTACATAAAATTTGAATTGTGTACAGTGAAAAATGTGGTCGCTGGCTACTTTACGTATGGTTCACGCTAGGTCATAAATCGTTGCCGATGAAATGAAGCTAACATATCGAAATTATTTTTAAAGTTGAGATCAGAATGATATCGATCTCCGTTTCCGAGATTTGGGCTCATATATCTCCGGGAGCGTCGCGACTAGCCGCCAGTTCTGTCGACGCGCAACGAAAATCGTGTGGTCATCACACGATAGAGAACGCATGTGTTTTGTTTCGCTGACACATTTGGACCTAATGAAACCATTTTATGTCATATTTCTCCGGTATGAGTTGCTAATATTTCTCCATATGCTCTTGACAATTTCATTTAAAATGCCATGAAATGTAGGTTTCTTAAAGCCAAGTGATCAAGCAGAACCCATTTTCTTGGTTTTGCTGAGGCATCTGAACCTGTTCCAAGCTTTCTTTCTCGTTTATTTCTCTGATACGAGTCCCGAATATTCCTCCATCTGTTTTTGCACATTTCACGTAAAATTCCAATGAAAGATAAGTTTATTAACAATAAGCGCACGATAGCGTCATTGCGTTGTTTCAAGTTCTTGACAACAAGATAGGGTTACACCGTAAACATCTCTAGAATTTTGATCCTGAACGTCTACAGTATACACTGGCAGAAATGTGGAAGAAATAATATCCGTGCTTGTTCACAAAATTTCCCCAAATTATACTTGTCAGTTTCTCCCATGCAGAAACTTTTGGAACAAGCTAAGGCAACTTTCATAGCCGACTGAATCTTTATTCCCATCCAAATGAACTTCCATATTCTTATATTCTCACACCATACATCGTTATGGATGACATGAACATTTAATCTTGCCAAGCTGCACTCAAAAGATGACTCCAGGATTTACAAAAGACGAATTTCAATTGTGAATTGTGTCAGATCAGAAGGGCCTTGTAAAATAGTAGTGCACTTTTGGCACAAGTTTTTTGAGCACCATCTTCTACCAATTAATTGAAGTGAATGTGACAAATTACTTATTGCAGCATAGTGTTTGCGCAATCTGTTGAGAAACGCCTTCCTAAAAACGAACATCTATTGATTGCAGAAAGCTGTACAACAATCTGGTGGTGGTTTTTCACAACTAGAAAGTATCATCAAGACACCAATCTACCGTTTACTTTCAAAGTGAAGGTATTGTAAAATGTAACTTTATCGTTTTACTTTAGATTGTTCATTTTATAATGTACTTGTCGTTTTCAATTTTTATCGTCACAAAAAAGAGTAATGCGAAAATTGACCTTCAAGTTCATTTTCATCATTCTAATTCTACATGTGCATCGATTATACTGATTTTCATAACAGGCCTGAAAAATTTGCATTAATGGGAAAATATTATATATTTCACTCACCTGCCAGTTTCAACTGTGCACCAATTTCTTCCCAAATTCTGTCTCTGAACATAGTGTCTCTATATTTAGGGTTCTTCAAATCGTAAAGGCAAGGATGTTGCGAGACCAGCTCACAGAGCATCACATCCTGTGATTGGCTAATTTCAGTTTTCCTTGACTGGCTCGACATCTTTCTGGCAGCCGTACGTCTTTGTGTCGTCCGACTTCCGTCGCAACACTGCTCACTGGTGCAGTGCTGCGACAGCTGCCGCAACAGTCGCGCGTCGCATCCCAAACTCGAACTGCGCATGCGCCAGCAGGCAACTTCTGACGTCACGTAGCGACCCGTCGCAGTCGCTAGTGTGCGTCGCGTCTTGGACAACGTACCTTGAGGCAGCCAGTCCACAGTGACGGGTAGCCGAAAGAAAGGCACGCGTACACACACGCCGACTGGCTTGAAGTCTGGAACAGGATAACTATTGATTCTAATAAGAAAAGTATGCAGCTGCTTTATACTTAACTTTTAATCATTGTTGTATACATCGTTCTTCTTGTTGAGACATTTCATACGATAACTCTCAAACTATGTAAGGCTAATGGCGCCTTGCTAGGTCGTAGCCATGGACTTAGCAGAAGGCTATTCTAACTGTCTCTCGGCAAATGAGAGGAAGGCTTCGTCCGTATAGTCGCTAGCAATGTCGTCGTACAACTGGGGCGAGTGCTCGTCCGTATCTCGAGACCTGCCTTGTGGTGGCGCTCGGTCTGCGATCACACAGTGGCGACACGCGGGTCCGACATGTACTAAATGGACCGCGGCCGATTTAAGCTACCACCTAGCAAGTGTGGTGTCTGGCGGTGACACCACATTCCTCCCCCGCAAATCGGCGAACGGTCGTGTTATAAGGCTTCCGCCCGCCGTGGGGAGGACCCCATGTTGACGTATGCGATGAGGCGGGGAGCCTAACAACAGGCGAGGCTGTGCCACCCGCACCCGGCCATTCTGTCCGAGGGGAGCTAGGAAACGCCTGAAAACCTAGTCCAGGGTGCACGTCAACATGGGGTGTATGCGCCCGTAGAGAGACAGGAGGGGCCGAAGGGTCGACCTCCATTGCGTCGGGGTACCTGACGCGCGAAGACGTCATGTGGTCCGGAGCTGGCAAAAGTTCCATGGCGGAGGACAGCTGGTCAAACTGGTCACGGGAAGCGATCGGCGGCGCGTAACCCAGGGAGGCGCTTGGCGGCTGCAGCGAAGCGTCCACTGCGGGCGGCGCCGGCTGGAGAACAGGCGGCGGTGGCGGCGGCTGCGGCGGCGCGTCGCCATGGGGCAAAATGGAAGGCATCGTCGGTAACACCTGGGGATGAGGCGAGCCAGTAGATGGGTCCCCAGGGCGCTGACCGGACGGCACCGTCGCTGAAAGCAGACGGGGAGCGGCAGAACCCGTGCGACGACAGAGGCGCAGCTGATTGAGATGCCGAATCACCTCACCAGAGGCCCCCAAAACCAAATACATCGCGCGGCCGAGGCATCGAAGAATGCGCCCTGCGAGCCAACGCCGTGAACCTCGATAGTTGCGATAGAATACAACGTCGCCCGGAGCAAAAGTAGGAGTCTGCCGCTGCACAGGAACCTGATGCGGCGGGTGCAGCAAAGACATCAAGGTTCGATGAGGACGACCGTGGAGCAACTCAGCCGGCGAGTGACCATCTCGGGGCTGAGAGCGATACGAAGACAAATAGAGCAACAATGCGTCCTCCCGAGAATGCGACTCTTTCAACTTCAACATCTGGGACTTGAAAGTCCAGACCAATCGTTCAGCGGCACCGTTTGACTGAGGCGAAAACGGTGCGGATGTCAGATGTTGAATACCATTGGCCTTGCAGAATGACTGAAATTCGGCGGACAGGAATTGTGGGCCATTGTCGGAAACAATAGTCTGCGGAAGACCTTCAATGCAAAAGATAGCAGACAACGCTTGGATGGTGGCACAGGACGTTGTGGAAGACATCTGGACAACAAAAGGAAAATTACTGAAGGCATCTACCAGAACCAACCATCGAGCATTTCAGAACGGACCAGCAAAATCGATGTGCAAGCGTTGCCAAGGGGAAGTGGCTTTTGGCCATGCAAAGACTTTCCGCGGCGGTGCGGACTGTTGTTCGGCACACGCCATGCAAGAAGAACACATATTCGTAATCGCAGCATCGATTCCGAACCAAGTACAGTGCTGACGAGCAAGTTGTTTCGTTCGCACTATACCTCAATGTCCTTGGTGAAGAAGCCGTAAGACAGAGGACTGTAACGAACGTGGGACCACGACTCTAGACTGATCATTATCAGAACGCAACAACAAAACACCACGTCGTACAAAAAGTCTCTCCTTGTGAGCAAAAAATCGGCGAACCAACGGATCCTCGATCCGAGACTTTGACAAAGGCCATTGCGTAGCAACAAAACGCAAAACGGTAGCAAGGACAGGGTCAGCAGCTGTGGCTGTAGCTACACGACGAAAATCTATCGGAAACGATTCGACCACGTCATCGGTTTCCGAATCAATGAACATGCAAGCAAGTTCGGAAGGATCGGTTGCTTTATCCTCGGCAACAGGCAAACGGGACAACGCATCGGCGTTTCCGTGCTTAGCAGTGGACCGATACAAGATCTCGTAGCGGTACTGCGAGAGGAAAATAGACCAGCGAATGAATTTCTGCGCTGTACGTGGAGGTACAGGCTTGTTCGGATGAAAAGGTGACGTCAAAGTTTTGTGGTCTGTGATGATGGTAAAGTGACGACCATACAAGAAATCATGGAACTTAGTAACACCAAACACGAGAGCCAAAGCTTCTTTCTCTATCTGTGAATAATTTCTTTGCGCAGACGAGAGCAATTTTGACGCAAAGGCAATAGGGCGATCATGCGAGTCAACTTTGTGTGCAAGCACAGCACCGATCCCGAAATCCGATGCATCTACCATCAACAAAAGGGGTTTCTGGGGATCGAAAGGCGTAAGGCAAGTATGAGAAAGCAACGCCGATTTCAACTGGCGAAAGGCGCGTTCGCATTCCGTCGTCCAGACGAACGGAACACCTGTACGGTGTACGCGATGAAGCGGAGCTGAAAGGGAAGAGGCATTGCACACATGCAATCATACCTTGTGATTCTATACCGGGGAACGTTCTTGCGACCTCATCACGCAATGCGTGAGGAACATTGCGCGCTCTGAAAAATTGCGGTTGTGCGTTTACTTTCAGTTCCAAATGTGCGTCATAGTTCTTAGCGCAACCAAGGCCCGGTGCAAAAATGTCTGCAAATTCTTCACACAGACGAGAAACACTGTCGGAAGGCACAGTCTGATTCACTGACAGGACCTGATTTACTACAGACATGTTAAACAACTGAAATAAATCTAAACCAAACAAGTTCACTGCAGTAGAAGAACGAAGAACGTAAAATGACACAAGTTTTGTTTGTCCCTTGTATGTTGCAAGAAGAGTGCACTGTCCTAACACAGGGATCTGCTGTCCTGAATAACTTTTTAACTGAACATTTGCGGCACGCAACGGAGGTTTTCCCAGTTGTTTGTACGTGTCGTGATTGAGCAGTGAAACTGCAGCTCTGGTATCGAGCTGGAATGGTATGACCTTGCCATTAAAGTCCAAATCTACAAAAAGTTTATTGTCCTGCTGACGACAAGAGCGACTGTTTTGTGCAATTTGAACTGATACAGGTACAGAAGCACTTGCGACTTGACGCGATTTCTGGCGACGTCGACGCACACTTTTTGTGGGACGAACACAGTCACTGTTAGAGAAAGAGGCACTGGACGAAGTGGAATTAACTACATGAATGTCCATGGGCGAAGGTCCACGAGCCCGAGTGTCCTTGGTTCGATTCCGGCGCGAAGCAAAGGGCCTGGAATGGTCGTGATTGTCTGATCTGAGCTTTTTCTGGCAAACATTGTGAACATGTCCTTTCCTATTACAGGAAAACCAAATAGCTTGGCGTGACGGGCAATGTTCACGTGAATGTCTAGTAGCACACCGCGGGCATGATTTCACTGCATTTGTGTGCTGGCGCGGCACACCTGGTTTAAAGCGCGGCGGCAGCTGCATCGAAGTGCGCGAGGGCAGGTTACTGGGCCACGCAGCGTGCCCAGCGGGCCGCTCAATGTTACACACGGCTGGCGAAGTTTCAAAAGATTCCTGAGCACAGTCAAGTGTGTCTTGCCTATCCAATATGTCTATCACTTGTTGAAGGGAGGGATTAACTGGGTTCAAAATTTGCTCCCGTATGAGAACATCAGAAACGTTCTGTGCTACTGCATCACGCACCATTGTATCTGAATAAGGAAGGCCACAGTCACATTCAAATGCACAGTCCCTAGTAAGTCCTTGCAATGTTGCTACCCACTCCCTATTAGTCTGACCGGCCGTACGTTTTGTACGAAAGAAAGTATACCTTTTTGCAACTACATTTACTGTTTCTTTGAAATAGGCGTCCAATGCCGACAAAATTTCATCGTAGGACAGAGTTGCTACGTCGCGTCGGGGAAACAATTTCACTATCACACGGTAGGTGGACACACCTACACACGAAAGCAAAAACGGCTGCCGCTCATTACCATGAATTCTGTAGGCGGCGAGATGAAATTCAAACTGGCGGGACCATTCAGTCCAGGTCTCGTGGGTTTGGTCACACTGGCGAAACTGCGGTGCAACTGCATGTTGTGGCGGCGGCAGCGATGAAGCGGCGGCTGCCGCATCGGTTTGAATGGCACGTTGACCCTGGACGAGCTGCCCAAGGGCATCCAATAACGCCTGCGTCTGCTGATTCTGCAAGAGATAAAATTCGGACAGTACATCTGGCGAAGCCATGACACAAGGAAATGTAAGCAATTAGAAACAACACTTTTCCCATCCTCGTCGCCAATGATGTGGACGGCTAAGGCAGCCAGTTCACAGTGACGGGTAGCCGAAATAAAGGCACGCGTACACACACGCCGACTGGCGTGAAGTCTGGAACAGGATAACTATTGATTCTAATAAGAAAAGTATGCAGCTGCTTTATACTTAACTTTTAATCATTGTTGTATACATCGTTCTTCTTGTTGAGACATTTCATACGATAACTCTCAAACTATGTAAGGCTAATGGCGCCTTGCTAGGTCGTAGCCATGGACTTAGCAGAAGGCTATTCTAACTGTCTCTCGGCAAATGAGAGGAAGGCTTCGTCCGTATAGTCGCTAGCAATGTCGTCGTACAACTGGGGCGAGTGCTCGTCCGTATCTCGAGACCTGCCTTGTGGTGGCGCTCGGTCTGCGATCACACAGTGGCGACACGCGGGTCCGACATGTACTAAATGGACCGCGGCCGATTTAAGCTACCACCTAGCAAGTGTGGTGTCTGGCGGTGACACCACATTAATAAGTCGTGATAAGTGAATCAACTGTTTTGCGTTATCACTTCACACCATGACTCAGACTTAATCATAAATGAATCAAAGAAATGAAAATATGAATATTAATAATAACTACAGATTTTCACTGCAGTATCAAGGAAATTAACAATCACTTTATGGGGGTGAATATCTTTAGGAAATAAAGCAGACGAGGCTAATAGTTGGTGATGGTATCACTTCTTGATCATTGTCCTTGTTCATCATTGTCTTCCAAAATATCGATCTTTCACAGTTAAACTTGGGACACGAAAACAAGATGTCATAGTGCTGCATAATATACACCTTACTACGTTGTGACACATTCCAAATCATTTGCCATTGATGTATTCCGTGGCATTTAACCTCTTGACGTCCAATGGTCAAGGAGATCTAATGGCTCTGTACTGAAGAACTTGTAACTTTGTCCAGTGGGCGGGTTGCGATGACCGTTACTATGTGTTGGGAACCATATTGGTATTTGCCAGCAGACGCTCGATTCCGACTTGGGGCGCCCTTTGAGGTCGCATGATAGCGAGGGAGACCGACGGTAGCTGTTGTTCTGGGTTCGTGAGACTCATTGCGAAAGACTGGTGTGACTCCAGAATCTAACGTCGTAGGAGGGTGAAACTGACTGGATGCCGTCAAACATTGGTGTGAACATAACAATTAGCGTTCCACTGAACTCAAAGACAAGACTATGTAGTCGGGGCAGCCACAGACAGCCTATATGATTTTGAAGGTGAAACCTCTTCCGCTGCAAGTACCTTATTTATAAGCACATGATCAGAACATGATTTGATTTTATTGCATCTGTTGATGCAGCTAAAATTCTGTGGAACAGCTCGTGCTAATAAATACACCTGAAGCGGTTTTTCAAACAAGTATTTACGCGCGCCTTCTGCCCTGGTGCGTCCTTTCAATTAATATTCCAGCACCGGTGGAGCAGACTGACGTGGGCAGCTCGGCAGTAAACACACGCAGCCGGTAGCGTGCTTGCCCAGAACTGCTGATACAGTGCGTGCTGATCCGACAGTGCCGATCACTGGCTGCAAGTGGCAAGCAGCTAAAACTGCTCCGTTCGGTGTCCTACTGAAGTGACAGCAGGTATTATTACCCAGGGAGGTGAACCCCAGATCGCTGGCTGGGGAGCTGCAAAAACTGAAATGAAATGATCGTATCATTGTGGTGACGCCCGGGGAAGTTCGGCCACCGTGTTGCAAGTCTTATTTCATGTGACGCCACATTGTGTGACTTGAGCGTCAATGATGATGAGATGATGAGGAGGACAACACAACACCCAGTCCCGGCCTGCAATGGAACCCGAACCCATTGCATGGTAGGCAATCACGTTACCACTCAGCTAAGCAGGCGGACGGTGGAGTTGCGTTGGGTGGCGTCGCACGTCAGTGGCAAAGAGCTTGGCATCATAGATACACCGTCCTGCAGCACAGAACAGCACAGCTGTTCCGATTATGACTGCTTCAGTAGAAAGTTAACGTCTTCGCAGAGGCGACTGAATACTGCGTGCGGTGTAACGTAGTCCTGTTGTGCCAACGACCTGCTGGGGTGGTTCTGGGTTTAAATGCTGTGGTCTGTAGCTCACTACACGGGTGAAGTACTCCTGCCCCGTGTCTATGTGTCAATGAACCCTATGATTAGCACGGAGGCTCCCTTAAAGGTGGTCAGTGTTCTAGCTGCAGGCGATGTATTGTGAGAGGGCAAGGTGTGGAAACCACCTCTTCTACTGACGATGATACGTCGCAGCGGCCTGCCCTGCGATGGCCAGTGCCAGAACTTCATACTTTGCTTACAACGTGGGTACTGGCTGTGTTCTATGCCATTACAAGTGAGAAAAATCTTAGGTGGGCAGTGATACATATCCCAGTGGCACATAGCCCAGTTTAGATCGAATAATTTCAAAGAGTAGAATACTTTCAAGCGCTCCACGCCACACACATGAAAATCAGCGAACTACATTTAATCCTTCTCCACACATCTTCATAATAGACTGCATGTGATATGCTCAGCTTAGCCGAGACTGAAATACAATTCGGCGGAATCGAGTATGAGATATTACCTGGAAAGTATATTTTCCACATGTGGCATGACCAACTCCGTTCGGTATTCGAAAACACGATATTATTTTTCACACTTCTGGCTACAAAACCCTTTTTTTTCAGCGTAATCTGCCTTACAACTATTTACCATGAGGTCACCATCGGTGCCAACGTTTTTCTGCATTATTAACCTCCTGATATTCCACATGCTGCTTCCCGGGGAGTGTATTCCCCATTGGGCCAAACAGATGGAAATCGGAAGCTGCGAGATCGACGCTGTAGAGTGGACGAGAAAGAGCAATCTAATGAAGTTCTGTGAGCTCCTCTCAGATGCGTAGAATTGTGTGACACGTTGCGCTTTTGAGCAATAAGAGAAATTCGTTTGCATTTTTGTGGCGATGAATGAACTGAAGTCGTCTCTTCAGTATCCTGAGAGTAGCACCTCTGAGTTCGCCAACTGGCGGACGAGTGTGTCAGCACACTACCAACAGAGACATCCAGCTCTGTAACGTCGTTTTTTTATTGTGGTCCACCGGTCATCTCGAATGAGAGTGTCCGCATGTTTCAGCCTTGCAAGAGTCAGCTGTGTGCGGCTAGCAGGCACGTGAGAGGTCGGACAGGTTTGAGCGACGTTATTGCGGCGAAGACAGATTCGGCACCTATCGACTCACCGTGCTTTTTTTTATTCACTGCCAGGTCCCCGTAGACACGCTGCATGTGCGTATGGATGTTTATGATGCTGCGGTTTTCCGTTAAAAGAAACACAATGATGGCTTGTTGCTTGGAAAGTATCTCCGTTAGCGAACGCCATTTTGAACGCTACGTATAACGTGGCCATGGTTCAAATGGCTCTAAGCATTATGGGACTTAACATCTGAGGTCATCAGTCCCCTAGAACTTAGAACTACTTGAACCTAACCATCCTAAGGACATCACACACATCCATACCAGAGGCAGGATTCGAATCTGCGACCGTAGCAGCAGCGCGGTTCCGGACTGAAGCGCCTAAAACCGCTCGGCCTCCACGGCCGGCGGTGTTCCATGGCCATGGTGCCTAATGGGGTAGAGATGCAGGTCTTCAACAACTCAATTTGTCGCAGTGTCTACCGGTTGAGTGCCACATGTTGTGCAGCTCGTCTAATCGATTTCCTGGAGCTGGTCTGAAACACAGCGTGTCTTCTCGATGTTTTCAGGCGTTTTCAACCTTTTTGGGCCATCGGCATTGCCAACACCGTCACCAAGAATACTATCCGTTCTCTCAAATTTGCGAATAAAATTCTTGATTGTTAGTAGAGATGGACCGGGTGTCTTCAGTTTGAACTCGGTCGCTAACTTCCTTTGAGCCGCAGTTGGGCTATTATTGCTCGCGTAGCAGGTCTTCACAAGCGCTATACGCTCAGTCAAGCTGTACCGCGACATTTCCACGTGCAAATTTCCAACAACAACAAGATGCGTGCGTATGCGAATACTAATTCACATCATGCCAGGCGGCCAACCATGCAGGGTGAACTTACTAGTGCAACCGTTCAGAAGGTATGCCGATACAATACTTGTCACCCATTATACCTGTACACAGCTATACAGTTAAAAAGGGCCCCTTATTCTTAAACGTAATGTTCTACAAATACGTCCGAAAACAAATACACGATTGGAAGCCATTAATCTTATGAAATTTCAGGATGTATGCAATGATTTTACCGCTCAACTTTCATTTATTTTTCGGCCCTCATTCGAACATTAACACAGAGCAGTTCAAATCGAATGGGATAAAAAGAAACTGTTCCAATGACTACAGTAATGAATTTATTTTAGAAATACGCAAATCGACTGAAAGGTTAAGTCTCACATTTCTGATGAACGTTCACAGAAGTCCGATGTGTATTCCATTTGTGACACTAAAGATGTCTACCTGTACTGCATTTCCTGTCACACCCGTTCCAGCGTACGTGTACCTCTACACCTACACTCTGTAAGTTACCTTAAGGTGTGTGGCGCAGATTACCTTGTGTACTAGTACCAGTTTTCCTAATCAAATCGTGTATGGTTCGAGGGAAGAACGACTGCTGATATGTCTCCGTGTGGGATCGAAATGCTCTAATTTTTCTTGATGGTCTTTCGCAAGATGTACGTAGGAGGAAGTATTATATTGTTTGGTTCTTCTACAAAAGTACGCTCTCGGAACTTAAACAATAGACCATATAGTGATGCAGAACGCCTCTCTTGCAACTTCTACCTCTTGAGTTGGATGATCAATGGAGCTAACCGCGCCGACTATCCGGTGACTTAGTTGCTGTAAGTCTTACGGAAACAGGAATACGTAAACGATGTCCTTCACACATCCAACAATAAAATGTCAGTCGGTGTAAGGTCTGGTGATCTGGGAGAGGAGCACAACATGAAAGGCGCTTCACTCGACGCAACACGACCAATCAATCGCTGCCGTAGATGTTCTTGAGGTAACTAGGTCCAAGGATATTCCACTGTGGTGGGACTTCATTCTTCTGCAAAATGGGGTACATTTTATGTGAACTGAGGCAACAACTAGAGAGAAAACATATCGAGATAGCTTATGCTAGTACCGGTAGATTCAGTGAACAAAATCGGCCAACTATGGTTGGTTATAGTGCTGAAAACATTACGTTCTGGAGAATCATAACCATGTTTAGTGAGGCATACTGGTTTTGTGTACCTCATATTCTCAAATTATGCTTATTCACTGTGCTGCTTCTATGAAATAGTCTTCGTTAGAGAAGATAAGTCTGTCTCTGGAAACTTCCACCCCGATCCGTGCTTCAAAATCAAAGCATAATTTCAGTTCCACATCTGAATTAACAGACATGAAAAACGGTTGACACCCGTCCAAAATTATTTAGAAATAGATTCACTATATACGAATATCTTATCGTCAGATATGTTAGGCATAGATGTTTTACCTATTAGTCACAAATGAAATATTGTGCTGGACCGGGTCTCGAAATCGAATTTTCCGCGTACCGCGAACGGTCGCCTTAACCAACTCGATTATCCGCACAGTCCTACATCCGTTTACGATAGTCTATGAAATCTTTACTCTGTATTACCGCAACAAAGGTATCACCTCTGTAGCTAACGCACTTAATGTCAAGATACTGGTATTCAAGGAATTTATTTCGAAATGATTTCGGAGTACAGTCAGTCGTCATTAATGTTTGAGTACCAGATGAGCAAGTAAATATTACTTGCCGTGACGGGCATAAGACTGTAATATCATGGGCCTCGATTCCTCAGAGTCTCGTTTTTATTGGTGCAGGAATACAGAGTAAAGTTGTGATGTATGTAGGGGTCTATTGTATACGGATGCAGACAGTGTGATATATGCAAATTTGTGTCGCTCTGGGAGGGATGCACGGCCAGCCGAAGTGGTTTCATCACAAAGCGACTTTACCAGATGTCAGGCTCACACAATACGTCTCCAGCAGTAGATATTAACAACATCAGCCCATATCTTAAGCATATAGCACAGTTACATTGAAGACGAGGTTTTCGGGAAGACTGCTATGCTGTACCGCCGCCCATTACAACCATCAACACTTACCACAGAAAAAAGTGCTTGGCTAACGAAAGGACGCTAGTTTCAGCTGATACCCAATACCCACAACAAAACGCCAACAACAGATTCCCAATCCAAATGGTATGACGTGGTAGCTGAATCTATCCCCATGCAAGAAAAAAGCATAGAATTTATCTTCCACCGAGTCCGTGTTTGAATAGCGTGTCATATAGTCGCGAAGATTCCACACAAGTCTGTTCGAAAAGACCACATGCATGTCTGCAAAAAACTGACCTTGCTCAACAGGGCAGTGACCCACGCCATTCAAACCATAATTTTCAGATTGGTGTTTATGCGGTCCACTACAAGTTCCTCTCCTGTGTCAAACTTTTCATCTCAGAGTAACAACTGCAATCTACTTTCTCAATTATTTACTGGATGTATTCAAATCTCTAACTACCTCTATATAATTTTTATCCTTTACAGCCCCTCTAGTACCATAGAAATTATTCCGTGATGACTTAACAGATACCACATCATCCTGTTGCTTCTTCTTTTCATTGTATTCCATATATTCCTTTCCTCGCCGGTTCTGCGGAGAACCTTCTCATTAGGTACCTGATCAATCCACAAAACTTCCAACACTCTTCTATTCTCTTCTGTTCCGGTTTTCTCACAATCCATGTTTCACTATTACACCATGCTGTAGATTTCTCGAGGCCAGGAATTCTCTTTTTTTCTGGTGCTAGTCTGCTTTTTGTGTCCTCCTCCCTCCGTCCAAAATGGATTATTTGGCTGCCAAGATAGTAAAATTACTTAACTTCTTCTGCAGCGTTATCCCATACTCTGATGTTAAATTTCTCGCCTCACTTCTGCCACTTCTCACTACCTCTGTCTTTCTTAGATTTACTCATTAGACTCTTCTTTCCATTCAACAGAATCTGTAATTCTTTCTCACTTTCACTGACAGTAGTAATGTCATCAGCGAATCTTATCACTGATATTCTTTCACCCAGAAAAATTAATCCCAATCTTGAATTTTCTTTTATTTCCGTCATTGCCTCTTCAATGTAGAGCTTGAACAGTAGAGGTGAAAGATTGCATACCTGTCTTACACCCTTTTTAATCCGAGCACTTCGCTCTTGGTCTTCCAGTCTTATTGTTCCTCCTTGGTTCTTGTGCACACTGTATATTACCCGTCGTTCGCTGTAACTTACGCGTATTTTTCTTAGGATTTCGAATATCTTGCACCATTTTCCATTGTCGAATGCTTTTTCCAGGTCGACAAATTCTGTGAACGTGTTGTTTTGCTTCTATTATCAACAGCAGCGTTAGACTTGCTTCTCTAGTGCCTTTACCACTCCTAATGCCAATTTAATCGTCACCTAAAAGATCTTCAATTTTCATTTCCTTTGTTATGTATACTATTCTTGGCAGCCACACGTATGCGTGAGCTGTTACGCCGACTCAGCGAAAATTCTCGCACTTATCGTTTCTTGCAATCTTTGGAATTGTGTGGGTGAAGTTTTTCCGAGAGTGAGATGGTATATCGCCGATTTTAGATATTCCAATGGAATGTTATCTGTCTCTTCTGCCTTTCAGCGTTCTCTTAATATGCAATTCTACTATTTGATCCCCTATCTCCCCCTGTCAACTCCTGTACTTCTTCGATGACATCGTCAGCAAGTCGTCCCCCTCTTAGCGACCTTCAATGTACTCTTTCAACCCATGCGCTCTCTTATCTGTATTTATCAGTGAAATTTTCATTGCGCTCTTAATAATACCTTCTTTACTTTTAATTTCACGAAGATGCATTTATAACAGGAATGTATTATTCTTAACACTGAAGACGTTTTTAGTTTCCTATGAGAGTTTATTTGGTCTCCAGAAATTTCAGCATACAGAAGATTTTTGCTTTCAAGATGAGGCTGCTTCCTACGAGACCTCACTTCCAGAAGGGAAATTTAGGTTGTTCTTTTTCTTTTTTGATTACGTACCTGAAGAGACACACCAGCTTCATTCAGAGTATGAAACCACGATGAAGGAAAATGCCATAGAGATACATGAGAAACACAGAATTCATTTAGTCTTAAGGATATACCATAACAGAGAGAAAATTCTCCATCGAGAAAAAAGCGCTCTGCACCGACAGCAGTATGGAGTGCCGCCGTCAGAGTTACGAGAAGCTAAAGTCAGAAAACCAACACTGGGAAACCGAAGCACAGGAAAGAACACGAAATTTTAACTGAATAAACTGCGGAAGTAAGAAACCAAAACTTAAAAACACCCATTCTGAGGCTGACACTGTGTTGAGTTTGTTCACATCTGGCGAAGGTGGTCATCTTTCATTTTGTCAAGGTACGTCATAATTACCATAAAAAGAAAACGATATCGAAGCTAGGCCTAGATGGAAAGCTTGTTGAGTGAAAGGAACTGCTGAAGTGAAAGAAATAAGACTCCCTAAAAATGTGATTAAAACGACCGCTGACGATAAGCGGAAAATCAGGGATCGAGTCACAGAGAGAAATTTTCATATGTCTCTAATAGGTAATACATCTATGTCTAATACAACGCGAACGAAACTGGTATAGGCATTCATATTCAAGTACAGGGATATGTAAATCGGCAGAATACGGCGCTGCGCTCGGAGCCTATATAAGACAAGTGTCTGGCCCAGTTGTTAGATTGTTTACTGCTGCTGCTACAATGGCAGGTTATCAAGATTTAAATGAGTTTGAACGTGGTGTTATAGTCGGTGCACGAGCGATGGAACACAGCATCTCCGAGGTAGCGATGAAATAGAGACTTTCCTGCAAGACCTTTTCAAGAGTGTACCGTGAGTATCAGGAATCCGTTAAAACGTCAAATCTCCGACATCGCTGGGACCGGTAATAGATCCTGCAAGAACGGGACCAATGACGACTGATGAGACACGTTAAATGAGACAGAACTACAACAATTGCGCAAATTGCTGCAGATTTCAATGCTGGGCCATCAACAAGTGTCAGCGTGCGAACCATTCAACGAAACTTCATTGATATGGGCTTTCGGAGCCGAAGCCAAACTCGTGTACTCTTGATACCTGCATGACACAAAGCTTTACGCCTCACCTGGACCCGTCAACGCCGACATTAGACTGTCGATGAATGGAAACATGTTCCATGGTCGGACGATTCTCGTTTCAAATTTTATCGAGTAGATGGGCGTGTACGGGTATGGAGACAACCTAATGAATCCACAGACCCTGCTTGTCAGCAGTGGACTTTTGAACCTGGTGAAGGCTCTGCAATGGTGTAAGGCGTGTGCAGGTGGAATGATATCGGACCCCTTTTGCGTCTAGATACCACTCTCACAGGTGACACGTACGTAAGCATCCTGTCTGATCACCTGCATCCATTCATGTACATTCTGCATTCCAAAGGAGTTGGCCAATTACAGCGGACAATGTGACACGCCAACGCTAAGAATTGCTACAGTGTGGCTCCAGGAACAAGCTTCTGAGTTTAAATGCTTCACCTGGTCACCAAACTCCGCAAACATGAACATTATTGTACATATCTGGTATGCCTTGCAATGTGCTGTTCAGAACATATCTGCACGCCCTCGTACTCGTATGGATATATGAACAGCACTGCAAGATTAATGGTGTTCGTTCCCTCCAGCACTACTTCAAACATTAGTCGAGTCTGTGCCAGGTCCTACTGCGGCACTTCTGTGGCGGGGCCCTACACGTTCTCAGGAAATTGTACCAGTTTCCTTGGCTTTTCAGTGTAGAATCAGTGCAGAATTGTTTCTGTTTTGGTTTATAGCTGGCATTAGCGCCTGCAACATTTTAATTGTGTTAGCAGATGCTTGGGCAGCACTGTTACTTGCGACACATTCACGTCTCTGCTGGCACGACAAGTCGATTTCTGGGTCTTCTTTCGCAGACCGAACGATTTCCATTCTCGACGGATGGCCGTACCGTGGTTTTCTTCTTGCAGATGCATTCTGTAACCTCGAATTGCTTTGCGCATCTAGCAGTGTTTTGACGGTGTGGAGTCACTTCACGAAACATCGTCCAAAAATTTCTTTCAACTACTATTATTCATGATGCTTCTGCGCATTCTATAGGCGAAACATATAACTGAGCAAATTAACAGCTCACAAAATCGTCAAACAACCATGCAATTTACAAACATTTGTAGCACAGTGTAAGTTTTCCATGGTGCCAGTCTTCTCCTCATTATGATAGAGCTGAAAAAATTACATATAACGCAACAAAAAAGGGCGGACAAAGTGCGGAAATACCAAAAATACATTACCATGCCTAATAGGGCGTAGGAAAACCGTTGGCATTGAAAACAGCTTCCACCGTCTTGCAGAAGGTGAATACAGGTCCTGTACGGTTCTGCAATGGAATCTTTTACCATTCTTCCTGTAAAATAGTGACAAGTTCAAGTAACGATAAAGGAAGCGGTTAGCGATCAGGCACCCTTCTCTCCAAGGTTGACCACAAAGGCTTACCAATACAGGGATATGGTGACTGTAGTGCCCACCGCACACAAAACCAGTCGTGGACGATGGGTGCTGTGTGAACAGGGAGCCTGTCGTCTTGCAGCACTGCATCACCATCGTTCTTCCACGAGGTGGACCTTGAAACACGTATGTATTCATTACCAGCGATGGCGAGGCATGACAGAATCTCTTGCCAGAGAGTTATTTATCGTTGCTAGTCTGCGCTTGACCGCGCGAGACGACAGTAGTACCATGTAGCGAGTCGGCAGGAGCAGTTGTACTCTGTCTGTAATAGTAGTCAGTCGGATACGGTAGTAGGGAGTCAGCATGGGTCGGCTGTGTGCTCTGCTCGCGACTCTGGTCAGGATCCTGGACGATGAGTATTGTTGTAGAAGGTAAAGAAGCAGCATTGCGCATAATTAATAATGTATGTTAATCGTAATTTAATTTGTTCAAATAAATGCCCCAATAATAATTTTTCATAAAGTAACTCTTTTTAAAGAAAAGTATTTATTTCAATTTAAAGAATTTTTCCACTCTTTTGAAGAAAAGCCATTCATTTCAATTTAAAGAATGTTTCCTATGCATTCCTTCCAAGAATCAAATATATATATATATATATATATATATATATATATATATATATATATATATATATATATACGCCAGCATTTCACGAAGCTGTGTCGATAAATAAGAACAGATATAGATCAGATATAGATGCAGTTTTTATTGAGGTAAGAATTTTGCTTTTTATTCAGAATACAGGGCCGAAGGTCAGCGCTGCTGTCCGTATAAAATTTATCAGGTTTAATTATTTCACAGGGCCGAAGGTCAGCTCTGCTGTCCTTATAAAATTTATCAGGTTTAATTATTTCTGTTGAGATGTTAGATACGGTTCATGGTTCATTATCTAATTAATATTGTTGTGTGGTTTTTGGTCAATTTTCATTTATCAATTTTGTGGGGAGTTCACGCATGGTTCCATTTCACATTTTTTGTTAAACATTATTTTGTTGGGAGGTTACGTCTGGCTCCATTTCCAATTATAATTTAACATTTATTCGTGTGGAGAGGTTACACTTAGCTCAATTTCCACATTTATTTATTTTTGTATTCCTGCGGGTAGGTTACAACCTGATCAGCTAAACTGGTCACATAACCTTCGGCAGTAACGCGAACTTGTATAAAACCCCAGTGCCTACGCAATACCACGACATAGTGTCCAAAATCTTCATCGATGACCCGCCATACTTCACTCTTGGCAGCAAGTAATCTCCATTGTCTGCTTGTGGCGGTGTTCCTCAGACGCAATCTCAGCTTCAAGTTGGAAACAGTGTTTAAACGCAACAGTCCACCCT
The DNA here is from genome assembly GCF_021461385.2 of Schistocerca piceifrons. NCBI lineage: Eukaryota > Metazoa > Arthropoda > Insecta > Orthoptera > Acrididae > Schistocerca > Schistocerca piceifrons. The sequence goes on from NC_060144.1 coordinate 246,073,887, forward strand.
GCAGGATTGTTAGCATCTTCACCATTGTTCAAGCAAGCGTTTCTCTCGCTCCTTCCATGACTTTCTTCAGTTCCTCCATTTTCCAGGGCTTACTATTATGGACATTTACACTACTGGCCATTAAAATTGCTACACCAAGAAGAAATGCAGATGATAAACGGGTATTCATTGGACAAATATATTGTACTAGAACTGACGTCTGATTACATTTTCACGAAATTTGGGTACTTAGACCCTGACAATCAATACCCAGAACAAACACCTCTGGCCGTAATAACGGCCTTGATACGCCTGAGCATTGAGTCAAACACAGCTTGGATGGCGTGTACAGGTACAGCCGCTTCAAAGCGGTACCACAGTTCATAAAGAGTAGTGACTGGCGTATTGTGACGATCCAGTTGCTCGGCCACCATTGACCAGACGTTTTCAGTTGGTGAGGGATTTGGATAATGTGCTGGCCAGGGCAGCAGTCGAACATTTTCTGATTCCAGAAAGGCCCGTATAGGACCTGCAACATGCGGCCGTGCATTATCTTGCTGAAATGTAGGGTTTCGCAGGGATCGAATGAAGGGTAGGGCCACGCGTCGCCGTTGGGACCCAGCACGGCGTTCCGTATTACTCTCCTGAACCCACCGATTCCATATTCTGCTAACAGCCATTGGATCTCGACCAACGCGAGCAGCAATGTCGCGATACGATAAACCGCAATCGCGATAGGCTAAAATTTGATAAAAAGTCGGAAAAGTGATGGTACGCATTTCTCCTCCTTACACGTGACATCACAACAACGTTTCACCAGGCAACGCCGTTCAACTGCTGTTTGTGTATGAGAAATCAGTTGGAAACTTTCCTCATGTCAGCATGTTATAGACGTCGCCACCGGCGTTGACCTTGTGTGAATGCTCTGAAAAGCTAATCATTTGCATATCACAGCATCTTCTTCTTGTCGGTTAAATTTCGCGTCTGTTGCACATCAGCTTCTTGGTGTAGCAGTTTTAATGGCCAGTAGTGTACATCACTGCCGGAGGATTTTGGAATTCCATCTGTCCCTGATATTCCCTGGTTATGTTTCGGTAATGACAGAATTTTGACCGTCCCACGTCGGTTCCGCAGTGACTTTTGTAGCTGTCGTCCTGTAATTTTTCGTCATAATCGTCTTCAATGACCGTCTGTCACGATCACGCCACAAACACTCTCATACGCTATGAGACTTAGTGGATAGAGCGTTTCCTCTTTCCCTGTATGTGGTATAAGTCTTCGACACGTGCCTCTTGAAACAACAAACATTTCAGCTACATTTGTTACGAACTGCTCACCACAAGAACACCAACAATTAGCTCACGTATCAATTCGTTTATCTCCTACACAATTCACTCACAACTACTACGAACAATGTTCTGACCCCGAGTGACACAACGTATTGCGAACACTGCACATGTGCCGTTCGTGTTCAAATAAAACGAACGGGACAACCTGCAGTTTGGCTTCATTTCTCACGGTGTTCCCATATTTTTCTCCAATACTGTAAGTATAAACGGTTCAGCGTGGTTGTAAGAAAGTGTCTTAAACGCTCCCTTGCTGTGTTCAAACACAGTGTCTTAACTTATTTTGAGTTACGGATACTGTGTCTACATCGGACTTCTACTTTTTGTCACCGTACGATATGTATTTACCTTTGCAAGACCGATGTGATTGATAAGGGGCACAGGTAATGACTCATTAAAAATCTGTGGACATCCACTAAACTACAGACCAACTCGGAAGTAATGACACAAAGATTTGTAAGTTCTCGCTTAAGTTACCATGCGGTCTAAGGAAGTTTTCGTGGAATCTTATTGTAGATATCTATTTTAAGATCCGTGTATGTCGGCTGTGCTCAGAATCTTGCGATAGAGGTGATAGCAACTTTTTATACTATTTTTCAGAAAATTCCAAAATGTACTCCGAGGAATAAAAATCAGTGCCCCAAATGTAACAAAGATATAACGTCAGTTGATAAATGTAGTGGATGTAATGTATATATGGCTTATCATGGTTTATTACCCTCTATGAAAACAGAATCCATTATAAATGTCGAAGTGGGCTCGCTGAACATTAATAATACGCTGTGATAATTTTTCTTTATTTTACTTTCAATAAAATGAACGTGTTAAATGGCGTGATTCTCGTCTGCTACAGTAATATATCCAGATTTCCATTTTGCATGTGCGTATAGATCCATCCATTCATGAATTATCCAATTTGTTGTCGCAGTACGGTAACGTATTAAAATCGGCTATGCGTGTTCGTCCCTCGTACTGCGCATATGAGAATATATTTCCGCGTTCACAGGTACGAGGGTTGATGACCATTTTTTGTAATGTAAAAAACGGATCCCTCTAATGTGAGGCAAAAATAAACTCTGGCAGCGGGTGGCTCGTCAACTTATCGACTGTGTGACAGGCTGACAGAAACTAGATTCTGTGTCGTATGATACGGAAAATATGACAAGTAAAGGCGACAGCAAGTATTTCTCATTGCTTCACTGTTTTGTGATAATACACCTCCAGATAATACATTAAAAGACTGATATTTGAGTACTGGAGGTTATTTCACATGCTAGTGTTCTTAACGTACCTATTTTTCACGTAAGTTAGAGTGCAATGATTATATAAGCCAGTCCGGAAATTTTATTCCTGACTTAATAAGTTTCTTCTGGTGTAATCAGTAGAAGAAATATCTCTGGTTGGCTACTTTGGTTGAATGTTCCATACTACTACCAGATACACCGAAATATATATCATACAACTGTAAAAGATTTCATTGTTGGAATAGTTAGATTTTAATGAACAGCAGAGGTTTGTCAGTGAATAAAAAAGGCTATTTTTCAGTTCAGTGTTCTTGTAAATGCTAATGGAATCATGAGATAACTTAACAGATACTGTTGTTAACGCAGCTGCAGTTGGTGGCTATAGATATTAATGCAAGCCCTAACTTCTTTCCTGAACAATGAATCTAATTATTCTCCGAGTAATTTAGGTTTTCATAAACAATGAATTTAATTATTCACCATGTAGTGCAGGGTAAAATTTGTTTCATAATATTACGGTCAGTGGCTCTCATCTAGAAACAACCACAAATTTCTGATACTGTACATTTTCCATGATTATCATGAAAAGGAGGCATTGAAGTTCATCCATTTCTCTATCAAACTATTCATTTATAGTGGGATTATCGTCAATGTTATCTCGGAAGATAGCGTCGTTATTAAGGAACACACGGCACAGCCGTATTGCTATGACCACATCCAGCATTAACATCGTTAGTGCTACACACTGCCGATGAGCGTTCTCTAAAAGCTGTCTCTAGTTTCTGAAGCTTTTTTGCTTGTGTTGTTAATATCGTTTATCATCGGATATGAGGCCATACCTGAATTAGCGAAACTGATGATTCAATAGCGTTGTCTTCCGTGAAAGTGTATTGTCAGTGTACCAAATGTCGTGTCTTATATAACCATAGTGGTAAATGCAGAGCTCTACCTCCCATCGACGTTCGAGGTACACCTCGACGAAGCATTTATGCCAAACAATACATTCCATTGCAATTATAGAGATCCAGATCTATGTCTTCCATAACGCTTTCGACCTAAGAAATATGTATGAGGCTCGGAAGCAGGGAGATTGTATCTACATAAACCAATGAGCCACAGCATGATGACCATTTCCACTGCGAGATTGGTGGCCCCAACAACATGCTTACTTCAACATTCAATAAATCAATTCTCACCAAGTTACCACCTTTGATTTGAAGGTGCAGCATGCGTGACGTGATAAGGAATGTATGAAACCGAATCATGGACACATGGGAATCACTGTTGTGAAGATAAGAACCACAAACGGAGAAATAAACTGACGTACTGACTTTGACAGATTGCTATGGGTCGGGGCCTGGGAACGAACATTTCTGAAATGGAAATGCCGTGTGGCTAGGGCCTCCCGTTGGGTAAACCGTTCGCCTGGTGTTAGTCTTTCGAGTTGACGTCACTTCGGCGACTTAACGTGTCGATGAGGATGAAATGATGATAAGGAAAACACAACACCCAGTCCCTGGGCGGAGAAAATCTCCGACCCAGCCGGGAATCTAACCCGGGACGTTAGGTATGACATTCCGTCGTGCTGACCAATCAGCTACCAGGGGCGGACATTTCTGAAATGGCGATTCTGGTCTGCTGTTAGCATGTTGCCGTCTTGAGATTCTATGGAGACTGGTTGAAGGATGGTGAAAGCACGAGTAGGTGATGCCTGATCGCACAATTTTAGGCGGCTGTCATGTTATGTAAAGTAGGATAGGCTACGATCTGCGGCAGATGTAGTTGTAGAACACAATTCTGGTGTCAACAGAAGTATGTCGGAGTATACTGGTCTGAATACTTTGTCGAACATGAAGCTCCGCAGAAGACAACGCCGAATTTATCCCAACGATGTCATCAATTACGATAGTAGTGAGCTCTGTATCATCGAGGTTGGATCAAAGGAAATATCTTGCCTAATCGTGTAAATCAAATTTCTTGTTACACTAGGCCAATGGTCGTGTCCCGTACGCCATCAAACAGCCAAACGGCTACTCGAAAGAAGCAACTTGCCAGGGATGTTCCTTGGTGGGGGCAGTATTATGCTATGGGATATATTCACCATGGACTCTACGGCATCTGTGGAAGTAATCGAAAGTACTATGACAGGTGTGGTCTTCGTGAAAAAAGTTGCTCACTACCTGCCTCCTCTCATTGAAAAATGGTTTCAGCGACGACGACATCATCATCCAGCAGGATAACTCCCCTTGTCTCAGTACCAGAATGGTGCTTACTGCGGTTGTAGAAGCGTATTACCAAACTTATATTGATATCTTGGCCACCAAATTCAGCTCACCTGAACCTAATGGAGTGCTATCGGGTGGCAGCTTCGCGACCACAAGCTACCAGCCCGTAAGTTAGAGGAACTGTGTGACCCGCACATAGACATATGTTGCCACATACCTCCAAAAAACTACGAAGAGCTTGCCGAATCCATATCACAAAGGGTCGCTGCTGTATTGCATTCCAAAAGTACACCAATACGCTATTAAGCAATGGATCATATTGCTTTGGCTCATTGGTTTACGTTATTAAGTGTAGTTTAACGAAATCTTCATAACTTGCTTGAAAGTTCCTCAGCTAGAATGAGTGGCAACAGCGAACGTTTCTCTACGAACTTTCCAGTCAAAGAATGATTTGATTTCTTTATAACCACCTTGGAAATCAGAGTATGATTGTTCTACAACCGTTATTGGAATAACTATAAATGGAGGTACAGCATTACTGTTTGTAAAATGCTTTCTGGTATTCTTAAGGCACTTTAATTCGTGTATAAGTAACTCTTGACCGATTTGATCATGACTAAGTCCGCCTACAATCCCCCTCACAATGCTACTCCTCTATCTCGTGTAATCTATTGCATGGATATTTAAGGACAATTATGAACATTTTTAGTTGACTCCAAATACACTGCACAACTCAATAGTTTTGGTGGAGTTCCTCTCGTCTCCTGTTATTTACTCGTAGTTTTCATCGCGGTAAATCTTACAGTACAGAAAGACTGGGCTCAACTTCACTCTGCCTACAGTAAGAGAAACGCTTTATTATTAGAGTCAAGACAAGACTTTTTCAAGCAGGTTTCCGCTTTTGACAGTAGTTAAGGGCTTGATATAATACAGACTAGTTGCTCCTCCCACACATTGGCCTCCGAGCGAAAAGACGCTGTGGTGGGAAGCACTGACTCCTAAGATCGATGGGTTTAAATTACTGTATGGAGTCTCAAATTTAAGTTTTCTGTTAATTCTTTGTATCATTCCGGTGAAATGTCATTTGTTGAAGAAATTAATAACGCAACGCGGTCCTGTGAAACAGCGCAGGTGATTCGTTTATAATGACTGCTACTGATAAGGGACGTGAGGCCCTGACCTTAACAACAGAACGCCAAGTTTAACATCATATCCAACGGACGGAGAATTATCATAATCACTGTTATGCGCTCCAAGTGGTTAAGGCGTTAGACAAGACGATGCTGTACAAGTTCAATCACCCCGACTCTTCTTCACGTTGAAATACCATCCGAATTTCTGCCACTTACAACATCTGAATCCATTGTATCACCACTCCAATAACTTAAGTTATCGACCACTGTTTTCAGGAAAGTTGTGCCCGTAAAGGGTTTCCCATATATCGAATCATGCTTTCCTCGTATTTCATTATTCTCAAATCACAGTTATACTGAGGACAACAATCAACAATGGAGGGTACTAAGCATCAACATTGAAAATTTTATGTAATATACCACTTTCTAATTCAAAGAGAGTAACACGATTGTCCCTGCTCATTTGTACATGCCTTAATCGCTACTCAGTTCTTTTATTTTCATGAACCCTGCCCGAGATACACGCTTGTGATAAAATTTCTCCTAGTCTTTCCCAAATACATATTCTCTGATATGATCATGTGGCATTGTTGGCCGGGAGTCCCCATCCGGGGAAGTCCGGCCACCAAGTTGCAAGTCTTATTACAGGTGACGCCACATTGCGCCGCTTGCGTGTCGGTGATGATGACGAAATTATGACGAGGACAATACAACCCAGTCCATGAGCGGAGAAAATCTCCAAACTTGCACGAAAACCGAACTCGGAACCGCTGCATGATAGGCAAACAGGTTACTACTCAGCTAAGCAGGTGGACTACATATTCTCTAAATTTACCCAACAGGCCTTCTCAACAATTACGCCACATTTCTCCCAAAGATTCTGATTTAAACTTATGAAATAACTTTTAGTAGTTCCGTCACTTTACACAAAGCATTTTAATTATTTATTTATTCTACTTTTAATATGACGTATTCCGACGTACAGTAGAGTTACATGTACACTCTTTGACATAAAACTCGACAGGCGGCCGGCAGCTGCAGAGGCTAAGTCCGCGCCGAATGCGACATGGGACAAATAAACTGGCCAACTCGCTAATTCTCTAAGTCCTGTTATCTGCACAATCTGGCAACACTAAGGATTGTGGCACTTCCTGGAGGAAATCATGTTCCATGATAGAGGAGTCGTAGGCTGTTTCCACCTGTGGTCTAGCGGTAGCGTTCGTTGTTTCTATTCACAATGTCTGTGCTTCGAGAGCAGCTGGCGCAAAACATTTTTGTAGCCTCTTCTGCGTGAATGCTGAAGACGTGAATGTAATGGTAGTGCAGATTCAATCTATTTCGCCTTCTGATACGCCGATATCAAAATTTAATCCAGTAAACATTTTGCGGCAGATTTCCTGCAGACTGTCCTCCTCTGGACGCTGTATGCGGCAAAGCTCCGGGGTTCATTTGCTGGCTACCGGCAGCGGCCGTGGCGGCAGCAGTGGCGCTGCACTTCCCCGATCTTTATCGAAAGCGCCTGCTACCGGTCATCGCTTTTAAAACGCTTTATTATTAAAAGTTGCTCCACAGAAAATTTCTACGATTTCCATTCACACTCGAAAGCAACGGAGACAGACGCCCTGATTAGTAGGTGGGTACTGTATTACATTAATCGGCAAGAGCTAAGTATGGCCAGAAATTAATTTTATAGACTGGGACGAAATTAAACCACATCACTACATTCGATGAATTTATAAATACTTCTTTCCCTTTCAAAGACAATCATTTGTGCAACTTTTGGCCAATATTCGGATGTTTTCGTCAAGCCAGAGTGAGCGTCTGTGATGTAAAGTGTATCACAAAAATGGCTCTGACCACTATGGGACTTAACACCTGAGGTCATCAGTCAGCTAGAACTTAGAACTACTTAAACCTAACTAACCTAAGGACAGCACACACATCCATGCCCGAGGCAGGATTCGACCCTGCGACCGTTGCGGTCACGCGGTTCCAGACTAAAGCGTCTAGAACCGCTCAGTCACACCAGCCGGCAAAGTGTATTACTGATCTTGTTTCATTCGTTATGGTAAGTCTGTGCGGTAAACTGTTTGAATACCCTGCAATAAACGCTCTGTAGCAGTGCAGGAACACTACACATTTGGAGTTCCATGTTTGGATTCATAAAGTATTAAACTTTGATCGGAGGCGATAGTTAAAGTCATCAGATTTAAACCAGAAAAATGTATTGTTTTGGAGGTTTCAGAGAACTGTTAAATGCTATTGCAAAAATTTAGAAGAGAGGAACTATATTAATCAACATGTGCACTTCATAAACAACCTCCTGACATGTTAGACCTATATGACGAACTGTCGTCGTGTTGCTCTTTTATGGCACGCACATTGGTGGACACTTCCCAATAATAAATTGCGGGACGTGAAAGCTCTTCCCTGTGCTTGGACCTCTTCCTCCCGAACTCGTCGTCGGGAGGAGGTAATTTTAACTAGACTCCGGATAGGGCACTGCCGTTTTAGTCATTGACATCTTTTAAGCGGTGATCCTCCCCCACTCTGTCCCCACTGCTCTCAGCTGTGGACGGTAAGACACCTTTTACTTGAGTGCCCCTATTTTACTCCATTACGCGCCCGTCTATAGCTGTCGCCTGATATATCTTCCATTTTAGCAGATGACACGCGATCAGCCGATCGTGTTCCTGAGTTCATTCGTGCCAGTGAGAAGACGTCAGTCATTTGAAGCTCTTTTTGGGGACAAACAACCCCTCTTCTATAGTGGTTTTTTAAGCTTTCCTTCTGTTTTTGGTTTCCCCACTTTTTTGAGTTTGACTCCCACTGCTGCTGGTTTCCAGTTCGGTTTTTTTAGCTCTTCCTAAGTCACAGACCGGGCGCTAATGACCGTAGCAGTTTTGCGCCCTAAAACCATAACAAAAAAAGGAGCTCAAATTCGTATCGTCGACAATCGGTTTGAATCTTTTCGGGAACTACTTTACAGTGAAGCACCTTGGCATTTGCAAAGGAGACATCCGTGATATTAACATAATTTACTAAGTCGAAATTGCACGAAGATTTATGTCTAAAGGCATTCTTCAGATTTCGTATAAGGAATTTTTACTAGCAGTTTGCAACTCCATTAATTAAAATGTAAAGTAAAAGGTTATATTCAGCGGCTTTCAGAGAGCTTGGAACTGCAATCTCAGATAGCAGTAGCATCGCAACGCGTAAGGGAACCACTGAGCAAACGACACATTGGCGGCAAAAGGCGGACTACAGTCCACGCGATAGTGCTTGAGACTCAAAACGCAACCTTAAACACACAAACGGGGGTTACTTATGTGAAGAACGCCGTTCTTGGAGTCCAGAAATTAAATATACTTTCTAAGTGTCTCATCTTATATCGTGTGAGACTTCGATCCGGAAAACGAATGTCAAACGAATTTAGCGAGGTAATGCCGGGCTAAACCCGGAAGTAAATGCACTATCACAGTGTTGACAAATACTTGCTACGACGCTGCCAATTCTCGGCTATCTTACGAGGCAGCTCTTCAGCGAAATGCTTGTCGTGATTGTCCGATACGGTTCTTCAGAGGGGAGACGCGCCCGCACGTTTGGCTTTTATGTGGCGTTCTCCCCTGATAGTTTCTGACGTCGCCTTGTGGGCTATGTATACATTTGTGGTATTCAATCGTCATTAATCCAGAATGATACAAGTTTCAGCTTCCGGCGTGGAAGAAGGCTGTTCACGTCGACATTATATCATTTCAACGTAGGGAAAGCAAAAAAACGGATGAATCAGTGTTTCTCATTCAGCATAAAGCATATGAGATAATTTTACGTAACGTTCATAATCATCTCAAAATACAAACGAGGTAAAAATACATCGGAAGCTTATTTTAACTGAATGTAATGTAAGATATCAAACACTTTGCACTTCGATGTCGAATGTGTCCACGTGCAATCTTTTGCAGCATACATAAAGAATATCATGATTACCACGAGAATGAAGAAAAAGGTTGGTAAGGATGGAAGCAAGAAGAGACGCAATCAACAAATATTCGGTTCCTCGTGGCATTCAGATGGTTCAAATGGCTCTGAGCACTATGGGACTCAACTGCTGAGGTCATTAGTCCCCTAGAACTTAGAACTAGTTAAACCTAACTAACCTAAGGACATCACAAACACCCATGCCCAAGGCAGGATTCGAGCCTGCGACCGTAGTGGTCTTGCGGTTCCAGACTGCAGCGCCTTTAACCACACGGCCACTTCGGCCGGCTCGTGGCATTCATTTCATTTGAGATGTAAGAAGAGGTGAAGCGGGATATTACTTTCGTTAACACGAAAGATATGCCGCACATATCGATAACGAGGAAGTCTGCATCTTCATACGTTTCCTCCTTGAAATCTGAATGCTCTATTATATACTAAGTAGCCTGATCATTGTTTCGGTAGTGTTACACTCTTGTTTGGCCCCTTAACGATGAACAGCTTCCAAATGCATGTCTCTCCACGAAAGTAGTTGTTTGAACCGTTCCTGCGTTTTTTTTTTCCTTGGAATTCATGAAGCAGACCACTGTGTGTCACCCGTTCGAGCGTTAGGTCTCAAAACTAAACCGTTTTTTATCCAATGGAATAACTTATTCAGACAGCATCAGCACAAGAAAGCCAAACAAAGCCTTTCATTTATAGTTGCAACACTCTAACCAGCAGCTGACCCAAGGGTAATCCACGGTCATGGTCCGAAATTGGCAGCTCTCTGCATTTAACTGTAGACGTTTTCTGATACCGGCGTTAGCAATTTTTATTTCCGTTCTCTGAAACCTCCAAAACGATACATTTTTTTGGTTTAAATCTGATGACCTTAACTATCGCTTCCGATCAACGTTAAATGCTTTATGAATCCAGACATGGAACTCCAAATGTGCAGTGTTCCTGCACTGCTACAGAGCATGCATTGCAAAGTATTCACACAGTTTAGCGCACAGACTTACCATAAGGCATGTAACAAGAACTGTAATACACTTTATACCACAGACGCTCACTCTGGCTTGACGAAAACATCCGAATATTGGCCAAAAGTTGCACAAATAATTGACTTTGAAAGGGAAAGAAGCATTTATAAATTCATCGAATCTAGTGGGGTGGTTTAATTTCGTCCCAGTCTATAAAATTAATTTCTGGCCATACTCAGCTCTTGCCGATTAATGTAATACAGTACCCACCTACTAATCAGGGCGTCTGTCTCCGTTGCTTTCGAGTGTGAATGGAAATCGTAGAAATTTTCTGTGGAGCAACTTTTAATAATAAAGCGTTTTAAAAGCGATGACCGGTAGCAGGCGCTTTCGATAAAGATCGGGGAAGTGCAGCGCCGCTGCTGCCGCTACGGCCGCTGCCGGTAGCCAGCAAATGGACCCCGGAGCTTTGCCGCATACGGCGTCCAGAGGAGGACAGTCTGCATGAAATCTGTCGCAAAATGGTTACTGGATTAAATTTTGATATCGGCGTGTCAGAAGGCGCAATAGATTGAAACTGCACTACTATTACATTCACGTCTTCAGCATTCACGCAGAAGAGGCTATAAAAATGTTTTGCGCCAGCTGCTCTCGATGCGCAGACATTGTGAATAGAAACAACGAACGCTACCGCTAGACCACAGGTGTAATCAGCCCATGACTCCTCTATCATGGAACATGATTTCCTCCAGCGGCCGGCCGCTGGTCGAGTTTTATGTCAAAGAGTGTACATTTTTCTGAATCTTCATAAGGATTACTGTCTGTGTGTAACAGTAAGGTTATGTACCGAAATTGAATCCTGTACAGAGAGTTTCATGTTTCCACTGTGTACTTTAAGTCTGATGTATTTAAATATTTTCATTGAACTCTTATACTGGCATCTTTTATGTGCATTTCTGCAACATCATCACTTAACATTTTCTCGTACAATTTAGTAGATTCTAAATTGCTAACATGAAGTGGTTTCTATCGCTAAGGTACTACAAGAAATGAAAATACGATCTTTTTCTGTACAGATACACATGTTAATGGCAAACGCTAAATATATAATTATGCACCTGATGCAGCATTCTGCCAAAATATCCTGACCTAAAAAATATTAGCAGAAACTTGCGAGGTGTCAACCGACATTGAAACGAAGGCTTTCCAGCTGCCATAAGGATCTGCATCTGCTGGGTTATTGGAAGGAATATCGGTACCTATCGCTCCCTGCTTAATTCAGATACTGAATTAAGAACTGTACGTGCCATATTTAATGGTATTAAAAGAGTAGACGCAGCAAACGAGTTCTCGTTGTTGGGATTCTGCATGGCATAGGTTCTCCAACAATGAAATTAAAATCTTGACCCACTTAGATCTAAGTTCGTTATAGTTATTCTTAATGTGCACAAACCAGCTAATGACATTAATATGGGTTTTGACTAAACAGAAGACAAAAACATGTAATTGTAACATTTGTGTATTGAACCGAGGACCTAGAGACGACTAAGAGGCTTCGTCCCGCCGTAGCCTTCAATGGTTCACAACCCCACAACTGGCCACAGCAGTCCACCCACCACACCGCCGCCCCACACAGAACCTACGGGTATTGTGTGGTTCGGCCCCAAGTGCCCCCTCCCCCATTCCCGACCCTCGAAAGTCTCATAATATACCATAAGAGCGTAGCCCAAATGTTTGCGGGGTTGAGTATTTATGGGTTATGCGTGCGAGGAGACAGTGTTTGCACAGCAATCGCCGACATGGTGTTACTGAGGCGGAATAAGGAGAACCAGCCAACATTCGCCGTGCCAGATGGAAAAGCGACTTAAAAACCATCCACAGGCTGGCTGCCACACCGGACCTCGACACTAATTCGCCGGGCGGATTCGTGCTGGGGAACGGAACGCCTTCCCGCTCGGAAAGAAGGATCCTTTATTGTATGATTATATGATAGCGGAACAAACACTGGTAGCAGTTACTTCTGTAAAATATCTGGGAGTATGCGTGCGGAACGATTTGAAGTAGAATGATCATATAAAATTAATTGTTGGTAAGGCGGGTACCAGGTTGAGATTCATTGGGAGAGTGCTTAGAAAATGTAGTCCATCAACAAAGGAGGTGGCTTGCAAAACACTCGTTCGACCTATACTTGAGTATTGCTCATCAGTGTGGGATCCGTACCAGATCGGTCTGACGGAGGAGATAGAGAAGATCCAAAGAAGAGCGGCGCGTTTCGTCACAGGGTTATTTGGTAACCGTGATAGCGTTACGGAGATGTTTAATAAACTCAAGTGGCAGACTCTGCAAGAGAGGCGCTCTGCATCGTGGTGTAGCTTGCTCGCCAGGTTTCGAGAGGGTGCGTTTCTGGATGAGGTATCGAATATATTGCTTCCCCCTACTTGTACCTCCCGAGGAGATCACGAATGTAAAATTAGAGAGATTAGAGAGCGCACGGAGGCTTTCAGACAGTCGTTCTTCCCGCGAACCATACGCGACTGGAACAGGAAAGGGAGGTAATGACAGTGGCACGTAAAGTGCCCTCCGCCACACACCGTTGGGTGGCTTGCGGAGTATCAATGTAGGTGTAGATGTAGACATTAGAAAGCGCGGCTAGCCGGGCGGCCTAATTATAACATACCTAAAATACAATTAGCTCTTATTAATGGCCAATATTTTTCAGTAAAGGGCCGTCCGCTGTGACCGAGCGGTTCTAGGCGCTTCAGTCCGGAACCTTGCTGCTGCTACGGTCGCAGGTTCGAATCCTGCCTTGGGCATGAATGTGTGTGATGTCCTTAGGTTAGTTAGGTTTAAGTAGTTCTAAGTCTAGGGGACTGATGACCTCAGATGTCAAATCCCATAGTGCTCAGAGCCATTTGAATCAGTAAAGGAACTTAGGGTTCAGTAATGCTTACCATCGTAACAAATGAGTAATATGAAACATAGCGATGGGTTAACAGATGGTGATGGTAGGATCGTGCCAACTAAAGAAGAGAAAATAACATGCTACTACCCCTGATCTTGGATATGGCCGCATGATTTTAATTCAGTGCCGCAAAACACCTAACTGCAGTCCGTCCTAACCACACGGTGCTGGCAAATAATCTCACCATAATCGTTGTACAGGAGTGCAAACTGCGTGTGGTAAGGTTTCTGCAAATACTAGTCTTCCGGTAACGCACAGTCCACTTCTCAAAACGGAAGCTGCTGCATCCTGTCACCGAAGTCTGAAGCCTCTAGTCTTAAGCGTAATGGGTGTACTGCTTCACGTCTCTTCCCTGAGACTCGTGTCTCTTCTCTTGTCAGAGTCTGCGCTTCAAACATAATCTTCCAGTAAGAATAGATGCGCCAAACGTCGGCCAGTGAGGAAATTGTGAGTACGCTGTGTGTTCTCTCGCCAAAGAATCGGTGTAAAGTTCTCCAGTTCGCCATCTTTCCCCTTGACCCCGCTTCTAGAACGTTCTATGCCACTTCCCTGCACCATCGATTTCTTATTTTATAGGCCAGTCACTGGTTTTCCAATGTACAAAATTTTCATTAAATCAGGTACTAGCCTCCAACTATCTAGTACATTTTAAGAAAGCCCAATGAGAATATCACCAACCTTTTGATGTAAGAATGCCTCAGAACATGGGTTCTAGCTCGTGGATGACTTAACTCGCTTTCACCTGCAGATAGAAAACTAAACACAGCTTATTAGCGTCGCTTCCTTCGGTAGGGCAGAAATAGGGATTTGTTCAAACTGTTACCCGCTCCACAAGCATTCTGAGAAGTCAAGAGGCTGAGTAAAATGCCCTGTGCAAAGCATGCTTTGACCTAACAGGGACTAGTTGTAAGACGACCATTTATTCACTTCAATCAAGTCTTGCCACCACTCATTATTCTTCACGTTTCTGTTGGACCTGTGCTGCATGCACTGGCCGCCTGTGGCTCACGAAAAAAAGTTGCGGGCCTGGTTGTCCAGTGACACCATTACTTCACATGTAGGCGGGGTCCTCCAATTCAATCCCTGTCATTCTGAACGTCTCTCTGTAGAGACTATGGTCCGAACCCCTTGCTGTGGCATCCGCCGGCTCCAGAAAAATGGCTCACAAGCGAAGTTAACTATCCCACAATAATCAAGTCCCAAAACAGAGTATGTTAACAGATAGGGAAGAATGGTTTGACTCTTACAACACTGATATAATGACCGTAATTAGCAACGAACACGATCGATTCGTAGAAACATGAGTGTAATTGTGATTAATGGAGTTTATGGAATAAGCGGAGATGTTTTTGGCCAGGAACAGACTGATACCTCACTTGACGCCCAACCAGTAACAACAAGAATTTGTGCCCTGTTACACTAATGGATTCTGATGTGACACCATGAAATTCTCTCGGTTTTTTTTTCTTGTTCCTACAGCAGATAGAAACAACATATTGCATTGGGAAGTGAGATTGTCAACGACTTGGGAAAACAGGTTAATTTTCCGACATTTCAACATAAAATACATTCCATCATTCTTAAGGAAGTCACCAAACTCTTTAATCCTCGTGGGTAGTATATGTGTAACAGCCTTTTATTAAAGTTTTTATTTACAACCGGTATATATAAAATCCCCTTTAAGCACTTTATAAATCTTCAAAGCCTCATTTATTCCAAAATCTCTCTCTTTCACTTTCCTTTTTTTCAGATCATTTTAGTTTTGATGCCTTTTAACAAGCTTACCAATCTTCCAAATCCCATTGACTCTAAAATCCCTCTCTTTTTCCTTTTTTTCTTCTTTTCTCAGATCTTCTTAGTTTTATTCCTGATTTATACTCTCGGGTATTTAGAATTCTTTTATGTAAGTTTCTCACTCACTCGCTTATTCGGCCTATCGATGGTTCCCCAGATTTACTCACTCACTCCTCACATCAATAATTAAGCGAAAAACACGTACCCACTAGTTAATATATTCACAAAGTACTTACTGGTTACAAAGAAGAATTAATGCAGTCTCCTTAGACAATCCACATTCTTCCTTTCTTAGAACAAAGGAAAATACAAGTTTATTTTAGCAATATTTTAGTAGTAAATACACAAGCATTAACGTTTATTCACTTTCGGAAAAAATCACAGCACCAGTGTTGTGGAACATAAACGAAACTCGATAGTCGTGTTTCTACACCTGAAAGATAATGTCTGTTCCATTTTCACGCCACACGCACAAGAGTGGTGCTAGTAGTGCCACTGTGAGGATGCAAATCCGGTTTGCTTCAAATACACGCTGTAACCGTCGCGGGCGTAGATACTCTTAAGATTAGACATGGTAAAAAATGGAAATGTGCGTATGGCATCGTAGGCCGGGAGGCTCCTGTTCGGGGGAGTTCGGCCGCCAAATGCAAGTCTTATTTCATTCGATGCCCCGTTGGACGACTTGCGCACCGGTGATGAGGATGAAATGATGATGAGGACAACACAGCACCCAGTCCACGAGCGGAGAAAATCTCCGACCCGGCTGGGAATCGAATCCGGGCCCGATTGCATGGGAGGCGTGCAAGTTACCACCCAGCTAATCACGTGGACATTAGACGTGGTGAGTTGATGTTAGTCCAGAATGCCTCTAAGGCGACAAAGACGCCATTATCAGCACCCAACTTAGTTTGAACGAGGTCGTGGAATAGGCTTTCGAAAAGGTTTATTTTCCTCCCGTTATACAGCAGAAATACTGACAGGAATGTAGTCACTGTGAATGAATGCTCCAAGCATTCATAAGAACGTGCAAAAGACTGAGTTCCGGACGGCCATGTGGTTCTACCGAGAGGGAAGGCCATAGTGTTTGGCGTATGGCTGCAACACATGGTACTGCATCTGCAGCAGCAATTTGATCAGCAGCTGGCACAACAGTGACATAACTGTTAGAATCCGGTTACTTCAAGCACAGCTCCGAGCCAGACGCCTAGTAGCGTGCATTCAACTGACCACAAACCACCGCCTCTCAACTTCATTGCGGCCAAGCGAGAAGTTTGGTGTGTTTCTAATGAAAGCTGGTTCTGCTTTGTGCTAATGATATCTGTGTGTTGGTTAGAAGTAGACTAGTTGAGAGCCTACAATCAACCTGTCTGTGTGCTAGAGACACTGGACGTACACCAGGAGTTATATTATGGGGTGCGATTACGTGTGGCATCGGGAGCACTCTATCTTTGTCAGTAAATCTGCTGATTAGACATGTTGTACTGCCATTCGTAAATATCATTCACGGGTGGCTTTCCAGAAGGAAACGCTTGCCCACATACCGCTGTTGTAATCGTTCGTGCTTCATGGAGTGTCTGCATGTTGTCTTGGTCTGCTCGATTAATTGGTCTCCAAACGAGCACATGCGGAGCATCGTCAAACTTCAGCGTCATCCACAAACAGCATAGTCGTTGTACTGGCCGAAGAAGTATTACAAGCATGGAACTCCATCCCGCAAACTGACATCCGGCTTCAATACAAAACAATGCATGCACGTTTGCAAGCTTGCATTCAACATTCTGGCGGCTACACCGATTATTGATGTACCAGGATTTCACATTTTCGATAGCTTATATCGAGTTTATATTAACCTGTGTTCTTGCAGTGTTAAACTGTTAAATATGTTACCTACGTCAATGTATTCCTGAAACTTCATTGCTTTGTATTAGCTGATTTTTGGTGCTGTGATTTTTTCCCTACAGTGTAAAACGTATATAATTAATAAGAATAATTGCAGTAAAATATGGCCAATGATGTACGATGCGGCGTCACATTATAAATATTACATGATACATAACATGATGCTAATTTTCGCACAAGAAAGACGTCAGTACATTTAAAACCACAAAATATCACAAAGATCTATCTCAAGTAAGCAAATAAAAGTAGTTTTGCGTATAATGTAAGTCAATCTTTCAGTACATATGCTTCTCAGGTGATGAAAGGCAATCTTTCATGAATTTAAACGTACTTAGAGTTCACATTACAGTGAACAGGCTCAAAAAATAAAAGGTAGTGTTTCCGAAAGAGTGGCACTTCAACTTGTGTTAAGCAAAAGAATAAATAAAATTTACATACACAGGAAAACGGAACGTGCTATGGATTTCTTTGTGGACAGTTCCTCTGAAAGTATATAATAGAAACAACATACAATAAAATCATATGTTCCACGTTTACCTATTCTTCTGTGAAGATAATCTCGAAGAAAAACTATGACATAATAAGTTAGGCAAACTAAAAATGTATACAGACACTGGTTACACAAAAATAGGAGTAAGACATACATCACTTGAAGAGGTAAAAGTGAATCACCTTCGTCTACTGCCCGATGTTGCGTGCGTTGTGACAGGCTGCTTTCACCGAGATGTCCGAGGGTTGAGCTGGACTAATTCGTTCACATGAAGCGTTGTTCAGACAATCCCAATGTCGCATCTGCTTGATGAGGTGTGATGGCAAGCGTCAAGCTGGAGACACGACAAACCCTATGCTACCAACATGGTATGGAAGATCTGGGTTTTGTCATTACTCAGCAAGAGAGGAAAGGTTCGTATGTACCAGCTCTACTTGGCTTGCTATACCGAACACAGAAACTAACACATAAAAAGGTGCTTCTCAGTGGTGTTTGAACAGATCTGGGAATACTGAGATATTGAACATAAGTAAAATAATCTAAAAGCAAATTACAGCAATTCAGTATATTAGTTTTATCGTATTTAGAATTAATCTCTGTTTGAAGTGACACAGAGACAAGTACTCTATACATCTCTAATGGAATGCCAAGTCACACTAACTATTTATGTTGCCGACATTAGCCGTTATCTATGAACTATCCAGTATGTATGAGGAGGCACATACCCGTTGTAATCTTTAAAAAAGAGAAAGATACTACGAAAGATAAAAACATTTAAATTAAATCAATTCTAATAGTTTCAGACTATAGCATGTGCCAATCTGACTTTACATATGTGTTTTAGAGAACAACAAAACAATTGGCTCACAAGGGGGAATCTGAAATTTTTTTATGTATTCTATGTTAAATGTGGAAATAACTCGGACAGCAATGTAAATAATTTTACATATATTTTATTTTATGTAATTTCCCTGAAAATTTAATTTTTTTTTTACTGGAGACCGTAACTTCTTTCCTTTGAGTGTTACATATTACGTGGTTCATATACAGGGCGCCATACAGCCAATCGATGTGTTCTCCACACAGCTTACCTTCATTATACAGTAGTATCAAAAGAATTCTGACAGGCGCCCCAACAACAGGGAACTGAAATGCATTGAGACTATGAAATAGCGATATGTAATCTAATGTATAAGCCGTATAGGTTATGCAACGAGTATTAACTTTTTGCAGTATCGCTTGACCACGTAATTCTTGCATTTTTAGCAGTGTTAATGTCGAAGCACTAGCCGAAATCTGGATCTGCAAAATAAAACCTGCAATAAAGGACGACTGATTGCTGTGCTCTATCGTTTACAAAAGCAAATAATTACTTATTTATTACAGACGCATGTCTTACAAATATGAAAGCAAGCCAAATTGATTCGCCAAAACGCGCAAACATGTCATTACAAGAATCTGGAGACTGAAAAGAAAATATTTTGATAGATGCACAAGAATTTAACACAGATTTTAGCAGCAGTTCCTCCAATAAACAGTAAAAGATATCTGGCAGGTAAGGTGCTCTATACCCCTGTGAAGCAGACAGAAGAAACCATAGAAGAAAATAAGATTTTAAAGGCAGCAATTTGTACCTGTCTGTGAAACAGACCCAGTAAGTAAGCGACTGAAACCATTAAGACGTAAAATTCACAAAGAACAACAAATTATACAAGTCTTGAGAATCAAAGAGTAAAACTAATAACGCATGTTTCTTTAAACAGAATCTTTTGTACACATATGTGAAGCAGCAGAGTAGAATGTTTTATGATCAGTACTGAAACAAACGAGTAAAGCAATCAAGAGTTTAAAGAAGAAACGAACTAAAGAGGTCTGCGAAGCAGATGGAGCATTATGTTGATAAAAATATTTTAAAGAAAAATACATTAAATTTCTGTGAAACGACAGAGGAGAGTGCTTCTCGATTATTAACAAAAACTTTGCGTTTAGAAAGCCGTGGGATTGCTCGAGTCAGAGCAGATTCTAGAATATACAGAATACAAATTAGATTTGCATAGCAAGCGGATGACAAATCGTATAAAGTGCCCTTAAACACAACCCTAACAGCGAACATGCAATCACAGGTTGTTTTTGGGGCCACAAATACTAGATGATAGAATATACTTGAGTTCGGTGTAGCTAATTTTCAGATTAGCAGATAAATGTATCAACAGCGCAAAATACAGTGAAATAAAATTTTGCCTTGCCGTAAATAGAAATACCCGTTCCTCTAGGCCACAAACTTGCGAAATAGGAAAGAGTGTTATTGCCGGTTTTCGTGTACACACTACAGAACCAGCATGTATTCTAAAACATCCATTCAGAACGCAATTAGTTATCAAGTGAGAGACAGCAAAGATCTCCTATAAATCACCACAGAAATACGACTTCAGGAATACGAACTGTACTGACGGAGAAAGATTGCAACGCCAGAAAATGATTAATGTAGAGCAATAAAATTACCAGAATACATTTATCGAGGTATAATACTGAAGTGATTAAGGTTGCAAGATCACGGGTTAATGTAAGCGTGAGATACACTATTGGAAATGTGAAATGCTGGCACGAAATATCAGTACATTAATTATCGGTTGAATGGAAGCATGCAAACATGCATTCCTTCTGTCTTACAGATGCCGGATGTCCGTTTGCGGTGTGGAGTTCCATGCCTCTAGCATTTCGCCGGTCAATACCGACGATTAATGCTGTATGTAGATGACGCGAAAATTGTAATCCGATGATGCCCCATATGTGCCCGACTAGAAATAGCTCTAATGATCAAGCCCAAGGCAACATGTCGACACTCCGTCGTGCACGTTGGTTTACCATTACAATAGTGATATGTGGGCGAGTGTTATCATGTTGAACAACACCGCCTGGAATGCTATTCTTGAATGGCAGCACAGCAGGTCGAATCACCTAGCTGACGTACAGACATGCTCCCGATGTCACAAGGAATCGCACCCCAGGCCATACCTCGAGCTGTAGGTCCAGTGTGTCTGTCATGCAGACATTAGGTTTCCGGCCCTCAGCTGACCTAACCAACACACGGCCATCACTGGCCCCGAAGCAGAACCAGCTTTCATCAAATGGTTCAAATGGCTCTGAGCACTATGGGACTTAACATCTGAGGTCATCAGTCTCCTAGAACTCAGAACTACTTAAACCTAACTAACCTAAGGACATCCATTCCCGAGGCAGGATTCGAACCTGAGACCGTAGCGGTCGCGCGGTTCCAGACTGAAGTGCCTAGAACCGCTCGGCCACCAGCGGCCGGCAACTTTCATCAGAAAACACAACAGACTTCCCCTGTGCCCTCCAATGAGCTCTCGATTAATACCATTGATGTCGCAAATGGCGATGGTTTGGATTCAGTGGAATGCGTGCTACAGGCGTCTTACTCGGAGCTGTCCTAGAAGTAAACCAATTTTAACAGTTCGTTATATCACTGTGGCGCCAGCTCCTGCTCAGATTGCTGCTACAGACGCAGTACGATGCACCAGAGCCATACGCTGAACATGATGGTCTTCCCTCTCGTGACTACCACGTGGCTCTCTGGACCCCGGACTTCTTGCTACCGAACATTCCCGTGATCACCGCTGCCAGCAATCATGTACAGTGGCCGCATTCCTGCCAAGTCTTTATGCAATATTGCAGGAGGAACTTCCAGCTACTCGTAGCCCTGTTACACGACCTCGTTCAAACTCACTGAGTTGATGATCATGAAGCCTTTCCCTCCTTAAAGGCACTTTTAACTAACGTCAACTCACTTCGCCCAATCTCAAAGGTAACTAATTCTCAAGACAGTTAAAGAGTGTAAGCAAAGCGAACCTGATTTGCATCCTGCTACCAGTACCACTCTTATGCGTCAGGTTTTAAAGACGTCGCCTTTCGGTTGTGGAAACACGCCTACCAAAATTCGTTTATTTCACGAAATTCGCTCTTGGTATTTCGAAATTTTCGTCACTGCACATGAATTTGTAATTGCGTGCACCAAAGGTGCAAGGCGAAAATTACAACCAAATGAGTGTTAGATTTAGTGACGACCACGTTACTGATGTATCTTTATTGCGTCGGCCAAACCAATACAATGATCCAACAGAAACAACGAACGACACACAGCGTGGAAGTTTGTCTTGTGAATCGCCATTAACCCATTAACTCCCGCCAAATATGGTGCTCACCATGCATTAAGCCAAAGAAAACCATGAATGCAGGGACACATGGCCCACCAGAGCGAGCTGCAGCGGTTGGCCTTGTCACAATGTAGACAGAGTAAGCACTCAAGTCTCCGTTGGACGAAGGCGCGGTCTCAGAAGTAAACATCAGCCACCCAACCACAGGGCGTACCGCTCCACTACAACTCGGCACAAAGCCCCATTGCAAGCACAGCACCGTCCGAGGTCAAGTCCACACCGACCTTCAGGCAGCGGCGCCCTGAGAAGACAACCTGTTGTGAGCTGTGGGTGCCCTTAAGTAGTCTTCGCAATGCTGCGTAAGCGCCTCCATAGGGTAGACGAGTAACGAAACCAAGGAGGTTCACCGAGTACCAGAATTTATATCAGGGCGCGCCCACCGCTCTGTATTGATATCAGTGTGACCAAAAGCCTTAAATGGCTCTAAACACTATGGGATTTAACATCTGAGGTCCTCAGTCCCATAGACTTAGAACCTAACTAACCTAAGGACATTACACAAATCCATGCCTGAGGCAGGATTCGAACCTGCGACCGCAGCAGCAGCGCGGTTCCGAGCTGAAGCGCCTAGAACAGCTCTGTCACAGCGGCAAGCCAGTATGATCCTAATGTTACTCACTGACAGCGGTGGAACGGATGGTTCCCGGAGAAGCACTACCAGACATACACACATCAAAAAAGTCTTGCATCACCTCGGTTGCGGGAGTTCTGGAACCTGTACAGAAAACTGGAATAGAGATCTACATAAATACTATTTCCGTCCTTTTTATTGCTCATGAAAACAGCACATTGCATGTTGTACCACCATACAGCTTCAGAGGTGGTGGTT
Source organism: Schistocerca piceifrons (assembly GCF_021461385.2). NCBI lineage: Eukaryota > Metazoa > Arthropoda > Insecta > Orthoptera > Acrididae > Schistocerca > Schistocerca piceifrons. The sequence continues at coordinate 246,096,966 of NC_060144.1, forward strand.
CAGATTTCTGTACACACCGGTACCTCTAATAGCCTGCATTGATTCACGCCTGTATTCGTCGTGGCATACTATCCACAAGTTCATCAAGGCACTGTTCGTCCAGATTGTCCCTCTGCTCAACAGCGATTCGGCGTAGATCCCTCAGAATGGTTGGTGGGTCACGTCGTCCGTAAAGACCCCTTTTCAATTCATCCCAGGCACGTTAGACAGGGTTGATGCCTGGCGAACAAGCTGGCCCCTCTACTCAGGCGATGTCGTTGTCTTGAAGGAAGTCTTTCACAAGATGTGCACGATAATGGCGGGAATTGTCGACCATGAAGACGAATGACTCGCCAATATGCTGCCGATATGGTTGCACTATCGATCGGAGGATGGCATTCACGTATCGCACAGCTGTTACGGCGCTTTCCATGACCACCAGCGGTGTATGTCGATCCCATGTACTGAAACCCCAAAACAGTAGGGAACCTCCACCTCGCTGCACTCACTGGACAGTGTGTCAAAGGCGTTCAACCTGACCGGGTTGCCTGGAAACACGTCTCCGATGATTTTCTGGTGAAGAGAAGGCGATGCCAACCTTAGGCGGTCCATTCGGCATGTTGCTGGGCCCATCTGTACCGAGCTACATGGTGTCGTGCTTGCAAAGATGGACCTCCCCATGGACGTAGGGAGTGACGTTGCGCATCATGCAGGCTATTGCGCACACTTTGAGTCGTAACACGACGTCCTGCGGCTGCACGAAAAGCATTATTCAACATGATGGCGTTGCTGTCAGCATTCCTCCGAGCCATAATCCGTAGGTAGCGGTCATCCAATGCAGTAGTAGCCCTTGGGCGGCCTGAGCCAGGCATATCATCGGCAGACTCTCTCTCTGTATCTCCTCCATGTCCGAACAACATCGCTTTGGTTCACTCGGAGACGCCTGGATACTTCCCTTGTTGAGATCCCTTTCTGGCACCAAGTAACAATGTGAACGCAATCGAACCGCAGTATTGACCGTCTAGGCACGGTTGAACTACAGACAACATGAGCCGTGTACCTCCTCCCTGTTGGAATGTCTGGAACTGATCGGTTGTCGGACACCCTCCGTCTAATAGGCGCTGCTCATGCATAGTTGTTTACATCTTTGGGCGGGTTTAGTGACATCTCTGAACAGTCAAAGGGACCGTGTCTGTGATACAATATCCACAGTCAACGTCCATCTTTAGGAGTTTGGGGAACCGGGGTGATGCAAAACATTTTTTGATATGTATAGTATTGCCATCCGCAGGTATCTGTCAAACCTGGATTGCCTTTCACAGCCACTTGATCACGGCAATAGATAAAGAAATCCTCGAGAACAGAAAAAAGAAGTATTGTTACGGGCAAAGCGAAAGGGTCCTACTAATATTACATTTAACCGAGAGCTACATCAGATCAACCGGAGACAAGAAAACTTAACTAGTGAATTATATCAACTTCTCGAACACGGAAAATATGCCATTCGCACGGGAGTGGAGTTAATACTTGTAGTTAAGGACAAAGTGAAGTCGACTATCACGATGCCGAACATATAGTTGATTATGAGTACGTGGAAGCACAGGCTTCCGTGCCCTTTGTCACTATCAATAACATTCTTCCGGATATGCGATCTCACTGTCAATATGTAAAGCTCTCCGACGTTTCGGCAACTACTGGTAATGACTTTTCTTAGTGTCTTTTGCTTCTAGATATACGTCTACGTGATTATTCTGCAATTTATGATTAAGTACTCTATCGTTCCACTCTCAAGCAGCTCACAGGAAAAACGAACACTTAAATACTTCCATGCGTGCTCTGATTTCTGTTATTTTATGACGATGATGATTTCCCCCCTATGTACGTGGGTGCCAACAAAACATTTTCGCTCTGTGAGGACAAAGTAAGGAACTGAAATGTCATGGGAAAATCTCGCCGCGACGAAAATGATTGCCAGCCCAACTTGCGTATTACATCCGTGCCACTTCTATTTCGCGATGATACAAAACGTGGTGCTCTTCTTTCGGAGTCCTCCGTCAATCATAACTGATGCGGATACCACATGGCTCAGCAGCACTCAAGAGGAGGACGGACAAGCGTAGTGAAAGCAGTCTATTTAGTAGACTTGTAGCATTTTCTAAGCGTTGTGGCAATAAACCGCAATCTTTGGTTTGCTTTCTCCACAACTTTATATATGTAATAGCTCCAATTTAAGTTATTCATAATCGTAATCGGTAGATATTTGTTTGATTTTACAGCCTTTAGATTTGTGTTCTATTCTGTAATCAAAATTTAGCGATACCTTTTTGTACTCGTGTGGATGACTTCACACTTTTCATTGTTTAGAGTCAAATGCCACATTTCGCATCATACACATATAGTGTCTAAATAGTTTTTCAGTTTTCTTTGATAATCTGATGAATTTACAAGGCGGTAAATGACAGCATTGTCACAACTTAAATCGTTCATGTAGATTAGGAACAGCAAAAGGTCTTTAACACTTCAGCTGGGAACACTGGAAATTACTTCTGTTTTACTAGATGATATTTCGCCGTTTACCACGAACTGTGACCTTTCTGCCAGTAAATGACAAATACAGTCGCACCGCTGAGATGATATTCCATAGGCACCTAATCTGAGTAGTAGTCGCTTTTGAGCAGCAGTGTCATACACCTTATGGAAATCTAAAAATATGCAACGAATTTGACATCTCCTTACTTTGTGACATCTCCTTACTTTGTGAGAAATAAAGAGCTAATTGAGTTCCGCAAGAACAATATTTTCTGCATTCATATTGACTGTTTGTCAATAAATCGTTTCTTCGAGGTAACCCATAATGCTCGCACACAGGATATGTCACAAATTCCTACTGCAAATCAACGTTTGCGATATAGGTCTGTAGTTCTTACTGCTGAATGAGAAATATTTTTTTTCTAATATACTAGCAGAAGAAGCTATTTTCATAATCTGAAGTGGTGTTGTGTACGATGTGGCAGCCAGTCAAGGAATATTTTAGGGACTTGGATTAAAAAATTTATTTCAAAGTACCAGGGAAATCTTTACCATTTTTCTCCAAGAGCAACTTCCGTTGTGCTTACTTTACACAAATCGCCTGACTTTCAGAGCCGAGGCAAATCTGTCCAGATAAAGCTGCTGAGAAGAGACACCTTGAGCCCTCTGCTGAAACTGCTAGCGAATTCTCGCCAACGGTTTTAGCCAACAGCGATCATAGGATACAGGTCACGTGTGTGAACTCAGCAGGACTCTGAAGTGCAGAACACAGTTGCTTCACTCTCTTATGACCCAGACTTCGAGCAGGACAGACGTCTTTATTGGGAGGCAGAGCCTCTCACTCTGCGTTCCACGATCGGCAATCGACATAAGTTAACACGAGCCGCCTCCCCTCCCGTTGCTCATTTCAATTAGTTGTTCGACATCCTAGACTGGCCCGCACTTGGTAACTCCCGACTCTGGGCGCCCACTTTGTACTGCGTACGCTGAAATACAGGGTGAGTCACCTTACATTACCGCTGCATATATTTCGTAAACCACATCAAATACTGACCAATCGATTCCACAGACCGAACGTGAGGAGAGGGGCTAGTGTAATTGGTTAATACAAACCATAAAAAATGCACGGAAGTATGTTTTTTTAACACAAACCTACGTTTTTTTAAATGGAACCCCGTTAGTTTTGTTAGCATATCTGAACATATAAACAAATACATAATCAGAGCCGTTTGTTGCATTGTAAAATGTTAATTACATCCGGAGATATTGTAACCTAAAGTTGACGCTTGAGTACCACTCCTCCGCTGTTCGATCGTGTGTATCGGAGAGCACCGAATTACGTAGGGATCCAAAGGGAACGGTGATGGACCTTAGGTACAGAAGAGACTGGAACAGCACATTACGTCCACATGCTGACACCTTTTTATTGGTCTTTTTCACTGACGCACATGTACATTTACCATGAGGGGTGAGGTACACGTACACACGTGGTTTCCGTTTTCAATTACGGAGTGGAACAGAGTGTGTACCGACATGTCAGGCCAATAGATGTTCAATGTGGTGGCCATCATTTGCTGCACACAATTGCAATCTCTGGCGTAATGAATGTCGTACACGCCGCAGTACATCTGGTGTAATGTCGCCGCAGGCTGCCACAATACTTTGTTTCATATCCTCTGGGGTTGTAGGCACATCACGATATACATTCTCCTTTAACGTACCCCACAGAAAGAAGTCCAGAGGTGTAAGATCAGGAGAACGGGTTGGCCAATTTATGCGTCCTCCACGTCCTATGAAACGCCCGTCGAACATCCTGTCAAGGGTCAGCCTAGTGTTAATTGCAGAATGTGCAGGTGCACCATCATGCTGATACCACATACGTCTACGCGTTTCCAGTGGGACATTTTCGAGCAACGTTGGCAGATCATTCTGTAGAAACGCGATGTATGTTGCAGCTGTTTGGGCCCCTGCAATGAAGTGAGGACCAATGAGGTGGTAGCCAACGATTCCGCACCATACATTTACAGACCACGATCGCTGTCGCCTGTCTGAGCCAGCGAGGATTGTCCACGGACCAGTAATGCATGTTCCGTAGATTCACTGCCCCGTGGTTTGTGAAACCCGCTTCATCGGTAAACAGGTAGAACTGCAACGCATTCTCTGTCAATGCCCATTGACAGAATTGCACTCGATGATTAAAGTCATCACCATGTAATTGCAGATGTAGCGACACATGAAACGGTTGATAGCGGTGACGATGCAGTATGCGCATGACACTACTTTGACTGAGTCCACCGGCTCTCGCAATGTCCCGTGTACTCATATGTGGGTTCATGGCAACAGCAGCTAACACACCAACTACACCCACTTCTCCTGTGACGGGCCTGTTACGGACCCGTTTGCGTGCAACGACCATATCTGTTGCATACAGTTGGCGGTAGATGTTTTGCAATGTGCGGCACGTTGGATGCTCTCTGTCCGGGTACCGTTCTGCATACACCCTGCAGGCTTCAGCTGCATTTCGTCGACACTCGCCATAGATGTGTATCATCTCAGCCTTTTCAGAGTTCGAATACACCATGGTCACAGTTCCTGCAACACTACACTATCACAGACGTCTGGTAACACGGTGTACTACAGTTGGTCTGCGTGCGGAGACGAGTGCAGAATAACAATAGCAGCAAGCGCTACATGCGGACACTGCGACAGCTAGACCAAACCACAACAGTGCACTACAGCCACACTCGTAAACACGGTCGTCATCGTAAACATGTCCCTGCAGATGCTGTTCGCCGACCGTTGCCCGTGTTTGTTACAACACGCAACTGAACGTCGGAGGTTTCAAGCGTCAACTTTAGGTTACAATATCTCCGGATGTAATTAACATTTTACAATGCAACAAACGGCACTGATTACGTATTTGTTTATATGTTCAGATGTGCTAACAAAACTAACGTGGTTCCATTTAAAAAAAAAGTAGGTTTGTGTTAAAAAGCATACTTTCGTGCATTTTTGTATGGTTTGTATTAAACAATTACACTAGCCCCTTTCCTCACGTTCGGTCTGTGGAATCGGTTTGTCAGTATTTGATGTGGTTTACGAAATATATCCAACGGTAACGTTAGGTGACTCACCCTGTATATTCTCCTGATTTTAACTAATTTTCTGTTCTGTTTACTATCAGGATTTCGGTAAACTTCCATGTAAAGGAAAGACAGTAATCCAATCTTTTCTATCTCCACAGTGAATTTGATTTAACTGTGCTGCTGATTGAGGAGTTCGTGGAAGTTCAGTAACACGTCTTCTCCACGTGGCCAGATGAGGAAGCTGTCACCAGTTTACCGTAACCAGCGTTCTGAGGGTAATGGCGTGGACTGGAAAGTTGATTCTTCAAATGACCCGTGAAGATGTCTACTGTAACAGGAGAGAGAGGGGAACCCTTAGCCACACCATCCGTATCTTCATATCCCCGTTCCACCTGAGACAGGTCGTTGTTAAACAATGGCTTGAGCCTTAGTTCACAAACAGATTAAAGATTATAACATGTAACACGTCAGCCTCAGTTGCAAATAGAAACCACACTTTAGCCAGGTTTCAACCAAAATAATTAGGCCTTCTTCAGATGCGAGTGACACTAATCTACTGCATGCCAAAGTTTGGCCATGCCAAGTAAAAAACTGTAGCACTGTAGTAACTATATGTTAGTAACTAACTGTTAGTTACTACAGTGCTACAGTTTTATGTTAGTAACCAACTGTTAGTTACTACGATGCTACAGTTTTATTCTTGACATGGCCAAGGCAGTACAAATAATAAGGCTTTTTTTGTTTTTTGAGTCATCAGTCTTCTCACAGGTTTAATGGGGCCCGCCACTAATTCCTCTCTCGTGCCGACCTCGGAGTAGCACTCGAAACGCACCTCCTCAATTATTTGCTGAATGTATCCCAATCTCTGCTTGCTCTACAGTTTCTGCTTTCTGCCGCTCCCTCTAGTACCTTGGAAGGTAGTCCCTGATGTCTTGCCAGACATTCTATCACTCTGCTCCATCTTCTTGTCAGTGTTTTCCACATATTCCAATCCTCTCCTTCTACGCAGAACCTCCTCATACCATACCCTATCAGATCGTCAAATTTTCGACAATAGTCTGCAGCACTACATCTCAAACGCTACGATGCTCTTCTGCCCCGGTTTTCCCACAGTCCATGTTTCACTACCACACGATGGTGTGCTTCAAACATACATTATCAGAAATTTCTTCCTCAAATTAAGGCCTATGTTTGATACTAGCAGACTTCTATTAGCCGGGAATGCCATTTCTGTCGGTGCTAGTCTACATTTTATGTCCTTCTTGCTCCGTCCGTCAATAGCTATTTTTGTGCTTTGCTGCCTAGGTAGCAGAAGTCCGTAACTTCATCTACATCGTGACCATCAATCCTGACGTTAAGTTCCTCTCTGTTCTCGTTTCTGCTCTTTCCCATTACTTCCGACTTTCTTCCATTTCCTCTCAATCCATATTGTGTACTGATTAAACTGTTTGTTCCGTTCAGCAGATCATATAATTCTTGTTCACTTTCACTGAAGATAGCAATTCATCAGCGGCTCGTAACATTGGTACCCTTTCACACTGAATTTTAATTTCACTCCTCAACCTTTCTTTTATTTCCATCAGTGCTTCTTAGATGTATAGATTTTACAGTAGGGACGAGAGAGTATATCCCTGGCTTACACCCTTCTTAATCCGAGAACTTCATGCTTGGTCTTCCACTTTTATTATTCCGTCTTGGCTTTTGTACATATTCTATATTACCCATCTCTCACTATAGCTTACCTTATTTTCCTCAGAATTTTTAACACCGTGCACCAATTGACACAATGGAACGCTTTTCCAGGTTGATAAATTCTATGAACGTGCCTTGATTTTTCTTTGGTCTTGCTTCGATTGTCAACCGCAACGTTAGAACTGCCTCTCTGGTGCCTTTACCTTTCCTAAAGCCAAACTGATCGTCATCCAACACACATCTACTCACTGACACCTCTGGAAACTAAGCTCATGTATGATAGCGTTTTCTGTTCCCAAGGAGTAGATTGTTGTGAATCCCAAAACTACCGGAATGCTTGAACACGGTGGCCGCCATCGAACACTGACTGCAGGGTAACTGACGTCGGTGTGTGTTTGCATCCGACTGCCGTAACTCTCGTTCTGGCCACTATGCGGCTACTGGCGGAATACAGACCACAAGCACCGTAACTAGTTGAAATGTCGATGAAGTGACAGTAACAGACGCATCTGCCATAGATACCAAAATCAAGAATCCCAGTGGTGAGAGGCAAGGCGACTCTCCGAAATCAATCACCCCAGTTCTGGGAAGCATCGGGCAATCACCGATATCAAGTTTCCCGATGGTAACACGAAACTGGTAACAGAAAACTATTACATCCACGTCATCTTTTCTGGATCATGCAGTACGTAGTTTCTAACCAAACACTAAAACATCTAACCGTACTGTACTGTACTATAAATTTGGCACCACTAAAGTAAATTTCGAACATAAATATCAACTGTTGGAACAGAGAAGTTCACATTTATGAAATGTAGAATTACATACGTCGGTGCTTAATTGCAAAAAGCGACAGACTTGATACTTGTGCATTACAGCCCCATTTACCACGAATGGTAAACAATGCTTTCAGTAAGCCGTACGCCTTTTTTGCAGTGGAATCTGAATATGCAATAAATTATGGGAGCAGGTGGGATCCAGTTTGAAATTACGCAAGAAGAATGGTTAGGAGGTGGCCAGTTGCAGCGCATACAGATGTCCACTTTACCACAGTTAAATTTTCAGCTACACCATTTTTTTTTCATACTGTGTCGTTTTTGAGATATAAGTACTCCTTAGCCAAACAAACAATATATGTGTGTATGTGTGTGTGTGTGTGTGTGTGTGTGTGTGTGAGTGGGAGTGTGTGTGTGTACGTATGTGTTTGTTCGTTTAAAACAACCTCCACCTTTCGTGTTACAACAGTGCTTCTGAGCATGGCAGACTGGTCAAAATCGACATCACCAGAAAAAAAGAAAGCATTATGATGTCATCTGATGTTGCAATGTTTATTTCACCTACCAGCACGGAGATCCTTTACACTCTATCCCGTGTTGCTGCGGAAGAAAACTGCAAATCTGATTCATTGCCGCTGTGTCGTCTCTGAAGATACATTCGAGTATGTCCACAACAGGAGTGACACCTTGTAAACGTGTTAACACCAATTAGCAAAGATGAGGTATTGTCTGCCCTAGCAAAGATACGTGTTGCCTACCTTTCCTCGAGGTCGATTCTCCATATGGCTGGACTCCCCGTCGGTTAAGCCTCTTCACCGAAGTGAAAGTAGGTCGTCATAGCCTCGATGTCATCAGCAAAGGGCCACCTGTAGACACAAAGACTTCTCTCAAGGGCAAGTGTCGTCACATTTCCTGCCAAACTTCACCGAAAGAAACAAAGTGAAAAATGCGTGTACTGGGAGAAAAAACGTTACTGCTTCAATTATTTCCACATTGCAGTGGTATCTTTTTTTAACAGACATTTGGTCTGCTGAAGGATGAAGTATTATTGGCAGCATAATGTAAACTAGTATGAAGTTTGCTTACACATATACACTTTTCAATATCACTTCGTTAGAGAATAGCACCAAGTTAAGATTGAATGCTCACTCTTAAGAGATATCCTTTCTAGACAGTCTTCTCATTCGCATAGGATAGAAATGGACTCCCGAAAAAGCTTCCAAACAATTTCATGACATTGTTTTAAAAAATGCGTATGACCTTTTTTGTACGAGTAATGTGTTGAGGTACAAAATGCTTCGCTGAGATCCTTTAATGTTACTATTGTGGCACTGTCTACGTCAATTTTCAAATCGTCTAGTCCAGTTTTTCTCCAATATTCGTACTAATTAGCATACACACATATTTTCCAGGTTGTCCACGTTTTTGCGTTAAAGATCACGTATTTCTCTCAGCAGAATTTCATTGGGGAGGCGTATTAATGACCTTTCGTACAAAGAGCTAGCAATGATGATATCTGTGTATTGTGCCGTGCCACCTTCAGGGATACGACGTTAATAACTGCGACGAAACTACCTAAGCTAAAACGCTCTCGGCGGGTGGCACTGGTGTTTGGCATGCGACTGGCACGTCATTTGGCGTCGCGGAGGACTGCGGCCGTCGCATTGTTCTGCTCTGCGGACTTAGCGTCTGTGGCTGTGAGCGGCGTTCTCATTGTGTGAGCGCCACTGTTATGCTAACTAAGATCCGCGATTCTGGCTGCAGGTGCCGCTGGACGTCGCCAGCAGACGAGCCGGGAACCCCCCACCCTGTCTCCCACTCCCACACCCCCACCCGACAACTGCACATCTGATGGAAAGTCCGCCTCGGCGCGCAGACACCACATCACATCCACCTCCATACTACCGCACTGAGATACTAAACTGCTCGCCGAGAACACCACTGTAAGCAATAGTGACTGTACATTGCTAAATTCCTCAAATTTAGTAATGTTGTGAACTCAAAGTGTTAGGAACTGAACTTTTGCTTCCTTCCTTTGATCTGAAGATGAGCTCTGAAGACATAATTACATAATTATTTGTTACTGTGCCGGGAATTAAACCGTTCGGAGGAGGCATTCCTAAAGTCACTGACATCTCCAGAAGATCCAAAAAGTTCCATCCATAACGTGAATCTTCCGTTTACTCAACTGTATTGTATCCCAAGTCTATGCAGTGTTCAGTTAATCGCAAATACTTTAATATTCAACATGAAACAAGGGTAGGGTGAAGATAGTTATCTCGGAGTGGAAGGTTACATTTATCTGGTGAAAAAGGCACATAGTTTCGATGGAATTTCTTTCCGTTTTGGATGCATTCACTTTCTCCAGCACATAACTTCTCAGTCTTCGATGTCTGATTCTGGACAGTCTGGTAAAAACACATGGGCTATTACCATTCATGGGACGCAAAACTATTTCCTCAGACGAATTTCTTGTTTGTTTTGGTTTAAGTCAGACTTAGCAGACCTAGAAAATTACAATTATGTTCGGACAGCTCACCGGTATCTCACTCATTGAGCACCTTGCTCTGATCTGTTGACGCATTTGGTTCAGACCACACAGGTGATATTTTTCAATTAAGATTTTACCATCAGCAAACCCACCCACAAGAAGAACATTTTTTGCATCTTATTCTGCCCAGCAGTCGCAATAAACCTCCTTCTATCTTTGTTTTTTTTTTTGTGTCTGTTTATGCGTGTGTGTGTGTGTGTGTGTGTGTATGTGTGTGTGTGTGTGTGTGAGTGAGAGAGAGAGAGAGAGAGCAGAGTGGCACAAGTTTCAATCCACTACTTTCATTCCTTTTCAGTTTTTAGTGTTGAATGGTGCACGAACTTCTTATCCATAGTAAGCGACCGAGTAAAAAAACTCAGTCCGTTTGTTTCTCTTTATATTTATCCCACCACTGCTCCACATTTGATTTTGATTAGATATACATCTGCACCCTGGTTGCACAATGCTTTCTCCTAGCTAATACTCTATGTAAAATCTGCAATCCTTTTTTTTCTGATGCGCCTGTGGTGCCAGTTATTTCATAGAATTTTATTTTGCGATCGTATCGTAACATAATGCTCACGTTCCAGATAAGTTTGACAGTGGATGATGTTTACATATGCCTTGAAGAGAAATTTGGCTATTCTACAATCCAGTCACACATTTCTAAACCGTAGGAAAGGGAAGCAGAAAAGTTCTTCTAAACTCACCGTTGGTGATAAGCCGAATGATGTAGTCTCATGTAACATCACAGCGTTCCAGTTTGCCACTTTCAAAGAAAGATCGGCTTTACAAACACTTGACTTACCTTACTGCAAAAATTGTTCCAAAATAACAAAAGCCTCTAAGGCAGGCCGCAAAGTTTTCCCCTTAAGCTGCAATTAGTAAAATTTGTTCCGCACAGTTATACTACCGCTTAAACGCGTCTTTTTTCAGCCTGTGCTGTTTGACTTGTTTTATGAAGACCTCTATACCTCCACCTATCAAAGTTGAATGTGTATCCACAATACCCAGCACATTACCAACTGGTTTAGATGTTTTCATCTTCCAGACTGTTAGTATCTTTACCTTATAATATTTCTGTAAAACTAGTTTCATAAATTTCTAAAGCTGTTTTAGGAATTTCTGTGGTTCATTCTTTTCCTCATTTTGGCAGGTAAAATGTACGCCTATTTCGCTCGAGTTTGTGCACAACAGTCTCTTTCTGCGGTGTTTTACCATGAGCTACACCCAAGCTTTTCAACTTTCTTCATACAGTACTGCTGTCAAAGGCTTTCGCTAGAAGGGTTTTAGTTTTGGAGCAAAGAAGTCATTTTAATGTTAATTTTCAGTGAGTTGTCTTTATTTTTATTCTATTTCCCGCTGATTTCCAGGTCTTTTAAGGCTTTATCTGCAGATACCAAGACACAGTTATCGAAATAAAATACACCTGCAAGTATATCTAGATGTAGTGCTCCTGCATCCTTTTATGTACTAATACTTCTTCTGTAATACCAGCTTGTTCATTCAAAGACGAAGAATTCCATAGTCTTCCATTTACACATTACAGGATATCGTGCAGCAGCATTAGCGGCGAAGCCCTAATAACCTTCGAAATCGATGGTTTAGGAACGTGCTACGTGCGTAATTGAGCACCGTCAACATCTGGCACCAATGTAAGTCGGCACGTAACGATCTCCCGTGATCTAAAATATACGGGCCGATCAGACCTGTACATTGAGGGACTCCATCATTACCTAACCTCAATTCTCTAGATATTTCTGTCTTGGGGCATCTAAAAATTCCAGTATACAACGGTCCTATTGGTATGGGCGAAAAGCTGGACCAGCGAAAAGCACAATCACGTCACGTTTTGCAGAATAATACGAAATATGGGAAAAATTCGCAAATCCTGCAGTGAGTAGTGCATTATTGTCTGCAAGTACGAGGAGAAGTGTATATGTTGCGAAACGTTGTCCCTGAATACTGCCAGAGTCATCATGATTAGTCCTCTCTTCGTCGATATGGAGGGTAAACCATCATGGATCAGGAACTGTGCTTGCAATGATATTTCTGGCTTCAGCAGCTTCATATCTAGCTAAAAGACCTTTCCTCAGAGCAATCAGCATTATGCGTGTAACACAGTCAGTGCTGTGAGGTGCCTGTAGTAGGTGGTACCTTTCTCATGTGAAAGAACGCCAGAACTGCGGTTTATCAATGTGATTGGCTGATACTTTCGGAAGCTGCACGTCAAAATGCGTAATATTTTAATAACGGTGCACGTACTTAACACTCTGGAATAAGTATAAATAGCTAGCTGTCGCTTACTTTGTTTCAAGATCACAACTGTATTCTTAATTAAAAACAAAATCTGCACGAATGGGCAGACAAAGCTCATCGGGTGTCTTCGGAACCCCGTCTACATCGGGCTCCTAAAGGATGTGTCAGTGCTGCATAATCAAATCGGAACGAATAATCATGGGGCACAGATGTGTTGTCTGCTGCAGTCAATCAAACATTAATTTTGTGCAGTAATAATCAACTAGGACATGTTAAGAATCCGTAACAAGTAATCAGTTACTGGTGTCGCAAGATAATATTTGTAAATATATTAATAACATGCGATTTGTTAAAAGCAATGCATAATGTTTGTAATTCGCAGTTTCTAATGTTTTGCTAATGTCAAAACGATTGCCATCACCGAAAAATAACATCAGTTCCTCATTGTCAGTTTATTGTAGCCTCACGACAACAGATCTTTGACCCATGTGCTGCTGTCTTCACCACTGATATCTTAAGAACACTAGAGGTTGGTAAAATCATTAGAAGTCTATTTATTTCAATGAAGGCATTAGAAGCAACTAGGCTTCTCACACGTAATGCATTCTTAGAAGAAATAATATCTTCTGTGGTAATACGGAGGAGGTTAAGGGGTAATATTACCATATTCTTCCCTTGAATCTCGGTACATGGCATGCCTGGTGAGGATATCTTCGAAGTGTATGTGCTTCAGACGATATGAGGCTTGAGATTATTAGCGAAAACTGTGAACTGTAAAAATTGAGAAAAAAATGCGAGAAGTGAAAAGTGGTGAAACCATTAGTAAATGACTGCAGAACTGTCTGAAAATGTTATTAGTTGGATCTGAACTGCGTTTGAACCATGGTGGAACTGTTTTTGAACTTCGATTGAACTGTGATGACTGATGCCACAAAAATTCATCCCCTTAGTAGTTTTGACAGGGAGTGCTAACATTTAACGAACAGTGATAAAATATAAAACTCGAATGTGCAGTCCATGGGATTTTGTAAAAGCATCACTTCAAGAGATTTCATACTACGAGATGGCAAAACGCGGAGAGCAGCGCGAGGCGACCATGGACAACAGGTGCGGTGGCAGCAAGGAGCTGCCATCACAGTTACGGACTTAGGGTCGACTGAAGTCTCGTTTTCAGTACAACACGTCAGCAGATCGGTAGTTACTGGTGCAGCCTAGAGCTACTAGCACCACAAGTGATGCGACGAGGAAGAAATCTGTCCTAAGTGTTACGCTACTAGCACCATAAGTGATGCGACGAGGAAGAAATCTGTCCTAAGTGTTACGCTTGCAAATCGTAATTCAGTACCATTAGCTGTGAGGGTCACGGCATTGCAAATTCAAAATTAGTTAAACTGTTCACTGAAGGAATTAATATAGTAAGAAATAAATCATATTTCGATTGTGCTCCTTTGGATAAAATGTCTGGGGAAAGAGAAGTGAGACATGCTCTCAGAAGTAGAGGTGTGCAGCCTACAAAAGTAGTAACGATATAGTACAGTGAAACCTGATGTTACTTTCATGAACCAGTAAATTTAGACATGAATGACTAGTATGAAAGTGCAGAGTCAGAACTTAGGGATATCTTTAAGACAGTAAAGGCAATTACCAATGATATCACTGAAAGTTCTGAAACAACCATAAATGATTTCATTGAGAATGCTGATTTCACCAAGAATGATAGTGTAATGTTTGTAGATCTAGTGCTTAATAATAATAATGTAAATGCAGAATGTTTCATCCCTGATCAGAATGAAGTGATCAGTTGGAATCACGACTACAGAGGAAATGAACTTGACATCGGCATTACCAATAAGCTGACAGAAAAATTAAATAGGTTAAGTTATGATACTTCATTGGCTGATTTTCTGTCGCTACTAAATGAAAACTAGAGGGAAACAAGTGAGGGTCAAGATACGGTGTTAAAGTTAAAATTATGTTTTAAAGGAAACAAGGAGTCCATGAAAAGAGTGGAGAGGGGCTTAGAAAAAACTAACAAAATGCTAATGAGAATTAAAGAACAAACTAAGGTGGGTTAGAAGAAACTAGAAAGGGATTGAAAAAGAAAATCGGTACAGGATTAGAAGAAACTAAAGAGGAAATGCGGGAAATTAGCAATAGTTTTAGAGCTCTCACATGTGAAGCTAAAACAGAAGAATATATCAAGTGAGTAATTCAAAGACAAAAGAATAGGATTAAAAATGAAATGACTGTAAAGCTGAAATCAATCAAAATGTTGAAACGAGGATCCAGAAGGTACCTAGTAATAGATAGATTCAGGATATTGTAATTCAATAATTAATTATGTTTGTCAAATAAAAAGCATGTAATGATAGACAAAATCAGCATACAAGATTTAGAGGGTGTTAAAATGGGCATGATGTACTTACTCAACAGGTGTCAAACATATAATTTTCTTGTATAGGTAACTTGGTTGTGATTTAGGAGAAATTCAGAGAAATTTCACAGAAGGCAGAAAAGTTTCCTGAAGCTACGGATGAGAGTAACCAGGACCAGAAAGTAGAAGACAAAATCAAGGCTAAATTCTAAACATGGTGCAAACATGAAAAAAGGAAAAGTTATGTCCACGTTAATGATTCAGTAGCTTATCTAATTATATGTAAATTCCATCATTTCTCTATTGAAGGGAGCTTACACCCGGTAGTCTTCATTTAACTGTTTAAAGGCATGACCCCTGACCCATGGCCAGAACAACAAAGAATAAAGTGTGTGGTAGCAACCTGAAGAGAACGTCATTTCATGGAAAAAGGTAGTCATCAGTACATGTAAAACATAATGTAATGACTTGTGTCCCTGGAGTCTTTCAAGGCCGCATGTCTGAATAAAATCTACTCAGTTTTCAAGCCATGTCATTTCGGATAAAATTCTCGAGCTTTTAATGGCTATCTTCGCCATCGCCATCAGAAGTAAAACCACAGACTTAAACTTCCTGCAGAAGTACAGGAGAAACTAATCAAAGTAAACAGAATTGTGTCAATAATTTGACGCACGTCCTAAGGTCAGCTACACTAAATATCTGGCAGTAGCCATGAACAGGAGGGATGAAGACAGAACAGTTGCCAGATGGACCGCCGTAATGATGGTGAGGCGAACCGAAGTAGTGGCAGGAACAGAAATGAGGAGCAGCGTGGCTGGCAAGAAAACAGAGCCCCCCTCCCTCTCCCCATGAAATGCAGCCTGTTACAAAGCAGGAGCGGCGCCTATCGGAAAGAAGTATGAACAGGAGAGGTGATTACATAGGAGTCAGGGAATACTACAATTATCACAAGAGAGAATATGTTCACAAAAGAGACGGGAAACATGAAGCGCTGGAAAATTAGAGAATGCTTCGGACTTGATTCAGTTACCAAAGGCTGAATATCATTAACTACTAGTAAGATTGTTGGGACATGAAAAACAGAATGCAATAAAAGATGTGCTCATGGAGGACGTTAGGCAGGAGATAAAAGAAGGTTACCAATCATTAACAGAAATTTAAATACAGAAAATGTAAACAATATTGCGATCCTGACAGAGAAATTAGTACTGCATCAAATAATTTGTATGAACAGGTAAAGAAGGGTACCAAGGTCTCAGAATTATCAGTTCAAGGAATTAAAGTGGTTACAGCATGTATGTCTAGGAAGCTTATAAAGAAGCAGATCTTATCGGAGTTTGAGATACACAAAATATGTGTTCTGTGAATGCCACAATGGTTCCTGTGGGATGGACAAGTTACCTGCTAACAGGGAAGTACTAGATTTTGCTTAGGGCTTAATGAGGAAAGAAGATGATGAAGAAATATTTAGATTTGAAGTGAGGCCATAAGAATAATGATGTAATGATGCTATGGTCAATGTTGTTCTGAAACAGACGCACTGGGATCCTGAGCCAGAACAAAATATTTGTTTGTATGCAGGAGTGACGTCATCTGAGAGGTCGGTGTAGAGATCAGTATTAGAAAAAAATCCGCAATTAATGCAGGTTTAAGCGAGTATGAGTCACATGAATTGGAAGAGGAATTACTTCAATATCAAAAATAATTTTTAAAGAAATCAGGGTACATAAGGTTACAAATATTCTTTGTAGGTTAAACCATATGATCCATTCAGGTTTACAGTGTATTTTACTCCACAAACGAAAAGAAAATCATTGGAAATGGAAATAAAAAGAATAATAAGTGGTGAATTACTGAACACTCTCAAAGTAATTATTGTAGCCTGCTTGTCAGCATCCCAAAGAAAGGTGGTTTAGTATACATAATACTGCATGTTAGAGTCTTGAACAAAGTCATTATACACAGGTAGATCGGCTGGAGGTACTAGGGCAGGTTGTACAGAAGTTCAGTGGTGTCAAAATATTAACAACCATTGACTTGATGGCCACCTTCTTGTCAAAAGCATATTTCTTTCATTCACAAGAGATAAAGCTATCAATTCAGAGTATGACCATTTGGCTTAAAAATAACATCTTCTTTGGATGTATGTTAGATCAGGAGAGGACTTAAGAAGCAAAATTACTGTGTATATTGATTAGATTTTGATCGTAGCTAATAATCAGAGGGGCCACAATGACTAACTGAAGCAAGTTATATTAGTATTTGAGAAGAACAACATTAGAATAAACTTAGGAAGTCCAGTTTTGGTCGAGGAGATATTATTTTATATCAGCTGAGACCATCAAACCAGACCCTAACAAGTTAGAAACTATCAGAAATTTCCCAAGAACTAATAATAAAGAGCAAATGAATGCTTTCTTCTGTCTCACAGGATACTATTACAAAGTTTCTGATAAAGTAGCACT
This sequence comes from Schistocerca piceifrons, assembly GCF_021461385.2. NCBI lineage: Eukaryota > Metazoa > Arthropoda > Insecta > Orthoptera > Acrididae > Schistocerca > Schistocerca piceifrons. The sequence continues at coordinate 246,114,656 of NC_060144.1, forward strand.
TAATGCAAAAGCTTTATGGAACTGATGGAGAAGAACGCCAGATGGATTGGATCAAGGTGTGAGAGCAAGAATTAAAAAAAAAAAAGATGAATTATAGAATAGTATTTCTTTGTCACATCCAGACTTTACTGTACCTATTAGTAAACTTAGTGATAGCTTAGAATATGGCCTTGGAACTCATCTCTGTCTATTTTTAAAAAAAATTGGGATACCATAGCAATAAAATCTATTCGATTTAACAGTCACATCGTATATTAGTGGGAGGGAAATTATTCTGTAAAGGGAAAGTTTCAAAAGCATGAAACGTTAGTTTTTTACTTTATTGTGTTTTAAAAATCTACAGACTTCCCCTTTCAATTGATTTATCATTTATTCAATTCAGAAGACTACAACTATTTTTAAAATGTTATTGAAATACGTTATGCATCAGTGTGACCTGCTGTCGCACTGTTAAACTGTTTTCAATGGTTGTTCTCATGTATCTACACGCTCATCGTGTACATTTTAGTGATGTGAGAGAAAATAAGTGTTACGAAATAAGTGTTGTGGCTATCCTGTGATAGTTTGATATATATCGTCCGCTCGATTGTCATGTGTTTCACGTTTATTCACTCTTTTGTAAATTTGAAAATGTTAGTGGTGAATTCAGTTCATTCATGTCTGTTTTATTTAAGGATAATCATCGATAAACGTAAACTGACCATGAAGGATTTGAAAAAGGAGAAATTTTGGGAAGCCAAATGTAGGTGTTGTTACCATAAACAATAAAGACAATAACCAAGTGTGGGTACCTGACCTTGCTGGACCATCTGCCCATTGCATTGAAAGTGAAGATGAAGCTTGGTTCAGTTTTGAAAAGCATGAATGTTTCATGGGCGAATCAGATATGAATGAAATATTTGATATGTCAGTTCCCAACGGAATTTTTGCAAACTGTCTAAGATGTATTCAGTGCAGTGAAGTCGGGCTGGAACTCTATAAAAATCATATTGGACTTGCCGGTGAAATGGAACTGAAGTATGGTAAACGTTCTTACATGACCACCTATTGGAACAGTGTTGCAGTAACTCCAAATGAAGAAAATGGCAACAAAATCTATGAACACAACATCAGATTTCTTTATGCTTTGCGTACAGTTTGTAAGGGTGGTACAGTTTTTTGTAACATGATGAATCTACTAAATTTCTTACCAAGTTTACGAAATGTAATAGATTAATAGGGTCTAAAGTAGAAAATGTCTGTATAGAATCTATGAAGAAAGTAATAGAAAACAGCAGTAACAGAGACTTGACCGCAGTATTCAACAGTACCTGTCATAAATGGGAACACACATCTCTTCATGGTGTTGTATCTGATACCAGAATGTATACAGCGAAAGTTTCAGATGTGGCAGTAATATCTACATACTGCTGGCATCCACAAAAAAATAAAGGTACATATGATAATAATTGCGCAGGTAATTATAGTGCCAGTAGTGGAGGAATGGAAATGGCTCGTGTCGACAGTGTATTTCAACGTTCTATTTCGTTTGATAAAGTCCAATATGTAAATTACATTGGTGACAGTTATTCTAAATATTTCAAACATATTCGAGAACTGAAGCCCTATAGGGATGATGCTTAGTGCAGAAATTTGAGTGTGGTAGGAACATATAGGAACGAATGGGATCAAGACTTCAGCGACTGAAAGCTTGGTACAAAAACAAAAACTCAGTTATGGTAAGGGGTTGGATGGGAAGGGAAGATTAACTGACAATGTAATTGATAAAATACCGAACTATTGTAGAATATCTATTAGACAAAACACACACAGTGTTGATGAAATGAAGAAGGTTGTTTGGGCTCTTTTTTTCTATCATTTTCAACTGATGCATGTCTCCATCATTACTTGTGTCCGAAAGGAGAAAACAGCTGGTGTAAATACAGCAAGGGATTGCTAACTGGTGAAGAGTACACTCATAAACATAGTCTGCCTGATGCGATAGTGGAGATGATAAAACCTATTTTCAGAGACTTAGCAACACCTGAACTGTTGAAAAAGTGTGTTCATGGAAAAACTCAAACCCTCTCATATAAGAATCCCCAAGAATATGTTTCAGTATGGTACGAACGATGCTTGTTTTCGACGAGGAACGGCTTTGGCTGCTGACAGTGCCGTAAATAGCCTAGAAATACAAGCCAAAGATAACGGGAGGAGGACAATGAGGAAGATGGAGGAAGAGTTTGCGGAAGATGAGGATGGTCCATCTTATCTACTTGAAATGCATTAAAAAGGTAATCCAAACTTTGTCGCTCGATTTCAAAAAGTTTTATTTTTTCATACAAATTACGTGTTTTCTCAAGATCTACCAAACTAATATTCTTCAAATTTTCGTGGAATGTTACACAATCCCTTCTGGGTAGCATAATACAACCTTTTTCACAAACTTGTATATTGTTGAATTTATAAGCAAAAATGGCACAAAAAAGTAGCTAATTTTCAATACAAGAGGAAAATTTAATCTGTAACAAATGAATTCAGATTTTTAAAACTCCCTTTGTTACATTGTAGTTGATACTCCAATAAATAACATGTAAAAATTTCTATTTCCTATCTCAAATACTTTGTGAGAAGATATGTAATTTATAGGCGATATTTTAACGTTGGAAAGATTGGGATTCCGTGGCTCCTTAAGAAATTTAGATATTACGTCATGGGAGGGCAGGTAAAAGTGTGTGCGCTGTCATTTCTAACACACTTTAGATTGAATCACATTAGGCTAACAAAGTGGGCATTAGCTCTTCAGGAGTAGATCTGGTTTCGTGTTGTGTTGTGGCCGCCGGTAAATATTTGTGTTGACAACACAGACGACATAGGTTTTCCTGGTGAATATACGCCTTGTAACGCAGGCATCCCGTGTTGGTTGGATGTGAAGTGGAATGTCGATGCAATAGGTGCTACGATGTATGTAGTGGGCGGTCATAGCAGGGAGTTAACCTACCATTCTATGCTTTAAATGTAATTTAGTTTGTAGAGATACTTCGCACCTACATTCGTTTTGACTTACGTTTTTGTGTGTCAAACCCTTTTTCTCAGCATCCTGATGAGGTGTTGTGAAGCACACGTCAATATAACACATATTGTTATGTCCTAGCCAGTAATGCCACCCGAGCCCGCTGCCAAAAGGTTGGCAGCATCAAAGTCCGGACGCCGTCCGCATAAGCAGCGCCAGCGAGACAGCAAATCGCCGCAAGTCTGCGCGCGCCACCGCTGGCTTCTGGCTTCTTAAGCGCTGGAGTCGGGAGCGCTAGGACAGTTCTGGATTCGCCGCTCAGTTGTGTACTCGCCACCGAATTGTGTAGTTGCTAGTCAGTTGTGTGTTCATCGCAGCAGAGTTGTTGTTTGTCGTCAGCCGACGCTGACCTAGCCGCTCCGACTCGAACTAGACAGATTTCTGTAGACACCGAGTTCACTACTGTGTTTCTGTATCTTCATGAATAAAGATAAGTACCGACTTATTTAATCAGAGTGTTTGGGGTTTCATCTTTCTGTTTACTGTTCCAGCGGACCGGTCGGCCGCTATTAAAAGTGTGGCGGTGACTTCGTAAGCCATTTCTACCGCCAAGTGTTTGTCGCTACGAACACCGCCACAAAACATATTTTCACAAATATCGTCGTAAAAGCACTTTGCGCTTCACCAAAACACACTGACAGTGTTGGGACACACAACAACCACGATACCAGTGTGTTTTGGTGAAGTGCAAAGTGCTTTTACGACCATATTTGTAAAAATATGTGTTATATTTACGTGTGCTTCACAACACCTCATCAGGATGCTGAGAAAAAAGGGCTTGCCACAGAAAAACGTACCTATAAACGAATATAGGCGTGAAATATCACGACAAAGTAAATTACATTTAGCGCATAAAGTGATAGGTTAGCTCCCAACAAAACTTCCTGTAAACATCGTGCCACGCGGGATTAGTCGAGCGGTCTGAGGCGCTGCAGTCATGGACTGTGCGGCTGGTCCCGGCGGAGGTTCGAGTCCTCCCTCGGGCATGGGTGTGTGTGTTTGTCCTTAGGATAATTTAGGTTAAGTAGTGTGTAAGCTTAGGGACTGTTGACCTTAGCAGTTAAGCCCCATAAGATTTCACACACATTTGAACATTTTTTATAGACATCATTTGGTCACAAATGACCTTTAATAAATAATACACACGTGGTCTTGAATAACCATGCAAACCAAGTGTAAAGTTATCAACTAAAAGAAACAAATTGTTGTTTGAACTAAATATTCCCATAATTTTGTAATCATTTAGTAAATATGTTCACTTTACAGACTAAATAAAATGGAAAACCATTGATGATGGCACAGAGGTGCTGAAACATGTTTGGAAACTTGGAAAAAACGGTGTTTTGCGTAACTGCCGGATCTTATATCCAACAATTGGTAGATGTATACACTGCAAAGTGAAACGACTGCGTGACATAAAGATGTATTGAATTATGAATAGGACGATATTCTACTGATGAATGAGTGGTGATGAGAGTGCAAAGATATCTGAATGACACAAGTTCCTTTTTTTTTTACTCAAAAGGCGGCACTGCTCCGACACCAGAGTGATTTTTGTTAAAAAAGTATCTCTTACAACGTTTTATTTCTCATAGCATATACATTTTAAGAAGTAAGTCAAATAATTGGTTAATAATGCACTGCCTGGAACTTATAAGAGCATAATAAATCAAATGGTGTAACTAGTGTTAACTGTTTTCTGAAATTCAGATAAGAAGGGACTATTGTTAGTACTAAGAGATACACTGAAGAAAAAATCGCGACACCAAAAAGTAATTATTGTAGATTAACGAAATTTTGGGAACACATTTGTCTAGGTAATATATTCAAGCGATTAGCATTGCAAGATCTCAGGTGAATGTGTGAGATATGAAATTGCAAATTTGAAATATTAATACGTTAATAACCAATGTAAGCTCTAGAATGTTGGATAAAAGCATACGAATGTCCATGAATTATGTTTTGCGGTGCCAGATGCCAGTTTGTGAGTTGGAGTTCCATGACTGTTGCACTTAGTCGGACAATATAGAGATGTTTAATGCTGGTTGTGGATGACAACGGATTTGTCGCCCGATGATGTCCCATATATTGGAGACATATCTGATGCCGAGCAGACCAAAACAAAATGTTGAGACTCTGTAGAGCATGTTGGCTTACAACGGTGGTAATTATGCGAGCGTTATCCTATTGGAAAACATCCTCTGGAATCCTGTTCATGAATGGCAGCACAACAGGTCGAATCACCAGTCTGATGCACACATTTTCAGTTAGGGTGCGCGGGATAACCATGAGAATGCTCCTACTGTCATACGAAATGACACCATAGACCCTAACTTCAGCTATGGGTTCGGTGTGTCTAGCACACAGCGGAATTTGTTACTGGCCCTAAAGTGGCCCCCTTCTAACCAACACGCGGCCATTATTGACACCGAGACAGAACAATGTTTCATCAGAAAACACAACATAGCTCCACCCTCCCATCCAATGGCCTCTCGCTTGATACCACTGACGTCACAAATGTCGGTCGTTTGGGGTGAATGGAACGTACGTTACAGGGCCTCTGGCTCGGAGCTGTCCTTGAAGTATTCAATTTCCAATTTGTAACAGTTAGTTCTGACACTGGTGCCACTTGCTGCTCAAATTGCTGCTGCAGATGCGACAATCCGGGCCAGAGGAAGATGGTGAACAAGATGGTCTTCCATCTCGGTAGCGCCTAGTGGCCGTCCAGAGAGCTGTATTCTTGCGACCGTTTGCTCTCTTGATCACGTCTGCCAGCAATCATGTACAGCGGCTACATTCCTGCCAAGTCCTTCTTCAATATCGCAGAAGGACATCCAGCATCTCGTAACCCTATTACAAGAGCTCATTCAAACTTAGTGAGGTGGTGATATGACGACTTAGTCACCTTACGGGCATTCTTGACTGACATCAACTCATCACATCCAGTCTCAAAGGGAATTAGCTCTCACGACCGTTACAGCGTTTATTAAAAGCAAATCTGATTTGCATCCTCATAGTGGCGCTGCTAGTGCCATTGTTACCTGAGTGGCGCAAAATCTGAATATACTTCATTTTTCAGTTACAAACTTTCGTTTATTACACACTCCTCCTTGGTGTAGCGATTTTTTCCCGTGACTGTTTCCTGCTATTTGGGTTATAACGGCGTAGATACATACTGAGTATACTATTTCTTATTGCAAAATTGTTAATTATCGTTACTAATTCAAACTCGAGATGTAACATTAATGGGATAGCATGGAAATTGAAAGGTATTCACATTTAACTTTAATCAAAATTTATTAAGTTTAATTAATTTCCAGGTTGGGTGTTTTATTCGAAAATAGCCCAAGTTTTGGGTCCCAGAAGAGACAGCTCCCGTACCTGTCATAACTAGCCAGAAGATTCTTTCCTCAGAGCAACAGTTCTTATAGTGTTAGACGTATGAAGCAATCGGTGAAGTACCAGCGGGGTTCGCATCCTGCGGGAAGAACAGCCAGAATTGCAGTCTATCGGTGTCTCAGGCTCTACATTTGGAGACTGTGTGCCAGAATGGTAATTTTCTTTCATTAATATTTTAATAATGGTACATTAAAACTACTTAACATTCTCGAATAAGTATCTATAAATAGGAAGCTATCGCTACCTTATTTGAGGGTGAGAATTACATTTATAACCAAAACGAAAGCCATCCAGAAAGGTAGATGAAGTTTTTCAGGTGTGTTCAGAACCACGCCGAGATCAGACTCATTAGGGAAATGGTGCTACTGCGTAATCAGATCAGAAGCGGTAGTCACACGCCGGCCCCTGTGGCCTAGCGGTTCTAGGCGCTTCAGTCTGGAGCCGCGTGACCGCTATGGTCGCAGGTTATAATCCTTCCTCGGGCATGGATGTGTGTGATGTCCTCAGGTTAGCGAGGTTTAAGTAGTTCTAAGTTTCTAGGGGACTGATGACCTCAGATGTTAAGTCTCATAGTGCTCATAGCCATTTCAACCATTTTTGGTAGTCATACAGCACAGATGTTTTTTCTGGTGCAGTCACTTAGATCTTAATTTTGTGCGGAGTAATAACTACAACACTTAATAATCTGTAATAAGTAATCAGTTACTGGTGTCACAGGAAGAACTTTCTAACTATATTAATAACATGCCACTTTGTTAAACACAGTGCAGAATGTTTGTAACTTGCAGTTTCTCGTGTTCCGCTAATATCATTATGATTGGCATCCCTGGAAAAGAAATCAACAAACCAGTAAATTACATGATATCAGTCCCTCGCTAACAGCTTATTACAGCCATAAGAAAATAGATCAACGACCTATGCACTGCTGTCTGTGCAGGGGTTTTCTTTAAAAAACCACTGGTTGGTCAGGTCATTACAGGTCTACGCATTTCACTCAGAGTAGTGAAACCAACTAGGCACCTTGCGCGTATTGCATTCCCAGAACAAATGGGATATTTAACAAATCATCTGTGTTGTAAGGAACACATGTTGTACTATGGGGCAACTGGTATGACTGGAAATAAGAATACACTCCATACGCCACGACTGCAAAGTTTGTACACCGCGATCATGGTTTACAAAGTGCGTTTATCATTTCCAAATCATGGGATTGTGTATTGTGTATTAAACCGGGGACCTCGAAACGACGGAGAGGCTTCGTCCCGCCGTAGCCCTCAGTGGTTCACAACCCCACAACAGGCCACAGCAGTCCAACCACCCCACAGCCACCCCACACCGAACCCAGGGTTATGGTGTGGCTTGGCCACCAGTGGAACCCCCCTACGGGAACGTCTCATACCAGACGAGTGTAACCCTAATGTTTGCAAGTTTATGGAATAATATATTATTATTTCTCTCTGAAATCGCCGTAACCTGAAAGACTGATGGTCCACATCATACACTTGTGCTTTCTGCCTTTCAGCCACACTTCTCCAAGTGCTTGTAGCACTTCAGTTTTCCTGCTGAATGTAGCTTCATTCGTAGGCTTCGTACCCAGTTTATGCACAGCTTCACAGTCGAATTCAGTTTGATAGCCCATATCGCCAGCCTGCTAGAAGAGTCTATTGTTCTCAATAACGATTTTAGTGAGGCATATTCTGTGATTAGCTTAAATTATTGATAACACAAATAGCTGCAAAGGTGGGTTATTCCATAATTAACCACTAAACTCTCCTGTTGTGGAGTAGTTCTGTTTCATCCTGTATAGTTACGTGGACGTGTAAGCTACAGTTTTTTCTCTACCATTTAAGTTTCGACTTGAAACACAGCCTACCACACTGCTGACAGCATCACATGGCAAGATCAAATATCTTTACTGCATCTTGTGCCAACACATTCTCAGTGCCTCAAACACTGTCAGACACTCAGTTGATTACTGAGCTTCTGCCCCTTTCCTTAATTAACGATTCAATGGTTCTGCAGCTTCTACAAAATTACTGGCAAATTTCGTATGTTGTTGTTGTGGTCTTCAGTCCTGAGACTGGTTTGATGCAGCTCTCCATGCTACTCTATCCTGTGCAAGCTTCTTCATCTCAGTACCTACTGCAGCCTACATCCTTCCGAATCTGCTTAGTGTATTCATCGCTTGGTCTCCCTCTACGATTTTTACTCTCCACGCTGCCCTCCAATGCTAAATTAGTGATCCCTTGATGCCTCAGAACATGTCCTACCAACCGATCCCCTCTTCTAGTCAAGTTGTGCCACAAACTCCTCTTCTCCCCAATTCTATTCAATACCTCCTCATTAGTTATGTGATCTACCCGTCTAATCTTCAGCATTCTTCTGTAGCACCACATTTCGTAAAATAGTTACATAGTTCTAGAAATAATTGTGGTTCCTTAGTTGTTTGTTAGTTGTTTGAAATCACATACTGCTGATAATAATCAGGAATCGGATTTTACACCTTTTCTACTACTTGCATGTTCAAGGTAATTCGAAAGAACCTGTGTAAAATGGCATTTATCCACGCTGCAAGTCAGATACACTGTAAGTAGCCTGTTCAGTAACTCTTCTTAACATCTCATCTGTTATTCCATATCTTTTGATAGTGCTATGATGCTATCCAAGTGCACCATACACTTCTAGGCTTTAACAAATACCGTGAACTTCTTACTCTGTCTGTCTCTAAAATATAGCTGGCGCCTTCTTGAGTCCAAATGGCACTCTGCAACACTGATAATGGCCGTATGGACTTGTGAAGGCAGTTTTTGGTCTGCCTTCTAGAGTTATTTATACCTGTTTACAGCTCCTCACCAGGTCCATCGCTAGAATAAATTGCATTGGCCAAAGTTGTCCAACATAGTAGAAATTTTAGAATGAATATAGTGGTAATTCCCATTTTCACATGCAGTTAATCGCAAAAGAATTTGTATTTTTAGTACGATTTTTTTGGTAGAACTCACATTATTAACATTCTGCATCTTTATTCTTCACGTCTACATATTTGCAGCCCTTTGCTGCTACAGTGCTTCCGATTGCAGTGTATAACATAGTGGTGTGTTATGCACCTATTCCAGTGTCTGAGAAACAGCGTAAGAATTTTTCCACGCATACATCACCCTCTCCTTCAACAGACAGTGCCAGATCTCACATAGGCGATGTGAGATCCACAAAAATCCAGCGCCTTGCGTTCACTCTCATCGATCATCCTCCATATGACTTTGCCCCATCCGATTTTCGTCTGTTTTGAAAACCTTAAAGAACCCCTCACAGGACATCACCTTGATAGTGATGAAACGGTGCAAGCAGAGATGAGGTTGTGGCTCTGTCTACAAAAACAAACGTTCTATAGTGATGATGTCAACAAACTGGTCTCTCGTTTCGAGAAATATGTTTGTCACCAGGGTGCCTATATTGAGAAATAAATATGTAGACATAAATAATAACGATACAGAATGTTAAAGAGGTTTGTTTTATTGATAAAGCTTTTAGAGTTTCCAAATAAATATTCAGCGGCATTACTTTTCAGCACACCCCCACATTAAGGCACTGCTCACGATGATGGTAACAAAACTGAGTACTAATGACCAACATTAAAACAAAGCACATTATGTTAAATTGTTAAACTAGTAATAGCAGCAACTTAGCAATACAAGAACCATCAAAGACAATTACAAACAATCAGAAAGTCCTCTGCAGTAAGTTTTAATGCAAAAGATCAAGCATGACATTTACATCAATTAGCTTGCCACACATTGAACTGCTAAGACAACATTGCCACAGCTGGTGCACTAAATTTACAGAATCAAACGGTTGCTCCCTGGGATCAATAACATGTGTCGAGCCATCTGACAAATAACCACAGCACTAACAGTACGATAAAGATGTAAATGTACTGAAATGGCGGAAAGCTTCACAATATTACATCTCAATGAAACATGACGTTGCTTTACACCATTTAAATAAATAGGTACACACATATGTAATATGTAACGAAATGACAAGACCAGATTACAACTAACTTCTAAAAACAGAAGCGGACAAGAATAATACTGAACATCGCAAAACAGGGCCCTCAATTTTACCAGTGACGAAAGCATTTGTGTACGCAACTGAACAACGATACTGGTTCAAGCACAGAGAGAACGCTAAAAGAACTCAAGGAACGACACAAACGTGACATACAGGAGACCATAAAAAAAACGTAATGCAGTATGAACCATAATGACCGACCAAACAATGTCTCTCTTGCTCCCTATCGACTTCTTACAGCCTCAGCTCAGTATCATTTGATGTGATACCGTCATTTTTGCATTCACAGCAAGTGAGATATGAGAAAGAAACCATGTAACTGAACACCTTACTACACACACACAGCAGCTATAAAACATAAAGTGGACAACTTATATTCATTGCTCGTGACTCTGGAGCATCCATCTGCACGTCGTATTAGGTGTACAGCACCGAGTTAATCACAGGCTCGCAGCCTGAAGTCAAGGCTGGTTGCTCCACAACGTCCAGGTAAGTCTGCCCTCCGTGCACGACACAGTGGCGGCAGACGAAGAGTCTGCACTCAGTCCACTCACAGCTCAGTGATCACACCCTCATCAAGCACAATACACCGGCTGGCTGTAACCAGGGCACTCCAGCAAACCATGAGATCCCTTTCAGTTCATAGGCAGACTCGTGAGTAAGAGTGCCCTCTAGCTGAGGAAACTTGTCTCCTGACTCGGTCACTGATAAAAGTGCAGCATTTAAATTGTGGGCAAGCCTCTCTGGTATTAGTTGCCAGGGACATGTGGGCACAGCTCACTAGTATTACTACATCTACTGCTACTTCTACTACCATTGGTACTGGGATAGACTACCATGGAGAGCTGTGTCAATCCAGTCTTTGGACTGAGGACGACAATGACCACAACATGGGTTACATAAAGTATGAAGTATCCCAAGGTTCAGTACTGTGTCAATTCCTGTTCGTAACTTATAGAAATAACTTTGGAGGAAGATTGGTAAACTATTGATTATACACGACATACGAGTAACCAAGGGCCCAAATTCAGGCATACTGGGAAAATTATAGATGATTAAAAATCCTCAATGAGTAATACACATCGAAAAACTTTTGCATAACCCCAGTTCCCAGAACTCCTGAAGATAGACGTTGACTGTGGATATTGTACCACAGATACAGTTCCTTTGACTGTTCAGAGATGTCACTAAACCCACCCAAAGTTGTAAACAACCATGCATGAGGAGCGCCTATTGGACAGAAGGGGTCCGGCAGCCGATCAGTTCCAGTCACTCCACCAGAAGAGGGTATATGGCTCGTGTTATCTGTAGTTCAACCATGCCTAGACGGTCAATACCGCGGTTCGATCAGGTCGGAATTTTTACTTTGTGACAGGAATGCCTCTCAACAAGGGAAGAGTCCAGGCGTCTCTGAGTGAACCAAAGCGGTGTTGTTCGGACATGGAGGAGATACAGAGACACAGGAACTATCGATGACATGCCTCACTCAGGCCGCCCAAGCGGTAATGCTGCAGTGGACGACCGCTAACTACGGATTAGGGCTCGGAGGAACCCCAACAGCAACGCCACCATTTTGAATAATGCTTTTCGTGCAGCCACAGAACGTCGTGTTTCGACTCAAAATGTGCGCATTAGGCTGCATGAGACACAACCTCACTCCAGACGCCCGTGAGGTCCATCTCTACCACCACGACACCATACAGCGTGGTACAGTGGGCCCAACAACATTCCGAATGGACCGCTCAGGACTGGCATCACGTTCTCTTCATCGATGAGTGGCGCACATGCCTTCAACCAGACAATCGTCGGAGAGTTATTGGAAGGAAACCCGGTCAGGATGAACGCCTTAGACAGACTGCAAGGGGAAAGTTCCCTGCTGTTTCGGAGTGGTATTATGCGGTGCTGACGTACGCCGCTGGTGGTCATGGAAGGCGACGTAACGGCAGTACGTTACTGGAATGGCAACCTCCGACCGATAGTGCAACCATATTGGCAGCATATTGGAGTGGCATTCGTCTTTATGGAGGACAATTCGCGCCTTTATCGTGCACATCTTGTGATTTTCCTTCAGGATAACGACTTCGCTCGACTAGAGTGGCCAGAATGTTCTCCACACATGAACCCTATCAAACATGGCTGGTATAGATTGAAAAGAGTTGTTTACGGACGACGTGACCCACCAACCACTCTGAGGGATCTACGCCGAGCTGCCGTCGAGGAATGGGACAGCCTTTACCAAGAGTGCTTTGATGAATTTGTTAATAGTATGCCACAAAAAATACAGGCATGCATCAATGCAAGAGGATATGCTACTGGGTATTGGAGGTACCAGTGTTTACAGCAGTCAGGACCACGACCTCTGATGGTTTCGCTATATGGTGGTGCAACATGTTTTCATGAGAAATAAAAAGGGCGAAGTTGATGTTTATGTTGATCTCTATTCAAATTTTTTGTACAGGTTCCGGAACTCTCGGAACCGAGGTGATGCAAAACCTTTTTTGATGTGTGTAGTAACCACTAAATTAAGAAAAAGATTGAAAACGGACCTTACCGACAATAAAACAATGAAATAGTATGTGTAAAAAGCGTAAAGGCCCATCTGGGTAATAAATTAGTCACCACTTGGATACAATATTCAATGAGCTCGATTCCTGTTGTACTACATTTGAGTGTGTCTGTCATTGTGTTGACATTCTAGACTAGAATCCTAGCTTCGTCAGCGTACTTATTACCTGTGTAAATATTTTCTGGGGCAACGAATATTATGTAAATAATGTTTTTATTCAGGAAAAGTGAATAGTGAAAATTTTATTAAAACAGAAAATTATACAGATTGAATAAATTATATGAAAAATACTCAGTTTCTATTGATTGTAATTCCCCTTCCATACTATATTTTGTTTCTGAACGGAATTTAGCTCAGCTTTAAATCCCACTCTATATGTCTACGTATTACCAAAACTATGTCTCCACAAACTGTTATCCAACTAAAACTTGTACGCTAACCTTTGACCGAACTGTAACTGGTCTGAATGCAAACTGTCTTATATTAAATGCCTAACTGAAGTAAAACAGTTATCAGGCCGTAAACAAAATTTCCACTTACCTCACTTCTTGACAACATTGTTGCAGATTTCTCGAAAGCACATCAAGCAGGCAGCAGCAAAGCTAGAGACCTATTTCTAAATAAGATTTCCATGTGTTGCATGCCACATGTGGTAATGCGTAATAATAAACAGTGGTGTAGGGAGAGTAATTATTCCTATGACATTATATTCCAAGACAAAGATTTCAGAGTGATGTATATATTCAAAAAGACAAATCAAAACTTCGGGTCATCTTAAGACATTACGTAGGTCTGAACAATAGTACACTTAAGAAAGCGAACAATGATTTAAAAAGGGCACAGCATTAAAAGAGAATTTCTTAAAAAATCAAACAGTTTAATATATTAATATGTTAATGCATGGCTCAAGTAAAGGCCTTCCTCTCAGCTCTGAGCAAGTGAACCAAGTTAACTAGCTCCCAATAACCATTTCTACAAACTAGGTATTCAGTGTTACAGGCTTACCTCGAAGTTCTTCCCTTCAAAAAAGTGTTAAAACTATTCAAAATTTATATTAATTCCGCTTTCCAATATATACATCATATTCATCCTTGCTGTCCTTTACAATAAATGTTTCTCTATCTCAGCGATACAATCGCAAGTCAACACAGCACTGCTAAATACGTCCATCACCTACCACACTACAACTAAGAATGAATCATACTGTGCAGAGTGTATCACAGGAGTAGTATTCATTATGAATAGGAAGGCAGAGCAGAGGGTGTGTTACTGTGAACAAATTAGGTAATGGGTTGTTGCTATGAGAATCGACAGCAAATCAACATCGACAACGATAGTTCAGGTATGCATACCGACGTCGCAAGCTGAAGATGAAAACTGTACTAAGACAAGACCAGAGATTGTTTAACAGAAACGTAACTTGCTCTCTCTCTGACGTGAACATCGGTAAAACACAAAAATCAAAATGACATGACCACCTTACATTATGATCACTTTCAAGTGAAGTTATTTCATAGCGGCGGTTAGTGGTAATAATTTCAGATTCAACAGAAATTTGATTTATACAATGCCAGTACATTAAGAAATATTTTTCTCAATGAGCTTCGGAGAAGGAGCCTGAAATTTTTTTGCAGTGTAGCAAGAAAATGGTATTCCCTCGAATGAAAAATAAAATTAAAAACATTTTTTATCAGCCAGTCGTTCATGAAAGTACTTGATTACGTATGCGCGAAGACAGAAAACTGCTATCAACTGTAGTATGTGAGTATTAATGCACTCACGCAAATATTCAGTTAGAAGCAAAATAGAAACAGAAGCTGTGTCATAGAACTAATGAAACATCAGCATTTATCCCCCGAATAAACACCTCTGGTACATAATTTGCTTCGTTAGCTCTAGCCTGTCATCACAGACGGTAATTTGTAGTTTAACGGTAGTTTGTTTTTAAAGCAGTGTGCAATTGTTTTTCTCAGAGAAACTGTTTTTCCACACCAGCTGATACTGTCTGCTTACACTGTTTTCGCTGTAACTATCGGTCTGATTTCAATGTTCCCTTTGTTATTCGTGTGTAGCATTCAATATATTGCTCAGAAAATAACCGCGTCCTGCAGCACTGTATGGTTGAAGGTCTTTACTTGCCTGTTCCCTTTGTTCTGCAAGTATGACGTTTGATGTGGAGTTGGCATTGCTTCCTAATTACCTACCACGTGTGTTGCTGATTTTATCTTCGAAAACGCAGTCTCAGGTTAACACGCACAACAGTAATTACGTACAGAAGATAGTCTCCACATTGTCTGCTGAACCTTGACAACAATTATAATTAGCGAACGATAGTTATCACTGTTATATTCCGCCAGATATGGGACGCGGAAACATTGAGGGAGGAGTTTGTCGGAAGACGTAGCATATGCACCGTAGTAAGAATCTTTCAGACTCCAGAGTCAAAAATTTTACCTTCGCTATACCGTTCCCAGATAGCATAGCGCTGTCAACAACGTAGCGACATCGGTTAAGTTCGTTACCGTAAGTAAGACTTTCAGGCGCTTCAGTTCAGTTCTTATGTTGTTGTTGTGGTCTTCAGTCCTGAGACTGGTTTGATGCAGCTCTCCATGCTAATCTATCCTGTGCAAGCTTCTTCATCTCCCAGTACCTACTGCAACCTACATCCTTCTGAATCTGCTTAGTGTATTCATCTCTTGGTCTCCCTCTACGCTTTTTACCCTCCACGCAGCCCTCCAATGCTAATTTTGTGATCCCTTGATGCCTCAGGACATGTCCTACCATCCAATCCCTTCTTCTAGTCAAGTTGTACCACAAACTTCTCTTCTCCCCAATCCTATTCAATACCTCCTCATTAGTTACGTGATCTACCCACCTAATCTTCAACATTCTTCTGTAGCACCACATTTCGAAAGCTTCTATTCTCTTCTTATCCAAACTATTTATTGTCCATGTTTCACTTCCATACATGGCTACACTCCATACAAATACTTTCAGAAACAACTTCCTGACACTTAAATCTATACTGGATGTTAACAAATTTCTCTTCTTCAGAAACACTTTCCTTGCCATTGCCAGTCTACATTTTATATCCTCTCTACTTCGACCATCATCAGTTATTTTGCTCCCCAAATAGCAAAACTCCTTTACTACTTTAAGTGTCTCATTTCCTAATCTAATTCCCTCACCGTCACCAGACTTAGACTACATTCCATTATCCTTGTTTTGCTTTTGTTGATGCTCATCTTATATCCTCCTTTCAAGACACTATCCATTCCGTTCAACTGCTCTTCCAAGTCCTTTGCTGTCTCTGACAGAATTACAATGTCATCGGCGAACCTCAAAGTTTTTATTTCTTTTCCATGGATATTAATGCCTACTCCGAACTTTTCTTTTGTTTCCTTTACTGCTTGCTCAATATACAGATTGAATAACATTGGGGAGAGGCTAAAACCCTGTCTCACTCCCTTCCCAACCACTGCTTCCCTTTCATGTCCCTCGACTCTTATAACTGCCATCTGGTTTCTGTACAAATTGTAAATAGCCTTTGGCTCCCTGTATTTTACCCCTGCCACCTTTAGAATTTGAAAGAGAGTATTCCAGTCAACATTGTCAAGAGCTTTCTCTAAGTCTACAAATGCTAGAAACGTAGGTTTGCCTTTCCTTAATCTAGCTTCTAAGATAAGTCGTAAGGTCAGTATTGCCTCACGTGTTCCAACATTTCTACGGAATCCAAACTGATCTTCCCCGAGATCGGCTTCTACCAGTTTTTCTATTCGTCTGTAAATAATTCGCGTTAGTATTTTGCAGCTGTGACTTATTAAACTGATAGTTCGGTAATTTTCACATCTGTCAACACCTGCTTTCTTTGGGACTGGAATTATCATATTCTTCTTGAGGTCTGAGGGTATTTCGCCTGTCTCGTACATCTTGCTCACCAGATGGTAGAGTTTTGTCAGGACTGGCTCTTCCACGGCCGTCATTAGTTCTAATGGAATGTTGTCTACTCCCGGGGCCTTGTTTCGACTCAAGTCTTTCAGTGCTCTGTCAAACTCTTCACGCAGTATCGTACCTCCCATTTCATCTTCATCTAAATCGTCTTCCATTTCCATAATATTGTCCTCAAGTACATCGCCCTTGTGTAGACCCTCTATATACTCCTTCCACCTTTCTGCTTTCCCCTCTTGGCTTAGAACTGGGTTTCCATTTGAGCTCTTGATATTCATACAAGTGGCTCTCTTTTCTCCAAAGGTCTCTTTAATTTTCCTGTAGGCTGTATCTATCTTACCCCTAGTGAGATAAGCCTCTACACCCTTACATTTGTCCTCTAGCCATGCCTGCTTAGCCATTTTGCACTTCCTGTCGATCTCATTTTTGAGACGTTTGTATTCCTTTTTGCCCGCATCATTTACTGCATTTTTATATTTTCTCCTTTCATCAATTAAATTCAGTAGTTCTTCTGTTACCCAAGGATTTCTACTAGCCCTTGTCTTTTTACCTACTTGATCCTCTGCTGCCTTCACTACTTCATCCCTCAGAGTTACCCATTCGTCTTCTACTGTATTTCTTTCCCCCATTCCTGTCAATTGTTCCCTTATGCTGTCCCTGAAACTCTGTATAACCACTGGTTTAGTCAGTTTATCCAGGTCCCATCTCCTTAAATTCCCACCTTTTTGCAGTTTCTTCAGTTTTAATCTACAGTTCATAACCAATAGATTGTGGTCAGAATCCATATCTGCCCCTGGAAATGTCCTACAATTAAAACCTGGTTCCTAAATCTCTGTCTTACCATTATATAATCTATCTGATACCTTTTAGTATCTGTTCTTATAGAGCTGCATTACGAAACGATTGGACAGGATTTTGATTTTCTCGAATTTGAATTGGTTTCTGCCAGGAAGTTTGAATTGGTCTATACCGGCAAGTTGAGATACCTTCATACCAATTGCTAAATAAGAAAACTGCAAACACAGAATCTAAATTGCATTGTTTTTAGGACCTTTAAACATCTTCACAAACTTTTGAAAGAATCGTAAACGTAGTGTAACACGGATAGTCGGAGGAATAGTCGGGAGAAAGGCGGCCTATTGTTACAAATCGCGTTTAATGAAATTAGATCGGCGATATTGAAGATTGTGCAACGAATTTCCTACACCTGCCGTCTATCTCACGTACGAGTATGCCAGTAACGCAGAAGAGAGAGCCTACAGCAAGGCGGTGTAGCCGCACTTGCTATAATACCTCTCCTCACATGATTTTTTTTTCTTTTCTGCCCTCCAGTCGATGCATATACCACAAAGATTGGGCATCTGCAATATTTATTACAGTTCTCTTTTTCAAAACTTAATTATGCAGCTCCTAGTTTACAGCCTGCTTTTAACAACTGTGTAAAAAATTAATGTCGAAACATTTCATTTAACGAAATATTCAATATGCATTTCGTGAAAAACCACGTTCACTACAAAAATTCGACCTTGCTAATAATCCTCTGTTTTTGAGTGATCATTCTTCAGATGCTTTGATGCGGCCCGCCACCGAATCCACTCATGCCCCAATATCTTCTCCTCAGAGTACCACTTGGATCCTAAGTCATCAATTATTAGCTGGATCTATTCCATTCTCTGCCTTTCCCTACCTATTTTGTCCTCTACCGCTCCCTATAGTACCACGGACCTTATTCCCTGATGCCTTAACACATGTCCTGTCATTCTGTCCCCACTTCTGGTCCGTGTTTTCCCTATGTCCCTTTCTTCAACGATTCTGCGGAGAATCTCATTCACTATCTTCTCAGTACACCTAATCTTCAATATTCTGCTGTAGCAACACGAAACCATATCTCAAACGTTCCGATTCTTTTCTGCTTCTGTTTTCCCACTGTCCATGATTCACTACCATAAAATGCTGTTCGCCAAACATGCATACTCAGAAATTTCTTCCTCAAATAAAGACTTGTATTTGATACGAGTAGACTTCTCTTGGCCACTAGTACCCTCTTTTCCAGTGAGAGTCTGCTTTTTATGTTCTCCTTGCTTCGTGTGTTATGAGTAATTTTGCTTCCAAGGTAGCAGAATTCTTAACTTCGTCTAGTTCGTGATCGCCAATTTTGATATTAAGTTAATCGATACAATATTTCCTGCTGCTTCTCTTTACTTTGGCCTTTTTCCTGTTTACTAATCTGTATTCTATACACATTACACTGTTCATTGTATCCAACAGATCAGTAGTTCTTCTTCACTCTTACTGAAGACAGCAGTATCATCAGCGACATCCTTTCACATTGAATTTGACTCCTACCATTGAACCTTTCTTTTACCTCCTTCATTGCTTTTTCGACATACAAACTGAATGACTGAATAGCTGGAGCTAAAGGCTGCATCGCTTTCTTTTTCCTTTTTTAATCCGAGCACTTTGTTGTTGGCCTCTTGTTTCTCCTCTTTTTTTTTTTTTTAAAAAAAAAAAAGGTGAACAGATCCTCTGAGTGTGCCTTTGTTTTTATTAAGTTTTGATTCCACTATTAAACGCAACGTTATATGACCTCTCTAGTGCCTTTATCTCTACTGAAGCCAAACTAGTCTTCAGATTTCTTTTCCATTGTTTTGTACATTACTCTTGTCAGCAGGGTAGATGCATGAGCTCTTAAGTTGATTGTGCGATAGTTCCCGCCCTTGCGTGTCCCTGCTGCCTTCGGAATTGTGCGGCTAATATTTTTCCGTAAATGTGACGGTACCTCGCCAGCCTCATAGATTCTTTACACCAACTTGAAAAGTCGTTTGTTTTCCACTTTCCCACACGATTTCAGGAATTCCGATTGAAAATTATCTATCCTTTCTGCTTCAGCTGCTCTTCCATAGCTCTTAAGTTATAGAATTGAATACCTCATGTCTATCATATCGACATTCTGTCACATTATTAGACATGTCATTCACCTCACAGATGTCTTAAATATACTCTTTAACGCATCCGTTCTCTACTCAGTGTTAAGCAGTGGAATTCCTGTTGGATTCTTAATGTTACCACGCACTTGCTTTTAATTTCACCAAAATTTGTTTCGACTTTTCTATAAGCTAAGTCATTTCTTTCGACGATAATTTCATTTTAGTCATTTAACTTTGGTTTCTTTGCGCCTCCCATTTACTTCATTTCTAAATGAATTTTATTGCTGTACTTCTTTCTTTCCCTGAGCATTTTAGTTCTTCCTTGATTCTGATCTTTCGTCCAGCAATTGAAGCATTTCTTCCGGTACCCAAGGTTTCTTCGCTGTTGCCTTTCTTGTACGTACTTTTCTCTGTTCAACATATTTGATTTCTCCTCTTCAACCGAAGTGCCTGCTTTGGTATTCCCTATCGCAGTATCCACATCAACGAACTTCATACGCGTCTCGTGATTCACCACTGCTAATTATTTTTTACCCAGTGGTGAGGTTCGAAACCCGGACCGAGAACGTTTTGATTACTAATCAAAGACATTACCGGGGAACCACCTTCCTATATTTCCATATTCAAGCACTTAACGTTGTGCCACACAGCAAGTTTTTAACGCAGGTCCAAGCATACGGAATAGTTTTCGGATATGGTGTGGCTCGAAGATTTCTTTAGTGAAAAACCCAGTATATTTATCTGTTATCTTCAACAATGGTCATCGTTAGTTTAAGAGGACTATTCCTCTTCCCTAGATGATAACTGATCTGGCGGATAGGGTGAGAAGCAAACTACAACTCTCTGTTGATGGCACTGTATATACGGGAAGATGTCATTGAGTGGCTGTAAGAAGATGCAAGATGAATTGCATTTTTATTTCGTATCTTCAATGGCCGTTTGTTCTAAATGTGTAATGATGTACGTTAATGCATAGGAGTAGAGAAAACAAACCCCTAACATTCGAATGTTGTGTTACTGATCTGTTGCTTGACACAGTGATGTCGATTAAATATTTAGGTGTACCGTTGCAAAACGATATGAAACCAGGCGACCACATAAGGTTAATGATAGGAAGAGGGAATAGTCCAATTCATTGTATTGGGAACTTGTAGGAGAGCTGACCCTCGAAATACACATTTGAATCATTTGGATCCTCATCAAGTCCAATTAAAGGCGTAACACTCTTTGAAAGTATGAAAAATTTGTGACATTCGCGATTTTTTTCCGAGTAAGAGACAAAGTAATGTTACATCTGATGATACTGTTTTATTCCTTACACTTCTGTCTTTAAGAAGCAGGCGGAACCTTGGTCATCGGCAGAAATTACGGAAACCCAAGTATTGGATCTGTAACAAAATAATATTGTATAAGTTTTTTCCAACATATTCAGCATACATAGCATAAATGAAAAATATTAAGTTATAACATAACTGTTGTGACAGGTTGGAACGAACATAATTTTCTTCTCCCACAAAATCGAGAACAAAGCGTGCACCAAAAGTACAGTTTTGAAGATATCCTTAAACGACTATATGCGCTGATAGAGAACTCAAATTAGAATGCCGGCATCAGTTTGCGACCAAAATCGTATGTCCCACTCTCAAGTTCCCAGTCAATCTGAAAGTACATTTCCGAGATAAGTGCTTTTAAATTTTAGATTACATTTTTTGTAGTTAAGTTGAACACTCCTTTGGTCAGCGATCCCATACAGCAATCGTTCCAGATCCGAAAGAAGGTCCTCCTCCATCTTCTTCGTGGACATGGTGGTCCTGATGGCCTCTTTTGGCAGCTTGTGTGATTTGCTGCTCTGCTTGCTCGATACGCTTTTCGTCTGCTTTTGTGCAGAAGTTGTAACGGGTTGGTCCGATCTCAAGTTCGAGCACGTTCATAATTTCCGTAATGCCTGTTATTCCGTCATTGTAATGACGCTGGCTGCGATATCGACTACCTTCTCGCTGTGAATGGTTTTCGGAGACACCCTTTCACAAATCAGGTTGTAAGTCTATATCGGAGTTTCTGGCAAACTTTTAAGGAATAATACAGTGAAGTAGACATCCCAGAGTACATTCTAAGTAAAAAGATGGATTTTTTGAAGTGTTCAAAAAGGAGTCCCCCATTAAGGTCAACAGTATGGAAGATTTGTTTTCAACAGGTCCGACCAACACGCAAGTATTATGGAGACGCTTCGTAAACTGAAATGGGAGCCCATGGAAGCAAGACGACGCTCCTTTCCAGAAACACTGTTTTGAAAGATTATGTAAAAGTCATTTTGAACAGACTGCACAACGATCCTAATCCAGCAACATACCCGTCGTTTAAGGATCGTGTAGGCAAGTCACAAGGGTCTCGTTTGGAAACACTTAGACAGTTCCAGTTGTGAGCGCAGGAGGAAAGGGAATGATTTGCAGTGGTATTAGCAATCGCCCACTATGCGCCGTATGGTGAGTTGGGGAATGTGAATGTTGATATAGATCTAAACTGTAACAGATTTCGATTTAAACAAACAGCTGTACCTATCGTACAAAAGTCTTCAAATATCAATGCTACAAAGCACTTTAGTATTCATGAAGTATAGGCACTCTTACCGTCAGAAGCATCAGTTCTATAAAAGTTATTCCCCTGTCAGAGGTTCGAGTCCTCCATCGGGCATGGGGGTGTGTGTCGACCTTAGCATAACTTAGTTTAAGTTAAATTAAGTAGTGCGTAAGCTTGGGGACCGATGACCTCTGCAGTTTGGTCCCACAAGACATTACCACAAATTTCCAAATTTCTATAAAAGTTAGTCGATGACGAACTATCGCAGCATATTTAGTTGGTGAAAGTCCATAGTTCTCGGGGACGTGGGACAGCGGCTAATGACATAAATAAATAAAACGAACCACCACAGTCGCATCATCGAAGAAATTTATTTCAAACGACTAGTTTCAGCGCAATATTTACGCTACCTTCAGGTCCACTGTATGTCAAATACTTACATTCTTGGGCCCGTATGGCGTAGATCCTATATACTAATGTCACTGACGGTGGTGACAATACGTTGTGGAGTACACGCCCCTGATGTATATAATCCACTAAAACTAGTATGTCAGCGATAGCGTGTGTCAACATGTTGTACAGTATACACTCCTGTTGTATACAGTCCACGACAAGTATTATTAAATGGGTTCTACGATACATGGGCCGAGGAATGAAAATACCCCTTAGGTTAATATTGGACCTGAAGATGGGGTAAGAGTTGAGCCGAAACTAGTGCTTTTAAATAAATTTCTTCCTTGATATGGCTGTGGGAGTTCGATACCTCCATTTTCTGTACCCGTAGTCTATGCGTAGCGTCTCTGAGTAGTAATTAAAAAGTATCACCATCTCGGGTTCTAAACCCGCCACCGCTTAAATTTTGATGAATAATCAGCTTGGCGGCAGAAGACTTCCAGCATGAGAAGTCACCCTCATTGTACCAACGGCCTTGTCAAACAGGGGGGAGGAGCAGGCAGTTATTCTGGGCTCTGTTGTCCTTGGGGTGGGAAACTACATGTAATGGTGGAATAATCAGCAAAGATAAACGGCATGAGGATGCAGAAGGCACTTGGAACCATTACATTAAAGCCACATAACGTTTATCCACAGGACATGTGCCTGCAATTGAAAAAGTGTCATGATGATCTCTCCATTGGCACAGATTCCAGAATAGTCCAACACTGGGATCTTCGGGAGGGGACTGCCAAGGGGGAGATGAACACGAAAAAGATCGAATAACCAACAAACGAATAACTGTAGGCGAGTCGGGGCGTGGAATTTCAGAAGTCTGAACGTATCACGGAAGCTAGAAAATCTTAGAAGGGAATGAAAAGGCTCAATCTAGATATAGCAGGGGTCAGCGAAGTGAAACGGAAACAAGGCAAGGATTTCTGGTTAGATGATCATAGGGTAATATCAAAAGCAGCGAAAAATGATATCACAGGAGTAGTATTCATTATGAATAGGAAGGTAGAGCAGAAGGTGTGTTACTGTGAACAGATTAGGTGATATGGTTGTTGCTATCACAATCGACAGCAAATCAACATCGACAACGATAGTTCAGGTATACATACTGACGTCGCAAGCTGAAGATGAAGAGACAGAGACAGAGACAGTAAATTACGATACCGAAAATGTAATACAGTACGTAAAGGGAGATTAAAATCTAATAGTCATGCGTGACTGGAATGCAGTAGAGGGGAAAGAAGTAGAAGAAAAGGTTACAGGAGAACATGTGCTTGGGACAAGGAATGCGTGGGGAGAAGGATTGAGTTCTGTAATAAATTTCAGCTAGTAATAGCGAATACTATACTCTGGTCAGGAACCTCGAGAGGAAGAGGTATACTTGGAAAAGGCCGGTTGATAAGGGAAGATTTCAGATACATTGAAAAAGTCAGACAGACACTGCTAAATCAGATACTAGATTATAAGGCGTTCTCAGGGGTAGATATGGACTCAGATCACAATGTAATAGTGATGAAGGGTAGGTTGAAATTTAAGAGATTATTCAGGAAGAATCAATATGCACAAAATGGGATACGGAATTACTGAGGAATGACGAGATATGCTTGAAGTTCTGTAAGGCTATAGATGCAGCAATAAGGAATAGCCACGTAGGCAGTACAGTCGTAAAGGAATGGACATATCTAAAAATGCACATCACCGAAGTTGGAAAGAAAGACATAGATACACAGAAGATAAATACAAGGAAATCATTGATAACAGAAGATATACCTCAGTTGATCGGTGAAAGAAAGGAAGTACAAAAATGTTCAGGGAAATTAATTAATATAGAAACATAAGTGGCTGAGGAATAGAAAGTGCAGGATAGCTCACACGAAATGGCTGCACGAAAATCGTAAAGAGTCCTGAGTCAGGGTACAGGACAGTCAAACCAATCTTCGGTGACATTAAAAGCCAGAGTGGTAAAATTTAGAGTGTAACGGGTATCCACTGTTAAAAGCAGAAGAGAGAGCAGACAGGTGTAAAAAGTACATTGCAGGCTTATATGACGTGAAAGATTTGTCTGATGTGACAGAAGAACAAACGGGAATCGATTTAGAAGAGATAGCGGATCCAGTATTAGATTCAGAATTCAAGGGCACTCGGGGGGACGTAAGATCAAATAAGACTGAACAAATCGATAAAATTCAATCAGAATTTTTTAAAATAATTGCGGGAAGTGGCAACAAAACGACTATTCTCGTTGGTGTGTAGAATGTATGAGTGTGACGACTTCCAGAAAAATAACATCGACGTAGTTCCTAAGATAGCAAGAGCTGACAAGTGCGAGAATTATAGCACAATCAGCTTAACAGCTCATTCATCCAAGTTCTTGACAAGAATAACATAAATAAGAATGGAAAAGAAAAATGAGGATGTGTTAGATGACGATTAGTTTGGCTTTAGGAAAGGTAAAGGCGGTTCATAATGGAAGCAAGTCTAAAGAAAAATCCAAGGCTCTTTCGTATGATTTGTCGACCAGGAAAAAGCGTTCGACAATGTAAAATGGGGAAAGAAGTTCGAAATTTTGTGAAAATAGGTGTAAGCTTTAGGGCGAGACGGGTGATATACATTGTGTACAAGTGCCAACAGGGAATAATAAGAGTGGGCGACGAAGAATGAAGTTCTCGGATTACAAAGAGTGTAAGAAGCAATGATGGAAATAATAGAAAGGTTTATGACTGAAATTTAAAATCGAGGTGAAAGAATATCAACGATGCGATTCGCTGATGACATTGCTATCCTGAGTGAAAGTGAAGAAGAATGAACAGTCTGACGAGTAGAGGATATGCATTGAACTAAATCGAAGAAAGACGAAAGCAATGGGAAGAAGCAGAGATGAGAGCAGCGAGAATCTTGATATCTGGATTGAAGGTCACGAAGTAGATTAAGTTAATCAATTCTGCTACCTAGGCAGCAGAATTACCGATGACGGGAGGAGCAAGGAGGATATTAAAAGCAGACTAGCACTGGAAGAAAGGGCATTCCTGGCCATGAAAAGTCTGCTAGTATCAAACATAGGCCTTAATGAGGAAAGAATTTTTGAAAATGTACTTTTGGAGCACAGCATTTTTGGTAGTGAAATATGGACTTTGGGAAAACCGGAACAAAAGAGAATCTAAGCATTTGAGATGTGGCGCTACCGACAAATGCTGAAAATTAGGTGGCCTGATGAGGTAAGAAATGAAGTGGCTCTGCTCAAAGTCAAAGAGGTTGGCACAGGAGAGGAAT
Organism: Schistocerca piceifrons; assembly: GCF_021461385.2. Taxonomy (NCBI): domain Eukaryota; kingdom Metazoa; phylum Arthropoda; class Insecta; order Orthoptera; family Acrididae; genus Schistocerca; species Schistocerca piceifrons. The sequence continues at coordinate 246,140,910 of NC_060144.1, forward strand.
TCGTGGCAGGTCGCATCAAGTCAGTCAAAAGACTGATGGTTAAAAAAAAAAGGAAAGTACCATGTAGCCCCATGTACAGTCACGCGCCAGTCATTCTTCACCAATTTAGCTCATGCTATGTACTCATGCAGTAATAAAGATATAGCCAGTGCGTGCTTAGCATTCAGTTATTTTAAGTTCTTTGACAACAGTGTTCACCTAGATATATTTGAATTATGTGCATACAGTCACATGTATGTAACCGCTTGCGTAGAGAAAATATTATTGCAAGCTGCACGTGTGTTCACTGATCTGTGAGATAAATTGCATGAAAACTGAGATATATCTGATAATTGTCGTCACGGACATTGTTAATAAGCATATACAATGACGGAAAGAAATCGCAGCACCAAAAAATAATCAATGCAGATGAGCCGTGTTGGGCTCATGTATGTGTTGGTTTAAAATTTGGTTCCTATTCCGTGTTTGGTTTCCTGCAATAATTGCTCCCTCTCTCTCTGAGAGAGGGAGCAGCAATGTGTATAGATATTCGCACCTTGTACTATCTTTGGTCTGGTGCTTATAGTTTCCGGCTGTGGTGTGAGCGAGGAGTCGGTCGGTTGGCGTGGAGCAGCGAGTAAATCTCCATGGGGCGTAGTTTGGCCAGACCCCCTATCGGTCATATTCGAATGTGTGGGGCCTGTTCCCATTGCTACGAGGTTCGTGGGTCACCGATCCTGTAAGTTGAGTTTGGATTTAATTTACCAGCAAGTCAAGACTTCACATTGTGCCGTTTGGTTCTCGTTGGCCGTTGGGACATTCCCGCAAGCAACAACGTGTGTGTTCGAGTTGGCGAAGATTTAGCCACCGTCCAGTGGAGTCTAACTGTATTTGGTTATTTGCAATTGAAGTGCACCAGCGAAGTTTTCTGCCTTGTGGCCGTGAACTTTCCGGTTACCTTCCCTGCCCGTTGACGTAAATTAAGGCAGTGTCCTTTCCTCGCCGTGTTGTCGCTGTCCAACATGGTGTGTAGTTCGACAGCTTAGTGAATGCTTGGTTGTGGGCGTCCATGCCTTTTACGTTATCCATTGAACTCCCGGTTGTGTGCAACTCGAGTGGAGCGCAAGTTACCTTGTCGGTGGATCCGTTGATAGTCTGTTGGTTGGGTTGTCGTCGGATCGAGAGTGGATGGGCCGACTGCCTGTCTCACCTAAGTGAACGCTAGTATTTCAAGTGCTGGCCGACCCCCGAAACTTCCGAGCGCCGTTAGCTGCACTGCCTTTTCTTATTTTCTATTGTGTGTATTTGTATGGGTCATAGCCGATGATCTTGAATTAAAGTTGAATTGTTTTTAGTGGTGTTTTAAGTCATCGGCCTTTAACCGCTTTAAAATTAAAGTTCCTTGCTTTTCAAGGGTTAGATTGTTTGCGCCTTCAGCCTGATCAAAATATTGTTTAAAGGTAAAGCCTAGGACCTTCTGCCTACTAGAAATTATTTTGGTTGTGTTTTAAGTCATTGGCCTTCAGCCGTTTTTAAATTAAGGACCTTTGTCTTTCGATCATCAGACTGTTTGGGGCCTTCAGCCTAATTGAAGATAAGGCCTTCTGCCTTTTAGTTTCTTATTTAATTTTACCTCGAGTCTTAAATCATCGGCCTTCAGCCGTCTTTAAATTAAGGTTGTTGCTTTTCAAGTGTCAGATTTTTGGGCGTTCTGCCAAATTATAGAACTTACTTAACGTGAGTCCTTCTGCCATCTAAATATTCTTTTCGGTGTCTGAATTTTGAATTAATTGCTTTTTGCCATTTTTCTTAAATGAAAGTGGTTGTGCCCTTAAGGCATAAGATAGTGTGGTGTATTCATCCGATAACTAAGTGAAAGAAATGTACTGTAATGTTTGGTAAAATAAATAAAGTTATATGTGTTCGAGTGTAACTGACAGCCACTCATTTTGGCCCCTTTGCACAATTCCAACTACCTGTCCTGTCCTGCGGGTTTAGCATGGCGCTTCAGTAGAGTAATCAAGTTTAGGGAATACATTTGTGTAGGTAACATATTTAAGTTTATATTAAAAGATCACAGCTTAATGCAAGCGAGAGATATGCTATTGAAAATGTGAAATACTAGTACATTAATAACCGGTATAACAGCCAGAATGTTGAATGAAAGCGTTCAGACTTGCATGAAAGGTGTCAGTTCGTGGAATGGAGTTCCATGCCTGTTGCACTTGGTCGGCCAATACAGGGACGATTAATGCTGGTTGTGAACGACAAATGAGGCCTCGTGCTATGATCCCCTGTACGTGCTAGAATGGAGACAGATCTGGTGATCGGGCAGGCCACCAAGGCAACATGTCGTCACTCTGCAGAGCATGTTGGCTTACAACAGCGTTATGTGTGGAGCTTTGCCTTGTTGCAAAACACTCCATGGAATTCTGTTCGTGAATGGCACATTCGAATCACCACACAGACGTACAGACATTGAGCGTGGGGTAACCACGAGAGTCCTTCTGCTGTCATACCAAATCACACCCCAGACCAGTTGTATGGCTCGTGCGTCTAGCATGCAGAAGGTTTTCTGCTGGCCCTCAACTGGCCTCATGCTAATGAGCACACGGCCTTTATTGGCACCGCGGCAGAACCTGCTTCTATCAGAAAATACAACAGACCTCCACCCTGCCTTCTAGTGAGCTCTCGCTTGACATCAAAGAACTCGCAAATGGCAATGGTATGGGGTCAGTGAAATGGATGCTACAGGAAATCTGGCTCGGAGCTGCCCTTTAAGTTATCCATTTGTAACACTTTTTTGTGTCATTGTAGTGCTACCTGCTGCTCAAATTGCTGCTGCATATGTAATAAGATGCGCCTCAGCCATGCGTCGATAGTCTTCCCTATAGGTGTAGCCATAGGGCCATCCGGAACACGATCCGATTCCGACAGTACGGTCTCGCGATCACAGCTGTCATCACTTATTTACAGTCGCTACATTTTGCCAAACTTTTCTGTGATATTGCAGAAGGAAAATCACGATTCTCGGAGTCCTATTATACGGTCTCGTTCAAAGTCAGTGACCTGTCCATAATGGCGCCTTTGTCGCCTTAAAGGCATTCCTACCATCAACTCATCACGTCTGATCTCAAAGCTAACTAATACTGACGACCGTTAAAGTGTGGATTTAAAGCAAACCTAATCTGCATACTCACAGTGGCGCTAATACACTACTGGCCATTGCAGTTGCTACACCAAGAAGAAATGCAGATCATAAACGGGTATTCATTAGACAAATGTATTATGCTAGAATTGACATGTGATTACATTTTCACGCAATTTGGGTGCATAGATCCTGAGAAATCAGTACCCAGAACAACCACCTCTGGCCGTAATAAGGGCCTTGATACGCCTGGGCATTGAGTCAAACAGAGCTTGGATGGCGTGTACAGGTACAGCTACCCATGCAGCTTCAATACGTTACCACAGTTCATCAAGAGTAGTGACTGGCGTATTGTGACGAGTCAGTTGTTCGGCCACCATTGCTAGACGTTTTCAATTGGTGAGAGATCTGGAGAATGTGTTGGCCAGGGCAGCAGTCAAACATTTTCTGTATCCAGAAGGGCCCGTACAGGACCTGCAACATGCGGTCGTGCATTATCCTGCTGAAATGTAGGGTTTTGCATGGGTCGAATGAAGGGTAGAGCCACGAGTCGTAACACATCGGAAATGTAACGTCCACTGTTCAACGTGCAGTCAGTGCGAACAAGAGGTGACCGAGACGTGTAACCAATGGCACCCCATACCATCACGCCGGGTGATACGCCAGTATGGCGATGACGAATACACGTTTCCAATTTGCGTTCAACGCGATGTCGCCAAACACGGATACGACCATCACGATGCTGTAAACAGAACCTGTATTCATCCGAACAAATGACGTTTTGCCATCCGTGCACCCAGGTTCGTCGTTGAGTACTCCATCACAGGCTCCCCTGTCTGTGATGCAGTGTCAAAGGTAACCGCAGCCATGGTCTCCGAGCTGATAGTCCATGCTGCTGCAAACGTCGTCGAACTCTTCGTGTAGATGTTTGTTGTCTTGCAAACGTCCCCATCTGTTGCCTCAGGGATCGAGACTAGCCTGCACGATCCGTTACAGCCATACGGATAAGATGCCTGTCATCTCGACTGCTAGTGGTACGAGGCCTTTGGGATCCATCATGACGTTCCGTATTACCCTCCTGAACTCATCGATTCTATTCTCTGCTAACAGTCATTGGATCTCGACCAACGCGAGCAGTAATGCCGCGATACGATAAACCGCATCGCGGTAGGCTACAATCCGACCTTTATCAAAGTCGGAAACGTGATGGTACGCATTTCTCCTCCTTACACGAGGCATCACAAAAATGTTTCACCAGGCAACGCTGGTCAACTGCTGTTTGTGTATGACAAATCGGTTGGAAACTTTCCTCATGTCAGCACGTTGTAGGTGTCGCCACCGGCGCCAACCTTGTGGGAATGCTCTGAAAAGGTAATGATTTGCATATCACAGTATCTTCTTCTTGTCGGTTAAATTTCGCGTTTGTAGCACGTCATCTTCGAGGTGTATCAATTTTAATGCCTAGTAGTGTAGCTCCACTCTAATGTGACTGGCACGAACATTGAATAGACATCATTTTTCAGATGTTGAAACACGCGTACCAACTTTCATTTATATCCCACCGCTCCTTCTTGGTGTTGCGATTTTTTCTGTCCGTGTACAAACGTAAAAATGTACGCCAACGATGAGTGTAAAATTACTCGTATTTTAGAAATCATCCGTCCAATCGATGAACAGAAAAGTAGAAGGCTGCCGCAGAATGCGACTGAGAGGTGGTCTATCTGCTTTTTCCTTCTCTCTCTGTCTAAAAGGATTAAGGTAATAAAAGGATAGCGCTATCAGGGTTTCGCCTGAAAACTCTGCGAACACTGCGCTTGTCGACTCACCCCTTTTGACGAGCTACGGTGGCCCCACTATCTGTGTGGGGATGGGGCTGTCCGCGCTTTGATACACGACGTCTATAGGGGGCGCCAACAGGCGGCGCCACCTGCGTCGCAGCGGGAGCTGCCGCTACGGAAATTAAACGCGAAGCCGCACGGGCCACGGCGCCCTTACGTTCCGGCACAACTCACCGCCTCCAGTCACGCGACCTGCGTCAGGAGTCTCCCTCAGCAAACATGCTCACAGCTCACCTCTCCTGTTATGAGCTTCCGGGTAGTGTGCGAACGAATCTCTTCTCTAACACACGTCCAAACACACACGCGTATGCATGCGCGTATCCGCTCTCTAAAGTACGAGATAATTACAATATCCATGACTTTTTATTTCTTTCTACAGCCTCAGACACTCAACAGTGCTGTTATTAACAACCATATTAAAACGTGCCCCGCTAATTGCAGGTAAAACCTATATGTCTTTAGTTGCCGACTACCTTCCACTTTTACCGACATGAGAGGGGATAAAGTTTTAATTAGTGCCTGAACAAACTCTGCGGCTACCAATGTTGAATGTAGGTCATCGTCGTCACTCTGGAAATGACGTTAGCGAGATGGTTCCCTCATACGAGAAGGGGTTTCGAGATCACTGTGTACTATTTCAGATATATGCGGTGGGTGGATGGTGCTGGAGAAGGGAAGGGGGTTGAGATCGTAGACAAACTAAAAATAACTAGACCGCTCTCTGGCGCTGCTGTAGCTCTTCTGTATTGAAGTCGCCATTTGCAGGGCAACACTGTGATCGCATTTGCTAAAAGGTGTCAAATATCCGATAAAACGTTCCATACACAATGACTTAAGAAATTCAAACGATGTTCATAAGTATTCTGTGTGCCTGTTAGAAAATGAAGTGGCAAGTTCAAGTTGTATTGGAGACTACAATAATTCAAGACCAAGTGAGTTGAAGGAGAAATAAGATAAAACAGTATGAAGGAAGATAGGTAAAATTATGTGATACAAAAATAAAGTATACACTGAAAAATAAGGACAAAAGACAGACGAAGAGTGAGTGCCACGAAATATTAAACAGGAACCGAAACTGAAGAACTTCATGAGTGATAAAATAGCACCTGCCCTCGAAAGACAAAACTCCCGAGTCCGAGTCTAGGTTCGGCAGACAGTTTTAATCTGCCAGGAAGTTTCATATCAGGGCACACTCCGCTGTAGAGCAAAAATCTCATTCTCGAAACATCCCCCAGGCTGTGGCTAACTCATGCTTGGGTAGCTCAGTTGGCAGAGCATTTGCTCGCATAAGGCAAAGGTCCCGAGTTCGAGTCTCGGTCCGGCACACAGCTTCAATCTGCCAGGAAGTTTCAGTGATAAAATAATCTCACAATCTGGTACTTCGTACGTTTCATGTAACTATTATTTGACACATTTTCGTCCCTACTTACAAGATCTTCTCTTCTCTTCTTCGGTTATCAACCCACAGGTTGGTTGGCAGCAGCACGCCATTCCGTTCTTTTGTCAACTTTCTTCTTCATATCTGCATAGGTCTGGCACCCGATGTCATTTATTACTTGTTGAATGTAGCTTAATCTAGGTCGTCCTCGGCGAGTTCTTCCTTCAATGATTCCTTCTAATATTCTCTTAATGAAATTGTTATGCCGTAAAATGTGACCTATGAAGGTTATTCTTCTTTTCTGTATATTTCGCCAAAGAGATCTGTTTTCTTTCACTCTTCTGAGGACATCTTCGTTTGTAGCCTTGTCTCGCCAGCTGATTTTTTCCATTCTCCGGTAGCACCACATTTCGAATGCCTCTAATCTTCTCTTTTCTTCTTTTCCACTAGTCCAAGTTTCACATCCGTAAAGGGCTGTACTCCACACATAGGTTTTCATGACTCTCTTTCTTACGTCTAAACTAACATTTCTACTCGTCAGTAAGTTTCTTTTTCCATTGAATGCTATTTTGGCAAGTTGTATTCTGTTTTTAATGTCACTTTTGCTCCTTCCATCTGCTGTTATTTTGCTACCTAAGTAGTTAAATTCTGTAACCTGCCCTAGTTTCTCTCCCTTTATTGTTATTCGTATGGGTTCATTGTAGTTCAGGGCGCCACTCACCATCACTTTAGTCTTTTTCTTATTTATTTTCATTCCATACTGTTCTTTTAAGGTGTTTTCCATTTCATTGAGTGCGGCTTCTAAATCTTCTTTCCTTTCTGTAATTATGGCGATATCATCTGCATATCGCAAACTTACAAGATACAAACCCCAAATTTTTTGAATAGATATTTACTCCATCCCGTCTTTTGATGGAGATCTAATAGAGAAAACTAGGAAACTACACCCATTTAAGACAGACTTCATTACTCATCAGGAGTACTGAAGTAAACGTCGTTTTATTTTGTTCTTAGGTTTCCTTTCGTTCGTAGGTCAATGTTCATATTTGTCCCTGCAAATGGCAGCCTTCAATTCGTGAATAGTTGCCTCATTTCTCCGATATGGAGTGGTAGCGGCTTGGTTGAGACCAAACTTAATAGCCTAAAGAAGCAACATAAGCAATACAATTGAGAATGAGCTATGGCGCAGCCGTGGAGCAAACACACACCTTAGTAGAAGCTTAAAGCGGCGCCTCGTCTTCACAGTTTCCCATAACCTCTTAGGGAGATTTCAGTAATATGCTGCTGTGAAGTTACGCTTCTAACTGGCGTAATCTGTTAGCATAGCACCAATGTAATAAATGTCCTTCAGACGGAAAAGCTTCTGCCCGCAGATCTGCATAGTTTTACAAAGCATCGCTTGTGCACAACTCAGCTTGCCCTTTGCTCACACCATATCCCGCTATTGATGAAGGGCAACAGGCAGACTCCATATTCGTAGACTTCCGGAAAGCGTGTTACAAGCTACCCCATTGCGCACTGTTACCGAAGGTACGAGCATACGGAATGGGTTCCCAGTGGCTCTAGAACTTAAATAATAAGTCTCAGAAGGTTGTCCTCGGCGTCGAGTGTTCATCAGCGAGAAGGTTATTATCAGGAGTGCTCCAGGGAAGTATCATACGGCCGCTATTATTCTTTATATACACCACTGGTCATTAATATTGCTACACCAAGAAGAAATGCAGATGATAAACGGGTATTGATTGGACATATATATTATACTAGAACTGACATGTGATTACATTTTCACTCAATTTGGGTGCATAGATCCTGAGAAATCAGTACCCAGGACAACCACCTCTGGCCGCAATAATGGCCTTGATACGCCTGGGCATTGAGTCAAACAGAGCTTGGAAGACGTGTATAGGTACAGCTGCCCATGCAGCTTCAACACGATACCACAGTTCATCAAGAGTAGTGATTGGCGTATTGAGACGAGCCAGTTGCTGGGCCACCATTGACCAGACGTTTTCAATTGGTGAGAGATCTGGAGAATGTGCTGGCCAGGGCAGCAGTCGAACACTTTCTGTATCCAGAAAAGCCCGTACAGGACCTGCAGCATGCGGTTGTGCATTATCATGCTGAAATGTAGGGTTTCGCCGGGATCGAATGAAGGGTAGAGCCACGGGTCGTAACACATCAGAAATGTAAGGTCCACTGTTCAAAGTGCCATCAATGAGAACAAGAAGTGACCGAGACGTGTAGCCAATGGCACCCCATACCATCACGCCAGGTGATACGCCAGTATGGCGATGCCGAATACACGCTTCCAATGTGCGTTCAGCGCGATGACGCCAAACACGGGTGCGACCAACATGACGCTGTAAACAGAACCTGTATTCATCCGAAAAAATAACGTTTTGCCATTCGAGCACCCAGGTTCGTCGCTGAGTACTCCATCGCGGGCGCTCCTGTCTGTGATGCAGCGTCAAGGGTAACCGCAGCCATGGTCTCCGAGCTGATAGTCCATGTTGCAGCAAACGTCGTCGAACTGTTCGTGCAGCTGATTGTTGTCTTGCAAACGTCCCCATCTGTTCACTCAGGGATCGAGACGTGGCAGCACGATCCGTTAGAGCCATGCGGATAAAATGCCTGTCATCTCGACTGATAGTGATACGAGGCCTTTGGGATCCAGCACGGCGTTCCTTATTACCCTCCTGAACCCACAATCTGCAGAATATGGAATAATATTCTGCTAACAGTCATTGGATCTCTTCTAAGGCGAGCAGCAATGTCGCGATGCGATAAACCGCAATCGTCATAGGATACAATCCGACCTTTATCAAAGTCGGAAACGTGATGGTACGCATTTCTCCTCCTTACACGAGACACCACAACAACGTTTCACCAGGCAACGCCGGTCAACTGCTGTTTGTGTATGAGAAATCGGTTGGAAACTTTCCTCATGTTAGCACGTTATAGGTGCCGCTACCGCGGAAACCTTGTGTGAATGCTCTGAAAAGCTAATATTTGCATAACACAGCATCTTGTACCTGACGGTTAAATTTCGCGTCTGTAGCACGTCATCTTCGTGGTGTAGCAATTTTAATGGCCAGTATTGTACATAAATGATCTTACTGACAGGGTAAGTAGCAATCTGCAGCTGTTTGCTAATTACGCTGTGTTGTACGGAAAGATGTCGTCTCTGAGTGATTGTAGGGGGTTACAAGATGAGTTAGAAATAGTTTGTATTGGTGTGTAGAATGGCAGCTAACTCTAAATGTAGAAAAATGTAAGTTAATACAGATGAATAGAAAAAAGAATCGCATAATGTTCGGATATAGACTTGGTAGTGTGCTACTTGACACATTCAAGTCGATTAAATATTCAAGCGTAACATTGTTCAAAATACATTTTTGAAATTTGGTGGCATATTATGAAGCCTTGCAGTGACCATTTCTCGAGAAGGTGGCCATTAATATTTACTTAACTTGTTTGTTTGTCCTATGTTTCATCTAAGTGGTGTTTGTTAACAGCCTCACTGAACTTTCTGAGCTTCGGGGTTGCGGGCGGGTGGGAAGGAATGGGTGGGGGGGGGGGGGGCAACATCTATTACTTACTTACTGCCTTGGGTGTTTAATGGCTGCCTTTGATGTGCGTCTGCCATCGCCTGGTTCGCGCTGCGTGCTAGCGCGCTGCCTGCTAATAAATTCTATGTAGTGGCTGTGTTACTTAATTTTTTGACCAATAGAACGTTATTTAAAGTTTTACTTAATATTGTTCATCTCCTTTTGAATATATGTGTATTGCCCATGTTATGAATTAGGGTAGGTAAGATTTTTCTAAACTTGCGTAAGCAAAAAGTACTATCTTGGTTAAGGTACTGTCTTGGCTGAATCATTTAACCATAATCACTCGTTGATTTTCGCAGTGTGTTTGCCCTGTTGTGTGTTAAGCGCCTGTTTGATTAAAAAATTAGTTTTCCGAAAATCCTTCGAAAGTCTCAAGTACCTTTTGTTGTACTGTCTTACAGATATCTATGCTGTTGCCCTTTGAGCAGCTTCTGTTTGATGTGGAAATAAAGTTTTTTTTAATTGCTATTTTACATTTATTCTGGCACTTTGCTTTGTGGCTTGTTGAGGTAAAATGGACTTTGGTGTACTGGGAGAAGTTTAGGAATACGTGGTTTGTCTATAAAGAGACCACGTATAGTATACTAGTGCCACCAAATCTTGGAGTACCGCTGGAGTGTTTGCGAACTTCAAGAGGTCGGATTATAGGAAGTCATCGAAGCAGTTCAGAGGCAGACCAGTTTGTTACTGCTAAGTTTGATCAACGAGAAACTATTACGGAAATATTTAGGGAACTCAATTGGGAATCCATGGACCGAACGGGACCTTCCCTTCAAGGAATATGTCTGGGAAAATACAGAAAATAGGTATTTGAAGATGACTGCAGAACGATTCTACGCATGGGTCGCGAACAGAAGACAAAAGTAATTAGCGCACACATGAAAACATATATGTATTTTTCTGTAGTTCTGTTTCCGAGTGGAACAGGAGAGGAAATCACTGGTAGCAGCAAAAGGTAATCTCCGCCACGTACCATACGGTGGACTGCAGATTATTTATGTAGCTGCAGAAGACAGACCTAAGCAACACTAAGCATCACCTTGCACCGTGAGGGTTAGATGTAGGCCATTTTTAGCCGTGGTGAATCCGCGTATCGTAGTCCCTTGCTTTGCTCCTTTGGCTCGAAGTCAAAGTTATGCACTCAGTACTCAGTCATGGTGTATAGGCGGTCTGTGAGTAATGCCTGAAACTAGTAGATCACGTTCAATATGCCGTACAAGATTTTGAAATCGAAACCACGTCTTATTCTCATTTTGTCCACCATCGTCTCGTTTTTTGTACTTTGGTCTTCAAGTACAAAGGTCTCCATTTTCCCTACGATTCTTGCGTCTTCAAATAGAGGCGGTTTGCCACTTCGTTTCTTGACATTCATATCTGCGTGTGCACGAAGGATGCACCCGTGACAAACGAGTGAGTCGCGTGGCGATCCACTGTTGCTGTATAATTTCACCAATAGAGCAATGTTATTCTTCAAATGCATAAAACTAATTATCGCTGCGCCATTTTGTATTCGATCCTCTAGCACCGAACTTTCGTACTGTGCTCTGGTGATACTAGTGTGTTGCACAACTGTAGTCATGAACTTGTCAACAACAAAAAATTAATCACGTAATTATTTTCATGATAAAGTTTTTCGACGACTCCTCGTTCACACTGAACCGATTGTCCACAAAAACAAAACCTACTAATATATTTTCTTACTCAAAACGTTCGATTGTATTTCTTAATCTCACTCTCCAGGCCCCTCCAATTTTCCCCTGTTTCATGCAATTTCTTCGCCGCGCCTTTCAGATATGTTTCTCCTTTCTTCATCTTTCCATCACAGTTAGGATCTATCTAGTCGTCTTATTATCTCTAGTCTTCCCCTGCAAAACATTTCGCTGACGCCTTTTTGTCTAATTAGTTGTTACATCCACTTTATCACATTATCTTTGGACTGCTTCATTCCAAAACTCTTCTCCACTTTATTCTTTATTTCTCTGACCCATATACTTTCTTCAATTAGTCATACAGGTGGAGCAATTAAAACTATCCGGACATTTTGAAACCATTCTTGGCAGCATTAACGGAGGAGGGAAAGACTTATAGTTACTTCCAGCACGATGGAGCAACTATACATACCTTGGAGACATTTACAGACTTCGCACCTGACAGAGTTGTTAGCAAAGATCAATCTGGTCGCGGCCCCAGCTAGCTATCCAGGTCACCTGGACATTGTGTGATTGCTTTGTGTGGTGAGTCCTCAAGTCTAAGGTGTATCGAAAAAACCCTCATAGTCTTCAGGAACTGCAGCAGAACATTTCGGATGAGACTGCACCAATTCCAGCAGTCCAGGTTCGATCCGCCTTCAGCCAGTTGCTAACCAGGGCCCAAAGTTCTAAGGTGATCAGTTTCAACATCTGCTATTGTCAGGTTAGTACTCTATCTTTTTTCCTCTGCTGTCTTTTTTTACCCTGGATCTCTGTCTTCCGGGCCACTTTTATTAGCCCCATCCTGTATAACTGTCCCCATGAATGTCATCACCGTCTATTTCCTTACTCTTTCTCCAGTCGATGTAATAATATGAACCTGAATCATATTTTCTAGGTACTGTCTTACTATGCATTTTCTGTAATGTAAACAAGTTTCATCCTTGCTAATTTACTACCATAATCAGGTTCTTGAACAAGCTCGACATTTTCAACATATACTCCACGAGTCGCCTGTCTTTCTTTTTGCGCTATTGACGTATGAATGCACAGACAGAAGGTACTAAAACAGTAACTCAGTAAACTATAGCTGTCTGGTCACTTCAGTAACAAAGAAATGAGTGGTCCAGCCACACCGTGAGCCAGAGCTCTATGTACTGCCGACTAGCGATGGGTTGGTTGGTTCGTTTGTGGGGGTTGAAGGGACCAGACCTAACCCTGGGCTACACAGATACAATTCAGGCAGCGTCAGATCGAGTATAGCCAGAGATGAGCCCCTCTCGCCAGAGAAATGGAGCACATACGCGATCTTGTAGCTACTTAGGAGTCCTCTTTAAAGCGATTGCAGTGCAGAAAATATGCCGACACCCGCTTGAGTGATAGTGTTGGTAAGCTAGGCTGGAATCCATACACTAGGTGACCGAGGGATCTGTACACAGCTTTGTAATGCGGAATAACCAGGAGAGGCGAACGCACAAGTATAAAAGTAGGCGAGGAATATAGTCAACTGTGAATCAGTAACAGCAGAATGAGTCGTTCAGGAGAGATCAGCCACTTCTAATGAGGACTAGGAGAAGAATAAATGGAAGTGGTTAGGGAGACATAGCAAATCCAATCTTTCTGTCAGAGTTTCATAGATCTTTGGAACACTTGCGGACAATTAAGACGAAAGTAATACATATCATGCGTTTGGAATTTCTGGAGCCACTGATAGCTGAGTAACAAACCGCTTAGGGACATTTCAATTTTTCTGACACTGTCTAAGTCTACTGTTGGTGACGACATTGCGACGTGGGAACTAGTACAATCCGGACAGCTAAACCAAATAAAGTTCTGCATTAAAATCCGTCTGGTAATAGTGATTAAACTGCACAAAAAACAAAAGTGGAATCCCACGAGGCGGGAAAATTCAAACTGGATTACATCATAACTAGAATTCCCAAATCAGATATTGGATTTTAAGGTGTATCCTGCAGATGTAGATTAAAATTACAGTTTAATATTTATGAAGAGCGAGCTGAAGTTTAAAAGAATAAAAAGGATGATCAATGTGGAATGAAGTGGAGTGCTGAGTACTAATGATATGCATTTGAAGAACTCCAAGTCTGTAGATACTACGACAATGAATATTATAATAAGTGGTTCAGCTGATGAGGCATGGATACCTCCAAAAAGTGCGACCACAGTAGGTGTTGATTCCGTAATGATCTTAAAAAGTCTTAGGGATGATGGAAAAGGCTCACTATATCAACTTAAGGTAAGTTTCACTGACCCAGAAACAGCCGAGACCAAATTAATAAGAGAAAATTGTTCTGACACCTCTGACAGAGGACCTCTTCAACTGTAAGCTCTTTGCTTTACATGTTCTGGGAGGAGGTAGCATGGACCAAAACATGAAAAACGGCCTAGTAAACATGGGCTCTAAAATGGATACCTAAAGACATAGGAGCAGAAACATGCTCCTTCTACTGACGAGGAGGACACGACAGGTGCCGTAACCCGATGTCCCAGAAACTTCGCTCACTGGGAGAGTGATCGAAATAAGCGAAGACGTGTCTCGGCTTATCCGAATATACACGACCATTTCTGAGGAAACGACGGTCAGAGTTTGAGAGGCAGTTTATGTCCTTTTTAGTGAGCAAAATGTTTCAACCGACTCGATAGCATAGTGGCTAACGTCGCTGCATCAAACTTTTCCGCTCCGTTTCCGAAGCCCAGTTATTACTTTTGCTTCTATTTTTATCTATTCATGTCCGTAAAAGACTATTACACGAGTGTTTTCTAATATTATTGAAATAACGTTGTCTTTATCCGTGTACTAACAGTATGCCTGGCTAACGTGTTTGAAAAAAAGCGGTAAATGAACGAAAAAATTATTTAAAATCGTTTTTGATGAAATTCCTGTAGTGAATCTTGATTCATTATCAGATTTAAGCGCCAGTACTCGGAAATGTGATCCATTATGCGTGGTTTTCCGCAAAAGCAATGCCAACGCATGAAATCTTCAACAACCTTAATGAAGTTCCTTTCCTGAGAGATTTATATAAAAAATGTCGCTGGGACTAACCTGTATTCGTGCGATGAACGTGGTTTTCGTAATTTCCGTGTTTCGAATCTTTCTACCATCGGTATAGTCCAATGGAATGCACAAAATTTTCCTGAAGATTAAACATAAGAATATAACGTAAGAATTAAGAACTGACAAAAGAATGAAATACAAGACATGAGAATTTAAAAAGATTGTATCGCCTGAAAATACATTATAAACATGTATAAGAAATGGATGGCACTTACTGTCAAACTCACTTGTAATTTTACAATTAAAATAACGTTCTGTTAACCGCCAACTTGATACGAAAATGTGGCGACCACCTAGAAACAGCTTGTTTCACTACAGAATAAATTAATTTTAAAAACAGGAAATTAGTAGTTTTATGTATTTGGGAGTTAGATATAACAATTTTTATCGAGCAATTAATATTTTAATGTAAATTTTGTTGCTTGAACCACAACGGATCCAGAAAAGATATACGAAAAGCAAATACAGACAGAACATATTGGCAGAAGTACATGTAATAAGTTTATTTTAATCTCCGCTCTCTCAGTAGCAGATTCTGCATTGAACTGTAACAGTAGCACTTTTCAGTTGAAAGCAGTAAAAATTTTAGTACTTATACTGTGTAAATTCTGTACATAGTAGCAAATTCCATTTTCTAGTAATTAACTAGTAAATAGACATACGAAATGAAGAGTCAGCCATCTACTGTCATGTGCAATGCTACGAGATTCTTTCAAAGATGTATCAGCCATTGGTACACGCAAATACCATAGCTACAAAATTATCACTTGCATTCTTCTAGAATAAGGTAATTATTCTAAAAGAAGGGAATTTTTTAAAAATAGTGACAGATTTCTGAAGTAAAACCAGATCTCAGCTGGAAGTCGAGGAGGCACATCTTACCGAAACAGAGATTGTAGTTGGAAGCAGCTAGCTCTGCAACCCACGAGCAATGGAAATATCGTCGAACTTGAAGTTAGAAATAGGCCGGACCTTTTAGACGATGTTAAGATGGAAATGGAGATTAGCAATCATGACGTCATTATAGCAACTATGCCTACAGAAGTTAATAAACTAAATCAGTCAAGAAGGTGGACAGTGAATTAGCGTCTCTTAGTTCCAGTAAGATGAATGTAGAGGAATTATGAGCAAAGTTTAAACACGCTGTAAGTCATGACCTGGAGAGTTTATGTAGGTGGATACTGAGACAAAACTTTCTCCAATCAAATTAGAAACTGTAGAAATGATCAACGACAAATGTAGCCATTTTTGAGCGATTGCAAATGTGCAGATCTCAAAATGGTGACACAGTGAAAATAGATACACTCATACGAAAGACAGAACGACACTTCATACGTGTGACATCGAAGGTTGTGTTGCCAAAATCTAGACAAAAGACGGAACAAAGTAAATATTAGCCACGAGAACCGCATCGAGAACATGGACCAAGAATTTAGAAAATTTGAATACAAGTGGAAGCAGCTGCGTCTCTTTTTGGTGGAAGTAACACATAGGCATAGGTGGTAACTATAGCACTGTAATGACAGTCATAATGAATTGATTCCATCTACAGTTCCCTCTCATACCACGGAAGTCATTACCTGATGGCTTAACAGATGTCCTGTCATCCTGTCCCTTCTCAGAAATGTCTTCCTCGAATTAAGGCCTATGTTTGATACTAGTAGGCTTCTCTTGGCTTGGAATGCCGTTTTTTCCATTGTTAGTCCGCTTTTGATGTCTTCCTTACTCCGTCTATCACTGGTTATTTTGCTGCCTAGGTAGTAAAACTACTTAACTCCATCTATTTCGTGACCATGAATCGTGATGTTAAGTTTCTCACTGCTCTCATTTCTCTTACGTCTCATTACTTTCGTCTTTGTTCCTACTGTTTAGGTGAATCTGTGATATCCTACCGATGTTGTGGAAGAAAACATCCTTTAGGGTTGACCGTTCCCTAGCTTTCACTTTCATGATACGTTCATCCTGCAGTATTTACTCGTATTTCATGTTTTGGATGTGGTATTCTGAATGGCTGAAATGAAAAATTTGTGATGGGATATATACAAATCGTATTAGTTCTGTGGGCCAAGGAAGCACCAAAAAGTGTTCAACACACGTTGACTTTGAAATGGCATTCCTAGTGAAGTATTGGTCGAATGGTCAGCAGGAAAGGGAAGAAGTGATATACGCTGCTGCATAAAGTGAGAAACAGGGCACGTTCTGTACCTACTTCAAAAAATATTTGCATAATATCAAACACTGGAACCAAGAAATGGTATCTACTGATGTGCTGGAAATGTAAAAGTCAAAGCTTCCATCGCAATCAGAGAAAAGCTAATTACAGTTTCTGACAATGATGTAGATGAAATTTCGTCCGCAGTAGGCATGACCAGCCTCCTTGAAGAAGACAGACAAGTGCTGCAGGTAACTATCACGCTCCACATCGCATCGAGGGTACAAACATAAACAAATTGGTCAGCATTGACACAATAGTTCACATGAATGGCAGGCATTACTTATACAGCAAAATACGCACGGTGAGTGACAGAATAATGATAATGAAAACGAACAGAGCTCAAGGAAACAAAACAACTGACAGTGAAAAAATATGCACAGTTGTTGGTCCCGCCCCAACTGTAACAACAGAAACTGCAATCGGGATTGTGGGTGGATTGAAACCACAGATCGTACACAAATAAATTACAGCAGCTCCTATGTAATGGTCGAATGGGATGTGAGGTGTGCAGATACTGGAGTCCAATTGACGGTGTGGACATACACGAGTATTTACATGCCATTCCTGAAATTTGTTTACAGTTACAACAAAACTATAAGTGATGGGCAGAAGATGTTCAAATTGAGGGATTCGACACAATTTGCAGACAATGTCGTTATAAAATACTTTTCTACTGGAATATTGACATTATCTCATGGAGGCGTACAATGGAGGTGCCATTGTTAACTTCAGCTGACAGCTATGGCTAATTCTGTCTCCAGGTAAAATTACAGATATAAGGTACCAAATCCAGACCCACACGCCTTTGCAACTCAGATACTAGCAAAGGCAATGATTTAACATCAGCCATGGAAGACAAAGGTAGTGGTTAAAGTCTGATTACAGACCGACAAAGCGTCAATCTGCACGGAGTTCTTACTAGCTACAGTGACATTCTCGAAGAGACGCCTGGAATCGTCATCTGTTATGAGAGCAAACTGAATATTGTGCAACTGTTTAATTTGTCATCATACTGGATCTCTTGAGCAAAAAGACCTCCAGTAACCAAATAAATAGACCAAATGCTACGTTGGGGCGTGTCTGGATCATCTAGCAATCCTTTCACGAGCCTACTCTTAGAGGTGACCAAGGCTGATAGTAAAATACAGCTGGTGCCTAAGGTACCAGGAAGAAAAGATACCGGTTCCTGTCAGAACCAAGCCTGAGAACCTAGAGGAGTAGCTAAAAGATTACAAGAAAGCATTTTCCTTGACAGTATTGATTTAAGGTCGTCTCACAAATTCCTTTAGAAAAGGATGCGTTTACGTATACTTTTTTTTTCCTGCAGCAAGAGTTCTTAGTTCAAAGTTCTGCCTTTTGGATAGTCAGTCAGCTCATGAACATTCACAGCAACCCTTGACAAAGTCCTTGGTCCTGCATTATTGGAACAAGTTACTCTCTATGTAGGTGATTGATTGAATGCTATGCCACATCGACTGAGCATATTACCCTAAATCGAAAGGTATTACTATCGTTCAGGGACGCAGGTGTTACTACAGATCTGCAGAAATCAAAATCCCAATCAAATAAGAAAAATCTCGGGATTTAGGAAACCATCAGGGCGAATTGCCTGAAAATTATGAAACCACAATCCAAGTAAGGAAGCATGTACCGTAGTGAGTTCCAAGCAGCCCTTAACTTAATCAGATTTGATTCCACGCATATACAGCTATACCCGGCGACTGTATTTATCATAAGTAATAAAGAGTACAGTAATCAGTCGCAAACAATGTATCTTTCATATCCCGATTTTGGTCACTGTGTGGCCATATTCAGTGTAGTAAAAGTAAGTTGCAACACTAAAAACACTTATATATTCACGTAGTCCCAACTAGTCTCTTCACGACAGTTTAGTGACAACGTGGAAGATAATGAAAAGTGGAACCAATCCTGAAAATCGACGAAATAGACAACTATTTGCCCATTACGTTATACAGGCAATTGTTAAATTATCCGCGAAAGCAAGCTAACGAAAAATGCACTTCAATAAAAATAATTACGTTGGTGCGTTATTGTGAAGTGAGGGGCTTGAGTGTAATACACAATCATGAAAAATCTTCTCTGATTTGCAAGGAAAATAAAATAAGTGGGAGATGTTATTGGTAGTCCCTTCAAGACTGTACGAATGCAAAATCCTAGATCGTGCCTCCTAGGCTTCTTCCTTCGCTTTTTTATTTTCCAGGTTTCTGTTATCTATAAAAAATTTTTACACATGCTGCTATAAAAATGACTTTTGGTTATGATTCTACACCTACCGCTCAGTAGGACAATTCATGGGAATTATTCTCTGTAATATAAAGCTTTCAGGGGTTCAGTAGCCATAATAACCTTTTATATTTGTTTCGTGCGTGCAATGCTGATCACCTGCAGTTATTTACTATTTGACAATGGTACAATTTTGTCTGTATCAAACATGATTGTCACCTGTCTTTTTTTTTATGTCCAGAAGAACTCGGTGCAGAATTTACCTCTGACAGAATAATACCTGTGCCAGCTAAGTGAGTCATGATTGTCCAGGTCCACCTCCCAAACTTTTAGAAAAATAATGAATGTGGATATTTCTAACGAAAATAAATATTTTTTATATCAAACGGTGCAACTATCGATTAACAGTATAAATAAGATTCAGCTGTGCAATCCTATTACTTGACTATGTGTTGTTGTGGTTCGGTTTAGTCAGGTGAACATGTAATCCATTATGCTATTGACTATGAGCGAAACATGTGTGATTAAAAACGTGTGCCGAGAGCTATGATGTCGACAGTACCTTGTCGACATAGGACCTTGTATCATACAAGCATTCATGTGTTAATGGTACTGAGAGCATGAAGTGTTTGGAACTTCCATTGGAATAGATTATCTGCTTCGCTCTGTGAGGTTTGGAAGCTTTGCGAATGAAGTCTCCCACTGGGAGTATCGAGTGATTACAAGTAAAGTGAAGCTACTCATGATGTCCAGCGTGGGCTGTAATTTATTGTACGGAAGCGAAACTTCTTAGATATGCTGATGGCGTTAATGTGGAATCAGTTTGTGCTGGTAGAAAGTTCTAATTTTTGCCACCAACTGGAAATCTGGCGCTGTACGGCACCTCGTCGACGTCTCCGCGGCTCTTGCTGAACCGAACCGAACAGTTAGTAATATAATCAACATTACGCCTTTCTCACTCGTTTGACCTTTACTGCCCACATCCCTTTCCTAACCCGCTACATGTGGTAACATTTATATAGCTCTTCCTTGCATTCACAGCGCAAGATTCGCACCTGGTGGCCAAATCGGGAACTAATTTTTCCAGCGTAAATCGGTTCCAAGTATATGCATCACAGTATCTACCAAGTTTCACTGATCAGTTTAAGCCCACACTGGAATTCAGTGAGTAGCTGCATTTTAATTATAACCAGGCAGTACTTTTTGTTTTGTTTTTGTTCAGCTACAAGTATTCACAAATGAGACGTGATGTATCACTTCCCACACACACACACACACACACACACACACACACACACACACACACACACACACACAAGTGCACAGACACAAAGACAAATAAATTTGTCACGACCAGAGAATAATGTAGTGCGATGTCAGAGTATTAATAGAACGGCTTCCTAAGAAATATCTTGGGGGGCGGGGGGAGAAGCATGTGTGTAGTAGAGGAAGCACCCAGAGGGTCAGGATGTGTCTAACGCTCTGGACACAGCTTGAAATGAGCTCTCGCTTGAGGGTGGGCCGAGGCGCCAGCATGTGGCTGTCACTTTCCGAATTCCAAGTAAGGTGACGGTCGAGACCATGCTCTTGATAGAAAGCATCCAACTACGATTGTTAGTTATTAGACAAACATTAAAGCAATCATGTGTAAACTGAACGTTTCAGACAAATAATGAAGCAGATCACGTGCAACCAGATCTGAATGGAAAAAGGCTCTAAACAAGAGTATGAACGTACAGTCATCGGCAGTATACAGTCGGTAGTAGATTATCGAGCAGCAGAGGATAGCTGTACAGTGTGGTGGAGCATCAAAGACGTATCCATGGGTAGTCGGCAACATTGAGGGACAGTAGCCTCTACTAATGGAGCAGTAGGATTTTATGCAATAGAAGACTGTATTAGTCAGTTGACACAACTGCAAGCGACAGACGTGAAGCATTTTAGTCAGTTGACACAATTGCAAACGACAGACGTGAAGCATTTTAGTCTGTTGACAAAATTGCAAGTGACAGACGTGCAGTAACTTTACAAGTGTGTTATACATGTTTCACTGAATGATGCTGAACATAGACAGCCTGTCATTGTCCCAAATAGCAGTGTAGCGTATTCCATTTGCTAATAGGAACAAGTAGCTGCAGAGTACTTGTGTGAATTAGGACAAGGGATCATTGATTACTAGTGAGGTCAAATGGCTACTGATCATTACACGGAAGAACCAGAGGCAGCTTCTGCCATTGTCTCTCAGCTAGACATCTCAGGTAGTTCGTTTAATAGTGACGAGAACAAGAAGCCAGTTGTTCCCTGTCTCTTGACAGTGGAGAGCCCATGAGTGATAAGTGAAAGTGGTACCAATAGCAAAAAACTGGTACCTGTGTACCTTATCCACACGTATTATGGGATTTGTTGGTTACTACCATGGCTTATAAATATGTGTGATAGTAAATAACCTGTTTCAATAGTGTATATAATTTTGATACTTTGGCATCACACTATCCCTGTCAAAGATCCTTTCCTGATCTCAACACCAACCATGAACAGCTGAGGATGGTCTACCTCGAAAATGGCTCTGAGCACTATGGGACTTAACATCTGTGGTCATCAGTCCCCTAGAACTTAGAACTATTTAAACTTAACTAACCTAAGGACATCACACACATCCATGCCAGAGGCAGGATCCTAACCTGCGACCGTAGCAGTCGCGCGGTTCCGGACTGAGCGCCTAGAACCGCTAGACCACGGCGGCCGGCGAGGTTCTACCTCCCTCGAGTCTATTATAAAGGATAGTTAGGGGAAAGACAACCAAGTAATATTGTCGTTAACGCCCTGATTTAGTCACGGGGGCTGCACCATCTCTACATCAGTATCTTGGACAGGCGCCAGGACACCTCATAAAATCTTAGTCCCATGTGTATCAGCTGTGTGTGTGTGTGTGTGTGTGTGTGTGTGTGTGTGTGTGTGTGTGTGTGTGTGTGTTAAACGGTTTGGGGAATGATACGTTATGGAGGAAGGCACAAGGCTGCTGGAGTAGAACACTGACCCACAGTTTGAGGATACAGTAAAAAAAGATGTCTTTGACAAAACTAAGATGCAAACACTGGTTACAACACAGTTACAGAATGATACTATCATAAGCAACCAGTGGTTTCCCGTGGTTACAGAATTAATTAAAAAGTTACCACCCATTTATACAAACAATTTTTGAAGGAGTACAAGATAAACAGCAACGGCCCAAAACTTCAATAAAAGCAGTATTACTGCTACACAGAATTAACTTCACATTAAAATTTAAAAAACGTAACTACTGATGTAAGTTTAATGAACGAATTCTGACCCAGATAACTCGTTAGTTTCTTACGAATGACAATAAGGTAACATAGTTTACAGCATGCTAGAAGGTATCAATCTATTTAGATGTAAATTATCTTAGCAGCAAAAGCCTCTATCGCAATTGAGCAAGCTGATTAATAGCCAAAGAATCTGCAGCTTTCAGAGAAAACAATGACAACATTACATAATGCAGTAGCCTGAAAAGCGAAAACACAAATTAGCACACTATTTGCGGTTGGAGATCAACATCGGCTGCTTGCCTGAAATTTGTGCGAGAGACCCGACCGGAAACAACAACAGCTTTTACATGACACACAAAACCAACATTAATATAAATTTCACTTAAATTACCACATTGGTAAAATACAGAATCGTCAAGGTACAAAACAAATGCAGATGAGATTCGGCTCAAAGTTTCTCCACAGTTGATATTAATTCTGCCTTTAAGACAGCTTGAATCAGATTAAGATTCATAAAAGGTAATATGCAAAGTCACTCTGCACTTTTACCTTGAGAGGGTCGGAAACTTGCACACAGTCTTTACTACTAAGAATTCCGCCTTTTAACGGCACGAGTAACAACCGGCCACAGGCAGGAAGTAGCACAGCAAAAGTTAACTTTTAGAAGGCTGGCGGGAAATTCACCGACAAATCGTTTCACTCAGGTGAAATGAAAATTCGCCGAAAATCGGCCGCAACTAACAGCAATCAAGAACTGATAGCAAAATAAACTAGAGCACAAGTCAATTAATTCTACTTTCTATTAACAGTGATGCAGCCTCAACACTCAAGAGAGTTAGAAGAATTCCCCTCGAACAAACAAAGAGGCTATACAGAGTGACCACAGTCTGAAAACCGTACACCAGACAAATAGCACACCACTTGAAAATTAATTCAGAGAGCTGCTGTACATGTATAACCCAGGTTAAACAGCGCAAAGGCGGAACGACTGTTGAAGAGAGCCTATGTTTACTGGTCACCGCATCCACTCCCCGGTTCCGCTCACCAACAGCCACGCGGCCCGCAGTGACAACACCAGAGGGGCACAGCAGCACACTGATCCCCTGCGATGCTCCGTGCAGACTTGCTACGTACCCCTTCTTTCCTTGCTCGGCACTGGACACTGCACATCACGGGGGAGCTCGCTAGCCAGAGCGCCACAAAGCATGTCGCTTAGACAGAGAAAACTAGGCGAAAGCAAGAGCATCGCCGGAGTTCGCGGTACAATGAACAAAAGTGTTGTGCTGTCGAGTTCTGTTCTCAGAAGAAGTAGCTCGTGCAAGAGTCAGCACAAAATAAAACGAAGATCGAACTAGCCAAGCAGTTAGAGGCTCGTACAAGTAATGGCATCCGAGAAACTTCTAACTGGACTGTCTCAGCAGACTTAAAGAGTTGCACCACATTAAGATATCAGAACAGGCAAGACAGCTTGTCAAATTAAGCATAAAATCCCTTGTAGCTGTGTAATATAACGTCGTACAATAGTGACAAGGTTGAAGTAAGTGCTAAGGATTCATTAATATTAGGTTCGAAAACATTTGACTGTAGCAAAAGTGAGTTGAAATGTTCAAATGGCTCTGTGCACTGTGGGACTTATCGTCTAAGGTCATCAGTCCCCTAGAACTTAGAACTACTTAAACCTAACTAACCTAAGGACATCACAAACATCCATGCCCAAGGCAGGATTCGAACCTGCGACCGTAGCGGTCGCGCGGTTCCAGCCTGTAGCGCCTAGAACCGCTCGGCCACCACGGACGTCAGCAAAAGTGAGGTAGAGGAATTATTTCAATATGTAAAATCACAAATAACTAGAGATGCAAGTGCTGGGTTCATAGTCAATGATAATAAGAGTAGCTGGCCGAGTACACAAAATCTTTTAGAAGAAAATTTTTCTCCTAAATGTGCAGTTGACTTTGAGCAAGAAGAACGTATAAAAGCCAGACGTTATTCAGGAGAGTAAATACCATCATGAAGAAATATGATAGCTTGGCTGTTTAAAACGTTCGGGGTTGCTATAACGAGTGACACAAAATGCAGAGTTAAAAGGCATAATATAACTGCGTTACTCATTAGAACGTGCATGTTTCGTCTGCGAATGGGCGAATGATAGAATTGACTATGAACTCAGCACTTGCATCTCTAGTAATTTTTTATTTTACATATTGAAATAAATCCCCTATCTCACTTTTGCTAATGTCAAATGTTTTCGAAAGTAATATTAATGGAACCTCAGCCCTTACTTAACCCTTGTCACTATTAGAGGACGTTATATTACATAGCTACAACGGACTTCATACTTAATTTGAAAAGCTGTCTTGCCTGTTCTGATATCTTAATGTGGTGCAGCTCTTTCAGTCTGCTAAGATATTACAGTTACAAGTTTCTTGGACACTGCTACTTGTACGAGCCTCTACCTGATAGGCTAATTCAATCTTCCTTTTGTCTTGTGCTGCCTCTTGCACGAGCTACTTCTTCTGAGAACAGAACTCGACACTACAACACTTTTGTTCACTTTCATCACTTTTGATTGTGCATAGCAGAAGTGATGCAGTTCAGATAGTGTTGCAGGAAGAAAGTGTGATAATATCTATCACAGAGAAAAATCAAGTTCCTACAGGAACACGCTGGCAGCGTGATAATAAACAAATAATGGGTACAAAAGGTTACTATTGTGGGAAACTGCGTCTTGTAACCAGACACTGCGTTCAGCATAGAAAGAACTCCAAAAAGGAGATGGGTGATGATATCCAGCAGGACAGATGTGAATTGTTACCGGAATAATACCTTTGGATAAATGTCAGAGACATTGGCATAACGCGAAAGGTTTTTTTTTTTTTTTTTTTTTTTTTTTTTTTTTTTTTTTCTACCGTGTACAAACTCTAGGGGTCGATCGATGAAAGGCTGAGGAAAACAAGAGGTCTAATGAACTTACGTCTGGAAATGCATGGTTTCCTTTCTAGAGACCATTTATTCAATCATAGTTCATTACAGCTAATAAGGTTAGTACACCATAACTTTGTTACATATTTTTACGAGCTTCCAATAGGAGCGACTTATCTACAGATACCTGTGACGTTACTAGATCAGTTTTGTAATTTCTTGGTTGTTTGAGTGCTTACTAGACACAAACTTTAATTTTAATAACAGTGTAGCGTACTGTACCGCCGTTGTTATCGACCCTCGTATCATATTGGCTTTTGTTTGTTTTGATTAGTGTAGCTCAGTGTCGGTTAGACTGTCAGTGAGAGAGCACTTCGAATTCCTGTCGCTAGTAAGCCGAGTACAACGTTCGTTTGTTACATATTTTTACAAGCTTCAAACAGGAGCGACTGCTGTAATGGATAGGAACTGTAACTGCTGTGTGCAAATGTGAGCTGAGTTGGCGACCCTTCGCTCACAGCTCCAGGCTGCATTGGCTTCCGTCACGCAGTTGGAGGCAGCTGCCAAGGGGCATCCCTGTGGGGGTTAGACACAAGGATGCGAGGGAAGTCGAACACGTCCCATGTGCCCCCAATCGGTTCACTGCTGTGGCCGCCTCGGATACTGCTGGCACTGAGGTGACCCCTCACCCATGGTGGAGTGGGAGATCATTCCAAAGTCTGGTAGGCATTGAAAAACTTTCCGAGGGTCAGATCGTAGGGCCTCGCCGGTTCGTTTGGTGAACAGGTTTCGGGCGTTATCTGTGGCTGACGATGTCTCAAAGCCGGATGGAGTCGTCCACCCTGTTCCAGAGGAATCTTCATCGCCTGCAAGGAATGGGCATTCACAGAGGGTGGGTTTGTTGGTAGCTGGTAACTCCAACATTAGTTGTGTAATGGGGTCACTTGGCAACATGTCTGCCAAGGAGGGGAAGGAAGCCAGTGTGTAATCCGCTTGCATACTGGAGCGAGTCATTCCAGATTCCGAAAGGGTGCTTCCGGATTCCATGAAGAGTACAGGCTGCAGCCAACTGCAGGTGATGATTCATGTCGGTATCAATGACGTGTTTCGCCTTGGATCGGAGGAGATTCTCTCTGGTTTCGGGTGGCTGTAATGACTGCCAGTCTTGCTTCCGAGATCAAGGCGGAGCTCACCATCTGCAGCATCGTCGATAAAACCGACTGTGGTTCTTTGGTCCAGAACCGAGTGGAGGGTTTGAATCAGCGGTTCAGGCGGTTCTGTGACCATGTAGGCCGCAGATTCCTTGACTTGCGCCATCGGGTGGTGGGTTTCCGAATCCACTTAATATGTCAGGAGTCCACTACACACAGGAGGCGGCTACATGGATAGCGGGGGCTGTGTGGAGGGGACTGGGCGGTTTTCTTAGGTTAAAGGTCCTCAGGGAACCACAAAAAGAGCGTCTGTCTAAAAGGGACCAGGTAAAACATAATAAGGTAGTTGTAGAAACGACTGGTATTGTAAATTGTCGTAGCTGTGTTGGGAAGGAAGCAGAGCACCTAGTCCTAATAGAATGCACTGGAGCTCAAATAGCTATAGGTACAGAAAGCTGGCTAAAGCCGGAAATAAGTTCAGCCGAAATTTTTCAAACGATCTAACAGTGTCCAGAAATGATAGATTAAATACAGTTAGTGGTGAAGTATTTATTGCTGTCAGAAGTAGTTTGCCTTGTAGTGGAATTGAAGTAGATAGTTCCTGCGGAACAGTATGCGTATAGGTCATACCTGACAATCGGACTAAACTATTAATTGGGTCGTTTTACCGACCCCAAGACTCAGAAGATATAGTTGCTGAACAGTTCAAATGAAACTTGATTCCCATTTCAAACAGGTACCCTACTCATACAATTATAGTCGGTGGCGACTTTAATCTACCCTCGATGTGTTGGAAAAATTTTATGTTTAAAGTCGGCGGCAGGCGTAAAACGTCATTCGAAATTGTATTGAATGCTTTCTCAGAAAATTATTTTGAACAATTAGTTCATGAACCCAGTCGATGAGTAAATGTTTGCGAAAGCATACTTGACCTTTTAGCAACAAATAAACCTGGACAAATAGTGAGTGTTGTGACGAATACAGGGATTAGCGACAACAAGACAGTTGCGACTACGGTGAATAACGTAACACCTACAAGCATCAAAAAGAATCGCAAAGTACCCTATTTAAAAAAAAAAAAAAGCTGATAAAAATGCTCTAAACGTCTTTTTATGAGACAGTCTCCACTCCTTCCGATCTGATCACGTAGAAAAGATGTGACATGATTTCAAAGAAATAGGATCAACGGCAATCGAGAGACATATACCACATAAATTAATAAATGTTGGTACTGATCCCCCATGGTATACATAACGGATCAGATAGCTGTTGCAGAAGCAGTGAAAAAAGCATGCCAAATTTAAAAGAACATAAAATCCCCAAGACTGGCAAAGTTTTGCAGAAGTTCGAAAGATAGCGCGTACTTCAACGCGGGATGCTTTTAATAATTTCCATAACGAAATTACTTCTCGAAATCTCGCAGAAAACCCAAAGAGACTCTGGTCATACATAAAGCACACCAGTGGCAAGGCGCGATCAATGGTTTCACTGCGCGATAACAACGGTGCAGTTAGTGATGGCAGTGCCACTAAAGCGGAGTTATTAAACACGGTTTTCCGGAACTACTTCACCAAAGAAGACGAAGTAAATATTCCTGAAGTCCAATCAAGAACAACTGCCAAGATGAGAAACATAGAAGCAGATATCATCGGGGTAACAAAGCAGCTTAAGTCACTCAGTGAAGCCAAGGCTTCCGGACCAGATTGTATAACAATCAGTTTCCCCTCAGAGTATGCTGATACAATAGCTCCATATTTAGCAATTATATACAACCGATAGTTCAGAGAAAGATCCGTACCTTAAGACTGGAAAATTGCTCATGTCACACCAATGCCCAAAACGGGAAGTAGGAGTAATCCGCTGAATTACAGTCCATATCACTAATGTCGATTTGTAGTAGGGTTTTAGAACATATACTGAATTCAAACATTATGAAGTACCTCGAAGAAAACGATTTATTGACACATAGTCAACACGGATTCAGAAAATATCGTTCTTCTGAAACACAACTAGCTCTTTATACTCATGAAGTAATGAGTGCTATCGACAGAGGATGTCAAATTAATTCTATATTTTTAGATTTCCAGGGGGCTTTCTACACCGTTTCTCAGAAGCGTCTTCTAACCAAACTGCGTGCCTATGGAATATCGCCTCAGCCGTGCGACTGGATTCGTGATTTCCTGTCAGAAAGGTCGCAGTTGTAGTAATAGATGAAAAGTCATCGAGTAAAACAGAAGTAATATCCGGCGTTCCCTAAGGAAGTGGCATAGGCCCTCTATTGTTCCTGATCTATATTAACGAAATAGGAGACGATCTGAGTAGCCGTCTTAGATTGTTTGCAGATGATGACGCCGTTTACTGTCTTGTAAAGTCATCAGATGACTAAAACTATTTGAAAAATGATTTAGATAAGATATCTGTATGGTGAGAAAAGTGGCAGTTGACCCTGAATAAATGAAAGTGTGAGTACTAAAAGAAAACCGCTAAATTTCGATTACGCGGTGAGTCACACAAATCTGAAGGCTGTAAATTCAACTAAATACTTAGGGACTACAATTAAAAATAACCTAAATTGGAGTGATCACATAGGTTATGTTGTGGGCAGAGCAAACCAAAGACTGCGATTCAGTGGCAGGTGCTACAGGTCTACTAAAGAGACTGCTTACAGCGCACTTGACTGCCCTATTCTGGTGTATTGCTGTCAGGTGTGGGATCCGAATCAGGTGGGACTGACGAATGACACCGAAAAAGTACAAAGAAGGGCAGCTCGGTTTCTATTATCGCGAAATGGGGGAGGTAGTGCCACAAACATGATACGTGAATTGGAGCGGCAATCAATAAAATAAAGGCGTTTTTCGCTGCGACGGGATCATCTCATGAAACTTCAATCACCAGTTTTCTCCTCCGATTGCGAAAATATTTTGTTGGCACCCACCTACATAGCGAGAAATGATCATCACGATAAAATAAGAGAAATCAGAGCACAGAAAAATTGAAATGCTCATTTTTCCCGCTCGCCGTTCGACAGTGGAACGGTAGAGAGACAGCTTGAAGATGGTTCATTGAACCGTCTGTCAGGCACTTTATTGTGAATAGCAGGGTATCACGTAGATGTAGTCTCATACGCACTGTACCATGCAGCCACAGCTGGATGGTTTCCTCATAGAGGGTGGTACTGTTCCACATCGTCATGCTCTAGCGGTCGCTCCTACCATAGTAACTGGTAATTTTGTATTTGATTGACTTCTCTTGCTGACTCACATTATAGTGGAAGTGATACAGTGATGTGCACGATGGTTCCCTATTATAATAGAGAGCTCGTCGACATGTTGTTTACTTAAGGAAAGGAAAATGGAAACGTGCGGAAGGGCAACAAGGCTTAGACCTATCCCCGCTGACAACAACAGCAGCTTTCAATGTCTGAAAAAGAGCTTCGCCGTTTGTCTGAGACAGAGCCGTTTTAGGAAGCAGGAAATCATGAAGGGCGTACCCGAAATGTTCGGACACCGGAATTGGAGAGAAATGTGATTAACACTGTAGAATGTGACCGCCGTGTCAGTACCAGGCAGTTGGCCTGCCGGTACAGGGTAAGCCAGACGACTGTGTGGAACATTCTCCAGGACATTTTTAGTACCTTTGCAGGGCCAACTAGCAACAGACATTTCAAATTGGGGACTGTTTTGTCATCCATCCTGTTCATAGATGAGGCCGCCTTTACACGGAGTGGTATCTTCAATTTTCATAGCAGTCATCTGTGGGTAGTACACAGAACCTCCATAGTATGGGAGAGCGAATTATCAGTATCGGTGCAGGTGAGGGGCTGGGAGGGCTCAGTTGCATGGCATGCTCGTTCACCGGATCTTCAGCCGTGCGATTACTGGTTATGGGCCCATCTCAACAGTATCGTGTATGCAGGACCTATTCCATATGTGGAGTCAGTGGAGCACATGGCAACCATTTTCAACACACACTGTATTTGTAGCTACATGGCACAGGGCGTATTAGACCGCAGTCTCTGTAACAATGTAGACTGAATAAATGGTCTCTATCATGGAAACCATGCATTTCCGGACATAAGTTCATTAGACCTTTTTTGTTCCTTATCCTCTCATCGATCAATCCCTAGAGTTTGTACATGGTGGAAAAAAAGAAATCACCCAATATGCATCTAATGGTCATCATGCTCATCAAGAAAAGAAGGGTGAGATAAATACGCTTAATGAGGAGAAATGATGAGCGACAGGGCCAAATGAGTTTGAAGATGCAAAACACTGTCAGTGAAACTAACTGAACGAAGCCGTTAGCAAGTAAGAGTGAATTATCCACTATGGTGTTTGGTAGGGAAAAGAGACTCTGCGGACGAGAGCTAACAATCGGGCCTAGGAAAGAGTAGGTCTTGAGAACCTGAAGAAGGGAACGTCAGATTATTCCAGAGGACAACGAAATGGTAGTGCTGAAGCAAGAAGTACTGATGGGGGTTTACATTCGAGAAACTTTGATATGAAATGTATATAGAGAGACTGTACAAACAAAGTATTAAATATGGCCGGGGAAAATTGTGATGTTTCAATTCTGGTAATCAGTGAAGCGCTATGTAGTGAAAGAACCGCAAAAAGGATAAGAGAAATGGCAGAACAGCCACAGGAATACTCGTATAATAGTCGCATCTCGCAGGTCAGATCTGTTTTGCGGGCAGAGCACTTAAACGCAGAACAACAGGAAGTCGAAACATTGTGCACTACATATTGTGACATATTCCATTTAAAGGGTGCAGATTGTCATGTAACAAAACTGTGACGCATATACTTCTGATACCGCTGGAACCTGAAGGTATAATTATAAATGTCAGACCCTAAAGGTTCCTGTAAGTTACAGAAATATAGAGAACAAATAATGGCCGACGATGTCATAGTAGGGAGCGAAAGTCCATGGAACACACCAGTACTCTCAGTTCCTAAAGTGGGAGATGCCAGTGGGCAAATGAGAAACAGGTAGGGTGTAAATTACCATAAAGCAAACGAGATTTCAGTGGGAAAAGTGTTCCTAACATCAAACATAACAGAGATACTGGAAAAGTAAGGAAAAGCCAAGTATTCTTCCACATTTTACTTAGCGAAGAGGTATCATCAGGTATTAATGGAATCCCAGGACAGGAAAAATCTCTTTTAGTGCAAACTGCCAGCACCACGAATATAAGAGGATGATAATGGTGTTACGAAACGCGCTGAGTACATTCCAAACCTTGATGAATATCGCATTAACAGGTCTGCAGGGAACGATGTGTTCATTATTTCTCGAAGACATTACTTGTTTCAGAAGTTCTCTGAGGGAGTGTAATAGAAACTGCGAGAGATCTTTGACACACAGACTGAAGTTACATCCAGGTAAGTGCGAATTTTTGCCAAAAGAGGTCATATTTATGAGCAGTGTAATAACAGATACCAGAGTACAGCCAACTGAGAAAAATGTAGAGAAGTGAAGAAGTTCGCAGTGCCATTAACTGGTAGAGAATTAAGAGAACATGCACATAGATTTAGTAGGATTTTAGTGAAATTATGTCCCCAGTGCGTAAGTTACTAAAAGGCGACGAAAAATATGAGTGGGGAAGAAAATCGCAGAATGCATTCGAAGATTTAAAGGAAAATTTAATAAAAGCTTCCATCTTACATTACTCTGATTTCGATAAATCTCTCACCAATACTAGAGACAGAAGTGATGAATCGTTTGGAGCAGTTTTAGTGCAAGAGAAGATTGGAAGTGATGTGTCCATAGCATGTGCTTCAAGATCGTTAAATAACGCAGACAACAACATCTACTCAGAAACCAAACTGGGCTGTCTGATATTAGTTCGGGCAATGAAGCAGTTTCAGCCTTACTTGTATGCCGGAAGATTCACAGTAATAATAGATTATATGCCATTAATTATTATATTTACTCTAAAAGATTTCTCCTCGCTGTTATTAAAGTGGAGACAGAAATTGGAAGAATTTTCCAATGAGATTGTGTACAAACCAGGCTAATTAAATATTTAATCAAGTACATCAAGTAGAATGCGCCAAATGGATTTAGAGGCAACAGGAAGGGAGATTAGTAAGGGAGATTAGTAAATAAGGAGAGGAACTGGATGAGGACATGGTAGATATTAGTGACAAGCACAAAGCAGAAAATCTGTAGGAAATACACGATAATCCACTGGGTGGCCACCATGGAATATATAGGCTGCTGGATTGGCTAAAGAAATGTTATACCTGGAAAGAAATGAAAAGAGACACAGAAAAATACATTATAACATTTGATAACTGCCAACAGAACACATTTACTCAAAGTAAGACAAATATGCCATTAGTTGTTATAGACATAGCAGAAACCATATTTAACAAATGTAAACTTTATGTGGTAGTCCATTCTATGTCAAAGGAAATAGATATATTATGACATTTCAGTATGATTTAATGAAAATTATGGTAGCCATCCCATTAGAACATCGAGATATACAGTAGCAGAAAAGTTTATAGAAGAAATTATATTAAATTATGGTGTTCCTGGAGTTGTTTTAATAGATCTATGCTCTAATTCGCAAAGTGAGGTATCTAAGAGACTAGGTAAACTATTAAGGATAAAGAGATTGCAAGTAATAGCTTTCCACCCCCTTCAGGGTTGGAGCATTGGAAACAACTCATAAATGAAAATCATGTCACTGTAGCACAGGATACATGCAGTTCGAGTTGATGTTTGTGAGAACGGTAAAACTACGAGGAGCATTACAAAATGAGATAGCTACGATACAATTACGATAATTAATTGCATCTATTGAAAATTAGGACGCAGGAAGCATCGAATGCCGAGAGAAAACACAAAAGAGGATAAAGAAGCTAGCTAAGTCAATTATCACAAGACAGAGCACTGAAGAATATTTCAGATACCTGATAGAATATTACTGCATGATGAACAGTAATGTGAGGAAGATCAAAGAAACTTCACTCACATTTCAGAGGACAGTACGAAATTAGAATTTCCTAATGTAGCATGAACGACAAGTAGGAGGCAAGAATTAAAGTAAACGCTAACAAATTGAAACTATTATTAACCGAGTAAAAGAGTACATAGTATTTATATTTAAGGAAGTATAATATCTCAAGTTCATTTTAAGGACTCCCATGTAAGAAACGTAATGTTATTGTGATATATTTTAATACGTTGTCCTGTGTGATTCTTAGCAAGGCAGCGAAGAGGTTCCGTTTTTACTCTCTGATCGAGCAATTGTCTTCCTCTCCGCGAAGGTGCGGACAGTATTAGAGATTAGTTCTGGTTAACTGTTCGTAACTGATAGACGCTTCTTGTAACTAGCAAAGCCACTGTTTTGTGGAATCATAATCTAATTAATGCTGCGGCTTCTAACGTATTATCACATAAAAGTAGTATATTGTACCGCGTGATGGCAATCGACAATGTACATTGCTCTAAAGATAAAATAAAGGTTTCTCTTTACAATTTAATAGTGATAGGGTCGTGGAGTACGCAGATTGTTTTTCTACTTCATTGATTCAACACTCACTGTCACAACAATAACGTGAAACGAAGTTTAAGTTTAAATAATCTTCATTTATTTAGTTTGAAGTGTTACAGTTAATGAGGTACGTGATGCGTGTAAAGGACTTTGAGATTATATGTCGATGTTCCATTTTCCTGTGGTTTTTAACTACGCTATTTTTTACACATAGAATTAATGTACCATTGTTGTCTGTATCATTAAATGATTGTAACTGATCAGGCATTGTTGTACGCAAGTAACGATTATGAGCAATGTGGCTACATTTAACATTATTAATTATTTGCAAATACCAAAGAGCAAGTAATTTAATAATTTCGTGGTTTAATTATTACTTCAGCTTGCATGGTGGATTTTCATGGCTCGCCTGCGCCTGCCTCTTCGTCTCAGTTTTGCACTTGCAACCTACGTCCTCAATTATTTGCTGGATTGTTTACTGGATTAACTACTGAACATTTATTTATTTAGCGTATGGCAAGTACAAATCACCATCGTGATTTGATTGTGACCAGGAGATCGTTTACCGATTGTCTGGTCGCCAGTATGGTGCTAGTTCATTTAGCGTTACCCAGGGTGCACGTGTAGTTTTCAACTACGGACGCGAACTAGCTTTACACAAGAACAGAAAACGAAGAATACGATGGCAAAGCTAGTCAGTAATAGGTGTCGCGTGTCGCACTGCAGCCAGTGTAAATACGATAGACTCTATCATGGAAAAAGTAAATACGATAGATTCTGTTGCGACCAATCTAAATGCGATAAATTCTGTCGCTGGGATTCTACATTGTGACCAATCTAAATGCGATAGATTCTATCGCTGAGATTCCAGTATGATTAGACAACCTGATAGAGGAAATACTAAGTGAGCAAACTTCATCAATGAAGAAACAAATGTCCGATTCGGAAGCTCACCGTAGTAAACGAACTGAGGAAACTATTGGAACAACACTCTGCAAAATGCAGGAAGCACGTAGTAATCATATCGCATAGTGGAGTGAAGACGGAAGAAAATGACTCAAAGCCGAAGTCAGAACAGTGCTCCGTAACCATTTGCATTATATGTAACAGTGTGTTTTCAGTGTTATGGGAATCAAAACGTGATTTGGGCCTTCATAGTCGCGTGGACTGATCAGGTGAGGAAATGAAATCCGTAAACATTGAAACTACTGGTCTGACAAAGTAATCTGATAGGCCTGCTATTAGTACCAGGGGCATCTATGTTTGATGCAGATGAGAAATTTAGTGTAAGGAGCCTAGTCACGCGCAGTAACCATACATTTTATTTATTTACTCATTATCGACCGGTTTTCATCACTAACCTGTCGCCCATTTCTGTACGATGTCTCATACGTCATCATTTCCTATCCCTCTGTTCCACTCGCAGAGGCGATCTAGGTGTCTCTGGTGAACTCACTATTCGATTGTGTGGATTGCAGAGAGAAATTTATCAACATCATGACCCGGAATGGTCATGAACTTTGTGGGATATTAATGGTCAATTTTCCCTCCAAAGTCTTTAAAACATGTGTGGGCGCCATTTATCGGTCCCTGTACCATGCCTCATTTGAATATTTCTTGAAATAAGCAAGTAAAGTGACTTGTTACTCTGATCGATGGCAGCATTAAACACCTCTATTGATAAAGTATCTTGTTGGTCTTTGGACCGATAGATATTCAAGAAAGTCTTTTCGAATTAGTTGTACTTTAGATATTTTTCAGATGCTTTTTTTTTACACAAAAGGCAGAATCAGCATGCATGAAACCGACCATGAACTTAATCTTCCGTGTGTCATTCCAGCTATTTGGAATGTCACATATGAATGTCTTTTTGAGCACAAGCGGTTGGGTATTGGAATATCCCCTCCAGCTGCATTCCAGACCAATGTTTCTTTTTGATTACTGTCATTGCGGAAAGTATTGACTCACACAACTAAGTTGATGTGGGGATTAATAACACGTCCATTGCCCTTCTTGCTGAATGTGGACATTCGTTGCGAGTCTCTATCGGAAAATTTTGGAGACTTCGGTTTAATGTCCAGTTATATCACTTTAGAATTATATTGCTCCTCCTGTTATACTGCTGACAAGTGGTCTGTTATGATTCCATCAAACGGATGGTGAATCCAGTCATATTCAGATGAAATTTCTGGAAATTTATTCTCGAATTACTGACGAGAGTTTTGGAGATGTACTACTCCAGTTTCACTAAATTTACCTTCACTTAGCTCATTTTTCTTCACGAAACCATTCAGACAAGAAAACATCTCGTAGTTATCCTTTTCCAGTGGCTTTCTGAATTCCGAGTTTTCACTTAAACACAAACAGTTTCTTTCTTATAAAGTTGACTTACCCTTGAAGTGATACTTTAAGATCATTTAGTTTCCCCAAAACGATGGCCAAGTATCACAATGAGGTCACTTTTCATCCAGAAACAGAACTATGT
Organism: Schistocerca piceifrons; assembly: GCF_021461385.2. Lineage (NCBI taxonomy): Eukaryota > Metazoa > Arthropoda > Insecta > Orthoptera > Acrididae > Schistocerca > Schistocerca piceifrons. Next base: position 246,177,439 of record NC_060144.1, read on the forward strand.
GTATGGACTGTTGTTCAATTGCAACTAACGAATTTCATACTTCAGCCCCACGACGCAACGAAGAGCTTTACTACGAGATAAGCAACGCACCTTCGTGTGCAATAGAAGTGAATTATGAGTAAATCCGCTCTCCTCGAAAAGACTGGAAAACAGTCTACTGTTTAAAGCTCGCAATTTCACAAAATTTACGGCGCTGAGTCCATCGTTCAGGACTTTACTGACTTCTAGTTGCCTCCCTCATTATGGTGCACGGTGAATTTTGGGCTATCACGAAGACGTGGTGACAACTGACTTTTCATGTCTGTGTCTGTTACATCAATACAAAGAGCCACACTTTCATTTGAGAGTGGAATCGACCCCGTACTCTCGCCAAATTTTTCTCCGTGCCTAGCCTTTCATATTTAGACGGCTGTGGGAAGAAGTAATTTCTCACGAACAATGTGCAGTGATCTGGGTTTTGCAATTAATTAGAATACCTGCAGGGATGTTCTTAGCGCTTTCTTAGGAACTGATACCTGTTTTAGAGGTTTCTGAAATGTCGGTTTTGTTTTTGCTGATGTTCGGTATATTTACTTACATGGTCTCGATGTCTTGCCTGTAGGTGTCGCTTTAGTTTTACGGGATTAAGGTTATTGTCGGATAAAATCTTTAAACAAAGTATACATCGTGGTCGTTCCTCACTATTCAAAAGAATGCTGGTGAAGCCTAATGTCAGATAATTTATACGATATTTTGCGGTTATCAAATGACATTGCTGATAGGAACAGAGGAAGATGCGAGAAAACAATGTACTTCGATCAAACTCAATTTTTTTTTCCTTTTTAGAGCTGCATGTTAGCGAAGGAGAAGGGAGACTCTGTGAATCACTAACATCGGATTTCTTGTTACTATTCCGAATCAGTCACTTGTGCATGGGAATGGCGGAACTTGTTCCGTATATTTTAAATCTGGCTAACTACTTCCGTTGAACACACAATAGCATACAACTTCTAGCTAATCCACTACCTTTGAACTCACTCCGGAAGTCTGGCTGCAATCGAATGGACAGCCATTGTTACAATGGCTGTCATTAACAGCCTGTTCTTTCAGTCAGTGTGGTTGTCATTAACAGCCTGTTCCTTTAGTCAGTGTGTAAGGAAGTGTCGGTCACGTTCTCAAGCGATTTATTGTCAATGGTGATTGTTAAATCTTTGGCAAGTGGCTAACACTATGGGTGAACGGTGACAGGGGCTGTGTGATGAAATATTACTCGCGACTTGTCTTAATATTCCTGCTGACAGGATATACTGATCAGTTGCGCATATGAACGGACAACCATGGCCAGTATACAGTTAGTGATAGAATATCGAGCAGTAGAGCAGCGGAGTGGCAGAATAACGGAGAAGTACCCAGGAGGGGCCAGCAACATTGGTTGGCTGCAGACGCTACTGATACAGCAGTAGAACTTAGTTCACGAGAAGACAATGTTACTTGGATGGCACAATTACGACAGATAGACGAGTAGCAATTTTACAGGCGTGTTACATGCATTTCAGTAAATAGTGTTGCAGAAAGACAGACTGTCTATGGCTGAAATCGAAGATTAACGGATTTCATCTGCTATTAGAAACAAGCATCTGCCCTTGATTAAGTAGTTAGGCCAAGTGGCCCACTGATACAGTAGACAGCAGAACAAGTGGCAAATTTTGTATCAAGTTTCATTTGGTTGTATATGTTACAGGATTTGTTGGTCTGACACATTGCGTTCAAATATGTCTGATAGTAAATAAACCCGTTAAAGACTTCAAATCATTTTGTTGCTTTGGCAAATTGCCATACTTGACAAAGATCCTTCTCTAATACCGAAAAGGTTCTACTCCCTCTTGACTCCACTATAAAGGTCAATTATGGGAAACACGACCTTATAATATTCTCGGTAACCTCCTGATCACAACCATAGGTGAAAGCACAAGCAGACGAAGACACTACTAGCTAGGGCATAATCACCTATGGCAAGCTGACATACACCAAAAAGCCCCTGCATATCAGCAACGTTGACTGGTAATTACCAGCTGCTATTAGAGGCGACCAACTGGCCACAGCAGGTTGGTTCAAATGGTTCAAATGGCTCTGAGCACTATGGGGCCCAACTGCTGATGTCATTAATCCCCTAGAACTTAGAACTAGTTAAACCTAACTAACTTAAGGACACCACAAACATCCACGCCCGAGGCAGGATTCGAACCTGCGACCGTAGCGGTCTTGCGGTTCCAGACTGCAGCGCCCTTAACCGCACGGCCACTTCGGCCGGCGCCACAGCAGGGAAACCGACGAGCTCGCCCACTGCCGCACAAACAATTCGCCAACATCACCCTACACTGTGCTTCCGATATATGACCTATCGGACGCAAAAACGATGATAAACCTAACTGTTGCAGGTTGCTGACGCTGATTTAGAGTTCAACACCGGCACTCAGCGGCAGCCGGCGAGCAACAGCACCGCACAACGTCAAAGGTATCGATACGCATGATACATGATACCCACTACTAACAAAGAATACCCTTGCATGACCTATCGCAGTCAGCAAGACATCCGCCACTGCTCTTGCCGCCCGACCTAACTATCGCAGAGTTTTTTTTCCCTTCGCTCTTGCCTTGGAACTTTTTTTCCTCTGCCCTTCAAACCGCTACCCTTCGCTCGACTTCGACCCAATCTATCTCCAGATGAGCGCGAATTAATGGTTAACCTTAACCAGACGTACGCAGACATCGCAGTACCCACATCCTGTGACACCTCACTTTAGTGAAAACTGACCATTATGCAGAAATGGCAGTAGACCTTTTGAGTTGGCCATCATGCCGGTATGGGCGTGGAGGGGCTCAAAATTGTTCAAATGGCTCTGAACACTATCAGACTTAACTAATGTCATCAGTCTCCTAGAACTTAGAACTAGTTAAACCTAACTAACCTAAGGACATCACACACATCCATGCCCGAGGCAGGATTCGAACCTGCGACCGTAGCGGTGGGGCGGTTCCAGACTGCAGCGCCTAGAACCGCTCGGCCACCTCGACTGGCGGGCGTGGAGTGGCTCCACCTCCTTAAAAAATCCTGATAGCGAGACACATCGGTAGCTTGGACCAGTCCTGGGACGCGACAGTGTGCTTAAATGTACTGTGTGGCGAATGCTGGGAAGAGATAGTGAAGCTATATTTACCGAGTCGCTCTAATATCAAACATAGAGGTGGCTGTGAGACAGTGTCCACTAAGTGAACATTAAATGTGCAAGACAAGTTGAGAAGGCATGTAACTATATGTTGAACTGTTTGTGGTTCTGACAGTAATCAAACTATTCAAGACCATTAATAACATTAAAAACCGTTATCTGAAAAATTTAAAAATAAACCAAGCGAATAAAGGGAAGTGAAGATACGCGTATGTAGAAACGTTTCCATCCTACTTTTCTTACAGAATAAACCGTACCTTTAGGTTAATCATCTGCTTTCTACGTTTATTACGTTACATCTCTCGTATTAAATGTTCTTTTGCGGCAAACATATAGCAGTTTACGCAAAACATTGTTACCCTTGAGATCAATGAGATCAGAAAACTTTTCTGTTAAAACGTTTCCGACAGCCATCAGGTGGACATCAGGGCGAAGATGAAGCAAACTGTCCCATAAACACATATGTCCATATTCCTGGCATCGATGAAAAGGATTATTGTATCATATTAAATTTATTTGCAACACAATGGGATTAACATAAACTACACATCAGATAAAAATAGCCCATAACGCATGTAAAATTATATGACCAATGGATCTGAAAATGTATGATAATGTAAACTTACTGTTGGCAATGTCATTGCATATGTAGTCATATGCAAGTGTCTCTTGATCATCGTCTCATGTACTATTTGTCACCATAACTTGTAAGAAAATGCTGAATCAGCAAGATACTTTATATGATTATTGATTGAATCAAATAATTCAACAGTGAACATTTGTGATTGAAAGGTCTTGTAGCATGAACTACGTAGATCGGCTCTCCAAATAACAGAGTTTGATGTACGGAATTGACGGTTATATTTTAGCGACGTACACATTTTGGCCTTATTATTATTCTTTCCCTGTAAAAATATTGTCTTGTGCTGTTGTTTGCTATCAAAGAACTTTATTTCACGGTCTATAAAGGTCCAATTAACAGTTTAGTTTCAAAATTTTAAGAATTTCAAAAAAATAATAACTTAGAGAGTTTTGCTTCATTTGTTGCGACTTTAATTTCTTGAACTTTATCGAAGAAGGAAATAATTTAGGGGAACAATGGTACAAATGTCTCTCTGATAGTAATTTCTGCCCACGTTGTTGATGATGTAATATCTTATTATTTTTCCGCTTCTGACTTGGGGAAATCGAAATCGACATGTTTACAGTCTCGTTCCGTCTTTGAACTAAGCAAGGTGTTCACTACTGAAGGCGATCTGTTCTGCCATAGTAGTTTGTCGAACTATTTATGCGGCTCTTATGATCAAATATTAATAGATGACAACGTTCGTCCTCAATATTCTGCCGGAAAAAGAACTATATAAACCAAAGGTAAGAAACATTGTAATCTATCTGGTTTTCTGTATTGTTAACCCATTAATTGCCAGAGCTTTTTTCCTTTCTTACCATTAATTTATATCCAGATAGTAAAGAAAAACTCCTACTTTCAAGCACTGCAGCAATATTATTTGAGAAATTTCAAATTTCAGTCCAATCCCCAAATGTGTGCATTGTACCCATGCAAATTACATGCCTTGGAAACATGTGCAATTTATTATCATAATCAAACTCTCAAACAATAAAGAATATATCATGATGACCAAAACAAGGCTCCACCTCCAACGTTTTACCTGGCTTCAAAATCACACATTTGCGCTTAGAAGAGGTGAGAGGAGCAGGAAAATGGGTGTGTGTTCTTAACACAAAGCACGAGCGTAATCACTCGAGGTTCTTTGCTATACACAACACCCTATGGCACCATCGTCCTTCTTTTCTCCTAGACACGCAGATGTCATTATTAGACAGGATAAAACGTGCAAACCACAAAGAAGGACCACGGCAGCTAATGGGCTACAAACAGATCTTTTATGCCCCAGGGCAAAATTTACGACGAGAACCTGGTTTGGGAATGACGTTAATATTACAATTACCGCACTGGTCCGGAAAAATTAAAAGTCTTTTTGCAGTATCTCAAGTGAATTAGTTTGTACTCTATGCCGTGATACAGTGATAAAAAGATTAGAATAATGGTTAATTCAAATCCATCGGATAATACAAATTGATGTTCCGCAATGTCCGTTTCCACCATATTTTTCGTAATTATTTAAATTTATAGTGTCTGTATTTTGTAACCATGACTTATTAAATCAATAGTCCAGTAATATTCTCAACTTCTGGCAACCTTGTTTCATTGAAGCTGCAGTCTGAATTTATTTCTGCTGTCTCATAACTGATATACACTCCTGGAAATGGAAAAAAGAACACATTGACACCGGTGTGTCAGACCCACCATACTTGCTCCGGACACTGCGAGAGGGCTGTACAAGCAATGATCACACGCACGGCACAGCGGACACACCAGGAACCGCGGTGTTGGTCGTCGAATGGCGCTAGCTGCGCAGCATTTTTGCACCGCCGCCGTCAGTGTCAGCCAGTTTGCCGTGGCATACGGAGTTCCATCGCAGTCTTCAACACTGGTAGCATGCCGCGACAGTGTGGACGTGAACCGTATGTGCAGTTGACGGACTTTGAACGAGGGCGTATAGTGGGCATGCGGGAGGCCGGGTGGACGTACCGCCGAATTGCTCAACACGTGGGGCGTGAGGTCTCCACAGTACATCGATGTTGTCGCCAGTGGTCGGCGGAAGGTGCACGTGCCCGTCGACCTGGGACCGGACCGCAGCGACGCACGGATGCACGCCAAGACCGTAGGATCCTACGCAGTGCCGTAGGGGACCGCACCGCCACTTCCCCGCAAATTAGGGACACTGTTGCTCCTGGGGTATCGGCGAGGACCATTCGCAACCGTCTCCATGAAGCTGGGCTACGGTCCCGCACACCGTTACGCCGTCTTCCGCTCACGCCCCAACATCGTGCAGCCTGCCTCCAGTGGTGTCGCGACAGGCGTGAATGGAGGGACGAATGGAGACGTGTCGTCTTCAGCGATGAGAGTCGCTTCTGCCTTGGTGCCAATGATGGTCGTATGCGTGTTTGGCGCCGTGCAGGTGAGCGCCACAATCAGGACTGCATACGACCGAGGCACACAGGGCCAACACCCGCCATCATGGTGTGGGGAGCGATCTCCTACACTGGCCGTACACCACTGGTGATCGTCGAGGGGACACTGAATAGTGCACGGTACATCCAAACCGTCATCGAACCCATCGTTCTACCATTCCTAGACCGGCAAGGGAACTTGCTGTTCCAACAGGACAATGCACGTCCGCATGTATCCCGTGCCACCCAACGTGTTCTAGAAGGTGTAAGTCAACTACCCTGGCCAGCAAGATCTCCGGATCTGTCCCCCATTGAGCATGTTTGGGACTGGATGAAGCGTCGTCTCACGCGGTCTGCACGTCCAGCACGAACGCTGGTCCAACTGAGGCGCTAGGTGGAAATGGCATGGCAAACCGTTCCACAGGACTACATCCAGCATCTCTACGATCATCTCCATGGGAGAATAGCAGCCTGCATTGCTGCGAAAGGTGGATATACACTGTACTAGTGCCGACATTGTGCATGCTCTGTTGCCTGTGTCTATGTGCCTGTGGTTCTGTCAGTGTGATCATGTGATGTATCTGACCCCAGGAATGTGTCAATAAAGTTTCCCCTTTCCTGGGACAATGAATTCACGGTGTTCTTATTTCAATTTCCAGGAGTGTAAGATTGATGAACAGAGCGGACAAAAAAAAGAGTAGACGGTCCTGAAATGTTGTAGATTGAAGATTAGGTGAATCGGATAACTGGTTGATACAAGAGATCATAACGCTACAAGAAATATGTATCTTAGTAATGGATAAAAGTATAGGAGGGTAAAAATTGAACCAAATTAGCAATACGTGAAGATGGTAATCAAGTTAAATGGATTGTTGGTTGCAATAAGTCATGCAGAGAAGAAAAGAGTTGCATATTATAGCCTTCCGTGGACATTTCCATCAAACCAATCTTCTGACCGAAGAATACAACAGGCATATCCTGGTATGAACTTTTAAGACATGATAGTATCAATACTGTAAGAGAAACCGTTAAAGGTAATGTGCTACTCAAGAAGTCACATTGAGTAGTTATAAGAAACTGTCCGTAATGGAAACAGTTAAGAAATTAACTGATAATTCCCTACCATGATTTATTGTGTTTTGTCTTTATAACGTGGAAAGGAGCTAATTCCCAAGGCGTTGCTCATTATCAGTAACGTTAACTGGAAGAAGAAATCGTGGTCGTTAAACTAAGACCTACTGTGTTGTGTTCGGCTGCCCATGTTATCCATTGAAATGACAGAGTTAGTTTTTTTACATGAATTTGAAAGGAAAATGACCGTTGGTCACAACAAGTAATAGTCTATTAAATGATAATTATCGAACACCGTTCTCTTGTCTTGCTGCAGAAGTAACTACATCCTGCAAAATATTGACAACAGCACATATGTTTACATAATGTTTTCCTTCTTGACTGAATAGGAAACTATAACTGCGAGCTGTCACTTATGAAATATATGACTATGTTCATAAAGTAGCCTTTTCAGGCTCACCTTCTGATGAGGCATACAGAAGGTATCACAAATTTGTTTTTGTAACATTAAATTGTGCACTAACTTGTGGCAATGTGGGGGGGAGGGAGTATTGTTGTAAAAACCCTCCTGGTAGTTTGCACTTTCATTTCCTGCCGGCGACACAATTAATAATTGTTCACTATAGTCACAGTTCATAATGTATAGTGTTTTATTAACTGCAACTAGTGAATAGTGACTCGTTCTATGGCAATGAATATGCATGAAGTATGACATAAGGGAACTTAAGTTTACAGCAACCCGTTGTTCAAAATATTTGGAACTAAAACAGTCTTTGATTGCAAACAGTTTTTCGGCCTTACTTCACGATATGTTTCGATCTATAAAATCGTTTACCAGATATTTCTAAAATGGACAAAAAGATTGAGAAAACAGTCTTCCTACTTTGTGCTTATTTTGTCATAAGTGTTCGTGCTTTGGTTACTATTTTAGAGCAACATTTCACACATTTCACACATTTTACAAGGAACCTTATACACAAACACCGGACAATATAAATCGATATTGCAAAAAAGAACAGAACATCATTTACAATTTACATTATTACAGTTGGCTACAGTAGAGTACACAAGGCAACAGTTCCCAATGTCGCAAAGCATATTTCAGAATAATGTTTGACTTGGACCGTAGTTACATTACCTTCCTTCATTTTCACGTATTTTTTTTCTTAAACGTATTGCAACCAACGTTGACTGCAACACATTCTTTTAACTGAAGCATTACCCTCCAAGATGAATACATTAGTATAAAATGTGTTTAACAGTTGTGCATGCCGCGTCCACAGAAATGTTGGCATTACGACTTTGCATGACATACAAGACAACGTCGGTACGATGAACTCTCATTCTCCTTATTCACTTTTTCCCCATTAATGTAGCTCCTTGTACACGAAGAACTCATAACGCATAGCGCCTGATTGCAATTTAAAATTTCTTCAATTACTTCCACCTCCGCAACGGCCCATGTTTCATCCATTGCCCTGTAGATTACGCCGAGAACGAGCGATGCGTTCGTTAATTTTTAATATCAGTTCCACTTTGCCTTCTTTCTGCCTCAATCTTCGCTTCCAGCGCGGCCCACCTCCTCTGGTGGCGCGTTGGCGTCGGAAACTTTTTGCCGCTATAAATAAAATGAAGCGCGTGCTGAATTTTGCGCAGGAGTGGTTTGCTTGCGAGGGAGAAATATTCTGGCCGGCGTCGCGAGAGCCCAACCGTGCTTAGACCGACCCCTTCTCCCCCTCCCACTCTCCATCACCCTCGCTCCGCCCCCCCCCCCCCCAAGCCTATTGCGTCACACCGACGCGTCGCGTCACGTAGCGGAGCTAAAGCCGGCACCTCTCCCGCCTCCCACCGCGCCTGCCGCCGGCGTCGACGGATATCGGCTTGGCGTCGCTGCAGCCAACGATAAACGGCGGCCATCCGTCTAGGAGGCCATCTATATTCGCCACTGCCGCGAGGTTCGGCGGCGGTGCGACGCTAGCGGGGAGTCAAACAGACTGGCGAGCGGCCCTCCGACACACCCACCGATTTGTCGGTCCCGCCAGTCTCGATTTACTGGCCCGGCACGCGGCAGGCACGTGGGAAGGCGCGACTCACCTGCTGCAGCGCCTGTGTGCCAGACCGAAGGAGAAATTCTCTACTCCCTAATGAGGAAGAGTGACTTGCCATTTCTCACCTTATGGTCTTCATATCTGGTGAATACATTGAGCCGTCAAAAGTAATCTACGTCTACATCTACATTTATACTCCGCAAGCCACCCAACGGTGTGTGGCGGAGGGCGCTTTACGTGCCACTGTCATTACCTCCATTTCCTGTTCCAGTAGCGTATGGTTCGCGGGAAGAACGACTGTCTGAAAGCCTCCGTGCGCGCTCGAATCTCTCTAATTTTTCATTCGTGATCTCCTCGGGAGGTATAAGTAGGGGGAAGCAATATATTCGATACCTCATCCAGAAACGCACCCTCTCGAAACCTGGCGAGCAAGCTACACCGCGGTGCAGAGCGCCTCTCTTGCTGAGTCTGCCACTTGAGTTTGCTAAACATTTCCGTAACGCTATCACGGTTACCGAATAACCCTGTGACGAAACGCGCCGCTCTTCTTTGGATGTTCTCTATCTCCTCCGTCAACCCGATCTGGTACGGATCCCACACTGATGAGCAATACTTAAGTATAGGTCGAACGAGTGTTTTGTAAGCCACCTCCTTTGTTGATGGACTACATTTTCTAAGCACTCTCCCAATGAATCTCAACCTGGTACCCGCCTTACCAACAATTAATTTTATATGATCATTCCACTTCAAATCGTTCCGCACGCATACTCCCAGATATTTTACAGAAGTAACTGCTACCAGTGTTTGTTCCACTATCGCATAATCATACATTAAAGGATCCTTATTTCTATGTATTCGCAATACATTACATTTGTCTATGTTAAGGGTCAGTTGCCACTCCCTGCACCAAGTGCCTATCCGCTGCAGATCTTCCTGCATTTCGCCACAATTTTCTAATGCTGCAACTTCTCTGTACACTATAGCATCATCCGCGAAAAGCCGCATGGAACTTCCGACACTATCTACTAGGTCATTTATATATATTATGAAAAGCAATGGTCCCATAACACTCCCCTGTGGCACGTCAGAGGTTACGTTAACGTCTGTAGACGTCTCCCCATTGATAACAACATGCTATGTTCTGTTTGCTAAAAACTCTTCACAGCTGGTCTGATATTCCGTAGGCTCTTACTTTGTTTATCAGGCGACAGTGCGGAACTGTATCGAACGCCTTCCGGAAGTCAAGAAAAATAGCATTTACCTGGGAGCCTGTATCTAATATTTTCTGGGTCTCATGAACAAATAAAGCGAGTTGGGTCTCACACGATCGCTGTTTCCGGAATCCATGTTGATTCCTGCAGAGTAGATTCTGGGTTTCCAAAAACGACATGATACGCGAGCAAAAAACATGTTCTAAAATTCTACAACATATCGACGTCAGAGATATAGGTCTATAGTTTTGCGCATCTGCTCGACGACCCTTCTTGAAGACTGGGACTACCTGTGCTCTTTTCCAATCATTTGGAACCTTCCGTTCCTCTTGCGACTTGCGGTACACGGCTGTTAGAAGGGGGGCAAGTTCTTTCGCGTACTCTGTGCAGAATCGAATTGGTATCTCGTCAGGTCCAGTGGACTTTCCTCTGTTGAGTGATTCCAGTTGCTCTTCTATTCCTTGGACACTTATTTCGATATCAGCCATTTTTTCGTTTGTACGAGGATTTAGAGAAGGAACTGCAGTGCGGTCTTCCTCTGTGAAACAGCTTTGGAAAAAGGTGCTTAGTATTTCTGCTTTACGCGTGTCATCCTCTGTTTCAATGCCATCATCATCCCGGAGTGTCTGGATATGCTGTTTCGAGCCACTTACTGATTTAACGTAAGACCAGAACTTCCTTGGATTTTCTGTCAAGTCGGTACAGAGAATTTTACTTTCGAATTCACTGAACGCTTCACGCATAGCCCTCCTTACGCTAACTTTGACATCGTTTAGCTTCTGTCGGACAGCGGTATTCAGTATAAGAGTACAAATGGCAGTAATATCGCGTACACAAGGTGTAAAAGACCAGTGCATTTGGGAGCTGTCTTTTGTACTCAGGATATTCATCTGAAAAAGTATACGACGTGATTATGACCAGACGTCGGGAATAAACAGACTTTGAACACGGAATGGTAGTTGGAGCTAGACGCATGGGACATTCCATTGCGGGAATCGTTAGGAAATTCAATATTCCTAGAACCAATCAAGAATGTTCTGAGAACACCAAATGTCAGGCATTATCTCTCACCACAGACAACACAGTGGTCCACGGCGTATCACGGTATAACTGTATATGTATGTGTCCAGTTTATGACGGGATAATCATATATTTTTATTTTTATAATTATATATTTTTATAATTATATTTATGATTTTGATTTGAGTGGCTTTAAATACTGTGGGCTGGGATGAGACTTTTAATTAACTTATACCGCGATAACACTCGTACGGACATCGGCTGCCCCGAAGTACGTACGATATAATATGTTTTAAACGCATCACGCGACTCACCGCCTTCTAATAAATAGTTTGCTTGAGCGCTGCTATTTAGAAAAAAAAATATGCGTATTCTTAGGCAAACTGAAATTATTAATATGGCTCTCAGGGGTACTGGTTATTTATGTACCAAACTACATAAAGATTAACTGAGACATTGTGGAATGTAATGATTTTCAATATTTCTTGTTCATTACTTTCAAGACAAAACTGGAGAGAATCTCATCTGCCGTTAGCCGGCCAAAATGAAACATACTGAACTCATTCAGTGCTGTAGATTTTAGTAAATGAAATTTATTACCACGCTTTCTAACTTTGAAATTAATGAAAGATCAAAATTGAGAAATCTCTAGCATTCACATTTAATATTATGACATGAAATTTTAATTAAATAATACAGTCAGCGTAATGGCCGACTAAATCCTGCTAGGGGAGATGAGCTCCCTGAACTACGAAGTTCTGTAAAAACTTTGTTAATTATAATTAATGGTTGTGGTCAAACGAGGTGACAACTAAGTCAATAATACACACTTTCAAATGACAATTATAAGTATATTTCACTAAATTACAACCAAACTTACATTAAATATTATCCTGCACTACAATGGCGGCCTACCTCTAGACCAAACAAAAACAGGAGTCATGTTCATTTTCATTACATAAATAAAAATAATGTTCTTTGCTTTTTATATCACATCGCTGTTTGTGATTTTTGGTGGCATTATTTAACTCCTTTTTAATCTTTCTTATACATCGCGTACACGTACGCAGTCTTGAAATAATTTATAATTGACACGTGACACAAGCAAAAACCTTTTTTCTTTTACTAAAATGTCACTTTATGTGACGTACCGTCACAGGTGTTTGCATAGATTTGTTAGAGATCACAGATCACAACACTGCATGAAATAAGTGCAGAAATTAATGTGGGATGTACGACGAACGAATCCGTTACGACAGTGTGGCGGAATTTGTCATTAATGAGCTGTGGCGGCGGACGATCGACGTGAATGCTTTTGTTAACAGCACGAGATTGCCTGCACCGCCTCTCATGGGCTCGTGACCATATCGGCTGACGCCGAGACGACTGGAAAAAAGTCGTCTGGTCAGATGAGTCCCGATTCCAGTTGATAGATGCTGAGGTAGCGTTCGAGTTTGGCGCAGATCACCGAAGCCAGGTACCCAAGTTGTCAACAATTCACTCTGAAAGCTGGTGGTGGCTCCATAACGGTGTGAGATGCATTGACATGGAGTGGACTGGGTCCTATGGTCCAACTGAACCGATCATTAACTGGAAATGTTTATGTTCGACTACTTTGAGACCTTCTCCAGCGATTCATGAACTTCATACTCCCAAACAACGATGCACCATGTCACTGGGCCACAAATGCTCGCGGTTGGTTTGAAGAACTTTCTGGACAGTTCGAGAGAATAATTAGGCGACACAGATCGCTCGACATTAATCCCGCCGGACATTTATGGGATATAATCGAGAGGTCAGTTCGTAAACACAATTCTGCACCGGCTAAACTTTCCCCCTTTATTTTACAGGTCCGTCTTGATCACATCAATATTTATACACTTTCACTGTTAACGGTTTCGGCTACTGCCATCTTCAGATCACAAAATACTCTGATGCAATATTAACGTCAAACTAAACATGTAGATACACAGTAAGTGCACTTGATCACACGTTTAGTTTGACGCTGATACTGCATCAGAATATTTTATGATCTGAAGATGGCAGGAGCCGAAACTGGTCATAGTGAAGTGTAAAAAAAAAATTATGTGATCAAGACGTATCTGTAGAAAAAAAAAGGCCAAAAAAGATGATCATGGACTCATTTTCAGACTTTATGTCTTCAATTGAAAACATTCGCCATTACGAGCGGCTATAGAGGAAACATAGCTCAATATTCCTGCAGGGCACCCCCAACGACTTGTTGAGCCAATGCCATGTCGATTTGCTGCACTATGCCGTGGAAAAGGAGGTCCGAAACGATGCCGGGAAATATAAGGTCCGACACAATATTAGGGAGTATCCTTGCGGAATATAAATGTAGATGTCAATATGACATTTGTCACCTCGGTGTATTATCAAAGCCGGCCATTGTGGCCGAGCGGTTCTAGGCGCTTCAGTCTGGAACCGCATTGCTGCTACGGTCGCAGGTTCGAATCCTGCCTCGGGCATGGATGTGTGTGATGTCCTTAGGTTAGTCAGCTTTAAGTAGTTCTAAGTTCTAGGGGACTGATGACCTCAGGTGTTAAGTCCCATATTGCTCAGTGCCATTTGAACCATTTTGTATTGTCATACAGACATTACGCCGTGTAGTAAGGCCTTCGATACGACCCATTCTGACACAAATAAAGTTTTCACAAGTTCTTCAACGCTCCCAAAACTGATTTTAAATGGCGACCGGTACATCACATGTTCACATGACGCGTAAATAGAAACATCAGTTACTGAATTGGATAAATTGTTAATAGTAAATATTGAACCTAACGATATAACTGTGGGGATCTCTGGTGGGAACAAATTAAAACCTAAAATAACAACCAAAATGTCACGAAATCACTATAATGTACAGATCAATCAGTAAAATGGGAAACAATAGCTGGCGCCAAAGACTCTAAAAAAATGAACAAAATGAATTGCACGGACTAACTGTTATAACTGGTACTGGAAGCATCAACTGCCAAGCCTAATCTGTATATAGAAAGCCAAAGGCCAATACCTACACAAAAAGCTGAAACCCATTGCATACTTTATTATTATATAAAGACAAGCTATTGTTTAATGTTTTACCAAAAATGTCGAAAATCTCTTGCTAGATTTAGTTCAAATTTTTACACCATTCTCTAATAAACGTTCGGAGTGGCAAAGACCTGATATTTTATAATTATCATTGTATGTAAATACACAAGTTGTTTGTGGTAAAGGTTCATATACTTTCACTCGTGACTGAGATCGGTGTACTGAATGACACTGCATCAGTATTTACTTCATTTGCAAACTAATAATTATATCTGTAGTGAGTAGTAGGTTTTTGGTTGGTTACTAAAGGCGAAAGAATCAGCAAGGACCAATGGCATGAGGATACAGAAGGTAATGGAGAACACTGCATTAAAGACACATAATGTGTATCCACAGGACGTGTGGCCTGGAAATGAAAAAGTTTCGTAATGATGTCTCCATTAGCAAAAGATTCCGGAAGAGTCACACATTCGGATCTCTGGAAGGGACTGCGAAGGAGGAGTTGGCCATGACAAAAAGAATGAATAACCAACTAAAGGATAATGTTCTATGAGATGTGACGTGGAATGGCAGAAGTTTAAATCAGGTAGGTAAATTAGAAAATCTCGAAAGTAAAATGCTAAGGTTCAATCTAGATATAGTGAAGGTCAGAAGTGAAATGGAAGGAAGACAAGGATTTCTCGTCATATCACTAAAGGCTAATATAAACAGCAGCAGAAAATGGTATAACGAAAGTAATATTCGTTACGAATGGGAGTGTAGGGCAGCAAGTGTGTTACTGTTAACAGTACAGTGATCTGAACTGACAGTAAACCAACATTGATAATTATATTTCAGGTGTACATGGTGACAACGCAGTCTGAAGATAAATAGATAGAACAAGTATTTGAGGATATCAAAATGGTAATTCAGTACGTAAAAGGAAATGGAAAACTAATAGTCATGAGGGAATGGAATGCGGTTCTAATGGAACGAGGTGAAGCAAGGGATACGGAAGAAATTTGGCTTTGTTCAGAAATGAGAGATGAGGAAGACTAATTGAGTTCTGCAAAATAATTCAACTAGTTATCTTGAATGATCTGCTGAAGAATCAGAAGAGGGGGAGACATACTTGGGGTCGTGCGGTAGCGTTCTCGCTTCCCGCGCCCGGGTTCCCGGGTTCGATTCCCGGCGGGGTCAGGGATTTTCTCTGCCTCGTGATGACTGGGTGTTGTGTGATGTCCTTAGGTTAGTTAGGTTTAAGTAGTTCTAAGTTCTAGGGGACTGATGACCATAGATGTTAAGTCCCATAGTGCTCAGAGCCATTTTAACCATTTGGATACATACTTGGGAAACGCCTGAAGGCATGGCTAGATTTCAGTTAGATTACATCACGGTCAGGCAGAGATACGCAAATCAGATACTGGATCGTAATACGTTGCCAGGAGCGGATATAGACTCAGATCACTATTTACTAGTGATGAAGAGCAGATTGAAGTTTAAGAGACTAGACACGAAAATCAATACGCAAAATAATTGAATAGGGAACTCTGTAGGCAGTTTAGTTGAAGAGAAATGGACATATCTAAAACGGGCCATCACGGAAATTGGAAAGAAAAACATAGATACACGGGAAGTAACTGCCAAGAAACCATAGGTAGCAGACGAAATACTGCTGTTTATCGATGAAAGAAGGAAGCACAAAAATGATTACGGAAATCCAGGAATTCATCAGTACAAGTCACTTATGAAGGAAGTCAGTGGGACGTGCAGGGTAGCTGAGGCGAAATGATTGTATGAAAAATGTGAAGCAATCGAAAAAGATATGATTTTATGGTCTGACTCAGCATATAGAAAAGTCAAAATAAACTTCCATAAAATTAAAAGCAATGGTGTTATCATTAAGAGTTCAATGGGAATTTCATTCCTAATGCAGAAGAGGGAGCTGAAGGTAAAAAGAGTACACTGAAGACCTCTTTGAGGGGGACTTGTATGATAGCGTGATAGAAGAGGAAATATTTATTTATTTTTTATTTATTTATTGATTTATTTAACCTGGCAAGATTAGGGCCATCAGGCCCTCTCTTACATCTAACCAGGCATTCTACTTATTTTACATTCATATGTTTTAGTAGGCATGTTAAACTACATCTAGTACAAAAAGTGAAATAAACAATTTGAAAGGTACACCTGGAAAAATACATACATATAGAGTTTATATTCTTAGGTCACAAGTACTGTTATAATTAGACATTACTGAAGAGACAGATTTTAGATAGGAGTGCTGGCAGCAGGGAGTATGAGGGCGACTCATGGTGAAGGGAGGAGAAGAATAAGAGACATGATGAAACATAATTAAGGAAATATAAAGGAAAAGAAGATTACGTGGCTAATGGAGATAGATGAAGAGGAAGGCATCTCAGGAGCAAGATAGGAGACGCTAGCTTTGCTATTTGACAGATGAGGGGATTGCCCTTGTACATTAATTTTGTGGAGAACTTTATGAGGATGATTGTAGGAAATGCTTCAACTTCTTCTTAAAAGCAGCAGGAGATCGAATTTTGCGCAAGGTAAGGGGCAGTTTGTTCCAGAGGCGGACAGCGGCAACTGAGAAGGAGTTTGCAAAAGTTTTTGTTTTGTGAGTGGGCACAGTTAGGATATCAAATAAGAGTGACCTCGTGTTTCGATTATGATGACATGACAGGTTTTTAATCTCTGAAGCAAGGTACTGGGGTGCTTACGCGACGAGGAGTCGGTGTAGTAGACATAGAGTGTGGTAGTCACGCAATTTGTCCGGCCACAGCCACCCTAGCTCGGAGTATGAAGCACTAACATGATCATATCGGCGAATGTTGCAGGTGTAACGCACACAGGTATTCATGGTTAGCTCTAGCCGTCTTTTGTTTTCACTACTCATGCCTTGTTGAATCACATCACAATAGTGGAGGTTCGGTAGAACGAGTGCTTGCACGAGCTGGCGTTTCAAGTCCTGTGGAAATATGTTCCGAAACTTTTTGAGAGCATAGAGACAAGCAGACGTCTTTCGGCACACTGCGACTGTATTCTCCGCCCAGTTGAGATGCTCATCCAAAGTTACACCCAAGTTCTTCACTGTTTTCTGATATGGTATTGGAGTACCGTCGAGCAGAATAGAAGGTAGCCGTTCGCGGAAATCTGAACTTATTAATTTCTGATGGGCTATTAAGATTACTTGCGTCTTTTTTGCATTTAGTTTAAGCCCCAGGTTTTTCGTCCATGTCACTACTGAAGACAGATCATCATTCATCTGAGCGACTACAGTGTTTACATCTTCAGGTCTGACGCTTAGGTAGAGCTGGAGGTCGTCGGCATAGAAATGATATTTACAGGAGGACAGAACCGACGAAATATCGTTGACATATAAAGAAAACAAAAGTGGTCCTAAGACTGATCCTTGTGGCACTCCTGAGGAAACATGTTTCCAGGAAGATTTTTCATTTACGCAGACAACACATTGCTGTCTGTCTTTTAAGTAGCTTTCAAACCATCTCATTGCACTATCAGAGAAATTAAGCTGCTGCATTTTTCTGAGCAATATGTCAAAGTTAACAGTGTCAAAAGATTTGCTGAAGTCCAGTAGCGTCAATATTGTTGCCTTTCGATTGTCGATGGCATATTTCAGGTCATCAGTTACTTTAATTAGAGCAGTGTTTGTGCTGTGATGTTTACAGAAACCGGATTGAAATTTGTCATATAGGCTAAATTCATGCAAGTGTTCAGTGATTTGGTCATGAACAATATATTCAAGTGCTTTGGAAACAGCAGGCAGTATACTAATTGGTCGGTAATCACTAGGCAGTTGCGGGTTTTCGATCTTAGGGATGGGTCGAATTAGGCTTCTTTTCCATGCAGTGGGATATATTCCGTTCATGAGGGAAAAATTAAATATGTCAGTTAAGACAGGTATTAAGATATCGGCAACATTCTTAATCATGGTTATACCGATACTATCGTTGCCTATTGCATCAGAAGAGATTCTCATTATTGCTTTTCTTGCCGTATTTGTTGTTACATGTTTTAGATGGAAGGTATCGTTGTTAGTTATCCTGTTTGGGGATTCTTGTGGACGGTAATTATCAGCTGTGCTGGTATTCAGAGGTGCAGAGAAGAATTCATTTAATTCGTTAGCTGACACATGAAAAGTAGTTTCCGATTTTGCCTTTCCGACCCCCAAGCTACGGAGATTCTTCCATAGAGTCGTGGGCGTCAGATCGCTGCATACAAGGGAGCGAGCGTGCCTGATTTTAGCATTGCGAATGCATTGGTTCACTCTGTTCCGTAGCTTTCTATATTCTTCGAAACGCTCGGGTTTCGGATCTGCCTTGAAACGCCTGTGGGCAGCATCCCTATTAGTCATCATTTGACGTAATTCAGCTGTCAGCCATGGAGCAGGATAGGGGATTCAGACTAGAATGAGAATTTAAAAGAGCTTTTGAAGACTTTCCCAGAAGCCGGGTGTTCTGTGAGTACGACCTCTTGCTCTTCAGTTGCTCCACGGATATGCAGATTAGACTGGTGCTGAGTCTATCATCGCTCATCATACAAAATGATAGATTACCCCAATGAAGCTAATAGGATACTTGCAGGCATCAACTGCCTCGCGCATCGGAAAACGTTATTTGCTAAGTTCCTGAACTCGTCAGGGGTCTCACCTGTTGCTTACGGCTGAAGGACTTGGGCATTTGAATAGAACAATTTACTTTTAATGATTTCTGAATGACAGAGTTTGACCTGGTAAAACAATGTGTAGAAATGTCTCAGGACAAATAAAAACATTATAAAACATTTGAGAATTAATTTACATACTTAAAGTAGAACAATGCAAAGAAAATGAATGGTTATTAGTGTCGCCGTCTTTTTATCTGAGGTAAAAAGACGAGGGCTAGTAGAAACCCTTGGGTAATAGAAGAAATATTGAATTTAATTGATGAAAGGAGAAAATATAAAAATGCAGTAAATGAAGCAGGCAAAAAAGAATACAAACGTCTCAAAAATGATATCGACAGGAAGTGCAAAATGGCTAAGCAGCGATGGCTAGAGGACAAATGTAAGGATGTAGAGGCTTAGCTCACTAGGGGTAAGACCTTTGGAGAAAGGAGAACCACTTGCATGAATATCAAGAGTTTTGATGGAAACCCAGTTCTAAGCAAAGAAGGGAAAGCAGAAAGGTGGAGTATATAGGGGGTCTATACAAAAGCGATGTACTTGAGAACAATATTATGGAAATGGAAGAGGATGTAGATGCAGATGAAGAGTTTGACAGAGCACTGAAAGACGTAAGTCGAAACAAGGCCCCAAGAGTAGACAAAATTCCATTAGAACTACTGAGAGCCTTGGGAGAGCCAGTCCTGACAAAACTCTACATCTGGTGAGCAAGATGTATGAGACAGGCGTAATACTCTCAGACTTCAAGAAGAATATAATAATTCCAATCCCAAAGAAAGCAGGTGTTGACAGATGTGAAAATTACCGAACTATCAGTTTAATAAGTCACAGCTGCAAAATACTAACGGGAAATCTTTACCGACGAATGGAAAAATTGATAGAAGCCGACCTCGGGGAAGATCAGTTTGAATTCCGTAGAAATGTTGGAACACGTGAAGCAATACTGACCCTACGACTTACCTTAGAAGAAAGATTAAGGAAAGGAAAACCTACGTTTCTAGCATTTGTAGACTTAGAGAAAGCTCTTGACAATGTTGACTGGAATACTCTCTTTCAAATTCTGAAGGTGGCAGGGGTACAATACAGGGAGCAAAAGGCTATTTACAATTTGTACAGAAACCAGATGGCAGTTATAAGAGTCGAGGGGCATGAAAGGGAAGCAGTGGTGGGGAAGGGAATGAGACAGGGCTGTAGCCTCTCCCCGATGTTATTCAATCTGTATATTGAGCAAGCAGTGAAGGAAACAAAAAAAAAGTTCGGAGTAGGTATTAATATCCATGGAGAAGAAATGAAAATTTTGAGGTTCGCCGATGACATTGTAATTCTGTCAGAGACAGCAAAGGACTTGGAAGAGCAGTTGAACGGAATGGACAGTGTCTTGAATGGAGGGTATAAGATGAACATCAACAAAAGCAAAACAAGGATAATGGAATGTAGTCGAATTAATTCAGGTGATGCTGAGGGAATTAGATTAGGAAATGAGACACTTAAAGTAGTAAAGGACTTTTGCTGTTTGTGGAGCAAAATAACTGATGATGGTCGAAGTAGAGAGGATAAAAATGTAGACTGGCAATGGCAGGGAAAGCGTTTTTTAAGAAGAAAAATTTGTTAACATCGAGTATAGATTTTAATGTCCGGAAGTCATTTCTGAATGTATTTGTATGGAGTGTAGCCGGGTATGGAAGTGAAACGTGGATGATAAATAGTTTACACAAGAAGAGAATAGAAGCTTTCTAAATGTGGTGCTACAGAAGAATGCTGAAGATTAGATGGGTAGATCACATAACTAATGGGGAGGTATTGAATAGAATTGGCGAGAAGAGGAACTTGTGGCACAACTTGACTGGAAGAAGGGATTGGTTGGTAGGACATGTTCTGAGACATCGAGGAATCACCTATTTAGTATTGGAGGGCAGCGTGGAGGATAAAAATCGTAGAGGGAGTCCAAGAGATGAATACACTAAGCAGATTCAGAAGGATGTAGGCCGCAGTAGGTACTGGGAGATGAAGAAGCTTGCACAGGATAGAGTAGCATGGAGAGCTGCATCAAACCAGTCTCAGGACTGAAGACCACAACAACATTAGTGTCGCCACCGGCATGATGCTGGACAATTACGGTTAAGGTGGTGCTCAGACAAATAATAGATACAAATTACGTTTTCAACCATACTAGCAAAATTGTGTAATCACACAAGAAAGGTATGATCGACCAGAAACACAATACAGATAAAGCAATAAAGGAAGAGATCAGAAAGAAACATCATTATCCGGGTGAGCTCCAATGAATAAAGGAACGAAACATGGGTGGTTACGAAAGAAAAAGAAATCTCCTTTGGAGCAAGAATTAGATGCAGAAAAACTTGCATACCAGTGCCTGATGCGCGTGGATCAATTTAGGAAGAGAAGAAGACAGAAACCAGGAATGAACTCACGATACCTCAACATACCGCAATCTCCAAAGTGAAACTTCGAAGACTTGGCAGAGAGCCGAAGTGAAGAAAAACAAATACGAGCGAGGAGTCTGGAGTGACGTCACCAAGTAGAACTTCGAATGAGAACACCTATATCAATCTGAATACTACTGCCTCTCTCAACTTTTAGTAGCCTTTCATCAGAACAAGGAAGGCGCCCCTCACTATCTTCTCTAGACAATCCCAGAAAGGGTCTAGTGTTACTCCAGTCAGGGATTTGTAAGTATCTTCCCTAGCTCCAACCATAAAGTTAAAGAGGCTTCCGCCAACGAGATTCGTGTATGAAGAAATGGGAAAAGAGTGTCACCCCATGCCCAAGCATAGACTCGTTTTTCGGATATTCTGGAAACTTTGCTGGACTTCGTACAGCGTTTCCATGGGAACTGCAAAGTTTGGGAATTTTCAGATGCACGTGTGGCTATTTATCATGCTTGACGAAACATGTCTGGAGACCACAATCAGCAGGAAAACGGCTAGTGCTCAGCTGAGGACTCCACGCAAAGGCTGCAAACAAGCAGAGTTCTCATTGCTTCCACCAGTGATTTCCTGTTCTGCCATAGAAGACAGTAGTCATGAGACTAACATTCCGTTGTTCTTTGTCTGCGGGCTGAACCAGGAGGATAATCCGCGAAAGACTCGCTTGACTGTCTATACCGAGTGCTAGAGTACGATCTGCCTTCTGAGTAAATGGCATTTATTCCAAAGCGTGTGAAATCTCCTTCTGTTGTCAGCCGTGCGGAAATAGTTTTCCCTGGTAAAGACCAGATGCATTTAATGTGAAAAAACTGCTACAGGAATGAAATGTTAGGTTAAGTACAGAGAGGTGGGCACCCCACGTTGCTACAAGCTCTCCTAATCACTTATGTAATCAGCGCGAAATACCGATGAAAATCTGACGAGTTAAAACTGAATTAGAAAGTACGAGTGCAACAATAGAGTCTCGTTTACAAATTAAATATGGAAATAGGATGAAAAATTAAGTGAATGACCTGGAACAGGCCGCCACATCAAAACTTAAGGTCAGTTGGGGAAAAAGAGATATATAAACGTGTAAAACGTTTATAAACCTTTGAAGGAAGTGGCAACAAAACGACTATTTACGGTGTAGTGTAGAATGTTTGAGTCTGGCGATATACCATCTGACTTTTAGAAAAACATCATCGACACAATTCGAAAGATTGCAACAGCTGACAGGTGCGAATATTATTGCACAATCAGCTTAACAGCTCATCCATCCAAGTTTCTGATTAGAATAATATACCAAAGAATGGAAAAGGAATTTGGGAATATGTTAGCTACAAACAGTTTGGCTTTAGGAAATGTAAAGGCAGCAGAAAGGGAGTTCTGAGGTTGCGATTGGCGATGGAAACAAGAGCAAAGAAAAATCAAGACACGTTGATAGAATTTGTCAAATGAGTCAAGACGTTCGAAATTCTGAGAAAAATACGTGTAAGCTATAGAGAATGCCGGACAGCAGTCAATATTCAGGATGAAAGGATATCAATGTTACGATGCGCTGAAGACCTTTCTGTCCACAGTAAAACTAAAGAAGAATTACAGGACGTGTGAATGCAATGAACAGCCTAATGAGTACAGGATGTGGACTGGGAATAAATCAAAGAAAGACGAAAACAATGAGAAGTAACAGAAACGACAACAGCGAAGAGCTTGACGTCGAATCTGGTGATCACGAAGTAGATGCCGTTAAGGAATTCTGCTAACTAGCCACCAACATGACCCTTGACAGGCGAAGCAAAGACGACATAATAAGCGGACTAGTACTGGCGAAAAGGGCCTTCCTGGCCAAGAAAAGTGTACTAATACTCGAGGAAGAAATTTCTGAGAATTTTCATTCGATGCACAGCATTGTTTGGTAGTGAAATATGGACTGTGGGAAAACTGGAGCAGAAGAGAATTGAAACATTTGAGATGTGGTGCTACGGAAAAATGTTGAAAATTAGGCGGACTGATGATATCAGGAAGAAGGAGGTTCTCCGAAGAATTGGCGAGGAAATGAATATATGGAAAAAGCAGACAAAAACAAGGGACAGGATCGTAGGACATCTATTAAGACATAACGAAATGACTTCAAAGTACTAGAGGGAGGTGTAGAGGGTAGAAACTGTAGAGGAAGACAGAGATTAAAATACATCAAGCAAATAATTGAGGATGTAGGTTGCCAGTGCTGTTCAGAGATGAAGAGGTTGGCACGGAAGAGGAATTAATAGCGGGCTGCATCAGACCAGTCAGCGGACTGAAAAAAAGGCTTCCAAGTAAAAAACTACTTCCGAGTGCTTGAGGGTATAATAATTTCGTGCGAAGGACAGCAGGTAAGGTGTTGAAGTGTGGACATGTGGGCGCAAAACAGTTAGTCTGTACTGAAAGGCAGAGTCCAATTAGAGGTGCAGTTATGACGGTGCAGAAAACACCAGATAGCAAAGTATGTGATGTGTTGAGGGAAGACTATCAGACGCAGAGAAAAAGCCACTAACCCTAGAAGTGGGAACATAAGGACATAAAAACAGCACTTACACCCCTATATCCTGTATCTTTACTACATAAATTCAAAAATCTCGAAAAGTTCTTGTTTGATTTACTTCCAAATTTTTTTCAGTGTACTCAAACAACATTAGCCACATTTCTCAGTGTTCTCTAAACAAAGTTCGGACTTACGAAATCTATACTACTGTGCACAAAGAGGTTGTTACCAAAAATCTCTGTACCAGATTAATACAAATATTAATCATGGCTGTAATAAACATTCAAACAGAGTACTGTAATCACTAACCACACGGACATGGCCTACATATGTTTTAAATGTATATGATATATCAACGTATCTGTAATATATAAAGGGCAAATTTTGTGTACAAACCTTCAAAAAAGTTCTTTAGAAATTTAATTCAGTTTTTTTTTCTTTTCTTTTTTTTTTTTTTTACGGTACTCTAACGAGCATTCGAATGGGCAAATGCTACATACACTAAAGAAAAAATAAATCGCAACACCAGGAAGGAGTTTCCGACATAAACGAAACGTAGTAGGCGTGTCATCATTAATCGCCTCACTGACATTGAACGAGTCGAGTAATAGGGCTAAGAGAAGCGGAATGTTCTTTCTGCGATAGTGGAAACGATTTGGCAGTAATGTAGCCACTATACGTTATTGCTGGTAGCTGTGGTCACAAGAATGTACGGCTGCAAGAAGACCAGGCTTTGGACGGCCACGTGCACTACCGAAGACCACCGTGTTCGGCGTATGGCTCTGTCGCATCGTACTGCATGTGCAGCAGCAATTTGAGCAGCAGTTGGCAACACAGTGACACAACGAACTGTCAAAAATTGGTTACATCAAGGACAGCTCCGAGGCATGCGCCCTGTAGCGTGCATTCCACCGACCACAAACCACCACCATTTCCGGCTTCAATGGTGCCAAGCGAGAACTGTCTGCGTGCTAGACACACTGGACCTAAACCTAGAATTATGGTCTCTGCTGCAAATTCGTATGATAGCAGGGTCACTCTCGTTGTTACCCGGAGCACCCTGACTGAAAAACTGTAGGTCAGTCTGGTGATTCGACCTGTCAAGTTCCCACTCATGAACAGCTTTCCAGGGGCTGTTTTCCAACAGGATAACACTCTTTCACATAACGCTGCTGTAACTCAATACGCTCTACAGAGAATTGGCATGTTGCCTTGGCTTGCTCGATCACTGGATCTGTCTCCAGTTAAACACATACTGGACATCATCGGACTACAACTCCAGCGTCATCGACAAACTGCATCGACCATCGCTATATTGACTGACCAAGTGCAACAGGCGTATGGAACTCCATCCCACCAATGACATCCTGCCGCTGTACAACACAATGCGTTCATGCACGTTTACATCACTGCATTGAACTTTCTGACGGTAACACCGGTTATTAATGTATCAATATTTCCAATTTGCGATGCCTTATCTCGCTCTTACACTAAGTTGACATCTTGCAATGTTAATCACGTAAATGTGTTAATTAGGCAAATGAGTTTCCGAAATTTCATTACATAAATTATTTTTTTGGTGTTGCGAATTTTTTCCGTCAATTAATATATAAACTGCGTAAAGGGGAAACAACGACAGCAAAAGTTCTGAAATATTCTTGACTGGAATGAGATTTTCACTCTGCAGCAGCGTGTGCGCTGATATTAAACTTCCTGGCAGATTAAAGCTGTGTGCCGGATCGAAACTCGAACTCGGGACCTTTGCCTTTCGCGGGCAAGTGCTCTACCAGCTGAGCTACCCAAGCACGACTCACGCCCCGTCCTCACACCTTTAATTCCGCCATTACCTCGTCTCCTACCTTCCAAACTTTAGAGAAGCTCTCCTGCGAACCTTCCAGAACTAGCACTCCTGAAAGAAAGGATACTGCGGAGACATGGCTTAGCCACAGCCTGGGGGATGTTTCCAGAATGACATTTTCACTCTGCAGCGGCGTTTACGCTGTTTGGAAGGTATGAGACGAGGTACTGGCAGAATTAAAGCTGTGAGGACGGGGCGTGAGTGGTGCTTGGGTAGCTCAGCTGGTGGAGCACTTGCCCGCGAAAGGCAAAGGTCCCGAGTTCGAGTCTCGGTCCGGCACACAGTTTTAATCTGCAAGGAAGTTTCAAATTGTTGGCCGATTTAGTTCTAATTTGTAAATGGTACTCTACAATACTACCAGAAAGACACAGGAGGCATACATCTTTTAAAGAAAAATGTGCATATTTTCTGTTAAAACCGGGTGCCTGAATGAAAATGCCATGCTTTGCTGTGCTGTGAAAATATGTGGTTTCGTTTTCTACAGTAGCTTGCCACTTAAACCCTTAGACAAATTGTTTCTCCCATACATATTTTTTGTCGTTACAGTTTTAAACTAATGAACTGTTTTGTGTCTCCCTTGCAGTAGATTTTAAAAGAAAACAGAAATGTTATATTTGAGGCCTATGGTCTTAAATATCCGCTACCAGGGAACCTGAATCATCCGAAACTTACTAGTCCTACCTGATCGAGCTTAAAACAATGTGTAATACCGTCGTTGTAGCTACTCGCCACACAGATCCAGGAGCTGGAGATGATTGTCTCATACTCCGAATACCAATGATTCAAACCTATTTACCCATTCATTTTTAGCGACTCCAGTTCCCATCCAAGGTTTCACTTGCAGTAACGTGAAACAAGGCTCACGGTCAGAGACAGTTGGAGGTGGGGGGCTCTCATGTGGACTGATAAGGTGGAGGAAATGGGCATAGAGAGGGCGGAGTAGGTAGTGGACATAGAGGAGGGGGGGGGGGGGA
This sequence comes from Schistocerca piceifrons, assembly GCF_021461385.2. Classification (NCBI taxonomy): domain Eukaryota; kingdom Metazoa; phylum Arthropoda; class Insecta; order Orthoptera; family Acrididae; genus Schistocerca; species Schistocerca piceifrons. The sequence continues at coordinate 246,204,550 of NC_060144.1, forward strand.
GAAGGCAGAGAGAGATGGAGGAGGTGACGGACAGAGGAAGAGGAGGAAGGTTCCTATGGTCAGACAGAGGGGCGTAAAGTAGATTAGGACGTACACTATGTGATCAAACGTATCCGGACACCTGGCTGAAAATGGCTTACAAGTTCGAGGCGCCCTCCATCGGTAATGCTGGAATTCAGCATGGTGTTGGTCCACCCTTTGCCTTGATGACAGCTTCCACTCTCTCAGGCATACGTTCAATCAGGCGCTGGAAGGTTTCTTGGGGAATGGTAGCCCATTCTTCACGGAGTGCTGCACTTAGGAGAGGTATCGATGTAGGTTCGTGAGGCCTGGCACGAAGTCGGCGTTCCAAAACTTTCCAAAAGTGTTCTATATCATTGAGGTCATTACTCAGTGCAGGCCAGTCCATCACAGGGATGTTATTGTCGTGTAACCACTCCGCTACAGACCGTGCATTATGAACAGGTGCTCGATCATGCTGAAAGATGCAATTGCTATCCCCGAATTGATCTTCAACAGTGGGAAGCACGAAGGTGCTTAAAACATCAATATAGGCCTGTGCTGTGATAGTGCCACATAAAACAACAAGTGGTGCAAACCCCCTCCATGAAAAACACGACTACACCATAACACCAGCGACTCCTGATGTTACTACTGGCGCTACACCAACACCGACTCAAAGGAAGGCCTCGGCGCTTATTGGTGATGTCACGTGAGCTAGGGACGGCGAACGCCAGGTCTGTTGCAGGCAGAAACGCCTGGGCGTGCTTATCACTATAAATCTCTTATTTTTGGGCAAAATGATTGGTATTGTTTTGCATTCTGCAATTTTATTTAGATGAAAGATTTTCTTACTATCGTAAAGCTACAAATGAAGATCATATTTCTGTATTACTGAATCCTGTCGAAACAAACGTAGATCAATATGAGAAGATGCTTTGCCCCATTGTAAGCTTCGGAAATCTTACATTCAAGTAACTATATTTACTTGACTCATTTTGCTATCGAACCTTACCCCAACCCCCTTACAATTAACTCGTTTCTTTTATTCATTTATTTATTTTCATTTGATATCGTCACTGGAAATGTGAATTAATTTACATGTGTAAATGACCAACTGTTGCCAGTCGTTAGATTACAATCGTTTTCAACGAAAGGAATTCTAAACAAGAAACAAAATAGCTTCATACATCGAAAATACTGCTCAGCTTAAACTTTTTTAAACATGCACATCAGAAAACATAAATATTCCCCTCCTGCAACTGAAAGGGGAAACTTTATAAGATAAAAAAATTTTATTTGATAAAACAAGTATCTCTCTTTTGCCTCTTTTTATGTCCCCCATTCCCTCCTCCAACGTGTACAATCGCAAGATATTTTATCAACATTCAGTGCTCCTCACCACATACTCAACAAAAATACCTAAAGAAGAGCACCAATATGTTCACAGTTTCTTGTAAAATTAACCCAGTACAAACGTAACTTCCTCAGATTTACAAATAAGGTAAAGAAGCACGAATTCTGTTGCTGCTGGACCATGAAGTTGTTTTTGTATGTCAATCCTTAAAAGAGGTGGAAATTTAAGTTCAGGAGTCCACTATTTGTTAAGAAGTGTAATGAATTGCACAATTAATTGATTGCAAAAATCTCTCAGAACAATGTGTTGGTCAACTACCGCCAATAGTTTCACATTTTCCTGTATCAGAGAGGGAGACACCGCCACTATGAGTATGCCTGCATCAGATCTGGCGTTCGCCGTGCCTAGCTGCTATGACGTCACGAACAAGCGCCGAGGCCTTCCTTTGAGTCGGTGTTGGCTACACACCCTGGCAGATGACGCCAGCAGCGCCTCCGAATTTTACTACTGGCGCTACACAAGCTGGCAGATGACGTTCACCGGGCATTCTCCACACCCACGCCTTATCATCGGATCGCCACATTTTTTAACGTGATTCGTCACTCCACGCAACGTTTTTCCACTGTTCAGTCGTCCAATGTTTATGCTCCTTACACCAAGCGAGACGTTGTTTGGCATTTACCGGCGTGATGTGTGGCTTGCGAGCAGCCGCTTGACCATGAAACCCAAGTTTTTTCACCTCCTGCCTAACTTGCAGTGGATCCTGATGCAGTTTGGAAATCCTGTGTGATGGTCTGTGTAAATGTCTGCCTATTACACTGTCAACTGTCAACTATCGACGGTCTCTGTCAGTCAACAGACGTGGTCAGCCTGTACGCCTTTGTGCTGTACGTGTCCCTTCATGTTTCCGCTTCACTGTCACATCGGAATCAGTGAACCCAGGGATGTTTAAGAGTGTGGAAAACTCGCATGCAGACGTATGACACAAATGACACCCAATCACCTGACCACGTTCGAAGTCCGTGAGTTCCTAGGAGCGCCCCATTCTCCTCTCTCACGATGACTACTGAGGTCGCTAATATGGAGCACGTATCAGTAGTTGGCAGCACAATGCACCTAATATGAAAAACGTATGTTTTTGCGGATGTCGGGATACTTTTGATTACATAGTGTATATCCCATTCACAATCGAACTTAGCAGTTTGAAAAGAATTGGTTTATTCGCTAACATGCTACAGAGCTTGAAAACGATACCAATACAGATCTGCCATATACCAAGAAGCCCAGCTCGGCAACAGAGTATCTAGTTAACACTACGGCAACACCCAAACTGAGTTTTGATCTCTAAACTATGTAGCGCGCTGAAGAAAGAAATCTAGATTCGAGGGGGAAGTATTCCACAAGATATTCTTCTTTTCTAGTTAGTTAAATTTTTAAATTAAATAACGTATCCACACCACTACAATACATGGCTCCTACTACGAACCCAATGCAAACTGTTGTGGACTGACAAGACAGCCAGTCCACAGTGACGGGTAACCGAAAGGCACGCGTTTAAACTCACGCAGGCTGGCGTGAGGTCTGAAACAGGATACGTAATGAATGCTTTAAAGAAAAGTACGTAGCTGCTGGAATACTTAACTTTAATCCACAATTGGTGAACATTGGTCTTGTTACTGTACATGCTTCATTAGATACATAGCAAAGGATAAATGGCGCCTTGCTAGGTCGTAGCAATTGATGTAGCTGAAGGCTATGCTAACTATCGTCTCGGCAATTGAGAGCGTAATTCTCAGTGAACCATGGCTAGCAACGTCGGCTGTACAACTGGGGCGAGTGCTAGTAAGTCTCTCTAGACCTGCCGTGTGGCGGCGCTCGGTCTGCAATCACTGATAGTGGCGACACGCGGGTCCGACGTATACTAGCGGACCGCGGCCGATTTAAAAGCTACCACCTAGCAAGTATGGTGTCTGGCGGTGACACCACACAAACTACAAGCACAGCATTATTTGATGTTGCGAGTCAACAAACCCACGCTCCGCAAACGTATTACGTCAACCGCCAGAAGACAACTACGGCACGACACAAACCCGATGGCCTGTATGGAATGCAGAAGTCGAGCCTCACGTTTTATCTCCTAATACTGCAGATGTCATCTGATAGTACAAAAAATCAACTCAGCAAGCCGAAATATATACAAGTCTCCACGCATACGTCGCCTCGTAATGTCATCGGTCAGCCGCCAAATTTGCGACTTTCTTTTCCCCTTTGAATTTATATGGCATATCTGAACGTCATAGAATAAACGTATTTGGATATTGATGAAACTACGAGTATATCATCGGAGGAACGAATTTCATAGTACCTGTTCGCAGTGTATGATCTGTTATTGTCATCTATCCGTGTTGCCTACTCGACAGTTGTTCCTGCGTTCTTTAAGCCCGGTGTTAATGCTTCTTTTAGTGCTTCCTAACTACGCTTAATTGTATATCCTGGAGATTTTGTGTCCTCCTTCCATGTCAAGTGGTGGAGATAGGACTATTGCTATGTTCAAATATTCCCGCACTTCTCTTGTCGATTTAAACGTTTCCTAGCACTCTGATAATGCGATCTGTGACAGTTATTACGAGTTAGAGCAAAACATTCGCTTTAGGTAGACCTCTTTCGTTAGATAACGATTTAAAGCAGGGTGTTGGGGGGTCTTAGTGCTAAATAAAGCAAACAGCGACAATTCCCCTATAGTACAAGCCTCATGCCACACGTTGGAGTTACTCCGAAATCTTTATTTAATTGTTTCTTGTTTGGGCATTAGTGACGATACAGCCAGCCGTAGTTACAACAGTACCGTGTTAGCATAATCGAAAATTTCACAGTGGAACAATAATAAGAGTTTGACGTGTCAGTGGAAGTTCTTAATGTAAAATGAAATCATAAAATTACAAACACCGTTACAATAGTGTCTCGTAAACAGTATTGTAAATTTGACAATAGAACGATGATGGAAGTTTGAAGTACAAAGAGAAGGTATAAATGCAAGTTGGCGATACGTGATGTTTCCATGTGAGGACGACATTCGCAGCATATACATCAAAACGGTAAAGTAAAGCAGTTCCACGTGTGTGTGTGGGGGGGGGGGAATGAGGAGGAGGTAAAGCCGGTGTCACAGCTTCGTGTGGATGCAGAAGTCACGTGACGTCCATTAAGCTTCGTCGATGCGAACAATAGCCGAGAAGAGAGGTTCGATTCAAAAGCTAGGAAACGTCCCATTCACAGTTCCTGTCTTGGTAAGCAGCCTACTTAACCATTGATCTGAGTTCCGTGTAAGGGATGGGTGTTGGGCCTCCGAGATTTCAAGCAGCGGTCTGATAATGTCACAAGTCAGTCACGGAGCAGAACGTGTAAACAGTTCAGTTTGCTGAGCTTATTTAAGTTTGGAATTATGTACTGCGTCTGTACCGCTTCTAAAGATGCCTCGAGCAGTGATAGAAGAACTGCCAAAAACATAAATGTGATTTAGACCACGGCCTCATGCCCGCAAAACAAAAATCGACAGCGGTTGTGACGTCTGTATTGGTAAAAACATGGGTCAATATCTGGCCGGTTTCGTGGAAGCTGAGCATCTCGATTTATAATTAAGGTCGGTTGATCGGTCGGAGGGAATCAAACAGCTATAATCCGTTCGTCGTAAGAATGAACCTGATGTAAACAAACACAAAAGCGTTGATTGATCCGAAGCCGTAACACACGTACACTGGTGTTGTTACGTTCTTGCAAATAGGTCCTGCTTATGTATTAGATATATTATTACTAAGTTACGTTAAATGTAACTTTAAGGTATTGAAGTGTATTAACACCTATCAAAGTTTTACTTAATCACTCTTTAGCTACGTAGTTGTAATTTCAAAAATCGTGTACAGTCATAGCTTCTGCAGCGTTGTGCTCTGATTGTCGCGCTGTTAATATGCAGTATGAAAATGGCTGAGGCTGCTTTCTGTTCCGTAGTGAAACACGCGTGTGAAATACGGTTAAAAATTTCTGGGAAGTAGGCTGCTCTTAATGTTTTTCACAAGTTTATAGAGATAATCGGCTTTGAAGTTTCCCCAGCCATTGTATGTAATACAGGTGACACGTGTATCCACATCGTACGAGTAGCAGCCAGCACGGTAGCTCAGTGTGTTCGGTCAGGCAGCTGGCTGTTCTCTGTAATAAAAAAAAACAGCGAACTTAAATGGATGTCATGTGACGTCAGCCACAGCAAAACACAACGACAAAAAAAAGGGAAACAAAAGTAGCGCCGTCGCAGGTAATGGCTTCCTTGGTTCAAGTCTATTCAGTATCGTTATTTTTTTTTATTCAATTTGAAATACCTAAATCTCCTAATTATAAAACTCATCATCATTTTGTATGAATAATTGACGTCTTCTTGTTTCGAATTACATATTGGACGCGAAATTCAAACACAATTTCTTACTTGTGGATGTTTTATAGAAGACTTCATAAAAGTTCCTTACATTAAGAAAACATAACAATTTAATTTCTAAGGCAAAAATGAGAAACGAAATCCTACGTCCATCTATTTATACCACAGAGGTAGACAGGTGTCTTAGAAACATGAAAAACACTCATTTTCACTGCATCGAGCACATCATACAAATGTTGCATTTTTACAGTTGCTGCTGTACCATTACAATATGAACCCAACAGAGCTGATCTGGGGCCAAGTTGCGGGATTTGGCAAGAAAAGTAACAAGACCGTTAAGCACCCAGACTAACTGGAACTAACGCACGCAGCTTTTTCACAAGTCACTGCAGAACGCTGGCGGGATATAGAACGGTTCGTCATAAAAGAAGAAGAGAAAATGCGGTGCCTGGTTGCTTTTGTGGATTCTGTTGTTGATAGGCTCTTTATCAACGTAGCAGGTGACATTTACACAACTGAAATGTATTTCTCGGATTCGGATAAGGAAGGAGCTAAGAGATTACCAGACGACTGACCAACTAATACCTTCAGTGGCTTCAGTATTCAACAGTACAGTGAAATCCCTGCAGTATGCTTTCGCATTACACACAGCTCGCTCAGAAAAATTACCCTATGTTTAAGTTAGAAATTTACATCAATTTTGTTTGTAATTAGAATACTATGTCTGGTGAGAACGAGTGCATTTATGTTTTCCGTCTGGTCACCTAAGAAACGCGCGGTAGTGCTCGAGTTTCTCCGAATATTATTTCATTTTCTTTAAAAATTAAATGACATTCGAAGCTATATTGTTTCTTTGCTCGTCTATTTTTACGACTGCGGCCGTGCGGTTCTAGGCTCTACAGTCTGGAGCTTGCGACCGATACGGTCGCAGGTTGGAATCCTGCCTCGGGCATGGATGTGTGTGATGTCCTTAGGTTAGTTAGATTTAATTAGTTCTAAGTTCTATCCGACTGATGACCTCAGAAGTTAAGTCGCATAGTGCTCAGAGACATTTGAACTATTTGAACCATTTTTACGACTGATCTGCAACTGCTCATATCATTGCAGGTTAGTTGGATGACTGGCTGGCCAGTGCTGTTCAAGTCTAATGCGCCGGTAAAGTTGTTGTCCCGCATTATCGCTCAGTCTTCGTTCGTGTAACACAGCATAAAACGGATCCTTATCATCGAACTTGACTAAACTGGCCACAGCTTGGCTTCCGCTCCACGTAAAGCGAAATCCAATGAGAGTCAAGTAAAAGCGGAAGAATACAACCCGTAATTCTTACATCAGGTTATGATGAACAGAGTATAGTTCATCGGTCCCATGCGATTAGAAAAGGATGGGGAAGGAAGTCGGCCATGCCCTTTCAAAGTAAGCATTCCGACGTTTGCATGAAGCGATTCAAGGAAATCACGGAAAACCTAAATCAGAATGGCCGGACGCGGTTTTGAACCGTCGTCCTCCCGAATACGAGTCCAATGTGCTAACCACTGCGCCACCTCGCTCGGTGATTTCTTATTAAATATCAATAGCAACAACATTAGGCTTCAATAATGTTAGCTTGCAATAAGAAATGTAAAAGCACTACAGAGACAGTGTTGTTGTGGAACTTGCTACTGAAGGCAAGCTTTGAGAATGACGAAGACAGATTCCTAAGTTTGTGAACTCATAACAAGTGTTCTCTAACAATACGGTGCCACGTGGTTGGCATTTAGGAGACGCAGCTGAGGAAACTTTAATTTGGTTTTATCTGGTGAAAGTTTCTCTTTGGCTTGGACCGGTTATGCATTAACTCCAGTTTTCATGGCACACGTGTTAGTAATCGTAGGTACGTATACATGTGGACTCCGACAACATTACTGCTGACCACCTGCGCCCCGTAACGCTTGACTCCTTCTCCGATGACGATAGCGTCTTCCAGCACGATAACGGTACATATCACAAAGCCCATCACAGAAGCACTAAAGCGAAGTCATGTTCATGTTTTGTTCCGGGAAATTTGGCAGATCTGAATGAGAAGGGACATATTTGGGAAGCTTTGGTTGCCTGCACGACGCGCACAAGTGACCGGCTCTTAATTTACGGGAACTGATTGGTACATGCTTGGATACCTGGTGCCACACACCTGCAAAAATCTATCAAGGACTTTTCGAAACCATTCCGCGCAGAATTTCTGGTGTATTGTGTTCATATTACAAACGTCGACCCTCTCGCTGTTAAGCAGGTCGTCATTGTGTTCTGCCTTGTCAGTGCATGTAGAATTTCAGGTTTTTGAGTTCCAATGTACTGACTGCCTGTTCTGTAGGTTCAATTATTCGATTTAGTACAAGCAGTATTCGGCAAATATTTGGTAATATTCGGTATAAGGTATGTAACGGTATGTCATAATACGATAGTGAATATGAACGCGAAGCCTCCTGCGGCGATTCAATCTTTGAAGTAAAAGCTGTAATCTTTTTCATGGTTCACGAAAATTAAAAAATTCTCAACTCTAAATATAGCGCCAAATTACTGAATAATATGAGTTCAAGATAATTTGTAATACCTACTACGTATCTGGGAATGTGAGTGGCCGAAAAAAATTTCACGCTGTTTTAAATTCCTGGAACTGAAAGAGAGAATTTTCAAAAACGGTGCATGTATAATATACCAGCGGAGGAACCCGGCGCTGCTCAGGTATTTATTTACACCTCCGCGTCCACGCCCGTGCCACGTAGCGTCTGGCCTTGTGCTTAATGTTTATGACGTCATATCTACCGGACTACGTGTCGCACAGTGATACAACGATGCAGGTACTGTCAGTGGCATATATGGATACTATATGATAAATTTATTGCGAATAGAAATAGTAGCAAAGAAGTAATTACTAATTTAATGTCATGCATGATGCGGCCGTTTTTTATCGAATCTCTCTATTTACGTTATACGTCCTGAATTATGTCTTGTACAGTGATATAATTTTACACTTATAATGAGTGGTATATGTGCATACTGTCTGTAAAATTAGCCGCGAATACAGTTAGTAGCAAAGAAGTAAAAAAAAAAATTATCTCATGCCTCATGTGGTACTTTTATTGCATAAACAGCGGAAAAGTAGTAAGCGATAAACATTTTTCAGTTCATCATTTTGTGGGAGTTGTCAGCGAGAAAATTTCGAAAAGATTTGAAACTACGTATAAAATCTTTTTGCAGGTCTCATAGTGCTCTCTCTCATTTTCAAATTCTGGATTAATAGAGTCTGGAAATTAACACATCGTGCGCAACGCTTCTTTTTCACCTCCACTACCACACTTTCGATAGGTAGGTGGTTCTTATCCTCAGACTGGTTGTTGGTTGACACTAAGGTGTATTACGAAGCTTGGTTGAAATCGGTCCTGTGGCTGAAGAGGAGATGAGTAACGTACAGACACGTACACACACGCGCAAACATACACACACACACACACACACACACACACACACACACACACACACACACACACACACATACGGATTTATAAAATGTATGAATTACATGAGATTCAAGGATACGTGAAGGTAGTCAGCGTCAAATGTAAAGGTTGGCCGGTAAATTTAGGCGTACAACAATGTAATATAATGCACTGAATTAGTTCAAATGATCTGAATCACCTTGACTGTCGGCCAAGAGGAATCAATTATAATCGTAAGGTATTACGATCTATCAATGAGGAAGCCTGATGGAAGGCAGATATTCATCGAAAGAAATTATACTGCAATTTTCAACAATGATGACCGAAGCACCAAAATTTGTCGTACGACCAGTTCTCCGTCATAGTTAGTCCTTGACAAATAGGAAGTGGTGTTATTGTATTTATATGTATATTTTTATTATGAATCATCAGTACTGTAAGTGGTGTGATACAGCCAGCCATTGCTTCCTCTCATTTGCCAACCTCCTCATCTCAGAGTCACGGGTACACCCAACGTTCTTAGTTATTTGTTTGATGTATTGTATCTCTGTCTTTACCTACAAGTTTTTCTCTGCATTGCTCCAACTTGTCACTTGATAGCACAAAAATTGGAACATTGCTGAATTCAAGCAACAAAACGTAGCTGTGTCGCAGGTCCTCTAAACGTTTCTAACCAGTCGTTTGACTATACAAAATGGCTACGGCAAGAGACCACTGAAGAACACTGCTTATTATAGCAGTCACTCCAGATGTAAACTAATACCGCACTACAACAAATATTAGAAAATACTTTGTTAGAGACGAGACAGTTTCTAACGCTTGTAAGTTAAACTTCATTACAATAAGTTACACTGTAGACGTCTTCTCACACCCTTTAAGTGACATGAAGAGTTTATGTTCGTGATCCGAATCTGAACATACTGTCAACCAAATAAAGCTTGTGTGTCTGATCGAGACTCAACTAGGCTTAAAGAGACGCAAAATATCGAAATTTTTACCGATATCAATTTACAAGGCCCAATGTCCGAACCTCGGAATAAATGACTATACCTTTAGCACTGCACCGAGAACCCAATGAACCTTATTTTGCCCCTGAGAAGTAACTACGAAAGGTATGTAACGAAGTGCAATGCACAGTTGTGAAACGCCATAAAGTTAAGTTGTGGTGATGGACTGGTACTAGAACCCAGCACCAGTACGAATTGTTAACTAAGCACAATGAAATTCAGAGATTAAATATGTTTCCCAGTCGCGCACTGGAATCTGAGCCGACGATACAAATAATTTTCGCCTGGTGTGGATTCGAACCTGGCAACATTCGCTATTGTCTTACAGCTACGAATAGACTTTTACTAGCAGTTGGGATCGTGCGGTTCGTAGAGACCTGGAAGTGTTTGTCAAATTGAGGAAAAACGAAATGTTGGAACAGTTGAAAGGTTCAAATTCACAGAAAAATTGGAATCACAGCTCAAATCCTAGTCCAGTGCCATTATTTTAAATAAGAAATGACTGTCCTATGACCTAACTGGACGTCTGCTTTGTGACCTAAAATAACATTACTAATGAAAGAAAGGTTACTATAGAAAGAGTTTCTGCAAGCAGCAACTTCCACCTCAACTTTGTTCCAGTCACTAGCGAGCGCATATGTTTAATGTTGATTTGGAATCACTGCACAGTTCTATGTTCCTTACTTGTCATTGCAGGAGGCGAAGAGGGTGTGTTTGAAGCTGCTAAGAACCGGTACCAAAAGCGGAAATCGAACCCACGCCTCAGCCAGCTAGACTCAGTCCAACGAGCTACGGAAGTTCGTACGTGTTAGCATCATGGCCGGCCGAAGTGGCCGTGCGGTTCTTGGCGCTGCAGTCTGGAACCGCGAGACCGCTACGGTCGCAGGTTCGAATCCTGCCTAGGGCATGGATGTTTGTGATGTCCTTAGGTTAGTTATGTTTACGTGGTTCTAAGTTCTAGGGGACTAATGACCTCAGAAGTTGAGTCCCATAGTGCTCAGAGCCATTTGAACCATTTTGTCGGCATCATGCTTTTGTCATACTGAGGTACACCGCACACGGTATGTGTCGCAGCAGCCGCTTGTCAGTTAGAGGGCCCACACAACAGACAACTAAGGTGGGCTCCCGACCTCCCTTTAAGAGCTCATGTCAAAACATTGCCAGTGAATGTAAACATCAACAGACCTTCCATATAAACACGGCACTACGTCGTGAAAAGCCATGTGACAGAGATCCACCAATAGCATCTAATGTGACTAAGTGTAGCACTCCGCAGAATCGTGTTATAAGCACACCAGCAGAGACAGACTGGGAATGTACATACAGCTAGGACAGCTCCGGCCAAGACCTAGGCTGGCTCTAGCCCAGTAGACACTCACCGTAGTCTTCTGTAGAAATTCGTATCTTGTTGGGCGTAACGCCACTTCGGAATTTTGTAGCATAGTATATTGGTTGTTATTATTTCTTTTCTTTGCCTTGTAACTTTTATATGGATTTTGCCACCACGAGAATTGTTGTTTCTTGTTGTTCTTAAGTTCTGAAATTAGTAAACGTCAAGAAGGCGTTTTAGTTAAATAAAGTGTGCTCAAACTTGATCGTTAGTTCTTTCTTGCCGACCGCAGGACACTAAAGTTATTGGCGACGAGGAAGGGATTTTCATTTTCTGTCGAAATGGCTACTTTAGAGGAATTGCTTCATTCCTTGACGGAAACTCTACAGTAGATTCAGACAGTGCTCACAAAGTCAGAACATCGCCTTCACTCCACAGCGGTTCAAGATGTAGTTAATGGAGTGGATTCCATTGCGCCTAAATTGACCATTTTGCGCGTGGCTCCACCGACGTTTGCAGCTTTCGATACGTCTGTAGAACCATGGTCAAATAATGTCGAAAATTTGGAACAACATTTACTAGCACGTAGGATCCACGACGAAAATCGAAGTCAGGCTTTTTTTTGCAACAGTTGATCCACAGGCGTAGTGTTTCATTCAACAACTGGACTCTGAGCAGTCACCTCGAAATCTCTCGTTTACTCATATAAAGGGCTGCCTTTTTGACTACTTTTACGCACAAATGGGCGTCACCTCTGCCCGTCGTATTTTCTTTCCCTGTCGAAAGTCCCCAGGTCAGATATATCGGGAATGGATTACAGAGACTGCCAATTCCGGTACGCCAACGTTCCCTGCAGTCAGTCTAATGCCTCTTCGTAGATTCGCGATATGGTAGTGTTTCACGCACCAGGCGAGGGTCTTCGGGCTGATATACAGAAGTCACAGGACCCGTCCCTCGACACCTGTCTGCCGATCATTCGTGAGTTCGAACAGTCTCACCGGCTGCAGCTGTTTTCCCGGCTCGCTGGGTTCCTAGCACCGAGCGGGAGTCTGGTTGGTCCGTTGGGACAAGCCATGACAGAAAGTCTTTCGCACATCTTCCATCATGTCTGGACTGTTTCGGACTCGCCAACGGTCAGTGTGCCCCTACTGGCGAGCAAGGTGCGCGGATTGCATCTAAGAGGCCATATCGCTGTTCTGTGTCAGGTTTCGCGGACACATCGCGTAGATGTCACGCTTCTTGCGGACGCACAGACTCGTCACGAATTGTCACCGCAGGACCTGGAAGCCTCGCATTCCGTCGACAGACAAGTATTCTCCATCATTTCCCAGTCGCAGACCGTTTCCTCCTTACTTTGGAGGTCACGCGTATTCCTGTGGTCTTCCAAACTGACAGGGCATCTACCGTTTCTATTGTGGATGGTGCCACACACCAACTCTTGGACTCGCCATCTTTGTCCCTGTACATTCGCTACTTGCCTAGTTTCAGTAATCGCCATATCTAAGTCGACGTCGTTTTTTCAACACAAATCTCCTACAACGGTCGTTCCTTCACCTCTTAGTTTTTGGTGGTCGGCTCCTACAGCGCTACCAATCATCTGGGTTTGGACATTTTTGGTAATTGGGGTTTGTCGGTGCAGGACGAGGTACAGGCCGTTTCGATCCCCTCCTCAGACACCCCCATCGCCCCGTTGCCCAGCAAATACGAAACGTTCTCATCCTCCACACTAGGGGTGAAGGCTTTCACCATACACGTTCAGTATCTTCCCTCTGCTGTTCCTTGTTTTTTTAAGGCCCAACCTGCTCTCCAAGACAGGCTCCTGATACAACTTTGCCGCTTACAAGACGAACGCATCCATTCTCCCGTCTCGCACGGTCCTTGTGCGACACCTATCGTGTTAATCGAAAAGCCGAACAGTGCTTTACTCATATGAGGCATTTTTATGGTCACGGTAAATTCTCAGTCCGTCATCGATGCATGTCTTGTCCCATCGGTGGATAACATACTCACACGTCTTTCGGGCTCAACCGTTTCCACCAAAATTGATTTGTGTGATGCTTATTTGCAGTTGTAGCAACGGCCTTGCCGCAGTTGATACACCGGTTTCCTTGAGATCACCGAAGTTAAGCGCTGTCGGATGTGGTCGGTACTTGGATGGGTGACTATCCAGGCCGCCATGCGCTGTTGCCATTTTTCTGGGTGCACTCAGCCTCGTGATGCCAATTGAGGAGCTACTCCACCGACTAGTAACGTCTTCGGTCAAGAATACCATCATAACGACCGGGAGAGCGGTGTGCTGACCCCACGCCCCTCCTATCCACATCATCGACTGAGGATGACAGGGCGGTCGGATGGTCCCGGTTGGCCACTCGTGGTCTGAAGACGGAGTGCTTTATTTGCAGTTGTCGTTAGACGAGGAATCGCCGCAGATGCTAGTCATCAGTACCCCGTGTGGCCTTTTCCGGTACAACCGTCTCCGGTTGGGCATTGCCAGCGTCCCCGCCATTTTCCAACGTTATCTGGAACACCCAAAAGTCAGGTGCCTGGTGCGACAGATTATCTGGTTGATGTCATCGTCGGTGGCTCGTCTTCAGTGGACCTCGATGACAATCTGGATTGTTTCAGCTTTTTTTCCCGAGGGTAACCTGCGTTGCCGGAAAGAAAAGTGTGATTTATTTGCGAACGATGTCAGTTATCTCGGGTTCACGATTGATGTCCGCGGCCTACACGCCGCTAAGGAGAATGTCGAGGTGATTCAAAACCCGCCTCCTCCCACTCACATGAAGCAACTGCAGTCCGTCCTTAGTCAAATTAACTATTATCGGCGTTTTATACACCACGCCACCGAGATGTCGGCGCCCCTCTCCGGGCTGTTGCGCAAGGCTGTGTGTTGCGTTTGGGAAGCGGCGTGTGAGCAGGATTTCACAAGTCTCAAGTCGGCTCTCTCCCGACCTCCTTATTGGCCGCTTACGACCCTTCCCCGCCCCTTATCGTCACCGCCGATGCATCGGACTTTGGCCTGGATGCAGTCCACTTGCAAGTGGTAAATGGCGTTGAGAGGCTGTCGGCCTTCATATCCAAAAAATTGACCGAAGCTCAAACCAGCGTTGGGCGCTCTTCATGGCGGCATTCGACTTTGATATTGTCTTCCGCACTTCTGAAAGGTACGCAAAAGCCGATCTGCTTTCCCAGTTGCCTGACGAAGCGGACAGTGAATTTGACACCTCCCCCTTGGTTTGTTTCCATGTGGAACCGAACGTGGACCCAGCTCCGGACGCACTTCCGTTGGATGCCGATGCGGTCCGGCGGGCCACCGCTCAGGATCAGACACTAAAAGCTCTCTGTCCCCAAATCACTGTAGGATTTCCGAATTGCCGTCGTAACGTCCTTGATACGAAAGTCCAGCATTTTTGGGATCATCGGGTCTCCTTTTCCGCAGTGCCGTCATTCTTTTGCATACTGATTCTGACGTTCCCCGGGTAGTCATCCCGCATGCATTGCGCTGCCGTGTACTCGACTTCCGCCACGTTGGCCATTGGGGATTCGTTCACACGAAACAGCTACCCCGCCAAACACTTTCATTGGTGCGGAGTGGATAAAGAAGTTGGCTCCCTCGTGTCAGCCTGCACCATGTGCCAGACACGTCAGGCAGCATTCCCACAGCAGTATTTTTCGTAGCCGGATGCAGCTGCTCCGTGGGACGTCTCCATATGGATTTCTCAGGGTGGTTTCATGGATCCCAATGGCTCTCTTTTTTTTTCTTTTTTTGGTCACCAGTCTACTGACTGGTTTCATGCGGCCCGCCACGAATTCCTTTCCTGTGCTAACCTCTTCATCTCAGAGTAGCACCTGCAACCTACGTCCTCAATTATTTGCTTCACGTATTCCAATCTCTGTCTTCCTCTACAGTTTTTGCCCTCTACAGCTCCCTCTAGTAACATGAAAGTCATTCCCTCATGTCTTAGCAGATGTCCTATCATCCTGTCCCCTCTCCTTATCAGTGTTTTCCACATATTCCTTTCCTCTCCGATTCTGCGTAGAACCTCCTCATTCCTTACCTTATCAGTCCACCTAATTTTCAACATTCGTCTATAGCACCACATCTCAAATGCTTCGATTCTCTTCTGTTCCTGTTTTCCCACAGTCCATGTTTCACTACCATACAATGCTGTACTCCAGACGTACATCCTCAGAAATTTCTTCCTCAAATTAAGGCCGGTATTTAATATTAGTAGACTTCTCTTGGCCAGAAATGCCTTTTTTGCCATAGCGAGTCTGCTTTTGATGTCCTCCTTGCTCTGTCCGTCATTGGTTATTTTACTGGCTAGGTAGCAGAATTCCTTAACTTCATTGACTTCGTGACCATCAATCCTGATGTTGAGTTTCTCGCTGTTCTCATTTCTACTACTTCTCATTACTTTCGTCTTTCTCCGATTTACTCTCAAACCATACTGTGTACTCATTAGACTGTTCATTCCGTTCAGCAGATCATTTAATTCTTCTTCACTTTCACTCAGGATAGCAATGTCATCAGCGAATCGTATCATTGATATCCTTTCACCTTGTATTTTAATTCCACTCCTGAACCTTTCTTTTATTTCCATCATTGCTTCCTCGATGTACAGATTGAAGAGTGGGGGCGAAAGGCTACAGCCTTGTCTTACACCCCTCTTAATACGAGCGCTTCGTTCTTGATCGTCCACTCTTATTATTCCCTCTTGGTTATTGTACATATTGTATATGACCCGTCTCTCCCTATAGCTTACCCCTACTTTTTTCAGAATCTCGAACAGCTTGCACCATTTTATATTGTCGAACGCTTTTTGCAGGTCGACAAATCCTATGAAAGTGTCCTGATTTTTCTTTAGCCTTGCTTCCATTATTAGCCGTAACGTCAGAATTGCCCCTCACGTCCCTTTACTTTTCCTAAAGCTAAACTGATTGTCACCTAGCGCATTCTCAATTTTCTTTTCCATTCTTCTGTATATTATTCTTGTAAGCAGCTTCGATGCATGAGCTGTTAAGCTGATTGTGCGATAATTCTCACGCTTGTCAGCTCTTGCCGTCTTCGGAATTGTGTGGATGATGCTTTTCCGAAAGTCAGATGGTATGTCGCCAGACTCATATATTCTACACACCAACGTGAATAGTCGTTTTGTTGCCACTTCCCCCAATGATTGTAGAAATTCTGATGGAATGTTATCTATCCCTTCTGCCTTATTTGACCTTAAGTCCCCCAAAGCTCTTTTAAATTCCGATTCTAATACTGGATCTCCTATCTCTTCTAAATCGACTCTTGTTTCTTCTTCTATCACATCAGACAAATCTTCACCCTCATAGAGGCTTTCAGTGTATTCTTTCCACCTATCTGCTCTCTCCTCTGCATTTAACAGTGGAATTCCCGTTGCACTCTTAATGTTACCACCGTTGCTTTTAATGTCACCAAAGGTTGTTTTGACTTTCCTGTAAGCTGAGTCTGTTCTTCCGACAATCATATCTTTTTCGATGCAGCCATTTTGTCTTAGCTTCCGTGCACTTCCTATTTATTTCATTCCTCAGCGACTTGTATTCCTGTATTCCTGATTTTCCCGGAACATGTTTGTACCTCCTCCTTTCATCAATCAACTGAAGTTTTTCTTCTGTTACCCATGGTTTCTTCGCAGCTACCTTCTTTGTACCTATGTTTTCCTTCCCAACTTCTGTGATGGCCCTTTTTAGAGATGTCCATTCCTCTTCAACTGTACTGCCTACTGCGCTATTCCTTATTGCTGTATCTATAGCGTTAGAGAACTTCAAACGTATCTCGTCATTCCTTAGTACGTCCGTATCCCACTCCTATGCGTATTGATTCTTCCTGACTAATGTCTTGAACTTCAGCGTACTTCTCATCACTACTACATTGTGATCTGAGTCTATATCTGCTCCTGGGTACGCCTTACAATCCAGTATCTGATTTCGGAATCTCTGTCTGACCAATGGCTCATGCTGATTGAATACAGGTTGGGATCTTACATATCATGCATGATGAACACCACTTTTGCTGAGACTATCAAAATTCTGCTGCGCCTCTTCGCTGTCGAGGGACTCCCCAAGATAAACGTTACGGATAATGGTCCACAGTTTACTTTGACCAAGTGTAAGCAATTCTGTGTTGCCAATGGGATTTCTCTCGCGCACACTACCCCGTTTGACCCTGCATGAAACGGCCACGCAGAACGTTTTGTGCCGACGTTCTAGACCCAACTAGATAAGCCGCTGAGCCATCACCTGCTGGAGGAGGCCATGCTTCTTTTTTGGCTACATACCACGCCGCCTTGCATGCCGGTAAAAGTCCAGTGGAGATACTTTGCGGTCGACCGTTCTGCTCTCCCTTATCTGTCCTTGGTCCTGAGACTTTTCACTCTCCCACTCGCACTCCGGTGCACTCCTTCCGCGTCGGTAGGGGATCTGGTCGTAGATCTTCTCTCATCCACAGGCGCTCTAGGCGCCTGCCGTCATCTCTAAGCTGTGCGGCCGGGCGATGGCGTGTCTCTGGTGGGCTCTGCTCCCATCTGGTGGACCACGACGCCCCAGGGGAGCTGCCAGTGCCTATCGACAGCCGCACTGTGATGGAATCTCCGCTTCCGCCTCCGCCTCAGCTGCTGCCTCCGCCGCCAACTGCCCTGCTGCGTCGCCGCCTCCAGCCACTGGCAGCCACGAACCTATGGACATTTGTCATGTTGCGCATTCTTTCTCTGGGGGGAAGAATGTCGTAGCGGCCCCTTACCAGTTACAGGGCCCGCACAACAGACAAGGCACTACATCATGAAAAGCCATGTGACAGAAAACCACCAATTTGGAACTAATGTGACTAAGTGTAGCACTCCGCAGAACTGGTGTTATAAGCACATCAGCAGAGTCAGGCTGGCAATGTGTACATACAGCTAGGACAGCTCCGGCCAATACCTACGCTGGCTCTAGACCAGTAGACGCTCGCCGTAGTCTTCTGTACAAATCTGTATCTTGTTGGGCCTAACACCACTTTGGAACTGTGTAGCATAGTATTTTGGTTGTTATTATTTCTTTTCTTTGTCTTGTAACTTTTATCTGGCTTTTGCTACCACAAAAATTATTGTGTTTGTTGATGTTACTGACATTGAAAATTAGTGCACGCCAAGAAGGCGGTTTAGTTAAATAAAGGGTGTTCAAACTTGATCGCCAGTTCTTTCCTGCCGACCGCAGGACAGTGCAGTACGGGAAGTGTTGACTTCCACTTGAGCTGTTGTGAATAACCTATTCGTGGTCTAGTAGCCAAAGTCATATAGTGTAAAGCTGTGATATAAAACCCATCATTTTTCCTTTTCAACCTGTATTCCGTCTGTTGCTAAAAGCATCAGTCTGAATGAAGGTCAGAGACCATTTCGTTCAATTTCTAACTAGAGAGTAATAGAAAAACCTTGCGGGTACATGTTCGTGAAAGGGTTCGTGGGTGTCTGTCATAGTAAGACCAATTTCAGCGCCAACAGCCATCGGCCGCTTGATAGAGACCTGCATCCACCCAAGTGATCGCTACGAAACAGGCACAGAGCCTATGATCTTCAGCAGACTTTTCTGCGCTCGAATTAGCAAGTATAACAATATATAACGCCGAGTGTGATATAACGCTAGTTTCAGCATGCTGTGTGGCGATTTAGTATGGCATGTTGCTATAAGAGTCTTTAACTACAATCTTATTTTTTTCAAGTTTGTAGTAGAGCTCATGCCATGACAACATGTATGTTTCTTATGTTGGATGTTATGAGGAGCGTAGTTTATACATTAGAAAATTGAATCTAAAACGAAGCAAAGTAAAGACTAACGTTTGTGACATTGTGTTCTTTTTGTGTCTGATAAAAGGGTGAAAGCAGTGCAGGCAATTCGAAACACCTGTACCCTGTATGGAATGATTGTTATCGAGAAAGCTAAGTTGTATCGTTCCAAGAACAATCATTTTAAGATAAATTAATCAGTATATTCAAGAAGACGAACAGGCATTAATGACGGACGTTTCGACAATTTACTATTATATGTAATGATAATTGGCGTGTATGACAACCAATTAACCTTCGTGTGACACTTCCCTTTAATGGTGATCTTAACGTTAAAAGAAAGGAAGGAGGATTACGGTACAACATCTCGTCAAAAACGAGATTAGACTTCAAGTAGAATTTCAAACTGGGAAGGATGGGGAAGGGATTCGTCTGTGTCCTTTCAAAGGTCATTAGCCATAATACATTTGAGGAGGTCACTGTGAACCTAAATCACTGAAGCCTGATGGCGATTTGAAGTTCCCTATGGTAACTTCACAAGTAGAATGAAGCGGGTAAGCCATAACAAAGATTATCTGAACCAATGACCTGTATATGTTCACAAAATGTATTGTTATCTGTTGGCACAAAGAAGGTGTTTTGCGTTACGAACGCCCGTTATCGATCAGCCACCCAGAAAGTTAGTTTTTGGTTTCTTTTCTTTGTTTGGTTTTGGCGACTGCGTTTCAAATAAATTTGGCATAACTCAGAATCAGCATGTCGCTACATGCGTGAGATCGAAAAACTACCTGCATGTCATCAGACAGTTATCCATAACGAGGTGGAACATAATTTTGACAATGTCCCTGATATTTATGACTATTTTCTTCGATAACCTTCGGGAATCGTTATTAATATGTGCTACACTAATACAAGTAGTGTCTCGTCATAATATCATACATGTCTTAATTAAACGTGACGTTGTTTGTCATATTCATGTAGCTTTACCGTACTACAGCGTAAATATTACAGTATGCGTGTGAGAGTAGTTGCTGAATGAAATGCAGTTAACAGAGTATTCAGTGATACGATTTCATTCACAAATGACTCTGAGCACTATGGGATTTAATTTCAAAGGTCATCAGTCGCCCAGAACATAGAACTACTTAAACCTAACTAACCTAAGGACATCACACACATCCATGCCCGATGCAGGATTCGAACCTGCGACCCTAGTGATCTCGCGGTTCTAGACTGTAGTGCCTAGAACCGTTCGGCCACTCCGGCCGGCCTATTTCATTCACAGATTTATGTTATTTTCAGTAGCAGTTCCACAGAATTCTATGTTTATTACCTCTGGATCTACTCGCTACTGAACGTAGCGAGACGCCTTATGAGACAAAAATCTCTAAAGATGTCGTTCTGAGTTCGAAATAGCTCTTTGTGGCTCTGCCACGGAGGAGGTAAAATGCTAATCTCACGCCAGTGTGTAATTAAGAGCTACTGCATCTTACTGTTTACAGTGTGTCGACATTTTCTGTCAACTGCAGCGTTCATCTCCTGCTCATGGTTGATATAGGTAATTCGCAATGTAGATAACGAGATTAATTATAACTCATGCACAAAAGTTATCTCCCCTGTCTGTAAACATATATTTGATAATTCAATGAAGCATTAAAGTGGAATCCATTCAGAATCTTTTATTAGTACACCACGAATATCTCAAGTGAATCTTGAAAGATAATTCTCTGCCATTCCAGGAAGCAACTAAACTATCACCAGACTTGTTCCAATCTATTGTCATGATCCTATCATAGTCGTAACAGCACGATTATGTTTCTAAGGCAGCGTCTTTCTTTGGTAGGCTAACAATTTAGCTGTGTATCTTGTACATCAACGATGCACGGGCTTAATTAGTTTTCCTACGACGTCACGAGAAGTATTCTAATATTAATGGTGAGGGGGAAGAGTGGAACGTAGCACAGACATATATATATATATATAAAAGAAAACAGACGTAATCCACTGAGGTACAGATCCATTCCATTGACATCGTCATGTACTAGGATGGGTGAATAAATACTTTGTCCCAGTGTTATGAAATAACCCGAAATATATTACCTGTTGACATCAAACCTGTATGGATTTGGAAAGCTTCACTTTTGTGAGACACAGCTGGCACTTTACTCACACGACGTAATATGATCACGGGCTCTCAAATGATTACGTATTTTGTGTAGTTCAAAAAAGCTTTTTGACGTCATTCCTCATAAGCGGCTTTCAACAACATTGTTTTCCTATGGACTATCGTTTCAGTTGGGCGACTGGATTCCTGATTTCCTGTCTGAAAGGTCACAGTTCGCTCTAACTGATCGGACGTCATTTTCTGAAAAGGAACTGATGAGTGTGATTCCGCAAGTAAAATGATGTAGGCTTTCTGCTAATTCTAATATATATCAGCTATTTCTAATATATATCAGCTATTTCTAATATATATCAGCTATGTCTCTTAGATTCGTGGCGAATAATCCTACCGTCTAGTAAACTCCTCAGAAGAGCAAAGTTAATTAAAAAATACACCGTTGGAATAAAGTATTTGTTCACATATTCTGCTACATGTCGATATAAATGAAATGGATCTGTAACTCAGTGGACTATGTTTATTTTCTTTCATACGTATTGCGATGGTCTGTGCTACTTTCCGTTCTTCTCCCTCACCATAAATACTAGAATACTGTTTATGACGTCGTAGGAAAAGTAATTAAGCCCTCGCATCGTTGATGCGCAAGATACGCTCCTAAATTGCTATCCTACTCAAGAAAGACATCGCCTATAGGAACATAATCGTCCTGCTACGACTGGTGATTCTTCTGTTGCTTCCTGGGATGACAGACAACTATCTTACAAGATTCACTTCATCTATTAGTGGTATTCCAATCAAAGATTCTGAATGAATGCCACTTTCGTGTGTCATCAGACAGGGGAAATTACTTTCATGTAACAGCTATAAATAATCTCGGTGTCTACATTGCCAATTATCTGCATCTGCCATCATAAGAATGATGAATGGTGAAGTTGCTCGCTTGCTGCACGAAAATATCGACGCTCTGTAAAGAGTATGATGCAGTAGCTCTCAGTTCCAAGCTGTTACATTTTAACTCCTCTGTGACAGAGCTACAAACAGCTATACTGAACTCAGAAAGACATATTTAGAAGTTTTGACACCATAAGACGTCTCGCTACGTTCAGTAACCAGTAGATCTAGAGGAAAGAAACTTGAAATACTGTTGAACTGCTACTGAAAATACAAAAATCTGTTAATGAAATCGTATCACTGAATACTCTGTTTCATTCAGCAATTACTCTCAAAGCTACATTGTCGTATTCACGCTGTAGTCCGGTAAATCTACTAGACATTGTCGTATTTACGTTGTAGTCCGTAAATCTACTAGAGAATGACAAAAGACGTCACGTTTAATTAAGACAGCCATTCCTTGTAATGTATTATGATGAGACAAAAGGCTGTATTAGTGCAGTGTATGTTAATACTGAGTTTAGCCACGTTTAAAGCGCTATCTCCAAAATAAAACTAACGAAAAGAAACAAAAAAAACTAACTTTTCTGGTGGTTGATCGATAAAGAATGAGAAAGGTAAACACATGCGTGTGCCAGATTAGAGGAAATGCGGTAGGCATGCTTGCCAACCAAAATCCTTGATGCACGCTTCCCGATCGCAAATGCTCCTCTGCGAATGCAAGGCATCTCTTTTGTTGGTAATAAATATCAACTGTGAAGGGTACAGCCTGTGAATCATTTCGTAACACAAAACATCTTGTGGCTACGAAGGCTTTCCCGGCGTAATAATTGATAATATTCTTCTCGGGTATGCAGCCGGATCATAACGTCTTCATGACACAATATTTCCGCGGTCCATCTGGCGGCCATCTTCAGGTGAGAGTGCTGCTGCACGAACTCGCCGGAACTGACTTCCTAGCGCAAGCTGCGGCCCCTATATAGGCCGCAGAAGACCCACAACGCGTGCGCGAGAAGGTGCCGTAACTGCCCTCCAGCGCAGTAAACATACCGCGCCGCCAGTGGTGGAAATAGGCGAAATCGAGATATCGCTGTCAAAAATTAAAAACTTTTTTATTCCGACGATCGAAACACAGACCGTTGTTTTTTTATGTCAGATAACACCGGGTCCCAAGTCTTACTTAAAAGATAGCCCTTGTCTCTATTAATAACACCGGTCGGCATCATCATGCGCCGATAAGTGATGATGCCGACCTGTGATTGACGAGCAGTGGTAGTTTTATCTGGTGACTTCAGTTTTATATTGGTTGTGACAATGATTTTATAAGATGGTCTGCCTCATATGCCATGAAGTCCATATGGTTTTATAAATGTTAATCCACGTGTCAGATCTTATGATGGCACCTTCCGGGTGCTGAAACCGGTCATCTAATAAACGACTGAAGCGATCGTGGCTTTTCAATTATTTTCAAAACAGAGTGATCGTCCCACGACACACCATGTGTTCACTGCAAAATTCTGATATATGTATGCTAAATTTCAGGACAACACAAGGCAGTAAGAGGACATTTTAAAATTTTTATTTGTTGAAGAATATGTTGTTAACATTACAAAATATTTCCAAATACTGACAATCTTGGTGTAATTCTGTGTAGCTTAGGATATTTCCCTACGTGTACGTCGCAATACAGCCCTAAGCTGTGCAATATGATAGTAAATGCAGTGCCGTAGATTCGTAAATAAATTATTCGATCCGCCATGAACTGGTGTGCTGTGTCAACCTCTTAATCTCAGATTATCAACTGCACCCAACTTTGTCAATTATTTGTTGGATATATTTCAATCATTGTCTTCTACCACAGTTTGCAACCTCTTCCGCTCACTGAAGAACCAGTCCTTGATGTAGCTGCGATATTAAGTTTGGCGATAACAGTTGGCCGACATCCACCTCGTGTATGGGTCCACTGAACGCAGTGGGAGAGCGGTGCAGCGACGCTGTGCTCAGATGTTCTCACAGCACAGCACATTGCTTCGTCTGAGTGTTGTTGTGTGGTGTACGTTTTGGTTATTACGAATTACAGACTTGTTCCCTGTTATGAAGGTATTTTCACAGAGAAAGTGGTTACCGAATAAATTGCAAATACATTGTTACTCTATAACGAACTGTCGGATTCTCTGGGTCCCTCATAGCGTAACACTCAGAAAGCATCCCAGAACAGCCTCTGAAAACTTGTCGGTGAAGCTCTGGTTGACCCTGTATACAACCAGTTTAGTAACTGACTGACAGTGACCTGTCGAATGACACTGGGCTGGCCACGAACCGTTAGCATGTACTCCGCACGCCCGTCCACATGCTGACATACAGCACGCCCCAAGTCGTCTAATGTGTTGTTGGTGGCTACTCGACCCAGAACCAGTGATCCATCCAAAAAATGGCTCTAAGCACTATGGGACTTAACATCTGAGGTAATCAGTCCCCTAGACTTATAACTACTTAAACCTAACTAACCTAAGGACGTCACACAAATCCATGCCCGAGGCGGGATTCGAACCTGCGACCGTATCAGCGGCGCGTTTCCGGACTGAAGCGCCTAGAACCGCTCGAGTGCTCCATCCGCTGACAAGTTGTCGTTCACAAGGAGACCACATTGTAATAGTATTTTATATGGTACGTGAAGTTCACAGCTCAAAGCATTCTTGAAATTTCTCCGAGTTTTAATGTGACAAACTGCTTGTTCGAAAGGCAGTTTTGCTGTGTAGTAAATTACACGTCTGCTATGTGGACAGCCTGGATTCGATTCCCGAATAACGTAAATTCTTGAAACAAAGGCGCATGTTTTTCAAGAGTTTGCATGAAGATTATGATACATAAAATAAAAAATAATTTAATTTTTAATGTTTCTTAAGTTTATTAACAATCGTTAGTTAAAGATACATAATCAAGAATAGGTCGATAATGAGGAACATATATTTGCAATCTAAACTTGATTTTTGTGTGTGATTTGTAATTAGAAATGACAAGCAGTCTTTTTAAGGAAACTTAAAACTATATTTTTATTGTGAAATTTGAAGTTTTCCTGACGTACAGATTGTTCAGAAAAGTTTTGCTAGAACTGCTGGATGTCTGTAACTTGCTGTAAGACCGAGCAGAGATTTCGGGCCTTCTTCAGGCAAATAATGACGAGCAATACTTAATGACGAGCAATACTTTAAGCTCCCCTATTTAAATCTTGCCGGCACATTTCAAGGTGATGATAAGGTTCTGTGGTTTTCGGTTTCGTCGTTGGTGATACGGATGTGTGCTCAAAATTAGGCGAAGAATAGTGAAGGGTACCCTTTCATCCCCGATGATCATCATAGGCGCAGCATATATGTTTTTGGCACTGCTAATGGCAGACATCCAGAGTACTGGCTAGTGGTACCATCTTTATCGCCATGACCGCTTCCTCGCCGGAGTCCATTCTTCCAACTCATGTAACACTACGGTCTTTTTCTTCAAACATCTCTAAACCCACAAAAAATTATTTTCGTTATTATTTCCGCATATCATGAAACTTCAAGTAGCTTGCATGGAATTATTCAGGTATCCAACAGATTCACACTCGCCACAAAATAAAAAGCGATACTTTGTTCTATTCAATAATTTTATACTTTTCCAAGGATCACAAACATAGTTGTTTCCTTCTGTCTGAATGACGTCATGAATTATTTAACAGAAACACTGGTTCTTTGTAGAAGGTTGACCATGAAGACAAGGTCTGATTCCCTCTTGGCAATGTTTATCGTATCACCTGTCTCTGTATCAGAACTGTCACGGATGTTAATTCTCCGTCGATATTAACCTGTAGGGCCTCCACTCAATAATGACCTCAACGAAAGAGGACAGGGTCTCTCCTGTTATATATAGCTGGTGGAATTCCCAAACTAGTGGACACTAAATCCATGCTTCTTTTTACGATACCATTTCCTCTATTGACTGATTCTGAGAGAAAATATGTTTATTATAATGAGATACTTTGTTTGTACCTAAGTACTCTTCGGCACCATGTTGAAAGTCAGGATGACTAAGGTCTATTACGTGTACCCTTTCGGTTTAGTTGTGTAACTGTTATTAAGAATTTCTTGCCGTTATTCATGAATTGTAGTGGGCGTATATTCATGTAACGTCATTTCCAGTTCGTTTTCCATTTTAGAATATAAAGTACTTCCTTTTTTTGAAATTTTGCTTTAAGAAATTACAGATTAACAAATTGCAGTCAATCAAATAAGGAGTGACGCCGAAGTTTTAGAGACTGCACCGTATGAATACCTTTAGTGCTATAATGTATTAATAAATTTAACACTTGTTCTTATTAGTTGGAGACTTCAAATAGTTTTGCTGGTAATAAAATTTATAACAAGTGTTTATTACTGTGATGCATCTACATGTAAATTTAAGATAAGTAAAATAAGAGTGAATTTAAAGCGATAAAATAACATCCTTCAGCTATACTGATTACATGGAGTATTGTTCTGAAGGAGAATTGTGTGTCACTGCAGATTAAAAACGAATTTATAATCTTGAAAATTTAATTATTTATTAGCTGCGCTGTAAGCAAGGCAGTTAAGACTTTTATTCGCCACATAAAATTTATTGCTGACGCGCTTGCTCATAAAATATTACACCCGCACAGACGCCTGTAAGTTTCTGCCTGCCTTGTACGTAACTCCGAAGTTCTGCCCAAGGAGGCAGCAGCAGTTTCGGTCTCTGTGGCGAAGACCTTAGCAGACAAGCGAGGTAAATAGCGCAGGCTGCATGCTGATGAGTAAGCACGTCACTTTCACCAAAGAAGTTTATAACTTGTTAAACATACTTGCAATCTGTGTTGCCATCTGTGTTACTAAGCGCAATGATTCCCGTGGATTTATTTTACGGTTATAAAATTTTGTCTTACTTCACTACTCACTAATTTAAAGTAGAGCATCAGAAAGAAATTTTTCTTCAATAAAAAGTTACTAAGTGACTTAAGCATCACGTAAAGCTTTTCCAGCGCTGTTTCCGCTTCTCTGTTGCAGCTGTTTCCTCTCAAAAATCAGGATATTGAAACACTTGCATTGTGTACTTTGTCCAGAAACTCTTAGCCCATTATATTTAATTTACACACACAGTCAGCCCAAAAAGTTTCAAAATCTGACTAACAGAAAATAGAGAAATGTTATGTTGCTGGTTTTAATGCATCGCGTCTCCGCATACTTGAGTAAAACTCACAGAACCTTCATACAACTGAAACTGCCAGAAAATCCATTTTTGGGTTCAGAGCTACCGACGCACGACTCACGCCCGGTGCTCACAGCTTTACTTCTGCCAGTATCTTGTCTCCTACCTTCCAAACTTTACAGAAGCTCTCCTGCGAACCATGCAGAATTAGCACTCCTGAAAGAAAGGATACTGCGGAGACATGGCTTAGCCACAGCCTGGGGATGTTTCCAGAATGAGATTTTCACTCTGCAGCGGAGTGTGCGCTGATATGAAACTTCCTGGCAGATTAAAACTGTGTGCCCGACCGAGACTCGAACTCGGGACCTTTGCCTTTCGCGGGCAAGTGCTCTACCATCTGAGGTACCGATGCACGAATCGCGCCCGGTGCTCACAGCTTTACTTCTGCCAGTATCTCGTCTCCTACCTTCCAAACTTTACAGAAGCTCTCCTGCGAACCATACAGAACTCCTGAAAGAAAGGATACTGAGGAGACATAGCTTAGCCACAGCCTGGGGGATGTTTCCAGAATGAGATTTTCACTCTGCAGCGGAGCGTGCGCTGATATAAAACTTCCTGGCAGAGTACAACTGTGTGCCCGACCGAGACTCGAACTCGGGACCTTTGCCTTTCGCGGGCAAGTGCTCTACCATCTGAGCTACCGAAGCACGAGATACTGGCAGAAGTAAAGCTGTGCGCACCGGGCGTGAGTCGTGCTTCGGTAGCTCAGATGGTAGACTACTTAAAATTTCATTCTCACAACTGACTATAGGTGGAGTCACGAACGATGGCGGCAGAGTTTAGGCTTGTTCTGCGCACATACTTGTTCTGTCTAATCAAAGCCAATGAGGATTCACTAGTGCTCTGAGGGCTTTGCTAATGCAAGAAGAATTACATTGATTTACTTTTCTGTAGTGAAGTTTTTGATAAGTTGGCTATAGTGTAGTTGTTCAGTCTTCAAGGAAAGTGGAAGTGGTTAGTTGTTTAGTGGTTTTATGTTTCGTTTGTTGGGAGTTGTCATTGCTGATGGAGATGGTAAGTGATAAATTCTGCGAAAGCAAACGAGAGACATAATTTGCAAGAAACACGCTTCCTTCCAGCCGCAATTGTCACTTGGAGTCATCTATAATGCCGTGCCTCGACATGCGCGAGCCGCCATCGTTCGTGGTTCGGACTATAGTTGAAAGCACATTTTTTGTTTGCCCTTGTTAGTTCACGCTGTGCTGGCGTCGTCTCTTCGCCAGGCATAAAATCAGTCTCTGAATATTTTGGATGGACGGTGTATGTGACATTTAAGAGAGTTGTTTAGACACTCCCAGAATGCCTTTAGAGAAATTACATTGATTTACTTTTCTGTAGTGAAGTTTTTGATAAATTGGCTATAGTGTAGTTGTTCAGTCTTCAAGGAAAGTGGAAATATTTCCAACTCAAGTAAAGTCAGTATTTTCACTTGCATCACTTTAGACAGATATAGCTGTGAAAATGCAAATTCACACAAAGGTGTCACCCAGAAGAACTTTTGTTATGGCTTACTGATGGCTGATTACCAGCAGTGTCGACAGAACTGTTGGAAAAGTCAGAAAACCTTTTGCGTTAAGTCTAAGGAAATCAATTCATCGTCTTTAGTTGTACGATATGCTAGGCAATCCTTACTTGCATTTCGCACAGTAACTTTCGTGAAGCTCCAAAGTCGAGTCACTTGTTATTTCTATCAAGTTAATGGCTAAGTTTCCTTTATGATCGCCTTTGTCTATAGGCACACTTTATAAATCAGTGGTAGCTTCGCTGGAGCCAGAATCTTTTACTTCATCAAATTGTTCGTATATAGCTGTCAATACAAAGTACAGCAATCAGAAAGACTTCATCACCTAGCAAATAAAACAACATGAACTAAGATTCTAGAAAAAAAGGAACGGAATTACATGTTCACAATACATAACTTCCAGCCAGGCAATAAACCACACAGAATTCTGGAGCGGATGATAAGCTTGAATTTACAACATAACGGACGGAAAAGACATGACTACATTCTATAAGGAGCTTCAGGTTACAAAAGTAAGCAATCTATGAGCTTCTGTGTCGCCACGGGCAAGAGCATCAACATGGTTCAAAATGGTTCAAATGGCTCTGAGCACTATGGGACTTAACTTCTGAGGTCATCAGTTCCCTATAACGTAGAACTACTTAAACCTAACTAACCTAAGGACATCACACACAGCCAAGCCCGAGGCAGGATTCGAACCTGCGACCGCAGCGGTCTCGCGGTTCCATACTGTAGCGCCTAGAACGGCAAGAGCATCACTTAACGTTAGAAAGCACTGCTAGTTCTGGACGCACGGTGGCGCATCTCCTGCTATTCACCACGACAAGTTATTGTAAAGACCTCGTTCAGAATCATCAACATTCGAGCACTCTGAACAAGGTCACGTCGATCGCAGAACACATCAGCAAAGCAGAAAGCAGTACCGAACAGCAAAGACTAGAACAGCATCGAACAGAGTGAGTTGAACCTATTCGACTATATCGCTTCATGGCTCGACAACCGTGTATGTTTCCTGCTGCCGGATGGCATTCCTAGTCACCACAGGTACAAACATACTCTAATGGAGACATAAAGAGACAGCTCAAAGAGCTTGTTCCATCTAATTGAAGATGCCCGTAGTATAAATCTGCGAAACACTGCAAACACGTGTCACTATGATACAAAAACATTGTGGAGAAAATGAAAAAGCAGTTGAACAGGCAAC
The DNA here is from genome assembly GCF_021461385.2 of Schistocerca piceifrons. Taxonomy (NCBI): domain Eukaryota; kingdom Metazoa; phylum Arthropoda; class Insecta; order Orthoptera; family Acrididae; genus Schistocerca; species Schistocerca piceifrons. The sequence continues at coordinate 246,234,919 of NC_060144.1, forward strand.
TTTTCCAGTGTTGCAGACGAATAACAGCAGCTAATGTTCGGGACACTAAATTGTTGTGAGGAGCTCTACCACGGCGTGTCGCGGCCCCAAAGGCCTTTAGTTTTCCGCCCCATGTATGCCATCCACCTACGGCTTCACATTTCTTAGATCACACTGGCGACAATTGAGACCAGTCGCCATATAGCTGAAAATTTTTGTAAGATTAGTTGTAAATTTTGCTCAGCCACATTGAAATCTTTGAGTATTAATTGCAATCTGTAATAGTAAGCCCCCTCGTGATTGTTCTTGACTGTAACGTAATATTCGTCCTCCCATAGTCTTTAAGGCGACTGTCTGGCTAACACATTTTTTCCACAGAGCTGCGTAATAAGCCATTTGTTAAAGGGGGAAGGGCACCATCCTTTTCCAAGGGCTAACGACACCAATATATTAGCAACTTATTGACAACCGTAAATCTTTTTCCACATTTGGTAACTTTCCATAGCCTATGTAAATAGTCAGTTTGTACTGGGTGCTACGTGGCTATAATTAAAGTGCAACGACTCACAAACGTTCAGTGTAGTCTGTAATTATCACGTGACAGCGAAACTGGCTAGACAGTGTAATATGTTAGTGTGCAACTGATTTTGGCTGGAAAAAAGTTACTTCCAAATTGGACTGCCAGGTGCAAATCTAGCGCTGATAATGGGGGAAAGATGTGTGGAAATGTTTCTATATGTGACGGATGAGGAATGGGACATGAGCAGAGAAGGTCAACAAGTAAGAAATCAATAATTTTGATATTATTATTAACCACCGCTTACACAGCTTGCTCACTACGAGCACCAGAGAAGTCGACGAGATGTTCTACAGCGCAATATTAGCATATCTACCAAGTGTCGCTGCCACACGATAGTGTACAGCTTACACTGACCTCTGTAAGTGGCTGCACTTTCATTATAAACACCCGTTATTTCAGGCTAGAAGTGGCCACCACCTGTTAAGGTTGGTGACACTCCACTGCTTGAGAGCAGTGCCAACGGCGACGAAGAAGACGTGTGGGTGAGAAGTCCTGTTTGGCACTGGGAGGTGCGAACAATGCGTGTGTTAAAGAAAGTACACTTCTCTCTCTCTCCTCCTGGCCTCCGAGCCAAAAGCACGCACTTACGTTTTAAGCTTCTTTCCAATTTTTTGGACTCCAATGTGATGTCTCTCTCTGAGCTAAAACGACACAAGGCGCAGCGCAAAATGCTGTGGAACGTAACGTGGAACCCAAAAACATACAAGGCAACAGCATTCATAGTTATACGCTCTCTATTTTAGTTCAGAACTCGATTAACAATCACTAAGTTTAACTGGTTTTAATGATTACAATAGATAACAGTTTGATATAGCAGTCAAAGCGAATTTCAGCAGCTGATAGCACCCCTCAGAGAAAGTATATATGTGGCTTCAGTCAACCCTGTTTATGCCAAAATTACTATATCATTGTATCTTCAGGACAATATTAAATTGCAAAGAAAATATACACGCAAACCATAGTAATACTGAGACTGCACTTAACAACAGGGGCACTAATAATGAATTTCTCCCTCTAAAAATATTTAAAATTCATAAAAGCCCTCTACAAAATAACAACATATATACGACAGAACAGTAAAATAATTAAATGCACCTAAAAAGCAAGACCATGTAGTTGCTAACTACCCATGCCTATGACCAAATTATAGAGGATCAGTTTATAAATAGTTACCTAAAACGTAACTACAGAAACAATACAAAGATTAACGAAGGCTAACACCATAAGCAGCCAATCTCAGAGGCAAACTACTGTCGCGTGTAAATAAATCTACAAACTAACTTATGTAAAACATGAGACTGCAGGTCTCCGATTTTCTAGGTCAGGGCAATCAATAACCAAATTATACAAACATTGAATGTGAGGGTGAATTAGAAAGATACAGTGGGGTTAAGCTCCACTACAGGCCATTAAAATTGCTACACCACGAAGATGACGTGCTACAGACACGAAATTTAACCGACAGGAAGAAGATGTGATATGCAAATGATTAGCTTTTCAGAGCATTCACACAAGGTTGACGCCGGTGGCTACACCAACAACGTGCTGACATAAGGAAAGTTCCCAACCGATTCCCGTACACAAACAGCAGTTGACCGGCACTGCCTGGTGAAACGTTGTTGTGATGCCTCGTGTAAGGAGGAAAAATGCGTACCATCACGTTTCCGACTTTGATAAAAGTCGGATTGTAGCCTATCGCGATTGCGGTTTATCGTATCGCGACATTGCTGCTCGTGTTGGTCGAGATCCAATGCCTGTTAGCAGAATATGCAGTCGGTGGGTTCAGGAGTGTAACACGGAGCGCCGTGCTGGATCCCAACGGCCTCGTATCACTAGCAGTCGAGATGACAGGCATCTGCCGGCCGGTGTGGCCGTGCGGTTCTAAGCGCTTCAGTTTGGAACCGTGAGACCGCTACGGTCGCAGGTTCGAATCCTGCCTCGGGCCTGGATGTGTGTAATGTCGTTAGGTTAGTTAGGTTTAAGTAGGGGACTGATGACCTGAGTAGTTAAGTCCCATAGTGCTCAGATCCTTTTTTTTTTTTTTTTTTTTTTTTTTTTTTTTTTTTTTTTTTTTTTTTTGACAGGCATCTTATCCTCATGGCTGTAGCGGATCATGCAGCCACGTCTCAGTCCCTGAGTCAACAGATGGGGAAGTTTTGCAAGACAACAACCATCTGCACGAACAGTTCGACGACGTTTGCAGCAGCATGGACTATCAGCTTGGAGACCATGGCTGCGGTTAACCTTCAGGCTGCATCACAGACAGGAGCGCCTGCGATGACGAACTCAACGACGAACCTGGGTGCACGAATGGCAAAAAGTCATTTTTGTGAATGAATCCATGTTCTGTTAACAGCATCATGATGGTCGCATCCGTGTTTGGCGACATCGCGGTGAAAGCACATTGGAAGCGTGTATGCGTCATCGCCATACTGGCGCATCACCCGGCGTGATGGTACGGGGTGCCACTGATTACACGTCTCGGTCACGTCTTGTTCGCATTGACGGCACTTTGAACAGTGGACGTTACATTTCAGATGTGTTACAACCCGTAGCTCTATCCTTCATTCAATCCCAGCGGAACCCTAAATTTCAGCAGGATAATGCACGACCGCATGTTGCAGGTCCTGTACGGGCCTTTCTCGATACAGAAAATGTTCGACTGCTGTCCTGGCCAGCACATTCTCCAGATCTCTCACTAACTGAAAACGTCTGGTCAATGGTGGCCGAGCAACTGGCCCGTCACAATACGCCAGTCACTACTCTTGATGAACTGTGGTATCGTGTTGAAGCTGCATGGGCAGCTGTACCTGTACACGATTCAAGCTCTGTTTGACTCAATGCCCAGGCGTATCAAGGCCGTTATTACGGCCAGAGGTGGTTGTTCTGGGTACTGATTTCTCAGGATCTATGCACCCAAATTGTCTGAAAATGTAATGACATGTCAGTTGTAGTATAATATATTTGTCCAATGAATGCCCATTTATCACCTGTATTTCTTCTTGGTGTAGCAATTTTAATAGCCGACATCGCCACACGTAATAAACTACTGGTTCAGAAATTTTGTTTCGCTAGCGCCTTTGTTCCGCATCTTTGCTCAGGTCGGCATGGTTAAATTGGATTTGGCAAGTTAATTTTAAGGGCTGGCTGGATGCTCTTCCTGCCACCACCCCAACTGTCTGGATTTAGTGTAACCCATGAAATAGTGCGAACGTTTTTCAAATGTCTGCGAGGCGTGTAACTAAGGCGGGACGTGGGGACCAGCCCGGTATTCACCTAGTGTGATGTGGAAATCCGCCTAAAAACCACATCCAGGCTGGCTGGCACACCGGCCCTCGCCGTTAATCCGCCGGGCGGATTCGATCCGCGACTACTGACGCAGAAATCCTAAAAGCTAAATCTATAGCAGACCAATATTGGCCATAAGGAAGCATCTACAGAATAGATCAAATTTAGATACAGACACGCATAACAACACAACAGATTTATCAGCCTTTGGTGTGTACCTAAGAAAATCAAGGGCGAGAGCAGACACAAGCGTTGGCGAACGCAGCCAAGCGGTAACGAGTCACCAAAAATCTAGCAGGCACTAATGACACGAGTACACAAACGCAGCGCAATGGTTTAGCAGAGTGAATAAACAAGCCCGGTAGACCAGTACAGCAACAACAGGAAAGAACTCAGAACCAACTGCAAGTCCACTCACAAATCCAACCCAACGCCCGAATCCGAATATTCATGGCTAACATTAGACTAAAATTCTCAAATTCACTCTTCCCATTTAAAAAATAGCACTATAAGGTAAAACAACAAGATGTCTGGCAATAATTCGTCATGTATGACATATATTTAAATCTGCATGAACAGTACCATTCTTTAGTTTATCAAACAGTCTTCAATTGAAAAACATGCCCTCATTCCTGTTGCCTACCCTGATTCTTTTATAAAAGCTAGAGACCTTAATTCATTCGTAGGACAACCACGCAATAACAAGGCCAATTAGGAGAGACCATTAATTCAACAAATTAACGCTACGACGACAGGCAGCCCACCACGGACGTTTAGCACAATTTTAAATCAGGAACAAGACAGCCAACTGCGGCACGTAGTCACATTAGAGATTCCAAACACAAAGGACTTACAAGGTGAGACAATGTATCAGAAATACATCGCACATGCAACATTACGCTCTCACCACCGTCACTTTAGAAAAGAACTCACCATTAGCAACTGCCTAGGTAAGAAAATACCGTCCCGTGCAACGCACTAGCCGCTCCCCAGCGAAGACGCAGGGCCTCGAAGGACAACATTCCGGCTCTCGTTCTACGCGCTGATAACTTATGCTGACGCCTGATCAGACGCCGTAGCACGCAGGAAATGTCCGCTGTTAACCGGTGTCGTTTCCTAACTGCTTGGGGCTCGGAGCCACACCTCCCAGCTTCTCGAAAACGGCGAGCAGGCTGCATTGCCGCCGAGACCTAACGCGCAACGGTAGATAGCGCGAACGTGCGAATCAATGTATTGCCGGCGATCCACACAGCTCACTCACCTCGTCTTATTTACCATGATGGCTCCTCCAGATGGCATGTACGACTTCATAACACGTGGCCTAATATACTACAGGACAGAAATATACGTAATACAGTTTTAGCTATTAAACCGTGTTATTCCATTGAGTCTTTCAGATGCACACTGCTTTAGTATTCTGACAAACTCTCCACACACGGCCTCCCGTTCATTGGTACAAGAGCAAATCATCGCGAAAAAAGGACAAGGCACAGCGCTATTAATCCTTGATGGCCACCCGCCTCTCAGTACTGTTCCAGATACGTTAGAAAATGGTCCTCGTCGTGTTGTCTTTTTGATCCGCTTGCTACCTCGGTGGACACATTACCTTCATCTACTAGAAGTTGTGCCTTCACAGCTTTGCAATAATGTTTCTACAGTACAATGCGAATTTGGTTCTCATGTCACCCTGGGGAAAAAGTTTCACGATTTCAGTTTAGATCCCAGTCGAAAGAGCTACAACACCGCCAGTTCTTTGCAGTGGATTTAAGGCTTTTATTTCCCCTTATTAACTAACGTAACAGAACAAACTTTTCAATTTCAGACACAGTATAAACACTACTAGCAGCTATTACATATATGACCAAAGAAGCTGCTTCCACAGCCCCTGCAGGGCACAATGACGAAGTCGTGCGAAAAACGGCAATGACAAACTCTCTGGGTTCAAGTTCATCTAGCAATGAACCGTCATTCAAAGGCATTTCACATGTGACACTGTTGACTCTCGTTCAAAAGCGAAGGTACAAACAGGAGCCGTGCTGCAAGATATTTTTGATAGGCTCTCTGCTACAACGTAAAACAGCAGGGGAACTGTAAGCAAAGGAAAATCAGGCAAAATAAATGAAAGATTAGTTGTTGAATCACTATAAACTTGCAGGACTGCAACGTCACTAGATAAGGTATGCGTTTTGCAAGAAGTTGCTCCACGAACTTGCACACGAAAAGAAAATATGTTAATGGTCGTGGTAATAAGAATTGTAAAAAAAAAAATTAGATACTGCGTACGCGGTCAGTAGCTGCATGACGATATCACCAGAGGGCGCTAAGAAGCACACCCTCTTCACACCAGTGGCACTCACTCACTTCCAATCTGTCGGCACCATGAAGACGCTATTAAACTGGAGCCACAAGTCCTTCGAGCAGTCCATTCCATCTGCCTGTCGGAATGCAAGCCGCCTTTGAGGATGCTGATACCTGGAACTGATTTCATCCACCGAATGACGCTATTCGCATTTGCCACATTGTAGCAAGATACATATGATAATCTGTTAAGAAATTATGTAAATATTGATTGTGTCGGCTACTAACGATGAAAAGCTGTTTTTAATTATTTGTCATGTATGGGCGTTGTCATTTTAAGAAAACTTTAAGGATTTGGTAAGCTGTAATGGCAGAAACACTAATGAAGAGCAATTTATGATGTGAGGATTGCTGGATTGTTAATCTAAACCAGTGATCAATCCAAATAAAGAAGATTTCGTGTGTGGTCTTGACTTCAAGGGTTTAAAATCCAATATAAATAAACAGAAAAAAGGTAATTATATGTTTCACTTTGTGTTTTACGAATAACTAGTTTCATATGTAACGCCCTGTGAGTATTTCGTCCCTGGCGTGCAAGCGGGTACGTCGTACAACAACAAGTTTTGTGTAATAAGAGGTTCACTTCCTGCTACCCTGCACGTCGCTCATCACTGTTGTTTTGTGAATAGAACACTAAGAGTGCTGAAACACAATACTAAGATGTAGTTTAGAGATTTTTATACATTTGTGTTAGAAATAAAGTTTACTTTCAATATATTCAATGAGTAAATACGATATGATTAATTATGCCTAACTGGCAGTCTACTCAAGTGGCGGGGTTAGTCAAAAGAGTTCAGTAAGCAAGAAACATCGTACTTTTTAAAAACACAGAAACTATAACTTCCTTTTCGTACCAGAAGTCTATTTCTAAATGCCACCCAGAATATTACAGTTCTGTAGGTAGGTAATTATGGCTGATATTACGATAAAAGTAAAAATGAAGGCATCTTCCTCCCCCCCCCCCCCCCCGGTGATTCATTCCATCCCGCTCTTGACAATCTGTTCTAAGGATTATGATGCGTCGTCAAATGGTAGGTTCTCCAAGAGTGTATGAAGACAATCTCTTAATAATATGCTTGTTCCTAGTGCAGAAAATAACAAAAAATTACCAGCTCTCGATTATTTTACCATACAAATTTTCCCACTTACGGACACATACTTCTGGGAAATATTCTTTATTAGTTGCGAAGAAGATGAAAATTTCTTGCTTCAGTTGTTGGGGCGTAATGTACGGAACAGAAAGGGGTCCAACCGACTACTGGTAAGTTTTTCCCTAGTGGATCACAGGTGAAATGGGACGTACTACTTGCAGCCCCGCGGCTTTAAATGCGTACGCCAACAGCCACACGAGCGCTTTCTTCACGCGAGGTTGTGCCGCAATTCACGCCGACATTATGGACCTTGTTGAGTGGGACTTACAAGCCCGGAGTTTTCATACAGTGCGCAACCGTAAACTGCTACGTCGCACATGGGTTGCCTTTTTCTCTTTTCTTCTAGCTCTCTTCTCTCTCTCTTTTTCATTCTGTGTTTCAGTTCTCACCTGAAAATGAGGAGAATATGAATCATGACCTCACAACTATCTAAATCTAACGATTACTTATACACTGTCCAGACACATTAATATGACCATCTGTGAAATCCTAGAATAACTATCTTTTGTAGTGCGGACCGCTGCAAGAGGTGCAGCAAGTGAGTCATTGAGATTCTGGAAGGTACGGATATTGATTTGGAGTCATGCCGAGTGCAGAACCCTGGCCAACTGCACCAGATTTTTCGGCTGAGGATCCATGACACAAACAGCCCACCGAGGTGGTCCAACAGATTCTCGATTGGGTCTAAACCAGGGGAGTTCGGTGGCCAGGGGAGTACGTTAAACTAACCCAAGTACTCTTCGGGCCAAGCACGTACACTACGAGCTGTGTGACGAGTTCCGCTGTCCTACTGGTCACGACAAGGAAAAGTAAACTGAGAGGGCACGTGGTCCCCAAGCTTAAATGCATACTTCTGTTGATCCATTGTGCCATCCAAAGTTAGAGTATCACTCCTTGTTTTCTTTCAGTTTCACGTCAGCCAGCCGGAGTGGCCGAGCGGTTCTAGGCGCTACAGTCTGGAACCGCGGGACCGCTACGGTCGCAGGTTCGAATCCTGCCTAGGGCATGGATGTGTGTGATGTCCTTATGTTATGTTTAAGTAGTTCTAAGTTCTAGGGGACTGATGACCTCAGAAGTTAAGTCCCATAGAGCTCAGAGCCATTATAAGGCTGGCGGCCTTGTGTCCGATGAAGCATAAAATGTGGTTCATCAGAAAATGGCACATGTCGGCACTCAGTGGACGTTCAGCATGCAGGCGCCTTCCGTGGAGGCCCATACGCAACAATGTTCGCTGAACAGATTGTTAAAGAGACACTGTTGGTAGCCCCTTGGTTGATTTGGGCGGATATTTGCTTAACAGTTGCAAGTATGTTCCGTCGTACATATCCCCGCACCCGTCGTTGACCACAGTCACCTACCGCCAGTGGTGCACAATAATCGCCTCGGCGCCTATTTTGGATAGCGTCGTTTTGGTATACACGGTATTCTGTAACCATAGAGGCGCGCACACTGTTTACGAAATACTTACGCCGTTGGCCCTGAAACAAATGATCAGTCGCTTTTGGATGTCCACCCCGCTCCGTTTCCTCATTACGGCACCGACTGCACTGTTTCCCGCGTCCCCTGAAGCGTTTCATTTATCCTCCACTACTAGTGTTGGTATATGTCGTCCGTGAGTGGTTACTGCACACTGACGTCGAATACGCGCGTGGCCACACTAATGTGACTGTTCTCTGTATAATAAATGCTTTAGTCTTTCAAATACTGTTCTGAAAGAATTTCAAAGAACAGCTCCCGTAGTTAACACTTAACAGTACGACAAAAATGTCAATACAAATTCGGAAAAAGAACCCATTCCAGTTAACATTAAGTAGATAATTCACGAAACTTACAACACGGAATACTATAACCAAAATCCACATTTAAAATATAACCCATTCATTTATATTAGTAAGTCAGTACATTACCTGAAAGTGTTGAAGTGAGAAGGTGTTTAGTCATTGCCATCTCTCTTAACATGCTCATAGTTCCAGCATGCAAACAGCTTACACACGACTCTTCTCAGTATTTTCAATATGTAGTGCAGCTTTTCGGTCTCCTGAGACATTATCCAAGACTTTTTCCACAACTCTTAGCGCGTATTGTAACGTCGCGAGTTAATGTACGATAACATTCGTTGCTATATAGCCCGCACTATTGGAACCGGAGACTGTGAAAGAAACCACCACTTGTGTCTTGACCCATGAGTCATGTACACCTGCTACTACGGCAACGTGAGAACGCCTTCTGCATCGCTTCTTAGCGAACATACATTCACCACCTACAAGATCCTAATAAATGACATAAAACATTATTCAATCATTTTCTAAATCGGTACACTACCTTTTGACATGCAGCTTTATAACTGTCATAGTTTCAGAGATAGAAAAACTTGCTAAAAAAGTGAAAACAGACACTTTGGAAACTAAATTCAGTTAGGAAATATAATAGTTTATCTTTTGGTACTATCTAGAAACATAAACAGAACTCCCAGTGCGCAGAATTAATTAATTCAGGTTTTGTATGAAAACTTTAATTATTTTTCGTTTTCGTAATTAAAAAATCCGACAATATTATTATTTGTGTCTAATATTGTGGTGGGAGTGAATGTGAGTGAACGAGAGTGTGTACGTGGCACACTCGTCAGATTGCAATGTTGCATTATATACTGTCTTAAGTAACCTGCAAGAGTTACGCAATCCTCTTGTGGGAAAATGTTCATAGGGAATTACCCACTATTGCTATTGTAACAGAGCAGCCAGAAAGTCAGCTGGAGGATTATCTGTATCTAAAGGAAATTTCCAGATTTCTTGCCTTTTATTTTTCGTTTATTAAGCATTAATATTTGCCTGTCAGAATTGACGAAAATGCGTCTGTATATAAGGATTGGTGCAGGCCAGTTTTGGCGCGAGTATGATCAGGAGCGAGCATTCTGAATGGCAGCGAGTATGATCAGCCAGTCAGAATTGAGACGGTTCCCGCTCGTTACCTGATAGTTGTACTGGGATTGAGGCTGGAAGAAGGGAGTTGCTCGCTAGCTTTGAATGTGGACGGTCATGTTACTAGTGCGAGTCAAAATAATGCGTAAGATGAAGGGATATTGAGTTCCTCGCGTTTGATACGTGGCTTGACTAACGCTGATGTAGTTAGAAACAGTTTCGTGAATCTTGGAAGTTTTAGAACTGTCTAGTTGAAATGATATTCGCGTGTGAAAATTTGGCCTTCATAGTATCCGCGAGGCATGTTTCAGTATTCAGCCACTGAGCATTTATGGCAAGCAGCTTTCTTTTTTCAGAAATCCATAAGAAGGACCCAATGTATTAACTCAAATTATTCGTAAAGTTAATAACTGTGAAAACGTTGTTTAATTTGGGTCGGGTTTGGGCAGATTTCTGGCTGCTGTGCGTGCGAAATGAGTGCATAAATTTTGAGCTTGACGAAGATAACCAATGGTATAAATGTGGACTGAATATTACCGTTTCTTTGGCTATGGGAACAAATAAACATTTTGTGTGAAAAATTCGGACATTATTTTTCACAAGTCAATCCATAATCTTACCGCCCGCTAAATATTGATAATGACAATTTTCTACAGAACTTTCTTTTATTACTAGAGTTGCGCGGCCTCAGTAATTGTAAATATTAGAAGGTGTTTTTATCAACGCTGCCTTTACATCATCTTGTAAGTATCTAGTCTTCCGAGTGGAGGGACATCGAGCAGACGCCGTTCTGAGGTAGGTGGAATTTCAATTAGTAGACTGCATAGGGGCAACAATGGATTTATAACACGCAACGCCGCAGAATGCTTTCCTGCTCTCCCAGACGGAGGCTCCTGTATGACTCTTCGCATGTGCTCTCTTGTCGGCACGTAGACCATGCGCCCTCTGTGTTTTCCTTTCACGGTCTTTTGCCTCTGTACCACAGAAAGATCTTCCTCCATCTCTTCCCATGTACTGTACTTTTCTACTTATCTATTCCTGTTCGTGGACACCGACGCCCCTCTTTGTAATATAAAACTGAACTCTCCCTTGATGTTGTTGTTGTTGTTGTGGTCTTCAGTCCTGAGACTGGTTTGATGCAGCTCTCCATGCTACTCTTTCCTGTGCAAACTGTTTCATCTCCCAGTACCTACTGCAACCTACATCCTTCTGAATCTGCTTGGTGTATTCATCTCTTGGTCTCCCTCTACGATTTTTACCCTCCACGCTGCCCTCCAATACTAAATTGGTGATCCCTTGATGCCTCAGAACATGTCCTACCAACCGATCCCTTCTTCTAGTTAAGTTGTGCCACAAACTTCTCTTCTCCCCAATCCTCTTCAACACCTCCTCATTAGTTATGTGATCTACCCAACTAACCTTCAGCATTCTTCTGTAGCACCACATTTCGAAAGCTTCTGTTCTCTTCTTGTCTAAACTATTTATCGTCCATGTTTCAGTTCCATACGTGGCTACACTCCATACAAATACTTTCAGAAACGACTTCCTCACACTTAAATCTATACTCGATATTAACAAATTTCTCTTCTTCAGAATCGCTTTCCTTCCCATTGCCAGTCTATTTTATATCCTCTCTACTTCGACCACCATCAGTTATTTTGCTCCCCAAATAGCAAAACTCCTTTACTACTTTAAGTGTCTCATTTCCTAATCTAATTCCCTCAACATCACCCGACTTAATTCGATTACATTCCATTATCCTCGTTTCGCTTTTGTTGATGTTCATCTTATATCCTCCTTTCAAGACACTATCCATTCCCTTCAACTGCTCTTCCAAGTACTTTGCTGTCTCTGACAGAATTACAATGTCATCGGCGAACCTCAAAGTTTTTATTTCTTCTCCATGGATTTTAATACCTGCTCCGAATTTCTCTTTTGTTTCCTTCACTGCTTGCTCAATATACAGATTGAATAACATCGGGGAGGGCTACAACCCTGTCTCACTCCCTTCCCAACCACTGCTTCCCTTTCATGCCCCTCGACTCTTATAACTGCCATCTGGTTTCTATACAAATTGTAAATAGCCTTTCGCTCCCTGTATTTTACCCCTGCCACCTTCAGAATTTGAAAGAGAGTATTCCAGTCAACATTGTCAAAAGCTTTCTCTAAGTCTACAAATGCTAGAAACGTAGGTTTGCCTTTCCTTAATCTAGCTTCTAAGATAAGCCGTAGGGTCAGTATTGCCTCACGTGTTCCAATATTTCTACGGAATCAAAACTGATCTTCCCCTAGGTCGGCTTCTACTAGTTTTCCTATTGGTCTGTAAAGAATTCGTCTTAGTATTTTGCAGCCGTGACTTATTAAACTTATAGGTCTGTGAAGTGAAGTGGAAGAAAGACAAGGATTTCTGGTCAGATGAGTAGGATTCATAAGTGAATAGGAAGGTAGGGCAGAGAGTGTGTTACTGTGAACAGTTCAGTGACCGGGTTGTTCTAATCAGAATCGACAGCAGAAGAACACCGACAACGATAGTTCAGGTATACATGCCGACGTCCTAAGCTGAAGATGAACAGACAGAGAAAGTGTATGAGGATATTGAAAGGGTACTGTAGTATGTAAAGGGGGACGAAAATCTAATAGTCTTGGGCGACTGGAATGCAATTGTAGGGGAAGGAGTAGAAGAAAAAGTTACAGGAGAATATGGGCTTGGGACAAGGAATGAAAGAGGAGAAAGACTAATTCAGTTCTGTAACAAGTTTCATCTAGTAATAGCGAATACCCTGTTCAAGAATCACAAGAGGAGGAGGTATACTTGGAAAAGGCCGGGAGATACGGGAAGATTTCAATTAGATTACATAATGGTCAAACAGAGATTCCGAAATCAGATACCGTACTGTAAGGCGTACCCAGAAGCAGATATAGACTCAGATCACAATATAGTACTGATGAAGAGTAGGCTGAAGTTCAAAGAAGTGGGATACGGAAGTACTAAGGAATGACGAGATACGTTTGAATTTTTCTAACGCTATAGATACAGCAATAAGGAATAGCGCAGTAGGCAGTACAGTTGAAGAGGAATGGACATCTCTAAAAAGGGCCATCACAGAAGTTGGGAAGGAAAACATAGGTACAAAGAAGATAGCTGCGAAGAAACCATGGGTAAGAGAAGAAATACTTCAGTTGATTGATGAAAGGAGGAAGTACAAACATGTTCCAGGAAAATCAGGAATACAGAAATACAAGTCGCTGAGGAATGAAATAAATAGGAAATGCAGGGAAGCTAAGACGAAATGGCTGCAGAAAAAATGTGAAGACATCGAAACATATATGATTGTCGGAAGGACAGACTCAGCATACAGGAAAGTCAAAACAACCTTTTGTGATATTAAAAGCAACAGTGGTAACATTAAGAGTGCAACGGGAATTCCACTGTTAAATGCAGAGAGCAGACAGGTGGAAAGAATACATTGAAAGCCTCTATGAGGGTGAAGATTTGTCTGATGTGATAGAAGAAGAAACAGGAGTCGATTTAGAAGAGATAGGGGATCCAGTATTAGAATCGGAATTTAAAAGAGCTTTGGGGGACTTATGGTCAAATAAGGCAGAAGGGATAGATAACTTTGCATCAGAATTTCTAAAATCATTGGGAGAAGTGGCAACAAAACGACTATTCACGTTGGTGTGTAGAATATATGAGTCTGGCGACATACCATCTGACTTTCGGAAAAGCATCATCCACACAATTCTGAAGACGGCAAGAGCTGACAAGTGCGTGAATTATCGCACAATCAGCTTCATAGCTCATGCATCGAAGCTGCTTACAATAATAATATACAGAAGAACGGAAAAGAAAATTAAGAATGCGCCAGGTGACGATCAATTTGGCTTTAGGAAAAGCAAAGGAACGAGAGAGGCAATTCTGACGTTACGGCTAATAATGGAAGCAAGGCTAAAGAAAAATCAGGACACTTTCATAGGATTTGTCGACCTGGAAACAGCGTTCGACAATATATAATGGTGCAAGCTGTTCGAGATTCTGAAAAAAGTAGGGGTAAGCTATAGGGAGAGACGGGTCATATACAATATGTACAACAACCAAGAGGGAATAATAAGAGTGGACGAACAAGAACGAAGTGCTCGTATTAAGAGGGGTGTAAGACAAGGCTGTAGCCTATCGCCCCCACTCTTCAATCTGTATATCGAGGAAGCAATGATGGAAATAAAAGAAAGGTTCAGGAGTGGAATTAAAATACAAGGTGAAAGGATATCAATGATACGATTCGCTGATGACATTGCTATCCTGAGTGAAAGTGAAGAAGAATTAAATGATCTGCTGAACGGAATGAACAGTCTAATGAGTACACAGTATGGTTTGAGAGTAAATCGGAGAAAGACGAAGGTAATGAGAAGTAGTAGAAATGAGAACAGCGAGAAACTTAACATCAGGATTGATGGTCACGAAGTCAATGAAGTTAAGGAATTCTGCTACCTAGCCAGTAAAATAACCAATGACGGTCGGAGCAAGGAGGACAGCAAAAGCAGACTCGCTATGGCAAAAAAGGAATTTCTGGCCAAGAGAAGTCTACTAATATCTAATACCGGCCTTAATTAATCGGAGAGGAAAGGAATATGGGGAAAAGACTGATAAGGAGAAAGGACAGGATGATAGGACATCTGCTAAGACATGAGGGAATTACTTCCATGGTACTAGAGGGAGCTGTAGAGGGCAAAAACTGTGGAGGAAGACAGAGATTGGAATACGTGAAGCAAATAATTGAGGAAGTAGGTTGCAAGTGCTATTCTGAGATGAAGAGGTTAGCACAGGAAAGGAATTCGTGGCGGGCCGCATCAAACCAGTCAGTAGACTGATGACCAAAAAAAAAAAAAGTTCGGTAATTTTCACATCTGTCAACACCTGCTTTCTTTGGGTTTGGAATTATTATATTCTTCTTGAAGTCTGAGGGTATTTCGCCTGTCTCATACATCTTGTTCCCAGGTGGTAGAGTTTTGTCAGGACTGGCCCTCCCAAGGCCGTCAGTCGTTCTAATGGAATGTTGTCTACTCCCGGGGCCTTGTTTCGACGCAGGTCTTTCAGTGCTCTGTCAAACTCTTCACACAGTATCATATCTCTCATTTCATCTTCATCTACATCCTCTTCCATTTCCATAATTCTGTCCTCAAGCACATCGCCCTTGTATAGACCCTCTATATACTCCTACCATCTTTCTGCTTTCCCTTCTTTGCTTGGAACTGGGTTTCCATCTCAGCTCTTAATATTCATACAAGTGGTTGTCTTTTCTCCAAAGGTCTCTTTAATTTTCCTGTAAGCAGTATCTATCTTACCCCTAGTGAGCTAAGCCTCTACATCCTTACATTTATCCTCTAGCCATCCCTGCTTAGCCATTTTGCACCTCCTGTAGATCTCATTTTTGAGTCGTTTGTATTTCTTTTTGCCTGCTTCATTTACTGCATTTTTATATTTTCCGCTTTCATCAATTCAATATTTCTTCTTTTACCCAAGGATTTCTACTAGCCCTCATCTTTTTTCCTACTTGATCCTCTGCTGCCTTCACTACTTCATCCCTGAAGACTACCCGTTCTTCTTCTACTATACTTCTTTCCCCCATTCTTGCCATTTGTGCCCTTACGCTCTCCCTGAAACTCTGTACAACCTCTGGTTCACTCAGTTTATCCAGGTCCCATCTCCTCAAATTCCCACCTTTTTGCAATTTCTTCAGTTTTAATCTACAGTTCATAATCAATAGATTGTGGTCAGAGTCCACATCTGCCCCTGGAAATGTCTTACAATTTAAAACCTGGTTCCTAAATCTCTGTCTTACCATTATATAATCCATCTGAAATCTGTCAGTATCTCCAGGCTTATTACATGTATACTAGCTTCTTTTATGATTCTTGAACCAAGTGTCAGCTATGATTAAGTTGTGCTCTGTGCAAAATTCTACCAGGCGGCTTCCTCTTTCATTTCTTACCCCTAATCCATATTCACCTACTACGTTTCCTTCTCTCCCTTTTCCTACTACCGAATTCCAGTCACCCATGAGTATTAAATTTTCGTCTCCCTTCACTATCTGAATAATTTCTTTTATTTCGTCATACATTTCTTCAATTTCTTCGTCATCTGCAGAGCTAGTTGACATATAAACTTGTACTACTTTAGTAGGCGTGGGGTTTGTGTCTATCTTGGCCACAATAATGCGTTCACTATGCTGTTTGTAGTAGCTTACCCGCATTCCTATTTTTTTATTCATTATTAAACCTACTCCTGCATTACCCATATTTGACTTTGTATTTATAACCCTGTATGCGCCTGACGAAAAGTCTTGTTCCTCCTGCCACCGAACTTCACTAATTCCCACTACATCCAACTTTAACCTATCCATTTCCCTTTTTAAATTTTCTAACCTACCTGCCCGATTAAGGGATCTGACATTCCACGCTCCGATCCGTAGAACGCGTTTTCTTTCTCCTGGTAACTGATACCGATACGAAAGAAATACATGCACCGATAAAAATATTACTTGTGCACTAATCAACATAACATGTGATGTATCACTTTCGTGTAACCTTCTGTAAATGTTTTAAATGATATCATCATGCTTTCAGCTGTAAATTTTTAGGGTTGCAATTTTCAGGCATCTGCAAACCCTAATAAAACTTGATGATAACAATGTAAATTGGAATTAACAATACCTACAACCAGCTTTATCGCTTACTGACCTTGGTATACGTCAAGATTTTTGACATGTAGTTTTACGTTAGGCAGAGATAAAAGCGTAGTATGTACATCAAAGAACAACTACACCTCATTAATACTAGTCAGTTGGCAGCCGGCGACGGCGCTAGTTTTGGTGTTCTCGTAAAGATAAGTCATTTTAGATTATAAAACATATAGTTTACTACTGATTACGTGGTAAGTAAGTGTATTAGTGTGCCTTTTAAGTGTACCATTAAAGGTTTCATTTTTCTTTTCGTAGTATAGCAGAAAAAGCGAAAAGATCGTACAGTCGTATTTTCTGTTTATGTTTTGTCGCAGCAAATCATAGAATTTCGTTTAGTTGTTCTTTGCTCTCTCCAGCAATTTAACTGTAGCATACCTCTTCATTATTTAACTAGCATTTCCAGAAAGTAGCGTTAAGTTTAAGTTGTTGTTTCAGAAACTTTGCACTGTTGGAATATTATTAAAAGAGAAACAGGTCAACCAAGAGCAGAGGAAGACAGTATTACCATCAAATTGAATGAAAACTTTACGAACAAAAAGTGAGAGGTTGAAAATATTTTTAATAATCATTTTCTAAATGTTGTGGATATAGTAGGATCCAGGTGTTCATTAGAAGACGCTAGGCTGTTAATGGAAGAGGCCATACCTATGCAATTTGATACAATTGAAATCTCACCCACTGCTCCCTCTGAAATTAGGAAAATAATAAACCTGCTTAAAAGCAAAAACTCACATGGAATTGATGGCATTTCCAGCAAAATACTAAAAGCTTGTTCTCAACAGATAAATAAGATTCTCAGCCACCTGTGTAATAGCTCTCTGGAACAGGGCATTTTCCCTGATAGACTGAAATATGCTATTGTTATACCTTTGCATAAAAAGGGGGTTAGATCTGATGTCAACAATTACCGTCCAATCTCCCTTCTAACAGCTTTATCCAAAATTTTTGAGAAAGTAATGTATTCAAGAGTAGCTTCACATATCTGTAAAAATGAAGTACTAACAAAATGTCAGTTTGGTTTCCAGAAAGGTTTTTCAACAGAAAATGCCATATATGCTTTCACCAGTCAAATTTTGAATGATCTGAATAACCAAACGCCACCCATTGGGATTTTTTGTGATCTCTCAAAGGCTTTTGATTGTGTAAATCATGAAATTCTGCTAGACAAGTCAAGTATTGTGGCATGAGTGGGACAGTGCACAAATGGTTTAATTCGTACCTAACTGGAAGAGTGCAGAAATTTGAAATAAGTAGTTCTCGTAACATGCAAAGATCAGCACATTCCTCAAACTGGGGAACTATCAAGAATGTGGTTCCACAAGGGTCAGTCTTGGGTCCTTTGCTGTTCTTATTATATATTAATGACTTGCCATTCTATATTCATAAAGAGGCAAAGTTAGTTCTCTTCGCTGATGATACAAGTATAGTAATCACACCTGAGAAACAAGAATTAACTGAGGAAATTGTCAATACTGTCTTTCAGAAAATTACTAAGTGGTTCCTTGTAAACGGACTCTCACTGAATTTTGATAAGACACAGTACATAAAGTTCCGTACAGTGAATGGTATGATGCCATTAATAAATATAGACCTTAATCAGAAGCATATAGCTAAGGAGGAATATTGCAAATTTTTAGGTATGTCCATTGATGAGAGATTAAATTGGAAGAAACACATTGATGATCTGCTGAAACGTTTGAGTTCAGCTACTTATACAATAAGAGTCATTGCAAATTTTGGTGATAAACATCTTAGTAAATTAGCTTACTACGCCTATTTTCACTCATTGCTTTCATATGGCATCATACACTCCTGGAAATTGAAATAAGAACACCGTGAATTCATTGTCCCAGGAAGGGGAAACTTTATTGACACATTCCTGGGGTCAGATACATCACATGATCACACTCACAGAACCACAGGCACATAGACACAGGCAACAGAGCATGCACAATGTCGGCACTAGCACAGTGTATATCCACCTTTCGCAGCAATGCAGGCTGCTATTCCCCATGGAGACGATCGTAGAGATGCTGGATGTAGTCCTGTGGAACGGCTTGCCATGCCATTTCCACCTGGTGCCTCAGTTGGACCAGCGTTCGTGCTGGACGTGCAGACCGCGTGAGACGACGCTTCATCCAGTCCCAAAGATGCTCAATGGGGGACAGATCCGAAGATCTTGCTGGCCAGGGTAGTTGACTTACACCTTCTAGAGCACGTTGGGTGGCACGGGATACATACGGACGTGCATTGTCCTGTTGGAACAGCAAGTTCCCTTGCCGGTCTAGGAATGGTAGAACGATGGGTTCGATGACGGTTTGGATGTACCGTGCACTATTCAGTGTCCCCTCGACGATCACCAGTGGTGTACGGCCAGTGTAGGAGATCGCTCCCCACACCATGATGCCGGGTGTTGGCCCTGTGTGCCTCGGTCGTATGCAGTCCTGATTGTGCCGCTCACCTGCACGGCGTCAAACACGCATACGACCGTCATTGGCACCAAGGCAGAAGCGACTCTCATCGCTGAAGACGACACGTCTCCATTCGTCCCTCCATTCACGCCTGTCGCGACACCACTCTAGGCGGGCTGCACGATGTTGGGGCGTGAGCGGAAGACGGCCTAACGGCGTGCGGGACCGTAGCCCAGCTTCATGGAGACGGTTGCGAATGGTCCTCGCCGATACCCCAGGAGCAACAGTGTCCCTAATTTGCTGGGAAGTGGTGGTGCGGTCCCCTACGGCACTGCGTAGGATCCTACGGTCTTGGCGTGCATCCGTACGTCGCTGCGGTCCGGTCCCAGGTCAACGGGCACGTGCACCTTCCGCCGACCACTGGCGACAACATCGATGTACTGTGGAGACCTCACGCCCCACGTGTTGAGCAATTCGGCGGTACGTCCACCCGGCCTCCCGCATGCCCACTATACGCCCTTGCTCAAAGTCCGTCAACTGCACATACGGTTCACGTCCACGCTGTCGCGGCATGCTACCAGTGTTAAAGACTGCGATGGAGCTCCGTATGCCACGGCAAACTGGCTTACATTGACGGCGGCGGTGCACAAATGCTGCGCAGCTAGCGCCATTCGACGGCCAACACCGCGGTTCCTGGTGTGTCCGCTGTGCCGTGCGTGTGATCATTGCTTGTACAGCCCTCTCGCAGTGTCCGGAGCAAGTATGGTGGGTCTGACACACCGGTGTCAATGTGTTCTTTTTTCCATTTCCAGGAGTGTATTTTGGGGTAATTCATCACTGAGGAATAAAGTATTTATTGCACAAAAGCGTGTAATCAGAATAATAGCTGGAGTCCACCCAAGATCATCCTGCAGACATTTATTTAAGGATCTAGGGATATTCACAGTAGCTTCTCAGTATATATACTCTCTTATGAAATTTGTTATTAACAACCAAACCCAGTTCAAAAGTAATAGCAGTGTGCATAACTACAATACTAGGAGAAAGGATGATCTACACTATTCAAGATTAAATCTAACTTTGGCACAGGAAGGGGTGAATTATACTGGCACTAAAGTCTTTGGTCACTTACCAAATAGTATCAAAAGTCTGACAGATAACCAACAAGTATTTAAGAAGAAATTAAAAGAATTTCTGAATGACAACTCCTTCTACTCCATAGAGGAATTTTTAGATATACATTAAGAAAAAAAACCAAAAATATTAAAAAAATTAAAAAATAAAATAAAAAATAAATAAAAAAATAAAGAAAAACAAAAAACACAAAAAATAAAGTTGTTATATTAACTTAAGTATGTTGTTAAATTAACCTAATTATGTCATGTATTGAAAAATTCGACTCGTTCCACATCATTACGAAATATCGTATTCATGATCCATGGAACTAGTATTAATCTAATCTAATCTAATCTAATGTTGTTTTGTTTACACTCAGTTGGGTATAGGCCAAATTTTTGGAACCATATTTTCGTGTTTATCTGTAATTAACTGACTTATTCTTATTAAACTATTACGTTTATCATGAGTGAAAAGTGCTTGACTTGCCGTAGAGTTGTTAGGTCGGGGTTTTTGTGTGATGGGCGCTGTAGTTTTTTCCATGTGGGTGACTGTAGTGGCGTGGGAAGAGTGGAAGTGAATGAGACTCATCAGTGGTTTTGTAGGATTTGTATTAGAGATAGGAGGGGAAAATTGCCGCCCTTCAGGCTCTTAGACAAGGCCAGGGGAGATCTTGATAGGTTAAGGAGGGAGAAGGGTAAAGAGAGGTGGGAAGTGGCAACAGGCAACAGGAGGAACAGGCTTAGAACTTCATCTGACAGATTCATGATGAATGTGGAAAATAGATTTGACCTGTTGCTTCAGTTAGAAACTGGTGAGCCTTAAGCAGTTGCAGGTGTAGGCAGGGCACAACAAACTTTCAGCAGCAAATTGAAAATTAAGAAAGTAGGGAAATCAGTAAAGAGAAAGAAAGTGTTGTTGTTAGGTACTTCCCATGGAAGAGGCGTTGGCCAGCTTTTGCAGGATAAACTAGGATCACAATACCAGGTCACCAATTTTATTAGACCTAGTGCTGGTCTGGAGCAGGTGACAGAGGATTTAGGATCACTTTGCAAAGATTTCACTAAGCATTGCACCGTGGTTATAGTGGGTGGGGCAGGTAATAGTATTGACAGAGATCCTGGGTACAGTATAGAGTGTGACCTGGCAAAGATTGCATGAGCATCGATGGATACTAGTGTTGCGTTTGTATCTGTTCTTGGGCGCCATGACCGACCTCATTTGAACTCTTCTGTCAAGAGAGTTAATTTGGAGTTGGAACGGTTGCTGATGTAGGGTGCAGGGTCATACATTGGTGTGGTTCCTGTTGATTCTCTTAATAGGTGGGATTATACTAGACATGGCCTTCACCTGAACAGGAAGGGGAAGGGTAAACTGGCTAGGAAAATAGCAGGAGAGTTAAAGGGGGGAGACACTGTCATGAGTGATAAAATACCAGTTGTTATAGGGTTCAGAAAAGACCCTTTTTTAGGGTAGTGAGGACAGAAAGAAACCAAATTTTATGAGAGGTTAGGACTGAGACAATCCTTCAGTCTGAGAAAGAAACCAAAAAACATAATTCTAGCTTATTACATCAGCATAAACAGTCACTGGTTAAGAATTTTCAACAGTCATCAGATATTTTAACTGTACCCAATTTTAACTCAGTCAATGTGAAATGTCAGCTATCTTTATTGCATCAAAATATTCGAGGACTGAGAAATAAAATTAATGAATTAATTATGTGCATAGAAAAATTAGAGTCTTCAAACCCAGCTGACATAATATGCCTCTCTCAACATCATGTGACCACTGGTATAGAACTTTTAAGTGTTACAGGGTTTAGGTTAGCATCTCACTTTTGTAGACCAGAAATGGAGAAAGCAGGAGTTGCCACATTCATCAGGAACTGTCATAAATTTAAGAACATAGACATTCATAAATTTTGTCTAGAACAGCATATGGAAGCAAGTGCAACAGAAGAAGAATCTCACAAAAAATCCTTCATAATATTAAGTGTATATCGAGCACCTGCAGGTAACTTTAATCTGTTCATAAACCACCTTGAAGCTGTACTGGCCCATTTATCAACCAAAAACGAAGAAATAGTGTTTGCTGGTGATTTCAATGTAGATTTCCTTAAAGACTCTCCCAATAAGAACTTATTTGAATTAGTAACACTATCATTTAACTTAATTCCCAGTGTAAAGTTCCCCACTAGGGTAGCCAATTGCTCACAAATAACCACCGATAATATCTTTATAGAAAAGTCCAATGAACAAAATTATATTACAAAACCAATAGTCAATGGCCTCTCAGTTCATGACATGCAGTTCCTTCTGTTAAATGTTAACACTGGACAGGATATAAAATCTGTTAAATCTGAGCTCAAGAGGGTAATCAATAAGTCAAAAATTGATTGTTTTAGGACACTCCTTAGAGACATTCACTGGACTGATGTTTACAGTGCTCATGGCATGAACGAAAAATTTTGCTAATAAAGTGCTTACCTTATTCGAACACTGTTTTCCCCAAAAACTTACCAAAGTTAGAGCAAAGTCTACAAAGAAGCCATGGATTACTCAAGGAATAGGTGTATCTCGTAAAACAAAAAGAAAACTGTAACTGTCAATCCGAAAATGTTCCGATGTTGATGCTATAGCACATTACAAGAAATACTGCAAAATATTAAAGACTGTAATATGGACATCAAAGCAAATATATTACAAGGAAAAGATAGTCATATCAGATAATAAAATAAAGACAATATGGGACATAGTGAAGGAGGTGACCGGTAGAATCAGACATGAAGAGGGACAAATAGCATTAAGAGTAAATGATACATTGGTGACAGATGTGTATAGCGTTGCAGAACTTTTTAACAAACATTTTATAACTGTTACTGAAAATATGGATTTGTCAGGTTCTGTAGATGCTGCTATGGAATACCTCAGACCAAACATTTCAAGTAACTTCCATAATATGAATTTGACCCTCACTACCCCAGCAGAAATGATGTCCATCATAAAATCTTTAAAATCAAAAACATATAGTGGGTATGATGAAATATCAATAAAGCTAATTAAAGAATGTGATCCTGAGTTAAGTAACACATTAAGCTATCTGTGTAACCAGTCGTTTATCAGTCGAATATTTCCTGAATGGTTAAAGTATACTGAATTGAAGCCACTGTTTAAGAAGGGAGATAAAGAAATAGCATCAAATTTCCGTCAAATTTCACTTTTGCCAGCATTCTCAAAAATTTTAGAAAAAGTAATGTACAATCGGCTTGATAAACATCTTATCTCAAATAACATACTGTAAAAGTCAAAGTTCAGATTTCTAAAGGGTTCTGATATTGAGAAGGCTATCTACACTTACAATGAAAATGTGCTTAATACAGTAGATAAAAAATTGCAGGCAATTGGTATATTTTGTGATCTGTCAAAGGCATTTGACTGTGTAAATCACAATATCCTTTTAAGTAAATTAGAATATTATAGTTTAACAGGAAATGCTGCAAAATGGTTCAAATCTTATATCTCTGGCAGGAAACAAAGGATGTTATTAGGAAAGAGACATGTATCAAGCTATCAGATATATCCAATTGGGAATTAGTTACATGTGGGGTCCCACAAGGTTCCGTTTTAGGGCCCTTACTTTTTCTTGTGTATATCAGTAACCTTTCATCAGTAACATTACTAAATGCCAAGTTCGTTTTGTTTGCTGATGATACAAACATAAATAGCAAATCAAGTGTAGTCATAGAAAGATCAGGTAACAAAGTATTTGTGGACATTAATCACTGGTTCCTAGCCAATTCCTTGTCACTAAACTTTGAAAAAACACACTACATTCAGTTCAGAACTTGTAAGGGATGTCCCACGAGTATATTACTAACATCTGACGACAAACAGATAGAAGAAGTGGTGTTAAATTCTTGGAATTACAGCTCGATAATAAATTCAACTGGGAAAAGCACACCACAGAACTGCTGAAGTGTCTTAACAAATCTCTGTTTGCAATGCGAATTGTGTCAGACATAGGGGATATAAAAATGAAAAAGCTGACATACCATGCTTACTTTCATTCCATAATGTCATATGGGATTTTTTTTTGGGGGGGGGGGGAGTAATTCATGAGGCCAAGCTAAAGATCTCTGGGCACAAAAACGTGCAGTAAGAGTTATATGTGGTGTGAACTGAAGAACATCCTGCAGAATCCTGATTAGGTAACTAGGGATACTATCTACTGCTTCCCAATTTGTCTATTTTTTAATGAAATTTGTCATTAAAAATATATCACTTTTTGAAACGATCAGCTCAATTCATGGAATCAATACTAGAAATTAGAATACTCTTCACAAGGATTTAAAGTCACTTAGTCTTGTACAAAAAGGTGTGCATTATTCAGGAACACACATTTTCAATGACTTGCCAACAGCCATAAAAAGCTTGACAACCAATGAAATTCAGTTTAAGAGAAGCCAAAAGGATTTATTGGTGGCCAACTCCTTCTACTCCACTGACGAATTTCTCAGTAGAACCAACTGATTTTATATATATATATATATATATATATATATATATATATATATATATATATATATATATATATAAGTACAATATAACTTCTGCACAATTTCACTGCAGTAATGTGTTCACTGTAAATAAGTATTATAGTAGTTGTATTACACGGTTATTACCTTGTAAATAAATAAAAAAATTATTTTAAATTCAGTGCATTAGTATTTGTAAAATGATTCTTTCATATAGTGTTCATTATAAATTACTATCATTCCACTTGGGACCTGTGGAATGGTACATTAGCTTATTTGCCTCAGTTGTAAATATTTGTCATGAATAGTCATTTTCCCAACATGTTCCACATCCTGGAGGACCTCCTCACTACAGATCAATTGGAATGAAAGTAAATCTAATCTAATATAATCTAATACTACATTTTATGTACTGCAATTCTGAATGTATTGTGTGTATCACCCATCTAAAAAGTGTCTCCTTCTAATAAATTAGAGTAAATGACGGAAACAGTTTGCCTGCGCCATGAATCTGGTGGAGAAACATCTTCTTGAAACTTCCTGGCAGATTAAAACTGTGTGCCCGACCGAGACTCGAACTCGGGACCTTTGCCTTTCGCGGGCAAGTGCTTCTGTAAAGTTTGGAAGGTAGGAGACGAGATACTGGCAGAAGTGAAGCTGTGAGGACCGGGCTTGAGTCGTGCTTCGGTAGCTCAGATGGTAGAGCACTTGCCCGCGAAAGGCAAAGGTCCCGAGTTCGAGTCTCGGTCGAGCACACAGTTTTAATCTGCCAGGAAGTTTCATATCAGCGCACACTCCGCTGCAGAGTGAAAAATCTCATTCTGGAAACATCCCCCAGGCTGTGGCTGAGCTATGTCTCCGCTATATCCTTTCTTTCAGGAGTGCTAGTTCTGCAATGTTCGCAGGAGAGCTTCTATAAAGTTTGGAACGTAGGAGATGAGATACTGGCAGAAGTGAAGCTGTGAGTACCGGCCGTGAGTCGTGCTTCGGTAGCTCAGATGGTAGAGCACTTGCCCGCGAAAGGCAAAGGTTCCTAGTTCGAGTCTCGGTCGGGTACACAGTTTTAATCTTTCAGGAAGTTTCATATCAGCGCACACTCCGCTGCAGAGTGAAAATCTCATTCTAGAAACATCTTCTTGTTTCCCTCACTTAGAAATTTTTAGATTCTTCACTAAACAAAGCCATGTACTGCAATTTTTAATATTATGGATGGATTTGTCCTTTATTTTGTTATTTGTGTAAAACCTGATTATGGCAGTTCATAGTGTTCATAAAAATGGCATGCTCATATATTTTTCTGTTGGATGTGATGTGGTGTATTTAGTGTCCAGGGAACCATCATAAATCATGGTGACTTTATAGTAATTATTGTCTTTGTATGAAAGTGTCTTTTATTTTCGACTCGTTGCGTACTTATTTCCGTTACCTTTTGTACTCCACTGTAGTATGGTCCAAGATTCGTTGAGGTGTAGTACTAGGCAGTAATACATCATGTGAAAGTTACTTTTGTCCTTAAGTATTGCACACTAATGTATATGGAATTAGTCTTAACTACTTTTTATAGTTGCGCTGAAATGTTAATTAATTGCGTATGAAATGACAATTTGACGTTTGCTGCTTGCCGTCTTCGGGCTGTTGCAATTTTAATGGGCGGTGTAGTTTGTCTCCACAGCTGTTGGTGTGCGAGGAGTAAGATCCCTGCTGGGTAGGCAGCGCTGCACGCCTCGTTACGTGGTCGACCTCGCCTCCAGCCAAACGTACGGCGGCAAACTGAGTTAGGCGGGAGGCAGAGCCACCGGGCGTAGCTTGCTGCCAGCTGGTAGGTGGGCGGCGCGGGCGATGCGGGTCACGGAGGCGGCGTGACAGCGACAGGCGCAGCGTAGCGGCGCGGCCGGCATGCCCGATTATCCGGGGGCTTCTGCCCGCCTGCCGGCGACAGCGCTGACGACGCGCTTTTAATTCCAAACACTGCCAGCACTGTGACAGGTGCCGCCGCCGGCCTTATATTGCCGCTGCTGTTCCAGCTGAAGCGTGACTACTGCGACCAGTCGGGCCACCCGTCACAGATTCTACAACAACGACAAATCTTACCAGGCCACGGATTCGATTCGATGCACTGGACTCCATGTATCAGGCTCACAAGCAGGTTCTGCCTTCCAGTACCTAGTAAACAAGATACAATGCGCAAAAGCGTTGATATCTAGATGCTTAACTCTCAGGGCTGCAAGTAACAGTCCAGACCGCTACTTACGAAAATAACTTTGTGGCTATGCTGTTATGTAAGTGCTCGTACAATTTACGTTCGTCGCATGCGTAACTAAATAGTTCCGCGATAACAACGACTAGCATGTCACAGTGTGATTTCTCAATCTGTGATGATGAACAACGATGTGGGCATCTCTATCTTCCGTCACACACCCTACTTTAAGAGGAGTGGTATCGTCAACCGTCACAAAACTCAACCGTGGGCAAAAGAGAATCCACAGGGTATGGTCGCAATGTTCCACCAGCACCAGTTCAGCCTTAATGTTTCGACGATGTTTATTGGCGACCGACTCATGGGAGGAATTATCTTTCCACAATGCTTCACAGGTGAGGCACATCTTCACATCTTGAAGGTGACCCTGCCTTCTCTGCTGGTAGACGACCTTTTTGTGGTACGATCGTTGATTTGTCTACTTCAAGCTGATACTCTAGCTCATTGCTCTGTCGAGACTGGAACTGAAACACTGGTACAGACAGAATGTTCTCACTTGGCTGGTGTGTTCTCATGTGTGCTTTCAATCCCTGAACCCTGCACTGCCAAAGATCTCTCATAACCGAGTGTGTCTCTTTTGGAACGAATTTCGGCCGTATGTCCACATAAACTGTTTTGCGTGTTATCTTCTCAGAGATCGGTTCCATGTAATTTGTTCCCATTTAGTGCGATGTTGGACACGAAGTTTTTCGCGACAGGGTCCTTGGATAAAAGGTTCCCAGTAAACTTCCCTCGTCGACTGTGGATAAAATCCCACCCTCTCGTTGACTACCATCATCATCATCGCCAGGGGCTGTGTGAAAGCGGCGAGGCTGCCACTATGGATTATGTCATGGTCACATCTTGGAAATGGCACACACTGAGACGGCGCTCCTGATGTGCATAGGTAATGTTTTCGAACGCTTAGTCACCATCGCTAGAAGCACCATCACTCGCAAAGGGCAGTAAGCAGCGAAAAATCTTCTTCTGTTCTCTTCCACGATTCCATACATTGTTAAGTCAATAACCGGTAACTACATCGAAGTTTCTTTCACAGATTCCATTTCCGCTGCTCTCCTAACCACAAAGGTGCAGTAGTTCAAAGTGTGAGTCATAATTCTCATACGTTCGAACTTAACACAATGTTTATTTAATAGGGTGTTCTCGTCCACCGACTCCTCATCTCCCCATCCTCCTCCTACAAACCTTCTACGACAATCCCGAGGCTTGTGCCGCTCCTTCTTGCGGAATCGTGCGCGGGATACAGTCACCAGCTACCAGCTGACACAGGGACACATAACGAATTTATTAAACGTAAAAGATCGCCAGGACTGGGGCCAGATAATTCCCCGCTACACTCCCAATTAGGTCGTCCAAGAACTGGAAAGCATTTCCTCTGCATCCTGACAATGACCCAATTTATCCCTAGCCGCTCCTTCACAACAACCGTCCCACACCTGACAATCTAAGTAAAGCTGACCACATTGCAAAGCATCTCTCTGACATGTTCTCCATCCCTAATGACCCTCATTTTGATTGCTTTCTGTTACCTATCATCCATGCTCGTACAAACACTACTGTCCGATCCTTGGCTCCCAACTTCCAGTACTTGGACATCGTACCACAAACAGAATTAAATACACCAATCACAACACATGAGAGACAACAAGCAGGAGTTATCCAACCCTCAGTCCACTCTCCTCTCCCTTATCTTTTCTACATCTACATTTACATCCATACTCCGTAAGCCACCTGACGGTGTGTGGCGGAGGGTACTTTGAGCACCTCTATCGGTTCTCCCTTCTATTCCACTCTCGTATTGTTCGCGGAAAGAAAGATTGTCGGTATGCCTCTATGTGGGCTCTAATCTCTCTGATTTTATCCTCATGGTCTCTTCGCGAGATATACGTAGGAGGGAGCAATATACTGCTTGACTCCTCGGTGAAGGTATGTTCTCGAAACTTCAACAAAAGCCAGTAGCGAGATACTGAGCGTCTCTCCTGCAGAGTCTTCCACTGGAGTTTATCTATCATCTCCATAACGCTTTCGCGATTACTAAATGATCCTGTAACGAAGCGCGCTGCTCTCCGTTGGATCTTCTCTATCTCTTCAGCCAAACCTATCTGGTACGGATCTCTGACTGGTGAGCAATATTCAAGCAGTGGGCGAACAAGTGTACTGTAATCTACTTCGTTTGTTACACTGCTGATATGCCCAAACCACCACCACAAGTCCTCCTCTGTCATTGTACTGATGCCACTGCTTTCCTCGCCCTCTACCCTGATCTCCAGAAATCTCAATGATCTCTCCAAATCCACCTTTATCAGTTTACCTCCTGATGTAACCAATGACACCTCAAGAGCAACCCTTCCTAACTCAGGCAATAATTATAGAACGAACAACTCGCGTGTTTCGTCTCCATTACATGTACCTTACCATCTACAGCTCTCTCATCCAGTCAACTAACATATTAAAATATCTTGGAATAACCATTAACAAGTAGCTAACACGGAAAGATCACCTACTGTCCATCCACCAGAAAGCCCACAATAGACGAAAACTCCCGAAACTACCAATTGACGAACTGACTATTCTCCACAACTACAAAACCCTGATTTGTACAGTCCTTGGATAAACAAATTTTGCAAGGATTTCCGCAACACTAAAGTTCTTAAGAGCCTCAAAATCCTCAAAACGTCATGAAAACCCTCCCGCTTTTCACATCCAGTTATGTTTTCCTACATGCATCCTCTACCATATCGTTAAATTCCCCTCATCTTACCCACATCAAAAATCTCTACATTTCCTATATTATCCCTTAACTGAACTCCAGTACCCTCATTGTCTTCCCCCCCCCCCCCCCCCCAACTTGCCACACCGTTATAAACACGTTCCACCATCCATACGTTCCTTTCCCCTTTCCTTAGGTTTTACTTTCTTATGTAGCATTTTCCTTCTTTTCCTGCTTTCTTTGAGTGTGTGCTTTAGTTTTCTTAGGTCTTTCCACATTCGTTCCTTTTAATGTGTGTCAGGGCGCTGATGACCTCGATGTTGATCGCCCATAAGCCCCAACACACCACCACTATTCTAACCCTATAAGCTACAACCAACTCCTTCTCCCAGACAATGAGATCCACCGGAATATTTATCATTCCTACCAACTTTAACCCTTCACCACCTATCCCATTTCACATCAGCACTCCACTTTCCTTTACTCTCTCCATTCATCCATCCCTTTCTTCAGGATACCACAGCACTACCCTCACCCTCGGTCTTTTCCACCTCCTGTCTTCCTACTATCCACCACAAAACCTACATTCATCTCCATAGTTTCCTACCTTAAAAACCCCAATTTTTCAGTTTTCACACCTCAATCCTATGGAACGTATTCTATTCTTCTGCAATCCTTGTGTCCCACTGCTGGGTCTTCAGAATATAAGGGAAAGAACAATACTTAAACTTAGTAGAATTTCGCCATTAAGAGAGGCATATATTTTTATTTTTATATATTTATATTCTTAGATGTCGATCCATTGATTTTCATTTTGAAACAGAAAACAGTGTTAATATCTTTTATGTAGATGCCACGAAAATTCAGCCTACTCATCGTTTTTAAAATCATGTGGAGCATTTCTCCTTTAATAATGTTTCTTCTCGTCTTTATGATATTATTTAATAAGTGCTCTTAGCTGAATGACGGAATATTATACCCTCAATAGCTATTACGTAGCCCATTTGGGCCGAGGGGAAAGAAATAAAAGTGAAGGTAAGAACCCACTGTTAATTTTTCTAAAATTCCTGTGCTTCAAGTGACGCTGATGTTCAACACAGTGGTCAGATACAGCCCATTTATACTGACCCACGTAACTGCTGCCATACTCAAAAGGAATATTCTACACCCTTGGTGAAGATTACCTTTAACGGGTCACAAAATTTGCTTAATTTTTGTGGATGGGCGAAACGCCGGTCAGATTTCTTCCCAGCATAGGACTCTCTCCACCTACGTTATTAGCAGTGCAGAATGGAACCCACACTATACGCTGGTTCTCCTGGTAGTTGAACGGCATCACGTCTTGGTTTCCTCGACAGCATTGACCTAATATCAAGGGCTGAATACCCACTCCTTCTGAACACCATCATCAGATATTTCATCTCAGAGGTTCTCTGTGTCCAAATAGTTGTGGCTCTGTGAATTGGTGTTTTCAGCATAACTCTTTTCCGAGATGGATGGTGAAAGCTATGTCCGTTGAGATAAAAGTCTGATACACAGAATGGCCGACTGGTAAAACTGATTTTCCGTTCCACTAATACATCTACTTTCCATCGTTCTCCATCTTCTCTGTAAATCTTATGTTTGAATACATGCTGTTCACATTTTGAATGAACTACTGTAATCCCTCACTGCCATGTGGAAAAAATAGAATGGACAGAGGGGGGCATCGTTCAACGCTCGTTCATCCGAATCTTCATCGGAAAAATTATCTATGGCTAGAGATAGTAGGGAACTCATGTTCCATCAGTCATTGGGTAATTTAAAATGTACGAAAAATACTTGGTCGTCAGTGTCTGTCGGAATAACTTTAAGATTTGAGGTGAGAAATGAGCACCGTATGGTCGTAATGTTACTTCTACTGGTAAACTAGACCACATCGAGGGTGACATTATTTCACTTTGGCTTGTGATCTTCCTTATGACTTCACAAATATTTGAGTAGTTTTAGTATGTTATTTGCACTGGTTTGTTGGTGCGAATAATTTATACTGTATCGCCCTACATGTACGAGAGCCAATTGCACTCACGACTGGTCTAGGTCGAATGTCAGGTTTGTGTAACTTGGGAATACCGTGCTCCATCGGTGGCTAGTCGTTTTGACCTCAAAATCTCAACAAACTCGTCAAAGAGGCAAGAGTTCTATAAAACATCTCCTGTCTTCCTGCTCGAAGCCAGTGTGAGATCTCATTTAAGAAAATGGTAAGTGCTATCCTTCGTTCGTAGACACACTTTGTTATTGTAATTAGTTGCATTGTGGATAACGTATCATTCCCTTTGTCAGTTGGTAAGACAACTAATTCTTCATCTTTCTCCAACAATCTCAGACCTTGTCTCTCTTCCTTATTAATATTGGACTTAGGTGCTCGCCTGACGCTAATATCCAGCTAGCAGAGAACCTTAGTTCACCTGCTGAAGACGTTACTGCACTACTTGTCCCATCCCCTGATGATTTTGGCAACTGGAAGCGTCCGTGGAGCTGGAGCGAAATTCAGGCCATTTCCCAGTACCGGTATGGTGTTTGCGTCAAGGTTCTTGTTCACCTGAAACTTAAATAATCAACAATGTTACATGTTCCTGTGCAATTAACATCAAAGTGTATTAAACTGACATTGGAACACATTTAATTTTTGGACTCATAGGTAGTATATCAACAATAGACGTATGTTATTGCTACATGTACCATATAATCTGTGCAGGAGATCCAGTATTTTCCCTTTAGTATTTAAAGTCGATGGCAATTACGGAGTACTACATTGTAGGTGTAGTTTGGCTGGCGAAAGTTTTATAATTTAAATTTCTCATAAACTATAGCATTTTACGGACATTGCAAAGAGACGTTCGACCTTGGCGTCATTGTGACTTTATTTACAGATAGTTCCTTCCTCACCCTTTCCAAACCCCACCTTGTGCTCAGTCTCGGATGACCTTGGTAGTTTGCACCCTGCACATCCTACAGCCCTTCCTTTCCCTCCCTACCATGTATCTTCTAGGCATGGTGCATGTATTTACAATGCTGACTGTGCCGATACAGTATTCGTGTACGAGATTCGTAAGGGAAACGGTGCTGCTATCCGTAGAGAATACGTTAGAATGTTCCCTAACCACGGAGTACCAGGTTAAAGACTGTTTACTCATGGTTTCACTAAACTGCATGAGACGGATGCAGTGCCAACGCTTATATTTCATGTGAACGTACAAATGAACTAAGCATAAGTGAAACAGAAAACACTAATCAGTTGGTACAAAGTTGTCCTTCAAGAAGCGCACGAAGAATACCTACATACAGCGGTGTTCCGCATAAAACAACATTTCAGACATTATATATGCTTGGTCATCGTACAGTCGCTTCAACGACTCTAAGAAGGCGATAAAGGTAGACTATGGGAATTTTAATGCCGGATAATTGCAAATAGCCTAGTAGACCCATTAATACTCATTATTGATGAACCCACGGTGGTCCGACGAAAACCCGTAAGTTTTGTGGAGACAAATTTTCAAAAACGCTTCTCTGTAAAACTTCAGTGTGGTATGAGAGACAATCAACTGATTCGGGTTTTGTGATAAAGCACTACCTACCAGGACCCTTTTACCCGTAATTTATTGAAAATAAGCTTCCAACATTATTGGAGAAAGTTCCTTAGGGTAGAAGAATGGGTACGTTCATGGCAGTATGACGGCGCTTCTGCACATTCAAGGCGTCGGCTAACGTCATGAAAATGGCTCGGCAGAAATGGTCACGTCTGTTGGCCACCAACTTCGTCAGACATTAGCCCATTAGATTCGTGGGGATGACTGAAAGGTGTACTGAACAAAGAAAAAATATACACAAATGAAAATTGATCCTTCTAATAACGTTTAGTTCTACTCCCCCATAAAATAACGCCAAGATAAGCTCAGAACCGCTATACGTTGTATTACAAGGATAATTAGATTGTTCTGTAAAGTCGCAGTTGGAATTTATGAAAAGTCATCGTTGGACTTAATCATTTGCCTTGAGTCCCGGCTGTTTGATGTGAAGGTCAGCTTGTTATTCGCTCTGGCAGAGCACGCGACAGTATTCAAATGTGGAGAAAACAAATTTAACTTCTTGATAACCTCCGAGCCAGTGAGTCCCAAATCACGTAGTTTTGCGATTCAAATATTCCATTCGGATGCTTCCCTGTTTTCATTGAGTGTTAATTTTGTTGATACGAATAGATATCCACACGCTTCCATCCATCCTTCGGAATCGTGTGTTTGTGTGTGTGTGTGTGTGTGTGTGTGTGTGTGTTTGAATGAGTGTGTGTGTTTAGCATATGCATGAGAATTTGTCGCACATGTACCACT
This sequence comes from Schistocerca piceifrons, assembly GCF_021461385.2. Taxonomy (NCBI): domain Eukaryota; kingdom Metazoa; phylum Arthropoda; class Insecta; order Orthoptera; family Acrididae; genus Schistocerca; species Schistocerca piceifrons. The sequence goes on from NC_060144.1 coordinate 246,269,331, forward strand.
GCAGCACAGGTGAATTTTCAAAGCACGGGATACAATTTTAAAAAGTTAATTTAACTTGTACCCCGATTCTTGAAATGTCAAATGTATGTTGGAGTACTTTGTCTCAAACTACTGCATCAAAATATAGGTTATAAAAATTGAGGATACAAAACGCTGATACTGAAATTGTCACCTATGAGGTGTCAAGTGATTTTAAGCAACCTGTCGCTTTGTTAATTGTCACTCAGATGTAGTGAAATGAAGATATTTAGAACTATTATTGTTAAATCTAAAAATGAAAACGAAGCTATTGCTGAAATTGTGAATATTATTGTGGTTAACAGTGATTCGAATTACAGACTTTTACCGGAGTTAATGCTCCTTTCCGTAATATTAAAACTACAACTATATATACTTTCCATAATCTTAGAATAGTGGGCTTTGAAACATTTATTTAACTCTGTTTACTATGCTCATATCGTGCATTTAAAGAGAGGAAAGTTACCAGCTGAAATTTATGTCTAATATAATGCTTGTAACTTACTGCCCATGACTGTCCTTTCAGGAAAATCGATTAAAAACGTTTAATTTGGACCGTACCTGACTTGAACATGGCATCATTTGAATTCGCTAGACTTATTCCTTGGAAAAATTTAACCTAACATAAATGTACTGACGGAATTATACGCTGAAATTTGTAATGGAACTGATCGTCTTTCGTTACATATAGTATCTGACGATACAGTTATAACAGGTGCTAGACGATACACTTTATAAATTTGTTACACAATACAAACAAATTCAAAATTATTATTATTTCACATTTTAATAGCATTAATACGAATATTATAATTTTTCAGATAACTTAATTATTTTCCATATATTGGATTTATTTCCTAATTTGATTATTTAATGTTATCTTCTTTTGGAATCATCAGCATTAAAATTGTTAACTATAATGTTTCAAGACAACTTAAAAAAGTTAGAAAATAATTAATTAATTGTTTTATGAATAACACTTTTTTCCATGTCCTCAATCTTCGCCTATTTTTGTTAGTAATTGCAAGTCGCATAATGGTAAGAAGTTGTACTTTGCGTATGATATCACACTGTAAGTTTCAGAAATATTTCTGTGTTAAAATTTTTCTGTGTCAGAATGAAGAGATTTTAACGATCTATGTACTTGCAACAAATTATTTCGTGTATTTAAGCTGAACAAAAGCTTTTAATAACTTACTTCGAGCAGATGAAAATTTCCAGATACTAAGGAAAAACAATAAGGATGGCGAAACACATCGCATGAAGACATAAAAAAATTAACAGATTAATTTTATAACAATCTTAGTTTACGAATAACTCAACCTGTGCTCGTATTTGTTGTCACTGGAAGACCAAATTACACGAAGAAATGCAAAGTAGTTATTTGCGGGGTTTCAAACGTAAAACTTCTCTTGTTGGACCTGCTATTACATACAACGCTCGTGCTCTGTGATACGCCTGTCATCTATCTCGTAGACTTGTACGGCGACTACCTGAAGTTAGTAAGCTAAAAAGCAGCACATTTACAAAATTTTATTTGTATAGTGTCCCACAGCCTCAACGGGTTTTGAGAATGAAAACGTGGTCCAGGTGGGCTGTATTCTTTTTATTGTCCATGCGATTGACCAGTTTCAATCTTTGCTTATTTTCAAGTACATATCTTAAGTTTACAGATTCATTTCACATTATAATACATCGCTGGTACATGTGGACAGATGAATTCGTCTATGAAGCCTAAGATACATGCTTAAAAATGGCCAAAGGTGAAGCTGGCTACTTGATGGATAATGAGCCATGTTTTCATAATGTTTTCATAATCAGGACAAATTTATATTTTCGCTCAGATAGTGTGTAGTATTAGACGCCACAAACATGTGTAATTTCAGATTTTGTGAGTCATGTGATGAAAGATATGAAAAATGATTGGCTTGGGGTAAAGAAATCTCTAAACGATCTTGTGTAAATCACTATCTTTTAAATTGAATTTAAAAAAATAATGTAGTTTATAACTAAAGACAGTGTAGATATACACATGATTAAATAATGAAGGCACAGACAATGTTACTGGAAGTATAAGCTGTTGTTGTATCAGCTTCAGTCAGGCTTTCACGAAGAAATGCGGCGGGTAAACGTACAGGTTAGCCGTCATCCTGTACTGTACCGTTCAGTTGGGGACGTGATTGATTCACTCTGTAGCATAACGCGACGTTTCCACAGCCGGCTACGTGAAGGAAGCCTAGCTGCAGTCATGACACACCTGAACGCAGCGACAAAAATTCTCACATCTCAGCAGGTAGCAGCATTCCATCGGCGCCATGTATTCGACTGGCGGAGTTTGCGCACTAGTCAGTGGCTGATAGTGTGGAGAAGCTACTATGGCCTCATCAGCCATCATCATCAACCAAGTGAAGCTGCTGATCTAAGAGCCGTCAGCTATAGCAGATGGTTCCAGGTTTCCGTCAGGATCAGCCGAGGCTAAGCCACCCTGTGGCTTCCGTCGTCTAACACTCCAGCCAGAGGGTCTTCAACTTTGGGCGCCACCACGTTCCTGTCAAAAACTTCGGGCTCCAAACGATTCTGGTCTAAGCTAGCTGAACTGTGGAGCTGACACCCAACTTGCTTCAGCAATGACGCCGTGACCGCCGGCCGCTGTTATTCTGCCACAGCATTTTGCTTTCGCAGTAGACGCTGTACACTGATACTAGCCGCTATTGTCGGCACCAGGGTCGCCACCATCCGAGAGGTGAATGAATAGAAAATGTTCCTAGTGAAATTTTCACTCTGCAGCGGAGTGTGCGCTGATATGAATCTTCCATTTGGATTAAAACTGTGTGCCCGACCGAGACTCGAACTCGGGACCTTTGCCTTTCGCGGGCAAGTGCTATGCCATTTGAGCTACCGAAGCACGACTCACGCCCGGTACTCACACCTTTACTTCTGCCAGTATCACGTCTCCTACCTTCCAAACTTTACAGAAGCTCTCCTGCGAAACTTGCAGAACTAGCACTCTTGAAAGAAAGGATATTGCGGAGACATGGCTTAGCCACAGCCTGGGGGATGTTTCCAGAATGAGATTTTCACTCTGCAGCGGAGTGTGCGCTGATATGAAACTTCCTGGCAGATTAAAACTGTGTGCCCGACCGAGACTTGAACTCGGGACCTTTGCCTTTCGCGGGCAAGTGCTCAGTTCTGCAAGGTTCGCAGGAGAGCTTCTGTAAAGTTTGGAAGGTAAGAGACGAGATACTGGCAGAAGTAAAGCTGTGAGTACCGGGCGTGAGTCGTGCTTCGGTAGCTCAGATGGCAGAGCACTTGCCCGCGAAAGGCAAGGGTCCCGAGTTCGAGTCTTGGTCGAGCACACAGTTTTAATCTGCCAGGAAGTTTCAGAAAATGTTCCTGTTCAGAAAACATTCTTCACTCCGCAGTCGGCGCGGTACTGGCGAGTCCTTTTCATAGCTTCCCGCACGGACCTCTGTGTAATCCAAAGTGAAAGTCTAGCAACACTGAAGTCAGTGAGCTACAGCACCTCACGAACTCAGATATTAAATAAAAAATGTAAAAATTAGACCCCATGATCAGGTTCTCAAGAACACGCAATAGTCGACCGACCGACACGTCATTCTCAGTCATTCATCATCGGATACCATATGGAGGGGCATGTGGTTAGCACAGCGCAGTCCTGCCCATTGTCAACGTTCTGCTCTTGCAGCCGTTAGCTGTCAATCAGGTAGTTCGTCAGATGGCTTCACAAGGCCAGTCCAGTTCTCACACCACGGAAAAATCGCTGGCAGTACAGAAAATCGATCCGCGGTCCGTCGCGTCAGCGTCTGTGTTTCTGTTCACTCGGCTGCGGAAGCAGACCAGTTATTACTGGTAATTACAAAGGCACTGAGAAGGACTCATTGAGAGATTGAGACTCCATAATGAAAGACTATGGGTGAAACGAACGTCCATGTGGATGTGATGTGAAAACAGATTGAATAAATTTTGTGTACTGGATGTAAGTGTTTGGTATACTACATCACAATAAAATTTCATTTCATCGAATGCAGATTATGACGGACAATGTAATTACCATTTGAAGCAATCGAATTGTAAAAGCTCGGTATGTTGCAATCGATCTGTTACGGAAATCAACTAACAACTTCATCTTGGGGATTAAGTCACACATACCTAAATCTGATGAGAATAACTGATGGGGAAAATTGTCTTGTTGTTCTTAGCCAAAAATCCCTTAATATGAAGGCCGAGTGTAATAGCGCGTTATCACTGTGTTGTGCTCAGTCGTTTGTAGTGGTGTGTCGTTCGAACAAGACACAGCGAAGACAAAAACACCACAGGGGCAAAGATTCGAGCTGGTGCCAGAGCCATAGAGACTCACCACTTGAGCGGGTTTCACCGGCGCCACGGGCGACGCTGAGGATGAAGATACCGACTTCGCCTCGGCCAATTGCCGGCCGAGTACAATCCGCCAATGACCGAACGATAACGGACAGAAGCCTACTCGCCAGACAGAAGAGCAGCTCTCGCCCATTTGGTTAGAGATCATCGTCCATGGCTGACTTAGACAGGGAACTTCGTTTAGTGAAATATTGGAAGTGAACTGACTGTTGTTCTAAATTTCAATTACTATGTACTGTGAAATTTACGTATGATTATTTGCACTTTGCCATTGAGGACATTTTTGTGTTACATTACAAGCAGTGTTGCAGATTTTATTATTCAACTAGTTACGAACATAACTAAGCGTTTTAACTCATTTGCGTGAGTTTGTCACTAATTTGTTGGAATATTGTAGAACCTTTGTTCCCCTGTTCTGTTGCCTGACCCTGGGGCATAGCTGTGTAATAGTGGCAAGGAGAAATTGTCTTAGCGGTGTATTGCACCAGGAGCCGTTTCACGAACTCAAACGCGGCCTACCGTAACAACAGTGGCAACTCGGCCTCCACAGCAGTAGCGACGAGGTCTTCACAAAACTGGAGACGAAGGTTTACAAAATGTACCCCACGACTATGGGTGTTTCCTTCTCATGTTCACCCTCAATCACCTTGGCGATGGCGGTCTTTTATTCACTGTCTGGCCTGGAGGGATGAACTCGTTATGAATCGTCGCTTTAATATAGATAACTATTCAAAATGAACCTAGTGTTAACCTAGGGTAAGTCGAGGTTTGTTGGACGAATTTCTTCATCGGGTATAATGTTTGTAAGAATATCTGAATCATCCTGAAGGAGCTGTCTCAGACTTCCACGCGATGTTGCTTCATATCATCTTGAAGCATTCGTGTCGCAGTTCATCGCCGTTCTTCTCACGTTCAAATTTTTGGCAGAGTACGTCCACATGTATCATAACCCGTTCCCAAGATATTGTAGAATTCTTGGATCGACAGCCCATGATATTGCAGAAACGACTCCCTCACTTTCTGATCATTTTCTGTCAGCTGACAGTTGAACGGAACGGTCGACATGAGCAGACAGTGTTTCTTCACCTGTCAAAAGCTCAAAGCCTTATACCACTTTTGCTTGTGTCAGACCTAAGACGATATCTCCAAAAGGTTACCTTGGCGTAAGGTTCGTTTATGCGGCGATTTTCTAATGTTCGAATCAAACTTCACGTAGACAAGCTAGGATATCAGTTTAAGAATCAGAAACATGCAGTTTCACTGAAACACGACAAGGGAGGATAACAGTTAACCAGGCAATCCACTTGCGATTCCAGAGTGATATATGGACGGACTGCTGACGGTATTTCGGAGTAATCGTAGCTATATACGCACAGGTTTCTAATTTCTACAACTACTGGATAACTTCTAGCATTCAAGAAGTCTAGTTCCGCATTTTATTAACTTTTCACTGTAGATTTTCGAAGTCCGAGGTCAGTTGTACTGGGTCTGAACAACCAGAGAACGCTATAGACAGCGCAGTTAGGCGAGAACCATCATTCGTGACCCACCAGGAGAGAAGCAAGAAACACTAGCAGCTTTTCCACTGTTCTTTTGTAGCAGTAGAAGTATGGATAAGGTGTATGCATGCTGCGTGCGGACGCAGGACAACTGGCCACAGTTCACGAACAGCTGAAGACACTGTTGGCTGCTGTTCGGCGTCTGCAAGCTCTTGCTCCTGGATGCAGCGGTGACGGAGAAACTGGCGCGTTGCACGAGATGGCGCAGGTGTCACTTGTTTCGACCGCAGATTCTGCTGCCGAGGCACGTGATGCGTGGCAGCTGTGCTCATTGCACACTGAATGTCGGTTAGTAACGCGTTCACTCCGTTGAAGGTGGAGAATCAATGTGAGGCTGATCATCTGATCTCGTCCATTCACTCTTTCAGTGACAAGTGGCCACTTTCTCAGCAGTATACGAGCAGGCACACACGGAGATGGGTTGATACTGGGAGGTCCCAGGCTGGAAATAAGTTCAATGTGCGCTGGACATGTCTGCTAGGAGAGTTCATCGAAGATCTGAAGGAGCCACTGTTTGATGCTACCGAGGGTGAAGAACGTAGTCAAGATATGGTCCATTGTCGACATCAACAATGCCTGATGCTTGGAATTATGAAGCCATTCTCTATTCATACGGGCGGCTACCGGATGTGGTGAATGCTGGACTCGATCATCACCAGACGCAAGATGAGCTCACACTTTGTCGTACACAGAATTGAGTTAGGCTTGGGACCGGGGGGGGGGGGGGGGGGGAAGGACTCTCCTTGGTATGATAGGTCAGGATTGTAGTGCTTACAGGGAGTACCCATGCAGCAGAGTTCTCATGTACTGCACATGCAGGTGATTCAGTTCCTCTTATAAAACCTCGCCTGCATCGACATCTGTATTCCACGAGGCGGCTGGTACTTTGTATACCTCCCTTCCCCCTTTTCCTGCTCGAGCGAAGTGTGGTTCATAGGAAGAACGACTGCTGGTAATCGTTTGTGTGGGCCCTCTAATTTTAATTTCATGATCTTTTCGCAAGATGTGCAAGGTTGAGACATTATACTGGTTGACTCCTCCAGAATCTTACGCTTTCGCAACTTTAGCAGAAGACCACACCGTGATGGAGACTGCCTGTCTTGCAGCGTCTGCCACTGAAGTTCACTGAACCTCTCCATGAAGCTTTCGCGCTTAATACATACACCTGTAACGAAACTCGTCGCTCTTCTTTGGATCTTCTCAGTTCCTCTAATAATCCTCTCTGGAAGGATCCCAGGCTGACGAATAATATTAAAGTTTGGTCTAACAAGTGCTTTATAAGCTTCTTCCTCTGTTGATGTACCCCATGACGATTCTTCGCATGAATCTGTCCGTGTACTTACTTTTATGTGGTCGTTGCGCTTCAGATCGCTCCGTACGCGTGCTCACAGATATTTAATCGAAGCATCTTCTTCAAAGATTGTTCTACAATCGTGTAATCATACAGTAAAGGGTTCTTCTGTCTATGTATTGGTAGTATGCTACATTTGTTTATGTTTAGCATCAACTGCCACTCCCTGAATCAAGCGTCGGTCCTCTGCAGGTCCTCCTACATTTCGCTACAAGTTTCCAGCGTTACGACTTCTCTGCATACAACAGAATCGGCGGAGAAAAGCCACGTGGAGCTTCCGAAAAAGTCTAATAGATCATTTACGTACATCATGAAAAGTAACACTTCTGTAAAACTGCCATGGAGAAAGCCCGAGGCCACTTTTACAATTGAGGAATCGTCTCCGTTGAGAATGAAATGCCATATTTTGTTTGCCAGAAGCTTGTCAGTCGAATAACACATTGGTGTGATATTCCGTCCTGTTGTACTTTGTTCACAAGGTAGCAATGTGGAACTACATCGAACGCTTTACGGAAGCCAAGGAACACGGCATCTACCTGGTTGCCTGTATGAACGACTTTGGAAGTTTCGGGGCGAACAGAGCGAGCTGCGTTTCACACGATCTTTGGTTTCGGAATCCATGCTGATTTCTGCAGAGGAGATTTTCAATCTCCAGAGATGTCATAACACGTAAGTACAAACCGTGTTCCAAATAATAGACCGAAGTGTGGGTCACGGCGTATCGTCCTGTGCGTCTCTTCGACGACCCTTCTCGAAAGCGGGAACGTCCTGCGCCTTTTTCCAATCACTAACAATTCTTCCTTCCTTTTGGGACCTACGGTAGACTGATGCTGGAAGGGAGGCAAGTACTTTCGCATTTTCTGTGTAGTGTCAAACTGATATCCCGTCACGTCCAGTAGTTTTTCCTGTGTTGAGCGCTTCCAATTGATTTCAATTCATTGGTAACTTATTTCGAAATCTTTCGTTTTGTCGTTCAGGAGACTATTTAAAGGAAGTACTACAGTGGGGCCTTCTTCTGTGAAAAAAAAATAGTGTTCGATGCAGGCGACACAAAAATTTTATTTTTTGAAAATATATTTGAAGTACGTAGAGTGAACTCAAGTTAAGCACCTATGTTTTTCCCCGCCACCCGATTCCACAGTAACAGTTGTAGAATAATCTATATTAGTGGTAGATGACTCTAAGCTACCGAATAAAAACTGAAATGACGACAGATTCATTGAAGGTGATACAGAGAGACAGTCGTGTCAATTGGTTCTGAACACGTTTCCCGAAAACTGTCTTTAGCAGATAGTTCGGCAACTGGCTCACAATGGACATATTTTATACCCTATAGCTGCAAACAAGACTGATGTTGTCGATGGCGTCATTATAGAGACAGGGATTGGTGATCATGATAAAACTGTACAAATAAACGACGACTATGGCAAGATTACAGTAAGAACGACATAGTGGTGTAGCGGAGAAATTGAAAGAGTTGAAAACATGTGTGTCTCCAGATTCTGATGGACACCCAATCCCATTTTCCAAAGAGTACTCTCAGCACTGGTCCTTTAATTAGATTGCTTTTATCGTGAATTTTTCGTCCCAGGCGACTGGGAAAAAGCGCAGTTGACTCCTGTGTATAAGAAGGATAAAAGAACGGAACTGCTAAATCGTAGACTAGATTTGTTGAACCTGGTCTACGTGTGAATATAATAAATCTTCCTGAGGCAAAAGAACTTTCGTCCATAAATAACACTGTATTGAGAAAGAACAACTCTTGTAAAATTTAGCTTTCCATCTGGGAAGGCAGAGGCAGATTTCACATTCCTAGAATTCCCGAAAGCGTTTGACAGGGTGCCCTACTGCAGAATCATAACGAAGGTTCGAACCTAATGAATATGTTCCCGGATATGTGAGTGGATCACCGATCCTTCAAGTAACAGAACCTATTATGTTTTCCTCGAAGGCCAGTGTTCATCAGAGACATGGGTATTGTCAGAACTGTCCCAGGGGAAGTACCGCTCTTATTCTCTATACACGCAAATGACGGACAGAGTGAGCAGCAATTTGCGGTTGTCTGCTCATGACACTGTGGTGTACGGGATGGTGTTGCCGTTGAATGATCGGAGGGGAATACAAGGCGACTTAGACAAAATTTTTAGTGGGTGTGACGCCTCGCAGCTTGCTCTAAAAGTATAAAAATGTAAGTTAATGCAGATGATTAAACAATCTTTACTTTTCGAAAACAGCATTAGTGACGGCATTAGTGGTGCGCTGATTGAAGCAGTCACATCCATTAAATATCTAGGAGTAAAGTTGTAAACCGACATGAATTGAAAGGAGCACTTAAGGTCGGTTGCAGGGAACATGAATGGTCGATTTTGACTATTGGCGAGAATTATAGGTAGTTCACATACAAAGTACACCACCTGTAAACCACTTTATTGTTTTTGGCGTGAGTAGGCGCTCAACGGCGAGGTTATCAGCGTACAAAACACTTGTGCTATCCCAACCAGGTTGGATGAATTCAGATGGGAATCCCTGGACGGAAGACGACGTCCTTTTCGGGAAAAACAGTATCGGAAAAAATTAGTATACCCTTTTAGAAGATTCCAGTTCACTGAAGTGTCATTGTTGCATTAGTGCATATGGAGCTCATGAAATGATTACTTTTACAGATCAGTAGGACAAGCGGGTATCGACCCACGCTGAAACACCTATATTAGCATGTGGTGTGGCCTCAACGGGCGGCAATTCAGGCGCTGACTCTGAAACCCAGTCAATCGTACAAATGGCGAATACTATCTTGGGATACATTATGCTACGCCTGCTTGACCCGTTCACATAGGTCTGTAGGAGTTGTTGGTTGACGAGTTTCACGAGGCACTTCTCCTTGAATCATATCCCTTCGTATTCGACTGAAGACAAGTCCAGAGATCCTGCTGGCCACGAAACTTGCTGCTCATCTTGCAGATCACGTTGAGCTTTCTGTCTGAGCGAGTATTATCCAGTTGGAACACCACATCATTTTCCTGTTAACAATAATAGTAAAAGAACAGGTCTAACTACATTTTTCTCGTATCCAGCGCTGGTTAGAGTCCCCTCCAGAAAAATCAAAATGAACAAGAGTTGTAGCTAATCGCATCCCACACCATTAGGCGTGTCATGCGGCCAGTTGGTCTTGGACGAATGCACTCTACGAGACAGCGCCCACCAGGTCTACGTCATAGGCGTAGAAGACCATAACTTGAGTGCAGGCAGTATATGCTTTAATCGCTGAAGATCACTGTGCGCCAATGTGTCTTCCTAGCGATCCTCTGACGGCAGCAGTCGAGCCGAGCTCATCGATACTGGGACGTAGGTGGAAGACGGACTAGAAGTGTGAGCGCCCGGTGCTTAACAGTTCGAGTTGACAGGTTCACCGATAAGGGTAGTAACCGGCAGAGCAGCTCACACCGACTCGATACTGCAGTTTAGTGAGACGGCACACACCGCCCATACGACACGCTGTTCTCGAGAAGCATTCCGACAGCAACTAGCCGCTCCCAAGACGTCACTCCTTCCCGGAGGCAGTCCCCGCCCGCGATGCTCCGCCAAGGCCCCCCTGCTGCTTCACACACTCGGCCTTTCCGCCTGCAGCCCGCGCTGCCCTCTGTGTAGCTCGTGAACATCGGATGTCCATCAGTTCCCTCTCCAGACTATCTCCTCAACTCCAAGATGACTTCCTCCTAAGACCCCTCGACACCAAAGAGCCCGCTGACGGATTTATACCCGCGAGGTAAACTATCCGCTAACGATACGTGCGCTACGTACCCGAAACACTTGTACGAGTTTTCATTCAATCTCAACTTACGACTGCTAGTTTCTCTATTTATTATTGTGCCCAATACGTTCCTTACTTGTGTTTCGTGCATGTCTTTAAGATTTATTTGTGGGTCTAACAATTCATCTATTATACAGGGTGTTACAAAAAGGTACGGCCAAACTTTCAGGAAACATTCCTCACACACAAATAAAGAAAAGATGTTATGTGGACATGTGTCCGGAAACGCTTAATTTCCATGTTAGAGCTCATTTTAGTTTCGTCAGTATGTACTGTACTTCCTCGATTCACCGCCAGTTGGCCCAATTGAAGGGAGGTAATGTTGACTTCGGTGCCTGTGTTGACATGCGACAGATTTTCTATGAACGTTTGAGCAGGCATTGTTGGTGATGTCTTGATTGGGCCCCATGTTCTTCCACCTACGCTCATTGGAGCACGTTATCATGATTTCATACGGGATACTCTACCTGTGCTGCTAGAACATGTGCCTTTACAAGTACGACACGACATGTGGTTCATGCACGATGGAGCTCCTGCACATTTCAGTCGAAGTGTTCGTACGCTTCTCAACAACAGATTCGGCTACCGATGGATTGGTAGAGGCGGACCAATTCCATGGCCTCCACGCTCTCCTGACCTCAACCCTCTTGACTTTCATTTATTGGGGCATTTGAAAGCTCTTGTCTACGCAACCCCGGTACCAAATGTATAGACTCTTCGTGTTTGTATTGTGGACGGCTGTGATACAATACGCCATTCTCCAGGGCTGCATCAGCGCATCAGGGATTCCATACGACGGAGGGTGGATGCATGTATCCTCGCTAACGGAGGACAATTTGAACATTTCCTGTGACAAAGTGTTTGAAGTCACGCTGGTACGTTCTGTTGCTGTGTGTTATTCCATGATTAATGTGATTTGAAGAGAAGTAATAAAATGATCTCTAACATGGAAAGTAAGCGTTTCCGGACACATGTCCACATAACATATTTTCTTTCTTTGTGTGTGAGGAATGTCTCCTGAATGTTTGGCCGTACCTTTTTGTAACACCCTGTATATCGGGCGCGATAGATAACTAATCATTCTCGGGAATAAACAGGGCTCTGCTGCAGATACAAATTGACATGGAGACGAGGACGTTTCCATACAACCAAAGGAACAAACTTCCCCTTAAATCTCTCCTTACAGCCTCAGTCTTTGAGGGCACCATGTTCACCTATCGCGCCCAAACAACCAATAGGTCCCAGGAAAGCGTTCGGGAGAACCCCTGTCGGCTGCATGCGTGCAGATGTCGTGTTCCCACCAGGCTCTCCTCTGTATACATCGGCCGGCGAAAAACCAACTCACGCCACGCTCAACAGCTCCGTCACCGACCGCAAAGGACGCCACCATCACGCCGAACCAAAGGTAAGAAACCGGAAATACCATCGAGAGATCTACACGGAAAATTCGCGGCTCAGGTATTATCGAGTTCTGTAGTGCAATAAATACGCTGTCATCATTATCGACTAACCTGTCCTTACTGTAGGTATTACCACTGTAGGTATTTTTGTAACACCTTGTATATATATCATGTCGTTCATACAATTCCACCAGTATGTGGTTTTGCAGTTTTACCTTTTTAGTATTGTATCTAATACTGCACTTTCACGTGATTGGTAAATATTTCTGTCACTGTTATTGATGTTGGGGAGCACATAATAAAGCAGTCTTCCGTACGTAATATTGGTTTTTAGATTGAAAGTAACTACGATTTTTAATTGTATTTACCATGAAAACTATTACACTAATACTTTCTGTGGATAGTTAGTTGAGTGCCAGTAGTTCCACTTGCATTCTGCATTTATGTCAAAGGGAAACGACTTTTCAGGTGCTGAAGCATATTAAAGGTTTGTATGTGAACTACCAAGTCTTAAGTGTGCTTCATAGTTTTGACGTTCATCATTTCATAGGGGAAGGAATTGATTTCGTTCACATGTTTTGACTGTTCTATTCCTTACTAGAAAATTTAGCTCGTTGGTTTAAGGTTGACTTCTAAGGTTTACCTGCGATTGTGTTTATCTCTGAACATATGATTGGTTTTCTTCAGCCTGTTCGTTATATGACTGTGGAAATGTAGTTGCACAATTTCCACATACAAAAATGTCTGTGTAATATAGTAAGTAATGATTACATTACTATTAAGTTATAAGTTTTTCAGTTTTCTTACCGTATACGTTTAAAAGACGCTGCGGCTCATTCTTTAACTTTTCGTTTTCCTCCTGTTTGTTTCGTAATTAGAATTTGTAGCTCTGCGCAGTCTGCGGTGCTGTTGCACAAGAAATTGAAGTCGTAAGCTGCGAGGATTTTTGGCGGCGTAAATACTTATCAAGTTTTAAAAACGTTTATAATAACACCATCCAAGAAATCAGACGCGTAAGCAAATAAAAACAAAAAGGTATATCACTTGCACTCAAATACAAATGATACACATGAAGTTAATACCTTACATAAAATGCTGACTCGCCGTAATCCATAGCCCGTAAAATAAAACTAAGTTTCTAGATTGAGAGACCACAATGTCAGTCAACAAGCTTACAGCTTAATAATTATACAACCTGGAAGGAACAGCAGTGGAATAAGGTTGATAGGCACACGTTCAAGGCACATTTCACAAATAAAACACAAATTATAACTGAGAAAAACACCAAAAACCAATATTAATTCTGACAATCAGCTAAAGGCAACCGATTACATATAGGAAGATCACCCATTTAAACACAGCTTACCAACGATATGAGATCACAGCCCCAATGTGTAATCTGCAACAACTGAAACTTAATTAAACAAAATAAACTTAAGTCTTGAAATGGCCCTGACATTAGGACGACCAAAGAGGCATTTAACCAACATAGTGAGGCAGTCTATACGTTAACAGTGCTCTGGTTGGCACGAACAAGCAACGCTGGCCACCATATTTTGTAGCGTCAGCATGCTCAGCCTGTCGGTTGGGTGGGTGCAACACAATGACGTACATACACATTAGATATCTCTTTCATGCAACATACGTATTGGTCTGTGATTTAAATTTAAAGTAAAATCATTTTCCTTACTCATATATCATGCCCAGAGTATGTCATGCCAAGTGTATGTTCAGAGTGCTAGAAGGAGTGTTAAGGAATCTCTCGGCCTTATATCTCGTTGTATTCAGAATGTTGGCACACAAACCAAGTTTATTTACTGTTTGATCTCATAATAGTTTCCTCTGAGTTTGGATTTCATTAGTATATTCTGATAAATCACTACTTCACTCATAGGTTACATCATTTGTGCAGAACTATATCCGTGGATGGCAGAATAAAACAGATCATATAAATCTACACAATTTTCACGTTGTGTGGTGGACTTTGTAGGGCCTTTCTTGTAAACTGACATACTTAATGTGTGAGCATAATTTCAGTCACATGCCTGTGTCGAACAGCTGGAAGCCTATCTAACACAACACTATTTATTATTAATCTTCTCAGTTACTCTGTACCTTGAACGTATTTCATTTCATTTCTCTTTATTCCCATTAGTTTTGGAATGTAAATATTACATTTTCAGTATAAACTAGTTTTTTAGTGCAGTTCACAATGTACAATGATATGATTCAACTCTATTTTATCCATTATAAAAAGGTCCTTGAGCGCCTCCCACGGTAAAAAAAATGGTCTACTTGTTAAACAATACATGCTTATATACAATGACAGCAGCAGGTTGTGACACCAGACTTGGTCTGAACAAATCGTTTGCTTCGAGGTTAGACATAACGTTTGAAAACAAGATATGTTTCAGAGTTCTACTGCAAATTAACGTCAGTGATATGGGTCTCAGAGTTACTGGATTACTGTTATTTCCTTATTGCTTATTCGTGTGACCTCTGCATGGATCTTTCGTCCAATGAGCGGTTGTATATAACTGATAAGTATGGAACTACTGTAACGAAGCTATTTGTTACATAGTCTGGACCGCATGAGGTGATTTTATTTTATAATTTCAGCTGATTCGCTACACTAAGGATATCTACTTCTAAATTAACCATGTTAGCACCTGCTCTTGATTCGTATTCTGGAACATTTACTTCGTCCTTGTAATGAAGGAGTTTTGGAAAACCGTGTTTAGTAAATCAGTTTTAGTGGCACTGCCAACCGTTACATTACCATTGCTACTGCGCAGAGAATGTATTGATTGCGTCTTTCTGTTGGTACATTTAACAAACGATCAGAATCTCTTAGGATTTTCTACCTAATTTCGACACAGAGTTTCGTTTTAGGAACTATTAAAAGCATATCGCATTGACACCCGCTCTAAATTTCGAGTTTCGGTAAGATGTAATCAGAATTCGAGATTCTACGTCCTTCTCTATTTAGCATGCTTTTCTTGATGCTTCCGCAACTGACCTGTTTTGCGTACCAGGGGTGATTAGTACCACCTCTTATTAATTTATTTGGTGTAAATCAGTGAGTACGCATGTTAGTTCGTTCGTCTTTAGCATTCTAGTACCGCATAGTAGTAGATACACAGGGAATCTACTTCTTAGCTGCGGAAGTAAGGAGGATTGACCAGTTTCTTGAAACAGCCAGATTTTGCGTTGCCGCATCCAGCCTTCTGCCCTGGACAGCAATAACGTCTTCTGTTGTGAAAGTTTTCTGAACCTGTGGTATCTCAAATCTCCTGAAAACACTGATGCTCCGACTAGAATATCTGTAGCAAAATAAGCATTCCGCTGATGATGGTAGCGGGTTCATTACGCATTGAATTCAGTGGCGTGTTCCAGATGTGATATAATCTGGGAGTAGATAAGCGCCTAACATGGCAGATCATATACCACAGACTATCTAGCTCGATAAATGTAGTGACAGAACGTGTCAGACAAAATGAATGATTTTGGTCGGCAATTTTATGATCATACATGGTAATAAAAGTCAAGAGCACTGGAGCTCAATCAAAAGATAATAATTAAATGAAAATGTCCATGGAGCCGTATGCAATCTGAGTGTCTTTAAATGTATTTTTCCAGTGCATATTCAACTGCACAGGTAGTGACAGACTCTCGATCATTACCTGCTTGATAATTCGAAGCTAAGTTTCACTGACGATCCTGGTTCCTATCGGCTCTACATGCACCTTAGTTAAGGGCAACATGTGACGTTTCCCGAGTGCCACTAAACCAAATTTATGTGCATTACACGCATGGTACGAAGACAATTCGGTCAGAAAGAGCGGAAATTACTTAGAAAATGTCCTTAGTCACTTACGGGTAAATGTTTGCTGTATTATTAGATTTCTGCTGTAGGAAATTAATACTCTACGCCAAGCTTAATTTTTGTAGCTAATTCTAAGATTCTCCAGGTAACAGGCACTGAAAAGTAAGGTTATTTTCCTGCACATGAAACATCTTTATTTTTGTTCTACATAAATAATTTCTGTGGCTTACAAGGTATGAAGTAATTAGCAGTACTATGTTTTTGTAAAAAGTAGTTGTTTTAATATGTGATTTTTCTTATAGTACGATTTTCTCTTAAATCCAGTGGTGTAATCATGTGTGTAATAAATTAGCTTCTTGAAATGTGTATGGAGCAGAATATTCCCTTCAATTATTCATTAAGTCAGACGAAATCAGTACTCTTCCATCGTATGCGCAAAGGACTGTCGCTTGAGTGGTTGGCATTTTTTTCCTCTCAAGAGCTTCAGGAATAATTTGCACTTGGGTGTTAATTGCAGCAAAGCGGTAAGCGGTTAAGTTTCCAACAAAACTTCCTCTTTATTTCTGAAGGCTTTATACCGCTGTCTGCAGCCATATACTTCACCATTTCAGAAGACAGTAAATTCACCGAGAAGTCGAGAAACTCAGCTATAGAGACACCAAAACGAAGCAATAAAATTGGAAGTCAGACGGAAATGTACAGATTCATAACATCCACTAATCGATTTTATAAGAAATTCCTGTATTAACCGCCGGTAAGACGTGAATAATTGTCCATGCTATTTGTTTGAGGTCTTGCATGTGTTAAGGGTACAGAATTGAAAGTGGGGCTGCATAATTCTGAAGTAAGAGGGTTTGTGTTGTGTCTTTTGGTGTGGTGGTCTGCCCCCCCCCCCCTTTTTTTTAAGTGTACTGTGAGTGGCGGGAATATCAGACGGGGCTGCGGCTTGACTGAAATACGTTCGGACGCCGTTAGGTCGGCCAGCTAAGTTTTGGTGACGATCGGCGCTACTTGGTTGTATCCTGTTAGAGTCGCTGCTCGCCGCAGTACTTGATAGAAGTTGAGTATTCTCTCTTGTAATTATTTGGAGATTCCTCTCGTTAATGTATTCGGGCTGTGCCAAGGTGCGTCCCCTGTTCCTAATAGTTTGGTCACTCTTGTATTAGCGCGAGTCAGCCATTGGGGTGTCCCCACTGTTGCGTGGAACTGAAACTGACAATTAACATAACTGTCTTTTCTCTCTAAATATTGTTGGTATACTTGAAAGGAATTTCATAAGTGAATTCAGTGGAATAAGTCACTATATAATTGGTGGAATTCCGTTGTTCTGTGATCTGTTTCTTGGTTTATGGTTCCCGTTGGGGAATTTGTTCTTTCACTTAAAATTTGTTATTTAATATTCTGTACTGTTGCTTCTTTTACAAATGGGGATTTAGTCCCTGCAAATTCGTGTTAAATTTATGGGTAGCTACGCTTTTCATATATATTTATCTGGGGCTATTTGTTATTTGCCGGCCGGGGTGGCCAAGCAGTTCTAGGTGCTACAGTCTGGAACCGCGCGACCGCTACGGTCACCGATTCGAATCCTGCCTCGGGCATGGATGTGTGTGATGCCCTTAGGTTACTTAGGTTTAAGTAGTTCTAAGTTCTAGGGGACTGATGACCTTAGAAGTTAAGTCCCATAGCGCTCAGAGCCATTTTTTTGTTATTTAGTTAAAAGGAAGGACCTTTGCTTAACTTGTTTCATTCCATATACTCTTGTAAATACTGTATAATGTTTTTAATTATATTTGTTATTGGTGACTATTCGAAGACCGGCATTGTAAAAGATTTCGTAAAACTGTTTTTGGGGATATGTGTAATAAATCTCTGTGAACTACAAGCCTGTGTTTGCGATTTCTTGTGAGTGTCGTTTGGACTGGTTTGAGGATTGTAAATTTCACGTCCCACAGATGTTCCGTAAATCGTTCTCAGATGGCTCCAGACATGAAAGTAAATTTTTGCCCCAACAGAAGCATGCGACGTAAATATAGATATTATTCATAGTAGGGTGTGTGGCAATTGCGATTAGCAAATAATGCTTCACAATTTGTCAACGATTTTATAAGGGAGTGTTTATCGCTCATCAAGAATAAAACCATTTCATCCTGAAGCAGGCAAAGAAGTTGCTAGTCTAGTTACAACAGAGAAAACCTAAGGAAAGGAGCGGAGGACCATGGATTTGAAAGTAAATCTGATATTGTAGAATACTTTCCAACAGATGATGAAAAAAATCACAAACTGCACTAGGTACTTGACCATGATTGAGCGATGTTGTACCTACCCCTTTCAACCCTCAAGAAACCATTTTTTGTTGATACGGCCGTCCTTTTTTCACCAGTGTTAATTCTTCCCATCACATTCAGCCACAAAAATAGCGCTCTTTTTTACGAACAAATTTTACAATTTCAGGCTCCTACTATACGAATGCTTGGCGAACTGAAAATTAGATCGAAATTCAGATAGGATAAAACACTGCTCCTCTCGATATGCTGACAGTAGCTTGGTTCCAGGCACTTTGTCCTTGGGAACTTCAGGGATGGTGATGTTAACGCAAGCATACCATGGGATATGGATGTACAGACGTCATCTTTACGAAACTTTAATGGAAATTCAATATCTTTCAATAAACACTATGGTTAGTTTAATATACAGGTCCTTTTCGAGAGAGAATTAGCAAGAAATAACGATTATCTTTCGTTCTGTATCCTAATACTTTCACCTTATCGTCGCAAACCATACGATGTTTCAAAATCTTCCACATTCTAGAAGATACGCTTTGGGAGCCTCCAGTCACCCTGTAACTAATCGGATTCATTTTATCAATGTTTACTGTACTGGAAATGCTGATATATATCTCTGATTCGTCACGCCGTACATCCTCATACTGAATTAACCATTACACAAACACAGACAGCTACCTGAGATTCAGTACCTTCTTAATGCATTCCGTTACTGTAAGCATCTCAACATGAATGAACCAGCTTTCTTCTCTTTCATGTTCAAATATTACGCGAACCTATTTGTAGATAGTCGATATAATTGCGTCACGACATCCTTAATTCTTTTGATCTGATTTCGTGACCAGATGTTTAATTACCGAATGGAAAATAACTGACATTTTCTTTTATTCCTTCTAGAAGTTTTATTTTTATTATTCTCCATGAGACGCTAGATTATAACAAGATTGAGATTACACAGTCCAATCACATTAATGTGATCACCATCTGTGTTCGACATCAACGTGCAATAGCTACTCACAGGCAGCAAATGGCAGCACTGGCAGTGGAGGGCACATAAAGCGCATCGGGGGGACACATAAAACAGCGCAGTCGTTGTCGTAATGTGGAAACGGAGCGATTTATCTGACGTCCAC
This sequence comes from Schistocerca piceifrons, assembly GCF_021461385.2. NCBI lineage: Eukaryota > Metazoa > Arthropoda > Insecta > Orthoptera > Acrididae > Schistocerca > Schistocerca piceifrons. The sequence continues at coordinate 246,289,106 of NC_060144.1, forward strand.
TAGGGCGTGATTACTGGTTTTCGGCCAAACAGTTAGCTTGCCGCCATGGATAAAGCATAACGCGCATGGCAAATGGCTTTGTCACAACCCGGCGACGAGAGAACTGTGGTACACTACAGGTCATAGATAACAAGGGTGATGAGGGCTGCGGAGATGGGGGCGGGCGAATAGACGAGCAACTGTTGAGCAACCGATCACGCGGATAAACCATGAGGCTGTCAACAGTGTCTCGTCAACGACCGTTCGGCGAACATGGCTGAGCATGGGCCTCTGCAGCAAGAGTCTATTTCATACAACCATGCTGACTGCTGCTCAGTGGCGACAAACGCTGCAGTTTACACGCCGACACAGCAACTGAACGTCCACTGAGCGGCGACAATGGCCTTTTCAGATGAATAGCGTTTTATGCTTCGTCGGACAGACGCCCGTTGGCGTGTAAGGTATGAATCGTCCGAACCCAAACACTGCAGGCCGAAGGAAGAAGCATTATGGGCTGATGGATGTTATAGTTGCTTTGCCCAGGTGATCTCGTCGTTCTGGACTGCGCAATGTACCAGGCTTTTGACAGTTGATCACGTTTATGAGGCTGGGCCGTGCTGTTACAGAATAGTAAAAGCAAATTCTTGGCAGCTTGTAGTGGATATTTAAAAAAAAAATGCCATTTATGATGTGATTCCAATTTTTCAGAAGTTGTATGGACAACTTATTACTACCTAATTGATTAATATCTAATAAACTTTATAATAAGTTATATTCATGACTGAAACAGCCTACCTTCATGTATATCCAAAGCTACGCTCTATAGACCACTAGGAAGTACACACAGAGGGTTCTTCCCGTTGTACTACTTGTCAGGAATTATTGCCGTTCCATTCAAGTATGAATTGGGTAGCTTAAACGCCTTCGGATGCACTGCAATTAGTCTAACTATGTTTTAGCGATCCCTAGTCGTGCGATACATGGGAGTATGTGAAATATTCTTAGATTCCGCAATTACAATTGATTTAAAATTGATTGTTGCAAATTTGTAACTATGTTTTCTCGGGATGGTTTGCGTCTAACTTCACATCTCGTTTATTTTTAATGTGACATATTGTTACGTCACTTGGATACGACAATTGCCAACAGATGGTTTACCACGTAACACCTGCTACTGTGAGAAACTTACGATAGAACATGCCGTCCTATTTAAATTGACTGACATTTTCTTCAACTCCACAAAGAATGACTATACTGCAACAGTGGAGTAAAATCATTTTCTAGAACTAGTACGCTGGCCATTTAACGTCTCTTACGTTTTTGATATGTAACGTGAAGTTTCTAACCATGTCTGACTTGACTGAAGACCTCTAAAGTATCCATACAGTACCCATTTTCATAATGAGCTCAGCGGATTGTTAAGGGGCTGCATCCTCAGGAATTAACAAATACGTAATTAACTAAGTTCGCGAAAACAGCAAGTATTACTAATAAGTGTTGGCTTGTCCCTAATACTGATCGGCGGTGCAGTGGGTTTGTTTCTCCAAACACGGATTCATCAGTTCACAGGGAATGCAATAATAAATCATATAACAAACATTCAGTAGAGCGCCAAAATGGAAATTATCTGACAGGCAAGTGCTCTACAACACGAGCTACCCTAGCATAGGCTGACCAGATTTCAAAGAGCAAAAACCGAGACACTTCTGTTTCTCCTTCACACTTAACTTCATTACTACATTTATACTTACCTTTCTTGTCAATTATCATGACATTTTGAAATGGATGATAGGCCTATGACGAAGCAGCAGCTAAAAAAAACCTATGGTAAAAATGTATCTTCATTTTATGGATTGGAACGGAAAATTAACGTACAATGCACATAATTAAAACTCTTCTTTTCGGAAATAAAAAGGACTGATATATACTTTTTTTATTATAAAACCTGGATGTGTTTTCTGTATTGTTTAGTCACTTACTTTTTTAAGTAGGCACAATCTGTTAATCTTAAAAAGTATATAATATTACTAATCAACAATCTGATACAAACTATACATTTCATCTAAGATTTATCTTTGCTATATTTATCAGAAGAATGAATTGATTCTAGCAGTACCTTGTTAGAAAGAACATTCATAAAATTCTGTGCAAGAGAGACTGAAGTGAGTTTTCACGATAACAATATCTGTCATTGTATCAAAACTAGCACTACCCTTTTTATCATGCCAGAATATTTTAATCAAATTGGAAATCCTTCCTGCTGCAGCATTTGTACCTGAAAGACATGATGCAAAATTATCAATTTTCTCTGAATTTTTCATAGAAACATTAAAAATTTCAAATTCATTACTTCAGAAGGCATTTTCTTGTTTACCCAGTCTTTGTTATGCTGTTCCATTATGTTCTTAACACGTTTTGACTCATCGAACAATGAATGCTCATTGCAAGCAGACAGAGGAATTCCATACCAACACAAAAACCTAAGAGAAACCTTAATATAAGTTCAGTGACGTAAATTGTTGCAACGAATCCAAGATAGATCCTGAATGTCTGATTACTGACTTTTATATATATATCTCACAATCATCAATAAATGTTTCGAACGATCTGAAGAACACTTTCTCTGTAATAATTCCTTCATCCGTATGATTTTTCAACATTTCTTTAACTGCTGTTGCTATGAATCTGTTGACTTTTCTAGAAATTAAGTTTTGTATAATTAGAAGTTTCAGTGAGTGAGATATCTTGACTCTCAATTTCTTTAATGATAGCAACAAAAACGTCTAATTGATCTGCAAAAAAACTCAACCATAATGTGGAAGAGCTATAAGAGAAGTAATTTAGTGAAATTTGAGGGCAGCTGTCAAGGGAAGAAAAGTATGACTTAACTACTTCAAAAATTTCCAAAACGCCTTACAAGGCAGAAAGAACAGACAGCCAAAGAGTTTTGCTGTCGCTTAACAGCGATTTATACTGAACATCAGTAAACTCACAGAATTCTTTTAAAGCATGTGTTCTAATACAATTTTTGCAAATTTTCAACAGAATCACATCAAAATCTATTGACAGACCATCTGCTGCTGACTGAAGACTGCAGAGCAAAATGCGAGCACCACAGCCAACACCAGCGAGTGAATTATTTACTTTTGCTTGAAGCTTCTGGTAAACAGTCTGTATTCCACTGTGGTTGACGCATCAACAATTGCCATGTATGTTGTCTACAGAAAATGCAATTACTTTTCCCATTAAAAGATGTTTTGTCAAAATTTTCTCGATAAACTGAATTTATATGTCAGCTGATTTGTTTGAACCATGGCTAATATCCAAAATTTTTACTTTTATGCCGAAACCAGGAAAGTAATATCGAACTAACTGACTTATTTTCTTTGCTTGTGATATGATACATCAGTCATTATAGAAAAATATTTTGCTTTTTGCGATTACTAGCTATTACTGTAAGTTGCATGGAGGGGGGCAAACAAATTAACAACAATGGCTTCATTTTTAGTTATAGCACAACAATACTTAGGCCTGTCGAAGAGTTTACGGATCAAAGAAGAAGTACAGTCATTTGATGAAACGCTGTGATTGTGATAGACGGCATGATATTCAAACGTAGCTTGTTCATCGGTCAGTTTCAAATCGGACATTCCTGGAGCGTTTCTCTTAAAAACGGAATTCATCTTCTTGCTGCTTCTAGTTGCTGGTGACTCTTCTTTTGGAGACGATCGTTTCTGTCTCTTCTCCAGCCGTGACTTGAAAACACCAATCTACAAACCGTATACTAAATTTTATCGTTTATGTCCTTTATTTAAGAAATGGAAATTCTTTCTTTAACGTTTCATTAATTGAATACTTACGCTTGGGCATTTTCACCAAACATCGCATTTTCTGAGTTTAATATTTACACTCACTTACTACCAATGATAAAAGATAGGAACTTTCTCTGCACAGCTGGTCATCTGCCGACTTCCTGTTCTAAGTCTGAAATTTTTAGTTGTTCCAAAACCCGGCAGACTTGAAGATTTGTCACATAGTGCGTGAAATTTGGCATCAATGCGCCGCCCTTTCGTTTGGCTGCTGACTGTTAGGCCAAGGGTGTCTTCATGCATGCCAAACAATATTCAACAAACACTGCTAACACAAGTCGCGTCGCTCACATTCTTCACAAAATTAACTTTCATATAGCTGGAGTCCAGTTAAGAGAAATGGTTTAAGTGGTGCTTCTTTATATCTCCTTCGATTTTCGTTGTACTTCTTTCGAGTGACATAGAGTGGAAGGCAGGCAAGTTAGGGGCGGGTTTAGGTACAACCTGCTTTTGTTTTCAACATATCTCTTACTCTTTCTTTAGGCATAAAAAATCAAATGTGACATTGTATTGTAAAAATACATTTATATACTCCTACTAAATTCGTTTTTCACTAATATTTAATTAAATGACGACCATTATCTCGATTAAAAATCGGGACATGTGTTTCAAGTTATTTTCTCGGGACACAGGAACTGTCCCGAAAAAACCGAGACATCTGGTCAGCCTACCCAAGCACGACTCCCGAGCCCAGAACCTCGTCTTCTTGAACAATGGTCGTGAGTCGTACTTGGGTAGCTCAGTCGCTAGAGTACTTGCCAGCGAAACGCAATAGTCCAGAGCCCAAGTCTCGATTCGGCAAACAGTTATAATCCGTCAGGAGGTTTCATATCAGCGTATACTCCGCTGCAGAGCGAAAACTTCATTTTGGGAACATTCCCCAGACTGTGGCTGAACCATGTCACCACAAAATCTTTTCCAGCCAGAGTGGCTAGTCTTGCAAGGTTTGCTGGAGAGCTTCTGCGTAGTGTGGAAGATCGGAGATGAGGTACTGGTAGAGGTAAAGCTTTGCGGACGGGTCGTGAGTCGTGTTTTCGTAGCTGAGTGTGTAGAGCACGTGCCCGCAAAGGGAAAAGGTCCCGAGTATGAGTTTCGATTCAGATGACAGTTTTAATCTGCCAGGAAGTTTCATATGAGCGCACAGTTCAATGCAGATTGAAAATTTCATTCTGGAGCTCCAACAATGTTTGTATTTGAAAAAATAATTCAGTAATGTAGTGCTATGACGATGTAACAGACCAGTAAGACGGGAATGAACACGACTATTCGTACTCAGTTCCAGGAAAACTAGCTAGCATGCATAAGACATTGCTGAATTTTAGCATCTGTTCCCTACCATACCACATGAGATGTAGACTTAATCATCAGAATGACTTTCACCTCAGCTACTATTTTGTCACATCACTTTAAGTATAAATGCGGAGAAGGATCTGTCTATGAAAATACTAAGCATCTTGTGTTGGTATTGATCAGTCGTTTAGTTCTTCATAAACAAGAACTCAAATTACAAACTCACAGCAAGAGTCCATACGTAGAACTATTTCCAAAACTCTAACACGGAAGAACCCAATGCAGAATAGAATGGAATGAGCTTAGACAGGATGCAGTAACTAGCCTTCAAATGCTTAATTCACATCCACTTCAAGCCTACAGCACTACACGTGAATACGTGGGCTCATGAGGGGGCCCGAAATTATACATAAGTACGAGATGACCCATCTCAGACTGTAGAGCAGAATTCATCACAGTAAAGGTGCCATTTTTACACATACTTTCGTCTGCGACTAATAAGATTTTCTTACTTTGATATTGTTTATGATGAACGAAAATCTAGTCCTAAAATAAAAGTGAGTATGATCTTACCAAAGGCAATTTTTTTGATACAGTGGTTGATCGAAGAGTTTACGGAAGTCTCAGAGTCGATATATATTGAACATGTTAATATTTCAAAGATAGTTGTTAGTCAAATATTATAAAACTTGAAGAAGGAAAACAGATGGTGAGGAAACAGCCAACAAACAGGCACTTCCCGCCGTCTATGACTGCACCAGTACTAATAACTGTGAGGCAATGCACAATTGTTCCACGAATTTTCATTTTAGTCGTGACAAATATTTTGGTTAGTTTCTATTAATACAATCGGCATTGTGAGAACGCAGTTCGGTGTTCCAATCGGTTGTATTGTGAAAATACTGTAATCATTTCGTCTCTGTATTAAACGGCTCCAAAAAATTATGGTGCAGGTGTTGGTTTATGAATGACAAAGTCGCCGACAATTGCAGCTTCAATGCGAGAGGCTATCTCAGTTTCAGAAACTGTTACGATTTGATACCAGTACTGCTATTTCCAGCTGTGCTATATAAAAATGCATCCTAGAAAAAAGAAACATTCCATCACCTGTACTGTTACATCTTCTACACTTTCAGCTTTGAGTCCCTGTTGCCACTCTAATGCTCTTCATCTCATTCATCTGGCGACCGCTTACTGTCAGCGAAGTTTCTGAGCTGAATCTTCCTAGTCACCTGCGAATCTAAGCGGTGGTACGTACCTGTGATATACGGTCTTCTTGTACTTCAATTTCTGTTCTCAAACATACTTTCACATTTAATAAAATTTCTAAAAATATCATCTGACCTATAAACCTGTAACAAAACTCTATAACTGTGTAGACTTCCACCACCGGTGTTCAGTAAAATCATTTTGTGCATTTGCATACGTCATTTTGAATCAAAATAAACAAAAAGAAAAAAATACACTATTAAAAGTGACACTTCGATTTCCTTTGGAGAGGTTCGTCAAGGAGGTTAAACTTCCAAGCAGTTCATTCGGTCTTAAGCAGGCAGCAGCAAATAAGAGTGAAACTTAGTTTTAATCATTGTTTTTAACTTCAAAACGGCGCAGCCTAAAGCCTAAAATAATTTTATTCAAACTTTATCACCTTAAAACTGAAACCAGATGGAAGGAAATGCTAGTCTTCAATGCCGAATCTGTTAGAAAGTAAGGCATTTCGGACGAGAACTAGTGATGCCTCGTGAAATAAACGCAAACCTGGATTTTACTGATGAAAAATAATTATTGTTCCACTGTGTTCAGAAGAGGTATACCTCCTAATTCGTTTATGGCAGGTCTTTCACAAGCAGTCTGGAGCTGATTAGTTGCCAGCAGAAACTGACGGCTCATGAATCTCTTATTAGAATTACAACTGGAAGGTATTTCCCTAGGGATTGGAGATGGCACAGTGAGATTAATGGGCATCCTGCGTTTCCAAGGCGTCAGGGAATTTGCCCCGGGAAAGCAACGGTAATTGTTACACAGCGAAACTTTACGTTATTTTCTGGACGAATGGTGGATCGCAAGAAGTAGCCCCATCAGCAGTACTTCTATTTTAGGACTAAATCTTCCTTCATTATAAACAATATCAAAGCAAGAAAATCTTATTAGCCGCAGACGAAAGTATGCTTAAAAATGGCAGCTTTACTGCGCAATACACATAGCAGCACGAAGAAACTTATGTGAAATTGAGTTACATTATTCCGTCGAAAGAATTTGTGTCTATTGATCATAACACCAACAACAAAATATTTACAGAATTTTACAGAACAATAAAGGGAAACGCACTGATTATGATGTAACTTCGTTAAAGTTTATACGTAGAAACACAAACATCACCAAAGTTTCTACCACGCATTTTCACTCTGCTGCGGAGTATACATCGATATGAAACTTCCACACTCAGACTCTAACCTCATAACTTTGCTATTAGTAGGCAAGACTCTACTGACCGCTATCCATGCACGGCTAACGACGGGCTCTCACACTCCAGTTCCGTGAATAACTTTTTTCCCAACCGCCAAACTTCACAGAAGTTGTCTTAGCGCTTCTGGAAGAAAGGATCTTGCCGAGTCAGAATTTAGAGGAATGTTTGTGAGGTTACGCTAGAGCCCCGACATGCCACTGAGTAGGTCAGAATTACCTGTATCGGATGACGTTACCGATAAACAGATCTCCCCATACGATCATGAGAATCTGATTACATATAACTTAATGAATTGAATTAATTAAACAAGGGTGGCCTAACTAATATGAGCGTGTGTGCTGCAACAAAGATGATAAATACACGGAATTCATCAATCTACTGAAGGAAACAATGGGCATTATAAAGACGTATTTATTACATATTCTCGCAGACTTTAAATTAAACGCAAAGTGCACAACTGATGGAAGAAATCTGAGTTCCTGAACTGTCAACGCTGGTTACAACAGACTAAAAGTGTCAACCCCTTGGCAAAGGTAGAATAATGGATCTGGAATGAACAATTTAGATTTATGAAGCGTTTGGGAAAGGAACTAAATTAACGGAATCCGCACAGTGATTGCCGATTGTTAATCATGATGGCTAGAATAACAGAACGAATCACACATGCATCTGCTGCCTTCTTCTTCAAGGACTGCCAAATTACCGTGGCGAGGAGGTTTTTGCACTGTGTTGTGACCCAGAGGAGGGAGCTTAAAATCCTGGCAGGGCCACGCTGGCCAGTATCATCTCTTGCGCAGGAGTCAGATGAAGAGCAGTCCACAATCTAGGATAGGTATAGGGGGGCAGAGGGGCAGAGGGAGGGGAGGGAGCTCGAAGACGTAGAGAATCCAACCCAACTCGAGGAGACAACAAAATCTGTACAGATTGTCCCAAAGCCTTACTGAAGACAACCATCTAAGAAAAGACAGCTCCAAAAGAAAAAAAAATCGTGGGCTGAGATGCCTACAGGTGGCAGCCCCACCACATAGCAGCCCTGACTACAGGTTGGTATCCTGTAACGGAGAAATCACAAGATTACTCACAAAACTCAAGTAGCAAAACAGACTGATCTTTTGATAACGATCAAAGCGAGGAAGAAGGTTACGAACAAAAGGAGTGAGCAAGTGTTGAAAGTAGCCAAATGGAATTTTAGAGGAACGAACACCAAAGCAGAACAACTAATAAGGGCGTTAAACACTGCAAACACTGCACAAAATGATACATATACGTTCATAAACGTAAGGCTGACACGTGTAAAGACAAAGATATTGGAGAAGGTGGTAAATATAATTGGTGTATATGTGCCAGAAGAGGGAAAGTGAGAAGAAACGCATGCAACCTATGAATGCATGCAGACGACTCTTAATGGAATACCTAAGCAAAATATTTAATAATTGCTGAAAGTGTCAGTACGAGCACACGCAAATCTACGACATCGAGAACACACTAAAAACTACAATGGAGATCAGTTAAAAGATTTTTCTGTCTTCCACCACTTAAGGACAGCAAATAGCTTGTCCCAAATAAAGATACTCATAAGTTTACGTGGGGTGCTTGGTGTACTAGATCTATAATATACTACGTTATTACAAATGAGGAAGCCATCACATTAATAGAAGACACCCCAGTCCACAGAGGATATGCTGTAAATACTGACCATTTTCTGGTTGTATCAAAGCTAAGAATCCCGCTATGTACCAATAAAAACACAACCAAAAAACAAACATCAGAAGAAGTTTATAGAATATAAGTATTAGATGGCTGTACAGGAAACGTTTTGATGAAGGATTAAAGCATGTGCAAGAAAAGCAGAACATTATTGAAGAGTGGAAGGAAGTAATAAGAACAATAAACATAGCTGCTGATTATGCTTTGAGGGAAAGGAAGAAATATAAAACAACAGGAGACTCCCAATCTGAAACCAAGAACTAGAAGGAAGTAATAAGAACAATAAACATAGCTGCTGATTATGCTTTGAGGGAAAGGAAGAAATAGAAAAACAACAGGAGACTCCCAGTCTGGAACCAAGAACTAGAAAGCATCATAAAACGGAAGAATAAGGTTTACATGAAATATGCACAGTCAAAGAAACAAGAATAATATATAGAGTATAAGTGTCACACAATTGTTGTCAGAAAAGAGAACGAAAAATAGAAGAACAAAAGTGGGAACATTTTATGAATAGAATGTAATATGATGTAGATGGGAATTATTCTAAAGCCTATAGGATTCGGAAAACAGCTTAGTAAAAATTAAAGAGATGTGGTGCAGAGTAACCCGAGTCAGAAAAGAGTGACTGGATTGTATCCAAAATCTATGAACAGGTGGAGAGAAAAAGGTGAAAATTCCAGTTACGAAGGAGCGGGTTGATCTTATACCACCGGAAGAACTAAAGGATATGTTGAAATTTTCCAAAATCGGAAAATCTCCAAGGAAAAACAACGTCAATGTACAATTATATAAATATGCCTCCAAATCATTGCTCAAAAATGTACTGCATTTTGTGAATACTTGTTCAAAATACAGCAAAGTACCAGAAATTTGGCAGACAGCAGTATTTAAGAAAGTGTGTCGCAGAATGTGTGGTAGTTGTCGAAGTATTATGATTACGAACTCTGGATACAAGATATATGCGAAACTAATAACAAATAGACTAAAGGTAGTTGTGGAAACATTTCTTACAGGAAAACAGAACGGATTTTGCACGGGAAGATGTTGCTTGGACAGGATTTCTCCAGTCTGCCAAATTATTGAAAACCATAGGGAACACAGTCAACGCACATGAGAAAACTTTTGACAAAATAAACTGTCTTAGAGGAGAATGTTATACCCCACCATCTAATAAGTGTAATTCAAAGTATGTATGTGTTGTTGTTGTTGTGGTCTTCAGTTCTGAGACTGGTTTGATGCAGCTCTCCATGCTACTCTATCCTGTGCAAGCTTCTTCATCTCCCAGTACCTACTGCAACCTACATCCTTCTGAATCTGCTTAGTGTATTCATCTCTTGGTCTCCCTCTACGATTTTTACCCTCCACGCTGCCCTCCAATACTAAATTGGTGATCCCTTGATGCCTCAGAACATGTCCTACCAACCGATCCCTTCTTCTGGTCAAGTTGTGCCACAAACTTCTCTTCTCCCCAATCCTATTCAATACTTCCTCATTAGTTATGTGATCTACCCATCTAATCTTCAGCATTCTTCTGTAGCACCACATTTCGAAAGCTTCTATTCTCTTCTTGTCCAAACTATTTATCGTCCATGTTTCACTTCCATACATGGCTACACTCCATACGAATACTTTCAGAAATGACTTCCTGACACTTAAATCTATACTGGATGTTAACAAATTTCTCTTCTTCAGAAACGCTTTCCTTGCCATTGCCAGCCTACATTTTATATCCTCTCTACTTCGACCATCATCAGTTATTTTGCTCCCCAAATAGCAAAACTCCTTTACTACTTTAAGTGCCTCATTTCCTAATCTAATTCCCTCAGCATCACCCGACTTAATTAGACTACATTCCATTATCCTTGTTTTGCTTTTGTTGATGTTCATCTTATATCCTCCTTTCAAGACACTGTCCATTCCATTCAACTGCTCTTCCAAGTCCTTTGCTGTCTCTGACAGAATTACAATGTCATCGGCGAACCTCAAAGTTTTTATTTCTTCTCCATGAATTTTAATACCTACTCCGAATTTTTCTTTTGTTTCCTTTACTGCTTGCTCAATATACAGATTGAATAACATCGGGGAGAGGCTACAACCCTGTCTTACTCCCTTCCCAACCACTGCTTCCCTTTCATGTCCCTCGACTCTTATAACTGCCATCTGGTTTCTGTACAAATTGTAAATAGCCTTTCGCTCCCTGTATTTTACTCCTGCCACCTTTAGAATTTGAAAGAGAGTATTCCAGTCAACATTGTCAAAAGCTTTCTCTAAGTCTACAAATGCTAGAAACGTAGGTTTGCCTTTCCTTAATCTTTCTTCTAAGATAAGTCGTAAGGTCAGTATTGCCTCACGTGTTCCAGTGTTTCTACGGAATCCAAACTGATCTTCCCCGAGGTTGGCTTCTACTAGTTTTTCCATTCGTCTGTAAAGAATTCGTGTTAGTATTTTGCAGCTGTGACTTATTAAGCTGATAGTTCGGTAATTTTCACATCTGTCAACACCTGCTTTCTTTGGGATTGGAATTATTATATTCTTCTTGAAGTCTGAGGGTATTTCGCCTGTTTCATACATCTTGCTCACCAGATGGTAGAGTTTTGTCAGGACTGGCTCTCCCACGGCCGTCAGTAGTTCCAATGGAATATTGTCTACTCCGGGAGCCTTGTTTCGACTCAGGTCTTTCAGTGCTCTGTCAAACTCTTCACGCAATATCATATCTCCCATTTCATCTTCATCTACATCCTCTTCCATTTCCATAATATTTTCCTCAAGTACATCGCCCTTGTATAGACCCTCTATATACTCCTTCCACCTTTCTGCTTTCCCTTCTTTGCTTAGAACTGGGTTTCCATCTGAGCTCTTGATATTCATACAAGTCGTTCTCTTATCTCCAAAGGTCTCTTTAATTTTCCTGTAGGCGGTATCTATCTTACCCCTAGTGAGATATGTCTCTACATCCTTACATTTGTCCTCTAGCCATCCCTGCTTAGCCATTTTGCACTTCCTGTCGATCTCATTTTTGAGACGTTTGTATTCCTTTTTGCCTGTTTCACTTACTGCATTTTTATATTTTCTCCTTTCATCAATTAAATTCAATATTTCTTCTGTTACCCAAGGATTTCTACTAGCCCTCGTCTTTTTACCTACTTGATCCTCTGCTGCCTTCACTACTTCATCCCTCAAAGCTACCCATTCTTCTTCTACTGTATTTATTTCCCCCATTCCTGTCAGTTGCTCCCTTATGCTCTCCCTGAATCTCTGTACAACCTCTGGTTCTTTTAGTTTATCCAGGTCCCATCTCCTTAAATTCCCACCTTTTTGCAGTTTCTTCAGTTTTAATCTACAGGTCATAACCAATAGATTGTGGTCAGAGTCCACATCTGCCCCTGGAAATGTCTTACAATTTAAAACCTGGTTCCTAAATCTCTGTCTTACCATTATATAATCTATCTGATACCTTTTAGTATCTCCAGGGTTCTTCCATGTATACAACCTTCTTTCATGATTCTTAAACCAAGTGTTAGTTATGATTATGTTGTGCTCTGTGCAAAATTCGACCAGGCGGCTTCCTCTTTCATTTCTGTCCCCCAATCCATATTCACCTACTATGTTTCCTTCTCTCCGTTTTCCTACACTCGAATTCCAGTCACCCATGACTATTAAATTTTCGTCTCCCTTCACAATCTGAATAATTTCTTTTATTTCATCATACATTTCTTCAATTTCTTCGTCATCTGCAGAGCTAGTTGGCATATAAACTTGTACTACTGTAGTAGGCGTGGGCTTCGTATCTATCTTGGCCACAATAATGCGTTCACTATGCTGTTTGTAGTAGCTTACCCGCATTCCTATTTTCCTATTCATTATTAAACCTACTCCTGCATTACCCCTATTTGATTTTGTGTTTATAACCCTGTAGTCACCTGACCAGAAGTCTTGTTCCTCCTGCCACCGAACTTCACTAATTCCCACTATGTCTAACTTCAACCTATCCATTTCCCTTTTTAAATTTTCTAACCTACCTGCCCGATTAAGGGATCTGACATTCCACGCTCCGATCCGTAGAACGCCAGTTTTCTTTCTCCTGATAACGACATCCTCTTGAGTAGTCCCCGCCCGGAGATCCGAATGGGGGACTATTTTACCTCTGGAATATTTTACCCAAGAGGACGCCATCATCATGTAATCATACAGTAAAGCTGCATGCCCTCGGGAAAAATTACGGCTGTAGTTTCCCCTTGCTTTCAGCCGTTCGCAGTACCAGCACAGCAAGGCCGTTTTGGTTATTGTTACAAGGCCAGATCAGTCAATCATCCAGACTGTTGCCCTTGCAACTACTGAAAAGGCTGCTGCCCCTCTTCAGGAACCACACGTTTGTCTGGCCTCTCAACAGATACCCCTCCGTTGTGGTTGCACCTACGGTACGGCTATCTGTATCGCTGAGGCACGCAAGCCTCCCCACCAACGGCAAGGTCCATGGTTCATGGGGGGGGAGTATGTATGTACACAACAAAATCAAAACACAAAATTGAAGTCCCTTTGCGAAAAACATGTCTGAAGAGGTGAGACAAAAGCGTCCTTTGTCACCCGCATTAATTAATACATGCGTAGCTGACGGCAGGAAGACGTGGTAGAGAAACATAGTGCACCATTATAAGCTTAATAATAAAGTTATAAATACACTCCTGTTTGCAGATGATCTTAGCAGACTCAGATGATAATTTACTGACAACAATTTCGTCCTTTCACAAGGTTGCAAACGATTATGATAAGACTATATCCAAACATAAAACCAAGATAACATATTCCACAGTATGGAGCATTTGAGAACAAAAATAATAATTGACGAAAAATTGGTAGAACAAATAAATACTTTTAAATATCTCATAATGTTACAATGATCAAGAATACAAACTGTAAAAATTCCAGCAATTGGTATGTACTATAAATCCCGCACTCTTTAAAAAGTTGGATAATAAACAGTACTAAGATTTTAAAATGCGATGTTAGTATCATTTCTAACATATAGGTCAGAGACTGACTAAACGCCATCAAAAGGAGGAGGGTTCAGGTAGCAGACAATTACAAGCTCATGGGATAAAAATAGTGAATTAAGGAATAAATAGGATGTCAAAAGCTTACTTCTAAATACAGAGGAGTACCGAAAGAAATGTCACGAACACATTCAGAGGACGTCAGAAGAACGAACACCTAAATTAATATAGAAATATACACCTAAAAACAGATCAAAAGATCAGTTGCATTCCACTTATAATTGGAGTAGGCATGGATGTCTAAACCGAAACAGGATATAATCATGATGATCTACTGCCTTGATTGAGCGCATGTTCAATAATTGCTAATAAGCGTGCCTAAAAGACTTCACTTTAATCTGAAGTCTTCATGTGCGTCCTACAACTTGGTTTGCGAACGCTACAAAACTGTATCTATCCTATATCGAAGGTTGCATGCAGTCTAAGCCCTTCTCTCGGCTGAAGTGTCCCTGTCGCGTCTCGGATCGAAGAAATTCTGCAGAGGGCTCCCGGAATTTTTATTCTTACTTTGTGTGTGCAACCCTTCTGTATGATTTTGATCGCCAATGATTGCTCCTTCCGACTGCCGACGAAGCTGATACCTTCTAACAAGGCAGCAGTCTCCTTTCCACACTCTATTTTTAACAGTGGGATCAGAAACCCGGCAGCGTCCGACTCATACTATCTGTCCTACTTCGCGTTGCAGTCAATAAGGCCTCCTCCATTCACGCACAGGAGAGGTCGCATCTCCTATATCCGACACTCAGTGACGCACTCGCGTTGGTCGTCTGCTGTCATAGCCTATTAACGCCAAATTTCACCACACTGGTCTAACGGTTACGTTCATCCTACGTCCGACATTGATTTCTGCGGCTATTTCACGCTGTGTTGCCTCTCTGTTAACACTGACAACTCTACGCAAGCGCCGTTGCTCTCGGATGTTAAGTGAAGGCCGTCGACTACTCATCAATCCGCGGTGAGGAGCAGTGATTGAAACTCGGTATTCTCGGCACTCTCTTGACAGTGCGGATGTCGAAATATTGAATTCCCTTGCGATATCCGACATGGAACGTACGACGCGTATAGCGCCAACCACCACTTCGCGTTCAAAGTATTTTAATTCCCGTCGCGTGGCCATAATCATGTCGGAAACCTTCTCACATCGATCACCTAAGTACAAGTGACAGTTCTGTCGATATATCGCTCTTTTATACCTTGTGTACGCCGTACTACCACAATCTGTATGTGTGCGTATTGTGCGTATTGTTATGGCATGACATTTGTCATCTCACTGCATAATAATCCATTACGTCAAGATCGTCTAATGACTACATATATTGATCGTAATGTTTGTTTGGCCGTATTCAGATGTGATAATTAATCCACAAACAATTTCGTCATGATAAGCATAATGAACATAAAGAAAATGGTGTAAAACACATTAGAAAGATATGCCAACACTATCATTTTCATTGTGTCATTTTGCATATAATTAAGATTTATACATCTCGAAAAAACTGTTTGTGCTTCCATTTGACGGTAAGTCGGCTCCATAAAACAAAAAACGGTAGGAGTGTCTTAGCATAACTAATTTTTCGTAGACAGAATATGTTAATTACGAATGTCTGCACCCCTAGGGCTAAACTGTGATGAAAGAGTCCAGCAGATCCGGAAACCGAACACTCGGCACATCTTAAAAGTAATATAGCTTGTTAGTCCTAGTTGTGTTGGCAGTTCGTGACCCTCCAGGGTATTTTTAAAATATTAAGTCATATTCTTATCAAATTTGAGTGAAAATTGCTCCAATGTTCTCAAAATCCTGTGTACATCTTACCGCTTTCTCATTCCCATCAGGGTGCTAGGTGTGACTTCCCGCACAATGTATTTTCCAAGCCATCGAACCTTATGTGTAAACAAGGCAGGTTGGAATTGCTCTAGGAATTCCACAGCTAAATTGGAAGGTACACACACACACACACACACACACACACACACACACACACACATATATATATATATATATATATATATATATATATATATATATATACACTCCTGGAAATGGAAAAAAGAACACATTGACACCGGTGTGTCAGACCCACCATACTTGCTCCGGACACTGCGAGAGGGCTGTACAAGCAATGATCACACGCACGGCACAGCGGACACACCAGGAACCGCGGTGTTGGCCGTCGAATGGCGCTAGCTGCGCAGCATTTGTGCACCGCTGCCGTCAGTGTCAGCCAGTTTGCCGTGGCATACGGAGCTCCATCGCAGTCTTTAACACTGGTAGCATGCCGCGACAGCGTGGACGTGAACCGTATGTGCAGTTGACGGACTTTGAGCGAGGGCGTATAGTGGGCATGCGGGAGGCCGGGTGGACGGACGTACCGCCGAATTGCTCAACACGTGGGGCGTGAGGTCTCCACAGTACATCGATGTTGTCGCCAGTGGTCGGCGGAAGGTGCACGTGCCCGTCGACCTGGGACCGGACCGCAGCGACGCACGGATGCACGCCAAGACCGTAGGATCCTACGCAGTGCCGTAGGGGACCGCACCGCCACTTCCCAGCAAATTAGGGACACTGTTGCTCCTGGGGTATCGGCGGGGACCATTCGCAACCGTCTCCATGAAGCTGGGCTACGGTCCCGCACACCGTTAGGCCGTCTTCCGCTCACGCCCCAACATCGTGCAGCCCGCCTCCAGTGGTGTCGCGACAGGCGTGAATGGAGGGACGAATGGAGACGTGTCGTCTTCAGCGATGAGAGTCGCTTCTGCCTTGGTGCCAATGGTGGTCGTATGCGTGTTTGGCGCCGTGCTGATGAGCGCCACAATCAGGACTGCATACGACCGAGGCACACAGGGCCAACACCCGGCATCATGGTGTGGGGAGCGATCTCCTACACTGGCCGTACACCACTGGTGATCGTCGAGGGGACACTGAATAGTGCACAGTACATCCAAACCGTCATCGAACCCATCGTTCTACCATTCCTAGACCGGCAAGGGAACTTGCTGTTCCAACAGGACAATGCACGTCCACATGTATCCCGTGCCACCCAATGTGCTCTAGAACGTGTATGTCAACTACCCTGGCCAGCAAGATCTCCGGATCTGTCCCCCATTGAGCATGTTTGGGACTGGATGAAGCGTCGTCTCACGCGGTCTGCACGTCCAGCACGAACGCTGGTCCAACTGAGGCGCCAGGTGGAAATGGCATGGCAAGCCGTTCCACAGGACTACATCCAGCATCTCTACGATCGTCTCCATGGGAGAATAGCAGCCTGCATTGCTGCGAAAGGTGGATATACACTGTACTAGTGCCGACATTGTGCATGCACTGTTGCCTGTGTCTATGTGCCTGTGGTTCTGTCAGTGTGATCATGTGATGTATCTGACCCCAGGAATGTGTCAATAAAGTTTCCCCTTCCTGGGACAATGAATTCACGGTGTTCTTATTTCAATTTCCAGGAGTATATATATATATATATATATATATATATATATATATATATATACAACGATGGGACATACACACACACACACACACACACACACACACACACACACACACTCGCGCACGCTCGCACGTACAATGATGGGCCAAAATATTAAGACGACCTGCTCTAGCTTGTTGGTGCAAATCTGGAGCGCAATACAGCAGCGATTCTCGTGGCGCGGATTCAAATACTCCTCAGTAGGTTTAAGGCGGTATGTCTAGGCACAAGTTACGAAATTCTCGTAAATTATGACACGATGGTTTGTGGGCGTGGAGCTACTGCCCTTCGTTTGTGTTCCACCAGGTTCATCTCAAGCAAACTTCGTGCCTAAGACATCAACATGAGTACACTTCTATGCCCCAGAAACCACTGTAGCACCGCTTTGTCATATTAAACAGAAAGATAACCTGCTGAAATCGAAGTCAGGGATTACGTTAAAATTAGAGGGTTTCAGGTGGTCTGTAGTAATATCCATGCAATCCACAGCTGTCATGGTACCTTCGATTACTACCACAGATCCCAAGGAAGCCCAGGTTTACGTTTTCCGTAGCATAATACTGCCTTCTGTGTAGGCAGAGCGGGGCATGTTTCGCGGACTTTCTCACTTGAACCACGTTGTATCTCGACACATCCGTCAACTTAGCGTGCAAGAAACATTATTCACCCTACCAGACGACAAGTTTCCATTGAACCACACTCCAAACTCGAATATCCTCTACCCACTCCGCTCGTAAGTGACAATGTGGTTGAGTGAATATCGTAACACGGAGTGGTAGTCTGCTGAGCTTTATGTCCTACAATGTACGCTGAACGGCGTTCTCCTAAATCTTTGTGCCTGGACTAGCAGTGAACTCTCTCATCGCATTCGCCGCTTATACTGCTTTACAGAGAGCCAACAAACCTACGACGTCCACGAATTATGGAGGTTCTACATTTTGTCGTCTACTCGTCGTGTAATCGTCCTTCAAACACTTTACGTAGAAATTCTCGAAAGCAGCTCGTGGACAGCCAACCAGTTTCGCCGATTGCGGGATGAAGGTTTCGAGGCGCCGGACTACAGCATCTCTAAAGTTTTCAGAGTCGCTTACGTTAAAGCATTTTCAATTAGCGTCGCTTATCGTCGCTAGAATTATTCCCCATTCGTCTCTGCTCCACTTATGAGCTTTTCTTAGAGCGTTATATGAAGGTAGCGAAACCACGCTTGTGAAAGTGCCGAATGGCAATGTTCTATTGCCTGGTAGAGTCATTATCCACTTCTTATAGTACTCGAATTCTTAGTCTTTCCTCCTCTTCCGGTGTTAGTAGAATGTAAGTAAAATAGCCTTGAATATCGGGGCTGAGAAACTAAATACTCATAAGGCAATCCAGCGTTAAATTTTAACAGCGGAAAAATGCTCTTATCGGAGCACAAAAATTGCGAATATGTTTTCGTGAATTTAAGACTCTGACTGAAAAGTGAGGTTTCTGCTGCCTCATTCTACCTTCCTCAGCACCTTTACAAGCCGGCAGCAGTAGCAGAGCGGTTCTATGGACTTCAGTCCGGAACCGAGCGCCTGCTTCGGTCGCAGGTTCGAATCCTGCCTCGGGAGTGGATGTGTGTGATTTCCTTAGGATTAAGTAGTTCCAAGTTCTAGGGGACTGATGACCTCCGTTGTTAAGTCCCATAGTGCTCAGAGCCATTTGAACCACCTTTACGAATGTTCGAAAAAATTTTGGCATGCGAACATATTCGCGCTTTTTTATGGTGCAACCCACCCACAATCGCGTTTTTTTTTTTTTTTTAATGCAACTCACCCCAAACTCCCACGAGCTCTCCTAATGTTAATTCACTAATGCCCACTAGTCTATCCCTGTAAGACGCTCGTATCTATTCACTCCCAGACTCACTCATACAGCCCAGTTCATTGTCATCATCTCCTTGATGTATCTCTGCTCTCTCAGTCTGTATCACCCTCACGCTCTCTTACTGCTGATATCTTATTCACCCCTTCCTGCTGTCCCTTCTGACTGTGGCTATCTCTCTTCCTCATTGTCATTGCTCTATACTCTGTCTCTCATTTCGCTAGCTTTCACCCACTTACACTTTCTCTTTATTCCTCCCCCCACCCCACCTTCCTCCCCTTCCCCTGGCAGAGAACACAGCGTGTCACAAATAAAATATCACACGGTTAAAACATATAACATGTTGTGCTGTGCTGATGTCCCCGCTTACACTAGCGCTTGACACCAGAATGGTGATATTTTCTTTGTGACATGCTGATGTTCCCTGCCACTTTTTATTACAATTTCACGCAACATCACTTTGTTACTTTCATATTGTAAGAAGCATGTACATCTAATAACGTTACAAGATCCGATGATGACAGTGCAGAGCTGTCGAAACCGTTCATAGTAATAAAAAGAATTCCTAGCTATCCCTGCAAACATGATTCTTCAAGAACCATATTGCCTATTATATTCGTTAAAATATTTTAATATTTTGTTTTTATTAACTGCAGCCAATGCACGCAGTAAATGTGAGATTCTCACTAATTAGTAATGCAGAAATAGAAACGGTAACACAGATTATCGACGGTAAATGTATTTGGATGTTCGTGCCTTGAACAAAAGCCTATTTTTGCACTTCTCTGCAGCTTTCAGTTGTGTGTCAGATTAGGACTCGAACTTGTGACATTTAGCTTTCGACAATAATTGTATGCACTGATATATAAAAACGCTTATTAATAAAAATGGGACACATCACAATCAAATTCAATTAAATTGATAACCCCAACCAAATATAAATTAAATCCAATCGACAAATAAGAGTATAATTATTGATAAAGCTAATGTCGGTGGTTGCGATATCTAGCCAGTAAGATTTCATATTAAACTTTTGGATGTTTACTTAAGTGGGTGGGTGAGGCAAACCTCCTTACAGAGTAGTGACAGGGGGGGGGGGGCATATCGAACCACTAGGCATTAGGAGCCACATGTCCTTTACAAAGTGCGTGCTGGCGCAGCCAAGAGAGACGAGGCTCCAGGCAGAGAGGGCGGATGGTACGCAAGTACGTCACTGGATTTTTGAACTGATGAGCACTTTTAGTGCTGGTCTGAAATTAAAATGAACGGCTGTACCCCAAACTAGTTACCACTATAAATTACACGTACCTGCGACAGAAATTTAAAAAGGAAATTATCTAAATGAAGTGGCTGATTTATGTTAAAAACCTGCAGGAGAAGCTACAAGCCACGACATCACCTGCAGCGCCTCTCCTGGGCTCGTGACCATATCGATTGGATCCTAGACGACTGGAAAACGTAGGGCTGATCAGATGAGTCCCAATTTCAGTTGGTACGAGTTAATGGTAGGGTTCGAGTGTGGTGCAGACCCCACTAAGCCAAGGACCCAAGTTGTCAACAAGGCGTTGTGCTAGCTGGTGGTGGCTCCATAATGGTGTGGGCTCTGTGTACGTGGAATAGACTGTGTCCCGTTTATGATCGGCCACTTGGACACCATTTCCAGCCATTCATGGATTTAATGTTCCAAAATAACAATGGAATTTTTCTGTATGGCGATGACAATGCGCCATGTCACCGGGGCACAGTTGTTCGCGATTGGTTTCTAGAACGTTCTGTACAATTTGAGCGTATGATTTGGCCACCCATATAGCCCGACATGAATCCCGTCGAACATTAATGGGACATAATCGAGAGGTCAGTTCGTGCACGAAATCCTGCACTTGGGATTTACAGACGCCTATAGATGCACCGTGGCTCAATATTTCTTCAGGGGCCTTCCAACGACCTGTTGATTCCAGGCAACATCGAGCTGCTGCACTAATCCGGGCAACAGAAGATCTGACAGCAACTTACGACGCATCCCACGACTTTTGTCACCTCATTGTATATATGATTCACAATCTTGAAAAATATAATGTGCCGGAAAACAACCCCGGCACCCTGGTATCTGGGAGTGGTTCACATAGCTCTGAACACTATGGGACTTAACTTCTGAGGTCATCAGTCCCCTAGATCTCAGAACTACTTAAACCTAACTAACCTCAGGACATCACACACATCCACGATTCGAATCTGAGACCGTAGTGGTCACGCGGTTCAGGACTGTAGCGCCTAGAACCGCACGGTCACCCGGCCGGCTCTGGGAGTGGCAATGAGAAAGTAGTAAGATGTACGTATGATTCTGAAAGCCTTAAAGTAATTTTCACTCAGTCTTGATAAGGAAATGACTTAACATTTGGAAAAATATACTGGAGAATTTGGAACTAATACTGTTAGGAGTAACGATATATATTACCGTTAATTTGTGTCGAGTTTCTCGTGTTGCTGGTCTTTTTCAAGACAGTAGCTAAGTCATTTACCCCTATGGGCCCAGATGGCCGTGAGTATGAGTGTTACGTAGATCACAACTCGTTAAATCGTGGGAAAAACTTCCACCAAATACAATTAACAAATTATATCTAAGAAAAAGTACTGTCACCGTAAGACACCCCTAGGGTTTTTGCACGGACTTGATATACTGTCAAAACGAATCATGCGACCTTATGAATGTGCGTTCAACAAATTATTATGTCAAGATCGCCTGATTACCACAAATATTCACGTTACAGGTTTCACCAAATTATTCCCAACGTCAGATACGACAAGTAAACCAAAAACAGATTCTACAAAATGTACAAACCTTAGTTGTATGCGAAATGAGCATTGTTGTTGTTGTTGCTGTGGTCTTCAGTCCTGAGACTGGTTTGATGCAGCTCTCCAAGCCACTCTATCCTATCCAAGCTTCTTCTTCTCCCAGTACTTACTACACCCTACATCCTTCTGAATCTGCTTAGTGTATTCACCTCTTGGTCGCCCTCTACGATTTTTACCCTCCACCCTGCCCTCCAGTACTAAATTGGTAATCCCTTGATGCCTCAGAAACATGTCCTACCAACCGATCCCTTCTTCTAGTCAAGTTGTGCCACAAACTCCTCTTTTCCCCAATTCTATTCAATACCTCCTCATTAGTTATGTGATCTACCCATCTAATCTTCAGCATTCTTCTGTAGCGCCACATTTCGAAAGCTTCTATTCTCTTCTTGTCTAAACTGTTTATCGTGCCAATCTTTCACTTCCATACATGGCTACACTCCATACAAATACTTTCAGAAACGACTTCCTGAAACTTAAATCTATACTCGATGTTAAAAAATTTACCTTCTTCAGAAACGCTTTCCTTGCCATTACCAGTCTACATTTTATATCCTCTCTGCTTCGACCATCATCAGTTATTTTGCTCCTCAAATAGCAAACCTCCTTTACTACTTTGAGTGTCTCATTTCCTAGTCTAATTCCCTCAGCATCACCCGACTTAATTCGACTACATTCCATTATCCTCGTTTTGCTTTTGTTGATGTTCATCTTATATCCTCCCTTCACGACACTGTCCAATCCGTTCAACTGCTCTTCCAAGTCCTTTGCTGTCTCTGACAGAATTACAATGTCATCGGCGAACCTCAAAGTTTTTATTCCTTCTCCGTGGATTTTAATACCTACTCCGAATTTTTCTTTTGTTTCCTTTACTGCTTGCTCAATATACAGATTGAATAACATCGGGGAGAGGCTACAAACCTGTCTCACTCCCTTCCCAACCACTGCTTCCATTTCATGCCCCTCGACTCTTATAACTGTCATCTGGTTTATGTACAAATTGTAAATAGGCTTTCGAGCCCTGTATTTTAGCCCTGCCACCTTTAGAATTTGAAAGAGAGTATTCCAGTCAACATTGTCATAAGCTTTCTCTAAGTCTACAAATGCTAGAAATGTAGGTTTGCCTTTTCTTAGTCCTTCGTCTAAGATAAGTCATACAGTCAGTACTGCCTCACGTGTTCCAATATTTCTACGGAATCCAAACTGATCTACCCCGAGGTCGGCTTCTACCATTTTTTC
Source organism: Schistocerca piceifrons (assembly GCF_021461385.2). NCBI lineage: Eukaryota > Metazoa > Arthropoda > Insecta > Orthoptera > Acrididae > Schistocerca > Schistocerca piceifrons. Next base: position 246,312,882 of record NC_060144.1, read on the forward strand.
CATTCGTCTGTAAGGAATTCGCGATAGTATTTTGCAGCAGTGACTTATTATACTGATAGTTCGGTAATTTTCACATCTGTCAACACCTGCTTTCCTTGGGATTGGAATTATTATATTATTCTTAAAGTCTGAGGGTATTTCACCTGTCTCATACATCTTGCTCACCAGATTGTAGAGTTTTGTCAGGACTGTTTCTCCCAAGACCGTCAGTAGTTTTAATGGAATGTTGTTTGCTCCCGGGGACTTGTTTCGACTCAGGTCTTTCAGTGCTATATCAGACTCTTCACGCAGTGTCGTATCTCCCATTTCATCTTCATCTACATCCTCTTCCATTTCCATAATATTGTCCTCAAGTACTCCGCCCTTGTATAGACCCTCTGTATACTCCTTCCACCTTTCTGCTTTCCTTTCTTTGCTTAGAACTGGGTTTCCATCTGAGTTCTTGATAGTCATACAAGTGGTTCTCTTTTCTCCAAAGGACTCTTTAATTTTCCTGTAGGCAGTATCTATCTTACCCCTAGTGAGCATAATGAAAATGATAGCGACGTCATGATTGCATATCTTGCTGACGTTTTTCATACCATTTTCACGATTTTCGGATGCATTTCGCGATGAAATTTTTTGTGGATTAATTATCACATATGAATATGACAAAAAAATTTAACTGGTAATGTGAATATTTGTTGCAGTTATTCGTTGATATAATAAGTTATTGTATGAATACTCCTAGCAGCACTACTTGTGGAGATAGTGGACACCAGCAACAAATATAAATAATTTTGGAATAAGGGACAATTTCCACGTAGTTTGGTGTAAATATGACTCAATATTTACAAGAACCAAATATAGTGATATGGTGCCCCATGCTAACTAGGAGTTAGAGTAGGGGTGGATACATATTGACATGAAAAAATCGTCTTAAATGACAACTCTTGGTGTCACGTCCTCAGTTTTCGTAATTATTATGGTGTTTAACAAGTAACGAAGATATTTTACATCACGGTCTGGTTGCGTGTGAGGTGTAGGCTGAAAGATGTTGGCATAATAATTGCCGAAACGACAAATATTAAAGGTCGTATCTGTAGTATTCGTTCCATCTAGACGTTGGGTAACGGGGCGGAGTTGTAAGAGATCAACACGGATGCATGGAATGAGTGCTGCAATTGAAACCAGACTTGGTAAACCTATCACTACCACCGACCATACTGACCGTGGAACGGTAATTCATCTCCCTATTCAGTGATAAGATTATATTTCTCTCAGATGATCATCTACATCATTATCGAAGGGCTATAAGTAAAGAAGAGATACTCAGTCGACCCGAGGAAACAAGAAATTTGTGGCACAGCCTACTGAAATTAGGCGAGGTGCCAGTGGGACTCGCGTACTGTGTGTTCCGTACAAACTTAATTTTTTATTTCGGCGGTTCATGCATGCCGGGAATCGAGAATCCCCACTGTTTTTACCTATTATCAACTATGATATGAATGTATCGGACCCGTGAATTGCAGAACTCTTCAGAATGTTTTAATATTAATTCTGAACTCTGATAACAAATGACAAAAGAAATATTCTTTTCGTATGATATAGTTACAAATGAACAAATGGCTCTGAGCACTATAGCACTTAACATCTGAAGTCATCAGTCCCGCAGAACTTAGAACTACTTAAACCTAATTAACCTAAGGATGTCACACACATCCATGCCCGAGGCAGGATTCGAACCTGTGACGGTAGCGGTCGCGCGGTTCCAGACTGAAACGCCTAGAACCGCTCGGCCACATCGGTCGGCTACAAATGAACATTTTCTGATTTTTCCTTTACTGCGAAATGTTACTTCTTGCCAAATTTCGCAATTCTACGTCTAGTGGAAGTACCGTCCTGGTTTCAATGAGTGAGTTTGCAAGTATCCAAATATGTGACGTAACTTTCTGTATCTTCTGATTGCATTGATTTGGAAGCTTAACGTTATTATATCGCCAAAGGACTATAGATCTTAGTACGTGACATAAATCTACCCGTTCCTAAGAAAAAGAGTTTTGAGCAGTCGAACGGACAGGCACACAATGAAGTGGTCTTATAAGGTTTCCGTTTATGCCGGTTGATGTACGGAACCAAATGATTCAAATGGCTCTGAGCACTATGGGACTTAACGTCTGAGGTCAGAAGTCCCGTAGAACTACGTGAACCTAACTAACCTAAAGATATTACACTCATCCATGCCCGAGTCAGGATTCGAACCTGCGACCGTAGCGGTCGCGTGGTTCCAGACTGAAGCGCCTAGAACTGCTCGGCCCTAAAACGGATAGGTGAGTAGGATACGTGGTGAGGAATTATGGAATACTCCGTTTCTTAATAGGGGAATGCGTGATGTGAAAACTTTAGGGTGTGCAGTAATACAGTGAGGAGGTTCAAATGGATATAGATCGCAGTGGTTGCTGAGAGAGCCTTGCACATGATACAGTGGTGAGGCGAGCTGGATTAACCGAGTCTTCGGAGTGAAGACAACAAGCTGGTGCACTGTCTTGTTGAATCAACATCCTCTGGGAGACTAACAGAGGTAATAGGGGCCTTGCTGGATAAGAGAGTTTGAGAAAGCAGCTACTAGGAAAGTGCGTCTGGATGACGGCATTGTATGGAAGTAAATCATGAGCGTTGGGGCTCTTCATGAATCGTCCCGCAAAAGAACCACTACCCTATTCTAAAGCATTTCTGTGCAAATAATAATCTAACAAGAACATCGCTATAACGAGTAAGGACTGCAGACAGTGGAAATCTCAACAGCGCGTACGTCACAGACGATTGTGTGTTGTTTTCTACGGTAGCTCAAATATCATTGGTTGTCTATTACGAAAAACGAGCTTCACACATATCACCCATTGTGGGTCTAGAAAGCCTGAAATAACCATCTAGAAATATCTTCTTTTACTCCGCAGCTCGTGGTCTTGCCGTAGCGTTCTTTCTTCCCAAGCTCGTGGTCCCGGGTTCGATACCCTGCGAGGTCTGAGATTTTCACCTATCCCGAGATGACTGGGTAGAAGGAAGGAAGGAAGGCAACGGCGAACCACCACCATCAGGACCTTTCCTAGTACGACGGCGGGGATCTCCAGTATCGTTCCCCTACGCTCTTTCAAGAAGCATGGAACTTCATTTACATTTTTCACTTCGAAATAGTCAATTTGGGATCCTACATCCACTGTACAATATTGAACTTACAAATTTCGGGCACCCTGTAAGAACACTACTGTGAAAAGCGATATGACACCAATTGTTGTCTCTGTTTCTCACTGCCACTGGTTTTATTGAGCTCTCCCGTTGAAAAAAATGTGGCTGTACCCTACAATAGTCTTCTTGTACGAGAGATAGTCGTAGAGTTTTAAAAATAACCTCTGCAAAATAAAATAACAATTTTTTTATTATCTGCAGATATATGTCTCCTGCAATGATACGAACTGAATACCCACGCCAGACTACCAGAGCACGGCGGGGCCGATAGAAAATGACATAGGCCATTGGCATATTGTCCGAAAGAACAGACACCACGCAGAATCCATATGTAAATTGAAGGGAGATCACAGCTGTCAGTTGCAGTGGGAGCACCGTATTCATGCTGCCTTTGACACTGTTCGGATGCAACCTCACCGATGTTGACATGTGAGACAGGACATGCTATGGCGCGTACACGCGTGTGTTGAGACACATGGAAACCATTTTCATCACATACTGTAACTGTGGTTGCTGGTACACCGCATATTAGACCACAGTCTCTGTAAAAGTGTTTTACTGAATAAATGGTCTCTAGCATGGAAACCATGCATTTCCGAACATAAATTCATTAGACCTTTTTTGGCCCATATCCTCTCATCAATTCATCAGTCAATCCCTAGAGTTTGCACTGGAATCCACCATACTAGATTCAGCTCACTTTTCTTCACTGGGAGAAGGGGCTGATGATACAAGTTTTGAGGGAATAATTTCATGAGAAACACAAAGGTGATGCCCGTTTTGCAATGTATCTGCTTGGCAAAAAGTTATGCATATTCTGTTAAAATATGTATAATTGTTCATGAATCACATACAACACACTACAAAACAAAATGCACTCTGAAGACTGTGTTACACATGTTTTCCGTGTACCTGAAGACATTTCTGTATCCATTGGAGAAAGTTTGCATGGACATGACGACGTGCAGATACTGTGGCAGTAAAATAGACCTGGGTGATCCACTGTTCCAGGTGCTGGAGATCACGAATCTTCACCACGGACTTCAGGTATCCCCACAGGTAAAAACCTAGTGGTCGGATATGGTGAACATGGCAGCCACTCCACAGGGCGTCGATATCCAATCCAACAACTGTGGAAGTGCATTTCAAGCCGTTCTAGTACACAGGCACCGTATGACGTGGTGGCTATCCTGCTAAAAGTATGAAGGAGATGTCCCATCTTCGTCGAGAACCATAGACATCACCTCCTCATTCATCATCTGCAGACAGGTCGCAGAAAGTCAGAGCCAATTAGACATATTCCTCAAATGGCTCAACTTACCATCAACTTTGGCATTGCAGGGACCTGATGACCAGTATCACAAGTTGTTCATCCTCCAGTCAGGGTCATCTGCCAACAGATGCAGTTTCAGGTGCACATTGAATAGACACTATTTCTGTTTCCGTATGATTTGATGGATACTGTTCCGAGGAACTCCATGCCGTTAGGCAAGCGATCTGATAACTTGGACAGGACTCGTCGCCACTGCTGCTAAAACTTTCGTGGCTGTAGCCTCATCAGTTGCTGTGCAGGAACGGCTGGTATACGAATTTCCTGCCATCGATCCTATTTCTTCATACTTTCTGATAGATTTCCTGACGGCACGTGCCATGGAACTCCAGCCATGAGTCAGCAGGATGATTTCGATCCTCTCGTCTTTCGTCAGTTTCATGTTGTACTTCACATTAAAGGCATAGGAACAAAAAACAGGAACAAAAAGTGATCTGGTTTGAGCATAATGAATGACCATTTTCGCGATATTTTGCACGGTCCCAACTTTTGATGTAACAACTGAAACGTCCCCTTAGAACAATTATACAGGACTATGCTTAAACTGACACACAATATTTTGTTAGCGCAACGCAATCTGACTTTCAATAATCCCTACAAAAGAATGGGCCCTGACTAACATTAAACTATACCTTTCACAAATCACTTACCACACAAAAATCTTCGCTACTCAAGCTACTGCAATACAGCGAGCGCCACTACTGCCAGCTAAATAAAAGATTCAAAGTACTGAAGGCACTAACTACTGATAGGCATAGTTAGAAAATGAAAGATTTTGATAGAGAACAACCAATGTATTTACCTCAATAGTCATAATATATATAGCAGTTCATGACAAATTTCAAAACTCCGCCATCTCTCTCCCCACATCCACCACTGCTGGCGGCTCACCTCCAACTGCGCAACGCTACGCGCTGTTCACATCCAGCTGCCGCTGCCCAACACTACAATGGCAGACAACAATGCTAACTAGCCACAGACTGCACACAGCACAGCCAGTGATATTTCATATAGAGCGCTACGTTGCGCTACCAATAAGAAAACATAAACAGCCTACTTACATAGCCCCCATGCTCCCCACAAAAAATTTTACAAATTGTTTTGGGCGGTGGCCAATAATGATTTGATTAAATTTTTCATAATTACAATCGCAAAGATATCAAATGCACACACTTATTGATACAATGTTGGTCAAAAGCTAAAATTTTCTCACAGTCCATAAAGACAGTCCTGATCATTCATCACAGTAAAATTGCAGTGTTTTTCTCAAAGTCTGAGCAGTAAAAGAAAATGCACACAGAAGTAGTGGATTTCCATGCGGTCTTGAAGAAGTAGTGTTGTCCTTCCAACGAAAAGACAGTGCTGACTCTTGACATGCAGACAGGTAATGGGCCACAACAGAGCAAACTCACAGCAGAGTCATTCGACGTTTTGAAGAACATTGGTAGGTAGGTCATCACAGAGCAGACCCACTGTAGTCCTGGTAGAGATTACGGTATTCGTGGGCCACCAGAGGTGCAGATCCACTGTAGTCCTTGTAGAAATAATGGTGTTGGTGAGTCATCAAAGATGCAGACCCACTGTAGTCCTTGTAGAGATAATGGTAATGATAGGCCATCAAAGATGCAGACCCAAAGTAGGCTGTTTATGTTTTCTTATTGGTAGCGCCACATAGCGCTCGATATGAAAAATCACTGGCTGTGCTGTGTGCAGTGAAATGTAACGTACAAGTTAATAATATGATGCAGTGGTGACAATTACAATTTTATAACATGAAAATACAATTACAAAGGTACAAAATACATCATTAAAGAACATAACAATACAGATAACATTGTAGTACAGGCTTTACAACAGAATAGAAATAAACATATACATCAGTGTTACAGGATTTATCACGTAAGTAAATATATAAAAGATCAGAATAATTATTGCAACATCAACTTCACACATGAGCATTAAAACAGAACAGAATAAATAATGTCTAAGCATATTTACGAGGTAAATAACATATTATTAATAACAATTATATTTGAGGATAACAGTATTCCTCATCATAGTGAATGTATCTTAGTATTAGAAAAATTCTACAACATAAGTCTTATCAGATAAAAATATAAATACAGGAAAACATAAATACCCAAGGGTACACAAACACATAGCATTATAATACAAAAGGAAAGGACAGGGTTTGTTTTACTGCAGTATTTTGCAAACAAAACTTTCTTTACTTCTCGGAGATCTCCCTTCGTTCTTCATTATTTCCAAAAGTCCTATCTATACCTGCTTTCTGTACTTTTATCGTATAGCCTCTCAGTGCATTTCTTCAAATTCATCGCAACTCATTCTCTTATAGGCTACCCCCTCTTAAGCTAACCTAAATCTACTGAGCTCAGATGCTAAACTAAGGGGCAAGACAATGGAGGAGCACAAAACAATTAACACAAGCAGCAATGACAAAAAAATGGAAATTGGCAAAGCAAGCTGCAATATTACAACTAATATTACGCAATGAGCAGCAAACAAGAAAAATAAATCAGTAGTAAAACTGGCTTAACAGAGCAATGCAAAGTGAAATTTAGTAGCACTATGCCTGACAATCAGCAGCAGTAAATGCTATAACTTATATCTAAGCATGACAAAGCTCAAGCAGAAGAAATAGTACACTAAAGGCAACAATGCAGATAAAGGAAATGTATAATCACATCTTAATGTCTATGCAATTAAAGTGGTGCACCACAAGAAGTTATTCTACCAAAAAAGTTACCAAGTACTTGAAAAGAAAATTATGAATGCAGTTCCTGTGAAGGTAAATGTCTTTTTGTGCTCCCTCATTTTTTTAAAAAAAATATTTATATTAGTACATCTATAAGATTTTATTTTAACTAATGCTGCAGTGCAGCTAGGAACTAAATATTAAACAAAATAGGCAAAACAAGGCATCAAACGTCATTCACTAGCCATATATGGCATTTCATAATGCAGTAAACAATCTTTCAACTAGCAAGACAATAGACATAAAAAGTTTCTCATCATTTCATTAGGCATTTTAGTAAATATCATAAATTAAGAGCTCCACTGTGTAATCATATGTTTTCAAGTTCGACCATGTCGTTTTTGCGATGCTTTCTACAAAGGAATGTCAATAGCGAGGATAATGGCCTCCCTTTTTTTTTCTACCTGTACCTCTGAAATGGCACACACACTAATGGCTTTTTCTCCAGGCATCTGACACAGCTGGGTGCCCACAACGCATTACGTGCAGGTGGTCACTTAACTTTCTTATGGAAATATTTACGACAGCAGTTTCCGCTACAGTGACAGTCTCATATAAAAATATTTCACAGGTCAAGAATTTGCATTACAAATCTGTAGAAAAAAAATCCTATTGATATAACGGTGTCCTAAAAGTTTTCGTCAACATTGTAATACATTCACGCATTTACATACATTTCATAACTCTTAAAGTACGATTCTTGGTTTCCAACAACCTTTTTCACAAACCAGAGTCCCTAACCACTACTCATTATACCTTACCTTCTTCGTCGACACTTCTACAATATTTCATCATAACAGATACGTAGCATTATCAAATAACTCATATAGCATCAGCTAACTGATCATAAACAAACCGCAACAGCATAATACACATAGTCATCGTAATAATATCATCATAACACCTCAATCAACTCTCCAAATCGTCGTAGCTTCCTCCAATAATTTCAAAACCTAAAAAATTCTCTGCTCATGTCAAAAGTGTCATCTGCCTCAAACTTACTTTAAAATCATGCTCCCTTACCAAATACATCATTCAACGCTCTTATAGTATCACAATGGTTCCGAAAAAATATGAACAATTCACGAAGTACAGACAAAAATACAATTTCATAAGTGTGAAGTTATCCAACGGTGTAATTACATAAACATCTGTCACTGATGTAGTAAAATAAATGTTTGTCTCTCTCAGTTAAATGATCAGATAGCTGTGTAATTATGTGTTAGAGAAATATGGTACCAATGTGTAAAGTTGTGTAAGCAAATACCATATTAGCTAGGGCTCCTTGTCCTTGCCAAACAAATGGTACACAAAGTAGGCGTGTACCCCCCTGAGGATTAATGTAATTATACCCTCAGGTGTTACAGATTACAGCAATGGAATGAAATGTATCATGGAAAACCTTTGTATCATTGTACTTCAAATATCTTTAAAAATAAATGTTTTAAGTACAAAATTAATCACTCAAATGCGTGTCCTGTAACGCTAAATGTGCGTCTTGCTGTATGCTAATTCTGTGGAAGTGTCGTAATTATCGTCCTCCGAAAGCTAAGTTCTGCAGAAGTCAATGTACTTACCTCATGATAAACAAAAGTGAAATGCTTTAAGAATAGATATCTTAGTTATTACGCTTATTGCTGTGGTGAAGAAAGTACTGTGCTGTAACGTATTGTTGTGCTACAGAAAAGGCTGTCTCCTTGTAGCTATACCACAAAAGTTACTACTAAAACATGTTTTACTTTCCAGAATAATACAGAAAAACTGTGCAGATATAAAACAGAAACACCACAAAAGCAACATTGTAAATTGTCGCTCATTAGTAGCGTCTTGATAAAATCGTGTAGTTGTCACATAAACTAACCACTGTGTCATCTGGTATCTCACAGAAAGTACTTTAAATCCAGAATTTATTTACAAGTAAACCAAAATGTTGCATTAAAATCTCATTAGCAGTGCTGGTAAATGTTCTAAGTATGTAAGCCTTATAGTCGTTACGTAATCGTGCAACTAACAAGCAAGAATGTAAATAACACTGTGTCGTCTGTTCACAATAACAATGCATTCTTAATTTCTGTTTAAATAAGTTCTCTTGGTTCTTGATTGGATATTTAACTTCAAACATTGTTGCATGTTACCAGATTCTAAGTCTGACAAAGCATACTAGTAACGTAAAGTGAAAAGTTATATGGCAAAGACAAAGTTAAAAAGCTGATTATCATTCAATAAACAGTTTTACATATGAAATGTGGTGTAAACCTTTACTCTTCCTAGTACGCAGACTTTCAACTGAAAAGCAATTGTCATGTTTTATACGTCGGTAAGGAATGCTAAAATTTTTCTCAAGGTTAGCGTCTATGTTATTTTTCTCTGAGCCAGCCAGCGCACGCGGCTGCCTGTGGTGCGAGTCATTGTCTGTTCCTTTGTTGGCGCGCGTCGTTATTGGGATTTGGGGACCTAACTTCTACAAATTCACTGTGACGAGAGGGCCCTGCCCTGTTTACATCCCGCCAGTTCTGATGCAATTCAGGTCTGTTGTTACGATCATATCGTCTGTCGTCACGTCGGTAGATTCCGTAGTTTCTTCCTTGTCCGTCACGTGGTGGAGAATTTCTCCCTGAATCGTAACTGCGCGCTGGGCCGTTGCATCTAAAGTTATTCTGTCTCCCGTAATAATAATTGTTTTGGTTCCCATATTGTCTGTTTCTCTGATTGTCTCTGTGATAGTCATTACCGCAGAGAGGTGATCTTTCCCTGTAATTATTACTACTCTGCCAACGTTTGTCATACGGGTGGTGTCTGTTTTGGTCACGATTTGCGTTGTAAGAATAGACTTGTCGTGCCCAGTTATTGTTTCTGTCGTCACGGGATTGTGACAGATGTGACCTGTAGTGATTGTTTTCCTGTTTTCTCATCCCGCGACTGTCTGTGTCAATTTCTAATTCTTTTAACAGTCCCTGAAAAGCTTCAATGTCGTCTTTGCAACATTCTGCTAAAATAATATGTCGTAAATGTTCAGGCAATTTGATTAAGCAAATGCGGATGAGTTCTGAGGGGCTGTATGGGTTTGACAGGTACTGATTCTTATGCAACATGTCTTCAAAATATTTCACAAGACTGGAAAATTCAGATTGTTCGAAACGTTTCATCATTATGATGCTATGTTTTACTCGGTGTTGTGTAGTTTGAGACCAATATGCTGAGAGGAAGGCATGATAAAATTCTCCTTCGCTGTGGCAATCGTGAATGACCAAACGCATTCTTACAGCTGGTTCATTCTCTAAATAGCCACATAGATTCTAATCTGTGCTGCAATGACCAGTTGGGAGGAAAACAATGAGAGAATTGATGGAGCCACGCTTGTGGATGAATGTCGTTGCCAGAATTCTTAAATGTTTTGAATTTACGTGTAGTAATAAACAGCTTATAGTCAAAATCATCATGTCAGCTAGTCGCATGTCGACCATTGTTACGTCGTGTCGGCGGTTCCATCTCAAAATTCGGTGCACCTTGCCAATTTCTTTCATAATTTCCGAAGTGTCCTGTGTTATTATCCTGTGGGTGTTCCGTATTTCTATGTCCCTCTTCCCGTATTGGGGCGCGAGTGTCCTCTGAAATACGTAATTCTTGTACTACCTGCGTCAACTGATCTTGCACTTTCCGGATTTGTCTTTTGTACTGTGTATTGATTTGATTTTGATTTTGTTTGAATTATCTAATTTCTTCATACTCTTCAGTGTCAGTGAAGGCTACAGGTGCTGTGTCATTCAAATCATCATCTACCTTTGTAGATAAGTTAGTGAACTGATCTGAAAGTTCGGCTACTTTATCCGATAGTGAACACATTTCCTCAGTGTGTTTTTCTGAATCAAGTTTCAGTGTGTCCATTTGTGTTGAAATCGAATCTACTGTGTCCTTTAAGTTTTCCTGAGTTTTTGCATTTTGCGTAACCGAATCGGTAGATGCAACTGAGTCAATTTTAGCTTGCAAGGTCTCATGATTTTCATGAACAATAGTTTGCAGTTCTTTTATGGCTGCTTCGTGATTCTGTAATGCATTTTCATGAGGCGAAAAAATAGGTTGGAAATGCTCACAAATTTGTGTTTTTACGTCATTACAGACTTTTTGACATTTCGATTCGATGTTATGTAACTCAGAAGTTAAATCTTCACGTGTTTGTTCAAGCGTGGTGTCTAACTTTTGAAGATTTTGTTCCATTGAGTCTAACTTTTTAAGATTTTGTTCCACTGTGTCTAACTTTTTAAGATTTTGTTCCACTGTGTCTAACTTTTGAAGCTTTTGCTGTGTTTGTCTCTGATTTTGTTCCATTGTGTCTAACTGTTGCTGTGTTTGTCTCTGATTTTGTTCCATTGTGTCTAACGTTTCAAGCTTTTGTCCCATTTGTAGCATTAATTGTAATAACAATGCACTGGTGTCTGAAACATGTTCCCCAGTGCTTTTTGGCAGTGAATTTTCACCGGCAACATTCACATTTTGACAAGCGGAAAATGTGTCTTGACTCATTTGAGAAAACGGTGAGGACGCAAAACCTGAATCTACAGTATTTGCAAAATTGTGTCCTGTCATTTCGGATTCCTAAGGCGAGCTGTTGCCGATCGATCGATAATGCTTCCCTGTTCACTACCTGTTTCACTGTCTATGCCATTGTTTGCAGCCCGCTCCATTTCCCTATGCACAGTTACCAAATTACTACTTTGAACGTCTGTTAATTCATTACACAGTGGTGCTGGCAAGCTATGCTCGTCATCACTATTATTTCTCAGTTTACTTTGGAGCCTAGTGTTACGTTTTTCACACGCCATTATTGTCACAATATTTCACATGATAACACAGAAAAGTACAATTTGAAGAGCAAAAATAAGAGAATACATTAACATAGCACTGAAAATAATATCTAGTTAATTACAGCTGCAAAATACTTGGTGCAAATCTACATGCATGCCACAACTGTTTTACTGTACAACAATGAAAGACTGCAAATACAAAGGAAATTCTCTCTATAATTACGCACTAGCGATAAACAATTGCTACACTAATTACACAAACTACAAGAAAAAATCAGAAGATTCCAGTGAGGTATCCTGGCAGGGTCGCCATATGAAATGTCCCCTTAGAACAATTGTACAGGACTGTGCTTAAACTGACACACAATATTTTGTTAGTGCAACGCAATCTGACTTTCAATAATCCCTACAAAAGAATGGGCCCTGACTAACATTAAACTATACCTTTCACAAATCACTTACCTCACAAAAATCTTCGCTACTCAAGCTACTGCAATACAGCGAGCGCCACTACTGCCAGCTAAATAAAAGATTCAAAGTACTGAAGGCACTAACTACTGATAGGCATAGTTAGCAAATGAAAGATTTTGATAGAGAACAACCAATGTATTTACCTCAATAGTCATAATATATATAGCAGTTCATGACAAATTTCAAAACTCCGCCATCTCTCTCCCCACATCCACCACTGCTGGCGGCTTACCTCCAACTGCGCAACGCTACATGCTGTTCACATCCAGCTGCCGCTGCCCAACACTACAATGGCAGACAACAATGCAAACTAGCCACAGACTGCACACAGCACAGCCAGTGATTTTTCATATAGAGCGCTACGTGACGCTACCAATAAGAAAACATAAACAGCCTACTTACACAACTAACACTTTCAAGTGCAGACAATTTTTGTATGTGGTACCATAATATGCTCACACGTCAGTGTTCTTTCACTATGTCGAACAATATTCCTACATAGTGATTAAAATTTTTCTGGGTATTATACCGTGTCATTGCTAAAAACTAACAACAATAATAAACTACAGACACGTCACAAACTTTATGACGTGATGTTTTCTGCACGGTCGTAATCGCACCTGTCAGTATAGGCTAACAGTTCTGCTTCCACGCATACATTTTACAATACACGATGTGCAGCCAAGGGGAAAATAAGTACCGATGGCTCGCTCCTGCGACATGTACTAGGAGGTACTTCTTGCGCTGGCAGAAGAGCCAACACCGTGTTACTAGTGGAGGCCGAAATGCACGCGCTTTAGCTCACGCAGGCTTGCGTAAGGAGGGAAGGACTATACTGACGTGAGGTCTGGAACATGACAAGGAATGAGAATTCAGAAAGCGGACGTAATTAGTTTGATACTTAACTTTAATCCATTAATGATGAACGTCGCTCTTGACGGTACATGATTCACAATATTATCTGTTCAGAGTACATTCATAGTAACTGAATATGGCGCCCTGCTAGGTCGTAGCAAATGACGAAGCTGAAGGCTATGCTAAACTGTCGTCTCTGCAAATGAGAGCATATGTAGACAGTGAACCATCGCTAGCAAAGTCGGCTGTACAACTGGGCGAGTGCTAGGGAGTCTCTCTACACTAGACCTGCCGTGTGGCGGCGCTCGGTCTGATTGTGGCGACACGCGGGTCCGACGTATACTAACGGACCACGGCCTTTTTAAAGCAAGTATGGTGTCTGGCGGTGACACCACAGTACTAACCAACCTAAAGTAATAGCTATGATTATTAGTCTACACATAACATAAATACTGTTGTAATGTTGTTCAGTGCACCGTCCTCAGTCACCAACAGAAACTTAAAAATTAGTGAATAACAGTCTAGGTCGCGATAGTTATTTTACACTCCTGGAAATGGAAAAAAGAACACATTGACACCGGTGTGTCAGACCCACCATACTTGCTCCGGACACTGCGAGAGGGCTGTACAAGCAATGATCACACGCACGGCACAGCGGACACACCAGGAACCGCGGTGTTGGCCGTCGAATGGCGCTAGCTGCGCAGCATTTGTGCACCGCCGCCGTCAGTGTCAGCCAGTTTGCCGTGGCATACGGAGCTCCATCGAAGTCTTTAACACTGGTAGCATGCCGCGACAGCGTGGACGTGAACCGTATGTGCAGTTGACGGACTTTGAGCGAGGGCGTATAGTGGGCAAAACAATTGAAGACGTCGAAATGACCACATCTGCCGCCGACAAGAAAAAGAATACCATCAAATCTGTCGCTGCACACTCTCTATTGGACGGACCTGCAGTGTTTTGTGGTTGCAGACTGAACTTCAGCATCGACATCAATGATTCGTTTACCCACGGTAACGGATGGTTAACAGTCGCTGTTGTACGTGGTGGTACAGGCGTACCCAATGTATCCGGACTGGAAAGCTTCGTTGATCGTGACATCATAGCCTATCGAACATATCATGTTACCGAAAATGCGAATAAAGACTTTGGAAAATCAACATATATGTCACCCTCACCCTTTTCCTTGTATACACGTAGTAGACGTAAGATATCAGTCAATGAAACTGTTTTTATATGGATTAACGGTAAAGGTACCTGTGAATATTTTAAATTTGTTGGAGATTGTACATTGTATTTTCACAAATAAACTCATCTGTAGCGTAGCTTAAAAATGGACAAGAGTACATCTAGGATCTGTCGACATAGAGTATGCAACAGCATGTTACGTCAGCTCTCTGAGCGCATGACCTTTGACCCCGCCGATGAGGCAGCGTTACGCAATCTTGGCAGTGCAGTTGACGGACTTTGAGCGAGGGCGTATAGTGGGCACGCGGGAGGCCGGGTGGACGTACCGCCGAATTGCTCAACACGTGGGGCGTGAGGTCTCCACAGTACATCGATGTTGTCGCCAGTGGTCGGCGGAAGGTGCACGTGCCCGTCGACCTGGGACCGGACCGCAGCGACGCACGGATGCACGCCAAGACCGTAGGATCCTACGCAGTGCCGTAGGGGACCGCACCGCCACTTCCCAGTAAATTAGGGACTCTGTTGCTCCTGGGGTATCGGCGAGGACCATTCGCAACCGTCTCCATGAAGCTGGGCTACGGTCCCGCACACCGTTAGGCCGTCTTCCGCTCACGCCCCAACATCTTGCAGCCCGCCTCCAGTGGTGTCGCGACAGGCGTCAATGGAGGGACGAATGGAGACGTGTCGTCTTCAGCGATGAGAGTCGCTTCTGCCTTGGTGCCAATGATGGTCGTATGCGTGTTTGGCGCCGTGCAGGTGAGCGCCACAATCAGGACTGCATACGACCGAGGCACAAAGGGCCAACACCCGGCATCATGGTGTGGGGAGCAATCTCCTACACTGGCCGTACACCACTGGTGATCGTCGAGGGGACACTGAATCGTGCACGGTACATCCAAACCGTCATCGAACCCATCGTTCTACCATTCCTAGACCGGCAAGGGAACTTGCTGTTCCAATGGGACAATGCACGTCCGCATGTATCCCGTGCCACCCAACGTGCTCTAGAAGGTGTAAGTCAACTACCCTGGCCAGCAAGATCTCCGGATCTGTCCCCCATTGAGCATGTTTGGGACTGGATGAAGCGTCGTCTCACGCGGTCTGCACGTCCAGCACGAACGCTGGTCCAACTGAGGCGCCAGGTGGAAATGGCATGGCAAGCCGTTCCACAGGACTACATCCAGCATCTCTACGATCGTCTCCATGGGAGAATAGCAGCCTGCATTGCTGCGAAAGGTGGATATACACTGTACTAGTGCCGACATTGTGCATGCTCTGTTGCCTGTGTCTATGTGCCTGTGATTCTGTCAGTGTGATCATGTGATGTATCTGACCCCAGGAATGTGTCAATAAAGTTTCCCCTTCCTGGGACAATGAATTCACGGTGTTCTTATTTCAATTTCCAGGAGTGTATTTAAAATGATCGGTTACGTCCATCTTCAGAATAGCACCATCAGCTGTAATTGATAATGTCCAGAACAGTCAATAGGTCTCAGTCGCTGAAACTGCTCACTCTGCGCTCAGTTTGAACTGCTTCGAGCAGTTTCAACGACTGAGTTCTACTGACTGTTCAGGACATCGTCAACTTCAACTGGTGGTTCTATTCTGAGGGTGGTCTAACACTACGAATCCAATCATTTGAAACGAAATTAATATCGTGATCTCGACTGTTCTTTTATTAATTTTATATAGCTTACAAAATCGCTTTTTCCCAAAAATGTTTCCAAAAACTAATATAAATATCTGCACTTACACCTATTCCACCCTCTGTAGCTGTATATATTATTTTCTTTTGTTTACAGCCAGAAACTGTTGTTACGAAATAACTAGTTATCTCGTACGCAAACGGGAAGAAATTTAACGGAAAACAAAATGCATCTCGTTGTGTGTTTCAACACTTGCGTGCTTGGTCGTATCTTCATATTTCGCTGAATGTGGCTGCACGAGGCCCACTTGGGTCGGTTATGAGAGGGAGGATGCGCGTGCTGGGGTCGCGCCAGGCCGGGCCGTCCCCCACACTCGAACTGCCCCGGCTGCCTGCCCCGTGCCCCTCTGTCCCAGGGGTGGGGCTCGGGCTCCTCGCCGCCCGCCGCTTCTGTCTCATTTACGTCGCGAGGCTTGCATTATCGCGTGCGAGCGGCCCGGGACGGCCTGCTTAAAATTCGCCGCCAGCAGAAATAACAAGAAGCAAGCGGCGAGCGGCGACTAGCGGAGCGGAGCAGCTGCCTCTGTGTACACGAGGCCGAAAAAGTGGCGCTACGGCTGGCATGAAAGTAAATAGCTGATTATGGCGGCAACTTTCAGTTAGCCCAACTGGCGGCGGTGGGCGGAATGCAAACGAAGTCGTCGCGTCGCGCACCCTTGCCGCTGTTGTTCCTCTGGGGAGCCAGCCGCTTGCACCCATACTCTGCGTATGCCTGGCGGACGTGAGTGCGCGCTCATTGGGCTTCCTCCGAGTGCGCCCAAAAACTTTATTTCCATCTGCTTTGCAGCTAATTTCATACAATTTCATTAGCCTTGTTAACAGTTAAGCAGTGCTGGAAAAAAGTTCAGTAGACATTAGACAATGTTATATTTTCCTGTTGCTGATAAAATACGATAGAATTATCATGTTGGAAATGCTTTTTTCTTCGACTTTTATTTATTTTCAAAACTTACTCTCGAATTGAAGCGTGGGCTTTATATATTTTCATGTCATATTATTAAACTGATTCCAATACCTATGAGAGGACGGACATTTAAGTGGGGCGTTTCCAACCTTTGCCTTCATGATTCCTCCTAATGCTGTGAGAATTTCAGTGAGGTGTGTGAATGTCTGCAGAGTAATGACAGTCTTCCTCAAGAGCCGAAACTAGAGGAGGTAGTGAGTGATGTTGGACACTGGGATCTAGGGCGAAGTCGACCTTCTAATCGATCCCAAATTGTTCCTTTATGTTCAAGTCAGGACTCCAGGAAGGCCAGTCCATTTCAGGAATGTCACTGCCCACAAACCATTAACTCATAAATGCTACGTTATGAGAGGGTGCATTGTGCTATTGATATAAACAATCATCGTCTATTCATATCATCCCGAAATTAGTGTTATCTTAACCACAATTAAGGGACCGTACCTTAACAACCAGAAACTCCCCCTTCCCCTATACTCTAACACCACTTGCTCCATACGTCACTGTTGGCATTATGTGAGTTGACGGCTAACTTTTCCAGGCATTCGCCCTTAAGTCCGATTTCCACAGCGTATAGCGATATTCGCCACTCCGAGTGACTCGATTTCAGTCATTCGGTATCCAGTGTCATTACTTTTTACACTACCTCAAACGTCGCTTAGCGCTGACTGTCGAAAAGTGTGGCTCTTTAGGAGCTTCTCGAGCACTGTCTTCCAATATTTTTCACTTCCTACGCACAGTCATTAGGATAGCTTGACTTCTGGTAGTACTTTGAATTTCACGAGTGACTCCTTCAGCTTACTTCATTCGGTTTTTTTACGAGCACACTTCGCAATGACCAACGATTCATGTCCGTTAGTCCATGAGTTCTCCCTCGTCTTCGATTAGTTTGACTGCTCCCTCACGTTTCCAGTTCACAGTCACGTCATCGACAGTAGACTTCAACAGATCTAGAAGGGTTGAAGTGTACTTGAAGAATTAGTTACACAGGTGACATCGAATGACCAGTCCACGTTCGGTGTTACTGAGATGTGCTGACCTTTCTTACCGGTCTTATTGTTGACAACACAGTTCACCCGACCTCCTTTTATACTGGCTGGTCCAAGTCTCGTGTTATCTAACGATCGATTCCGCATTACGTGGAGCTGCCTACATACTTCTGATGAGATGGAGTATGTGAAGATAGGCTAATTATTATAATTGCTGACAGTACCGATTTCAATGTAATAGTAATATTAATCTAGACTTTTGTATGTCTTTAGGAGGCTGTTTGTGTAGTAATCGGTAATTATGCTGAAAGTGGTAATCCGAATACTTGTAGTGATTATGCGACAATATATTTTATCTGTTACTAGTTTTATGTTGTAATTCCATGTACTGACACGTTCCATGACCTTGGAGATTTGCTCCTCAATTTGGTCCTACGGAACTTGACGCGTAAATAAATAAAAAAAGAAGTTTCACTTCAGTTGAAATACTGCGGAGGTATGAAACTGCCTCATCTAACTTCCAGGGTGTGTTGCTGAAGGAACAGTGTTGACAAACAAAGCTTCTTCTTCACATTCTTCAAGGGTCTCTTCATTTGAAATTTTTCAGACAAGTGAAAAAACAGTTTCTGAGTATATAACTTCTGCACACGATATTCATTATGACAAAAACTACAAGAATTCTTGCATATGAATTTGCTAAGAAGGATGGAAAATCTGTGTCAAACAACTGGTAAAGAGAGAACATAGCTGACTGGAGTGGCTTTCACTAAGCTAAACACACTTTCATAATATTTAACAGTAAAGACAAGTGTATGAACGGCCACTAACTATATTGAAACAAATGCGGAAGTTTTAGATAATAATAAGGTATTCCTTAAAGAAAGATACAAGTTTTAACCGCAAGAGATATGCTGTGTGGATGAGACAGTAGCGACCACTGTGCAGAAGTCACTGAAAATATTGTGTCAGTGTGGAAGCAGTCTGGTTGGACAAGCTACATCTGCTGGAAGAGGTTCGCTTGTGACAATGGTTGTTATAACTGTCCCAATACCCACCTTCCTTTTGTTGCCTAATGTGTAGTTTAATGATCACATTCGCATAGTATCCCACATTGCTCTGATGAATAGTGATTTGTTTTTACCAGTTCTACATTAGACAGATATGAAAGGACCACAAAAAAATCCTGAATTCTTGATTCTGGACAGTTCCAAAGCTACAAAAGTGTACCAGCAATATCATATGCAAAAGACAATGGTATTATTTTACTTATTCTGATACGTCACACAAGCCAGGGTACATCATATTGATCTGGTAACTTTTCTTTTTCTTTCAAGAAATTCTATAATGCAGGACTTACATTTTTATAGCAAGCACAGAGCTATTAGTCACAACCTGGAGGTTTGGAGGTTGATGGACTCCTGGGCACCGCATTACCCCTTGTCATCACCAACAGAAACATATGCAAGAGTTTAAGGCATTTGATAGTGAACAACAAATACATATCTTGTTGGACATGAAGGTTATCGCCCAGCGTATTTGACTAATTGACTTTTACCAACTTGTTTACCCAAAGAAGATATTTACCATCTACTTCCATTGTTGATGATTTTGACAAGATCATAACTGCAGATGTGAACATTCCTCGACCTTTCAAGATGACAATGTCAATGGCAAAAAAGGTAAGAGAATATCTCTGAAAGATGTTCTCCCTTATCCCGAAGACTCTCCTCCAGGAATAAAACAAATTATGAGAACTAAATGAATGATACTGTCATATACTTACATTAAAACAGTCATAATGAAGAAGCTAGTTCAACAGAAGGAAAAGAAACTGAAGAAATGTAATACGTCTATAGGAAAATAGTCTAATAATGAAAGGAATCAAAATTAGAAGAGAAACGTATTTGACTTGGAAGAATCAGTAGAAGCTGATCTGATCTGTTGCCGAAGACAACTTATTTACAGCAGTGAGTATTTCTTCAAACGAAGAAAGCGTGGTGTATTGTCCTGTCCAGTAAATCTACCACCATTCTGACATTATGTTTCTAAGTTCTTTGCAGATCCTAAAAGAGGCAGTTCTGGTGTTATTTTACATACACAAGGCGTCTTGCGTAAGAGTGACCAGGCGCATTTTCTCTGGTGTTTCGGCAGATATTTGCAAACTCGTTTTTGCAATGTATAGGTGGAGTCAGCCCATAATGCTCATTATATCTTTCATTCGATGATTAGTGTCGTAGGAAAGCGTCTGTTTATTTCTGGTTGCAAACAAAATGATTTTTGAGACGAAATTTTACGTGCTCCCGAATTAGCCTAGTGCGATATTTATTTTATCGACATGAATTAACAGGGATGATAAAACACTAAGTGTAACCAGTACTCCTCCAGCGACAGCACTGCCGTGGCTTATGCTATCTGCTAGCGCCATGCAACACCGCCGCTGTACAGTCGCTCCTGGGCTACTGGTTATTCCTAGTGTTTTACTGCCCTTGTTACTTCGCACTGGTATAACAAATAGCGCAGTAGACTAATTTCGGACCGCATTATCGGATGAACAAGTAAATATCCCCTTTAAAAACCATTTTGTTTGTAACGGGTAACTTTCCACCGACACTCGGCGTCGTGTAAAAGACGTGGTGAGCTGCATTTGTTCGGGATGACTCAAACTATATCCTGCAAAAACAGAGGAAATGCACCTGACGACACTTAGAAGCGACAACTGGTATATGACTGGAACAATAAAATTTATATAAACACATAAAAGAGGTTTTGTACAAGAGACCAGTACTGAAATTACCTAAACCATTTCAATTAAGATCGGCTAGTATGATTAATTGTGATTTGAGTGACTTCGTGTTGTCTTAGCTATTTATTAGCCCTTTGGAGGCTGTGGTGATTCTAAGATTCTCGTATAAATTATTGTCTGTATCTCATTATATTGTATTCCATAGGGTACAGCGATTTGTGACTTCGATTTGGTTTTGTTTCCGAATGTGCAACAGTTAATGACAACGATTCAATAGCCACTTGCAGGCGGTTAAGTGAGACACTTGCGACTGTGTTACGTTTTGGTCTCTGCTTCTGTTAATATTTAAATTAAGCTCTTAAAACATTTTTCAAACATTCCTTACATAGCAACCAAATCAGTGATGTGATAAACATTTACTTGTAGTGAAAAACAAAATGCAAAAAATTCAAATGTAGAAACAGATACTGTTAACCTAACGTTACCCTACATTATAACTGTAATACATTTAAAACTTTCCGCAATATATTTATACAGAAATGCCACATCTACCGGTCGAAAGCATGCTAGGCCAATGCTGTCCATGACGACATCTAGTACATCTAGGCTGCTCTTTTCTATTGCAGACGCCAGAAATTTAACACTGTCGTTTGTGCCGTTCCATCTTGTAGCAATAGGAGTCATAAGTAACTTACGAATCATCGTGTAGACGGAACCGGCATTTACAGCACTTCTTTATTTATCCCACAAAGCTTGGCAACGTCCAAATGTTTCTCCTGCTACCTTCTAAAAAGGATGATCGTCTTTTCCTTTCCTTTTTGACTGTCCTACAATGGATATAAATGTAAGCATGTAAACAGCAACGATACTGCCGGCAAAAAAAAATTAAATTATAAATAAAAGAATTCCTGTTTATCATTACTGCTATCAGAGTAAGTGCCCAGTACACCGCTGAAGTGTCGGCAAGTCATACAGGAATTGATTCACAGCCTGGACAAGAATTGGTGCTACTTGGACGAACTCCACCTGTTCTGGTTCATTCAGATGCCTGAACTTCACCTTCACCAAGTTTCATGCCAAATATCCTTAAAAGAAGTAACTGGAAAGTTGATATTTGTAAAAGTACAACAGAACTGGTGTGTTAGAAAACTCAAACGGAAAATACATTACACTTACTTACGTGAAGGCTTTGATGAAATTGCTGCCATTGTCTGATACACAAGACACCACTTTATTACGAATATTAAAATCGCGACGTCTGCTCTCAATAGCAGCAGCCAGAACATCATATGTGTGACGTCCCACAACACTCCTTATATTACGCACAGCAGATTATTTATCTAGAGTCTCGTCATGGAGGTAACCCCAACAAAAGCCCTACTAAAATGTGTCCAGCAATCTGCCGTGTCTGTAAGCGTATCAGCTCTTGATAGCTCTTCTATGAGTTTCATTTTTCGGTTTTTGTACCTTTCCTTCAGTTGTGCAGCAACAGTCTTTCTACATATCACTGTTCTATTTGGTGCAAAACACTTTATTCAGTTTATGGACGACTCTTCTACCAATGAAAAGGACTGAACAGAATGACAGAGAAATTCTAAAATCAATTTGTCGACAGCGCTTTGACTGGTAGATCTATTTGTCAACGAAAGTGTGGACTGTGTTTCCTTTGGACCAGTCTGAAGCTGACGCTCTGTCTTCTTCCCTCCCTCCAAGGATTGTTCCATTTCAGTTACCTTTGTTGGATGAATCCTCTGCAATGGAAACAAAGGTTAGGTGATTATCCGTAAAATGTTTATATTTTGCCATTTGTTGTATTTGTACCACTTACAGTTATATTTTTTCCTTAGATTAGCGAAGTATTCTTGGAAAACCGTGATATCACTTGGCAACAGACTATACGTGTGTTTCAGTTTGTAACTTTAATATAACAAAATACGTTTTCAAATTGGAACTACTTACCTGTATATGCTTCCTTACATTCTACAACGTACTCCAGGCAGACTTCAAAAATTTATTTCCCGGACAGAGCTTAAATTTTACCGTGACATTTTCTTTGTTTTGTGTTCCATGTAACTCAAACTAGTTCCTTAAGCAAGGAAACGGACATACTCTCACCACACTCTCACTGTTTTCTATTTCGCTGGACATCGTGTATATCAGATCAAGAAATAAACAAGAAACAATTCTCGACTTTGCTCAAGTCACACAGCTTTAAAAATGAACAAATGAAGATTGTACAAAAGAATATAGAGGTGACACATCTTTCGCCATCTGCGAGACACGTGCAGAAGAGAGCGACTTAAGACTATTACAAAGTAACGATTTCAATATAGTAACGATTATAAGCATATTATGAGTACAAATTACATTTTCTAAAATATATCAGTTACAAGGAAAAGTTACATGAAAAGTAATAGTTACATGCAATTCAATTACTTTTACTCAATTTCTGACCGTCACTGATTTTCATACTGTTTTCACTAATAGACTGAGTCATGAGGAAGATTTTTATGCGTCGCTACATATTAGAAACAAATCACCTGGGCATAGACACTATGTGCTACCTGTAAAATGTCAGGATGGGTGCTAGTATTAAATAAAACTGTGTCGATGACATCATGGTATTATGTAAAAGTAACGACAAACAGATACAGGACTTGGAGCAAAAATGATCACGATCTTCTCCAGAATTACATTTACTCTAGAACTAGACGAGGGAGACAGTATTAACTTTGTAACTCTCTCGTTAAATAAAAAATACACAAAACAAGAGTTTGGGATTTTTAGGGAGCCAACGAACGTGGATACCGTCATTAACGGAATGTCTTGCCGTCCTACAAGATGTAATGTGCTACACTCCAAAGCAGTGACTGACATCTGAACTAGCGTTATATGAAGAAGTTGGTAGGGACCAAATTACATATAAAAATGCCAGGAGTTAAAGCTTACTAGGACAATGACGTCATTGAACTGCACACCGGTTATAGTTTCAGTGAGTGGAAGAGCTAGGATGCAGTGAGAGTGACATTAATTTAAGACAACATCCGTTTATTACAATATTTAAAGCCACAAATATTTCGTTAAGATTTTAAAAATCCCCACTAAAAATCTGTGTGGTAGAATTTTGAAATCTCATCATTCTCAGCAAGTTTAACATAATAATCATTCACGAATAAGAATAATAATTATAAAATAATATTAATAATAAATCTGAAAATACTTATGATAATTTCTCACACAATAATATCAATAATAAGGCTGAGATTCAGAATGTTTAATCACAAATAATTTGTCACAGAATTATAACAAGGCAGAATTTCACACACTTACTTAGAACAGAAAGAACCTCTGATATAAGTTTATGACGTAGGTTTACAGTATAACACAAAACGTAAACGATCTCGAGAATGCATCCCTTTTACATCAGAAACGTATCAACTTAACAGTACATAGAAGTATACACAATTTATGAAGCACGTGGCTCCATAACGATTCTGCAAGGCACACAAGTAGCACTATCTGTATAATTTACCAAATGAAGAAAGACTACTATTGAACAGCATTCACTGTTACCAAAATGTGTTCATCCACAGTAACTTGTAGCATCTACAATCCACAGTAGCTTGTAGCATCCACAATCCAGCTTCATGATAACATCAGCCATTCTCTACACTCCATAATCATCACAGCGGCCACAACAGGCACGTCAGCGGCAGCCCATAAAAATAAACCTCAGCAACAGGCTTTCTTGAGCATGGGCACCGACTAGTACACCAACCGCAAGTGTAATGGTGACCTCCACGGGCAATGATACCAACCAAGTCGACAAGATGCATCGGTGTAGCGAACGGCGATCTGCAGGGAGAGCGAAGTGAAGTAGAACCTTCCAGGTTGCAGGCTCCATCCAGACAGCGGCTCCGTGATGTGTCCGGTAAACCGCAGCTGCAGCCAGGCGGAGCCACACTAGGCGCTTCTCGAGGCTCCGAGTTCAAGAGGGGTGGGAGCGGGAATTCAAGTAGGTACAACTCATGAAGACCATAACCAGAATAAAATTAAATTAAATTAGCCGGAAAGGAACAGAATACAGTCTTAGGCCAAGCAGTGAGAAATAACATCACCTTCAAAAAACAGAAAAGTGAATGCTGGTTTTTAAATTAGGGGTACCACTAGATCAAAAATACCACACAGGATCGGAAATAGAAAACATACGAGTAAGTTTTTAACACCTGGGGTGTTGAAACATCGCTGCAGAGGCTGTAGTAAACAGTTATTAATTTCAAGGGATTATTAACTTCAAGTGACAGGGATTTGAGTCCCCAAACAAGAATTTGTTGGTAGCAACACTAAACAAGTCTCAAGATCAGAGATAGAGGCAGGAGTAGATGGACAAAAAGGGGAGAGGAAATGCATATAGGGAGCGGAAGGGGTAGACAGAGAGAGGCAGGAGGAAGAGGTACAGAACTACAGGGGGAGAGGGAGGAGGTCGACATGGAGAGGGAAGAAGAGGTGATGAACAGGGAGAGGAAGAGGAAGGGAAAATAAACAAATACAGGGGGAATAGTAAATGGACAGAAAAAGGGGACGATTTGGATTAGGATGTATATACAATTTCCATATATACTTAGCAATTGCGTAACATAGCAGGTTGCCAAGTAACTGTATATATGTCTTTTAACTTGGCTTTGTCCTCATTATTTTTTGCCTGTCACGGGCTTTAAGGGTTTGTGTACAACTTTATCCACCGGATGTAGATTTTATCGAATGCTTTTGTGAAATTTATTCCTCAAATTCAACTCAGCTGTAATAGATATAGAGGTAAGTTGAATTTCAGGATGAATTCCACTACCTGAAATTGTAGTTCATCACGAAATATGGAGATTTAGGATTATAAACCCCCCATGAATGAAGGACCTTGCCGTTGGTGGGGAGGCTTGCGTGCCTCAGCGATACAGATAGCCGTACGGTAGGTGCAACCGCAACGGAGGGGTATCCTTTGAGAGGCCAGACAAACGCGTGGTTCCTGAAGAGGAGCAGCAGCCTTTTCAGTAGTTGCAGGGGCAACAGTATGGATGATTGACTGCTCTGGCCTTGTAACACTAACCAAAACGGCCTTGTTGTGCTGGTACTGCGAACGGTTGGAAGCAAGGGGAAACTACAGCCGTAATTTGTCCCGAGGGCATGCAGCTTTATTGTATGGCTTATGATGATGGTGTCCTCTTGGGTAAAATACTCCGGAGGTAAAATAGTCCCCCATTCGGATCTCCGGGCGGGGACTACTCAAGAGGACGTCGTTATCAGGAGAAAGAAAACTGGCGTTCTACGGATCGGAGCGTGGAATGTCAGATCCCTTAATCGAGCAGGTAGGTTAGAAAATTTAAAAAGGGAAATGGGTACGTTAAAGTTAGATATAGTGGGAATTAGTGAAGTTCGGTGGCAGGAGGAACAAGACTTTTGGTCAGGCGAATACAGGGTTATAAATACAAAGTCAAATAGGGGTAATGCAGGAGTAGGTTTAATAGTGAATAAAAAATAGGAATGCGGGTAAGCTACTACAAACAGCATAGTGAACGCATGATTGTGGCCAAGATAGACACGAAGCCCACGCCTACTATAGTAGTAGAAGTTTATATTCCAACTAGCTCTGCAGATGACGAAGAAATCGAAGTTTATGTATGATGAAATAAAAGAAATTATTCAGATAGTGAAGGGAGACGAAAATTTAATAGTCATGGGTGACTGGCATTCGGTAGTAGGAAAAGGGAGAGAAGGAAACGTAGTAGGTGAATATGGATTGGAGCTAAGAAATGAAAGAGGAAGCCGCCTGGTAAAATTTTGCACAGAGCACAACTTAATCATAGCTAACACTTGGTTCAGGAATCATAAAATAAGGTTGTATACATGGAAGAAGCCTGGAGCTACTGACAGATTTCAGATAGATTATATGATGGTTAGACAGAAATTTAGGAAGCAGGTTTTAAATTGTAAGACATTTCCAGGGGCAGATGTGGACTCTGACCACAATCTATTGGTTACACGCTCTGAAAACTGAAAAAACTGCAAAAAGGTGGGAATTTAAGGAGATGGAACCTGGATAAACTGAAAGTACCACAAGTTGTACAGAGTTTCAGGGAGAGCGTAAGGGAACAAATGGCAGGAATGGGGGAAAGAAATACAGTAGAAGAAGAATGGGTACTTCGAGGTATGAAGTAGTGAAGGCAGCAGTGGATCAAGTAGGTAAAAAAAAACGAGGGCTAGTAGAAGTCCTTCCGTAACAGAAGAAATATTGAATTTAATTGATGAAAGGAGAAAATATAAAAATACAGTAAATGAAGCAGGCAAAAAAGAATACAAACGTCTCAAAAATGAGATCGACAGGAAGTGCAAAATGGCTAAGCAGGGATGGCTAGAGGACAAATGTAAGGATGTAGAGGCTTATCTCACTAGGGGTAAGATAGATACTGCCTACAGCAAAATTAAAGATACCTTTGGAGAAAAGAGAACCACTTGTATGAATATCAAGAGCTCAGATGGAAACCCAGTTCTAACAAAAAGAGGGAAAGCAGAAACGTGGATGGAGTATATAGAGGGACTATACAAGGGCGATGTACTTGAGGAACATATTATGGAAATGGAAGAGGATGTAGATGAAGATGAAATGGGAGATATGATACTGCGTGAAGAGTTTGACAGAGCACTGAAAGACCTGAGCCGAAACAAGGCCCCGGGAGTAGACAACATTCCATTAGAACTACTGACGGCCTTGGAAGAGCCAGTCCTGACAAAACTATACCATCTGGTGAGCAAGATGTATGAAACAGGCGAAATACCCTCAGACTTCAAGAAGAATATAATAATTCCAATCCCAAAGAAGGCAGGTGCTGACAGATGTGAAAATTACTGAACTATCAGTTTAATAAGTCACGGATGCAAAATACTAACGCGAATTCTTTACAAGGGAATGGAAAAACTAGTAGAACCCGACCTCGGGGAAGATCAATTTGGATTCCGTAGAAATACTGGAACACGTGAGGCAATACTGATCCTACGGCTTATCTTAGAAGCTAGATTAAGGAAAGGCAAACCAACATTTCTAGCATTAGTAGACGTAGTGAAAACTTTTGACAATGTTGACTGGAATACTCTCTTTCAAATTCTAAAGGTGGCAGGGGTAAAATACAGGGAGCGGAAGGCTATTTACAATTTGTACAGAAACCAGACGGCAGTTATAAGAGTCGAGGGACATGAAAGGGAAGCAGTGGTTGGGAAAGGAGTGAGACAAGGTTGCAGCCTATCCCCGATGTTATTCCATCTGTATATTGAGCAAGCAGTGAAGGAAACAAAAGAAAAATTCGGCGTAGGTATTAAAATCCATGGAGAAGAAATAAAAACTTTGAGGTTCGCCGATGACATTGTAATTCTGTCAGAGATAGCTAAGGACTTGGAAGAGCAGTTGAACGTAATGGATAGTGTCTTGAAGGGAGGATATAAGATGAACATCAACAAAAGCAAAACGAGGATAATGGAATGTAGTCGAATTAAGTCGGGTGATGTTGAGGGTATTAGATTAGGAAATGAGACACTTAAAGTAGTGAAGGAATTTTGCTATTTGGGGAGCAAACTAGCTGATGATGGTCGAAGTAGAGAGGATATAAAATGTAGACTGCAATGGGAAGGAAAGCGTTTCTGAAGAAGAGAAATTTTTTAACATCGAGTATAGATTTTAGTGTCAGGAAGTCGTTTCTGAAAGTATTTGTATGGAGTGTAGCCATGTATGGAAGTGAAACATGGACGATAAATAGTTTGGACAAGAAGAGAATAGAAACTTTCGACATGTGGTGCTACAGAAGATTAGATGGGTAGATCACATAACTAATGAGGAAGTGTTGAATAGGATTGGGGCGAAGAGAAGATTGTGGCACAACTTGACTAGAAGAAGGGATCGGTTGGTAGGACATGTTCTGAGGCATCAAGGGATCACCAATTTAGTACTGGAGGGCAGTGTGGAGGGTAAAAATCGTAGAGGGAGACCAAGAGATGAGTACACCAAGCAGATTCAGAAGGATGTAGATTGCAGTAAGTACTGGGAGATGAAGAAGCTTGCGCAGGATAGAGTAGCATGGAGAGCTGCATCAAACCAGTCTCAGGACTGAATACCGCAACAACAACAGGATTATAAACTAATTAATGCATCGATACTGTCAAATCAGGTCAAATTATTTTAACATATGAGGTAGCTATTGTAATGTTCGTAGTCCTACATTATAACTAGGTACCCGGTTTATCATATGCTAAGGGCGACCATCTGATCTTAGAACCAGTGCGACTTAGGACTCGCACCTGCTTCATTTTTAAAATTTGCATCTGCCATCTATCGTTAAGTATTTGCGTACAGCATGCTCATCTGACTGGGTAAAAAGTATCCAAAGATAGTTTCTTTCAGAGTTATGTAGTTTGTTTCTAACGTTATGTTTTTATTTTAAGTTTCAACGGGATCTAATGATAGCAACAATCAAAATTATTTACTAAGGAAATTAAAAGTCCTATTGCATGAAAGAGTGTAAGGAAAATTTTAAAAAGGTGCTATATGTTTCTCGGATCTTTAGGCTCTTGCAGATTATTAAGAGATTTCAAATTTGATTTCAGTTACTTTATTAAAGAAGTTAATGTTGGTAACAAAACCACAGCCATGAGAAAACATGTGTTTACGTCGTCAGGCGATCTAAAAATACACATGCAAAATAATACACACATGTAGTAAACATGCTTTTTATACATGAATGAATATACTTATGAAAAACAGATCAAGTATTTCCTAGCATGCAACCGGTCTGCACCGTTCGCGACATTCGTCATAATATAGTAGGACATGCTGACAGTAATGCTTCCGAGTTTTTTATTGGAAAATTTTTAAGGCTTTATAAAGAAAGCAAACTTTATTGACAAACTAAATCTTTATTGTTCTTGTTGACATTTTACTTCAAGACACAGACTCCCTGATGACGAACACATTTCTTCGAACGAGAGACCAGTTTGTTGAGACGGTCACTGTAGAACGTTTGACTTTGTTGACGAAGCCAAAATCTCATCTCTTCTTGCAGCACACCATCACTATGAAACTCGTGGAAGATGTTCTAGAAATTGATGAAAATCAGATGGGGCCAAGTGGGGACCGTATGTAAGATGATCGATGACAGTGAAGGCATTGCGTCAGATTATTGCATATGTCGCAGTGCTGGTGTGCTTTCTGGCATTGTCAGGTTGAAGGAGAGGGTACTCCATGTGTGGACGGACTCTTCGAATTCGAAACTAGATTACAGCAAGCAGATTCTCACCCACCGACATAGTTACGTTACGCATCGCCATGTTACATGCTACAATTCGGAACCCTCTAGCGGCAGAGGGATGCAAATATGTAGACACAAACAAACAAAAATATAGAATTTTGATAACATTTGTTTTACTTAAAGAAACTTCCAGCAAATAATTGAGGACGTAGGTTGCAAGTGCTATTCTGAGATGTGAAATTTGGCACAAGAGAGAAATTCTTGGCGGGCCGCATCAGACCATTCAGAAGACTGATGATAAAGAAAAGAGTTTTCACATACAAAAATTCAAAGACTTTACTTCTCAGCACACCCTCGTATATTTCTATACACTGCCGACCAAATCTAAATATTGTCTCCCAGCCAGCCAATAAATAACATGATTGGCGTCTAGCAAGGCCATGATTCTTCTCACTGCTACTGTGGATCACTCCAGTGGGGGTTAGTTCGTAATAACACAACAGAGGAAGTGATTCGGACTGTTCTTAACGTTTCTTCTAGGACAAATTTTACTATCCCATTATTCCCATCAGTAGTTCTTCACGTCTGCCTTCATAAGAGGCCTTTAATACTCCTACAAATTCGTATTAAACGTTTTATTTGAGTAATGATATGTAACCAAGTTGTGAGTTTTGGCGTGCATGCAGCACCCCAGCAGCTAATTGAAGAGTAGCATCACTCCACTGGCGCCACTAAGCTAATTAAAGGCACCCATAAATCTATGGCGCCATGTGCAAAACGACAGTTGCGCTTCTTGGTCGTATACCGTTATCAATAATTTCTATCATGTCAGGCGCGTGCTACAGTACGTAGGAGACACTGGTTGATAATAAAGATGACCTTGGCTGCAAGAGTCAGAAATTTTGCCAGGAAACAGCCACATTGCGTTGCAATTTCATAAATAGGTTTTGAGTTGAAACGAATTAGCAAGCGTTGTCAGTAACTGCCTCAGTCCTCTCTGTCTCGGATGAATGCTGGGAGTGGTGGTATTTTCCTGAAGTGGAGTTTTGCAGTCATGACTTTCGGGTCAGGCATCATTGTGTCAGGTTCGAGTCCAGACCATTCACGTTTTGGCCAGATTCCACGTTACATCCATAGTACCCAGGAGTATCGCACTTGTATAACGCAGTTTGCAGCCTATGTTGTGAACACCCAAAACAACTTTTATCCTTGCACAATCAAGTTGTCTTGAGTAACATAAATTAACTGCCGATACTGTTTAGAAGAGAGAACGTAAAGAGGTCATCAGAGGAGAAATAGACCCAAGCAACAAACAGCTTACATTCAAAGTCCAGAGCAGCCGTGTTGCTCTTCTTGCCCGTGGCGAGTTTCCGTTCCACGATCCAAGCTCGGCAATGATTTTTCAGGGCAAATAAACAGTCAGCGACGGAAAATTAGGATGGAAAAACGTGATGCCGTAAATTTTTCAACAGTGCTAAGAGGGAGCGTCCTGAAAAACACAGCAAAATTCCTGATCGGTGGGCTGTGAGCGTTGAGTTCAGAGTGTTATAGGACACTGTTTCTTTTGAATTATTCGAACACCGCGGCTCCTAGCGAAAATGTTTCCCAATACAAAATTAAACTACATTAAATGTCCCACAAAACAAGTCCTATTGATTTTTTCTTTAAGACTAAGAGTTTCCGTGATGCAGGGGATGAAAAAACAGCAGATCTGTCTTAAGAGCATGAAATAAATATTTATCATTAAATGGAAAGGAGCGCTTGGCGTCATTGGCCTGGAGGCCCCTTACGGGCAGGTCCGCCTGCCGTGGTCCAGGTCTTATTACATTGGATGCCACATTGGGCGACCTGCAGGCCGGATGGTGATGAAATGATGATTTAGACAACACAACAGCCAGTCCTTGAGCGGAGAAAATCCGCGACGCAGCCGGGAACCGAACCCGGGTCCCTAAGGAGGGCAGTCCGTCACGCTGACCATTCAGTTATCGGAGCGGACATCACTACATAACAGTGGTTTAAAAGAAGTATTAAGTGTGTGTACCAAGCCCAAGTGCAGCAGAGCCATATTAAGGGAAAAACTGTGATCTGGGGGTGTAACAGGGCGTGTAAGTAGTAGCAGCACGAGAGAAGGTTGGTCCCCGGATTGTGTTCGTGCACTTCCCTCTTTATAGGTCTGCAAACTGAAGGTCGAGCAGGTGATTCCCCACTCTATGTATCCCACTACGTCACAAGGAGCAGCTACAAAGTGTTTCACAAGGTTACAGCGGCCCTCAACAGCGCACCTTAGGAAGCCTTGGCAATGCAGTGCGAAAACATGCATGGGGGTGTTTATTTCCCACAAACTGAGTTAACACTACGTGGAATGCGTGTATATAACAACAATAATGCTAACGCAAGTAACTCATATGGACAGAATCTATGTAAAATCTCTGCTCACTGTTCTAACTGCTAGAGGAGAAATTGATTATTAATCACCCGGCAAGGCAGGTGCAGTGTTTTTCAGGCAGAGGGAAGTCCCGCCGCTACGAGGGCTTCACGATTTTGAGTTTATAGGCATACTATGTGCCCCCAGCATTTCCTGTTCGCTTCTCTTATGTGAGAAGATCGTGTAACTTCACTTAGTTTAGGTTTATAGGGTGGAGCTATTTTCAGTTTATTAGGGTAATTTTTGCTGGTGTTAACCCTAGGTAAGGAATGAGGAGGTTCTACGCAGAATCGGAGAGGAAAGGAATATGTCGAAAACACTGATAAGGAGAAGGGACAGGATGATAGGACATCTGCTAAGACGTGGAATGACTTCCATGGTACTAAAGGGAGCTGTAGAGGGCAAAAACTGTACAGGAAGACAGAGATTGGAATACGTCAAGCAAATAATTGAGGACGTAGGTTGCAAGTGCTACTCTGAGATGAAGAGGTTAGCACAAGAAAGGAATTCGTGGCGGGCCGCATCAAACCAGTCAGTAGACTGATGACCAAAAAAAAAACCCCTAGCATTAACAACACATTTATCATAGTATGCATTGAAAAAGGGGTTTACATTACGTTCACCCTAAAAAAGCTAAAAAATAAACTAAATTCGTTGATTGTTGTTAACTTGTAATAAGAACATACCCCCCCCCCCCCCCCCCAAATTGGTACCGAT
Organism: Schistocerca piceifrons; assembly: GCF_021461385.2. Lineage (NCBI taxonomy): Eukaryota > Metazoa > Arthropoda > Insecta > Orthoptera > Acrididae > Schistocerca > Schistocerca piceifrons. Next base: position 246,346,353 of record NC_060144.1, read on the forward strand.
GAGTTAGTAGGCTTCACAACATGAAAATATCTTTTGGCACACTCTCAACAAGAGCAACACATTTTCAGTAACGTGTACTATCAAGAGGGGGTGGGGCAGTAATTTATACTCAACCTAAAAAAAATTTAGAATTCAAATTTCTTTTAGTTGTTGTTGACTTTTACTCACAAGATGGTTTTTAAGGAAATATTGCGAAGTACAGTCCCACACCTCAAAATAGTGAATATGAGATTCATTGTGGAAAGCGATATCTACTTCATTAGTAGATTCCGAGTTAAGATTAACTGAAAAATCTGGTAGAAGATATCGTTAGAAACAAGTGTTCTTTTCAAAATTTTAAAACAGAAAATAAAGGACTAGATTTATAATATTTTCAAAAGGTTGGCACATCCCTTGGTATTTCGAGGGCTACGCGGAGCAGCTGCAAGGTCATGTCACGGATTCCGCAGTCCCTCCCGACGGAGGTTCGAGTCCTCCCTTGGGCATGGGTGTGTGTGTGTGTGTGTGTGTGTGTGTGTGTGTGTGTGTGCGCACGCGTGTCTTGTTCTTAGTATTAGTCAGTTTAAGTTAGTTTACGTACTGTGTAAGTCTAGGGACAGATGACCTCAGCAGTTTGGTCCCTTAGAAATTCACACACATACACACACACACACACACACACACACACACACACACACACACACACACACACAAACACAAACACATTTCGGTGAGCTATTATGTAAAATACGCTGCTATAAACAATAACTGAGAAGTGTTTAATTTGTAAGTGTGATAGAGTGGGGAATCATCTTCTTGGTCATCAATTCGCTGACCTTTGAAGGACTTAAGTTACCCCACTCTTCGGAACCTAATTTATCCCTTAAAACGGCTGTACTGCCCATGGATGTGGTAAAAACATTTAATATTTGTTTTGATCACATTTTAAAGATAAACATTAATTTTATAAATTTTATATCGTTAAAACAACAGTTTTAATAACCTACTATTTACATTCTTCTGTAATGCGGAAACTATTCGTCTTAGAGAAAAAGTTTATACGACCTTTTTTTTTTTGTAGAAAATGTAATGTAGTATAATTTTTTATCGGGAAACATTTTCGATAAAAGCCGCAGTTTTCGAGTTATACCAGATGAACAAAATAAAGTGACAAACGCCCACTCTCCCCCCCCCCCCCCCCACACACACACACAAACATCCTATCACCAACACCGACGCTCACACACAAGCAGTTAGGATATCTAGTATGTTGTTCAGCGTACTCCCTCTTATTACAGTGCAAATGTACGCGCCTACACAATTTTCTCTCCAAATCGATCTTTTTCGGTCTTTGTTGACTGGGCTACGTAGCGTAGTCTATGTCATAATCTAAAGGCTTTGACCTCACATTATCTACTTCTGCAGTGGAACAGCTGTTTTACTTCGATTGTAATACAAGAAACTACAGAGCGTCTGCTTAGTGATAAACTACCCACTAACCCCTTGTCTCACCCTGCTAAGACGCATTGGGATATGTTGCACTAAAATTGCACTGATTATAATAGAAAATAATTTGTAAAGGAGATTTAACAACTGCACCCTTTCATTTCAAAATATGGCGTCCTGTGGCTTCTAAGCACCCAATATGAGATTCACTCCCATTAGAAGTGTAAAAGGTCAACAGTCTCTAAAACAGAGAGATTTGTACGAATCATGACTTGCAGATGATTTATATCTGTCTATTTGGGATGCTTACAACGTTAAGATGGGCCAGTGGTAGTGATGCTGAAAATTAAATTGACATTTTGCAACGGTAGGAATTTGCATTTGGTGGATCAGGCAGTTAGACTGTTCTAAATTGTAAACCTGGTATTTTAACACCTTGTTTTAATCAACAATAAATGTAGATCATTGTTACCATACACAGTGCCCCGCAAGGGCCTCCCGGCCAATGACGCCAAACGCTCATTTCCATTACCATACACCGTCAACACATTTCTGCTAACACCATCATCAGAATCTGTGACAACAGAAAGTATATCACAGTGAGAAACATATATACACTGAAGCGCCAAAGAAACTGGTATAGGCGTGCATATTTAAATACAGATATATGTATACAGGCGAAATTCGGCGCTGCGGTCGGTAACACCTACATAAGACAGCAAGTGTCCGGCGCAGTTGTTAGATCGTTTACTGCTGCTACAATGGCAGGTTACGAAGATTTAGGTGAGTTTGAACGTGGTATTATACTCGGCGCACGAGCGATGGGACACAGCTTCTCCTAGGTAGCGATGAAGTGGGGATTTTGCCATACGACTATTTCACAAGTGTACCGTGAATATCAGGAATCTGGTAAAACATCAGCACTCCGACATCATACTGGCTGGAAAAAGATCCTGTAAGAACGGGACCAACGACGACTGAAGAGAATTGTTCAACATGACGAAAGTGCAACCCTTTCGCGAATTGCTGCAGATTTCAATTCTGGGCCATCGGCAAGTGTCAGCGTGCGAACTATTCAACGAAACATAATCGATATGGGCTTTCGGAGCAGAAGGCCCCCTCATGTACTCTTGATGAATGCACGACACAAAGCTTAGCATCACCTGGGTCCGTCAACATCGACATTGGATTGTTGATGACTGGAAACGTGTTGCCTGGTCGGACGAGTCTCGTTTCAAATTGTACCGAGCGGATAGACGTGTACGGGAATGGAGACATCCTCGTGAAGCCATGGACCCCGTATGTCAGCAAGGGACTGTTCAAGCTGGTGGAGGTTCTGGAATGATGTGGGACGTGTGCAACTGGAGTGATATGGGACCCCTGATACGTCTAGATACGACTCGGACAGGTGACATGCACATAAGCATCCTGTCTGATCACATGCATCTATTCATGTCCACTGTTCATTCCGACGGACTTGGGAAATTCCAGCAGGACAATGCGACACCAGACACGTCCACAATTGCTACAGAACGGCTCCAAGAACACTCCTCTGAGTTTCCGCTGACCACCAGACTCCCCAGACATGAACATTACTGAGCGTAACTGGGATGCCTTGCAACGTGCTGTTCAGAAGAGATCTCCACCCCATCGTATTCTTACGGATTTATGGACAGCCCTGCAGTTTTAATGGTGTCAAGTCCCTCCAGCACTACTTCAGACATTAAACGAATCTATGGCACATCGTGTTGAGGCACTTCTGCGTGCTCGCGAGGCCCTATACTATACTATGTAGGTGTACCATTTTCTTTGGCTCTTCAGCGTACAATAGAACTAAAATGACTACGTACACAAAACGTTATCCACAACGGAGATACAAATAGATAAAGCTTATCATATAAGGAGTAGTGTGCAAATAATAGTGTGCAATTAATAACCAAGCGTGGGGCTTAGCATAAGGGAAACAGAACAGTTTCTAGACAGATGGCCCTGAAAGCAACAATGATATACGCTGACATACAGATATAAAATAATAATAAAAATCAGCTGCAAACAAATAAAGATAAAAATAACAAAAAGAAGGCCTTTTTTTACATTATACACAGGGCGTCCCTCCTAAGAGTCGTCCAGAATATTTCCCTGGTGTTTCAGCGGGTATTTCTAATTCCGTTTTGGCGTTGTGTAGTTGGTGTCAGCTCAGCTAATAAGTGCTCATCAAGTCTTTCCTGTCGACGGAAAGCTTAGGTTTGTTCCCCGTCACAAAGAAAACGATATTTAAATCGGAATTTTGAGTGCCCGTTCGGCAGAGGAGTGCCAAATTAGTCTAGATGACACAAGTGCAATATACTTTTTACCGGTATGTCTTAACAGGGACAGTAAAGGACGAGGAGTACCGACAGCGACAGCACCGCCCTGGCCCGTGATGACCGCTATCACACTTACAAATTAAACACTTCTCAGTTATTGAATATAGGAGCGTATTTTAGATAATAGCTCACTTAACCCTCGAAATGTGTGTGTGTGTGTGTGTGTGTGTGTGTGTGTGTGTGTGTGTGTGTGTGAATTTCTAAAGGACTAAACTGCTGAGGTTATCGGTCCCGAGACTTACACACTACTTAAACTAAGTACTGCTAAAAACAACACACACACTGACACACACACACACACACACACACACACACACACATGCACGAGGGAGAACTCGAACCTCCGGTGGGAGGGACTGCGCAATCTGTGACATGGCGCCTCAAGAGTGTGCAAAACGATATTTTCATGGTGTGAAGCCTACTAACACGTCAGTACCAATTTAGGGGGGTTTGCCATGCAGAAGCGTGCTGCTCAGGCGCTGCTAGAGTACGGAGCATTCCTCGTGTTTTACTCTTCCTGTTAACACATATCGGTAAAACCAATATCGCAATAGACCAATTTAGGATTGCTGTGTCGAATAAGGAAGTAAAAATTCTGATTTGAAAATCATTTTGTTTCAAACGGAAAACAAATCGACTATTCCGTTGCTGGTGGGAGTCGCATGAAATATGTCATCAGTAGTATTTGTCTGGGCTGACACCAGCTACACGTTGCAAAAACGAAATTACACATATCTGCCGAAACGCGAGAGAAAATGCTCCTGGCGGCTCTTAGGAGAGAAGCCCGGTATATCGGATTCGTTTTAAGTCGATTACAATTTTTTTTATTTGCATACCGCGAAATTTGGTTACAAATAAAGCAATAAGCAAGGTGAAAAATAAGAAACGAGGCAATTAAAAATCTAAAGTCACATTATTTAAGACAAAGTGAACACAAAACGTTGTCCAAATCTCCGACAGTCTCAGAATCTGAAGCAGACACAGCATCGCTGTTATACTGTTCTGCGGAAGCCAGTTCATAGATGTCGGGCACTGATGGAATCATGTATACGATTGGAGTTCAGCCCGTCAGCGTCAGTTAAGTCCTAAAGATGGTGAACTGAGCCGGCCGAGGTGGTCGAATGGTTCTAGACGCTACAGTCTGGACCCGCGCGACCGCTACGGTCGCAGGTTCGAATCCTGCCTCGAGCATGGATGTGCGTGATGTCCTTAGGTTAGCTGGATTTAAGTAGTTCCAAGTTCTAGGGGACTGATGACCTCATAAGTTAAGTCCCATAGTGCTCAGAGCCATTTGAACCATTTTTTTGGTGAACCGAGCTATCGAAACTCGTTTCAACACAACAAATAACATGAAAACGACGTCCTCAGCTGTTTTATTTTATTACGTAAGTGAACTGCCGAAGTCCCACAAACCATCAGTCAGAAGGATGGACACTCAAAGACGTTTGGAATAATTCTGACACGCCAGAATTAATTTACTGAACAAGGAATCGGAGTAGCTCCAGTCTGAACACGACTTATCTTTATCGTTACTGCTTTGCGTCTAGAAAAGCGAACTTCATTTTACCCTTGTTGTTATTTCATTCCCAGAGAGGGTGAAGAATTTGCAGCAGAATGGAACTGCCCTTCAGCCGTCCGAGCTTTTAAAATATAATGCGGTTAAAAATGAAACATTAAAAGTTAAAAAAACATGTAGGTCGTATTACTTAAACAAGACCACATATACATGGAAAACATTTTCACATTAGCCTGTGACACAACAGATGTGAGGTCTGTAGCCAGAAATAATGAAAAAATGAAATCTTGCCAAATGAAGGCCATCGGTTCCTTTTTGGCATTAAAATAAATACATTAATTGTTTAATGTTTATCAGAGACCGAACGAACCCGCTGGCTGGAACAGATATGGTAGAAAAACAGTGGAGGAGGGAAATTGCCGTGTCCTCTCTGCTGGATCGCCTGTGGGTCCTGGTGGCAGTGAAAGCGCACGCGCGCACGCACACACACATACACACACACACACACACACACACACACACACACGCACACAAAACACACGAGGTCACGCGATCCGGCAATTAGCAAGTCTAACACAGCATCCACCGTGGTCGGCGAAAGGCGCGCAAAGCGGGGCCGACTCGTAAACACGCCTGCGGCTACAAACCACCTGGCGTTCGCATTGCGTTTGTTTTCCTCGCTAAATGCCACATCGCATTTGTCTTGCCTGGAAAGCGTGTTTCCTTTGCAGAACTTCCACGTTATGTTCGCGCCTGAAAAGTCAAGCAGGTAGAACTGATATGTTCCTCCTACCTAAATAGCACAAATTAATGCTAAACACGATATTCGTAACAGTTTTGTTCAAATAACATAACAACTGGCTCCCTTACTTTATTGTTGGCAACTCTCCTTCATATAAATGAAAGAATGACACAACATTTTTCTTAAGGAAGGAAAGCGAAATGCAAGCAAGACACAAACAGAGTAGACGAAACATTAAAGACTCGAAACGTCCCCTTAGAAAAAGTTTGGATGAGTTACTGTGCTCATAAACCTCTTACGTTATCTGATTTAAAAGAGCTGAGGAGAACTGAAAGTACTCAGACATTTCTCTCGTTATTATTCTGATCAAAACTAGACTGACACACAATATTTTTAGCGCAACGCAGACTTTCAATAATCCCTACAAAAGAATGACCCTGACTAACAATAACCTATATCTTTCATGAATCACTTACCTCACAAAAATCTTCGTTACTCGAACTACTGAAATACAGCGAGCGCCAATACTGCCAGCTAAATAAAAGATTCTAACTACTGAAGGCACTAACTACTGATAACCACAGTTATCAAATGAAAGATTTTGATAGAGAACAAACAATGTATTTACCTTAAGAGTGTTCAAAAGTCATAATATAAATATCAGTTCATGATATCCACTATTACAAATTTATTCTTTCTGGCGGACACACGTCCAGATCGTCCGCTCTTAAAATTCTGCCATCTCTCTCCCCACATCCACCACTGCTGGCGGCTCACCTCCAACTGCGCAACGCTACACGCTGTTCACATCCAACTGCCCAACACTACAATAGCGAATGTTCCAACAATGCCACCCACCAACAGACTGCACACAGCACAGCCAGTGATTTTCATATAGAGCGCTACGTGACGTTACCAGCATAAAAACCTAAACAGCCTACTTACAGACTCTGTATCACTGGTTAAGTGACTTTCAGTTAAGTCTTGGAGTTGCTAAATGGTTGCTTACTAAGTTATTAAGCGGTGCTGCTAATAAATATTCAACATTCAACCCATAAAATTTCGGCCAATCGCCAATAGTTGATGTCTGGTGTGTGCCTAATGTAGGGCTGGATAGCATAGATATCAGATATCTGTCGATCGTTGGATAATTCATCTTGTTCATCATTAAGTCAAATATGACCTGTTACCGTGGTTATCATCTGTTTCTCAGTCCCTCAGGATTTCTTTGCTATTTTGGTTGAAAGTTCTTTATTTGGCGTGGTATCGCTCTCCCCTCCCCCCCCCCCCCCCACGCTCTGCGGATCGTAGTTACTAATTCTAGTTCTTTTAATTTTCGATCACTTTATCTTTCACCTGCGAATTTTCAACTTTCTATTCCTCTACATCCTTTCACTGTTCTACGATACCCCAGGTCAGGGTTATTATAAATCGCTGAAGGGATCTCGTAAATTCACTGTAGATGCATTAATTGACACATTTTCACAAAACCTAATACCCATACAGAAAAACGGAAAAAGATTTCTATTGTTGATGCCGCAGTTCAGATTTCTGCCACGAGACCTCAGCAGTTAGGTAAAACAGCGGCAGGCTCCGAGAAAGTATATGTTGTGCTTGAAGTGATTCCACGTCATTCTGCGGCAACAGTGCAACGACACTACAGAAACAAGTTCAACAAGATCCAGCAACTGCCAGCTGCACTCGGCGATTTTAAGCACAGTTGAAAGCTTCAGGATGCTTCTGCACGGAGCAGTCAACGGATCGGCTTTCATTGAGTGAAGAAATGTTTGGTCATGAGCGGATGAGTTTCGCACATAACCCACAGAAGTCGACGAACAGAGCAACCACAGAGCTGAACATACCACAACCGACCATTTGGAAGATCTTAGGAAACGACTGAAGCCTTACCGCTTGCAATAGCTACAAGCCCTGACGTCCGATGACAAAGTCACTCTCTTCGAAATTGGGGTTCTTCAATGATGAAGCAAAATTTGTTGAGTATCACAGTAAACAAGTAGAACGTGCGGATGTGGGGGACAGCTAATCCCCACACTGTCCTGCAGCACATTTTAGACTGACAAATGTTTTTTGAGGTCTCGCGGTTTTTACGGTCCCTTTTTCTTCTGCAAATGGACATTTATAGGACATGTGTATCAGGACGTGCAGGAAAATTGGCTCATGCCACAACTAGAGACTATCAGGATGGCTCTCCACCCCACTTCCATAGTGATATTTGTAAATTCCTAAGCAGGAAATTAAGAAACTGGTATATCGCTCGTGGTGGGATTCATGAACGTCGTGTGATGCCGTCCATGCTCTCCCAACGTGATACCCCAGTTTTTTGTGTTAGGTAAAATATTTAATTTTTACACTCCTCTACTAACAGTAACTGCAAAATCAGTAGGCGGTACATAAGGATCACTAGCAATAGGTCGAAAAGCTTTACGGGTTTTGCTATGTATGTACAAAGCCCTGTAACAAAAATAGAACAAAAGCACAACATGTAGAACATCATCCACAGAACCTGTAAGTAGAGTTTACAATATTACTACGCCACAGAAAAGGCAACCACCAGAACTGTTTATAACCTGTATATACATGGTCCCAAAATGAAAACTAAATAGCAAAAATATGTACATATTCTAGGCTACTGAAGATGCCTTGCAAATAATAAAGGCGAAACACGCATGCTACGAAAATTGTGTTTCTTTCAGTTGCGGCGTGACAGTCCAAAGGTAAAAATTATCAACATCCCGTAACACATCAGCTTAGTGCCACCATGTTGGTACACGGTCATCTGGTCCTGAGTACTCAGAAACTTAGTTGTAGTATAAATAAAAATACTTATAGAATAACGAACGTCAAAAGTACAGTAAAAGGCTGTGAAACCAAGCTCTCCGTTTCCTGTGACACATTGTTCAACCGCCGCCATACACAGTGCCCGTTGAATCGATGCCCAAAACTTACACCTACAGAGGATTGGTGGTGTTTACCAGGTTCCAGTTCAGGCAACTCGGGCTCGCCAAGCCCATACCCAGAAAGTGAATACTGAGCTTCCTGAGGTACCTGCAATTTAACACGACCCTGGAAGCACGTGTGGCTTATCGAACACCAGGGACGCTGTGAGAAGTAGTCCATCTTGTTATCGACGTCCGAGTCCAGTGTCAGTGTTGAAAGACATGGGGCACAGTAATAGAAAGAAAAGAAGGATAATGGGTTGACTGCAGGTGATCAGAAAATCGGAATAATTTCAGTGCTCAGTGGATAAAGGTATGCTTTCTCACTGACCACGCTCATTCCCCATCGCTTAAGTTACGTAATAAAGGTAGTAGGTTACGGTATCAAAGATTGATCTAAGATGCATATGGGCTTTATTGTACTTAAGACTGATCATAATTCAAATTTTAATAGAGCGCTGGCATCAAAATTCGTTGAGATGAGCAGTGCAAAGTTTTCCGGGGCAGTAAGCAGTTGGACTCGTCTCAAGCTCTGAAGCCAGCAAGAGGAAAAATATCCATCCAGAAAATAGTTTTAATTGATTACACCTGATAAAACGAAAAGCAAACGCCATATGACGATACACACAGTAACAATGAATGTCTCATACAATTTCCAGTAGATATATTCATACTGTTGTCATATTTTAAAAGAATTAATAGAATTTAAAAGAATTAATAACACAGCTTGAGTCAGTTGTTTTAAGCAGCAGCGGTACGAAACAGTTGTCCTTATAGGAAACACTACAGGACATCCATTTTATGAGGAAAGCAATTTGTTTGATGTCACTGTCGACAGAGCCGGCCGCCATAGCCGAGCTGTTCTAGCCGCTTCAGTCCGGAACCGGGCGATTGCTATGGTCACAGGTTCGAATCCTGCCCGGGCGTGGATGTGTGTGATGGCCTTAGGCTACATAGGTTTAAGTAGTTCTAAGTTCTAGGGGAATGATGATCTCAGATGTTAAGTCCCATAGTGCTCAGAGCCATTTGAACCATTTTGAACAGACGACAGAAAAGTTATAAACAGGAATCACAGACCTCTTTGGAAGCAGGAAGCGTAAGTTACTGGCTGTGGTAGCACTTTGGTCTGATGACAGTTCCACCCCAGTGCCGCAATAAGGTTTGCGGTTGTTGTTCCTTTTATCTTGGGATTAAGAATCCGCCTTACTGTATTTAATCTTCCGGGAATACGAACAGACTGGAGTTGTGGATCCATCGACCATTTTGGACGTGGACCCTACACCCGGCTGATACTGAGTCATAGACGTACCGCCCTTTAGCAGTTTATTAGTTTGGTCTGACGGCAAATGTTGGGTCCATGTACCGGGCTACTCACCTCTTACGACTTAGTCATGTCGTCTTAAAATGTGGTGCTCAGTGCCACGAAACTGGTCGTCATCTGATAACAGAAAGATGAAATACAGCTGAAGCGGTGTCTTACTCCCCAAGGTGCGTAGTCACAGCTGTAGTTGTCTGCAAGGTTTCCTGTTCCCTTTAGGGTGATGAAGTCTGGATACGAACAATGGCGAAGGCAGTGATTAAAACTGTATCGTTAAGTTATAACTGAATTCGTGACAATATCTACAGTGGTAATACCCAGGTTAGTCGATAATGATGACAGCGTGTTTATTGCACTAGAGAACGCGATAATATCTAAGCCGTGCCGTTTTCATGTAGATCTCTCGATGGTATTTCCGGTCGCATACCTTTGGTTCGGCGTGATGGTGGCGTCCTTTGCGGTCGGCGACGGAGCTGTTGAGCGTGGCGTAAGTGAGTTGGTTTTGGCCGGCCGATGTATACAGAGGAGAGCCTGGCGGGAACACGACATCTGCAGGCATGCAGCCGAGTGGGGATTCTCCCGAACGCTTTCCTGCGGCCTGTTGGTTGTTTGGGCGCGATAGGTGACCTTGGTGCCCTGAAAGGCTGAGGCTGTACGGAGAGATTTAAGGGGAAGTTTGTTCCTTCGGTTTTCTGCTAAATCAAAAATTACTTCGAAAAACTGTATTTTGTTTATGATCAAAAAACAGTTGTCTACATTTTTAGAGGTTTGTAGAGTTCATCTTCCAATTGATCAGTGAAGTTGTTTTTAAAACTGCGCAAGAATTACGACGTTCTATTAGTAGGCTGTATGCTAAATTTTCCATCTGATTAGCCATCAATAGCTTAATGTCTCATCTCACTTTGACTTCTTTGAAACTACCATTCTGACAATAACCCTTAAAAGAAACTGAGGCAGCTTCAGTACATTTGCCTGTTGAACTGATTCTCTGTCCGTTATTTGGCACAAATATTATGACAAAATGGGAACTTACTGCTAAACAAATATAAGTAAGTTTCTTTATCAAAGAAATGCTACTTCATTCATCATACCGCCACATTTCAATTAACGCTGTTTAGTTAAAATAAGCAGAAAAGGGTTCTAAATTTCTATGAAGATTGTCTGTATAGTACTGGTAACAATGAACCTTCAATTAACAACTGACAAAGACGGAACAAAACTAGAGTGAGACACAAAATACCTGCGAGTTCCTCTGCAACTTGAACAGTCAGCTTACGCCCTCAACGACACAAATAGTAAACCAAACCTGGCTGGCTTTGTAACATGTCAGCCGTTGAAGCAACCGATCCCATTTTCACAGAAATGAAATGAAATCTGCTTGTGGTATTTGTGGCGAAGATCGGCCTTCCGAGCAATTTGGTAGCCTGGTCCAAGTTTTCCAGGTTACCTGAAGTGACACTTCTTCGGTGAATTTCACGTCGATGGTGAAATATAGAGGGTCTATACAAGGACGATGTTCTTGAGGACAATATTATGGAAACGGAAGATGATGTAGATGAAGATGAAATGGGAGATATGATACTACGTGAAGAATTTGACAGAGCACTGAAAGACCTAAATCAAAACAAGGCCCCAGGAGTACACAGCATTCCATTAGAACAACTGATAGCCTTGGGAGAGCCAGTCCTGACAAAACCCTACCATCTGGTGAGCAAGATGTATGAGACAGGCGAAATGCCCTCATACTTCAAAACGAATATAGTAATTCCAATCCCGAAGAAAGCAGGGATTGACAGATGTGAAAATTACTGAACTATCAGTTTAATAAGTCACAGCTGCAAAATACTAACACGAATTCTTTACAGAAGAATGGAAAAACTGGTAGAAGCCGACCTCGGGGAAGATAAGTTTGGATTGGAACACGTGAGGCAATACTGACCCTACGACTTAGCTTAGAAAATAGGTTAAGGAAAACCAAACCTATGTTTCTAGCATTTGTAGACTTAGAGAAAGCTTTTGACAATGTTGACTGGAATACTCTGTTTAAAATTCTGAAGGTGGTAAGGGTAAAATGCAGGGAGCGAAAGGCTATTTACAATTTGTACAGAAACCAGATGGCAGTTATAAGAGTCGAGGGACACGAAAGGGAAGCAGTGGTTGGGAAGGGAGTGAGACAGGGTTGTAGCCTATCCCCGATGTTATTCAATCTGTATATTGAGCAAGCAGTAAAGGAAACAAAAGAAAAATTTGGAGTAGGAATTAAAATCCATGGAGATGAAATAAAAACTTTTAGGTTCTCCGATGACATTATAATTCTGTCAGAGACAGCAAATGACCTGGAATAGTAGCTGAACGGAATGGACAGTGTCTTGAAAGGAGGATGTAAGATGAACATCAACAAAAGCAAAACGAGGATAATGGAATGTAGTCGAATTAAGTCGGGTGATGCGGAGGGAATTAGATTAAGAAATGAGAGACTTAAAGTAGTAAAGAAATTTTGCTATTTGGGAGAAAAATGACTGATGATGGTCGAAGTAGAGAGGATATAAAATGTAGACTGGCAATGGTAAGGAAAGCATTTCTGAAGAAGAGAAATTTGTTAACATCGAGTATAGATTCAAGCGTCAGGAAGTCGTTTCTGAAACTATTTGTATGGAGTATAGCCATGTATGGAAGTGAAACGTGGACGATAAACATAAATAGAATAGAAGCTTTCGACATGTGGTACTACAGAAGAATGCTGAAGATTAGATGGGTAGATCACATAACTAATGAGGAGGTATTGAATAGAATTGGAGAGAAGAGAAATTTGTGGCACAACTTGACTAGAAGAAGGGATCGGTTGGTAGGACATATTCTGAGGCATCAAGGGATCACGAATTTATTATTGGAGGGCAGCGCGGAGGGTAAAAATCGTAGAGGGAGACCAAGAGATGAGTACACTAAACAGATTCAGAAGGATGTAGGTTGCAGTAGCTACTGGGAATGAAGAAGCTTGCACAGGATAGAGTAGCATAGAGAGCTGCATCAAATCAGTCTCTGGACTGAAGACTACAACAACACCATCGGTGATGGAATGATGATGAGGGCAACACACATACCCACTCCCGAGCAGGGAAAATCTCTGACCCGGCCGTGAATCGAACACAGGGCCCCAAGGTCGAGACTCAGCAACACCACAAGCTGCTGACTTGACAGAAATAAAACGAGACTATTGGCGACAATACATAGATGTCGAAACACTTCTGGGTTAATAACCAAAGAAAAACGAAGTTGTCTTTTGAAGGCATCGTTTTTAAAACCCAAGTGAGCTCTTAACAAAGAAACACATCAGCCTTCATTTTTCGCTAAATGAACACATCCGACATATTCGGTACCAGTAACTCGTGATTAAAAGTTTTTAGAAACGTGTCGACTAGAATGAAAATGAGGGTTGAATAAATCTGATATAATGTAAATTATGGGTTTAAATTCTGAATTACAATTCTTTCGAATCATAACTTTTTCCATCAGTTAGAGATACTTCGCAAACACTAAATAAATTGCTTTCAATTTGAACTTCTTTATTATTGCAGCCTAAATTTTGACGTAATCAGAAACGATTCTAGTGTAATATAACAGTCACATCGGTTTGCAAGATGAAATTACTGGAAATTATCAATCTTTTTTGATACCAATGGTTTTACTTGTGTTTATTCTATAATTTGTCATTGTGATTGAAGTTTGCGCTTCCAGTTTCATTTTGAGACATTAAGCCTAACATTGACATTCAAATGTGTGTGAATTCTTAAGGGACCAAACTGCTGAGGTCATCGGTCCCTATACATACACACTACTTGAACTGAATTAAACTAACTTATGTTAAGAACAACACACACACCCACGCCGAGGGAGGACTCAAACCTCCAGCAGGAAGGACCGAGCAGTCCGTGACATGGCGCCTCAAACCACGCGCACTGACATTCATTAAACTTTATAATCATGTTATATTGGAAGAGATCATAAGTTCCGTGAGGTGGCAGCCTCTTTAACTTAATGCACTATACATGATACAACAATATTACTTATTTTCTGTCAATGTTCAAATACAGGCTTTCGAAGCAATAGAAGTACGTCAGCTCTTCACAACGAAACTTCTGCAGCGTAGACAAAACAACCGAGCAGACATGTTTAAAGTTTTAACAAATTGTCAGTTTGGTTTCCAGAAGGGTTTTTCAACGGAAAATGCTATATATACTTTCACTAATGAAATATTAAATGCTCTGAGTAACCAGAAGTCACCTGTTGGGATTTTTTGTGGTCTATCAAAGACTTTTGAATGTGTAAATCATGGAATACTTCTAGATAAGCTCAAGTACTGTGGCATAAATGGGACAATGCTCAATTGGTTTAAATCATCCCTAACTGGAAGAGTGCAGAAAGTTGAAATAAGCAGTTCACATAATATGCAAAAAAACTGGTGATTTCTCTAACTGGGGAACAATCAAGAATGGGGTACCTCAAGGCTCGGTCTTGGGTCCTCTGCTATTCTTAATTTATATTAATGACTTGCCATTCTATATTCACGAAGATGCAAATCTGGTACTTTTTGCCGGTGATACAGGTATAGCTATCACACCCAACAGACTAGAATTAACTGGTGAAATTGTAAACGATGTTTTTCAGAAAATCATTAAGTGGTTCTCTGCAAATGGGCTCTCATTAAACTTTGACAAAACACAATATATACAGTTCCACACAGTAAATGGAAGACACCATTAATAAAAATAGACTTCGATCAGAAATCAGTAGCTAAGGTAGAATATTCAAAATTTCTGGGTGTATGCATTGATGAGGGGTTGAACTGGAAAAAACACACTGAGGATCTACTGAAACGTTGGAGTTCAGCTACTTATGCTATTAGGGTAATTGCAAATTTTGGCGATATACATCTGAGTAAATTAGATTACCGTGCCTATTTTCATTCTCTGCTTTCGTATGGCATCATGTTCTGGGGTAACTCATCATTGAGTAAGAGAGTATTCATTGCACAAAAGCGTGTAATCCGAATAATTGCTGGAGCCCATCCAAGATCATCCTGCAGACACTTATTTAAAGAGTTAGAAATCTTCGCTGTAGCCTCACAATATATATATTCACTTATGAAATTTGTTATTAACAATCTGAACGAATTCAAAAGTAATAGCAGTGTACATGGCTACAACACTAGGAGAAAGGATGATCTTCACTACTGAGGGTTAAATCTAACTTTGGCTCAGAAGGGGGGAAAATTGTGCTGTCACGAAAGTCTTTGGTCATTTACCTAATAGCATCATAAGTCTGACAGATAGCGATATAACATTTAAAAGGAAATTAAAAGAATTTCTTAATGGTAACTGTTTCTACTCATTAGATGAATTGTTGGATATAGAAGTGAATAATTTCCCTAACCCCCACAAAAAATAAAAATTAAAAAATTAAAAATTAAAAATATCAAGTGTCATGTAATATTTTGTGTAGTGTTATATCTTGTATAGACACCTTTTATTAACCTGACACGTTCCACATCTTTACGAAGTGTCATATTCATTATCTATAACACAAGTACTAATCTAATCTAATGTGTGTGTGGCGATATTCTGCTACAGAGTCATTCCATCTGTCAACATTCCTGGACGTTTGTCCTCGATGGCGCGTTTCAATTGTAGCAGAGTCTCACAGTGGGACAAATGTATTAACAACTATGACGATTACTTTTGAAATAATAATAAACAGTTACATTATTTTTTTCCAGTTCCTTTCCATTTGACTGCTCCTTATAATGTGACTGGATTGTTGCCCAGTTGCCCTTCTTTGAAGTCTATTTAGCGTCCAACGTGTATATGTACGTGACGATATTTTGTTATTCATTTTTGCACTGACAGTATGCAAGAACGCAGCGAATTTTGTAGTTCCTCTGTACCACCAAATTTCCAAAGATTCAAATAAAAGAAACCTTGCAAGTTATTCCAATTACGAAAACACCATCATATCTAAAAGACGGAAACCTAAGTGCATGCTTTCCTATTGTTATTGTTGTTGTTGTTATGTTCTTCAGTCCGAAGATAGGTTTGATGCGGCTCTCCACACCACTCTATCCTGTGTAAGCCTCTTCATCTCCGAGTAATTAGTGCAGCGTATAGCCCAATGAGTCTGCTTACTGTATTTATCTCGTGGGCCCTCTCTACGATTTTTACCCCTCCCCTCCTCTCTCACACATTCATCCAGTGATCCTTTGATATCTCAGGGTGTGTCCTACGGACCCATCTCTTTTTCTTGTCAGATTATGTCACAATTTTTCTTTTCTCCGCAATTCTGTTCATTGCCTTCTTATTAGTTTCATGATCTATCCATCTAATTTTCAGCGTTCCTCTGTAGCACCACATTTCCAAAGATTCTATTCTCTTATTATCTAATATGTTTGTCGTCCACGTTTCACTTCCATATATGGATTCACTCCAGACAAACACTTTCAGAAAAGACTACCTGACACTTAATTCTGTTTTCGATGTAAACAAATTTCTCTTCTTCAGCAACGCTTTTGTTGCCATTGCCAGTTCATATTTTATAGCCTCACTACTTCCACCATCATCAGTTATTTTTCTGCCTAAATATCAAAACACTAATTCCCTCAGCATCACCAGACGTAATTCGACTACATTCCATTATCCTCGTTTTGCTTTTGTCAATGTTCATCTTTTATCATGCTTTCAAGACGCTATCCATTCCTTTCAACTGCTCTCTCAAGCCGTTTGCTATCTCTGACAGAACTGCAATGTCATCGGCAAACCCCAAAGTTTTTATTTCTGCTCCCTGAACTTTAACTCCACATTTTTTTTGGTGTCCTTTACTATTTATTCAGTGTGGGGGTTGAATAACATCGGGGACAGGCTACAACCCTGTATCACTCCCTTCTCAACCACTGCCTCCCTTTCATGCCTCTCGACTCGGATAACTGCCGTTTGGTTTCTGTACGAGTTGTAAACAGCCTTTCGCTCTCTGTATTATAAACCTTCCCCCATTAGTATTTGAAAAAGGTTATTCCAATCACATTGTCAAAAGCTTTCTCTACGTATACAAACACTGTAAACGTAGGTGTGCCATTTCTTAATCTGTCTCCCACGAGAAGTCGTAAGGTCAGTATTGCCTCACGTGTTCCTACATTTCGCCGGAATCCAAACTGATCTTCCCCGAAGTTGGCTTCTACCAGCGTTCCCATTCTTCTGTAGAGAATTCGTGTTAGTATTGTGCAACCGTGTCTTATTAAACTGATAGTTCGGTAATTTCCAAACCTGTCAGCACCTTCTTTCTTTGTCATTTAAATTACTATATTCTTCTTCAGTTCTGAGGGTATTTCGCTTGTGTCATACATCTTGCTCGCCAGATGGAAGAGTTTCTGTCATGGCTGCCTCTCCCAAGGCTATCTAAATTCTAATGGAATGTTGTCTACCCCCGGGGCCCTGTTTCGACTTAGGTCTTTGAATGCTCAATCAGATTCTTCAAAAAATGGTTCAAATGGTTCTGAGCACTATGGGACATAACATCTGAGGTCATCAGTCCCCTAGAACTTAGAACTACTTAAACCTAGCTAACCCAAAGAGATCACACACATCCATGCCCGAGGCAGGATTCGAACCTGGGACCGTAGCGGTGGCGCGGTTTCAGACTGAAGCGCCTAGAACCGCTCGGCCGCACTGATCGGCTCTGATTCTTCACGCAGAATCATATCTCCCATCTCCTCTTCATCTACGCGCTCTTCCAATTCCATAATATTGCCCTCAAGTACATCTCTCTTGTATAGACCTTCTACATTCTCCTTCCACCTCCGTTGCTCTCTCTTCTTTCCTTAGGACTGGTTTTCCAACTGACCTCCTTATATTCAAACAGATGGTTCCTTTTCGCCCAAGGTCTCTTTAGTTTTCCTGTAGGTGGCATCTATCTTTCCCTTAGTGATATATACTTTTAAATCCTGACATCTGATCTGTAGCCATTTTTGCTTAGCCAGTTTGCATTTCCTGTCAGTCTCGTTTTTTAGTCATTTGTATTCCCTGGCAACAGCTTCATTCACTGCATATTCATGTTTTCTGCTTTCATCAATTAAATTCAATGTCTTTTGTGTTCCCACGAATTTCTGCTATATCTCGTCTTCTACCTACTTCATCCTTTCCTGCCTTCTCTATTAATCTCTCAAAGCTATCCATTTTTCTTCTGTTGTATTCCTTTTTCCTGATTTTGTCAATCGTTTCTTAATACTCCCTCTCAATTTGTATACAACGTCTGGTTCTTTCAGTTTATCCAGGTCCCATGTCCTTAAATTCCTACCTTTTTGCAGTTTCTTCAGTTTTAATCTACAGTTCATAAACAATAAATTGTTGACAGAGCCCACATTTGCCCCTGGAGATGTCTTACACAAGGTGGCTTAATTATTCACGTACCACCTTCCTACAAGTTTTATTCATTTTTTCATGCTCTAGCAATACTCTCCATGTCTGTTAACATAATGAATGGATAACTGACATATTCTCTTCATAATTCCTAATACTTCTTGCGAAATTCGTCGGTAATTCCACGTGTTGCCTATGGTCAAGTCAGGGACTGAATCAGCTGTTCGCTTCGGTTTGTGAGAAGCTGCATTCTTCCGTTTATTCATCATAGCAGCCTAGGAGAGAGAGAGAGTGGAGGTATGCAAGCATTCGACCTTTGCCGCAGCCGCAAACGTGTAGGTTTAAGTGGCCTTCAGGGCCGACGGAGTCTCCACCCTCGCTCTTCCCCCGATTCTGGCCTGGCCATGCCTGGTGATGCTTCCGTGGAGGAATGTTTTTACGTGAAAAAAAAGTACTTGGAAGTTTTTCATGGCAACCCTAAGATACAGCGTCTCACCGACTGCTCTAGATCGTGCCTAGAAAGACGTTGCTGGGGCTCTGTCGATATCTTGAGATTTCAAGTGGCCGTGGTCGCAAGCTCGGCATAACGTGGCTAGCGTGGCATTAGTGGATGACTTGGAGCTTTTCCAAAACTTGAGAGAGAACATAGCCTTTCAGTTTAGACCGAGTCTGCCTCCTGCCTCTACGAGCGAAGGTCTTGCTGGTATCTTTGCGCGTTGCACTCGCGAAGATGGGGCCGGTACACTATCAACTGCTGCTCACAGCAGGTGCGCACGCAGCCGCATACTGAAAGTTTACTTGGAGTGATTCGGCCAGCAATGCTTTTCCGTGGTACTGTTGAGGGATCGCGGTGTTTGTCAACTTAGCGGAGCTAGTCGTTTTGATAAATGATGACCGTAGTTGTTTGTTTTACAGGTAGCACCTTCCACGTGTGGACGGCGTTTCCTCTTCCGACTTCACTTTTCATTAACATTTTCTCATATGATCGTCTCTTTACCGTTGGCAATATTCATTACATGATCCTAAAACTGGTACGAAGATCGAAGTTAAACATAACTATCCTTTTCACTTTGCATTCATAGTTATATTGTGGAAATTTTTCCGCGCTTGAATGCACGTTAAAGGAAATAAATTGCATCTTTTATCAGCGTATAGTTTCATTCAGTAGTTAGATTCCCCCTTCACTAAAATGTGGTGTCATGTGACGGTTGATCTGTGTATTTGATGCGTGACTATTCAGACTTAATAAGACATTATCAGCTGTGCGACCTGTTTCATTACCTCTTAAAAACAAATTCGCATGATTGCATAGGGTGCTTCACCTCGTTTTCCAATCAGGGGGACTTTAATTTTTTGCGTCTCATGGGTATGCACACTGTAACCACAACCACCCCACCTCACACTGCTAAGGAATCATCTGCTAGGCACGTCATAATAATTAAGACCCTGGACTTCTCCACGCATACGGCCTCAACTAAAATTTTCCTGCTTTCTTTTACAGTCATCATTTTTGTCCCCCATTATTCTGGATATGAACTCACTGAGATCGTACCACAACATTTTACAAGAGTAGAACGTGCATTAGTTTTAGCCTGGCTTTCTTCTAGCACCGTGGAAGTTATCCAAATGTATCCTTTCCTCTACGGATGATTATAGCAGCAGATTGACAACTTCATTTTCCAGCAGACGTTTCCCAAGTATTGCAACATTTTCACATTCTGTCAATGTTCATTCCGCTTCACTGTGCGTTCCATCTTTTCAGAAACTGTTTTGCTGCTCGTCGTCGTACACGTAATTTGTAACTCACACCGTTCCCAACTAGATGCGACAGCTTTGACTGTCATCAGGTATTGTTAAATCCGTATCACTTGTCAGGCTGATGAATTGTGACTCCTGTTAATTTCACTGATTGTGCTTGCAGTTTGATGATATGGCCTTTGCTAGCAGATTAACTGCTTTGCAATGGGGAGGGACTGATCGATTGTCTCGTGCACAAAACAGGTAATTCAGCAAAATTGAGAGAGAGGAGATGGGGAGAATTGTCGATCCAGCTGTCAAACAAATTAGCCTCTGCGCTTTTCATGCCAAATCTGTCGTTGGCGTTGCCTGTGATAATTGCCTAAAGCACATTGATCTTAGAGTGGGTGAGAGAGAGAGAGAGACAGAGAGAGAGAGAGAGAGAGAAATAACGAAAGAGGCAGAGAGAGAGAATCATTTTACTAGTTCTTTTTAAATTTCATATAGAGCTCCTTAACTCCCTGTAGTAAGCCTTTCAAATTATAGAGGTTATTTTCTATTTCTAACAACGATAAATAACAAAGGCTTGGAAGCTGCAAAAGCCAATCCCAATTGCTATACGTTGCTATATTTTTCTGTAGAGACAGAAGAACATTAACGTGTTGCATGTTATTGACAATATGGAATTAGGATGATAATATTTACTATATAATTTTTGTAATGTCAACTGATCGCTCATTTAGTGCGAAAAAGATTATCATTTCTGGTTTTTACCGGTACACAAACATTAACGCTTTTTATTTGGATAAATGAATTACAAGCACAGTTCACTGCCGCAAATCCACTTGTGAATGTTCTTAACTGAATTAAAAATATTAATGTAACGGAAAAAATGACAGCCAAGAGAATACTGATGAACTGTTAACACATCTATTAAGTAATTAATCAACTTTACTATATTAATTTAACGCACGTTGCATATACAGCGTAGGGGTTTAAAGAAATTCCCAGTACCACAAAGGATAAAACAAGGGTGAAAGCCTGCCTCACAGAAACCGTCAGATTTTAAGCCCCTGTATTTTACATAGTGGCATGCAGGAAAGTTGTTTGAATTAAGATGAGATTAACAACTCTGTTTCAAATACGGCCCAGAAAAATATTTATGTTGCCGTCACGCTTCGTATGCTTGTAGGGCTTATTTTTCCTGTTTGAGGTAAATACCTTACTCTTTTTTATTTTGTGTATTAAAAGCTGTTATGCGGACACCCACAAAATTTAAAGAGTACATTTGCTTTTCGAATTCATTTCTATAAAGCGGCACACACGGAACTTCTGGTTTCTTCATAAACGACAATAGCATGAAGCACTTCATGCTGACAACGCAATATCACACAGAGAGGACACAAATTCATAGATAAGGAATGTAATTTGCAGTGCACAAGTGTCTGGTAGACCTACTTCATGATTATTTGAAATATAAATCTAAATATTTTTCTATCAACACACGATATAATCGTACGTGAAACTATGACGAAAGTAAGTTATTGTTGTATTTTTTATCTTTCCAGTTCGTTTTAATTTAAAGTAAACGTTTCGTACAAAAACGTTGGAGCCGCCAAGTTAAGAAATTGTAACATTGTACTTTAGAAAGAAATCTCCATTATTTAAAACCTACTTCGGCACTACAGTGTTTCTAAACAAAATACATGTAATTCCCGCTTAAGATTTTCCTAAGTGAGCATGAAAATTACGTTTGACATTTTGTGACACAATGTGCGGTACTATCGGTAGATCAGGAAGTAATGTTTTGGAGCTTTAATTATCCATCAATCACTTTCAGTTAAGTATTTTCATCGTATTTTTGCGCAACCAACTATCGCCTCGTGATAGATAATGACTGTTCCCTTATATTACCAATATGACATCTTTATTTGTCTTACAGCCATATACAGGGTGTTACAAAAAGGTACTGCCAAACTTTCAGGAAACATTCCTCACACACAAAGAAAGAAAATATGTTATGTGGAGATGTGTGCGGAAACACTTTCTGTCCATGTTAGAGATAATTTTATTACTTCTCTTCAAATCACATTAATCATGGAATGGAAACACACAGCAACAGAACGTACCAGAGTGACTTCAAACACTTTGTTACAGGAAATGTTCAAAATGTCCTCCGTTAGCGAGGATACATGCATCCACCCTCCGTCGCAAGGAATCCCTGATGCGCTGATGCAGCCCTGGAGAATGGTGTATTGTGTCACAGCCGTCCACAATACGAGCACGAAGAGTCTCTACATTTGGTACCGGGGTTGCGTAGACAAGAGCTTTCAAATGCCCCCATAAATGAAAGTCAAGAGGGTTGAGGTCAGGAGAGCGTGGAGGTCATGGAATTGGTCCGCCTCTACCAATCCATCGGTCACCGAATCTGTTGTTGAGAAGCGTACGAACAGTTCGACTGAAATGTGCAGGAGCTCCATCGTGCATGAACCACATGTGCCACATGCTGTGTCGCACTTGTAAAGGTACATGTTCTAGCAGCACAGGTAGAGTATCCCGTATGAAATCATGATAACGTGCTCCATTGAGCGTAGGTGGACGAAACTAAAATGAGCTCTAACATGGAAAACAATCGTTTCCGGACACATGTCCACATAACATTTTCTTTATTTGTGTGTGAGGAATGTTTCCTGAAAGTTTGGCAATACATTTTTGTAACACCCTGTATTTAACTGCTCACCTATAACTAAATATCAAATTCGACTTTTGAAAGAGAACAATGCTGATCGTTTTAAAAGTTGTTCATTTTTTGATATAATCCAGTGAATTGCATTAACATTGATTATTTTGCCAAAGAAATACTCTTTCTGATGTTATGTTGAAGTTTTTCTTTATTTTCCCTCATTCTTCTCCCTTCTTTCGAATTTATGAATAGATTTAGCTGTCATGGAGGTAGTATCATCATGCTAAATACACTAATGTTTTATGAATGACGTTAATTCTACGCAAGTAAAACCAAAAAATAAAATAATTTACTCACACGAACGCAACAAGTCACAAGCTACGATGTTGCCGTTACAGTTCCGAGGGTCCTCTGAGCAAGACATATCAGTTATCAGAGCAACTGAAACTAAGCACTGCCTTGGACATAACTGCGAATGTGTGTGTGTGTGTGTGTGTGTGTGTGTGCGTGTGTGTGTGTGTGTGTGTGCGCGCGCGCGCTTGGAGGGGACAGTCAATGGGGTATAGGTCGACGGTGGCTGGGGGGGGGGGAGCAGGTGAGAGAGGCTGGAGGGGCTATTTATTCATTTCGATTTCGTTTTGTGATCTCTTTTATGAAATGTAACAAGCCAAATAGAGTTTATGCAAGGACGAAATATTCGTTCGTTAAACGTCAGGGGGCCCTCCAAATCAGCCAGATTGCGTTCAGCAACAAAATTTAATGCTACAAAGACGTATGCAGAGACGGAGTGCTACTTAACTGGCGAAAAAAATTTTAAAGACCGTATATTATGCCTGGATACATGGCCTCATGAATTTGTGCGAGGCTCGACTTCTGAGTAAAGTGATATTGAATCCTCTAAGTTATAGGTTATGTAGGGTAGGTAATAACGATGTGTAATCTATAGGTTCAACCGTACTAAATTTTCAACATGCAGAATAATTCAGGGAGGCTATGTTACTATTGATGCATGTAATTGCAGAGTACTGCTCAATGCTGGGGTTGGATTTCTTAACCAAATATCAGGTAAAAACTGTTCTCTTGCATTGTTCCATGGAACGCAGTCGAACGTTATTCTGGCCGGGGGATTCTGCTGCCAGTTCTCTGGGCTAGAGAGCAGAGCCAGTTAAACTGCTTACAAAATTATTAAAACTCACTTTGCATAATAAAGTATCATAGAGCACTGGGAACCTGCTTTGGATCAGTCTAAGTACAGAGCTACCGACGAATGTGACAGAGCCATTAGTGCACAACGATGAATTACAAGTGTTGTGGTGTTTCGTAGGGAGGAGTGTTGCATGTTTGCAGGTAACAAAAGGAGAAAATGTGGTTCATATCAGGGTAGATAACGTCACTATCGATGAGGTGATTTTGGTGAAAGGAGTTTTAGTTGCCAATTTTGACATTCCGGGTGAGAACAATTTAGACAGGTCAAGTATGGACCTTATTCACAAGAAAACCATCGATACAACTGCATTACATGCAAATTTGGAGCATTTGGAAGGCAGGATAGCCATGGGAAAGCTATTAGTGGAGTTAAAGCCTTTACGCATTTATTCAGTCATTGTTTAAATTTTATAGCGGAGTTGTATTTTGATGTTTATGTATATTTAATAATACTGTCATTCATGACGATGACCAGCTGTAGACCGGTTTTCATATACACGTATTTCTCTCAAGAGCTCAGCGGACTTACACACAAGTACAACTGAATGTAATCGATAATTACATAGCACAGGATAACTTAAAAATACACTAACCGACACAGAACATTACGAGCTGCCTGTTGGGCACCGACTGACAATAAACAACTGATCATGCATAATACCGACTGCACAGAACTTCACGTGATAACAACCGAACACTGACAGACGCTGGCTTTGACTGAAATGCCTGCGTAAATACATTTTAGGACAGTGTTATCATAAAATGTTTAAATATAAAGCTGTTCATTTTATATGGTAATACAAAAGAAAGCCAAGTAATTTTTTTCAAAAAACTCACATTTTCAGTCGTGCTTTACTTTTGAAGTGCTTATAGTTGCATTGAATCGTAAATTTCAAATAATTCTGTAAATAAAACGCTTCTCAAGCTACTGTTTGCACTGTTATCAAGTCTCTAAACTATACATTCAATAAAGCTGTATAAAACAAACATTGAATAATAATTTGGCAATTTCGAACACGTATGGTACACGAACTCAGTACGAAACAGAAACCACAAAGAAGAAAAAATGATATTCGTCTTAGCAGTTGTATTGAAGCAAGTGGACCTGTTTCACACTGCTATATTTCAAACTGAGAAAAAACAACATGTAATTATGTTGTCAGGTCGTGCAGTGAGTACAGCATTAGTGCCAATATAAGATGCAGAAGAACATTAAGCTCAGAAAAATTACTTGACTACAGATACATAACGTAGGAGATGGTGTGCCCTGGAGGAAGAGTGTGAGTCGGGCAGAATCAAAAGCCACTCGTTGCCACCCGTGTCCCTTTATTATGTTTCATAATTTCTATTAGCAGCTGATGCCCACATCTGAGGGTGGGCATCGACCCCTGATCGTTGGCAGCAAAGCGTTGTCGTGAAAATTTCTGTAGCTGTTACATCCTGTGTAGCCCAGGAATAGCGTGACCTTGCGTGGTCAACACTCTCAGCTGGCAAATGGCTGCTTTAGGAGACTGGGGTAGGCAGGCCGGGAACTGGATGGGCTGGCAGCTTGATCCAACCGTGGGAAATGACGACAGCATAGACGTCCGGCGAGAAAATCTCATTCCGGCGTCTGGCTAGCAGCCACAGACGTTCACCGCATCCGCTAACTCGAGGGCCTCAGTTCTTGTCCCGTCAATATTGGGGCTGTGTCCCTGGCAGGTGATCCTCTGAGGAAGATGGTAGAGCGATAGTGACCTAACGATGGAAGTTGACACTGTGACGGATGGTGACTCAATGACTCAGTGATTCGATTATTCACGTGGCAGGACATCCAGTACTTAAAACCATGAAGTGTGCTTTATGAGGATACTGCCGCTCATATGTCTCGCATGCCATGTGCGGAAGTGTCAGTTCTGTAAATAGTCGTGCACTAAATGGCACTCGTGTGGTTGAGCCCAATGGGTGACGTGGCATACGTCTGTGGCAGAGTATTGCGGTAAGTGTCTTTCTCACAGCAACGAGTTCTCTTCCCTAGACTCGCATTATTACAATAAGCACAACTGAATATACCCGTCATAATATTTAATGGTGCGCTTTCTGAAATAAGGAAGGAGAGGCACACACCAGTCAGTCGCAGTCGCACTAGTCTCTATTATTCTTGAAAGTCTATATTTCGGCTTCAAATAGTCATCTTGAGTGCATTTTCGCTATAATTCAAGAGACCCTTTGCAGCTCATGTCACTTTATGTTCTTACAAGCCGATGCACCTGTAAGAACATATGATGAGATGAACTGCCGCTAGTCTGTTGAATTGTGACGAAAAAGAACTAAAGATGGCCGTTTATAGCCGGAATCTAGATTTTCAAGAATAAGAGAAACTAGTGGGATTGCGACTTACTTCTGTGTGCCTTTCCTTCCTTATAGCCGGCCGTAGTAGCCGAGCGGATCTAGGCGCTACAGTTTGGAACCGCACGACCGCTACGGTCGCAGGTTCGAATCCTGCCTCCGGCATGGATGTGTGTGATGTCCTTAGGTTAGTTAGGTTTAAGTAGTTCTAAGTTCTAGGGGACTAATGACCTGAGAAGTCCCATAGTGCTCAGAGCCATTTGAACCTTCCTTATAGACTACGGTCGCTGTGCACAGCAGTTCCTGATGAAATCAAAGTTGGTTAACATTTTGAAACAATCATCTACAGTTTCAAAAAAGCAATAATCAACATAGGCTTGTAAACAGAAGTAACTTGGGACGTAAGTAATAAAACTGGGAAAATATGCAACAAAAAATAAACTTTAAAGATTGTGATCAATTTCATTTAAGACAAACCGGGATGATGTTCATGAAACGACGCAGGGTGCACTCTTATCATCGGAGCCATAGGATACTGTAGATATATTTAAAAATACAGAAGCAGAGGTAGGTCAAAACACCAAGAGGACATTTCTTAAAAATGATAGAGGATTTCGAGATTTTTGCCATTACAGGCAAATATCCTCAAACATTATAGAAAAAGAGTTAAATTTCCTAAAGTACTTTAATGTCTCTACAGTTACTGGAGTGATGGGTGCTGACTGTACTGAGCTCTCCTGCTCTTTGTCGGGTCACAAGTCACGTCTTTTGTGTCGGGAGTTATGACAGCAGGAACAGATTTCGTAATCACAGCAAACTTTATTGCAAATTGTATCTATAGCTTAAATTTTACGGGGTTGATGCACAAATATGATTGGGAACCAGATGTAAAAAATAGTTGTTAACGCTATCAAAACGTGTTTTTTTGGTCACCTGATAAGCTAATTTTGTGACTGTACTGGCGTACCCATTTAGACCGTATATTATAATTAAGCTTTCGGGAATATTGCTAGTGTCGAACACTGTCTGTTATGTATACAGCTTGAAAGTGATGTCAACATATACCCGGCAAACCTATATTCAGGACAGTCAAACTAAAATATATTGTAGTGGCTCTCCTGCTGGGTGGGATTATTTGTGATCGGGAGAATGAGAACTCATCTGAAAATTTACACTCCTTATTGCCTATGAGCTAGTATTTCTCTCCTGCCTGACATAAAATTAAATATAGGAAATCTCGGTTAACAGGTGTGACTTTTGATGAGTGAAATGCTTACTTATTTTAACTTTTTAATTTTTACTAAATGTACAACTGACAACCCTCAATATTAAGTTTGTTTAATAACAGATCGGACGATAGCAGTAACCAAAACGTTTTTATAAATTAACGTATTTAGAGTTCAAGACATCTTTAGCCACATGTGACAGTGTGATTGCAAATTCATTTAGGTAAATAATTTCTTGTATTACAAAATGTGTTTCGTTTGAAACTTTCTTTCATGACCATTTCTACCGCTTATTGTTCTGTGTGCATCGTTCACTTTTGTTTTAACATTGTGGTTCAATTTGGCTGCATTGTCACTTTAAAATCAATTTCCAGTATCTATAGCTTATTTTTAATTATTTAATTGAGTAAAGGTTTATTCAATCATATTAGTTTTCCAGTGGATAGGTTTCATTAAGTTTTTGTGAAGCACCTGTATTGGTTAGTTTTCTATATATAGAATACTTTAGCGAGCTTTTTACTAACATTTACGTACAGTAAATTAAATTTGGTCAATTTCAGTAATTGGTGGTAAGATATTCTCTGGGAGACACACATCTTCCCTACGTGGAAAAAGTAATGGAGCACTGAGTGGTGTCTGTGCTAAGACGTTCTTAAATCACATTGTAAATGGCTCCGTTGAATTGCACACTAGCCTAAAACACTGTCTACATTAGTGCTGCAAACAGACATCAACGCTACAGAGACGAGTGCAGTAGCGCATCCAAATACGTGGTCGTTACATGGAGTAGTATTAACAGGTGCCGCGATAGTGGCCGCGCGGTTTGGGACGCCGTGTCACGGATTGCCTGGCCCCTCCCGCCGGATGTTCGAGTCCTCCCTCGGGCATGGGTGTGTGTGTTGTTCTTAGTTTAAGTTATTTTAAATTAGATTATGTGGTGTGTAAGTACGGGGAACGATGACCTCAGTACTGTGGTCCCTTAGGAATTCAAAAAATTAACAGGTGCGATTGACTAGTAAATTGTAACAGTCAACGTTGTGAAGGGTTATCAGTCGTTAAGATTTAGGGGAGGCCGAGGGGGAAATCACATGTGGACATTTGAAATACATTTGTCCTACCTAGGCAATATTTCAATCTGAAATCGGTGGAGGTCCGTACCCATACTGATATAGAGATACTGCAGCGAGCTGTTAGCCATTCTCTGAACCGGTGCAAAACCTTGATGGTGGAGCCCCCCACTTTCCCCATCCCCATTGAGCGTCAAAAATTTTAAGAAACATAGTTTCATTTCGTAGGGCACATCTTTCTCAAGAGCTTGATTATAAAACATATATGCTCGAGGAAATATAAAAATACTGTTCGGTCTTGTGTGTCATGCCTCTTCACACAGCATTTTTCTACCGCTCGTCACTGTACTCTTCTGAAAATTTATACTCCTTACTGCCTCTGAGCTAATAACTTTCTCTCTTGTGTGACCTAAAATTAAATATAGGAAACATGGAACCAGTAAAGGCAAGACTAAATTCAATAAGACAATACGCCTTTTGTTGCGCGGACGCCATATTGCGCGAGTCTGGCTGCACGCTCCAGGTCAGCGACATCTAGGGGATTTTTTCTGAAACTCTAGACCATGCCGATTACATCTAGCGCTGTTTTAGTTACGTAGTATCATTTGTCTCAATATTATTACAAGTTAAAATCGGGTCATTCTGTTTGGGACACTCTGTAATGTAGCACCATGCGCACAAAATGAACGATGTTTCTTCAGATGAAACACACAGTGGACAAGACGATAAACAATAAAATTCAGCCGGTGTCGCAAATTGTCGATGGCGATCCTTTAAGTATCCTGATATGTACCAGACATTTTTCTGTACACCGGAAAACCTCGATGAAGAGAATTGACTATATACTAGTGAACACAGCTTGACTATATCGTTCCCCCGGTGAGGAGACTGATATCATAATCATCCAACAGAACTAGATCCGGAAATCTTCTCATAAAATTCTTCCATCATCGAAAGCCGTATACATCAAGCAATTGTATGTGCTCGGTCGAGCCTACTGATGAGCTGGTGAACAAGTTTCTTGAACTCAGGTGCGACACTCAAAACAATTCATTCACACTGACCATCCCACCACTTTTTCGTGGTCAGACGTTAGTTTACCAAATTTCGATGCTGTCACAAGAACATTAGTGCTTCAGAAAGAGATTGTCTAATGCTCGGTCCAAACTCTCCATTAGTCTCTTAAAACTACGAAAAATGGGGGGTAAGCAGTTTGCCAGTTGCATGGATTGTTGGCTGAATCGTGCAACTGTGAGTAACTGATGCCAGCGACTGCACCATGGATTCAACTTTCATCGTACTCTTTTGGAACAAAGTATGGCCAGAGTGCAACTCCAGTTTAAATCCGCTCTTATCACAATTGTACATATTTTCACACCCAAAAGGCTGGTGTGCTGCTTAGCGTAACTCGAAACACAAATTGTAACAGGACCTCGTAGAGATAATTTTTATCATTTATATAGCGTCTAGTTATAAACTTCGTTATTTTCCGAGATACAATTCTGTGCACCTTTTTAATATTCAATTGCTATTTGGGGATTGTCTTGAAATTATGTATCTTTACTTCCCCGCTTGTTTCCAAGGCCCAATTTTGATAACCAGTCGATATTCCATAGCCTCTAGTACTTTCCAGCAGTGTAATATCTTCAGCTCATCACGTTTCACGTTTTGAGCCACCGTGAAGAACATACTTTTCCCAGTGATACAGTTGTTTCACTGTGCGTAACTATGTGATATTTATGCTGCACGGATGAAAGCGACCTTTCCCCCTTCTTTCCGTTTTTTTTTTTTCAGAATTCAATCGCAGATTTCTTATCTTCGAAATTTAATTCGGTTTCCGAAGAAAGGACATTGCCTGAGATGAAAGACTGCTCATGTGTTTCACAATCAGATAAATAATCATCGTCAATCACTGCTGTATTACGGAGCTTCGATTCATCAAACTATACCCCATAATAGATGAATGTCAATGCATACGGTCACAAATCAGTGCAGCAGTGGTGTCTTTCAGGTCCACTCTCTGTGAATTGATAGAATCCTCAGCGAATCCCATGTAGCTGCCATTTGGCAAACATCAACTGGGTTAACGGTTGGTATCGTTCCTATTTGTAAAAAGATTTATTTTACACACAGTAGAAAGTCCCAGGTCATTTTGACAATAAGTTCAAAAATGGTTCAAATGGCTCTGAGCACTATGGGACTTAACTTCTGAGGTCATCAGTCCCCTAGAACTTAGAACTATTTAAATCTAAAGAGGTTCGAATCATGCCTCGGGTAAGGATGTGTGTGATGTCCTTATGATAGTTAGGTTTAAGTAGTTCTACGTTCTAGGGGACTGATGACCTCAGATGTTAAATCCCATAGTGCTCGGAGGCATTTTTTTTACGTTAACAGTGTGCAAATATGTGAAACGATAAATTAAAAAAAGAAAAAAATACTTTGCAACGTAATATAACAGTTTAAAAATAATGCAGTTACATAATACAACAAAAATACGTACATCAAATAATCAGAATAATAATGAACTTCTAGATACTTAAGTTAGACGTGTTGCACATACGCAGATTGCACACTGTGTACAACTTATTTTCCAAAAATGGTATTACCGAAACCAGCTTTATTAGTTATTACAAATGGATGGATGTGGCGTGAAAGCTTGTTTAACGCATGTTGTAACCAAAGATCCACTTTGTGACATTAATTAATTGTAGTGTGATAATTTTTAAATTTTCAGTTTTTTTCAAATGTTGATTGTACAGTCTTCAAGAATGTTAGTTACTTTTCAGCTTTTATACGAAACACATTTTATAAAATATATTTAATAATTTCGAAGCTATTTCCTCTATACCAAATTTGCCCGCAGGTTCGAATCCTGCCTCGGGCATGGATATGCGTGATGTCCTTAGGTTAGTTAGGTTTAAGTCGTTCTAAGTTCTAGGGGACTGATGACCTTAGAAGTTAAGTCCCATAGTGCTCAGAGCCATTTGAACCATTTGAACCAAATTTGCCAAATTAGCGTTCGGAATATGTTTTACCCCTTTAGAGTGAAACTGGGCAAAAATCAAGAAATAAGTGTTGCATTGTTTTGGCCGCTCTACGCACTAATCATGTTTCCTCGAGGTCGTTAATTGACACTTGCGAATGTTCCCTTGTGAGCTGTGCCCACTGACTGTGCCTGCAGGACTACGTCTCGGGGCATAACCTCAGAAGGACAACTAACTGCCATTAAATCCCTTGCTGACCTTGTTGAGCAGGTGCTGTCTGAATCTTACCTGAGCTTTTATATGAATCTTGCGATCGTTAAACTGTGTGTAGTTCCTGTGCGCTGGGCCGCAATGCTTTCTACCATGATAGGTCAAAGGCTGTGCCTTCTCTAAATTGTACTTCTTCCGAGTAAATTCGTGAGTTTAAATTACTATACCGCTTGTTTAATTGGAATTCCGGTGCAGGCAGTAGCAGCCGTCTTCCTGTGGATTATTTGTAAGAGTCATGAAATTTAGGAACTTTTGCTTGTAAGTTGCATAAGCAGCTTTAAGTAAGTATATTGATTAAGCTTCAGGGTAGCTTCTTATATTGTTGGTTCATGGTTGTCAGTAAACTACGACATGAGTAAGAGTATGGTCTTAATCTGGGCTTATAGGGGCCGAATTTTTACCCTTACCTAGCGCCCATTATCGCAGGCTGAATTATTCTAATTGTTTATTGGTAGAAACAGTTACCCGAAAATTCGCATAAACGGTAATTATCATTTTAATTCTACTTGGCGAAATATTTAGTTAACTTATTTAAGCTCGTCGCCGTCTGGCGTGTTATGAAATCTCTTGATTTTATTTTTATTACTACTTAAGTCAGTTTTATTGTGGCTGCTGAAAAATCTTAAAAGGCCTCCTGTAGGGTTACGTTTTGTCAGTTCAACCTGAGCATTTTACTGTTACACCCTTAGGTCTAAAGAGAAATTTATTTTCTTTTAATGGACCTGTAAGTGTGTAATCTAGTTTCTGTTTTTCATAGTCATTTTTTTAAGAGTTAAAAGCTTCATTCGCTGATGCGGCTAGAAACTGATTTAAACCAAAGATTTTAAGATTCTAAATTTCATTTGCTTTTTCATTTGTTAAATTAAGTAACATAATGGCTGTGAATAATTTTCAGTTTCAAGTAAAACTTTTTGCCATTTATGAGGAATAATGCGAACAATTGCAGCGAGATTTTCTTGCAATAATTCTTCACTATCTCACCACTGACTCACTAAGTTGCAGTGGTTTAATGTCTTTCACATTAGGGGAGTCTGTACGACGATTAAAAGACGGTATATTTGTACGATCCGTCTGCGTGAAGGATTTCTTATGGGTGACATTAAAACTTCGGCTTTCCATTTTTGTCTTCTGTTGCCACATCGCATACCGCAGTTGCCAGAGCGGTTCTAGGCGCTTCAGTACGGCATGGCGCTGCTGCTACGGTCGCAGGGTTGAATCCTGCCTCGGACATGAATGTGTGTGATGTCCTTAGGTTAGGTAGGCTTAAGGAGTTCTAAGTCTAGGGGACTGAAGTCCCATAGCGCTTAGAGCCATTTGAACCCTTTGTTGCCATATCAGGCTCTTCAGCGCGTGACTGGATAGAAGATTTTGATCTGCTTAGTGATTTTATGTAGGACCAGAATTTTCTTGGGTTCTCGACAAGAGCTTTTGCTAAGGTATCACAATGGTAGTTGTTGTATGCTTCGCACATCGATCTTTTACAAATGCACGAATGTCGGTACGCTTCTCTGTGAGCTCTAATCTCTCTGATTTTATCCTCATGGTCTCTTCGCGAGATATACGTAGGAGGGAGCAATATACTGCTTGACTTTTCTGTCATCATTAGCGCGTTCTTTTCTGAACCGTAAGTGCGACAACCTCTCTTTTCTCACCACTTTTCGATTTAGTTGATGAAACCTCGTTTGTTGTTTTTCATCTTTGTAAGGAGTACGCATCGCCGGCGATGGGCGAAGCATGACAGAATCTCTGACCAGAGAGTAGATTATTGTTAGTTGTTGCTTGTCGCGAGTCTGCGCTAGTCTGCGCGAGTCAGTCTGTCGTAGTCAGTCGACAGTAGTAGTCGGTCGGCTTTAGTAGGGAGTGGACGGTAGCAGTCTGCGGGAGTCGGCATGCGTCGGCTGTGTGCTCTGGTCGCGACTCTGGTCAGGACTCTGGAGGATGAGTATTGTTGTAGAAGGTAAAGAAGCAGCCTTGCGCATATTTAATAATGTATGTTAATTGTAATTTAATTTATTCCAAAAAGATGCCCCAATAATAATTTTCATAATATAAAGTAATTTTTTAAAGAAAAGCATTCCTTTCAATTTAAAGAATATTTCCATTGCATGATCATTCCTTCCAAGAATTAGAAAAAAATTTACGCCAGCATTGCACGAAGCTGTGCTAAACATTTTTACATAAGAGCAGATATATTAGCAGTTTTATTGAGGTAAGAATTTTTCCTTTTTTGATTCAGAATACAGGGCCGAAGGTCAGCGTTGCTGTCCTTATTAAATTTACCAGATAATATTATTTCTGTTAGGAGGTTACATTTCGTTCATGGTTCATTATTTAATTAATGTTATTGTGGGTTTATGGTCAATTTTCATTCATTAATTTTTGTGCGGGGAGGATACACTTGGCGACATCCCGCCAGGATCGTATTTCTTTGGGATTTTTTGATTTGTAAAAAAATGCCGCGAAAAACTGTTAACAGTACATCGCGATGTTCAATGAGTGAAATAGCCGACTCGAATAACTTCACCGATAGTACTTGCGACACTCAGTGTCTTAATGACAGTCCTCTATTTACAGACAATCAGAGTGTGCGGATTATTAATAATTATTTTGATCATAATGATGAACAAATAAATTCAATTGTGTCCGCTGTTAATTTAACGACAATTGATGACGCGGGATGTTCTGTTGCAATGAGCGCTGCCCAGCTTGACACACCCGGTTTGCAGGATTTACGTGACGAACAGACAATTTTTTCTAATGGAAACGAACAGTGTAATCAGAGTACGATAGAATTATTTAATTCCGGTGTAGTGACCAACAGTGCACATCTGATTAGCAAACATTTTCAAGAATCACAGAATAACCTAATGGTTACAGAAAACATGACAACTGCAGATACGCCATCAAACAGCACAGAGAATAGAGTAGGTAATATTGGCCTGGATCAAATTATGGCAATATTGCTACAATATAGTGAAAATTTCAAACAACTTAATGAAACTAATGAAAATGTCAAACAAATTAATGAACAAAACAAACAAATTAGTGAACAGAACAAACAACTTAATGAAAAGTTCAAACAACTTAATGAAAAACAGGACAACCTTACTGAAAATTTCAAACAACTTAGTGAATAGAACAAACAACTTAATGAAAAAAAAGACAACCTTAATGAAAAATTAGACAACAATTCCAGACAGCTTAGTGAACAGATTACAGCCGTTGCCGCGCAGTGTCATGATAGTAAGGAACAATTACGTGTGGAAATTGAGGCTTGTGCTAGGAAAAGTAGTGAAGAAATTAGATCTGTTGCTCAAGAATTAAGGGATACGCAAACAGCTACAACAGAATCACTTAGAGACGAAATTAGTGCAGTCGGTGAACAATGCTCTGAAAAAGCAACACAGTTACGCGACGAGTTTAAATTAATGACAACAGAACTTTCGCGCACACTGGATGCAAAAGTAGACGCGAAATTCGACCAACAGAACAGTCAAATTGACGAACGTTTTAATCACCACCTGCAAAACAGTGAAACGCGTTTCCATATATTTATACAGGAACAAAATAAAGTAAAACGATAAGTCATGGAAACAATCACTGCACAGAGACAGGAAGAAAGCAAAAACATACGTAGACGACAATATTGCTACTGTATCAGACGAAATTAATACAATCAAACAGTTGAACACAGAACTGCATGATGATATTTCCGATCTTAAAACAAAAACAGATACACACACGGTAGACTTTCAGACAGTGACCGACAGGTTCGAACAATTAGAACTAACACAGGATTCTGATGTCATCAAAGCTGACGTTAAAAAATTGAACGAAACCACACGTAAAATACAAAAACAAATTAATGCTTCTGACACTGAAAACGATGATCCGGTAAAATTACTGACTGAAAAATATGATGAATTGGCCAGTCGTATTGACGTTATTGAAAGTAATAATGACAACAAACCAGACGATACTTCAACGATTTCGTTTAATCAAACACCTGAATTCCAAAATCTACAGCAGACAATCAGTGAGATAGATTCGTCTAATAATACATTACGTAGAAAACTGTCAACTTTAAAAGAGGTAACAGAGATGAAAAATGTTTCAGCATTTAACACATCACAGCAGACTCCACTTTGCGAACATTTGTCAGACTCACACAGCGTGCATAATTTCGGTAATTTACGGAGAGTACGTGAGTTAAATTCCGAACAGTCACAGACAAATAGATTCTCATACAATCGTGAACCTGTTCAGACATACAGAGACGATAATTTTGATTACTAACATTTTCTATCAGTGGGAAAATTTAAAGTATTTAAAAATGACAGAACACAGATTCACCCCCTGGATTGAATACAACAATTTAGCTTTGCTTTTCCACCGACTTGGCCTGTAACGCACAAACCTGAATTTATTTGCAGTTTTTTGGAAGGCGAACCGGCAACTCGTATGAGACCCATCGCGAGACAATGCTACTCGGTAGAAGAATTTCAGAATGCTTTTCTGTCAGCGTATTGGTCGAAGACGACACAGCGCGGAATTAAGGATCAACTAATTAGTTTACCGAATAATGAGAACTCAAATTTTTCCACTGTCACGCAATTTTTTGAACACATGGTCCAACAAAACCAGTACCTAAGTGAGCCATACAGTGAATCTGCACTTATTCAATTATGTATTTCTAAATTACCACGATCATTAAGAGTGTCACTTTTAACAGGTCAGCAGAAGGAAAATATTTCGGCATTCAGAGATCTGTTACAGCTTTTGGAAGTGCAACAATCGGATTATTCTTTTATAAACAAAAATTTTTCATATAATAACCAATACAGCAATTACGATCAGCCACGTAATTTCAATAGCAAAGCTAATTGACGCTTCAGGAGCGATAACCACCAGAACTTTAATAACAGACAAAATTTTAATTATCAGTATCGACAAAATTATCAGCAACAGGAACCACATTTTGGTAACAATAGACGTTTTTCCCAACACCAGCAACAAAACCAACCGGTTAGCATACCTAACCAACAATGTAATATACAAGGTCAACCAAGCTTTAATGTATCGCCGCGTACGCGTATAGCGTCGGCCCCAACAAAT
This sequence comes from Schistocerca piceifrons, assembly GCF_021461385.2. Classification (NCBI taxonomy): domain Eukaryota; kingdom Metazoa; phylum Arthropoda; class Insecta; order Orthoptera; family Acrididae; genus Schistocerca; species Schistocerca piceifrons. Next base: position 246,383,695 of record NC_060144.1, read on the forward strand.
AATAACGCACAGCAACAAGGGAATCAGTACGTACAGAAAACACACTACTTCAGTTCCTATCGCACTGCACCGTATAGAAATGACTATCACGACAGACGTAAAAATAATGAGCACAATTTTCAGCGTACATTTAATAACAGTCAATCAGCAGCAAGAACATCAGCAACAACGTATTATCATGAATGAACCAGACAGTAGGTATCATCCAGAACGTAATACGTCTGGAAGAAATAACAGAACAGTTCAAATAGTCGAAATGCCACAACATCCTCCTGAAAATAATAACACGTCAGATAGAATTTGACTAGATACAGTACAGGTTGCATCTTCCAGCAACGTAAGCAATACTTCAGATACATAGAATGTTTTTTATGAAAATGTTATTACTTTTGACGACATCCGAGACACTCTTTTGCAGGAAAGACCAGTTGTTCAAAAAACCATTTCACACCCTGTCATCGAAGTTAAAATTGGATCATCGAAATTTTCAGCAGTAATCGATTCTGGATCACCTATGTCAGTTATAAATGAAGAAACTTTCAACGAGTGTAACAAAGAGAATACCTATCCTACGTTACCATTAGGCAAAAAGAAAGTAAAAGGAGCAGTATCGAGTAAAGGAGTAGATGTAAAATTACAGACATATTTATCATTTTGTATTGCGGGTCATACATTTCACTCAAATTTTTGGATTGTTCCCTTATTGACGACAGACATAATTTTAGGTGCGAATTTTCTGGTACAACACGACGCAATTATTGACTTTCAAAACTCCTATTTAATGTTAAAGAATGAAAATGTACAACTGGCTTTAGAATTTCAGCACTCTTTATCTGCAGAAGAACAAACAATTAATCGTACAGAGGTCATTTCCGTATCACGTAACATAGACTCTAATTCCACATTGTTCACAGATACGTACGTACACAACTATAATACTCCAGACGAAGCCGAGTATGACGTTATACAGATGATTTCTGACAAACATAAACAGAGCAGTGCAAATACAGACGACGAACGCACACAACTACGCAAAATTCTCTTACAGCAAGCTCCAGTTTTATGTATGAATTTCAAGTTAAACAGCACGACACATTTAAAGCCAAGCATTATCCCATTGCGTATATTCATAGAGAACAGGTTAAGAAAGAATTGCAAGCTATGCTTGACCAAGGAATTATTGAACCAGCAGTTAGTCCGTACATTAACCCGCTCCATATTGTTAAGAAAAAAGATGGTTCACTTCGCCTCGTACTTGATTCGCGTCACAACAATGACATTATTATTAATGAAACAGATCGCCCACTGATACTAGAAGAACTTCTACAGAAATTTCATGGTACTGCTATTTATTCCACATTAGATTTGAAATCGGGATTTTGGCAAATTCAACTCCATCCGAACTGTAGAAAGTACACAGCATTTCTCTGTTTTGGTGACTGTAATCAATTTTGTAAATTACCGTTCGGTTTAACAATTTCTTCAGCAGCTTTTATTCGCGGTTTGAATACAATACTTCCGACAGAACTTAAAGACAGAATCACAACGTACGTAGACGACATTCTTATTGCAGAAGCTAACTGGTCTGAACACAATCTGATTCTTGAACAACTGTTGCAAACTTTTCGTGCACAAGGACTCACAGCTAATCTCAGTAAATCGCACTTTGGTAAAACTTCTATAAAATTTCTTGGACATGTAATTTCAGCAGAGGGCATTACGCCTGACCCGGAAATACTTAAAGCTTTACGTGACATTACTGTTCCTACGACGAAGAAACAACTACGCAGTTTTTTGGGTTTAATTAACTTTTTTCGTAAATTTATTCATTACTCTGCTTTAGACACCCCTAGATTATGTCAATTGACAGGTAAAAACAATATTTGGTCTTGGGATAGGCAAGCACATTCTGAATTTGTGAACCTGAAAGAAGCCTTGTTGAATGCACCACTTTTATCGCACCCAGATCTTACTAGAAATTTTTCTATTGCCACCGACAGTTCTAACACCGCTTTAGGCGTACATATTTTTCAGGAAATTTAAGAAGATGGTTGTACAGTAATCAAAAACATCGCCTTTGCAAGTCGCATTCTGTCACCTGCTGAACGTAATTATTCTGTTACAGAACTTGAAACATTATGTGTTGTATGGCCTTTTACCAGATTTAGGCATTTTCTTTATGGAAGACACACTACAGTTTACACAGACCACAGAGCGATACAATTTTTACTTTCGGCTAAATTTACACACGACAGATTAAGCAGATGGAAACTTTATTTGCAGGAATTTAATTTTACAATTGTTCACATTCCTGGTACACAAAATATTGCAGCAGATGCACTATCCCGTTCTCTCAGCAACAATCAGCAAGACATCTCAACCAACTTCTGCAAAGCAAATTTCAGCGTCATGTACATTCAACAAGTTGCATTTGAAAATTTCATTTCGTCGTCATTACAAGACATAGCACACGAGAAGAGTAAAGATAACGTATGGAAAGAGATTAAACATCTTTGGCGAGATAGGAATAATGTTACCATTAGAAACCATTACACTGTACGCAATGACATTCTGTTTCGCCGCTCTCATCCTGACAGCAACAATTGGTTATTATGCATTCCTGACGAACTTGTTAACAAATTAATCTGGTATACTCATTTAAGTTACGCACATTACGGAGCTAGGAAATGTTTTCTTATACTGAGGCAGGACTGTTATTTTACCAACATGGAGAAACGTATTCGACGAGTTTTAGCGTCATGTAAAATCTGCCAGAAAGCTAAATCAGACACGACTTCACATATTCCTCCATTACATCCTATTGTTCCTGTTAAATTGAGACATATGGCCGCTGTAGACATTTTTGGTCCGATTCCGAGAACTAATAGAGGTTTTTGCTACATCTTTGTCGCTGTTGAACTCACTTCAAAATTTGTTACCTTCACTCCGTTACGCAAAGCTACTGCTAAAACTGTTTCGAAAGCATTTGTAAAACATGTTCTATTTCATGTAGGGCATGTGTTGAAAGTAATTTCCGACAATGGATCACAGTTTCGATCTGCTATATGGACACGTATGTTACGAGCTAGAAACATTTCTCCGATCTATATATCGAGGTACCATGCTTCTTCGAACCCTTGTGAACGACTAATGAAAGAAATTGGTAAACTGTGTAGAATATACTGCCATAAAAATCATATTGATTGGGACACACACATACTCTCATTCCAAGATGTAATTAATTCCATACCGAATGAATCTACTATGCTATCTCCGTCTATTATACTGAAAAATGTTGAACCACCTAAAAAAATTAAAGAATTAGTAACCTTTCCTACATCTCGTCGACTTCGACACCATGAAATAATTGACATTGCGCTGAACAACATCAAACGTGCCGCAGGGCGCCGGAGAAGACAGCAAAAACAGGTTTGTATACGCCATGACTTTCACATTGGACAGAAGATGTTAGTACGTACACACTATTTATCCAACAAAGGAAAGAGTAGATGTAGTAAATTTGAGCTTCTATACACAGGTCCATATCAAATTCGTAGCATTCTTCACCCCAATGTAGTACACGTCGAAACTTTGAGAACCAGAAAAACCAAAGGGAACCACCACGTATCCAACATCAAACCTTTTATTGAATGAACATAGTTTATGAATTATCACACTGTAATGCCATTTCCTAATTTTTTATGACCACTTATGCAATTATATTCACATTAACACTTACTGATGTTTATCGTATTTTTTCTTGGCAAGTGCCCGGCAAGGTAAGGTTAGCAGGTCGCTTTTCTTATCGTTACACATCAGACAGTGCTACATTTTCCAGATAAAATTACGTATGCAATTCTATCTAGTGATATATTAATTTTATCAAATCGTGACTACTTAACCTTTTTTTGCTGCTACATTGTGATACGCTGTGTACATTTTTGCTTCTGAACACTGTCGATGTTTTTGACATATTACGTTTTCTGTCATGCTATGCTGTATGCTCAATTATGTTAATATAAACCAGTTTTTATCTAATCGGTATATGAATTAAATGCAAGACATTAATCTTTGTTCATCATTTTCAGAAATAAATAACGTGTAAACGAAATAAATTAAACAGAAATGGGAATTTCACCTTCGGAATGAACGAAAGAGGATGCAGTACCTCGTGACGAAGAGTAAATGGATCAGAATTAACAAGCATTAACAAGAATATACTATACACTTCGTAGAATAGCAGTCTTAACTAATTTTTTCTTTCAGAATACGAGGCGATTGATGCAGGCTGTCAGACAGAACTACACATCTTAGTTTTAGTGATGAAATATGCTAGAAATAAGGAATAGTTGTATAATGAATAATGAAGTGATTTTTTTTTTGCAGATGATAATGAATGGTGATGAATAATGATGAAGAATATGCTACTATGGATAATGAAGTTTTTCTTTACAGGTGATGATAATAATGGAGTTATGGTGATATGGATAATGAAGTTTTTCTTTGCAGATGAAAATAATGATGAAGTTTATATATTTACTGTTAGTTAAGAGATGCTATGTAGTTATTTAAGTATTTGTTGCAGTTCGTTTTGACAGTATGTCTTATATCGCATGGTATGATGACTGAAGGTTTTGGAAAGGACAGCTAGAGAACATATATATTTTTATACACATTTCACTACCTGTTAATTCGAAGTTCACTACTTTTCAGCATAATATGCGTTTCTTCTTTCAGTTTCATAATCCATTTTGTATATTTTGCAGGAGAAATTATTCATGAAATTAATGTGGTATAAATAGTTGTTTACTAAACCTATTTCATTAATTTTTGTGCGGGGAGGTTACATCGTCAACCCACTTGCTCGGCACATACTTCTCTAGACCTCCATTTCCGGTCAGTCCAAAGAGCTGTCTGCAGTGTTCTACTTAAAATTTGAACTTATCTCATACATACTAGTTGTTAATTTTCCTAAATGTATCTTTCATAACAGCTTCGGTGTCGGATGTCGTTTCTTAAAACACGCAGTAGCAATTTCAGACTTTCTAAGGTCTACACTGCTCACTTTAATGGTAAATAAGTGATAAGATTAGAGTCTAGAGCAGAGTTCGTGAAGTTCCCATGAGATGTTCCTTGGAACGGAAACTCACTCAGAACGTGTGCTCAGTGCATTTGTGGCTCATGAAATATCTTCTACGCATTACTTGTTATAAATAGGACAGTGGCTGGTTCGTGCTGCAGGTTGCATCCACAGAATCTCTTAGTTTCTCTTAATACTGAAGGCAGCAAATACGGGAATATTTTTGCGAGTCACACAAGCACCATTATTAGATGACGTCCTAGCTTATCCCAGAGAGAATTAAGTTCATTCCAACTAATATTTTCGGAATTTTTATATAATAAAAATCCACCGCTGGATGAAACCGGCACCCACGCCGTGAACAAGCTTAATCAGCTGCTCTGCCTGACGGAGCTGAAATAAAAAGAACCTGTCTGCAATCCAGGAGCGAACTACGCTGCAATCGAATTTACATGATCCCGTTTTTTATTGTATTGTGATGTTCTTTTTAATCCCGGTATTATGCGATCCGCCAAGAGGAGACCATATTTCATATTTTCCAGCATTAGTGCTGTTATTGGGATATTCGGCAGCTCTTCTGTTTGTTTGGCCTGTCGGGATTTCAAAATAATAAAAGCATTTGTTCTGAACCGTTGGCGTTTTGGTGCGCGGCCATAAGAGAGGTGGGGAGCGGGAGCAGGGAGGCGCAACGGGAGGTTTCGAGAGAGCTAGAGGTACTAACGTCTTTTTGATCTCACGTAAGCTCATTTTGTGAGTCGTGTCAGGGACGTGTTGGCTTTTATTATTAGATTAGTTCTATTGTCGTACCCGCTTAGGAAATATAAAATACTTTAAAGAGTAATTCTTTGAAATCAATTAGCCTGTGTGGAAAATACACGTTTTGTAACATCACTTGCTACAAGACATATTTACATAAATATCATAGGTTATCGTCGAAGGCAGTGCCTACAAAATAGAAGGATAGTTAGAGTTTAATATTACTGTCGATGTCAAGGGTATTAAAGGTGGAGCCTACCATAGAAATGGGTGAGTGAAGGAACCGACGTTTGCTTGATCAGGGAAGCAGACGGCATTTCCTTCCATATGTGTCGGAAATCATTACAGACATATATCAGAAATTGAGCTGCACTCTTTCCGCCTGCTTCCGAAGTATCCTCTGCTGTATCAGTTTGCTCACAGATGTCTCCGAGAACATAGCCAACGCCTATATGCCACTCTCCTGGACCACTTCATGAACTTAGACTGTAAAGGTACAACCCACAAGAAGAGAGCGCGGAAATTTTTATGCTCTGTGTGACAGCTGAGGGTAGGCGAGCTCACGTTTGATAGATAAGAGGGGGTGGTAGCAAGTCACGTCCTGGCTTAGTACGGCGAGTTGTAGCCGAACGGTTTGAGGCGCCATGTTATGGACTGCGTGGTCGTCCCCACCCATCCCCACCCTCTCCGCCGGAGGTTCGGGTCCTCCCTAGGGCATGGGTGTCTGAGTTGTTCTTAGCCTAAGTTATTTTAAGTTGTGGACCGATGACCTCAGCAGTTTGGGCCCTTAGAAATTCATACACTTTTGTTTTATTTATGGCTAAGTGCGGCCGACCACAGCAGTAATTGCTTGGTAGTTGGTCCGCTAGATGCCGGCGCACTTTGAGCTCTGATGCTGGAGCAGATATCATGTATCAGAGCTTCTGAGGCTATCAGATGACTAACTCACTCTAAAAGTACGTGGCCATTATATCCAGTGCTCGAAAGCCGTTGGTGAGAAAAATGGTGGGAAGGGCCGCCGCGAGGGACTAACGGATATTGCTAAAGTCTGAAAAATAATAATAATACTAATAAAATGTGAAGCCCATAAGATTGGAAAGCCAATACCACAGAAATGAAGGGAAAATTACAGCGAGTATGAGGGTACAAATGCGGCCTCAGGGAGGTGAATAGTTTTTAAACTATTCTGTGTTAAACAACTTGTAAACTATATGAACTTAAAAAAATTGTGTAACTCGGACACAACAACACTGATTTTCATAAACCAATGGTCAATGGGTAGTTCTCCAGAAATGTACCAAAAAATCAAACCAAAATTGTGATAACCGTTAATATTTTTAACTATAGCTGGAATGTGTCTTTTCTGCTGAAAAAATCGGCAAATTTAACTACAAGATTAATTTATATCGTAAACGTAGCGGGAGCATTAACGAATAACAACTTTAATAAATAGATGTTTTGCATAGTAGGGCTGGGGACTCTGAGCTGTTTCGGTGATCTACTCAACATTGAATTTCAAACCACATTTCTTCAGTTCAGTATTTCAACTTTATGTTTACACTTTCAAGTTAGCCAGTGCACACAGGAATTAGTGGACAGTGCATTACAGTCGCAGCGCGTCGCTGTATGATGGCAAACCAATAGCCGTTGCTGGTTGTGGATAAACCTTATTGCAGTTATTCAGTTTTAGCAACCATTATCACAGAGGAATATAAAATAAAGAAACAGGAAAACACATGGAGTTCACACAGACAACTAAGAACGATCGTCTGGAAAGCGCTTACAAGGCAGTACATCTACGGATCAAAAATTCATTACATTCAAATAGGAGACAGCTGTATGCCCAGTACTTACTTGTACTATAATAACCTTCAAAGTACTATAACCCACAAAAATCCAATAGAGTATAACAGACCACTCACAGATATCAACTAGTAAGTTTAGGCATTCCGAGGTATCTATTACAAACAACCTGACGAAGGCAGTACATCTACATCTACATCTACATCTATACTCCGCGAGCCACCTTACGGTGTGTGGCGGAGGGTACTTATTGTACCACTATCTGATCCCCCCTTCCCTGTTCCATTCACGAATTGTGCGTGGGAAGAACGACTGCTTGTAAGTCTCCGTATTTGCTCTAATTTCCTGGATCTTTTCGTTGTGATCATTACGCGAGATATATGTGGGCATTAGTAATATGTTGCCCATCTCTTCCCGGAATGTGCTCTCTCGTAATTTCGATAATAAACCTCTCCGTATTGCGTAAGGCAGTATTGTAGGAGACTGCAAAAACATGAAGATCCACAGCCAAAAAATGTTGGATCTTTTCTGCAGTCAAGGTAGGCAATAAATGTCAATATTCTAAACAAAAGGCGTTCATAACATCGATATATTATAGAAGTCTACAATGACATTTCATCTAATAGTAGTAAAACATGTAACTCAGTCGTGATTATTGAAATGTGGTTAAACTGTGGTTAAAAGAAATGTGAAATAATTTGGGTGAAGGTCACGGTTAAAGCAGGCTCAGACATGGTAACTGGATGTCTCTATAGGCCCCCTGGCTCAGCAGCTGTTGTGGCTGAGCACCTGAAGGATAATTTGGAAAGTATTTCGAGTAGATTTCCCCACCGTGTTATAGTTCTGGGTGGAGATTTTAATTTGCCGGATATAGACTGGGAAACTCAAACGTCCATAACGGATGGCAGGGACAAAGAATCCAGTGAAGTTTTTTTAAGTGCTTTATCTGAAAACTACCTTGAGCAGTTAAACAGAGAACCGACTCGTGGCGATAACATATTAGACCTTCTGGTGACAAACAGACCCGAACTATTTGAAGCAGTTAACGCAGAACAGGAAATCAGCGATCATAAAGCGGTTACTGCATCGATGATTTCAGCCGTAAATATAAATATTAAAAAAGGTAGGAAGATTTTTCTGTTTAGCAGAAGTGACAAAAAGCAGATTACAGAGTACCTGACGGCTCAACACATAAGTTTTGTCTCAATTACAGATAGTGTTGACGATCAGTGGACAAAGTTCAAAACCATTGTACAATATACGTTAGATGAGTATGTGCCAAGCAAGATCGTAAGAGATGGAAAAGAGCCACCGTGGTACAACAACCGAGATAGAAAACTGCTGCGGAAGCAAAGGGAACTTCACAGCAAACATAAACATAGTCAAAGCCTTGCAGACAAACAAAAATTACGCGAAGCGAAATGTAGTGTGAGGAGGGCTATGCGAGAGGCGTTCAATGAATTCGAAACCCATGGGTTTCACAGAGGAAGATTGCACTGTAGTTCCTTCTCTAGATTGTCACACAGATGACAAAATGGTAGATATCGAAATAGACGACAGAGGGATAGAGAAACAATTAACATCGCTCAAAAGTGGAGAGGCCACTGGACCTGATGGGATACCAGTTCGATTTTACACAGAGTACGCGAAGGAACTTGCCCCCCTTCTTCCCCGTTTTCAAGAAGGAACGTCGAACAGATGTGCAGAACTATAGATCTATATCTATAACGTCGATCAGTTGTAGAATTTTGGAACACGTATTATGTTCGAGTATAATGACTTTTCTGGAGACTAGAAATCTACTCTGTAGGAATCAGCATGGGTTTCGAAAAAGACGGTCGTGTGAAACCCAGCTCGCGCTGTTCGTCCACGAGACTCAGAGGGCTATACACACGGCTTCACAGGTAGATGCCGTGTTTCTTGACTTCCGCAAGGCGTTCGATACAGTTCCCCACAGTCGTCTAATGAACAAAGTAAGAGCATATGGACTATCAGACCAATTGTGTGAGTGGATTGAAGAGTTCCTAGATAACAGAACGCAGCATGTCATTTTTAATGGAGAGAAGTCTTCCGAAGTAAGAGTGATTTCAGGTGTGCCGCAGGGGAGTGTCGTAGGACCGTTGCTATTCACAATATACATAAATGACCTTGTGGATGACATCGCAAGTTCACTGAGGCTTTTTACAGATGATGCTGTGGTTTATCGAGAGGTTGTAACAAAAAGTTGTACTGAAATGCAGGAGGATCGGCAGCGAATTGGCGCATGGTGAAGGGAATGGCAATTGAATCTCAATGTAGACAAGTGTAATGTGCTGCGAATACATAGAAAGATAGATCCCTTATCATTTAGCTACAATATAGCAGGTCAGCAACTGGAAGCAGTTACTTCCATAAATTATTTGGGAGTACGCATTAGGAGTGATTTAAAATGGAATGATCATATAAAGTTGATCGTTGGTAAAGCAGATGCCAGACTGAGATTCATTGGAAGAATCCTAAGGAAATGCAATCCGAAAACAAAGGAAGTAGATTATAGTACGCTTGATCTCCTACTGCTTGAATTCTGCTCAGCAGTGTGGGATGCGTACCAGATGTGGTTGATAGAAGAGATAGAGAAGATCAAACGGAGAGCAGCGCGCTTCATTACAGGATCATTTAGTAATCGCGAAAGCGTTACGGAGATGATGGATAAACTCCAGTGGAAGACTCTGCAGGAGAGACGCTCAGTAGCTCGGTACGGACTTTTGTTGAAGTTTCGAGAACATACTTTCACCGAGGAGTCAAGCAGTATATTGCTCCCTCCTACGTATATCTCGCGAAGAGACCATGAGGATAAAATCAGAGAGATTAGAGCCCACACAGAAGCATACCGACAATCCTTCTTTCCATGAACAATACGAGACTGGAATAGAAGGGAGCACCGATAGAGGTACTCAAGGTACCCTCCGTCACACACCGTTAGGTGGCTTGCGGAGTATGGATGTAGATGTAGATGTAGATTTGAATCATGCAGCATCTTTAACAGATGTTAAATGAAAGAGCCACAATATGGCAGTAAACAAAACTTCATTCTTTAAATGACGAAGCACAATACGAATTTTGATTTTCTGTTAGTTTTAAAACAAAATTAAGAACAAACATCAACAATATTGCTTCTTTTATAGGAATATAATACTATAAAACAACATGCTTAAATTGTTATGTACGGTTTAGTGTGATATTAGGTTTACCATGTTAATAATAGGTAATAGTAAGCGAAAATAGCGACCCACCTATGTACAGTATACCTGGATATGTGTTCTAATCGTCAAAATCAAACGTAGTTACAAGGCCACACTGAAGCTAAGCCTCAGGCAAATAAGGAATCCAACCTCAGTTACTATTTGTATAATAGAGAAGTATTAAGCGAAACAATAAGGTTAGTGCTGATCTCTAGACAAAACGCTCAACACCAAACGTGCTAGACAGATTCACCAAACCTAGACCTTGGGCAATACACGTTACAACAAATTCTGAAGCTCCAAAGCTCCAATCCATAAAATCATTTACAACAACATACTAGGCGATATAATATCAGTAGCGATTCTGTAGCTGCCAAATGCAATTCTGGTTCAGGCGTTCTTAAATTAATGCTTGTGGCGACTAACCGTAGAAAAATAATGCATTCTGCTGTTTGTGTGTGTGTGTGTGTGTGTGTGTGTGTGGATGGGTGGATGGGTGGATGGGTGGATGGGTGGAAGGGTGGGAGGATGGGTGAGTGGCTGTGCTATAGTGTATTATTCCACTTAATTTTAAAGTATTCATGGGCAGCTTCCAGATGGTAACTTTAATATAGTAATCACGGTTATAGTAGACGAATATAAACTATTTTATTACTGTTAAAGACATAAATACTCATTTTATTAGGTTTTTCTCAAAGAAATGAGCTTTTGTCTTGAGTAAAAGCTGAAGATAGGAGATAAACTGTGTAAGTAGGCTGTTTATGTTTTCTTATTGGCAACGTTACGTAGCGCTCAATATGAAAATCACTGGCTGTGCTGTGTGCAGTCTGTGGCTAGTTTGCATTGTTGTCTGCCATTGTAGTGTTGGGCAGCGGCAGCTGGCTGTGAACAGCGCGTAGCGTTGCGCAGTTGGAGGTGAGCCGCCAGCAGTGGTGGATGTGGGGAGAGAGATGGCGGAGGTTTGCAGTTTGTCATGAACTGATATATATATATTATGATTTGTGATGATATTAAGGTAAATACATTGTTTGCTCTCTATTAATATCTTTCATTTGCTAACTATCCCTATCAGTAGTTAGTGCCTTCAGTAGTTTGAATCTTTTATTTAGCTGGCAGTAGTGGCGCTCGCTGTATTGCAGTAGCTTGAGCAGCGAAGATTTTTGTGAGGTAAGTGATTTGTGAAAGGTATAGGTTAATGTTAGTCAGGGCCCATTCTTTTGTACGAATTATTGAAAGTCAGATTGCGTTGCGCTAACAAAATATTGTGTGTCAGTTTAAGGACAGTCATGTATAATCGTACTAAGGGGACGTTTCATATGTCGACCCTTAGCCTAGGATACCTCACTGGAATCTTCTGATTTTTCTTGTAGTTTGTGTATTTAGTGTAGCTTTTGTTTATTGCTAGCGCGTAATTGTAGAGAGAATCTCCTTTGTAGTTGTAGCCTTTCATTGTTGTACAGTAAAACAGTTGTGGCATGCATATAGATTTGCACCAAGTATTTCGCAGCTGTAATTAACAAGATATTATTTTCAGTGTTATGTTAATGTGTTCTCTTATTTTTGCTCTTCAAATTGTGTTTTTCTGTGTTGTCGTGTGAAATACTGTGACAATAATGGCGTGTGAAAAACGTAATACTAGGCTCCAAAGTAAACTGAGAAATGACAGTGAAAATGAGAGCAGTGTGTTAGCGCCACCGAGTTATGAATTAACTGATGTTCAAAGTAGTAATTTGGTAATTGTGCATAGGGAAATGGAGCGGGCGGCAAACAATGGCGTGGACAGTGAAACAATTAGTGAAGAGGGAAGCATTATCGATCGATCGGTCGGCAACAGCTCGCCTCAGGAATCCGAAATGACAGGACACAATTTCGCAAATACTGTAGATTCAGGTTTTGGGTCATCACCATTTTCTCAAATAAGTCAAGACACATTTTCAGCTTGTCAAAATTTGAATGTTGTCGGTGCAAATGCACTGCCGAAAAGCGTAGAGAAACAGATTCCAGACACTAATACATTATTATTGCAATTAATGCAACAAATGGGACAAAAGCTTGAAAAGTTAGACATAATGGAACAACACCAGAGACAAACACAGCAACAGTTAGACACAGTGGAACAAAATCTCAAAAAGTTAGACACAGTGGAACAAAATCTCAAAAAGTTAGACACTACACTTGAACAAACACGTGAAGATTTAACCACTGAGTTACATAACATCGAATCGAAATGTCAAAAAGTCTGTAATGACGTAAAAACACAAATTTGTGAGCATTTTCAACCTATTTTTTCGCGGCATGAAAATGCATTACAGAATCACGAAGCAGCCATAAAAGAGCTGCAAACCATTGTTCATGAAAATCTTGAGACCTTGTGGGCTAAATTTGACTCAGTTGCATCTACCGATTCGGTTACGCAACTTGCAAAAGCTCAGGAAAACTTAAAGGACAAAGTAGATACTCTGAAACTTGGTTCAGAAAAACACGCTGAGGAAATAAGTACACTATCAGAGAAAGTAGCCGAACTTTCGGATCAATTCACTAACTTATCTACAAAGGTAGATGATGATCTGAATGACACAAGACCCGTAGCCTTCACTGACACAGAAGAGTATGAACAAATAAGAAAATTCAAACAAAATCAGAATCAAATTAATACACAACACCAAAGAGAAATCCGGGAAGTACAAGATCAGCTGACACAGGTAATACAAGAATTACGTATTTCAGAGGACACTCGCGCTCCAACACGGGAAGAGGGACTTAGAAACACGGAAAAGCTGCAAAATAATAACACAGGGCATTTCGGAAGTAATGAAAGAAATTGGGAATGTGCACCGAATTTTGAGATGGAACGGCCGACACGACCTAACAATGACCGATATGCGACTCGCCGTCATGATGATTTTGACTATAAGCTGTTCATTACTACACGTAAATTCAAAACATTTAAGAATTCTGGCAACGACATTCATCCACAAGCATGGCTCCATCAATTCTCGCATTGTTTTTCTCCCAACTGGTCGTTAGAACACAGATTAGAATTTATGTGTGGCTACTTGGAGAATGAACCAGCTGTAAGAATGCGATCGGTAATTCACGATTGTCACAGTGAAGGAGATTTTTATCATGCCTTCCTCTCAGCATATTGGTCTCAAGCTACACAAGACCGGGTAAAATATAGCATCATAATGATGAAACATTTCGAACAATCTGAATTTTCCAGTCTTGTGAAATATTTTGAAGACATGTTGCATAAGAATCAGTACCTGTCAAACCCATACAGCCCCTCAGAACTCATCCGCATTTGCTTAATCAAATTACCTGAACATTTACGACACATTATTTTGGCAGGGCGTTGCAAAGACGACATTGAAGCATTTCAGGGACTGTTACAAGAATTGGAAATTGACACTGACAATCGCGGAATGCGGAAACAGGAACACAACAATTACAGGTCACATCCGTCACAATTCCGTGACGACAGAAACAATAACCGGACACGACTGGTCTATTCTTACAACGCAAATCGTGACCAAAATAGACACCACCCGTACGACAACCGTTGGCAGAGTAATAATAGTTACAGAGAAAGATCGCATTTCCGTAGTAATTACTATCACAGAGACAATCAGAGAAACAGACAATATGGGAACCAAAACAAGTATTATCAAGGGAGGCAGAATAACTTCAGACGCAACAGTTCGGCGCAGAGTTACGATTCAGGGAGAAATTCTCCACCACATGACCGACAAACAAGAAACTATGTAAACTACCGACAAAACGACAGACGTGAATTTCATCAGAACTGGCGGGATTCTAACAGAGCTGGGCCCTCTCGGCAAGGCGAATTTGTAGAAGTTAGGTCTCCAAACCCCAATAACGACGCGCGCCAACAAAGGGACAGACAATGACTCACACCGCATGCAGCAGGCAGCCGCGTGCGCCCGCTGGCTCCGAGAAAAATAACATAAGACGCTAACCTTGAGAAAAATTCCAGTATTCTTTTCCGATGTATACAACATGATAATTGCTTTGAAGTTGAAACTCTGTGCACTAGGAAGAGTAAAGGTTTACACCACATTTCACATGTAAAACTTTGTCTTTGCCATAAAACGTTTCACTTCACGTTACTAGTATGCTTTAGAAACTGTTACCATGCAACAATGTTTGAAGTTCAATATCCAGCCAAGAACCAAGAGAAATTATTTAAACAGAAATTACGAAAGCATTGTTATAGTGAACAGACGACACAGTGTTGTATTTGTACATTCTTGCTTGTTAGTTGCACGATTACGTAACGACTATCAGGCTTACATACTTAGGACACATACTATATTGGTACTGCTAATGAGATTTTAATGCAACATTTTGGTTTACTTGAAAATACATTCTGGGTTTAAAGTACTTTCTGTGAGATACCAGACGACAGAGTGATTAGTTTATGTGACAGCTACACGATTTTTATCACGACGCTACTAATGAGTGACAATTTACAATGTTGCTTTTGCGGTGTATCTGTTTTATATCTGCACAGTTTTCTGAATTCTTCTAGGAAGAAAAACATGTTTTAGTAGTAACTTTTGTGGTATAGCAACAATGAGACAGCCTTTTTCGTGGCATAACAATACGTTACTGTACAGTACTTTCCTCATCACGGCAATAAGCGTAATAACTAAGATATCTATACGTAAAGCATTTCACTTTTGTGTATCATGAGGTAAGTACATTGACTTTAGCAGAACTTTGCTTACAGAGGACGATAACTACGACAGTTCCACAGAATTATCTTACAGCAAGACGTGCATTTAGCGCTACAGGACACGCATTTGAGTGATTAATCTTATACTTAAAACACTTATTTTCAAAGATTTTTTTATTTACAAAGAAAGTTTTCCGTGATACATTTCATTCCATTGCTGTAATTTCTAACACCTGAGGGTATAATTACGTTTATCCTCAGGGGGGTACACGCTTACTTTGTGTACCATGTGTTTGGCAAGCACAAGGAGCCCTAGCTAATATGGTATTTGCTTATACAACTTTACACATCGGTACCATATTTCTCTAACACACAAATTACACAGCTATCTGATCATTTAACTGAGAGATAAACATGTTTTTTACTACATCAGTGACAGATGTTTACGCAATTACATCGTTGGATAACTTCACACTTATGAAACTGTATTTTGTCTGTACTTTGTAAACTGTTCATATTTTTTCGGAATCATTGTGATACTATGAGAGCTTTGAATGATGTATTTGGTATGAGATCATGATTTTTAAAGTACGTTTGAGGCAGCTGACACTTTTGACATGAGCAGAGAATTATTTTAGGCTTAGAAATTATTGGAGGAAGTTACGACGATTTTGAGATTTGACTGAAGTGTTATGATGTTATTATTACGACGACGATGTGTATTATGTTGTTGAGGAATGTTTATTATGCTACGTATTTCTCATGATGAAATATTGAAGAAGTGTCGACGAATATGTATATGTATAATGAGGTAAGGAATAATGAGTAGTGTTTAGGGACTCTGATTTATGAAAAGGATGTTGGAAACCAAGAAACGTACTTTAAGAGTTATGAAATGTGTGACTGTATCACAATGCTGACCAATATTTTTTTTGGACACTTATATTTATAGGATTTTGTTTCTACAGATTTGCAACGCTAATTCTTGACCTGTGAAATATTTTTATGTGCGACTGTCTCTGTAGCGGAAACTGCTGTCGTAAATATTTCCGTAAGAAAGTTAACGGACCACCTACACATAATGCGTCGTGGGCACCCAGCTGTGTCAGACGCCTGGAGAAAAAGCCATTAGCGCGTGCCTTTCAGAGCACAGGAAAACACCTGGAGAACAAGCCATTAGGGTGTGCCTTTCATCGCTAATGCGACACCCTCGTTACTTGAAAACATATGATTACTCGCACTTTGTGCTAATTGCTGAAATGCTTATGAATTGATGGGAAATATTCGTACATCTGCACACCTGATTATGACAAGTGTCTTTCTATGAGAGTTGAGAGAATTTCTACTAACTTACGAAATGTCACATGACTACTGAATGATATTTTTATGCTTTGCTTTTCATAGTTGCTTATTTCATTTGACATCTGTTTTCCAGCTGTGTTGCAGCATTGCTTTTATAAAAAAAAATGCATTTGCTAATGTGAACATTTTCTGTCAACAGATCTATTAAATAATTATTTTATGATCCACATTCTTTAAAAAAGGAGCACTTGGAAAGGAAAGAACAATAAGAAGGAACTAGTAACTGCATTCATAATTTTCTTTTCAAGTAATTGGTAACTTTTTGGTAGAATAACTTCTTGTGGTGCACCACTTTAATTACATAGACATTAAGATGTGAATATACATTTCCCTTATCTGCATTGTTGTTTAGTGTAATATTTTTTCTGCTTGCGCTATGTCATGTTTAGGTATAAGTTGCTGCTGTTTGCCAGGCATAGTGTTATTGAATTTGACTTTTGCTCATTTATGCTGCTAGCTTTGCCAATTTGCATTTTTTGCATTGCTGTTTGTGTTGATTTGTTATGTGATGCTGCATTGCCTCGTCCCTTAGTTTAGCATCTGAGCTCAGTAGATTTAAGTTAGCTTAAGAGGGGGTAGCCTCTAAGAGAATGAGTTGCGATGAATTGGAAGAAATGCATTGAGAAAACAGGTTTAGGTAGGATTTTCTTGGAAATAAATGTTGAGGTAAGAAATGTGTGAACATATAAATACAGAAAGCATGCTTAGATAGAATTTTTTTGGTGGAAACAAAGGATGAAATAAGAGGAAAGATATATGAAGTTTTGGGTTGGACTGCAGTACCAAATGTTACACTGAAAACGAACCCTGTCCTTTCCTATTGGTGTTATCCCACTATGTGTTTGTGTACCCTTGAGTATTTGTTTTCTTCCTGTCTCTGTGTACTGTTTCATAGAATTTTTTTCTCTTCTAATACTAAGCTATATTCACTATGAGGAGGAATACTGTTATCCTCAAATATAAGTTGCATTAATAATATGTTATTTTCTTTGTAAAGTTGTTTACAATTCTGTTCTGTTTCAATGTTCATGTGTGAAATTAATGTTTCGAAAACTATTCTCATTATTTTATGTATGTACTTATGTCACTATTTTTGTAACGCTCATGTATATGTTTATTTCTATTCTTTTGTAAAGCCTGTACTACAAATGTTATCTGTATTATTATGTTTTTAATGATGTATTTTGTACCTTTGTAATTGTATTCTTATGTTATAAAATTGTAATTGTCACCAGTTCATGACATTATTAACTTGTAAGTTACATTTCACTGCACACGTTTCTGTTGGTCATAGTATATGGACAATATGTGAGAAGTAGGGACTGTTAGTGTTTGCAAGTGTGTTAATAATTCAGCAAGGGACTGGATAACAGCATTGCTGGTTCTAAGGACAATTCCAAAAACTTTGTGAGTGCACAAGTGGTGGTTTATGGACTTGCTATATTCTCCGCAAGACTCTTCAGTGGTGATTGTGCATCTGCACAGTCACAACAGATGGCTGCTGGCTATCTCTAAAAGGACTACAGTGGGTCTGCATCTATGATGACCCACCAACGCCATTATTTCTACAAGGACTACAGTGGGTCTGCATCTTTGATGACCCACCAATACCATTATTTCTACAAGGACTGCAGTGGGTCTGCACCTCTGGTGGCCCACCAATACCGTAATCTCTACCAGGACTACAGTGGGTCTGCTCTGTGATGACCTACCTACCAATACTCTTCAAAATTTCGACTGACTCTGCTGTGGGTTTGCTCTGTTGTGGCCCATTACCTGTATGCATATCAAGAGTCAGCACTGTCTTTCCATTGGAAGGACAACACTACTTCTTCAAGACTGCATGGAAATCCACTACTTCCGTGTGCATTTTCTTTTACTGCTCAGACTTTGAGAAAAAACACTGCTATTCTACTCTTATGTACGATTAGGACTGTCTTTATGGACTGTGAGAAAATTTTAGCTTTTGACCAACATTGTATCAATAAGTGTGTGCATTTGACATGTTTGTTATTGTAATTATGAAAAATTTTATCAAATCATTATTGGCCACTGCCCAAAAAAAATTTTGTAAAATTTTTTGTGAGGAGCATGGGGGCTATGTAAGTAGGCTGTTTATGTTTTCTTATTGGCAACGTTACGTAGCGCTCAATATGAAAATCACTGGCTGTGCTGTGTGCAGTCTGTGGCTAGTTTGCATTGTTGTCTGCCATTGTAGTGTTGGGCAGCGGCAGCTGGCTGTGAACAGCGCGTAGCGTTGCGCAGTTGGAGGTGAGCCGCCAGCAGTGGTGGATGTGGGGAGAGAGATGGCGGAGGTTTGCAGTTTGTCATGAACTGATATATATATATTATGATTTGTGATGATATTAAGGTAAATACATTGTTTGCTCTCTATTAATATCTTTCATTTGCTAACTATCCCTATCAGTAGTTAGTGCCTTCAGTAGTTTGAATCTTTTATTTAGCTGGCAGTAGTGGCGCTCGCTGTATTGCAGTAGCTTGAGCAGCGAAGATTTTTGTGAGGTAAGTGATTTGTGAAAGGTATAGGTTAATGTTAGTCAGGGCCCATTCTTTTGTACGAATTATTGAAAGTCAGATTGCGTTGCGCTAACAAAATATTGTGTGTCAGTTTAAGGACAGTCATGTATAATCGTACTAAGGGGACGTTTCAACTGTCCCTTACAAGAGGTGGTAAATAAAAAATCCATTATCAAAAGTACCTGACACGAACCCTCCTGCAAGTAGGTAAAGATGCACGAATAGCTTCTGCAACAGGCAAATGATATTTATTGTCGTTGGTGAGGAATAAGTTCAAAACACGGCAACCCGTCCCAGTAGTATATTCCTCACGCAGCTTCCATCCTATTTCCCCCCCCCCCCCTCCTCTGCATTATTACCACTTTGGCGACCGTGAAATATTACCAATTTCGGTAAAACGACAGAAGATCCTCACGATAGAATATGTAATAAAAATAATGTCAGAATTAGGTACAATGGTTAGATATCATCAGAGAGAAGATGTCAGAAGGAAAACATACATGCTTTGAGGAGCGCTAATATTAGTTTTTCTGAATAAAAAGCGTTGTATGAAGTTATATACCTTTCTTAACGGTTTACATGGAAACTTATGAAAACAAAGGGGAAGAAGAAAAATGAAGCTGATAGTGAACAAAACGTTGTGATCTAATATTTTGTTTAATTGTGTACGTTTCCTCACAAAAATTGTCCAAAAAAGTCCGTCGACCTCAATGCATTTTGCAGTTCTTGTAGATGCCTGCTGTGTTGCTGATCTGAGGTCCCCTACTTCAGCACAATCGTGTAAAATACTAACTCGAAGTTCTTCATTTGTGTCCACTCTGTGCTTGTCTACTTCGCTCTTAAGCCAACCCCATAGACAGTAATGTAATGGGTTTAAATCTTGTGTCCTCGGTGGCCAAGAACAAGAAACGATTACATGGCGACCTATCCAACACCTTGGATACGTTTCAGTGAGGAATTGGTTCACCATACTCCTTGTGTGTGAAGACCTGTGGCATTCCACTACACCGACCCGCACGTAATAACCCTGCAATACACTGGTGCAACCACTATCCTACTGAGACCTGACACAGACAGCAACTACTCTTGCAGAACTCATCGCCCCACCATGTGCAAGTGAATTCCACATTAAATTAGTCAATTTAAAACAAAACAGTACGTAGCCTAATGTCGCTTTGGTTGCATTCGCGTATGAGAGATGGTGAAGAAGGACATGTGACTGATACCCGATACTTCCAAACTGCTGTATGTCGGATACGAGTAAGAAAAGGACATATGCTCAGTTGAAATTTTTTGTTCAGAATCACCAATACTATCACCTCTCAAAGCTTGTACATTTCCTCCTGTATAATAATATAATAAATAAATTTTAAAGAAAAATGTATTAAGCACAAATCGTGTGTCGAACCTAAACATTTGAATCTAGATCAACGCGGTACACTACAGCAAAAAAATTGAAGACTGTAAAACTATTTTTTTGCATTCTATAAATATCATTAATTAAGGTACAAGCATTGATTGTGTGACCAATATCTGACATACTATTAATGGGTTTAAATTGCAATCATTATACTGAATAATATGTGTCACCTTGCATACAATAACATAAACAGGCCTATTATTCCACCAAAACTGGTAGTTTTAATGAACTGGCATACATCTATCGTGCCAAACCATAATGTCACCAAAAAAATTACCTGCTTTATATCATCACTTTCTTAAAGTAATGTGAGCCCTATTTTGCTTAATATCTTGAATAATTTAATGATTTTAAAAATTTTACAAAGCTTTATATTTAAACTTTTAAGAAATATTCTTGCATTTTTTTTATAAATGCCCTCCGTTTATGTGTAGCAGTGTACATCTAAATAATGAAAAAAAGCGGGGAAATGCAAAGCTCTTTCATTACGGAATGTCGCAGTAGTTTCATTGTGACGTTCTTCTTCGACAGAAATTGGACGTAGAACTTCATTGTCTTCTTGTTAACCGGTCTATTTTAAACACATAATAAGATAAGACGAAATGAAAGTATGTAGAAAAACAGGCAGAAGTACACGATTGCTATATGGAATTCTTTCGACTGGAGCGGCAGAGAACACTATGCCTGACCTTTCAAGTTCCCGTAACGAGTGCCTGCGTACGTTTCAGATAAATTTCGTATTTGCAGAAATACCTTCCAAAAACATTAGTAAAGAATGCGAGTTAATCTTAATGACAACCTAGAGACATTTTCCCTACAGTACTGAGGTGCTTATCTCTCTACAGTGTTTCGTGATCACAAGGAAACATGATTGCAGTGACAGAAGCAAGGGCGTACTACGGCTTTCGCTTCGCGCTCCGGTCCCATGCGTAAGGAGCAGGTAGCTTGTGAATGCATTAGGGGAACAGGCACGCACAGAACGGCACGCGCCGCTGTCATTACCAGAAACGCACGCAACGTCGCGATTTGGCCGGCTCCCGCGTGTGTTAGCGTACAGCCAGCGCCGTAATTATGGATACACGGACAAGAGACCGGGCATACTCCCGCAGCAGTCTCCACAGCATGGGACACAGCACAAACAGGAATTGAGTAATGTTGTGTTTCCCGTCGTCAGCTCCACAAGAAATCGCGTGTCACCCCAACCTCCACAGTAAATTTCATTAGCTACCATTTGCACAGAGCCAGGTTTCCCTAGGAGCAGGCATTTTTTTTTTTTGCCGCGCGAAGAGGACATGGAGTTTTGAGGCGGCAGAAAAACTTAAATACGCTGCGAATTTGTGATTTCTTAGAAAATTGAGCCGCAACCGCCGGCCGGTGTGACCGTGCGTTTCTAGGCGCTTCAGTCTGGAACCGCGTGACCGCTACGGTCGCAGGTTCGAATCCTGCCTCGGGCATGGATGTGTGTGATGTCCTTAGGTTAGTTAGGTTTAAGTAGTTGTAAGTTCTAGGGGACTGATGACCTCAGATGTTGAGTCCCATAGTGCTCAGAGCCATTTGAACCATTTTTGAGCCGCAACCACATTATCTATTTAATCTACCATTGTTGTCTGGGAAGAGTGCTGTTAATGTACCGCGCAGTACGATGGATCCACTGGGAGAAAAGAAATCTGAAAAACAGTCAGCAATATGTTTCTGAACGGTGAGAATAAGGGTGGGTGTAATACATAGGGTGACAGTTACTGAACTATATAAAAAAAATTAGTTAACGGACTATGGCGTGCACACACTTTATTCAACATGTAACGTCACTACAGATATTCGAATTTAGATTAAGACATGTTCGACATGCCTGTCATGATTGGCGATTATGTGGCTCAGACGAATAACGAAATTCTGCATGACCCACTGAAGTGTCGAAACATCGATGCTGTCGATGACCTCCTCCTGAATGGCTATTTTCAGCTCAACAATGGTTTTGGGCTTATTGCTGTACATCCTGTCTTTAATGTCATCATCACCATCATCAGTGTCCTGCCTAAAGGCAGGTTTTCACATGGTAGATCTACAGGCTGTCCGGTCTTCTGCCATCCTCTTCAGGTCTGCATAATTTCCTCTTCCCTTTATGTCGTCTGTCACCTTGTATCTCCTTCTTCCTCTCAGTCTTCTCCCACAAACCAATCCTTCCAAAGCATCTACTAGCAAGCACTCCCTTCTCATTGAATGTCCCAACCAGTTGTTTTTCCTTTCTCTTACAGCCTTCAGCAGACATCTTCTCTCACCAACCCTTTCCAATTTTCATTACTCACTCTTTCCATCCAGCTTATTCTCTCCATTCTCCTCCACATCCACATCTCAAATGCTTCTAACATTTAATCATCCTCTCGTCTGTGTGTCCATGTTTCTGCGCCATATAGTGCCACACTCCTGACAAAACATTTGTTAAGCCTTTTCCTTAGTCCTTTATCTAATTTGCCACGTAAGAGTCTCCTCTTTCTGTTGAATGCGTCCTTCGCTATGGCAATATGAGTTTTCACCTCCTGGTGACATTTCAAGTCTTCAGTTATTGTGCTTCCGAGATATTTAAATTCACTTACTTGGCTAATGGTAGATTGTCCTATTTTAATATTGGACAGTCTGCGTCTTGTACTGATGACCATACTCTATGTTTTTGCTGTGTTTATTTGCATCCCATATTCCACACAAGCTTCATTCAGATCTTTCAGCATGTTATTCACTGTCCGCTCACTTTCTGCCACTAATACCATTTCATCAGCAAATCTTATACATTCTATTCTCTTTCCACCAATACATATTCCTCATTTCCCATCTAAACTTTTCGCAATAATCTCTTCAAGGTATACGTTAAACAACAGTAAGGAAAGGCAACAACCTTGTCTAACACCTCGTCCAATGCTGCTTCCTTCTGACATTTCATTTTCAATCCTTATCCTTACTTTCTGGTGTAAATATAGATTCTGTATCAGTCGTCTCTCTTTCCAATCTACTCCTTTCCTCTTCAAGATATCCATCAGTTTGTTCCACTGAACTCTGTCAAACGCCTTTTCTAAATCTATAAAAGCAGCAAAGATTTCTCTACCCTGTTCCATATATCTTTCCCATATAGTTCTTAGCAGGCCAATAGCATCTCTTGTTCCTTTTCCTCTTCTAAATCCGAACTGCTCCTCTGCAATACCTCTGTCCAGCTTGTCTTTAATATAGCCCCACAAAAAGGACTTTCATGTGTACAAACCCGTAAAAATGGGGGTCAATCGAGGTCCATGTAAGTGATCTACGGGTATGCCAGAGCCAGAATACGTTCCCAAAAGATCTCCTCAAGAACATCACTCTCCTGCTTCGATGGAGTCGATCACCGTCTTGCATGAGCCACATCTTCTCGAAATCAGGGTTACTTTGGATAATGGGGATGAAATCATATTCCAAACGTTCACCTACCGTTCGGTAGCCACCGTGCCATCAAGGAATATCACACCGATTACTCCCTGACTGGACACTGCACACTACACAGTCATCCATTGAGGATGAACGGACTTCTCGATCGCGAAATGCCGAGTCTCAGTCCTCCAACTGCGCCAATGTTGCTTATTGCCGAAACCATTCAAATAAAAGTTGGCTTCGTCGCTAAACCAAACCATACATTCGCATACTAATTCCCATCATGCCCCGAAGCCAACCATACACTTTGAACGTCCTGACGCAAACGGTTCAGAAGTTTTGTCTATTTTATTTCAATAATTGTCACCCTGTAATAACCATTACTTAATCGACGATAAAGAGAAGTTTTAGAATGTTTCATATTAGCAGTTCGCATCGCATTTTAATTATATAGAAATGGACATGGGATCACAAACATGGGATCAGAAGCTTACAACCGGGTCAAGTCGACAATAACACCTGTTCGAAAATTATTTTTCTGAAAGAAGTATAACATCCTTAAATACAGTAACCTGTGTAAAAACAGTTTTGCTTATAAGTGTGGTGTCACCGCCAGACACCACACTTGCTAGGTGGTAGATTAAATCGGCCGCGGTCCATTTAGTACATGTCGGACCCGCGTGTCGCCACTGTGTAATCGCAGACCTAGCGCCACCACAAGGCAGGTCTCGTGATACGAACAAGCACTCGCCCCAGTTGTACGGACGACCTAGCTAGCGACTAGATGTACTAAGCCTTCCTCTCATTAGCCGAGAGACAGAATAGCCTTCACCTAAGTTAATGGCTACGAACTAGCAAGGCGCCATTAGCCTTACAGTGATTGTAATTAAAGTCTCCTGTGTATAGTCAAGAGCGATGTACCACAATGATTGATTAAAGATAAGTATTAATCCAGCTACGTACTTTTCTTCATAGCATTAATTACATAGCCTGTTCCAGTACTTCACGCCCGTCTGCGTTAGTCTAGCGTGCATTTTCAGCCATCTCGATCTACAAGGTGTTGGCCCAGCTGCCGACACATCACATGGCGACGAGTCTACAAAGGATCTTATGTTTTACTTTGCCCTAATTTATTTGTGTCATGGCTTCGCCACATTCTCCAGATGTACTGTCCGAACTTTATCGCTTGCAGAATCAGCAGACGCAGGCGTTATTGGATGCCCTTGGACAGCTTGTCCAGGGTCAACGTGCCATTCAAACCGATGCGGCCGCCGCCGCTTCACCGGTACCCCAGCCACAACCTGCCGTTGCACAACCATTTCGAAGTTTTGATGAAACCCACGAGACTTGGTGGGAATGGTCCCGCCAGTTTGCCTTCCACCTCGCAGCCTACAGAATTCAAGGTAATGAGCGGCAGCCGTTTTTGCTTTCTTGTGTTGGTGTGTCCACCTATCGTGTGATAGTGAAATTGTTTCCCCGACGCGACGTAGCAACTCTGTCCTACGAGGAAATTTTGTCTGCTTTAGATGCCTATTTCAAAGAAACAGTTAATGTGGTTGCAAAACGGTATACGTTTTTTCGTACAAAACGTACGGCCGGTCAAACTAATAGGGAGTGGGTAGCAACATTGCAAGGACTTACTAGGGAGTGTTCTTTTGACTGTGACTGTGGTCTTTCTTATTCAGATACAATGGTACGTAATGCAATTGCACAGAACGTTTCTGATGTTCGCATACGGGAGCAAATATTGAAACTAGTTAATCCCTCCCTTCAACAAGTGATAGACATATTAGATAGACAAGACACACTTGACTGTGCTCAGGAATCTTTTGAAACTTCGCCAGCAGTGTGTAACATTAACCGGCCCGCCGGGCGAGCTGCGCAGCCCGGTCAACTGCCCTCGCGCAAACAAACGCAGCTGCCGCCGCGCTTTAAGCCACGTGTGCCGCGCCAGCCCACAAATGCAGTGAAATCATGCCCGCGGTGTGCTACTAGACATTCGCGTGAACATTGCCCGTCACGCCAAGGTATTTGCTTTTTCTGTAATAGGAAAAGACATGTTCAAAGTGTTTGCCAGAAAAAGCTCCGATCAGACAATCACAATCATTCCAGGCCCTTTGCTTCGCGCCGGAATCGAACCAAGGACACTCAGGATCGTGGACCTTCGCCCATGGACATTCATGTAGTTAATTCCGATTCGTCCAGTGACACTTTCTCTAACAGTGACTGTGTTCGTCCCACAAAAACTGTGCGTCGACGTCGCCGGAAATCACGTCAATTAGCAAGTGATTCTGTACCAGTGTCTATTCAAATTGCACAAAACAGTCGCTCTTGTCGTCAGCAGGACAATAAACTTTTTGTGGACTTAGACTTTGAAGGCAAAGTGATACCATTCCAGCTCGATACCGGAGCTGCAGTTTCATTGCTCAATCACGACACGTACAAACAACTGGGCGCACCTCCGTTGCGTGCCGCAAAAGTTAAGCTCACTACGTATTCCGGACAGACAATTCCTGTGTTAGGACAGTGCACTCTTCTTGCAACATATAAAGAACAAACAAAACTTGTGTCGTTTTACGTTCTTCGTTCTTCTACTGCAGTGAACTTGTTTGGCTTGGATTTATTTCAGTTGTTTAACATGTCTATTGTAAATCAGGTGCTATCAGTGACTCAAACTGTGCCTTCAGACAGTGTTTCTCGCTTATGTGACGAATTTGCAGACATTTTTGCACCGGGCTTAGGTTGCGCTAAAAACTATGAAGCACGTTTGGAATTGAAGGTCAACGCGCAACCGAAATTTTTCAGAGCGCGCCATGTTCCCAACGCATTGCGTCATGAGGTCGCAAGAACATTGAACAATGTCGAATCACAAGGTGTGAGTGAATGTGCGCAATGCCTCTTCTCTTTCAGCTCCGCTTCATCGCTTACGCCGTACGGGTGTTCCGTTCGTCTGGACGACGGAATGCGAACGCGCCTTTCGCCAGTTGAAATCGGCGTTGCTTTCTATTACTTGCCTCACTCCTTTCGATCCCCAGAAACCCCTTTTGTTGATGGTAGATGCATCGGATTTCGGGATCGGTGCTGTGCTTGTGCACAAAGTTGGCTCCCATGATCGCCCTATTGCCTTTGCGTCGAAATTGCTCTCATCTGCGCAAAGAAATTATTCCCAGATAGAGAAAGAAGCTTTGGCTCTCGTGTTTGGTGTTACTAAGTTCCATGATTTCTTGTACGGTCGTCACTTTACCATCATCACAGACCACAAACCTTTGACATCGCTTTTTCATCCGACCAAGCCTGTACCTCCGCGTACAGCGCAGAAATTCATTCGCTGGTCTATTTTCCTCTCGCAGTACCGCTACGATATCTTGTATCGGTCCACTGCTAAGCACGGAAACGCCGATGCGTTGTCCTGTTTGCCTGTTGCTGAGGATAAAGCATTCGATTCTTCCGAACTTGCTTGCATGTTCATTGATTCGGAAACGGATGAAGTGGTCGAATCGTTTCCGATTGATTTTCGTCGTGTAGCTACAGCCACAGCTGCTGACCCTGTCCTTGCTACTGTTTTGCGTTTTGTTGCTACGCAATGGCCTTTGTCAAAGTCTCGGATCGAGGATCCGTTGGTTCGCCGATTTTTTGCTCACAGGGAGAGACTTTTTGTTCGACGTGGTGTTTTGTTGTTACGTTCTGATAATGATCAGTCCAGAGTAGTGGTCCCACGTTCGTTACAGTCCTCTGTTTTACGGCTTCTTCACCAAGGACATTGGGGTATAGTGCGAACGAAACAACTTGCTCGTCAGCACTGTACTTGGTTCGGAATCGATGCTGCGATTACGAATATGTGTTCTTCTTGCATGGCGTGTGCCGAACAACAATCCGCACTGCCGCGGAAAGTCTTTGCATGGCCAAAAGCCACTTCCCCTTGGCAACGCTTGCACATTGATTTTGCTGGTCCGTTCTGGAATGCTCGATGGTTGGTTCTGGTAGATGCCTTCAGTAATTTTCCTTTTGTTGTCCGGATGTCTTCCACGACGTCCTCCGCCACCATCCAAGCGTTGTCTGCTATCTTTTGCATTGAAGGTCTTCCGCAGACTATTGTTTCCGACAATGGCCCACAATTCATGTCCGCAGAATTTCAGTCATTCTGCCAGGCCAATGGTATTCAACATCTGACATCCGCGCCGTTTTCGCCTCAGTCCAACGGTGCCGCTGAACGATTGGTCCGGACTTTCAAGTCACAGATGTTGAAATTGAAAGAGTCGCATTCTCGGGAGGACGCATTGTTGCTCTTTTTGTCTTCGTATCGCTCTCAGCCCCGAGATGGTCGCTCGCCGGCTGAGTTGCTCCACGGTCGTCCTCATCGCACCTTGATGTCTTTGCTGCATCCGCCGCATCAGGGTCCTTTACAGCGCCAGACTCCTGCTTTTGCTCCAGGCGACGTTGTATTTTATCGCAACTATCGAGGTTCACGGCGTTGGCTCGCAGGGCGCATTCTTCGCTGCCTCGGCCGCGCGATGTATTTGGTTTTGGGGGCCTCTGGTGAGGTGCGTCGGCATCTCAATCAGCTGCGCCTCTGTCGTCGCACGGGTTCTGC
The DNA here is from genome assembly GCF_021461385.2 of Schistocerca piceifrons. NCBI lineage: Eukaryota > Metazoa > Arthropoda > Insecta > Orthoptera > Acrididae > Schistocerca > Schistocerca piceifrons. The sequence continues at coordinate 246,412,558 of NC_060144.1, forward strand.
CGCTCCCCGTCTGCTTTCAGCGACGGTGCCGTCCGGTCAGCGCCCTGGGGACCCATCTACTGGCTCGCCTCATCCCCAGGTGTTACCGACGATGCCTTCCATTTTGCCCCATGGCGACGCGCCGCCGCAGCAGCCGCCGCCGCCGCCGCCGCCGCAGCCGCCGGTCCTCCGGCCGGCGCCGCCCGCATTAGACGCTTCGCTGCAGCCGCCACGCGCCTCCCAGGGTCACGCGCCGCCGATCGCTTCCCGTGACCAGCTGTCCTCCGCCATGGAACTCCCGCCCGCTCCGGACCACATGACGTCATCGCGCATCGGCTACCCCGACGCAATGGAGGTCGACACTTCGGCCCCTCCTGTTTCTTTACGGGCGCATACACCGCATGTTGACGTGCACCCTGGTCTAGGTTTTCAGGCGTTTCCTAGCTCCCCTCGGACCGAATGGCCGGGTGCGGGTGGCACAGCCTCGCCTGTTGTTAGGCTCCCCACCTCATCGCATACGTCAACATGGGGTCCTCCCCACGGCGGGCGGAAGCCTTATCTCACGACCGTTCGCCGATTTGTGGGGGAGGAATGTGGTGTCACCGCCAGACACCACACTTGCTAGGTGGTAGATTAAATCGGCCGCGGTCCATTTAGTACATGTCGGACCCGCGTGTCGCCACTGTGTAATCGCAGACCTAGCGCCACCACAAGGCAGGTCTCGTGATACGAACAAGCACTCGCCCCAGTTGTACGGACGACCTAGCTAGCGACTAGATGTACTAAGCCTTCCTCTCATTAGCCGAGAGACAGAATAGCCTTCACCTAAGTTAATGGCTACGAACTAGCAAGGCGCCATTAGCCTTACAGTGATTGTAATTAAAGTCTCCTGTGTATAGTCAAGAGTGATGTACCACAATGATTGATTAAAGATAAGTATTAATCCAGCTACGTACTTTTCTTCATAGCATTAATTACGTAGCCTGTTCCAGTACTTCACGCCCGTCTGCGTTAGTCTAGCGTGCATTTTCAGCCATCTCGATCTACAAGGTGTTGGCCCAGCTGCCGACACATCAATAAGTATTAATAATAACGTTTTATTAACTGCAAGGCAAACTACGGGAAAAGAAGGCTTTTACAGGACTGTAATACATAGCAAAACCACTCAGCTACATAAAAAGGAAAAGAAGTCCAAATATTCTACTGAGTTTTGTTAGCGAACATACCGGTACGTGGAACCTAATATTTCGGCGGGTGCACACCCTGTCATTTTCATGACAAAATTGCAGCAAGCACGTGCATTGAAAGATGATGTAAAACCATGGTTTACAGAGCAATTCCGGAAATAAAACACACACATATACACACACACGCACACACAGCGACACACGCACACGCCGCTGCACACACACACACACACACACACACACACACACACACACACACACACACGCACGCACAACACACAAACACCTACACACACAAAGTAGACACTGGCGCCATCACACAACCAAACATGACCGACGTCGAAAAACTCAGGGACAGAGTTAATGCTACGTCACCCGTTGCCTGTTAAATTTCACTATTGTCTTAGATTGTGTGACGGAGCTTGTGTTTACAGTTTGCGTTATGCTACCTTTCCGGAGTTGCTCTGCAAGCAGATGTTATAAATTTCCTTCACAGAGTTTTTTTGCTGCAGTTTTGGTTTAAAAGTGACCGTCTGCATAACCGTAAATTATTTAAACATTGTACAGTTAATAATGGATACATAAATGAAGGACCGAATCTGGTGTTTTATCTGTATAAATAACTACCTACGTTAACATTATTTCATTGGCGATTACTTACTCAATGACTTTGCAGTTTCTGTCCAAATATAGTCTTTCTTCTCTAGATTTTTATAGCCTGAATTATTCATGTCCCACACACAGGTACCGTATGTAAAAACACTGCATCGCTTATCGGTTTATCTTTATCGGCGCTGAAAGGTAGTTCTAGCTTTTTGGCACACTTCGTGAGCGTTTTACACACGAAATTTATCTGACTTGCAGCAATTGCTTCGCCAGTACGCAGCGTACAACACATTAGACTAGTGCTGAACCCGTTGGCTTGTCACGCCAGACATAAAGCGGTGGCCCACGACGCATTGCGTTTGGTGGGGGAACACATTCACTATTTTCTCACTGCCGAGAGAAAGGCGTACTATGAGGGCGCATTACGCATCAAGTGGCGCAAAATTCCGGATCCTAGGTAAACCTGGTTTTAGAATTCTGTATTGCTTGCGTCGCGGAGCTACTGTCCGAGAATATACGTGGAACAACAATTAGGGTACGGAGAGGACGCTGCCGTTGATTGTTCTAAGGTATTTCTACTCCAGGGAGTTGAATGATGAAAGCCTTAGTATTGTGGTTAGTATTCGAACATCCTCTCATCTGATTATATGAACAGGATTACCTACATTATTCGGATTACAATCCTTACTAATGCTACTAGGTGTTAGTCGTCTTACACTAGCTAAATATTGGGAAATACTTAATGGATTCTGGTAACAGTCTGTATAGCAGACGCTACAATGTACATAATGAAGTGGCCTGCTCAAGGTCCGTAAATAAGAATCAGTTCCCAGGCAGACAAGGATCACAACATTTACTGATAATAACACAAAATCACAAAAATGGTTCAAATGGCTCTGAGCACTATGGGACTTAACATCTGAGGTCATCAGTCCCCTAGAACTTACAACTACTTAAACCTAACTAACCTAAGGACATCACACACGTCCATGCCCGAGGCAGGATTCGAACCTGCGACCGTAGCGGTCGCGCGGTTCCAGACTATAGCGTCTAGAACCGCTCGGCCACTCCGTCCGGCACACAATCACACTTCACGGTTCTGTAGTAAAGTGCTGTTTGATTTAAACACAAATTCTGCTGGCGATTGTAACTGTCGCTGTTCGACTGCTTTAGTAGTAACTGTTCGTCCTGGCGGACAAATTCGCCGTCTCTAAACAGACAAAAGTGTGTGTCTGCAAGGACTACAGTGTCGAAGGATTTCCAAGAACACAAACACACTAAGAAGCTGTTGAATACCAATGTCGTGGCGGAGAGCTTCTTGAGGACAAGTCGCACCATATCCTCTCAGTGGATGGCTGCCAACTCGAGGTTGGGTCCCTAGGCAGCGGCGTGCTGGCTCGTGAGCTGGCATCGACTGCCAGACAGATTCCTTGTGGCGTCATAAAACTAGTGCCGGTGGAAGAATGGTCCACCTACAACGCCATGATAGGGCAGGATCAGCTGCGCCTCCTAATAGTGAGGAGACTGCCGCCCGCCGGCGAGGCCGGCGCCCCAGGTCGCAGTGCTGACGTACTGAGTTGCCCTTGACGTCACGCCATGGTTTCTGTCGTTTGGAACTCGCATTGTTTTGGCTCTCGTTGCCGTGTGCTAAAAGGGCTCGTGCTTCGGGTGCCAAAGCAGCTGTTCTGCTATTATGGTGGACTACTTTCGCATATGTCACTGCCAAGTAACACAGCGGTATGAAAATCATTCATCGAAACTATTGCTCCTTTTTAAATAAAGTCATCACGATTTGTGATAGTTTCCAGCACATTAAAAGAGGCGGGTCATGGTCCTTAACAGGGCGTGCAATCACCTCCCAGCTACGCTGGCGGGAGCTACGCCCCTGTTAGGGTTAACTACGGCCGACTGATCAGGTGCAGACAGTGCAGTCCCGCTAGGGGAATCCTGTTTTTTGAGTATGTGGTTGGCAACCACATAGACCCTTCGCTACGGTCACAGGTTCGAGTCCTGCCTCGGACATGGATGTGTATGGTGTCCTTAGGTTAGTTAGTTTTAGGGGACTGATGACCTCAGATGATAAGTTCCATAGTGCTCAGAGCCATTTGAACTATTTGAACCTTTGCTACGTCTGATATTACGTCCACTTATTTGCGTCAGGCATCTTCGTTTTTGTTTTTTCTTTTTTTTTCGGCCTCCCTTGGCCAACTCTTTTTTTTTCTTTTTCCGATCCCAACGGTATTAGAATACGACGCCTGAGGGTGTTTTTCATTTTCTTTTTCTGTCTCTAATGATCAAAGGATCCCAGAGTTTGCTCAAGTTGCGGATACCTGTTCAGGATTAAAACTCTGAGAAACGTCCACCGAAATTTGTTGAATCAATCAGACCCTGAACAATTCAAGGCAGCTCTGGCAAAAAAAACCAACTCCCCCGTCCGAGAAGACATGAGTCGCGTGATCTCTGGCCAATTCATAGTATACGGTGGCCTTAGGGTGTGTAGTCAGCGGAAGAGGACGAAAGGCAAATTTTCCAGTGCCTTTAAATAACATACCTGCTAAGCGAGGTAACCCTGAAGAAAATTCATGTTCCTCCTAAAAAGGGAGTTTACCTAATGACTGGTCACCGACTTCCGAAAAACATACATGCCCCAAGGAGCCTCGGAAAATGGGACAAACGAAATGGGTCGAGAGATACATTAAAGTCGGAACCCGGAATGTCAGAGGGATTTACCAAAAAGAAATAGAACTAGGAAATATATTACAGGACGTGAATAACGATGCAATACCAATCAGAAAACGAAGACGAGAGGTAATAAGTATGTGGGCGATTTCATTATGTTTTATAGAAAGACCAAGCACAGATGTGGAATTACCCCTTCATCAAAGATTACACGTACATTAGGCGAAGGAATACTGACAGCCAGACAGACTGAGGTGAGGCAGTAGCACCGTTACAAACATATAAGCACCAGAAGAATCCGAAAAAGAATGATTCGAGAACCTTCTATGAAATATTACAGAAGACTCTGAATAAATACAGAACTACAGATCAGATTATTATTTTGGTTAATTTCAATGCCATATTAGAAAATATCGCAGTAACAAATCTTATAGGACCTTTTCGAGAATCTATATGTAATGAAAATGGCAATAATCTAAAACAACAAACTCACTTTCTGAGAAAAGAGGTATGCATAATTACGCATGGGCCAGCAGAGGTCTTTGATCAATAACTGACTACATTTTAGCAAATGATAAACTAGCGGGTCAAGCAAGGGATACAAGACTTTATAGAGGACAAGATATATGACCAGATCATTTTCTATTAATCCACAGAACAGATCTTTTTACGAAATGGAAGAAAATAGCAAAACAAATTAATAACCAACGAGATTAAAGTGTTTACAAAATATACTTCTTCGAAGAGGACAGAATCAAACTGCTTTACCAAAGCAGATAAAATAAAGAGCTTGAAAACTACTGAACTGAAGATAGTATAGAAGGAGAATGGCAGAATCTAAGGAATTTGGTATATAGAGTATCAGGAGAAGCTCTCAGTATAAAGAAAACAAAATAAGGGAAATAAAGGGCCCAAAAATTTGGAATGAGGATATACAAAAAGCTGTTAAAGAATGACAGGATACACATATAAAATACCTAACCAACCATACAGCCGGTGCAATCATATAAGTAGAGAAGAAATATTGCTAAATATGTAGTAATAAAGGCGCAGTAAGAACATGGGATTGCTTTATTTCTAATGTCGAGAATGATGTTCACGGGAGACAGCAAATCGCCTATATGCTAGATGCTGTTTATATTTCACAATAGATAATACAAAATCACGGAGACTATAATAAATAAAAATACGAGGAAGCGAACCTCGAAAGGCCAAGAGTATCGCCAAAGACTGAAAGATTGCTAAAGCGAAATCAGTTTTCAAAACAGGAGACAAAAACCTGTGCATTAAGTAGGGAGGAATAAAATTACTAGACTTAGCACACAACATATATGCTAAGATTTAAAATACAAGACTTAAAAACACAGCGGAGGTAGTACTGCGTGGGGGCAAATGGGTTTTAGGAAAGGATGCTCTGCGCTAGATGTAGTTTTTATTTTACAACAGATAGTACAGTATCACAGAGAATATAGTAACGAAACAAGCGTTGTTTTTATTCATAAAGAAAACTTTTGACAATGTCAACAGATATGAACTTTGGAAGTTAGTAATGAATCACGAATATCGGAAACAACTAAAAATTGAGATAAAAACTTTGTATTAGAAAACGAATGTCCCTCTAGATCTCAATGTAAAAATGACTAATGATACACCGACTAACAGAGGAGTATGACACGGCTTCTGTATCTCCACAACATTAACATTTACATACGTGAAATAATGCATATGAGGAAAACAGAATTTCGAAAAGGTATATACATAGGAAGGTGGACTCTTGTAAATAACTTAATACATGCTGACGATGCAGTGATCCTAACAGATAACGAGGACATTCAGAAAGGAATTTACTTATTGAAAGAAACCCGTGCGAAATTTAACATGGAGATTACAACAGAATAAGATTAACACGATGGCCTTCATGGGGAAAGAACAGAACCCAATAGTGGTGGACCAAAATTTTTAGAGCAAGTACACCTCTTCAGTTACCTAGGATGTGAGGCGACATATGACCACAGCAAAAATATAGAAATTTAGTTGGACAGTTAGAAAGATCAACAGAAACCTTAAAAACGAAATTGGAAAGATAAATTAAATTCTACAAAGCAGTTGCAGTCCCTACACTGTTCTATGGAAAAGGGATGTGGGTGACTAGCAAAAAGCAAGGAAGCCGTATTCAGGCACTAGAAATGAAATTCCTGACACGAGTTAAAGGTTGCATAGAAGAAGACAGACTAAGAAAACAAAATATTAGAGAAGGACTAACGTTTTGTATTCTACATGATAATATTATAGAGTATAGGGAGAAATGGAACGAATACCTAGGAAGAGTGAAAACTGACAGACATCCGTTGAAGGCTAGGAATTATACGTACCAAGGAAGACAACGATGGGTACCGTAACAAGCAATTTAGTCTAATACCTGAAGAGGAGGAGGAGGAGAAGAAGAAGGAGGAGGAGGAGGAGGAGGAGATCACTACAGATGCAATGCATGCTGTGCGACATGCTCTCATGCTGGCCACAAGGTTGGTAAGTAGTGTCTGTGGTATCAGTACGATCGTGTGTTCTTTTTGGATGACGGAAAGTGCAGTCTGTGCAGTGAGCCTGGACGTAACCTCAGATGGCGAGAGATGGAAACATGTAATGCACACGGGCTCTCTGTCAACCATGTTCGCTGCATGGGCGAACTGACCTACAAATCTTCCAATATATTACTGAAACTGTGCACCTAGAGAGGAGTTGGGAACAGTGAGGTCATGGGTAATAAAATGTAATGGCTTCACTCGAAAAGACATTTATTCATAAATTCCAGGACAGTGGAGTTATTACATCAAGATGTTTCACTGCTTGGGACAAATTTAGAAAATACGGGAGCTTCAGCCTTTAAAACATAAGAATAGTTGACTTGAAGCTCCCAAGTGTCTACGCTTCCGCCTGTATTGGACATTATAAAATACTAAAAGAAGTATGAGCAATAAAATATTTACAAATGCAGTTCGGGAAATGAGATGCCACCGAGCACAGTAACACGTGGGCCCACATCATTAATTAGAGCCAGACACCTCAACTGATACAAAATGTACGAGTACAAGGAGTGTTCCAGGGATGATTCCCAACTGAGCAATAACCGTTCACCTAACAACTAAACATTGCAATTAGCTTACCTGTTAAGCCGGCCGGGATGGCCGAGCGGTTCTAGGCGCTTTAGTCTTCTTTTTACCTGTTACGAAAAACACTGATAAAAAAAACTTGTAATGATTTCAATAAACTAAAATCAAAAGCAACAGCTGGGTTCCACTAACAGAATATTTTTACACAAGCCATCCCGACTAGTATACCAATTTACGCATCGTGCTCGAACCTCAGTCAACATAATATTTATACCTCTTAGTAAATTATAACGCGTACTCTGTGCGAGTCGATAAATAAATTTGTGTGAATACAACAAAATGAGAACGCCCTAGTTGGCTCAATTCAGATTACAAAACTGAGCTTTCCTGCACGCTGAACAAGCCTTGTAGGCAACTCACATTCCTCGTAAATTGTTCACAATAGACAGGGGACAAATGCCCCAGATGCAGATAAGCGTGAGGCAAAATGAAATTTGTGGACATAACAATCCTTCCGTACTGCTTTTCAGATAGGTAAGCTGAACCGCAAAGTACAAGCACACCACAGCACAGAATGAGATGCTCACCAAACGAGTGCATATGCTTCCGCTGCTCCACAGAGGACAACTGGGGCAAACCAGGCCGTCTTCTAGTTAAAATACTGTGATTGCCAGCCTTGGGTTTTTCAGAGCCTAAATCCGTTCAAAATACTGCTCGATTGAGGCAGGTGCTTGTAGCCTACAAGCCCCACCTAATTGCCTCTCATAGCTGCTCGATGGCCTTCCTCCAGTTAGGAATGAGGCACGACTGAGAGTGAGTTGGTTCCGAGAGGCATCAAGTGAACGCAGCGGACTGCGCAATGGCCCCCTGGCAACCGGCAGAGAGGTTGCTTTGCGCCTTTAATTAAGTATCGTAAGTATGCATAGCTCAATTATCCTTGCTCATCAATGTTATTTTGACACTGTACTCCTTCCCCATCTGCGTACTTTCTGGGGTGCATTCGGCTCTCGCTTCAGTTTTATGAATAACAGTGCGCCACCGTGCAGTTGGATGAGCTCTTGGAATGGGACTATATTCAGTGAATGGACTGGCCTGGCTGTTCCCCCCAACTTAAATCTCATTGACCATGTTTGGGATGCGTTGCAGAGACACACTACAGTATGTCCACATGTACTACTGACCAACAGTTGTGAACACTGCTGATGAAGGAATGGAATGACCCACCACAAATCCTCCTTAAGAAACCACACCATAGAGATACACTGCCATCTGTGGTGATAACACACCTTATAAACCAACACTTTCCTCCTTGTTTAATGTCCAGGAGGCCATATTAAATTTGTGGTGAATCAGTGTAATTATAGTCTTTGAATAAAAGTATCAGTTCTGTTCATCTCATTTGTTGCAGCCACATGTAGTAAGCATTGCTTCACGCAGTGGAGAATGGCAAAACAGAGGCACGCCGGCAACCGAGGCGTTGCGAAGTAGGAAGGCACAGACAGCCTTGCTGACAGCAGCAGTCTACCAACAGACTGACGCACGGACGCATACAGACCGAGCGCCGATCGAAGCCCGGAGACTGCTGAGTAGGGAGAAGTGAGGACAGCATGCTAAGTTTTTTTTCTTTTTTTTTTTTGGTCATCAGTCTACTGACTGGTTTGATGCGGCCCGCCACAAATTCCTTTCCTGTGCTAACCTCTTCATCCCAGAGTAGCACTTGCAACCTACGTCCTCAATTATTTGCTTGACGTATTCCAATCTCTGTCTTCCTCTACAGCCCTCTACAGCTCCCTCTAGTACCATGGAAGTCATTCCTTCATGTCTTAGCAGATGTCCTATCATCCTGTCCCTTCTCCTTATCAGTCTTTTCCACATATTCCTTTCCTTTCCGATTCTGCGTAGAATCTCCTCATTCCTTTTTCTTATCAGTCCACCTAATTTTCAACATTTGTCTATTGCACCACATCTCAAATGCTTCGATTCTCTTCTGTTCCGGTTTTCCCACAGTCCATGTTTCACTATCATACAATGTTGTACTCCAGACGTACATCCTCAGAAATTTCTTCCTCAAATTATGGCCGGTATTTAATATTAGTAGACTTCTCTTGGCCAGAAATGCCTTTTTTGCCATAGCGAGTCTGCTTTTGATGTCCTCCTTCCTCCGTCCGTCATTGGGTATTTTACTGCCTAGGTAGCAGAATTCCTTAACTTCATTGATTTCGTGACCATCAATCCTGATGTTAAGTTCCTCGCTGTTCTCATTTCTACTACTTCTCATTACCTTCGTCTTTCTCCGATTTACTCTCAAACCATACTGTGTACTGATTAGACTGTTCATTCCGTTCAGCAGATCATTTAATTCTTCTTCACTTTCACTCAGGATAGCAATGTCATCAGCGAATCGTATCATTGATATCCTTTCACCTTGTATTTTAATTCCACTCCTAACCTTTCTTTTATTTCCATCATTGCTTCCTCGACGTACAGATTGAAGAGTAGGGGCGAAAGGCTACAGTCTTGTCTTACACCCTTCTTAATACGAGCACTTCGTTCTTGATCGTCCACTCTTATTATTCCCTCTTGGTTATTGTACATATTGTACATGACCCGTCTCTCCCTATAGCTTACCCATACTTTTTTCAGCATCTCGAACAGCTTGCACCATTATATATTGTCGAACGCTGTTTCCAGGTCGACAAATCCTATGAAAGTGTCCTGATTTTTCTTTAGCCTTGCTTCCATTATTAGCCGTAACGTCAGAATTGCCTCTCTCGTCCCTTTACTTTTCCTAAAGCCAAACTGATCGTCACCTAGCGCATTCTCAATTTTATTTTCCATTCTTCTGTATATTATTCTTGTAAGCAGCTTCGATGCATCAGCTGTTAAGCTGATTGTGCGATAATTCTCGCACTTGTCAGCTCTTGCCGTCTTCGGAATTGTGTGGATGATGCTTTTCCGAAAGTCAGATGGTATGTCGCCAGACTCATATATTCTACACACCAACGTGAATAGTCGTTTTGTTGCCACTTCCCCCAATGATTTTAGAAATTCTGATGGAATGTTATCTATCCCTTCTGCCTTATTTGACCGTAAGTCCTCCAAAGCTCTTTTAAATTCCGATTCTAATACTGGATCCCCTATCTCTTCTAAATCGACTCCTGTTTCTTCTTCTATCACATCAGACAAATCTTCACCCTCATAGAGGCTTTCAATATATTCTTTCCACCTATCTGCTCTCTCCTCTGCATTTGACAGTGGAATTCCCGTTGCACTCTTAATGTTGCCACCGTTGCTTTTAATGTCGCCAAAGGTTGTTTTGACTTTCCTGTATGCTGAGTCTGTTCTTCCGACAATCTTTTTCGATGTCTTTTTCCTGCAGCCATTTCGTCTTAGCTTCCCTGCACTTCCTATTTATTTCATTCCTCAGCGACTTGTATTTCTGTATTCCTGATTCTCTCGGAACATGTTTGTACTTCCTCCTTTCATCAATCAACTGAAATATTTCTTCTGTTACCCATGGTTTCTTCGCAGCTACCTTCTTTGTACCTATGTTTTCCTTCCCAACTTCTGTGATGGCCCTTTTTAGAGATGTCCATTCCTCTTCAGCTGTACTGCCTTCTGCGCTATTCCTTATTGCTGTATCTATAGCGTTAGAGAACTTCAAACGTATCTCGTCATTCCTTAGTACTTCCGTACCCCACTTCTTTGCGTGTTGATTCTTCCTGACTAATGTCTTGAACTTCAGCCTACTCTTCATCACTAGTATATTGTGATCTGAGTCTATATCTGCTCCTGGTTACGCCTTACAATCCAGTATCTGATTTCTGAATCTCTGTCCGACCATGATGTAATCTAATTTAAATCTTCCCGTATCTCCCGGCCTTTTCCAAGTACACCTCCTCCTCTTCTGATTCTTGAACAGGATATTCGCTATTACTAGCTGAAACTTGTTACAGAACTCAATTAGTCTTTCTCCTCTTTCATTTCTTGTCCCAAACACATATTCTCCTGTAACCTTTTCTTCTACTCCTTCCCCTACAACTGCATTCCAGTCGCCCATGACTACTAGATTTTCGTCCCCCTTTACATACTGCATTACCCTTTCAATATCCTCATACACTTTCTCTATCTGTTCATCATCAGTTTGCGACGTCGGCATGTATACCTGAACTATCGTTGTCGGTGTTGGTCTGCTGTCGATTCTGATTAGAACAACCCGGTCACTGAACTGTTCACAGTAACACACCCTCTGCCCTACCTTCCTATTCATAACGAATCCTACAACTGTTATACCATTTTCTGCTGCTGTTGATATTACCCGATACTCATCTGACCAGAAATCCTTGTCTTCCTTCCACTTCACTTCACTGACCCCTACTGTATCTAGATTGAGCCTTTGCATTTCCCTGTTCAGATTTTCTAGTTTCCCTACCACGTTCAAGCTTCTGACATTCCACGCCCCGACTCGTATAACGTTATCCTTTCGTTGATTATTCAATCTTTTTCTCATGGTAACCTCCCCCATGGCAGTCCCCTCCCGGAGATCCGAATGGGGGACTGTTCCGGAATCTTTTTCCAATGGAGAGATCATCATGACACTTCTTCAATTACAGGATACACGTTACGCTGCAATATACTGCGGGAGTAATAACAAAAAGCTACCACCGAGGGTAAAAGACGTCCTCCTGCCGGATATAAATAGTGGAGCACAGGCGGCAACAGACAGAAGCCATTAGGAAGCAGTTCGGATCTGAGGACGGACGTGGTCCGTGTCCGAATGTTCAATCTTCGTAGGTGACGATTCCGGAAGTCTGTTCCAGCTCACAGGAGTCATCCGTTCGCCGCCAATTAACTTCAGCTCTGAAGGTCGGCCTGAGTCCGGCACTATGACTGACTAACTACAGCGAGAATTTCCAGCAGAACCGGCCGCAGCGCTGTCTTGGTCACAGGGGCCGCCCGGGACTGACGCCCGGACTTCACGGCAACCCGGCTCCACGGCGTGTGATCCGTCCATGACGGGACCTCACGGACATCGTGACTGACGGCTTCCTAGCCGCTGGTGCAGCCAGCGTCAGCAGCTGACCTCAAGGCGACGCGGCGCCGTGGGCGTGCTGTACTGGGGCGCCGAGCGGCGACGAGTTCATCTCAACCACAGGGCATCCTGGCTTGAGCGGAACACTGGTGACCTGAGGCTCCGGAGTGCGATCTGCAGCGCGCGTTGCGCGCATTGTCGGAGAATCTACACAACAGCAACCAGGCGGAGGGACCCGCAGGGCTGGGCAGCGACGACGAGGGAGAAATTGTGAAGAAAGTTCATTAAATAACTGTAAAACTCCACGCCGCCTCAGTCTTTGGCGCAGCCACTGTGTCTACTGCTAACAGTGGTGCAGAAGTCATAACACATTGTGCATTTCCTTCAGTTAACTTGAATACGAAACTGTAGCAGTGTTTTCGAAGTATCGTCCACGTTCCATTAGACTATGTTACTTGGCAGCGAAACTTCTTGCGAAAGTCACTTTCTTTCTTAAGTAAGGAAAATACGTGGTGTTCAAAAAGTCTCTCCGTGCTGCTGTATGATTGTTAGCCGCGCGTACCGTATGCCCAGTGAATATACCGAAATGGAACTCAGTGAAATAAAAAATTTATTAATTTATTGAATATTCATTTTTACTTATAAATGTTCACATTAAATGTTGAAAGTGTCCCTCCTGTTGTTGAATCACGAATACTCAATGGATTTGCAGTACTCCACATACGAGAATTTTGCGAGTTCATGTACCCGGATAAATGAAACCACGCCTCATCAGTGAAAAACGTTTCATTAAGATTATCCCTTACATTTTCTAGAAAGAATTTTTTGAACCACTAACAATAATGCAGTCTCTTGCCATGATCACTATTATTCAGTTCTTGCACGACTATCACTATGTATGGCAAAAGTTCTAACTTTTTCCTTACAGATGTGTGGGTCGTTCCGACACTAACATCGATTTCCTGGACGAGTTTTCTTACTGACTTGTTCGGACTCATGAACATTTTATCGGAAATATCGAGTAGTTAATCCTCAGACGAAACACTAGGACGACCACTTCTCGGTGCATCTGTCACTGAACCAGTACTTCGAAATTTGTTAGTCAAATCTCGCACAGTATCACGATGTCGGAGTGTTGTCTCCGGGAAAACTGAATTAAATGTTTGAATAACTGAAACTGTGTATTTATCGCCAGCTTTGAACACTTGTTCGACTGAAAACACACGTTCTTCAATGGGTAGCATTTTAACAGTGACAAAAACGAAACAAACGAACAAAGGAACTAAGGCGTTCACGTCAACACGTAACGAAACACACCAACGATACTACTGACGCTGGCTGAGATAAATGGAACAGTGGAATGTTGGGAGAGTCCACTTGAAGGGAAGTAACCCAGGCAGGCGAACAATCATACGGCACTCGCGGCTAACAAATGGTTCAAATGGCTCTGAGCACTATGGGACTTAACATCTGAGGTCATCAGTCCCCTAGAACTTAGAACTACTTAAACCTAACTAACCTAAGGACATCACACACATCCATGCCCGAGGCAGGATTCGAACCTGCGACCATAGCGATCGCGCTGTTCCAGACTGAAGCGCCTAGAACCACTCGGCCACACTGGCCGGCTCACTTCTAACAGTCATACTGCACTGCGGAAAGACTTTTTGAACACCCCGTATTAATCACTCCTTGAAAAGTCACACTTGTCGCTCTAGAGTGGCGTAGAACTGGTACATAGCGGTCGCATGACCCTGCACTGCTCACATATGTCATGACAGTTAAGGAGTGTGTTTGTGCCAGTCGATTGTATGGAATGAGTGCTGTAGAATGGATCGACGTGATGACGTAACAGAACGGCAGAAAACTGCTGTCTTTCAGATCAGACTAAACGAAGAAAATGAAAGAAATTCAGACATGTGATGCAGGATTTGTTTTCCATCAGATCTCGTAAGGATGGAAGTATTATGGAAATGCTCTGCAAACAAATGGGATTCACAGAAGGGGAAAATACGTTGTTTAGAGATCCACTTTTGAGAACCGACACTTGCAACAGGTTTCCGAACGACTCGTCTGCCGCCAACGTACATCTCACGCAAGAACTGCGAAGACATGAGAAATCATGTAATGAAAGAATATGGTTGTTTGGCCTTGCCCCTGTCGCGAGTTGAACAGGGAAGTGGAAAATTAGTAGTGGTACAAGGCATCCTACGCAACGATATGTATGTTGGCTTGCGGAGTGTGAATAGACATGCAGAGAAGAGGACACAGGTCTCTTTTCAGCACTGTAGGTGCTGTAGAACTTTTACCAGGCAGAAATGGTCAGTGTGTCAGTCGGTTTTACTGATTCAGCGCAGTGAGGTGGACCTCCGTGCCGCCAGAATAGCAGAAAAAAGCTGTCTCACTGGATCTGCCCACGACCACTCCATCAGTGAAGTTTCCCAATTTGTTTGGTATATCAACGTGGACTCTCCAACGTGTCTACTACGTGGACTCTCCAACGTGTACTACTCAGAACCGTTCAACACAGCGTGGGAACAACTGTCGTAAAACGATCCAAACCGACAGCGACCCGAGTCAAGTGTCACTTCTTGTCAGCGACAATCGAATTCAGACCTGACAGTTATTGCCTCTTTCTGTGAAGGCAGGCACATCTCAACTGGTTTCCGAGCACAAGTTGCGAAGAAACTCTATGCAGTGGATATTTGGAACCATGAAACTCGCAAAATGTCATTGCTCACAAAGGTACATGAAGCTGCATGTCTTAACAGACGAAACAACACAGAACGTGGAAATTAGCTTCATACTTTTTTTAGGCTAATATAATGAATGTACAGAACCTTAAGTGTGATAAAATAATGGATGATCAGAATGAAAACAGAGTGCAACAAAATTCTTATTTACAGAAATAACTCGCAATCCACATGTATTAGCTGCTGTCTCAACGCAAATATATTTGAATAAATAAGAAAATCTTATGCTATCTGACTACATATTACATGTTGACTCCACAATTTATATATCTAACAAAATGTAATATATCAATAGTTGAAGTGTGGTATGGTGCTCAACATCAGCCTAAGTACGGGTGTATTATGATTATAGCAATCGAATATGGTTGATAGGAACTTCGTGTAGCAGTAAACTGTTTACAATACCTGAACCCACTTTTCGTAGCTGAAAGAGTACGCATGTACTTATGATAAGTCATGCTGGCACGTGCTGTTATTTACGAGAGGAGTAGACATTATTACACCAAGGTGGATAGCTTCATTAAAAACTAGTCTGACTTCACTGCATCGTGTTTAACGAAAAGGATCGTTCAGTACACACGAATATTCGCATTGTGTTGACGGCGTGTAACACGTTATTCTCTTATTACAAATGTGGCGTTAATGGTGCACATTACTGTAAACTCAACCATGTGTGAACAATCAAGAAAGACTGCAAAATAATTCCACATTTTAAAAGATTATACAAAAGCAGTCATATTGTAGAGCGTTAATGGTGCACATTACTGTAAACTCAACCATGTGTGAACAATCAAGAAAGACTGCAAAATAATTCCACATTTTAAAAGATTATACAAAAGCAGTCATATTGTAGAACCGAATCTGCACCAACAAAAGTAATTATATAAAAAAAGAAAGGACGCACGTGACTAAAGCTTGGATATTGTAAGGATCGTCAGATATTTCCTAACGAAAAAATTAGAATACATTTGCAGCTTACGGCTTGCTAAGATTCTTATTGCCACACACTTATTTAAAAAGGACCTCTGCAAACAGCCATCATCGCAGTCTGTAATGGTTGCTGTTTGCAGAGGTCCTAAATTGCAGTCTTTCTTGAATGCGGCCACGTGGTTGAGTTTATAGTAGTGTGCACCATTAACGCCATATTTGTAATAAGTTACAGAGAACAACTTGATCGGATATGCTCCTCCACATGTACTATCTACTGAAGTCAAACTCCGAATAAATGTGAAACTAAGCTCTACGTAACTAGCTCTACGTAACTAAATACATGAGAACTATCGGCCTTCTCTTCCGATGTGAAAAAGTGGAAAACTCGGAACATTAATACCATTCGACACATTAACAAATGGAAAGATCTGACCAAAAGCTACGACTTGCTTCACTGGAAGCTTGGTAAGGAGTCCCTTTCCACGATGTCGCATACCCGAGACAACCACGCGACTCCCAGGGTAGCAAAATTTTATTACACCTCACTCTGAAGACCATATCGTCATCCTCCTGCGCGGTGGCTCAAAGATAATTGTACCATAGCAGCCGAATCAGAGATTCGCCTACCTTCTTCGGCACTGCCAGCTAACTCTGGTGTTTGCAACTAACATCCGCGGAATTATCAAATGAGATACACTGAAAACCAGGCCATGCTTCAATCTGAATAGAGTAGGGCGGAAGTCGACTAGTCACGACATTACTTCGTTTCAAATATATCGAGTACAAAAACGTTTAATCTGCAGTGTGTCAAGGGTAAATAGCCAACTAGACGTGATTCTATGATGTTTTCGTATAGTGACTTGGGTGTACTCATTCAGGTTACTCTGCATATATACCGCATTACCGAGCCATCACCAGCTTGAATAGTGCCTTGTTGACAACTTGAGTTTATGGCGTCGTGAGGTATGCGCCACCAACTGAAGTCGGGACTCATCTGACCAGTCCCACGGCTTTCCAGTCGCCTAGGATCCAACGGATATGGTCACGAGCACAGAAGAGGCGCTGCAGGTTATGTCGTGCTGCAAGCAAATGCATTCACGTCAGTAGTCTATTGCCAGAGCCCATTAACGCCAAATTTCGCCGCAGTGTCCTCACGGATACGTTCATCGTACATTCCACTTTTATTTCTGCGGTTTTTTCACGCCGCGTTGCTTGTCTTTTAGCACTGACAACTCCACGCAAATGCTGCTCTAGGTCGTTAAGTGAATGCCGTCGGCCACTGCGTTGTCCGTGGTGAAAGGTAACGGTTGAAATTTGGTTTCTCGGTACATGATTGACACTGTGGGTCCTAACGATTTTCGAAATGAGATATCGCAAGCGTCTAGGTCCAATTACCATTTCGTGTCCAATATCTGTTAATTGCCGTTGGTCGCCATAATCACACCGGAAACCTGTTCACAAGAATCACTTCAGTACAAATGGTTGCTCCGACAAAGCACTGCCCTTTAATAACTTGTGTACGCGATAGTGCCACCATCTGTACATAACCATTTTGTCACCTCAGCTTAGTATTTCCGTTTACAAGACAAATATCAAGCGCATTAGCTCCAAAGCACGGTGAGGTAATGGTTTTCTCGTTTCAAGTAGGATTATTTTGACATTAGTGACTCTCCACGTTCAGGTAGACCTTTGGAGTTTGACGAAGGTTTTGAAGCGCCCGACGATCCATGTCACTGTACTTGAGAACTGACAAATGTTATGAAGTGGGTTCACCCCAACATCCTGCGACATTCGCATGATGTGAGGAAGGTTCAAAAATCGGGTGTATGGGTATCGCACGCTCTAAGCCAAAATCACAAAAATATGATGGTGACCGTATATGCAACCTTCTGCTTGCTCGTCATCAATTTGCTCGTGGACAACTCCCACCATTCCAATCCTGTATCATTTACGGTGACGAGAGACGGTGTTTTAATGGTAACATAAGGAAAAGAAACGAATGGTTGAATTCCAAACAAAGCAGCAACTCACCATACAAAGACCTGCTCGCCTCCACAACAGACAAAGTTGTGCACCTGGTGGAAGAACGACGGTGTCGTGTACTACAAATGACTGCCCCGAGGTGTAACCGTGACTGCTGAAATTTACTGTCAACAACTGAGACGTCTTGCAAAGGCAATCCGTGAACAACGGTTAGGAAGATTGCGAGAAGTAAGCTACTCCACGACAATGCCTGCCTGCAATCTGTGAGACTGACAAAAAAACACTATATGGGAGTTGGGTTGGGAAGTCATGCTACATCCACCTTATTCACCTGCTCTTACGCCCTCAGATTTTCACCTTTTCCAAACAATTTTCAAGGAACTTCCTATCCCGATGAAAATGAGCTCTGAACATGGCTCGACCAGTTCTTAGCCTAAAACAATCGTGGAATCAAAAAGCTACCCTAGTGTTAGCAGATAATTGTAAGTGGTAGAGGAGCATATATTATTGATGACTAAAGTCTCTTTCATGTGTATTTGTTGTGTTCATTAAACTTACAGGAAAATGTTACGAACTTATGCACCAACCCAATAACTACATTCTCCCACTTACTTCAGATAAATTCTAAATTTACACTGCTTAGAGTCGAACTCATACAGTTTTTAATGAAGATCATAGTTACCTTTGTCTTGAGAGGATACTGACTTTGAATCACTCCAAGCAAAGTGAAAAGAAATACATGAAGCACATTCTTAACAGCTGGTGTTTAAAATGATACTGTAAACATGGAGAGATACGAAGTGTTACAAGCTCTTCTTCAGAACATCTTTTTATATTAAGATTTTTCAGACAGTCGCAACAATTAACACTGAGTATAAGGTTCTAGAAAGAACAAATCAGCACTTCTGATGAAAAATTATAAATAATGTTGAGCATACGGCAGAAAGTTTCGCTCTTCATTCGGAGCCGTAAGCTGTTCTTTTGAGAGCGGCGTCACAACTTCTAGGGGAGGCAAGTTCTAAGAGCAGACTAATAAAATGAATGTGGTCGGCGCTTTTGAATAGCAACATTTTACACGGTGGAAGCTCTCTTGAACCACTCTTGAGCCATTCAGTAGATCAAAGGCGCTCTTCTCTTTACGTCGTGGAGAGCTGAATATGTGTTCCACGGGGCAACTTTCTCACAGCAAGCTTTAGAGTGTCCTGCTATTTTGCTACCTCGAAACATAATTTAAAATTAACAGGAAACTTTCAAATAACTGTACACTACGGACGTACAACGGCAGACACTTTCAGAATGCTGCACTGTGGGGCTGAAGACACCAAACCTTAGGAAACTACGTGAAATTTGTTTCAGAGTTTTCTTAGGTATCATGATGCAAAGAGTTTGTTTAATATGTCGCGAAATTAATAGGACTGATAGATCGAGGCTTGTAACTGTTACACTACTGCTTTAGTACACGGAAAAGGAAACAAATAACCACTTTTAGGCTGTCAACCACATTATTAATTTTCGGAAAATCGTGGTTTGCACACGATTGTATTGTCACTTTATTAAACAACCAGATTCGGTCAGAAACGGACCGCTGTCAGGTACAATGCAACATAATGAATCAGCTGTATGACAAATTGTCTATTACCAAGCATGTGCCACATACAGACGTGTTAAATGCAACTATAATACTGGAGTACGCACCGTCCGTCCCTTATGACAGCGCTGTCATCGCGATATTAAATTCTAATCTTCGTTACATTATAGTGCCTACGGCACACTTTACGTAACGTGGCGAAGTACATGACAAGACTGAAATCATGTGTGTGACGTACAACAAATCTTACAGCCAAGTGAACGTACCGAGATATCCTAAGTAGTGGTTCAGTATTCTCGTATGATTAAAAATCGAAATTAATGTCTCATTCGTACGTTCTAGGTTACCTGACACTGTCAGTAGGACAACGACCTCTGAATTTTAATAATGTAATCTTATTACTAGAGAAATTTATTAGCCCACATCGAAATAAAGATACATATATAGACAACTGGTTTCGGCAAGTGAAATTGCCATCTTCAGTTAACTATATTTATGCGGACTATTGTGCCACTCTATGTTGTGCACGGTCATTTGTTTTAGTGTACATAGTTCCAGGTTAGTCGCTTGTCCCTCAATCGTTCTAAACAGTTTCTATTTATATAAATAAAATCATTTTAGCCTTGTCCCTCGATGGTTCTAAGCAGTTTCTATTTATTTAAATAAAATCCATTTGGCTGTTGGTCTGCATCGGTATGAAACACTAAACCAACTATAAAGCAGACGTTTCGACAGTCTTTGCAGTGCTCCTTAACAGGGTGACTCAATTGCACTCGCCTTGAACAGAACCTTCACGCAACTATATTACGCAATACAATTTAGTCACGTTGAAGGGTACCACTGCAAAGACTGTTGAAACGTCTGCTTCATTTAAATTTACACTGACTGTGGAGGCCTATCGAAGGATTTCTGTTCACTTGTGTATGGGTATTAGCTGAAACATTTATTTTTTTCTGCTTCCTATCTTCCTAAACTTGTAGTTGTTTACCTTCAGCAGTTTCACGCCCAATCATTTAAAATAGTGACAGGAGGAGTATTACATTACAGTCAAAGGGTACTAAGGGTAATGTAAATTACCAGCTATTCCCTTCTTTTCTTCCTTAACTCTTTGATGTCTTCACTATGTTTTTTCTTCCTGTCTTGTAACGGTTTCATACCAGTTTTTACACTCTCCTAGCTTGGAATCCTTCAATATTCGGCACTCCCTTTCTAGACAATGATCTGTAAATTGTTTTCTCAGATTTTATATTGTTTCTCAAATATTTTTTTCTCTTTTTTTCATGGAGAGAACTTGTTATTGACCTCTTGATTTCTTATACAACAAATATTTGAATATCTTTTTGATTAATCTACAGTCTTTCATATGATATCACTATCCAGAAAACACCAATCTTGATGTTCTCATTATTCTGATTTCTATATTTCGATGAGTTTCATTACTACCTCGTAATTTTCAACATTCCATAGTTTTTCGTGGACCTAGCGTTTTCCTAATGATTTATCTTCCTAGTATTTGTAGTTTATCTAAATTATCGTTTAATGCCAGGCTTTCGGTTGCATATAGCAAAATGGATTCACTGCTGAATTGCAATGTTTTATTTTTGCATTTTTAGAAAGTTTTATTTTTGCTGTACCATATGTTGTTCCCACTTTTCGTACCCTTTTCGCTATAGCAGCTTTTTCTATTCCAGTTTTTTGCATAATCTCGGCAAGATATTTAATTTTTTTAACTTTTTCAATACATGTTTTCAGAAATTTTGGTGCACCTTTTAAGTTTGTAAAAATATTTTAATTTTTCTGCAGACATTCTTAAAACGGTGATGCTGGTTATGTCTTCTTAAAGAATAATTTGTGTTACAGCAGATGCACATTTTCGGAAAGTGTAGCAAAATCATCTGGAAATGCGAGAGATGGTTTATTCCAATACGTTTGTTTTTTCCCAAATTTATTGGTGAAACCCTTATACTATATTTTTGTCATTACTAAACCTAGGCATCTGAGCACGTGCACCGTAAGTGTGATGGTAAATTACATTTAGTGTGTGTGGGGGAGGAGGGGGGCAGTGCGGGGAGGTGGGACTAAAAAGACTGTGACTCCCACACAATCGAACCCTCGATTCGCTCCTGTCCTTTATGGATGTTCATTTATTGTTTATATTTTCCTTAGGTCGTGCTCCACAGCTTTTATAAAAGACTTTTTTCTGTTAACCAGCACAAGATAGTGTAAGCCTCTGGAACTCATGCATTATGTTACAGGGTGTTTCAAAAATGACCGGTATATTTGAAACGGCAATAAAAACTAAACGAACAGCGATAGAAATACACCGTTTGTTGCAATATGCTTGGGACAACAGTACATTTTCAAGCAGACAAACTTTCGAAATTACAGTAGTTACAATTTTCAACAACAGATGGCGCTGCGGTCTGGGAAACTCTATAGTACGATATTTTTCACATATCCACCATGCGTAGCAATAATATGGCGTAGTCTCTGAATGAAATTACCCGAAACCTTTGACAACGTGTCTGGCGGAATGGCTTCACATGCAGATCAGATGTACTGCTTCAGCTGTTCAATTGTTTCTGGATTCTGGAAAGGTGTCCCCACAGAAAGAAGTCACAGGGGTTCATGTCTGGCGAATAGGGAGGTCAATACACGCCGCCTACTGTATGTTTCGGATAGCCCAAAGCAATCACACGATCATCGAAATCTTCATTCAGGAAATTAAAGACGTCGGCCGTGCGATGTGGCCGGGCACCATCTTGCATAAACCACGAGGTGTTCGCAGTGTCGTCTAAGGCAGTTTGTACCGCCACAAATTCACGAAGAATGTCCAGATAGCGTGATGCAGTAATCGTTCCGGATCTGAAAAATGGGCCAATGATTCCTGTGGAAGAAATGGCGGCCCAGACCAGTACTTTTTGAGGATGCAGGGACGATGGGACTGCAACATGGGGCTTTTCGGTTCCCATATGTGCCAGTTCTGTTTATTGATGAAGCCGTCCAGGTAAAAATAAGCTTCGTAAGTAAACCAAATGCTGCCCACATGCATATCGCCGTCATCAATCCTGTGCACTATATCGTTAGCGAATGTCTCTCGTGCAGCAATGGTAGCGGCGCTGAGGGGTTGCCACGTTTGAATTTAGTATGGATAGAGGTGTAAACTCTGGCGCATGAGACGATACGTGGACGTAGGCGTCATTTGAACCGCAGCTGCAACACGGCGAACGGAAACCCGAGGCCGCTGTTGGATCACCTGCTGCACTAGCTGCGCGTTGCCCTCTGTGGTTGCCATACGCGGTCGCCCTACCTTTCCAGCACGTTCATCCGTCACGTTCCCAGTCCGTTGAAATTTTTCAAACAGATCCTTTATTGTATCGCTTTTCGGTCCTTTGGTTACATTAAACCTCCGTTGAAAACTTCGTCTTGTTGCAACAACACTGTGTTCTAGGCGGTGGAATTCCAACACCAGAAAAACCCTCTGTTCTAAGGAATAAACCATGTTGTCTACAGCACACTTGCACGTTGTGAACAGCACACGCTTACAGCAGAAAGACGACGTGTAGAATGGCGCACCCACAGACTGCGTTGTCTTCTACATCTTTCACGTCACTTGCAGCGCCATCTGTTGTTGAAAATTGTAACTACTGTAATTTCGAAAGTTTGTCCGCCTGAAAATGTACTGTTGTCCCAAGCATATTGCAACAAACGGTGTATTTCTATCGCTGCTCGTTTAGTTTTTATTGCCGTTTCAAATATACCGGTCATTTTTGAAACACCCTGTATCTATCTTGGGTCAACCATGTGCGACACGGGTATTCGATAAGGTGAGAAAAGAAGGTGGCTCACGCTAGGGCGAATGGCTATGAAGAAGCCGACGAAGATCTGGTAGAACAGAGCAATAAAGTACAGCACAAAGGACGGGCTTTTTTGAACACTCGTGTTTTCCATCTTCTTTTACGGCTGTTAAACATGAAACCCCAAAGCCCGAGACATCGAGAATGTTGATTCATTTGAGCTTCTGTGCTGGCGCAGGATCCTGGGCATAAAATGAGCCGAAAGAAGAGCTAATATTTACAGATGCATCTCTTCTCGTGTTAGTCAAAATATTCTCCAATTCTTTGGCCCTATCGCGTGAGGAGATGGAGAAAATGTAGAAAAAATAATGACTGAAGGGATCGAGAAGATGAGTGCACGAGGGAGAGCAGCGATCATGTGTATAGCTCGACTCTACCTAATCATCAGGCCCTACGAGAGGCTGGTAACTGTCAGAGACGGCGACGTACAACACCTCGTCACGACCATGTCTCGCATCTGTTAAATTTTATGCGTGAGGTATACACTAAAAAAAATTTAAGTCTCCCAGACGATACCATCAATTTCGAAACTAGTTGCAGAATAATAAAATAATTAGTGAAAGAAAAATATAATATATTACATTTTTAAGCAGAAATAAAAGTGTAAAACAACATTTAATTCATACACATAGTACCGAAAATTTGTAGATGTGAATTTTTAATAGGTCTGAACATAAGTGTAAGACTGAGAATCAGAAACATGGAGCTCATGGAATAGATATTAGTAAGGAGGTGAACTGCCATCATTTTGGTTAAGGAATCTGTTTGAGGCGAGCATAAATTATTTCATACTTTTTAGTCTGATTAAAAATGTGGCATATTAAAAATTCATTTTATTTGAATAATTATTTTTTGCCATTTAGCCTTGTGGGAGTGAAATCTTTTAATGGATTTCAAATATTTTGATGAGACTACAAGAGCGAAATGTGGTAGGTTTTATATTAATTTAGCTACAAAATCTAGCCAAGCAATCGTTCTTTCCGCGAGCCAATCACGACTCGAACAAGAAAAGGGGGTAATGGCAGTGGTAGACGAAGTACCCTCCGCCACCTCTCAGACAAGTTGCCTGCTATGTCTGTATCTCATCGGGAAATGACAGTGGTAAACAATGTACCCTCACCACACACGCCAGGCAAGAAGGCAAATTAATATTGCATTGTAATCCAGTCCTGAGCTATGTTTGAACTTTCAAGTGCGTAGTTCATCTGGAAGTTAGTTTAAAATCAACTGCAAAATATGTATCTAACAGAGTGACAGACAAGAAAGCGGCCTAATAAAAATGTGTAAAAACAATTAGCAAGTATTGTAGATCAACATCAACATGACTCCATGTGGTGTCCGAAATAATTTGCAACCTAAGTAGTATGTTTGCTAGTAGGTAATTATAATGACAACATTAAAACATAGCGGATGAGGCAGCTAAGAGAGGTCACCCCTAACATATCCAGAATGAGTAAATATATTGAGGTGTGCTTTTCGCTGAGTTATAGCGCACAATGGTGTAAATTTCCTGAGGTTCACAAGTAATATTTATCGTTTATAGTCGCCGAGTCCGCCGCTCGGGGTCTCGCGGTAGCGTTCTCGTTTCCCGAGCACGGGGTTCCAGGTTCGATTACCGGCGGGGTCAGGGATTTTCCCTGCCCCAGATGACTGGGTATTGTTGTGTCGTCTTCGTCATCAGCATTCATTCCCATTACGGTCGGAGGAAAGCCGGCGGTGCGGGCCCCCCCGCAACGTTCCCTAGGCTCTGTCAAGAAGCGTGGGACTTCATTTCCATAGTCGCCGAATTACGACATGGGCTTTGCATACATTTCTGTGGGATTTGAAAGAAGCTTGTAAGAGAATATGCATAGATCTGTAGTTAAGCTGGCTGGGTCGCATAAAAAGCAGGTGAAGAATGACTTTACTCATCAAAAAGTACGCATGATGTGTTTCGGAATTAGTTCCAATTTCAGAAATGCAAGTACGAAGGTGGCACACGCACTAGAACGTTACCCGTTGTGTGCGTAACGTGAGTAGTCTGTTTCGCAAACAATTGGTAACGCTCTTGTCCTTGTGCCACCTTTGCATACGGATTTCTGATGACGGAAAAAATTCCGAAATGTGTCGCGTCATGCATGCTTTGGGATCAAAAAATTCATTCTTCACATGCTGTATGACTTTTTATCCGACGTAGCCATCTTAGCTACAGATGTACCCATATTTACAAGAGTGGTCGCTTGCCGCATACGTCACTTTATGTCAGACGTTTATAATATCTAAGAGAATTTTAAAGACATAATGTGTAGGAGACTTGATCAAGTGGTAAGGTAGTCAGGAGAAGAGATTCCGCAAACGTCTTCTCTTTTACAACAAATGTAAGCAAACAAGCAAGTGATGTATGGTTCCTGTATTTGTTATCACGGTTGACATACCTTGTAATTGAGCGCTGCTGCAGACTATAAAGTGATTCTGTAGAGACAATACTTCACGTTGAATTTCATCTGGAGTTCACGCCAGCACAGGTGTGTGATGTGTTTCGATTAATCTGTGTACTATTGTAGCAACCGGATAACTTAGTCGCAAACCTACTGAGACATTCAGAAGGTACACAACAGTCGCAAAAGTGACTATCGTTTATGGCGAATGCTGCCAAACTGTTAGGTCAGCAGTGTGGTTGTAAGCTGAAGAGTATCCAGATCGTGGCAAGCACTCACGATCTGCCCTTGCTAACATTCTAGACAATGAAAGTGCGGAGATAAAATACGCCAAGGAAAATGAAGAGCTAGTGATGGAAGAAATGGAACTAACATTCTAATAGCAGCAACACACAATACAAATGTCACTAAAAGTCACCTGGGAAGTATGAGAGAGATCAGCGAAATGAGTGTTATGCGAACCCTGCATACCATCACATTTCCTCCACTTCACATTCAGCTGCATCTACAGCTTCGTGGCAGTTATTCCAAAATTGGTGTCAATTCTCATAGCCGGCCGGTGTGGCCGACGGTTCTAGGTGCTTCAGTCTGGAACCGCGCGACCGCTACGGTCGCAGGTTCGAAGCCTGCCTCGGGCATGGATGTGTGTGATGTCCTTAGGTTAGTTAGGTTTAAGTAGTTCTAAGTTCTAGGGGACTAATGACCTCAGATGTTGAGTCCCATAGTGCTCAGAGCCATTTGAACCATTTTGAACCAATTCTCAGAATGTTATCTTTGAAAAGTGCAAAGTGATAGGATACATCAATGCAAAATTTTGTTTAAGAAAGAAGCATAGGTTAGAAACCACGGGCAAGTCAGTCTTCGCAATAAGCACTAATTATCAGATGAAAATCAACGCTGACTCTAAGAAGCGGATAGAAACGGCACCCTTCGGCTGTCAACGTTTGTTGCGTGTTTTTCAAGACGCACAGCATTGGGTCCCTCATTTATTTATGGAATATAAATACAGTCAAGTATCTCGAATATCTAAGGTATGTGTCTGCCACATCCCATTTCACATACGGCAATCAGTGTGTTACCACCGTGACGGATGTCCCTCTCATTCCGTAAATGTAATGACAGATCCTCTTAACAAAATATTTGGAGAGCTTTAGAACTGTCGTTCAGAAAAATAAAAATGGTCTACACTCTCACCAAACTTAATTCGTCCATACCTTTAACTGTGGCGAAAACTAAAACAAGAAGCCAGTTAGGAAACAACCAAGAATTCTGAAGATATGAAATGCCTTATAACACGGGCCTGTGCTAACGTTAACTCCCGATGAAATTCTACATGCTATATTGTTTATCTAGAATTATTTTATAGCGTGTGGCAGCCCTCAAGGTCAACATTTTCAGCACCTGGTGTAACTGTGCGGACGTTTGTTATACCTCTTCAACTGACGGTGGGACAGTGGTTTTTGACGCTGGTATCTTGATGCTAATTGATAAATTCATGTTATGTCGTTGACATTCTTTTACGAGATTCTTTTAAATCCCGCAGTAAAAGGTACATAGTTGCATTAGGGAAAAAGATAAAGTAAGTGTTATATTTAGGTGACTATTAACGATAACTATTACTTGAAAACATCAGGAAATACCCCATATTATGCGCCATAACTTGGCAAAACGCACACTTCGACATATTTATTCGTTCCGGATACATCTGGGGTGACCTGTCTTGTCTGCCTCACCCTGCACACAGTGCCGTGAAAAAGTGCTAGCACAGACACCTTTCCGTATCTAATACAAAATGTGTAAATACTACGAATATTACATACGTACCACTAACTCTGTTTCAATAAGCACAACACAAAGACATCTAAAAAATTAAATGAGTGTTTTCTCCTTCCCAAAATAAATATTGGCGCACCGTACGTTTGTTATTGTGCTTGACACACAGCGCCGTACATATCCCATTTGTGCAGTCGGAATTAACTTCCCCGAAGGACAGGTTCTAGGCGCTTCAGTCCGGAACCGCGCGACAGCTACGGTCGCAGGTTCGAATCCTGCCTCAGGCATGGATGTGTGTGATGTCCTTAGTTAGGTTTTAAGTAGCTCTAAGTTCTAGGGGACTGATGACCTCAGATGTTAAGTCCCATAGTGCTCAGAGCCATTTGAACCATTTTGAACTTGTTATGATTCGTCCGAAGGGGAAAAAGCATTTCGTGTCGTCCCGCAACAAGGCGGTTTTATTGCATTTGCGTGATAAAGGTTACCGTGAAATTGGTGTCCGCCCTCCTTGTAGAGCGGCAAGCGCGTGTGACTGTTATGCAGCAGGCCTGGGTTCGATTCCCAACTGTGTGGGAGATTTTTTTCCGCTTGCGAACTGTATGTTGTATTTTCTCATAACCATTTAATCATAATCGACACGCAGATCGCCCAGTGTGGCATCAACTGAAAAGACTTGAAACTCGGCAGCCGAATTTCCCCAGGTGGAGATTCCCGGCCGTCAGTATAATACGATCGTTTGTCACTTTGAGATTGGTAAAGAACTTTCTGCTAATTACACAGCAGTAGGCGCAATCATAGAAGTTTCAGGAGACTGATACAACAGACAATAAAGGCAGATCCGGAGGTCTAAGGGTTCTTACACGTAGGGAGCGTCGAAGGACGACTCGTCTTGCACAAAATGAGCCTTTAAAAGTACTGGGTTGTTGGTATTGGACATGAAGTCAACGTCCAAAAAACACGTCAGCGCTCAGAGTATTAGAAATATTCTGAAAGCAGCTAATGTTCATTGCAGATCTCCCAGAAAGGAGCCCTTCCTCTCGGAAGTTAACCGAAGAAAACGATTGCAGTTTGCGAAAGATCAAAATGGTTCAAATGGCTCTGAGCACTATGCGACTTAACTTCTGAGGTCATTAGCCGCCTAGAACTTAGAACTAATTAAACCTAACTAACCTGAGGACATCACACACATCCACGCCCGAGGCAGGATTCGAAGCTGCGACCGTAGCTGTCGCTCGGTTCCAGACTGTAGCGCCTAGAACCGCACGGCTGCGAAAGATCGATTGAATTTTGGAGTAGTGTGCGATTTTCTGGTTAACCGAAGTTTAACCTATTTGACTCTGACTGAAAGGGAAAAGTTGACAGAAACCAAACACAGAGCTCCAGTCACATCATGTCCTACCTATGGTAACACATGGGGAATTAAGGGTTATGGTTTGGGGAGGCATAGCAGCTTCTGATGTTTGATTTGGCAGTTACTGAAGGGGTCATGGATTATCGTAAATATATCGATCTGTTGCGAGACCATATGCACAGCTGTGCACAGGAACTTTGTCTTTATGGCATCTTTTACTTTCAACAGGATAACGATCCTGTACATACCGATCTGATAACTGTGGAGTGGTTATCCCATAAAGCTCCAAGAAGGGTTTTCACTCCACCGCGCAGCCCTGACCTTAACCCGTTAGAGCATCTTTGGGTACACTTGGATGCAAATCGAAGAAAATTTTCTATAGGGACGTGGGAGTTTGAGACACTGCTGTTAAAGGAATGTTGGAAGATAACACCAGACATTACTTGCAACTTGGTTCACTCCATGACAAGACGTCAGTGCCAATTGTACGCACGCAGACTACCATAACTGAGTTATGTGAATTTAGTGAGACTTTATTTTTGTGTAGGTGTGCCAGTACTTTTTTGATGTGTAGAGCAACTTATTTTCTTTCGTAAACTAATATTTTTAGCTGGTGAATGACAGTTGATGAATGATGCAACCAGCTACCAATATTTTTTAAATGTTTTATTTTAGTGCCATAACCGGTTTCGTACTAACATGCCCGTCTTCAGTTGGCTAAAAAATTTTTCATTACACAGATGTTTTGACCAACAGCACGTCTTCTACTCTACAATGAACAAGAATATTTGAGTATTTTGTACCACTTTATAAGTTGTTTCATTAATAAAAATACACTTAATTTCTTGAACTTTTTTATACGTTATGCAAAATAGTTGTCTTCAGTTACGTAAGTTCCAGTAAAATGGCTCAAATGGCTCTGAGCACTATGGGACTTACCATCTAAGGTCATCAGTCCCCTAGAACTTAGAACTACTTGAACCTAACTAACCTAAGGACATCACACACATCCATGCCCGAGGCAGGATTCGAACCGCTCGGCCACTATGACCGGCTAAGATCCAGTAGATGGCGATTTGTTTTGTTGCGGTCCACGTGGCTTTCAAGCTCGATGTTTATGTTGCTGAATTCCACGTAGCACACATATTGTACATAAATTACTGTGGCACACTTTATAATATTCTTAAAATGAGTGTTGAGAATCATTCATGGGCTTTATATCTTTGTTTACAATGCAATGCAGAGATCCTTACTAATCAAATATACGAAGATATCATTCACTGAAAACAGAGCAAAGATGATGTGTGGGATGTGCAAAATGGAAAGTGTTAATAACCCCAAGTTTTTTCTCCCCTTAACTGTCAGTGGAAATTACTGACGAAATACTTTAAAGCCAATTGATTGCATATTGTAAAGTGATATATGTGTACACACATTTATATATACCGATGTTAACGAAATTCAACATGGATAAAATAACATACTAATACCTTCGTTGCAAGAAAACACTGATAGTGGAAGAACATTACGCTTATTACTGTACATTTAAATAAATTTGCGTGTATCTTACCTTCACCTTTATTTTTACTTGTAATGGCAGGTGTGTCAATAAATGTTGGTGCCACTGTATAGTCTTTTATTCATATCCTGCACAGATACTTCCGAGTTGCGCCGGAGGTTGCGGAGAAATTAGTGGCGAAAGAAGCAATCAAAGAGTCGCCCTCGGTTAGGAGTGGCCGGCGTGCTGAGTGCCGGTCCTCAGACAAAATGGGAGGCCGGCGAGATGGGGCGGTCTGCGGCAGGGGCGGCGAGTGCCGCGGAAGATGCGGGCGGCCGGCAGGAGAGGCTGGGTCAACAGCGGCGCTCCAGGGGCGAGCCGGCGCGGGCAATCAGCGGCCGCTCTCCAGAGCCCGGCGCGCCGGTCGATCGGAAACGAACGACCTGAAAGCGTTACAGCGCCGCCGCCCCACCTACCTGTCGAATGAGCGAGGAGCCGCAGGGACCGATATTGACACAGTAAAGAACCACAATCGCCGCTCCTCTGTCGTGCGCCGGGCGACTGCGAACAGCATTCGCTCTGGTAATGACCCTTCGTGGAAGTTACGAAGCTCTTTGTCACCGCTTCTGCAGTATACGCCTGGTCTAAGATTGCGGCGAGTACCTCTTGCGACAAGAGAGAAAG
Source organism: Schistocerca piceifrons (assembly GCF_021461385.2). NCBI lineage: Eukaryota > Metazoa > Arthropoda > Insecta > Orthoptera > Acrididae > Schistocerca > Schistocerca piceifrons. The sequence goes on from NC_060144.1 coordinate 246,443,982, forward strand.
CGCGCGGCAGAAGACCGGCGTGGGCCGTCACGACAACAATGAGACACACGTGGCTATTACACTGACGGGAAAAAAATTGCAAGACCGAGAAGAATTTAGAGGATGCCATCTATTCAGATTTCGCACTAGCCGCGTGACAGTGGCGCTGGCAGCGCCACTAAAAAAGATGCAAATCATATTTGCTTTAAATAAACACGCCTAAGCGAAAGTAAACTTTGAGGTTGGACGTGCTGATTCAAGAATGCCTTTAAAGTGACAAAGACACTCACTGGCTTCGAACGAGATCGCGTAGTTCGTCTACGAAATGCTAGATGTCCTTTCAACGATATAGTAAAAGATTTGGCAGAAGTCAAGCCAATGTACCGGTCGATCAAAAAGTCAGTATAAATTTGAAAACTTAATAAACCACGGAATAATGTAGATAGAGAGGTAAAAATTGACACTCATACTTGCGATGACATGGGGTTTCATTAGAACCATCCCATATTGCTAGACGCGTGAAAGATCTGCGAGCGTCGTTTGGTGATGATCGTGTGCTCAGCCGCCACTTTCGTCATGCTTGGCCTCCCACGTCCCCAGACCTCAGTCCGTGCGATTATTGGCTTTGAGGTTACCTGAAGTCGCAAGTGTATCGTGATCGACCGACATCTATAGGGATGCTGAAAGACAACATCCGACGCCAATGCCTCACCATAACTCCGGATATGCTTTACAGTGCTGTTCACATCATTATTCCTCGACTACAGCTATTGTTGAGAAATGATGGTGGACATATTGAGCATTTCCTGTAAAGAACATCATCTTTGCTTTGTCTTACTTTGTTATGCTAATTATTGCTATTCTGATCATATGAAGCGCCATTTGTCGGACATTTTTTGAACGTTTGTATTTTTTGGTTCTAATAAAAACCCAATGTCATTCCAAGCATGTGTGTCAATTTGTACCTATCTACATTATTCCGTGATTTATTAAGTTTTCAAATTTGTACTGACTTTTTGATCACCCGGTACATGATTGCTGGCAACAAGTTCGCGTGGCACTATCGAGACGGAAAGTCATTGTGTTCGGTGTATGGCTCTGGCGCATTCAACTGCATCTGCAGAAGCAATTTAAGCAGCAGTTGGCACCACAGAGTCACAGTGAAGCTTTACAAATAGGTTACTTCGAAGAACATCTACGAGCCAGACTCTCAGTAGCTTGCATTCCACTGACCCCAAACTACCATCATATGCAACTTCAGTGGTGTCAAGCGAGAGCTCACTGGACGGTAGAGGGAAGTCTCTTGTGTTTTCTGATGAAAGTTGGTTCTGTCTTGCGGTAGTTATGGCCGTGTGTTGGTTAGAAAGAGACCAGTTGATGGCCTGCAACCAATCTGTGTACTGGACGCACTGGACCTGCACCTGGCGTTATCGTCTGGGATGTGATTTCGTACGACAGCACTATCGTGGTTATCCCACGCATCCTGAGAGCAAATTTGAACCTCAGTTTGGCGAGTCTACCTGTCTGCTGCCAATCATCAACAGCATTCCGGTGGGTGTTTTCCAGCAGGATAACGGTCGACCACATCCCTCTGTTGTAACCCAACATGCTGCACATAGTACCGACATCAAGCTTTGGCCTGCTCAGTCATCAGACCTGTCTCCAGTCGAGCACTTATGGGACATCATCGGACGACAAATACAGCGTCATCCAAAAATAGGGTTAACCGTCCCTGTATTGACCGAAAAAGTGCAACAGGTATGGAGCTCCATCGTACAGACTGGTATCCGACCCCTGTACAGTACAATACTTGCGTGTTTGAATGCTTCCCTTCAACACTCTGGCGATTACACCGGTTGTTAATGTAGCACCATTTCACATTTGTAACGGCTTTTCTTGCGACTACAACCTGTGAACTTGCAACGTTAATGATTTAAAAATGTTACCTAAACATAACTAACCACAAAACTAATGAGGAGGTATTGAACAGAATTGGGGAGGAGTTTGTGCCACAACTTGACTAGAAGTGGGATCGGTTGGTAGGACATGTTCTGATGTTCTGAGGCATTAAGGGATCACCAATTTAGTATTGGAGGGCAGCGTGGAGGGTAAAAATCGTAGAGGGAGACCAAGAGATGAATACACTAAACAGATTCAGAAGGATGTAGGTTGCAGTAGGTACTAGGAGATGAAGAAGCTTGCACAGGATAGAGTAGCATGGAGAGCTGCATCAAACCAGTCTCAGGACTGAAGACCACAACAACAACAACAACCTAAACATATGTATTGCCGAATTTTCATTACTCTACATTAATTATTTTTTGGAGTTCCGACTTTTTTTTTCGTCAGTGTATATTACAAACGCTGCAACCACACAAGAAGTAACAGACCGGTTACTATAGGTAGCTAACAAAAAAATATGTTGTATTAAGACAGTGTGGTAGTGCTAAAGTGGCCTTTAACAGAATAGGTAGCTCAAATTCACACCCCTTTAGTCGCGAAGCGCTTTAATTTGTCCGCTTCACAGTTCTGTCACCACAGAGATGGAGGTCAGCGCCAGCTATGTTCCTGTGCTGCATCTGTGATCATGAGAGGTTTTAGTCGTTTTCAGAAATGTTTGTACCGCTGTGTTTTATAGTGAGCGTAAGGTAGCAGCAAAGACCTGTACTCTATCAGCGGTGTGCGTAAAGGGCGACAAGATATTCGAATCCAAACTAAAATTATCGCACTGAAGTTTCTTACTGATCTATCCAACAGTGAAGAAACCAGGAATAATATAATTTTTGCGTAAATTCATAAACTGCCAGTAAAAGCTTGTTTTATTTCCGAAACTTATGTCTGTATTAACAGAGCAGAATCTCCAGACGTCAGCAAGTGTTTTTGTTCTCCATGAAAGGGAGGTAAATGAGAACATAAATCTACGGACTTCACAATTTTAACGGAGAGTTAGAGGGTAGTGATGCCCTCGGCTACTACGACAGCGTGTAGCATCTGAAGGCTAGAAATATGTAGGGTGACCTCTGCTAAAAAAAAAAAAATTGTTATTGCTCATAGATCTGCATTCTTCGCTCGCTGGGTTTTCAATTCAGACAGTGTAACGATGGACGAAAATTTTTGATGGAAAGCAGATACACTGCAGCAGCAACAGCAAAGTTTTTGTGTACGATGCACGTATTGTGTGTTGCGGACAACAGCCTTGTAGTATACTTAGATAAAACTTAGTTTTCATAAAATCGCACGAACAAACAGTTACTTCTTTATAGCTGTACCGATATTTTGGGTGATGGACGCTGTGAGGAAGTGTCTTCAAAAACTGAAAATTAAATACTTCTGTGTGGTAGAATATATTCTCGGACCTATTAACGCGAGCCGTCGGAACAAAAAACTTGAAAGCGGTCTACAAGGACTGGACTACTGCCGCGCAGAGAGTCTCTCGTGAATAAATTGCGTTCATTCGTAACATGATGAAATAATGATGTCTCAGATGTTACCTGAATTAATTTGATGGTTTTCGTAACAACCGTTCCGCAGTGACTTTCAACAAGATCCAAAAGAATACAAATTCTTCAGCGAAGACATTTTGTCGCTTCACATCAGAAACATTTTCAGACCTCTTACTGTACTTCATTTTTATCTCGGAATATTTTCATATGTTGATTATGAAACATGTGTCACATGCATCCGGAAACTTTTAGAATGTTGATATGTCTTTCTTCAGTCCAAATATATTATTGTTTCTGTTTTTCCACAGATTGAGGTAGAAAATATTTCCCTACAAAATTTATTGTAAAGTTTCTTTTTACTATTTCCGTAACGACTGGAAAGAATTTTACTTTGTTAAGTACTCAGTCATACTGTAGACTAAAAATAGAGATACGAAATATTTCTTTTTCGGAATTTCTACTAACATTTGAAATTTTCACTAATTAAATGGTTCAAATGGCTCTGAATACCATGGGACTCAACTTCTGAGGTCATCAGTCCCCTAGAACTTAAAACTACTTAAACCTAACTAACCTAAGGACAGTACACACATCCATGCCCGAGGCAGGATTCGAACCTGCGACCGTAGCGGACGCGCGGTTCCAGACTGTAGCGCCTAGAACCGCTCGGCCACCCCGGCCGGCATCACTAATTATATTACTGTAAGTAGGTAAGATGAGCTTGAGCCATCTAGGTCCGTGGAGGTCACTACAGTACTTCTTACAGACAGTTTGCCTCTGCATCTGCATATATACTCCGCAAGTCACTATACGGTGTGTGGTGGAGGATATCTCGTAACACTGCTAGTCTTTGCCCATCGTGTTCCACTCGACTGTCTATAGGTTTCCCACTGAGTCTTGATATCTCTTGGCTTTGTGATTACTACGTAAGAAATATGTAGGTGGCAGTAACTTGTCTCTGCAGGCTGTCGCTAGTTCCCTAAACGTCCTCAACAGGGTTTCGTGAAAAGAATGCCATTTTACTCCGGGAATTGCCATTTGAGCTCACGGAGCGTTGCAGCAACGCCCGTGAGATAATCGAACATAAGGCTGACCAATCTAGCAGCCTGCCTCTGAACTGCTTAGTTGGCTTCCTTTATACTGACTTGGTGGGAATCCTACTCGAGCAGTACCGAACAAGTGGTCGGACGCGGTATCCCACATATATGATCTAAATTTTCCTATAATTCTCCCAAAAAAACAGAACCCATCATTTGCCTTCCCTACAATTGGCCTTACGTGCTCGTTCTACACAAAACATAAGGACATGTCCGAAACATAAGGAGGACATCACTTTTAGCCAAGCAACACATCTCTAGGAAACTTGATCCGTACGTAGAAATAACGGCTATAGTAAAGTATACAAGATAACTGATATAAATTAGCAATTAGATGAACAAAAATGACACTTTTATCAAAGGACAACAATTAGAAGGAAGCCACCGCGATTATGAATGTCCTCTGGCCATTACAAAAGGCGGACATGGTTTTTAGTAGATGTGTGATCCCCATGTACCGCAGTGCATGCTATGCACGCAATGCTGGTCCTAAGGCTGGTAAAGAGTTCTGACAGTGGAACGTTCCATCCCTCCACCAGTGTGGTTAACAATTGCTTGATGGTCGTTTCTCCACAACGCACCCCACGTGGTCTCCATGGGATTTAATTCGCCGACTATTCTCTCGTTCCAAAAGCTGCTCCAATAGCACAGTTCAATGCAGCCACGCGTTGTCATCCATAAAAATGAATAAAATTTGGTTTGTGGTATGTCCGTAACAGAGAGGCACGATTAATAGAATGACATCCGCTTCAGTTGTAATAATGATTTACTCAAACCACGGCTGGTTTCGGAATGTTAAAATCCCATCTTCAGTTGTGTGTAAAATTATGCTGTTTCCTCATGTGTAACATGCGGTCGGACCAGTCAGTGCAAAGGCTCAAAATTATTGCATGTTAGAGGGAACTGTGCATAGCTGGGCAACCGTGCGCAAAAATTTACGGCGACTGGGAGACTCACACCTTAGGTCCCTTAAGGGGAGATTGTACCTTATATACTTATTTTGTTAAATTTGTCAATTTTAGGTACATTTATCTCATGAACAGTTCATGATAATGCAAAAAAAATGTTAAATGCTGGCCGACCAGTGTGGCCGAGCAGTTCTGGGCGCTACAGTCTGGAACCGCGCGACCGCTACGGTCGCAGGTTCGAATCCTGCCTTGGGCATGGATGTGTGTGTTGGCCTTAGGTTAGTTATGTTTAAGTAGTTCTAAGTTCTAGGGGACTGATGACCTCAGACGTTAAGTCCCATAGTGCTCAGAGCCATTTCAACCATTTGGTTTGTAACAGCGTAACCCAGGGACACTATATGAGTAAAAACCTCCCAAAACCATTTTTTGTTAATGGCTGGTGGAGGAAGAGTCTCTCTCCATTGACTTATTTTTGTTGATAAGTCTCTTGCATAATTTATTCTTTAGAGAATTTTAGCAAGTTGTAAAATTTTTTCCACATATTTAAGCTTTATTAATTCATAATTTCTACAATATTAAACGCAACTTCTTTTAAAAATGCATCATTGATGTTCAACCCAGTTCTTTAAGTTTTTTTTACTGTTCTGTGAATTTAAGTTCCTGAAAAAAATGTACCTAATCATTAAAAGAATAAAATCTCAGGAATCCGGCTTTAAAGATGAACATTGTCTGTCACTGAACTCAGAACATCCCTGCACCATATCTTGGGTCATCTGCATTTTCTTCATCCCCCCTGGCTCTCTTAGCATTCCTTGACTGAATTCTTGCCTTCCTAGTTTTTTTCACACGTACAGCATCCAATTCGGAACATGCCATCACCATTTCCCCAGGTTGTATGCCTAACTTTTGAAGCAACCTAACTCTCCCCACATTGCCATCATTAAATGAAAGAACTGCATCATAAACACCCAAATTCAATGTATATTTACCCACAAATATTGTTTTAGGAATTCTAGCCCAAGTGACACTGTTAAATGATTCAATTGGGTTCTGGAAGGACAAGGAATAAGTGAATGTAGTGCACTAACAGGGCAGCCAACTGTGAACACGAAATATTTTTACAAATCAGCAAATTAGGTTTCTGAAGTTCAAGAAGTTGACAGAAGGCAAAAGGGTGGCGTGCAACATGTGCTGCCTTAAAAGTTAATGAATATTTAAAGCGTTTAATGGCTAAAAAACCCTTTAAAACATAATCGTCTAGTAAAATAAACTCCAAGGAATGTTTACGAGCAAAAACAAATTTATTTTGCCCCTTACGAAGGTACAATCTACCCTTAAGAAAGGCCTCAAAGGGTCAGCGATTCATTTCGGACGAGGATGTGGAGCAGGCCGTCACGCACCAGGCCACGGTATTCTACCAAACGGATATCTTCAATCTCGGTGTCAATGGGATGGTTGCCTCCATGCTCACAATGATTTCGCCTCACTGACATAACGATTCTGAAATGTATTGACATCTAACGGAAACTTCTTGATCGCCCCTTACAATTTATTCACATTTAAGCATATCTATACATCATCATCAGATCACTGAATAAAATACAAAGCAAGGCTCACAAAAGTGAGCACACAAGTCGCTGAAAATAACACCCTTGTACCTTTGGAGTCAAGTAGGACGAGCTAGGTTTGGCACCAGACTGAGAGTCTTATTTTCAGTGAGTTGAACGTGAACCTTGCTTTGCATTTTATTCTTTGTTCTGGCTATGATGTATCGAAATGCGTTACGGTGGCTAAATTAATTTGTGATCGAGACAGTTCTACAATTTGCCCTGTGCTAAACCGTAGTTCGCCTAGCTGCCATTCATAAATGTCTCATGTAGCTAACAGCGCAATGGGGCAGCGGTTTCGCGTCAATTTTGTTAATAAATGACCGCTAGTGACTCTGTAGCACTGCTGGAACAGAACTGAGAAATAAAAGGCCTTGTCCAAAATCCAAGCGATGGTAATGAAAAGGCCATGGTCTAACAAATCTCCTAACAGTAATTCAAGTGATTAGTATTTATAATTTCTAAACGATAGCCGTTACTACTTGCTTGAACTTGGTTGAAATTGTTACCTTAACCAGACAATTAAATTACCATTCAGCAACAACATAACCACAAACACTCGCTTAAGTCCAACACCATCTTTTATGTTCGTGAAAAGTTTTCCAACAAATTCTGGCTCATCTACGACGTAACTCGTGTGTAGACTGACAAAGAAAACTAGGCAAAGATTGAAAAAATACACACGAAAAAGAGGCGGGAAACATATTATTTCAGAATGTGATTAATTTAGACTAATAGAAGACCACTATGGGTGGTATAATTAAAATCATAGGCCACATGAGACACCGCCTGGCACCACGTGGAATTGATGGGAAAGAAAAGTTGCTTAAATTTAAAATTAAGAATTTGAATCACTGGAAACGTAAGAAAACTATTGAAACACTTTGGGAAGGAATGCTGTGGTGGGGCAAGAGGGGGTGGGGGGGGGGGGGTAAGCGGTTTAATGCCGTCAGCTACTTGACACACTGTCTGATCCGCGTGCAATCGTTCAACAAAGAAAGGCTGTCTTAAATGTGAAAATTAAGTACGCAAACTATCGACAGTGCCAAATAAACAATATTTAAGCGAATAGTCGAAAGAGGAACACCGCATCGGCCTTCTTGAAACTGCAAGACTCAAACAAGCTAGCCTACCCACATATAGTCGGAAAAGCAAAGACTCAGCAATTAATTAGAGGATTAAAAACCACTGTTTAAAAAGCTGAACTCGGAAAAGACTAAAATACTATCAGTTACACCTGAGCAGTCTCGCAGCCTGACACCCGGAAAAATAGCAGTCACTCACAGCGCAGCGGAAGAACTCAACCGAACGGTCCGCCTCTGAGCGACCCAAAAGAGAGAGCGCCTGCTTGTTTCGTCGTGGCAGCTTCCTGCCTCTCGGGAGCAGCGCTCCTAAATCCAACTGTCACCGCCAAACACGTGACACCCGTCGATTTCTGTTCGATAACTAAAACCGTTTGACCTCTCTGGCCAACGATCTCCCCGTCTATCCACAGAGCCACAGATTACACCTTTCACATACGAGAGAGAGATGTCTCAGACTTTTTATATGAAACCTCTTAAGGATTTTTAAACTAAAAAAATGTTTTGAACTTCCACATCTTTATTCTTCATGTCTACGTATTTATATCTCAATACAGTCACCCAGGCGAGGAACACATTTCTGCCAACGAGTGACCAGTTAGTTGATATCGTCACTGTAGCACTTCTAACTCCGTCGAGGAAGCCACAGCCTCCCCTCGGCTTTCACCTCTTCAAGTGCAGGCCTCGAAGCTGTTCTTTAAGTTTTGGAAACAGATGAAAATCGGATGCGTCCAGATTGCGATTGTATGGAGGATGACAGATAACAGAGAACGCAAAATGTCGGATTGTTGCCGTATTGCAGCGCTCGTGTGTGGCCTGGCATTGTCATACTGTACTAAAGGGTTCTCCAAGTGTGGACGAACTCTCCGAATTCGAAACTCGGTTGCAACACATTGTTTCTCACGCTCCACCATAGTTATGCTACACAGCGCCGTGTTACACTGTACAGTTGGGAATTCTCTAGAGGCAGAGGGCTGAAAATATGTAGACATGAAAAATAAATATCTACTACATTAATCATTGAATTATAAGATCTATAGATCACCGCCGGCCACTGTGTCCGAACGGTTCTAGGCACTTCAGTCCGGAACCGCGTTGCTGCTACGGTCGCAGGCTCGAATCCTACCTTGGGCGTAGATGTGTGTGATGTCCTTAGGTAAGTTAGGTTTCAGTAGTTGACCTCAGATGTTATGTCCCATAGTGCCTAGAGCCATTTGAACTTAGATTCCCATTACGCCCAATACTGGATAGCTATTCCAATGGCGGAGTGCTTCGGCAACAGTGACGATCTAAGAATAATCTGAAGATTTGTAGGTTGTGTTGGGGAGGGCGCTGGACTTTGGTAGGCCGCGCAGAAATGTTAGCTATAGTGCAACGGTGGCGTAATGCTCAGCATTCCTGCCTAGTGAGCAAGGAGACCTCGGGTCAGACCCCGGCCATGGCACACATTGTAATTCATTTCTTCAGTTGCCAACATTATTGTAGATAAAGATGAGACTCAGATATCTGAAGGTATATTTAATATCATAATGTGCGATTAGACCCTGTTGGATCATGCAGAGCTTCTTGATGCTTTTTCCTATTTTTCCGCACTGTTCTCACTTTTTTCTGCATGGGCTCTCTTCCTTTCCTCTGTCCATTTTGTTCCTACTTTCTTCGGAGCTTCGTCCTCTGACTCATCTGTCAACTTCCTGGTTAAACACCTTTCTGTCTAAAATATGTGAATAATTTATTTGAGCTTTTCGTGGGTCCTTTCTGACCTCTTGTATCTGTGGTATAGTTTTAAGTCCTATGTATTTTGTGCGTAAGTCATGTTTTGGGAAGCCTAGAGACATGCCCAAAATACTTTAATCGCTTTTTTCTAATGTCTGCTGCCAGGTTGAACAATTTCTCAGCTGTTTGATGAGATAATAGTCTATAGCCCTCTTCTGTTTTCTTTGGCCTTAGTATCTTTCTTTCGAATATTACATTCTTCCTTTAATAAGTTTTCTAGCTCACGTCCTATGTGGACTGTTAGGGTTTCACTAGCATACAGGACTTTAGGTTTTAATACTGTATTATAGTGCCTAACTTTAGTGTTTTTGGACAAGCATTTTTTAATGTGTACCTTGTAGGTTGTTCCATAGGCTCTCTTTAGTTTGTGGAGGCGAAAGTTTTGTGGTATTTTCTCTCGCCTCGCAGGTTCAAAGACTTCACCGAAGTATTTCAGATATGGCACTCTATTGATATGACCGTATTTTGTGGTTAAGTTTTGGGTGTCAGTTTTTGTGGCGATAAACTCCGACTTCAGGAAAGATATTTGCAGACCAACTTTCCCTGCACATTCTTTAAGGGTTTCAACCTGTTCAATTGCTGTTATCTCATGATCCGTTAGTAAGGCTCCGTCGTCAGAAAAAGTTAAACCTGAAATTATTATGTCATCCATGACTCGCTCATTCCTATAGGTTTCAGCCATCTTTTATTCTTCAGTTCCTGTTTCATTTCGGGGGTGACCTTGTCTAGCACAAGGTTGAATAGGAGAGGAGACAGACCATCACCTTGTTGGACGCCAGTTTTGATCAGGAAGGGCTGATATTTCACCCATGAATTTCACCTTGGAGATAGTATGAGTCAATGTTTCTTTGATGAAATTAAGGGTTTTTGGATCCAACTCTTGTTCTTCAAGGATATCAAAAAGTGCTTGTTGTTGTAGTGAGTCATATGCCTTTTAGAAGTAAACAAACGTGCAAATTATTGGGCTGTTTCTGACTGCTTTGTATTTTAGCACGGTCTTTAGATTGAAAATCTGTTCCGTGAAGGATCTTCTGGTATTCACCAATTCTGTTTCCCAGTTGTTCTTGTGTTCTTTGAAGAAGACAGGTTGATAGAACCTTGTATGCGACCTGAAGTATGGGTAATTATTGACATCAGATATGTCTCCCTTTTTATGTAATGGATGAATAAGAGCACATTTCCATTCCTGTAATTTTTCTGTCTCCCAAATATCTCTAATGATTTGTGTTCTCACTGAGAGAATTTGGTCCTAAAGTTTTCAGTAGTTCATTTCCTATCTTTACCAGATTTTCTATTGCTTTTTAATTTAATAATGTTTTTGTGAATTTATTCTTGTATTGCTGATGATGATTCAGGCTGTGTGTAAGTCGGTCTTTCTTTAGGGAATCTCGAACGTGGTTCCAACCATTAAGGAGTGAATGTACACTCCTGGAAATGGAAAAAAGAACACATTGACACCGGTGTGTCAGACCCACCATACTTGCTCCGGACACTGCGAGAGGGCTGTACAAGCAATGATCACACGCACGGCACAGCGGACACACTAGGAACCGCGGTGTTGGCCGTCGAATGGCGCTAGCTGCGCAGCATTTGTGCACCGCCGCCGTCAGTGTCAGCCAGTTTGCCGTGGCATACGGAGCTCCATCGCTGTCTTTAACACTGGTAGCATGCCGCGACAGCGTGGACGTGAACCGTATGTGCAGTTGACGGACTTTGAGCGAGGGCGTATAGTGGGCATGCGGGAGGCCGGGTGGACGTACCGCCGAATTGCTCAACACGTGGGGCGTGAGGTCTCCACAGTACATCGATGTTGTCGCCAGTGGTCGGCGGAAGGTGCACGTGCCCGTCGACCTGGGACCGGACCGCAGCGACGCACGGATGCACGCCAAGACCGTAGGATCCTACGCAGTGCCGTAGGGGACCGCACCGCCACTTCCCAGCAAATTAGGGACACTGTTGCTCCTGGGGTATCGGCGAGGACCATTCGCAACCGTCTCCATGAAGCTGGGCTACGGTCCCGCACACCGTTAGGCCGTCTTCCGCTCACGCCCCAACATCGTGCAGCCCGCCTCCAGTGGTGTCGCGACAGGCGTGAATGGAGGGATGAATGGAGACGTGTCGTCTTCAGCGATGAGAGTCGCTTCTGCCTTGGTGCCAATGATGGTCGTATGCGTGTTTGGCGCCGTGCAGGTGAGCGCCACAATCACGACTGCATACGACCGAGGCACACAGGGCCAACACCCGGCATCATGGTGTGGGGAGCGATCTCCTACACTGGCCGTACACCACTGGTGATCGTCGAGGGGACACTGAATAGTGCACGGTACATCCAAACCGTCATCGAACCCATCGTTCTACCATTCCTAGACCGGCAAGGGAACTTGCTGTTCCAACAGGACAATGCACGTCCGCATGTATCCCGTGCCACCCATCGTGCTCTAGAAGGTGTAAGTCAACTACCCTGGCCAGCAAGATCTCCGGATCTGTCCCCCATTGAGCATGTTTGGGACTGGATGAAGCATCGTCTCACGCGGTCTGCACGTCCAGCACGAACACTGGTCCAACTGAGGCGCCAGGTGGAAATGGCATGGCAAGCCGTTCCACAGGACTACATCCAGCATCTCTACGATCGTCTCCATGGGAGAATAGCAGCCTGCATTGCTGCGAAAGGTGGATATACGCTGTACTAGTGCCGACATTGTGCATGCTCTGTTGCCTGTGTCTATGTGCCTATGGTTCTGTCAGTATGATCATGTGATGTATCTGACCCCACGAATGTGTCAATAAAGTTTCCCCTTCCTGGGACAATGAATTCACGGTGTTCTTATTTCAATTTCCAGGAGTGTATCATTGATGAGATTGTTCTAAATTAATTATTCAACAAACCTGCGTCTGACTGCGTCTGTGAACTTGTTTCTTGCACTCCTCCATTTTGCCAGAAATGCAACATGTATTTGACTCAGCAATAAAATTTAAGAGAATAATGCCATTTGTGCAATGGCATTAAGATGGTACTGGAAAATTAACTTTTGGCCCTGATGTTTACATGGTTCTTTAATTGGTGGGTAACTGTACTCTACTACTCATTTTCATATTCAATTTAAGCAAAGGATTTGGATTATGATTCAGGCTGTTAGATTTAAACACATTGTTGATCTTAATATATATATTGTTATAATTTTAAGTCATACACAAAACCTACCGTTGCACGAAACACTCTTACAACAAATTTTACCAAACGCTTACTGTGTCAATCCTTTGACATACAAATCCTAACTCTGAATATTGTCTAACAAAACCAATTTGAAATCATTATATACCTTCTCCCATTTACGTGCTAAGGTTTGGTCTGGGGCAGCGAGCGCGACCAACCTTACAGCTGTCACCACACGTCTGCTTTCTCCGGGCACCTAGCTGCGACTCCTCCCTTAAAGCTGTCTGCACACGTGTGCTTTCTCTGGGCACCTACCTGCGACTCCTCCCTTAAAGCTGTCTGCACAAGTCTGCTTTCTCCGGGCACCTACCTGCGACTCTCCGGTTGTTTTACTGTGCCCTCCTGGTTCTCTTAACCATCAAAGAGCCTCCTACTCAAAGATATTATACTCGTTCCGGAATTGTATTGACTGGTAGCAGTTTCAATAATATTGTGAGCTACCATAGATTGGATTTCCTGTTTGACTTTGTCACGGTGAACTAGCGGTATCGGATAAGGTAGAACAGCAAAAGGGGTATGGGGTTTTACTTGAAATTCATATAAAAAGTCTTTAATTGTGCCTGGGAACGTGTCAAAACCGTGGGAAAACTCAGTTAAAATGGCTTGTAATTCTTCCTTTTCTTGAACTGAAGCTGAATCAACTACTTTGATTTTATCCTGAATAATGTTACCAATGTCTGGTGTCGTATCATCATTGTCAATGTTTGGGAAAGGAACAAAAAATGACGTCAGTGTTACGTCCGACGGGAGCTGAGACTGAATGAAATTAATTTTGTTAAGGTCTTGTTCTGCTTGCGACATATGTTTGTGAAAGTCCAAAAAGAAGCAAACTCCATCATCACAGAGACGAATCCAATGATCTTCAAAATCTAAAATTGCTTTATATTTGTTCAAAAAATCGATCCCCAAAATGACGTCTGTAGTGAGAAGCGGAACTATTATGAATGTAGCATATAAAAAATGTGTATCGACTTGAAACTGCAGATTTAATTATTTTACTGTGAAATTTTTTCCCAAGTATCTGCCTGGACTTTTTCCGGTTCTTCTCCAAGCTTAGTTTCTTTTATTCTTCTGGTGTCAAATTTCTGCTGGTGCAACGTCTTGGCTATCTCTTAGAGGTAAATTTCATTTTCATCCGTGTTAGATAGTGGTCTGAATTTACAGACTTGTATGTCATGCACTTCCTTCTGTAGAGGATACGAGATGACAACATGACCAATCTGATATTCACCGAGCTCTTTTATTTGGGATATCCAGGTAATTTCTTTTCGGGGATTCTTCCTCAACGATGTTGATATGATTTTAAAGTTGTTTTGTTGCCATAGTTCGATAAGCCTTTTACCGTTTTTGTTGGAAAATTTATGGGCAGGATATTTTACTACAGTTTTGCAGTTTTGTTTTCCTTTGCCTATCTGAGCACTGAAATCACCCAGTAAGATTTTGATGTCCTGCTTTGGAATTTTAGCCATTACATTCTTATGATAGGTCCAGAATTTCTCAACAGTCTGTGGATACTTTCTATTAGCAATGTTGCTGGTGTTTTGGCGTACCCACAAGCGCCGCAACGAAGATCAAGAACGGAAAACCAGAGAAGGCGGTGAGGACACGTCAGCCAATAGCCCGCTGACAAGGATCGGCTCAGTGTACAGGCATTAGTGGAACGTATTTGCGGAGCATGCTACAAGACCAACTAGTTGTGATCCTTATCTGTTACTTGTCTGAACTTTGTCTACAGCGACGAATATTACTGACAGCAAGTCAGTTGCGACACCGATGTAACTCCAAAGTTAAGTATTAATAATTTGCTTTATAGAAATAAAACAACCGCTGCTATTAGCTTGAATTGTTGTATGGCATTCCGAGAACGCAGCATCCTTTAGGCACCCTATAAGCGACGAGTGGGCAAGATCCAACAAATGGCGACGAGGTGTTACGAACAAACCCTGTGCCTGACGGCTATGGACATCTTTAGTTAGTCTCTAACAGTTTCATGTCGTTTTCTCAAATCAGTTTTTTCAGGTGGGTGTTGCAGAAAATTTCTTTGTTTTTGTCGTTATTTCCATTGCTTGCCTTACATATTTTTTGCGTTTGTGTCTTCCAATATGACCCCCCCCCCCCCCCCCACTTGTCCTGCCACCAGATCCAGCCACAGACGTAGGCGTTAGATGCCACACAGCTAATTCAGATGTTTCAGTTCCAGGCTCAGCAAATGTCCAGCCTGTTCAACACAGTGCAGCAGCTACTGGTCAACGCTGCACTCCAAACGGAACAGGCACCACCTACTACAGCTGCTGAACCATCTTTTCGACAGTTTCGTGACCAAGAAGAAGAATGGCTCGATTGATTGTCTCAGTTCGAAGCTCACGTCATCAACCACAATTTTGCAAGTACCGTGAAACTCCCCCACCTATTATCAACGGTAGGAAGTGCAGTTTTCAGATTAATTAAAAAAACTCTTTCCTAACTCCACTCCGAGTGAACTTAGTTATGAACATGTGGTACAGGCCGTAGGAACTATTATGACCAACTAGTGAATGTGGTAAGAGCTAAGTATCAATTCTTCAGTTGCAAAAAACGGTCACAACAAACTAATCGCGAGAGGTAACAGATTTGCAGGGTATAACGAGGAAATGAAAACTCAAATGTGCTCGCGGTGCTTTATAATCAGATATTATGTTGCGTGATGCGATCGTGTTCAATGTGCCTCATGTCAAACTCAGAGAACAAATTTTGAAACAATCTGATCCATCATTGCAGCAGGTAGTGCAAATACTTCATCAATACGATTCCAGTGCCTTGTCGGCTCATACATTTGAGCAGCCAGCTGTTTGTCAGGTACAGTCCCTTAGTAAAAAACGCCCCATTCGGCAACTGTAGTGTGCCGTAGTGACGCCGAGTAAACAACCTTTCACGCCTCCTAAGCAGTTCGCTAAACATGCTGCTACACAGGCGAACAAAATTAAGTCTTGTCCTCGCTGTTATTAACGGCACAAACGCAAATAGTGCCCCTCCTGACATGTTCAGTGTGTGGTATCAACGTTCGATACCACACTTGTTAGGGGTTGCAGATATTGAGCGCGTTCTGTAATAAATATCGCTGGACCCGCGAGTCGCGACTAGCGCCTCTAGCGCCGCTCCGCGGCTTGTGACAAGTATCTAACGAGCTCTCGTCACCGGCCGCGGTAGCCGAGCGGTTCTAGGCGCTTCGGTCCGAAACCACGCGGCTGCTACGGTCGCAGGTTCGAATCCTGCTCTTTGCATGGGTGTGTGTCATGTCCTTACGTTTAAGTAGTTCTAAGTCTAGGGGACTGATGACCTCCGATGTTAAGTCCCATAGTGTTCAGAGTCATTTGAACCATTTGAACCATCTAAGAACATGGCCCACCAACACATGAAATAAAGAAACATTTTACATTGTATTCTTGAGTCGATATACAGAAAATATCATGTACAATTCTCAGTACCGCTTCATGAACACACAACACATGCTGTTGTAAATATCGTTCTCCATCTTTCTCAGTACAGTTCAATGCACGCTCATTCGAAAGCAAGCCATATTACACAATCAAAAAGACACCTTCACTCCAGAACAGCCCCCAGGGGATAAACCTGAAAGATAACGTTAAGTCCCATTTCAAAATTTGCAAGCCATGTGGCTTTTCAATGCCCTCAGTTATCATTGGCTCAGGCTACTCTCGCTTCAAAGAACTTAGGCGAAATAGCCAAATATAACTATGTGGAAAATCGATCAGTGGACGTAGAAATAACAGCAGAGATTGTTCATAAGTACACACGCAAAACATAATATGTGGAAACTGGAAGATAACATAGCAGATAACTCTCTAGATGACCTCAGTTTACTGCTTTTCCTCTAAGATGACCGGTGGCAGAGCTGTTGGCACCACGCTTTTCGTAATCACTATGGTCTCCACCCTGTTTGGCTTGAAAACTACCGCCATTTTGATTTCGTTGGAAAGTTCTGATATATTCATGGCTTGGCCAGCAATGGAAGTGTCGGGAGTGGGAGCCTAGATGGTCAAACGTTAAGATGAAGATCGACTTATAGCCGCTACTGTCGCCGCTGCCAACGCCACCAGTGACGTTTCAGACGTCGTCGCCGGTCCTGCAGCCTGAGGCAATGTTCGTGGAGCTGCCATCCCCGGAAAGCTGTCACGATGACCCTGTAGTTCTCGGCCACAGAGTCTGCGTCCCTGAATGCAGGCGTGTAACCCGTGGCCGCAAGGCAGACACTGAAATGCAGACTACAGTCCCTGTTTCCTCGTCTGAGTCTGCATTCAGCCCTCCCCTTCGATGGTGTTGTCGTGCGAAGAGCGAGGTCTCAAGTTGCTGTTGGTACCTCATAATGACACCACAAGCTATGACAGTCACTGCCACATGCACCAACGAATGAGAGACGTCAGCGTAGATGCATTCTCTGTAGTTTCAATACGCAGCTGCCGCCGGATGCTTACTTACGTCAGTATGCCACCGTATGCGGGCGACAGTCAATTTGATGTTTCAACACTGTCCAGGGTGTCTCAAGACACGTCTTCGGACTGTAATCTCAATGACTCAAGTGAAATAGAGGGGCTGTTGGGCAAGGAAGGGCTGTCAGGTTGGGCCACACTAAAACTCTTCCGACTTTCCCAAGTGATTTATTATTTCTAGCTACAGTGCCCCCATTTCTCTCGGTCTGCATCTCCGGGTCGCACAATGCTGAGGACATCACTTCACTGTATGAAAAACTGCTTGGCGCGGAATGGCTGCCTCAGCAACCTGTGCAACGCCCTGTTGTGTGTTGACGTCAGGATGCGTCGGCAGCCGACTCAGCGGTCTTAACCCCTGTTGCCTCAGTGCCGCCCGTTGGGAGTTGCAAAGCGGCCGCAGATTGCTTCCTCGCTGGCGTGGCTAAGATTGCGGCGACAACAAGTGCCCGCGGCAGCGTCCAAATCTGCGGCCCGCGCCTCAGGATGCCTCCGGCGTGTGTTGGGAGCCAACAGGACTGCCCGCAGTAGCGAGCCATGGTGTGGCCCGCCGCTGGCTGGCTGTGGACCACGAGTTGGTCTCAGAGTGTCGAACCAGCGACCTGCCATGGACTGGAATGCTGGTTCCCCATCTGCTGCGGCGTGTAGCCGATGGTTTGACATGTCCCACCGTCCAGGAGAGCTGTCGCACTTGAATGCCCTCGTTAGAAAACCTCCACGTATTTCTACCCGTCTGTGCACCTCTGTTTTGCTAACACGCTGCTCCAAGTCATGTACTCGTAACACCTAGATAGGCCAGTGGGGCCCTTCTGCCTGTAACTTGGACCATGCAAACCACTGCATTTACTCTTTTCAGCGGGTGTATGGCCCTGTGGCCTACATTCCACTTCGCAACTGCTGGTAGAGTAACTTACTGTCAACAGGACCGCACCTGGCTGTAACTTGTGCGCTCCGAAATATTGCACCGAAGCTAACCTTCTCCCCTTCTAAACGGTGATGCCGCTACAGTCTTCAGCAATGAGAAGCACTTCAAAATGAACGCTGATGACCATCGAAGAAGTGTCTGGAGACACAACGGATTGTGATAGGACACAAACTGACTGTTATCCACCATACAGCGCGACAACCAGGAGTGAAGATCTGGAGCGTCCTTTCTTTTCGTAACAAGACACCTATGTTTGTCATCCACGGCACTTTTACAGCACAGTGGTACGTCGACGATATTCGACCCACCATTTTGTTGTCGTTTATGTCAAGCCATCCTGGACTTACATTTCAGGAAGATAATGCCCGTCCGCACACAGCGGGTGTTTCTACTGCTTATCTTCGTGCTTGCCTAACCCTGCCTTAGCCAGCAACGTCCCCCAAATCTTTCTGCAGTTGAGAGACTGATGCGTTATGTGTAGGTCCCCCCTATAGCTCTGGATATTGACATTCTAAATCGCCAGTTGGGCAGAATGTGGCACAATATTCCCCATGAAGACATGCAAAAATTCTGTCGATCAATTCCAAGCCTAACCATTGCTTGCATACAGGCCATAGGTGGATCAACGAGTCATTCACTTGCTCAATTTGTGAAGATCTTTATCTTGAGTAAATCATGCATTTTTTCTGAAATTGTTATCATCTGTTTGTACGTACATGTAGATCACGGTATTGATTTCCATCTCATTCGGATAACTCTATAGTGAGCTGGTATTCTTTTTTTTCTTTTTTTTTCTTTTAGTAGTAACCTCTTGTCCTCCTCCAGAAGTAAACCTACGCTCGCTAAGACACATTGCATCTAGCAACTTTTGGTCACGTTTTTCAAGACGTTGCAGAATAAATGTCCTAGTAAATAGATCTACGTGGTTTAGAAAGAAGTAACAAAAACTTTATTTTAGCGTAACTGATTAAAAATTGAGTTCCATGTTTAAACTAACTAGAAATAAATTCCGTTTTTCTCTTTGACTGTATTATGATCACAATATTACTGACGAACAATCGATTTTGGCTATCTACCATTTTCAATTGCTTCTTCCTATCCTCGTATTTTTTCAGAGGCAATCTTTGTGTGTGTGTGTGTGTGTGTGTGTGTGTGTGTGTGTGTTTGTACAATGTACGTCTACTATTCTACATTGTATATATCCGCATACACGATGGCTGTGTAAAATTACGAGGATATGCGTAAGCACTTGCAAACGGCGCTTCGCCGAAAACAGCTCATCGTGTGAATTAAATTTCTGTGATCATAACAAAGCCAAGGTGTATAATGGAATCAACTTTTGACAAATTTGTGGCTGTGGCATCCAATACCAAAAATGTTACAGATAAAAAACCTGAAATTATCAACAAAGAGAGACAGAAAGAGAAAAGAAGCAATGAAGTGGAAACGAAGCCTTGAGAGAAAGTAACCAACTGCGGGAAAACATGAAATATGATCACGGATCTTTACGGTTCTATTGGGAGTGGTAAAGATGTTCTTACTGTCGCTAGTTCAGAGAGATTTCAACCACAGCGACATCTTTTCAGCCGACGAAAACCTAATAGTGAGTGCAGTGGTAGTGGTACAATGTTCTCCTCAGCCTCATCTGAAATGGGCAAAGAATCATATTACTGATGTATTCGACAACCAAGTGCGTCATGGTGTGTCATCGTCGCTACCACGACCGCAGGTGACGCAACTCACAGCTTACTGTGAATCGAAAATTCTGCAGAGAGCTTTTTGATGTTTAATCTCGTTGCGCTCCTGGATGTCAGGGAATATTTCGTGACACTGACACGCAGAATTATTACAGTGACGCAGCCGCCACTCACGGATGAAGAGCGTGGGTGGACCAGAGGAGTGGGGAGCTATGACCACTGTGGGCGGTGGTCACAGTTTGTGGGTGGGCAGGCAGATAATGCACAGATTTATTAAACTAATCATCGGAACGGCACGACACGGTGAAGTTATTTCTTCCACAGGCAGAAAATTTTACCTCCACTCACTCTGCGCCCAAGTTTGTTTTCCCTTTTTCTTTTTTTTTTTATACAGTCCATATAGATAGACCAAATTGTTATACGACTGCCTGGTTCCTATCGCCAATTCCCAGAAATTTGGAAGTGCATTAAGAGACTCTAGGAATATTTGGACTCAGGTTTTTTTTTTTTTTTTGTCATCAGTCTACTGACTGGTTTGATGCGGCCCGCCACGAATTCCTTTCCTGCGCTAATCTCTTCATCTCAGAGTAGCACTTGCAACCTACGTCCTCAATTATTTGCTTGACGTATTCCAATCTCTGTCTTTCTCTACAGTTTTTGCCCTCTATAGCTCCCTCTAGTACCATGAAAGTCATTCCCTCATGTCTTAGCAGATGTCCTATCATCCTGTCCCTTCTCCTTATCAGTCTTTTCCACATATTCCTTTCCTCTCCGATTCTGCGTAGAACCTCCTCATTCCTTACCTTATCAGCCCACCTAATTTTCAACATTCGTCTGTAGCACCACATCTCAAATGCTTCGATTCTCTTCTGTTCCGGTTTTCCCACAGTCCATGTTTCACTACCATACAATGCTGTACTCCAGACGTACATCCTCAGAAATTTCTTCCTAAAATTAAGGCCGGTATTTGATATTAGTATACTTCTCTTGGCCAGAAATGCCTTTTTTGCCATAGCGAGTCTGCTTTTGATGTCGTCCTTGCTCCGTCCGTCATTGGTTATTTTACTGCCTAGGTAGCAGAATTCCTTAACTTCATTGACTTCGTGACCATCAATCCTGATGCTAAGTTTCTCGCTGTTCTCATTTCTACTACTTCTCATTACCTTCGTCTTTCTCCGATTTACTCTCAAACCATACTGTGTACTCATTAGTCTGTTCATTCCATTCAGCAGATCATTCAATTCTTCTTCACTTTCACTCAGGATAGCAATGTCATCAGCGAATCGTATCATTGATATCCTTTCACCTTGTATTTTAATTCCACTCCCGAACCTTTCTTTTATTTCCATCATTGCTTCCTCGATGCACAGATTGAAGAGTAGGGGCGAAAGGCTACAGCCTTGTCTTACACCCTTCTTAATACGAGCACTTCGTTCTTGATCGTCCACTCTTGTTATTTCCTCCTGGTTGTCGTACATATTGTATATGACCCGTCTCTCCCTATAGCTTACCCATACTTTTTTCAGAATCTCGAACAGCTTGCACCATTTTATATTGTCGAACGCTTTTTCCAGGTCGACAAATCCTATGAAAGTGTCTTGATTTTTCTTTAGCCTTGCTTCCATTATTAGCCGTAACGTCAGAATTGCCTTTCTCGTCCCTTTACTTTTCCTAAAGCCAAACTGATCGTCACCTAGCGCATTCTCAATTTTCTTTTCCATTCTTCTGTATATTATTCTTGTAAGTAGCTTTGATGCATGAGCCGTTAAGCTGATTGTGCGATAATTCTCGCACTTGTCAGTTCTTGCCGTCTTCGGAATTGTGTGGATGATGCTTTTCCGAAAGTCAGATGGTATGTCGCCAGACTCATATATTCTACACACCAACGTGAATAGTCGTTTTGTTGCCACTTCCCCCAATGATTTTAGAAATTATGATGGAATTTTATCTGTCCCTTCTGCCTTATTTGACCGTAAGCCCTCCAAAGCTCTTTTAAATTCCGACTCTAATACTGGATCCCCTATATCTTGTAAATCGACTCATTTTTCTTCTTCTATCACATCAGACAAATCTTCAGCCTCATAGGGGCTTTCAATGTATTATTTCCACCTATCTGCTCTCTCCTCTGCATTTAGCAGTGGAATGCGCGTTGCACTCTTAATGTTACCAACGTTGCTTTTAATGTCACCAAAGGTTTTGACTTTCCTGTATGCTGAGTCAGTCCTTCCGGCAATCATATCTTTTTCGATGTCTTCACATTTTTCCTGCAGTCATTTCGTCTTAGCTTCCCTACACTTCCTATTTATTTCATTCTTCAGCGACTTGTATTTCTGTATTCCTGATTTTCCCGGAACATGTTTGTACTTCCTGCTTTCATCAATCAACTGAAGTATTTCTTCTGTTACCCATGGTTTCTTCACAGCTACCTTCTTTGTACCTGTGTTTTCCTTCCCATCTTCTGTGATGGCCCTTTTTAGAGATGTCCATTCCTCTTCAACTGTACTGCCTACTGCGCTATTCCTTATTGCTGTAACTATAGCGTTAGAGAACTTCAAACGTATCTCGTCATTCCTTTGTACTTCCGTATCCCACTTCTTTGCATATTGATTCTTCCTGACTAATGTCTTGAACTTCAGCCTACTCTTCATCACTACTATATTGTGATCTGAGTCTATATCTGCTCCTGGGTACGCCTTACAATCCAGTATCTGATTTCTGAATCTCTGTCCGACCATGATGTAATCTAATTTAAATCTTCCCGTATCTCCCGGCCCTTTCCAAGTATACCTCCTCCTCTTGTGATTCTTGAACAGGGTATTCGCTATTACTAGCTGAAACTTGTTACAGAACTCAATTAGTCTTTCTCCTCTTTCATTCCTTGTCCCAAGCCCATATTCTCCTGTAACCTTTTCATCTACTCCTTCCCCTACAACTGCATTCCAGTTGCCCATGACTATTAGATTTCCGTCTCCCTTTACATACTGCATTACCCTTTCAATATCCTCATACACTTTCTCTATCAGTTCATCTTCAGCTTGCCACGTCGGCATGTATACCTGAACTATCGTTGTCGTTGTTGGTCTGCTGTCGATTCTGATTAGAACAACCCGGTCACTGAACTGTTCACAGTAACACACCCTCTGCCCTACCTTCCTATTCATAACGAATCCTACACCTGTTATACCATTTTCTGCTGCTGTTGACATTACCCGATACTCATCTGACCAGAAATCCTTGTCTTCCTTCCACTTCACTTCACTGACCCCTACTATATCTAGATTGAGCCTTTGCATTTCCCTGTTCAGATTTTCTAGTTTCCCTACCACGTTCAAGCTTCTGACATTCCACGCCCCGACTCGTAGAACGTTATCCTTTCGTAGATTATTTAATCTTTTTCTCATGGTAACCTCCCCCTTGGCAGTCCCCTCCCGGAGATCCGAATGGGGGACTATTCCGGAATCTTTTGCCAATGGAGAGATCAACAATGAAAAACACAACCACACCATAACACCACCACCTCCGAATTTTACTGTTGGAACTACACACGCTGGCAGATGACCTTCAACGGCCATTCGCCATAGCGACGCCCTGCCATTGAGTCGCCAGTGCTGGCAGATGACGTTCACCGGCCATTCGCCATAGTCACGCTCTGCCATCGAGTCGCCACACTGTGTACCGTGATTCACCACCCCACACAATGTTTTTCGACTGTTCAGTGGTCCATTGTTTACGCTCCTTACAGCAGGCGATGCGTCGTTTGGAATTTACCGGCGTGATGTGTGGCTTATGAACAGCCGCTCGACCATGAAATCCGAATTTTCTAACCTCCCTCCTAGTTCTTATAGTACTTGCAGAGGGTGATGATGCAGTTTGGAGTTCCTGTGTGATGGTCTGGATAGATGTCTGCCTGGTGCACATTACGACGCTCTTCCCTCACGGCGGTCTCTGTCACTCAACAGACGAAGTCCGCCTGTACGCTTATGTGCTGTACGTGTCCCTTCACGTTTCCACTTCACTATCACATCGGAAGCAGTGGACCTAGGGATGATTAGGAGTGTGGAAATCTCGCGTACAGACGTATGACACAAGGGACTCCCAGTCACCTGACCACGTTCAAAGTCCGTGAGTTCCGGTGAGCGCTCCATGCTGCTCTCTCACGATGTCTAATGAATACTGAGATCGCTGACATAGAGTATGTTGTGGTTGGCAGGAGAGCCAACACCGGGTTACTAGAGGAGGCCGAAAGGCACGCGTTTTAGCTCACGCAGGCTGGCGTGAGGTCTGGAACAGGACAAGGAAATTAGAATTTAGAAAAACGGACGTAGCTGGTGGAATACTTAACTTTAATCTGTTAATGAAGAACGTCGGTCTTGCCGGTACATGATTCACAATATCAATGGTAACTGATAATGGCACCTTGGTAGGTCGTAGCAAATGACGTAGCTGAAGGCTATGTTAAACTATCGTCTCGGCAAATGAGAGCGTATTTTGTCAGTGAACCATCGCTAGCAAAGTCGGCTGTACAACTGGGGCGAGTGCTAGGAAGTCTCACTAGACCTGCCGTGTGGCGGTGCTCGGTCTGCAATCACTGATAGTGGCGACACGCGGGTCCGGCTTATACTACCGGACCGCGGCCGATTTAAAGGCTACCACCTAGCAAGTGGTACCTGTGGTCTAGGGTTTTTTCCGTGATTTCCCTAAATCGCTCCAGGCAAATGCCGGGATGGTTCATTTCAAAGGGCACGGCCGACTTCCTTCCCCGTCCTTCCCTAATCCGATGAGACCGATGACCTCGCTGTCTGGTCTCCTTCCCAAAAACAATCAACCAACCTACAAATCGCCGTCACGGTAGCTCAGCGTGTTCGGTCAGAGGGATAGTTGCCCTCTGTAATAAAAAAAACTGAGTTAATGTACCAACAACGAAGTGAAACGTGTGTCTTTCGACGTCCGCCCAGAGCAGCTACAACGTACAAAATCGAACAAAATGAGATTTAATTAAAAAAAAAAGATGTTTAAACTCCTTCCTGCTTCTTATTGTTGAAGAGCAATTCGGGGACAGCGATTGCATCTTTCAGACGATCGAGCACCTGTTCATAATGCACGGCCTGTTGCGGAGTGGTTACACGACAATCACATCCCTGTAATGGGCTGGCCTGCACAGGGTCCAGACCTGAAACCTATAGAACACCTTTGGGATGTTTTGGAACGCCGTCTTCGTGGCAGGCCTCACCGGCCGATATCGAGACCTCTTCTCACTGCAGCACTTCGTGAAGAGTGGGCTACCATTCCCCAAGAAACCTTCGAGCACCTGACTGAACATATGCCTGCGAGAGTGGAAGCTCTCATGAGGGCTAAGGGTAGGCCAACCCCATATTGATTTCCAGCATCACCGATGGAGCACGCCAGGAATTTGTAAGTCATTTTCAGCCAGGTGTCTGGATAGTTTTGATCACGTAGTGTATCAACGAGAGGTCACTATCATCCTCCTGGAACACTGTAGTCCATTATGGTCTTCTGAAACAGTCATTTATCATATTTTAAGGCGCTAGGAGTTTGGGAAAGACATCAGGAGTGAAGAGATGTAGATGGCCCACAGTAGGTGGTTCATGGGCTCAGTTGTCACAGAATCTTCGATTATTCCGTCATATTCCATGGACGCCCCACTGCATACCCCGAACACATCCGCCCTGTGTTCGTGGAGCGGTCCAAGTTTCGAACACCCGTTCGCCTGGATTTGAAAACGACCATCGACGTGGTACATGGGCACCTGCAGATAATTCTTCCAGTGGGTGTTGGGGGAGGTGTAAGATTTGATATACCTGATTTACTTTGAAACTGTATCGTGTTCCAAGAGCTAAACTTGATAGGAAGTACGCAAAACGTACTGTATCTCAAAAGATTGATAGTTAGCTAATGTCGTGTACTGAGATAGGCTACCACACAAGAAGAGTTTGCGAAATTTGGTACCAGAAGCAGCAGGAAGATTGCAACCTCCCATAGTAAAATATATATATAACATTCACATTTAGTGTAATCTCACAGCAGATAAAAAAATACCTCCCAACAATAAAAAATATAAGTATATATACCATTCACACTCAGTGTAACCTACCAACAGATAATTCCGTAACCTACCAATAATAAGTTGTGACTAGTCTCTCAATAAAATTGTGGCTCACTTATAACCTTTCAATAATTGACTGTGAATTTAAACTGGTAAATTTAGACGTCAGCAGTGCTGCGTCATGGCCCTGAAAGATCATACTGAATAAATTGAAAATTCTTACCTCAATGAAGTCGGCGGATAACGCATATATATCTGCTCCTATAAGAAATTTTTCTGTCACAGCCCAGTGCAAAGTTGGACGATAGATTTGTCATGTATAAAAAGAAACAACTGATTTTTATTTACTATAATCGCGATGACCATGCATTGGAGAAAATAGTAAATTCTTTAAACTGAGATGAATGATTGTCAAAAGTTAATTTTTATAAGGAAGATTATTATTAAGATATTTTTAAAAACATTTACATGGGACTTGATATAACAATAGTACATATGCGCGAGGCTGCTTTTACCTTAGACTACATCGCTCAGGCACCGCCATCGCTCCCCACGACCGGCCCAGCCAACTCGATACACACGACTCCTAGCAACTACTTACTCCTACTGCCACAGTTCCTACTGCAGCCAACACTGCTCTCTGCTCTAAGATTCTCTTATAGCTTACATATCGCAGGCAGCGCGTGAGAAATCAATGGAAATTACATCTGCTCGAGTGCGCTAGCAATAAATTCCTTAGTCATGGCCCTCTTACAAGATCGCTGCTAACAAAACCAATCACGCTGACCACAAGAATCACGCCCCCTTGGAGCGGCGTCCCCACGTGGAAGAGAAACGTGCGTAATTAACTGTACACGAACGGACGTTGTCAGCTGCAAGTTGTCAGTCAGTCCAAGTCTTCAAGTCTTGCTAGGGACTTCGTCGTGTCTTCAGAACAGTGGCCGATAGGTAGGCACTGGTTAGTCTTCAGTAACAGTGGTCGTTAGATAGACAGTGGTTAGTCTTCAGTAGAAACAGAACAGTGAATAGAATTATCGTGTATGGACAGAGATCGACTACCTAGAGATATTGCTGAGTACTAATAGTTTGAAACTATTCTTCGAGTAGTACATCAAGAAAGAAAATTAGTTTTCTCCAGACTCTAATTTAGAGAACAATATTTAGTTTGTGTTCATGCAACTCTAGTCAAAGTGGGGCAAACAGCTGCATTCTACAATTACTTAAATGGAATCACCTAAATTGAATTGTTTGTTTTACTATTCAGTATTCTCTGTTACTTTAATTGTGTGTTTGCTGCCCTAGAACCCACGCATCTCTCTATCAAGATACCTTTGTTAGTCTTTTTCAGCGGCAGCGAGATTTTCCTCAAAGTGGACGCCCCCAATCCAAAGCAATTATGATTTTGGAAGTAGATCACATTAGTACCAAATCAGAAAGCCTATTTCAACAGTAAACTCGAAGTACAACATTTTATCTTATTAAAACAAATATGGGTGCGACGTTTGGTTCTACGATCTGAAATTTCGTTCTCATATGGTTAAATCCATGGGTATCCAATTAGTTATGAAATAAAAATAGAAAATACAAAAATAATTTATTTACACTCCCATAATGTTAGATCGAAACTGAGAATTAAAAATCTTAACTACGGAAAAAGAGTAATTGTAAAATTCTATTGGATATCAACAAAAATCCCACGTTAATAGCGTTAGAAGTGGAGAAAGAGGGACTTAAGTTTTAAAAAGGTATAATCAACTCCGATGCCAACTGTAACACATATTTTGCTTATAAAACTTCACAGCTGTTCGCGTTAATGAATCTACTGAATTAATTTCATGAATTATGTTATTTAGTGTCGATGGGCGTAGTTGAAATTCAACAAAAGCGTTTTTTTTTCAGAGTTACATATTTTGGTTGGTTTGGTACAGCGTAACCCAGGGACAATATATGAGTGGAAACCTCCCAAAACAGTCCTCATATTTGCGGCGGAATAAACTTTTAGCAGCGTAGGACTGCACCTGGGCAAATCTCGTCTCTCCACTCTGTCACATTACTGTGCAACATGCCAACTGGAATGGAGAGTTCGTGCTATGGCTGCGTGGGGCGCTGTGTTGCACCCATTGACTTTATTATGGTGCCACTCCTGAAGAGCACATTTCTTTGAACTTGAAATTTTACGCTTTACCCCTCTCTTCTGGCGGAGATAGTAGAATTCTATTTTTTCAATTGATGTATTTTGGAGAACATATAGATGTATCCACCTACAATATAACGTGGCTATGTTCTTCCTAGTGTCATAAAAAATAGCTTTTTCATGTAAAACTGAATGCACAATTACCAACCTATCGTAGGTTTTCTTTTTCCACAAACAAATGGTGTGCATCAAGTGGAAGGGACATCACTATGAGGTTTGAGACCAAAGGACTGTCACGTACAGTGCTTCCTTGTTAACGTGTTGAGTGCCGGCAACGGAATCCATACTTCAGAGTGTTACACCGGTTCCTTTCTGCAGTTCGATTATGGTTGAACGAGAAAGAGACAGGGAGAGATTGAACACGTTATTTCAGCACGGTTCTGTAATGCTTCGCGTCCATCTTGAATGCATATCGATGCCGAAACCGCATTCACACAAAGGAATCGGCATAATTTCCTGAGGACACAGTGACAACTAAGAAAAACCAAATTAGTGGTATCCAGTGACTGGCCAGACTGCGATATTTCTCGTCTCGATAGACAGTGTTAAACCAGCAGTTCAATGGATTCGCAGACAATAACTGCTAGAAATCCGTGAGAATTCTTCAGTGAATAAAAAGAATAAAAAAGCTGTATCCAGATTCCTACGGGGGGGGGGGGGGGCAGTGTGCCTCCTCTTGCCCCTCGTTGGAGATGCCTATGACCTTTTGTAACAAGAAAGTTAAGTCATCCGACCAGGCGACAAGTCTCCACTGAGCCACTTTTCAAACACATTAATCTCGTGTCCCCCACCCGTTCGCGGTCATAATGAAGATGTCGTTGACTCAGCATAAGTGAACCTTGCGGGTCGTTTCCCGCGAGCCGTGGAACCCAATAATGTGCACTCTACGATGCGCTCCGAAACATTTTCCTTGCAGCAGCACTCGGGGCAGATCTGGCGCAAATCACCGCCTGCCCTTCTTTACAGGCCGGGTAAGCCTCTGACCTCCACGTTCCGTCCCAGGAACAAAATGTCTTCGATTTGACCAAACGTTTACCCTCCCATGCCTTTACTTTTCCCAGGTAACGCACTCACATAAGATGCACAGCATTTTCTTATATGCAGATTGTTGTACTAATAAAAGTCCTATAACCAACAGTAAAATACATTTCATTCCATTAAATAAGTATTTGTGGTAGAAGAACAGTAGCAATAGAAACAACCAACTGACATCATGAAGATTGGTGATATTATTTTAAAAATATACAAACGTGTCATTTCTACGTGCTTAACAACCACAGGGTGTTAGGCTGCACCTCAGCCTTTCTATGGGCTGCTAGGAGCTGTCGACTATGATAACGCTTCGCCAATATAGCTGACTTGCACGTAGTATTCGAAGACTCCGATTGAGCTATTCAGGCACGGCTGACGGTCCACGCTCACTGCTGCGGTTCTACCAGCACCTCTCCTATACTCCGAACTTCACTGGCTTTACTGGAAGAAAGGATATGGCGGAGCAATGTTCGTAATATCGATATAAAGCACTTTGTCTTTGTCAGCGTTTCGTAATTTGAGGTTAGTGTTCAATTTACTGTTGACTGCTGGTGTGGTGACTCCAAACAAACACTTGAGTACGGCATGGCGGGAGGTTTTTCTGTAAATGCTTTGCAGATTTTAAACGTCGTTACATCGCTAGTACATGCAGATATCGTTATACAGCACAGGGCATTTTGTACATACGTCTTACTAATCAGCATTCGATATTTCTAATGAACTGGATTTAAAGCTTCCTAGAAAATCAAGAGCATTTCTTTTGATTTAGAAAAATGTCAGAGCTTATTTCCCCTACCTTTTTATGTTACAGGAAGAGAAAACGTAGCTACCGCTATTTTTAGGGTTTGCACCCATTTCATCGTGTCGTCGAGTCTTTGTTTTAATAAATTATACTCCGTTGGCAATGCGAAATGCCTTCGTAAAGAATGTCCCGGAAAACATTGAACTTGAAGCTATGATGTGCGGTAACTTAGCTATTTATCATCATTTTAAATATTTTTTGGGGCAGAATTTTCCCATTTACACTATATAGTACAGTATTTTAAATCTTCGTTCATTCCTAGGGCCACCAGTTTTAATTAAGTAAATGTGAACAATTTCTTCAGTTTGCTTAATAAGATTTTGGATAGAGTGACGTTGCATGCTCTAGATATATGGATATGGATGAAACAGTGTACAGAAACCAGACAGAGTGGTGCCACAGAAAGCTCTGAAACAAATTGGAAGGATGCCCTCTGCTGAAACGGGCAGTCGCGTAACGCTAGAAACGTGTTTATCAGCTGGAGGTAATGCTATCCATCCATTCTTCATGTTTCCTAGAGCGAAATACAAACCAGATTTTGTTAGAGACGCCCCAGCTGGCTCTGACGGTGATGCTGACGGGTTGGATGGTGGAAACAAATTTTATTTAATTCTCCAAGTGCTTCATTCGCTATTCTAGAAGTTCGTAGAATCGCCCAACACTTCTACTACTTGACAACCACGACTCTCATTTGTCTATTGAAATAATTTATTTACTGACAGAAAGTGAGGTAGTTGTCCTATATTTTTCCCTCACACTGCAGTCATAAATTGCTACCTCTGGACCGGAGTGTCTTTGGGCCTCTTAAAAATTTACCAGTGCTTCTTGTGATTCTTGGATGAGTAATCATCCTGGCCAAACGATTTCGGTTTGTGATATACCTAGCATCGTGAACACAGCTTTTCCGCTTGCAACAACCCCACCCAGTATCACCGTAGGATTTAGAGTAATCGGGATTTGCCCTTTCAATCCTGACATCCTTCATGCATTCGACTTTCTGCCATCATCTGTCACTGATCGCCCGCCTCCTTCCAGACTGTGAATGCCGACGTTGTAACTGATCCGCCTCCTCAATATAGACCTTCCATCTCGTCTTCCACTGATACACCTATTCCAAGCATACCGTCATCGTCCCGAATAGCAACACCAGAAGAAATTCGATCTTTTCCAAAAGAAGGACCACGAAAACTGTCTAACCGTGGTTGGAAAAGGAAACACACTGAAACTTGCTGGCAGATTAAAACTGTGTGCCCGACCGAGACTCGAACTCGGGACCTTTGCCTTTCGCGGGCAAGTGCTCTACCATCTGAGCTACCGAAGCACGACTCACGCCCGGTATTCACAGCTTTACTTCTGCCAGTATCTCGTCTCCTACCTTCCAAACTTTACAGAAGCTCTTCTGCGAACCTTGCAGAACTAGCACTCCTGAAAGAAAGGATAAAGCGGAGACATGGCTTAGCCACAGCCTGGGGGATGTTTCCAGAATGAGATTTTCACTCTGCAGCGGAGTGTGCGCTGATATGAAACTTACTGGCAGATTAAAACTGTGTGCCCAACCAAGACTCGAACTCGGGACCTTTGCCTTTCGCGGGCAAGTGCTCTACCATCTGAGCTACCGAAGCACGACCCACGCCCAGTACTCACAGCTTTACTTCTCATTCTGGAAACATCCCCCAGGCTGTGGCTAAGCCATGTCTCCGCTATATCCCTTCTTTCAGGAGTGCTAGTTCCGCAAGGTTCGCAGAAGAGCTTCTGTAAAGTTTGGAAGGTAGGAGACGAGATACTGGCAGAAGTAAAGCTGTGAGTACCGGGCGTGAGTCGTGCTTCGGTAGCTCAGATGGTAGAGCACTTGCCCGCGAAAGGCAAAGGTCCCGAGTTCGAGTCTCGGTCGGGCGAACAGTTTTAATCTGCCAGGAAGTTTCATATCAGCGCACACTCCGCTGCAGAGTGAAAATCTCATTCAGGAAACACACTGCTATCTTGACAGACACTCCTACTGTACTGGCAAAAAGTAAGCAAGTGTCAATTAGTACGCCTATTTTAGAGAAGACAGGCAAAAGAGCTGCAACTCAAAAAAAGAGGAAGGGAAAACATTCTCGGGGAACTGATTCAGAAATGCAAGAATCCGAAGACGAAACATGAGATATAATAAGCTATGCTGATTCTGAGGATAGCCTCGATTTTCCACTAAGTACAGACACTGAAGAGGAATATGAGACCAAGTCTCCACCATATCGCGAATGCCCACCAACATCGACTACCAAAGAGAACAGCATGAATGGTGGTCAGGAAGACAGTTGAGAGCAGTGTCACATGGAAGACTTCGTGATGGTGAAATATACTGCACGTCTGTATCCTGGAAAGATATTGGAAATTGATGGTGACGAAATATTTGTTTCCACACTGGTGAAAGGAAAGAAATTTTGGAGATGGCCTGACGTTCACGACTCTATTTGGTATAACAGAAGCAAACTTGTGCGGAAAATAAAACCACCAGTTCAAGTGAGCAATCGAGCTACTTTCTTGGTTGACAGGATGTTGTGATTCTATAATTTCGTAGCTATTTTTTATTTTATTATCATGTAACTATTCTATGTTCATATTTTATATTTTTGCCATTTTGACAGACATTAATACAAATGTACTAGCAAATGAAAGACCTAAAAGTAAGAAAGTCTTAACACCATTTGTCCTTCATATTGTATGGAAATAAAAGTGTATAAGTTACTAACTTGTGTTTATTCTTCAGAACATGTTAACCATGCCAACTTACCCTAGCACGTGTGCCAACTTTCGCGACAAGTGGGGTAAATTGGCATAGACGTAAACATTTTCTTACGAATTCAGCGTGCAATTCTACGTGATATTTTCATCATTAATTAATAGCCAAGGGGTACCACTATCTGCAGCATGGATCATGAAAGCTGACAGTACTACGGTAATAGTAGAAAAATCGTAAAGTAAACACTATGCTAGCTAGCCGCTGTCTCCTCTACTCTTCGTAAACATGTCATCGCCGGAAGTATGAACGAATGCTTCTTATCGTCTTCAACTTTGTCTTTGTTGTTTAAAGATAGTACTTATTTGTAAGGAACTGTAGAAAATCATTCTGTCTCGCTCTTTCTTTATAACCCGTATAATTACCAGCCAGAAGAAAATAAATTCGTGATATTATTCTTCAAATTCCATGTATTTAACGTAGAGCACGCAACCGAGGAGCAAAAGGATACAGGTATGGCTGATCGTGGGCGGCGGTTCTCTGCCGAAGATGGCTGCACGGGTTGCGGAACAGGGTCCCAGTGAGGTTTCAGTAATCTGTTGAGTGCTATTTGTTTACAATCATGGGGCTTAGAAACAGTAAGTGATTATGGCTGGTGAGGCAAACGCTCTGTCATAGCGCTCACCCATACTAAGGCGTATGGCTACTGACTATGCTGCCACCCATCATTTCTTACCCTCAGCACTTCCCTCTAGTATCATGGAGGTTATTCCCTGATGCCTCAACACATGTCTTAGTTAGTGTTTTTCGCATGTTCCGTCTCTTCGCCACTTCTGTGGATAACTTTCTCATCCTTACCTTATCACATCATCTAATTTTCAACTTTCCTCTACAGCACCACATCTCAAGTCTTTCGATTTTCTTTTCTTTCTGTTTTCCCACCGTCCACGTCTTATTATCAAACAATGCTGCGCACCAAACCTAAATTCTCATAAATTTCTTCCTCTAATTAAAGGCCTATGTTTGTTACTAGTCGACTTCTCTAAGCCAGGAGTGCCCTTTTTGCCAGCGCTATTCTGCTTTTGATGCCCTGCTTCCTCCGCTCGTCCTAGTTATTTTGCTGCCTAGGTAGCAGAATTCCATAACTTAGACTACTTCGTGATCACCAATCCTGATTATTTTCTTGCCGTTCTCATTTCTGCTACTTCTCATTACTTTCGTCTTTCTTCGATTTACTCTCAATTCATATTGTGAACTTATTAGATTGTTCACTCCATTCAATATATTCTGTAATTCTTCTTCACTTTCAGTGAGCATGGCAATGTGAGCAGCCAATGTTACCATTGATATCCATTCATCGTGAATTTTAATTTCACTCTTTAAGCTTTTTTTCCGACTTTGCTTCTTCAAATACTACAGCCCTGTCTTATACCCTTTTTAGTCAGAGCAGTTCGTTATTGATCTTCCACTATTATTGTCTCCTCTTGGTTCTTTTACATGTTGTATATCACCCGTCTTTCTCTATGAGCTTACACCTATTTCTGTTGCACCATTTTACATTGTCGAACGCTTCGACAAATTTTACGAATGTGTCTTAATCTTTCTTCAGCCATTCCTCCGCTATCAAGCGCAGCGTCGGGACTACCTGTCTGATAGCTTTATCTTTCGAAAAAACCAAACCGATCGTCTTCTAACAGATTCTCGATTTCCTTTCCCATTCTATATGTTATTCTTGTTATCATCTTAGGTGCATGAGCTGTTAAGCTCATCTTCAGAATATATCTCTTTGTGCTAGTTTCCAAATATTTTATTTAAAGAGATTAACGTAACACTCTTTCCACTATAGGCCAGGTGTCATGTGGACACACAATATCTGTCCTTAATGTTGTGGTTTCCCTTAACCTTCTACACCACCATGCCTTGTCCACTGCTGATTCTTTCGCTTTTTAGAGGTAGTTACATACCCCAAGGGCAAGAGAGTGACCTAAACCTCTCTCCGTAGGTCAGCCTTCTGACAAAGCCGGGAGGGTGGCTTCTTATGCCAAAATCTTCGGCCGCCATTGCTGATAATTTTTATTCACTGTTTAAGTTGTGGCTATGCTCGAACCTGAAACCAAGTACGTTTTGATTACTGATCAAAGACGGTACCCAATGACCATGGGTGATATTTTCATCCTCGGGTTTTACACAATGCCTGTCATTAATTATCAATGTAGATGTTACTCCTATATTCGTTACTCATCCTACAGCGTCTACACTATACAATTCTTATTTAATATAAAAACCTTGTTGGTATCTGACCAACAGCTAAGAAATTACAGATGTTCTCTGGGTACCTACAGTTTTTCACACCTGAGCCAGGCACACACTCTGCACTGGCTGGCGTCATGCCATTTCCGTCGCCATACCTATAAAACTACGGAACGTGACTCAGTGCACTGAGCAGAGAGCCCAGGAAACCTGCACTGGGTCTATGTTAAAGGAGTTAAGTGTTTGACCCTCGGTCTCTTACCGAACGCTATTGCAGTATCTGACACCGACATTATGAGAAAATTAGGGGCGGCGGTTCTCTGAAGAAGATGGATGCAAGGCCAGAAGAAAGAGGTCCTCGTGAGGCTACAATAATTTCTTTATTACTGTTTATTTTCAATTATAGGACTCGGAAACTAGAAGCCCACATCCCGCTGTTGTAGCCCAACATGTTCTACAGAGCGTCGACATGTTTCCTTGGCCTGCTCATCACCAGAACTGTCTCCAGTCGAGCCCATTTGGAATTTTATCGCACGACAATTCCAGAGTCACCTACAAACAGTGTTAACCACGCCTGTATTGGCCGACCAAGTGCAACAGGCACAGAGCTGCATTCTCTAAACTGACATCCGACACCTAGACAACACAATGCATGAACGTTTGTATGCTTGCATTCAACATTCTGACGGTTAGACCGGCTACTAACGTACCAGCATTTTACATTGGCAGTGTCTTCTCTACCCCTTACATCAACCTAGGTAAATGTTTCATTACTCTACAATGTGCAATTTTCTTTCTGTTAGTGCATTTATTTTTCAAGAGCTGGTTCCTAATTCATCAGTTATGTGTTGCAAAATACGAGTTGGGACAGACTTCTGCCAAATCCATTGACACCGACCTGTTGTGGATCATGAGCCCAGTAACGTTTCTCAAACTCCGTGGTTGCATTATATTCAGGAACAAGCTATGCTAGTACAAAATGAGTGACTGCGGAGAATGAAACAGGAGTCATCAAAAACTAGTATTGATTAGAAATTCTTAGTAGCTACTAAATTCCAAAACATGAATATTAATTTTTTGTATACTCTTGAAACGATCGAGAGATGATGATAATTTAATAGTGTTCACTATGTGTATATGCGATTTCCCCAGTTTTCGTGAGAGATTAATTGAAACGCTGCTGGCCTTCAAAACTGCAACGCCTTGACGCCGACATATAACAAATAGGCTTGAAGGATACTACATGATGCAAACGATTAGCATTTCAGAGTGTAGGAGTAGCGCTATCTACATTTTGCATATAAGGAAATGTTACACACGAGGTTTCTAATCATCTCCTGTGAATGTTGTCCATTTGTGAAAAGGTAATTATGCCTGATGTAAGAAACAAAATCATCTAACAGAGCGTGTTAGAATTTGACAACGACATCTTCGTAGAACATCGTTCTCAGGAAGTGCTACTCTCATTCGTCGCGATTCCACTCGTCACCCGAATATGTAGGCGATGCGTCCAGGGAGGCGATACTAAACGACAGTCAGGTTCCCAACGAGCCCACGCCAACAGCGCCTCAAGGAACAGACGTACTGTTCTCTCGGCCGTGCAAGATTGTATTACAGCTTCGTGACGTACCTTGAATGACACAAAGATTTGCGTGTAGCAAGACAAGTCCACACAGACAAAGCGGCAATGTTTGGAGCACCACGGACCGTTAGGAATTTCCCCCACCGTAGCAGCTTCCGTCGGCGCGTCTGCACAGAGGCTGTGAGGCGGCGGCCTGTTTCAGGGCTTCTGCTCACATTTTTAAGGTTCCGTGCCTCGGTCAGCGAAAATGGATCCTTTAAATGATCGCTTTGTTGTTGTCCGCCCGTCTGTCTGTCCGTCTCTCTGTCTGTCTGTCCTACTGCTAAGAACCTTTTCCCTCAAGAAGAGGCAGACGCATAAACTTAAAGTTTGTGTCACATGTGGTCTATGGTCCCTAGACACTATAAAAATTTTAAGTTTCTAAGTCAATTCAATCAAAAGATACGGTCATTTATGTGACATATTCATATTTTGAAACTAGAAAACTGGCTCATCGAAACCTATAGGGCACTTCCCGTTGATGTAGAATCATGAAGTTTGGGAAGAAGCAAGCTTACACAGTATAAATAAAGGAAAAAAAATCTCAAAATCGCTAATCTGTAATTATATCACACGGAAAATATATTTACAATTTATAATTTTAATAATATTTATAATTTTTTATCGACCTGTCTATCTGTGCGTCTGTTAAGACCCTTTTTTCTCTGGAACAGGTTTCCGTCTTCTTGACGGTGTAAGACATTTAAGCTTGTAAGTCAATTGAATCAAAAGATTCGACCATTCAATACACATCTTTTGAAATTAGCAAATCCAGTTTCAAAATCTGTAGAGTACTTCCCATTGATTAAGTCGCTAAGAAGCAAGGTTTCAAACCACAGGTACAAAAAAATCCGAAAATGTTAAATTTATAATCATGTAAGACGAAAATATGTTTTTTGTCATTATTTATCCGTCTATGTGTTTGTCTGTCCATCCTTGAGACTTCTCTTTGTCGTGAACAGGTTGGCGTATGAAATTAGAATTCATGTCATTTACTAAGGTGAAGCTTTCGGACGCTCTTGAGGATCCAGCAGTCACTCCAAGTGCAGTTTTCGCGGTAGTAAACCGAAGCCAAACTGCCGAGTGAGCCTTGCAGTGCTGATCAAATGGCTCTAAGCACTGTGCGACTTAACTTCTGAGGTCATCAGTCCCCTAGAACTTGGAACTACTTAAACCTAACTAACCTAAGGACATCACATACATCCATGACGAGGCAGGATTCGAACCTGCGACCGTAGCGGTCGCGCGGTTCCAGACTGTAACGCCTAGAACCCCTCGGCTACCCAGGCCGGCGCAGTGCTGATCCTGCCGGAACGTAGACAATAGGACGAAAGGACGGTTGAAGGAGTTAGAATTCCACCTGTTAGTAAACTTTTCAGTGGAGTGTTCAGCTCACCACTTGCCAATATCTCGTTGTGTTTGGTCTTACAGACTCTACTCCACGAGCTAAACATGTGACTGCATGTGTGTCTTTCCCTGGGAAGCCGGCCGCTCTGGCCGAGCGGTTCTAGGCGCTTCATCTGGAATGGGCTGCTGCTACGGTCTCAGGTCCGAATTCTACCTCGGGGATGGATGCGTGTGATGTCCTTAAGTTAGTTAGGTTTCAGAAGCTCTAAGTCTAGGGGACTGATGACCTGAGATGATAAGTCCCATAGTGCTTAGAGCCATTTGATTTTATTTCCCTGGAAGCGCTGGGCGAAGCACACACCAAAAGTTCCACAAATTCCTGCCAGAGTGTCCTGCCTTAGGAATTTAGTGAAACTGTTCCCGATTCCGGAAACACGAAGGTCATTGCCAGATGAATTAGTAACTTGTTGGTGGGAGCTAGTGAACTCAATTTTCAGATCCCTTATTGGAGGAGCAGTTAGGCCTTTTCTGGGATTGCCTATAAAGGCTGTCCAGAGGGGCCTCTCTGGAGATCTCGGGGAAGCCGATGACAAGTTCGTGAGAATAATTCTTGGTAAGGACGGGCCTCAGGGTTCCACGCTCGTGTGTGTTTTCCTGATTTCGGCATTGCGTCGAGTCTTCGAAGTTTAACATTGAAATTAAAGATTTTCCCGCATGTGCTAACGGTAATCATGTAGAATTCTGACTCAGAGTCACTTGAAACGCTAGTACTCTCGAACAGTAACCGCATTGTCAGTACTACTATACAGAAAAAAAGAACTAAAAAGAACTTGAGTTATGCCGCGCTTACAAAAGGGCTACAAAAACATTATCAAAATCATACAATTGATGAAACGCACAAAAGACGCCCACATTGCACAAGAAGCATTACAATATACAACGAAAGTTGCTTCCTGTACTGATAGTAGCGTAAAGTATGCAGGAGAGCTTCTTTGAAGTTCAGAAAGTAGTAATAGAGATATTGGTGAAAGTAAAGCTTGGCTCGTGAGACGTATTGGTGTAGCTCAGCCATTTTAACAATGTCCGCGTTTCATCATATCCATTGGACAATGCATCAGGTCTGCGCTTATTCATATAGTATTGAGGAGCAATAGATAAGCAAGTAACTCGGTCTAGAATCGAAATATTCCGTGAATTGTATAAACTTCAATAAATAGAAGAATATACTAAGATATGTAGTAACTTTAAAAATTATGAATATGTTCCTAAACACGAGGAATCGAACATATATCGTAATGTGTTACAAAAATGTGTCTGAGGAAGAGACACTGTGTACTACCAATGAAACAGATTCGTAAATATAAAGGAACAAGACTAAAAAGAATCTTTGATATATAAGTGTACCCGAGCAAGCGAAAACATTATCTGTAATTTAGAGACAGCTCGCCTATTGTACAGACCGAAGCGCGTAAAGCGGCGAAGTGGACAAATAACATTACAGCTGACTTTGCAGTGTATTATTCGGAGAAGCGAACCCTGGATCAGGATGCAGCGTCAAATTACTAGGTACAAGTAGTGCGTGTTGTTATTTTTCATTGCCAGCACGGAGAGTGATCACAGAAAATGACTTCACGGGCAGCTGTGATGTGCTATTAACTTCCTGAAATTTATTCGTGAGCAGAAAACGACGTTCAGAACATTAAAACCATTAAGAGCAATAAGTGCACACCACCACCGCTGAGGCACAAAATGACCCAGTAGACTAACACACAAGAGTTAACCAAAGAAGCTACAACCCAAAGATAATAAGTCAAAGAAGAAGTTATAAATATATGTGCACTGTAGTACAGTCACAGAGAGATACACATGCACTCAAATTACAAAACAAGATAAAGAGTAAAAGGGAAAAATATTCGTAATAACCGTTCCCCCATGCTGCGCGACTGTTTGTGTTCCCACTCACGCTGCATGGGGGAATGGCTGTCACGAAATTTTGTCCGTTGTACCCTTCTGACATGGAACCTTTGGTTCCATGACAACACAGGAGTGAGGATGACCTCGGCTGATTTTATTCTTTTACACCAGATGATGGAACTTCAAATGCTTCAAAAATGGTCGTGTACACAATAAAAGATGGTGGGTTAAGCAACTGCCTGCAGATGCTTCATTTTTCGGCATGAACTTGTACAGTTGTGATTTCCCCACAAGAGGAAATCTTTGTGATACAGTTGAATGTTAGCCTACTGGGTCTTGTTGTGCCAGAACGATGGTAATGTGCGATTATTATTCGTAAAGGTTTCAATGTTTTTAACGTTGTTTACTGCTTGGTTATGCCTCTGTTACGGCTTTAGGTACAAATTTTCTTACTTTTTAAATTCAGCAACGGCTTATATTTTAATGGGTAAATAGCATGTATGCCATATGATTTCGTAGACTTTCCCGGCTTAATAACTTCAGATATTCTTCACAGGTTTGCACCCGTGGGATCATTTTTGATTTTCCGATATGCCGATTCCTCTAACAAAAGATCCATTTTGGCGACATAATCCTCACGTGAGAGAATCTGCCTGATCTCTTCTGCCCTGTTCTTAGGAAGGTGGGCCACAGCTTGTCCAACAGCACAAATAAAATCCGTAATAGGAGTCCTCTTAGGAGTAGGTGCAAAATTTAAACCTTTTCCCAAAACAGATAATTTAGCATCATCAGATTCCTGATTCGTAAGATTAATAACCACCCGTCGGCGGGTGTCGTCACCAGACACAATACTAGAAACACAGAGACGTTGGTACTTAGATGACTGTTTACTACTAGCAATTTTCTGCACTGAGTCCGAAAAAGCCCATGAAGCGCTATCCACCCAATCCCACGATGTGGAAAACTGTCTTGAAGAAATTTCCAAGTGCAAATAATATAAATCTTTGAATACAAAGTCCAACTGTCACCGCGTAAAACGAATAGGTTCCCGTACAAATGCTTGACTGGCCCGCTTCTTGATTTTTTGGCTATATCAGCCAGAAGAATTATTAGATCCAGATTTTCTCTCAGAGACCGAATAGCAGCCCTTTCACAAGATGGTATATTATTCCATGGAGCGGGAACTCGACGAAGTTTATAGGGAACTTCCTGCCTGATCTCTTCTGCCCTGTTCTTAGGAAGGTGGGCCACAGCTTGTCCAACAGCACAAATAAAATCCGTAATAGGAGTCCTCTTAGGAGTAGGTGCAAAATTTAAACCTTTTCCCAAAACAGATAATTTAGCATCATCAGATTCCTGATTCGTAAGATTAATAACCACCCGTCGGCGGGTGTCGTCACCAGACACAATACTAGAAA
Organism: Schistocerca piceifrons; assembly: GCF_021461385.2. NCBI lineage: Eukaryota > Metazoa > Arthropoda > Insecta > Orthoptera > Acrididae > Schistocerca > Schistocerca piceifrons. Next base: position 246,485,552 of record NC_060144.1, read on the forward strand.
CACAGAGACGTTGGTACTTAGATGACTGTTTACTACTAGCAATTTTCTGCACTGAGTCCGAAAAAGCCCATGAAGCGCTATCCACCCAATCCCACGATGTGGAAAACTGTCTTGAAGAAATTTCCAAGTGCAAATAATATAAATCTTTGAATACAAAGTCCAACTGTCACCGCGTAAAACGAATAGGTTCCCGTACAAATGCTTGACTGGCCCGCTTCTTGATTTTTTGGCTGCTTTTGTGTCGATATAATGTTACGAGTGCTACGAGAAGTTGGATTTTCCTTCTGCGATGCTGCAGAAGGACTTGGCTGGAATGTAGCCACTGTACGTGATTGCTGGTGGTCAGAGAATCTACGGTCGCAAGAAGAACGGGCTCTAGACAGCCAAGTGGCATTGACGAGAGAGAAGACCATCGTGTTCGCCGTTGGCCTCCGGCGCATCTTACTGCATCTGCAGCACCAATTTGAGCAGGCTTACGATCGATGCACAAAGGTTGTTAGAACAGAACGTTTCTGCGACGGATGGTAATAGGTATTAGCGCGCTGATATCGGTCCGTTGCGGGTGGTTTTCCGGTGAACACTTTGGCTGAGACCTCTATTTGATTTACAGCGAACGAGGACGTCAAAGAAAGAGAAGGCACGAACGGTCTTCCCATCCCGAGGAGGAATCGAAGAAGCTTGAGTTTCGTTGTTCTGTGTCTGATTAATAGAAAATATTAGCCTGCTCCTAAATAGGCATAAAATAGATTCGTACTTCAGGAATCCAATAAAACTTCGACAGCTCATGAAGACTGCGACAGTTTATGTAGGCCTTAGAACTCCACGAGTATATAAAATACAGTGTAGATGTGGGCAGTTTTATGTCGGACAGACCATTATTTCTATTAAACAGCGCTTTGTAGAACACGAGAGGTGCTTTATTTGTCGGTGCACTGAGAAACCAGCTGTAGTGGAGTGCGCTCTAGAAAAGAGACGCCTTATTGTGTTCGAAGATACAGAAGCTATTAGGCGAACTAGTAGTTTCTGAAATTGGAATTCCACTGCTAAATGCAGAGGAAAGAGCGCATGGATAGAAAGAGAACATTGAAGGCCTGTATGAAAGGGAAAATTTGTTTGATGTGTTAAGAGAGAAACCGAGATAATCGAATTGTTAGTTAAAAAGAAAAAAGACCAAGGTACGGTAACCGACAGAGGTGAGTCACTAACAGCTATTGATGTACTATTAGAATATGAAGATTTTGATCGCCTTGTCTACCTGGCTCAGTGGTTTAGCAAGAGGGTGGCTCTACACATGAAATACGACCCATGATTGTCCTGGGTAGGGATGCTGCATCGTAGTTTACAGTGCTTTGGAAAGATCAACGTCTAACAAGAGATTACTGAAATCTCTAGTGTTTCCTGTCTTCCTGTATGACGCTGAGACGTGGACAGTAACTGAAGGGGATCGCAAAAGAATTGATGCTTTTGAGATATGGAGTTGTAGGAGGTTTCTGAGGTTGTCGTGGATGGTCAAACGAACTAAAAAATCACTCCTAGAAAAAAGGTTGTTCAGTGTCTGTTTCTAGCGAATCCTGCCGTTCTTTGGTCACATAATTCGAAGACAGGAGATAACTTAGAAAGATGTTCATCCAAGGCAAAGTAGAAGGGGGAAGACTGCAGGGAAAACCACCGAGTTGATGGACAGAGCAGATAAAGGAGAAGACACACCAAATATGGGGCCAGGTACTCTGGGATGCAGAAGACCGCGAAAAATGGAGACAGACTGTTAAGAAGATTGTGTGATGGGTCACCAACGTTTAACTATGACAGACGGAGTGTTAATGATGAAGTGCAGAGGTGATGCGAGAGAGAACGTACTAAGCGAGGGAAGAAGCGTATGTAAAGTCTCAACCAGAGAAGGGGATAGTTCATTTTTTTAGCGTACTAAGGCACTAAGAAACCACTAACTGCCCACTTGAAGGACGGACATGATATAGTACAAAAAAGGTTAGTGCCAGTCTGTAGGAGACTGTATCTAACAAGGCTAAATGTTAAAACAGAGACCGTGTGTGACTTGGATGTAGTTATTTGGAGTGAGAGTCTGCACTTAAGTTTGCAAACACTGAAACAGCTCCGCCGAGCTCTCGCTTGACACCATTGAAGTCGCAAATGGCGGTGGTTTGGGGTCTGTGGAATGCACGCTACAGGACATCTAGCTCGAAGCTGTCCTTGAAGTAACCGATTTGTAACAGTTCGTCGTGTCACTATGGTACCAGCTGTTGCTCAAATTGGTGCTGCAGATGCAGTAAGATGCGCCGGAGGCCAACGGCGAACACGATGGTCTTCTCTCTCGTCAATGCCACTTGGCTGTCCAGAGCCCGTTCTTCTTGCGACCGTAGATTCTCTGACCACCAGCAATCACGTACAGTGGCTACATTCCAGCCAAGTCCTTCTGCAGTATCGCAGAAGGAAAATCCAACTTCTCGTAGCACTATTGCACACCCTCGTTCGAACTCGGTGAGGTTTTAGTAACGACGTCTTTGTCGCCTTAAAGGCACACTTGACTAACATCAACTCACCACGTCCAATATGAAGGGTATGTAAAACAAATCTTCGTCCTTTGAAAATGGTTCAGATGGCTCTGAGAACCATGGGACTTAACTTCTGAGGTCATCAGTCCCCTAGAACTGAGAGCTACTTAAACCTAGCATTCGGGAGGTCGACAGTTCAATCCCGCTTCCGGCCATCCTGATTTAGGTTTTCCGTGATTTCCCTAAATCGCTCCAGGCAAATGCCGGGATGGTTCCTTTCAAACGACACGGCCGACTTCCTTCCCCGTCCCTCCCTAATCCGATGAGACCGATGACCTCGCTGCCTGGTCTCCTTCCCCAAAAACAACCCAACATCCCCACTTAAACCTAACTAACCTAAGGACAACACACACATCCATGCCCGAGGCAGCATTCGAACCTGCGACCGTAGTGGTCGCGCGGTTCCAGACTGTAGCGCCTAGAACCGCTCGGCCACCCAGGCCGGCCCGTCCTTTGAAGTACCCATGAACAAGCAGTGAAGGAAAATGTCCGATATCTTTGTGATTCGATGTGCGTTGTTACGTGTGTCTTGTAAAATGACGTTAGAACAGTAGTAGTAAGAAACCGATAGGGATCGGAGCCGAGTGTCACACCATATCAACGATAATCAGTTTTAAATCCGGCGAAAAAGCTTCTGTCAGTTATCATACCCATTTCAGCCAATTTCCAAGGGAACAGCATGCAATGGACATTTGGAGCCGGTTATTACGCTATAAGCTGCTATTCAAAACGACACATACAGCCGCAAGACTTGAAACACAGAAGCCGTAGACAACTAACAGCAGGCTTGTTGTGAGGTTCACTGATTCATCTCTTTTCAAATGATACAAGGCAAAAAGTCCACTGAAAGCACAATGAAGCGTTGTAGTCACAGTGTGTGGGGAGTGCAGTTCACAAAAGAGGTGGATATGTTATGTTTTGAGAATATTTGTCGTACGGTGTCATGCGTGTGCACTAATTCAGATTATCGTTACCATGAAAGCACGTTCATTTCAACTTTCTCTGTGACCAATTTTTTCCCTTCCCTCTACGACTTTACAATAAGTAGTATGTGAACACTCCCCTCTTCCAACATGCCAACAGCAGTATTCACAACGATGAATCTCATGAAAATTTTGTGGGACTATTTGTGACAGTCAGTGAAACGTAACCAGCAGCATACGGGATCTGGCCATCCGTTGGCTTCAGGTGGATGAGATGTACCTGAATTCCCGCTGAATTGAGCCAATTATCAAGACTAGATCGGGTGTTACACGATATTAGCGCTATGATACATGGGAGCGATTGATGTTCTGTTCGGCGAGCTTATGATAACAATTACGAAATAGAAAAGAAGAAGAAAACAATGTATGAACCTGCACCTCGCAGATGTACTTGTACGTACTGAAGCCTGAAGAACATTCTAAATTAGACGCTATTGTCAATACTTTAGCAAAGAAGTCGTTCACAAAGTATTGACAATAGCGTTTAATTTATAAAGTTCTTCAGGCTTCAGTATGAAGCGGAATGAAATAAAATCCTCTGGAGGTAATCGAGAAATCCTTGAGAAATATTTCTCGTGTCAATATCATTGTGAAAGGCTCTGTTCAACAATATCGTAGGTATAACAATTATCCGAACTCCCTTATCATTTGCAATTTTTTATCTCTTCCTATGGCCTGCAGTTAAATTTTCGTTGACCAGTTGATGCATAAAAAATAACAGTGACAATATTTCTTGCACATGTTCGTCACCTGAATTACCAGGCTAAATTCATTATTTCGTGCACCAAGTGGGTCACTGATACAGAAACAAGTAACTGGTTGGTGAATTTGGCACATAAGTAGAACGATTTAAATCGAATACTTTTGTTTGAAACTATAGTTAATTTATCATTACATAGCCCCAAGAAAGTGTCTGGTATTTCGAGCCCCCTTCGCTGACACAATTTTGTTTTTGAGCCCTCAGTCTTCTGGCTGGTTTGATGTGGCTCGCACGAGATCCCCTCCTGCGCTCACATATTCACCTCAGAATAGCACTTGCTTCCTAAGCCCTCAATGTGTGTTTGATGCATTCAAATCTCTGTATTTTCGTACAGTTTTTATCCTCTACAGTTCCCTCTAGTACCATGCAAGATATTCCCTGATGTCTCTATACATGTCGTTTCACCCTGTCCTTTCTTCTTGTCAGTGTTTTCCATATGTTCCTTCCTTCTTTGATTCTGTGGAGGGCCTGCTCACTCTGCCTTACCAGATCACCTGATTTTCAACATTCTTCTGTAGAACCGTATCTCAATAACTTCGATTCTCTTCTGTTCCGGTTTTCTAACTGTCCATGATTCACTATCATACAATGCTGCATTCCAAACATACATTCTTAGAAATTTCTTTTTCAAACGAAACAACGTTCGAAATCAGCAGATTCTCTTGGCTAGGAATGCCCTGTCTGCCTGCGATAGCCTGCTTTTTATGCCCTCCTTGCTACGTCTGTCATGGGCAATTTTGCTTTCGAGGTCTCAGAATTTCTTAACATTCGTCTGCTTCATGATTTCCAATTTTGAAGTTAAGTTTCTCACTGTTCTCTTTTCTGCTACTTCTCATTACATCGTTGTTTGATTTATTCTTAATCCATATTCTGTACTCATTAGTTTGAAGTCATATTCTATATTCATTAGACTGCTCATTGCATTCAACAGATTCCTGTAATTCTTCTTCACTTTCACTGAGAATAGGAAAGTCATCAGCTAATGTCACTTCACTCTGAAATTTTGTCGCACTACTGAAACTTTCTTTTATTACTACACTCCTGGAAATGGAAAAAAGAACACATTGACACCGGTGTGTCAGACCCACCATACTTGCTCCGGACACTGCGAGAGGGCTGTACAAGCAATGATCACACGCACGGCACAGCGGACACACCAGGAACCGCGGTGTTGGCCGTCGAATGGCGCTAGCTGCGCAGCATTTGTGCACCGCCGCCGTCAGTGTCAGCCAGTTTACCGTGGCATACGGAGCTCCATCGCAGTCTTTAACACTGGTAGCATGCCGCGACAGCGTGGACGTGAACCGTATGTGCAGTTGACGGACTTTGAGCGAGGGCGTATAGTGGGCATGCGGGAGGCCGGGTGGACGTACCGCCGAATTGCTCAACACGTGGGGCGTGACGTCTCCACAGTACATCGATGTTGTCACCAGTGGTCGGCGGAAGGTGCACGTGCCCGTCGACCTGGGACCGGACCGCAGCGACGCACGGATGCACGCCAAGACCGTAGGATCCTACGCAGTGCCGTAGGGGACCGCACCGCCACTTCCCAGCAAATTAGGGACACTGTTGCTTCTGGGGTATCGGCGAGGACCATTCGCAACCGTCTCCATGAAGCTGGGCTACGGTCCCGCACACCGTTAGGCCGTCTTCCGCTCACGCTCCAACATCGTGCAGCCCGCCTCCAGTGGTGTCGCGACAGGCGTGAATGGAGGGACGAATGGAGACGTGTCGTCTTCAGCGATGAGAGTCGCTTCTGCCTTGGTGCCAATGATGGTCGTATGCGTGTTTGGCGCCGTGCAGGTGAGCGCCACAATCAGGACTGCATACGACCGAGGCACACAGGGCCAACACCCGGCATCATGGTGTGGGGAGCGATCTCCTACTCTGGCCGTACACCATTGGTGATCGTCGAGGGGACACTGAATAGTGCACGGTACATCCAAACCGTCATCGAACCCATCGTTCTACCATTCCTAGACCGGCAAGGGAACTTGCTGTTCCAACAGGACAATGCACGTCCGCATGTATCCCGTGCCACCCAACGTGCTCTAGAAGGTCTATTTCAACTACCCTGGCCAGCAAGATCTCCGGATCTGTCCCCCATTGAGCATGTTTGGGACTGGATGACGCGTCGTCTCACGCGGTCTGCACGTCCAGCACGAACGCTGGTCCAACTGAGGCGCCAGGTGGAAATGGCATGGCAAGACGTTCCACAGGACTACATCCAGCATCTCTACGATCGTCTCCATGGGAGAATAGCAGCCTGCATTGCTGCGAAAGGTGGATATACACTGTACTAGTGCCGACATTGTGCATGCTCTGTTGCCTGTGTCTATGTGCCTGTGGTTCTGTCTGTGTGATCATGTGATGTATCTGACCCCAGGAATGTGTCAATAAAGTTTCCCCTTCCTGGGACAATGAATTCACGATGTTCTTATTTCAATTTCCAGGAGTGTATTTTTGCTTCTTGGGTATAGAGATCGAACAAAAGGCGCGAATGATTGCGTCCCTGTCTACACGCTTTTCAATCCCAGCATTTCATTCTTCGTGTATTACTGTTCGCTCCTGGTACTTGTGCATATTGCACATTACCCCTTTTCCCTACAGCTTACTCCAACTTTTCTCAAAATTTCGAACATTTTGCTCCATTTGTCATTGTCAAACGCTTTTCTAGGTCGATGAATCCTATGAGTTTGTCTTAATTTTTCTTCACCCTTGCTTCCATTATGAAGCGTAAAGTTCCTTTACGTTTTCTAAAGCCGAACTGATCGTAATCTAACCGATCCTCGATTTTCTGTTCCATTCTTTTGTATAGTATTCTTGTCAGCAGCTTGGATGCGTGAGCTGGTCGAGCGATAGTTTCTGCATTTATCTGCCCTTCCTATCTTAGGAACAGGGTGAATCACGTTCTTCCAAATGTTTGGAGGTACGTCGCCAGTGTCACAGATCTACATTCCAACTTGAACAGTCTTTTGTTTTCCACTTCCCTCAACGATTTTAGAAATTCCAGTGGAACGCTATCTGTCCCTTCTGCCTTATTTGATCTGAAACCTTGTCGAGCCCCTTTAAACTCGGACTCTAATACTGAATCCCCTATGTATTCCACAACAACACCTTCTTCTAAAATGTCATTTGACAAGTCCTCCCAGTCATAGAGGCTTTCAATGTCCTCTCTCTTCTGCGTTTAAAGGTGGTATTTCCATCAAGCACTTACTGTTACCAACCTTGTCTTTAATTTCACCGAAGGTTGTCGTGACTTTTCTGTATGCTGAAACAGTCGTCCCGACAACCACTTTGCCTCCTATTTCTTCAAACTTTTTTCTGTATGCATTTCACCTTCGCTGTCCTGTATTTATTTCATTCCTAAGGAGTAAATCAGAAATTCTGTGTCCCAGTACAGAATGGAAACTGTGGTGTCACCCGAAGAGCTAGCTGTCAAGGTGAGGTTGGTACACCGCGACGAAACCACAAGTAAACATACTTGCTGCCAGTAGCAACGAAGAATGGGGGACGGTTTTATAGATACACCCAGAAGAGTTCCCATACGCCAACGCATCATCTCGCTTACTTGCGTCTGAGCGTAAGACAGTTCAGCCCAGTCTGAAATCATCGCCGAAGAAGACAGCATCGCCTCTCGAGCCAGCAATGTGACAATTGTATTAGACCAAACTCACCATAAAAGCTTACAGACTGATAATCCAAAACATTATGACCACTGCCCACTGCGACTCTGCATGCCGACTGATGGCACTGCGGGCATTGGACGCGCTAACAGGAGTATGTACGCAGAGCAGAGAAGGGTGGGGGATCACTCTAGTGAAGATATGGGCTGCAGGTGGGGAAATCCTCTGAGATAAGCGACTTTGAAAAAAGGACAGATTATTGCTACGCAGATCCTGTAAACGAGCATCTCTAAAACGGTGAAGCTGGTCGAATGTTCACGCGCCACTGTCGTGATCATCTATGGAATGAGGTAGAAGGACGGTGAAACTATCACTAGGCGCTAAAATGGTTGGACGTACACAACTCTTCACAGAATGTGAGGTTCTGAGGCTTGTCTTCTCTGTTTAATAGGACAGATATCTGGCATCTGTACCGAAAGAGCACAATGCTGCTGCACGCACGTTTCGGAGCGTACCGTTCATCAGACAATGTTCAACATGCAGATGCGCAGCGGACCAGCCGTACGTCTTCACATTTTATATGGATATGGTGTCTGCTTTTTTGGACATGTTCGAAAGAACAGACACCATTGATTACCTGCAGCCGCCTAGAACGACTAGAATTATAAGTTAATACCTTCAGCTGTTGACGGGTGTTGATATATATCAACGGGGACAGGTGAAAATGTGTGCCCAGACCGAGATTCGAACCATGGATCTCCTGTTCATAGAGCACACGCTCTATCCATCTGAGCCACCGAGGGTACAAAGGATTGTGCGACTGTAGGGACTATCTCGCGCAAGCCTCCCGTGAGACCCGCATTCTCACCTTATGTATCCACACACTACAAACGTAGTGTCCCTACCCAATACACTCATTACTCGTGGAAGACATTCTTACCAAGTCCCGTAAGAGTTCGGGTAATATGTGTGCATCTGCACAGAAGAAAAAGGTTATGGCCGGTATTGCCATAACTATACACTTTTATGGATATGGTGTCTGTTCTTTCGCAGGAGGCGTGCGCGAGATAGTCCCTGCAGTCGCAATATCCTCTGTGCCCTCAGTGGCTCAGATGAATAGAGCGTCTGCCATGTAAGCAGGAGATCCCGGGTTCGAGTCCCGGTCGGGGCACGCATTTTTACCTGTCCCCGTTGACATATATCAACGCCCATTAGCAGCTGAAGGTATTAATATGTAATTCTAATTTCTTCACATTTTGACCCAACGATATCGTGAGTTACGATAGCCATGGGATCGGGACCATCCAAATCCGACCGTCGATCGATGGAAACGTGTCGGCTCTTCGGGTTTTGCTACACTAGGTCGCTGGTCATATCCACCATCACCGTCATCGAGGTGAACGGCGGCTCGAAACGAGCAGCGTGCCACGGATGTCGGTTGGTAAGATATTTTCCTGCACTTGCATTTGATCTGTGGTAGTAATGACAGACACGCTGACAGCTGCGATCCATCTGCATCCCTTCATGTTTGATGCCTTCCCAACGGCATATATTGGCAGTGTCTTGGAGACAGAGCTGTGTTACAGTGGTTTAAGGATCCTAACTCACACTGATGTCCCAGCAATCAAATTCGCCTGATGTAAATCCTATGGAACCCATCTGGGTCGCTATGGGCGCCCCGTGATTTACGCGAAATGCGTGACGTGTGCATAGACATTCAATGCCACATACCTTCAAAAATCTGCCAAGAAATTGTCGGATCCCTGATACATAGAATTAGTGATTAGACCGACAGACAAGGTAGATGGTCACGATGTTTTGCCTCTTCTGTTTAGTCAGTTATACTCTGTGAGAAAAGACTAGTATCCCGCTCTGTATCGAGTGATACATTAATTCTGAGTGATTGTAAGAAGTACTCATGACATTCTTGTGGACATGGATTGCAACAAAGTTAATTATCTCGTCTTATTCAAGCTGTAATAACGTGATATAATATTTTATAAGATGAAGTATCATCTCGGGCCCTCGAGGAGTAAAGTTAAGAACCTACGCCTGTACCGACGAGTGTTATTTCGTTCCTTAAAACGGAAACTACTTTTTATCATTTCTGTAACACAAAGATTAAAGCTTCGTCTTGCTATTACATAAATGCTGAAAGAAAGAAGTGGTTCTACTGTTGTCGTGAACGACAAACTCCTACCGCATCCAGTATCCTATGTACATAGCGCATCTCACGCCCTAGAGAAGCGCCACCGAGACGTCCCCTTTAAGATACGCTAGCCCGCGACGCGCTGTGCGTACGCCCATACTGCGTCCCCTAGGCTCACCGGATCCGCTTTAAGGCGGGAGGACGGCTGCGCCCACGAATTCACTTATACGCCGGCCTGTCTGCTTCAAGTGCTTTTTTTCCTGCACACCTCGAGCCTTTTCGCCAGAGGCAGGGTGTCGCTCGATGAATTGCGTTTCGCGATGGCACAAGACGCCGAATCCGAGACACGGTTCACAGATGTGTTCGAGTTCTTGCTGCAGGCTACCGTTCTCACGGAAAGGAAGGGATTTAAAGCTACCGATCCTGGTTTCCAATTCAGCTAACACTGTTGACTGTAAGGTGAAAAGTTACGATCTCGTTCATCCTGTAATATTGCTTCTAAAACACTACCTATCTGAGGAGACTTTAAAAGTGATAAAGTCAAAATCTATCTTTGCACGTGTTCTTTTCCTAAGTTCCGAAAGCTAAATACAGTAATTCGTGCAGAAAATGAATCACTGATCAAGTCAGAGATGGTGGGTGAATTGGACACTTACGTAAAACGATATCGATCGAATATTTAATTTTGAAATATTAGTTAATATATCACAAAATCGCCGCAAAAAGGAGTTCGAGTTATTTCTGGGTACTTTCTCCGACATAACACGAACTGTTATAAGCACTGTTACTCTGATGCATAGAAAAAAGTACATTATATTCTCCAGTAAGCAACTCATGGACAAAGAATAATTGAATAACATACCATAAAAGTGATTTCTTAGCCACATCGGTTGGTTTGTACGTCACTGAACACAGTGATCTCCAATATAATGAGTCGGCGACAAACACGATTTATGGAAATTATATTTATACTGTTTTGGTGAAAAGCAACAGAAAAATCCACAGAAAAATGGGGTATCATTGTATCGAAAAAAGAATGAAAATGCACATAATTAAAAATAAAAAGTAAACTACAAACAGGTTATAACTAAATGCCGTTTTCAGGCTTTACGAGTTGTAGTGGGGACCAGGACGGTCAGATTCTGCTTAGGTAGTCACGTCCGGAAACGTATCGTTTTCTGCTACTCGAAAAGTACCAAAACATATGTTAACCATGGTCAACAGCAACGCAGTAAAGACGAAATTAGATGCAGCTTGGATTCTGTAGTAGTGAATGATTACTGCTGTGTAGTAGTAAAATGAAGATCTCAAATACTACAGCAGGTGCAAGCATCTCTAAACAGATCACAAGCTCAACTAAATGGTGTGTAAACAAACGTACACCGGGCATGGGACATCAGGTCACCGGTGGACTACGTATGTAATACCTTAGTGAGTGGGGCCGAAAATGAGGGAGATTTGAACGTGTATTGTGGTAATTTGCGTGTAGAGAGAAAACGGTTCGATTCCGGACTTAAGTTCCTGTAGATAACGTCTTGTCCCCCCCCCTACAAGTCCTCAATACCCCTAAAGGAACCAGTCATCTAACGTTGTTTTACTGGTACTGTGTTTTGATTTGACGTAGCAGTAGCAGAAACAATACAATAACTAAATATATGTTTTGAGGGATCTGGACGGATTTGTTCACAAAATGTCGTCAAGGATCACAAACTTTTTCAGGACATTTATTAATATCTTATTGTTAATGTGTCGTGAGCAGTAAGAGATACTCGGTGGCACTTGAATCTGAGGTGACTACTCAGAATGACATACAGTTTAGGTAATAATTTCATTAATGTTTGCCTCGAGCTTTCTCATAGTTTGGCTAGTGGTTTAAGTGTGATCTGAATTAAAGATCAGAGAAGTCTTATTCTAGATGTACGCTAGCGGAGTGTTCACATTCCGGTTTTCACACTCTTTACAGAATAACTTAAGTTTGACAGATTGGCTGCCATAGAATGGAATAAATTATCCTTTTATTATGTTTTCATTATCGCGCATTTTCAACAAGGGAATCATTTCCAAATGTTTGTATAGTACAAACCATCAAATTGGACATTGTTGTGTTATGTCCAGGTGCAGTTCAAGTACATGTAGAAAAGCGGAATTTTAGCATATCACTTAGGAGTGTAGAGTAGGAGTTAAACACTGATACACAGTCGAAACAGTGCAGAAATGAAAACAAAATAAAAAAAATACTTAGTCTCATTCAGTAGCAATCACTGACGCATAACATAATCAGTTGTCACTTTGTGGTTGTTGTAGACATTGTTGAATTCTGATAAGAGAGTAGCGTTTCTTCTCTCCAGCACTATTGCCTTTAGCAACAGCGTGTTGTGACCACCAACAAAAACAGTAACAAGCGTACCCCTGACACAGTTACAGCTACTTTCTTCATTTATTGTACAATATTACAACCTTCCAGGGCCCGTAAATATGGGAACTTCTATAGAAAGTTAGTAGGAAGAGCCGGTTCTCTGGTGGTAAAAGGAAACTGTATGACACACTCAAGAATCAGTGTCATGTGAAGCAATGTGATGATCTACCTAGTCTGCAGGTTGGTGAATGCTTTACTTGTTCAGCAAACAGAAGCATTATGAGCTGCACTGAGGAATTTACCTAGCAGTGAATTTAGTACAATGATATAGTAAAGGCAAAACTGATCTTCAGTAAAAGCAAAGTTCATCTTCAATGGAAGCAAAAGCACCCAAGACAATCAAAGTCAGGCAACACTCAAGGGAAGCTAAAGCAAGCAAAGAAAGTTTCTTTCAGTAACGACAGCTACTGGTCTCAAATATTAGTCTAGAAGTAAGTCGTAAATTTCTGAATATGTTGCTGTAGCAGTATCGTACAGTGTCGGATGTAGGCAGTGGGAAAACTAGGAGAAGATGACTGTAGTGTACTGCTATCATGTAATACTTCCCAGGAATGACGTGACAATGAAATATTTTACTTCTGACACAGCAGTTTATGGAAGTAACCTTTTGTGACTTGTTGAGAGTTAACTATCATGAAAAATCTCAAAAAGGTCCATAAAGGTTAAAAGTGATTATGTGCTCCACATATTTGTGCCTTCTGTATGTAAAAATGAAAAGTTATCGCTACGAACAGTTGCAAGATTTTTCAAAATAAATATCTATTTCCTTATGGGAGGGAATACATTAAAATAGTACCAATGTAACGTCAAAAAGTAATGCCAAATATTTATAAAAGTATTTGTGAACATTGTCTTTACACACAATACAGTACGGCAGTATTTTTCCACTGCTACCAACATTATCAGTTCAAGGAGTAATGTAAGTTTAAAATGCTAATGGGGCATTGGAGTTACATGTTAACAGGAAACTGAAAATTCTTAAAGTGAGCCTGTGCTGAACTGAACATACGCGACTAGTTAAATCCATACGCCAGACCGGCCATTGTTCTTGGAAGGAGTAGAAAACAGATGGTATGCCGAATTGATGATTTTAAATAGATATAGATCAGTGTCCACATGGCTTGATTTGAAAAATACATTTTAAAGTAATTACTGACAGACAAAGACTTAATGTTTCTCACACGTGACTAACACTGTTGGACCTAACGTAAACACGGATGAAGACACTAGTTTAACATGAAAAGTAATGGAGACTGTAATGCAACCTAGCGACAAGATTTTACAAGAGCCCACACTATCATTTAATTAGTATATGGTATCGATGTGTCGTGCACTATAAGAAGGTAGGAGTCTTTCGAATGTTTTCATCTTCATGAAATCCGCTTCGACCTTTTGCTTTTCGCTGTCACCCTTGACAGCAGTGATGAACTGTCTGTGGTCAAAGAACTACATCTCGTGTTTTCTTTTTACTCGTAAAAGTACTATGGGAATTTTCTCATCTCCTACCTGACAGTTTGTTAGTTATATTTATTGGTATCAGTGTTCTACCCGTGATATGCGATGTTTCACTGTACTTCGTGCACAACGTTTTATGCCCTAAAGACAGTATGTCTGACTTAAAGGGCAAAAATCCGACGTTTATGACCTCTGATGTGCACAAAATGTAGAGACTTTATAATTTTATGGTTAAAAGTGAATTAAATGTAGCCCGCCCGGTTGGCCATGCAGTCTAACGCACGGCCTTCCGGGCGGGAAGGAGCGCCTTGTCCCCGGCACGATTCCGGCTGGCCCTCAATGCTTGGGCAGGCGATGTTACTTTCAACATCATTAGTCAGTTGGCATAGAGGGCTTAATTAACGACTCCTCTTCACCTTTCCCTGTTTACGACAATCAGTGATATACATCTATACTGCTACAGTAGATCACGTTGTGCCATCTACCCACCTCCTTTCAATTCATTTACACATCTCTCTGAATCCAGCAAACTAATTCCATTGCCCATGTACTACCAGTTCGCCTATTAACATTTCCCACATGCCTTGATTTCATTTTCATTACAATCGTAATTACATCTTCCACTCCAGGCTTTTCTCTCATCCATTTGAGAGTATTCATGAGTGTCTACACCAGTTTCATGATCCATGGATTTTTGTACAATTAACTACGATAATTTAAACAGTTGTCGCACCCGTGGTCTATGCATAGCATCTGTGATTAGTAATAAAAACGTGCTCGGTCCTGGGTTCGAATCTCGCCACCGCATTAATTTCGATTAATAATCATCTCTGGCCGCCGAAGACTTCTGGCATAAGTTCTCATTCTGCCAACGGCCATGTCAAAGAGGGCGGAGGAATGGACAGAGGTTCAGGGCACTCTCCTGTCGTTGGGGTGGGAAGGCGGAAGAATCAGCAGTGACAAACAGCATGAGGATGCAGGAAGCAATGGAAACCACTGCATTAAAGACGCAAAACGTGTATCCACAGGACATGTGACCTGTAATTGAAAAAGTGTCATTATGATCTCTCCATTACGAAAAAATTCCGGAATAGTCCCCCATTTGGATCTCCACGAGGTGACTGCCACGGGGAGGTGACCATGAGAAAAATATTGAATAATGAAAGAAAGGATAGGGTTCTGCGAGTCGGGACGTGGAATGTCAGAAGTTTGAATGTGATAGGGAAGCTAGAAACTCTGAAAGGGGAAATGCAAAGCCTCAGTTTAGATATAGTAGAGGCCAGTGAAGTGAAACGGAAAGAAGATAAGGATTTCTCATTATAGGCTAATATCAACAGAAGAAGAAAATGGTAAAGCGGGAGTAGGATTCGTTACGAATAGGAATGTATGGCAGAGAGTGTGTTACTATGAACTGTTCAGTGATAGGGTTGATCTTATCAGAGTCGACAGCATACCAACACAGACAACAGGTATACATGCTGATATCATAAGCTGAAGATAAAGAGACAGAGAAGTTACATGAGGATACTGAAGCGGTAACACAGAATGTAAAGGGAGTCATGATGGACTGGAATGCAATTGTAGGGGAAGGAATAGAAGAAGAGGTTACAGGAGTATATGGGTTAGGGACAAGGAATGAGAAAGGAGAATGATTATTTGAGTTCTGTAATAAATTTCAGCCAGTAATTACTCTGTTCGAGAATCACAAGAGGAGGAGGTGCATTTGGAAAAGGGCAGGTGACATAAGAAGATTTCAGTTAGATTACACCGTGGTCAGACAGAGTCTGCAAAATCAGATACTTGATTTAAGGTATATCCAGAAGCAGATATAGACTCAGATCACAATGTAGTGGTGATGAGGTGTAGACTGAAATTCAAGAGATTATTCAGGAAGAATCAATTTGCAAAGAAGTGAGATACAAAACTACTAAGGGATGACGAGACACGCTTGAAGTTCTCTAAGGTTATAGATAGAGCAATAAGAAGTAGCTCAGTAGGCAATACAGTTGAAGAGGAATGGACATCTCTAAATAGGGCGTCCACAGAAGTTGGAAAGAAGCCAAGTAGGTAACTGCCCAGAAACCATGGGTAACAGAGAAAATACTTCACATGATAGACGATAGAAGAAAGTACCACAATCTTCAGAGAAATTCAAACTGTTAAATGCAATGGAGAGAGCGGATACGTGGAAAGAGTAAATTGAAAGCCTCTATCAGGGGGAAGATTTGTCTGATGTAATAGAAGAAAAAATAGATGTAGATTTAGAAGAAATAGGCAATCCAATATTAGAATTTCAGAGAGATTTTGGGGAGGGGGGGTGTTAAGATGAAATAAAGCAGAAGTGATACATAACATTCCATCAGAATTTCTAAAGTCATTGGGGGAAGTGGCATAAAAACGACTCCGTTGGTGTATGGAATGAACGAGTATGGTGACACAACATCTCACTTTTTTCGAAAAAAAATTATCCAGATAATTCTGAAGCCTGCAAGAGCTGACAAGTGCGATAATTATCGCACAATCGGCTTAACAGCTCATGCATCCAAATTGGGTGCAAGCATAATATACAGAAGAATGGAAAAAAGTTGAGGACATTCTAAATAACGATCAATTTGGCTTCAGAAAAGATATAAAGGCACCAGAGAGGCAATGGACACATTGCGGTTGATAAAGGAAGCAAGTCTAAAGAAAAACCAAGACACATTCATAGGATTTGTGCTCCTGCAAAAAGCTTTCGGTAATGTAAAATGGTGCAAGATATTCGAAATTCTGAGAAAGATAGGAGTAAGCTATAGGGAAAGACGGATAATACACCATATGTACAAGAGACAAGAAATAGTAAGTGTAGACGACCAAGAACGAAGACTCGGATTAAAAATGGTGTAAGACAGCGGTGTAGTCTTTCCCCCTACTGTTCAATCTGTACGCCGAAGAAGCAATGACGGAAATAAAAGAAAGTTTCAGGAGTGGAATTAAAATTCAAGGTGAAAGGGTACCAATTATATGATTCGCTGATAACATTGTTTGCTGAGTGAAAGTGAAGTACCATTACATAATCTGCCGAATGGGATGAACGATCTAATGAGTACTGAATGTGGATAGAGAGTAAATTGAAGAAAGAGTAAAGAAATGAGAACAGCGAGAAACTTAACGTAACTAGGATTAACAGTTAAGAAGCAGATGAAGTTAAGAAATTCTGCTACGTAAGTAGCAAGGAAGACAAAACCAGACCAGCACTGACAAAAAGGGCTTTCAGCTCCAAGAGAAATCTATTATTATCCAACATAGTCCTTATCTGAGAAGTTTTTTTTTTTGTTTGATAATGACGTCTGGAGCACAGCGTTGTATGGTAGTGAAATGTGGACTGTGGGATAACTGAAATAGAAGAGTATCATTTGAGATTAGATGCTACAGGCAAATGTAGAAAATTAGGTTGACTGACAAGGTAAGGAATGAGGAGGTTCTGTGCTGAACCGGACAGGAAAGGAATGTGTGGAAAACGCTGACAAGGAGAAGAGGCAGAATGATACGACATCTGTTTATACATCAGGGACTGTCTTCCTTGGCACTAGAGGGTGCTTTAGAGGGCAAAAACTACAAAGGAAGACAAAAGATCGAAATACACTCCTGGAAATTGAAATACGAACACCGTGAATTCATTGTCCCAGGAAGGGGAAACTTTATTGACACATTCCTGGGGTCAGATACATCACATGATCACACTGACAGAACCACAGGCACATAGACACAGGCAACAGAGCATGCACAATGTCGGCACTGGCACAGTGTATATCCACCTTTCGCAGCAATGCAGGCTGCTATTCTCCCATGGAGACGATCGTAGAGATGCTGGATGTAGTCCTGTGGAACGGCTTGCCATGCCATTTCCACCTGGCGCCTCAGTTGGACCAGCGTTCGTGCTGGACGTGCAGACCGCGTGAGACGACGCTTCATCCAGTCCTAAACATGCTCAATGGGGGACAGATCCGGAGATCTTGCTGGCCAGGGTAGTTGACTTACACCTTCTAGAGCACGTTGGGTGGCACGGGATACATGCGGACGTGCATTGTCCTGTTGGAACAGCAAGTTCCCTTGCCGGTCTAGGAATGGTAGAACGATGGGTTCGATGACGGTTTGGATGTACCGTGCACTATTCAGTGTCCCCTCGACGATCACCAGTGGTGTACGGCCAGTGTAGGAGATCGCTCCCCACACCATGATGCCGGGTGTTGGCCCTGTGTGCCTCGGTCGTATGCAGTCCTGATTGTGGCGCTCACCTGCACGGCGCCAAACACGCATACGACCATCATTGGCACCGAGGCAGAAGCGACTCTCATCGCTGAAGACGACACGTCTCCATTCGTCCCTCCATTCACGCCTGTCGCGACACCACTGGAGGCGGGCTGCACGATGTTTGGGCGTGAGCAGAAGGCGGCCTAACGGTGTGCGGGACCGTAGCCCAGCTTCATAGAGACGGTTGCGAATGGTCCTCGCCGATACCCCAGGAGTAACAGTGTCCCTAATTTGCTGGGAAGTGGCGGTGCGGTCCCCTACGGCACTGCGTAGGATCCTACGGTCTTGGCGTGCACCCGTGGGTCGCTTCGGTCCGGTCCCAGGTCGACGGGCACGTGCACCTTCCGCCGACCACTGGCGACAACATCGATGTACTGTGGAGACCTCACGCCCCACGTGTTGAGCAATTCGGCGGTACGTCCACCCGGCCCTCCGCATGCCCACTATACGCCCTCGCTCAAAGTCCGTCAACTGCACATACGGTTCACGTCCACGCTGTCGCGGCATGCTACCAGTGTTAAAGACTGCGATGGAGCTCCGTATGCCACGGCAAACTGGCTGACACTGACGGCGGCGGTGCACAAATGCTGCGCAGCTAGCGCCATTCGACGGCCAACACCGTGGTTCCTGGTGTGTCCGCTGTGCCGTGCGTGTGATCATTGCTTGTACAGCCCTCTCGCAGTGTCCGGAGCAAGTATGGTGGGTCTGACACACCGGTGTCAATGTGTTCTTTTTTCCATTTCCAGGAGTGTACATAAAGCAAATAATTGAGGACTTGGGTTGAAAGTGCTAGTCCCAGATGAAGAGGTTGGCACACGCATCCATGTCTAAAGGAATTCTAGTTCGTAATCAGAATAATATAGGCACTGCAATATGATATAATATTTATCGGCCGATACCGGGCAAGAGACTTTAAATTACAACTTCTGACTTGAACGGAAACATACATGATGTACGAGCACAGGTTTTAGACGCAAGGTTGACGACGTACGGAAGTTTGGGTCTAGCTCTAAGTCGTGCACGGATAACCAAATAGTAAGGCGACCACTCACGATAAGCAGGAAATCCGAGCTCGATTCCCGGTCCGCCACGAATTTTTATTGTCGTCACTCCATTCTACAGCTGATGGTAGTCCTTAATCGCAAATACGAAAATATTTTATGTGCAGTATTTAGGTGGTGGAATGCGATTCTTTCTACGGATGCAAGGTTAGCTTTCATGTTGAGGGATTTGGGGAATAATGGTGAGGTAAGGTTCGAGGTTATGAAATTCTAGAAAGTTAACAGTGAATTATCTGGAGACAGTAGGGGTGGATCACAGTTGGATGAAGGAGTGAACTGAGTCAGGCAGGATTCAACATTGGTCTTTGGTTGAATCTGATTCGTAGGATTGGTGACAAAAAACGTGTTTCTACTGTAGGAACCAGGAAAAGGGGAGAAGGTCTTTAACAACACTTCAAGGAGTGAATTTGGGAGCGGGGTAAAAGACGAGGCCTTTGGAAAGGATTGATACTTCTGTAGGCCTTAGGCTTGTGGAAGGACCTCATTCTGTTCCGATTTCGCCAGTCTTTAACACTCAACAACATAATCCTGTAAAACCATTTATACCACGCCAATCAGGCCCAAACCTCCTTGCAGTACCTTCTCTCCATCCGTAAAATTCTTCTACTACGTAAGCCCAAATTTCTGGATCCCATATCACACACTGAAACTCTTTCCCTCCAGGAATTAGAGCAGGTTGCCCATCATCACCTTCCCTCCTTCTTCCAGTCCCTACTGAGCTTTGTGCTCTGTTTTCTTTATGCTCAGGTTATTCACACACAGATTGTAAGAGCCTAATAAGATTTCCCCCCAATTTTTCCAATCACAGTCCCTTGTAAAATCTACACTGAATTCACCACAGACCATTAAGGATTCTCCTTGCCTCACAGATAACATAGTGGGGGGTCCATGTGTCTTCCAAACAGTTCAAAATTTCCTGGTGGAGATCTACACAGTGAACTATTTTTCAGCATTAGTTTACAGATACAAACTTCCATGCTGTGATTTCTACAAAATCTACTTTTTCAGTGCTATTGAAATTGTTTTCTGTCTTGATAGCGTAACAGTGGCTCCTTTCGCCTTATTGGTGCCACATTAGTAAGGTGCTAGAGAATAACGGCTTATATGTAACTTTCTAACACTTTGGTTATGTGATGTTCAGATTAGCACAAGACTTCTGTCTTTGTAGAACTCTGTAACTCTACCAGACCAAAAGTTCTCCTTTGTGTTGTCCATCCCTCCCCCAGTTGTTTCAACAACGTATGAAATTTCATTTCAGTCAACAGCAGACTCATCGATTCCGTACTCATTTGGTTCGTAGCAGTGTTGACACAGAGCTCGTCGTGGTACTGCTGGATCCTCACAAGACTCTTTATCTCCCTAACATGCATCACCTCACTATTCGCTGAGTAATCCTTAGTTGCTGCACGGTTCTCGAATTAAAAATGCATTAAAACTTCACTGCCGTACGTCAAATTGTTTGATTCAGTGAACTCTTTCTATTGCTGTGAAATACTGTTTCCTTTGGCCTCTCCTGTGTGAAAATCGCTTATCTTTCTGAAGTGAACTGTTTCCATTTCTCTCTATACGGTTATCTTCTTATATAAAATTACTTGCCTTTTACGCCCCCTCATTGTCGCACTCATTTACAGATTTGTTTGTACCAATACTACTCGCAAAAAGAGCAAAGGAAAAACCGCTATCGTTTTGCCTCCGAACGAGACTTAATATCTGTAATCTTATCTTCGTGGTCCTTACGCAAAGTGTACGTTGGCGGCATTAGAATCGTTCTGCAGTCAGCCGGTTCTCTAAATGTTCTTAATTTTCAATAGAAAACAACGTCGCCTTCTCTCCAGTAGTTCTCGTTTGAGTTTCCAAAGCATCTGTCTGGTTTTGTTGTCAGTCTCTTCTTGAAACTTTTTAAAATGTCCCGTTTAGGTACATAACTTTCTGAATATGGAAACGCAATCAAAAACTTCCTTTGAAATGGAACTACATATGTTTCTAGGGAAAGTGTTGTCATTTCATCGCATAGCCGTAAAAGCTTTGTAAAGCCGACATTAACAGAGCAACAGAATGTACAGTTACCGATAGCAGTTGTCTTTATGTATGTGTGTTATGTATGTGTATTTCTTGTAAACAGGCGACTGATATCTAGGCTTTAATACGTGAAGCGCTAGACAGCTTTAAGTTTAGCATATTCTCGCTTTCATTGTCTATCGTAGGCTACACCATAGGTTTTAGCAAAAGACACGCTTCTGACAAAAACAGGAACAACGTCGTGTCTATAGCATTGAAAATTTTGAGAGAAACGTGACAGGACAGTTAGATAGATGCGATGCACCCAAACAATGTAGTGTTTTTCCATGTTGGTTTTACAAGTGCTTGACAATGACAAGTAGTCGAAATTAGCTAACCGCACGATTAAATAAAAATCACGTTATAGCCTTCTACGGACCTGTTTATGTTTATTAAGGACAGTTATGGTGTTTAAATTGCGCCAAAGGAAATTGATTCGAGTAAATCCATTACGTAGTAATACGGTTCAGATTATTGAAGTTAGGAATGTTGGTGTCAATATATTATACGCTGGATAGCAGTGAAGTGTAAACTGACGTTGTTTTGACAAATGGGCTGAAAAAGAGAGACTCATTTACAATGTAAACTGAGAATTTCACAGTAACGGTGACCCTCAGGGTAATCAAAATATTCAAATTTTTTCGAACTATGTTGATTATTATGTTCGTAAAATGTATGCCGCAAGGGAGAGCTAGCGTCCAAAGTTGTTTATACGTTCACTGAATGCTGCAATGTCAGCCGGATATCTCTGTCCCATGTTGCTGATCTGAATCAAATGTGTTTATTGACATGGCGCCTCAGGCTGACACTGTG
Source organism: Schistocerca piceifrons (assembly GCF_021461385.2). Classification (NCBI taxonomy): domain Eukaryota; kingdom Metazoa; phylum Arthropoda; class Insecta; order Orthoptera; family Acrididae; genus Schistocerca; species Schistocerca piceifrons. Next base: position 246,507,736 of record NC_060144.1, read on the forward strand.
CTTCGACGTTGAAGATTTGCATGTACACTGCTACTGATTAAAACCGCAACACTAGCATATCCTGTGCAAGCCTCTGATCTCTGCATAACAACTACAAACAACGTACTTGCTCGCCTTACTGTTATCAGTCTTTGATCTCTCTCCATAATTTTTATCCCTCACACTTCCCTTCATTATGAAATTGCGTATCACTTGACTTCTCAGGACATCTCGTAGTCACCTATCATTTATTTTAGTTACGCCCCGCCACAAATCTCTTTTATCCTGAATTCGATTCAGTACTACTTCATTAGTTATCTAACCTATCCTACTAATCTTTAGCATTTTCCTGTAGTACCACCAATCAAGCTTCTATCCTCCAGACAAATACCTTTAGAAACGACTTCCTGACGCTTAAAGTTGTATTCGATATTCACAAATTTCTATTTATTCTAGAAACGCTTTTCTTGCGTTTTGGTGGTACATTCACTTTACGTCGGGAATACTTATTTTCCCGTCCACGCAGCAACTTTCATTAACACCTTTCAATGATTCATTTCCTAATCTAATTCCCTCGTCATATCGTGATTTACGTACACATTCCATTCACCTTGTTTCACTTCTGTTGATATTCATAACTTATTCTTTTACCACTCCACCCACCTTCCCAACTCTTTGCTGGCTTTGACAGTGTTTTAAATTTTTCTCCCGGATATTTAATTCCCTCCACAAATTTCTCCATGGTTTCTTTCAATGCTTGCTCAATACACAGTTACAGCAACACCAGGGATGAGCTACAACTCAGTCTAACTCCCTTTTCAGCAAGTTGTTTTCTTTCATGACCTTCGACTTTCCTAATTGCAATCTGGGTTTCATACAAGTTGTGAAAAGCTATTGCTCACTATACTTCATGCCTGCTACTCTCTGAACTGATTTGATATTCAGTGTGAGATAGCTAGAGAGGAAAAGAACGTTGCATCCAGGAGAACGTTACAATCAAATTATTCAAGAGCGATGGCTGGAGCTTACAAAGAAGAAAGCACAACTAAAAAGAGGATACACGAGCGCTAAAAGAGACTGCTTGAAAGCAGACATCAAAGAACTGTAGCTTCTGAGGAAACATAGTGAAGTGAGAATATTTTATAGGAAGTTACATGGTGCCCAGAAACCCTTCAGCGGAAAAACTCGCTTTGTGAAGAATGGAACAGGGAAAATCGTGAGGCTAGAACTGTGAGAATCGCTGACGAAATTTGGTAAACTCATGAACTCCAAAATGATACGTACAGACCCTATAGATGTACACGTATTAAATGACCAGGACGACACCCACCAAATCTGGAGGAGATGAGAACTACTTTGAAAAAGCTGAAGAGCAATAAATTACCTGGAACTAATAATATTCAAACGGAAATGTTCAAGCTGTATGGCACTCAGAACAGATTCTTCTAAACTTGGTCATTTCAGTACAGGGTGAGGACTTGAGTCGCAGCATTGGAGAGAAGGAGTTATGTGCCCAGTGTATAATAAAGGAAATAAGTTGTAGCGTGACAAATATCGAGGAACTGCACTGCTAAACTTCGGATATAAAATGTTTTCCTAAATCGTTTTTGACCGTCTTCTGCCTTTTGTTCAGAGGTAGATTCACACTTACTAACGTCGCTTCCTCCCGATAAAATCAGTACCAGATGAAATCTTCAACCGAGGAAAATTTTAGAAAAGACGATTGAACTCGGTAATGGCATACCATTTCACCGACTACAAATCATAATGTGGTAGCATAAACTGAGACCTAGGAACTCATGTTAAACTGTTAAGGCTTGTGAGAATGTCGATGAATGAGATAAAGAGTAGAATAAGAACGTAAGGAATGGTGTCTGATTCACTACATATACAAGAAGTTGTAAGGCAGGGTGATGCGCTGGCGTGTCTCCTATTTCAATGTTGCTTGCGGAATGTCATGAGGGACGAAAACTTGCTGAGGAGAGGAAAGATATTTTATAAATGAATGAAGATACTGGCTTATACCGATGAAACAGATATGATAGCAAGAACTAGGAAAATAATTGATTAATGAATTGTAAAATACTCGTAAGACCAGTGCTTACATATGACAGAGACCTATTTGTGTTCTCGAAACAGTGACACCCCACTATTCGTGTACTACCTCGTCATAAGCTATAGGATACATTTGAGGTTAAAGCACCAAGGCTACAAAGTGAGTTCACATCACAATACGAGGTAAAGTGAAAAAAGTGCTCGTATTAAGCAGCTGAACAATTTTTTTAATTTTTTGTATGTTATTTTATCCATGCAAAATGGATTTTTTGTGTAATATGTCATCCCCACTCCACATAAAATAGCTCCAACCACTCAAAATTCTTATGTAGTACACGAGGTGGCTACATGGTGCTTGAATATTTACGACCAGTGAGTCTCGTTCCTGAATAAAATAGATCTGATAAGACAAGAAATTACACTGGTTTCCAAAATTTAAAAAAAACTGAAATTTTGCAACGTTGTCTATATTTTGCCACCAAACAATATAAACAGATGATAGGAAATGTAAAAAATACAGAACGTAAACAACTGCAAGATGCATAATGGTAGACGAAACAGGTTCTTTGTTTTTTCCAACATAATGGATTTGCACACACATTCCGACAACTGGTTAATGTGCCCAGTATGGGGGTGTTATCACCCCTGGAAGCAATACAGGCCAGATAACGTCGGGGAATGCTGTGCATGATGTATTCAGTCTCACGTTGAGGCAATAACGCCCATTGTTGTTGCAGAGCTGTTCACAAGTCTTTGGGTCTGGTTGGTGGATGCTGATGTAATGCAACCTGTCTCCTAGTGCATCCCAGACATACCCTGTGGGATTCAAATCGGGAGAGCGAGTAGGTCATGCCATGCGTGCAGTATCTTCCGTTTCCAAAAAACATCAACAATCCGTGCTCTATGAGGTCGAGCATTATTGTCTTATCAGTTCAGTCTGGATTCGCAACGTCTCGCAGCAACCACACATGATATCCCAAGAACTTGTCATGATACCTGATACCGGTTAAGCCTTCCAGATTCAACCATTCAGTTTCATGCTGTTCGAGTGGTTAACGTAAACCCTGCCCACACCATTAGGGATCCTCCTCGATATCGGTGTTTCTCCACAATGTTTGGGTCCCAAAATCGTTTTCCACGTTCCCTCCAGATGCGAATTCGTCGAGAATCATTCTACAGACTCCTCTATGGAAAGAGCATTGACTTGTTGATGACTCCACTCTAGACGTTCCCTTCTGTGAAGACACGTCAGATGTACACATACAGCAGGTCTCCGATAATAATTGCCAATGTGCCGAAGGCAGGAGTTTGCCTCGGTACAACACATCCAGTCGATGTTGCGACGTCAGATGTCAATTTGCATGCACTACTGAGGCGGTACCGTCGTGAGATTACAGCAAAATAACGGTTCCCTCTCTGGTGTCACATGTGTTTGAGCCTGCGCTGGTCTTCTGGACACAGGTTCGGTCTCTATAGACTGTTGTCACATCCGAAAAACAACAGAATGATTCACATCAAGCCATTGGGCACATCAGTGCGCGACTGTCCTGCTTCCATTCTTCCTATGGTTCTCCGCCGTAGAGAGTCTGGTAGGCGTCTTCTCTGTGGCGTACTGCACCGTCTGTGACTTTGTACACAGCGATTGTGGTTGTGGGACTATCCGGCAAAGAATACCCCATTTGGTAGGTGCCCTGATGTCATAGTTGGCGTGGTTGTCCGTTGACTTTAATGCCATTTTCCGTTCAGATCACTATCATAAGGACGTCTGTTGACAATTTGTACGATTTATCGTGAACTAGACACAGGAGTGGAAAATAGTAGCTTGTTGCTTTAATTTTGGACACGAGTGTGTGTTCCTGGTTGAGCCAAATTAGTTCGATATTTTAGTTGTGGGTTTTGTGGCACACGCAAAGTTATGTAAAATTATACAATTTTGAGTTGCCCACGGAGAACATGATGGACGTAGAAATTCCGGGTAGCATTCAGTGCTGGATGCGTGTACAGTCACGTGAAAGATACACCGAACCACGTGCATACTTCTCATCGGAAGCAAAGACCCCCCTTATACGGATCTGAGGCGAATTTTACTTCTGGTTGGGTTGTGTCAAAGAACACAGAGCCCCTATACGACTTGGAAACAAAGTCTCAATAGGAATGCGACAGGCATGTTATTTCGGTGACAGAAGCTGTACACGATTCAGATGGTTAGAAAGAGTAGCAGCTTAATTTTTAAACACCTGTCTAAATGGTGTCGTTACTACAAAACAATCTAATACCTATACATTTTGTGAGAAATGTGATCGATACGATGATTTAGTATCATGGTTTGTGCATGTAACAAAGGCTGCGCAATATTTGTGTTCAATAAAACAAATCTGGTAACATTCTGTACTAATTCTGCGTGTTGTCATTGCCAATTCTCTGCCTAAATTTTTATAGCAATCCTTTTGTCATCAGAGGTGCGGAAACACGCAAAAACATCAACGTCTGTCAACTGCTGTCTTCACAAGATTCGAGATGAGGAAAAATAACTTGCGGTGTGTTTTCACGAATCCACCTGCAACGCCCCGGTGACTGTTGATTGCATGATGATGAGTAAAGTACTATACTAAAAGTGTAGCCATCTGAAGATACTCACGACAGCCGCAAACCGGCCTACAAGTAAAATGCATCTCTTTAACGGCAGCTGTAGCTGGTAGTCTTCTGCACCGACAGTTCTTAAGTGTTCTGATTAACAAAGTGGCAACGCCGAAAAAGTTTGGTAAAATATATTGTCTCCTAGAGTGTTTTGTTTATGAGGCCGAAAATGTTTTGAAGACCCCCTTGCGTTAAACACGTAACTAAAGGCGAGATAGGTCGCAATCGCTCGGAAGGGTTATTCCGTAGCCCTTAGGCAGCTTAGTCTCCATCATATTGCAGACCCTGTCCGCTGTAAACTGATTATCCATGTCAGAGCCTCTGTAATCCCAAGTCTAGAGGTTGCTTACGACCGTAGCAGTGCGGGAGTCTGTGAGCGACGTGTCTAAAATGGGCACCATCAGTAGAGGCAGGGCCAGCGTTGACTAATCCAGCCACTGGCAACTCGCTTGTAGTGTGGGGGAGGGGATTACGGTTACCGGAAGCTCAGCGACCCTCTAGCGGATACGTGGCGGTCCCAACGGCCAGTGTAATGGCGACGCCAATCCCAGTGTGCAACGCATTCGGCAGGCAGAATATATGGTAGAACGTTTGCTTGCTATATCTGCTGCCAAGCGACATGAAATTTAATCGCAAGCAAAATTTTATTTAATCTCAGAAAACTATCACGAAGTTCGTGTTCGATTTCATGCTGTAAGAAATGTGAGCGTATAATATCACAATTAATAAACCCGCTGAAAGCAAGGGGAAACTACAGCCGTAATTTTGCCCGAGGGCATGCAGCGTTACTGTATGGTTAAATGATAATGGCGTCCTCTTGGGTAAAATATTCCGGAGGTAAAATACTCCCCCATTCGGATCTCCGGGCGGGGACTACTCAAGAGGACGTAGTTATCAGGAGAAAGAAAACTGGGGTTCTACGGATCGGAGCGTGGAATGTCAGATCCCTTAATCGGGCAGGTAGGTTAGAAAATTTAAAAAGGGAAATGGATAGGTTAAAGTTAGATATAGTGGGAATTAGTGAAGTTCGGTGGCAGGAGGAACAAGATTTCTGGTAAGGCGACTACAAAATCAAATAGGGGTAACGCAGGAGTAGGTTTAATAATGAATAAAAAAATAGGAGTGCGGGTAAGCTACTACAAACAGCATAGGGAACGCAATATTGAGGACAAGATAGACACAAAGTCCACGCCTACGACAGTAGTACAAGTTTATATGCCAACTAGCTTTGCAGATGATGAAGAAATTGATGAAATGTGTGATGAGATAAAAGAAATTATACAGGTAGTGAAGGGAGACGAAAATTTAATAGTCATGGCTAACTGGAATTCGAGAGTAGGAGAAGGGAGAGAAGGAAACATAGTAGGTGAATATGGATTGGGGGTAAGAAATTAAAGAGGAAGCCGAAGCCGTCTGGTAGAATTTTGCACAGAACATAACTTAATCATAGCTTACACTTGGTTCGAGAATCATAAAAGAAGGTTGTATACACGGAAGAATCCTGGAGATACTAGAAGGTAAGACGGAGATTTAGGAACCAGGTTTTAAATTGAAAGACATTTCCAGGAGCAGATGTTGACTCTGACCACAATCTATTGGTTATGAACTGTAGATTAAAACTGCAGAAACTGCAAAAAGGTGAGAATTTAAGGAGATGAGACCTGGATAAATGGACTAAACCAGAGGTTGTACAGAGTTTCAGGGAGAGCATACGGGAAAAATTGACAGGAAATAAATACAGTAGAAGAAGAATGGGTATCTCTGAGGGATGTAGTGAAGGCAGCAGAGGATCAAGTAGGTAAAAAGACGAGGGCTAGTAAGAATCCTTGGGTAACAGAAGAAATATTGAATTTATTTGATGGAAGGAGAAAATATAAAAATGCAGTATATGAAGCAGGCAAAATGGAATACAAACGTCTCAAAAATGAGATCGACAGGAAGTGCAAAATGCCTAAGCAGGGATGGCTAGAGGACAAATGTCAGCATGTAGAGGCTTATCTCACTAGAGGCTGGATACATACTGCCTACAGGAAAATTAAAGAGACCATTGGAGAAAAGAGAGCCACTCGTATGAATATCAAGAGCTCAGATAGAAACCCAGTTCTAAGCAAAGAAGAGAAAGCAGAAAGGGGGAAGGAGTATATAGAGGGTCTATACAAGGGCGATGTACTTGAGGACAATATTATGGAAATGGATGTAGATGAAGATGAAATGGGAGATATGATACTGCGTGAAGAGTTTGACAGAGCACTGAAAGACCTGAGTCGAAACAAGGCCTCGGCAGTAGACAACATTCCATTAGAACTACTAACGGCCTTGGGAAAGCCAGTCCTGACAAACCTCTACCATCTGGTGAGCAAGATCTATGAGACAGGCTAAATACTGTCAGACTTCAAGAAGAATATAATAATTCAAAAATGGTTCAAATGGCTCTGCGCACTATGGGACTCAACTGCTGTGGTCATCAGTCCCCTAGAACTTAGAACTACTTAAACCTAACTAACCTAAGGACATCACACACATCCATGCCCGAGGCAGGATTCGAACCTGCGACAGCAGCAGTCGCACGGTTCCGGACTGCGCGCCTAGAACCGCGAGACCACCGCAGCCGGCAATATAATAATTCCAATCCCAAAGAAAGCAGGTGTTGACACATGTGAAAATTACCGAACTATCAGTTTAATAAGTCACAAACGCAAAATACTAACCGAATTCTTTACAGACGAATGGAAAAACTGATAGAAGCCGACCTCTGGGAAGATCAGTTTGGATTCCGTAGAAATATTTGAACACGTGAGGCAATACTGACCTTACGACTTATCTTAGAAGAAACATACGTTTCTAGCAATCGTAGACTTCGAGAAAGCTTTTGACAATGTGACTGGAATACTCTCTTTCAACTTCTAAAGCTGGCAGGGGGAGCGAAAGGCTATTTACAGTTTCTACAGAAACCAGTTGGTAGTTATAAGAGTCGAGGGGCACGAAAGGGAAGCAGTGGTTGGGAAGGGAGTGAGACAGGTTTGTAGCCTCTCCCCGATGTTATTCAATCTGTATATTTAGCAAGCAGTAAAGGAAACAAACGAAAAATTCGGAGTAGATGTTAAAATCCATGGAGAAAAACTAAAAACTATGAGGTTCACCGATGACATTGTAATTCTGTCAGAGACAGCAAAGGACTTGGAAGAGCAGTTGAACGGAATGGACAGTGTCTTGAAAGGAGAATATAAGATGAACATCAACAAAAGCAAAACGAGGACAATGGAATATAGTCGAATTAAGTCGGGTGATGGTGAGGAAATTAGATTAGGAAATGAGATACTTAAAGCAGTAAAGGAGTTTTGCTATTTGGGGAGCAAAATAACTGATGATGGTCGAAGTAGAGAGGATATAAAATGTAGACTGGCAATGGCAAGGAAAGCGTTTCTGAAGAAGAGAAATTAGTTAACATCGAGTACAGATTTAAGTGTCTGGTAGTCGTTTCTGAAAGTATTTGTATGGAGTGTAGCCATGTATGAAAGTGAAACATGGATGATAAATAGTTTGGACAAGAAGAGAATAGAAGCTTTCGAAATGTGGTGCTACAGAAGAATGCTGAAGATTAGATGGGTAGATCACATAACTAATGATGACGTATTGAATAGAATTGGGGAGAAGAGGAGTATGTGGCACAACTTGACAAAAAGAAGGGACCGGATAGTAGGACAGGTTCTGAGGTATCAGGGGATCAGAAATTTAGCATTGGAGGGCAGCGTGGAGGGTAAAAATCGTAGAGGAAGACCAAGATATGAATACACTAAGCAGATTCAGAAGGATGTAGGTTGCAGTAAGGACTGGGAGATGAAGAAGCTTGCACAGGATAGAGTAGCATGGAGAGCTGCATCAAACCAGTCTCAGGACTGAAGACCACAACAACAATAACAATAAACCTGCTAGATAGAAGCTTAAATCCATTACACACGACAGTATTCTAATATTGCTAAAAGTCTCTCTGAACAATGAAAATTGTTATTTAAATACCTCAGATGAATGTTAATGACAAAATGTTTAATTTTAATTATGAACGTCATGTTGTATATTTCGACTCGGTATCTTGCTTATTCTCTTAAACTGAGCATTTCATAATTACCAGTCAAGACGAAGAATAGAGACAAATGGGATTCTAAAGTGATGGTTGCCTGATTATGTCAATTCTTTTCACCAAGGGAGTAGTATAGGGACAGTAAGTTTTGAACTTTGCTTGTACATAGACGTAAAAAAAACAGAGGCAGTGAAAAAGCAGCGATTTTGCCTTTTCTATAGTTTTCATTGTCACTCTCCAGAACAAGCAGTTTTACTGCTATCAGAGCTGTTTCAGTGCAAAGATGACCGCCCCCTTGGCGACTCGCATCGCGTGGGAGCAGCAATCCGCGTGGGATTAGCCGAGCGGTCTCAGGCGCTGCAGTCATGGACTGTGCGGCTGGTCCCGGCGGAGGTTCGAGTCCTCCCTCGGGCATGGGTGTGCGTGTTTGTCCTTAGGATAATTTAAGTTAAGTAGTGTGTAAGCTTAGGGACTGATGACCTTAGCAGTTAAGTCCCATAAGATTTCACACACATTTTTGAACATTTTAGCAGCAATCTGTGGTACGAATTTTCGGTAGTGGAGCCGATATAGTGCGAAAATGCCTCACTGGATGGAAGCACAGTACGGTGATTCCTGTAGCAAGAGGATGAGCGGTGCACAGCGTTGAAAAGAGGCTTACCTCGCTAGGTAAGCTCTTCGCACCCGGCACGGACACGTCACGTAGTGAAAATAGTGCAACAGTAAAAGAGCTTGTGAAGGAAAACTGGCATATTACTGTAGAAGAAATAGCCACTGTTTTGGTATTAGGCTTCGTTCATCGTACAATATTGTCCATTACATGCTGCGATTCAGTCACGTGTCCGATATGACTGACACGACAGTTGACGGCTCAGTTGTGAGATTCGGGCATCTCTGCCTGTGAGAAACTTTTGTTTCCAGATGGAAGGTAATCGACTTCTCGACATAATTGTTAAAGAAGATGAAATCTGGGTGTACCATCACCAGTCTGAAACGAAAAGATCGAAAAATCATTGGCGCCATAGGTCTTCAGCGAAAACAAAACATTTTCACACCCAGCCATCGGCAGGAAGAGTCATGGTCACTCTCTTTTGGGATGCTGAAGCGAGTGGTTGGGAGCATTACAGCGAGAGGGATTAGAAGTCACCAGTCATTAATACTTAAATCTGATAACGAGGAACCCACTGAGTGCGAGGTACGGCATTCGACGTCCCACATTTTGTCTACCATGTAACCACAATATTGCCTGCAAATAGCAACGGGGAGCGGGACTGGAGATATCCAATGGTGAGCACAGCATGAGGCTATGGAGGGTAGTTGGACTGCTAACAACAGAGCTATCGTGCTAGTAGTATTAACATGGAGCAGATCAAGAAACAAAGCAAACATTGCATCATTTCTATAACAACTGTTGCCGAAGCTGACATTTCGTCAGAAGGAACCCAAGGAATTTTGTAGAGTGAGGAAGAAGCGGCAGATAAAATATTATCGTTTCAGTAAGATGAGTCCGTGGAATGTATGGTGTCGTATATGCTCGAATGTGCAGACAATGTACTTGTCGGAAACGGAGCCACAAATCCCGTCTACAGTGAAACTTAGTAATGGAAAATCGTTGCCCAAGGAGCGAGTACCAAACATAATTACGTACATGGAAGATCATTCACAGTATATTCAGAAAACGGTGATGAACAGATTTCGAATAAGTCTGCAGAAACATGATAGTGTACTGCGTAAGAAAAACTACGGATACTCAAGTGAGAACAAGGCGCACTTGTTACAAAAACTGGTGTTTGCCAGTTTCAAGGATCCTCGATACAATTTATAGGATGTGCATGATAATGACCTACTAAAATTACCAAATATGCAGAAACCAGTCGCAAAATCATGTTTTGTTTATTCACTTTTGCAAATCGATTTCAACTGATTAACGGCCATCATCGCTGCTTTCAACCAATATGTAGTAATAATAAAGTTTGACCTCTGCTTAAGACAGTATTACTACTCAGGGCACATATTGGTTGAAAGCACCGATGATGACTGTTAATCAGCTGAAATAGATTTGCAAAAGTGAATAAATAAAACATGATTTTGCGACTGGTTGCTGCATATTTGATAAATTTATGGTTTACGCTCGCTATACGACTTGGGAACCACATGGAGCTCACTATTCATAAATGACCAACTATGTTGCGTACATAATTACGCACGACATAGTATACAGTGATTTCAGGGGAAGCAGTGGATGGTTGCATAACTTAAACAATGCTACAGAATTGGAAGATGTAAGCTACCGAAATTTCAAGAAAAGCGTCAATTTCACGATGCACAGGTAAGGAATTTGTTTTCAACTCTAACGAATCGGGATTTGAAGTGGAAATGCACATGAAAGGAACCCCAGAAATTAAAGGTACCAAGAGAGTTGTGTCAAGATCAACTAACATCAGTGCCTTAACGCATTCATATGCACTACTGTCGACTGTTAATCTGGATGGTAAATTGGCTAGAAAGATATTTATTTGCTTTCTCGTGTGTATCATCTTGCAAGGGTAGCAGGGAATATTTACGTCGCAGTAAGCAAGATTAGAAAATGGGCGTAATCGAACTACAACTATGGTATGACAACTGTTTTTGCCCAATAGCCGGCCAAAATAACTTTCTTTTGCTTGATTCCTGCTATGCGTGTGAAAATTGTACTCCTTTAGAGCAAAGTATCCCTACTAAACAGTGTACGATATTGCAATTCATACTACCTGGAAGCAATGGACAAATTCAGAATTGGATGTTTGTTTTTCCCTGTGCCTATACAACGTATGAACGCACTGTCTGTAGCTACGCCTTAAATGATAGCCATTCTGATGATAAGCTCCACGACAGACTATTTCAAATTCAGTTGCTCGCTATCTCATCCCATCAATTCTCATTGCGCCCTTACACCGATGTGATCTCTATATGCATTCTTTACAAGTATTCTTTAAAAGTGGATACCTAGCTGAAGGTCCTGCATGATGATGATGCGAAATTTTGTGCTCAATGTCGGCGCCATTTTCTATTCCTTGTTCAAAGTGCAAATTAATTTTTTTTAATAACGCTGTCGCCATTAGACTATAGAAATTTTTATTTTATTGTTGTATAATAATTAAATAAAAATTATTACAGTCAAAAGCGCCAGCATCGTTCTAAAAACGTTACCATGACTGTGACTCCAGCCAAAATAAAAATTATTAATTGTTTATTTGAACATTTCTTGAATGTCGACAATGTCCATTAAGTGAAGTGTAATACATACATCCAATAGACGATCAATGAACACCACACAGAAATGAAAGCTAGACAAACATTTAGCGACGGCAGACTCGGTTTCACTGTTCTAAAACTCATACGTCCTAAAATATGAGAATCTAAGCGATGGCAAGGGCGCCGCTGTTTCGGCCGAAATGCACAGGGCAATGATTGCCTGCACTGTCCTACAACCTGCAGTAATCAGGCCACTAACATCAGCGCGCAGTTCTACGTGCACTGCTCATTCTACTAGTGTCTCCTGCTCGGATCTGCTATCGGTGTCAAACAGGAAAATATACTGTGGTGCAATTCACTTTTTTGGTGTAGCTTGTGACATTTATGTCGACTGGTCGTTATGCCTGTCTTCAGTGATGAAGAAAAATTGGATATGACATTAATTTACGGCAAATGTCACAGAAAAGCAGTCACAGCTGCAGCAGTGTACGCTGAAAGCTACCTCAATCGACGGCATCCTACAAGTGATATCATTTCCAACATCTGCACATGTCTCTTGAAAACAGGCAGCTGGCCACCCATAAAGCGTCAACATACAAGCACAGCGGTTAACAATGACAATGAAACTGTTGTTCTGGCTGCCGTAGAGACCAGTTGTGAGATGAGCGTACGACTGATAGCACCCAGTTCTACACTGAACCGCCAAAAGAACTGGTATAGGGAAGAGTATTCAAATACGGCAGGCAGAATACGGTCCTGCGGTCGGCAACACCTATATAAGACAAGTGCCTGGCATTGGTTACTGCTGCTAAATTGGCAGGTTATCGAGATTTAAGTGAGTTTGAACGTGGTCCTACAGTCGACGCACGAGCGATGGGACAAAGCATCCCCGACGTAGCCATGAAGTGGGGATTTTCCCGTACGACCATTTCATGAGTGTACCGTGAATATCACAATCTGATAAAACATCAAATCTCCGACATCGCTGCGAGCGGAAAAAGATCCTGCAAGAATGGGACCAACGACGACTGAAGAGAATTGTTCAACATTACAAAAGTGCAACCCTTCCGCAAATTCCTGTGGATTTCATTCCTGGGCTGTCGACAAGTGTCAGCGTGCGAACCATTTAACGAAACATCATCGAAATGGGCATTCGGAGCCGAAGGCTCACTCGTGTACCCTTGATGACTGCAACACAAAGCGTTACGCCTCGCCTGGGCCCGTCAACACCGACGTTGGACTGTTGATGACTGGAAACATGTTGCCTGGTCGGAGGAGTCTCGTTTCAAATTGTATCGAGCGAAAGGACGTGTACGGGTATGGAGACAACCTCATGAATCCGTAGACATCCCATGTCAGCAGGGGACTGTCCGAGTTGGTGGAGGCTCTGGTATGGTGTGGGACGTGTGCAGATGGAGTGAGATGGGACCTCTGATATATCTAGATACCACTCTCACTGGTGACACGTACCGAAGCATCCTGTCTGATCACCTGCATCCATTCATGTTTATTGTGCACTCCGACGGACTTGGTAAATTTCATTAGGACAATGCGACACCCCACACGTCCAGAATTGCTACAAAGTGGATTCAGGAACACACTTCGGAGTTTAAACACTTTCTCTGGCCACTAAATTCTACAGACATGAAAATTATTGAGCACGTCTGGGATGTCTTGATACGTGCTCTTCAGAAGAGATATCCATCCTATCGTACTCTTACGGATTTATCGACAGCCCTGCAGGATTCGTGGTGTTCGCTCCAACAGTACTTCAGACATTAGTCGAGTCCATGCCACGTTGTGTTGCGGCACTTCTGCGTGCTCGCGGTCGCCCTAAGCAATATTAGGCAAGCGTACCAGTTTCCTTGGCTCTTCAGCGTAGAATAAGCGGTAGTAGCATGTGGAGAATTTTGTATAGGCATGTGTTTCATCTGTATCATACCCCACTCCACCAGGAACTGCACGGGAACGATTTTAAATCCAGTGTTGAATTAGGCCGTTCTGCAGTTCAGCGGTTGCAAGGTCATCCTGACTTCCTACGTGATACGTTGTTAACGGATGAAGTTTCTGTCACAAATCATGGTCATGAGAATCTGTGGAACATGCACTACTGGTTCGTGCAAAATCCTTGCTTGCATCGGGCGGCTTCTCATCAGCGGCAGTGGGGTTACAACGTTTGGTGCGGCATCAGTGGTATCCATATTGCAGGTCCCTATTTTTATCAGGGAACATTAACCGCTTGGCAATGTGCATCATTTCTGCAAGACACCCTGTCCTTTCTCATGGAGGACGTGGAACTGGAAAATCGGCTGTCAGTGTGGTCACAGCGTGGTGGATGCCCTCCATACTACGCTCGCGTTCACGGAAGTTCTGGATGTAACGTGGCCAAATAGGTGGAGAGCACGTGGAGGTCCTGTGAGCTGACCAGCCCCATCCACCGATTTGACGTCATTCGACTTCTCTGGGACACAGTGAAAGAGTATGTGTGTCACGAATCTCCAATGCCACCAATCTTTGCTACAATATATCACCGCTGCCTGTGCGGCAATATTCGTAGAGACACTACAGTCTGTGAAACGCTCACTTTGATCACTGACTCCACAAGAGTACTCGCACAAACGGTGGGTACTTCAAACATCTTTTGAGGTGACGCTGAGTCACTGGACGCGACGTTACCGATTATTTGTGGAGTGCGTTTCCCTTGCTGAATTTCATGTATGAACATGATGTTTCGGTGGGGTTTAGGACACTACAACAACGACTTATCACTAAATTATACTTCTAGTTTTCATTTTGATAGAAAAACATACAAGTTCCATATAAATAAATCTATCTTTGTGTTCGAAGTGATGTTTGTTTACATTTACGGGCTGTGCATTGCTGCCCATTGTGTGAGCGCCTGATAGCAGGCTGCAGAACAGTGCTGGCAACCTTTCAAGCGCATTATGGCAGAAAGCATTGCGCCACTGCCATTCTCTATAGTCTAACATTTCAGAATGTGTTAGGTTTAGAACAGTCAAACCCAGTTTGCCATCACCAATGTACCTCTGGTTTTCATTTCTGAGGAAAAAAATGTACATGCGCCATTAAAGAAAAGGAAAGGAACCTTACTTTGTGTTGAAAGTACTGTTCGTTGACCTTTACAGACTATGCATTTCTGTCCATTGTGTGAGCGTCTGACATAAATGCATCTGTGGCCACATTGTGTTTCATATCTAAAATATTTGAGGTGGCAGAGTTAGATGGGACACACACATTTCTGCGTTGTCAAATTTGTATAATAAGAAATAATTACGGTTTCCATCTCAATCCTACTCTTGTATTAAGTGAAAGAAATCTCTACTGCAGCCTGTCACTTCATTGTGATGCTCAATCAGCAGGAGATGTATGGAACTCACAGCAAAATAAAAGCATGTACGCAGGATGGTTATCATGTAAAGGATGACATGAAGATAATTGCGAAGCGCTTTTTTCAATTCCTCAAACAAAATTGAAAGGATTATCAGGAATGGATGAGTGAGTGATTGCCTGAAATTTCGGACGCGTCAAATGGGATCTAAGTAGCGAAGCCGGTCGAGGGCCTGTAATTAGATGTGTGATGTGTTTGGAGCGTCGCCTAAACGAAGTTATTTCAGCGCCAGCGTAAATCAGTAATCAGACGCAACTGACCGCTAAACAGCTTTCGGAACACTTGTCACCGACTGGCTAAACGACTTTTCCGTTGGCTGTTCTCCAATAAACGCCGCAGCCTTCCAACAATACCTGTATGAAACACACATGTTATTTATTCGTAAGCGGCAGAAGCCTAGCGGCTATCGGTATGCATTCATACGAAACTGATTTCGTTGTCCACCAACACCGTTTAATTTTTTTCACTAGAATTATTGGTTCCGTTCACCTGAACCAATCTCAGATCTAATTATATCGTTTAAAAGAGTTGCTGATGAAAGAGTAACCCGTTCATCAGCAAACATTTGCCTGTTACGCCACAGGATAACAAGTGATCGCGAAGTTTCTCCGAAGACCATAGGTCGTATTTCGCATATTGAAGTGTTACGTCCTTCCTATAGTGCTAATTGGTCTGATTTTAAATTTAAGTAAGAAGGGCGGAAACACCACAATGCCAGTGGGAAAATAAAACATATAGCCATGAAAACTGAAGAAACCTTCCGTTATTCTTAGGGTTCTATTAGAGATGTAGTTTTTACTCTTATGAGTCTTGCCACAGGCCCACGGTTAGTCTTTGGAAGCAGCAAACTTGGGGACACAAGACCTTGTTATTGTTAACTGTTAACTCCAGAAAAATAGTCACCACAATAGTAATAATTATAATCGGGATCCGATAAAATCATAGTTGCACGTTCGACTTACGAATGTCGAGATGTGAATACGATGGCGCGCTTAAGACGCACGATCGTTGCATTACCAAAATGGGTACTTGCAACTACTTGAAAAGGCAAAAAATATAATAAAGATTTTATTACTACATACGCACAGAGTTATGCTTTCAGCTACTAAAATAATCGTTAATGTTTTAAGGAGATTATTATTTCACAAGAAAATTCATCGTAAAATGGATGATCTTTTAGTGGTGAGGCCTGAACAAGAAAAAAGAAGATTGAATAACAGCTCTCTTATTTTTTAACAAAGAAAAAATAAATTTTTTGCAGCTAATTACTACATCGAAATTGAATTAGTAATATGAGATACAATCTTATCGCTAATATCGTTGAAATACAACAGAGAAGAGAGGATTCTTCAAAAGTATATAATCAGGCTAACAGTTTATTTATGTAGTGATGAAAAGCGCATTTATAAAATTTAAGAACCAAAATGGAAAAGAATGTAGTGAAGGCTGTTAATGGAAACCTTCCGAAAGTTGATACGTTTGTGGTCTCTTACTTCTTCAGAACAATCCAGATTTTTATGTTTCTGAAATGAGAAACGTAAAAACTGCATTACATGGAGGCTTCAACGGAACTGCTGTAACACCAAAATAAATCAGAGAATTGCCTTAAAACTCACGAAATGTCAGCTCGAACCCTACTGAAAAGCTTTTCCAGGGCAACTTATGAAAGCCGGCACCGAAAAACGCTGTGGAAGATTTTTCATTCAGAGGACAATACTGACTGTTAATTGCTGTGGTTATCACCAGAACTACTTGCGTTTTCCGCCTATCTGACAGTGAAATAGCATCCATGGGGAGCTGCAGAGCATCATCGCGTTTGCCTTCAAAAGCTACACACGTTACAGTTTTTCTGTTCCTCCAAGTCATTAATTTCCACAACCGGAAAATTATGTCTATAAAATACCTAGATGACGCAGCAGAATCTTGAAGAACAGATATCTGTTGCTCTACTAGATACTTAATTCCTATTGAAAAACTATGATTCATAAGTGCTTAAAGAAGACCAGCTTAAATTTTATCATAATACCCTGGTATTATTCCATTTCCGTGTAGGACCCAAGCAATGTTCAATTTTTCTCTTTGTCAGATTCATACAGCTTCACATCAGGCTCAATGGAGACAGTTGGAAGTAATAAATTACTGTCTTCACCGACTTCTTTATTAAGAATAATGTGCTCGGAAATTCTTAAATTGTTTTGCAGTTTCTTTAGAATAAGAGCTACATCAGAAACCTGATACAGTTTGATAACACAATTCTTCTGCTTCATCTCACGTATCCTGTGTAAAATGATTCTAATGAATGAAAATTAGATGTTTAAATTTGATAGTAAAACTATGAGAACAGAGTTTGATTCGTTCGCAAGTGCAGGCTTTCTCGGCGAATTTCATATATGAAGTCTTCACGGGTTGGTGCCGGGTGGTGCCGGTGCCCTCGGGTACAGCTTCCTGATGATATCCTTCTCTAGTCCCGAGTTGTTGAGCATCTCAACGGTCTTGCGGGTCACTGTTGTGGTGGGGTCCTTCCTTAGTCTTTTATAGGTAGGATCTTGCAGGAGGGCCTATAAAAGTACAAACGGATTTTGGGACTCAGTAATCAAAGAGTCCATAGAAATACGGTTACACGACCATATAATCAACCGCGACAGTGGCTACCATCTCAGCACAGCCTGGGAGCCTGCAATCAGGAAAATCAGAGAACGTTCCGTTCCACCAATGGCCGCGGACGGAGCAAACAGAGACGGACGCCGAGACTCGAACCCCGCGCACGCGTCCCCCACACCACCGTCCGATCCAGGCGCATCGGGCGATTCTGCGGGAGCGTGATTGGCCGACCGCTGGAAGCGGAGAGCGGTCCAGTCGAGATATAAGCCCGCGACCGACGATATCCCGACACATCTCCTGAAGATGATGGAGACGCATTCCATCGAAACGGTGCTACGAGACAATGATGCTACTCGTCTGACAACCCGTGAAGACTTCATATAGTTTGAATCATACTTGGGTAGCTCAGTCGGTAGATCACTTGCTCTTGAAATGCAAAAGTTCAAAATTCGAGTCTTAAACAAACACACAGTTTTAATCTCCCAAGAAGATCCAAGATACCTACAGTTCCTAAGGTGCAAGGAAATGTCCTAAGACAAACATTCTGAATTACAGCAGAGATAGTGAAATAGCAGGCAGTTCCTACACAGAAAAAATACCGAAGTCTGGCGAAATACATGTGTTTCTCATTGAAGGGGTCATTAGATATCAGTAAAATGGAGAACTGGTTCTATATATTGGTTTTGTCATGATATGATAGTTGGATTGATATATAACAATGCTTAACCAGTAATTCATACATTTGCTTAGCATGAGTGCTAGGAAGTGCATAGAATAAGGGAATGAATGGTAGTCTTATCGACAACCTACCTGTAGATTTACATATTCCAAAATGATTAGAGAACATGGTATTGCATATACTGAAACCAGAGGCAGGTCACAAATTACACAACTCTGATCGTATTTTAGCTGACAACTTCTAGGAGATATGTGCATGGAGATACATTGAAACAGGACAACAAATTGCAGCATGTGCTGAAGTTAAACTGGATTCTGGGATAAGTTTTTGTGTTACGAACGACGCTATTGTTCAAGGAACCCTTAATCACGCTTTACAACATCTATTTACTTACTTTTGTCAGCAGCTAAACGAATCCTAAAGCAGAAACGACAAGAAAAAGCACGTTAAAAGACTCAATCTTCTGCTAGTACTTTAAAAATGTGGTATATTTCTTCCATTTCTAATTCCTGTGAGGAATATTTCTCAGCAATAGGCTCTTTAGCTCGAGGAAATTAAATAATCGCTAAAACGGTTTAAAACGCCAAAAACACCTAAGATCGGGTTCTCAGGACCATACGATTCAACAAATTGATAGATTCAGTAACTAGGAAAATATTAAATAAAAAAGCACCTACTACTCTAAAAGACAATCTTACAAATTCATATCTGCTTAAATACGTCAAAAACTTCTGCATCCCACGATTTCGTGAAGTATTTTTAAGATGTACACTACCTGAAACTACACTGTAAATGAAAGAATGTGTAACTGCAAATTTATGTCTTTAGGGAGGCCACTGGACTCACTGGCTGATGTATGTTAAGAAAAATGAAAATATCTCCTATTACTTTGAATCATTCGGAGATTTACACACTTGAAATATTTATATGTGTATGACATTTAAATATAAAACTTGGTGACATCGGATCCTACAGAACATAAGTATATCACCTACATAACTAATGACATGTGTCGAATGGCCAGGTGCCATCCCGATGAATCTGACACGCCCTGATCTGCAACTGATAATCTTCATGGTATCATCTCGCAAACAGCAAGGTTTTCAGCTAGATGAAAGATGAGGCGAGTGAGTAGCGGATTGTGGAGTTTATAGATCCCGTATCCCAAATATATGCATACTATATAGGGACAGATACCATCTTTAAAGTTGAGAAGCATGTAGAAACAAGGACTCTCATGGTGGGAGACGAATTGGTATCCCTGTACAATGTTGACAGTACATAGCCGCATCATGTGTTACGTTTTAATTTATTACTTCGTTACTAATAACTCTAATCACTGCATATTTCACAAACAGTAGGCACATATACCACAGAATATACTGGCAAAATTATGACGTTGTACAGCTCATAGTTCAGGATATAGGACGGCATAAACATTATGTGCATGAAAATGAAACTGCAGGATAAAATTCGCTAGACACATAGATGAAATATGTTACAAATACGCATGAAATACGTTAATATGTGTGAAATACATTTCATGTGTGCATATACGAGCAAAATCACGCCTAAAAAGTTCATTTTAAAGAACTGAAACGAATTTATCAAATTTAGTGCACACATTAGGAAAAATCTACACACCTCAAAATGGTTCAAATGGCTCTCAGCACTATGGGACTCATCTGAGGTCATCGATCCCCTAGAACTTAGAAGTACTTAAACCTAACTGACCTAGGGACATCACACACATCCATGCCCGAGGCAGGATTTGAACCTGCGACCGTAGCGGTCGAGCGGTTCCAGTCTGAAGCGCCTAGAACCACTCGGCCACACCGGCCGGCCTACACACATAAAAAAAATTTGCATCACCACGGTTCACAGAACTCCTGTAGATAGACGTTGACTGTGGGTATTGTCTCACACACGCAGTCCCTTTGACTGTTCAGAGATGTCACTAAACCCACCCAAAGGTGTAACCAACCATGCATGAGAAGCGCCTATTAGACGAAGAGGGTCCGACAGCCGATCAGTTCCAGTCATTCCACCAGGAAGGAGGTACACGAGTCGTGTTGTTTGTAGTTCAACCATGACTAGACAGTCAATGACGCAGTTTGATCGCGTCCGCATTGTCACTTTGTGCCAGGAAGGGCTCTCAACAAGGGAAGTGCCCAGGAGTCTCGGGGTGAACCAAAGCGATGTTGTTCAGACATGGAGGAGATACAGAGGGACAGGAACTGTCAATAACATGCTCAGGCCGCTCAAGGGCTACTACTGCAGTGGATGACCGCTACCTGTGGATTATGGCTCGGAGGAATCCTGACAGCAACGCCACCATGTTGAATAATGCTTTTCATGTAGCCACAGGACGTCGTGTTACGACTCAAACTGAGCGCAATAGGCTGCATGATGCGCAGCTTCACCCCTAATGTCCATGGCGAGGTCCATCTTTATAGCCACGACACCATCCAGCGCGGTACAGATAGGCCCAGCAACATTCCGAATGGACCGATGAGTGTCGCATATGCCTTCAACCAGACAATCTTTGGAGATGTATTTGGAGGCAACGCGGTCAGGATGAACGCCTTAGACACACTGTCCAGCGAGTGCAGCAAGATGGAGGTTCCCTGCTGTTTTGGGGTGGCATTATGTGGGGCCGACGTAGGCTGCTGGTGGTCTTGGAAGGCGTCGTAATGGCTGTGCGATACGTGCATGCCATCCTCCGACCTGAAAGTGCAACCATATCGGCTGCATATTGTGCGAGGCATTCGTCTTCATGGACGACAATTTGCGCCCCCAAAGTCCACATCTAGTGAATGACTTTCCTCAGGATGACAATATCGCTCGACTAGAGCGGCCAGCATGTTCTCCAGACATGAACCCTATCGAACATGCTTGGTATAGATTAAAAAATGCTGTTTATGGACGGCGTGACCCACCAACCACTCTCAGGGATATATGCCGAATCGCCGTTGAGGAGTGGGACAATCTGGACCGACAGTGCCTTGATGAAATTGTGAATAGCATGCCACGACGAATACAGGCATGCATCAATGCAAGAGGACGTGTAACTGGGTATGAGAGGTACCTGTGTATACAGCATTGTGGGTCACCACCTCTGCAGGTCTTGCTGTATGGTGGGACAGCATGCAATGTGTGGTTTTCATGAGCAATAAAAATGGCGGATATGATGTTTACGTTGATCTCTATTCCAATTTTCTGTACAGGTTTCGGAACTCTCAGAAACTAGGTAATGCTAAACTTTTTTTGATACGTGTAAAAAGAAATACTGTAGGGGAAGACACCACCAGCCTCATGTTGCATATGATTGTGATAACTTGGAGATAAAAAGGTGGACGACGGATAGACAACGAAAAGGAAGGAGAGGATAGGCACAGACAAGAGGAGGAGGAGGAGATGGACGGAGACATTGGAAGGAAAAGACAGAGAAATGATGGGGGGGGGGGGGGATATGGACACATAAAAGAAAGCGTAGAAGAACATAGAGAGGGGGAGGAGGAGATTAAGAAAGAGAGGAGGAGGAGGTGATGAAATTGCTGGGGATGGAGGAGATGGACAGAGGACTGAAGAGCAGATGGACAGAATGCGGGAGGAAAAATTGACAGAGAGTGGAAGAAGACATGGGCAGAGAGAATGGTAGGAGGAGGTAGAGTATGGGGGATGGAAGAGTGGCTGAGATCTTGGTGCAAGTGATGGACGTGGGGATCAACAGAGAGAGAAGGGAGGAGAGATGGATATAAATAAAGGCAATGAGCAGAGAGAGGAGGAAGGAGGCAGTGGATAGAGAGAGAAGCAAGAGGGAATGGACGGAGAGAGATGGTAAGAAGAATGGACAGAGAGAGGGAGAAGAAGGACGATGGTTCAAATGGCTCTGAGCACTATGCGACTTAACTTCTGAGGTCATCAGTCGCCTAGAACTTAGAACTAATTAAACCTAACTAACCTAAGGACATCACACACACACCCATACCCGAGGCCGGATTCGAACCTGCGACCGTAGCGGTCCCTCGGTTCCATACTGTAGCGCCTAGAACCGCACCGCCACTCCGGCCGGCGAAGAAGGACGAATGAGGAGCGAGGATACGATGGATTAATAGAAGACTGAAATAAATAAACAGCGTGGCAACGCTGGGTGTTCAGCTACTAAAAAAATAAATATTTGTTAGCTATAGTTAGGAAACACACAAGAGTCCGATCAGTGTCTACTAATACATGGCTCACAGCGAGAAGCTTAAAACTGTGTTTCGGTACGGGTTTGATTGCATAGCAGAAAACGTACATGTACCTATTAACAGCTCCTTCTCCCATCTCTTTGTATGCCCAGACGCGTTCTCAGACTTTTGTTGATCATGTATAGCTACTCTCTCAAAAAGCCTGAAGTAAGTCAGACAGGCTGATGTTTCTAAGAAAATTCTACTGAATAATTTGCTGTATCACAGCTGACATTTAGATTTAAGTGGCTTAGTTTCGTTTCCTGGCGGGCATGCACACATAAATTTTGAAACTTAACCAATAATTTCCCGGAGTCGTACTCCTTTACGATCAATAAATATTCGAAAGTTTGTTTAATCGGTGTTGATAACAGCATGTGCCCAAGATACTTAGAGATCACCATACGAACAGTCGCTCCATTCAAATTGCCGCCCTCGAAATATGTTCCTCTTCGTTTACTGCCAGAGAGGGAAAAACAAGTATTTCAGTGAGAGTGGTCACGGAAATCTTCGTTTAATGATTGCATCATTTGTTAGAGTTACATAAGATATATGCTAGTTTGTAAGTTAGGTAAATTTTTATACTACACTATTTCATAGGAATATATCTTCTGCTTAATGAAGATGCATAAACTTTAGGTCAATATTAGCGGACACATAGGACTAAGAGCATGTACATAAAACTTCGTGGTACGTTTTTACGATTACGTTTGTCATCAACTAGCGACACACGCGAGCTTCGCACAGGTAGCTCAAATTATCGATGACCAGACGATTTGCCTGGCGTCGTTTATGGCGTTGTTTATGAAATTTAGAGAACAACGTTAGTTAGTTGAATGTCATTATTTTGACATAACTTAAACGGTTTAAGCACTGCACACGAGGAAAATGTTATCTGTTCAATATTTTATTAATGTTAGGAATGACAGCTAGTGGCAGTCATGGAACACATCATGATGTAATTAATCAGTTTACTACAATTTTAGGTATTTTTTCATCGCTGGTGTGTGAGTGTATGTATGTACGTATGTATGTATGTGTGTGTGTGTGTGTGTGTGTGTGTGTGTGTGTGTGTGTGTGTGTGTGAAATGGGATTATACAGTGTTTAATAGGTTGAAGTACAAATATTTTTAAATGTGGTCCCTTAATACATACACCCATCATAGTGTTGGTTGTTTATTCTCTGCATCACAGTGTCTTCCCGTAAACAACTCATACAATACACATTACTTTATTCATCCTCCGCAACTTTAGTTGTATACATTGCAATAATCGGCACCAGTTGCATAAAACCGGTTTCAGGCACTTAGTGCCCTTGTTCAGAGGGCTGTACATGAAAAACACCACAAATATGTAGAAGTCAGATAAGAGTACTTAATTTAAGGACAGAAAGTTCAAAAAAAATTTAAATTTAAAGGTAAAAATATGGTACATACTTATATTTATTGCATTATTTGCAAGTGGCAACAATAAGATGTATACAGAAAAATACCGTGGTCCTAAAACATAAAAGAGCAATAAAGGACACAATACTGAATCCATTAATATAAGAATGCTTTTAGATATTTAATGTGGTTCACAGTGCTTGAACAAAAATGATATAAAGAAGACTCACAACAAGAACAGACATCATGCCGAACTGGAGCTAGTCAGCTAATGACTTGCATATCTTTAAGTTGGTCTCAGGCTGTGGTTAATGTACGATAAAATAATAAAACAGTACACAACTATAATTGTCAAAAGGCATTAACAAAAATTTAAGTGGACATAAGCAGCATAATAAAACATGTTGTCTTTGATTTAGTTGCAAAGATGAAAAAAAAGATAACTTTAAGCACGTTTCCATACTTCTTTTTGTGGTCTGAATACTTGGTAATTTTACGTATTTAGCACTTCATATACTTTTGATTTCAATGATGTTGTAAGCTTCCAAATCATTAAGGACGTAGATGGCGCATTGCACTATTCTATTAATCAATGGATGGCTAGACTACCAGGCCTGGTACTGAATTTTGTTCAAGCTTTGCTGCTCTCTCGAGTCGTTGCTTTTCTCCAGAGCTGCGGCGGCTATAATGCTAGGTGGTAACTGCATCGCTTTCACAGCGAAGGGGGGCTTCAGTTCATACTAATTCAGATTCAGCGAAATATTTATCAATTATATACACAAACTTTCCTCAAGAATGGGTGCATTTATTACCGATAGTTTGTTAAAAATCCGTCCAGTACTCGTGGTTCCTGAGAAGAGCCCAAATATACAGGTGGAAGCGTGCGTGAGACTTCAATTAGTGTACAGAGAGAAATCTTCATTTCTTTTCACAAATATTCAGTGTGCTCTCGATCGGACGAACGAGAAACATGCGTATGGTGTTAGTGTTGCTATGCGACGTTGCTGTTCACCCGACTTTGTGGAATGGGAACACAAATAGGCGAAGTCTTTTACGAACGCCCACAAAAAACTCACGTTTCGTGAGAAAAGGAGATCTTGGACGCCAGTGCTGCAAAACAGTCCGTGCCCGCTTTACGGCCGATGCTTCGTTGAGGCAGCTCAGAGTTAAGAAATCCTCTTTCATCTAGGTGCCAGTGCAGTAATGCTTGAAAGACTAAATTTTCAGCATGTTCACGCAACTGTGTGAAAAGTCAGATCTCCTATATATTCAGGTACGAGATTTCTATAGTCATAATTTCGACAACAAAGCAATGAGCTGTAAATCTTTTCTTGGGAACTTTGCAGAATTTCTTTCGTATTCAGCAGTGGTGTGTGTCTGCTGCATTCTTCTGAAAATTTGTAACCTGTGGTCTGGAGGGTAATATGCCGTTGATCTGCGTTATGATGTGACATTTCTATATAAATGTTGCGGCGTATTTCGACGAATATTGCAAGGTCGTTAGCCAAATTATCATGAGACAGCACACACCAAAGTTATGATCATACAGGATATCGACACAACTCTTCGAATACTATGACGTTACAATACGAGCGAGTGCAACGTTCATTACGTTCACTGAATAATAATTAACTGATCATTGAGTTTGGCAATTATGCACAACGATAACATCGTCATAGTAAGAAGAACGAACTTGGGTGTACAATATGTTATGTTGGTTATTAGTGGGTCGCCTAACCACGGAGAAGTTGTAGGACAATTAAAGAACCTTGAAATTTAATTCAAGTCTGCTTGTAATAGAATTTTATTCGCTCTGATTCACAGACACAGACGAGCCTATTATTTTTTTCCAATAAAATATGTTTGTGAAAAACTGCTGACTTTGATTCCGCCTACCGCAGTTTCTTTACAAACCGTTTCTTCATCCTTCAAATCTATTCACTAAATTAATTGTTCCACTTCTTTTTTGGAAAGTGCAGTTTTTCGTTCCTAAATTGTTCTCACCTGAAAAGGTACAAAAATTTCACAAGATCTGTGAAGCCTACAGTCGCGAAACTAAATGCAAATTTGTATAATTCTGTTGAAGCGTTGTCATCTTGAAAGATCTAACACTAGAGGCTCGTTTTTAATAACCTGTGCATCCTGAGCCAACAACTGTCGTTCAATCTCCACCTTATGGGGAAGATATCGGAAACAATTCTCTCGTTAAAATTCTCGAATTTCGGATTGGTTCAGCTGCACAATCCATTCCAAACATCCCTTATTTATTCTAGTACAGGATGGATGCTTCTAACGACAAAAGCGCTTTTTTTTCTTTTTTTAAAGGAAGAGCGCTGTTCATATAGCTTACTTGTCCAGTATTAAATGTGGTTTTGGCAGTTTTTAATATTACGAATTTGAAAAATTATCTGGCCTCTTTAGTGTTGTACTAACAAAGAGTAAGGCTTCCACCCGTAATGTAGTATTGATGGTTCAGAAAGGATATTCTCTGCCCTGTGGCATGACTCAGAGCCGCTCATATTGTTGTCCATAGTACATGACTGCACAGTTAAAAGTATGCAAAGTACCAATATAAGCGAAATGTGAGCTATCCTTCTGGCACGAGACGTTACAAAACTGTGTTGGTAGCATTTGAACACTTCGTTGTCACTCATTCATTTACACTGAAGCTGCTTATATGACGCATAGTGAGACAGATGGGAAAGTAATCACCATGCACAACGTAACCAAGAGAGTAGCATCTGTCTCACTAGATTTTCTTTATAATATGTCACTCTATAAACGCACTAAATCACTGTTAAGGCGAGTAGGCAGAAACTGCGTGGTTCTTCTCCAGCGAAGTTGCTGCATGCATCCGAGTGTTCCCGACCGTTCACAGACCTTTAGTTTTACCTGGTATTCAAGTATTCAGCTGCACGCGCTATTACTATTCGAAACAGGTGAACTGGGCGTGGTGGTCAATTTCCGGGTAAAATTAAATGCGCGTGGAGGAAGACTCAAGTAAAGTTACACTACAGCACCTTCCTTCCCATTTTCAGAGTCTCACAAGCATTGGCTGTTCTTTCAGAGCTTACAGTATTGGAAGCCCAAGTTTCGGGCGGAACTCTTCATTCTATGAGGTTCGTTGTCACATAAACAGCTAAACATGCGACATTTTTACTTTCGGATTTAACCCTTATTAAACATTCAACAAAAGCACACCCAGTGCAAACATTTCCAAGTAGCAAATAAGACACTCGCGTGTACTCGATCTGTTTATGACGTAACTCACCGTACTAAGTTGACCTCTTTGCTTAAGTTATGCTGAAACTGCTGGTGCGCAGTAGGACTAACAGTAAAACTTTATGGGTGCAATCGATGCCAGCACGTGTACCCTGGTCTGCAAGTCAGCTTTCTGAACTCTTCCTCCAACTTACTCATTTACTGCAGCAACACCAAAGCTTTTTCCACA
Organism: Schistocerca piceifrons; assembly: GCF_021461385.2. Classification (NCBI taxonomy): domain Eukaryota; kingdom Metazoa; phylum Arthropoda; class Insecta; order Orthoptera; family Acrididae; genus Schistocerca; species Schistocerca piceifrons. Next base: position 246,535,476 of record NC_060144.1, read on the forward strand.
ACGCACATTACCTGCGTGGGGTGGGAGGGGGGGAGGAGGGGAAGGTGGCGGTCACTTTAAGCCCACCCCCAGGAAAATGAAAGAAAAGAACTCAAATTCTTTAACTATTGTTCACTTACATTAATAACATACTTTTTAAAGAGGTACTGACTAGTGTGTAGGGTGCAAATATGAAAATATCTTTGAGCATGGTGTTAGCAACATCAGTGTACTTTCAATACCGTATACTCCCAAGGGGGGACTGGGGATGGGTACATTATGCCCACCCCCCAAAAAAAGCAAATTTCTATTAATTGTTGTGAACATTTACTCAAAACAGCCTTTTTAAAGAGATATTGATGTACAAGTAACAACCTGAAACTAATGAATATGATATTCATTGGGGAAAGTGCCATCTGCTACTAAGACTTAAATTTTTGGGTTAAGTTTGACTGAAATATGTTAAACGGTTAAGGAACCAGGTACAAGAATTCATTAAAAACAATAAATATTATATATCCAAAAGCACTTCAGGAAGCATATTGTAAAACCAAACACATTTTTCTTCCCATGGCACTGCAATACATGCCGGGTACAGCTAGTTTGTAATGAATAAAGAAACTGACAGTCCTTACCGCCAGAGTACATAAAATTCAGTACCATAAACACTGAATACTTGAATACCAGGTAAAACTAAAGGTCTGTGAACAGTCGGGAACACTCGGATGCATGCAGCAACTTCGCTGGAGAAGAACCACGCAGTTTCTGCCTACTCGCCTTAACAGTGATTTAGTGCGTTTATAGAGTGACATATTATAAAGAAAATCTAGTGAGACAGATGCTACTTTCTTGGTTAAGTTGTGCATGGTGATTACTTTCCCATCTGTCTCACTATGTGTCATATGAGCAGCTTCAGTGTAAATGAATGAGTGACAACGAAGTGTTCAAATGCTACCAACACAGTTTTGTAATGTGTTGTGCCAGAAGAATAGAATGACGGGAAGTTCGAATTTTGGCGGGAAAGTAGGCCAATTGGGCTAAGTCCACTAACCTAAGCCTCCAGAAGAAAAAAATGGCGGGAAGTTTGAATTCCAACAGGATAATCCATGCAAAATCGTATTTGTCTTTTATTATTAAAAAGTATTACATATCCAAAAGCACTTCTGGAAGCATGTTGTAAAACCAAACACATTTTTCTTTCCATGGCACTGCAATGTATGCCGGGTACAGCTAGTTTGTAATGAATAAAGAATCTGACAGTCCTTACCGCCAGAGTACATAAAATTCAGTACCATAAACACATACATATTTTTTTTGTTTTTTCGTTTGGTGAGTACACGAATGAATCAGATGGTTTCCCTACGCGTGAGCAGGACGCATACATTTGTTCATGTGAGAGTCCGCACACTTGTAGTGATGTTACTGAGCCTTCTTGATGGCCACTGCAAATGCAAGTCGCACCGAACATTGTAAGCGTTTGAACTGAGATGGCGTTATCTGTTGGAATCATTGGAATGTGTAGAAACAGTACGTCTTCTCCTTTAACATTTCCATTTAAATTTGTAGCTTCGATGATGGTCGTCATCTTAACACTTAAGGTCTAGTACCCTTGCAAAGCCGTAGTGTATTGATATTTATAAGAAAAGTGAGAGTCATATCAATTTTTAATTTCAACACATGTGGTGGCACGCACAGAACTTCAAGTGAATTTACAATTTCGTCTTGATTCATTACAGTAACGTAGATTTATAAGTCATCATCTCGCTTGGTATATTCTGAATGCTGTAACCGAAGGAGTTAACATCGCTGTTATTAGCTGCTAATATAGCACGTCTAGTGAGCCACTGCTGACTTTCGTAGTTTTGTCCGATGTTTGGGAAAACTTTGTGAATCAATTCGTGTCTGGTTGCTGTGATTTTACAGAAGTACGGTGGCAATGTGATACATTAGGTGGATTCACTGATCTTCATTTTCCCATTTCCAGTTTCGAGCAACTGTTTCGAGAAATATTCAGTGGGTGTATCATTTTGTACTTGTACAAGGATATTGCTTTTTAAAGCAAAAGCGTATGTGGAGCGCTGTATAATGGGCAGAGTTTGTCGAAAATCACCGGACAAAAAAACGACTGCGCCACCAAAGAGTTGGTCATTCCCTCTTAAATCTTTTTGTTAATAAGCATGCGAAATGTGTAGCGAATACCTTTAATAATAAAGGTATACAAAAACAAAACGTCACGCATGACGACGTCTCAATGTTTATAACGTTATAGCTCGTGAACTACACTCCTGGAAATCGAAAAAAGAACACATTGACACCGGTGTGTCAGACCCACCATACTTGCTCCGGACACTGCGAGAGGGCTGTACAAGCAATGATCACACGCACGGCACAGCGGACACACCAGGAACCGCGGTGTTGGCCGTCGAATGGCGCTAGCTGCGCAGCATTTGTGCACCGCCGCCGTCAGTGTCAGCCAGTTTGCCGTGGCATACGGAGCTCCATCGCAGTCTTTAACACTGGTAGCATGCCGCGACAGCGTGGACGTGAACCGTATGTGCAGTTGACGGATTTTGAGCGAGGGCGTATAGTGGGCATGCGGGAGGCCGGGTGGACGTACCACCGAATTGCTCAACACGTGGGGCGTGACGTCTCCACAGTACATCGATGTTGTCGCCAGTGGTCGGCGGAAGGTGCACGTGCCCGTCGACCTGGGACCGGACCGCAGCGACGCACGGATGCACGCCAAGACCGTAGGATCCTACGCAGTGCCGTAGGGGACCGCACCGCCACTTCCCAGCAAATTAGGGACACTGTTGCTCCTGGGGTATCGGCGAGGACCATTCGCAACCGTCTCCATGAAGCTGGGCTACGGTCCCGCACACCGTTAGGCTGTCTTCCGCTCACGCCCCAACATCGTGCAGCCCACCTCCAGTGGTGTCGCGACAGGCGTGAATGGAGGGACGAATGGAGACGTGTCGTCTTCAGCGATGAGAGTCGCTTCTCCCTTGGTGCCAATGATGGTCGTATGCGTGTTTGGCGCCGTGCAGGTGAGCGCCACAATCAGGACTGCATACGACCGAGGCACACAGGGCCAACAGCCGGCATCATGGTGTGGGGAGTGATCTCCTACACTGGCCGTACACCACTGGTGATCGTTGAGGGGACACTGAATAGTGCACGGTACATCCAAACCGTCATCGAACCCATCGTTCTACCATTCCTAGACCGGCAAGCGAACTTGCTGTTCCAACAGGACAATGCACGTCCGCATGTATCCCGTGCCACCCAACGTGCTCTAGAAGGTGTAAGTCAACTACCCTGGCCAGCAAGATCTCCGGATCTGTCCCCCATTGAGCATGTTTGGGACTGGATGAAGCGTCGTCTCACGTGGTCTGCACGTCCAGCACGAACGCTGGTCCAACTGAGGCGCCAGGTGGAAATGGCATGGCAAGCCGTTCCACAGGACTACATCCAGCACCTCTACGATCGTCTCCATGGGAGAATAGCAGCCTGCATTGCTGCGAAAGGTGGATATACACTGTACTAGTGCCGACATTGTGCATGCTCTGTTGCCTGTGTCTATGTGCCTGTGGTTCTGTCAGTGTGATCATGTGATGTATCTGACCCCAGGAATGTGTCAATAAAGTTTCCCCTTCCTGGGACAATGAAATCACGGTGTTCTTATTTCAATTTCCAGGAGTGTATGTGTCATACAGTGTTATAAATTTGCTAGGATATTTAGTGGTATACATGGATACTGTTTCATCGCAATCGGGTGAATGGTTTGGGAAACGCACAAGGGACAAACATGCAAAGAAACATTCATGATTGTTTTCGTAGATTGTTGGGTTGATTATGTATTTTGATAATTTCTATAAGAAACGGTACAAATCTTGGAAAATTAATTAGAGGAGTATACTCCGTAACCAGGTCACTGTTCATCTACATCTACATCTACATGCATACTCTGCAAATCACATTTAAGTGCCTGGCAGAGGGTTCATCGAACCACCTTCACGATCCTCTATTATTCCAATCTCGTATAGCGCGCGGAAAGAATGAACACCTGTATCTTTCCGTACGAGCTCTGATTTCCCTTATTTTATCTTGGTGATCGTTCCTCCCTATGCAGGTCGGTCTCAACAAAATATTTTCGCATTCGGAGGAGAAAGTTGGTGATTGTAATTTCGTAAGAAGATTCCGACGCAATGAAAAATGCTTTTCTTTTAATGGTTTCCAGCCCAAATCCCATATCATTTCTGTGACACTCTCTCACATATTTCGCGATAATACAAAACGTGCTACCTCTCTTTGAACTTTTCCGATGTACTCGGTCAGTGCTATCTGGTAAGGATCCCACACCGCGCAGGACGGACAGGCGTAGTGTAGGCAGTCTACTTAGTAGATCTGTTACATTTTCTAAGTGTCCTGCCAATAAAACGCAGTCTGTGGTTAGCCTTCCCCACAACATTTCCTGTGTGTTCCTTTCAATTTAAGTTGTTCGATATTGTTAGGTATTAAGTTGAATTTACGGCTTTTAGAGTTGATTGATTTATCGTGTAACCGAAGTTTAACGAGTTCCTTTTAGCACTCATGTGAATGAGCTCACACTTTTCATTGTTTAGGAAATCCAGAAATACGGAATAGATCTGAAATCCTTTCTCAATAGCACTCAACACTTCATGTGAATAAAGAGCTAGTTGTGTTTCACAGCAACGATGTTTTCTAAACCCATGTTGACTGTGTGTCAATAGACCGTTTTCTTCGAGGTAATTCATAACGTTCGAACACAATATATGTTCTAAAATCCTGCTGGATCACTCCTACTACCTTTCTTGAATATTGGTGTGACCTGTGCAACTTTCCAGTCTTTCGTTGAGCGAACGGTTGTATATGATTGTTAAGTATGGAGCTAATGCATCAGCATACTCCGAAAGGAAGCTATTTGGTATACAGTCTGGACCAGAAGACTTGCTTTTATTAAGTGATTTAAGTTGCTTCACTACTCCGAGGATATTTACTTCTACGTTACTCATGTTGGCAGTTGTTCTCGATTCGAATTCTGGAATATTTACTTCGTCTTCTTTTATGAAGCCATTTCGGAAGGCTGTGTTTAGCAACTCTGCTTTGGCAGCACTGTCTTCGATAGTATCTCCATTGCTATCGTGCAGAGAAGACACTGATTGTTTCTTGCGGCTAACATATTTCGCCGGCCGCGGTGGCCGAGCGGTTCTAGGCGCTTCAGTCCGGAACCGCGCGACTGCTACGGTCGTAGGTTCGAATCCTGCCTCTGGCATGGATGTGTGTGATGTCCTTAGGTTTGTTAGGTTTAAGTAGTTCTAAGTTCTAGGGGACTGATGACCTCCGATGTTATGTCCCATCGTGCTCAGAGCCATTTGAACCATACTTCACATACGACCAGAATCTCTTTGGATTTTCTGCCAGGTTTCGAGAGAAAGTTTCGTTGTGGAAACTGTTATAGGCATCTCACACTGAAGTCCACGCTAAATTTCGAGCTTCTGTAAAAGATCGCCAATGTGAATATAAATTGTCCACACTAATCAACGTCAGCCCAACGACGTCACACTGACTATGGCAGCTGCGACGGTAAGGAGTCTTATAATTACCTGAAACAAATGTATAATGGATCTGGATACGTTATTTTCAATGTAAAATGGCCAAATACCAGAAAAGCCCCTCATCGTCGCCACACTATCTCGGAATCCTGCAAAGAGGTGAGGTATATCAAAAACGGAGATTTTTGAAAAAGACTGTTAAATGGCTCTGAGCACTATGGGACTCAACATCTCAGGTCATCAGTCCCCTAGACTTAGAACTACTTAAACCTAAGCACATCACACACATCCATGCCCGAGACAGGATTCGAACCTGCGACCGTAGCAGCAGCGCGGATCCGGACTAGAGCGCCTAGAACCGCACGGCCACCGCGACCGGCGACTGTTAAATAAGATCAGGTTCCAAATTCATGCCTATTTTTTTCTTTAAAAGAAAATTTTGGTCCAGTCGTTATATTCTTACTTGTCGATGTTCAACAACGTTATCGTTGCAACAGTCAAACATGCTGAACATACTTCTTATTTGTAAAAGATTACTCACACCCACACACTGTCTGATCGAAAGACTTTACACACCTCTTAATCGACATTACAAATGTGGTCGTATCCCTCTGAATTTAGTGTTATCATAAGCATAGTAACTAGACCACATCCTAACCACCAAAATCACCCACAAACCTTATGACCCCCAACCCCTCCGTACATAACTGTTGGCTGTACACGCGATGGCAAGCACCATTCTCCAAGCATTCGCCAAACCTAAAACATTCCATCCGATCGCCACTGGACCAGCGTGATTCACAACTCCTACTCACTGTTTTCCAGCCAGCCAGAGTCCAGTAAGCGTAATAAAACAGAACGTCACGGATTACAGCGCTATTATGTTTATGACGTCGTATCTCCTAACTCTGTGTCGTACAGTAATACAAATTTGCCGGCATATTTAGTGATATGCGTGGATACTGTTTCATAGCAATCGGATGAATGGTTTAGGAACGCACAGAGGGCAAACTCCCTACGCACAGTCATCTAGATGGACAGTTGGCAACACTTTTGAACGTACGAGCGACTTCTTCTACGAATTCCATTCGATTTTGTAGATCCAAACTCCACAACGAATCACCAACAGTCGACTTGGGCAGCTTTAGCAGGGTTGAAATGTCCCTGATGGACTTGATACTCAGGTGACACTCAATGACTTGTCTGACCTACTAAAGTCTACAGATCGACTCATTTTGCTACTCCTACTTCCCTACTAACAACGAAATATTCCCCGCCTGCTCTTATACTCACGGGTCTGCCCATTCTGACATCTAGTGGTAAATTCTGCAGTAAATACTGTGTCCGGATACTTCCGGTCAGGTAGTATACTCCTATTACCACCCTGCATTAACCATGTTTCGTCGTTGCTGATTTCTTAGGTAGTGTATAAATACTTTTCCGAAGTGAGCAGATTTGTAAACCGCCATTGTGCGGGGTACAGACAAACCTATGGTACTATGCTTTGTCTAACTAGCCTACAACCGTATCCCGTGATGTATTTGTTATGACAGTTCATGTACATGTGTTTGAGGCTTGTTTGTTTTCAATGTAACGCTAGTTTCATATGTTCAGGCTGCCAGGGTATTTCGAGCAACTGAACGCACTTCTGGGTCCACACATTTTGTTATTCAAAAACACTGGTACTACAATATATAGGCCTATTTGTGGGAACAATATTTAATGTTAAAGAACGCCGGCTCTCTAGTTATTTTGATGCTGCTAGTTCCATGCAAGTAAAGGTACCGGGTAAATACATTAGTACAGTTGTAGCGATTTTGAGTTGCACAATAAATTTAATTTTATTCTTTTGACTCAGAAATTCGCACGTTAAAAATTTAACACTAAGGAAGTATTTTATATTCTGAGCATCAGCAGCTGCTGAAGAGCGTGATGTGATATTCAGAAGAATTCCGCTGATAGCTCGTAAAACTGTTGTTTTATTCATATTCACTCGATTTCGCGTCCTTAAGGCGCGTCGTCAGATGTAGCAATGGAGAAAGCTCATGAGTTTTTGTACCTGTTGCTCCCAGTCATTACAGTCTTAACTATGAGCAATGGGTACACCCATTGCCTTTTAACATTGCTACACTTCATGATGAGGCTTTAGACTATGAAATAGGTTGTATATCAATAAAACCAAAATTTTATCAGTTGTCATCGGAATTTTTCTTATCATAATTTTGACAGTAAATTGCCGAAGCATTCGTAACAAAGGTCCTTTACTGTCCTTAAGGAAGATCGTCGGGCTCAAATTATTTTCGGAACCGAAATCAGGGTGAAGTACAAAGTTACGAAATATTTAACAAAGAATGAAACGTAAGTCGGAAAGACAGGCTGGGGTGAGTGTTCATTGCAGTCATCAAAAATATTGTCTCTATTGAAGATGAAATCGAGACTAACTGCGTAGTTACCTGGACACGAGTGGCCAGCCCAGATGCTACCAGGTTAATCGCCGGATGTTTTTACCAGCCACCCCAGTCGGCTGTAACAATTGTAGAATTGCTCAAAGAGAGTCTACACTTAGTAGCACGAAAATCTCCGGTCATGTAATATTAGTTGGAGGCTACTTTAATCTACCGAGTACCAACTGTGACATCTAAGGATTCATTGCAGGTGATAAGATCAGTAGTCTTGTGAAGTGCTTCTGAAAACGATTTCCGCAAACTGTCTGTAGCAGCTAGCTCGACATTCTACACAGAATCGATAATTTTAGACCTTGTAGATACAAAAAGAGCTGCGCTTACCGACAATGCCAGCATGGAGACACGGAATAATGATCAAAATTCATCACAGTAACAGAGGTTATCAAAGTTAACAAATGCATCAAGAAAGATGTGAGAGTATTTACGCTGGTCGTCCTACAGTAGTAATAACCGCTGGGGTTGTATATGACATTCAGGCTGTAATATAATCCACCTATCTTTCAAAAATTATAAATATAACACCTAAATTTACTTGTTGGCATCCTACTTAGACAGTGAATGGACACGGTTTAACGGACAAAATTTACTTTCAGTGTGATGAATATAGAGTAATAATGTGAAAAATTCAAATTGTTTGTAAAACTTGATCTGGAGGAATATGTTCCGAGTAAGTGGATTCAGGGTGGAAGAGGCACACCGTGATTTAATAACAAATGCTGAATAAGCAGAGATTGTTGCACTCTATGGTCAAAAGGGAACGTGGAAATATCGCCAGTCAAAACGTAGTATTAATTATTGGGTAAGTAAAAAGATCGAAGCGCATAAATTCCTCCGCCGTACTTTAGCAAAGAATCTTTCCGAGAATCCGAGAAAGTCCTGGTACTGCAAAAAGTTACTAAGTGGGTAGAAGGCTTCTCTGGAGTCACTCGCCGACCACTCCGCTGTGGCAATAGAAGACAGCAAACGAAAGCAGACGTCTTAAATTTCGCTTTTAAAAAACCATTCATGCAGGATGATTGTACAGACATACCATCGTTGGACATTCGCACAGACTCAAGTGTGGAAGAGTCTCATATGGATGACATAGAAATCGGCGTCACTGGCAACTGAAAGAGTTGGAAATAAGTGGCCGGGCCAGGACGACACCACAATTCGGTTTTGCAGAGAGTACTCCACAGCGTTGGCCCATTACTTAGCTTGCATTTATCGTGAATCTCTTGCCCACAGTAAAGTTCCAAGCTACTGGTAAAAAAAGCAAGTGATTCTTGTACATAAGAAGGGTAAAATTACGGACCCGCAAAATTAAGACAGATGTCCTTAATATGAGTGAGCTACGGAATTCTTGGACATCTAGATTCTAATATAATAAATATCTTTGAAGTAGAAAAACTACTGTTGAAAAATTAGTACCGATTTAGAAAGAGTTGCTCGAGTGAACCTGCCTGCCCTTTAGTCGAAAGATATCCTGCGAACAGGCAAGTTCCATATTCCTAAGTTTCCGGAAAGTCTTTGACATGGTGCTGCAGTGCATACTAAGTTAATTCCCAGATATCTGAGTTCCTTGATGACTTCTTAAGTAAGAGAAACCAGAAAGCTGTCCTCGACAGAAAACTTACATAAGCGTTACATTATTGTGGTAAAATCGGGTAAATATATCATTATTTCCCTGTTTAACACGAGTGATTGTTTGAACAAGAGTCCAAATAAGTGCGAGAGGGGACTCTCGTACGAAGGGTTCCATACATATTCATTATATATGTAGATAATTCATTCATCCTGGGAATCGAGATTCTGGACGATTTTTGCCTGATATCAATATCGATAGTGGAGAGCTATCGGTCCTGGTAATTATAATACTTTCGACAGTGTTTTAATTATATATTTACATTTTTTGTGATTTCACATCTTCGGTTCTAATTTTCCTGTTATTTTCTTAAATATGGACTTATATCAAAGAAGCTACGCTAAATGACAATTTCAGATGCATTGTCTTCGTCTATCGTCGTCCCTCTTGCTAGTAAGTGCAGCGCGGTAACATTAGCAAATTTTATAAGAAATAAATCACTTTATTGCCACACTAAATGGATCTAAGATCCTCAGCAACTACCAGCTATATTTAATTTAACTCTTCTTTTGGAAGGAAGGCAGCCGGAGATATACAAAACTCCTAAAATAACATTCAAGAAAAATTTTAAGAAAAGAACCTTAAGAAAAATTTTCTGACTTCGTGGTGTTAAATCTAAGCCTTAATACAGATGTTTAACGAGATGAACAATGCAAAGTTTAAGAATATGTTCCAAATTTAAGCTTAAGAAACCTACAGAAATAATTAATAGGCCATTAACATAGGAAACAGATTGCAAATAATTAGGAAAAACAAGCAGTTCACAAAATATAATTAGTTGGTCGTGTAGACAAGGTGCCGGTGTAGGTGCAAGATAACTTCTTTCTCTCGGGCATGGGTGTGTGTGTTGTTCTTAGTATAAGTTAGTTCAAGTAGTGTGTCAGTCTAGGGACCGATGATCTAAGCAGTTTGGTCCCTTAGGAATTCATACACACAACAACTTCTTCCTTTTGTTTATTAACAACACCCAACCTGGCTGGCTAACTGAGTTTTTAGGTTCTCGCTATAGTACTGTTAACTTTAGGACTGACCATTTCTTTTACTCAAGCCCTTTTCAGTGGAGATCACAATATAAATCGCACGTGTACTCAAGCTATCCTCTAACAAATACATTAGTATTTACAATTTCAGAAAAAATTACAACAGCAAAAGATACAGGAGAAAGCTTGGAAAAAGCGAGCCGTCTGCTGAAGTCACGTAATGTATTGCTTAATTTAGATAACGCCGCTTAGTGCGGACAAACCAAGACAAGAAGCTTCCGCACAACGAGTTTGATAGTCAAAAATACACTGCAAAATGATTTGCCTGGGATCACATCATATGTACACGAAAGCTGCCTTACAGACGACGATTGATAATCAGGATGGCAGGTAACAAAATAGTCCTTGTCAAACGAAAACTATAACTGTTCTGGCTGTAACTAATTGCTCACCATAATTTCCAGGGGGTAGGAACATGACTCAACAAGCGCCCGATGAATGGTGGCAGTCAGCTGAGCATATCCACCAGTCACCCTCTTGTTCAATCTTTAGGAACTGGCTGACAGGAAACCAACCCGGCGCCACAGTGCACACAGGCTTCTACTGAATGACCCACAACCTAGTGCAGAGCATCACATATGCCGATGTAACATTTTAAAACCATCGGCGAGATGAGGATCTTATCGGCTACGATACCACGGGGTTTACTGTCCGCCGGCGCGGCATAGACCTCTTGGCACACGTTTACTCAGAGAGACAAGCCGGTCGCGCTTGGATCACCCTCGTCGTCACATTGCTTCTCTCTGGCGGCGGAAAATCCCTCTGACTCTACTAGCGCCACTGATGCTAACAGCTGCAGTCTGGAACCGCGAGACCGCTACGGTCGCAGGTTCGAATCCTGCCTCGGGCATGGATGTGTGTGATGTCCTTAGGTTAGTTAGGTTTAACTAGTTCTAAGTTCTAGGGGACTAATGACCTCAGAAGTTGAGTCCCATAGTGCTCAGAGCCATTTTTTTATGCTAACAACCAGAGGGTTCTATCGATATGAAATCGCGCCTCGATGTACCCGTATGGTGTAGTAACATTTGACGGAAGTCTCCAGAGAACAAGACAGTACAGCTTGCAACAGAGTTACTGTTGTTACACAAATGTCAAATTGTTCTGTGGAACACTTTGTAACACCTATTTTCGACCTATTCTGTATCTGTATCGATATTTTTATGTCAATTGCAGTATTGCTTATGTACGATGTTGTATTTGTCACGGAAATTATTTGACTATGTATACGTGTTTCAGTTATGTGAATTTTTGAACGATGTTGTTTAAATTACGCTTGTGAATTTAAATTACTACTAAAATGATTGTTATGTAATGTACGATAAATGACTTGGTCCATAAATAGGGAACGTAGGGTTAAATGTAAAAGACGTGGGGAAGCCCCGCAGCTACGGAAGTAGCTTGACAGAGTTGAAAAGGTGTGGTTGGCGCGCAAGTGGCAACTCGTCCTTTTGTGATGGGTACGGAGTCTGGAATGAGCAGTGCTGTGGTTGACACCTCGCTAGCAGCAGCGGATCATAGTGGCCCATATTCCTGCCCAGAAGAGCTAAAGCTCAGTATTTATGGGCCTCGGATGATGAATTCGGTAATACCATTATCAACAAATGGTTTTTGCCGCTAAAAAAAATATTATTGAGACGCCATGAAGATCAGTAATAGGGCGAGGTCAACAATACTGCCATGACTGCATCGTCGCCAGGTTAACAGCCACTGCAAATTATGTCACTAGTACCACCAGCCTTCCACTAAATGTTTTATATTTGGCACTCTGTAAATGGACCAGAATTTTGTAAAATTTGGTCGATTTTAATAATAATAGTGGACTTGCTAAAAATTCTTATACCCGTGCTTATGCCAAATCACAAACCTGGACAAGAACCCTATCCTAGTGAATTTAATTTCGAGTGTCATAATTTATTATGAGAAAGTGGTTGAACTTGAATTTAATGTTGTGTTTCATTTGCACAGCCAATCATATTTCTGAGTAGGTTAAAAGATTGCTTATGAAGCACATTTGTTATTTGAACAGCTATAGTTTGTTGTCCTTTACTTAATGCACAGTGCACAGGCATAGGGACCCAGCACTAACCAATGAAGTAATAGAGTATGATCATTAGCAAACCCCCTGATTTAAATTCAGAATCATTTCAATATTTTCCCTGTTCAGTATTGCTACTAGTTTCAGGTGTGTCGGTATTTGATTGTATAAACTGTTGCACCTAGTTCATCTAAGATACGTGTTGTTGAGAGGCCTATGTTGCTGATTACTATGTAATTGGCCTTTTGCTTATTTCACCTACTAGTTAGTAACACATTTATCTGCAAGGTTAGGTTACTGTGTTGTGGTATGAACAGTTGTGAGGAAAGAGTTTAGTGTGTGTGTGTGTGTGTGTGTGTGTGTGTGTGTGTGTGTGTGTGTGTCAAGGAAAGTTAGGTTAGCCGTAGCACTGCCTTCTGCTTTATCATTTTGCCTGACACAAGAATGCCTAATTAGGCTGGCGACCGGTTTTAATATGTAATGTTACAACTTACTTTTGTGTTGGGATAACGACTGTTCCTGACCAACCAGTTCACTGTTAATTATACTCTGCTGGAGTCTTTCGGAAACGATTCCCAGTTTGATTGTTCTGTTTCCATTAGGTGATCTCACGGTCACAGCTTTCAAAAATTCCTCACAGAGGCATAGCGTTAGCATCGATTGCCGTTTAAGGTGGTCGGCAGTACCGTTACAACTTCAATAATATTTTAAGGGATGTAAGAAAACTCAGCCCAGATAATGGATGTGTAATTCTGCATCAGTTGTCAGTATTAATTTGCTTTGAAGTATTGCAGGTGCTGAAAATTTGTTGGAATAGACTGTCAGTGGAGTAGTCGGGTGTCCTTACGCCTATCACCGCCAAAAATGGCAAAAGCATCGTTTCACACGGCAGCGGACTTCATTTCCTCGTAAAGCATCTAATGAGGACGAAACATTTGGAAATTATATTGAACTGTGATTTATTTTCAAAGAATATTCTTACGAATTTATTTTATTTACTAGCGCTTTATCAAGAACATTAACACATTTAATCACACTATGTAAGCATGGAAGTAGTTGCCAGGGAGTAACTGATGAAATCATAACCGAATTGCTTTTAACAAATGGGAATTTTATTCTCCTTAATAGTGCCTAAAAACGTTTTTAAAGGAAACAGATTTAAAATTACAATTAGAAAAACCCTCTAAATATCAAAGTTACAATTTATTCGGAGGCAGAAAGAGACAAGTTTTGACTGCATGAGCTTTCGGGCAGAGAACCTTGCCGCTCCCTTTTGACACGGCCGTAGTTACGACCGCTCACAACAGCCTCTGAAAGATCATACTGGTGCAAATCTGAAACACACCAGATAACTTTAAACTAAGAGTTTTAACAACTGACACAAGTACACAAACTATGCACCCCCCGTAGGAGGGATTTAAATGGTATAAAACAGTAACAATTAAAATATTAACTTTGCCACCAAAGGTGCAACTTGATTTTAACTTCTAAGGAAAGTCTTACGGCGAAAGGATGGCAACTTTATATACTAAAATGATCATTTAAATAAAAGCCCATGAAATTCAATTTTATATAAAGTTCTACAAGGTTGGCCAAACAATAGTTAAGATGCTCTACAGTACACAGATACCGCTTCTCAAGATCATAGGCAATGATATCCAAGTTTCCAAAGATCAAAACATATTCCAGGTATTAGGCCGTTACACTCCAAGCAATAAATTCGTTAACACACCAAATCCGACAAACATGACAGAGGCAGCTACTAACGTACGGTAGATTGATCGGGAGATCACCAAACAACCCAAACCGCAGGTTGCTCTAACCCGCCCCCACTCCACAAGGGAAAAAACGGATCTCCCCCCCCAATTTATAAACAAGCATCTTCCCGCAGGTGGGCAAACGGAGAAGAATGGTGGGACGACCCCAAAGCAAAACCGCTGGTGACCTCACCAAGAAAACAAGAAGAATTTAACAAGAGGAAATCAAACAACATATCACCAATCACTTACCTTCTAATAAACTGCGATTTCTCGAGAAGACCTGGCGCAGCACCCCCAAATCGCTCTCCCGAACCGTACGCTGCCAGCCGCTTCAACGGACGCAGGAAGCGCGTCAATCTCCCCTCTCAAGGCGTCGCAGCTCGCACCGGCCAGACTGGTGTCGTGGGTTGACTCCTGTTGCTCTCGTGTTGACCGCAAAGTCACTACCCCTCGCTAAACGCCGCGGCCCACTGGACTAACGTGGTGACCTCACATGCGCCGACGCTCAAGACGGACAAGTCATCTTGTGTCTCAGTGCGCGACCGACCAACCGATCGATCCAACCGCTAATGACCATTGCCTGAGCAAACTCGAGCAGACTGGCGGCCTAACGCTCAGACTCAGATGCAGGAACTAAGCCCCGACCGGGCGACCACTCGGTGAGTTCTCTTACAGGCGGAGTGGAAAGACTTTCATTTTGCCGGCTTCTAAATGTTGGTCCGAACGACAGACATAGTAGCACTCCGAACGATAGACGGGCACTAACTGCCTAACAAATGCGGACGAGAGAGTGACTAGCAAGCTCGGAACCAGAGATTGACCCACACTGACCCACTGGCGAACTCATAGCGCTCCTTAAGTGCACGTGAACAGGCAGCCTTTCCCCTTTCCCACCAGAGGGATACACCAAAGCTGCGACTGCCACAGCGGCGCCACCGCCAGAAACGGAGGGCGACTGCTTCACACTACGCTCTGCGGCGCGTTCTTCAAAACAGCAGTTTTTACCACGGATCATATATGCATAAACCTTCCAACGTAAATTACTCTACCTATAACTGAAAACCAGATCAAAATCACTGCAACATTTCCTGCGCTTTTCGACAGATCGTGAACGCATTGTAAGTGTGTAACGGCCAAACTTTTTTTCCATGTGGTATAGTTATAATTTATCAGATTTCGCATTTCTCCTTTACTTGTACTGTGAAAACTTTCTTATTGAAAAATTTCATGATTCTATGTCAACGGGAAGTACCCTATAGATTTTGATGAATCAGTTTTCCCAGTATCTAAATATGTGACATATGTTTATTTTGATTCAATTAACTGGAAGCTTAGATTTTTTGGACTCCCAAGAAATCTTAGGTATTACTATGAGACTTGCAGGTGAACTTAATATGTTCAGCCGTTCCTGAGAAAAAGAGGTCGTAAAACGCGGAGACACAGACAGAGAGACAGACAAAAATGTGATTCAACAAGCATTGAGGTACAGAACTGTAAATAAAAAGTCAGTGATTTCCTGAGTCCCACGTGCTTCCAAATCCACCGTAAGTCAATCAGAGGTGTAACTAATTTTTGCAAAAGTCTATATTTTCTGATTTTGAAGCAAAGTGATTAACTAACAAGAACCCAGTGCCTCCTAGACCGTACGAGCTTCCAAACTACAGATCAGTGGGTACCCATCCGACCAGTTGTATCCTCATTCACTGTTCCATCTTACAAACTGTCAAGTAAATTGGACACTTCAATTAAAACTAAGACGAAATTCAAAGCAATGTATGGTACTTGAAAGTCAGTGCACCGGGTAACGAAGGTTGAAGGTCTACCTATTTCACACAGCGCTACGTTTCCTTTGATGTCTGTAGTTTGTTTACAAACATACTAGTATGGGAACATGTTGATATTCTGACAAAGGTGATGTACAGACATAATCTCAAGCCTGTGGAAGTGAATGACTTGAGACTGGTGCGTCCGTGTCGGCTGTATAAGGTATTCTAAAATGTGGCGTTACCGCGGCACGAAAGGAGGTGGCATGATGTTCCAGGTGGCTGTCGTGGAGTTGCTGCTTGAAAATTCCATCCGGTTCAGTAAACTGTGCTGTCTAATGCTTATGGACAGTAACTAAAATGGCCATGGTCCACGTTCTGTGCTAGAAGCTAAAATTTTGATTGTTCATGAAAAAAAAAAAAAATTAAGTTCCAAACATCCTACAGGCGGTCTATTGACAGCGATTTGAACTGGAATAATAAGATGCACTAATCAGAATTGTTAACACATTTGTTAAGTAAATAGTTCATAAAATCAATAACAGATGCTATAGACACGATACATATGTGTACAATACACGGGTGGGTAGAAACTGAAATCTTTTTTGTAGCATTCTGTCACAGATACAGAAGTTGTTGTAAATAAATTGTTGAGTATCTCAAAAAATAGTACCAAAACAAAGATTTCAGCACTGATACACAACAGGTTAGCACCAGTATGAACAATTCTTTCTATTATCCCAGTTTTTTATGCTTCTTTGATGAGAATTTAATAAGTTAATGATTCTAAGATGACTTTTTGAGTAACTGCAGAGGCGAGCTGAATAAAGAGGTGATCTGTTTTTTTTTTCTTTTCCATTTGTACTATATAAAGTCTAAATAAAAGATTCTTATTCTGTGATATTTAGCATCTAATAACGTAATGTCAAACTACAAGTTATCTAAAAGTGCATGTAATGTACGTTTGAAACATGTAAAAGCTGTAAAATATATGACTGGTAGAATGATAGTGCTGTTCCTAGTTCCTCACTTGATTTTAGTGACAGTCACGTAAGAAAAATTTTTAAAAAATGGGAGAGAGCTTGTGTGTGTCGTGATAGGTTTGGTAAGGTTTGCAAGGCCAGCTGAGCCGCATGAGTGCTGCTTGGGACATACAATTATTTCAGTTGAACAGTTCAAGACTTCGAAGAACAGCGAGTGATTGTACCTCTATAAGAATTAATGACTGAAGTATTAATAACTGAACATTTGATACGATGAAATGGTTATAGTATAAAATACTAAATGACCTTATTGAAATTCACTTTGAGTGATCTGATGCACTGCGTAGTGCTTTCAGTTTGCATTCGTTACTGCCTGTGAACCCTCTGCTTGCTGTAGCAGGTCAGTCAGTTGATATCTTATTGCATAATTGCGTTCAAATGTCTACCTCTGGAGGGCCACCATGCCAAATAACGTTGTGATTGATGTGAATAAACTAATAGCGTGCTGACTCAAATGCTGCAATGCATTCAAACACCCACGTACGCCTCTGCCAATAGCGCTGTTGGTCGGTGCCGTGGACGGCTCCTTTGGCAGTGCGACTGTGACGTCTCTTAAACAAAGCTGCTAGCCGTCTGCTGTAGTGTGACAACACAATCCCTCTTTCTCCACGAGCTTGGAACCTGCAGCGACTTTCGACGGAGTCCACCCCGCTGCAGCCCTCGGTGGCCATGTTTGTTCTGCTGGCTTCGAATCATCAACGGTGGCGCCTACCACTCGGTGATCAAGGTGACTTCCTGTTGGGGGCCGTGAACTCTGATGTACCCTCTCTATATGTACACTTTTTCTGCAAGATGCTGTACCCAGGCCTCTAAAATGTTGTCTCCAGATGTTTCAGCTCATTTGGAATGTTGCCTTGGTCGCAGATGGGTCGCATCCTTTTAACAAATGTGCGTAAAACGTTTTGAATTCTTTTTATCTAGTAAACGTTACCAACAAAGTTGCAGTTGATTAGGCTAACATCTAATTCTCTTCCTGAACTCATTATGGAAACATGTTGACTATGTTCAATCATACGGATCTACACATTTTGTAGTTTCCATAAACAATTTCAGCCAAATTCCGGGATGGTTGCTGCTACAACGCCATGGCCGACGATCTCTCACATCGTTGTCAAAAAAAACTTTGATGATGTAAATGCCGATATTTATGAACTGTAATGCCACAACACCCTTGCAAAAGTAATCCGCACGTACCCACTCGCCTTGCTATAAAAAAAATAAAAAATAAATAAAAAATAAAAAAAACGGTATTCAGTTATGACTTGTAAATGACGAAGAAGCATTCAGCCGATAACTAAAGAGAGTCACACAACTGAACATAGCTAGAAAATATTTGATTTATTAATGATCTTCATTTGTAATACAATAAATACTGGATAATATTAGAATGATCAGAAGCTAAACAAGTCACCAAGAACAGGTAGTACAACGTAAGAGCAACAAAAATATCTGTAACACTACTTACGATTCTCTTGTACAAGAAAGTGGAACGTGTTTGATAACAAAAGAAAAACAGAACAATTTTCTACAGTGTTACATGAACCTTAAAATTGTGTAATTATTGGAAAATTTTACACAACTGAAAGTACTTTCTAAACGCATTGTCTTCTATGCTAAACGTATGTAATAAAAGAAAGTCAGTTATGGAGGACTCTAAATGTAGGTTCGATTTATTTGATCCGTTTACATTTTATTCAGTATGTCAGAGACTAATCATTACGTATTATACTGTGAACTTCGAACTGCCGTTAACTGTACTGTGGAGCAACAGCGATCTTTATTACCCAACGTGAATTACACCGCGACGTTGTAAATGTGGCGCAGTAAATGATGGCATGAATGCAGTTGCGCTAACTCGGAGCCGATTACGACGGCGGGAGGTCTAATGGTAATTGACCATGTGCGAACAAGCCGAGCCATAAATACGTCCAGCGATACTACAGCGGCGTAAACCGATACAGTAAAACACTCTGGAACGTAAATGCGAATCACCCACTCCTCTCAGCCTAACTGAACGCACTCTGCAGAGTACATGTACAAGTAAGTAGTTCCATCACTCTTTGGAAATATTAAAACTGACATTTCTAACGAGGTCGTCACAAACATCATTGAAACCAATAACCCAATTTACTTCTACATGAACATATTTTCTCATACTTTCTCCCCCAATGGAACGAGAATAACCACAGATTTTGTGGTACTATATTTAGGACTTGTAGCTCACATTCCAGCAACTAATATAAATTTTAAGTGACCTTGTAATGTAAACTAGTTACACTGTCCATATAGCCACAGACAATTTGGACCCTGTGCCGTCTTTGGGGTCTTTGTTTAACAGGAAACTAGAGTATATATACACGCCAGTAACCGTGTTACAGGTTATACACTCCTGGAAATGGAAAAAAGAACACATTGACACCGGTGTGTCAGACCCACCATACTTGCTCCGGACACTGCGAGAGGGCTGTACAAGCAATGATCACACGCACGGCACAGCGGACACACCAGGAACCGCGGTGTTGGCCGTCGAATGGCGCTAGCTGCGCAGCATTTGTGCACCGCCGCCGTCAGTGTCAGCCAGTTTGCCGTGGCATACGGAGCTCCATCGCAGTCTTTAACACTGGTAGCATGCCGCGACAGCGTGGACGTGAACCGTATGTGCAGTTGACGGACTTTGAGCGAGGGCGTATAGTGGGCATGCGGGAGGTCGGGTGGACGTACCGCCGAATTGCTCAACACGTGGGGCGTGAGGTCTCCACAGTACATCGATGTTGTCGCCAGTGGTCGGCGGAAGGTGCACGTGCCCGTCGACCTGGGACCGGACCGCAGCGACGCACGGATGCACGCCAAGACCGTAGGATCCTACGCAGTGCCGTAGGGGACCGCACCGCCACTTCCCAGCAAATTAGGGACACTGTTGCTCCTGGGGTATCGGCGAGGACCATTCGCAACCGTCTCCATGAAGCTGGGCTACGGTCCCGCACACCGTTAGGCCGTCTTCCGCTCACGCCCCAACATCGCGCAGCCCGCCTCCAGTGGTGTCGCGACAGGCGTGAATGGAGGGACGAATGGAGACGTGTCGTCTTCAGCGATGAGAGTCGCTTCTGCCTTGGTGCCAATGATGGTCGTATGCGTGTTTGGCGCCGTGCAGATGAGCGCCACAATCAGGACTGCATACGACCGAGGCACACAGGGCCAACACCCGGCATCATGGTGTGGGGAGCGATCTCCTACACTGGCCGTACACCACTGGTGATCGTCGAGGGGACACTGAATAGTGCACGGTACATCCAAACCGTCATCGAACCCATCGTTCTACCATTCCTAGACCGGCAAGGGAACTTGCTGTTCCAACAGGACAATGCACGTCCGCATGTATCCCGTGCCACCCAACGTGCTCTAGAAGGTGTAAGTCAACTACCCTGGCCAGCAAGATCTCCGGATCTGTCCCCCATTGAGCATGTTTGGGACTGGATGAAGCGTCGTCTCACGCGGTCTGCACGTCCAGCACGAACCCTGGTCCACCTGAGGCGCCAGGTGGAAATGGCATGGCAAGCCGTTCCACAGGACTACATCCAGGATCTCTACGATCGTCTCCATGGGAGAATAGCAGCCTGCATTGCTGCGAAAGGTGGATATACACTGTACTAGTGCCGACATTGTGCATGCTCTGTTGCCTGTGTCTATGTGCCTGTGGTTCTGTCAGTGTGATCATGTGATGTATCTGACCCCAGGAATGTGTCAATAAAGTTTCCCCTTCCTGGGACAATGAATTCACGGTGTTCTTATTTCAATTTCCAGGAGTGTACTATGTGAATAGTAACACCACTCATTTGTTAAGATGTTCGTCATTATTGTTCCATTTTTTCTTTAAATCTAGACCCAGTGTATGTGTATTTCTATATACATATATATTTTTTCAAGTTTTAATCGTTTCTGTAAATGCTTATGGACGACAGTCTATGTACTATACATGGTATTTCAAAATGAATATACGGATTTTAAGGCGCTGTAACATTTATGGCATTCAGCTTACATGTATATATAATACATCAAACGAAAGAGCAAATTAAACAGTGTTGTTTGTATACCTGTACGCAAGAGCGACTGAGGAACGTGTTGAACGAGTGAGTGTCTTTCAAGCGTAGCTCCAAGAAATTAGTCTGGAAGGCTAGTCGTGAGTTATCAGTGTGGAGACTTTTAAGAAAACGCTTATAACTACGTCCTTATATCTTTAACGTGAGTACCGCCATTAGAGTGATGTTTATTTGCAGTGTTACATTTACACTTACACGATCATGATTTCGGCTTCAAAGTGCCATTATCAAGTGTTTGAAGTGTTATACAGTGCCTAAGATGGCAGAGAAGGATTCCTATGGTTGTTAGTGGTAGGTTAGAACAACACGCCCGTATTACGGAGACGCTTCGGGAACTGAAATGGGAATGCCTGGAGAGAAGGCTACTTTCTTTTCGAGAAACAGTATTGAGAAAATTTGAAGACTGCCACAGACACAAATTTCGCGTAAGGACCACGTAGATCATATACGTGAAATTAGGGCCCATACAGAGGAATATAAGGCATAGTCGTTTCTCTCTCGCTTTGTTTGCGAGTGGAAAGGAAAGAAATTGACTAACACACCCGCAATGTACCCTCTACCAAACACCGTACAGTGGCTTGCGGAGTATGTATGTGCATGCAGAACTTACACCCAAATGTCTCAATACTGGATTTTATATCGTTAAAGAAAATCGTGTCACATACACTGTAATTGAAATTTTTGAAAAGTAAATCATTTCTCAGACATTAATATCAAAACGCTTATTTATATCACTGTATTAGCCAGCTTCTGAAGAGATAACAGTACGCGAGTAATTCACTCGTCAACCACATCGCTTTAATTTATAAATCATCAGTGTGTGGAGGTACTGGGCAGTAGGATGATAATGTAGGATCCATACACCGAGTTACGTACAACAAATTTGTTCGTTTATTGAATCACAACTTAGGAAAGCTTACACAATAAATCAGATCGCTCCACACAGCATCACAACAAACATCTTTCACATCTTTCACCTGAGTTCGGATAAACTGAGTCTAGATCAATGGCAGCAGCCTTTTCAGTAGTCTGGATGACTGGCTGATATGGCCTTGTAACATTAACCAAAACGGTCTTGCTGTGATGGTACTGCGAACAATTGAAAGCAAGGGGAAACTACAGCCGTTATTTTTCCCGAGGGCATGTAGTTTTACAATATGGTTAAATGATGATGGCGTCCTCTTGGGTAAAATATTCCGGAGGTAAAATAGTCCCCCATTTGGATCTGCAGATGCGGACTGCTCAGGAGGAAGTCGCTATCAGGAGAAAGAAAACTGGCGTTGTACGGATCGGAGCATTAAATGTGACATCCCTTAATCGGGCAGGTAGGTTAGAAAATTTAAAAAGGGGAATGGATAGATTAAAGTTAGATATAGTAGGAATTAGTGACGTTCGGTGGCAGGAGGAACAAGATTTCTGGTCAGGTGAATACAAGGTACCAAATACGAAATAAATAAGGGTAATGCAGCAGTAGGTTTAATAATGAATAAAATAACAGGATTTTGATATATAAGAATATTTGATATATATTTTGATATACAAGAATATATAGAATATGTAACAGTAGTAGTTATTAATGTAATTGCTTCAGTACTCTCAGATGAAAAAGAGACCTAAGGAATGTTAAAACATTTGTACTTCAGCTAGGAATATAGAAAAGTTCTTTAAGTGTTGCACGCAGGTAGTGAACAAAATGTTGATTTCTTAATCGCAGGAATAAAAAGATATAATATGTTTGATAAGAAATATATTGCAAATTAAGATTCAAATTTAGGTAGAAAATCATATCAATATTAAAAAATAAGCGAGTCTGAATTAATGAAATGAATGCGCTTTCAAAGAGTAAAACATGGACGACCCACATCACAATGAAATTTATCCTCTTAGTCACTGTGACAATGAATGAGGCAAAAAATTTTGTAGAGTCTCGAATAATTCTCACTGTAAGTGCCTTATGAGAATTCTCCGTCAAAATAATGGTGCCTAGCTGTGGAGCTATCGCGCGCAAAATTGAATTCTATCTAAGAGGACTTACACACTTAAAAACTAATTATCTTACTTCACCTATCTCCCCCTCCTCCCCCAGTGCGAGAGTGAGGAATTTTCCCATTATTTGCTCTGACAGTGGGTTCTGGGGACAGACGTTCTTTCAGGGGGAGTGAACTACTCGTATTTCCTTCGGAAAAAAGCTCTTTCTTCCCTCACACTTAAAGTTGATAATCCTCAGGCTCCAAGGAGATGGGACAAGATTTGTGCTGAAGTGCAGCAGGAAGTTAGAGACGTGGCAATTAAGAGGTTCATCTTTATTAACTTTATGGAAATTCTAGTAGACGAATATTTATGGAAATGACATATTAAGGTGATAGATGTTAGAAAGCAACGTCTCTAATCTCATATATAACGGTGAGAAGCTGTTTTGCGAGTCACGACAAGCTGATATTAACCCTGTTGTCTAATTTTATGCTAAATAAGGAAATCATCGTCGATATATTGAAACTTCTTTATTAACTTTTTACTTAAGCTGAAATACCAGGGAGGTGAAACTTCTGAATTTATTTTTACTTACACTTCTACGTTACTTAATTCTGAAACTGCTGAGTGAAACTGAATGCAAGTGAACCTGCTTAAACTGCTGAGTGAAACTGAACGTACTGTCACTTTGCTTGACTTTATCATTTCGTATATGAAATCATTATTCCTGACAAATACAACTCAAACACAACTGACTGCTCAAATAATTAACAGAAAAGAATGGCCCTGAACTAGGAGTAATCCACTTACCTCTAAGAAAATCTTCGTTACACGAACACAGTGATACAGCAAGCACCAACACAGCCAGCTAAATTAAAGATTCTAACTACTGTAGGCACTAACTGTGATTAGCAAAGGAAAGATTTTGTTGCAGAGCAAACAAAGTATTTAGCAAATTTTACCTTAATCATGTGACATCCAGTTCAAAAAACTATATAATCGTCCGTGACAACCAATTCTAAAAAATTATATAATCATCAACAATATTACATTTCCATGACGGACAAGACCAACCTCTCTCGCGCTAACACTTCAGACCTCTCATGTCCATCGCTGCTGACTATTAACATCCAGCCTCCATCATTGCTGGTTATTCTCCTCCAACTGCCATCACTGCTGGCTATTAACTTCTAACTTCCATCACCTCTCACGCCCGTCCGACCAGCCACACAGAGTCTCTTATAGAGGGCTCACAGCGCTGTCAGAGTTATTAATGCAGTATATCGAGCTGCCAACATACAAACATACTAACAGGCTGCTTGCAATATTACATATGTTTAGATTTATTTATTTATTCTTCACAATTACAGCCTATTATCTCAGACGCTAAAATGCAAGCTACTTCTACAACTGTTGAACTACGTTGAAGAAACAAAACCCCTTAACCAGTTAACTAACTGCTAATACTACTGTTAGCACTATAGAAACTGTCACGTTTTTGTTCACTTATTTTAGTGCATTTAAGCTGCAAGTGGTTTTTCCGCTATTGGATCCACCCTCATATGGCCCCGGTCGACAGTCATTGAAGCCATTGTCTTGCTGGTTTCCTTGGGCCTAGGGCAGCCCATCAGCAGCGTTTCCACTACAACAAGCAATAACACGATTCACCGATATGCCCTATAATCCAAGGCTCCATGATGACTTGCACCAACGCAATGTATATTTTTAGAAAGTTGTCTTCTGTCCATCTGCTGAGTCTGTTCTCTATCAGGGATGATAACATGCTGACGTCTGGCTGAAAACCTCGTGAATCATTCCTTGTCCTACCTGGATACTACGGCTATAATAGCGTCTGACTCTCTCTCCTCGGTGCTGCTTTGGAATAAAGTATCTTTAAGTCTTGCCGGCCATTACCGACTGCGTCTTCATAGAGAACACAGTCCAACATTGTGTGCTCTGCAGTACCAACACTACCGCTGCCGCAAATATCTGAGTGATATTGCATAGATTTTGCATAGATACGTAGCGTAAGGGCCATGAGCGGTCAGGTCATGTATTAGTGCAATCGACGGTTTACGAAATCTCACTTTTAGTCTCTTCCTGACGTTAGGGATAAATTCTTATGCTCACCTGCCTGTGGCTGAAGTGTTCCGTTCATTTTTCCACTGCTGTTATATGTGAGGTTTTATTTCATTTTCCTAATTAGCCTCAGTTCCAAGTATTCTTCGTACTTCTATTTGTCTGCCTTTCTTTAATCAATAAAGGGATTCCCTTCTCCTGATTTCCATGTCCCATGAACATGTTCCTAGAATTACTGACAGTGCTTCGGCCGGGGTAGTGCAATGGACACCCGTTAATCTTAGAAGCACTCCCCGCTGAAATCTTCTCACCAATATCTACGAGTGTGTTCTGAAGAGTAATGCCTCCGAATTTTAGATTCTGTTCTCAGTGATGGAAGTTGCTACCTTCCGCCGCTAGAGGGCTCCAAATTGTAGAGTGTAGCGTGGCGGTGTGTAACATAATTACATAGGTACGCGAGAGACAGTGTATTGTAGTCGAGTTTCTAACCGAAGAAAACAGGCTTCCAACTGAAATCGATAGAAGTCGGAAAGGTGTGATCGGTGATGATTGTTTCGACATGAATAATATGCGACGCTCAGTTGTTCGTGTTCCTGGTGAAGGAAGCGGTGGTGCTGACCTCAACATGTGTGTCAGACCTCGAAGTGGACGAACGCGTACGGGCAACCGGCGAGACACATTGTATCCAGGTTGATCAACTCATCAGAGAAAATCAGCGGGTAGTACAGGCACAGCTCTGAGGTAAGTGTTCGGGGGGAGTGCATACAGGCCATCATTGTAGAACTGCGATATAGAAAACTGTGTACACGGTGGGTGCCACTCCTGACATTAAAAGGAGGAGACTGGACATTTGTCAATTGCTTTTACATTTTGAGAGTGAGTGTAATGGAGGTTGGCTCCTTTACAACATTGAGACAGGTGATGAAAGCTGGGTTCACCATTTTGACCCCGGAAACAAGAGAGCATCAGTGGCGTTCCACCGACACCGAAAAAGTTCAAGGCTATGCCACCAGCAAGGCAACGTCATGGTTACAGTGTTTTAGCATGTTCAGGGTCTGGTGTATTTTTATTTCATGTCTAAAAGCATCACTATAAACATTGCAAGTCACTGCGAGGCCCTCAGGAAAATGAAAGCACGAATTCGAAGAGTTCGTCCACACATGGGGTACCCACTCCTTCAGCGTGACAATGCCAGAGAACACACGAGTGCTGCGACATTTTCAACAATCCGTTGCCTTGTTTTCAATGTCATCGATCATCCACCATACAGTACCGACAAAGCCCCATCGTATTTTCATCTGTTTCCAAAACTTAAAGAGCACCTTTGAGGACTTCATTTTGATAACGATGAATTGGTGCAAGCAGAGATGAGGTAGTGGCTTCGTCAACAGTCAAACTTTCTACAGAGACCGTGTCAACAAGCTCGTCTCTCGTCGTCGCCAATTCCACATTAAGTTCAAATGGTCAAATGTGTGTGAAATCTTATGGGACTTAACTGCTAAGGTTATCAATCCCTAAGCTTACACACTACTTTACCTAAATTATCCTAAGGACGAACACACACACCCATGCCCGAGGGAGGACTCGAACCTCCGCCGGGACCAGCCGCACAGTCCATGACTGCAGCGCCCCAGACCGCTCGGCTAATCCCGAGCGGCCACATTAAGTCCCGATGCAGCTGATATCATCGATTCCTTTCCTTATATTTATTCCCTTCTCCCCCCCCCCACCCTTCCACCTTCAGTTAATATAAAACTGAAAGAGTCGCCAGGGTGACTACGTTGAAAAGTAAATACGTAGACACGAAGAATAAAAGTGCAGAATGTTAATAAATTTTGTTTTATTTAAAACACTTTAAGAGATTTCGCTCGAAGAATTCTGATGCTTTACTTCTCAGCACGCTCTCGTATGAGCCAAAACTCTCGCACCATATACTACGACTGATGCTGATGTAGACTGGTGGTATACTGTGATTGTTTTCAAGGGAAGCCGAAATTACTTGTCTGGAGTGGCTGCACTTTGGTTCCTCACGTTTGTATCTTTCCTGCCTCAAAAATGGTTCAAATGGCTCTGAGCACTATGGGACTCAACTGCTGAGGTCATTAGTCCCCTAGAACTTAGAACTAGTTAAACCTAACTAACGTAAGCACATCACACACGTCCATGCCCGAGGCAGGATTCGAACCTGCGACCGTAGCGGTCTCGCGGCTCCAGACTGCAGCGCCAGAACCGCGCGGCCACTTCGGCCGGCTTTCCTGCCTCCCTCCACTACAGTGTGTCTCTTCTAAGAGCCATCACGTACATTTTCTCTGCTGTTTCGGCCGATATTTGCAATTTAATGTTTTCGATGTGTATCTAGATTCAGCCCAAACAAATATTACTCGTCGTGTGTTTCATGTAACTTCCAGTGTGGACAGAAAGCGTCTATCTGTTTCCCGTTGCAAAGTAAATAATTTTTAAAGCGACATTTACGTGCCCATTCGTTAGAGCTGTTCCAAATCAGTCTTTTGCGATATTCGTGTTATCTATATTTATTAACAGGGACAGCAAAACAAGAAGAATAACCAGCACTGCGGCAGCAACTGAGCAGAGGACGGCGGTAGCAGTCAGCGCGGGCCAGGGCAGTGTCTCACTACCCGCACAGAAGTACTGTCTTTGTTAATACGTAGCGAAGTCGAATATCGTACTGGACTAATTTTGGACTAGTCGATCGAATGGGCACGTTATCTTTTTTTTCTAACGGGAAGCAAACCTACACTTTCCGTCCACAATGGGAGTCGTATAAAAGACATGATGAGCAGTATTTGTTTGGACTGGCTCTAGATACACACAAAAAAACCAAATTGCAAATATCTGCCGAAACACCAGAGAAAATGTACCTGGCGAATCTTAGGAGAATTTCGCTGTATATTATGTGCTAAATTATGACCCTCATCCCATAGGGACATCGTTAGTGCGCTTTACTAATCTTTACATGTTCTGTTTTGTTTTACGGTTTCCTTTTAGGTTCCCTTTCAGCAGAAGGTTGGTAGTTTTGTGAAAGTGTTAGCGACAATTTGACATTTCGACGCCATCCTTCAAGTTCACGAAGCGCCGCATTACA
This sequence comes from Schistocerca piceifrons, assembly GCF_021461385.2. NCBI lineage: Eukaryota > Metazoa > Arthropoda > Insecta > Orthoptera > Acrididae > Schistocerca > Schistocerca piceifrons. The sequence goes on from NC_060144.1 coordinate 246,564,011, forward strand.
CTGATCAGCCAAAACTTTATGACCACCGACCTACTATCGACATAAATTCGTCCAGGCGACACCTGGCAGGAAATGGCTGCTAGTCAGACACATGCACGGTGCATGTAGTATCAGTGAGCGTGCTTTCGTGTGTAGAATGAGGAAGGTGCACGATCTATCTTGAGTTTTACCGAGGGCAGATTGTGATGTCCCAGGGGCTCAGCATGAGCATTTCGGAAACTGCGCTACTTGGCGGGTGTTCGAGAAGTGTTGTGCTAAGTGACTTCAACATGTGGCGAAACCAGGCTGAAACCACGCCCAGACCTTGTTTTGTGCTCGGGCAACCACCTCACATTACAGATGTCGGTCGTCGTAGGCTGGGAATACTGTTGAAAGAGGACAGGCAGCGAACTGTCGCTGCACTAACATCTGACTTTAATGCCTGGCAAAGTCTGTCTCAACACACAGCGCACCGAACACCCCTGAGATGGCGTGGAAGTGCCAAAGTTAACACCACGACATCGGTAGCTACGACTGAAACGGGCACGTAACCATCACGTGACCATCAGCACTGGACGTTGGCACAGTGGCAGGGGGTAGCGTGGTCTGATGAAATCCGATACCGTCTCCATCATACCGATGGGAGGGCGCCCATCCGTCATCTTCCAGGGGAACAACTCCTTGACACCTGTATTGCAGGACGAAGACAAGCTGCCAGTGGCTCCATTATGCTCTGGATAACATTGCTGTCGCCATCCACGTGTCCAGTGGAGTTCGTGCAAAGCACCTTGATGGCCAAGGAGCATCTTACACTTGTTACACACCATGTATATTCTTTCCTGACGATCGTGTTTCCCGACAGCAGTCCCATATTTCATCACGATAATGCGCCAAGTCACAAGACCAGGCCTGTGAAGGAGTGGTTTCAGGAGCACATTAGCGAGATTCAGTTCATGTGCTAGATCTGAATCCAGATCTGAATCCGATCGAACACATCTAGGATGTGATTGAACGTGGCATCAGACCTCATCACCCATCTATCCAGAATGTACGGTAATTAGGTCACTTGTGGGTACAGGTGTGGTGCTAACCCCTCCAACGATCTACCGAGGGCTCATTGCTTCCACGTCACGACGCTTCACCGCTGTTATCCGTGCCAAAGGAGGACATGCCAGCAGCTACATAGGTGGTCATAATGTTCTGGCCGATCAGTGTACATTTGCCTTCTGTAATTCTTCTGCAACCATCCCATACAATTAAAAGCACGTCGCCTGAAAATGCTACCACTCCATTGACGAGACCGTTGTTACGTAGCTTCAGTAGTATGGGCTCCAATGCTACATCCCGAAACTCTGCACCACAGACTCATCTCTGCGGACAGCCTTTTGTTGTTGTCTTCGTTATTTTCTTTCTGGGCGTATTAAAGAAGCATATCTCCAGGGCCAATAGTCCCTCAGGCATTGCGCAGCACCTCGGGATCCTCCAACTCCTCCCTTTCCTTTTCTTCTTAGTCAATAGTCTTCTGACTGGTTTGATGCGGCTCGCCATGAGTTCCTTGCAACCTATATCCTCAATTATTTGTTAAATGTATTCCAATCTCTCTACAGCTCCGTCTAGTACCATGGAAGTCATTCCCTGATGTCTTAATAGATGTCCTTGTCACTGCTTTTCACGTATTCCTACCCTCTCCGATTATGCGCAGAACATCCTCATACCTTACCCTATCAGCCCACCTTATTTCAACATTCGTGTCTAGCACCACACCTCAAATGCTTCGATCCTTTTCGATTCCGGTTTCTCGACAGTTCATGTTTCACTGCCATACAACGCTGTGCTCTAGAAGTACATTCTCAGCAATTTCTTCCCCAAATTGAAGCCTATGTACATGTTACACTGTTCATTCCATTCAGCACCTCATGTAATTCCTCTACACTCTCACTCAGGATAGTAATGTCACAGCGAATCGTACCATTGATATCCATTCAGCTTGAATTTTAATTCCACTGCTGAACCTTTCTGTTATTTCCATCATTGTTTCTTCAGTGTACAGATTGAATAGTAGGGGCAAAAGACTACACCCTTATCTTACACCCATTTTTAATCCGAGCACTTCGTCTTTTGCGGTCCACTCTTATTATTCCCTCTGGGCTCTTGTACATATTGTATACTACCCGTCCCTCCCTATAGCTTAGCAATATTTTTCTCAGAATTTCCGCTTGCCTCATTCGACATTATCGAATGCTTCTTCCAGATCGATAAATCCTATGAACATGTCTTGATTTTTCTTTAGTCTTGCTTCCATTATCAACCGCAACGACAGAATTATCTCTGTGTGCCTCTACATTTTCGAAAGCAAAACTGATCGTCTTCTAACGGATCTTCAATTTTTTTCCATTTCTTTAAATACTATTCTTGTCAGCAAACTGGATACATGAGTTGTTAAGGTGATTGTGCGACAATTCTTGCACTTGTCAACTCTTTCTGTTCGGAGTTGTGTGGGTGATGTTTTTCCGAAAGTCAGATGGTATGTCTCTAGACTCATACATTCTACATGCCAATGTGAAAAGTCGTTTTGTTGCCACTTCCCCCAACGATTTTAGAAATTCTGATGGAATGTTATCTTTCCGTTCGGACTTATTTGAACTTAAATCCCGCAAAGCTCTCTTAAATTCTGATTTTAATACTGGATCCACCCCCCCCCCTCCCTATCTCTTCTGAATGGGAATGGGCCCCCGTCTCTTCTAAATGAACGCATCAGACAAATCTTCGCCATCATAGAGGCCTTCAATATACTCTTTCTACCTACCTGCTCTCTCCTTTGCATTTACCAGTGGAATTCCTTTTGTTTTTAATTCCATCGAAGGTTGTTTCGACTTTCCTGTATACTGAGTCAGTCCTTCCGAAAAATCATCTCTTTTTCGATTTTTCATGCACCCATTTCGTCTTAGCTTCCCTGCACTTCCTATTTATTTCATTAATCAGCGATCTGTATGTCTTTATCCATGAATTTCCCTGAATATTTTTGTTCTTCATTCTTTCATCAATCAACTGAAGTATTTCTTCTGTTACCTGTGATATCTTTGCAGATACCTTCTTTGTACGTATCTTACTCTTTCCAGTTTCTGTGATGGCCCTTTTTAAAGATTTCCATTACTCTTCAATTGTACTTCATGCTGATCTGTGCCTTATTATTGCATCTATAGCCTCAGAGATCTTGTCATTCCTTAGCACTTCTGTGACCCACTTCTTTGCGTACTGTCCCTTCCTGAATAGTCTCTTAAACATCAGCCTACTCATCATCACTAATACATTGTGATCTGAGTCTATATTTGCTTCTGAGTACGCCTTACAATCCAGTATTTGATTTCAGGATCTCTTTTTGAGCATGATGTAATCCAGCTGAAATCTTCCCGTGTCACCCAGCCATTTCCATAAATATCTCCTCCGCTTGTGATTCTTGAACAAAGTATTAGCGATTAGTAGCTGAATTTATTTCAGACCTCAATTAAACTTTCTCCTCTCTCATTCCTTGTCCCAAGCCCATATTCTCCTGTAACCTTTTCTTGTGCTCTTTCCACTACAACTGTATTTCATTCCCCCATGATTATTAGATTTTCATCTCCTTTTACATATTGTATTACCCTTTCAATATCCTCATATACTTCCTCTATCTCTTCATTCTCAGCTTGCGACGTCGGCATGTATACCTGAACTATCGTTGTCGGTGTTGGTCTGCTGTCGATTCTGATTAGAACAACCCGGTCATTGAACTGTTCACAGAACACACTCTCTGCCCTACCTTCCTCTTCATAACGAATCCTACTGCCGCTGTACCATCTTCTGCAGCTGTTGATGTTACCACGTACTCATCTGACCAGAAATCCTTGTCTTCAGTTCCACTTCACTGACCCCTACTGTTTCTAGACTGAGCCTTTGCGTCTCCCTTTCCAGATTTTCTAGCTTCCCTATCACATTCAAGCTCCGACATTTCATGCTCCGACTCGTAGAACGTTACCCTTTCGTTGGTTATTCATGCTTTTTCTCATGGTCACCTCCCCCTTGGCAGCCCCCTCCCAGAGATCCGAATCGGGGACAATTCCGAAATCTTTTGTCCATGGAAAGATCATAACGACACTTTTTCAATCACTGGCTGCATGTCATTTGGATACACATTATGTGTCTTTAATGCAGTGGTTTTTATTGCCTTCTGCATGCTCATGCCGTTGATCATTGCTGATTCTTCTGTCTTCAGAGACAGTTTGCCACCCCAAGGACAAGAGAGTGCCTTGAACCTCTATCCGCTCCTCTGCCCTCTTTGACAAGGTCGTTCTTATGCCGGTAGTCTTTGGCCGTCAGTGCTGATTACTTATCAGAATTTAAGCGGTTGTTGGTTTCGAACCCGGGTCCGAGGACGTTTTGATTACTAATCAATGACGTTGCCCTAGTCACCGGGATGATCAAAGCAAGACGGAAACCATAGGTTATCGATATCGCCAGCAATACCGCTCATCACACCTAGAGTGTACGGCGAATGAATATCTGTTGCGAGACAGATCGCCTTTTTAATTACGTCTTCAGTTTACCTGCTTCTTCTAAATCCATACTGGTGTGGGCTCATCCCGTGTAGCAGTCTATGTCCTTGTAAACTCTTGCAAAGTAGTTTTCAAATATCTTTCTGATAACGAAGACAAAGTGGTCTGTAGAATACGGAAAACATCGGACCTTGATGTGTACTTTATTAATTAACACCACTTCAACTTTCTTCCGCGTTGCAGGGACAGTTCACGCAAGTAAATATCTGAAACTTCTTCTTTTTCTGTCTTAAAATTATTTACCTAATTTCTTCTTGTGCGAAGAGAGACAGAAGTTTATTGTTTCGATAGTGTTCCCCTAACAAGCATTAATTCTAGCAGCAGGCTGGCTGACTGTTCCTAACTTTCTCTCTCTGTTCCATCATTACTTTTTAGCGTAGGTAAGACTGTTGGTGACGATATTTTCTCTCATACTTTCCTGTATGGTGGGCAACGGCCTTGCCGCAGTGGTTACACTGGTTCCCGTGAGATCACCGAAGTTAAGCGCTGTCGGGCGTGGTCGGCACTTCGATGGGTGACCATCCAGGCCGCCATGCGTTGTTGCCATTTTTCGGGGTGCACTCAGCCTCGTGATGCCAATTGAGGAGCTACTCGACCGAATAGTAGTGGCTCCGGTCAATAATACCACCATAACGACCGGGAGAGCGGTGTGCTGACCCCACGGCCCTCCTATCCGCATCCTCCCCTGAGGACGTCACGGCGGTCGGAAGGTCCCGGTAGGCCACTCGTAGCCTGAAGACGGAGTACTTTCCTGTATGGTATACCTCAGGGATCGGTTTTTCAGTTAGGGTCCTCGATTTGCTTCCTCTTTCAATTTTGTTTTCTGTAACTCTTCCTTAAACCGTTGTTTAACGTAGCTGTATCTATGCAGCTTTCCGATTGTTTCTCCTTTGGTCTTGCTGCTGTGATATGGCTTCCTAGGTCTTCTTGTTTCACATTTTAATTCCTCCCGCGCGTCGGTCCAGATAGAAGACACTCCTCTTGAACGACATCTCGTGATAGGTATTGATTCCTGCATTACCCTATGTATAGCCGCTGACAGTTCTTGCGCGTTAACATCCATATCATCACGCAGCGGCGGACTTCCCATATATTGAAACACCCTTCTCAGTTCCTCTCAATTAGCCCCCTCAACGTTGTATTTGCGCCTTTTGCACACGTTTTCTCTGGCGTCTTGGTTTTCCCTTGCCGTGATAACGTAGTGTATGATATTGTAATGATTTGATGTCATTCCACGCTCAACCTTCCAGCCTTTCACACGGCGCGCCGCTGCCGTATTTGATACAGTGGCGTTTATATTTCACGTAGCTCCGACCCTCCCTTCGTATACTGACAAATTGCGAGTTGTACTCAATGCCTGTAGGTTGAGTTCCATAATGACTTCCTCTAGTTGTCTTCCATGGTCATTAGTCAGGCGGTTATTCCATACTATTGACTTCGCATTTGCATCAATAGAGTACACAAGAGACTTAATTTGTCCTGTGTCACTAACATCCTTTAGCCTTAGCAGGAACATTGATAACACTAAATTACAGCTTTACTTTCCGGTAAACAATTCCATACAGATTACGTGATATGAACTGTTACGTCCTTAATTACCGTTATTGCTATCATAGTACGTCACCCTCTGTTTACTATTTGGACAGTTATTGACATACTGGGTACCTTTCCTTCTTAGAATGGGGTTCTTGGAGAGGTAATACATCTGATTTCAGTTCTTTTGCTACTTTTCCAGCCTGGCACTTTCCATGACATTAATCTGTCCTATTTTCATCTTCACTGATGGATATACAGTAGACAATACGACCATTCTGGTCGGTCATTCCATGCTATACGACCATTCATATCACGAAGTGCTTACATAACGCATGCAAGAACAATATCATGTTTAATCTGGAAGAAATACGTTTTAGTTCAAAGTGGTTCAAATGGTTCTGAGCACTATGGGACTTAGCATCTGAGGTCATCAGTCCCCTAGAACTTAGAAGTGCTTAAACCTAACTAACCTAAGAACACCACTCACATCCATCCCCGAGGCAGGATTCGAACCTGCTACCTTAGTGGTCGCTCGGTTCCAAACTGAAGCGCCTAGAACCGCACGGCCGCAACAGCAGGCCGTTTTAGTAAATTCTCCAATTATTCAACTTCTGTTGGAAGATTACTCAGTTTGAGATGGATTCTGTTTAGGAAATCATGCACAAGGAAAGTAATATACTCTCCTTTTGGGTGCATATTCCTTACCAGATTTGTGATTTGTGTCACTTTCTCTCTGTTTTCATAAATCTCTGAGTCAGATATTCCTATCCTGCATTAGTAAACGCTTTTTCTTCTGTAAGTATCGCAGAATTTTCCTCAGGTAGAGAGCTGTCACATTTTTCATAGACATTACATGGACTGTGAAATGTTTACATTCGTATAAAATAATACCTACATTTGATGACTAACGTGCTTAGCTACTCAGGGGATTAATGAATCGTAACAGCGCACTGCAATTCTTCTGAGAGGTGTGATTTCCATCCGATCACTTACGTAGCAGTGCTTCCGAAACCTAAAACTGACAACACTGAAAAATGTGTCTACCGTCTCAAGTTGGATAAAAGATAATGTGTACATCCTAAACACAGATGTTTGTATGTCACTATTTTGCTAACTGTAGTGCTGACCCTTGATTGTTTCTCCTCCTACCACACAAATAATTTTTAATGTGAAGTATTCTGTATTTTCAGAAAGATAATTTAGCTAATTACACGCTTATGTGAGAAGCTGTCCGCCAGAGTGGCTAATTCAGGCGAGAAGTATGCCGAACTTGAAGTTTTTCAAGATTGAAGAAAGCAAGACATAATTTCATAAAACAAATGAGTGCCAAATAATACCCTATAGGGCAGGAAGGATAGCGCACAGTATGTTCAAGAACACAATAGGAACAATAAATATGGAAGACTAAAAGTGAAACTTTCTGATTATGAAGGATATTGAAGAAGCAAGGGAGGAAACGAAAGAAGGGTTTCCAAGTGGAACTGAAGTTCACTGTCAAATGATAAGACTATGTGATTATATTGTTATCTCATGTGAAAGCGGGGAATCATTAAAGGACGTGTTGAATGAAATGGACAGACTGCGTAACACATAACATGTCGTCAGAAGAAATCAAAGAAAGATGAATGAATTGAGGATGAGAAAATTTAATATTAAAACTGAGAATCACATAGCAGATGAAGTGGAAGAATTGTGCTGTCGTAGGAGCAACATAACGCATCAAGGTGAAAACATGTAGAAGATAGTAGCACTCGTGGATAGACAGAGCATTTCTCAGTAAAATGAAGGCTACTAGCATGAAGTATTTCTGAGAATGTGTGTCTAGAGCACAATACTGTATGGGAAAGAATAAGGGACTTTGGGAAAACGGGGCGAGAATCGAAGCAGTTGAGATGCGTCGTGAAACGATCTAAACTATCGGAGAATACATTCCTAGTTTGACACATTACTGCATTTTTCATAAGCTCTGCATCAAGAAGTATCAGAGAAGATGTAAGCCGAAGGGGAGTGCAAGAAAATACGGAGGAATATCATACTAAAAAATTAGTATCATTAAAATGTATCAAAAAATTCAAAACTCTCTAGCCCAGGATGGGTCGGCAACGGGTCACATTAGCGACCTGCATTGTGGGAATCCAAATATTCTGTGGATCACGCTAGTTTACAACTTATGAACAAGTAAACGTTATCTTAAAACCCATTTTTTTCGGCTTGATAGTAGTATTGCTAGAAAATAATTTCAACTGTGATGTGTATAGTAGTAATAAAAGGAACACACTGACTTTCCTTAAATTAGAAATTTGCTTAAGAAGGAAAAAATTAGTGACTGACAGCTTTTTATAACTAAATGAAACAGGCAGGTTATATGTAAAGTCAGAATTTAGCAATTTAAGAAAAGACGATGCAGCATAAAGAGGTGAAGAGATTGTCTCCTCTTAATCTGCATCATGTTCTAGAAATATTGAACTCATCTGGTAGCGTCCCCAAGAGAAGGACATGTTTCCTCAGTCTGATTGAAATCACAGAAGAAAATCGATAACATATGAGATATGTTTGCAACGTGATGTAACGGTTCATAACGTTTTTCGAACAACGTTTACTGCTAGTACATAGTCTTCTTCCGCACTCCATGGATTAGGCAATGTTGTCTGTTTCGGCTACAGAACATGTCTGACCATCGTTTCCTTGGTCTTCCCGATTGTGTTGTTCCCTTAAGCGTACTGTACAACAGACTGTTTGGGATTCTCTCGTTCGAAATTCTACTAAGATGCATTCTCCAATCGTTTCTATAGTTCACATTTTTTCTTCCAAAGAATTTATTCCTAGTTATTCCCTCACTTTTTGATTTGAAATTTTATCCTATGTTGGTAGCCAACTGTCCATGTTCCAGATCAACAGCGACCAGCAAGCCTTTACTTTGCCAAGTTTCATTCCTGTTAATTTTTTCTGGTTCTAGTTTTTAGGCTTCCATTTATTGAACCACATTTTTGCTGGAACATGGATAGTAAGTATACAAATCCTTTTCATATTTATAACTGACGTTTGGTCCTAAGTAACTGAAATCAGTAACTTGTTCTAATGTAGTGCCAGTAATTACAATTTTGGTTCTAAGAATATATTTACCTCATAAATACGTACTCCACAAAACTCAGTAAAGTTCTGCGCGAAAGTTTTGATACCAAAAACACACCTCAGGCTCTCAACTAGTAAAGCCATAAAAACTAGAGAAATTAGCCAACACTTCCACATTAACAGTTCTGGCATTTACGGTATCTTTAAGGAACTGAACATCAAACAGGATGTAGGTTTAAACCATTTAGACTTCAATTCCACATGGTCTACGTTAGACTGGAACTTCTTATGCTGAAAATATCTGAATCAGAATGAATTTTTAAAATTTATGAAAATCTTTACATTCTTAGTCATCAGTCTTCTGACTGGTTTGATGCGGCACGCCACGAATTCCCCGCCAATGCCAACCTTTTCACCTCAAAGTAGCACTTGCAGCTTACGTGCTCAGTTATTTCGTGGATTTTTTCCAAGCTCTATCTACCTCTACAATGTTCACCCTCTACAGCTGTCTCTAGAGCCACAAAAGTTATTCCTTGTTCTCTTAACAGATGTCCTACCATCCTGTCCCTTCTTCTTCTCCGTGCTTTCCAAATATTCCTTTCCTCGCCGATTCTCCAAAGAAACTCCACACTTCAAAGCTTATCAGTCCACGCAGTTTTCAGTATTCTTCTGTAGCACCACATCTTGAATGCTTCGATTCTATTCTATTCTGGTTTTCCACAGTCCACGTTTCACTACCATACAAATTCCACAAATGAAGACCTATTTTTTATACTAGTGTGCTTCTCTTGCTCAGGAACTCTTAACTACGGACGACAAAATTAGGCCATGTACGATATTGACGCATGAGAAGTGTTGTTGTAAAAGTTGAGTAAAACATTGTAAATAAAAGTAAATTGTGTAACGGTGAAATAAAGTCGGCTGCTGTGTGTGGAGAGCGGACTAGAGTTTGAAAAAGATAAACCCACTATGGATTCAAGCGTTTGATTTAAAACTCTTTTGTCAATACCTAGGGAGACTGCAACGATAAATTTGAAGAAATTAAACAAAAAGTTGCTTCGTTGTCTTCTATCACACCAACGTCACATCCAGACGTTTAGTTGATGCCTCAAAACCCGTGTGGTTTGTTAAGGCCTCCATCTCACCTTCCAGCAAAAGGTTATCATCTCTACCGAGCCCCCGTAATGCTATATGTTGACAGCTGTAGATAACAGTAAAAATGATTTTGATAGTTGTTCGACGAGGAAACATAGAGTTTCTATAGCGCCACGTGTTCATCTCAGTGGAAACACATAGTAGAACTAAGTGCACATTGTTCGTTAGATAAAGGTCCTTTAAAATACAACATCTCTCACTCTTGCGTGAAAATACGAAGAAAGCTTGCTTTCCAACACTTCAAACGTAGGCTTCGGTACTTATTCTGTAAGAGCCAGTTATGCTGTCAGATTACACAGACCTGTATATTGGACTTCAAGTTGACAATGAGAAATCCAGTGTTACATTAGTCCTTAAAAATTGATGCAGATGTTGGTCTGTAGTTCCCAATCGCACTGCGAACGTAATAGGTTTCAAATCAGGAAACGTCTTCCCGCTGTATTAAATGTTAGAAAAGAATATGTAAGACTAGCGTTAAATAAAATTGTATCATGTCAAATGACTTTCTCAATCCGTCAGTAGCTTGTAGCTCAATATATTCATCTGTAAAAGTGCTGTAAATTTCAAAACATATTCTTCGAAAGAATTTTGGAACAAGTGACTCTCGTTTACACAATTGTTAAATTCACAAGTATCTATATAAATTCGTATTTCATCACTTATATTGATTGAATACATATGTTGCGGAGAAAATAAAGTTTCTTATCCATCTGTTTCTTTGAAAGAATCTTACAAGACGCAAAATAATCAAAATTTCGTCTTTAAATGTTGTAATTTGATTTCTAATGCTTTCACTGTCAAGATTTCTGTCTGTCTATAGTTTTAAGCTGATGTCGTTCAAGTGATTAGTCACACATACAAAAATACCGATTCAAATATTCATCATCAGTCAGTAATTCAAAGGGACGATCTTTCTTCGATGAAATGGATGTTGCTTCCGAATTGAAAAACACTTCAAGTAATGTACCTACCTTACCGTGCCTAAGGCAGAGCACGTCTAAACAATTAAACGATAAACTATTTCTCCACATTTTCTACGTGTGTCAACCGTAAACTTCTGAAATATTGGTAATCTAATCCATGATCTCTTATGAAGCTCCACCTTTCACAGAGACACTTACCACATTATCCATCTTGATCATTTTACTTCAGAGTGATTGTTTGTACGTAACACTAAAAGAAAACGGTAGATCAGACCTACACTTCCAAAATTCTGATTCCCTTTTACTCTGTAGTCCATCTTCGCTTTCACCACTTTTCTACCTCTGTCAGTGGTCACACTATTTTAATTTGGTCCAGTCCATCTTCATGTACAGGGTGTGGTAGAAAAACGGGCGTATATGTTTATAGCGGAGCAGGACAAAACTCTTGCGTATTGCCATTTCATGCTTTGTTCAACTACTGAAAATTGTGAGTTGTAGGTAGCCACAATTGTTACGTTGACACACAGACAATCTGCGATGTAAATCGTGGATTGTAAAAGTTTAACATGAAATAATAACAGACCGATAAGTTGGGAGATCTGGGAGCCCACAAAACGTCCCCATTCCTTGAAACGATGTGTTTACCGAACACTTGGCGCACTGCTGCCATTGAAACTTGAGCGCAGTGGGACGTAGCGACATCTTACTGGAACCAGTACTCATCTGCAGGAAACCGTTCGAGTTTAGTTGCGAGGAATGTTTCAATAATGACAGCATACAGCTGAGGTGCGACTGTGGTTGATGTTCTTTCTTCATTCTCAAAAAAAAAAGAAACAGCCAACTAAGTCCATGTCCAGTGAAGAGACGGAGCACCACACTGTGACTTTCTGGCTGTAAAGGGGCTCTGATGGGGATCCTAAGGAGTGTGTTCGCACCAGTAACTGCAGTTTTGTTTGTTAACATAACCACTGAGATGGAAATACGCCTCGTCACTCAATCGCAGCAATTTTCGGAAGACTTCATTGTCCCTCTCAATAGTCCAACAGACAGTCATTCCCTTTAGTAAACTGTTTCACAGTGCGTATCCTGTACCGTGGCAAATTTGAATCATTCCGTTAACTTCCGTGCACACTACGGCTGGACATTCCCGCTACGTCGCAGTTTCTCTCACACAACGCTTTGCAGTGTTGATTACGATATTTTCCAACTCCTCTACTTGTTTCTGTGAACGACAGCTTCTGGACCTTCCTGGCGATTTCAGCTTGAGTGCACTCCTGTTGCTTCAAAGTGTTTCACTCATAACATGGCTGCCTGTAGCGATGATTCGGAATCATTCCACGTAAAACTGAAATGACAACGGTATTCTCCTCTAGAAGCAGCAATGAAGTCACCGTTTCTGTAAAAGTCCTTCACAGCCATATTACGTCAGACCCACTCCAGCGCTGCATCTCAGAAAACGGTGTACCTACCTCAATCAAATTATATACATTAAGTATTACAGGTAATACCATTCAACAATATAAAAATTACTCACTGTAACACTACAAACAATACCATCAAACGTATATAAATAATATAAAAACATTATGAAAGCTCACAGACGAGGCGCCACAAGGTGCGTTACATCAACAATCGAAGAATGACATTAAACTAACGTAAAATTACAAGAGACATATGAGGAAAAATTGTAAGTCATTAACATCACATGTCCACCATTGAGTGCCCAGTAGATTGATAAAGTGTAAAGCAGATACTACCAACAGATACCAAAAATAATAAAAGAAAGTAACAAACCTAATACATTACTGTATATCTGTTGCATTGCAGGGTAACAAATACAAATGTATGAGACAGTCTAAAAGTAAATTGTGCGTTGTACGTTTTGTATCTTCTGTATGCATTTCTTAACACAGAATTCAACAAACATATGTAATTTGCAATATTTGAGTTCTTCTTATGTTAAAACATAAATCAAAGAAATTCTTTCCCTTTAATAAACAAACATACTGAAAAGCACTACTTTACGATAAAAATCGTAAAAATTAATTTGGTTGCTAAAATCTCTATAACTTTCACGTAACAGTATTACTACATATTAACAAAGGTGTTGTTCGATAATAATGTGGGGAAGTAAGAGTGGCTGCTAGAGTTCGAATGTTTAAAATTCGCTTCAACAGACGAACTCTTACTCAAAGTAAAACCCTACTACACACATTGCCGTAAAATAACTGGCATCGAAAATTACATGGAGATTTCGCATAGTGCAAACACGGAGTGGTATCTTGACGACCTTGAAATTTATACTGGCGCACACTGAGGACTCTGACATGCGTAAGCTCGCCAGCGGATCACCCATCACTCAGCGTGCTATGTTAGGTGGCGCGCCTCGATGGTTAAAGAAAAATCGCTTGTGTGAAACTTAGCTTGCTGTTTTTTCTCTCGATATCCTGCGAACCATGGATGAATTTCCGAAAAGCGTTTGACAAGTCGACTGTTAACAAAGCTTCGAACGTACAGAATAGGTTATCAAGTATGTGAGTAGCTCAGTGACTTCTTAAACTAATAGAACCTAACACGTGGATTGAAAGTGTTCATTAGAAACAAGGGTATCTTAAGATGTGCCCCGATGGCACTGATGACGCTGATGTGTATGGGGAAGCGTTGTCGTCGAGTGACTGCAGGAGGATGCAAGATGACCTGGAGCGAAATTCTATTTTGTATAATGAACGGAAGCTTGCTCAAAATTTTGAAATGTTTGTTGATAAAGATTAACAGAAAAAACATTCCTGTAATGTTAGAATATAAAATTAGTAGTGTGCTTCTTGCAAAGCGACTTGAAATTCAACGAGTGCGTGAAGTCGTTTGTAGGGTAGGACACTGGTCGAGTTGGGTTTATTGAGGGAACGCTGGGAAAGTGTAACTCATCTATCAAGGAGACAAAGTACAGAACGCTTGTCCGATCCATTTTACAGATTTTTCGAGCGCTTGGATTCCCCAATAGGTTCGTTTAAAGGACGACATTGTAGCAATTCAGATATATGCTGCTAGATTTGCTACAGATAGGTCTGACCAGCACGAGAGTATTACGGAAATTATCCATGAACTCAGCCGGAAGTCAATGGCGGCAATAACACATTCTTTTAGAGTAAACTCTGTTGAGAAAGTTTACATAATCGGCACAGGCGAAGACTGCAGAACGATCCAAATGCTACACTATGTGATCAGAAGTATCCGGACTCCTGGGTGAAAATGACCTACAAGATCGTGGCGCCCTCCATCGGTAATGCTGGAATTCAATATGGTGTTGGCCCACCCTTATCCTTGATGACAGCTTTCACCCTCGCAGGCATAAGTTCAATCAGGTGCTGGAAGGTTTCACGGGGAATGGCAGCCCATTCTTCACGGAGTGCTGCACTGAGTAGAGGTATTGATGTCGGTCAGTGAGGCCTGGCACGAAGTCGGCGTTCCAAAACATCCCAAAGATTCTATAGGATTCAGGACAAGACTCTGTGCAGGCCAGACCATTACAGGGATGTTATTGTCGTGTGACCACTCCCCCACAGGTGCTCGATCGTGTTGAAACATGCAATCGACATCCCCGAATTGCTCTTCAACAGTGGGAAGCAAGAAGGTGTTTTGAAACATCAATGTAGGCCTGTGCTGTGATAGTGCCACGCAAAACAACAAGGGGCGCAGGCCTCTTCCATGAAAAACACTTCCACACCATAACACCACCGCCTCCGAATTTTACTGTTGGCACTGCACTCATTGGAAGATGACGTTCATTCAGCATTCGCCATACCCACACCCTGCCAGCGGATCGCCACATTATGTACCGTGATTCGTCACTCCACACAACGTTTTCTCCACTGTTCAATCGTCTAATGATTACGCTCCTTACACTAAGCGAGGCGTCATTTGGCATTTACCGGCGTGATGTGTGGCTTATGAGCAGCCGCTCGAAATCCAAGTTTTCTCACCTCCTGCCTAACTGTCATCGTTCTTGAAGTGGATCCTGATACAGTTTGGAATTCCTGTGTGATGGTCTGGATAGATGTCTGCCTATTACACATTACGAGCCTCTGCAACTGTCGGCGGTCTCTAACAGTCAACAGAAGAGGTCGGCCTCTACGCTTTTGTGCCGTAGGTATCCCTTCGCGTTTTCACTTCACTATCACTTCGGCAACAATGATCGCAGGGGTGTTTCGGAGTGTGGAAAACTCAGTCACCTGTCCACGTTCGAAGCCGTGGATTCCACGGAGTGCCCTATTCTGCTCTCTCACGACGTCTGATGGCTACTGAGATCGCTGATATGGAATACCTGGCATCAGGTGGCAGCACAATGCACCTAATATGAAAAACGTATGTTTTTGGGGTGTCCGGATACTTTTGATCACGTAGTGTACCGCCCTAAATCTCGGACAGCGAAGACTACATAAGAGAAATTTGCGTTCGTACGGAAGTACGCAGCATTTTTCGTCGTTTCATTTACAGGTACAACAGAAAATGAATTGACTAGTACTGTTAAGAGATACACTCCACCATACATCGTACGGTAGCTTGCACAGTATGTACTTAGATGAAGATGTAGATATTTGTCGACAGACGTGTACCTGCTAGGGACTTTAGGGTCACCTTTAGAATGATTTAAAATAGCGTGAACTTATTCAAAATTCGAATGCAGGAACCACATTATGGAAAAAGTAATACATATTGTATGCAGTAATTGCTTTGACCAACTTTAATAACCTGCAGCTTATTTGCGGTATCAGCCAAAATCAATACTTCATTACAGTTGTCCTGCGTCACCTTGCCAGCTATGAAGTGCACATGCACCAAACGTATATGTTCAAGATATTCGTTAATCGAGGCGACAGTTATCAGGATGTTAAGATAGATGTGCTGCGCAGACTGGTGGTATCTATATGTAAAATTATGCCATTAAAAACTGATGTAAGCATTAACGCTAGAAGTAGTTAAGAGGCGGCTGCTGTTAGTCTCACGTACACACAATGAGCGATATCCGCATACGACGGTATTGTTGGTGAGAAATGAGACGAAAGAAACCTAGTGTCAAAATATTGCCTAGCTTCTGCATGTTAAATGTCTCGTCCCGAAAATGACACCTCATGACATCAAGTCTAATCTAACTATTAGCAGAAATCAAATGATCAGTACTGACTCTATGACAGGCAGGGTAGGTACGGGTAAGGTCGTATTGTTAAAGGGATAAGATAAAGTCGGAAATTTTGTAAAATTGTTTAGGATCTACGTTCTATGAAATAGTTATACTCAGTAATTTCTTCGCTATTTCTTTATTTACATCGTGTATCGCGAAGACCAGCATAAGGAAACTAAATTTGCTACGTATTAGCAAGCAAATGAACTGTCAGTTCCAGGTGTTGTAATATTTTTTTTTTAAATTTCAGATCTAAAAAATCGGGAACTCTAGCGAATGGACTAAAGAGAACAAATTAATGCGAATCTCTTATCCCTGCTATAGGCCTCATGGACGATTACGTCTGTAATATCAGGACTGTTCATTTCAGAAGCATTAAACGTTTCATTCTTACTGAAAACTATATATCACAGTCAACAGTCAGAACAGTCAGAATCTCATATGTTACCATCACTGATCCTTACAGTAACATCAACTGGACAGTACAACAGCGAGTGGCATTTACACGTTAGAGGATATCCAACAGCAGTATTTGACTCTGTCTTATACGAAGACTTTTTTTTTCTTACTCTGACTGCTACAAGCAGTCAGCCACTGTCAAATGTGAGAGTTGTGGTGTCGCAAACCCAAGAATTCCAATCAATTTAACAGGCTGACAAAAACATAAAATATTTCGACATCTAGAGGATCACAGGTGTAGATATAATACTTACAAACAAAATATAATTTAGTTTTCATTACTTGTTATTTAAAAACAATTTTTAACAGCGTACAAATTACTTGACCTTATCATCCAGTGACTCTAGGAAGAAAGGTAAAGAAGATGAATATGTGTACTTTACTTTTAATGAAACAACATTTGATCAAAAATTGGAAAAATATATTAATTCTTTACATAGGTATAAGCTTTGCTTTAACCATGAGAATTCTAATGCTGGAATAACGAAATACAGAGATTCGTTTCACAGCCCCTTGAATGGAGGAGACAATGTCTGTCAATATAATTTAGAAAAGCCATTCAATGCTATTCTACGCCAGGGCTCATCGTTTCATATAAAATAGTATTGATTACGTACTTACAGTTATTGGAACATGAAGTAGCTTTGTTAAAGAATTGTTATGTCATAGATAAATGATGTAGTAGAAAGTACAGATAGTAAATTTCTTGTAGACAGTACAGATAATTAACATGAGAGAGCTAATTTCCTCGTCAGGATTTTGCTGCGCTGTTATATCGATGTCTTTAGAGGCTAGTATCCATATAGTGACAAGCTGGAATATTTGTGGCGCATGGCCAGCCGCGAGAGGTCAGCACCGTTGGCAGAAAAATGCTATTATAAATTTGGCTGCGCGGTCCGACAGAGGACAGCTGGTGTTGGATCGGAGATACGATGTAATTGTAAACGGCTGAGGCAGCGCGTGACCACGGATGTGAGACAGTGGCAGTGGATGTTTATCCGTTCGCCTGAGCTGTGCCGATGGCGGCAGCCGACACGTGGAGCTGGCCGTCTGTTGTGGTCCTCAAGTCTGAATTAAGCTCCGTTGAGTGGAAGCACTGTGGATTCACTCACGACTGCAGTTTCTGGTGAATGGCAGACCAGTGGAGTTATTCGGTCTCTAATGATTCAGCAGTCTGTTCACCAGGCGTCATTATTGTTTACATTGAGCACATTTTGTTGTAACGTTAAATCTGGTATGTCAGTTGATGTGCTTGTCAGTTTTGTTGTAATGTTAAGTTTCATACATAGGTTGTCATGTTCGTCAATGTAGATGACATTGAATTATATTTAGCTTACTTGTCTTTCTGAGTACTATTACGTTTTAAATGCAGAAGCAACAATGTTTTCAATGGCTGCAACATCGACTTCGCTATCGTCAAAATTCGAATAGCACTGAGGTTGATATTACCAACTCTTACCATTCCAAAGAAGGTGGTTCAATTTACGTGTGTTAACTTCGTATTTTCATTTCATATCAGCACACAAATAACAACACAGCAGAGGACGAACCTGATGACATTAATTCGTTAATGTAGTTTAGGATCACTGTGCCATTCTGCACTCCCGCAATGCAGTCAGCCATTCTGTAAATCCATTATGTGATTATTAGGCTTAACTATAATTTCTGATAATTATATTTTGAGTAGAAATCAGCTCCAAATGATTGAGTGTCTGAAGCTACGCATATGAAAAGGAAACTGTGTACCTTATACATTATGTTTCATAGATCTTTGCCCTCAATTTTATAAAACTCACGTAGACTCTCAATCAGCTTGGAATTATCATCTTTTATTTATTTCAAAATATTTGATTCTTCAGCTGCATTAACGTTTCGCCTATCGTTCATTGTGCTGATAGTACAGGAAAGAAATACAAAATTTTGTACCAATGCATGACAAAAAATTCATACACAGAATACATGGCAATTACAAGTATAGGAAACCATGTCGCCAGTGTATAGCGGCCTCCCTCACACTGATACAGATTTTTTAAAAAGTTTTAAAATAAGACAATGAAATGTTTACAAAGAAAGGTTGCATTACACTAACAAAAGCAAAAGAACGCTGAAAACATGTAAAAACTGAGGCTTTAAAATTAATCAGTTGAAACTGTCGGAAAGTCTCCTGCTGCATGTATCGCTTAAAGTTACTGAAATACCTATTCTCTTTGTGAAGCTAAAGCATCAGGGACAGAAGTCGTCTTTGAAAAGTGGAAACTCAGTGCCATTAAACCCTGTTTTGTGTTAGGTTTCGATGCGAAGAAATTGTCGTAGCCGCCCCTTATCAGTTAGCGGGCCCGCACAACAGACAAGCAAGGTGGACTGCCGTCCTCCCTTCAAGAGCTCAACTCGAAACATCGCCAGTGGATGTAAACAGCAACAGACTTACCGCATAAACATGGAGCTACTTCGTGAAAAGCAGTGTGACAGAGATGCACCAATTGGAACTAATGTTACTATGTGTAGCACTCTGCCGAATTAGCATTATAAACACACCAGCAGAGTCAGACCGGCAATGTGTACCCACAGTTAGGACAGCTCCCGCCAATAGCTACGATGGCTCTAGCCTAGTAGACACTCGTCGTAGCCTTCAGTAGGAAGTTGTATCTTGGTGATTTTGTAGAGTTGTATTTTGGTTATTATTTTCTTTTCATTGTCTTGTACTTCTTATCTGCCTCATGTCACCACAAGGATATCTGCTTCTTGTTGTTCTTGCTTTTGGAGATTAGTGCCCACCAACGAGGTGTTTCGTTGATCGTTAGTTCTTCCTGCCAACCGCAGGACACTACAGTTATTAGCTATGAGGATGCGATTTTCATTTTCTACCGAAGAATTTCTTGAGTCCTTGATGGAAAGTCTACAGCAGATTCAGGTAGCGCTCACAAGGTCAGAACATCGCCCTCACTCCCCAGCGTTGCAAGAAGTAGCTCATGGAGTTGATTTCATCACAAGTAAATTGAACACTTTGCACGTGGACTGCAGTATGGCGCATTTAAGTCTGTGCATCCATTTATAGCATCACATCCTAAAAGCATTCACTGACTGAAATGGAGCAGTGATACGACAGTGGACTCACACTCAGGTCAACAGCAGCTCAAATATCCTTCCGAGCAGCCACATTTTGCTTTGTCGTGGTTTTTCCAAACCAGGTTAGTCATACATCTCTGTTAAAAAGGCTTAGATCGGACTTTAAAATTTAGTCTTCCTTGCTTCCTTCCTTTAACATGTCTTCCTCGCTTCTGATGTAAAGCATGTGGTAATTCTCCTTTTTACGCCACTGTATCACCTCCGCTTTAGCTTTATTTACTGTTAATCTACATTCTACGAGAAGTTTGCTACTCATTCTTTTCAGTGGGGATTCTCGGTCTTCCCGTTATCAGCCAGAAGACTTACGTCATTTGATAAATTCCTTGTGGATACTACAACGCTACAACTTCGTTTGAGGCAGTTAGCCCCTTTCTAATTAGGATCACTCTTTATTTGACCGTGAGGCATCGGACTGACACTGTAGCGGTGGCAAGTAGCTGCTGGGTGACTACTATTATATTATAAATTTTACAACAAAATGGCGCAATCAAGATACCACACATTAAATAATTAATTAAAATTTAATTTCAAGAGAGGAAGAGCTGTTAGTTTTTGTGATAATTGTCTTATTACTCGTACTGTGAGATGATTGGTGGTTGGCTACAGACACGAAAAATGGAGCCATTAACTAAAGTATTCGAACATATCTTTTACACTCACATACAACCACAGTAAAAAACATTTATGTAACTCATCTCAAGTGATAAAATATATGATGAAACTGCAGTGTACAGTGTACAGCTTTTATGCGGAATATGCTATGATTCCATTAATTTATATACGCCGCATAGATTCCACCTCACGAAACTACGCTTTAAATTTACATTAACGGAAACACTCAGCTTTGTAGTTCTATGGAGTTTTTCCAGGGTAAAGGATGCTGTTGAATTGGTGGCGACACCACGCATATACAGAGACACCTGGGCTTATGCTATACGATAGTACAGTTAGGGTTGATTGTTTAATGCGGATAACTTCCAGTTGCAGCGTAAAACTTATATAACGTAAGAAAATGAAACGCCTACAGCCGTCCTTACGACCTTATTTATTGTGTAGCTAACAGTTTCAGTGTTTCAATGCGCCATCTTCAGGCCTTAGTTAATGCTGAAGGAGTTATCGTGCTCTATATACAGGGTGAGTCATAAATGAGGAAAAATATGTCGAGGATCGCATGCTGCTATGCGTAACACGTGACGCACCGTTGTTAATTTCGTTCTCCTCGGTGTACTGTGTACGAAAATCAAAAACACCTGTTAATCATTGAAGGAGATACCGACGAGCCTCACGATCACGACATGTCATTCACCCATAGATACATTACACACCAATGAGCTGATGTGTATCTGCCAGCATTTGAAAGATACGAGAAAGAACAAATCCCATCGTAATGTACGTGAAGTTGTATCAGAACTTGTGAATCACACGTTGCCGTTGGTAACGGAGTGTACAGTCCCATGTTAGGGAATGTGTGTCCTGTAAGCGTGAAGAGTGGCCAACAGCGGAAGTAAAACCGCGGCGAGCATGACGTGTTTACAACACCTTTACGCTGCTCTCTCTGCCCGATACTCGCCGTGTCGACAGCTCCTAACGGCCGCGTCGCAGTGGTACTACAGTACCATGGCAACTTTCACAGACGAGGAATACGCCGACATCCACCTCACCTAAGGGCATGCAGATGGAAGAGCTGACGCCGGCCGGTGTGGCCGTGCGGTTCTAGGAGCTCCAGTCTGGAACCGCATGACCGCTACGGTCGCAGGTTCGAATCCTGTCTCGGGCATGGATGTGTGTGACGTCCTTAGGTTAGTTAGGTTTAAATAGTTCTAAGTTCTAGGGGACTGATGACCACAGATGTTAAGTCCCATAGTGCTCAGAGCCATTTTTGAAGAGCTGACGTTGCAAGGTAACTGTACCACGAGAGGTTTCCTAGCCGGCGCCTTCCATCAGAAAAAACGTTTTACTCTGTGTACAGACACTTGAGGGCGTATGGTGCATGTGTAGCACCTCCAGCATATAGTGGTCATGGCCGACCGTCGACGTACAGTGCGGATGACGAAGAGAAAGTGTTACAATCTGTTGCGGAGTACCGAACAATAAGCACCAGGTCTCTCGCCGTTGCGGTCGGAATGTCAAATTGTACTGTTATGCGAGTACTCCAAGAAACCATTACCATCCCTTTCGCATGCAGAAGGTACAGGCATTATTGCCGGGAGACTACCAGAGGAGGCTGGACTTCTGCAACTTTATCCTACGGCGTCGTACCCACGACCAGCATTTTTCACGAACAATGCTATTCACCGACGAAGCCTATTTCACGAAGGAGGGTATAGTGAATTCGCATAATTGGCACGAGTGGGCGGAAGAAAACCCACAGCACAGTGATACGAGGGTACCAACAACGATGCGGTGTCAGTATCTGGTGTGGTATTATTGATGACCATCTCATAGGACTGATGACCTCAGAAGTTAAGTCGCATAACGCTCGGAGCCATTTGAGCCATCTCATAGGGCCACATGTCCTACCACAAAGGCTTGTAGGAGAGCGGTATCTGCGTTTCCTGGATGCTACATTACCGGAATTGTTGGAAGACGTTAGTTTGGCCTCTCGTATAAACCTGTGGCACATGCATGGTGGTGCCCCCACTCACTTCAGCGGCACAGTGCGACCCCACCTGGACAATGCCTTCCCTTCGAAATGGATCGGTCGTGGAGGCCCTGTAGCATGGCCAGCAAGATCGCCAGACCTGAATCCACTGGATTTCTTTTTGTGGGGCCATCTGAAATCTGTGATCTATGAAGGAAAGGTTGTTGATGTCAACACCCTTCAACGCTGAATACAACATGCCTATGATACTACGCAAAGAGATAGAGACATGTTGGATTGTGTACAGCAATCCTTCCTGCGAAGAGTTCAACTTTGCCACACACATCGTGGCCGTCATTTCAAACAGTACTTATAAACCGCCATTGCAGCTTCTGGTCATGTGTTTCTATGTTAATTTCGATATTTACAGCTGTACTGTATTTGTTTGTATTAATCGCCACATACCTACGTAGTTGTATTTCGTGTTCTGCATCTATGTACTCGTTTCTTAAAATTAAGTCTGGGACACAAAAACCAAATTATAAAAGATGCATGTACAGTAGTGCAGCCCCTCCTCACGTTCCATTACCTATGCCAACTAACCACGATACATAATACAGGCCAGCGTAACCTGTACGAGATAGATGTGCGCGCTGTCATTGCTCGCAGTGTCACGCAGACCGTCGCTTGACGCCGCATGCCTCGCCTTCTCGTGAGTGGCTAGGCTACCTACAACACTCTCGTGTTGTGCCCTGTTGCCCATCTGCCCCTTGGCCAATGTCGGCCCACAGTAACACCCAAAAGTCCAGATTTTTACCATTCAATTGCATTGTCATTTATTGAGATAGCAACATGCGGGAAACGAATTTGTTTGTAGCTCAGTGTGTGACAATTTGCACGACATATTTTTCCTTATTTATGACTCACCCTGTATACGCTGCATCAGTGGCCAATATAACTAGAATATGCAGACTATGTGCAATTAATGTCGGAACTCCAACCATGAACTGCCAATAGTTGATGATTGGAGTGCTGACATCACAGTTAGAGGCAGTCTGCATCAACCAGTTACGTCGGCTGCTGATTCAGCGTGTATACGGATCACGATAACCCCTTCAGCATCAACTAAGACCTGAAGATGGCGTATTGAAGCACTGAAACTGGTAGCTACACAATGGATAAGATCATACAGTAAGGATGGCTATAGGAGTTTCATTCTCCTACAATATATAAATTTCAGGTTACAACTGGAAGTCACCCACGTTAAACAGTCAACTCTAACTGTATTATCGTATAGTACAAGCCCAGTGTCACTGTATATGCGTGGGGTCGTCACCAACCGAATAATATCTTCTACCCCATAAAACATAGAACTACCGAAGCTGACTGTTTCCATTGTTGTAGATTTAAAGCTTAGTTTACTGAAGTGGAATATGTGCGCTCTATATCAATTAATGGTGTCATAGCATATTCCGTAAAAAAGTATCGGGGACTAAAAATGTAATGGGATAATTTAATGGCAGATTCCGTAATTTGTGTGACAGAGTACCAATAGCAACTAACAGACTGTACCACCAACGGTATTGTGAAGAACAAAGCTTCCCTCGTTTTAATATAATAGTTCTGTCTGACTCAGTGCAGCTTATTATAACTATAGTTATATAGGATATAGTTAATGGTCTATCTGTATGGCAGTAGACAAACAGCAGAGGGGCTTCCAACCCATTGCTAGCGGAACTGACGTTCACAATATACAAGTGTGGGAGACACATCACCGAATTGGGTGCTCCAACAAAATGCGTGAGACTTTCTATAATTGAGTGACATTAAATTAACATCTGTCATCCAGTTGTCACGTGCCGCAAACGATCTGCAGCAGGAAGGTAGAGTTAGAGCGGTGTTTGTGATCGACAACAAGCCGATATTGCTGACAAAGTGCCATCAAAACATGTCATTCTACATATAATACATCATAAAGTTCGCGTATACAGCTCTTTAAAAGCCTACTAACTTGCATCACAATAGTAGCATACACCATTGACGATGTAAATACTGTTTGCTAATGAGAATTTTCAAATAAGGTCTCTACCACATAGTCTGAACGTTGCTGCATTTGATTGAGACATTCTGTACAGCATTTTTTTTTTAAAAAACGCTGTTTGCTGTTACTGTCTAAATTACAGATAATGAGTACTCTAACTGTAGATAGATTCCCAACAAGCAACACACAAGGAAATTGGAGAGTTTACGTTTAACACAGACAGTAACCTGTACAGATAGGTGGAATATTACACCCAGCTCGTCCTGGAAGCAAATTTTACACTTTTTTCCATTATCTTTGAAAACAATAACAGTTTATTACACCTTTCTCCATGTATGTACACATTCTCCAATACATGGTTATTTTTTCTCCTCCTTCAAAACCACTGAAACCTGGCTGGTAGGTACTCAGAGAGCACACAAGATAACGTTACGATTGTGGATGGGGCCGTAAACAGTTACTGTGAGTTGCACAATCAAACAAACAACTTTATTTTTCGAAGAGCTACATACTTACACATTGCTTTAAAAGATCACAATTAGACAATATGGCTGAAAGCCTAGTTAAAGAAAACTTCAGATCTTTTCTGTATTGAAGGCCCAAAACCACACCAAAAACAAGAACATCTGAAGGCCTCGCTTAGAAATCAAAAGCTATTAAAAATAGAAAGTAAAAATTTTCCTTAAAAAAACATGGATTTGAAAACAATCAACGGCTGAAGCCCTACACTACACATCTGAAGGACAACTATAATTAAAACACATTAATAAACAGTTTTCTAATCACGAATTTTCTTTTTAAACTTACAACAGGACAGCTGAAAGCCTAATTAAAGAAATATTAACTTATTGCATGGCTGAAGGCCACAACCAAATATGAAACAACGGCTGAAGGCCTGAACAACAAGTCAGAGAAACAATTTAAAATAAACTCATTGCTTCTTATAAAAGAAATTGCTTTAAAGAATACACACGGCTGAAGGCCTTATTAAAAGCGGTTCACAAAAAATCCTCGGCTGAAGGCCACACATCACACATCGAACAACTAACAGCTTAGGACCTGGATTACAAACAGTTTCAAATAGAACAAATTTTAAGGAAAAATATTTTTTTAAAATAAAATCAATCTTCATAATTTTAATTTAACATGGCTGAAGGTCATTATGCAAGCTTTAAAAAGAACTAAATTAATACACGGCTGAAGGCCTCGCACAATACTTCAGACAAAAATGAAAATCACAACCTAAAACAAACAGAACAAGTGCTGCTCAGAAGTGTTCCAAGGGTCGGCCTGAGAAGGTAGCTCAAACGTAAGGTGAGGTGAGACAGGCAGCAAAGAGTTGAAGTTAAATAATCGGATGGCAACCCAAGCTAGGGACGACCCAAGGACCAACGACCAATTTAACCAATTCCCTTCCATCCGACCAATGGCACAACGATGGAAAATATTGGCTGAGGACAAGGATATGAAAAGCACTACTTCTTTAGAAATTGGCGTCTAAAAACAGCCAAGGGAACAATAAACACTCTAAGCAAAATATGAACCAAACATCTCAAAAGGCTGTCGAACTACACGCTGTGCTGGACAGCATCAACACGATGAGGAAATGCACACTGCCGAAAAACTACGCTAACGACCAGGGGAGGTAACTGGGGTATTAACGGCTACAGGGCAGAAAATACCACTGGTGCACTTCACTGGCAAGTAACAGTCAATTTAATAATTAATCACAATATAGGAAGAAGGCTGCAAGATTTAGCCGACTCCAACGCATCATACGCTGCTGCTAGCCTGAACGGCCCAGGGAGCAACAACCGGCAAATGAACGAAGAGATGTCACAATAGTTGAGGTTTCATAACAAGTTAACTGATCACTCAACTTCAGCGTCCAGGTTCGGAGGGCAACGAACTCTGTCGCTCTCGAAGCTAGCGCCCCACGATCCGACAGCATTTGCACGCCGACAGCAGACCTGGCTAGGCGACGCGCCGTGGAGACTTCCTCGCTGCTTCGTCCCCACCGATTGACCACCACACACACCACCAACACCCGGAAATACTAGCGGTCACACCAAAGATAGTACGACAGTACTATTATCGATGAGCGCCGCCGCTGCTGCTACCACTCAAGGAGGCAAGCCAGCAATTTCGTTACGCCAGTAAGTAAGGAAGAAACAAGGGACTACTCGATGTGACAAAATACAATGGCTCAACCACATATCTAACGGCAATATTTGACAAATAATTTTCTTTCACGAATGCTAAATTCTATATGCATGCTGCCCATGGCCTGTTATAAATCACTCAAGTCATAGCCAACACACAGTGTTGGATAACAGTATGCCCAATAGCATCGAACGCATTTTTCAGGTTAACACTTAATGGATATAGCTGATCAGTAGAAAAAAATATCAGCTCCCATAGCACTCAAATGTTTTCAACACTTTGTTATTCAGTAATACACAATATGTTGTCATACGATTAAATACCGTAACTGCAGTGCCACTTACTGTTGAAGCGCTAAGACGCTCGCTTTTGGGGAAAACATCAATGTTGGCCTAAATCAGTTGGTTAATTCGCTCTCAATGTACAATATTCTATCGCACAGGCATTGTATTTGCGTGAGTTGCTCCTCCTTATGACGTACCACGTCCTCTATTTCAAACACCACCTGCCTTAACCCTATGTCAGAGAAGGTGCCAACATTCAGACGATGTGAACTGTAGTCGCGCAAATAAAATTTTCTTGTGAGCAGCAACATCGCACTAATAACTAGCAGAGCTGGTGCGTTTATATGTATCCACGTAGTCCTTCCCTTCCGCCATCACTCGCTCCCCCCAAAAATGGTTCAAATGGTTCTGAGCACTATGGGACTTAACTTCTAAGGTCATCAGTCCCCTAGAACTTAGAACTACTTAAACCTAACTAATCTAAGGACATCACACACATTCATGCCAGAGGCAGGATTCGAACCTGTTATACAACTGTCGTGAATTGGAATCACAAAGCACACTTCTGAATCACGAGCTGTTGCAGTAGAATCGGAAATCTGACGACTCAGCAAAGTAATACCGTTTCTGCTGGTGCAACCTCAGACATAGGTCGGGTCCGCAAAACAACCTGAGACACAGGTCGGGTCCGCAAAACTCTTCTTGGTATCAGCCAATGATGGGAACCTGAGCACCGACGGCTTGACACTGAGCCTGTTGGAACCAGCCGGAGCACTAGAGAACAGGTGGGTCTCACGCTTAGCAAAATTAGCTGTACTGCATGCAATGTATTCCTAGTATCTTATCGTTGTCCGCAATCACATTGTCCTTTCCCTGACAGTCTCTTTCCAAGCAAACATTGTAGCTTGATATTAGGTAGTAGGACATTTCCACTTTGTTAAAAAATACCAGCAAAATCTGGCGTGAAGTCCAAATCCAAAAGGTAATGGTCGTTTACATTAATCTGCTGCAATATTCTAGACAGCTCTACCGTTAGAACATATATTCTAATGTTGGTTAACTCCACGTTACATGGTGTAGCCACGGGATGTTTATATTGCCCCGCAATGGTTTCCAGTGCGTCCTTGAAAATTTTTCCCTCTATTTCTCTTCCTGTCACACTGTCGTTCCCGTGTAGTAGGAAAGGTAGCTTTGCCTTAATACCACATCTCGCATTGACAGTCTTGGAGAATTTACTACGTACATAACAATTAAATGATCCACACATCTCCTTCTTTAACATTACAGACTGTCCCTTCTCTATTGTCCCTGACAGTTCACTTGTTCACATATTATAAGAACCATAATGTTATCGCAAAAGAGTTCTGTAAGGAGTGTAAGCACACTTAAATTCTTCCCACTACGTGTACTGTGTTTGGTGTAATTTATAATACCAATATCAGTAACAAGATTGTCTGTGGTCTCATGTAATAACCACAAGCCAAAGCGTTCGTAAGTTGGCTTCTTCTTCCTTCCTAATAGTTGAGGGTCTTTTATCATTTATGAGGAAGATTTTTTAATACATCCCACTATTACAGAACCCTCCTTTTACACTCTAAAAATCAAAGATGGTGGTACTTCTGATCTCGAGTTCCTTCTTCTAAACTTGCTTGTACTTGCAATCTAATTGTGAACTTCTAGCTCAGTAGCACTACTGTGCATATGCATGTGTCAGGCTCACACGGGGCTGTCTGCAGCTCGTGGTCTCGCGGTCGCGTTCTCGCTTCCCGAGCACAGGGTCCCGAGTTCGATTCCCAGCAGGCTCAGGGATTTTCACCTGCCTCGAGATGACTCGGTGTTTATGTTTTCGTCATCATTTCATCATCATTACTTAAAGTGGTTAGTTTGGACTGAGCAAAGATAGGGAATTTGTACGCGCGCTGATAACCGCGCAGTTGAGTGCCCCATAAATCAAACATCATCATCATCATCTCACAGGGCTCTCAGGTACTGGGCGTTGGGCATCGTGTGTCAGGCATCAGAGTGCAGGCATCAAGTGACATGCACCAGACATCGTATATGATGTCATATGCCAGGATTTAGGCATCAGGCAACCAGCACACCCATTCGATCTATGTTTGGTTAATGATAAATAGTAAGGCAGCAGCTCTTCCTGTCACGCTAGCACAACACATTATAACCAATGGCGCAACTTCATACGCGTAAGATAAACAAGACATCTGACGTCACTCATAGGTAAGCAGAACTACCTAGCGAATTTCAAGTTAATGATCATTTGATCAGTGCAGCAGTAGATACACTATAGTCTGTACGACTTGAGATATAAAAGCAGACATCTGTCCTTAATATAAGTTTATACTGTAGTGCCAATGCAGTCCAAAGTCGTCTCGATGAGTCTGGAGGTGGGAGTGCTTTGAGACTCCCTCCACCGACTCTGGAGGCATCATTGGGGCAATAGCAGCGGCAGGGGCTATTTGCAGCGACCTGTGATGGGTCTGGAGCTGCATCTGAAATGTAAATCTGCCAACGCAGTGTCCATGAATATTTCTCAGGCTGGATCCAGCATCCAGTATATCAGGGAATATTGCTTGGACTGGCTAAAGCATGCACCACATCCTGGATATTGTTCGGGGCAGATCCACCCGCGCCAAGGCTGGAATAGCAGTTGGGTGGATTCATCTACACAAAACAATTCTTGACAATATAGTATAGTCCTAAATATGGATCTGCCACTGCTATGTCAATGAATATTGTTCAGGCTGGATCCATCTTGTGGTATATCATGGAATAGCGTACCATCACATGGTACATCTAGGGATACTTTTGAGGCTGGATCAACCTGCGTAAAGTCCCCAGTAAAGCTTTTTGTGGATCGAGCTACACAATAATTCCTGGACAATTTTCGTTGTGGATCTACGCATGTACGATCTGGGACAGAATACAAAGGGTGGATCTTCCTGCATTAGGTTTGTGATACTGCAGCTTTGGAATATTTGCAACATCTTACATGTGGACAATAATTAATTTACCACTTTGTCGCGTTTTTAAATTGCTGTTTAAGCCATCTATTGGTGTGGTACAAAGATCGAACTCTTGTCGATGTCTTCAATGTAGCCAGCTGCTAGTACCTCGAGAAATTGGGATTTGTTAATTAAAAAATGAATTCAGACAAACAAACACCGCTCACAGATGCGAAGTGCATACTGCAACTCAAACAACTAAGCGTGGTCATCAGTTACCGAAACGACTAACTTCGCAAACTTAACAAATACCACGGCCGCTGAACTATTCCACAGAAAAACATTGTTGGTCTAATCTCACCAAGTAACTTCTAGTACTCCTCTGCGAGCGGACCAGCTGTGAGTGGCAGTTAATAGCGTACTTGCCCCATCTTCTGGTGTATGGCCTTTCAGGCTGCCAGCTATAGGGTCGTTTGTGCAGGCAGAAGACGGGGTGAGTCTGAAATCTTAACTTCTCGATCCAGTTTTTGAAAATGCTGCAAGTTATCTATTAATAACGGAAATGAATCTGAGTGCCATCCAAGACAAGTTTCGCCAAGATTGCGACCACCACCCCAATGATATTTTAAGATCACGACAGAGCATCAACAAGAATAGGACCTTTTGTTTATTTTGTGGGTGAAGACATTGGCAGAAACCAACCATCTTTCTAGCCACGTTGCAGAGCAGTCGTTGAGGCGCCCTCTCTTGCTGTTCCCACGGAAAACTTCCAACTTCCTCTTTCTTTAAGTATAGTCGACATTCATCGACTTGGGCGTCGTGACGTTGCACGCATGCGTTCAAGCCACTTGGTGCGTTAGCTCCCATCGCATTGACATGACCAGCCACGAGAAGGGAGAGGCGCAAGGGTGGAGACTGCATCGGCCTGAAGTCCATTTGGCACTACACGTTTATGGCGGAGGACGAATGCTTGCACCCCTCTGCCGTCGCTCTCTGCTAGGCTGCTATGGCGAATAAACAGAAAAATACAGGTTCACTAGTTTGAACACCAACGACATTTTGAATTACATATGCATTTTGCAATTACGAAAAGAACACCTCAGTTATCCAGTCATTATGTTAATAGGCCTGTGGAGTACTGTTAGAGGAGAAAAATATAAAGATAAAATGTAGGGTGCACTACGAGAATAATGAAGCCACCTTAAACACTACATTTTGGGTAGGTCTTTTTTATCCTTTGCCCACCTAAGACATTGATCTTCTTGTTCTGTTTTTAAACAGTTTTTACTCCACTTGTGTACTCTTTATGGCCAAATACGTCCATCACCGTGGAGATGACAGAGAGGCCGTACCCGCCATTTTTTCTTTCGTGAGTCGATCGTTATGTATTGTGAAACTTCTTATGCAACTGGTGTAGTATCCCCTGCACCTCAGAATTCATTCATAATGTTGCATCAGGTTCCCAGGGTTCTGCGATTTATATTTTCGTCTTGCGTGTACTTTGAAGTAATCATTTCCGTTTTCTGACTTCAGTACTGATTTAAAAGTTCATGCAGGTGTGTCTTTGTCAGTTTTCGACACACGCTGTTGCCAAGGTTCTCACCATTCCTCGCAACCAGCGCGTTTAGAAAGGATAGCTTCTGATCATTTTCTACCTCAACAGCAAACTTAAAGTTTGTATGAAGACTGTTTAGATGTCTTAGGAAGCCACCAGGTGATTCCTCACAGTGGTTCCACAAGACCGTGTACCTGTGCCATACCGTAAGTGCCAAAACATTATCTATTTTTCGAAATGCTCTATGAAAAATTTGTCACGCACTGCACCAGGTGGACTACTCACGGTGACTCCTTCCACCTGTTCACAGAACTCGCTATTCCACATGTTGTTGTTGTTGTGGTCTTCAGTCCTGAGACTGGTTTTATGCAGCTCTCCATGCTACTCTATCCTGTGCAAGCTTCTTCATCTCCCAGTACCTACTGCAGCCTACATCCTTCTGAATCTGCTTAGTGTATTCATCTCTTGGTCTCCCTGACGATTTTTACCCTCCACGCTGCCCTCCAGTACTAAATTGGTGATCCCTTGATGCCTCATAACCTGTCCTACCAGCTGGTCCCTTCTCCTTGCCAATTTGTGCCACGAACTCCTCTTCTCCCCAATTCTATTCAATACCTCTTCATTAGTTATGTGATCTACCCATCTAATTTTCAGCATTCTTCTGTAGCACCACATTTCGAAAGCTTCTATTCTCTTCTTGTCTAAACTATTTATCGTCCATGTTTCACTTTCATACATGGCTACACTCCGTACAAATACTTTCAGAAACGACTTCCTGATACTTAAATCAATACTCGATGTTAACAAATTCTTCAGAAACGCTTTCCTTCCCATTGCCAGTCTACATTTTATATCCTCTCTACTCCGACCATCATCAATTATTTTGCTACCCAAATAGCAAAACTCCTTTACTAAGTCTCATTTCCTAATCAAACTCCCTCAGCATCACCCGACTTAATTCGACTACATTCCATTCTCCTCGTTTTGCTTTTGTTGATGTTCATCTAATACCCTCCTTTCAAGACACTGTCCATTCCGTTCAACTGCTATTCCAAGTCCTTTGCTGTCTCTGACAGAATTACAATGTCATCGGCGAACCTCAAAGTTTTTATTTCTTCTCCATGGATTTTAATACCTACTCCGAACTTTTTTTTTGTTTCCTTTATTGCTTGCTCAATATACAGATTGAATAACATCGGGGATAGGCTACAACCCTGTCTCACTTCGTTCCCAACCAATGCTTCCCTTTCATACCCCTCGACTCTTATAACTGCCATCTGGTTTCTGTACAAATTATAAATAGGCTTTCGCTCCCTGTATTTTACCCCTGCCACCCTCAGAATTTGAAAGAGAGTATTCCAGTCAACATTGTCAAAAGCTTTCTCTAGGTCTACGAATTCTAGAAACGTGGGTTTGTGTTTCCTTAATCTTTCTTCTGAGATAAGTCGTAGGGTCAGTATTGCCTCACGTGTTCCAACATTTCTACGGAATCCAAACTGATCTTCCCCGAGGTCGACTTCTACCAGTTTTTCCATTCGTCTGTAAAGAATTCGTGTTAGTATTTTGCAGCCGTGACTTATTAAACTGTTAGTTCGGTAATTTTCACAGCTATCAACACCAGCTTTCTTTGGGATTGGAATTATTATATTCCACATAAAGTAGCTCTTTGATTAATTTAAGTTTAATGACTTTCCCGTCTGCGATAAATGTGCATCGAAATAAGTATGTAAGCTTCGGGGCGACGTGGAGAGAAAGGAATTATAATTCCTCATAATTCACCTAATTATCTCACGTCTTTGTGGACACTGGTGACAGGGAGACGGTAAATGGTAAGGAGGCCTCCCGCTCTCGGTTAGGCAACTGGGAGCGAAGGGCAGTGAGCAGAGAGGAATCCGTGCTGATACCGGGGGATTGACAACGCGGAATCCGCCCTAATTACGTCCGTATGAGTCCGGGAGTTACGCGTCAATTACGACGGCGCCCGATGCCCCCCTCCGGCTCTGCTCTGAGCTCTGCGCCGCTAAGCCGGCTGTCAGAGCGCCGGCGCCAGCCCGCTGCGACGCGCGGCTTCGCTGGCACATCTACTGCCGGGCCGCAGAAATCACTAGCCAAAGCGCCGCGGCCTATACCGTTACTAAATTACGTACATCTGCTGCTTTGTCTCTCGTGCACTCACTGCAACGAACACAGGATCATTTGGTGCTGCGTTGCACGCGCTAATGAAACTGCCACTAATAAGCCAAAACATTACGACCACTTGCATAATAGCGTGCTGGCCCACCTTTAGAACGCAATACGGCAGTTATTCTGCGTGGCACGGATTAAGATGTCCTACGCTTACTAGTAGGCACGATTCCACAAATCGACTGGGGTTTCGCTACTGATTAGTGTCTGCGTCTTCTTCCTCAGAGACGATGCTGCGAGGCGGCGTGGCAGTGGGGGATGGAGCCACCAAGTGACAACAACAGAAAGCGTGTTTTCCACGCTGTGGTAAGTAACGTCGGAAAGGGCGAAGGTT
The DNA here is from genome assembly GCF_021461385.2 of Schistocerca piceifrons. Taxonomy (NCBI): domain Eukaryota; kingdom Metazoa; phylum Arthropoda; class Insecta; order Orthoptera; family Acrididae; genus Schistocerca; species Schistocerca piceifrons. The sequence continues at coordinate 246,598,134 of NC_060144.1, forward strand.
GAAGTTCGCTAACGAGGAGAACACGACAAGTACCACAACCTGTTTTCCCAGAAATTTCGCCCAGTGGAACAAGATTCAAAACAAGCGTTCAATGCGCAATAATCGCAGCTAAAATCTTGCCGTGGGGTTAGCGTTGTGGCCTCTTCATTTTGCATCCCGTACTTGAAATTCGATTATTATTTTTAATTTTGTTTTCCATTTATCTACCAATGTTCATAGATGACTAGACCAATGCTTTCCAGTGCATATTGAAATAATGTTGTGTATTTTTTTGTCTGCTAATTGTATCTCTGGTGAATAAATTTAATAAAACAGAAAGAAACAATAAATGAATGAGAAAATTATTTGAAGTTGTTTTCTGTAAAATTCGTGTAGTGTATCTTGACTCATAATCAATTGCAAGTCCCAGTTTTCGGTAAAATGTTCCGTTACGCGAGGTTTGGCACGAAATTATTGCCAACGCATGAAATCTTCGGAAATGTTAACGAAGTTTCTTTACCGAGTGAGATTCATACGAAGAAATGCCACTGTGTTTCCAGAATGAGATTCGCACTCTGCAGCGGAGTGTGCGTTGATATGAAATTTCCTAGCAGATTAAAACTGTGTGCTGGACCGACACTCGAACTTGGGACCCTTGCCTTTCGCTGGCAAGTGCTTTACCATCTCAGCTACCCAAGCACGACTCACGACCCGCCCCTCAGAGCTTCAATTCTGCCAGGCAAAGGTCTCGAGTTCGACTATCGGTCCGGCACACAGTTCTAATGTGCCAGGAAGTTTCACATCGGCGCACACTCCGCTGCAGAGTGAAAATCTCATTCTGGAAATATCCCCCAGGCTGTGGCTAAGCCATGTCCCGCAAATCCTTTCTTCCAGGAGTGCTAGTTGTGCAAGGATCGCAAAAGACCTTCTGTGAAGTCTGGAATGTAGGAGACGAGGTACTGGCAGAATTGAAGCTGTGAGGACGGGTCGTGAGTCGCGCTTGGGTAGCTCAGATGATAGAGCACTTGCCCGCTTATTGCAGAGGTCCCGAATCTCGGTCTGGCACACAGTTTTAATCTGCCAGGAAGTTTCATGCCACGGTGTTGTCTTCACACAATGCTAATGGTGTTCAAAATTCATATGTTATGGACGTTTCTACTATCGGTATCCTCCGACGGAATGCAGCATTTCTCCCTAAAGAATAAACATAAGAATAAAAAACAAGAATTAATTATGACTTGACATTTAATAATGAAATATAAGCACATGGGAATTTAAAAAGATTGTAGCCCTTGAAAATACCATACAACAGGCAAATATTATGTTTATATTTATATTACAATTATTTTATATAATATGTGTATGACACTTATTGTGAAACCCACTTGTAACGCCTTTTACGTCTTAAGTTGATAAGAAACATTCGTGTAGTAATAATTGAAAAAAGTAAATAAAAAGAAAATCTGTTTTCGAACATGGAATGCAAAACTGGGGGACCGCAACGCAAGCAACTGTGCCACCACATCAGCTGAAACTTTCGCGCCCTGAAAGGCATGTAAATTACTACGAAATCTGTGACCGTCCGTTTCTTAGAAGCAGTCAAGTATCTACGGATAAGCTCCTCTTCCATTGAGCGAAGTTTCTACGAAATCGCCTTACAGCACTTGCCATGTTCTCCTCGTAAGTGAATTCATGATGTTGTGCTGCCGTAAGCCGTTGATCGTTGCCATATGTTCTTATGTAACAGAACTGCAATAGCATGGAATCATAAAATAAGTGAATTTAGGTAAGTTATACACAGGTGAAGTGGTACAACGATAGACACTTTTGATTATGACCAGTGGTTGATTCGAGTAGTGTTGATGAGCATCCAGTTGCCACTTGATTTTAGACCATTGCCCAGTGAGGTAGTTCCATGCAGTTTTACAGTTTCTGAAGCTCTGCTATCGACGCTGCAGGTGAGAAGCTGTAGTAGAGTGCCGTACTGAGCACGCATCGTATGAGTTCCTGTCTATGAATCCTCGATCTGCCTGCTGGGACATGGATCTGGGAGGACAAAGGTGTCAGTATTACGAGTGAAATACTATTGATTCTTGTTCAGTTGGATGCATGGCATGTCTGCAAATGGTCTCGCCCAGAGACACAGTTATGGAATTTACGGGACGCACTGTCTCATCCTTTAAAAATATGTTGATTAAATCAGATTCTGTTATATTGGTGTCTTACATATGATGGAAGTATTTGTTGGGTTGGGTCGTTTGGGGGAAGAGACCAAAAGCGAGGTCATCGATCTCATCGGATTAGGGAAGGACGGGGAAGGAAGTCGGCCATGCCCTTTCAAAGGAACCATCCCGGCATTTGCCTGGAGCGATTTAGCGAAATCACGGAAAACCTAAATCAGGATGGCCGGACGCGGGATTGAACCATCGTCTTCCTGAATGCGAGTCCAGTGTGCTAAGCACTGCGCCACCACTCTCGGACAAGTATTTCTTAAGAGGTGCTTTAGTAACATTAAATAAAGTTATTGTTGATTATTTTACGGCAGAGTCACCACTGGCAGTTAATTTTAAGACAGGAGGAGGGGATTGTCTTCGGAAGTCAAGGTATGAAGTATGTTTTGCTTTTAATGTACTGGATCAGCTGTTGACGGAAGTGCTTGTGTAACATTCTCTTGTGTGTTTATGGGCTGCCGGTTACTATGGATGAACAGATTAGCGTAAGAGTCAGTTTTTGATAATATTTGCATGCTATAATTTCAGTTTGTGGTTTCAGTGAATCAAATGTTACATGTATACAATACAAGTGGAGAAGTAGAATAATAAGCAGATTTACCGAAGTCTTTATTAGCAATTTCAAACATATGATAGGTACGATAGGCAATTACATCTCTATCATTAAAACTTTCAAGTCCAGGTACACTAGAAACTCCGCTACCTCCTCTCACAATGGCGACAGTGAACCATCCATTTCCATGTGAGAATGTATCGTTAATATCCAAGCTAAAATTAAGAGAACATCCAAGAAATACAGACGGTCCATCGATGAGGGCGTGGGCTGCAACACTCTTCACTGGGATGCGGTTTTTCTTGTCTCCTGATGTTGTAGTAAGTTCAATGTTTTCTATATTTTTGTAAACTATGCTCATTCTGTGTGTAGCTGCTGCACAGGCAACTGCATTGAACGCCACCAACATGCCGTACAGAAGATATCGACGTCGTCGTCGCACAACAGTTTACAAAAATATAGAAAACATTGAACTTACTACTACATCAGGAGACATGAAAAACCGCATCCCAGTGAAGAGTGTTGCAGCCCACGCCCTCATCGATGGACCTTCTGTATTTCGTGGATGTTCTCTTAATTTTAGCTTGAATATTAACGACACATTCTCGCATGGAAACGGATGGTTCACTGACGCCATTGTGATCAAGAATACCTTACATTTCCGCCGCAAAGTAGGTTCCTCAATGTCTAAACACTGGTCACACGTTTCCCGTAAATTATGGCTCAGTGGTACATGGAAGCGGAGCTTATACCCGATACGACACTTACGTGTTCCGTCGAATTCAGATCAGGTGAATTTGATACAGAGACAATAACGCGAGTTTGCTATCATGCTTCTCAAACAATTGTAATATGATTTAGTGACACAGACAGTTATGCCCCCATCACTTTTGGGGGAAGCCTTAAGTATGAAAGGATGCAGTTGGTCCGTAATAATGTCGATATAGTCCACAAGTGATGATAGTGCTCCGACTGGCGTGCATCCATGGTACGGTGCATGTTTTGAGCAACAGTTCGCCTGGATGATCGAGTAACTGGACACGACCATTGACAGAGTGTAGCATGCTGTGGGTAGGCGTTGGGCCTACTCGGGAAACAGTAAAGGCTATGCCTGACACAAATGGTTATATAACTCCTAGGGGCCAGCCCTCCCGCAAGCAGACACATTTTGTCCACGATAAGCCTGACCACCAGACGACATCACAGGCACTGATAGACGTCACTGGTCTCCTTCGCAGGCCAGTGGACTGAAAGTAGTTGCTGCTGAATCCTACAATAACACGTCGCCCATCACACCCAAATTCTCAACTTATTCCACACACTACCAATGTAGTGCCCCCGCTCATTAGCCGCATTACTCACTCCATCAACTGTGTATGGATGGCATAGTGGTCAGCGTATCTGCATGGTCAGCACCAAACCTTAGTTCGAATCCCAGTCTGGCACAAATTTTCAGCTTGTTACATTAACATAAATTAATGCCCACTGGTAGCTAATGTCTCTAATTTCTTTGTGGACTGATTCATAGTGGATGCAGGATTAAAGTGGTGTCTGTTCTTTCGAACACGGCCAACAGAACGGACACCACATTTATAATAAATGAATACATTGCCAATTGTAGGCTGCATTGCGCTGTATTAAGCGTGTCCACGATTTTGACAAAGCACAAGACAGGCTACAACGGGCAATATATTCCTTTATTAAACACATACAGGCTTCGGATCCCCATGGAAGTAATATAATAAATTCTCTCTTGTTAAACAAACTTTGTTCCACCAATCTATGTAAACGTCTCTTATCTGCCAAACCAGACGGGCGCAACACAACACTAAATGCAATTCAGTTGACCAGGAGACACTTTTCCGTTAATTCACGGTCCTATCTCTATAGCCCTGTGTGCACTGTAATCGTAATTGACGATGCTGTTGGATCGACATCGGCGCACTTAGGGCACCGTTTCAACAATGTGCGCTAAACAGCATGCTGTGATACACATGAACTTGCACCAGCATTGTACCCTCCTGAGAGATCTGTCTCAAATCGCCACCTTTCCAGCCGATCAAAGTGGGCAAGCCTCCATTCCAACATTCTGTGATGTGCATTGTACGTCTATCACCTTGTCACTTACTATATTTGCGGAATGTATAGTCACTAGAATGGTTCCCCATTCGTCTCCGCTCTGCTTATACAGGGATTAGGGATATAAGCTACACATTGTAATCATTGTTACCTTAATATGAACCCACTTCAATGTGTTAGTTGTGTTTTCTCTGCATCAAGCAGTTTCCCGACAAACGTCACATGGTTTACGACCTAACGTTTTCTGCATGGTCGTAACTGCACCACTGAGTGTACTGTGACTGTCAGTATAGATTAACCATTTTGCTTCCACGTGTCCACACTTTACCTGTTGCCCAGCAGAAAATAAGCATTAATGGCTTCCTTGTCACAAGTGCTTGCAGGTACTAACCAATCTAAAAATATATTACTCCTAATAACTATAATTATTTACTCTGCAAACTAAGTAAATGTGTTTGTTTTGCTGTTTAGTGCACTGTCCTCAGCAACCAACAAAAATGTTTGCACTTACTCCCCAAACACATTGTAAACTTTTCTTACCTCATCACATGCCCACATCACCATCAGGTGGCATTCAGTCTGGCAGTGGGCAGTGACCATAATGTTTTGGCTCATCATTGTACTTTGATGACAGCATAAATCGACGTGGAGACGTTGACTTAAGTTCTCATACATCAGATCTGGAGTTATAGTTCTGTATTAAAGGAGTTGCAATGGGTTTGTAGGAGCAAGGTAGCGACCAAAAAATTGGAAGTTCCAGCGTCATATTAAGTACGAAAATTAGTAGAGATACTATCCATCTCCAAACAGGACACATTCACTTCCCAAAAATCCCACTAAATACAAATGGATCTTTTCGTATACCTAATACAACATAGTCTTTGATCATCATCGGTTCAAATGGCTCTGAGCACTATGGGACTTAACTTCTGAGGTCATCAGTCCCCTACAACGTAGAACTACTTAAACGTAACTAACCCTGAGGACATCACACACATCCATGCCCGAGGCAGGATTTGAACCTGCGACCGTAGCGGTCGCGCGGTTCCAGACTGTAGCGCCTAGAACCGCTCGGCCACTCCGGCCGGCTGATCATCATCGGCAATACATATGCATATGAACTTCTTACAATGATTCTTCTGGATATGCCAAGAAAGATGAAATGTGATCACAATTAACAAATTGTAGCCCAGTTTAAATGAGTTTTTAACTAACAGCGCAGCCTAGTTATTTATCCCAAGTTTCGATTAGAGTAGAAAAGAAATGTAACTCTTAGCCTAACTGATACTAATTTGATTTAAGTGTTTTGAATGTATTACTAGAATGCACCTATAAAACGTTTTACAGTTTTACTAGAACATCAATTTAACACGCATCTCGATAATGAATAATATTAGTTTCCACTTCGAAAACAGAAATAAACAAATTTTCTAGTGAACTCACTCATGAGTAATCAACACAAAGTTGTTCATGGGGTATACGTGGTGGTCTCAAAAACGCTTTATAGCACGTCGTAAAAGCGTCTCTGTCGCATGTTAATCGAAAACGTAAACCCACGCCTCGCCAGAAGTTATAATCTCCTAAAGTTAGAAGAAAAGTCCTTCCAATGTGTTGTGAAGCAGTTTCGATGGGGGTGGAATTTGGCTAGGGATTGTGTGAGCGTGGGCTCGCAATCAGATACAAATTATTGACAATATGTACCACACAATAAAAGGAAGGCATGAATGAGGAAGCACAACCACCAATTAGCACATATATTTGTTAAATAATCCAGTCACCTGATGTATTAAAGTAATGTTGAGTAAAATGAACTCTTGCCCCTAAATCATAAAAGACCCTTAAAGGGGCACAAGTTAATATTCTGTCACCAAACCTGAACATGATACATTTATCCAGTATAACGTTTGGCTCCTCAACGATGAACATTACTAAGGGGAACAAAATACAGCCTGCTGTAACAACATGCCTGACGCCTTAAGTGCAGTAAGGTTGATAGAGATTATATTCGCCCGTTGCAGTTCTTTGTATTCTAAACTCGGTACAGCTTCAGAGGACGAAAGTCCACTTTGAGTACAAGTGAAAGGGTCATCTTGACGATGTGTAGTGGATGCTGACTATAGTGAGGTCCACGATCATCGGAAGTGGTGGTAAGCCGGGAGGAACTGCACCACGAGACTGTCAGCCTTTGCGCCGTCGAGACGAAAGTCCAGGCACGGGAGTGGCTGACGGGCGTTCAGTATCTGATGATCCCCATGACGGAGTGAGACGGCACTGTCTGATGGGTGGCAGCAGTGGCATGTGCAGTGATCCGAAGCTCAGACTCGAGGCGGCTGAGAGTCAGTCTGTAAACCCGAGCGGAACTGGTTGTCGAGGGGGTGAGTGTCGACCTAGGTACCCGTCGCGGAGGAACGTAGGTGTGGCGCCAGATGGACACGTACCACGCGGACGCAAATAGGTGCCTACGACTGCAACTATGTTTACTCGGTATTGCACGTCTCATATGGGCCTCCAGAAGCTGTGGCGACTGCAGGAGGCGTGGCAGGTAGATGTCAGCGACTTTTCTGTTGCTAAACAACCTGCCTAAGTAAGGCAATGGCTATACAGATAACACAGATATATATATAAGCAATCGACAGAATCACATTATTCAACGTACATGAAATAACAAGACACACACAAAAACAGACTGCAAGAAGACTTACTCCCAAAACACATTTTCTCCTTGCCGTTGTTCACCAAAATACAATTGAATCGGACAGCGTACTGCTCCGCTAGTTACCGGCCCAACAACAAATTCGCCGTATTTGATCGTCTAGAACCTTGACAGTACAGACGCAACGGTTAGTACGACAAAATGGCACTATATGTTGAAATGCAGAGGGACAGAGTAGGTTAGCCTCAATCAGAGAGATTCCCAACAATTAGTAACAAAATGATAATTATTAAATATGAAACATACTCGACTTGAATTATGCTTCTTCTTGTGAAATGTCCAGCACAATTAGATGTTTGAAATTATTGCAACTCCTCTAAAATATTAAAGTCCTGTCAGTGTGCCTCTGAGCTGGACTATGATGCCTGCGGAATCTAAATATCGGAGACGACGGACGGGCACTGCATCTTGTAGACTCGGCGGTAACTGGCGACTGTATACGATTCGGCGAACAGAAGAGAACAGTCCGCCGTGGCTCAGTGCTCCGGTGTTTAACGAAGCATCGACCAATCACTGCCCACACACGTGATGTCTATGGGTTGGCAGTGCGGGCCCTGCCTATCTTCGGTGTGGTTCGTACTGCCAAACCGTACACCTTCCTGTACTACGAGTTTTTCGAGGGCTGCTTAATCGACTGTGGTGCGGTACTCTCCGGAGTTGTGAGTACCTCAACACACATACACTACCTTCTAACCGTGTTAGCTAGAAGGGCTTCCAGTAGCTCAACATCGCTCCTAACTGCTGTATCTTATGGACGTACAAAGAAGAACACCGTCCACTGCTCCTGCCAGATGAAGCGTCGTATCGACAGCAGGCCACACCAAGTCTTCGTCATTCTCAGCACCACTGCCTCGCTGCACTCCCACACTATCCACTCTGACTCCAGACGGCACTCTTGAGCTTCCTTCAGGGTGTTTTCACTTTAGCTCACAAATCTCAACTCCTAGCTCGCTAAATCGTGTTTCCTTTCCCGACCAGCAGTCGTGCGTCCACCAATTCACGGAATAGTTCTCACTAGGCACATCAAAGGCCTGTCCAACGACAACATACAAGTTTAGCCGTAGTGGCAATCTCCAGCCCCCGGCTACACCTTGCTGTCTCGTCAGCTGCTTCCCACACCGGCCCGATCTGCCTCCCAGGTGATACGGCCGTTAAAGGTCCCTACTTCCAACCGTCCTGAGCTGTCCCGCAGTGCCGTACCAAGCCTCAGCAAGGCGCTGCGTCCGCCAACTCGCTGACATTCGCGTTCACTAGCGCGAACGGAGGGCCAGACCCGCAGTGGTGTAAATACCTGGCCGAGAGGGGAATTCAATAGTTTTATTAGTAACGGAGCATAAAATCTGCTATATTCCTGTTACACGCTTTCTTTACACACTGTCTTGTGGCATTGCAAACTTTCGGCGTATTGGCGTTACATTGGAAAATAGCTGTAGATCCCATTTTAAGTATGGATGTCGTGGCTGATCCAGCCAGTTCTAGTGTTATTGGCCTCTTATATTAGACGCTACATTTTTCCAATCGTTTCCAAACATTTCCAGTAATTTCTAAAAAGATCTATTGGTCCCAGTGCACTGAACATGGACTCAAATAACATGCTGGCTGTCACTAATTAGCTTAACGAACAAATATGGAAATCAAGAATAATATAAAGCGTATTTGATTACATTACCTAACGGAAGATGGTGAAGCACTCACAGTTGTATTCAGATGTCAATGTCAATCGAACACACACCGTAATGCTGAATTTATTTCACCTGCGTGACTGTTTAAATGTTCTAGTATTAGAAATAAAATTTTCACGAAACGACATAATTTTGCCGAGAGTAAGGTGCTATTAAAATCATGCAAATGTTGGCTTTAGAATTAATGATTTGTAGTAAAATTCTCCTGTCTCATCTAATATCTCTGCGACTTAGTACTCAAGGGAAGGCAGGATTCGGCTACGATTGTGGACGTGGCCATAATCAGTTACTATTGGGTGCCTTTTACAGTTACACACATTTTATTTTAAACCAGTGATTCCAGACTCAACAATAAATAAAAAATACCACACGTTATTAACAAAAGAATAAACAGCTGCGTAAATAAAAGTGTTTTCAGCGGGTTACAATTAAGCAAATCACCATTAAATACAGGTACAACAGATAATGTTTTAAAAGCAAGCCACTGTGATCTGGGCAGTAGGCCTTACACGCCAGGAGTGGCAATATATAAAGAATTGTTTAAAACTCGCTGCAACTTACAAATTACAGGTATTGAAATAATAAAGACAAGTCGCCACAAAAACAGCAGACGACATCAGACGCCAGAAAATGCAGTAAATAAGGTTTTAAAGGCTTACTGTGTAAATACAAATACAAAATTAGAATTTTAAGGCAAGCGCTACAATCACGGCTGAAGGCCTTGCACGCCGGGAACGGCAATAATATTTTTTAAAAATTTTGAAACCTACTGTAAAACAGCAAATACAATAGCAAGAGTTAATTAAAAAAACAAGTAACTGATTCACATGGTGCTCCAGGAATAGACCTCTGAGAAGGTCCCGCAACCAAAACTTTCGCGACCGATGAGATAAGCAGCCTAGATTTGCATTCACTTCACAAGATGGTAACTCAGATAGTGGCAGTCTATCGAATGAGTAATGATAATCTTGCTGAAGCTACGTGACGTCGGATAAACCAAATGCAACCTTGGAACAATGGGCCAAAGCCAGAACCGGCGGTCTGCACTACCAGAATACTGTGTTTAGAGCGCCCGGAACAAGAAAGGAACCACTACCACCAGAGCAGAATAATCACCAACCGGCCTACAATCAAGAAAGCTGTCAAAACTACACGCCTTACCGGACAGCAGTGGCAAGGCGAGGAAACGTACACTGCCATTACATACACTAACCCCCAGGGCAGGTAACTGGGGCGTTAGCAGCCACCAGGCGAGAAAAACTAGCGCTGGTTGAACTTAACAAATTGTAACAGGTGAAGTAAAATACGAGTAGTAGTAAGAAGTCGAGGAAATCAGATCCACCTTCCCCAAGCACTCTTCGCAACACGAACCCAAGTCACAGGAGAATAGCGAGGTATCACAATGGTGGAGGTTTCTCTACTTGTATTGAAATGCACTTATCTTAAATCTTGCTGGATCCTGTTTACTATGAGGTCGTGCGCCCTCGTGACCACAGCCCTTCCATCCGGCAGTCCATGCGCACCGCACAGATCTGGCTTCTCCTCAGCCCCAACCAAACTCGCACACACACACGAGCCGGAAAACCAACGACGTCGCCCTAAATATAGGGCAACAGTTACTACATATCGATAACCGCCGCGGCTACGACTAGCGGACAGGCAAAGCTTGTGAAACCGAGTTGGGCCAGTCAACACGAGAAGAAGACAAACAACCGCAACCATGCCAACTAAACAATACCTTCTGGCATCCAACAGAGGGCGGAAACCTACAAACAGGACCAAAGGCACCCGCAGCCCGGCTCAATCTCGAACTGATTAAATTTCTGTTATCTTTACGAAACTCAATCATCCGGCCCAGAAGTTGTTGTTGGAGAGCGGAAACGTTTGGTGGCATAAGACTGAGGTTTATGTTAAGTTTCAATGTGAGAAATGATTTGCATAATAATAGTAATAATGATCGGACTTGGTTCACATTACACACTACGGTTTGAATGATGTATGTTGAAGTCTGGAAAGAATGGCGCGCTTATGGTGCGGGATCGTTGCGACACGAAATTACCATATTTAACAGGCTGAAACATGCATAAAGGCTTTAGACGATATGATTTAATAAGCTCAGTCACATAGCTAATGACTAAAAATGCTGTTAAGTTCAAACGAATTATTATTTAAAGTTAGATTACAGAACATAAAACATGCGTCACCCTGCAGCATCGCGGTAAGAACTAGAAGAACCACAGGTAGAAAAAGACTTCTCGTATTTCACTTTTTCCCACAAAACAGAATACAACCGAATAAAGATTTTCATCAAGACACAAATGAGATGTTTGGTTCTGGCAAATAATTATATCGTTGAGCTTAGCAAAGTGCGATTGTTCGTTTCAATACAAAACATTGGCGGATTGTAATTGATTAGAGTTTCAATTCTTTGTGACAGATAGAACGGCAGCGGGAGTCCATCAGTATTCATTTCTGTGTAGTTAATAGACCTGGTAGGGAATATAAAGGGCGTGAACAGCTTCAGATGTTGAGTGACACTGTTAAGGGCAAGCAGATGCCGCCTACTCGTGTGGACAGCGTTACCAACACGTGACAGAGTTTCGAAGGAGCATCACTGTGATTCTTGATTTGGCATCGAGTAATATCCAGATCAGTGAGGGATTCGGATGTGAAAGTGGCCTGATGTTGGCCTGCATTGCAACGTGAGGGCAGGCACACTCGTCGCCAAGGTTCCAGTCGACAAAGTTTGACCACCACAAAGGAGAATCGCCGTAATTTGCTACAACCAGATCGTAACCCCTTCACATCAGCACCTGACATCCGCGATAAAGTTAATCTGTGTCATCCCGCACTACGGGTCGGAGATTAACAGCTACCAGGTTAGTGTACTACCGTCCCAAGAGTAGGCTGCTGTTAACACCACAGCACAAACGGCTGCGTTTTCTGTGGTGGCATGACCAGAAAGCATGGACTGGTAACATCTCGCTTTGCATTGTGCTGTGCAATGAATCACAGTTCTGTATTGTCCCAGAGGAGGGCGGCGACCTGGAGAGAGGTCGCATTCTTACTGACTTTTTGAGGAGGCACAGCGGCGGCAGTCCTGGCGCATGGTGTGGGGAGCCTTGAGGTAAGACCTCAGTACACGACTAGTTGTGACTGAAGGCACAATTTAACGTTATATACGACAATCAGCCCATGACTTTAGCCCACCTCGGTCGTAGTACAATACGGCTGAGGGGGTTTTAGTTAATCATTAACACTGGTGCCAGTTGTGGTGCTCAACATGATCAAGATTATGTCGTATTGGTAAGTGCAAAGTTTCACAAAGAAAAGTTTTTAGTAAATTGTTTTCGACTTTGAACTCACCGAAATAACATCACATACTCTCTCAACCTGTCAAGTTTCACTGCGCTTTCTGTTTTCCTTTTTTGGTTGGTCAGTGCATTTCAAATGTCACTCCTTCCCACTCATATCCCTCTTTACCCATCGTATTAAACCTGTCGAAAAACTGATGACTTTATTTACAAATCTAGGACGTAATTCCGTATCGTTGAAATCGCTCCAAATATGCCAGATTTGTTTTGGAACATTCACACGTCCATCGATCTATATATGTACAGATTGGCCCTTTGCAGACCTTCAAGAGACTTCTGATACTGAGACACATAGTGCTGGCGTAACTGATGGATCTTAATTTATCACCCACTAACTTCCAAAGTAAGGATGAGAGGGCGACAACAGCGATAGTGAATTTTGCATTAACAGCGATCAGAATGGTGGAAAATGCTTTAGGTTATTCTCAGAATGAACCGTCAACCGTATGAACAACTACAAACGGAAGAATATCGCGAAAAGTTCCCGTGATCCCTACTACTGAGATACCACTATGAATGGTTCTCAGGTATTTCAAGGATTTAATTTTCTTGAGGAAACACAATTTTGTGATTAACCCTAAGAAACTGTAAATGGGAAAGTTAGTCGAACGGACCGAGAGCTTCTAGAGTTCTAAATATGTCCTTTGCTGCCCCTATCGCTTAATAAATACATTCTCCAGCCACTCGCTCTAGTCGTTTAAAGCACCTCTCGTTTCAAACTTTGAATACTTTTCCATTTAATTAAATCAACCTTAGTATACGATAAACATCGTCAATATGGTACATTTACTTGCACTTCTTGCATATCTGTGTCACTGCAGTACCACATCCATATACATGGTGTAACTGGTCCAGGTTCAGATTTTTTTATATGTAGTACCTTAAAATGTACACACATAAATTGTCGACTAATCATAAAATCCATGGTAAGTGCCACAACTGCTCTTTTTAGGAAATCACAAAAACTTCCAGAAAGCATTCCTTTTTGATGTCCTTTTTTTTGCAGCCTAAACAAACGAAGACACTTAACCTACAAACATTTTTAGAGTAAAGTTGCTGTAAAACATTTGACAACAACAACAACAAAAATTGTTGATGGAATAAAATAAGAACAGGGCTATGTGCCAACCTCTCTAACATAAAAACTGGGGTAAGTCTACCACTTATTGCCGTAAATAAAGGAATGTAGGAAGGATAATAATAATAATATTATTAATATCAAAATCTGGAAACTACTGTTCACAGTTTTTCTATAATAACTATATTATTATGAAAAATCAGTTAGGCCTACAGAAGTTCTGTGTTACCAAACGAACTAGCTAAAGAACAAAGAAAAACTCTAGCACGTTTCTGTCTTATTACAAGTTTTATTTCAAAATAAAAGTTTTAAAAGGTACGTTTTGTGTTAATTTACCTCTATTTTATAAACAAAATATTACAATGTTACAGCCGGCCGCGGTGGTCTAGCGGTTCAGGTGCTCAGTCCGGAACCGCGCGACTGCTACGGTCGCAGGTTCGAATCCTGCCTCGGGCTTGGATGTGTGTGATGTCCTTAGGTTAGTTAGGTTTAAGTAGTTCTAAGTTCTAGGGGACTGATGACCACAGATGTTAAGTCCCATAGTGCTCAGAGCCATTTGAACCATTACAATGTTACAGTCTATAAACAGGTGCTGTGTTTACTCAGATTTTTGTAAAACAGTTTGTTTCCTTGTTTGAGATAAGGTATTATATTTTTTAAGTTCTCCTCCTTCTCAGTGTTCTATCTGACTGTTAGTTCAAGCTGGGGTAGATCTACGCCTTTTATAGTTTCCATCTTAACATATTTTTGAATACATTCGTTTTCGTCCACGTTTCAACTTCATTGAATTTTTTTTTTTTTTTTTTTTTTTTTGGAACAATTTTCCTGAGTTGCTTTTGGAAACTTTGAGGCAAAAGGACTTGGAAATTTCTAACTTTTTTTTGTGATGAGGTGCTCTTTAGCTACTATGGAGAGGTCATAAAAATCATCATCGTTCATCATGGTGGTTATAAAAGGAGTTTCGCTATTGGCATTACACAAAACTGTCACAAGATCCAAAGGAACTTCAAATTTGTTTACTCTCTTCCTTTTTACAATTAGAGCAAAGTCTCCGTCACAGGTTAACTATGAATATCCAGAGACGACATACGTGTGGTGAACTTTGTCAGAGAAATCATTACAGACTAATTATATCCATAGGAACAATACCATTTGATTTTTGTTTTGGCTGCAGCTGTTGTCAGACCACACTATTAACTTTTTTTCTGGGTAATTTTACTTGTAATCCCCCTTAACACACAGCTCGCTATTTCGTTGCCTCCCCTGCCACTCTTGCCCTCGTGCTAAAGAAACACAAAACCTTTACTATTATCTGCCGTATGCAATCCCAAATTGTAACAAGAAAGTCGACGTAAATAATACATTTCGCAGTGTGACAATGTTGGCAAAGAGAAAACCTGTTTTAAATCTATGGAAACTGTGCATGTATCATTTCTAGGAGTGGTAGAATACACATGCTCACGCTGCATCTCTTTTCTAGCTTTTTCAGCGTGTTTATGATGAAACTATAGTGAAGTACGATGTACAGCTCTATTGGCTAAGTCATTCAACATTTCACTTTTAAGCAGATCATATGTGTTACGGGTATCTTTCCTTGGGTGGGAAAAATTCAGTTTGGGAAAGTGTTCTTTCAATACATTTTTGTAGTACAAATATCTGATGTTTGAGTTTGAACAAAGCGTAACAAAAGCCTCATACATTCTGCTGTAATTTAAAACTTTACCTAAAAATAGAAGGGAGCTTTTAGCCCTTGTGTAATGGTTTTCGTCCTTGGGAAAACTTTTTATGTGTTCAACAATGCATTTTACATCAGCAGCTGTATGTTTCCTTTCTTTGTTTTTATTTCCCCTACATTCAATGTAGGTAACATCACCACTCTTTTTTGCTTTTAGCAAGGTTCCCATTCTTCGCCTGGTAATTTTGTGTATTTCCAGATAGGTTTTTTTGCAAACTTGAAAATGTCCGACTTCGTGTTCAGAAACTGTATAAAAAACACTAGCCTGTCTGTGACACTCCTCGGGTTCTTCTGACATTGCATACACATACGTTTCCCATCAAAGAAGAGTTTTGCTTACCATTATCACCTAGTTCGTAGGACTGATTGAATATGTTTAATCTGTGTTCCAATGCAATGTCTCTACATTGATAGCGGCACTGGCATGAAACCTACAACATACAAACACGGGAATTAGAGGCTTTAAATAATTTGTGACTGCCATGAATAACCTGTTTGTTTCTTACTCTGCACAGTTAGCAGGTCTACTATAGTCCAGGAACCAAGTCAACTATAACCTAACGTGGTCTGCTTAATTTAAAGATAGGTTAGCTTAAAATTCCGCAGAAAAATCATAATCAAAAGAAGTTCCTATAAAAAGCCTTAGTCCTAAGGCGTTAAAGTTACCATATACACTTACCTCATCAGGTGGAGGTTGTTTTCGAGGTACAATAAGTTTCTTATTGTTCTCATATGCTTTTCCCTCGGCTCTTAGCTTCTTATTTATTTGGATAACACTACCTTTACCTCCTTTCCGACGTTCTGTTGTTTCATCCATCACGTAAACCACCATAGTAAACACAACAGACAGTGCTAATCACTGAAACTCGAACACAATAGAACCGTAATCTGAAAAGACACCACGGGCACACAGCCTGAATTTTGTTTCAGAACAGGTGGCACTTAGCACCTGGCGCATTCTGATGGCAATGTTTTAAACCGCTACCACACTGACTACTAGATAGCCCGATTGTTACTGACGGAAGGTTAGGCATATAACGAATTTTTTTATTTTTGGCGCTTATACCGTATTTTATAATTAGTCGACAATTTGTTGGTTGTTTTTTCTCTGCTTCGAAGAGTCTTCCAACAAACACATCACAAAGTTTACGACGTGATGTTTTCTGCATTACCGTACCAGGGGCACGAAGTGAGGCTCCTGTCAGTATAAACTACCCCCTTGCCTCACGCATCCACACTTCAGTCGTGATCTGCTGCCCAGGAGAAAATAAGCTATAATGATTTGCTTGTGCCACTTGTACCAACCAACCTAAAACAGCTATAATTATTATTCCACAAATGACGTAAATACTTATGTGATGTTGTCCACTACATCGTACTAAGTGATCAAAAGAAGTTTCTGTCCTTATACCCATTACATCCTGTGTATCTCTGCGAAATTTAAAAAGATATAAAACAAAAAAAGAGGGTAGAGAGTGCTCTCTGGACTTTCTCTCGAACTAGATGGGTGTGGCACACATTCAACACACAATATAGCAACACAAACACACAAATATACACGTACATACGAATCAACTTTTAATTTATGTCTTGGACACTGGACATCATTAGCCTAGAAATAAATAGTAATAATCTGGAATCACTTAAATTTATGTTGCAGCTGGCTGCTGTATACTAAGCAGTTACGTTAAACGCCACATCGTATGGGCCGATCTTTTAAATGTTAATCTCTGACCTTTTGTTTAAGGTTGAATAACAAGTACTCTGTAACAAGTATGCTGCTTTTATTGCACATGTTTGGTGCACTACATAAATGAAGTGTTCAGTTTGATTGCTTCTCAACCAATGTCAAGGGCTCACAAATTTTAGCACTATAATATTCTGATATTGTGTAGTCTAATTATTTATTGCGGTCAGTATTGTCCATTGCGTAAAGAGTAATTTCAGTGTTAAAAAACAAGTTTGGTGATCAACCTTCTGTGGAAGTGAATTGTATCTTTGCTCATAGTGTTTGGATACCTAAAAACTAGTGTCGCTTACAGACACTAGTAATTTGTTTCCTGAAGACGGTTCAGTAAGCCGAAAACTAGTGAGAAATAAACAAATATTAGAAAAACAAAATCTCGTTATTCAGCCTTAAATAGGGAATTGGTTCAAGAAGAAATAATGAAAGAATTCGTAAATAAGTGTTACCTTTTAGCTTTTAATAAACTGACAACACCCAGTGATTCTTCTAGAGAACGTGAAATTCCAGAAATTTTTCGACCTAAGTACTGCCTTTCGCAGTCATATTCCGAGCCTTCCACCAAAGAAATAGGTGCTGCCATGATTGAATTAGAATCTCACAGTAAGTCCATGTACACTTTGGACCTTCAATACTGCAATATTTGAGCCGAAAGTACCTGCATCCCAGAAAGTTTTATTATAGAATTCGCTCAGTCGTCTGTCTTTCAGTGAACGGAATTTCCTCTGTTAGTAAACTATCGAACAGTTAACTACGAAGTTTTAGATTATGAGCTTTGATAAGCTCTCAAGAATAGCCGCAACAGATTTTCGATTTTCAGAGGAGCGTGCGTTGATTTGGAACTTCCTGGGGAATAACACCCGTGTGTACACCGGGACCCTTGCCTATCGCTCAGTCTTCTGTCTTTCAGTGAACGGAATTTCCTCTGTTAGTAAACTATCGAACAGTTAACTACGAAGTTTTAGATTATGAGCTTTGATAAGCTCTCAAGAATAGTCGCAACAGATTTTCGATTTTTAGAGGAGCGTGCGTTGATTTGGAACTTCCTGGGGAATAACACCCGTGTGTACATCGGGACACTTGCCTATCGCGGGCAAGATCGCTACAGATTGAGCTATCCACTCACGACCCGCCCTCCATTCTTCACTTCGGCCGTTACTGTATCTCCTACTTTCCAAACTTCAGAGAAGTTGTCCTGCGTAACGTGCGGGACTAGCACTCCTGAAAGAAAAGGTATTGTGGAGAAATAGCTTACCCACACCGTAGGGAGTTGTTTGTAGAATGTTTTCCTTCTACAGTGGACTGCGCTTTGACCACAGTCTAGAAGTAGCTGCGTGTTTGCAGAACTGTGGGTGTTGCCCATTCACTGAACGACGTACAAAAGAGAATCTCTGCTTGACCAGGTGAATGAGCTCCCTGCGGGACTAATCACAAATGGAATATATTAAGCGAGGTACTCTAGAAAAACTAGAGACGACATATTCTACGGTATCGTGCTACTTGAAGCTCTTGAGACGATTAGTAGGAGAGAATGTTGTACCTTGGAATATTCTTCAGACTTCCCGTTCTGTCCAGCTCAGTAATGTACCTCTAAGGTATTTTCTTATTTCATTTTTAAAGATGACACTACTCTACTTATATGCTGCAGTCTTTTTATGAAACTCTAAAAATTACTTTGAAAAAATAAAGCTTTTCAAAATCTGAACTAATATATCAAGATACAACACGATCAAATATCTAGGAAAATTTTGCTGTGGCATTACTGTTACATATCACTAAGCGATATCAAAACATTTTTCGGCCACTGTTTTACGGTTGCATTGTCAGAATTGAAAATATATAGTTGGAGAGAAGTCTTTGTGCCCTCTTAGCAGTTCAGACGGTCCCGGATCTTTTTTTCTGGCAGACGGCAGTCTGTGAATCTCATTAGTTCAAGCACACTTCATGGTGTGTCGAGCAACCGTCGCTGATTTCATGTGAACACGACCAGTGCCTGTCTGTTTGATGGACAGTGAACTCCCCAACTGCCTTGACATCCCCTCGATATAATTTGAGCATAACATTTATTCCTTTACGTAGTTCAGCAGGCTTTCGTGGCCGTTGTCACTGTAGTTAAAATCGTCTGGCTTATTAGGCCGCGTCATATTTGTACTAAAGTGATCAACGTTTCGACCCCTCTGCTGGGATCTTCCTCAGGATCTTCTGGCGTCCACACCGTAGAAAATTGTTTGTAGAATGAGTTTTCCTTCTACAGTGGACTGCACTTTGACCCCAGTCTTGAAATAGCTGCGTATTTGCAGTAGTGGACACCATAATATCCTGAGGAAGATCCCAGCAGAGGGGTCGAAACGTCGATCATTTTAGTAGAAATATGACGCGGCCTAATAACCCAGAAAATTTTAACTACATTGATTTCTTTCTGCGCTAACTTTAAAGGCTCAGAAGCTGAGGTGACACTCGGCTATCATAAAGGCGCTGGTACCATTACACTCTAAAAATCTGATTTAGTGACACGAAGCACAAGGTGTGCACAGGCCGACCAATGAAGGTAACTCTGCTTCAGCCTAGTGTCAAACTCGTGGTGATAAAATGTGCAACATGTATGAAAAAAAATGGCAGTTTGCCGTCCTTTCCACGAGATATAGTAAATTTAGCTACATTACTCATCCGTCACATTGGCAGTAGCTTGGAGTCTTCCCCTCCATGTTCAATTTATGAAAGGTTGGGAAGGATGAGTCAGGAACTGACGGCTATCGGAGGGTGTTTGGAAGACTTTGCTGGTACTGAGGTGATGTACGAGGGGCGTTCAGAAAGTAACGAAACACTTTTTTGTGAAAGCAGGTTTGTTTTAGTCAGCATTTCAATACATTCCTTTGGCTAAAAAATCGTAATTTTCAAAATAATTTCCGTTCAATGCGACGGTCTTACGCCACCTTACTGGGAGAGTGTTTATGGCTGTATAATATCACGGTCAACGTCCGAGACAACGTCTTGTTGCACCAGTAACCTCCCCATCATCCACGTACTGCTTCCCTCGGAGTACATCCCTTATTGGGCCATACATATGGAAGTCGGAAGGTTCGAGATCTGGGATGTAGGGAGGATGAGGAAGAATAGTCCAATGAAGTTTTCTGAGCTCGTTGCGGACTTGGGTGAGGCTTAGCGTTGTCATGGAGAAGGAGAATCTCGTTTGCATTTTCGTGGCAACAAACACGCTGAAGTCAATCCTTCATTTTCCTGAGGGTAGCGTAATATACTTCAGAGTTGATCGTTGCACCATAAGGGACAATATAACACGGAATTACCCCTTCAGAGTTCCAGAGGACTGTCACCATGACTAGCGGCTGAGGATCCGGCTTTGAACATCTTTTTCGGAGGAGAGGTACTGTGGCGCTACTCCGTGGATTGGCGTTTTGTTTCTGGTTCGAATAAATGAACCCATTTTCCACCGTCCGTGACGATGTTCGACACAAAATTATGACGATCAACATCGTAACATGCAAGCAGTTCCGCACAGATGGTCCTTCATCGCTCTTCTTGGCCTCCTGTTAGTCCGCGAGGAATCAGCCGGTCACACGCTTTTGAGTGTCCCAGCTGGTGGACGAGTGTGTCAGCTCTACCACGAGATACGTCCATTAGAGCAGCCAGGTGTTAGATTGTGATCCGTCGATCATCTCGAATGAAAATGTCCTCACATTCCATCGCTATAGGGTTACAGATGTGTGCGGCTGGCCAACAAGCGGAAAATATCATAGGTTTCCGCGACTTTGTTAGGATGTTGGCAGACCTCTCTTCCAACGACTCACTGTACTTTTCTTCACTGTAGACATTCTGCCAGCATCTATGATTATTTGCGATCCTCTGGTTTCCCTCCAAAATGAACTCAATGACAACTCTCCGCTTGGAATGCATCTCCGTTAGAAACGTCATTTTGAAGGCTACGTATAGCGCTGCCACTTGCCGGAAGATCATGAAACTAAAGGGACTGAAGCGGGAATTTTCCTAGATGTCTGTAAAAAAATCAGCATTGTTTTCAACCGAAATGGGCTGTGAAAAAAAAATTGTTGCATTACTTACCGAACGATTCTCGTAAGTCTCCACAGTCTGCTTCTCATATATTTTGGGCATGCAACCTGGATTTCTGATTTAATTCCATTTTTGTTGTGGGAAGACGCTGTCGATTTTGATCCAATGATGGCCACCTGTGGGACAGTAGAAGTAGTGGTTTCAACGTCGTCCACCAATAGGTAACGTAGTGGCTTAGCTACCAGAGCGCCACATGTTTACCCTTCAATTCGGAATGCTCCCAGCCAGAAGGCTGTTTGGTGCCAACGCTAATGCAAGCAGGCAACCATACCACGGAGACGCGCTCGTGCTTCCTACAGCCCACTGAGTAAGTTTCAAAGAAGACAAATTGTGCCCTTCCGAGTGGCGGGATGGTCCTTTCGGAGAAGTAACACACAAGTCGGACTTTCTGAGTCAGTTGTGCTACGTTTCTCGTATCAGTGGCCACGTGAACATTCTCACACCTGACTAGGTCCTGGATGTCCACGCAACACAGACGCGAGCGAGGACCATCGTATTGTAAGAACAGCAGTGGCAAACAGTTGAGCTACCACAGCAAGATTAACAGGTCTTGTGGGCCCAGAAGTGTCAACACTAACTGTTGCCAACCGGTTATTAACAGTGGGACTTCGCGCACGCACACCTCTAGTCCGTCTTCCACTTACAGCATCGATACGCACAGCTCGATTGGTGCCGTCAGAGGATCACTTGGGTGATGCAGTGGCGGGCTATAGTCTTCAGCGATGAAAGTAGATTCTGCCTGCACGCAAGTGAAGGTCGTTTGCGCGCACGATGTCGACCTGGTGATTGCTCTCTCGTAGAGTGCATTCGTCCAAGACCTACTGACCCCACGCCTTCTGATCCGGGATGCGATAAGCTACAGCTCGTTCGCCTTTGGTGTTTCTGGAAGGGGCGCTAACCAGCGCCCGATACGTGCCGAATGTTGTCAGCCCTATTCTTGCAACATGAAGGTGACATGTTTTTCCAACAGGATAATGCTCGGCACACACTGCCTCTGAAACTCATCAACCAAACTCTTAAAGTACTATGCGAACAGATCGAGCAGGCGTGGCATAACGTATCCCAGTGCAGTATTCGCCACCTGTATGATCAGTTGGATGCCAGAGTCAATGCCTGCACTGCCACCTGTGGAGGCTACAACACGTACTAATCTGGGTGTTTCAGCATGTATCGATATATGGTACCTCAGAACAGCTTGTGCCATTGATCTGTAAATGTAATCATTTCATGTAGTGCATATACACTGTTGCAGCAATAAATCTTGACTGAACTGCGTTGACAGAGTTGTACTCAGGTGACTCGTGTGAAAAGGATTAGGACGTTATTATGGCCACACACAGGATTTAAAGACTTTGAACACGAATCAGTAGTGGGAGCTAGACGCATGGGAAATTCCATTTCGGAAATCGTTAGGGAATTCAATACTGCGAGACACACAATGTCAAGAGTGTGCCGAGAAGACCAAATTTCAGAAATTACTTCTCACCACGGACAACGCAGTGACGGACGGCCTTCACTTAACGACCGAGAGCAGCAGCGTTTCTGTAGAGTTGTCAGTGCTAACAGACTTGCAACACTGCGTGAAATAACAGCTGAAATCAAATGGGATGTACAATGAACGTATCCGTTAGGACAGTGCGGCAAAGTTTGGCACAGATCCCACGAAGCCGTTGTGCCGAGTTGTTAGCAAGACCCTCTGTAACCTGGTGGTGTCTCTATAATGTGTGAGCTGTGTTTACATGGAATGGACTGAATCTTCTGGTCCAAGTGAACCGATCATTGACTGGACATGGTTATGTTCGACCCCTTGGAGACCATTTGCAACCATTTATGAATGGAATTCTTATGGATGACAATGCGCCACGTCGCTGGGCCACAATTGTTCGTGATTGGTTTGAAGAACATTCTGGACCATTCGAGCGAATGATTTGGAGGCCCAGATCGCCGGACATGAATCATATCGAACATCAATGGGACATAATCGAGACGTCTGTTCGTGTACGAAATCCTGCACTGGCAACACTACGACCTACCAGCTGAGTTTGTAATACTGACTCCACGGTAATTTTCACTTACCTTTTTAGTACCTTTCTTATAAACTGGACTTAGATATGGCACATTCCATTGCTTGAGCACTTCTACTCCTATTAACATACAAGCATAAAACATGTTATTGACATATTCACATATAACACTCGACGCATACTTCACTAACTTTATTTGAATACCTGCTGGCCTGCGAGAATTTCAGTTCATTTCTTTCACAGATATTCGTACTTCTGTTGTTATTTGCTCTTCGTTTCCCACAAATAATTCACTCTCGAAATCCTGTTCTCTACCCTTATACCGGGTTCTCTCTTCTGTAAGAGCTGTCCTGAAATAATTTTCCGTTCTCTAATGCCAATAATTTTATATTTGTCTATTCTCCCTCATCTCCTCTTAAATTTATGTATGTTCGCAGGTGGGGTATTCAGCCGGCAAATAGTTGTTAAAATTCATGGCGAAACCTTCAGCTGTCATTTATTTTGCACTGTTAGCTACCAGTTTCGGTCAATGTCCATTATCAAGATTAGGTGGCATAAACTGTAAGAAAATTAAACCATAATTTGAACAAAAGTAATCTACCCTTTTAAGCCCATCATAGTATGTAAAAATTTCTCACAATAAGTGTGTACGATCATTTTCGTCAAGAAACAAGTCCACATTGACAGCTAGTAACACCATCTTGTTAAATTCTTCAGTGGTTTCGAGGTTTCTGCTACGATTTTACCCCCTAGCCATCTCCTTACATCTTTTCCCGTATCTCGTTTCGTTGTTAATAATTTATTTACTAACCTCCCTCTTTATTTCTACAAACATTTTTCAATCCTCTAGGTCTTTAGTCCCCAGCCAGTCTCATTGTTCTCGTTTCACTACTGCAGTGTTTGCTTTCTTTCTTCAATTTGTTGACTCAGCGCTTCATATGCTGACTCGTGAATTCATCTTTTTATTTACTGGTATTTTCCTTCAGCATATACACTCTCATCAAGACTTTACAGTAAGCTAGCTAGTCTCTGTCTACAAAGAAATTGAGCATTTTCGTCTCTGGAACTATTAAATTAGATTTAACACAATCCAAAATTTATATTCATCAGGTATGTTGCAATTATCTATAAGATGTTAAAACTCTCAGGTGTAATTAAGAATACCTATACAGCATGTAACTAAATATAGGACTACCACTACTGCCAGCACCAATTAACTACTACAACAAACTACCACCAACGCTCTACAAAACTACCTACTCGTATACCTCAGTGATCTCGTGCACAATGAAACATACAAACTGACCACTCGCACAGGGGAAACAAAAAGGTGACTTCTTTTTACAAATTGCATCACCGCATAATAGAATAAGATCACTTTCTGTAAAATACAAATGAATAATAGTCACAGCGTGTAATTTACCAAAACAGAAATGGCTCTCACTTTCATAAAACACCTGTATGCATGCTGTGATATCAGGTGGCAACCATAAACTGTCACACGATAAGCACGGATGTTCGTGCTTAACGTTGCTTTCTAGCCATTTCAACCAATATATCACTTATACTCGGCTCTGTATACTCCACTGGAATGATTTAATCACTAGGATGCATCTGTCAGCTACTAAAACATGTAGGTGTGCTCCTCTTGGCAAGCTGAACCCCCTTCCACCGCTTAAACGGGAATCGCTATCCACTCGGTCAAGAAAAGACACCAACAGCTCCACCAGGCTGTTACATCAACAGAGTGGCCACACCCTGTGCTGACCGTTAGTGATGTCACGTCGACCATTCTGCAACACACCAATACGTCAAGATTTCTCATACTTGGCTCTGCTGCTTCTTTCCTCGCTGTCCAGGAACTCAACACACCGTCTGTAACTGTTCCTTCTAGCTCATGTGCTAGGCAGCCCAAACTCCGCTCCACTGCCTTCCTCCAAGTGCAGCCCAACCCTGGTCCCCACCCAAGCTCTCTGCATCCCATGCTGACTCTTGACGACGCGCCGCATGCTATCCGATCGCAGTCAAGGTGCAGATTTCCAAGAGATGTACCACATTTGAAGCAGACTAGGTGACTTCCCACTCTCGCCTCGCGCTATTCCACCGCAAACGCCGCCGACGATGGTCTCTAACCAAGCGCTCGAGCGGAAGCACCGCTACAGCAGCCATCTCCGCATGAAAAAAATGGAATGTCGAAAGCCAACATTCCACCCATATGGATCTGATTCAGAGGCTCAGACATATTGAAGTGACGGCCGCAAGAACCATTAACAATGAGATGGTATTATATTGAGCATATGTAGTTAATGTAATGTTTTTCTTTTTAAAAATCGTGTGTCTATGGTACAGAAACAAAACACAATCATTTGTGAAATAATTCACCAGAAAAGTGATTATCTTTCTGAATTTTCGGCACAGTGATGATACTATGTTAAGAAGAGGGCACCCATAATATTTGCAAAGTACAGCAACTCCCAATAACAGTAAAACAATGGTTCAAATGGTTCAATGGCTCTGGGCACTATGGGACTTAACTTCTGAGGTCATCAGTCCCCTAGAACTTAGAACTACTTAAACAGAACTACTTAAACAGAACTACTTAAACCTAACTAACCTAAGCACATCACACACATCCATGCCCGAGGCAGGATTCGAACCTGCGACCGGAGCGGTCGCGCGGTTCCAGACTGTAGCGCCTAGAACCGCTCTACCACTTTTGCCGGCGTAAAACAATGGATTTAACATAATTGTGAATAACGCAATAGTGAAATTTTTATTGGTTTATGCAAAAGCTGCTCCGCCTTTCCACTTCTTATAGAGGCCTCCACCTTTCTGAGCTCTCTTCTAAATTTTGACCAAAAATTTTGTAGCTTAGTTCTTACTAGACTTTGTCCATTTGTCCACAATTAGAATATTGTCTATAAAAATTTCAGTCATCTATTCATACACCCTATTTTCTACATTCTTGTTCGTATAATGTTCGAGGCTCAGTATCCACTAACAAGGCCTTTCGTAGGGCAACTGTATAATTTGTAATATGGCATTTGATCCACTACACGACACTTGACGCAGCTAAACCTTAGTGTCACCTGAAAATCAAAGAAAAACTCACGGAATTTGCGAATGTGGCCCGTCGCAAGAATACAATGTGTGCCCAGCTAGGGTGGCGGGAACGCTGTTCTGCGAACTGCAGATAACAATCTTCCGATCTTGTCTGCCATAATAGAATGGTGAGGCACGTGGGTTTCCCAGAATCCGTAGGAAATATTCGTGGCTAGTCTCTAAAATCCGCTCATGTGAGCCATCTAATTTCGATTGGCGATGGGATGTACTTGAGGAGCATCTCCTGTGACACTGCACCAACAGTAAACCGCAACGCAGCGCTGTAACATACTCGCATGGTACGGCAGTATCGTAATACGTATCCATAGCAAAAACATTTCAATGTACCTCTCCATGTTTTTGAAACTGATGAAATGCATGAATCAAGTTGGATGATATCAATGAATATGCAATGAGGAAATATAGAAATATAGAAATATAGAAAGATAATATCGAGTCCCCATCAGGTAAAAGTTTTCAATGGTCACTACACAGCTCTTACATGGCACGTTCAGAACATCTGAACGGTACGCACTCATTTCATAGCATTGCATCTGCAGTGATTTCATCCCCATCGATCCGTTCATAGTACTAGAGTGGATTTAATTCATTTCCTGTATATCCTTTGTGGCAGAGTAAGGGTTCACGTGGCGAATAGAATTCGTGGTGAAATGATATTGGTTATAAGATTCTGCAATGGCGTTGCTACCCTCAGTGAAAATGAGGAGGAGTTACAGAAGCTGTTAGACGGAATGAAAAAACTAATGAACACACACAACGGACTGATAGTAAACAGAAGACAGACTAAAGTAGGGAGTAACAGCAGAAATGAGATTGTCGATAAACTTATCAGAATTGGGAACCAAGAAGGAGATGAAACAAATGGATTCTGCTACCATCAAACCAAAGTAAGAGATGACGAACGGAACAAGGAGGACATTGGTAGCAGACAAGAACAGGCAAACAGGGCATTCATAGCCAAAACGTATATTAATATCAAACATCAGCATTAATCTCAATAAACCATTTCTGACACATGGGATGTATTGATGCAGAAGGACGTTGAAAATTAGTGGAAGTACTAAGAGAGTAGGAAGTTCTTCACATAATCGGCGTGAAGAGAACATGGAAAATCTTGATAAATAGAAGGGTCATGGTGACACGGCATCAAGGAAAGATTTCCATGGTACTTACAGAGCTGTAGAGGGTAAAACTGTAGGTAAAGACTGAAACTGGAATTTATACAAGGAGTAATTGTGGAAGTTGGGTGCAAGAGCATCCCTGAGATGAGAGGAATCCGTGTCGGGTTGCAACTTTTCAGATGACTGATGACCAATATTCTCACACACCCCTTTGGAACACACCTTGTAGTTGCGTTCGGATATCACAGATGGGAACATCAGTGCCAGACGAAGTTTTAGGCTTGCTCCGACAGCCTTTCCCTTCCCCAAATCCATCCCTAAATTCTCATATTACAGAACTTGTAGATTTTTTCGTAATTAATCACATTTTCATTTAATTTTTCGTTTGAGAGACAGGCTTGCGACTCCAGGAACAATAGAAGCAAAACACATGTGCAACTTGCGCGAACTGGACGGCACCTTTAAGGATTCCATGTATGTTTCACAGTGTTGTGTTGCAACATAGCAGAAGATTCCTGTGATTTCAACACCCAAACCAAGTCGACAACCCTCGTCGATAATGCTCGAGAAGAGTTTCGTGTGAATAATAGCTTTTTTAATTTCTTCACTTGGTTCAAATGGCTCTGAGCACTATGGGACTTAAACCTAACTAAGGACAGCACACACATCCATGCCCGAGGCAGGATTCGAACCTGCGACCGTAACGGTCGCGCTGTTCCACACTGTAGCGCCTAGAAACGCTCGGCCACCCCGGCCGGCTTTCTACACTTCCCAAGGAATTAAGGTAAGCTGCATTTCAGTCGAAAAGCATGGGCCAGTGTAGGCGCTATGACGAGCTGAACGGGTGGCCCTAATGAACACAATAAAAGACAGCATAGTTGTTATAATTTTTAATATAATAGGGTAACTGGATGCTGTTATGT
Source organism: Schistocerca piceifrons (assembly GCF_021461385.2). Classification (NCBI taxonomy): domain Eukaryota; kingdom Metazoa; phylum Arthropoda; class Insecta; order Orthoptera; family Acrididae; genus Schistocerca; species Schistocerca piceifrons. The sequence continues at coordinate 246,626,579 of NC_060144.1, forward strand.
AATTTAGAATGACCGACATAGAAATTTCTCCGATTACGAAATTGTATCAGATCGGTCGAACGTAAGAGAATGAATCGGGCATTATTGAACGAATAGAATCGAAGCAAAACGATTGACATGGTATGAGCATGTGTGCCGTTTGGGTGAGGACAGATGGTTTAAGCAGGTGATGGAATTGATTCTAACTAATAGAGAAATGAAGACACCTGATCGCAAGAACGAGTCAGAAGAGCTATGTCAGAGAGATACTTGCAGGCGGAAGATTGTGAAGACTTTGGAAGCTAGGATACTGAAACAACTATAATGTTCTATTAAATCGTATTTTTTTTAAAAAATAGATCATCTTTGAGCTCACAGAGTGCAGTTACTGCAAAATTATATGAGGCGGGTCTACAGCAGTGAGTCACTAGATGAATGTATTTAACAAAGCTACTATTAGGCGAAATTCCCTTCTCACGCAATAAAACAGTGGACGTTATCTCCACAAGCTGAGAAGATTTGCTTTTACGAGTGGTATGTGCGCCACAACTGCTGTTGCATGTTGCCTTACGTGAGCCTTCTGCAGACCTCATAAACCCTCCTCCTTATGTGCTTCCTTCAGGCGCAGCTACTGGACCGCTGTAAACTTATACTACATTTTTACTCACGATTTCTGTATTTTCTCGGTCACGTAATCCCCACTTCTCTGAGAATCGTGCTTCGCGATAAACTTGCAGCATAGCTGACAAAAGTGGTTATTATCTAGACGGAACGCGGGCCACAGCCACGCAGTGTTTGTGGCTTTAAAGGGCTGCGGTTGCACTAGTACCGACCAATAAATTCCACAGTAGGCCCGCATTGCCAAAGTGAAGCTTCCGCAAATATTTGGATCGAAATTGTTTCGTAATCATATTTGATGTTCGCCAGAGTTGGGCACTTTGTAGTGGCTTTCCATCCGATTGTTCGACTAACCGGCTCATATCTGAGCACATTTTACAAAGAAGAGGAATTGATAAAGTTTTGTTTTTATTTGTCGCTGCATTTAAACTGTATATTTTTATATGATTTTTCAATATTTTTTACGTATTATTAGCATTTTCAAAGTCCTTTTCGCCAGACTGCTGCTCTCCACGAGAAATGTTCTCAGAAATTATTATTATAAGTTACTTATTTCTATTTATCTGAAGCATCAAAAAGATCGAAAGAACTTTTCTAAAATAATCTGCTATTCTGAGAGTGTGAGACTCCCACTGCGATGATTAGGATATTTGTTTTGCTGTCATTATTATTATTATTGTTAAAACATATAACAAAATATTTTCTTGAAGTACAGTCAACCAAAATTTAGAGATTTGAAAGTAACTTAAATTTTAAAAAACCAAAAGAAGCGAAGTACTCGTAAGTCAACATAAAGCTTTTAAAGATATACAATTTGGCTTGCGAAGGACTATAGAACGAAAAGAGGAGTCAAATGACGAATGTTAAGCATTTCTTAGGCTCCGGGATTCACGGTTTGCACACGGGGTCTTATGTCCTTGTAGTTCCTTTCAGCTTCAGTTTTACGGCGACAACGTGAAAACGGGCCAGCTGTAACGGATCAGTCTTGTCATGCGCACTGTCACATTTTACAGGCATGAGCGACCCGCACCATAAGGTCTTCTGCTACATAGAAAGCTCGTTTAACAGCAAATATGTTAACACGCGGCTCCACAACAGACGATTCCGTGAACACTCTGCTTACAAGGTCTCATCATGAAATCAACTAAACAAAAACTGAAAACGTAAGTTTATCTTGAATGTCTTTTGTTAATTTAAGTTCTGGTCCGGATGTCGTTTTGGTTTTGCCCACATAGTTGCTGTCACATCCGTTACGATTATTTCTGTAGACACCTGATCTTAACAATTTGTCACATTTCCGAGTGACTTTAAGACGTAATCGCACCTTTAAAATATCATTAGTTGGAAAACAGATTCTGATGTTAGGCTTTCTAAAACAGTTTTCAGTCTTCTGCGAAATACTGCAACTGAACGTCATGGCTACGTATTTAGTGATTATGATGTAGGTTGTTTCCGATTATAGACTTCGCCTCTTTTTGTCTTTTAATCTTACAACGTTTGTTTGTGATTTCAATGCTATCGTAGTCAGGCAGTGTTTAACCCCCATGAGATACAACGACCGCTTGGGCTACCATACTGAGAGGGGCGGCAATTGTGCCCAAGTGCAAAATTTTTGTTCAGTCTTTGTCACAAATAATATAGAAAATGAATGTGGGTGAAATTATACGAGGGAGAGCGAGGGGCGGTGCGCCTAATGATGTGCCACTTTGTAGCCTAGAGACTTTTAGGTGGGTCTTAGAGCACTTGCAGAAGTCTCAGCAGTTGTACCGCTCAGTCCCATTACAAAGAGAGAGGGTTGTATAAAATTATAAACGTGTGTCCAATCATAGATTCGGACTGCTTACGCAGTTACGAGTACATTGGCAGGAGGAATGGGCCAGTAAATCAATTAATTAAGAAGCTGAAGCATTTAACCTACTTCTTTATACACACAGACGGCCAGTGTGGCCGAGCGGTTCTAGGCGCTACAGTCTGGAACCGTGCGACCGCTATGGTCGCAGGTTCGAATCCTGCCTCGGGCATGTATGTGTGTGATGTATGTGTGTGATGTCCTTAGGTTAGCTAGGTTTAAGTAGTTCTAAGTTCTAGGGGACTGATGACCTCAGATGTTAAGTCCCATAGTGCTCAGAGCCATTTGAACCATTTTTTTTATACACACATCAAAAACACTTTTGCATCACCCCGGTTCCCATAACTCCTGAAGATAGACGTTGCCTGTGGATGTTGTACCACAGACACAGTCCCTTTGACTGTTCAGAGATGTCACTAAATCCGCCCAAAGATGTGAACAAGCATGCATGGGCAGCGCCCATTAAATGGAGGGATCCGACAGCCTGTCAGTTATAGTCATTCCACCAGGCAGGAGGTACACAGTCCGTGTTGTCTGTAGTTCAACCATGCCTAGACGGTCAATACCGCGGTTTGATCGCGTCCGCATTGTTACTTTGTGTCAGGAAGTTCTCTCAACAATGGAAGTGTCCAGGCGTCACGGAGTGAACCAAAGCGACGTTGTAGGAGATTACATGTCTCACTCAGGCCGCCCAAGGGCTACTACTGCAGTTAATGACCGCTGCCTTCGATGTTGAATAATGTTTTTCCTGCAGCCACAGGACGTCGTGTTACGACTCAATCTGCGCGCAATAGGCTGCATGATGCGCAACCTCACTCCCGACGTCCATGGCGTCCATCTTTGCAACCACGACACCATGCAGCGCGGTACAGATAGGCCCAACAACATGCCGAAAGGACCGCTCAGGATTGGCATCACGTTCTTATCACCGATGAGTGTCGCATATGCCTTCAATCAGACATTCGCTGGAGACATGTTTCGAGGCAACTCGGTCAAGCTGAACGCCTTAGACACTGTTCAGCTAGTGCAGCAAGGTGTTTTGAGATGGCATTATGGGGGCCAACGTACACCGCTGGTGGTCAAGGAAAGCGCCGTAATGCCTGTACGATACGTGAATGCCATCCTCCGACCCATAGTGCAACCATATCGGCAGCATATTGGCGAGGCATTCGTCTTCATGGACGACAATTCGCACCCCCATCGAGCACATCTTGTGAACGACTTCCTTCAGGATAAAGACATCCCTCGACTAGATTGGCCAGCATGTTCTCCAGACATGAACCCTATCGAACATGTCTGGGATAGATTGAAAAGGGCTATTTATTGAAGACGTGACCCACCAACCACTCTGAGGGATCTATGCTGAATCGCCGGTGAGGAGTGGGACAACCTAGACCAACAGTGCCTTGATTAACTTGTGGATAGTGTGCCACGACGAATACAGGCATACATCAATGCAAGAGGACGTGCTACTGGGTATTAGAAGTACCGGTGTGTACAGCAGTCTGGACCACCACCTCTGCAGGTCTCCCTGTATGGTGGTACAACAGGCAATGAGTGGTTTTCAAGAGCAATAAAAAGGGCGGAAATGATGTTTACGTTGACCTCTATTCCAATTTTCTGTACAGGTTCCGGAACTGTCGTAACCAAAGTGATGCAAAACATTTTTTGATGTGCGTACATTCAAAGTAACTTTCCCCGGCACCTGAAAGCACCGATTCCTTGCCCACCCCTGTAACTAAATTACAGCTGTTTTATTTTATGTCTAATCATTCCTTGAAAGTATATACAGCATTTAACAAATTATTTGGTGATTTGTTAAGTTTGTAGCTAGGACACATATTATTACTGACAATGGGTCGGATAGATTGCTTAACTTAACAATTTTAACTTGTGACCTAATTTCTGAAAAGAGGGTATTCATTAATTTAACACACATTTTTTTTATATATGAGAGAGGAAAATTAATACTAATTTCCCATTAATTTTTTCTGATAGGTTTGTGCTGAGACTTTTTTAATTTCAGCTATACCATTCCTTATAAAAAGATCAGTTTTCCTTATATCATCACTATCACAAATGATGACTGTGGTGTTGCCTTTAGCAGCTTTTGTAATGATCACCTTTTTTCTTTGAGTTTTCTGTTAAGGCTATTAAGGGCCTAAAAATTGTTGATTTCCATTTTAGTTGCAGAGGTACAGTGTAGTATAAATAAACCTGTCTATTCTTGGAAAGCACTGAAACTGCTTCATTGTCGAAGTAGTGGTGAAAACAGTCTGGGGGAATTGTCTGAATAGAAATCAGGAAATACACAATACTCATTATCACTTATATCTTAAAATTCCCTGCTACCAAAAATTTCCAATTTCATTTACGCCAAAGAAGCCATTACCTTAGAATGAATTGACATAATGTGGGAAAACGGGTTGTCATAGTAAATACTAATGCATGATACATCGCCATGAAAAGAATTTTATGGAAGGTGAGAAGTCCGTCACTTAAGAGTCAAAAGGTAATAGGGGGAAATCAGAAGTGTGTACTATATAAAAGGCTGTCTCCAAATGTGATGGAGAAAGAGTAATTATTCCATTCTTTTCCTTGTGCCTTTGTCCTGCATCGGCTCAAAGTGGGCATGGTTATTAACAGATATGCTATGGTTAATTTAAGGAGCGGCCAGATCTTCCGATCTCCATCCCGTTACCGCCCAGCATGGAATATGTGTACCTCAATAGCCTGCGTATAGTGTTATTCATGTTAAAGAGAGCGAATGTTTTCTAAATGTTTGTGAATCTTGTAACTGAGGCAGGACTTTGATACAAGTCGGATATTCTCATATTGGGAGTTTGGAAACCGCGTAAAAACCACATTCAGGCTTGCCGGCATATCGAGCCTCGTCGTTAATCCTCTGGCAGATTCATCCCGCGGCCGATGCATCTCTCTGTCCTAGAAGCGGCGCCATAATATGCAATGCGACTGGGGCAGGTGGGAAGAACCAATTATTGCGGAAAAAATACGTCACTATCAAAGTCAACGCCTGACACAGCACAAAGCACTGAGTTGAGCAAAAAACAGATGAGCAAAAATAGCCGGAACACTTTCGGAGCTATTGATAACACTGAGGCGAGACGTTGATCTGAGGTCTCTAATGTACGTAAGAGGAGGCTTACCCCTTTCGGTCTTCATTATTATTTTCTACTGTTGACCCTCATGCAAGAGTGTGTGCTGGTAGTGGTGCAACATGCCGCTCTTCGACCACACATTTCGTATCATGACAACGTATAATAGTGATAGTGCATTGCTTTATGAGACTCTGATTTTGTACTTTGTTTAATATGCCCATGATAAAGGATAGTTTCACAGTTCCACCTCGGCTTTGGTTAGTTATCAGGTATTTACTTTATTACACCTTGTACAATTGCAAATACCGGCTCTACAGGCCATTCTCGAGTTCTCTAGGCACAAATAACATGTTGTAATACGTATGACTACAAGCAGCAGGCATGGGAGGTCTGAAAGCTGGAATATACATGTGCAAGCATCGTGATCTAAATATGATATTTAATGAATGTAGTAATGATCGCCACTCCCATAGTGTTATGATCAAAAAATCCAAAATTCGACAAGCAGACTAATACTCGTAGATACTTTTTGGACGTAATGAGGGGAAATGACACAGACGTTCATTTGCCAGTGCATAAAAGGGGTCAATGAATTTCGCATAACGAAACAGTCTACCGCCTAGCAAAGAGGAGCGTTACAGGAGGAGAACTCCGTCGAACATCAATCCCCCATACTGATCTCAAGCCTACGATGAAGAACGCTGCTTACCGTGACAGTAGCTTCGAAAGGCATGTGTCTCAGCAATATGCGGGCAAACTGTACTGTGTCGTATCCTAGATTGACTTCTGGAGGAGGTCGAGCGGCTATTATAACACACATAAGACATTTGATGGCTTATTAAAATTTGAATAATCCGAAATACTTAGTATGGAGACAATCCATGTTCACAGAAATGTAATTATGTATTTGCTACTGTTGCTGAACACTATAACTGTTATCATTTGAAACAATACAGAATGAAAGTTACATCTCAGTGTCCAATGGGTTGTCAATTTTGATACATAATTCTGACCAATACTTATATCGCAGCCGGATCTGAGCTAAGGCGATGCTGTCGTCGTAGACAAATATTGAAGAGTGGGCTGAGCGGCGCTGCGCTCTGACGAAAGCAAACTTCCGGCAGCGGCGGCGTGTGGAAACTCTTGCGGCGTGTCTGTACCGACCTCTCTCAGTTGCTGCATCTGGCAGCGACTGTTTTTACCTCGTGGTGCCGTTGTGAGGTGCCACCTGAAACCTGGGACCTCACTCTTCGGACGACACCATACAGAGACGTAGCGGCTGTTCAGCTTAGCAGACGTCACATGACTTCCATCATTCGAATGAGACTGGGACACGGACGTTTACGCCGATTAAAAGTTATAGGTTCTGGGCACTGCGATGAGGATCATTCTGGTGTGGCGGATTTGAATCATACAACATTGTAATGCACTAAATACAAAGGTAAACAAGAAGTGTTGTACAGGAAATAGTTGCAAGGGGTTATCCTCTAGCTACAAGTGTAAGATCCTTTCTCTGCCGATTCGATGCAAGTATATACAGTCTGACAGCGAAATATTTAAAACGCAGATATAAATATTTGAACTATAAGTTGTTGTGGTCCAAATACTCTTATGACATCAGACCGATTAGAAGAATGAGTTGTAACTGTATGCGCTTCCTTAAAATAGAGAAATGTGGTTGTTGTGGTCTTCAGTCCAAAGACTGGTTTGATGCAGCTCTCCATGTTACTCTATCCTGCGCAAGCTTCTTCATCTCCCAGTACCTACATCCTTCTGAATCTGCTTAGTGTAGTCACCTCTTGGTCTCCCTCTATGATATTTACCCTCGACGCTCCCTTGCAATATTAAATTGGTGATCCCTTGATTCCTCAGAACATGTCCTACCAACCGATCCCTACTTCTAGTCAAGTTGTGCCACAAATTTCTCTTCTCCCCAATTCATTCAGTACCTCCTCATTAGTTATGTGATCTACCGATCGATCTAATCTTCAGCATTCTTCTGTAGCACCACATTTCGAAAGCTACTATTCTCTTCTTGTCTAAATTATTTATCGTCCACGTTTCACTTCCATACATGGCTACACTCCACACAAATACTTTCAGAAACGACTTCCGCAGACTAGGACGTAACTTTTGGCATCAACAAGAAATTCAGCGAATCATGGTATAATAGGTCGGAAAAGTTTAGTGAAGAAATGATGGTGATACTTGCGGTGGAACAGGATGTAGAACTTGCAATGGTGATGGTGGCAGCACTGGTGATTTTGCTGGTGAGGGTACAGGTGACAGTACTGATGCCAGGTCACACGAAGCAACTGGATATGATGCTAGTGAAGCAGCAGGTGTCCCTACTGATACTGGTGATGACGTTTGTACAGATGATGCAGCTACCGGTAATGTTGAATACAGCAGTGTTTGGTTTGTTTGTGACTGGTGGCGCAAATGCAACACATGCCGATACTGTACCGAAAGCTCAGGGAGTTTTACAACTTTTGACATAAGAAGAATGAATGAGTCACCACGTGGAGAATCGAAAGATGATGGGAAAGGGTTGGGAATATAGGAGATGAGAATATACTGATTAGGCATCGCATGTTTCTTATGTTCTCCTTATTTTCTCTATTATTGTGCTACTTAGCAGATTTCCCTCACCTCACCTGCTAAGAGGTTTCCTGTTTTGGTGTTAAGTTCGTCACTGATTCATTTCTGTTACTCCTCAACACTTGTTTGTCCTCCTTTGGTTTATACTTAATCCATATTCTGTATTCACTATATTGTTCATTTTTTACATAAGAGTATGCCCTGTAATTCTTTTACAAGTAGTTTAGCAATGGCATAAGCTAATCTAATTATTTGTACAATTTCACTGTAACCTTAATCACTGTTCAGAATTTTGCTTAGAGTCGTTCGTTGATAAATTCAACCATAAAGCGCTGGAAAGAATTCTTAGAGTATCTGTCACAGATGTACGAAGAAAATATAGCTTTTATTGTTGCTGTACTGTGAAGACACTACACAGGAAGAATTAGTTCATTTCGATAACGACAGGAAAAATACGTTGATAGTTTTCCTAAATGATGTACAGCCCCATTCCTCTAACTTAACGTGCGGAGACACAAAATAAACCTAAAACTAACCTGCCGAGTGCTTTCATAGCGCTTCTTCCCAATAAGCCATGCCGTTCCGTAAAATATTCACAACTCTCTAGGTGATTAATTAATTCAAAATGTTCCTCAGCGATATCACTCGGCTGCCTTCTTGAATATCGGTCGACCGAAGACGAGGGCAGCACCATAGTCCAAGAAGTTTGTGGTTTCCAGACGTAATTCCTCTTTGGTTTCTTTGTGGTTTGATAGCCATCCTACCCAAATTTTGTCGAGTGCGTGCATGATCGTTAAACAAGGCTGAAAATCGTCTGTTTATGTAATACATATTGTTTATTTTCCTTTAAGCGAAGATTTGCAGATTTCCAATTGCCTATTACGGTACATCCTTACCTCATGTAATCAAGACTGCATCGGTAGGCATTTTGTTCAGTCTGCATTAATTATGAATAAGGTAAAAGGCTACAGCTGATCTCTCATCAGCAAACCAAGAAAGATACTTTCGCGTGAGACACATTAGATACCAGTCAGTCTTTAAGGGAATTTTAACTTCCTTCCCACATATCGAAATTTCTCGTGAAGATAGAAATACAAAATGAGCAGTATAAGGAAACCAACGTGAATCCAAGTGAAGCTACGTCAACTTGTTGGAAATGGTGCAAACGTTTCAGGGGAGAGTTTGCTTGTGAAATGGAGGCAGTAATCCTGCACGATGTCCGTAGCAGCTGTACTGTTTACACACGAGCAGTTTAAATTAATCTCGAAATGACAGCAGAAAATAATGTTTGTGAGAATAAACCAGAGTAATCCGATGTTTACCCGGAGCTGCTACTAAAAACATTGTTATTTCAATGTTCAGTGTGTATTGCTTGATTTTTACCACAAAACACATCTCCGTAAGGTGGAAAATGATTTATATCAACAACGGGTTAACAATTCAGTGTTTTCAGAGCGTGATGGGCAATATTAAAAGAAAATGCCGCTTCCAAATATTTTATTTTAATATCACAGTTACGAGCAAGTTTACACACGTTCGTACCCATGTTGCGTCCAGAATTTCATTAGTAGATTGTTAAGTGCAGTCATCGTCATAAAATCGTTACTTCTTTTCTGTTTCTTTTTTACGTTAAAAATACATATCTGTCACACGTCTCCGTAACTACAACTGCAGTGTTGCTTCGCTATATCTCGTTCGAATTCCGATGGCGGAAACATATTTTCACCCTCACTATCGTCAGCGAATTTTCATCGCCAGCAATTAAGAACTAAGGAGTTTCTGTGGTTGTTTAATAAATCAGATGCGTTGAAACTGTAATTGTTTGAACGTATACTGATGAATTTGTACTGAAAAAAGTAGATTCAGGTGCGATCACAACAGGGATCAATTTCACTATGCAGTAAAGCGAACAGTCGCTTAAAGTGTTGCCTCGGTGTTAACATTTAGGCTACTAGTACTTGCTTCTACAGCGACACAGCGCAAGTACTGTATGTTCCGGCACCATTAACACAACAAACATGACACTACTTTTCACATTCACTTGTTACAGTCATCCACATTAAAAAGTCATATTTGAAACACAACATACATGCCTCTCAAAGCCAAGATGATCAACAGATACGAAAACGAAAGCGTTTTCGACACAACTGGCTAAATGCATGGGGGATGCATCAATCGAGTTTTTCCAAGATTTCAGAGAAGATATTGTAACTCTATGAAATCTGGATTGCCAAAAATTGCCAAAAAATTGTTTGGTGTCTGACGTAAAGATGTTAACATCCATACATGATAGCATTCAACAGTATCAAACAGACACTTTCACATCAGTAAGGTCCAATGACATCTTACAGGCCGAGAGGACCATGCATTTTGACTAACAACAAGTACTTTTTTCTGAATGTATGGTGAGCACAGCCTGCACTAGTTCCTTTTCAGTTAAGAATAAAGTGAAAACATTTGTAGTTCTGTCTGTAAATACATTCTGCAAAGAATTGCGAAGTGCATGGCAGAGGGCACATCCTATTGTACAAGTGTTAGGGTTGCTTCCCGTTACATTCACGTATGGAGTGTGGGAAGAATGGTTGTTTAAATGTCTCTGTGTGTGCTTAAATAATTCAGTTTTCTCCTCACGATCCTTATGTGAGTGGTAAGTGTATTCCTAGATTCATCATTTAAAGCCTGTTCTTGAAACACTGTAAATATGCTTTTCAGGATGGTATATTCAAGAGTCTCGCAGTTCAGTTACTTCAATATCTTTGTGACATACTGCCATAGGTCAAACAAACCTGTGCCTGTGCCCATTCGTGCTGACCACTATATACGTTCAATATCCCCCGAAAGTCCTGTTTGGTACGGGTCCCACACACTCGAGTAATATTCTATAATGGGTCACGTAAGTGATTTGTAAGCAATCTCCTTTGAAGATTAATTGTATTTCCCCAACATTCGCTTATAAACTGAAGTCCAGCACCATCTTTACTTACGAGCCGGCCGATGAGGCCGAGTGGTTCTAGGCGCTACAGTCTAGAACCACGCAACCGCTACGGTCACAGGTTCGAATCCTGCCTCGGGCATGGATGTGTATGATGTCCTTAGGTTAGTTAGGTTAAAGTAGTTCTAAGTTATAGGGGACTGATGACCTCAGATGTTAAGTCCCATAGTGCTCAGAGCCATTTGAACCATTTTTTTTACTTACGACTGAGCCTATGTGATCATTCCATTTCACATCCCTACCTAGTGTTCCACACAGGTATTTGTACGAGTTGGCCATTTCTAAGTTTCATAGTCATAGAAAGTCTTGTGAAGTTCCAAATGTTACATTTCTGATCATGCAAAGGAAATTATCCATCTCTTCACACATTGAAATCTTATCAAGATCTAACTGAACATTTATGCCGCTTATTTTAGACAGTACTTTGTTACAGATAACTGCGCTATCTGCAATAGACTAAGATTATTATTAATATTGTCTGCAAAGTCATTAATATACAAAAGAAGAGCATGACTACATTGTTTCCCTTGCCGTTTGAGCAGCACTATTCCGATTTTATCTTGTATCAGACATACTCCTTAAGCAGGTATCAAAGCATTCCTTCGAGGAATCTCCTTTTAGAGACTGATTTACTAAGCTTTAGAGGAGAAATCTAGAAAAGAATTTTATCACCTTGTTTGTGCCACACAGCTCTCACACACTAGATACATAGATGTTCCACTCCATGAACTCACATAGGGTATTTGACACCAGATTTATCGAGACATTAGCCGAATTTCTCTTCAGTCCAACATTTACGTTCCTGAGGACGTGTTATATCCTCAACAGTATTAGTGACCCCCATTTATCGTTTTCACAAATGAGAAACACATGGCCGCCGCGCGGGATTAGCCGAGCGGTCTCAGGCGCTGTACTCATGGACTGTGCGGCTGGTCACGGTGGAGGCTCGAGTCCTCCCTCAGGCATGGGTGTGTGTGTTCGTCCTTAGGATAATTTAGGTTACGTAGTGTGTAAGCTTAGGGACTGATGACCTTAGCATTTAAGTCCCATAAGATTTTTAAATTAGAAAAAAAAGCACATGGCTCCTGTAATAGATAGCAAATGCTAAGTGCACAAACAGAGTCACACCCAGGAAACAAAATTTAAGATATGAAGTATGGTTTCAAGTTTTAAAAATGCATAAGAAAGCAAAAGGAACCATTGCAGCAGTTCTGACATTGCGGAAGTATTATGCGACCTTCCTTCCCAAATCTGTCCGATAACTAATGCAAACTAGAGTTAAATACACCAGTCGAACCTGGATAATTAATCCCTACGAATAAATGGCGTCTGTATCAGTACCAGTCACTGCCAGTACTCAATTAACATAGACTACATTTTCATACTGAATTGCATGATTCATCTAAAACAGAGGCAACTGTGAGGACACACTGAGCTGAGCTGCAAGCACGCAGGTGCACAGTTGGTCGTATGGGGTAACAGGGGAAAATCCGCAGGAAGACTCGCTGGCAGTGGTGAAGGTCAGTGCCACTTGGTCAGACCAGCTTTTGCTTCGAATCACCGCTCCTGGTCGGTGAAAGTCAGAAGTGATAATGCATATACCACCTCCCGTACTGTAGGGCCACTAACAGAGATTGTTTTTAACAATCTGAATCTGGCAGGAGATGTGCTGGTTTTGGCGAAGCTCGAAAGAATGTTACTGTGAACAGAAATAGAAAGCTACGTTCCTTCGAAATACACCACCCCCCAACAGACAACATCAAAAAGTGGAAGGGAAACACAGGAGTTAACGCACCTTTATAATTTAGAAGTTAGAAAGAGAAACTCAACTGTGCTGCTAATATCTCATCTCATTGCAATAGACACGGACGGAAAGACAGCAGGACACAGCTCTTCAGTACGAAGTATCAGGGAGTATACTACTATTTAACCACCTGAAATAGAAGCTGAGGAAAGGGACCAGTTGCTTTCAAGGAATATTTTTTTTCTTTTTCAATGCTCTGAATATCCGCCGTTCAGCCATTTGAAGCGACATGACGAACGAAAACGAGAGAAATACGAGTCTTCATTTTAGGAAGCATTCAGTACAAATTCCTTTCTACGCCAGGGCTCTTCTCGGCCAGACACTAATCCATCAGGGTCTTTCTTCGCCTGACTTCTTCTCTGCATCTCATCAGCCGAGCATCCAGTTGCCTTTTCGAGCAGAAGAACTGGGGACGTAGAAAATTTTATGTATGAGTTGAACTTAGTCGCAGACTTAACCAACGACTGATTCTGTGGTCACTTCACTGTCCATATTGAGTTAAGACGTAAGGACAGTCAAATAATTTTTACTGAGTTTCGATAATTTCAAGCTTCATTCTGAAGACTTGCTTGTAGAGTTTAAGATCAACATGCTTTCATCTCTGACCACCGATGCAGACGCATGCTCTTCTATAGCGCTATTGTCTTTTAATAATAATATTTCGGCAATCACGATACGACTTCGCAATTATAATTATTTTCTACCGATATGCGATTATTAGAATCAGTCCCAAATCCTTTGACTACCCTTGCTACGGTGTTAGTCTAGATTTCATGTTTGTCGGATACTTTAACATACATTTTGATGTAATAAACTGAATCAATCGAGATTATTGTTTAATATCGTAGATAATGAATAATAACAGTCCAGCAGAGATAACACGGGAGGGACTGTATAGATAACTGCTGCTGTTGCCGCTCACGGGCAGGCAAGGCAGCAACTCAGTTGCACCAGTAATTAAAAATTAACATAACGAGGTGGCAATACGGTAAAAAAAAAGATGTTAAATAAGAGATAGCACGAACACGATCCACGCACGGCTCACATTGTAAACAAACCATTAAACTTTTGGAAAAATTTCATCTATACAGTCATACAGGGAAGATAAGTTCGAGAAGTATCGCAGAATTACCTTGTTACATGCATCCATGTCGGTGACAGGAGTAATTTACAGTAGAATGGAAAATATAGCAGCCGTTATATGAAGATTATATCTGCTTTCGGTAAAGTGAGGAGCTCAGACAAGCAGTTCTTAAGTTGCGACTGATAATGGAAGCAAGACTGAAGAAATATCAAGACAGGTTCACAAGATTTGACATCTTGTTAAAATAGTTCAACATTTTAAAATTGTGCAAATTATTCGAAATTCTGCGAAAAACAGGAAAAGGGAAAGACGGGTAATACACATTACATACAAGAAACTAGAGAGAAGAATACGAATAGAAGACAAATAACGAACTGCTCCGATTAAAAAAAGTGTGAAAGACAGCGATATAGTCCTATGCCACTATTGTTAAATCTGTACACCAAAGAAGCAATCACGCAAATAACATTGAGTTCTAGGAGTAGGATTGAATTTCTGTGTGAAAAGATATGAATGATGAGATTCAGTGTTGTCATTGCTATACTCACTGCAAATGAAGAAGTATTACAGGAAGTATTGAAAGGAATGAACAGTCTAATGAGGACAGGATGTGGATGGAGAGTAAACCAAAGACAGCCGAAAACAGTGATAAATGGCAGAAAGGATGACATAATAAGCAGACAAGCATAGGGCACTCCTATTCAGAAGTAATATCCTAGTGACAACACCAGCCTTAACCTCAGTAACAAATTTTTAAGAATACACGTTTGGAGCACATCATTGGTTCGTAGTGAACGACTGAGTGTGGGAAACGTTTGAGATGTGATGCTATAGAAGGACGCTGAAAACTATGCCGACTGTTAAGAAAGGAGTTACTCCGCAAAATCGGCGAAGAAAGGAAAATATGGATAACAGTGGCAAATAGAAGGGACAAGATGGTACGGCTTGTGTTAGGAGCTCAAGAATAAGATCGATGCTACTACAGGGAGCCGTAGAAGGTTAAAAAGTCTAGAGGAAGACAGATACTGGGATACATCCAACAAATAATTGAGGACGGAGGGTGAAAATGCTACTCTGAGAGGAAGAGGCTGGCACAATAGGGAAATTCGTGTTGGGCCAGTCAGAAGACTCATGACTGAAAAAGAAAATTCACCAAGGCCTTCAGTAGCGCGGGGGTGTGACGAGGTGCAATCCATTACTGTATCTGATAGTGGAAGTGAAATCCATTCACACGATACTAATATCGATAGATAATTTACTCCTTGCTATACGAATGCGGAATTGTTATTCTACGTGCAGGAGAGGTTCGCGTCCTCTGATTATTTTACTAACAGTTACTTAGCTTGTAAAGAAAGAGGTAACTCATCCCTGTCACCGTTACTGAACGCAATTTGTCATTGAAAACGAAGTACCAGCAGCTAATTACGGAGTGTAGCAAAGAGTATAACATTTGACTATCAGAATCATGTTCAAGAATTTTTACAATACAACCTACTTGTGGGTAAAGAGTGACCTGGAACTGAGAGATGCAACACAAAAGGAGTACACACACACACACACACACACACACACACACACACACACACACACACACACTTAGTAGAGAAAAGGTAGTTACCGCGCAATACAATTTAAACAACAGAAAGGGCCCAACGAGAGAAGAAACGTGGTATGCCAGAAGGGAGAGTAATGATTGGTCAGCTCACTTCACGAAAGCACCTTGCACGACAGCGCGCCGACGGCTGGAGAGACGGACCCTGGAAGGCCACTTAAATCGACTAAGAACTGCGATTAACTGAGCAAAATTAGAGAGAACTGCATGACGTGGGGGATTTACAGGCTCACGGTTCGAATTTTTTCGTTGAGACAGGCCTACACTTGGTTCTAGAGTGAATACAAGCGGGGGGAAAAACTAAAAAATCCACCCCCAACTCGTCTATGGGCTAGGCCAAAGGGACGATCCCCTGAAGTTGTGAAATTGTGCCAAAGACAGCGGATGGCAGGTTACCGGGACTGTAGTTTTTTTTTTTTTTTTCGCCCGCCTCGAATTGCTCTCCTATGCCTACCTCTTCATCTCAACCCACATCCTCAATTATTTGCTGGATGTATTCCAACCTCTGTCTTCCTCCGTAGTGTTTGCCCTCTACAGCTTCCTCTAGTACCTTAGAAGTCATCCCCTGATGTCTTAACAGATGCCCTATCATTCTCCAGAACGAAATTTTCACGCTGTAGCGGAGTGTGTGATGATGTGAAACTTCCTGGCAGATTAAAACTGTGAGCTGGACCGAGACGAGAACTCGGGACCATTGCGTTTCGTTGGCAAATCATGTGTGCACAATATGAGGACGTTTCGCGAGTAGTGCTTGGATAAATCAGTTGGTAGAGCACTTGCCTGCCAAATCCAAAGTCCCGAGTCTCTGTCCGGCACACACTTTTAAGCTGTCAGGAAGTTTCATATCAGCGCACACCGCACTGCAGAGTGAAAATTTCACTCTGGGAATATCCCACAGCCTGTGGCTAATCCATGCCTCCATATTCTTTTCACCAGGAGTGCTAGGTCTGTTAGGTTCTCAGGAGAGCTTCTGTGAATTTCGATGGTAGGAGACGAGGTACTGTGGATGTAAAGCTGTGTGGATTCTTGCTTGGGTAGCTCAGTTGGGTAGAGCACTTGCACGCGAAACACAAAGGTCCCGAGTTCGAGACTCAGTCCGGCACACTGTTTTAATGTGCCAGGTGGTGTCCTATCATCCTCTCCCTTCTTCTTGTCAGGGCTTTCCAAACATTCCTTTCTTCTCCAATTCTGCCCAGAACCTCATCATTTCTTACGTTGTCAGTCCACCTAATTTTCAACATACGTCTTTAGCACCACATATCAAATGCTTCGATTCCATTCTCTTCCGGTTTTCCCACAGTCCATGTTTCACTGCCATATTATGTTCTGCTCTAAACGTACATTCCCAGAAACTTCTTCCTCAGATTAATGCCTATATTTGACACCAGTAGACTTCTCTTGACCAAGAATGCCTTTTCTGCCAGCGCTAGTCAGCTTTTGATGTTCTCCTTGGTCCGTCCGTCGTTCGTTATTTTGCTGCCTAGGTAGAAGAATTCCTTAACTTTATTTACTTCGCGACAATAAATTCTGATGCTAAGTTTCTCGCTGTTCTCATTTCTACTACTTCTCATCACTTTCCTCTTTCTCCGATTTACTCTCAGTCCATATTCTGTACTCGTTACAGTGTTCATTCCATTCAGCAGCTCATGTAATTCTTCTTCACTTTCACTCAGGATAGCAATGTCATCAGCGAATCGTACCATTGATATACTTTCACCTTGAATTTTAATTCCACTCGGGAACCTTTCTGTTATTTCCATCATTGCTTCTCCGATGTACAGATTGAACAGTAGGCGGGAAAGACTACATCCCCGTCTTACACTATTTTTAATTCGAGCAATTGGTTCTTGGTCGTCCACACTTATTACTCCCTCTTTGTTTTTGTACATATTTTTGCACTTTATCCATCTTTCCTTATAGTTTATCCCTATTTTTCGCAGAATTTCGAACATTTTGCACCATTTTACATTGTCGAACGCCTTTTCCAGGTCGACAAATCCTATGAAGGTGTGTCGATTTTACTTCACTCACTGAACAGAGTATTCGCTATTATTAGCTGAAATTTATTACAGAAGTCAATTAGTCTTTCTCCTCTCTCAGTCCTTTTCCCAAGCCCATATTCTCCTCTAACATTCTTCTTCTACTCCTTCCCGTACAACTGCATTCCAGTCCCCCATGACTATTGGATTTTCATATTCCTTTATACACTGTATTACCCTTTCACTATCCTCATATATTGTCTCTGTCTCCTCATCTTCAGCTTGCGACGCCGGCGTGTAAACCTGATCTATCGTTGTCGGTGTTGGTTTGCTGTCGCCTCTGATAATAACAACCCTCTCACTGAACTGTTCACAGTAACGCACTCTCTGCCCTACCTTCCTATTCATAAAGAATCCTACTCCCGTTATAACATTTTCTACTGCTGTTGATATTACCCTATATTAATCTGATTAGATATCCTTCTTTCCATTCACTTCACTGACCCCTACCATATATAGCTTGAGCCTTTACAATTCCTTATTCAGCTTTTCTAGCTTCCCTGCCTCGTTCAAGCTAATGACATTTCACGCCGCGTCTCGTAGAACTTTAACCTTTCGTTGGTTATTGAATTGTTTTTCTCATAGTCACCTCCGCCTTGGCAGCCCCCTCACTGAGATCGGAATGGTGGACTATTCCGGAGTCTTCAGTTACAGGCCCATATGTCCTTTGGATACATTTTGCCAACGGCCTCGTCAAAGAGAGCGGAGGAGCGGCCAGATATTCAGGGCACTATCTTGTCCTTCTGGTGTGAAACTGCCCCTAAAGGCGAAACAATCAGCAATGATCAACGGCACGAGGATGCAGAAGGCAACGGAAACCACTGCATTTAAGACCCTCCGTCAAGCGGCCGAAATTGGCACCAGTTTTTACTGGCTTAGGCTTCCGAGGCAGCTTCCCCGACCATATCTGTAACGTTCCCGTTTATTCCAATAAATGCGCTATCAGTGTCGCCCTTCACGCTACAATAGAAGTGGGAGAGAGTATAATGGGCCATTAGCTGCAATGGCGATTTCCAATTAATGTATTCAATTTGCTAATTAATTTCGATAGACACTGGTCAGATATAGTGTGATAAGTCTGTACGGATGTTGCAGGGTTGGCTGTGAACAGAAATAATTGCTAAGAAATAATCGTTTTGAAGTGGAAGCTCTTCTGTCGGTATTTGCTTGGAAACAGACTTGGTTTTTGCAAAGCGTCTGTCTTGATCAAACACAGTTTTTGTCTTTCATTTTATTAACCAGCGATTTTTCGCCGAAGTTTCAGCATCATCAGTTGGCTTTTATTAGATTTATTAAGAAATTTAATCAGTATTGAAGCTAGCCAATCAGGCTGCTGGGCATGGAAATTCAAGTGACCCATCAGCTACAATTAACGTGATTTGATCTCATAACGTAGATGACAGCGCACAAGACAGATAAGTCTTCACCTTAGGCTCGAACCTCATTACTGTCCCATGTTAAAGCTTTGTATCTCTCTCTTGTTCGTTTTTAGAAAACCAATCGAAGAATTCGATTGGTAACACTGTCTCTGGCAGGCCACTTCAATTTCGGAACGGATGACTGTCTAAATTCAGTGCTAATTAACTCGGAAACTGCGCATCTTATCAAATTATTTTCTTAACAGTTATTTCTCAAGCACAATTTACCATACAACGTTCTTTCAAGCTTCTCAGACCGTTTGTGACCACCGTGTACATTCTCTTCAGTTCCCGTGTTAAAATAACTGAAGAAAAATGTTTTCGTTATTTGTCTAATTGCTATTACGCATAGTTACATTCTAAATTAATGTTTTACTTCTTCTATTTCAACTAAAAAATTTAAGGTACACATGCGTGTACTTCGAGTATTAATCGGTTAAAGAGCAAATATTTTATAACACATATTAAGATTTTTGTTTGTAAAATTTTAAAATGCAGTTGCTTTTAAGTATTCACGTATATATACTTCACTTCATGTATTCTGTCCTTGCGCATGAAGTGTACCCTTCATAGGCGCATTTAGAGCATTCTTCGCCATACTGCTGAGTCATATCTTCAAAACAACCTACGTGGCACTGAAAGCGGAGTTTGGTACGACCTAATAGCAAAAACTAAAACCAAGCAACGAACATGAAGGTGTAAAAGCCGTTTATTAATTTTAAGACGTCCACGTATGCGTACCAAGGTTTGAAGAGGTTAAGCAATAACTCACTGAAGTGAGAGTGGCAGCTTTAAATGTGAAATGCTATAGTCCTTCCGTAAAACGTTTTACCCATTATCAGCCTTATTTTATGAATGAAGCTTGACATTGTCAGGGAGGAGACGGCGTTGTTAATGTAGTTCATTAAATAAAAAAAATTAAAGTAAAATACTGTTAATGTGTACACTGCAATTTTCCTATTACAATTCAAGTACGATACTAGTTTCGTTTCGATTGCTTTCTGTAACCACTGTAACCATCTCCAGATCCATCACAATGTAAAAAAAACCGTTAATCTACACAGAAAAACGTCATTAGATGTAGTCATGCAATCAATCCAATGACATGCATTCTTGAATACCAAGAAAATGACATTAAGTAGTTTAAAAACATCTCCGTGATCAAAGCAGACTGCAGACTAATCTCGCAGGACGACTGTAATATTGAAAGAAAATGGCCAGCTGCATGAGTAAAAGTTACATGAAGAGCTCATTATTTGTAATTGTGTAGCAGGTATTATAGTGGGAACAGTATGTGCAAAGGGTGCAAAAATTGTCGGCTTTTCCATAGTCTGGCTTGCAAAAGAATGATCAAGAAAGGTTCAAATGGCTCTGAGCACTATACGACTTAACTTCTGAGGTCATCAGTCGCCTAGAACTTAGAGCTAATTGTGGTGTCACCGCCAGACACCACACTTGCTAGGTGGTAGTTTAAATCGGCCGCGGTCCATTTAGTACATGTCGGACCCGCGTGTCGCCACTGTGTGATCGCAGACCTAGCGCCACCACAAGGCAGGTCTCGTGATACCAACAAGCACTCGCCCCAGTTGTACAGACGACCTAGCTAGCGACTAGATGTACGAAGCCTTTCTCTCTCATTAGCCGAGAGACAGAATAGCCTTCAGCTAAGTTAATGGCTACGAACTAGCAAGGCGCCATTAGCCTTACAGTGATTGTCATTAAAGTCTCCTGTGTATAGTCAAGAGAGATGTACCACAATGATTGATTAAAGATAAGTATTAATCCAGCTACGTACTTTTCTTCATAGCATTAATTACGTAGCCTGTTCCAGTACTTCACGCCCGTCTGCGTTAGTCTAGCGTGCATTTTCAGCCATCTCGATCTACAAGGTGTTGGCCCAGCTGCCGACACATCACTAATTAAACCTAACTAACCTAAGGACATCACACACATCCATGCCCCAGGCAGGATTCGAACCTGCGACCGTAGTGGTCGCTAGGTTCCAGACTGTAGCGCCTAGAACCCCACAGCCACTCCGGCCGGCAAAGAATGATCCTGCGTGGTGATAGCCACTCTACGGAAAAGCTGAAAATTTTTGGAAGCGTTGCATTAATTATTCCCACTGTAATAGCTAGTATAGAATCGCAAATAATGAGATCTTGACGCAACTTTCAGTCATGCAACTGGCTGTTTTCCTCCACTGTTATTGTCATCCTGCGAGATTGCCGTCCTCAACCTGGCTTGCTCACAGTGATGTTTTTAAACTACTTATTCTCATTGTCTTGGTATTAGGAATGTATGTCGTTGCGTGACTACAGGTGATGAGCGTTTCAACGCATATTCACCCATTTTTTTACACATTGAACGCTCTGAAAATGGTTTTAGATTTTCTGTTTATCGCAAGCGGTCGCCTTACCATTAGGCTGTCCCAGCTTGCCTCACGCCCAGACCCAGACATCCATAAATTGTCAACCATGTGTCTACAGCGTTTACAATTATTTGTAGTCCCGTAAGGGAACCACATTTTAAGTAAAAATCACTCGCTCACCTTTGGCGGATAAATACGACATGCATCGTACTTACGAATAACGCAGGCGCTACAGTATCGTATTTATCCATCGACGCCGGGCAAGCGACTTTCAATTAATATGTCTCCCCTGTACGGGAATATACGAGGGCTCGAGCTTTAATCGTGGCAACTATTTATTTACAGCTCGTACAAAATAGATACGTGTTTCAAAGTTTTACGGACCTTCAAAGTAGTCAGCAGCATTGTGTATAGCCCGTTGCCAGCGATGTGGAAGTCGTAGGATACTCTTAGCAGTGCCAGTTGTGTTGACAGTTCGAGCGACGCGGTCTATTGCCTGACGAATTTGTAGCAGTTCTGAAGCGAATGCCGTGAAGTGTTTCCTTCAGTTTAGAAATCTAGTTGAACTCACGAGGGCTTAAGTCAGGGGAGTGCAGTAGGTGGTATAGCACTTAGCAGCCCCATCAGTCAAACAAATGAGTAACAGCTCGCACTGTATGTGCTTGAGCTTTGTCCTGCAAAACGATGGTCAGGTCCTGCAGAAACTGTCATCACTTCTGTCTCTAAGCTGGTCGTAGGTTGTGTTCCAAAAATGAACAGCATAGAGACAGAAGTGATGACACTTTCTGAAGGACCTGACCATCATTTTACAGGACAATGCTCAAGCACGTACAGTGCAAGCTGTTACTGATTTGTTTAACTGATGGGGCTGCTAAGTGTCATACCACCTACTGTACTCCCCTGACTTAAGCCCTCGTGAATTCAGCTCTATTTCTGAACTGAAGGGAACACTTCACGGCATTCGCTTCAGAACTGCTACAGATTCGTCGGACAATAGACCGCGCCGCTCGAACTGTCAACACAACTGGCACTGCTAAGAGTATCCTACGACTTCCACATCGCTGGCAACGGGCTATACATAATGCTGGTGACTATTTTGAAAGTCAGTAAAACTTTGAAACACGTATCTATTTGGACGAGCTGTAGATCAATAGTTGCCACTATTAAAGTTCCAACCCTCGTACATAATGGATGTACGAGTATAGATTATAGATTGTAGACACAGGGTTGACGACGTATGGAAGTTTGTGTGTGGTTGTGAGTCGTGCTCAAACAGCCAGATGGTAAGGTGACCGCTCATGATAAGCAGGAAATCCGGGTTTGAGTCTCGGTTCGGCACAATGTTTTTTGTCGACACACCATTATGCAGATGATGGTTGTCCATATTCGCAACTTCGAATACATTTCATGTATGCTGAAGTTTATTTCAGGGCCGTGACGCGTGCTTGGATAGCGTAATTTTAACCGACCGCTATCGATAAGCGGAAAATTCAAGATCGAGTCCCATTATTATCCATATTCGCAACAGCAAATATTTGGTGAAACTAGTTATCGTACTTCAATTGTAGTAGCGAAATTTCAACCTATGTATTAATTTTTTTACTTTAAAAAATTCTTTATTTAACAAACCTTATTTTATAGTTATCGCCAACGAAACTTCAAATCACATTGCATCGTTTGCGTAACCTATCAATTTATACGGTACAGAAATTCGGCCAGCTGTAACAAACGAGTAAATTGCTGGCGGTAATATTTTTTTCCTTGACTGAAGTGGTGTCGCGTGGACTGCAATACCAGTGACCTCTGGTAGGAGGTGATTGAGACGGAAAGACGCGGCGTGCCGGCTGGAGGGAGACAGACGAACGCGGTCCAGAGATATTAGGGGGCAGCAGCCACCGCCAATGCCGCCGCACGACCTACTAATGTATACCGTGACCACTGCCGCAGGGGAAATAGCGGCAATATTACATCGCTGAATCAATACGACTTCCTTCATCCCATATTAGCTAGGTTCGCTTTCGGTTTCTAGAGGATCTGCAATATGAAATGCCCGAGCCGGATGATCCAGAGCTCTGGAATGAAGGATGCCAGAAGGAAAAAACTCATCCCGAGAAATAAAAAGACTTCAAGAATTTCCCCACCAGATGTGCTTCCTCCTGTGATATCCCTACAGACTTGTGTCCTCTGAGATGCATGCTGTGACAGAATCATGTGCTAAAATTACACCATTCGCATACTTATTTTAGAGGAATCAACTAATCTGTATCGCTATTAGATTAGGCTTTTACCTTCGAATCTTTCACTCCACAACTGAAGTAACTACCGACGCTCCTCGACGTGTAGTCATTGTGACACATCTTTGTTCTTGCCTTCAAGGTTAAAAAAGGCTGAAGAAACTCCTTCCATTAAAATTCCTTCCATTATAATTAACTTCTAAATCATCATCATGTCATCTCACAGTAATTAATTATCCAACAAATATTTTCGGGCAGAAGGGTACACTTTATGTGCCACATCTAGCAACAAGCTGCAAATGTACGGAATATCAGTGGAGTAGAAGCAATTAACAGTGGTTAATAATCTGAGTTTTGAAACTAAAAACCACAAAATTTGGCGCCCTGAAATCTCTAATCATCCTTATGTCACCACCTTCATCATAACCGTAGTCATATACACTCCTGGAAATGGAAAAAAGAACACATTGACACCGGTGTGTCAGACCCACCATACTTGCTCCGGACACAGCGAGAGGGCTGTACAAGCAATGATCACACGCACGGCACAGCGGACACACCAGGAACCGCGGTGTTGGCCGTCGAATGGCGCTAGCTGCGCAGCATTTGTGCACCGCCGCCGTCAGTGTCAGCCAGTTTGCCGTGGCATACGGAGCTCCATCGCAGTCTTTAACACAGGTAGCATGCCGCGACAGCGTGGACGTGAACCGTATGTGCAGTTGACGGACTTCGAGCGAGGGCGTATAGTGGGCATGCGGGAGGCCGGGTGGACGTACCGCCGAATTGCTCAACACGTGGGGCGTGAGGTCTCCACAGTACATCGATGTTGTCGCCAGTGGTCGGCGGAAGGTGCACGTGCCCGTCGACCGGGGACCGGACCGCAGCGACGCACGGATGCACGCCAAGACCGTAGGATCCTACGCAGTGCCGTAGGGGACCGCACCGCCACTTCCCAGCAAATTAGGGACACTGTTGCTCCTGGGGTATCGGCGAGGACCATTCGCAACCGTCTCCATGAAGCTGGGCTACGGTCCCGCACACCGTTAGGCCGTCTTCCGCTCACGCCCCAACATCGTGCAGCCCGCCTCCAGTGGTGTCGCGACAGGCGTGAATGGAGGGACGAATGGAGACGTGTCGTCTTCAGCGATGAGAGTCGCTTCTGCCTTGGTGCCAATGATGGTCGTATGCGTGTTTGGCGCCGTGCAGGTGAGTGCCACAATCAGGACTGCATACGACCGAGGCACACAGGGCCAACACCCGGCATCATGGTGTGGGGAGCGATCTCCTACACTGGCCGTACACCACTGGTGATCGTCGAGGGGACACTGAATAGTGCACGGTACATCCAAACCGTCATCGAACCCATCGTTCTACCATTCCTAGACCGGCAAGGGAATTTGCTGTTCCAACAGGACAATGCACGTCCGCATGTATCCCGTGCCACCCAACGTGCTCTAGAAGGTGTAAGTCAACTACCCTGGCCAGCAAGATCTCCGGATCTGTCCCCCATTGAGCATATTTGGGACTGGATGAAGCGTCGTCTCACGCGGTCTGCACGTCCAGCACGAACGCTGGTCCAACTGAGGCGCCAGGTGGAAATGGCATGGCAAGCCGTTCCACAGGACTACATCCAGCATCTCTACGATCGTCTCCATGTGAGAATAGCAGCCTGCATTGCTGCGAAAGGTGGATATACACTGTACTAATGCCGACATTGTGCATGCTCTGTTGCCTGTGTCTATGTGCCTGTGGTTCTGTCAGTGTGATCATGTGATGTATCTGACCCCAGGAATGTGTCAATAAAGTTTCCCCTTCCTGGGACAATGAATTCACGGTGTTCTTATTTCAATTTCCAGGAGTGTACTATGCCCTCATGTCTGTCTCAACTGAAGAGAATCTTTCTTAAATTATTATGATGTATTCAACAACTTGTTCACTACTTTCCTTATTTTTAATGGTGTACAGGGGAACAGAATTACCAGCGGCTGACTTTCGTAGCTGCGTGGGCACCGTTTCCAGCTTGTTTCTACAAGGAGGATACTGATAAGGACCTAATATCATTAGAAAGAGATGTACGTAGGCACATGAGGACTTATAAGGAGCTACTTCAACGAGAAGCAGCTCCTCCTGTTCGGGAAAGAACACTTTAATGATCATAGAAATGCATTTTTAATCATATGTTCCTCCATGATGCCCTGTATACAACGCCTTGGACAGGTAGATGACGCACCGGTCAGACAGCACCACTTGACTGCCAGGGTCTCTTATTGAGTTTACGTCTTAATCCTAGAAAATAGTGAGATCATTTGTGAATGAAACAGTTCAATAACGTCCTGGGACTGATCAAAATTAGTATCGTTAAGAATCTCCAATGCCTCAGAAATGTTTTTAAGCAGATCCGAAAAGTATTTCATACTGTTTTACATTGAGACGGAAAGCACGAAACGATGTTTCGTCACAGTCACTTTTCACGTCCTGTTAACAGCTGCTCCTCGTTCAGTTACACTCTAAAAGAATATCCGGCCATGAGGAGCACCGAGTAAATCTTACAAATTATTGTAAATTTACGTTCTTATCTTTGAATATGCCTCCTTAAAGTATAGTTGCTAAAATACAGGAAAAGGAAAAGTATTGAATGTATATGCCAGCCTTGTTCATGAATTCCAATTCAAAGTAACAGCAATATTGGTGCAAAAGAAAAATTGTTGTTTGATAGTAAAGTTCCATCGCGAAATTCTTGTTCCAGTCATTCGCTAGAGATATTGCAAGACAGGTTTAAGAATTCTTAAGAAATTTCGAAAACATCGAGTCCTCCTCCAGCTTCAGTAAATACAAACGATTCCTTACCAATACATTCTTAATAACGAAAAACATGAACTATTCTTTTCCATCACCTTCTCCTTTCGTCCTAAGTTATTACCCTTTACGTGTAGGACCAGGATTTAATTGCTTGTGGAATAAGTTTTAGAAACGAAATTGTTTCGAAATAATATGTAGAGATTTGTCGTAAAACACTACCTAGAAACATTACTTCGAATAAAAACTCATTAGGTAGCACTAAACATTAATGCATAGATATTTTCTGAATAAAAGTCTTTATATAACTCACCTGTATTTTTGTGTTTGGATTCTCATTAATCCTTTTCCGTTTTAAGAACCTCTTAACACATTCTCTGCCGTGGACATAATTCCACATTCAAGGAAATAAAATCAATAGTAAAGACTGAAAACGTTATACAGGTATAAGAATAAAATGGATTTAGAAAAGGGAAATCAGTAACAAGTATTGTATCTATTTTGCAGCAGATATTAAAGAAATGAAATACATTTACTTTAGGAAGACACAAGCGTTTTCAGATTTGATCAACATGTTCAGAAGTGCTAGTGGGAAGCAGCTGTTGTCGATAATGTGAAATAGTAGACACCTTGACACATTGATAAAAGTGTTTACTAAGACTCAAATTTATTATAAAAAAGCATGGGATGGACAAAGACAGAAGAGATTTTAATAAATGTGTTTTACATGGATGCTCGGTCTACTCAACATCTGTGTAAATGGCATCATTCAAAACTGAATACAGTTTAATCACAAGGACCTTGAAAACTCAAACGGAAAGTTTTCAATATCTTACTAAATACAAATTTTACCTTAATACAGCTAGAATCAAAAACCAGTTTACAGTGATCACTCTATGAATAACTTAAGATTTCGAAATTTCTGAAGCTAAAACGAAGGTAACGGTGTTTTCTGGCAAAGATTCTGTCGGATGTGAAATTACTGTAGATATCCTTGCCATGACAGCATCACTCAATGGTTGCATATGGTACAAAATAATATCTTGGTGGAAGTTGGCCAGATTCACTGATATATGTTGCCTAACATGTTCAAGAACAGAGCCCGCCAAGATACGGGAATGAAGTTCCATAAAATGTGGTCCTTTCCTTCCCCTTTGTAAGTAGGCTGTTTAGGTTTTTATATTGGTAACGCCACGTGGCGCTCGGTATGAAAATCACTGGCTGTGCTGTGTGCAGTCTGTGGCTGGTTGGCATTTTTGTAATACTTGCCATTGTAACGTTGGGCAGTTGGCTGTTAACAGTGGGTAGCGTTGCGCAGATGGAGGTGAGCCGCCAGCAGTAGTGGATGTCGGGAGAGAGATGGCGGAGTTTTGAGAGCGGATGATCTGGACGTGTGTCCATCAGAGACAGTAAATTTGTAAGACTGGATGTCATGAACTGATATATATATATATATATATATATATATATATATATATATATATATATATATATATATAATGACTTTTGATCACTATTAAGGTAAATACATTGTGTGTTCTCTATCAAAATCTTTCATTTGCAAACTATGCCTATCAGTAGTTAGTCACTTCAGTAGTTACACTCTTTTCTTTAGCTGGCAGTATTGGCGCTCGCTGTATTGCAGTAGTCTGAGTAACGAAGATTTTTGTGAGGTAAGTCATTCATGAAAGGTACAGGTTATTGTTAGTCAGGGCCATTCTTTTGTAGGGATTATTAAAATTCAGATTGCGTTGCGCTAAAAATATTGTGAGTAAGTTTAGTGTTGATCAGAATAAGTAAGGAGAGTAATGTCTGAGTACGTTCAGTTTTGCTCAGCTGTTTGAAAAGCAAATAATGTAAGGGGTTTATCAGCACAATTATTCATTAATTTTTCTAAGGGGATGTTACACCTTGTATGGATACGAAAGCTGAATGCAGAAAATAAGAACATTAATTCTAAAGCAGACCGCTGAAATTAAATTTCTGAGGCGAACGTAACATTACTTTAAAACGGACTACATAAGAAAAAAAACAGTATGGCAAGATAAAATAACCAAATACTGGAGCAATTGCTACAAACGAATACAGAAGACTGACAGAAATAAACTTCTCAGGGTAGCATTAATCAGTAAAACATGAGGGAGGAGTTATATAGTATGTCCTAATAAGAGATAAGAATTCGTGAACATACAAGAGGCTTAAAAGCCTAATCCATGAAGTAAACAAGATATGAGATGCTTTAAGTGAATTTTACACCAAAAACATGTGATAATATTCGTTGATTGCCCACTAGTATGGTGGGTACATGCTGCCTACAGGTCTTCTACAGCCTCTCTCAACACGATGTGAGTAAAGTCGCAGGCCTCGTGTCATAAAACTACAACATTAATTTTCGTTTTAAAATTACAAATGTGTCATTTTTTATAAGCATCGTGTAAATATATTCTTCAATACTAAACAGCGGTGATCAGTTTGTGACCATTTCTTGCTGCAAGCTGCCGTAGGCTTTTTCAGTGCACTTGTATGCGAGTACAGGGGGACTTCCGCTCTCGCACTTTCCCACCATGAATTACCGTCTACATTACATCAAATTACAGCGGCAAGAATCTAATCAGAACTTTTGCTCTTGAGATTGTTTCTGGAACTGCGGAAGACTCGTTGCAGGCTGTTAGCGGCGCACCGCGGGAAAGCCTAGCCACCAGGGGCCGCCGAGGTCGCATTGACCCATCCCACGCCGGCGCTGCTCTCCGCTGTTCATCATGATGCTTGCGCCTACGCTCCGTATTATTAATATTCCCAAACTTTAAGCAGCCGCACCCCGCAATTTACTACAAGTTTAATTAAAAACATCTATCACAGTAAACATTTCGCCATGCAGCAGGCGTCCAGTGGTGCCAGCAAAATTAGACAAGCAACTCGTCCATCATCATTGGAAGCTCTGGTAATTGTAGTAGCCCCAAATTTTCTGATGGTGGTAATGGCACACTAAGTGGATATGGAACGTGGAAAATGAGCATAAGATATTTTCCAATGTTAACGATGACACGCATCATGTGCAATATTAACATGACAGAACATGTAAACCTTCTAAGGAAAAATTTTCATATTAGTCATTTTTCCACAATTTCTAATAATCCCTAATTTCATCAGACTGTTTGAGTCATTTCAGATATATCAATCCCGACATTTTGCTGTAGCTATGACGACGATATATTATTTGAAGTTGATAAGTGGCTTTCTGGAGACAACTTAAATAAGATAAATAAATATACTTTCATAAAATTTGTCGACTTACACGTAGATAAAATGTTCCAATATGTCTGAAAACACCACAAAAATACTTATACACTATAGAGTATGGGTTTTTTGTATACTCGGTTCTCTGTAGCTATAAGGCAACTCAGGAACTTCGTTCCTGGTGACTACAATGTCAACCTCAGCTGCATAGGAATGTTTTAAATTTAATTATGCGAAACCAATATTGGGCCATACTCCCATTTTCACTGCCAGGCTGTAATTACCCTTACATCATCCTGTTTGTCTTTAAAATATGAACTGCAAACAGCTGTGTGTATATGAGTGACAGTGTGTGGTTCATGTTGTCAAAAAGATTAGAAGACTTAAAACGATCCTAACGGTGAGACGCTTAAGATGTGCATGTTTCCTCATACCAGCCATTCATAAATTGAACATAAATTCTGTGCAGGCGACGTCGAAATGTTCGCTACCAAAAGCTAAATTTTTGAGAAATACGGGTTTCTACAATATAGTATGTAGAAGAATAAAGAGCGAAAAATAGTAAAGGAAGTCAGCAGAGAAGTACTCAGATAAAAAGGGGTAATTCAAGGATGCAGCCAGCAAGGGTAAAACCTTCCTTCTTTACCATTCAGGCTAACCGAAGAAACGATATAACTGGTTTAAAATTCATTGAAATGATGCCTACGGCAAGATTTGCTAATGATGGTGCTGTCCTCTCCTAAATGTGTAATTACAGGACTTGTTGAAGGGAAATGTCTACTGCACATATAATATCAATTGAGGATAAACCAGCCGAAGTGTGATTAGCGTCCAACAAGTAATTGGCGACCATGCAGTAAGCAATGTGAAGGAATTCAATTACCCTGGAAGTGATCCACGCATGAAGAAAGAAGCAAGAAGGACATAAGCAGTAGACAGAGTACGCAACGACTTAAAAGACGTCTATAAGATAATAAGTTATGTCTTAACGTGGAAAAGAAATTTTTACGGATGTACAAGAGGAACATAACTTTATGTGTTTGTGTTTCCTGGATCGCGGGAAAGAGGAAGAAATTGTAGCAGTTCAAACGTGTTATCCCTGAAGGAAGTTGAATGTTAAGTGGATTGATCGGATACAAAACGAGGAAGCTCTCCACACAATCGGCGAGGAAAGCAGTATGTGGAAAACACTAATTAGAAGAAAAGATAATAAGATATATGCTAGTCAACGAACACCTTACATAGTACTAGAGGAAGATGTAGAGGACAAAAACTTCAGTGGGAAAAAGTAATTTGAATATATATTACAAATAACTGAGGGCGTTGCTGTTGGCGTTGTTATAAAAAGACATTAGCGGAGAGCGGGAATCGTGGTGCACTGCGTCAACCAAGCCGAAAAACTGACGGTCCCACAAAAATACACCATGTGGTCATAAGGCGTGCATTAAAACAACGAAAGATAACCTACCACCATGTACGTTGCACAGCCCATCAACGAAAGTAGAAAAACGACAAAAATTATCAGAAGTATTTTGTACACCTGTGGAAAATAATTTCTCAGGATGTGATATACTTGCACCAACCATTAATAAAAGCAATACTCAATCCGCTATTTTGATTCATAGCTTGTCAAATATCTCCGTCATAAATGTATTTAACTTTGAGAGAGTAGTCTGTCTCAGTAGCCTTTGTTATGCATAAGTGCATTATCATTTTTCTGCGTAGATTGATTTCTTAAATTTGACACTTTCTTTCATTGTTAGAGATAAGCTAATTTTGTCCCCTTGCTATTTTCAAGTTAATAAAGATCAAAAATTATGTTCTGATTATAGGTCTCTATTAACCACCCGGAAATGCGGAAAACCAATAAGTGGTATTGTCGCTAATTAGAGTTCAGTACGATCATTCTGGATTTAGGCACAGTTATGAGGGTTAATTTTTTAGACTCTGATCGATCGTGAAATCAAAACTACAGTGAAAATCCGACAAACATTCCCATCCATCTCGTATTGTCGTACTTTCCAGTTCTGTGCGCACAATGAGCACATAAAAATACCTAGAAAACAATGTCTCACGCTAATGTGGAATCCTCCTGGGAAGTTAAGCCTGGTTTCTTATAGCCCAGTTAACTTGTCATGCTTTGCTTTCTTCAAGACAATTCTCGCCCGACGCTGCACGAAATCCTGCAACGTTTTCGGTTGGAAGCGTTTGATCACCCACCATACAACTTACACTTGGCTGAGTTTCATCTTTTCGCTTCCATGAACCACTGGCTATGAGGACAGCATTATGTCGCCTGCAACGAGCTGCAGATCAGCGTACTGAAGTGGCGGAAATCACAGGCGGGTGCCTTCGATGACGTGGATGTTATTACAACAAAGGTGTAAGTCGCAGCGACTGCTATGTAGAAAAGCAACTGGATGGTATAGCTAAATAATGCAAATAAAATTTCGTGACCAATCGGAGGCCGAAAAAACATAGCATTCGTGTCATATATGAAAATGGAAAAAGTGCAACCTATATCCGGGTTTTGTCACTGTACGAGCATACATAACACAGTAAAATAGGTCAGCTTAAGTCTTGAATTGAAAACACAAATCGGAGTAGTCAACATCATAATATAATTATACGTATGATGTACTACGCAAATGTCAAAGGGGACACGATTAATTAATCACTGACCATGAAATAAAGTGTAATTTAACTTATAAAGTAGAAATATGATCTTTTGGGGAATCAAGTCTCTATGGTCCACAGCTGAATTGAATGTACAGAACAGGGTTGCGGTTGCATTGTAATAGGACATCCAGCACTAAAAATTCCCTTAGCATAACTGAGTCAACACCGTGTGGATGACTTGTTTACACACATGCGAGGTAAATGCGTTAAACCAACCCCATTTTTCAGGGTACTGAATAAGTACGGAAAAAATATTGTAAAATTCTTTATTTTTGTAACCACGGACACGGTAGTTACTTAATAAATAGCTTATTAATTCGATAGTGTGAATGTAACTGCTGAAATGCCTTTTTCGTCACGACGTACCATTTGTCATATTTAGTTAAGACGTCGAGTACTGTGAAGATGTCTCTAATGGTTCTAACTCAGAATGAAATATGTATACCCTCGTTTCATAATATTCTTTTTTCTTTTGCGCAAATGCAGCAAATAAAAAATGAGCGAGGAAGGGAAAGTCGTATGATATGCGCTCCATTGATAATTCCACTCCTGGGGCAATGTAAGCAGATAAGTACTCGTATAAGTCGTTTCATGAGCTGGTACTCTTAGTGACACCTTGCCATTTTCGCTCTGTCAGCGTTTATTAACTGATTAGATTAGATTAGATTAGATTAATACTAGTTCCATGGATCATGAATACGATATTTCGTAATGATGTGGAACGAGTCGAATTTTCTAATACATGACATAATTAGGTTAATTTAACAATATTCTTAAGTTAATATAACAACTTTATTTTTTGTGTTTTTTGTTCTTCTTTATTTTTTATTTTTATTTTTTTTAAATATTTTTTTTTCTTTTTTTTCTTAATTTATATCTAAAAATTCCTCTATGGAGTAGAAGGACTTGTCATTCAGAAATTCTTTTAATTTCTTCTTAAATACTTGTTGGTTATCTGTCAGACTTTTGATACTATTTGGTAAGTGACCAAAGACTTTAGTGCCAGTATAATTCACCCCTTTCTGTGCCAAAGTTAGATTTAATCTTGAATAGTGAAGATCATCCTTTCTCCTAGTATTGTAGTTATGCACACTGCTATTACTTTTGAATTGGGTTTGGTTGTTAATAACAAATTTCATAAGAGAGTATATATACTGAGAAGCTACTGTGAATATCCCTAGATCCTTAAATAAATGTCTGCAGGATGATCTTGGGTGGACTCCAGCTATTATTCTGATTACACGCTTTTGTGCAATAAATACTTTATTCCTCAGTGATGAATTCCCCCAAAATATGATGCCATATGAAAGCAATGAGTGAAAATAGGCGTAGTAAGCTAATTTACTAAGATGTTTATCACCAAAATTTGCAATGACCCTTATTGCATAAGTAGCTGAACTCAAACGTTTCAGCAGATCATCAATGTGTTTCTTCCAATTTAATCTCTCATCAATGGACACACCTAAAAATTTGGAATATTCTACCTTAGCTATATGCTTCTGATTAAGGTCTACATTTATTAATGGCGTCATACCATTCCCTGTACGGAACTGTATGTACTGTGTCTTATCAAAATTCAGTGAGAGTCCGTTTACAAGGAACCACTTAGTAATTTTCTGACAGACAGTATTGACAATTTCATCAGTTAATTCTTGTTTGTCAGGTGTGATTACTATACTTGTGTCATCAGCAAAGAGAACTAACTTTGCCTCTTCATGAATATAGAATGGCAAGTCATTAATATATAATAAGAACAACAAAGGACCCAAGACTGACCCTTGTGGAACCCCATTCTTGATAGTTCCCCAGTTTGAGGAATGTGCTGATCTTTGCATGTTACGAGAACTACTTATTTCAACTTTCTGCACTCTTCCGGTTAGGTACGAATTAAACCATTTGTGCACTGTCCCACTCATGCCACAATACTTGAGCTTGTCTAGCAGAATTTCATGATTTACAAAATCAAAAGCCTTTGAGAGATCACAAAAAATCCCAATGGGTGGTGATCGGTTATTCAGATCATTCAAAATTTGACTGGTGAAAGCATATATGGCATTTTCTGTTGAAAAACCTTTCTGGAAATCAAACTGACATTTTGTTAGTACTTCATTTTTGCAGATATGTGAAGCTACTCTTGAATACATTACTTTCTCAAAAATTTTGGATAAAGCTGTTAGCAGGGAGATTGGACGGTAATTGTTGACATCAGATCTAGCCCACTTTTTATGCAAAGGTATAACAAAGCATATTTCAGTCTATCAGGGAAAATGCCCTGTTCCAGAGAGCTATTACACAGGTGGCTGAGAATCTTACTTACCTGTTGAGAACAAGCTTTTAGTATTTTGCTGGAAATGCCATTAATTCCATGTGAGTTTTTGCTTTTAAGCAAGTTTATTATTTTCCTAATTTCAGAGGGAGAAGTGGGTGAGATTTCAATTGTATCAAATTGCGTAGGTATGGCCTTTTCCATTAACAGCCTAGCATCTTCTAATGAACACCTGGATCCTACTATATCCACAACATTTAGAAAATGATTATTAAAAATATTTTCAACTTCTGACTTTTTGTTCGTAAAGTTTTCATTCAGTTTGATGGTAATACTGTCTTCCTCTGCTCTTGGTTGACCTGTTTCTCTTTTAATAATATTCCAAATTGTTTTAATTTTATTATCAGAGTTGCTGATTTCAGACATGATACACATACTCCTGGATTTTTTAATAACTTTTCTTAATATAACACAGTAGTTTTTATAATTTTTGATAGTTTCTGGGTCACTACTCTTTCTTGCTGTCAGATACATTTCCCTTTTCCGGTTACAAAATATTTTTATACCCTTAGTAAGCCATGGTTTGTTACAAGGTTTCTTATGAGTATATTTAACTATTTTCTTGGGGAAGCAGTTTTCAAATGCATTTACAAAAATGTCATGAAATAAATTATATTTTAAATTGGCATCAGGTTCACGGTACACCTCATCCCAGTCTAATTGCTGTAGGCTTTCCCTGAAATTTGCAATTGTTAAATCGTTGACTGAACGTACTTTGGAGGACTGTTGCTGAATGGAGCTATGTCATATATTGTAACTAGCTGTGCACCATGATCAGAAAGACCATTCTCAACAGGCTGAGCATTTATCTGGTTAAACTTATCTTGGTCTATAAAGAAGTTATCTATCAGTGAGCTGCTATCCTTTACCACCTGAGTAGGAAAATCAATAACGGGTGTCAAATTGAAAGAACCGAGTAATACTTCAAGGTCATTTTTCCTATTACCCTCTTTCAGAGAATCTACATTGAAGTCCCCACAAATAATAATTTGCTTCCCCCTGTCTGACAGATAGCACAACAAGGAGTCCAAATTTTTCAGAAATAGATGAAAATTTCCTGATGGGGACCTACATACAGTTACAATTATAAATGTGCCTTTATTTAATTTAAGCTCACAGGCACATGCTTCTATATGTTTCTCTACACAAAACTTTTTTGTTTCTATACTTTTTGCACAATGATAACTTTTGACATATATGGCAACTCCTCCTTTCTCCATATTTTCTCTCATTGCATGTGCAGAGAGCTCATATCCACTTACATTTACCTTATCCATATCAGTAACAATGTGATGCTCAGACAGGCATAGTATATCTATTTCATTCTCAGCTTCTAAATCTTCTAAAAGAACCAGAAGCTCATCTACTTTATTCTTTAAACTCCCAATATTTTGATGAAATATACTTACATTATTTTTAATTATACTTTTATGAGAACCTTTCCTTATTCTAACATTTGCAGTACTCTCCTGTCTGAGTTTCTCATTGTGCTTAGGCCTAGTTCCTATACCAGTGGTCACATGGTGTTCAGAGAGGCAGATTATGTCAACTGGGTTGGGTGACTTTAATTCATCAATGGAATTACCTAGGACTGAGATACAACTTGGTGGAGATAAAATTTCTGGTGACTGGTGAAAATTTATAACTGGTAGCTGTGATTGGTGATCAAATGTGCTAGAATTGTGCTGTTTAATTTCTTTCCTAAACTGAAGATTTGTTTCAATCCTGACCTCTCGTAGAACTTGACATCTTTCTATCTTACCTATCCTAAAAATCCTGAACGATTATTATTCATCAAAGGTTTACCTAAACGAACAGTCCTCCTGCTCTGGTAGAGGAAAGTTCTGGCGTTTCTCAAGTGTATGGCTCCCAAGCTACAATATTCTGCAACAACCTGACACTGTCAGGAGCAGAGCGATCTCTATCACTGACAAAAAAGATTCCAGAATAAAATTCTTACTGTACAGATTTGATATATATCGTGGTTACTAGTTTCTGTACTGCCAGAGAGTTGTTAGAACTACGTAATAGCTCTTTAGACAATTTTCCAGATGTACGGAGCCCGTTATCAACATACACACATCTGGCAACGGTCGATGTCCTCTGTATGATGGATTTGACATCACCATATCTTGCTAATACAGTTATATCTTTCACTTTAGTGTACTTAGTGATGCATAGGAGTGTCTTTCCTAAGAGTTTACCTCTGTGTTTTAAATAGCCAGAAAGCAATATGCCACGCCACGAGTAGAGGTGTTGAAGCTACGTATCCGATCAATCTGAATATGGCGACATAACTTTGCTAAACGTAGTAATCAGGTTATGTATCAACTGCAATCCAGGCAATAACACTTCTGTTTTGGAAGCTTTTTAACTGCAGTGTTCTGGCGCTCAATAGAAATTTTCCTGCAGACAGCTCATGTTTTCCATTTTAACTCCATCAGACGTAAGAGTCTCCTTAATGTGCAGTAGACCATGAAAATCTCATAATTTTTCTGGTTGCTGTGAGATTTTCAGTGTAGTAGGCAGTAGTCTTGGGGAACTGGAATGCAGTTGTATGGGAATGAGTAGCAGAAAATACTAGAGGAGAATATGGGCTTGGGACAAGGATTGAGAGAGGAGAAAGACTACTTGCGTTCTGTAATAAATTTCAGCTAGTGGTAGTGAATACTCAATTCAACAATAACAAGAGAACGAGCTATGCTTGGAAAAGGCCGTGTGATACGGGAAGATTTCAATTACATTACATCATAGTCAGACAGAAATTTCGAAATCGGATCCTGGATTGTAAGGCGTACCCAGGAGCAGATATAGACTCAGATCACAGTATAGTAGTGATGAAGAGTTGTTGTTGTTGTTGGGGTCTTCAGTTCTGAGACTGGTTTGATGCAGCTGTCCATGCTACTCTATCCCGTGCAAGCTTCTTCATCTCCCAGTACTTACTGCAACCTACATCCTTCTGAATCTGCTTAGTGTATTCATCTCTTGGTCTCCCTCTACGATTTTTACCCTCCGCACTGCCCTCCAATGCTAAATTTGTGATTCCTTGATACCTCAAAACATGTCCTACCAACCGATCCCTTCTTCTAGACAAGTTGTGCCACAAACTTCTCCCCAGTCCTATTCAATACCTCCTCATTAGTTACATGATCTACTCATCTTATCTTATCCATTTCCCTTTTTAAATTTTCTAACCTACCTGCCTTATTAAGGGATCTGACATTCCACGCTCCGATCCGTAGAACGCCAGTTTTCTTTCTCCTGATAACGACGTCCTCTTGAGTAGTCCCCGCCCGGAGATCCGAATGGGGGGCTATTTTACCTCCGGAATATTTTACCCAAGAGAACGCCATCATCATTTAATCATACAGTAAAGCTGCATGTCCTCGGGAAAAAATACGGCTGTAGTTTCCCCTTGCTTTCAGCCGTTTGCAGTACCAGCACAGCAAGGCCGTTTTGGTTAATGTTACAAGGCCAGATCATTCAATCATCCAGACTAGGTTGAAGTTTAAGACGCAAAGAAGTGGGATACAGAAGTACTAAGGAATGACGAGTACGGGTGAAGTTCTCTGAGGCTATAGACAAAGCAATGAGGAATAGCGTAGTAGGCAGTACAGGTGAAGAAGAATGGACATCGCTAAAAAGGGCCATCACAGAAGTTGGGAAGGAAAAATAGGTAAAAAGAAGGTAACTGCGAAGAAACCAAGGGTAACAGAAGAAATACTTCAATTGATCGATGAAAGGAGGAAGTACAAAAATGTCCGGGAAACTCATGAATACAGAAACGCAAGTCGCTGAGGAATGAAATCAATAGAAAGTGCATGGAAGCTAAGACGAATGTCTGCAGGAAAAATGTGAAGGCAACGAAAAGGATATGATTGTCGAAAGGACACACTCAGCACACAGGAAAGTCAAATCAATCTTCAGTGACATTAAAAGCAAGGGTGATAATATTAACAGTGTGTAAGTAGGCTGTTTAGTTTTTTATGTTGGTAACGCCATGTAGCGCTCTACATGAAAACCGCTGACTATGCTGTGTGCAATCTGTGGCTGGTTTGCATTTTTGGAATTTGCTATTGTAGTGTTGGGCAGATGGCTGTTAACAGCCCGTAGCGTTGCACAGTTGGAGGTGAGCCGCCAGCAGTGGTGGATGTGGGGAGAGATGGCGGAGCTTTGAGAGCAGATGATCTGGATGGGCAGAATTTTAAGAGCGGAGGATCAGGACGTGTGTTCGCCAGAAAGGGTAAATTTGTAAGACTGGATGTCATGAACTGATATATATATATATATATATATATATATATATATATATATATATATATATATATATATTACGCCTTTTGAACATTATTAAGGTAAATACATTGTTTGTTCTCTATCAAAATCTTTCATTTGCTAACTATGCCTATCAGTAGTTAGTGCCTTCAGTAGTTAGAATATTTTATTTAGCTGGCAGTATTGGCGCTCGCTGTATTGCAGTAGTTCGAGTAACGAAGATTTTTGTTAGGTAAGTGATTCATGAAAAGTATAGGTTATTGTTAGCCAGGGCCATTCTTTAGTACGGATTATTGAAAGTCAGATTGCATTGTGTGTCAGTTTAGTGTTGATCAGAATAAGTAAAGAGAGTAATGTCTGGGTACGTTCAGTTTTGCTCAGCTGTTTGAAAATAAAATAACATAAGTAGTTTATCAGCACAGTTATTCATTAATTTTTCTAAGGGGACGTTGCATATGGGCAAGGTACACCGAATTTTGAGATGGAACAGCCGAAAAGGACAACGACCGATATGCGACTCACGGACATGATGATTTTGATTATAAGCTGTTCATTACTACACGTAAATTCAAAACATTTAAGAATTCTGCCAATGACATTCATCCACAAGCATGGCTCCATCAATGCTCTCATTGTTTTCCTCCCAACTGGTCACTGGAGCACAGGTTAGAATTTATGTGTGGCTACTTACAGAATGAACCAGCTGTAAGAATGTGATCGGTCATTCACGATTGTCACAGTGAAGGAGAATTTTATCATGCCTTCCTCTCAGCATATTGGTCTCAAGCTACTCAAGACCGAGTGAAACATAGCATCATAATGATGGAACATTTCGAACAATCTGAATTTTCCAGTGTTGTCAAATATTTCGAAGACATGTTACATAAGAATCAGTATCTTTCAAACCCATACAGCCCCTCAGAACTCATCCGTATTTGCTTAATCAAATTGCCTGAATATTTACGACATATTATTTTGGCAGGACGTTGCAAAGACGACATTGAAGCTTTTCAGGGACTGTTACAAGAATTGGAAATTGACACTGATAATCGCGGAACGCGAAAACAGGAGCACAACAATTGCAGGTCGCTTCCGTCACAATTCCGCGGTGACAGAAATAATAACTGGACCCAACAAGGCTATTCTTACAACGTAAATCATGACCAAAACAGACACTTCCCGTATGACAACCGTTGGCAGAAAAGTAATAATTACAGGGAAAGATCACCTCTCTGTGGAAATGACTATCACAGAGACAATCAGAGAAACAGACAATATGGGAACCAAAATAATTATTATCAAGAGAGACAGAATAACTTCAGACACAACGGTCCACCGCGCAATTACGATTCTGGGAGAAATTCTCCTCCACATGACCGACAAAAAAGAAACTATGTAAACTACCGACAAAACGACAGACCTGAATTTCATCGGAACTGGCGAGATTCAAACAGGGCAGGACCCTCTCGACAAGGTGAATTTGTAGAAGTTAGATCTCCAAATCCCAATAACGACGCACGCCAACAAAGAGACAATAAGCGATGACTCACACCGTTGGCAGCCACAAAACGTACTTATGAAGCTGATGACGTAGATGCCGTGGCTAGTAATTACGTAAAAATGGAAGACATTAGGGACATCTTACTCCAGGAACACGGCGTAAAACATAACAACATTGCATATCCTCTAATTCACATTACAATATAGCACTTTCTTGATCACGGTACTGTACGTCTTACCTACGATATCTATACACATAGCATTTCACTTTTGTTTTTTATGAGGTAAGTACATTGACTTCTACAGAATTTTACTTACGGACGACGATAATTACGACGCTTGCCAAATTTTTTTACCCTTAAGTAATGACAGAGATTATCTTACAACAAGACGCACAGTTTAGCGCTACAGTACACGTATTTGAGTGATTAATTTTGTACTTAAAACATTTATTTTTAAAGATTTTTGAATTACAAAGATACAAAGGTATTCCGTGATACATTTCATTTCATTGCTGTAATCTGTAACACCTGAGGGTAAAATTACTTTAATCCTCAGAGAGTACACGCCTACTTTGTGTACTAAGCGTGTAGCGAGCGCTATGAGCTGTAGCTAATATGGTATTTGCTTCTACAACTTTACGGATCGGTACCATATTTCTGTAACACAGAATCACACAGCTATCTGATCATTTAACTGAGAGAGACAAACATGTTTTTTACTACGTCAGTGACACATGTTTACGCAATTACACAGTTGGATAACTTCACACTTATGAAATTGTATTTTGTCTGTACTTTGTGAACTGTTCATATTTTTTTTTTTTTTTAACCATTGTGATACTGTGAGAGCTTTGAATGACGTATTTGGTAAGGGATCCTGATTTCTGAAGTACGTTTGAGGTAGATGATTTTATTGAAGGTTTTGAAATTATTGCAGAAAACTACGACGTTTTTGAGATTTGAATGAAGTTTTATGATGTTATTATTACAGTGACGATGTGTATTATGCTGTATAGGTATGTTTATGATCAATAAGATGATGTTACCATATATGAGGAATTTGATTATGCTCTGTAAATATGATGATGAAATATTTAAGAAGTATTGACGATTATGTATATATGTAATAAGGTAAGGAGTAATGAATAGTGGTTAAGGACTCTGATTTGTGAAAAGGATGTTGGAAACCAAGAATCGTACTTTAAGAATTATGAAATGTACATACGTGAATGTATCACAATGCCGGCGAAAATTTTGGACACTGTTATATTTATAGGATTTTTTTCTACACATTTGTAACGCAAATTCTCGACCTGTGAAATATTTTATGAGACTGTCACTGTAGTGCAAACTGCTGTCGTAAATATTTCGGTAAGAAAGCTAAATGACCTTGACGTAATGCATTGTGGACGCCCAGCTGTGGCAGTCGCCTGGAGAAAAAGCCATTAGGTGGAGAAAAAAGAGGCCATTAACCTCGATATTGACATTCTTTCGTAGAAAGCATCGCAAATCCGACACCATCTGATGTTTACTGAAATTACTAATGAAACAATGAGAAACATTTCACAGCTATTGTCTTGCTAGTTGAGAGATTTTTTACTACTAATATAAAATTTAATAGATGTACTAATGTAAATATTTTCTGTCTACAGATCCATTAAACAATCATTTTATGATCTACTTTCCTAAAAAAAAAAAAAAGGAACACAAATAGACATTTCCCTTCACAGGAACTGCATAAATAATTTTTTAACGATTTGGTAACTTGTCTGCTAGAGTAAGTTATCGTGATGCATCACTGTAGTGTTAAGATGTGATATAGGTATTAGGCCTGGCCATCTTTACTGTAATATTTTTTCTGCTTGAGCATTGTCATGTTTTGGTATAAGTTACTGCATTTGCTGCTGCTGTTTGCCAGACATAGTGCTACTGAATTTCACTTTGTATTACTCTGTTAAGCCAGTTTTACTACGGATTTTTGCTGCACATTGCCTTATATTAGTTGCAATATTGCATTTGCTTTGCTAATTTAGATATACTGCTGCTTGCTTTGCAAATTCCATTTTTTTGTCATTGCTGTTTGTGTTAATTTGTTATGTGCTGCTGCATTGTCTCGTCCCTTAGTATATATATCTGAGCTCAATAGATTTAAGTTAGCTTAAGAGGGGGTAGACTATATAAGAAACTAACTATGAAGAATAGGGAAAGAGTACACTGAGAAGTTATATGAAAAAGATTTCGGCAAAAATGAGTATTGTACAATAAGAAATATTTATTTTGAAACAGGATATGAACAAAACAGTAAGGTTTAAGGACAACAGGCTTAGATAGGATTTTTTTTTTTAGCAGGTCAAATGTTGAAATAAGAGTGAAGATCTGTGGAATGAAGTTTTGGGTTGGGGTGCAGTACCAGACGTCTCACTGGAAACAAACGCTGTCCTTTCCTTTTGTGTTATTCCGCTATGTGTTTGTGTACTCTTGTGTATTTGTGTTTTTCCTGTCTTTATGTGTTTAGCTGATACGAGTTATGTTGTAGAATTTTTCTAATAATATGTTATTTTCTTTGTAAAGATGTTTAGACATTATTTATTCTGTGCTGTTTTAATGCTCACGTGTGAAATTAATGTTTCGAAAACTATTCTCATTATTTTACATATTTACTTATGGCATAATTCCTGTAACACTGATGTATATGTCTATTTCTATTCTTTTGTAAAGCCTGTATTACTACAAATGTTATCTGTATTATCATGTTTTAATGATGTTTTCTCTATCTTTGTAATTGTATTCTCATGTTATAAAATTGTAATGGACACCAGTTCATCAAACTTGTAAGCATACACCCCACTGCACACGTTTCTGTTGGTCATAGTATATGCACAATATGTGAGAAGTTGGGACTGTTAGTGTTTATACATGTGTTAATAATTCAGCAAGGGACTGGTTAACAGCATTGCTGGTTCTAAGGACATATCAAAAAAAAATTTTTGTGAGGGCACAAGTGGTGGTGCATGGACTTGCTATATTGTCTGCACGATTCGTTGATGGTGATCATGCACCTGCATAGTAGCCACAGATGGCTGCTGGTCGTCTCTACAAGGACTGCATTGGGTCTGCACTTCTGGTGGCCC
Organism: Schistocerca piceifrons; assembly: GCF_021461385.2. Taxonomy (NCBI): domain Eukaryota; kingdom Metazoa; phylum Arthropoda; class Insecta; order Orthoptera; family Acrididae; genus Schistocerca; species Schistocerca piceifrons. The sequence goes on from NC_060144.1 coordinate 246,670,242, forward strand.
ACCAATACCGTAACCTCTGTCAGGACTACACTGGGTCTGCTCTGTGATGACCTACCTACCAATATTCTTCAAAACTTCGACTGACTCTGTGGTGAGTCTGTCTGCATGTCAAGAGTCATCACTGTCTTTCCGTTGGACGGACAACACTACTTCTTCAAGACTGCATGGAAATCCACAACTTCTGCGTGCATTTTCTTTTACTGCTCAGACTTCGAGAAAAAAAAACACAGCAATTTTACTGTGATGAATGATCAGGACGGTCTTTATGGACTGTGAGAAAATTTTAGCTTTTGATCAACAATGTATCAATAAGTGTGTGCATTTAATTTCTTTGTTATTGTAATAATGAAATTTTTTTTCAAATCTGTATTGGCCACTGCCCAAAAAAATTGGTAAAATTTTTTTGTGGGCAGCATGGGGGCTATGTAAGTAGGCTGTTTAAGTTTTTATGTTGGTAACGCCATGTAGCGCTCTATATGAAAGTCACTGACTGTGCTGTGTGCTGCCTGTGGCTGGTTTGCATTGTTGGAATTTGCTATTGTAGTGTTGGGCAGTTGGCTGTTAACAGCGCGTAGTGTTGCGCAGTTGGAGGTGAGCCGCCAGCAGTGGTGGATGTGGGGAGAGAGATGGCGGAGTTTTGAGAGCGGATGATCTGGACGGTTGTCCATCGCAGACAGTAAATTTGTAAGACTGGATGTCATGAACTGATATACAGGGTGAGTCACCTAACATTACCACTGGATATATTTCGTAAACCACATCAAATACTGACGAATCGATACCACAGACCCAACGTGAGGAGAGGGGCTAGTGTAATTGGTTAATACAAACCATAAAAAAAATGCTCGGAAGTATGTTTTTTAACACAAACCTACGTTTTTTAAATGGAACCCCGTTAGTTTTGTTAGCACATCTGAACATAGAAACAAATACGTAATCAATGCCGTTTGTTGCATTGTAAAATGTTAATTACATCCGGAGACATTGTTACCTACAGTTGACGCTTGAGTACCACTCCTCCTCTGTTCGATCGTTTGTATCTGAGGGCACCGAATTACGAAGGGATCCAAAGGGAACGGTGATGGACCTTAGGTACAGAAGAGACTGGAACAGCACATTACGTCCACATGCTAACACCTTTTTATTGGTCTTTTTCACTGACGCACATGTACATTACCGTGAGGGGTGAGGCACACGTACACACGTGGTTTCCGTTTTCAATTACGGAGTGGAATAGAGTGTGTCCCGACATGTCAGGCCAATAGATGTTCAATGTGGTGGCCATCATTTGCTGCACACAATTGCAATCTCTGGCGTAATGAACGTCGTACACGCCGCAGTACATCTGGTGCAATGTCGCCGCAGGCTGCCACAATACGTTGTTTCATATCCTCTGGGGTTGTAGGCACATCACGGTACACATTCTCCTTTAACGTAGCCCAGAGAAAGAAGTCCAGAGGTGTAAGATCAGGAGAACGGGCTGGCCAATTTATGCGTCCTCCACGTCCTATGAAACGCCTGTCGAACATCCTGTCAAGGGTCAGCCTAATGTTAATTGCGGAATGTGCAGGTGCACCATCATGCTGATACCAGATACGTCGACGGGTTTCCAGTGGGACATTTTCGAGCAACGTTGGCAGATCATTCTGTAGAAACGCGATGTATGTTGCAGCTGTTTGGGCCCCTGCAATGAAGTGAGGACCAATGAGGTGGTCGCCAATGGTTCCGCACCATACATTTACAGTCCACGGTCGCTGTCGCTCTACCTGTCTGAGCCAGCGAGGATTGTCCACGGACCAGTAATGCATGTTCCGTAGATTCACTGCCCCGTGGTTTGTGAAACCCGCTTCATCGGTAAACAGGTAGAACTGCAACGCATTCTCTGTTAATGCCCATTGACAGAATTGCACTCGATGATTAAAGTCATCACCATGTAATTGCTGATGTAGCGACACATGAAACGGGTGAAAGCGGTGACGATGCAGTATGCGCATGACACTACTTTGACTTGGTCTACCGGCTCTCGCAATGTCCCGTGTACTCAAAAATGGTTCAAATGGCTCTGAGCACTATGGGACTCAACTTCTGAGGTCATCAGTCACCTAGAACTTAGAACTACTTAAACCTAACTAACCTAAGGACATCACACACATCCATGCCCAAGGCAGGATTCGAGCCTGCGATCGTAGCGGTCACGCGGTTCCAGACTGAAGCGCCTTTAACCGCACGGCCACACCGGCCGGCCCGTGTACTCATGTGTGGATTCAGGGCAACGGCAGCTAACACACCAACTGCGCCCGCTTCTCCTGTGACGGGCCTGTTACGGACCCGTTTGTGTGCTACGACCATACCTGTTGCATACAGTTGGCGGTAGATGTTTTGAAATATGCTGCACGTTGGATGCTCTCTGTCCGGGTACCGTTCTGCATACACCCTGCAGGCTTCAGCTCGCCGTTGATGAGTATCATCTCCACCTTTTCAGAGTTCGAGTACACCATGATCACAGTTCCTACAACACTACACTATCACGGACGTCTGGTAACACGGTTTACTGCAGTTGGTCTGCGTGCGGAGACGAATGCAGAATAACAATAGCAGCAAGCGCTACATGCGGACACTGCGACAGCTAGACCAAACCACAACAGTGCACTACAGCCACACTCGTAAACACGGTCGTCATCATAAACATGTCCCTGCAGATGCTGCTCGCCGACCGTGGCCCGTGTTTGTTACAACACGCAACTGAACGTCGGAGGTTTCAAGCGTCAACTGTAGGTAACAATGTCTCCGGATGTAATTAACATTTTACAATGCAACAAACGGAATTGATTACGTATTTGTTTATATGTTCAGATGTGCTAACAAAACTAACGTGGTTCCATTTAAAAAAACGTAGGTTTGTGTTAAAAAACATACTTCCGTGCATTTTTGTATGGTTTGTATTAAACAATTACACTGGCCCCTCTCCTCACGTTCGGTCTGTGGAATCGGTTCGTCAGTATTTGATGTGGTTTACGAAATATATCCAGCGGTAACGTTAGGTGACTCACCCTGTATATATTATAACTTTTGAACACTATTAAGGACCGAGCGAGGTGGCGCAGTGGATAGCACACTGGACTCGCATACGGGAGGACGACGGTTCAATCCCGTCTCCAGCCATCCAGATTTAGGTTTTCCGTGATTTCCCTAAATCGTTTCAGGCAAATGCCGGGATGGTTCCTTTGAAAGGGCACGGCCGATTTCCTTCCCCGTCCTTCCCTAACCCGAGCTTGCGCTCCGTCTCTAATGACCTCGTTGTCGACGGGACGTTAAACAACACTAACCTAACCTAACCACTATTAAGGTAAATACATTGTTTGTTCTTTATCAAGATCTTTTATTTGCTAACTATACCTATCAGTAGTTAGTGACTTCACTAGTTAGAATCTTTTATTTAGCTGGCAGTATTGGCGCTCACTGTATTGCAGTAGTTCGAGTAATGAAGATTTTTGTGAGGTAAGTCATTCATGAAAGGTATAGGTTATTGTTAGTCGCCGGCCGAAGTGGCCGTGCGGTTTAAGGTGCTGCAGTCTGGAACCGCAAGACCGCTACGGCCGCAGGTTCGAATCCTGCCTCGGGCATGGATGTTTGTGATGTCCTTAGGTTAGTTAGGTTTAACTAGTTCTAAGTTCTAGGGGACTAATGACCTCAGCAGTTGAGTCCCATAGTGCTCAGAGCCATTTTATTGTTAGTCAGGGTCATTCTATTGTATGGATTTTTGAAAGTCAGATTGCGTTGCGCTAAGAATATTGTGTGTCAGTTTAAGCACAGTCATTTATAATTTTTCTAAGGGAACGTTTCAAGTGCAATGGGAGTTCCACTGTTAAATACGGAGGAGAGAGCGGATAGATGGAAAGAATACACTGAAACCCACTAGGAGGAGGAAGATTTGTCTGTTGTGACAGAAGAAAAAACAGGATTCGATTTAGAAGAGGTAGCCGATCCAATGTTAGAATCAGAATTTGAAAGAGCTTTGGAGGACTTACGGTCAAATAAGGCAGAAGGGATAGATAACATTCCATCTGAATTTTTATAATCGTTGGGGGAAGTGATACAAAACGACTGTTCACGTCGTTGTATAGAATATATGAGTCTGGCGACATTCCACCTGACTTTCGAAAAAGCACCATCCATGCACTTCTAAGGCGGCAAGAGCTGCCAAGTGCGAGAATTATCGCACAATCAGCTTAACAGCTCATGCTTCCAAATTGATTACAAGAGTAATATACAGAAGAACGGAAAAGAAAATTGAAGATGTGCTAGATGCCGATCAGTTTGGCTTTAGGAAAGGTAAAGGCATGACAGAGGCAATTCTGACGTTGAGGTTAATAATGGAAGCAAGACTAAAGGCAAATCAAGACACGTTCATAGGATTTGTCGAGCTGGTAAAAGCGTTCGACGGTATAAAATGGTGAAAGATGTTCGAAATTCTGAAAAAGTGGAGTAAGCTATACGTAGAGACGGATCATCTACAATATGTACAACAGGCAAGAGGGAATAATTAGAGTTGACAACCAAGAACAAAGTGCTCGTATTAAAAAGGGTGTAAGACAATGATGCAGCCTTTCGTCCCTATTGTTCAATCCGTACATCGAGGAAGTAATGACGGAAATAAAAGAAAGGTTCACGAGTGGAATTAAAATGCAAGGTGAAAGGATATCAATGACACGATTCGCTCTTGACATTGCTATCCTGAGGGAAAGTGAAGAAGAATTACGTGATCTGCTGAATGAAATGAACAGTCTAATGAGCACAGAGTATGGATTGGGAGTAAATCGAAGAAGGACGAAGGTAATGAGTAGTAGAAATTAGAACAGCGGGAAGCTTAACATCAGTATTGATAATCACGAAGTAGATGAAGTTAATGAATTCTGCTACGTAGACAGTAAGACGTGACCCATGGTCTAGGGGTAGCGTCTCTGATTCATAATCAAAAAGTCTTCGGTACCGGGTTCGATCCCCGCCACTGCCTAAAGTTTGATAAATAATCAGCATTGGCGGTCGAAGACTTCCGGCATAAGAAGTCAGCCTCATTCTGCCAACGGCCTTGTCAAAGAGAGCGGAGGAGCAGATAGAGTTTCAGGGCACTCTCTTGTCCTAGGGGTGGGAAATTGCCCGTAAAGGCGGAAGAATCAGCAATGATCAACGACATGAGGATGCAGAAGGCAATGGAAACCACTGTATTAAAGACACGTAACGTGTATCCACAGGACATGTGGCCTGTAATTGAAGAAGTGTCATGATGATCTCTCCATTGGCAAAAGATTCCGGAATAGTCCCCCATTCGGATCTCCGGGAGGGGACTGCCAAGGGGGAGGTTACCATGAGAAAAAGATTGAATAATCAACGAAAGGATAACGTTCTACGAGTCGGGGCGTGGAATGTCAGAAGCTTGAACGTGGTAGGGAAACTAGAAAATCTGAAAAGGGAAATGCAAAGGCTCAATCTAGATATAGTAGGGGTCAGTGAAGTGAAGTGGAAGGAAGACAAGGATTTCTGGTCAGATGAGTATCGGGTAATATCAACAGCAGCAGAAAAGGGTATAACAGGTGTAGGATTCTTTATGAATAGGAAGGTAGGTCAGAGGGTGTGTTACTGTGAACAGTTCAGTGACTGGGTTGTTCTAATCAGAATCGACAGCAGACCAACACCGACAACGATAGTTCAGGTATACATGCCGACGTCGCAAGCTGAAGATGAACAGATAGAAAAAGTGTATGAGGATATTGAAAGGGTAATGCAGTATGTAAAGGGGGACGAAAATCTAATAGTCATGGGCGACTGGAATGCAGTTGTAGGGGAAGGAGTAGAATAAAAGGTTACAGGAGAATATGGGCTTGGGACGAGGAATGAAAGAGGAGAAAGACTAATTGAGTTCTGTAACAAGTTTCAGCTAGTAATAGCGAATATCCTGTTCAAGAATCACAAGAGGAGGAGGTATACTTGGAAAAGGCCGGGAGATACGGGAAGATTTCAATTAGATTACATCATGGTCAGGCAGAGATTCCGAAATCAGATACTGGATTGAAAGGCGTACCCAGAAGCAGATATAGACTCAGATCACAATATAGTAGTGATGAAGAATAGGCTGAAGTTCAAGACATTAGTCAGGAAAAATCAATACACAAAGAAGTGGGATACGGAAGTACTAAGGAATGACGAGATACGTTTGAAGTTCTCTAACGCTATAGATACAGCAATAAGGAATAGCAAAGTAGGCAGTACTGTTGAAGAGGAATAGACATCTCTAAAAAGGGCCATCACAGAAGTTGGGAAGGAAAACATAGGTACAAAGAAGGTAGCTGCGAAGAAACCATGGGTAACAGAAGAAATACTTCAGTTGATTGATGAAAGGAGGAAGTACAAACATGTTCCGGGAAAATCAGGAATACAGAAATGCAAGTCGCTGAGGAATGAAATAAATAGGAAGTGCAGGGAAGCTAAGACGAAATGGCTGCAGGAAAAATGTGAAGACATCGAAAAAGATATGATTGTCGGAAGGACAGACTCAGCATACAGGAAAGTCAAAACAACCTTTGGTGACATTAAAAAAAGCAACGGTGGTAACATTAAGAGTGCAACGGGAATTTCACTGTTAAATGCAGAGGAGAGAGCAGATAGGTGGAAAGAATACTTTGAAAGCCTCTATGAGGGTGAAGATTTGTCTGATGTGATAGAAGAAGAAACAGGAGTCGATTTAGAAGAGATAGGGGATCCAGCATTAGAATCGGAATTTAAAAGAGCTTTGGAGGACTTACGGTCAAACAAGGCAGAAGGGATAGATAACATTCCATCAGAATTTCTAAAATCATTGGGGGAAGTGGCAACAAAACGTCTATTCACGTTGGTGTGTAGAATATATGAGTCTGGCAACATTCCATCTGAATTTCGGAAAAGCATCAACCACACAATTCCGAAGACGGCAAGAGCTGACAAGTGCGAGAATTATCGCACAATCAGCTTAACAGCTCATGCATCGAAGCTGCTTACAAGAATAATATACAGAAGAATGAAAAAGAAAATTGAGAATGCGCTAGGTGACGATCAGTTTGACTTTAGGAAAAGTAAAGGGGCGAGAGAGGCAATTCTGACGTTACGGCTAATAATGGAAGCAAGGCTAAAGAAAAATCAAGACACTTTCATAATTTTTTGTCGACCTGGAAAAAGCGTTCGACAATATAAAATGGTGCAAGCTGTTCGAGATTCTGAAAAAAGTTGGGGTAAGCTATATAGGGAGAGACGGGTCATATACAATATGTACAACAACCAAGAGGGAATAATAAGAGTGGACGATCAAGAACGAAGTGCTCGTATTAAGAAGGGTGTAAGACAAATCTGTAGCCTTTCGCCCCTACTCTTCAATCTGTACATCGAGGAAGCAATGATGGAAATAAAAGAAAGGTTCAGGAGTGGAATTAAAATACAAGGTGAAAGGATATCAATGATACGATTCGCTGATGACATTGCTATCCTGAGTGAAAGTGAAGAAGAATTAAATGATCTGCTGAACGGAATGAACAGTCTAATGAGTACACAGTATGGTTTGAGAGTAAATCGGAGAAAGACGAAGGTAATGAGAAGTAGTAGAAATGAGAACAGCGAGAAACTTAACATCAGGATTGATGGTCACGAAGTCAATGAAGTTAAGGAATTCTGCTACCTGGGTAGTAAAATAACAAATGACGGACGGAGCAAGGAGGACATCAAAAGCAAACTCGCTATGGCAAAAAAGGCTTTTGTGGCCAAGAGAAGTCTATTAATATCAAATACCGGCCTTAATGTGAGGAAGAAATTTCTGAGGATGTACGTCTGGAGTACAGCATTGTATGGTAGTGAAACATGGACTGTGAGAAAATCGGAACAGAAGAGAATCGAAGCATTTGAGATGTGGTGCTATAGACGAATGTTGAAAATGAGGTGGACTGATAAGGTAAGGAATGAGGAGGTTCTACGCAGAATCTGAGAGGAAAGGAATATGTGGAAAACACTGATAAGGAGAAGGGACAGGATGATAGGTCATCTGCTAAGACATGAGGGAATGACTTCCATGGTACTAGAGGGAGCTGTAGAGGGCAAAAACTGTAGGGGAAGACAGAAATTGGAATACGTCAAGCAAATAATTGAGGACGTAGGTTGAAAGTGCTACTCTGAGATGAAGAGGTTAGCCCAGGAAAGGAATTCATGGCGGGCCGCATCAAACCAGTCAGTAGACTGATGACCAAAAAGAAAAAAAAGGCAGTAAGATAACCAATGAATGACGGAGCAAGGAGGACATCAAAAGCAGACTAGTAATGGCGAAAAGGGCATTCCTGGCCAAGAGAAATCTACTAATATGAAATATAGGCCTTAATTTGAGGAAGAAATATCTGAAAATGTACGTTTGGAGCACACCATTGTATGCAGTGTGGGAAAGCCAGAAGAGAATGGAATCGAAGCATATGAGAAGTGGTGCTACAGACGAATGTTGAACATTAGGTGGACTGATAAGGTAGGGAATGAAGAGGTTCTGCACAGAATGGTAGAGGAAAGAAACACATGAGGGAATTACTTCCACGGTACTACAGGGAGCTGTAGAGTACAAAAACTGTAGAGGGAGACGGAGACTGCAATCCAGCTAATAATTCAGGACGTGGGTTGGAAGTGCTACTCTGAGATGAAGAGGTTAGTACACGAGAGGAATTCGTGGCGGGCCGCATCAAACAAGTCAGAAGACTGATGACCAAAAAAGGGGGCTTCCTTCTCAGTTAAGTAGAAATATGGTGTCTCACATCACTCCCATGCCAAAATTATTAGAGTAGAACTAATCTGCCGCGGATTTTAGAAGCTTTCTACCAGGGGTAAAAAGAGATGGGTTCACCAACTGTCTAGTCTCGAATTTTTTCTGATAGTTCCTAAACGTACGTTGGCATAGTTGACATCTTGCAATTTACTTTCTTGTTCCATACATTTAAAGTTGCCTGCACTAGCTTCCATATTACATGATTTTATAACAATTCTAGTTGTTTCACGAACCCCGCTACGAATAGTATGTCCCTTCTTGTGCTCTGAAGACATCGTAAAGGTAGATTACCAACACACCAATTAAGCACTTCCCTTCGCGAATGAGAGACAACTACAAAACAAAGGAGCAAAACAACACGGATATAAATCACTGTAAAATAGAAATGAACAGACTTAGAGAGCTTCCACGTCGTACAATGAAACACGCCACGCCAAAGCAACATTTCTGCACTGAACACTGACAATCGCAGGGTGAAAGCGAGCGTCGAGAAGAACTGCTACCCCAAACTCCGCCTCACCTCTCGCAGGCATTTTCTAAGCTAATACTGCTTGTTGTTGTTGTGGTCTTCAGTCCTGAGACTGGTTTGATGCACCTCTCCATGCTACTCTACCCTGTGCAAGCTTTTTCATCTCCCAGTACCTACTGCAACCGACATCCTTCTGAATCTGCTTAGTATATTCATCTCTTGGTCTCCCTCTACGATTTTTACCATCCACGCTGCCCTCCAATACTAAATTGGTGATCCCTTGATGCCTCAGAACATGTCCTACCAACCGATCCCTTCTTCTGGTCAAGTTGTGCCACAAACTTCTCTTCTCCCCAATCCTATTCAATACTTCCTCATTAGTTATGTGATCTACCCATCTAATCTTCAGCATTCTTCTGTAGCACCACATTTCGAAAGCTTCTATTCTCTTCTTGTCCAAACTATTTATCGTCCATGTTTCACTTCCATACATGGCTACACTCCTACAAATACTTTCAGAAATGACTTCCTGACACTTAAATCTATACTCGATGTTAACAAATTTCTCTTCTTCAGAAATGCTTTCCTTGCGATTGCCAGTCTACATTTTATATCCTCTCTACTTCGACCATCATCAGTTATTTTGCTCCCCAAATAGCAAAACTCCTTTACTACTTTAAGTGTCTCATTTCCTAATCTAATTCCCTCAGCATCACCCGACTTAATTAGACTACATTCCATTATCCTTGTTTTGCTTTTGTTGATGTTCATCTCATATCCTCCTTTCAAGACACTGTCCATTCCATTCAACTGCTCTTCTAAGTCCTTTGCTGTCTCGGACAGAATTACAATGTCATCGGCGAACCTCAAAGTTTTTATTTCTTCTCCATGAATTTTAATACCTACTCCGAATTTTTCTTTTGTTTCCTTTACTGCTTGCTCAATATACAGATTGAACAACATCGGGGAGAGGCTACAACCCTGTCTTACTCCCTTCACAACCACTGCTTCCCTTTCATGTCCCTCGACTCTCATAACTGCCATCTGGTTTCTGTGCAAATTGTAAATAGCCTTTCGCTCCCTGTATTTTACCCCTGCAACCTTTAGAATTTGAAAGAGATTATTCCAGTCAACATTGTCAAAAGCTTTCTCTAAGTCTACAAATGCTAGAAACGTAGGTTTGCCTTTCCTTAATCTTTCTTCTAAGATAAGTCGTAAGGTCAGTATTGCCTCACGTGTTCCAGTGTTTCTACGGAATCCAAACTGATCTTCCCCGAGGTTGGCTTCTACTAGTTTTTCCATTCGTCTGTAAAGAATTCGTGTTAGTATTTTGCAGCTGTGACTTATTAAACTGATAGTTCGGTAATTTTCACATCTGTCAACACCTGCTTTCTTTGGGATTGGAATTATTATATTCTTCTTGCTGCTTAGGGGCTGTGTATTCGGCCCCTGCAACCAAACGGTTTTGACTGCGTGAAAAGTGTTCCCTATGTGGTCAGTGCAGCCACTTGACCTCACGTGGATTGCACTACCATTCGACAGAAATAATACTGTAATAACAATTACTTTACTTTTATATACTATATATAGAAATAAATAACATTTGGAAAAACTGGAAGAAGGTAATAAAACTGGGTCTTTTGCTGTTTTAATGTTTCTGTGTGCGATAGTGTAAGAAGCTAGAAACTTCAGTGTTGGTAATAATCCGACTTAAAAAATGTAGTCATTATTTGAAACTACTTCATTCTCAATAGTTATGAATAAGTTTTCTTTGAATGTCATAGGTGTGTACTATTAAGTTGGCTTTATCCAGGTATATTTTGGACTGTGCAGCTGTTTGTATAAATATTCTGTAATACCCTATACGTTACATAATGGTAATTCTGTACAGCATAATATATGGCTGTGTTACATTTTATTTGCTTGACTTTTTTGTATTTTCAAAAATACGTTAAGCTCTCTTCCTTTGCATTTTGTTTTTATAATTAACTGTTGTTTAATTCAACTCTTTCTGTTATAATGTGTCAAATGGGCACATGTGACTGCCCGCTCCCTATAGGCGGCGTAAATTGCAGTGTTTTTTTGGCAGTAATGTAAGCCGCTAGGCCGATCAGTCCGATGTTCCTAGCAAGGCATACGTGCCAAAGGTTGGAAAGTGTTTAATTTTAATTTTTGGCTCTAGTATATCTGCTCGACACTTCGACCACTGTTTACTCGCAATGTAGTTTTGTAATCTTTGTATGCCATGACAGTTGTCATCTTCTTAAATATTTTTGTCAAACTTAATTTTTTATGTATTATTTTACAGAGCTTCTTAAAATTACATTCTGATTAAGACATCCTTAGAAGTTTCGAAACCTAGGTCAATGTACCAAACACTTATTTGCAACCAGCTGGCTGTGTGATTCCTGCGTCGACAATTATGTGGGGTTGAGAGACAGCAATGTTAAAAACTGTATAATTTCAGTAAAGGCCAAAGCGCAGTCTCCATATCTCTCCGCAATGTGTTTCATATCTATCAGACTACAGCTGCACCTACATCTACTCACATACCCTGTAAGTCACCGTATGGTACATGGCGGAGGGTACCTTGTGTCACTACTAGTTGAGATGTGTCGCCCTTCGTAAGCTCCCACTGCGGTGGGGGTACTGGCGAGGTACAATACATGCGTTGTTCCTATAGACTAAAGACGGCTGAAACTATTTCCCTTCTCGTGCCATTCGCAAATGGAGCTAGAAGAAATGCCTGCACATAAACCTCCGTAGGAACCCTAGTTTATCTTCGTGGTTATTAGGTGAAATGTACGTCGGTGGAAGTAGAGTTTTTTAGCAGTCAGCTTCCAAATGACAATTCTCTAAATTTTCTCAATGATGTTTCATGAGAAGAACGTCTTCTCTCCAGGGATTCCATTTGAGTTCACGAACCATCTCCCTAATATTCGCCCGTTAATTGAAGCTGTCAGTAACAAATTTAGCAGCCCGCCTCCGGATCCCAAGCGCTCGAGACATCCTCGAGATTGGACAGCACTATAATTCTATAAGCCGTCTCCTTTACAGATGAATCAAATTTTCTTAAAATTCTCTTTCCCTACCATCGTCCTTACCTTCTCGTTCCATTTCACATCGCTTTGCAACGTTCCGCCTAAATATTTAGTCGACTTGACTGTGTCACGCAGGACACTACTAATGCTGTATTCGAACATTACACCATTGCTTTTCAAATAGCTCTGAGCACTATGAGACTCAACGTCTGAGGTCATTAGTCCGCTAGAACATAAAACTACTTAAACCTAACTAACCTAAGGACATCACACATATCCATGCCCGAGACAGGATTCGAACCTGCGACCGTAGCACTCCCGCAGTTCCGGACTGAAGCGCCAAGAAGCGCTCGGCCACCGTGGCCGGCCATTGCTTTTCCACTCATATGTATTTACATTTTTCAACGTGTAGACCAAACAGCCATTCACCACACTAACTATTTTGTTTTTGAAATATCATACTTCTGAGATCAGATTTTCAACTGTTCAAATGGCTCTAAGCACTATGTGACTTAACATCTAGGATCATCAGTCCCCTCGACTTAGAACTACGTAAACCTAACTAACCTAAGAACATCACACATCCATGCCCGAGGCAGGATTCGAACCTGAAAACCGTAGCAGCAGCGCAGTTCCGGACTAAAGTGCCTAGAACCGCTAGGCCACAGCGGCCAGCTGTTCAACTGCATGAGTATGTTTATTCTCTACCGGTTTCGGTTACTACAACCGCCTTAATAGGAGGGAAACAATGTACATCAATGGATCAAATATAGATTTTCCTCAGGTGATGCATCAACTGATATATACTGTTCTTCTGCTTTGTAGATGGTTGTGATAACTCAAGCCAGTAGAGAAAAAACATAAGCAGTATAGCTGATGGCACAAATATGCTTTTCTCAAAATATTTATCACTAGAAGGACCGGGGATTTCGATCTAACTAGAAGGACCAACCCATCATTTTGACGGGTGAAGTTTCGTTTGCTGTTTTTAAAAAAGTAACACATTTTAACATACATCAATTCATTTCAGACATCAATTTATTTCAGACAAGTTACACAGTTTACCTGGATACAGTTTAACTTTATTCTATAGAATTACATGGTACAATGAACATTTTATACCTAAAAATTAATCAAAATGTTATGTAACAAAATATAGAATGGATAACTTTCCGTAGAAAAGAAAGCCATGTGTTGTAACACAAACGTCTGGAAAGCGTAATATATTCTAGTGAAAACAAAAACATTTATAATTCTGCTTTTACTCATTCAAAAGCAACTGCTCCGTTGTGGCACCTCACACAGGCGTATTCAGCATTGCCCAAACATACTTGCCACACTTCATACATAATTGCTTGCTTCTATTCTTGCCTGTACAACCTCCAATATGACAAGTCTTCCGAATGCTGCAATGTTGTGATACTGTATTGGGAAGAGTATTTTGTACCCTTGTGGCGTTATATGCTGAAGCCAATTCATCTGCCAATTTGTATATAAACTGACTTCTGCTTAATTTTTCTCCTGTTACATCCTTATCGAGTACCCAAGAATTTCTAGCTGCTGAGCCCAAGACATTGAGAAAAACGTGGATGGGCCGTCTGCAGTATCCATACTTCACAGTGTAAAGCCGAGCCATTTGAGCGATTAGGTCAACGCTATACTTAGTGTTATTGTAGTAGGCCACTGACGACTCTCATAGATTTTTAGGATGTCGTTCATCGATAGTTACTGTGTCATGCATTGAACTCAAAATAAGCACATTTTTGTTCCTCTTCCCCTGATAGCATGTTAGAGTCACGTCACCTGACTTATAAAGAATAGTTGTGTACAAAGGTGCTACAGCAACTTTCCCTCATCGAGGTTTCTCCCTTCTAGATTCCTTCCCTGTGCCTACAATACGTCTACTCATAGGTTTGAAATTTTCTCCAAGGAATTTAGTTGTGAAAAGTTGTCACAGGCTATGTTTCTTCCTGCGGAAACAAAGGGCTGCATAAGACACGTTATAACATGCTCTGCAAGGGGGAACACCTGTGGGACGCTGCTCATCTTTGCCTAGGTAAGGAAACCCATTCAACAGATACTTAGAATTCATATCAACTGCAAGCCAAACCTTTATTCCAAATTTGTCTGGTTTATCGCTCATGTATTGCATGGAAACATCCACAGTGTTATTTTCACCTGGAATATAACACTGCAAGGAATTGGCAATGAAAGGATTCCACACAGGGGCAGCAGGTGGAAAACGATCTGTCTTTAGTCTATGTGAACTTGTGCCCTTTTCGTCAAATCGTATAAGCCGCAAAATTTCGGTGAACTTATTTCTGTTCATTGTATTCCGAAAAAATGCTGGTACCCATGTATTCGACCATAACAGCTTCAACGGAAAGTTTTTTGGTCCATATACGCCTGGTAAATACATGAGTGATTTGTAACTCCTGGCGTGCTCTATTTTCTGTACACTTATTTATATTTTGAAGCATGCTGTCATCAATTAGCAGTCTCCATGCACTAGAATATACCTTTCCTGACAAATTTCTTCGCATAGCCTGTAGGTCCCGATGCTACCTGCTGTGGACGTCTTCCAGGAACAGCTTTCGTAGGTGTAACAGTCCATGTTGTTTCGGCATTAGCTGTCTCACTACTCCCAATCGAATGATTTCCTTCCATTTCAATTTTTTATTTCACTCTGCCACGAATGCCTCTAGTGCTGTTAGCTGGAGGAAAGCGCACACTGTTGTTTCACGTACCTGAATGTACGGTATACGATTGAATAATTGAGTTACAACTAAAACAATGAATTTAAAATCGTAATACAGCAAAATAGATAACATTTATAATGTTTGCTGGAATATCAGTTGGGATAAAATATAAAATAATGTACAATGGCTATAGAAACGTACCTGTTATAGGTAAAGTAACATTGGTTTGCAACTTCTCTGCTTGCTCTTGTCCAGTAGTTGCAACATCGCTGTCTGAAGAGTCGCTGATTTCATTGATGGAGGGTTATTTTCCTCATCATCAATAGTGCTTGCAGCGTCATCTCCTCGTAATTCATCAGCTTCACAAACATTACGAGGAACCCCTCTTCGGATTCACCATCTGACACTGACATTAAATACTTTAAAATTTCTTCATCAGACAAACCGCGTCTTTGAAACGCGATTATGAAACAACTGAAATGTGGACAACACAAACTGCGCCATTTGAGCAACAAAGCTTCGTTGTTCATCGACTGTGGGTCTGCAGAAGCCAATAATCAAATTATGGTGGTAAATAACAATAGCTTTGGCCATGTCCGAAAGCTATTGTTCACATTTCGGTACCTGTCAAAAAGACTGATTTCGATCCCTGTAGTAGGAGTTGTTTGGGACACTTTTCAGAATGGTCCTACATGGTAAATTCGTTGCAGACGTCTACCTAACAAATATTTATGAAAAGTCATAGAAAAGGGGACCAATAGAAGAATCAATTTAGGAGAAGTAAGTCTACAGAATACCAACTAAAAATTTTATATATATATTTGCGTAACTCATCTTGCGTCCTCCCACAGTCACTAAACGACGACATCTTCAAGTACAGCACAGTATCATCAGGAAACTGCCACAGATTGGTGTTGACCCTGTCCGCCATTTCATTCATATGCAAAAAGAGTAAGAGCTGTCCTATTACCCTACCCTGGAGCGCTCCTGACGATAGCCTTATCTTTGATGAACACATGCCGATGGTGATGACGTACTCTATTACTTCACAGGTCTTGGAATCGCTCACATATCCGGGAACTCACATGTCTGGGAACCTGTTCTGTATGATCGGACCTTCGTTAGGAGTCTGCCGTAAGGCATCGTATCAAACGCTTTCCGGATATCTGGCAATATAGAATCCACCTGTTGCCCTTTATCCATTGTTCGCTGGATATCGAACGAGAAAAGGACACTGCGTTTCGCACGAGCAATACTTCCTGAATCCGTGCTGATTTTTTCACAGAAGCTTTTCCATCTCAACGAAATTTGTTAAATACGTATGTTCGGTAACGGGTGTTAAAGTAATTAGTCTGAAAATTTGCGGATCCATTCCTGGTAAAAATTTGTGGTAAGGTTCTATAGGACCAAACTGCTGAGGTGAGTGTCGTAGAGTACCCTCTGTAAAACCAAACTGGGATCCCCACCAGGACCGGCGACTTATTTGTTTACAATATTTTCAGTTGCTTTTCTGCGCTTTTCTATGACCTCTACACGGATGTCGGCGCGACGGTCAAACGACGGTTTGTTTATACGAACCTCCTGCGTGAATGATTTCTTCAACGCGAAATCTGAAACTTTCCTTTTTCTGTCTTCTATTGGCAGAACCTACTAGTCAACTAAAGACTGGATAGAAGCCTGCGGTCCGCTTATTATTTATACGCAGAATCAGAATTTTCTTGAGTTCTCTGCAAGATCTTTTGCTATGGTCGGTATTGCACTATCAAATTTCTTTCAAAAAATGGTTCAAATGGCTCTGAGCACTATGGGACTTAACATCTAAGGTCATCAGTCCCCTAGAACTTAGAACTACTGAAACCTAACTAACCTAAGGACATCATACACATCCATACACAAGGCAGGATTGGAACCTGCGACCGCAGCGGTCACGCGGTTCCAGACTGAAGCGCCTAGAGCCGCTCGGTCACGGCGGCCAAATTTCTTTGATAAAGTCGGTTTGTGCAATATATTTGACGTAGCATAATAGGGATATAAAATGTAGACTGGCAATGGGAAGGAAAGCGTTTCTGAAGAAGAGAAATTTGTCAACATCGAGTATAGATTTAAGTGTCAGGGAGTCGTTTCTGAAAGTATTTGTATGGAGTGTAGCCATGTATGGAAGTGAAACATGAACGATAAATAGTTTAAATAAGAAGAGAATAGAAGCTTTCGAAATGTGGTGGTACAGAAGAATGCTGAAGATTAAATGGGTAGATCACATAACTAATGAGGAGGTGTTGAATAGGATCGGGGAGAAGAGGAGTTTGTGGCACAACTTGACTAGAAGAAGGGATCGGTTGGTAGGACATGTTCTGAAGCATCAAGGGATCATCAATTTAGTATTGGAGGACAGCGTGGAGGGTAAAAATCGTAGAGGGAGACCAAGAGATGAATACACCAAGCAGATTCAGAAGGATATAGGTTGCAGTAGGTACTGGGAGATGAAGAAGCTAGCACAGGATAGAGTAGAATGGAGATCTGCATCAAACCAGTCTTAGGAGTGAAGACCACAACAACAACAATAGGGATCTCCTACCAAATGTTGCCTTTCGTCAAATTTAGTTGATCAAATAGAGCACCTCGCCTTAAATGTGACCAAAGAAAGCGATTGTCCTCTGTTTACTGCAAACGGAGTTTCGATGATAGGATAACGACTCGAGTACTGTGAACAGTGTACATTACATAGCACTCAGGTTTTATTATATGTTCACATTAGTGGGAGGTGTGACACGAGTTTAACATCACTTCGTATTCGTATTGGCAAAAACACTGCCCTGTTTAGTGTCTGGGAACTATGAAACTAACAACGTTAAAAACAGCAACTTCGCAGTTGATATTATGCTGTTCATCTGTTATTATAAGACAGATGTAAAAGGAGCTATGACGAAACTTTTGATGACTGTGTAATACTTCTTTTGGGCCGCGTCGAAGATATTTGTCAAGGATGTATAAACATTTCATCAAAATTATTTGTCGAAGAAGTTTGATAACGTAATACCGGTCTATGGTATGATTGTGGTAGTTGTTGTATGCTTCGCGCATCTATACTTATACTGACACAAGAATTCGTACTGACTTTTGCCTGTCATCATTAGTGCTTTCTCTTTTTAACCGAAGGTGCAACAGTCTTTGGCTACTCAGTATATTCCAAATTTCCTTATTAAACCACTGTGGGTCTTTCCCGTCCTTAATCCACCCACTCGGTACATACTTCTCCAGAGCGCAGTTTAAACGTTTCCAGAATGAGTGGACGCTGATAGGAAACTTCCTGACAGATTAAAACTGTGCCAGACCGAGACTCGAACTCGGGACCTTAAGCGTTGCCCATAATTGCTCTACGTTCGTCACATTGGAACTAAATGGTCTCCATTAATTTTCTAAATTCTCGTAGTGAATAGTACGGACTTTGATTTCTGAACGATGTTGTAGCAGATAAGAGTAGTCATCTGAATATCCTACTGACGGTTTTTCGTAATGCCGGCGTTTTAAATGGCGCAAGTAATTTTTCGTACGTTGAACTGACTTATGTTATTATATCAGTTTGCTGAACCACACTATTAGGTGAGCTCCACTAATGACCGAACTTTGCCGAATACGATTTTCAATGCAGCCTTCCACGTTACTTGAACTGTGAGATTATCGATCTGTAAAAGACCATCAGTAAAGAACTTTATCGCCACGAACGTGACTACATCGTTAACAGGTTTTTTTCTAATAGTTTAGTAGACAATACATTCTCTTTCCTCGTTTTTTTTTTCAACAATCTTTTGATTAGTACGAAACTTCTCGCCACAAATGTCTCTCCTGTGCCAATCTCTTCATCTCAGAACAGCAATTGCT
The DNA here is from genome assembly GCF_021461385.2 of Schistocerca piceifrons. Taxonomy (NCBI): domain Eukaryota; kingdom Metazoa; phylum Arthropoda; class Insecta; order Orthoptera; family Acrididae; genus Schistocerca; species Schistocerca piceifrons. The sequence continues at coordinate 246,689,151 of NC_060144.1, forward strand.
ACCAATGTTTTCAATTATTTGTTGTTTACATTCGTTTCTTTCCTCCCACAGTTCTTACCCTCCACTATTCCGTCTAGGAAGTTTCTAGCTGATGTTTTAAAGCATCTCCTACCGTCCTGTCCCTTCTTCTTGTCACTGTCTTCCACATGTTCCTTTCTTCGCTGTTTGTATACAAAGCCTCGTGTGTGCGAAATATTGAATAGCAGAGTCAGGCAGGCTCTACAATCGCACCTGAGGGCGCTGGTACCAGCGAGCTGGCCGGCGCAGCCCCAGGCCGAAGTTTACAGTGGCGGTGCGGAATAACAAAATACTTGGAAAAGCAGAATGGAATGGGCAGTGTCTTGAAAAGAAGATATATGATAAACATAAACTAAAGTAAAGCATGCGTAATGTAATGTACCGGAATTAAATCAGGTGATGTTGAGGGAATCAGATTAGGAAACGAGTGACAAAAGTATAGATGATTTTGCTATCCCGGCAGTGAAGGAACTGATGATGGCAAGGCGGAGAGGATATAAAACGTAGACTGGCAAAGCCAAAAAAAAGCGTTTCTGAAGAATAGATATTTGTCAGCATAGAATATAAAGTTGAGTGTTAGGAAGTCTTTTCTTCAGTGTAGTCTTGTATGGAAGTGAAACGTGGGAGGTAAACAGTTCAGACAAGAGGGGAATAGAAGCTTTCGGAACATTAAGTTACAGGCGCACACTGCACATTAGATGGGTAGATCATGCAATTAATGACGAGGTACTGAACAGGATTGGGGGGAAATGAAATTTGTGACACTACAGGCCTAAAGAAAAGGTTCGATTGATTCTACAAGTTCTAAGGCATCAAGGGACCACTAGTTTAATGTTGGGAGGATGTGTGTGGGTAAAAATTGTAGAGGGAGGCTAAAAGATGAATACATTAAGCAGATTCAAAAGAATGTACCTTGCAGTAGTTATTCGGAGATGAAGTGTGTTGCACAGGATACAGAAGTATGGAGAGCTGCATCAAACCAGTCTTCGGAGTAAAGATCACAACAACAACAACAACAACAACAACACTGCCTTGGGGTACACCTCAAGTTATTTCTGCGTTTGTAGATTTCTCTCCGTTTAGAATGACATGCTGTGTTCTGTTTGATAGGATATCATAAACCTTGTCACAAAATTGATGACATTACAAACGTTCATATTTTATTCATAAGGTGACAGTGCGAAAATGTATCAAACGCCGTTCGAAAATCAAGGGACACGGTATTAACCTGAGCGCTGGTATCGACTGCTTTGTAAGTCTCGTGGAGATTTCTGAAAAGGAGACTTTCGTTCACTAGAAATGTTATACTTTTTTTCAGTCATCAGTCTTCTGACTGGTTTCATGCAGCCTGCTACAGCTGCCAACCTTTTCATCTTAGAGTACCACTTGCCACTTGTGTCTTCAATTATTTGCAAGATATATTCCAAATTCTGTCTTCCTCTACAGTTTTTACCCTCTATAGCTCCCTCTAGTACCATAAAAATTATTCCATTATATCATAATGTCCTATCATCTAGTCTCACTCAGCGAGTCTACACTGAATCTCCTCAATTCTTACCTTATGAGTCCACCTAATTTTTAAAATTCTTCTGTAGCACCACATCTCAAATGCTTCGATTCTCTTCTGTTCTGGTTTTCTCATAGCCCATGTTTCACTTCCATACAATGCTGTGCTTCACACACACATTCTCAAATATTTCTTCCTCAAATTACGGCCTATATTTGATAAAATTCTTTTAACCAGGGATTACCTCTTTGCCTATCCATTTTGTGTACTCTTTGATTCATCTGTTTTTATTTTTTTTTTATTTTTTTGCTTCCAAGGTAGCACAATTCCTTTCCTTAAAATCGTCTACTTCGTAATCACCATTGTTTTCTCATTTCTGCTACTTCTCATCACCTTTGTGTTTCTACACTTTATTCTCGACCCATATTTTGCCTTCATTAGACTGTTCATTCAATTAAACAGATCCTGTAATTCTTCTTCACATACCCTGTGGATAGCATTGTCATAAGCGAATCTTATCATTGATATCACTTCACCATGAATTTTAATCCCACTCTTAGACTTCCTCGTATGTCCGACATTGCTTCTTCGATGTATAGATTGAACAGTAGGTGCGAGAGACTGCACCCCTGTCTTACGCCCTTTTTAACCCGTGCACTTCGTTCTTGGTCTTTCAGTCTTTTTGCCACCCCTTGTTTTTTGTACGTATCGTACATCATCAGTCTTAGCCATAGCTTACTTCTATTTTTTTCAAAATTTCGAACATTCTGCACCATGGTACACCGTCAACCGCTTTTTCTAGATTGACATGGCCAATGCACATTCCTTGATTTATCTTCAGTCTTGCTCCCATCATCAAACGCAGTGTCAGAACCGCCTCTCTGGTATCTTCACCTTTTCTAAAGCCAAACTGATCTTTACCTAACAGATTGTCAATTTTCTCTTCTGTGTAATACCCCATTCAGCAGCTTGGATGTATGAGCTCTTAACCTGACAGTGCAGTAGTTCTCACATTTATCTGCCCTTGGTGTCTTCAGAACTGTGTGGGTGGTATTTTTCCGAACGTCTGAAGATACGTCACCAGTCTCATAGATTCTACAAGGGTATAGTATTAGTGTATACTTCCATCCATTACCATGACCGCATTTAGTAGTGCATAAAGGCGTTAAGGGGGCAGATCAGAGTGACGGTCAATTTTGGAATCGATAGTCATGATTCTTTTTTCAATGAAAAGATAAATTAGAAAACTGACTTTAGATCTTTATTGTACACCCATAAGATTGTATTACGTATTTTGCATAATTAAAAAGCTTGTACCAAGAGCACACAACACGATATCGAAGAAAGCCCTCCAGGGAGCGCGAGGACATTTGGTGGGAGCTCTGGACGCCACAATTTTCAGCTTAGAATGAAAGTTAAAAAATGCTTTTAACAAATGGTTGCACTCCGAAATAAAAGTCAGTGTTTTCGACAAATCTGTCATTATAAGAATCTGCACCAAAATTGAAAATATATCCCAAAACTCCTACGTACTACAGTACAGATAACGTCGACTCCAAGCTACAGATGGTATAATGTTACTGCATGTATATTTCATGTGTTACATCGTCCGTCAACTTAAGAAATATTGTTTTGAAAAAAAAAACGTGCCATTAAATTTTAAGCTCGTGTTTTTAATTTTGAAAGTGAATAGTCCATTAATCGCCATACGAGCACAGTGAAGTTGGCCTTTTTTTGTCCATGTCCAAACTCTTGTCATTTTGTCGAAATTGTGTAGATTAAATGGCTTCTGATTACGACAGGAACCCGTTCCTGCACGATTTGGATTACTTTTCGATCCTTTTCTATGCTTATAAATAAATTTGTTTGTCATTTTCAAACACTAACCTTTTACTTCGTACAAAAAACAAGCGAAATGACAAGCGAGGCAAGTACGTGCTTCCAGATTGTTTACTATAAGCAGATCATGTTACGAAGAGACATCTTGTTGATATTAGTATGTTAGTTGACTCTGATGCCATCTGTGATACTATTCACAATAACTGGACCGCTGCTCCTCCTGTAAGTACTATACTATTATATCAATTGCATTCGCGGATGCGCCAGACCCCCATACCGTAAATCGCGGTTTTAACGTATTTTAACATTTGTGGCACAACTTTATATGAACGAATCTTAAAATCAGTCTCTCTAAGGAACATTTAGAGCTAATTAAAAAAAAGGTTCAAAACAAATTCTACCCTGTTCTACTGCTTACCGGGGAATACCACTGTAACGGCCTAAAAAGCGCTTTCTTAACGATTCATTGGCCGGAAGGAAAAGTGATAGAGAAATAATACTTCCGATATATATGCATACAACCAAAAATTTTCATCGTGAAATATTACAAAATGGCGACACTGCAGAAATTGTCCAGAGGTATGTTGAGTTTGAGGCGATATGTGTCAATTTGAACCTGGAAAAAAGAAAAAAAAATACGTCACCTTCATGAGTGAAGCTGGTGAACCACGTAGGAGATTTAGAAATATTTATTTTTGTACAATTGGCGAGTGTTTCAATAAAGTCGTTCAATTTTCATGATAAAAGCACAGTCTTCTGTTAGTAAATATTGTTTAAATTAGCAATTCAATGAACGCACAAAAATTTACAGTTCCGTTTCGCCCTACTCCAAGCAGACGCATTGCTAGGACGATTCGATGGTTGATTTCATATGCGTTCCGTATAAATTTACTACTTAATGTAACAACTTCTGGGCAGTCTGGACAAGCAGTTATTATTGTGAAACCTAAGCCTCGAGGACATTGTTCTTGCAACGTGATGTCTGCATTGTATTACACATTTTACACTTCACGTGTTGCGAAATAACAGAGAAATCAGCAAGAAAATTTCTAATTCAGTAGCTCAGTCCATAATTCGCATATAAAGCCTGGTCAAGGTCAGTTTCTTAGCAGATGCGCTGACTCCTTTTGGACTGCTCTCAATCTAATGTATATTCTTTTGGACGCTTTGATCACATGCTAATACGACGGCGCGCTGGATATGTTGTTTTCGTATCTTTTACTTCCTACCACACATTCCTACTTGAAAGATAAAACTTTATACTATGAGATGACAAACTATCAAAAGTCATATATATATATGCGTGTTTGGCGGCCATTATGAATTAACACACAAACAAATTACAGACAGTGTCTGTGAATGGGGATCAGTCGAACTCAATGGCGAAAATTGAGAATTTGTATCTGGTTGGGATTCGAAACCGGGTCTCCTGCTTACTAGGCGGAATCTCTGACCACTTTCTTTTGTGTCAAATTTCAGGAACGAATATTTTGACATGATGATCTTCTTCTCAAAACCAAATAAAGAACGATGGACAAAACCACAATGAGCTGCAGATGGACGAATTGACAGTCCGGCACTAGAGTTTAAAGCCTGCAACCTTACTTGGTGGCAGACAGAAAAATAAAACATTCAGTGAATGCTGGAGAGAAATAATAATCGTTCTCGAAGAACTCCGTCACTAACAAAATAATCGTCTTCTAAATCAAAAACAGCCGACGTAAATATTAAAAACAAATTAGCATAACTTGGCATCATACATCCTCGCTCACACTCAAAGTAAACGTTCAGGGCCAGAGGCTACCTCCTGTTGTAAAATAAAATAAAATAAAATGAAATGTACTTTAAAATACAGAAAATAAAACTTTTTTCCAGCTATTCTACAGGTCCGCCTTAGGCAGTGTCATTCAATACACATTGCAAGGAGACATATATTGGAATGTACACCACACTAAGCGAGTCCAGACCATTCTTGAGACAAGGTTGCGAAAGTTTATTTTCAGCTACTGGTCTCCTAACAAATCTTACATAACGAAAATTTTCAGCACATGGAGCATAAAAAAGTAAATAAGGACTTCAGGCAGCACAGTAAATCACGAAATCAGGTTAAATGAAAAGAAAGGATAACACAAAAGAAAAGATAGAAGAAACAAATTTATAGTCCCACAGGCCGCAATATGCTTTTTGCAATGTTATCTTGAGGAAATGTGTAAAGGTGTCGCTATATTTCTGTCGTGATTCCAGTAAAACCAATTTATCTGACAGTTTTAAGGAAAATACTGCTTAAATTATGTGTACTATAATTTAGATCGTAGCATTTTTCTTTGTTTGGGAATAGGGGTTGCATTGTGGTATGATGGCGTCTGACACCGTAGGATGATTCATACGGACTCTGTTTATCAATCGCAGCATGTCCATTGCAGTGTCCGTGATGTTACGAAGTTGGCGCCACGCAAAGCGATGTTGGATTGTGTCCTCTTCCGCACACATCACACAGTCACTGGATTGGAGTACGTGAGTCGAATAAAGTTGGAAGTTTGTTGGAATAGTGCGAATGACAACCTTGTACCGCGTTGTGCGCACGCTGCCAGAGAGAACACCGGAGGCTATGTTTTGCCACACAGTGTTCCACTTGTGTTGTGGCAGTCGCAACTCCCATTTATTCCGTATTGGAGACACAAGAAGTGCGGCAGCGATGTCGCTGACTCTGTTGCCTCTCAGATCACTACTTAGAAGGCAGTCGGCGTCGAGGTAAAACCGACGCACGAAGTTTAGCGCCGAGGGAATACTGCTTATTTGGACGGGGGCATCCAGTGATTGTGGCCGTAATTTAAGAAATAATGTTGCTGTTTGACTGAAAGAACCTTTTTCAATCACTGCTTTGTGCGTTTGATGAAAAGCGCGGAGCATTTGGCTTGGAAATCTATTAAACCCAGTCCGCCATCTTCAAGACCCAGTGTGCAAGTTTGCAAAGAAACACTGAAAATGTGTCCCCTCCACAACATCCAATATATTGCCTGTTTAATGACGCTGTGGCCGAGCGGTTCCAGGCGCTTCAGTCTGGAACCGCGCTGCTGATACGATCGCAGGTTCGAATCCTGCCTTGGGCTTGGATGTATGTGATGCCCTTAGTTAGGTTTAAGTAGTTCTAAGTTCTAGAGGACTGATGACCTCAGAAGTTAAGTCCCATAGTGTTCAGAGCCATTTGAGCCATTTGTTTAGTGACACATGCTGTTTGTTTGGGCACTGGCAGAACTAGAGCCAGATACCAGGCCTTCGGTACGATGTAAGTATTAGTGATCTCCAACCTTTTCTGAACGTCCAAGGCCCTGAACGAGAGTACTGTGGCTACACATCTGATTTTATGCAGAGTGGTACGCCAGTTGAGGGTCTCCATTCTCTGCAGCTTGTCTGCCATGACAACTCCGAAGGCTTTGTGCTGTGTCCGGACACAGAACCAGTTCCGCTGAATATTCCACCCAGGACGTGTGAGGACGAGTAACACTGTCCTCGTAGGACTTACAATAGCCCCTGTTGCCTTCTCATACTGGCAGAGTACAGGCTGTCCACGTCTTCTGGCTGATCCATGAAAACTCCGACGTCATCGGGATAAGACCTGCAATTCAGCTTGTCGTTGTCGCTCGTGAACCCGTGTCATTCGCTGGATATACCGGGTGATCAAAAAGTTAGTACAAATTTGAAAACTGAATAAATCACGGAATAATGTAGATAGAGAGGTACAAATTGACACACATGCTTGGAATGACATGGGGCTTTATTAGAACCGAAAAAGAAATTCAAAAAATGACCGACAGATGGCACTTCATCTGATAAGAATAGCAATAATTAGCATAACAAAGTAAGACAAAACAAAGATGATGTTCTTTAAAGGAAACGCTCAGTATGTCCACCATCATTCCTCAACAATAGCTGTAGTCGAGGAATAATGTTGTGAACATCACTGCAAAGCATGTCCCGACTTATGGTGGGTCATTGACGTCGGATGTTGTGTTTCAGCATCCCTAGAGATGTCGGTTGATCACGATACACTTGCGTCTTCAGGTAACCCCAAAGCCAATAATCGCACGGACTGAGGTCTGGGGACCTGGGAGGCCAAGTATGACGAAAGTGGCGGCTGAGCACGCGATCATCACCAAACGACACATGCAAGAGATCTTTAACGCGTCTAGTAATATGGGGTGTTTTTTTGGCTCTAATAAAACCTCATATCATTCCAAGCATGTGTGTCAATTTTTACCTCTCTGTCTACGTTATTCCGTGGTTTATTAAGTTTTCAACTTTATACTGACTCTTTGATCACTCGGTATTCGGAGAAGCGGGTCTGATGCTGTAGCGCACAGGGCCATCGCCAGTGGACATCCTTGCCGTACTGGCCCCATGATCGGCATGTTATCACTCAGCCGACCATTGATGATGACTCTCGTAGTAGCGTTCCCAAGCATATTCTGTACGACTGTCATGAACTCGGTCCCAAATCCCATTCTGATTATTACCTTCTTCAGATGAGCGTGACTGATTCTGTCAAACGCGGTTTGGAAGCCGATAAGTTAAATCACTGCGTTTCATGTCCTTTGACTTTTAATCACTAAACCTCCCCGATACAATGGTCATTGCAACTGCACGTAAAAATCTACCACAACTCCTGTCACATCGAAATTCTCAACATACGCACACACTACCAATGTAGTGGCCCATACCCATTATCAGCTGACGTGATCACAGTCCAGTTTCAGCCACTCCTTAATTGTACATGTTGTGTCTGTTCTTTCGGACATGTCCAAAAGAACAGACACAATTACGTTAAGAAATTTGGTGTCACTGGAGGCTTGCTAAGACAGTCCATGCAGTTGCAGTGACCGTTGTGTCCGGGCGGATTAGTGGTCTGAACATCTGCCCAGTAAGCAGGAGATCCGGGTTCGAATCCCAGTCCCCCACAAATTTTCTACTTTCCCCGCTGACTTCAGTCGATGGCCCCTCGCGACCATTGTCTGTAATTCCGTTGTGTCTTAATGTATTACTGTTTTGAAATGCTTCTACCAATACCCAGGCACTATACACAACATCGAGTTGGCGCAGATAGGCCGTTTCGGGTGTATCTCAAGTGTTATACTTCTTCTCTTATATTTTAGGAGGATGAAAGCATCTTTTAAGTCAATTTTTTAAAAAACAAATTATTTTTTGTTTCCCTTAAGTCCGACAGTCACTAGCGTTGTGCAATTCTCGACCGCCGAGGTGTGCGTGCAGGCAGCCGGTCCGCAGCCGAGATGTCACCTGGCGGACTGCGGCTTGGACGCAGTTGATGAAGGCTGGCGGGTCCGCAAGAGGCCAGCGGCCACTGGTCACTCTTTGAGCACTGCAGCCCGCGGCGCACGGGTGCCTCCGCTTCGAGCATTCCGCAGAGCCTGAAAGAAGCCGCGCGTCATTACGTGGTTCCCCGGTACGGTAATCCAGCGTAATTAAACACGCTGGCCGACCGGCCTGCAGACCCCGCTCTGATGAACGCAGCTGGTGCCCGGCCCAGATGAGCGCGGTATTAGCTACTTATTCTCTTTTCCATCAACACGATCCGCACCCTGATTACGCAAGGCGGACGAAATGAGTGGCCCGCTGAAAGGGAATGGAACGAATTTAATATAGCTGCAATTCGTACTTTCGCAATTACACCGACGAACATTCTCATTTGCCTTTACGTCTTTCCTAATGTTGTCAGTGCTCCGAGCAGAAACGGAGCCGTCGTTGCGCGGGAGTTTAATCTTACGCGAAGAAATGAATTTAATACAGCCCCCCCTCCCAAATTCATATTTTCATAATTACGCTGCGCACGTTGTATGGCTTCACGTCCCTTCGAATGTCGTCAGCGTTGAGAGCATGGTTCCTAAACCCCGGCAAATAAGTTCCGACACTTGGACAATGAAGCGGTCTCTCCACAGAATGAAGCAATCTTGCTGTTCCAAAGCTCACCGCGCCGTGGCACAAATTTCTGTGCGTGCCTTCTCTGTGCAGCGGCACAGTGGTTTCATATTCGCAACAGACAGACATATCTATTCTGTTAATATTATTATAGTACTAACTGACAAACCTCACATTGCCCAGGTCTTCATTATTAATCTTATATTAAAAACTAAACCGAAAAATGAATTGTGTTTGTAGTGTACCATCTCGGATAGGTTGTTTACGTTGGGCGCAGCTGCTTCGCGTGTCTGAAATGAGATTTTGTAAACGTCTCTACAGCAACATCTTTTCTTAGCTCTATGGCGAATGTTTTCGCCTATTCCCATTTGTACAGTTGAAAGCTTGCACGGGCTCTGCCAGGTGTCAGAGATCTCCTTGGCGCGAAGGCAGGAATGTCTTAGTAGTAAAGAATAAATGTATTTAAACTTCACGTATGATTGCGGCATTTTTTTCACTCATCTCATTGTCTGTACGTCATATCTTCTGAACCGTAATAGGTAGGTGGTTCTTACCCCGACAGTGATTGTTGCCAGATAGAAGGGATGGGTGTAGTATTTTTGTAACATGTATGGATTACGACTGACCATATCTAATGGACCTCTGCGATACAGACTTGAATAATTTTTCTTTTCCTTTAAGGAGAAAGGTTCTCTGTGGCTGCTATCGTGATCTTGATATTTCTTGAGTAGTTCTTAGTGGATGGTCGTCGTTAATGTTGTATTCTTTCTCATCTCAGGACGTGACAATAGTTAATTTTCTTTGCGAGAAGACGCCACAAAATACTATCATTAAAAAGCGTTCGTAGTAGAACTCGATATTTCGTAGTATCTTTCTATCTTTAACTTTGATGGTTTAATCAATGAATAAAAACGATAATCTATAAGCAAGTCCTGTCCAAACAAATTTTACACTCTCGCACTAAAGTGAAAAGTTATTTTTTTTATTTATTACGAATTCAGTGTTCATTAAAGGTGGAAGTCTAGGATCCTATTCTTACGTTAATTTTTCGTTCGAGTTTATTAAAAAATTAAATTTTATTGAGTTTCGCAGCGAAATGTAAATGTCGAAAGTAATTAAAATTCTCAAAATTTAAGCTTTGAACTGAAATTTGACGTAACTGTAACTTGTGACTCCTAGAAGTTCTTAGTACACCACTTACTCTTTTGAAATGGTTATTCTTAAATAATTCACAACTCTACGAAAAAATAATGACGAAATTATTTAATATCATGTTTTATGGCCGTATAAAAGTGGTTTAATGCGACCTTGTGACCGTTTTTCTTGAAAATTTCCGTTTTGGTGCCATGGAAGTTAAGGCCGTAATGCTAAAAACTGCTTTCGGAGACAAAGGTAATTGTTATTACTTGAACTGGAAAGATGGAAGGTAGAGAGGGTCAGTAGAGTCGATGCGCAAGCTCGGTTTGCGTTAAGTATGAGAAAGGAAATCGTCTGTGCTCTTTTCGTAGGACCATTCCGACATTTGCATGGAGCGATTCAAGGAAATCACGGAAAGGCTAAATCAAGAGGCTCGGGCGCGGATCTGAAATATCGCCTCCACGAGTGCGGGTCCATTATGCTAACCACTGCGCCACCTCTGTTGGTCTGAATTGGAATAAATATCTTACAGGAACACTTTAGCTCTTCGTATATCTGCTAGTCTCAGAGGTAATTAAGCAGCTTCTATATCCAACCTAAGATAATTTCTTCTCGAAAACTACTTTTCTATTGACGAATTTTTAATCAAAAAACTATTAACCTGGTAAAAATAATAGTGTGAATTGTAGTTTCATGAGTAGTTTAGGAACTTGTAAACGGTCAATATGTAATCATCCATTGAAACTAATCACGTGTATGTGTACTAAAACCGGACTCCTGCAAAATAAATTCGATAAAAATATTTCTCAAATGATCGGTATGACGTGTTACTACACAGTTTTTGTGACACGTGCACAACTGAAAAATTTTATGTAATGGTCGGAAGATGATCACTGTGTTCCTCAGATATCTTTATATTCAGTGCATAATAAATACAGGAAAAACGCGTTCAAAAGTATTGAAACATAGGTTTTAAAAATATAAGTTTGCATGTCAACAATGGAAGTTCGTTCCTTCCAATAACGTTTACATATTACACTCCTAGCTTGACCGTCATGGAGATCACTTCTCAGCTCATAATCAACAACATACTGCAACAGAAAAACCGTTGTACATGATGTGTCGGCAGCTGGGCCAACACCTTGTAGATCGAGATGGCTGAAAATGCACGCTAGACTAACGCAGACGGACGTGAAGTACTGGAACAGGCTACGTAATTAATGCTATGAAGAAAAGTACGTAGCTGGATTAATACTTATCTTTAATCAATCATTGTGGTACATCGCTCTTGACGATACACAGGAGACTTTAATTACAATCACTGTAAGGCTAATGGCGCCTTGCTAGTTGGTAGCCATTAACTCAGCTGAAGGCTATTCTGTCTCTCGGCTAATGAGAGAGAAAGGCTTCGTACATCTAGTCGCTAGCTAGGTCGTCCGTACAACTGGGGCGAGTGCAATATCGTATCACGAGACCTGCCTTGTGGTGGCGCTAGGTCTGCGATCACACAGTGGCGACACGCGGGTCCGACATGTACTAAATGGACCGCGGCCGATTTAATCTACCACCTAGGAAGTGTGGTGTCTGGCGCTGACACCACATTCCTCCCCCGCAAATCGGCGAACGGTCGTGAGATAAGGCTTCCGCCCGCCGTGGGGAGGACCCCTTGTTGACGTATGCGATGAGGTGGGGAGCCTAACAACAGGCGAGGCTGTGCCACCCGCACCCGGCCATTCGGTCCGAGGGGAGTTAGGAAACGCCTGAAAACCTAGTCCAGGGTGCACGTCAACATGCGGTGTATGCGCCCGTAAAGAAACAGGAGGGGCCGAAGGGTCGACCTCCATTGCGTCGGGGTAGCCGACGCGCGATGACGTCATGTGGTCCGGAGCGGGCGGGAGTTCCATGGCGGAGGACAGCTGGTCACGGGAAGCGATCGGCGGCACGTGACCCGGGGAGGCGCGTGGCGGCTGCAGCGAAGCGTCGAATGCGGGCGGCGCCGGCGGGAGTACCGGCGGCGGCGGCGGCGGCGGCGGCGGCGGCGGCGGCTGCTGCGGCGGCGCGTCACCATGGGGCAAAATGGAAGGCATCGTCGGTAACACCTGGGGATGAGGCGAGCCAGTAGATGGGTCCCCAGGGCGCTGACCGGACGGCACCGTCGCTGAAAGCAGACGGGCAGCGGCAGAACCCGTGCGACGACAGAGGCGCAGCTGATTGAGATGCCGACGCACCTCACCAGAGGCCCCCAAAACCAAATACATCGCGCGGCCGAGGCAGCGAAGAATGCGCCCTGCGAGCCAACGCCGTGAACCTCGATAGTTGCGATAAAATACAACGTCGCCTGGAGCAAAAGCAGGAGTCTGCCGCTGCACAGGAACCTGATGCGGCGGATGCGGCAAAGACATCAAGGTGCGATGAGGACGACCATGGAGCAACTCAGCTGGCGAGCGACCATCTCGGGGCTGAGAGCGACACGAAGACAAAAAGAGCAACAATGCGTCCTCCCGAGAATGCGACTCTTTCAATGTCAACATCTGTGACTTGAAAGTCCGGACCAATCGTTCAGCGGCACCGTTTGACTGAGGCGAAAACGGCGCGGACGTCAGATGTTGAATACCATTGGCCTGGCAGAATGACTGAAATTCTGCGGACATGAATTGTGGGCCATTGTCGGAAACAATAGTCTGCGGAAGACCTTCAATGCAAAAGATAGCAGACAACGCTTGGATGGTGGCGGAGGACGTCGTGGAAGACATCCGGACAACAAAAGGAAAATTACTGAAGGCGTCGACCAGAACCAACCAGCGAGCATTCCAGAATGGACCAGCAAAATCAATGTGCAAGCGTTGCCAAGGGGAAGTGGCTTTTGGCCATGCAAAGACTTTCCGCGGCGGTGCGGATTGTTGTTCGGCACACGCCATGCAAGAGGAACACATATTCGTAATCGCAGCATCGATTCCGAACCAAGTACAGTGCTGACGAGCAAGTTGTTTCGTTCGCACTATACCCCAATGTCCTTGGTGAAGAAGCCGTAAAACAGAGGACTGTAACGAACGTGGGACCACGACTCTGGACTGATCATTATCAGAACGCAACAACAAAACACCACGTCGAACAAAAAGTCTCTCCTTGTGAGCAAAAAATCGGCGAACCAACGGATCCTCGATCCGAGACTTTGACAAAGGCCATTGCGTAGCAACAAAACGTAAAACAGTAGCAAGGACAGGGTCAGCAGCTGTGGCTGTAGCTACACGACGAAAATCAATCGGAAACGATTCGACCACTTCATCCGTTTCCGAATCAATGAACATGCAAGCAAGGTCGGAAGAATCGAATGCTTTATCCTCAGCAACAGGAAACGGGACAACGCATCGGCGTTTCCGTGCTTAGCAGTGGACCGATACAAGATATCGTAGCGGTACTGCGAGAGGAAAATAGACCAGCGAATGAATTTCTGCGCTGTACGTGGAGGTACAGGCTTGTTCGGATGAAAAAGCGATGTCAAAGGTTTGTGGTCTGTGATGATGGTAAAATGACGACCATACAAGAAATCATGGAACTTAGTAACACCAAACACGAGAGCCAAAGCTTCTTTCTCTATCTGCGAGTAATTTCTTTGCGCAGACGAGAGCAATTTGGACGCAAAGGCAATAGGGCGATCATGGGAGCCAACTTTGTGCGCAAGCACAGCACCGATCCCGAAATCCGATGCATCTACCATCAACAAAAGGGGTTTCTGGGGATCGAAGGGCGTGAGGCAAGTATTAGAAAGCAACGCCGATTTCAACTGGCGAAAGGCGCGTTCGCATTCCGTCGTCCAGACGAACGCAACACCTTTACGGCGTAAGCGATGAAGCGGAGCGGAAATGGAAGAGGCATTGCGCATATATTTGTGATAATAGTTAAGTTTACCCAACACACTCTGTAGCTGTTTCACATTGCGAGGGGAAGGTAAATCTTGTATGGCACGGAGGTGCTCTGGACTCGGATGTATGCCTTGGGCATTGATGACATGGCCCAGGTATGGTAAGTCACGAGCAAAAAACACACATTTGTCCTTCCTCAAGCGAAGACCATTTTGTCGCAAGACCTGAAATAATGTTCGGAGGTTCGCAAGATGCTCGTCTTCTGTCTGTCCAGAGATCACTATATCGTCCAGATAATTTGCTGCAGTAGGGACCGACGCACAAATAGTTTGTAAATATTGCTGAAACAATGCAGGGGCGGATGCACACCCGAACGGCAGTCTTTTGAACCTGTACAATCCAAGATGCGTTTTAACCACCAACACGCGCTGGGATTCGTCGTCCACAGGCATTTGCAAGTACGCATCGGCTAGATACAACTTCGAAAAATATTTTCCCGGGCACAGTTTAGCAAAAAGATCTTCCGGGCGGGGCAAAGGAAAAGTAGCAGTCACTAGTTGTGGATTCACTGTGGCCTTGAAGTCCACGCAAAGTCTCAATTTTCCGGAAGGTTTTGGCAAAATTACTAAGGGTGAGGCCCAGAGAGAAGCTTGCACACGTTCAATTACACCCTGTGATTCTAGATCGTTTAATGTTCGTGCGACCCCATCACGCAATGCGTGGGGAACATTGCGCGCTCTGAAAAATTTCGGTTGCGCGTTTACTTTCAGTTCCAAATGTGCTTCATAGTTTTTAGCGCAACCTAAGCCTGGTGCAAAAATGTCTGCAAATTCGTCACATAAGCGAGAAACACTGTCTGAAGGCACAGTCTGATTCACTGATAGCACCTGATTTACAATAGACATGTTAAACAACTGAAATAAATCTAAACCAAACAAGTTCACTGCAGTAGAAGAACGAAGAACGTAAAACGACACAAGTTTTGTTTGTCCTTTAAATGTTGCAAAAAGAGTGCACTGTCCTAACACAGGAATTGTCTGTCCGGAATAACTTTTTAACTGAACATTTGCGACACGCAACGGAGGTGCGCCCAGTTGTTTGTACGTGTCGTGATTGAGCAATGAAACTGCAGCTCCAGTATCGAGCTGGAATGGTATCACTTTGCCTTCAAAGTCTAAGTCCACAAAAAGTTTATTGTTCTGCTGACGACAAGAGCGACTGTTTTGTGCAATTTGAACAGACACTGGTACAGAATCACTTGCTAATTGACATGATTTCCGGCGACGTCGACGCCCAGTATTTGTGGGACGAACACCGTCACTGTTAGAGAAAGTGGCACTGGACGAATCGGAATTAACTACATGAATGTCCATGGGCGAAGGTCCACGATCCTGAGTGTCCTTGGGTCTATTCCGGCGCGAAGCAAAGGGCCTGGAATGATTGTGATTGTCTGATCGGAGCTTTTTCTGGCAAACACTTTGAACATGTCCTTTCCTATTGCAGAAAAAGCAAATAGCTTGGCGTGATGGGCAATGTTCACGCGAATGTCTAGTAGCACACCACGGGCATGATTTCACTGCATTTGTGGGCTGGCGCGGCACACGTGGCTTAGAGCGCGGCGGCAGCTGCGTTTGTTTGCGCGAGGGCAGTTGACCGGGCCGCGCAGCTCGCCCGGCGGGCCGGTTAATGTTACACACTGCTGGCGAAGTTTCAAAAGATTCCTGAGCACAGTCAAGTGCGTCTTGTCTATCCAATATGTCTATCACTTGTTGAAGGGAGGGATTAACAAGTTTCAAAATTTGCTCCCGTATGCGAACATCAGAAACGTTCTGTGCAATTGCATCATGCACCATTGTATCTGAATAAGAAAGACCACAGTCACAGTCAAAGGCACAGTCCCTAGTAAGTCCTTGCAATGTTGCTACCCACTCCCTATTAGTTTGACCGGCTGTACGTTTTGTACGAAAAAACGTATACCATTTTGCAACCACATTAACTGTTTCTTTGAAATAGGCATCTAAAGCAGACAAAATTTCCTCGTAGGATAGAGTTGCTACGTCGCGTCGGGGAAACAATTTCACTATCACACGGTAGGTGGACACGCCGACACAAGAAAGCAAAAACGGCTGCCGCTCATTACCTTGAATTCTGTAGGCGGCGAGGTGGAAGGCAAACTGGCGGGACCATTCCCGCCAAGTCTCGTGGGTTTCATCAAAACTTCGAAATGGTGGTGCAACGGCAGGTTGTGGCTGCGGTACCGGTGAAGCGGCGGCGGCCGCATCGGTTTGACTGGCACGTTGACCCTGGACGAGCTGTCCAAGGGCATCCAATAACGCCTGCGTCTGCTGATTCTGCAAGCGATAAAATTCGGACAGTACATCTGGAGAATGTGGCGAAGCCATGACACAAATAAATTAGGGCAAAGTAAAACACAAGATCCTTTGTAGACTCGTCGCCATGTGATGTGTCGGCAGCTGGGCCAACACCTTGTAGATCGAGATGGCTGAAAATGCACGCTAGACTAACGCAGACGGGCGTGAAGTACTGGAACAGGCTACGTAATTAATGCTATGAAGAAAAGTACGTAGCTGGATTAATACTTATCTTTAATCAATCATTCTGGTACATCGCTCTTGACGATACACAGAAGACTTTAATTACAATCACTGTAAGGCTAATGGCGCCTTGCTAGTTGGTAGCCATTAACTCAGCTGAAGGCTATTCTGTCTCTCGGCTAATGAGAGAGAAAGGCTTCGTACATCTAGTCGCTAGTTAGGTCGTCTGTACAACTGGGGCGAGTGCAATATCGTATCACGAGACCTGCCTTGTGGTGGCGCTAGGTCTGCGATCACACAGTGGTGACACGCGGGTCCGACATGTACTAAATGGACCGCGGCCGATTTAATCTACCACCTAGCAAGTGTGGTGTCTGGCGGTGACACCACAGTACATCGCAGAAATACAACACTCCACGCAAACAAAAGAAAAATGATTTAAAGAGAGAACCATTCACTTAAATTCTGAACAAATTTGTAATAATTGTTTCCACAAACACAGTGATTAGCGGTAAGTACATTTGCATTGTTATTTTATGAACAGAAATATTCATTACAAGGCCAAAGATTGCAGCTGCTGTTCCACTTGATCATTAGCTGACAGACAAATCGAATCACTGCAATTATCATAAAAGGAAATCAGTAGAAAGTAGTTTAATAATTAAATGAGAATTATTAATTTTTCCTTGAACTGTCTCGCCATAATCTTGTTGCAAAAAACGATAATATAACGCCCTACAATCGTGCGCAAAATAGTTATATCTAAAGGCTGTGGAAAACCCATCAAAGAGTAATATTCCTAGTCTCAAGCATAGCTTGTAATCGAAACCGTAAATCTCCCTTTTTTTCTCAGATGTTGTGGAGCAGCTGAATGGAGCAGCGCAACAGATGAAAATTCGTGGAATGGGCTAGCAAAGTTCCTCGAGAATTGAACATACAAATCATTGTGCCTGTACTAAAATCCAGTAAGGATCCTTCATCAGCTTATTCAGATATTGTACTGTCATTGTGTTTAGTGAAGACTTTTGAACACCTGCTCTAATTACGTTTCGAGAGGTTTTTAGAACATAATAAAATTTTTCCAATGTCACATTACGGCTTTCAGAAAGGGAGAGCCCTTCTTGGCTATATATATATATATATCCTGACGATGGATACCGAAAAAGGTTTCGATGAGGTTTGTCTCTCAGTTTTATTTTTGGTTGTATAGTGAGCAAAAGATGCTGCTGTAGAGGGATGTTGGACGAGGATGGAAACTGTCAGGATGCGCCGTATTAAAATTCCTCCGAGTTTCCCAGGTGATTTATTATTTCCAGCTACAGTGCCCCAGTTCCTCTCGGTCTGCGTCAACGGGTCCTGCATTCTTGAGGACACTACTTCCCTGCCTGTGAAATGGCTTGACGTGGAATGGCTACCTCAGCGATCCGTGCAACGCCCTGCTGTGTATCGGCCTTGTATGGCCGAGGAGTTGTGACGATGTCAGGATACGCTGGCAGTCGATTCAGCGGTCTCCGTCGCTGCCGCCTCAGCGCCTTCTGCTATAGCTGCAAGGTGACCCGCTGCGTGTTTCCTGGCTGGTGTGGCTAAGAACGCGGCGACGACGAGCACCCGCAATCCGGCGTCCGAATCTGCCTCGCTTCCGTCGTGTTTTGGGAGCCGACAAGACTGCCCACAGTAGCGAGCCATGGCGTGGACCGCCACTGGCTAGCTGTTGACTCTGCGTTGGCCTCAGAGGGTCAAACCAGCGACCTGCCGTGGACTGGAACGCTGGCGCCCCATCTGCTGCTTGCATGTAGCCGGTGGTGTCACACACCCCGCCGTCCAAGAGAGCTGTCACACTTTAATGCCTTGTTAGTGAACCGGTGCCTATTTATAAGCGGCTGTACGTCTCTGTTTTGCTAACGCACCACTCCGAGTCATGTACTCATAAGACCTAGGTAGCCAGTGGGCCCCTTCTGACTGTAACTTGCGCCATACAAACCGCTGCATTTACCCTTTTCAACAGGTCTACGGCCCTGTGGCCTCCATTCTACTTCGCAACCGCTGGTAGCGTAACTTACTGTCAACAGGCCCGCACTTGGCTGTAACTTATGCACTCAGAAATACTGCACTCAAGCTGACGTTTTCCCATCTAAAACGGTGGTGCCGTTACTCTGCTGACTCTTTGTTACTTTTCCAGGTTACACTGCTTTCCCACACATTTGTCATCGAATTCTGTAAAATTATTTCCACTGCCTATATTAGGAAACAAGACAACAGTTTATATGGACTCTTCTCAGTATGTAAAGGAATACCTTAAGGCGCTGTTGTTAGTCCACCCCTCGTTGTTCACTGTATTTGTAGCAGATCTGTAAAACGAATTTGCTCATGTGCTAAAAACATGCAGATGACGTCTCGGTACAAACAGCTTCTATCAGCCTGGAACCTTATTACTCGTGAATGAATAATGCCGCCGATCTACTACCTGAATGGCCTTTGATGAACGATCCCTGTTTGTGATACTCAGAATCTTCTATAGTTTACTTTGCACGAAAACACCAAATGTACCCAATCAACATGATAAGCCTGGTTCCTTTCAGATGTTATATAAGAACATCAGCAAAGGTATTGGGGCTTTTGCTGAACAGCCGAGTATCCTGGATGGAGCACATTAATCGTATTGTTAAGAAAACAGAAAAAGCTCTGAATGTCTCACGGGCTGTAAATCGTATATGGTTGGGAATCAAACCAAACATCCTCGTCCTCTTCTACTGTGGACTAATATGCTTTGTAATGGACTATGGAAGTTTCATATTTGGAAATTCCCCAAACCATAGAGTACAAAAACTATATGTACTTGTAAGGTGTCAGTCAAATCCAACACCTTCCATGAAAACCCTGACATGATAAGCAAATCCGGTACTATGTCACATAGCTCCGAATAAATCCTGACATTAAATTAACCAAAGTAATACGATCAACGAGTGAGCAAATGGAATACCACAGACTAACACAAGAACGCCTAAATGCATGTCATACCTTCCCACCGTGAAACAGACGCAGTTCCGAGGGAAGAAACGAGAACAGAAGCCGAGAGCAGAACCGTGTTAAGATAGGAGGCCCTACAATAAGGGGCGGACACACACGTCGCCAGCCAACCACCAGGACCACCCCCCAGCCCATGTTAAAAGATAGAGCCCTCCAGAAGAACAGTAGAGATCTTACGATAACACTAAAATGGCCACACCTGCTGCAAGTTTTAGCGTGAGACTTTTTCGCGTCTCTGTTACGTTGCAAACGTTAAAACATTGCCCCACCACGAAAAGTATAACATTTCTCATTGTATAGACAGAATTTTTGTAGGCAGAGCTCAAGGTTAACATTGAGACACTGATTGGTCAGATGAAAACACAGCCAGATAGTTTTTTTTTTTTTTTAACCAACTTCGGTAAATTGTAGTAAGGAGAAGTTAGGAGAGAGTTGCTTACGAGACGGCGAGGTGCGTGGAGCTGTGCCGCCCGCCGCCCCTGACGAACACCGACAAGGTAATGAACGCACGCGATGCCGCAGTTTTGAGCACATAAGGCTTCACTCAGAACTGCAGAAGTCTCATCTCTTACATCCCCTTTTTACGCAATACTAGTGTCGATCGTCAATTGCAGCTCATGGTATTCACATTTGCTACGTAAGTTAAAATCTGAAACGCGATGATTTTTCTGTTATATAATTATTGAGAAGCTACATCAGCCACTGTAATTTACAACAAGTTAGATAAGTAATTAAAGATAATTGAGGGTCACTGTAGACCATCTTGATAGTTTTCTCTTTTGTGAAACTTAATTTAAACCTAGATTATAGATGTGATATGGCATAGGTCATCCTTCGATCCGTTGTAGAACTTGGAAACCCACTCAGGGAATATCCGTTCACATTTTTGTTGAACGCAGTTGGTTTTTATCATCCTGTATTAAAATATTTCCTTTTATCAATAGTGCAATTTATAAACAATGTTTTGTGAGTAGAATAAAATTTCCAATGGTAAACTGAACTGCTATTTCGACGTTATTTTACCAGCTAACTAACAACAGGAAAGCCTTGAACGCCTTCCCCTAATTTTAGTTAATATTAAGATTCTTTTACAGGGAGTGCAGTGGAGCGGACGCTGAAATCATTAAGTATTAGGTTATATCATCGCTAGTCTCACTGAACTCTTCTGAACTCTACATGTCATGTGTGGTCTGGCGTCTCCTTACCAGCAACAGGTCCCAGGTTCAAATTAGTCAATTCCCTACAAAACATGCTCAGAGCGTCGTGGCGCGAAAGTGGTAGGGAGACACGACTTAGAACAAACAGAGACCACGCAGAATGTTATATACTTCTATTTCGGGCTATTCGGCACTGCCTAATAGCAACGAAATCGTCACTAACTTACGCCCCTATACTAGAACCCTAATCGGAACTATTTGTTAAAAAGTAACTACTTCAAAAATCCTTAGTAATTAATTATCCCATCATACTTAAAACTAAACGTGTGGCAGAAATAAGGTAACCAGGAGAACACAAACGAACGCCACTGTTAATAGGAGGCTTCCGATGTCTCGGATTTACGTTCCCTTTGACACGGAAGAACCGAACATCACCAGCATTCAGTAAAAAATATGAAATAAGAGTCTCCAAACATGAAGTTTTTTATCCATCAGATTAAATGTTTAGAGCTAATAGGGAAGTAATAAATTACCTGGAAAACGAATGGCCAGATTTATTGCATTTACAGGGTGAATCACCTAAACTTGCCCAGAAAATATGGTGGAAACGGGAATTGCTACTAACATTGGGTTTTCACAAAACGGATTAGTATTGTTAGCCAATAAACAGGATGTACTAAATCTTATAAAGTGTATTTTTGTGCGGTTATACACTTTTTAACCCTCTTACTGCCATAGGGTCTGCAGTGACCACAGAGCGTAATTTAAAATAAACCTTGCTCCATATTGCTCAAAATCATGAAAAAAACGAACTTTTCTTGAAATATGTAATAGTTCATAACGCATTAATAAAACTTTTTGAAGGTATTTAGTTTTTCAGAACATCATGATAGAACAACTGAATACCTTTAGGGTCATATTACACCACAGTTTCCTTTTGGAGTTATATTAAAGATGTTTTACAATCTAAAATTGTTGCTGTATTTGCTTTGTTATAGTCTTGAAAATATTGTTGGAAAGCGTAATTGTCGACATTACTTCATGTGGCATCAGTTACGTGCTGCATGCTTGTGGAACTTGTATTGTGTCTGTTGCATTCAGTTGAAAATGGCTCCTTACCTGTCCCAAAACAAAGTACTCGAAATAATACTGATAGGTAATCCTCTCTCTGGAGAATCAAATAGTGATACGGTTTCTGATATCTCATGTAGTGATGGCGAAATAGACGTATTAGAAGAGAATATTCCTGAATCAAACGAAAGTTCGCAAGAAGATATGGGGACCGCAAATCTCTAGTCAGTAAAGCGACTAAAGCACGCTTCTGACCTTTATAAAACATGGTTCAAATGGCTTTGACCACTATGGGACTTAATTTCTGAGGTCATCAGTCCCCTAGAACTTAGAAATACTTAAACCTAACCAACCTAAGGATAGCACACACATCCATGCCCGAGGCAAGATTCGAAACTGCGACCGTAGCGGTAGCACGGTTCCAGACTGTAGCGCTTTGAACCGCTCGGCCACTCTGGCTGGATTGATTTTTATAGATAAGCACTTATTGTATTTTATGTTACTATATATGTGAGGTAGTGTCTAGTGGCAAGATATATAGATTTTATCTCGTTGGTTAGGTCATGAAACAAAGAAATAGGGTGACACAAACACGAGCTGAGA
The DNA here is from genome assembly GCF_021461385.2 of Schistocerca piceifrons. Lineage (NCBI taxonomy): Eukaryota > Metazoa > Arthropoda > Insecta > Orthoptera > Acrididae > Schistocerca > Schistocerca piceifrons. The sequence continues at coordinate 246,711,859 of NC_060144.1, forward strand.
AGAACTTGTGGAAGAGGGGAAAGATACAAAATAATGCGAGTGCAGCCATGCTCAACAAAACTGGCAGTAAGAAATGTGGACGCCACAGGGTCAGCTTTTCAGTTGTTTCTTACAAAGTACAGTGCTGACGAAATACTAAAGCGGAGTAAGAGGGAAGTCTTGTTTGCGGTTGTAGATGAACACCAATAGATGTATCTAAATTGAAGCGCTTTGTCGGTGTCTTAATGCCGTTCCCATAGTGAAGTAATTACATATCTGTGGAATAAAGAGGATGGTAGACCCGTTTTTAGTGAAGCAATGGCCAGAAATCGTTTCACCCAAATTTTAAGATGCATCTGATATGACGCAGATGCGAAACGTCGCAGTCGTACACCTGACAACCTGGTTCGTATCAGAGAAATATTTGAAATGTGGGTAAAGACATTTCATGACGCATGTATTCCTCACTGCGACATAACAACTAACGAACAACTTTTAACGTTTCATAGCAGATGTCCTTTTCGCAAAATATTCCTTCAAAACCAGGAAAATATGGGATGAGGTTACGGTCTATATGTGATAGCAAAACATTTTACGTTTTCAGTCTGCAGGTTTACACTACTCGTCGAGAAAATGAATCACGTGAAGTTGGTCAAGGCAAGGGAGTTTCTTTAGATATGGTGATAAGGTTAGCAAACAGTGGCAGAAATGTAGCAGCTGAGTTTTTTCAAAAGCCTTAGTTTGATGAAAATCGATCTCATACTTTTAGGAAGAATTCGAAGAAATAAAGGAGAACTACCCGAAGCTTCCACTCAGACCAAAGGTCGAGTTAAATGTTCACCTGTTTCTGGGTTCCAGGAGGATGTAACAATTACTTCATATTGTCTAAAAATGGGCAAAATTGTAACTTCGCTCAGTTTAATGCGTTCAAAGAAAGAAGTGGAAAATCGTGAAGAATTCAAGCCAGTAATGACTGTATATTATATTAAAGCAAATTCAGTAGTAGACATAATGGACAGGCTGGTCAGAACGTAAGCTGCAAAGAGGATGAACAAAAGATGGCCAATGATATTATTTAATAACATTACTGACATTAGTGCAATGAATGCCTGCATTTTACACATGGCTAGACAGAAAGGAGTGGCATTCCTCATAGAACTGGGAAAGCATCTCATTAGTAGAAATTTAGGCAATATTAGATCACCAGTAGTTTCACCAACACCACAGATGAAAAAACGAGGACCGTATTCTTTTTGAGAAAGATCTATGTATACAAAATATACTGGTAACTGTTCAAAATGTGGATGTTCTGTGTGTAAAAGCCACTCGGGAATTTTTTGCGTTAAGTAAAATGCCTCTTAATTGTAACTTTGGAGTTCGATAAAAATATTTGCAGCTTCATCAGAAACGTTTGTACCTTTTATTAAAATAAAATGTTAATAACTTTGCATTTTCATTTATGTTTATTCCACTACCTTCAAGGTTTAGAACTTGAAAAGAATTTAAAGAATGTGATTATATTCAACACTTACTAAAATTACCATTAATAAAAAATATATTCTAGTGAGGTCACTAGAGACAAGTGGTACTCAGTGTAACAAAAAAATTCGGTCTTAGAGGGATTAAATCGAACAGTACCTACAGACATTAGCATACTAAACGCAGGATAAATTAGAATATCATTGGTGGTTGTGGCAGGATTCTGCTGCGACTCACGTACGGGATATCTTTTTTTGAAAAGTTTCCACACTGACACTTGTTTGCGCCATTCAACCCACGTAGTTACTAGATAGGGTCTTGTTATATTTGCTTACAGTGTGCTCGTGTGTTCCTTGAGTGCACTGCGACTTGATAGAAAGTTAGTGTGTGACAGTCCAGGCAGTAGGACGTGAGTGGTCGATGGGATTTACCAAAGCCGACATGGTTCAAAATGGTTCAAATGGCTCTCAGCACTATGGAATTGAACATCCGAGATCATCAGGCCCCTAGACTTAGAACTACTTAAACCTAACTAACCTAAGGACATCACCCACATTCATGCCCGATGTAGGATTCGAACCTACGACCGTAGCGGTCGCGGTTCCAGACTGAAGCGCCCAGAACCGCTCGGCCACACTGACATGCTCATGGTGTATTGAGAGTACAGGGAGAATGCAGTTCGTTCTTGTACAGTGTGCAGCAAGATATTCCAATGGACGTCAACGATTTAGGTAGTTATTTATTAATGTCTTCAACCAGTACTAGTTAACTTACGCTAGCCCCGCACAGTCGCACGAGGCACTGGCATGAGTCAAGAACATGTCCCACACAGTCTCCATCCACACAGGTTCCATCCCTGTCACATCTCCCTCCATCAAAAAGTTCGTGGAACAGTTAAGAGAATCGTGTTAATTTCTGTACATGGGCATTAAGACGAGATAATCCTTATTTATCGTGTATCTGGTTCAGTGATGAAACCACATTTACCAATAATGGGCATGTAAACTGCAAAAACATACACTCATGTACTGATAAAAAAGACCACCTTGAACTGCTAGAGATACGACGTTCATTCACAGGACTTGTACATTATTATGTTCCGCAGAAATGATTAGCGTTTAAGACACCTTGGTTCAGCATGTGTCTTATTGCCTAGCAGGTACAGGATCCGCCATGGACTCTAATAACTTGTTCCATGCGTAATAGCATCAACGTATCTAAAGCGCAAATGGCGTCCTATGGTACAGCCGTCCATTCTGCATTCACCTACTTCCAAAGTTCATCTGTGGTGGTTGGCATTGAGTCACAACATTGCACCTGTAGCTTTGCCACATCTCACGCATTTTCGATTGGTGACAAGTCTGAAGATCTGGCGGTCTAGGTCACAAGGCTGACATCCTGTGACACCAAGAAGGCACGTGGTCGTGCAACATGTGGTCGTGCATTGCCTTGCTGAAAAATGGCGACTTGGGTATTGTGTAGAAGGGTAAGGCTACTGTTTGCAGCATGTCATTCACGTAGGTCACACTGGCCACATTGCCTTTGACACAGACAAACTACCATTGTGAATTTACCCAGTTGCACCACACACCACAAAGCATTGAGTTGGCGCTGGTTTTCTTGTGCGAATGCAGTCACTGCTCCCCCTGTCTGCAGTGAGCTAAATTGCGTCCATCATTTTCAAACAAACAGAACCTGGATTCGTCCGAAAACATTCCTGACCCCAGTAATGACGCTCCATACACTATTTCCGTCCAGCATGTTTCTGCACATTCGTCAAAGGTAGGTGGAGAAGTGGACTTCGGGCACGTAAACCAAGCCGTAATAAACGTCGAAGGGCTATCACATCTGATAGCGTACAATGTGTTACACTATCCACTGTTACACCACAGCCGAGAAGGAAGCAGATTTATCCTGCAATGCCATTCGAATGAGATGTCAATCTTCTCGGTTGTGGTCAGGGTGGTGCGATCTTACCCAGATTTTCGCGTTCTACGGACTTCCATGAAGCATTTTCCAAACATCCGTTGTACTCGTAAAACACTTCGTCTCACACGAAAGTAGACAGAAAAGCCGGTTTCTAACTCACTAGCTCAGTTCTAGCTCAACACTCTGCATCATCAAAACATACATTTTTCATTCCACTACAAGCTGATTTTTCGTCTATTGCACAATGATTTTATATAAAAACAACTATTTTATTAAAAAATCCATATGAAGTTACGAGAATAAAAACATTTTATTTTCTTACGTTCACTTCTCAGAAAACTAAATTATTTGACTATATAAAAGGAGAATGTAAGTAAAAAATCGATTTGGGGAAACTGATATACAAATCTCATTTAACTGAGCAATTAGAATTAATTCAAAGAAAGTCACACAGTGAATTCTAGATCGTATTTCATATGAAATCCACAGAATGAATTGTAGATCATGAGACTCAGTGCTATTATTTATTTTTGCTTGATTCCTTTACACCTTAGTTCAACATTACACACAAAAAAAAAGTTCTGCATCACCTCGGTTTCGAGAGTTCTATAACCTGTACTGAAAACTGAAATAAAGATCAACATAAACGTCACTTCTGTCCTTTTTATTGCTCACGAAAACCACACATTGCATGTTGTACCACCCTAAAGCGAGACTTTCAGAGGTGGTGATCCAGATTGCTGTACACACTGGTACCTCTAACACCCAGTAGCACGTCCTCTTGCCTTGATGCATGCCTGTATTCGTCGTGGCATACTATCCACAAGTTCATCAGGGCACTGTTGTTCCAGATTGTCCCACTCCTCAACGACGATTCGGGGTAGATCCCTCAGAGTGGTTGGTGGGTCACGTCTATAAACAGTCCTTTTCAATTTATCCCAGGTATGTTCGACAGAATTCATGTCTGGAGAACGTGCTGGTCACTCAAGTCAAGCGATGTCGTTATCCTGAAGGAAGTCATTCACAAGATGTACACGATGGGGGCGCGAATTGTCGCCCTTGAAGACGAATGCCTCGCCAATATGCTGCCCATATGGTTCCATTATCAGTCGAAGGATGTAATTCACGTATCGTACAGCCGTTATGGCTCCTTTCATGAGCACCAGACGTGTACGACAGCCCCACATAATGCCACCCCAAAACTTGAGGTAATCCCTAACTTGCTGCACTCGTTGGACAGTGTGTCTAAGGCGTTCTGCCTGACCGGGTTGCCTCCGATCACATCTCCGATTATTGTCTGGTTGAAGGCATATGCGACACTCATCGGTGAAGAGAATGTTATGCCGAACTTGAGCGGTCCATTCGGCATGTTGTTGGGTTCATCCGCACTGCGCTGCATGGTGTTGTGTTTGCAAAGATGGACATCGCCATGGACAATGGCAATGAAGTTGCGCATCATGCAGCCTTTTCTGCACAGTTTGAGTCGTAATACGATGTCCTGTGGCTGCACAAAAAACATTATTCAACATCGTGGCGTTGCTGTCAGGTTTCCTCCGAACCATAATCCTTAGGTAGCGGTCATCCACTGCAGTAGTAGCCCTTGGGCGGCCTGAGCGAGTCATATCATCGACAGTTCCTGTCTCTCTGTATCTCCTCCATGTCCGAACAACATCGCTGTTTCTCACTTCAAGACACCTGGACACTTCCTTGTTGAGAACCCTTCCTGGCCCAAAGAAACAATGTGGACGCGATCGTACTGCGGTATGACCGTTTAGGCATGGTTGAACTGCAGACAATACGAGGCATGGTTGAACTGCAGACAATACGAGCCATGTATCTCCTGCCTGGTGGAATGACTAACTGATCGGCTGTAGACCCCCCCTCCATCTAATAGGCGTTGCTCATGCATGGTTGTTTACATCTTTCGGCGGGTTTAGTGACATCTCTGAACAGTCAAGGGACTGTGTCTGTGATACAATATACACAGTCCACGTCTTTCTTCAGGAGTTCTGGAAACTGGGAGGATGCAAAACTTTTTTGATGTGTTTATATTTATCAAAAAATTGAAAGTACGAATCAGTTATTATCTTATGATACTTCTTGGGAAAAATAATGTTAAATTTATTACAAAGCTTCATACATAATTGTTTTCCACAAATATTGTCATTTAAATATTCTCAACCTGTTATGTAGTATGATTCATTTACTTCTAGCTCATTAATCTTTTTAAAAGAATTAAAGCTTTTTTCATATTGAGATTTTCCAAAAAAATTTTTCCATTTATATAAAAAAATTTATCAAGGTTTTTGTTTTAATGAATATTGGCCATAAGGCTATGTATCTATTTTACTATTCAATATCAACCTTTTATCATCATGACGACTCAATGTGTGCTTGCTTACTTCGACTGCGTAAATATCATGTTCTTAACATAGAAATGTATTAATTTTTCTGTTCTGATCGCTATTGTTGAACAAACAGTCTTCATAATCTTCTAAACTTGTTCTGTTTTTAACAACACATATCTTAACTCCTTCATTTTTTTTCTCTATTTTATCACCAACTTCATAAGCACACTTTTTGCTCTTAAACCATAAATTTCTTTTATTATTTATCCATTCCATTCATGCTTCGTATTTCCTAAAATTTCTTGTTTACTTGTGGAACACCATAAGTATTATTTCCAGAATAATCACTAGTATCAATTTTACCTACCCTCGTTTTCATGTCTTCATAAAGAACTTCAGTTTGTGTATATTGAATATAACTGTCCATATCTTAAAAACACGATTCAACATTTTCTCTATGTTCTGGTTTCATTATTCTGCGGTGAAAATCATACATCAGTTCTTTAGATAAATTAAGTGTACTCATTCTAGCATAGATGGGTTTATCGAATGTTATTTCTGTTTTCTTCATATGAATGGGAACAAGATGTTCATTAAATATTTGTCCTTTAAAGTTTGGTTTTTACCCGTGGAGGGTAAAAATCGTAGAGGGACACCAAGAGATGAATACACTAAGCAGATTCAGAAGGATGTAGGTTGCAGTAGGTACTGGGAGATGAAGAAGCTTGCACAGGATAGAGAAGCACGGAGAGCTGCATCAAACCAGTCTCAGGACTGAAGACCATAAAAACAACATTCCATTATCCTCGTTTTGCTTTTGTTGATGTTCATCTTATACCCTCCTTTCAAGACACTGTCCATTCCATTCAACTGCTCTTCCAGGTCCTTTGTTGTCTCTGACACAATTACAACGTCGTCGGCGAACCTCAAAGTTTTTATTTCTTCTCCATGGGTTTCAATTCCTACTCTGAAATTTTCTTTTGTTTCCTTCACTGCTTGCTCAATATACAGACTGAGTAACATCTGGGATAGGCTACAACCCTGTCTCACTCCTTTCCCAACCACTGCTTCCCTTTCAAGTCTCCAGACTCTTATAACTGCCATCTGGTTTCTGTACAAATTGTAAATAGCCTTTCGCTATCTCTATTTTACCCCTGTCACCTTCAGGATTTGAAAGAGAGTATTCCAGTCAACATAGTTAAAACTTTCTCTTAGTCAACAAATGCTGTAAATATAGGTTTGCCTTTCCTTAATCTATTTTCTAAGATAAGTCATAGGGTAATTATTGCCTCACATGTTCCAATATTTCTACGGAATCCACACTGATCTTCCCCGAGGTCAGCTTCTACCAGTTTTTCCATTCGTCTGTAAAGAATTCGTATTAGTATTTTGCAGCTGTGGCTTATGAAACTGATATCTCGCTAATTTTCACATCTGTCAACATCTGATTTCTTTGCGATTGGAATTATTATATTCTTCTTGAAGTCTGAGGGTATTTCGCCTGTGTCATACATCTTGCCCACCAGATGGTAGAGTTTTGTCAGGACTGGCTCTCCCAAGGCTGTCAGTAGTTCTAATGGAATGTTGTCTACTCCCGGGGCCTTGTTTCGACTCAGGTCTTTCAGTGCTCTGTCAAACTCTTCACGTAGTATCATACCTCCTATTTCATCTTCATCTACATTTTCTCCCATTTCTATAATATTGTCCTCAAGAACATCGCCCTTGATTAGTCCCTGTATGTACTCCTTCCACCTTTATGCTTTCCCTTCTTTGCTTAGAATTGAGTTTCCATCTGAGCTCTTGATATTCATACAAGTGGTTCTCTTTTCTCCATGGGTCTCTTTCATTTTCCTGTAGGCAGTATCTATCTTACCCACTAGTGATATGTGCCTCTACATCCTTACGTTTGTCCTCTAGCCATCCCTGCTTAGCCATTTTGCACTTCCTGTCGATATCATTTTTGAGATGTTTATATTCCTTTTGTCTGCTTCATTTACTGCATTTTTATATTTTCTCCTTTCATCAATTAAATTCAATATTTCTTCTGTTACCCAAGTGTTTCTACTAGCCCTCGTCTTTTTACCTACTTGATCCTCTGCTGCCTTCACTATTTCATCCCTCAAAGCTACCCATTCTTCTTCTACTGTATTTCTTTCTCCCATTCCTCTCAATTGTTTCCTTATGCTCTCCCTGAAACTCTGTACAACTTCTGGTTCAGTCAGTTTATCCAGGTCCCATCTCCTTAAATTCCCACCTTTTTGCAGTTTCTTCAGTTTTAATCTACAGTTCATAACCAATAGATTGTGGTCAGAGACCACATCTGCCCCTGGAAATGTCTTACAATTTAAAACCTGGTTCCTAAATGTCTGTCTTATCATTATGTAATCTATCTGATACCTTTTACTATCTACAGGGTGCTTCCGTGTATACAACCTTCTTTCATGATTCTTGAACCAAGTGTTAGCTATAATTAAGTTATGCTCTGCACAAAATTGTACCAGGCGGCTTCCTCTTTCATTTATTAGCCCCAATCCATATTCACCTATGTTCCTTCTCTCCCTTTTCCTACTACCGAATTCCAGTCACCCATGACTATTAAATTTTCGTCTCCCTTCACTATCTGAATAATTTCTATTACCTCATCATACATTTCCTTAATTTCTTCGTCTTCTGCAATGCTAGTTGACATATAAACTTGTACTACTGTAGTAGGTGTGGGCTTTGTATCTATCTTGGCCACAATAATGCGTTCACTATGCTTTTTTGTAGTACCTTACCTGTACTCCTATTTTTTTATTCATTATCAAACCTACTCCTGCATTACCCCTATTGGATTTTGTATTTATAACCCTGTATTCACCGGACCAAACGTCTTGCTCCTCCTGCCACCGAACTTCATTAATTCCCACTATATCTAACTTTAGCCTAAGCATTTCCCTTTTTAAATTTTCTAACCTACCTGCCCAATTAAGCGATCTGACATTCCACACTCCAATCCGTAGAACGCCAGTTTTCCTTCTTGAGTAGTCCCCACCCGGAGATCCGAATGGGGGACTATTTAACTCCAGAATATTTCATCCAAGAGGACGCCATCATCATTTAATCATACAGTAAAGCTGCATGCCCTCGGAAAAAATTATGGCTGAAGTTTCCCCCTGCTTTCAGCCGTTCACAGCAAAAGAACAGCAAGGCCATTTTAGTTAGTGTTACAAGGCCAGATCAGTCAATCATCCAGACTGTTACCCCTGCAACTACTGAAAAGGCTGCTGCCCCTCTTCAGAATCCATACGTTCGTCTGGCCTCTCAACAGATACCCCTCCATTGTGGTTGCACCTACAGTACAGCTATGTGTATCATTGAGGCTCGCAAGCCTCCCCACCAATGGCAAGGTCATGGGGGGAGGAAAGGAATGTAGTCGAATTAAATCGAGTGATGCTGCCGGAATTAGATTACGAAATGAGACACTTAAAGTAGTAAACGGGTTTTGCTATTTGGGGAGCAAAATAACTGATGATGGTCGAAGTAGACAGGATATAAAATGTCGACCGGGAATGGCAAGGAAAGCATTTCTGAAGAAGAGAAATTTGTTAACATCGAGTATAGATTTAAGAGTCAGGAAGTCGTTTCTGAAAGTATTTATATGGAAGTTAAACGTGGCCAATAAATAGTTTAGACAAGAAGAGAATAGAAGCTTTCGATATGTGGTGCTACAGAAGAATGCTGCAGATTAGATGGGTAGATCACATAACTAATGAGTAGGTATTGAGTAGAATTGGAGAGAAGAGAAATTTGAGGCACAACTTGACTAGAAGAAGGGATTGGCTGGTAGGGTATATTCTGAGGCATCAAGGGATCACCAATTTAGTATTGGAGGGCAACACGGAGGGTAAAAATCGTAGAGGAAGACCAAGAGATGAATACACTAAACAGATTCAAAAGGATGTAGGTTGCGGTAGCTACTGGGAGATGAAGAAGCTTGCATAGGATAGAGTAGCATGGAGAGCTGCATCAAACCAGACTCTGGACTGAAGACTACAACAACAACATACTGGATCGATATATTTTCTGGTCACATGATCATGATTACGTACTTTTTTGTCAATTCTTGTTTAATGACATCTACACAATGTACAAGTTTTATATGTATTATGTCTTGAATGTTGTATGGCTCTTAATCGTCTCATTTCTTCAGTTTCAGAATAAATTTCCTAAAATTCCTTCAACCTCTTTTTTAATACATAAATCTTTTATGACATTTTGGTTCTCTATAAACAACAGGATGTTTATAATGTTTATTAATGTACTTAATATAACAATAGAAGTCACTCGGTTCACGTTTTTTCATGTTTCATTTTATATGAATTTTCTGTATTTCGCTGACAGTTGTCAGTTTTCAATAGTAACTTTCAAAATCAAAGTTAACAACAAATGGAACTTTTTGTGTATTTTGATAATATTTAAAACAAACTAATGAACCTTTCCCTGTTATTTCTACTTTAGTTAATTAAACAATTTGATATGTGATTATCTAATTTTTCTTTACTAGTGACATGAGATAAGCATAAATAGCAAATACATTTTCATCTCTATGTTTATTAATTTGACCTGAAATCATCTTAGACAAATCATTGTATAACAATAGTGCAAAATATTTTCTTTCTTGAAGTAAAGGAGGTTTACATGTTACTCTTTCTTACATTTTGTAATTTTTAATGGATATATTTGATATTATTCATCAAACCAATAAACATTAGTAGAAATATCAATTTTATCAGTTTCTTTAATATGATCAACTACTAAGGAGATTCATTTTTTAAGTTACTATTCTTTCTTATTTTTTATCTGCAACGTTTAATGGAGATTTTACATGTATCAGAAAATGTTTTTAATCTTTATTCTGTACATTAACAGATTTTTTTAGTTTTTATTTTATCTGATAATTCAATGTATGGGAGAAACTCTCAGTAGAACATACCCATTAATTCTTAGCTGCAAACCAATAATTCTATTTAATGTCCATCCTAATGCATGAATTTGCAAAATTGCACATTCTTCATAAAATATTTTGTTCACTATTGTTAAATCTTTTAATTAATTCTCTTCCATTTGTTATCCTATAGTTTCCAGTTTGGATATTAAACTCCATATTATTTCCATTTGTCTGCATTTGCTATTCACAAAAAATTTTACAAGCTATTTTCAATCCATGACCTATTTTTAGATCATCTTTTACAGTTTTCATAATTTTCACTTTTGCCACAGTTAAGAAATGATTTGGTTCTGTTGGGTTTATAGAATATTCCTTTTTAGTTTAGCTTTGCTACTTGGTAACTTTGTATAGTTAATATAAAAATTATTAATTTATATAGGTTAAAAATTAATAAAGAATTTTTTTGAAAATCCTAACAATTATCATCAATATTCAACCCTAGTCCTAATTTTCGTTTTCGTCTAACTGCTATTGCAATTAATTTTTTGACAACTGAATCATCAGAAGCATACATTCTTCCTTTTGCAGCTAACTGAGGTTCTCTGTGTGCTTTATGTCTAGACTAACTGTTTTTGATCTCTATGTAGAATATCGTGTATTTTAGCAGGCTCATCTAGAGGATTTATTCCTTGATCGTCTCTATCGACTCTTTTATCCTATTTGGTTCCTGGACCAATATAATCATAACAAGGAGTACATAATTCAAATGGTATTTCATTAATTATCGTATTAACTAATCATTTACAATATTTTTCTGATTCCCAAAATGTATACGGTGTATTATTTCCAATTCTAATCAAATAAGGTATACCTTTCTATTAATGATGAAGTCAGTAAATGTATGTTATTCCTACTTTTGGACTGAAGGAATTTTTCTGCCAGATAGTTCTGCTCCATGACTAACTGTTAATCTGTCAATTAAGTCACAAACTTGTATTACTGACTTCCAAACTATACATGGTAAAAATTCAAAATGGTTATTACATAAGTTATACCTTTTCGAGTGTTGATGAGGAAGTAACAGAATTTATCTCAGAACATTTTTGTAACTCCTGCTTTTTCATTATGGTAATACTTATTTCCAGCTATATCTTCACCATAGATAACTGTTAATCTATCCATTAATTGGCTAACATCATTCATCCAAATAATTTGACTGGTTTTTCTGTACATTTTTTAATTGAACCTTCATCAATTTCACGAATGAGTCATTAAGATTTCTTTCTGAAAAACTAGGAAAACAATTTTCAATAATCTATTTTATCAAATTATTCTGTTTTTTCCTTTACTTGATTTAATTTTATTTAGGTTATCTTCATTACATGCAACATTTAAGTCGAAAAAATTCTAGCATAATTATGTAAATCTACATTTTTAAATTCATCACCTAAATGCACCATAGTAATTTGCTTTTTAGTTAAAAGATCAACTGATCCCTCGGTACCTTCATATATGATTTTAAAAACATGTTAATAACTTGCCCTTAATAACTCATGAATAAAACTGAGAGTTGTGAATTGGCCTATCCTGTGAATGAGAAAACAATTAGCAATTTAAATACTCCAAACAAAGAAACAGAAATTAATATTAATATTGATGATACTGTGATTCATCCTAATTATTGGAAGCTTCATATGACATTTGATGTTATTATACAGATGGAAGAGACTTTTCAGAACATGATGGTAAATCAAATAATAACTAATTGATAATTATATGTTAAAGTTGGTCAGTGCTTTTTCAATTAAAAAGGAAAACAATATTTTATTTAGAATAGAGCACCCATTTGTTTCTTCAACAACTCTTATTTGATTAACTTCATCTCTATCAATTGAAGTAACCATGGAAGGACAATTCTTGACAGTGGTAAAATTGAAAACGAACACTTTGAAGTACTTTAACCACTAGAATTACATGGAGAATTCTTTAAGGATTTAAAAAAAATAGATTGGGAAAGATACTTATCAGTAATTTCCACTTTGAGTTTAAGAAAAGATCAAAAAGATCCTACTCTTAGGTGGACTAGTAATAATAATAAGAAATTTCCAAAAGAAAGTAAAATTGTTCTTCAAAGTATGGAATTTGGTATCCATATTGTTTTATACGAACCAGGATAATCACTTGAATTTAAAGAAGAAAAGGTGAAAAATCCAAAAATTCCAATTTTTTATCCAAAGACAAGAGAGATTGCTGGATTAAATGATAAAAGAAATTTGGGCTATATATTACTAATTATTACAGTTCTAGTTTTTTGACATGCCTTACTTTATTTTCTTTGTTGTCACGCAAACTAATCCAAAAAATAATCAGTTAAATGAACACATTAAATTACAGAATATCGATGTAAAAAAAAGCAAAAAATTAAATTTTTTGTCGAAAATTATGGAATCTTGACACACAAAATATTTTTTTTAAAGTTTACAATGCTTTTAGAAGTTTTAAAAGTATAACACAATTAAATAACAACGTAAATGTAAGTCTGTTCAGTATTATTCAAATTTATCCTATGTCATAAACATGACTAGAAGAAGGAATGTTTCAAGTAGACAGAAAAAACAATGATATTGTGTGCATTTTAATGAAAATATACCAAATCATTCACAACATCAAATAATTACTGAAAATTTTTATTACATAAACAAATAAACATTGGTAAGTTATAAAACTGTTAACTTCATTTTACATTTCCTTTCTAAACATTTTCTCTAAAGATGGAAAGGTAAAAGCTGAAAAATTTAGGATGTTAGTTAGAAGATATTATCAATATATATATATCCATTTGCCTAATTCGATCTGGGTCAGGGATTTTCTCTGCCTCGTGATGACTGGGTGTTGTGTGATGTCCTTAGGTTAGTTAGGTTTAAGTAGTTCTAAGTTCTAGGGGACTGACGACCATAGATGTTAAGCCCCATAGTGCTCAGAGCCATTTGAACCTAATTCGATCTTTATTTTTCTACATTCACTTTTTTAAAAAAAGAATAATTTTTTTTTTCGAGAAGTGCAGAGATGAAAATAAAATCTCTTTTTTCTCATAATTTTCTACAGACTTTACAATAAAATATGTGTTTTTGTATAAAAATAAGTGAGTTATACATGAAAATTAAGCTTATAACAGAATGAAAAAGTTATGTTTTGGCGATGCAGAAAGTTAAGCTAGAACAGAGCTAGTGTGTTAGAAACTGCCTTTGCTTTCTACTCACAAACAGCAGTTTCCCAGTTGGATGCATCACATGATCTCTTGCCAATAATGCACCCTCTAGCAAACTCATTGGTTTGAAGGTATGGTTAGTGCATATGCCTGTGAGGCATCTTGCGCTTCTGCTCAAGTCACACTGATCGATTATCTTCGGTTTACAGTGACAATGGGTGCCGCAGGCATCGTTTACCGGTAGGTGGTGTTGCGTCGCGATAACGATGTCGATGTGGTTTAAATACTGTGGGCCTACATGCTTTAAATACTAATCATTTCTTCAGAATATACCTATGTTCATAGCCTGTGAATATGAACGTCCTAGCTGTAGTCGTTCACGCTCATCTGTTTTCTTATGAACATTGATGTACATCCCCACTGGCTTTTTTTTGTGGTTTTAGGGCGCACAACTACAATGGTCATTAGCGCCCAGACTAAGTTAGGAATGCACCGCGAGGCACAAGGTTAAAACAGCAACTAAAAGGGACACTACTATAAAAGACATAGACAGGCAGAGCATTTAAAAAAATATATAAAAAAAACAGCTGCTGAAGAGAGTGTTGGATCCGGTGCACGAAAGGGTGAACCGGATACGGATCACTGAGGCTCTGGATGGCGGTCAGGGAATCGGAGAAGATGACATGAGCAGAACGTCGGTGGCGGCAGATGTAAAGAACAGCCTGGTATAGGGCAAAGAGCTCAACTGTGAAGACCGAACAATGGCCATGGAGCCGGTATTTGAAACTTTGTGCCCCGACAATAAAAGAACACCCGACACCGTCATTGGTCTTAGAGCCATCTGTGTAAATGAAGGTCATATTAATGAACTTCGAACGAAGTTCGACAAAACGGGGGTGGTATACCGAACCGGGGGTAACGTCCTTTGGGAGCGAGCTGATGTCAAGGTGAACGCGAACCTGAGCCTGGAGCCAAGGTGGCGTGTGGCTCTCGCCCACGCTAAAGGTTGCAGGGAGTGAAAAATCAAGGTGTTGAAGGAGGCGACGAAAGCGAACTCCAGGGGGTAACAGGGCAGAGACAAACAACCCGTATTGACGGTCGAAAGAGTCGTCAAAAAAGTAACGATAAGACGGGTGGTCGGGCATTGACAGTAGCCGACAGGCATACCGACAAAGCAGTATATCGCGCCGGTAGGTGAGTGGCAATTCACCGGCTTCAGCATGAACGGGACGGGACTAGTATAAAACGCTCCGATCGCAAGACGTAAACCCCGATGTAAGGAGTTGAGGCGGCGTAAGATGGACGGCCGTGCAGAGGAGTATACGAAGCTCCCATAATCCAGCTTGGAGCAGCCAAATATGACATATGTGGAGACCAGCTAAGTTTCCCGTCAAACGTAAGACCTAAAAATTTTGTTGTCTCCACGAATGGGAGAGCAACAGGACCGAGTCGTAAGGACGGTGGGAGAAACTCTTTGTAGCGCCAGAAGTTAATACAGACCGTCTTCTCGGCAGAAAAACGGAAGCCATTGGCGACACTCCAGGAGTAAAGACGGTCAAGAGAACGCTGAAGACAGCGCTCCAGGAAACATGTACGCTGCGCGCTGCAATAGATGGTAAAATCGTCCACGGAAAGGGAGCCTGATACATCAGCTGGGAGGCAATCCATTATTGGATTGATCGCTATGGCGAAGAGAGCGACGCTCAAAAGTGAGCCCTGTGGCACCCTATTCTCCTGGCGAAAGGCGTCGGACAGGACAGAACCCACACGTACCCTGAACTGTCGATCCATTAAAAAGGAACGAATAAAAAGAGGGAGGCGACCGCGAAGGCCCCATGTATGCATGGTGCGGAGAATGCCCGCCCTCCAACAGGTGTCGTAAGCCTTCTCCAAATCAAAGAACACAGCCGTGGTCGGGCGCTTCCGCAAGAAGTTATTCATAATGAAGGTCGGCAAGGTAACCAGATGGTCAACAGCAGAGCGGCGCCTACGAAATCCACATTGTACATTGGTAAGTAGGCGTCGAGATTCGAGCAGCCAAACCAAACGAGAGTTAAACATTCGCTCCATCACCTTACAGACACAGCTGGTAAGCGAGATGGGTCGATAACTGGAAGGCAAGTGCTTATCCTTCCCCGGCTTAGGAATCGGTACAACAATAGACTCGCGCCAGCATGCGGGAGCATGTCCCTCAATCCAGATGCGATTATAAGTACGAAGAAGGAAACCTATACCTGCAGGAGAAAGGTTCTTCAGCATCTGAATATGAATAGAATCAGGCCCTGGAGCGGAGGACCGTGACCGGGCAAGTGCATTTTCGAGTTCCCGCATGGTGAATGGGGCATTATAACTTTCACGATTCGAGGAGCGGAAGTTAGGTGGCCTAGCCTCCTCTGCTTCTTTTCGGGGAAGGAAGGCAGGGTGGTAATGAGCGGAGGTCGAAACCTCTGCGAAAAAGCGGCAGAAGGCATTGGAGACATCCTCAGGGGCCACAAGGACGTCATTCGCGACCGTCAAGCCAGAAACTGGTGAGTGGACCTTAGTGCCAGATAGCCGGCGCAGGCTACCCCAGACAACAGGAGGAGTGAAACTGTTGAAGGTGCTTGTGAAAGCAGCCCAGCTGGCTTTCTTGCTTTCTTTAATAATACGACGACACTGCGCACGTAATCGTTTATATCTGATATAATTCGCCACTGTAGGGTGGCGTTTAAAGGTGCGTAAAGCACGTCGACGAGCACGTAAAGCGTCTTTACATGCTGCGGTCCACCAGGGGACCGGTACGCGACGTGGAGAAGAAGTAGTGTGAGGGATGGAATATTCAGCAGCAGTGAGAATGACTTCCGTGAGGTGTGCGACCTGACTATCGCAGCTTGTGAAGGTTTGATCCTGAAAGGTCGCCCTGGAAGAGAAGAGCTCCCAGTCTGCTTTGAGATGTTTCAACTAGTTGAGCGCGGAGAGAGGTATGATGCAGGAGATGGATAACACACGGGAAGTGGTCGCTTGGATATGTATCAGAAAGTGCATACCACTCAAACCGGCGTGCAAGTTGGGTAGTACCTAGAGAGAGGTCTAAATGGGAATAGGTGTGAGATGTGTCCGAAAGAAAAGTAGGGGCGCCAGTATTGAGGCAGACAAGACTGAGCTGGTTGAAAAGGTCTGCTAACAGGGAGCCCCTCGGGCAGGATGCTGGAGAGCCCCAAAGGGGATGGTGGGCATTGAAGTCTCCAGTTAACAAAAATGGTGCAGGTAGATGAGCAATAATTTGCATCATGTCTGCCCTGGTAACGGCAGGCGACGATGGAGTGTAAACGGTACAAATGGAAAATGTAAAAGTTGGGAGAGTAATTCGGACGGCAACTACCTGCAGGCCGGTGTGCAATGTGATGGGATCGTAGTAAATATCATCCCGGACCAGCAACATAACCCCTCCATGAGCCGGAATACCTGCCACAGGGGGTAGGTCAAAACGCACAGAGGTGTAGTCTGCCAAGGCAATTTGATCGCATGGGCGTAGCTTCGTTTCCTGGAGGGCTACGACGAGCGGACGGTGCAAGCGGAGCAACAACTTCAAGTGCTCTCGGTTGGAGCTAATGCTGCGAATATTCCAGTGAAGAAGTGCCATCGTGAGAAGAAAAAGAAAAAGAAGATGCAAGAAGGGGTCACATCGAAGGCCGCTGAGGGCCTGGCTTCGAGCGAGCACTGCCGCCGCTATCAGTAGGCGGAGAGTCATCGTCCATTGGTTCAATAGGTTCATCGGCCATCTCGTTCAGATGGCCGGGAGGGGGAGCTTCCTCCGCCGGTGAACGGCCAGATGTTCGGCTACCAGCGGTGCGGCCAGGCGAAACGGATGACGGCCTGGGGCGGCAACCGCTGGGTGACGCAGGAGAAGAAATGCGCCGTAGCGGAGAAGGAGAACTGTGCTTCCTATGAGCCTTCTTGGAAGGTCGTTTAGTGGAAGTACTGGTCGAAGGCTGGGAGTTCGAGGTACGTAGGAAGTCTGCACGGGACGGTTCCTTCTTGAAGACCCGTGCATCTGACTTCTGGGTATTCGTCTTGGCAGAAGCTGATGAAGGTGCTTGTGTCTGAGGGGTGACGGGAGGAAGAGGAGACGTCGACCGGGCGATCTTAGCACTGGCCGAACGGACGACCGTAGTGCTGAAGGTCAGATCGCATGTCTGCGTCGCCACCTCCCTGGTAGACCGAGGAGAGGCGAGTACGGTACTGTATTTCCACGCTGGGAGCAGCGTGGGCTTCCTACTAGCAAATAGCTTGCGAGCAGCCGAGGTGGACACTTTCTCTTTGACCCGAATTTCCTGTACACAGCGTTCTTCCTTGTAGATGGGACAGTCGCGGGAGGACGCTGCATGGTCACCCTGACAGTTCACACAACGAGGAGACGGAGGTGGACACTCATGGGCATCCCTGCCACAAGTGACATTTTGCTGCATTAGAACAAGACTGGCGAGTGTGATTAAAACGCTGACGCTGGTAGCAGCGCGTAGGTGTCGGGACATAGGGGCGAACAGAAATAACCTCGTAGCCCGCTTTGATGCGCGACGGCAGCTGAACACTATCAAAGGTCAAGAAAAGTGTCCAGGTCGGTAGAAGGTCATTGTTGACCTTTTTCATGACCCTATGGACAGCCGTCACGCCCTGCTCAGCGAGGAAAGACTGAATCTCCTCGTCAGTCAATCCGTCGAGCGATCGAGTATATACCACACCACGAGACGAATTCAAAGTGCGGTGAGCCTCCACCCGGACAGGGAACGTGTACATGAGTGTGGCCCGAAGCAGTTTTTGTGCCTGAAAGGCGCTCTCAGTTTCTAGTAACAAGGTACCGTTATGCAACCGGGTACAAGACTTGACAGATCCGGCTATGGCATCTACGCCCTTCTGGATAACGAAAGGGTTGACAGAGGAAAAATCCTTTCCGTCCTCAGATCGAGGAACTGTGGGGCAGGCGGTAGTACTTTTGTCACTGGTGGCTGATCAAGTTTCCGTTTTTTGGCAGAAGTCGGGAGAGAAGAAGAAGAGAAATCCATTGTGGAGGAATCCCCCACGATTGCCAGCGTCTCCGATGGCGCGCTCCTTCCTTGTGGGGACCATCTCAGAGGGCACTCCCGCCTTAGGTGAATGTTTACACCTCAGGGCACACCTCCCGAGAAACGGACGGAGGGACCAATCGGCATGGTCGGAAGGTGTCAGCTCAGGCAATCACCCCTCCCTGGGCCTGGCCTTTACCAGGGGGTACGTGCGTGCCTTACTTGTCTACCCACGGCGGGGAATTACGCGTTAGCCCAACACCGGCTACGCGTGCGAACGCGTGGGTCGGCCTTCAGGCACGCACAGGGAGGAAGGAAGAAGAGGAAAAAGAAGGGAGAGAGGGAGAGAAATGACGACTGTCTCAAACGCCGAGGCGGAGACCAGAGAAGGCAAGGAGAAGAAGGCAAGGAGAAGAAGGCAAGGGAAAAAGTAAGTAAGATAGTGAGATGGAGAAGAACAAAGAAAGGAATCAACCAAAGGAAGGAAGAAACCAGAAGAAGTGAAAAACCAAAATGACCGCAATAATATAGGTCGTGGAACCGTCCGTCTCCGGAAGCAGGCGCTAACTACCCCCTTGAGGGGGAGGGACTCCTTTTAGTCGCCTCTTCCGACAGGCAGGAATACCTCGGGCCTATTCTAACCCCCGGACACGCAGGGGGGCCGCTGGCTTCGTCAGGTGGAATGTCAGCTTCCATGGAATGTAAAGGTGTGGTATGGGACAGTGAAGCAGCAGCTCATAGATACATGTTTCACAGATGGAACACTGAATGTGGTCAAGTATTGCAGCCTCCTAATAGACGCTAGAAGATGCTAGGTGGATGCTAGAAGTTCCCTACAGACTAGGAGAATCCTGTGATATCAACATGATGTCTGTCCAGCCCATAGTGCACTAAGTACCACAGCATGGATTTACGAAATGTTTCCAAATATTTGGATCAGATGCAGAGTACCTGTACCTTGTGCAGCCCGTTTCCCAGATTTCACACCTGTAGACATTTTCTGTGTGAACAGCTGAAACAGGCTGTCTACAAGGATATACCAGTTGCACCCAATGATTTGTCACAACGGCATACTGCAGCCTGCTCGGCCCTTCTCTCCTGAAATGCTATCATGTGTGCAGCAGTCGATCCATAGCACACTGGAACTATATATTACCGCTACCAGTGGTCATTTTGAATACTCGTGATGGTTTATTGTCTCGTTACTGGTCAGAATCCTCATAACAGGAGTACATACTCATGTCGTTCTTTAGTGCAAGTGTCACTCTCGTAACGACTCTCACTAGAATCCCGCAACAAACACCACTGACATTCTAATTTACCGTACTTTTAGTTTATTTTCGTCAATAGACATTGTTCCATTAAAAAATGTATATTTGCAAAAAAATACTCTTTCTATCTATTGTTACAATCGGTTTATTGGCTTCCAATATGAGCACCTGATTATAAATCTATTCTGTGGAAAACGCATATCAATAACACTTTCACTTCCGCAATATTTGTGGTGCAAGTTTTCAGTGATTCACTCTGTATATAGTGAAAAATCCAAGACACATGAGTGAGTTCGTTGCGCACATTATCAGCCTTGGTTCCACGTAGCTAAAAAATTTTTACCTCAGTTAAGTAATATTTACACTGCCGAGGTAGCAGCGATCAGACAAGTAATTAAATGTGAAGTCAATAATGGAAGAAAACATTAATTCTGTCTGACTCCAGAAGGGCCTTGAAGCAACTACAGCAATGAAAATTAAGAGCTCCTTCCTGGTGTATCTATGGTGTGGTGGAATTAATAATGAATCGGCAAGTCTCAGAGTCGCCAAGATCACCTGCGAAGATATCCAGAGCTGCTCTGGATTAAGTCAGGAGTCGAAAAGTTCCCTCGATGTCCACAGAGCCCAAAAGACTGATCAGCAACTATTGGTAATGTAAGCCAACAATTAAAACAAATCTATACCTCTAATGCAGGTAAAGTATCACTCAGGTACCCGATATTTACAGAGTTTCAAAAACACTGACTTTCTCAAAGTTCCAAAAAAAAAAAAAAAATAGGCATATGATCAATGGGAACAGCAGTGGCAAACATTGCAGCAGAAAAAATGGATTTTTGTTGGCTTCGGTCCAGCTTGATTACACCAACAAAACCGTAGTACAGTCAGAAACATATAAGGAGATACGTAAAATCCATTATTACAATATGGCTGGGAAACTACTTACCCTGCGCATCTCCAATGGCTTGGAGTGATATACTCTCCAATGTGCAGTATACAATGATTTTGAACATATCATCTTGGCTTGTTCGAAATATGCTGCACTTCAAAGTAAACTGCGAGGAAACCTCGCGAAATTGAAGATTTTTCTTGCCAAGAAATATTAAAACATTAATGAATGAGAACATCCTCAAAATAAATAGCTATATACTGCCTTACCTACGAGAAGCGGAGATAAAGCCGTAACACACAAAATATTTAATTTGTAATTCTGAGTATTTATGAAGCACTTAGAGCCTTAAGAGGCAAAAGCATGAAAAGGAAGTTTGGAGGTAAAATAGATGTTCATGAAAATCGAATTTATAAAGAAATCATCAGTCTTAAAGGCCTAAACCGTTTTTTAGCGAAGTATCAAAAGCCTTCACTTATTGTGAAAAAATAATGTAGCCACTCTGTTATGAAATTTTGTGAATTAATATTAATGATAAAAACAGTATTTAAAATTGTATTTATCATTAATATTAATTCACAAAATTTTCATATATAGGCTAGCAACAGTTGTGTCTTTTGACTGTTGTAACGTTTGTAATTAATGAGAAATTAGAATTAGAACATGCTCCACTAGTAAGGAACACATACTAAATGCACACAGTTATGACTTTGATATCATCATTTTCATTAAGAACATTCTGTGGTTGTAGGTTCAGGCAAAACTGTCGATACACCTTCAGCTATAAAGCATTACTTCTACTTACATGGCATAGGAACTAAATTATGCTGTCAACCTTACATAACAATTGAGCAGCACAGACCAATAAAATTATGCTTTTTGCTTTGGGATCTTATGGAAATGAACATCCAAGAAATCGGTGAGACAACTTTTTGTGAATGTTGAAACATACAGTGTGGGGCTACAGATGTAGATAAAGCTGATTCACCATAAGGTCAACGAAGTTCAGAAGAATGCTACAACCTCAATCAAACTCGATGACGGTGAGATTTAGGCCCTTATATTTCTCAGCACCTCGTATAAAGTATATGTGAAGCTGAAATTTAGTTTTAGCCACTAATCTAAGCGATTATAACGGGTCTATTGTTTGTTACAAAAGAGCAAAAAACAAAGAACGCAATAACACGTACATACTCTGCCCCACAGAAATCGTACAATTACAAAAAGAGACATTGCGTATCCTATATTGGGGGAAATTATCTTAAATATTAAATTGTACTGTTCATTTTCAATATCCACAAGTCTTGGGCTGAAGACACATGGCTTCTTTTTAATATTGAATTCGTTGTTCTTCCATAATCAAGTGACACACAAAAGAAGTTACATTTATAAATACATCCTCCCATGCTCGCGTTTTGGGTTCACCTGGTTGATATTGGTGTAGCAGGTTTCATGTTGTTAAATAATTGTATGTCAATAATACATCATGTGTGCAAAGTTCTCCTGCATTGAGAGTTACAAAATTTACAGCTAGCATGACACATGCACTGTTACATATTTTACATTATATCTCTACTACTATTATGCACTCAGGCGTGAACTTCTTTTGCACTAGAATTACATAATACTAGCAGCTAGTGCAAACTTGAAATGAAGTAACTTTTAGCTTTCCCATTCAGGTGAGTCTCAAGGAAAACCAAGGAGAAAGTCAAGAGAAGATGTCCATCCTTAATTTACTTACATAGAGTCAACTTCATGATCGAAATGCGTGTAATCAAAATGTCATCTCTAGTACATAATGTACGTTGGTTTGCTAATTTAGGTACACATTTATCAGTAATAGCTTGAATATTGTGAAGTTTTGTAGAGTAGAGGAAGCAGTATTAGGATATTTCACTAAAAATACATCTTAAAATTGGCGTTATAGACGTGAGCGCGACGTCTTCGTGACTGCAGAAAATACATCTGAAAATATGGCAGTGAATCCTTTCTTATATATGAGCCAGAGCGTGTAATTTTGAGTAATGGAAGAACGTAGGCAAGGACTCCTCAAGATCAGCAGCAAGTAATTGCAACTGACTATCCAACATTTGTATAACAAGCATGTATAATAAAAATCACGTACACTCCTCCTTGAATGGAGTGGGTTAAACACACCAAATCTATATGGTAGCAGAAGTACTACGCAGCTAAATTTGCTTCACTCTGCCATAAGTGATTCGGAATGATCAGTTTAATTACACACATCCTAAACCATACACGAAAATTCATTGAGAATGCACCACCTCCAGAAGAATCGAATTAAAGTTATATCTGGGGTTCTCAAATAAACTGCCACGCCCCCGCGTACACGGTCACAGGGCGTCTTACTAAGCGTTGCCTAGATTCGTTTGTACAGTGTTTACGAGTGACACAGTCACTCGGCCACTAGACCGTAACACTGTCCAGCATACAACATTTGTCGAGCGACAGTGACCGTCATCTGTGGTCAAATCGTTCTCGGTTTGTGCCATTTGAGTGTTTCCTTTCCTCATGACACTTATTTATGAGTGCTCATTAATTAAAGCCACGTTCCATATCCAAGAGCCACGTGTCCACATAAACATCAGTATCTCATGGATTGTACACTTTTATATTCGTAACTGAAGCAGAAAAATGTCTTCCACTGGAATTCACAGTGCTTCCAGAATCAGCATTAGCATCAGTACTACACTCTGAGATAAGGGAGGTGAATGCACGCACGGCCTAAACATACCTACAGTCCCAAATTACATAACTACTTTTAATACACATAATGATAGAGTCTATCCCAGAACCAGACACAATTTCAGCTTAACTTGTGTATAACTTTGATCCAAGGGATCTCAAATCAAAAAAACTATTTGTATAATCCTCACACAGTATCAGAACCCCTCTTCCTGGGTTCACTACATGCCCTTGACTGACAGTTTGTGAAGTGAAAATGTTGCTTTCGTAATCCAGTAGTTCCATTAATACGCAGCGACGAAACTAATGTTTGCCCTATGTTCTGTTCCCAAAAATTTTGAGAAATGTTTTGCTACGTTTGCTAGGTTTCCAGTCCTTTCTTCTCACAAGGTTCAGCCAGAGAGCTTTCGGAATGGGACTAACAGGAAATCTTAAGTCAAATGACAGAAATAAAATCACTACAGTAAAAGTAAACAGCACGACCAAACGTCATGTATATGACACAAAATATGGCTTAACGAGCCCCTTACGAATGTAATTTGATTCCTTTACACTATAATCAGATTGATTCATCCTAATATAACGCAAGTTGGCATTTTTTATCAAAACACTTCCACCAGAAGCTAATATGACGGACGTCTGCTTCACGTTTGTGGCATCACGGCAGCTCTCTTTATTATAGTTCCGGGTTCTACTAAAATTCAGAATGAATCGTTGGTTTTATATAAAGCAAGATCGGTGATGCTGCCAGTGTGTCAACTCACAGATTTTATAAAATTCGTTTTCAATATTTATATTAATCATACATAAAGAAGCAATCAAAATATTTACATGAATGATAAATGAACAAAATACAAAAGAATACTATGTTTTAGTATTACAACATGAATGGTTCAAGTGATTTAAAGGAGATTTTCAGCAAATGACAGTTAAAGGAGGGGGAATGTAATTTTATCACATAATTAATACTCGTGCCTCTGGAAAAAGGCTGTTTTTTAATGGATTGGTATACTTTTTTAACTGCAGTTGACATTCGTTAGAAGTTGATTACAGTGATATATCTCCTGTTACTGTTGCCTTTGAAATGCATTGCACAGGTATGTGATTAATGTGTTGGAATGGAGTGGCGAGTCGGTCTGATCCGCTATTCTGGTGCAAACTCCTTTAATCACGTGTGTGTGAAGTCTGAGTCTGACATGAGAAACCCGCTTGACGGTGCTTACACAGGAACAGCACAATCCGGTTGCCTTGCCGGTTAATTTCAGCACATTTCGCTGATTTTTTTGCGAAAAGTTCTTTCTGTATCACTTCATTGTCTACTTAAAAGCCTTGGAACACCGTTAAAATCCTGTACTATCTGATTTTAAAAACAAAATTTGCCTCAGTACCTCAGTCGAAACAAAAAGAGCAAATATAAGTGCCCCTTTGCTGATAACATCGTTTTCGTATCTTCTTCACGAAATAAATTAGGAAGTAATGTCTTACACGTAGACGATAACGTAGTTTCGGTCGGGATAGAATTCTTAATGAGGAAAAGTGTATTAAGTTCGTTTATTGCTGTTAGTTGTATTAATACTTAGCCATATATTCTGAAAATAATGCTCACCACTACTGTGCGAAGCTTTCATCGACCACTTTTGGTTTCGGGCGTCCATTTTTAGCTACCCCACTCTTAAAATACGAATAGAATGTCTTGCCAATGAAGGAAGTAATCGACGCAGCACGCTCCACGTAAAGGCAATTTTCGTGCATCTTGCACAAAAGCCAAATGGATGAATTTATTTATTTATGCTTCACATTTACCCTGTAACCTACGCTGTCTTTACCAGAGGAAAGGTGACCGATGTTATATTCGCGTAAATACAAATGCCATATGTGAACGGATGCTTAACTCAGCTACAGTGGTATTTTTACTATCTTCCATTTTAAAATTAACGGTGCTGGCATCAGAGACTGCCATTAATAACCGAAAGGTTAACAGTATATTTAGAACTTCGGTCATGAAAGGAGCAATGGAACAACGTGCGAACAGTAAGTTTTATTTTAAATAGGGTAAAAGTGCCGCACGCAATTTTGAAGAGTTACAAACTGTTTGTGGCAGTGAATCAAAGAGTTGTAAAAATGTTTTTTAGTTGAATCCAGAGTCTGTTGACGGTGCGGAGATCACTGAAGGTGATCCACGTCCTGGAATATCACTGACAGTTCGAGTCGGAGAAATTTTTCAAAGAGTGACTGAAATTCTTGAAATTATCTTTGTACTTTTACCAGGCTAACGGAAGAACTCACTGGAAATCCTAAACTAACTGTGCATCGCATTCTAGCTGAAAATTAAAGAAGATTTATTGTAGATTTGTGCACCGCTCACCCACCGACAATCGGAAAGATTCCAGAATGGAACTCTGCAGATACATGAAACGATCAGGCGCTAGGGATCCGGTCCTCATGTCTTGCAAATTAACGGGTGATAAAACATTGTGTTTCCAATATGAGGAACTTACAAAGTGCCAAAACTTGGAATACAAAAGTCCAGAATCTCCGAAACCGAAATAATTACGGTTGCAGAAAAGGCGTGTCAAGACAGTCCTCACTCTTTTCTTTGTGTCAAGTAGAATTATACGTCAATAATTCACTCCAGAAAGTCAAATGCCGAATGTAGATTACTACTTTGATGTTTTAAATTGTTTATGGGGGAGGACTGTTAGAGTCGATGTCAACACTGGAATGAAGGAACACGGTATTCTTAAGCGTCAATGCATCAGAGAACAGAAGCAAGATCTAACGTGATTTCCGGAGCCAAAAATGTATCTTTGTGCTTGGACACCTTCCTTATGTGACTAACTTGTCTTCGTGCGACTTCTGATTGTTTCCAAAGCTGAAAATGGCAATGAAAGAAGAGCGTTTTGACACGATTTCAGATACTCAGACGACTGCAGTCATGCCACTGCACGCAATTTCCGAGGTTGAGTATCAGAAATGCTTCGAACAATTTTTTCAGTGCTTCCAGTTTTGTGTTGGCTCACAATGAGTCTATTTTGAATAAATGTGATTTAAACGAAATATAAACATCTTCTGTTTTATTTCACATCAGTCACCTTAACCCTGATACACACTGTTTGGACATTAACACTGACTCTTTGCTGCGTTACCTTATGCGAAGAATACAACGTAATATTTGGTAAAGGATATCTTGATGTATACCATGAGCTGCACTTAACGTGTTTAGATGGAAGTTTAAGTGCATTGGTACATTTAAGCAAAAGATTATTTTACCAGTAACGAGAGGAAGATTATAATAATTAGTTTTATACTGCATCCATCGTTTCTACGATTAACCGTAATGTTGTGGAGCCAGTCACTTTACATTAGTATTAAATACTTGCATGTTAATGCGACTATAAGATGAACATTTACAAAATTTCTTTAAAATATGTAGTTGTGAATTAGCAATTCCTATCCATCACCTTTTTCCATATCACATAAATAGTAATTCTCCTACGGAATAGAAGAAGATATCAGGCAAGAATTGTTTTCAGTTTGTATTCAGATTTAAATTCACTGACTGTCAGACATTTTATATAGCTGGGCAAGTGAGTAAAACTTGTGGTGGCAGCGTCGTGCCCATGTTTTTGTGATAAATACAACGTTAATGTGGAATAATGACTGTCATTCCGTCTTCTGGTATTGTAACTATGTACATCGTTGTTCATCTGACCATTAGTGGATTATAAGTAGCAGACTTAATAAGGGAGCAAATATACCGTCAACCAGTAATCAAAACGCCTTACATACATGTCTTCAAGATGAAATCGGATGTACACCATTTACTACCCTCACAGTACGTTTTCCAGCAATTAAGAGTTGCTTTTTTAATGATTAGTTATCCCAGAGTATTATTTCATACCACATTTTTGAAAGAAACTACGCAAAATACGTGAAGTATCTGAGTTTTCTCTCCCCAACATTTGCAATGATTCGCAGTGACACTGTAGCTGCACTTAGTTGTTTTATTAGTTCAATAATGTGTGTCTTCCAGTTTAAGTGCTCCTTAATATGGTCAGCTAAAATATAGAACTATGCACTTTATCTATTAGTTCCTCATCGTGTGTTACATTTATCATTGATGTAGTATCTCTACATGTGTTGTTGTTTTTTTTTTTTTTTTTTTAATTGAGAGACACCATTTACAGAAAACCACTCTGTAATAGTTTTCAGTGTATTCCTACAAATGGTCTCACTCTCAACTTCAAGACGAATATCACACACCTAGAGGGAGAGAGAGAGATATATGGTCTAACTGACATTTGCTAGTATATGACTTGCATCTTCTGCAGAAACTCGATGATAAGTTTTCTTTTTACAGGTAACGTTACAATGTGAGAATTATTTCTTGCACTTTTCACCGCTGTTACTAAGGCATATTAATAATACCATACGCCTATGAAAGAAGTCATGACATTTTTTTAACGTAGCTTATCGATGCTGGTTCTAATTTGCATCGCGTCATTGTCACTCGAGCTAGTCTTCACTGTTAGCGCCTGTCAGGCAATTAAAATCTGCATAAGCAGCGAGACGCTTCCGGCTTATCGAGTGCGTTATGTGCAACAGAGCAACGCTTCTTCTGATATTAAATGCTTTGCTGCTGCGTGAATTGAATACTGCGAAATTATTTTTATATAATAGTGTTGAAAATGATAATAACTGAAAATACGTACCGCCTACACTGGTAACGAAACATACAAACGGTATTAATGAGATATATCGGTAACATTCACAGACTGAACAGAGCTTCTGAGAAAGGAACGTGTTAACTGGAAGCACGTGTCTAGTACTTACACTCATATAAACTATGTTTCTGTATTATATCGCAGACATATTCAACGTTTACTTGTTTAATATTGAATTAATTAATAATACGCCCTGTCGTCCTGTTCACACACATGTGATTAAACGCTTAACAGAACCATAATCATTTTTAAATGCACAGTGAAACCTGTTGAACCTTCTCGGAATATACTCTAGTGTATTTCTGAACGTGAATGCTAATCGGAAAATGGACCTTTGCATTTTTATTTTTTCACTTTCAGCTGAAATCTGTTGCAGTTTTTGTACCAAAGAAAGGTGAATGGGTGACATAACACAACATCTCATGCCCATAGACAAATCAGGTGAAATACCTGTGAATGACTTTGGACCGGAAACTGCTCGCCAAGGACTACATTCAGGAAAAAAGCAACAGCACCATGCACTCTTTCAGCAATTATACCAACTACTGTAGAGTCAACATATGAATGTGAGGACCAGATTACGCCTCTTACCGAACAACGATCCTACCGCCAGCCTTATATGGATGCTACTCGTGAAACACCACCCACAACAGCAATCTCAAACCGCTGCTAATCCTACGAAAAACCGAAGCCTATGGCTAATCACTGGAGCACCTAGATGTACGAGGATCAGGGATCCCCACTAGGAAATGCGTATGGAGACCATCAGGGAAGTAATTGAGGCCATCATAGAAGTAATTGTATCATCAACACAAAAACAGCTCGCTACCGTTGAAGCATCAAAACCCATTACGAGACATCTTGAATACGTGGGGTCTGTCGCCCCTGAGACGTGGCATCGCATAGAGTCTCCCGCAGCATCATCGAGGCACCCCAATGACCTAACGAAGTAACGTCTGCGTATAAAAAGGTATATAGAACAAGTAGCGTTGTGTGACAGAAATGTAAAGTTAACTGGAACAGTGTGTAACATTAAAAGAAATGCAATAAAGTAACCAACACCTTAGGAAGGTCAAATGGCCTACTACACTTCTCGCTAGGAAATAAGGAGAAAATTACCTGTTCTCCCTTTACACCTAGGAAGTCCAGCCAAGAGGTGGTAGTACTCCTGTGAAACCATACCAAAAACAAGTGACGTGAACTGTGGGTTGTGTTACATGTAAGTAGTCACTAACAAACGTGTAACCACCTAACGCCACTTTCATCTCGTAATATGCCAAACAATACGCTTGACTGTTCTAATAGGACTGCAGCCATACCACCAATCAGGAGCTTACAGACTGTAATATAAGATTTATAGAAAATTATTATTTAATAAACGTCAGTGTCAGCCGTTCGGTTCTCCACGCAACCACAAAGATAGACAGAGCAAATAATTGAGTTAACTATCGCACAATTACCTTAACAGTTTATGCATCCAAGCTGTTCACATGAATATACAGAATAAAATTCAGGCTTTGTTAGATGACGATATCTTTGTAAAGACGCCAGAGTGGCAGTTCAGATGTTAGACTCGATAATCGAGTCAAAACATAAGACAATTCAAGATGTTTTCAAAGGATTTGTCTCGGTGAAAAAGCGTTGGACAATGGATTGTGGTACAAGGTGTCTGAAAACCTCAGGAAAACATGTATGAGTTGTAGTGAAAGACAGGTAATATACAATACGTAAAAGAACCAAGAGGAAAGAATATCAGTGTATGCCAGAGACGTGCTAAGATCGAATGAAATGCAACCGCAACGATGCAGTCTTTCTGCTCCATATCGAAGAATCAATGAAGAAATAAAGACTCAAGAGTAGTATTAAAATGCACGGTGAAAGAATAAGAAAAGAAGATGCGTTCAAATATTGGTATCTCAATCAAATTTCATTAGTAATTACACGTATTATGTGGAACGAGTAGTTTAACGAGCACAGATTACACAGGTCTGAAAATAAAATTTTTTGGTCAGCTGCACGAGCTATTTTTATTGATTTATATGTTTTCGAATGCGGTGATTTCAGAAGTGATATCCATTTTTTCTATCACATAAGGTTTTTTTTTGCAAGTTCAGACACGAAAAATTGGTAAAAGCACTCGTTTATTCAAAAATTATCATACATAATATTTCTTTACAACCAATGACACATTATTTTGAGACGTATAGAAACAATGTTATACTTATTTTTTAAAAAACTTTTTCTTCTTTTCCTTGATACTTCGCCGAGTCCCTTTCCCATTTCCATCTTTAGTTTCCCGCTTAAGCATCCAACAACAGTAGTCAGCAAGAATAGTGACATCCCATCTTCATTGGTACCATATCTCGATATCACGGACGTGGTGAAACTGCTCCCCCTGTTCTTCACTCTAAGCTCCCAGGTTCTCAGGAAAACTGTATGTGGGAGTGTAAAAATGTACATTCAAGATCATCTTGCAGCCTTGAGCTTCGTATGCTGCTAGCATCCGTTGAACAATGGTTTTGTAGTCAGGATCCTTAGCATTTCCCAAAAACTTTCGTATTACATCCTTGAACGATACCCAAGCTTCTTTTACCTTCTCATTCATACTTTCCAAAAAGAGGGTGCCGGTTAAAAGTTTTCCTATGTCGGGGCCAGTGAAAACTCCCTCTTTCAAATTTGGTTCTGACTGCTTCGAGAAGTTTGTACATAGATATTTAAATCAGTCCCCATCCTTTTGCAGCGATTTTACAAATTGTTTCATCAACCACATTTTGATATGGAGAGGGGGCAACAAAACCTCTTCTGGTGGTACCAAATTAGTATTGATAACATTGTGGCCAAGATAGATACGAAGCCCACGCCTACCACAGTAGTACAAGTTTATATGCCGACTAGCTCTGCAGATGACGAAGAAATTGAAGAAATGTATAATGAAATAAAAGAAATTATTCAGATAGTGAAGGGAGACGAAAATTTAATAGTCATGGGTGACTGGAATTCGTCAGTAGGAAAAGGGAGAGAAGGAAACGTAGTAGGTGAATATGGATTGGGGATAAGAAATGAAAGAGGAAGCCGTCTGGTAGAAATTTGCACAAACTTAATCATAGCTAACACTCGGTTCAAGAATCATAAAAGAAGGTTGTATACCTGGAAGAATCCCGGAGATACTAGAAGGTATCAGATACATTATATAACGGTAAGACAGATTTAGGAACCAGGTTTTAAATTGTAAGACATTTCCAGGGGCAGATGTGGACTCTGGCCACAATCTATTGGTTATGAACTGTAGATTAAAACTGTAGAAACTGCAAAAAGGTGAGAATTTAAGGAGATGGGATCTAGATAAACTGACTAAACCAGAGGTTGTACAGAGTTTCAGGGAGAGCATAAGGGAATAATTGACAAGGATGGGGGAAAGAAATACAGTAAAAGAAGAACGGGTAGCTTTGAGGGATGAAGTAGTGAAGGCAACAGAGGATCAAGTAGGTAAAAAGACGAGGGCTAGTAGAAATCCTTGGGTAACAGAAGAAATATTGAATTTAATTGATGAAAAGAGAAAATATAAAAATACAGTAGATGAAGCAGGCAAAAACGAATACAAACGTCTCAAAAATGAGAACAACAGGAAGTGCAAAATGGCTAAGCAGGGATGGCTAGAGGGCAAATGTAAGGATGAAGAGGCTTATCTCACTAGGGGTAAGATAGATACTGCCTACAGGAAAATTAAAGAGACCCGTGGAGAAAAGAGAACCACTTGTATGAATATCAAGAACTCAGATGGAAACCCAATTCTAAGCAAAGAAGGGAAAGCAGAAAGGGCGATGTACTTGAGGACAATATTATGGAAATGGAAGAGGATTTAGATGAAGATGAATTAGGAGATATGATACTGCATAAAGAGTTTGACAGGGCACTGAAAGACCTGAGTCGAAGCAAGGCCCCGGGAGTAGACAACATTCCATTAGAACTACTGACAGCCTTGGGAGAGACAGTCCTGACAAAACTCTACCACCTGGTGAGCAAGATGTATGAGACAGGCAAAATACCCTCAGACTTCAAGAAGAATATAATAATTCCAATCCCAAAGAAAGCAGGTGTTGACAGATGTGAAAATTACCGAACTATCAGTTTAATAAGGCACGGCTGCAAAATACTAACGCGAATTCTTTACAGACGAATGGAAAAACTAATAGAAGCCGACCTCGGGGAAGATCAGTTTGGATTCCGTAGAAATGTTGGAACACGTGAGGCAATACTGACCCTACGACTTATCTTAGAAGCTAGATTAAGGAAAGGTAAACCTACGTTTATAGCATTTGTAGACTTAGAGAAATGCTTTTGAAATGTTGACTGGAATACTCTCTTTCAATTTCTAAAGGTGGCAGGGGTAAAATACAGGGAGCGAAAAGGTATTTACAATTTGTGCAGAAACCAGATAGCAGTTATAAGAGTCGAGGGGCATGAAAGGGAATCAGTGGTTGGGAAGGGAGTGAGACAGGGTTGTAGCCTCTCCCTGATGTTATTCAATCTCTATATTGAGCAAGCAGAGAAGGAAACAAAAGAAAAATTCGGAGTAGGTATTAAAATCCATGGAGAAGAAATAAAAACTTTGAGGTTCGCCGATGACATTGTAATTCAGTCAGAGACAGCAAAGGACTTGGAAGAGCAGTTGAACGGAATGGACAATGTCTTGAAAGGAGGGTATAAGATGAACATCAACAAAAGCAAAACAAGGATAATGGAATGTAGTCGAATTAAGTCAGGTGATGCTGAAGGAATTAGATTAGGAAATGAGACACTTAAAGCAGTAAAGGAGTTTTTCTATTTGGGAAGAAAAATAACTGATGATGGTCGAAGTAAAGAGGATATAAAATGTAGACTGGCAATGGCAAGGAAAGCATTTCTGAAGAAGAGAAATTTGTTAACATCGAGTATAGATTTAAGAGTCAGGAAGTCGTTTCTGAAAGTATTTGTATGGAGTGTAGCCATGTATGGAAGTGAAACATGGACGGTAAATAGTTTGGACAAGAAGAGAATAGAAGCTTTCGAAATGTGGTGCTACAGAAGAATGCTTAAGATTAGATGGGTAGATCACATAACTAATGAAGAAGTACTGAAAAGGATTGGGGAGAAGAGAAGTTTGTGGCACAACTTGAATAGAAGAAGGGAATGGTTGGTAGGACATGTTCTGAGGCATCAAGGGATCACCAATTTAGTATTGGATGGCAGCGTGGAGGGTAAAAATCATAGAGGGAGACCAAGACATGAATACATTAAACAGATTCAGAAGGATGTAGGCTGCAGTAGGCACTGGGAGATGAAGAAGCTTGCACAGGATAGAGTAGCACGCAAGGCTGCATCAAACCAGTCTCAGGACTGAAGACCACCACAACAACAACATTTTTCTCTCCAGGTTTTAAAGTTTCTCAGGGTGACCAATCACTTTTCATCGAGTGCTGTACTCTGGTGCTACTATCCCACAAGCATAAGAAGCATTGGTATTTAGTATTGCCTGCCAGCTGACCCAAAAGCGTCGTGAGCATTTTGAAGTCCCCACAAACCATCCTTTGATGGTCCTTATGTTTGATTTTTTCCAGGATAATGGCCAAATCGTTATAGTTTTCGTCCATATCCACAGAATGTCCCATCGGAAGCGATGAAAATTTATTTCCATTGTGCAATAATATTGCTCTAAGACTAGTTTTAGATGAATCAATGAATCGGCTCCATTCACGTGAGTCACACTGCATATCAGAGCAATGCACGAGTCCTTCCACATCACTGCAAAAATCTAAATATCCTTCTTTTGAGAAAAACTGAATAACTTCTTTTTCTCGGTGTCTGTACCACGAAAATGCGTTGGCAGATAAAAGGATTTTATTTTTTAATCTGGAACCTAACAGTTCGGCTGCATCTTTAGAAAGACCTAAATCTCTTATTAGATCATTGAGCTCACTTTGAGAAAATAGTTAAGGCTTTTAATCTTCGTCTGAAGAACAATCTGAGCTTGATTCAGTCTGACAAGGTAATGTAACTTCGTTCTCCAACTCACTATGGTATTCATCCAAACTGGAGGTGGCTGTGGGATGGGTATTTCAGAGGTATTGGCACTCGAAGTATAGCTGAGTCAAGGTTAGGACAACTTATGCTTCTTTTGTTTTTTGAATTAAATCCCCCTACGTCAACTGAACAGAAATCGCAATCAGTGGTATGGCTTCCCTGCTCACGCCATATCATAGGAATTCCAAATCGAAATGCAATTTTCTTAACCATAAACCACAAACGAAGATCTTCGTCACATCCTCTACACACCTTATGCGGGCCCCATGGTTTATCTTGATCACCAGGTTTTAATTTAAAGTAAGCAAAATATACTGTCCTCACAAAATCACTTATGTTTCTCTGTTGACTTTTGAAAGTGTATTCGCCACAGATATAACGAAAACTGCTTGAAGAAAGAACACTACCTCTTGTAGCCATGACTAGACAGAAACAACAGCACTGTTGACTTGAATAGCAATAAGTCTACTGAGAGTTTCACTTCATTTCATGAGAGATACAATAAGATCGTTTGCATTTGCTTCTGGCGCCCAGGAGTTCACGTTAAACCCGTAAGTGGTAACAAATGATAGTTGACATTGTAATTTTTTAAAATTTAAGTTATTTTATCAATTATATGTGATACAATTTTTAATAATTATTAAATTAAAAAACAGGTTTATTACCAATGAACATAAATACTGCAGTATACATAAATTTTTTTGAATATTTTTCCTGTTTTTGGGAGGTAAAAATCTATAAGAAAATATTAAAAAATGCTATGCAATTTCTTAGTCACCGACCTGCGATATGAACTGAGAATATACGAAAGAAAGACGAAAGTAAATATGTATTGCGGCAGCGACGTTAGAGATAAATTTAATATCTAAACTGGCGACCACGCAGCAGACAAAGTGAAGGATGTCTTCTACCTTGGAATCAAGTTACGCATGACAGACGATGCAGTAAAAATATGAGAAGTATACTGATTCACGCAAAATGGGCATTTTTAAGTACAAGATGATTACGACTAGGACGTGTTACAAAGTAACGCCTCAGATATTTTATGAGAACACTCTTAAAGGTTTTAAAGTGAAATTAAACTTATTAATACTCTCCATATTTGTACTTCATGTTTACATATTTATTTCTCATCATAGTCACTCTGACGAAGAATACATTTCTCCCGGCGAGTGACTGGTTTGAAATAAATGGTTGGACTTCCGTCGCATCTTGTATGAAGAAGTACCCTTTATTTGTTGATAGAGAACAGTACGAAGAGAAAATGATTTTCTCATCGTGCTGTTCACTGTAACTTGCCTATTGTATGTTAAACTACCTGCATTGACATTTGAAATTCCAACCAATTATTTCAATGAATAAAAAGTTGTGGTCCTATTTCACCTTGAGCATGCTAAAGGTCCCTAAAAAGAGGCCAGTTTGTTGGTACCGTCACTGTAGAATGTTTGACTTCGTTGACGGAGCCACGCCTCACCTCTGCTTGCACCGATTCATCAATATCAAAGTGAATTCGTCGAAGGTGTTCAAGTTTTGAAAATTGATGAAAATCGGTTAGGGGCAAATCGGGACTGTATAGGGGACGATCGACGACAGTGAAACTAAGGCGTCGGATTGTTGCAGATTTAGCATCGCTCGTGTGTGGTGTGGCATTGTCAAGCTGAAGCAGAGGGTGCTCCACCTGTGAACAAACTCTTCCAATTCGAAACTAGATTACAGCACACTGTTCCTCACGCACAGACATTGTTACGTTACCTACCGCCCTGTTATACGCTACAAATCGGTGCCCTCTGGCGTCAAAGGGCTGCAAATGTGCGGATACGAAGAATAAAGATGTAGAGTGTCAGTAAAGTTGGACTCATTTAAAAAACATTAAGAGAGTCCACATAAAATATTCGGAGGCATTGCTTTCCAGAACGCCCTCGTATTATCAAATATATGTCTTAATTTGAGGGGGGAAAAAGAAAAACATTCTGAGAATGTACGTTTGGAGCGTCATATAGAGGAAGAGAAAAACGGAAAGGAAAATAAAATTAGAGCGTCAGCGATTTGGTGTCATATAATGATGCTGAAAATTAAATAGACCAATAAACTGAGAGATTAGGCGGTTCTCCGCAGTGTCGAAGAAAATTTTGTGGAAAGGACTAGTACAAGGGACATAATGACAGAACATACGTTAAGTTATCAAGGAATAAGTTCAGTGGTAATAGAGGCAGCTGTTGAGATCGGAAACTACAGACAAAGACAGATATTCTAATGGATCCAAGAAATAATTCAGGACGCTGGATGAAAGTTCAAGATGAGGAGTTTGGCAGAGGAGAGGAAGTAACGGTGGGCCGCTTTAATCAAAAACAGAAAACGAGAAACGAAGTTGACTATTTCTTTTTGTCGTGTAACTTATCAGCTAGACTCGGGGAACGAGATTACGATAAAGGCATAGTAACCTAGACGTCATACGCACTACTATACCATACTGCAGAAATAATGAGCCATGGTGCCTCTATAGCAGTCTAAAAACGCAAAAGTGTTGCCGGTGTTGGATGTTGTGCACGAACTGATCTCTCGATTATATCCCATAAATGTTCGATGGGAATCGCGTAGGGCGATCTGAGCGGCCAAATCTTTCGCTCGAATTGTCCAGAATTTTCTTAAACCAGTCACAAACAATTGTGGCCGTGGATGGCGCATTGTCATCCATAACATGAAGTTTATGAACGGCTTTATATGTCTCCAAGTAGCCGAAAGTAATCATTTCCAGTCAATGACAGTTTCCGAAGGACCAGAGGACGCAGTCCATTCCACGTAAACACAGTCCACACCGTTATGGAGCCATCATCAGCCTTTTTAACAACTTTGTTTCATATGATCTGCACTACACTCGAACTCTTCCGTTAGCTCTTACCAACTGACTAACCAATCGTGATGCCACAGTGGTTAGCATATTGGAAGACGGTTCAAACCCGCTTTCGTTCGTCTTGTTTAGGTTTTCAGTGATTTCCCTAAATCGCTATCGCTTAAGGCAATTGCCGGGATGGTTCCTCTGAAAGGGCACGGCCGCTTTCCATGCTTCCCTATTCCAAGCTTGCGCTCCGTCTCTAATGACCTCGATGGTGCTGGGACGTTAAAAATACTATCCTGACCAACTGAAATCGGGACTGATCTGACGAGGCCACTTTTCCCCAGCCGTCCAAGCGAAATGCTCACGAGCCCAGGAGACCTGTTAGCAAAGGCACTCGCATCGGTCGTCTGCTGCCGCAGCCCATTAACGCCAAACGTTAGTAACTGATGTATTAGTCGTACGTCCCACATTGATTTCTAGCGTTACTTCATGCAGTGCTGCTTGTCTGTTAACACTGACAACGCCACTCAATCATCACTCCGTTGGTCGTGGTGAGAGGTAATGCCTGAAATCCCATGCTTCTTGCTATGTCTGCGTAAGCAGAAGAAACTAACGATCAAAGTCCGAAAACAATTTATTAGACTGTTCAATTAACCAAAACAAATTCTCCAAGTATAACACCTACACAAATCAGTGATCCGTCCTCGAATCACAACTACATACAAGAATAATACAGAAAACAACTGAAATAATTTCCTACTAGTCTCCGCCAGAGACTTCTCTGTATACCAAGCCTAATCCAGAGATCAGCGAGAAGATCCAAACCGGGCTGCCGGGGCGGCAGCTATCCATGTCTGCTGGCGGTCGATGAACTGCCGATGTGCGGTTTTTTTTTTCCTTTATTGTAATTTTAAACACCTATACAGGCGGGCTGTCAGCAGCATAGTACGCTGCTATTCAGCCTTAAGTGGAACAATAAACATGACAGAGAGGTGATATATACAATACAAAAAACGGCGGGCAAAAAATGGAGATACAAAAAAACAATAAACAAGAAGCCGTTCACGTGGGACGAAAAAAACACTAACACTTGGAGACACGGCGCACAAAACACGGAGAACGGCGACGGCACATGTGAACAGTTGAGTTGTAACTGCACGAAACACAAAACGATGCACACACACTAAACATTGATGGCGATGATCTCCGGCGCGCGAATGTTCACTGAGCATGTACGAGTCCGGGGACCTGCCAAGAGAGGAGGTGGAGGAGGAGGAAGGGGAAATGGGAGAGCAGAGATGCCATGAGCAAAGGAGAGAGGGGGAGGGAGAAAGGGGGAGGGGAAGCACGGGGGAGAGGGTAGGAGGGAGGGGGGAAAGGAAAGAGAAGGGTAGGGAAAGGGGGGAGGGAGGGTGCCTAAAGGAAAGGACACAGGAGGTGGGGGGGAGGATCAAAGTTGATAGGAGGGGTAGATGCAGGGGAGGAGGACATCATCAGGGAGGGGGAGCTGGCGGAAGCCACCTTGAGAGAGGCTAAGGAGGGCTGAGAGATGGAGACCGGGTGGGACATGGGAATACAGGCGCGGCAGCGGGCGGGGTTGGGTGAGGATCGGGGAGACGAGCGGGTGAGGAGGGTCGAGTTTACGGGAGGTGTACAGGATCCGTATCCTTTCAAGGAAAAGGAGGAGGTGGGGGAAGGGGATGAGATCATACAGGATCCACGTGGGGGAGGGGAGACGGATGCGATAGGCGAGGTGGAGAGCATGGCGTTCAAGGATTTGGAGGGATTTATAAAAGGGAGGGGGGGCGGAGATCCAAGCCGGATGGGCATAACAAAGGATAGGGCGGATGAGGGATTTATAGGTGTGGAGGATGGTGGAGGGGTCCAGACCCCATGTACGGCCGGAGAGGAGCTTGAGGAGACTGAGTCGGGAGTGTGCCTTGGCTTGGATTGTCCGGAGGTGGGGAGTCCAGGAGAGGCGACGGTCGAGGGTGATGCCAAGGTACTTAAGGGTGGGAGTGAGGGCGATAGGACGGCCATAGATGGTGATGTAGAAATCAAGGAGGCGGAAGGAAGGGGTGGTTTTGCCTACAACGATCGCCTGCCGATGTGCGGCCGAGCGCCGGCCTTTAAAGCGCTTCGGCGGGTGAATACCTCGGAACTACTCGTATTTTCCATCACGTGGTCTGACGTGTGAAAATAGTTCTGGGATCTGCAGCGACCTCTTCCCTATGTTTATGTGGGCTGGTAGTGGCCCCTGGTGGCCGCTGGTGTCTTTGCTGTGGTGTTGCTGTTGTGGTTGTTGTTGTGGCCGTTCATCAATATTGCATGTCGGTTGTGTAGTGCTTCGGTGTGCCTGCGAGGTGGGCAACCCGTGGCTGCAGGCTGTCAGTTTGGTTGCTTAAACTCTAGGCACCGTGATGTCTGGTGGAGAAGGCCACAGCACTTCTAGCTCCAACCACCATTCCGCGTTCAGGATCTGTTACTTCCTGTGATGCTGCCATAACCACGTCGGATACGTTTTCTGACGAATGACAGCTCCGCCAATGCAGCGCTCTTTTATATCTTGTGTACGCTATAGTACGGCCATCAATACATGTGCATATCTCTATCCCATGACTTTTATCATGTCAGTACATGTCTTACATTAATTTTTGCTGGTTATCCTCCACGGACATTTCTGTCAGTGTAGTGGTGCTTCTTTAGTTTCGTCCTATTCTGCTCCTCCTACCAGGTAATATTCTGCGTGTTTTATTTTACTGAACGAAACTTTTAATGAGGGTTTTTCACATTATCACTGGTGATGGGTACACAAACATCTGAGATGAATGTCATTCCCTATGTAGCAGACTGCACGCGCTCATTAGCGTTCATCATAATGGACATGTGAGAACGTGGCGTCTGTGATGTGCAGTATCGGACTGATTGTATTCCAACTGACAGTTCTCATCCACTGCGTGTTATACATCCGCGTCCTTCATTAACTTCGACAACGACAAATCATATTCGTGCAGTCAACACCACTAATTAGACTTTCCTTTCCTTAGTAATTTCTTTCAACAGATATTTGTTTGAAATAAACAGTTGTAGCTCCACCATAAGTTGCACTAAGAATTATCTTTTTTAGTTTCTTGATGGTGACTAGTTTCGGACACTTGTGTCCATTTTCAAATCATCCTACAAAGAAAATTACTGCTGATGTCACAATTTTATACAAAAGAGGAACATATTTGCGATACAGTTATAGTACATTAATATACACGTAAGGGGTGAAAAAAGGGTCGCTAGGGAGTGGAGTAGAACAGAGGAAGAGTATTTTGTAACAAGTGCCTCCCTCACTGTACACTCATGCTCTTAAATTAAGGCTAATGCTGATACATGGTGAAACAACGCTCTGGTGGGCGATTTGCAGGTTTAAATCACATCGGGGTATGACCATGCGGTGCATTTTGCCTGAGGTCGTTGCACCGTGGCACTGGCAGCAGTGTGTTGGTGCATGTCAGAGTACGATGCAGCGAGTAAGTGTGCAGACGTTTTCAGACGTGCTAATGGTGACTGTGTGTTGAAAATGGCTCAAAGAACACGTATTGATAACGTTATGAGGGGTAAAATACTAGAGTGACTGGAGGCTGGCCAAACACAGCAGGCCGTAGCATGGGCCCTCCGTATGCCACAAAGTGTGATCTCAAGATTATGGCAACGATTCCAGCAGAGAGGAAACGTGTCCATGTGCTACAGTACGGGACGTCCACAGTGTACAACACCACAAGAAGAGCGATACCTCACTATCAGTGCCCGCAGACGGCCACGGAGTACTGCAGGTAGCCTTGCTCGGGATCCTAACGCAGCCACTGGAACAGTGATCTACAGACGACTGAACAAACATGGCTTATTCGCCCGGAGACCTGCAAGGTGCTTTCCACTGACCCCTGATCACAGGAGAGCACATAAAGCCTGATGTCAAGAACACAATACATGGTCACTGGAACAGTGGTCCCAGGTTATGTTCACGGAGGAGTCCAGGTATAGTATGAACAGCGATTGTCGCCGGGTTTTCATCTGGCGTAAACCAGGAACCAGATAGCAACCCCTTAATGTCCTTGAAAGGGACCTGTATGGAGGTTGATTTGATGGTGTGTGGTGATATTATGGTTGGTGCACATACACCACTGCATGTCTTTGACAGAGGAACTGTAACAGGTCAGGTGTATCGGGACGTCATTTTGCACCAGTATGTCCGCCTTTTCAGGGGTGCAGTGGGTCCCACCTTACTCCTGATGACGCATGGCCCCACCGAGCTGCCATTGTGGAGGAGTACGTTGAAGCAGAAGATATCAGGCGAATGGAGTGTCTTGTCTGTTCTCCAGATATAAACCCCATCGAGAACATCCGGGATGCTCTAGGTGGACGTATCGCTGCACGTCTTCAAACCCCTACAACACTTCAGGATCTCCGACAAGCACTGGTGCAAGAATGGGAGTCTATGCCCCAGCAGCTGCTCGACCACCTGATCCACCGTATGCAAACCCGTTGTGCGGACTGTGTACGTATGCGTGGTGATCATATCTCATATTGATGTCGAGGTACATGCGCTGGAAACAGTAGCGTTTTGTATCACATGTGTTTCGGGACGGTTTTCTCAACTTATCACAAATACCATGGACTTACAGATCTGTGTCGTGTGTGTTCCCTATGTGCCTATGCTATTAGCGTGTGTAGTGCCACGTTGTGTGGCACCACATTCTGCTATTATCCTTAATTTATGAGCATGAGTGTAGATAGCTACCTTTTTCTTCTGAAGACTACTTGTATGTAGATGCCCCAATGCTCTCAGAATTTGATACTTTGCTCAGTATTGCTTCATCATTCTTAACTACTGTTTGAAAAATGAAGGAATGGTCTGCAACACGTCACCATAAGAGGACGTGTAGAACAGCGGGACGTTAATAAGTGATTTAAATGGCAGATAGGTGGTGTGCACGTAGGCCCAAAAGCGCCCTCTTTCGTTTGACGGGACGGGTCAGCGTTGTGCAATGCTCAGTCAGTACGGAGCCGTCGTACGAAGTGGAAACGTGTAACCAAGTGCCACTATGCCTCCCTCACATCACAGGGTGGCATGTCGGCATGTGAGTGCGTTGACTTGTCTCCAGGAGGTGAACCTGTCGTTCCGTGACACTGCGTCTCGTACGGTGCACGCTGCTTCAACAGTGAGGTGTATGTGGAACTAGTCGACAGAAGAGAGCCGTACATATGTCCGACAGGGTACTGGACGACACAAAGTGACCACAGTGCGTGATGACTACCATCTTATCCGCTTCGCCGTCGTCCACAGTGCTGCTGCACCCCCATTTAAAATCAAACAAGTTAAAATATTGTTTGTAAACCACTCGATTGCTGAACATTTTACTTCTGTACTGCCCTTAGTTGGGACTTCAGGGTGCCTATGCTTTGCGTCGGATCAATGACGTTAATAATAGTAACAACAACATTAACAATAATAATAATTCTAGCAATAATAATAATTACAATAAGAAGCACTGAGGTTGCCATTACACTGTCGTGTTAGGCTGTCAATTATTTGATTTATCACTATAAAGCGAAGTAATTTATGGTTATTGTGGGGGCTACTTACAGTTCGTTGTAGTGCAGGATTTGGAAGCAGTGCGATCTGGGCTCGGATTTGTACAGAGCACTCCGTCTGCAGGCCTCAAGTGGCCCATCGGGACTATCCGACAGCCGTGTCATCCTCATCTGAGGATGCGGATAGGAGGGGCGTGTGGTCAGCACACCGCTCTC
Organism: Schistocerca piceifrons; assembly: GCF_021461385.2. Taxonomy (NCBI): domain Eukaryota; kingdom Metazoa; phylum Arthropoda; class Insecta; order Orthoptera; family Acrididae; genus Schistocerca; species Schistocerca piceifrons. The sequence goes on from NC_060144.1 coordinate 246,755,053, forward strand.
CCACTCATTATGATGGTTTTCTTTGGCTGCAGCCGCTACTATTCGGTCGAGTAGCTCCTCAGTTGGCATCAGGAGGCTGAGTGCACCCCGGGATTTGTATAAGAGAGAACTTACTTTGCGTTAGTGTTTATTTAACAACATACAGAGGACGTATCATATATAATACCCTATACGCATACAGTCGAAAATACACTTATTAGAAGCAAAAAGACTCATTAAAAATAGATCTGCAAACGAATCGTTTGCGAGGTAATTGCGAATTTGTGGTTGACAGCCAGCGCGTACTTGATTCTCTACGTAAGCGAGCTTACCTGTTTCGTTCAGCGAGACGGCACGTTCAGCGACGCTTCAGTGTACAACACTCAACTGCCTTGTTTTCACTGTACAAGGTCTCATGTTGCGCTCCTGCTGGTGGCACATTCGTTCGTTTTGAACTAAATAATAGGCGAGGGAAAAGGTTCGTTGGCCATCAAATAAGTAACCCAGATAAACTACAAGTTCAGTTTATTGGGCCAGTGACGATAGATCGCCTCCAGTTGTATAATATGCTCTCAGCCAACCCCTGGCACGATCTGCGACAAATCACGGACCCACAATCCTATTTGTAAGTTCCCCGCCAGTGACTTCAGTTACGTCATTTTCCATAACACCCAAAATTAAAATACTGCGGTCAGTTCCAGTGGTGGCTTACGCATATACTCTTGTGCAGCCACTATCGCGTGAATTTTCGGAGTATTTTAACTGAAGGGCTAGTTAGTGTTGCCCTCACGGCAAGGACAGGGAAGAATCCATTCTGCATAGGCTAAAGGGCCTCTGCCCTTCTCAAACTACGTCTCACTTTCCCATCTCACTTTTACCGGATGTATCCTTACGCCGTTGAAGGTGCCACTTTGCCCTATCCGTGACACGGCTTCCCCCACTTCAGCTTCCTCACTTCTTCCTTGCCCGTTACTCTTGCCCTTGCATGTCAATAACTAACCATGGCTACCCTGCCCTCCATTAATTCTGCTGTTCAGTTTGATTAAAAATGCCATATCAGTACAACCAAACTCTAGATTGCAGACTCCATCTCAAATTGTTGATTTACTGTCACATACTTTACAGCTTATTATTCAATAGTGTGTGCTTTTCCCCGACATAAGGGACTAAATAATACTAAACTCACAAATAACCGTGGACGGGGACATAACACGGCGCTGCGAGTCTAAGGTTGCTGTTTAGTGAATTGGAACCAAGGATGCTGTTTCACAAATTATAGCCACGACACGAATGACAAAGTCCCTGTGTAACACATAAATCTCATTTTTGTCGCTAACTGTACGTGTGCGTGAATTTAGTGATCTCTGAAGCCTCAGTAGCTGCTAAAGCATACTATCGCATGACTGGATGCGACAGCGTTCGTCATTTATTAAATAAGAGAATGGGGACAGAGCCGCCTTGTTTGGTATCAGCATCAACAGTCAGGATGCAGCCGGGACTGCTCTTCAGATAATTCGCCTTATAGTGTTACGTATTTGTAACTAGTTTCTATTCGGGCTCTGTGGAGTTGTCGCTGATGCACTGAATTTTGATGTTATGAAGAAGCTGTCATTGAATACACACATTTAAGCTCAGTAAATTCCTACCGATCATTATTTGTAATATAGAATCACCAGACGGCATTATTTACTGCCGCGATGGAAACAGAAAATTTTGCTTTATTTGTTTCGGATCATATTTGTCCTCCTGAAGGACAAATGGACTGATTAATGAGCTGTTTAGTATCATTAAACCCAATCATCTAATAATGTACGGAGGGAAATACAGGATCTGCATTGCTTCCCGTCCAACTGATCTAAGTACGAGTAGAATGACACTAAACAAAACTTTGTGTCTCTCTAGTGGGTGGAATTAGTTACCTGCGTGTTCTATTCAGTTACACAAGAATCTCCCTACAAAATATATTTAGCACAGAATGTGTGCTATCTTAAAACAGTTATCCAATTATCACTAGTACATAAACAAGATGTGTTGTTCGAGAGACACTGAAGCTGAGTAATAGACAGGTTTCATATATGTAACGATAATGCTGAATAAGGAATGGGGGTAAGGAATGAAAGAGGAAGCCGCCTAGTAGAATTTTGCACATAGCATAACCTAATCATACCTAACACTTGGTTCAAGAGTCATGAAAGAAGGTTGTATACATGGAAAAAACCTAGAGATAATGGAAGGTTTCAGATAGATTATATAATGGTAAGACAGAGATTTAGGAAACAGGTTTTAAATTGTAAGACATTTCCAGGAGCAGATGTGGACTCTGGCCACAATCTATTGGTTATGAACCGTAGATTAAAACTGAAGACACTGCAAAAAGATGGGAATTTAAGGAGATAGGACCTGGAAAAACGACAGAACCAGAGGTGGTAGAGAGTTTCAGGGACAGTATTAGGGAACGACTGACAAGATTGGGGGGAAGAAATACGGTAGAAGAAGAATGGGTAGCTTTGAGAGGTGAAATAGTGAAGGCAGCAGAGGATCAAGCAGGTAAAAAGACGAGGGCTAATAGAAATCCTTAGGTAACAAAAGAGATATTGAATTTACTTGATAAAAGGAGAAAATATAAATGAAGCAGGCAAAAAGGAATACAAACGTCTCAAAAATGAGATCGACAGGAAGTGCAAAATGGCTAAGCAGGGATGGCTAGAGGACAAATCTAAGGATGCAGTTTGTTCTTGGTGTCCTCCTTTCTCTGCGCGTCATGGGTTATTTCGTTGCCTAGGTAATAGAATTCCTGAACATTAACTACTTTGTGATCCCCAATTCGGATGTTAAGTTTCTCGCTGGTCTCATTTCTGCTGCTTTCCTTTACTTTCGTCCTATTTCGATTTACTCTCAATACATATTCTGTACTGAGTACACTGTTCAGTTCACTTCACTCAAAAATGGTTCAAATGGCTCTGAGCACAATGAGACTTAACATCTATGGTCATCAGTCCCCTAAAACTTAGAACTACTTAAACCTAACTAACCTAAGGACATCACACAACAGCTAGTCATCACGAGGCAGATAAAATCCCTGACCCCGCCGGGAATCGAACCCGGGATCCCGTGCGCGGGAAGCGAGAACGCTACCGCACGACCACGAGCTGCTGACTCACTTCATTCACTGTAATTCATTTTCACAGAGGACGGCAATGTCATCAGCGAATATTATCACTAATGTCCTTTTGCCTTGAATTTTAAATCCAGTTTTCTTTTATTTCCCTCATCGCTTCGTCGATAAATAGATTGAACAATAAAGGCGAAGATTACGTCCCTGTCTTACACTCTTTTTAATAAGAGCACTTCGTTATTAGTTTTCTAGACTTCTTGTTCTCTCTTGATTCTTGTACATATTATATACTAAACGCATTTCCCTACAGTTTATCCCTATTTTTCTCAGAATTTCGAACATCTTACATTGTCGAACGCTTTTTCCAGGTCGACAAATCCTATAAGCCATTCTTGCTTCCATTATCAACTGCAACTACAGAACTGCCTCTCTACTGCTTTTACCTTTCCTAATGAAAATTTGACCGGCATCTAACCGATCCTCAGCTTTATATTCCATTGTTTTGTATATTTTTATCGTCAGCAACTTCGATTTAAGAGCTGTTAAGCTCATTGAGCGGTAATTCTCGCACTTGTTGCCTTTTGCAGTCGGAGTCGTGTGGAAGATATTTTTCCGAAAGTCAGATGGTATATTGCCAGACTCATACACACTACATACCAACGTGAATAACAGTTTTGTTGCCACTTCCTCCAATGATTTCAGAGTTTCTCACGGAATGTTATCAATTCCCACTCCCTAATTCGATCTTAAGTCTTCCAAAGATCCTTCATATTCGGATTCTAATACTGGATCCCCTATCTCTTCTACATCGACTCCTGCTTCTCCTTCCGTCACATCAGAGGAGTCATCCCTCTCATAGAGGCCTTCAGTGTACTCTTTCCACTATCCGCCCTCTCTATTGAACAGTGTCATTCCCATTGCTCACTTAATGTTACCATACTTGCTTTTAATTTAAGTGAAGGTCGCTTTGACTTATATATCCCGATCAGTCCTTCCGGCAATCATTTCTTTTTCGATCTCTTTACAGTTTTCATGGGGCCATTTCGCCTTAGCTTCCCTGTACTTTCTATTTATTTTATTACTAAGCGACTAGTATTTCGGAATTCCTGAATTTTCTTGACCATTTTTGTTCTTCCTTCTTTCATGGACCAGCTGAAGTATTTCTTCTTTTACCCATGATACCTTCTTTGTACCGACGATTTTGTATCCAGCTTCCATGACTGCCCTTTATAGAGATGTCCATTTCTCTTTAATTGATCTGTGCACTGAGCCATTCACTATCGCAGTATAGACAGCCTTAGAGACCTTCAAGCGTATCTCTTCATTCCTTAGTACTTCACTTCCTTGCGGACTGTTTCTTCCTGACTAGTCTCTTGAACTTCAGCCTACTCCTCATCACTACTAAACTGTGATCTGAGTCTATATCCGCTCCTGGGCATGCTTTACAATCTAGTAACTGATTTCGGAATCTTCGTCTGACCATGATGTAATCTGCAATCGATCCGTATCTCCGGTCTTTTCCAAGCATACCTCCTCCCCTCGTGATTCTTGAACAGAGCATTCGCTATTACTAACTTAAATTTGTTGCTGAATTCAATTAATCTTTCTCATTCCTAGTACCAAATCCATATTCTCCTCTAGCCCTTATTTCTACTCATTTCCCTACAACCGCCTTCCAATCCCCCATGAGAGCTAGATTCTCGTCTCCCTTTACGTACTGAAATACTTGTTCAGTATCCTCCTATAATTTCTCTATCTCTTCATTTTCAGCTTGCGACGTCAGCATGTACACCTGAACTATCGTTGTTGGATTTGGTTAGCTGTCGATTGTGATGACAACAACCCTATCTCTGGAGCGTTCACAGTAACACAGTCTCTGCGCTACGTGCCTGTTCATAACAAATCCAATATCGTTATTCCATTTTCTGCTGTTGTCGATATTACCTACGCTCATCTGACGAGAAATCCTTTCACTTTGAAACGGAACTTCTTAAATTTATAGCACGCAGAAATTATTAGCAAGAGTTTCTTCTCTTGCAGGTAATACCTCAGCTGGTGTCCAAAAGGACAGAATGGACTAAACAGTGTTACTTATTGATTTTTTTTCTGTTGTGTACCACGTTTCCCATTTTCCTTTCCTTTGTGCGGTCTGGACGGTATAAATGAGGGAGTGCGTGAACTAGCAGAAAGCTTTAGGCAGAGATTGTAACACTGCATGAATGGTCGTTCTGTGGTAGGGTAGTACCAACCCCCAAGCGTGAACAAGTTTAGCAGAGACCAAGTTTGCAGGTCAGGGTAAAAATGACACGTAGGCCCGCGGATTGGCTCCATCAGGTTTGCGCGCCACCCCCACTACGTTTGTAAGCTAGACGGTTAGGCAGCGGCGCGGTACAGAGGCAGAAGTTGGAGTTCTGCACTTTACGGTAGTATTATGTAAGGTATTGGAATGTTTCAAAACTGCTGCTGATTAAGGTCAGGATGGTGGAAGCTGGTGTAACATTACCGGCAAACCCCCATAAGGGAATTTATTTTCGCTATTTGCTTTAAATTTCCGTAAGAACTTGTGCCTTGCACAAGCATGGACCATGGTCCCTAACCTCACGGTCGTATTTTGGGTCTAAGTGTGAACATAGTTATTTCATTTCATCCCTTTTTGTGTGCTCTCTTCTGCATAGTAATGTTTTCGGGGATTTTTATGATTTTTCTGTGTTTTCTTTGTGTACACAGTTTCTCGCCATATACAGTCTAAGTTCATAATTTAAAAATGATGACTAGTAGACTGAAGTGTAAGGGAATCGTGTGGATGAATCAATGGAAGAAAGTGGGATACAGAAACACTGAATAATGATAAGACGGCGTTCGAAGTTCGCTAAAGATGTGTAAACTGCGATATGGAATATCACAGTAGGCAGTTCCGTTGAAGAAGAGTGGACATCTCTAAAGAGAACAATACAGGCGTTGGCAAGACACACATACGTACTAGGAATATAATTTCGACTAAAGCTTGGGTAACAGGTGAAACAGTTCAATTGGTCGACAAAAGAAGTCCAGAAATTTCAGCGAAAAACGAGAATACACCAATATAAATCACACAGAGAAACATAAATAGGATTTGAAGGGAAGCACAGGAGAAGCGGCTGCAGAAAAATGGGAAGAAATCGAAAAAGAAATGATCGTCGGAAGGACTGAAATCAAACAGAAAATTCAAAACAAACCTCGGTGAAATTAAGAGCAAGGGCGGTAACATTAACAGTGCAATGGGAGTTCCGCTGTCAAACGCGAAGGAGACAGCAGATAGCTGGAAGGACACTGAAGGCCTGTACGAGGAGAAGACCTGTATGATCACATGATCGAAGAAAGAACGAAGTAGACATGGAAGAGATTGGGGATTCAATATTAGAATTAGAATCCTGAGATCAAATAAGGCAGAAGGGATCGATAACATACCAGCGGAATTTCTAAAATCAATGGGGGAAGTGGCAACAAAACAGCTATTCACGTTGGTATGTAGAGTGTATGAGACTGGCGATATACAATCAGACTTTAGGAGAAACGTCATCCACACAGTTCGGAAGAAAGCAAGAGCCGTCAAGTAAGAGACTTATTTTACAATCAGCTTCACAGTTCATCCACCCAAGTTACTGACAAGAATAATATACAGAAGAATGGAAAAGAAAACTGAGGGTCTATTACATGACATCAGTTCGTCTTTAGAAAAGGAAAAGACACCAGAGAGAGTTCTGACGTTACGACGGATAATAGAAACAAGACTGAAGAAACCTCCAGACACGTTCACTGGTTTTGTAAACATAGAAAAGGCGTCGACAAGAATTGCTGGTGATATACGAACAATAACATTGGAAGCCCAAGATGGAAATGCTCAGATTAAAAACAGGGTAAGACAAGAATGCAATCTGACGCCCTTGGTGTTCAGCGTATACATCGAGGAAGAAATGAGGGAAATAATAGTTCGAGAGTGCAATTAAAGTTCACGGTGGATGGACGTCAATGATAAGATTCACTAAAGACATTGCTATCCCCTGTGAAGGATAAGACGATTTACAAGATCTTCTAAATGACCAGTGAAGTGTGTCCAGAATATGAACCGAGAGTAAACAGAAGACAGTAGAAGATAGGGCAAGTAGCAGAAAGGAGTTTAGAGAGGAACTTAACATGAAAATTGGTAACCACAAAGAAGATGAAAGAATTTTGCTACATTGAAAGTAAAATAACCGTTGGTGGACGAAGCAATGAGTATATAAGAAGCAGATCAGCACAGGCAAAGAGGACATTCCAGGCCAAGAGACGTCGTCGGTATTAAACATAAGCTTTACTTTAAGGAAGGAATTTCTGAGAAGCTATTTTTGGAGCATTATATGGTAATGAATCAAGAACTGTTGGAAAAGCGGAAAGGAAGAGAATCGTAGTGTTTGAGAAGTGGTGCTACGGAAGAATGTTCACAATTACGTGGACTGGTATGGTGAGGAATAAAGAGGTTATTCATTGTATCGGCTAAGAAAGGAACGCATGGGTAACACTGAGAAATAGAAAGGGGATAATTATATAATATGTGTTAAGACATCGGGGAATAACTTCCTTGGTACTGGAGAGTGTAGAAGACAGAGGTTGTGATCTGTCCAACAAATAATTGGGAACGTAGGGTGCAAGTGCCAAGTGCTTCTCTCACATGAAGAGGGAGGCGCACGAGAGGAATTCGTGCTGGGTTGCGTGAAACAAGTCAGAAGGTTCATGACCCAAAAAAAAATTAAATTCTTTCAGCCCATAACACGTAGAGCGTTGGACCCCCTTACTTGTGTCTACGATTTTCAGAACATGAGGCCACGTAAATAATATCTTCATTGCCCAACGGGGAGTGCAGCTCATTATCAGTATCCAGAGGATACGACATAAATAGGAGGGACAATTCCATTTGGACACAAAAGGGATGCTGCAGGGAATGTCGCAGTTTGATGTTCGTTAAATACGAAAGAAACGTCCGTAAGGTCAGCGACTGCGCGAAATGCAGCTACTTTCCTGCATGCTCGTAATGTAGCAACTTTCCCAGACACAGCCTGTGTAACAGCTGGTTTACTGTTGCGCAAAATTTGTCTAAATATACCTAACACTTTCCACTACTTCCATTGTCGGTGACCCTACATATCACCGCACTGTGTAAAGGCCACACAATGTCTGGCAGATGTGACTCCGTGCTCACGAACTGAGTAACAGTTGGGCTTTTTGTCCACATTCATCAACTGTGACGAGCAACTAATATGAAGCGCAGCATGTGAGGCCTTGGTTGAAAAGTACTTCAGATGAATTAACTGATATGAAGCTTTTCGTTCGCTGCATCAAAGGAGAAATCAGCAATGATACATTTCGATGAACATTAAAGCCTTTCATATGGCGACAAGAGCAGCTGGCCCAGTCTTGCGTGTCTGCATATGTTGTTTCAGAGAGAGAACCGTGGAAGAAATCTGCAGCCATCTAATATATTGAGTCCTATTACTACCCTAATGTGGCCCATAATGACACCTTCATAACAGACTGTGAAACAACTGACTTTATGTAAGAGCAGAGCTTTTTAGAATTTTTGGTCAGATTGGCTGGCAAAATTTTATTTCCGAATTAACTGAATGCTTCGCCGATTGCTTTTTCATTCGTTTTGATTTATTTTCAACCTCTGGCGTCCTATTAGCTTTCTTAGCAACTTTTTAACACGGATGTTGAACCACGCTGCGTCTTTCCCATTCCTTAAAACTTTGCTCGGCACATACTGGTCTAAGGCGCATTGAACAATGTTTGAGCTCCCATCTTCGTTCCCAGATGTAATATTTGACATTGACTACTCACGTACTCTGCAATTTTTTTCCTGTCAGTCTTAACATTCCTTGCAACACCTGTAGTTATTTAATCTATTACAGCCTTAAGATTACTGATGCCCTCCAATATGTACATTGATTCGAAAAATTCCTGTCCAGTTGTTGCTATGTTGTCCTCAACAGTCAGTTCTCTAAATATATACTCGAAGTAATTTACAGACAAAACAGTCAAAATCATCCCTCGTGAATACCTGTCTCTGCCACCAGTTTTGACATACTTCAAACGAATACGGAATAAACAGACTAACAAACTGCCAGAGTTGATTGCCATTCAGAAAAAGAGTGTAATATGGTTGGAACAAAGTATAGTAGCAAGATAGACACTAAGCCAATAGTCACCACAACAGCAGAAGTTTACATGCCAACTACCGGGCGATCAAAAAGTCAGTATAAATTGGAAAACTTAATAAACCACGGAATAATATAGATACAGAGGTAAAAATTGACACACATGCTTGCAGTGACATGAGGTTTTATTAGAACCAAAAAAAAACAATGTTCACAAAATTTCCGACAGATGGCACTGGACAGATAAACGTCAGTGACTGCGCATTACAATCGTGTATAAAAGGAGCTGCAATGAGAGAGAGAATAAGATGGGCCAGCAGTCGCAGTATGTTGACGTTACCTGAAAATGCGCTTTTAGTGAAGCTGTATTATCAGAATGGGGAATGTGCTAGTTCAGCGTTACGATCCTATCGCCATAGGAAGGGGATTCGAACGGGTAAAGGTCTGTTGACAAATGCAGCTGTGGCGAGAATGATTTCGAAGTTCGAAGCCATGGGTTGTTTAGACGATAGACCCCGTAGTGGCCGACCGAGCACAAGGCGTAATGCTGCTGAGACAGTTCAGGAAGAAATGGAGAATGTAGCGGGTTAGTCTATTCACAGAGAAGTCAGCGCTCGTGCAGTCGCACGTCGCAACGGCATTCCATATACTACTGTTTGGTTGGCACTTAGGCGTACCTCCGATGCTATCCGTACAAAATCCATCGGCATCATGAACTGTTACCTGGCGATTTAGTGAAGCGGAGGGCATTTGCGATGTGGGCGTTTCAAAAGATGGCGGAAGATGAAGATTGGTTGAGTAACGTGTTGTGGACCAATGAAGGTCATTTCACGCTGCGAGGGTCTGTCAACGCCCACAACTGCAGAATTTGGGCTAGCGAAAGTCACAGTATGGGTTGGATTTACCACATCTACCGTTATCGGGCCATTTTTCTTCGAGGAAATGTGTGATTCTGGTTTTGTAACTGCTACCGTGAAGGGTGAGAGGTACGCCGATATGTTACAGAATCGCATCATCCACAGCCTGGCTGATAAACACCTGCTGGAAAGTACGATGTTTATGCAGGATGGTGCTCCCCCCCATATTGCTAGACGCGTGAAAGATCTCTTGCGCGTCGTTTGGTGATGATGGTGTGCTCAGCCGCCACTTTCGTCATGCTTTGCCTCCCAGGTCCCCAGACCTCAGTCCGTGCGATTATTGGCTTTGGGGTTACCTGAAGTGGCAAGTGTATCGTGATCGACGACACCTCTAGAGATGCTGAAAGACAACATCCGACGCCAATGCTTCATCATAACTCCGGACATGCTTTATAGTGCTGTTGACAACATTATTCCTCGACTACAGCTATTGTTGAGGAATGATGGTGGACATATTGAGGATTTCCTGTAAAGAAAAACATCTTTGCTTTGTCTTAATTTGTTATGCTAATTATTGCTATTCTGATCAGATGAAGCACCATCTGTCGGACATTTTTTCAACTTTTGTATTTTTTTGGTTCTAATAAAACCCCATGTCATTCCAAGCATGTGTGTCAATTTGTACCTCTCTATCTACATTATTCCGTGATTTACACAGGTTTCAAATTTACACTGACTATTTGCTCACCTGGTACATCCCCAGATGATGAAGAGATTGAAGAAATATATTATGGGATAAAAGAAATTATTCAGATAGTTAAAGGAGATGAAATTTTAATTGTGATAAGGGACTAGAGTTCAGTAGTAGGAAAAGGAACAGAAAGAAGAGTACGAGATGAATATGGATTGTGGAAATGTAAAGAAAGAGGAAGCCGCCTGGTAGAATTTTGCTCAGAGCATAATTTAATCATCTTTAACACTTGGTTTAAAAATCATGAAAGAAGGTTGTCTAAGTGGAAGACACATAGAGACACCGTAAGTTTTCAGATTCATTATACTCGTATAATGGTAATACTGAATGTTCGGGACTTGAAGAAGATATGGACTTTGACCACTATTTGTTGACTATGAAATGTAGATTAAAACTGAAGAAATGGCAAAAAGGTACCTGGATAAGTTGAAAGAACGAGAGGTTGTCGAGAATTTCAGAGGGACAATTAGGAACTTTTTGGAAATTTGTGGTAAGTTCCTATGGGACCAAACTGCTAAGATCAAGGGTCCCTAGGCTTACACACTACTTAATCTAACTTAAACTAACTTACGCTAAGGACAACACACACACACACACACGCCCATGCCCGAGGTAGGACTAGAACCTCCGACGGGGGCAGCCGCGCAAACCGTGACAAGGTGCGGCTAGAGAATTTGGAAAAGGTTGATTACAACAGGGGAAAGGAATACAGCAGAAGACGAACGGGTAGCTTTGAGAGATGTAATAGTGAAGGCATCAGAGGTAAACAGAGAAACCCTAGTAGAAATCCCTGGATATTACACTTAACTGATGAGAACAGAAAATATAGAAAAGCGGTAAATAAAACAGGCAAAAGGGAACACAAGCATCTAAACCATGAGACTGGCGGTATCTGAAAACCGGCTAAGCAGCAATGGCTAGAGGTCAATTGTAATGACACAGAAGCATGTAACACTAGGGGAGAGACAGAGACTACCAGTAGGAGAATTAAAGAGACGTTTACAAAAGAGAAGTAGTTGTATGAATATTAAAAGCTATACCAAGCAAAGAGGAAAAGCTGAAAGATGGAGGTGATATAGAGAGGGGCTGTACAAGGGAAATTAACTTGAAAGCAATTTTATAGAAACGGGAGAGGACGTAGATCAAGATGAGGTGGGGATTTATAGAACTTGACAGATCACTGAAAGATCTAGGTCGAAACAAGGCAAGGCAGTACATGAGATTCCGTCAGAACTACTGGTAGCCTTTGGAGAGCCAGTCGTGACGAAACTCTTCCATCTGGTGGGCGAGATGTATGAAAGAGGCGAAATACCGTCAGACTTAACGAAGAATGAAATAATTCCAATTCCGAAGAAACCAGGTGCTGACAAGCGTGAATATTACCAAACTATCAGTTTAATAAGTCATGGTCGCAAAATACTAATACGGATTCTTCACGAAATATGGGAAAACTGGTAAAAGCCAACCTCGGGGAAGATCAGTTTCGATTCCGGAGAAATGTCGCAACACGCGAGGCAGTCCTGACCACACGACAAGATAGGTTCAGGTAATGAAACCTACGTATATAGCACTTGTAGACTTAGAAAAAGCTTTCAATAGTTTTGAATGAAATGGACTCTTTGAAATTCTGAAGGGAGCTGCGGTAAAAATACCGTGAGTGAAAGGCTATTTATATTATGTACAGAAACAAGACGACTGTTGAAGGAGTCGAGGGGCATGAAAGGGGAGTAGTGGTTGAGAAAGGAGTGAGGCAAGGTTGTAGGTTACCCCAACTTCATTCAATCTGTACACTGAGCAAGCTATGGAGGAAACCAACGAAAAATGTGGAAAATGATTAAAATACACGGAAAAGAAATAAAAACATAGAAATTTTCCGATAACACTGAAATTCTGTCACACAGCACAGGTTTTGGGAGAGCAGTTGAGTGGAATGGACGATGTCTGAAATCTGGACATATCATCAAAATCAAAACAAGGATAATGGAATTTAGTTGAATTAAATCAGGTGCTGATGAGGGAGTTTAATTAGGAAACCAGAGACTAAAAATAGTAGAGGAGTTTTACTATTTGGGCAGTAAAATAACTTATGATGGCCGAAGCAAAGAAGATACAGAATGTAGACTGGCAATGGCAAGAGAAATGTTTCTGAAAAGAGAAATTTGTTAACATCGAGTATAAAGTTGTTAGCAAGTCTTTTCTGAAGACATTTGGCTGGAGTGTAGATTTGTGTTAAACGTCGACGACAAACAGTTCGGACAATAAGAGAGTAGAATCTTTTGAAATGTGGTGCACCAAAAGAATGCTGAAGATTACGTGGGTAGATCACATAACTAATGGAGAGATACTCAATAGCATTGGGGAGAAAAGAAATTTGTGGCAAAATTTTTCTAAAATAAGGTATTGGTTGACAGGAGACTTTCTGAGACATCATGGGATCATGAATTCAATACTGAAAGGAGGTGTTGGGGTCAAAAATTGTAGAGAGAGAGAGAGGCAGAGATGAAGACAGTAAGCAGTTTCAAGTGGATGTAGGCTGCAGTATTCACTCAGAGATGAAGAGGCTTCCACAGGACAGAGCAGCATGGAGAACTGTATCAAACGTCTTCAGACTGAAGACTACGGCAACAACAATAGCAACTGATAAACTACGAAAAAATCACACCTCAAAGTAACTCAGAGAGTATCCACTAGATGGTATTAAAAGTGCTATATAATTGAAAGAGTCTAGCATCTACATCTAAATCTACATCTATACTCCGCAAGCCACCTGACGGTGTGTGGCGGAGGGTACCTTGAGTACCTCTATCGGTTCTCCCTTCTATTCCAGTTTCGTATTGTTCGTGGAAAGAAAGAATGTCGGTATGCCTCTGTGTGGGCTCTAATCTCTCTGATTTTATCCTCATGCTCTCTTCGCAAGATATACGTAGGAGCAATATACTGATTGACTCCTCGGTGAGGGTATGTTCTCTAAATTTCAACAAAATCCCTTACCGACCTACTGAGCGTCTCCCCTACATAGTCTTCCACTGGAGTCTATCTATCATCTCCGTAACGCTTTCGCGATCCTGTAACGAAGCGCGCTGCTCTCCGTTGGATCTTCTCTATCTCTTCTATCAACCCTATCTGGTACGGATCCCACACCGGTGAACAGTATTCAAACAGTGGGCGAACAAGTGTACTGTAACGTAATTACTGAAAACTGAATAACAGCTGCGTCCAGTGACTTTGACGTCATGGTATTTACACGAGACATGCTCCCGGAATTTCAACACCAACATTCTCCGTGACACATTATGTTTCACTTGTATCGACTACCACGGGAATTTGTTGATCATCTCCGTAACGCTTTCACGTGTAGTACACGATCTCATGACGAAAAATGTTGTTCGTCGTTGGATCTTCTCTTAATCCAAATTGGTAAGGGTTTCAGACTGATGAACCATACTCAACAATCGTTCGAACAAGTGTTTCGTAAGACATTCCTTTTCTGGATGAAGTAAATTTCAGTGAGTTTTTCCCTAAGTGGTATCTAAGTTTCCTACTGTTTTATTCCTCTCTGGTCAATTCGCACGGTTCTTCCATATATCTGTAGGACCTCAAAGGTTTCTTATCAGCGCCAAATACCTTTCGACTATGGAGAGATTTTTAAACCACTTAGGAATACTGAATTCAATATAATGGATCTCTCTCTGCCATCTTGTGTTTCGGGCCGATTATGGTCAGTAAGTGATCGAATAGTGATTTCGATCCGCTTAGTAATTTTACGTAAGACCAAAACTTGGCGATTTATCTGGCAATACTGCCAGATAAATCACCAATTTAAATCACAGTCGCAATTCATCCACAACGGATATACTGAAAAAAGTCCAAAACTTGTTCCGATTTTTAGTCAGACCGATTGGCAATACTTTACTTACGAACTCACTGAACGTCAACATAGCTGTCCTTAGACGCATTTCGGCTCGTTCAGTTTTTGTCAACCAGACTTTGACTTCGCTTTAATCTGTGGTGCTATCTTTACTTTCGTAGTAACTCTCCGAAGCGTGCGTGCTGTTGTACCACGGTGGTTCTTTACCATCTATCACAATGTTGCTTGACACAAGCTGATCTAAGCGTATGTGCTATGCTAGTACACCACACATGTTTACAAACATAGACGTTGGAGATCTTACCGCTGTTAGTGACATTAAACATTCTGCGGCCTACAGAAGTAGCTACTCATGAAATTACCATAGGAAGATACGTTGTGAGGTGTAAGTTAATAAAAAAGTTTCTATTATGCAGCCAGTACAGACTATTTATAAGAATCTAAAGAGTAGCATCATAACAGAAATCAGAAATCGCTTATTACCAATTGAAAATGTTGATATATTAACCATAATACACGCTCTTACAGGATGCTTTAGCGTGTTCGAAATTGCAGCTGCTGAAACGAATATAGGTGAGGATGTCCAACGCATGATACAACGCAGGAAAACACAGAAGCCAAATTCGATGTATGGAGTGGACATTATTAAAAACCGTGCAAAAAATGAATAACTTAAGAGACTGAATAGGGACCGATCAACTAACACAGTTCAGGTTGCCTTCTAGATCTTAAACAAGAGCCATCAGAAGTATGACGTCACATCATCAGTACTTCTGAATGACGATTCCCAAAAGCTTGATATGCCCGCTGCCCAAAGCGTGACAGACAGAAGGGGAAACTTCTTTCAGAAATATTGTTTTTATAATCTGTAGGCAAAAAGTTGTGGGATACATAATGTTAATTATTCTTGTATTTATTAATTAATAAATATGATATTAGAAGTATTTGTATGTTGCTTTCCACTCCATTCTATACATTCATCACTTAACTCGATGTTAAAAACATTGATGTTTTTGTCTCTATCATTACTGTCTAGCGATGTTTGGACGTCGAAGTTGAAATCGAAATTACCATCGATGATTTTCCAACTTGGTACATCCCTAATCTCAGCTACTTCAGCCGCGCGGGATTAGCCTAGCGGTCTCAGGCGATGCAGTCATGGATGTGCGGCTGGTCGCGGCGGTGGTTTGAGTCCTCCCTCGGGCATGGGTGTGTGTATTTGTCCGTAGAATAATTTAGGTTAAGTAGTGTGTAAGCGTAGGGACTGATGACCTCAGCAGTTAAGTCCCACAAGATTTCACACACATTTTTTTCAGCTACTTCGCTGCGGTTACGAATTGACCTGCTCAGAAACTGTGCCATCTATGTCGATAATAAATTTTTCTAAGAGTTAAGTGATTCGTTAAAAGTGACGACAGCGTTTTGTGTGACATGGAAAGTTTTAAGGTAATAACTAGCCCGTGTTGTAAAGGACTAACATCGTAAGTAAGGGAACCTTGTCTTGCTCCTACACATTTCCTTCATGAAATGTGAGCAATTTTTTAAGTGTGTCTGTATCGTGTGGATACTATTGACGAACGCCAATAGGATGTAGTGATCTGTTTAGGTTGTCGATGACGAAGTGACGGAAGATGGCGAGTGTGGGACTAACTTTCGCTATCGGCCAGAGTTCTGGGTCTGGTAGTAGCAAATCACTAGAAGTCAGCCTCAGCTTCTACTAAGCGAGGTCTCAGCAGTGGCCGCTCACAACCATCTATGACTTGAGCACTATCCTTTCTGCCTCTGTGCAATGGCATGTCTCAAGACTTTTTTCGACTGTCTTGATCATTCTTTCATTATAAGTATTGTGCGTGTCCTGTCATAAGACTCAGCGATTAGCCACACTGAATAAGGCGCTCATTAAACCGAGTAAGAGAATCAACTGTTACAAAATAACTCTGCTTTGTACTAGAAATTCACTGTTAATATACTTCACGGTAACCGGTGCCACGAAAGTTGTCAATAACATTGCTTCATTCAAAAATCTAGGGCTTCCTCATACGTAAGTAACTGTAGCTCTTCTACTACGCTTTGCGTAATATTTATATGCCTAGTAAACAATTGTCACAGGAATTTAACACCAATACCCGTAGATAATTACGCAGAACAGACAGCAAGTTCATTTCGTAACCACATCAACGCAGAGAGAGAGAGAGAGCAGAATATCCCAAAATACCCTTTTATGCATTGTCTCTCACTTAGTGAATCACAAATCCAAGGCGTCTACCAATATGTTGACCCGCCTTCGCCTAAAACAGCAATACGTTTCTTCAATCCTTTTCCAGCCTGGTTCAAGAGTCGTAATCCAATTTACAAATAAAAATCAATCTCTGTTGCAGGTATTTATTTTAAAATTGACGAATTACGCGCTATTGGTGCATTTTCAGAATTTCTATAAATAAACAGTAACGTATGTACTACGTAAGTTGTGACCACGATCCTACCCAACCATTCTAAGAAATTACTGATTAAAGTAGCATATAAAAAGAACCTCACTTTGACAGATGAAAATAATGTAATATCAGCAGCAGCAGAAAAAGGGTGTAATCGCACTAGGATTCTTTATGAAAAGGAAGATAGTGCGGTGTGTGTTACTATCAACAGATCAATGATAAGATTTTTGTCGTTGACAGAATCGACAGCAAACCAACACCGACAACGATAGTTCAGGTATACATGCCAACGTCGCAAGCTGAAGATGAAGAAACGAGGAAAGTTTATGAGGATATTTAAAGGGTAGTACAGTACATAAAGGGGTATGAAAACCTAATAGTCATGATGGATTGGAATGCAGTTGTAGGGGAAGGAGTAGAAGAAAAGATTACGGAAGAATATGGGCTTAAGACACGGAATGAGAGAGGTGAAAGATCAATTGAGTTCTGTAATAAATTTCAGCTAGTAGTAGCGAATACTCTGTTCAATACCCATAACAGGAGGAAGTATACATGGAGAGGGCCGGAGCTTACACCATTATGGATGTGTGGGGTGTAGTGCAGAGATTCTGAAATCAGATACTGGATCGTACGACGTATCCAGGATCAGATAGTCTCATATCAAAATGTAGTAGTGATGAAGAGTAGCCTGAAGTTTATAAGATTTAAGTCAGGAAGAATCAATACTCAAAAAATTGGGATATAAAAGTACTAAGGTATGACGGGATACCCTTGAAGTCCTCTAAAGCTATAGAGCAATAAGGAAGAGCCCAGTAGGCAGCACGAATGGGCATCTCTAAAAAAGGTCAATCACACAAGCTGGAAAGATAAACATAGGTACAAAGAAGGAAACTGCGAAAAAACTGTGTGTAACGAAAGAAATACTGCAGGTGATTGATGAAAGAAGGAAGCATAAAAGTGTTCAGGAAAATTCAGGTATACAAAAATACAAGTCGCTGAGGAGTGAAATAAATAAGAAGTGCAGGGAAGTTAAGAAGAAACGGCTGCTTGAAAAAATTGAAGAAATCGATAAATAAATGATTGTCGGAAGGGCAGACTCAGCATATAGGAAAGTCAAAACTACCTTCGATGAAATTCAAAGCAAGGGCAGTAACATTAAGAGTGCAAAGTAAATGTTACTGTTAAATACAGAGGAGAGAGCGAATAGGTATACAGAGTACATTTAAGGCCTCTATGAGGAGGAAGATTTTTTTGATGCTATAGAAGAAGAAACGGGAGTCGACTTAGAAGAGATAGGGGATCCAGTATTAGAAACAGAATATCAAAGAGTTTTGGAAGATTTACTATCGAATTAGCGAGTAGGGATTAAGAATATTTCATGTCTGAAATCACCGGGTGAAGTGGCAACTATACGATTTTCACGTTGGTGTGTAGAATGTATGAGTCTGGCCACATATCAACTGATTTTCGAAAAAAGTCATCCTCACAAGTCCGAAGACTGCAAGAGCTGCACCGCGCGACTGCTACGGTCGCAGGTTCGAATCCTGCCTCGGGCATGGATGTGTGTGATGTCCTTAGGTTATTTAGGTTTAAGTAGTTCTGAGTTCTAGGGGACTGATGACTTCAGCAGTTAAGTCCCATAGTGCTCAGTGCCATTTGAACCATTTTTTTTTTTTTTTTTTTTTTTTGCAAGAGCTGACAAGTGCGAAAATTATCGCGCCATCAGCTTAACAGCTAATGCATCCGTTGTTTACATGAATAGTATACAGAAGAATGGAAAAGAAAACTTAGGATGTATTAGATGACGATCAATTTGGCTTTAGGAAAGTTAAAGGCACCAGAGAGGTAATTCTGGCGTTGCGGTCGATAAGCGAACCAAGACTAAAGAAAAATCAAGACACGTTCATAGGATTTGTCAAATTGCAAAAAGCGTTCGACAACGTAGAACGGTGCAAAATGTTCGAAATTATGAGGAAAATAGGGGTAACCTATAAGAAGAGACGAGTAATATTTGAACAATATGTACAAGAACCAAGAGGGAATAGTAAGAGTGGAAACAAGTATGATGTACTCGGATTAACAAGGGTGCAAGGCCGAGACGTATTCTTCGCCCCCTCCCCTTCCCTATTGTTGAATGTGTACATCTAAGCAGCAATGATGGAAGTAAAAGAAAGGCTCAGGAGTGGAATTAAAATTCAAGGTGAAAGGATATCAATGATCCGATTCGCTGATGACATTGCTCTCCTGATTCGAAGTGAAGGAGAATCACACAGTCTGCTGAGTGGAATGAACAGTCTAATGTGTGTAGAATACGGATCGAGAGTAAATCGAAGAAAGACGAAAGTAATGGTGAGTAGCCGAAATGAGAACAGCGGGAAACTTAGGAGCAGAATTGATGGTACAAAGTAGATGAAGTTAAGGAATTCTGTTACCTAGACAACAAAACAATCAGTGATGGAGGACATCAAAAGCAGACTAGCACTGACAAAAAGGGCATTCTTGGCCAAGAGAAGTCTACTAGTACCCAACATGAAACATAGGCGTTCATTTGAGGAAGAAATTTCTGAGAATATACGTTCGGAGCACAGCATTATATGGTAGTGATTCATGGACTGTGTAAAAATTGGAACAGAAGAGACTCGGAGCATTGCGATGCGATGCCACAGTGGAATGTTGAAAATTAGGTGGACTGGAAAGGTAAGGAATGAGGAGTTTCTGTGCAGAATCGGAGAGGAAAGGAATGTGTGTAAAACACTGACAAGGAGACAAGACAGGATGATAGGACACCTGTTAAAACATCAGGGACGTCTATGGTACTAAAGGGAGCTGAGTGATAGAAGGGACAGACTGGTAGGACATCAGTTAAGACATCAGTAACTTCCATGGTATTAGAGGGAGCCATAGAGGATAAGAACTGTGGAGGAAAACAGAGATTTCAATACATCCAGCAAATAATTGAGGGCGTATGTTGCAAGTGCTAATCTGAGGTGAAGAGGTTGGCACAGGAGAGGAATTCGTAGCGGGCCGCATAAACTGTCTGTCGATAACACAGATTCGGGAGCGGTCGCTTGTACGTGTCTAAAATTATGCTCTTTTCGATGGACAACTCACAGTTGGCGAACCATGTTTTTCCCTATCGATGTCCGTTTCTGACACTGCGAACAATGCAACTGAAACTGGAAATCAGTATCCACGCCTTTCTTACTAAGTTTCACACAGCTGTCTCTCTGACACTTCATACAGTTCCCGAAATTGTCATTCGTCAGCAAGCCATACTCCCAAGAGAAATCCAAACAAGAATACATGCTACCCAATTAAAGAATTAAGTTTCGCCAGGTGAGGGCATCGGGTCTCGAGATTCCAATGGCTATTCACGACGCTAAACGTTACACACTGTTCCCCTGGCGACGAACTAAACACTTCCCATTCTCCTGCCACGACAGCCGTGGGCCGATGTATTTCATCGTTCGATACAGATTGTTCGGAGCTTACTTGTTCGACAGACAACACTTCCTGAAAATCGCTAGAATCAGTTAAGCAAGATGAGTCGAAGTGTAGAAGTGGCAGAATGGCAGGAAGGAAGATTCGTTGTTTTCACGTGTCCACGACCACACAGTGAACGAAATTACCTGATATATTCTTCAACGCGGACTCTCCAACGTGTCTGCGCCACTCGTACATGTGTAGCACGATGTTACAGTGGTAGCTTAATATTTAGTGCAGTAGAACACACGATAAAATAATCTACCTCTTAGAATTCTTTTCATCATACTAGAGAATATCACCCGAAAAAACCTTAGAAGCAGTGTCTTCGAGATGTAGTGCTCCCTACGTACTCATAAAGGTGGAATACACGACTTGCTGGAGCGCAATATTAGTAAAACTTGTATTTACTGCTCGAATTCGTACCCTGCACCTTAACGCTGATTCAGAAGAAATTGTACCTGTATAACTACTTCACGTCATAGGTAAGTAACTGAAAATGTTACGGATCTGGATTTGCCCACATTATAGCTGTCAGCCCTTAACTCAGGTACACCTCCGGGACTTTCGAAATTCAGTACTGTACCTTACAAGGTTCCTATCACGCAGCATGATAGACCTACCCATAACTGATTATGTCTCTTATCACCTAGTTTCATATTTCAGTCCACAGTGTGTCAAATAATGACTAACAACGTAAGTGGATAATGAAACCAGTGACGGTTGATACTTAGCGCTTCTTGTAAAGAGTCGTCAAAGCTCGTCTGTCGCGTCAGTTCCACTGGAATTAACCGTTTCAAGACTCTTGCCTCAGACCATGTTAAGCAACCTCCAGCACAGTCTTTTGTTGAGGACTTTGCTTGTCATCGTCGTCCAGTAGTGAGTAGTGTGCTTCTGCGTTGCCAGAACGATATCAGATTCTTAACTGAAATGTTGTAGGTCATTTACAAACGTCGCCGATAGACACAGTAACATAGATCACGACAAAAATGTAAAACGTAAAACCAAATTTCTTTGAATTTGATATTTTGCATTGCTTTGGCCCTCTTTTGGTAAATTATGCATGCTGGCATTCCGAAAGCTATATGTCTGGCACTGTCAGCAGCGACAGTGAATAAGGGTGTAGTAAGCTCCACCTGTGGCTCGGCATATACAGATACACACACACACACACACACACACACACACAAAGCGCGTGCTCGCGCGCGAGTTCACGCACGCACACACATGATGTACACTGAAGAGTCAAAGAAACTGGTACAGGGCCACCGCGAGAAGGCAGAAGTGCTGAACACCACGTGGCATGGACTTGACTAATGTCTGAAGTATGCTGGAGGGAACTGACACCATGAATCCTGCAGCGCTGTCCGTAAGTTCGTAAGAGTACAAGAAGGTGGAGACCTATTCACAGCCGGCCGGGATGGCCGAGCGGTTCTAGGAGCTACAATCTGGAACCGCGTGGCCCCTACGGTCGCAGGTTCGATTCCTGCTTCTAGCATGGATGTGTGTGGTGTTCTCAGGTTAGTTAGGTTTAAGTAATTCTAAGTTCTAGCTGACTGATGACCTCAGAAGTTAAGTCCCATAGTGTTCAGAGCCATTTGAGCCACTTTGAACCTATTCACAACCGCACGTTGCAAGGCATCCCAGATATACTCAACAATATTTATGTCTGCGGAGTCTGGTTGCAAGCGGAAGTGTTTAAACTCAGAAGAGTGTTCCTGGAACCACTCTGTAGCAATTCTGGACTTGTGGGGTGTCGCATTGTCCTGCTGGAACCGCCCAAGTCCGTAGGAATTTACAATGGACATGGCAGGTGAGCAGACAGAATGCTTAAGTACGTGTCACCAGTCAGAGTCGTATGCAGACGTATCAGGGGTCCCATATCAATCCAACTGCACACGCCCCACACCTTCACAGAGCCTGCACCAGCCTGAATAGCCCCTGCTTACAACATGCAGGATCCATGGATTCAAGAGGCTGTCTCCATACCCTTACACGTCCAACCACCCGATACAATTTGAAACGAGACTCGTCCGACCAGGCAACATTTTTCCAGTCATCAACAGTGCAATATCGGTGTTGACGGGCACAGGCGAGGCGTGAAGCTTTGTATCATGCTGTCATCAACTGTACACGAGTGGGCCTTCGGTTCCGAAAGCCCATATCGATGATGTTTCGTTGAATGACTCGCACGCTGACACTTGTTGATGGCCCATCATTGAAATCTGCAGCAATTTGAGAAAAGGTTGCACTTCTGTCACGTTGAACGGTTCTCTTTAGTCGTCGTTGGTCCCTATCTTGCAGGATTCTCTTCCGACCGCAGCGATGTCGGAGATTTGATGTTATACCGGATTCCTGGTATTCACGGTGCATTGGGGAAATAGTCGTACGGAAAAATCCCCAATTCTTCGCTGCCTCGGAGATGCTGTGTCCCATTGATCGTGCGCCAAGAATAGCATTACTTTCAGATTCACTTAAATCTTGATAACCTGCCTTTGCAGCAGCAGTAACCGATCTAACAACTGCGCCAGACACTTTTTGTCTTATACAGGCGTCGCCGACCGCAGTGCCGTATTCCGCATGTTTACGTATCTCTGTATTTGAATACGCATGTCAATACCAGTTTCTTTGGCGCTTCCGTATATGTATGTGTGGGTGTGTTGCAAGCGTAGCAGTTGTTGTAGAAACACGTTTTAAAGTTACTCACAAAGCCACAAAAAATTTAGATTCGCACTTGGTCGATGAATTTTATTGTGAAGTATGTAAAATGGTAGACAGCAAACGGCATTAAATATCAAGAAATATTCGAAAAGGAAAACCGATTTTACTAGAAAGATGTAAAAAATGAAAAGCCGGTTGTATGATAAAGTAGACAATGGTCATTGCATACTACTGGCATACAGTAGCTGCTTGTATAACGAAGATAATCCCTTCAGCATTCTGACAGCGTTAATTAACATTCTGAGATACAATTTCCAATCTTAAGTAAGAATTTATTCAAATATGTGCCACGCGTGATGCAGAGATGTCATCGAACAATGATCGTATTCGAAACGACGATCCTTTCCATTTAAAATATCCAAGTTTGTATCGCATTCAGCTTTGATATCCAGTTTTTTCATCACGCCCCTTTGTCTTGAGCAATGCACGTTAATCTATACACACTAAAAAAAGTTTTGCATCATCCCGGTTCCCAGAACTCCTGAAGATTGACGTTGACTGGGGATATTGTATCAAGGGGCACAGTCCCTATGACTGTCCAGAGATGTCGCTAAACCCGCCTAAGGATGTAAACAACCCTGCATGAGCGTATTAGACGGAGGGTGTCCGACAGCCGATCAGTTCCAATCATTCCACCAGGAACGAGGTACACAGCTCGTGTTGTCTGTAGTTCAACCATGCCTAGACGGTCAATACCGCGGTTCGATCGCGTCCGCATTGTTACTTTGTGCCAACAAGGGCTCTCAACAAGTGTCCAGGCGTCTCCGAGCGAACCAAAAGCGATGTTGTTCGGATATGGAAGAGATACAGAGAGAACTGCTGATGACCCGCCTCCGTCAGGCCGCCCAAGGGCTACTACTGCAGTGGATGACCGCTACCTACGTATTATGCCTCGGAGGAACCCTGACAGCAACGCCACGATGTTGAATAATGCTTTTCTTTAAGCCACAGGTCGTCGTGTTAAGACTCAAACCGTGCGCAGTACGCGCCCATGGCGAGGTCCATCTTCACAACCACGACACCATGCAGCGCAGTACAGATGGGCTCAACAACATGCCGAATGGATCGCTCAGGATTGGCATCACGTTCCCTTCGCCGATTAGTGTCGCATATGTCTTCAACCAGACAATCGTCGGGGACGTGTTTGGAGCCAACCCGGTCAGGCTGAACGCCACAGACACACTGTCCAGAGAGTGCAACAAGTCGGAGGTTCCTTACTGTTTTAGGGTGGCATTACGTGCGGCCAACGTACGCCGCTGATGGTCATGGAAGGCGCCGTAACGGTTGTACGATACATGAATACCATCCTCCGACAGATAGTGGAACCATATCGGCAGCATATTGGTGAGGCATTCGTCTTCCTGGACAATAACTCGCGTCCCCATCGTGCACATCTTGTGAATGACTTCTTTCAGGATAACGACATCCCTCGACTAGAGTGGCTAGCATGTTCTGCAGATATGAATCCTATCGAACATGCTTGGGATATATTGATAAGGGCTGTTTATGGACGACGCAACCCACCAACCACTATGAGGGATCTACGCCGAATCGCCGCTGAGGAGTGGTACGATGTGGACCAATAGTGTCTTGATGAACTTAAGGATAGTATGCCACGACGAATACAGGGATGCATCAATGCAAGAGGACGTGCTACTGGGTATCAGAGGTACCGGTGCGTACAGAAATCTGGGCCACCACCACTGAATGTCTCGCTGTATGGTGGTACAACATTCAATGTGTGATTTTCATGAGCAATAAAAAGGGCGGAAATGATGTTTATGTTGATCTCTATTCCAATTTTCTGTGCAAGTTCCGGAACTCTCTGAACCGAGGTGATGCAAAACTTTTTTAATGTGTGATTAAAGGAGTGCTTTATTAATTGAAGCTGGATATGAGTACAAGCATGATAATCGCTTGATGGGAATTATTCTGTTTTATATCTTCCTACGTCTCTTCTACTTCACATACCTTTAGAGCTAGAGCTTGCATTGCGATCTGCACTTCCGTAGTATGGTGAGTAAGAGTTTCGTTGATAGCGTCTAGTGTTTCAGTATTTGATGAACCTTCACAGTTATCGTTTGCATGGTAATTGCCCAACGCCTGCGATTCCACAGTATGACGATGAAGAGTTTCCTTGATAGCCTCTATTTCCGAGTCCACATGCGAACAAATGTTCTGTCTGTGCATAGCCCTTCTATCTGCCTGAACACCCGTCTTAATTGCGAATATGTCCACTGCATGTCATATACTGTCTCTAATGTTTAATAACAAGAACCTCCTGGAAGTTTCGCCTACATAGGCCAGTGTTCAGTTTCGTCAAAAATCAGGAATGTACACTGCACGTTATTCCATCAGTCTGGGCTGATGTTCATAAATTCGTTGGACATCATATCGGCACCTAGCTGTGTAAGTAGGCTGTTTATGTTTTCTGTATGTAAGTAGGCTGTTTATGTTTTCTCTATGTAAGTAGGCTGTTTATGTTTTCTCTATGTAAGTAGGCTGTTTATGTTTTCTTATTGGCAACGTTACGTAGCGCTCAATATGAAAATCACTGGCTGTGCTGTGTGCAGTCTGTGGCTAGTTTGCATTGTTGTCTGCCATTGTAGTGTTGGGCAGCGGCAGCTGGCTGTGAACAGCGCGTAACGTTGCGCAGTTGGAGGTGAGCCACCAGCAGTGGTGGATGTGGGGAGAGAGATGGCGGAGGTTTGCAGTTTGTCATGAACTGATATATATATATTATGATTTGTGATGATATTAAGGTAAATACATTGTTTGCTCTCTATTAATATCTTTCATTTGCTAACTACCCCTATCAGTAGTTAGTGCCTTCAGTAGTTTGAATCTTTTATTTAGCTGGCAGTAGTGGCGCTCGCTGTATTGCAGTAGCTTGAGCAGCGAAGATTTTTGTGAGGTAAGTGATTTGTGAAAGGTATAGTTTAATGTTTGTCAGGGCCATTCTTTAGTAGGGAATTTTGAAAGTCAGATTGCGTTGCGCTAAAAATATTGTGTGTCAGGTTAAGCACAGTCCTATATAAATTGTTCTAAGGGGACGTTTCATATGTCGACCCTTAGCCTAGGATACCTCACTGGAATCTTCTGATTTTTCTTGTAGTTTGTGTATTTAGTGTAGCTTTTGTTTATTGCTAGCGCGTAATTGTAGAGAAAATCTCCTTTGTAGTTGCAGTCTTTCATTGTTGTATAGTAAAACAGTTGTGGCATGCATGTAGATTTGCACCAAGTATTTCGCAGCTGCGATTGCAATTAACTAGATATTATTTTCAGTGCTATGTTAATGTGTTCTTTTATTTTTGATCTTCAAATTGTGTTTTTCTGTGTTGTCGTGTGAAATACTGTGACAATAATGGCGTGTGAAAAACGTAACACTAGGCTCCAAACTAAACTGAGAAATAATAGTGATGACGAGCGTAGCTTATCAGCGCCGCCGAGTAATGAATTTACTAATGTTCAAAGTAGTAATTTGGTAACTGTGCACAGGGAAATGGAGCGGGCGTCAAACAATGGCGTGGACAGTGAAACAATTAGTGAAGAGGGAAGCATTATCGATCGATCGGTCGGCAACAGCTCGCCTCAGGAATCCGAAATGACAGGACACAATTTCGCAAATACTGTAGATTCAGGTTTTGGATCCTCACCGTTTTCTCAAATAAGTCAAGACACATTTTCTGCTTGTCAAAATGTGAATGTTTCCGGTGTAAATTCACTGCCGAAAAGCACTGAGGAACATGTTTCAGACACCAATGCATTGTTATTACAATTAATACAACAAATGGGACAGACACAGCAAAAGCTTCAAAAGTTAGACACAGTGGAACAAAATCTTAAAAAGTTAGACAACAATGCAAACTAGCCACAGACTGCACACAGCACAGCCAGTGATTTTCATATTGAGCGCTACGTAACGTTGCCAATAAGAAAACATAAACAGCCTACTTACATAGAGAAAACATAAACAGCCTACTTACATACAGAAAACATAAACAGCCTACTTACATACAGAAAACATAAACAGCCTACTTACAGCTGTACCTAGTAAATATGCTTTAAATTCATATTGTCCTGTTCGAAAGTGATGATGAGGTTATCATTATCATGAACTAATTGCTTTGGTATCTGGAAACATATCTGGCTCAAATAAAAAAATTGCGGACTTACATTTCGACCGAAGCAGAAATATCTGTAATTGATCGTGATTCCTCACGGTGACATCATCTAACACAATTATTGTGTTGGGTTTCTCCTTCGAGGTGGGATATCACTGATTCTCCTGAACATAACTCCATCAATATCACGTAAAAGTCTCCTGTAATATCTGGTATTTAGATTAAACAGTGTTTCTGAAAATATGTATCACGCTCGGGATGTGTTAATAGCGACAGAATTAGTTTTCCTACATCCTGCAGCAGCAACAGTTAAAGCCCGGATGTCATCGGGAAATAACGATGCATTCTTATTTTTCTTCTCCCTCCGGTTTCCAGCATCACTACACAACAAGTCTATTGCTGCAAGCTCCTTATGACGTCAGTTCTTCGTCCACTCATCCGTGAAGAAGGCTATGCCTTTACAGGGTGACAGTTATTGTGCAATATGAAATAAAATCCTCATAACTTCTGAACGGTTTGCGTTCGGACGTTCGAATTGCGCAGTTGGCCGCAGCCCATGATGGGAAGTAGTATGGCTGGGTTTTGCGACGAAGCCGACTTTCATTTGGATGGGTTCGTCATTAAGCAAAATTGGTACATTTGGTGGATTGAAAACGGCATTCCGCGATCTGGAAGTCTTTTCGCTCTCAACGGGTGACTGTGTGGTGTGCAATTGCCAGCCATGCAATAATCGGTGCGATAATGCTTGAAGGTACGGTAACTACCGAACGGTACGTGAAGGTTTTGGAAGAAGATTTCATCCCCATTTCGTCCCTGATTTCGTCAAGACGTGGTTAATGCAAGACGGGGCTCGATCCCATCGAAGCATCAGAGTGTGTTATGCCCTGGAGGAGCACTTTGGGGACCGTATTCTGGCTCCCGGGTATCCAGAAGCACTGGCATGGGCCTCGATGGCCGCCATATTCTCCGGATCTGAGCATGTGCGACTCATTTTTGTGGGGCTGTATTAAAGACAAGGTGTACAGCAATAACTCCAAAACTATTTCTGAGCTGAAAACAGTCATTCAGGAAGTCATCGACACTTAAACGGGTCATGCAGAATTTCGCTATTTCTGTGCGCCACATCATCGCCAATTTGGCAGGCATATCCAACAAGTCATAACCGAAATCCGAAGATCTGTAGTGACGTTTACGTGTTGAATAAAGTTTGCGTACCCCGAAGTTTGTAACTAATTTACGTTTTTTTCATTTAGTTCAAAATTGTCTGTATTAGTTGTCTGAGGTTTTTATAGATACACAGTTGACTTACTTACTGTCTGTGAGCTCCTACATGTTCATGGGTATATAAATATACTAAACTTTAATGTAACCCCATGCCAATATTTGGCCATGTTGTATCATAGAGGTATATAGTTCCATACATTGATAAACAGTAGGTGTCGTAGAATGGTGCAAGGATTTGCTCCACAGGGTAGTACTGCGTTTGCCACACAAGCTCCAGTAAATCGATCCATAATTTCACGTACAAACTCTTGACAACTGGTTGCCAGCTCAGTCTATGATCTAGTGCCTGCTGAATCGCATAACTAGCATACATTGTTTCTGCATGTAGGTACGTGCATGTATGTACACTCGTTCTCACTATAGACTTTTATTGTTCATTAGGGACCTGCTGTAACTGCATGGTTGCCCAACTCCACTACCGAGCGGGATAGCGTAGTAGTTTTGCTAGCAATGTTGCGACTTTTGAAGCACACAAATATAAGCGCTCAATGAACACAACGCTCAATTTATCCCTACTGTAGCTGTGAATAATGTCGTAGCGTATTTTGGTGCAAGGTCCGGAGCATTCACTCTCAGAGTTAACTTCTGCGAAGGCAATGAACGCATAGCAGTGCTGTGTTAACTATTCTACAACACATTGTTGCAGCAGAATGGTACATCCTGATACCATTTGAAGATAATGGATTCACTGTTCAAAACGGCTGCTTCTATGTGTTTTACATGTACATTTGGTTAAAAACAAAAAACATTTGTACGTGCTCCTTGATGTATATGAAAGACCTGTAAAAGGACGGCACTGTCTGAATGCTGTGTACCATTACTTACTTCCAACACCACGATTGCGTGATGTATCACATGGTTTTCAGTTGCTGTCTCAAGTGTTGAAAGATGACTCTGTTATTTCTAATTATGAGACCTGCTTTAAACATTATGATTCAAATGGTGAATGTCAAATCCATGGGCCGCCGCCCATGAGAGTCAGCTGTGCTAGATGTAAATAAGAAGGATAACAGTAAATTTTTTCTTAGTACACATGTATGTAATCATCAGACAGACTGAGACGTTAATAGCACCACTGCTCCATATGAATCTCATATTCTACTCACTGAGAAACGTTAACTGCGTCCGCAGTTCGACTGTACTTTAACAGCCATTCGTTCACAGCAATACAGAGTAGGTTGTTAGCCTCTGGAGCGCTCAGTGCTGTTCCTATCTCTCTTCTAGACAGACTGCTAGAAGTTGACCACCCGTATCTACTCTCTTCCAGACAGTTTTAGGCACAAGTTATCTGAAAGGGAGGGTCATATCACGAGAACCTTCTACAAAAACAGCTGTCTCTCGGTAACTGGTTCCATATTCCAACTAGACATGAACAATAGCAACAACAACCCTGGCATAGGTCTGCACATTAAATTAAGGCCAGACATGATTAGAAGATGTGGCTGTCTCCGTTACTGGTTATCACTTACATGGGGAGCGCCGTTCATATTCATAAAAGAATAAATGTACTTATGTGACATGAACTGAGCAATCAAATTAAAAAAAAAAAAAAAAAATATAGACGATGCTATACTTCGCAGAACTTTGTAATTTGATACTAGTAAAAGACCACTGTTTCACCCAAAATATTATTACACATGGCTTTTTTTCTCCCAGTCGTCAATCTTCTGGGGAACTCTCGACTGCTACAGCATAGTCATCTCTCTCAAGCATTTACATAACTGCAGAAAATATTCTCAATATAATTTTTTCCAGGATACTGCAGAAGCAACGAGTCGCTTCGGTCGCATCCTTCTCAGCAATGCAACTCGTATATACATCATTATCATCATCATCACAGCCTGCATTGGAAGAAATAAAAATGGATTGAATGCTTAGCTTTCCGATGCAAGAATGGTGCACAGACACTGTCAAATACTTACGACTGTCGTCTTCCGTTGCCGGCATTGTCAAGCCTAAATGCAACAAGAGACTACTATGCTCGGATACAGTTATTGTTTACACTTCCTGCGTAGTGGAAGAGTGGACAGGCATTTCAGGAAGGCACACAATTCCAGTAAATGCATCAAGGTGTGTCTGTTACATAATGCAGCTTCTTTGGATTCTGCTGCATGTTCATTATTTGCACAAAAAATATTTTTATATTCCTCAACTGTCGCGGCCTTCCATTCCCGATGTAGAGAGCTATGATCACATATGTCTGCTGTTTACGACAGATAGCCTGCTCGAATTCCTTCTAGCTCAATGCGTGTCTTCAACTAAACACATGACTTACAGGTGCTGAAATAAACGGTTATAAGAGTAACAATACATTTTGACAATGTCAGTGTTTGGCAAGTACTAATATACATATATATATATATATATATATATATATATATATATATATATATTTGCTGATATTCACTAGTTGCTTACTGCTGCTGCCGCTGCTGTTGATGAGCGACTAGCGCTGCCAGTATTTAGGTAGTCAACAGTATGACACGCTGCTCCACTCGAAGTCCACGGGCTCATTGACCGAAGGACCCCAATACACAAGCGCTATTGGACTCTCCCGAAATACAAGGATGGGGGGAGGGGGGGGGGGAGTGCAGTGATGGGGCGGGAGAGACAGAGAGGATCCAGGGAGAGAGACAGAGCACAATTACGAAAGTGATCAGTTAATAAAGTTACCTGTGGTCAGCGGTAGAGATCGTAAATTAGATAAAAATGTTCTTGAAACCTTCCTTTCTTACTACTGTCGACATTTATACTTTTATCGGACGAAATATAGCATTAGCATTTGTGTAGTACAGTCCACACTAGTTCTAACTACAAATTCCGTATTGCCATATTGCCAGTTACATTCAAAAATCATGCAGCTGCAAGTACGACTGCAGAAAAATTGTCGTATGATTTCCTTTCCCTGTCACTTTGTCTTCATTCTGATTTCGCAAAACGTAAGTGTCTCTTTAACTATGATTGTATCACTAATACGTGGATGAAAGTAATATTTCTCGTGTCCTTTCTTAAAACATGCATTCCTGGAAATTTAGCAGCAAACGTTTCCATAAAGCATGACGCCGTCTCTTACAACATTTGCAACTATAGTTGAATTTCCATCAACGTAAATGACCTCGCATTTATTAGTAAAGTTAATAAATTGGTAAAGCCCGGCTTCCTTTTAGATTTAAATGCAGTTGACAGCGAACTTTGTTCCTCGAGTTATAAGCTCGGGATCTGATGGTGGTAATAGCCTCAACCTTTCGTAATAAATAATAATGTACCAAATGAAAAATACTGTTACTGGAGCACACAAAAGGGAAATATGCTCCTCTGTAACTGACTGACGGATATGGAGAAACCAGCTGTCTCAGTTCTCAGTCCGCACTCTTCACCAAAAACTTTGACATTAGAATATATTCGCGCTTTTTTTAAACACAAAACACTAAATCCTTTTACCCAGTCCCTCTTCGTAAATAACCTTTAGCACTTAGCACCTCCTTCTCACTACCACTGACTACATATACCTCTCCCTCATTGTGCCCTTTTCCTCCCACTGAT
Organism: Schistocerca piceifrons; assembly: GCF_021461385.2. Lineage (NCBI taxonomy): Eukaryota > Metazoa > Arthropoda > Insecta > Orthoptera > Acrididae > Schistocerca > Schistocerca piceifrons. Next base: position 246,787,380 of record NC_060144.1, read on the forward strand.
CTGCAGTACATCTTTCTGACACGGTCCCCTCTCTCACTTATACAGCCTCATTTTCTTTCCTTTCCCACTGGAACTGTACCTACCAAACCTCGGCAGTTCACAAATTGACAGGAACCCAACTTATTTTTATTCTCCTACACCCACATGTTTAAAATTTCGGTCCAAAATTCACCCTCCCCCATAGCTAAGTGTTAAACTTCGACAGTGTATTTTAAGTTCATTTCAGAACCTTTTCAGTCCAATTTTTGTCACTGTACTTCCGCTTTGGGCACAACTGTATAGGAATCAGCGCGTCATAAAGTTTTATCTGTGAAAAAATTCTGACTAAAAAGATAGTTTGGTGACCTCAGAACCCTTGAGATGGCCTTTTGACCCAGCAACCCTTTCCATGTATTTACGTCAGTTAAATTTACATTTACGCCTCAGACTGGATACTACATCCACAAGTACGATAACTTTGAGCCTCTGGATCTCGTTAACGGAAAATGATACCGAAACAGTTTCAAGATTCCCCAAAATTATCATCTTAATAACAAGTGATAAAAATTTTGATAATCTGTCATGAACAGAAATTACAGAATTGACCATCAGCGCAATTGGTACTTTCACTCGTATTACCCAAAAATCGTGGTTTTCCGGTTGTACATCTATAATGGATAGATGTTCGAAAACGGAAAATGGTTTTTATAGGTGATTGCTTACAAAATTTACAGTTAAAATTTGAACGATCTGCTACGGTTGTTCATTTACATAATTACAGCCTACGGTGCAAAAATTGCTAAAAAGCCTTGTTTTACGGTTTTCTTCGTAAGTACGGTATCTTCATCCTCTGGATCTCGTTAACGGATAGTGATATTGAAAGAAACTTCGAAGTTCTCAGAGAATATCTTATATGGTAAAAATAATGGTATATGAAACATTTTGACGCTCTGCCATAAATAGAAAATATAGAAGTGGCTGTCCCCACAGTTGGTGCTTTTCTTGCCCAAAAGTCCTGGGTTTTCGGGATTTTCTCAAGATCTGACCACGAACAATGTAAAAGTCGCCTTGGGTCTACCCTAGACCACACCTAAAGCAAAAGAACCAATCGATTTGCTCAATTTTCTTCTGCTGGAGGAAGTAGGCAATGTGTAAATTTTGACTCTGTAAAGTAGGATAACTACACTATGTTCATTCGTCCGATAGGAATACAAGCGTAGCTAGGGCAAGGGCTCTGTGCTAGTCTTAATCTTTTATCTTTGTGATGAAAAGAACCCGAGATACTGTCCCGTGAAACTTTGCATTTTCGTGCGCGTCATTTTTGGAACATACTGGTACCGTGCACTAATCGTGCACTGACCGAGTAAGCGACCTAGATGTCATTATTCACGAACAAAAGTCTTGCACACAAAAAACAAGCTATTTGCTCTTCTTTATTCCAGCTATTAATCCTGCGCCATAAAGAACACAATAAAGACCCTAGAGCTCAGCAAGTCTCTTATTATTCATCCCCGTAGCGCAAGAAATTGTAATAATACTCAAAGGGAGGGCTTAACCTTATACGCATATTCAGACGACATTGTACTAGGCTCAAAAGGCTTTACAGACCTGCAGGAAACCATAAACGATATGGAAGAGATTGGTGAATCAAACACGACTTCGAAATAAATGTGACAAAAACAGAAATAGTGTAGTTGAAAAATAAAATAAAAGCACGTGCACCGGCATAGACCTTCATACGGGAGATAAAAATAGACCTTCATACCGGAGATAAAAATAGATCTTCATACGGGAGAGAAAACTAAAATTATAGCAGTCTTCAAATATCTATGCGTCTCGATACGAACAAGTGCAAACTGTTTCACAAAACATGTTGCAGAGAAAGCAGTGCAAGCAATAATGGCTGTTCACGAAATAGGAAACATGAGATGTCTCTGCCTAGAGGTGGCAGTGGCAGTATACAGAGCCAAAATCTCGCTAATATAAAAGATCATCGGATCACATCTTACAGTAAAAAATCTAACAACACTAGGAATACTAAAGGCGTCTTACATAAAAAGCGATAGGGAGAGTCAAAAGCTACACAATCCAGACTGTTATACCATTTGGCGAGGGAATCTACCACCAAGGCGTTGTAAAATCTATTACGAAACATTGAAGGAATAAAGGCAAGACATACCTCTTGGATTTTATGTCACAGAGGGCAAGACTGAGAGAACATGGACAAAGAAAAACTTCATAATGAGACACGTGATTACCAGAATGGCAGTCCATGTTTTCTATGATCTTATTTGTAACAACACAACATATGATGAAACAAACGTAGTGTGTGAGTATAAACTGTGCCATCGAATATGAGAAAGTTACCGTACAGAACTCTGCACTAAAATAAGGCGTTTGGTAAATGACAATGTTTACCGCAATGTGTAAAATTTCTGATTCCTTGTATTACTGTAATTGTACTTCGAACTTGTATGGCTATTTTGCAGCAGTAAATGTAGTGTAAAGACCAGAGACTGTTGGACGACACTGAGTAACCGGCCGAACAGGAGTTTTATAAGCCACCTGAAAATATGGATGGCAGCGAGAAACCGGAAAGAAAATTAAATAATTCAACGTCTGCTGCCGACTCATTCATTCTGAATAAAAATTCAAGGAAACTTCCAGAAAATACTCTCATGGTCCGAATTACTCGGAGGACGTCCTGTTCTTTACATACAGAACACGATTTTTTTATAAACACTGAACAGGTTGATTGTAAAAACGTTGGGGCTTTTCACAAAAAACGTCGGTGACATGCAATCGGTGTTAGCTAAAATAACCTCCCTCTGCCCTCTCAGGCATCTGTGTTCACTCACATCTCAGTTTTGCTGGTTCAATAGTGAATCAGTTACTCACTCCGTAGGTTGTCCCTGCAATTCAACCAGAGCAGGAGTTTGTGCGTATCCCCTGACTATCTACAAAGTACCCTGATTTTTTTACAGAAACAACGATCGTTCGACAATGAAACTCCACGCGTTCCATATGGCATATTGTTCTTGAGAGATGAAATACCAAATGTTAACCCTCTCATCTGGCACAAAACGTGAGCGGTCCCGTATCGCATCCGGCAGGCTCCGCAGTAAATAAATGGCTGTAGAGACATGTAACATTGTGCGCGACCGGGCCGGGGAGCTGCGCGGGCGACGAATATAATGACAGGGGGAGAATGGAGTTAGCATTTCATTCTGAGCTTCCATAACAAAGCGCGCAAAGCCTGTGCGAAATATCGGATTTCAGACATGACGCGCGGTGACACAGCATCAGCCGGAAAGAGCCGACGCGCAGCCGAAAGCGTCTGCCCGTGGCGGAAACAGACCGCGCTCTGCAGCAACCTGCAGCGCTAGCCAGCTGCCGATATTTCAGTTACGAGTGTTCGTTAATCAAAGTAACACTCGTAACAGAGTAAGAAGTTTTCAGCAAACAAACTTTCTTTCTGTTTCATTCTTTCGCTTTCTCGTTGATTTTCATTTTTTTTTTTTTGTCTACAGCACCTCTAGATGAAGATGATTTATTCTAACCTTGTAGTATTCCATCGGACTATTCTTGTGAAGGGTGATTTGATGAAGTCCTCTACGCTACTCTATCCTGCGCAGGCTTCTTGAGCTCCAAATACCTACTGCAAACTACATCACTTGAAACTACTTCCTGTATTCCAGAATAATTTTTTTCACTCTGCAGCTGAGTGTGCGCTTATATGAAACATACTTGCTGCATTCATTCCTAGGTCTCCCACTACGATTATTGTCCCTAACTCTTTGTTAGCAAACACGATTTTTTGATGGTTCATTATACACTATGTGATCCAAAGTATCCGAATACCTGGCTGAAAATGACCTACAAGTTCGTGGTGCCCTCCATCGATGATTCTCGAATTCAATATTGTGTTGGCCCACCTTCAGCCTTGATGACAGCTTCCACTCTCGCAGACATACGTTCAATCAGGTGCTGGAAGGTTTCTTGGGGAATGGCAGGCGATTCTTCACGGAGTGCTGCACTGAGGAGAGGTATCGATGTCGGTCGGTGAGGCCTGGTACGAAGTCGGCGTTCCAAAACCCAAAGTGTTCTATAGGATTTAGGTCAGGCCTCTTTGTAGGCCAGTCCATTACAGGGATGTTATTGTCGTGTAACCACTCCGACACAGGCCGGTCATTATCAACAGACGCTCGATCGTCTTGAAAGATGCAATCGTCATCCCCGAATTGCTCCTCAACAGTGGGAAGCAAGAAGTAGTTAAAACGTCAGTGTAGGCCTGTGCTGTGATAAAAAAATGGTTCAGATGGCTCTGAGCACTATGGGACTTAACATCTGAGGCCATCAGTACCCTAGAACTTAGAACTACTTAAACCTAACTAACCTAAGGACATCACACACATCTATTCCCGAGGCAGGATTCGAATCTGCGATCGTAGCAGCCGCGCGTTTCCAGACTGATGCGCCTAGAACCCCTCGGTCACCGCAGCCGGCTGTGCTGTGATAGTTCCACGCAAAACAACAAGGGGTGCAAGTCCCGTCCATGAAAAACACGACCACACCGTAACAACACCGCCTCCGCATTTTTACTGTTGGCACTACACACGCTGGCAGATGACGTTCACCGGGCATTCGCCACACCCACACCCTGCCATCGGATCGTCACATAATTAACGTGATTCGTCACTCCACTGTTCAATCGCCCAATGTTTACGCTAATTACAACAAGCGAGGCGTCGTTTGGCATTTACCGGCGTGATGTGTGGCTTATAAGCAGCCGCTCGACCATGAAATCCTTCTCACCTCCCACCTAGCTGTCATAGTACTTGTAGTGGATCCTGATGCAGTTTGGAATACTTGTGCGATGGTCTGGATAGATGTCTGCCTATTACATATTACGACCCTCTTCAACTGTCGGCGCTCTCTGTCGTTCGCCGCGTGGGATTAGCCGAGTGGTCTGGGCGCTGCGGTCTTGGACTGTGCGGCTGGTCCCGGCGGAGGTTCGAGTCCTCCCTCGGGCATGGGTGTGTGTGTTTGTCCTTACGATAATTTAGGTTAAGTAGTGTGTAAGCTTAGGGACTGATGACCTTAGCAGTTAAGTCCCATAAGATTTCACACACATTTAAACATTTTTTCTTTGTCGTTCAACAGACGAGGTCAGCCTGCACGCTTTAGAGCTGCACGTGTCCCTTCATGTTTCCACTTCACTATCACATCGGAAACAGTGAACCTAGGCATGTTTAGGAGTGTGGAAATCTCGCGTACAGACACCCAACCACCTGACCACGTTCGAAGACCGTGAGCTCCGCGAAGCGTCCCATTCTGCTCTCTCACGATGTCTAATGACTACTGAAGTCGCGGATATGCAGTACCTGGCAGTTGGTCGCAGCACAATGCACTTAATATGAAAAACCTGTGTTTTCGGGGCTCTCCGGATACTTTTGATCACATAGCGCGTCTTATCAAATGAACCCTTCCTTTTGTCAGTTTGTGCCATTGATATATTTTTTTCCAATTACATTCTGTTAGTTATCCGAGCTACCCGTCTCATCTTCAGCATTCGTTTGTAGCACCATATTCCAAATCTTCTCTCTTCTTGTTTGAGCTGTTCATCACCCGCATTTCACTTACCTATGAGGCTACCTTCCATACAAAAACCTTCAGAAGAAGCTTCCTAACGCTTAAAGCTATAAAAAATATCGCTTCCTGTGTTATTAATAAGTACAGTTCAATGTTTCTTCGGACATGCATGCATGTACAAAAGAACATTGGATCTTATTTCTTAATAACAAAGGCACTGCTATTTCATATTTATTGGCCCATACTAGGCCCTAGACTCTCAATAAATATGTTCTTCCCGCACGAGAATATACATAACGTACAAGTGCATGGTGTGACACTTGGGTGAGGACATATGGAAGATTTGGTGTGACCATGATTCGTGCTCGGATAACGGAAGCAGTTAAGTCGAGCGCTTGTGTAAAGCGACAAGTCCTGTCCGACACAAATTTTCATTCTCGTCATTCCAATACACAGCCGAAGGTGGTTCATATTCGCAACTGTGTTTAGGTTTCCTGCTTAAATTTATGTTAGCAACTTTGTCTGTTTCAGAAAACTATCTCGTGCCATAGCCAGTCTACATCTGATATTTTCTCTTCTACGGCCATCATCAGTTATTTTGCTGCCCAAATAGCAAACCTTTTAGTACTTCATGTGCTAATCTAATTTTTTCTGCGTTATTTGATTTAATTCGACTACCGTCCGCCTCTTAACCGTGTAATTTCTTTTCAAGACATTATCCTCTCCGATTAAGTGCTCTTCCATGTCATTTGCTGTCTCTGATGGAATTACAATGACAGTGGCATACCTCAAACTTTTTGATTACTCTCATTAAACATTAATTGCCTTATCATATTTCTCGTTGATTTCCTTACTGCTTGCTCAGTGTGCAGATTGAATAACGTCTATGGCTAGCTGCAAACCTGTCTCATTCCCTTTCCAATCACAGCGCCCCTTTCATGTCCTTCGACTCTTTACAACTACAGTTTAGTTTCAGTACAAGTTGCAAATAATCTTCGCACCCGGTCTTTTATCCCTCATACGTTGTAACCTTCCCACAGAAATTTATAATAATATTTTAAATGAGAATAGACATAGAGCTAAGTGTAACCTGCCCGCAAATATTTGAAAAAGTCAAAAATTTAAATGTTAACGACAATACAACCTAGTGTAACCTCCCAGCAAAATAACATGATTTATTGACAATGGCAATTAAATAAAAATTAGCAATCTGACCCAAATGTAAGCTGCCCACAAAAAATGTAAGTCAATTCAATAAAAAAATGAAATCACAGTGACAATGAAAACGCAAATAGACCGAAATGTCGATCTTAGGCCCTGATTAAACTCAAATTCTTACCTCAGTAAAACTGCATCTGCTCTTATTTTTCGCCATAGCTTGGCGGAAATGCATCGCAAATTTTTTTTTTTGTCAAGTTAAAGGGAACTTTTCTTTATGGAAATGTAAGGCAAATATTCTTTCAAAAAAGGATTCTTTGTTAAAAATGGTTGGTTAAAAAAACAAAATTATTATTGGGGCGATTCTTGAACAAATTAGTTACAGTTAATTTACATCACATTATCAAATGTGCGCATTGCTGCTCCATTACCTTATTTAATAAATATACCTCGTCCTGATCTTGACCAGAGTGCCATGTCGACGCCCGCCGACTCCTCACACACAACTGCGACTATCTCTCGCGCGCTACTACCACAGACTATGTCATCTCGCATGCGCTACTACTCTCCAACAGCTAACTCGCAACAGAACTGAACTCTCGCGCGGTCAAGCGCAGACTAGGAACGACAAATAGCTCTCTGGTCAGAGACTCTGCAATGCCTCGCCATCGCCGCCACACAACATACGTGTTTCATAACCCTCCACTGGGGGGGGGGGGGGGGGGGGTAAAAATTTGGCAGCGATGGTGAGTCATTTGGACTTGCCAAGCGCAGCAAAATTTTTTCTTTAATTAATCAACTTTTACAATTTACAGAATTTTCAGATGTAGTACATCAATTAAATGTGGTGCACTTGCACCGAGTACAAAACATTTCAGACAAAGACAAAATGAGTACAAAACATATCAGCAAATCAGAAAAATGTATATACGAATTATTTGATGGATAATAAAGTGCACACACACTGAAAAATTCTTTAGCATTTTCAGAACAGAATGGCAAAAAATCATGTTGACAAGTGACATGAGTGCACATGCACTGCAGTTCAGAACATATCAGCAAATGACGAAATGTATATACAATGAGTAACAAATGACATAAGTGCATACGCACTGAAGTATTGAACATATCATAAAAGGTATACAGAATGAGTTCAAATCATATTGAAAAATGAGAAAAGTGCACAGGCACTGAAGTTCAGTAGAAAACATATTAACACATAACATAAGTGCACACGCACTGAAAAATTCTCTAATATTTTTAAGACAAATAAACCGAATGAGTACAAATCATATTGACAAATGACAAAAGTGCACACGGACTGTAGTACTCTCTAGTATTTTTCTACAACAAACAAATCAAGGAGTGTAATAAAGTGCACATGCACTATAGAAGTCTTTAGTAATTTCAGGATAACTGATCTTATTAATAAAAGAAATGAAGTGCACACGCACTGTATATGACTTTTTCATTTTACAAGAATTAGGGAAGGAATAGGAAGGATTGCATCATGGCTGTAGCACTTAGGTTGCACGCAGCTGCACTGAAAGTCCATATCTTTCCACAGAAGTACAACATCAAGTGAGACAATTTGCAGTTCTTTTCCCAGAAGTATTTATCAGTGTATCCAAGACACTGAAATGTCGTAGTAATATTTCCTGTTATCATTTTGGCAGTACATCAGGTACACCAAACAGTGGGACCATAATAACGTCTTCATCGCTCACGGTGGTGGACAGCATGTCGTGTCAACACCACGCTCTTACAAGGCACACCAACGTAGAATTAGTGCAAAAACCAAATATAGTGCTCCATGATCATGAGGATGGACAGGACAAATGGATATTACAGTAATTCCAGGTAGTTACGTCAGAAGGTGAAGGACATTAAGTCACATAGTAGACTTCATTGAGAATTACATTAGTAGTTTGCGGCATTCATAGCCCAGTTGTTGAACATTTCTGTACCATGCATTTAGTATTACAGAATAATGTTCATAAAATTAAATTATTGGCATCATGGGTAGTCGTATTACAATAAACAGTGGCAGTCCTTGGCCAGTCACTAAGCATATTTAGTATGACAGAATAATGTTCATCAAAAGTCATCATTGAAAAGGAGAGTCAATTATTGGCATAGCAATAATAACATAATTCATTGAGTTATACAAATTATTGGCACTCATTGGCCAGTTACCAAAACATGAAAAGACATCATTGAAAACAGGAGCTAATTAATGGCATAATAAATAATATAATTCATTTAGTTACATTAATTATCGGCGCTTAATGGCCAGTAAGTATTGAATAGTATAAAACATTGTTCATAATTTAGTATTATTCAGAACTCTCTTAAATGAGTAGCATTATTTGAAACTGGTGATACATACCATTAAGAAGTCATTATTAAAAATCAGTTAATTACAGTCATAGCATTAATAATCATGGGCATTATAAGTAGTCTCATTACAATAAACAGTGGCAGTTATTTGCCAGTTACAAAGCATTATTTTTTTTTGTATCATTAAGAAGTCATTACTGAAGTGACATACTATTCAGAGCTGATCAGTATTATTCAGAATTCTCTTAAACTAGTAGCATTATTTGTTAGCAATGCATTGCTTGGGTAATTATAAGGGAAAGCAAGAAGAGAAAAAGAAAAAAATTTGCTTCTAGGTTGTTCCTGTAAATGAAAAATGTGTAACGTCATTCGTCATGAGTCAGCTGTAGCAAGGTTGTGACACAAGTGGGTAAAAAAAAAAATTGCAAGTACTAGTATAGGCTTAATAAGTAACAAGTTTAGTAACTATCATGAAAGGCTTCTCCTGGAAAAAATACAAAATGGATTATTGAGCTGAAAGAAGAAACGCATAGTATGCTGAAAAGTAGTGAACTTCGAATTAACAGGTAGTGAAATGTGTATAAAAAATGTGTTCCATAGCTGTCCTTTACCATACGATATAAAACATACTGTCAAAACAAACTGCAACAAATACTTAAATAACTACATAGCATAAATACATAAACTTCAACATCATCCTCATCTGTAAAGAAAAACTTCATTATCTATATTATCTTAACTTCATTATTATCATCACCTGTAAAGAAAACTTCATTATTCATAGTAGCATATTCTTCATCATTACTCTTCATCAGCATTCATTATCATCTGCAAAAAAATCACTTCATTATTCATTACACAACTATTCCTTATCTCTAGCATATTTCATCACTAAAACTAAGATGTGTAGTTCTGTCTGACAGCCTGCATCAATCGCCTTGTATTCTGAAAGAAAAAATTAGTTAAGACTGCTATTCTACGATGTGCATAGTATATTCTTGTTAATGTTTGTTAATTCTGATCCATTTACTCTTCCTCATAAGGTTTTTTGCATCTTCTTTCGTTTATTCCGTATGTGAAATTCCCATTTCTGTTTAATTTATTTCCTTTACGTATGATTTCTTTCTGAAATTGATGAACAAAGATTAATGCCTTGAATTTCAATCATATACCCACTAAATAATGACTGGTTAATGGTGACACAATTAAGCATACAGCATATCATGACAGAAAACGTAATATGTCAAAAGCATAGACAGTGTTCAAAGGCAAAAATGTACAGAGAATATCACAATGCAGCAGCAAAAAAAAAAAAAAAAATGTAAAACAGTCACGATGTTGAAATATCATAGGGCAAAAAATGTCAAAATCAACTGGTGTGTTATACCTTAACTATTTCACAGTGCATATAAACAAAACATGAAAACAATCGTACATAAAAAAGACAAAATGTGACGTTCGTTGTGTTTAGCTTGTATGTAGTGTAGTTAATAGAGGCGAGAATTAAAGATTTTAATGGAGAGAGAATTTGATAAAATTAATACGTCACTACATAGAATTGCATAATTATTCATAAAATGCGTAAGTTCATCTGGAAAATATGCACGGTCTGATGTGTAACGACAAGAAGAGCGACCTGTTAACCTTACCTTGCCGGGCACTTGCCAAGAAAAAATACGATAGTCATCAATAATTAGTCACATAAATATAATTGCATAAGTGGTCATAAACTGTGTAAGTTCATCTGGAAAATATGCACGGTCTGATGTGTAACGACAAGAAGAGCGACCTGCTAACCTTACCTTGCCGGGCACTTGCCAAGAAAAAATACCATAGTCATCAATAATTAGTCACGTGAATATAATTGCAGAAATGATCATAAAAATTAGTAAATAGCATTACAGTATGATAAATCGTAAAGCATGTTCACTCAATAAAGGGTTTTATGTTGGATAAATGGTGGTTTCCTTTCGATTTTCTGGTTCTCAGAGTTTCGACGTGTACAACATTGGGGTGAGGAATGCTGCGAATCCGATATGGACCTGCGTATAGAAGTTCAAATTTACTGCACCTACCTTTTATTTTATTGGATAAATAGTGTGTTCGTACTAATATCTTCTGTCCAATGTGAAACTCTCGGCGCGTACAAACCTGTTTTTGCTGTCTTCTCCGGCGCTCTGCGGCACGTTTGATGTTGTTCAGCGCAATGTCAATTATTTCGTGGTGTCGTAATCGACGAGATGTAGGAAAGTTTACTAATTCTTTAATTTTGTTTGGTGGTTCAACGTTTTTCAGTGTAACAGACGGAGATAGCATAGTGGATTCATTTGGAATGGAGTTGATTACATCTTGGAATGAGAATATGTGTGTGTCCCAATCAATATGTCTGTTGTGGCAGTATATTCTACAAAGTTTACCAATTTCTTTCATTAATACGTTACAGGGGTTCGAAGAAGCATGGTACTTGGATATATAGATCGGAGAAATGTTTCTAGCTCGTAACATGCGTGTCCATATAGCAGAACGAAATTGTGATCCATTGTCAGAAATTACTTTCAACACATGCCCTACATGAAATAGAAAATGTTTTACAAATGCTTTCGAAACAGTTTTAGCAATAGCTTTGCGTAACGGAGTGAAAGTAACAAATTTTGATGTGAGTTCAACAGCGACAAAGATGTAGCAATAACCTCTATTAGTTCTCGGAATTGGACCAAAAATGTCTACTGCGGCCATATGTCTTAATTTAACAGGTATAATGGGATATAATGGAGGAATATGTGAAGTGGTGTCTCACTTAGCTTTCTGGCAAATTTTACATGACGCTAAAACTCGTCGTATACGTTTTTCCATATTGGCAAAATAACAGTTCTGTCTCAGTATAAGAAAACATTTTCTGGCTCCGTAATGTGCGTAGCTTAAATGAGTGTACCAGATTAATTTGTTAACCAGTTCGTCAGGAATGCATAAAAACCAATTGTTGTTGTCTGGATGAGAGCGGCAAAACAGAATGTCATTGCGTACAGTGTAGTGGTTCCTAATCGTAACATTATTCTTATCTTGCCAAAGGCGTTTAATTTCTTTCCACACATTGTCTTTACTTTGCTCTTTTGCTATGTCCTGTAATGACGACGAAATAAAATTTTGAAATGCAACTTGCTGAATGTACATGACGCTGAAATTTGCTTTGCAGAAGTTGGTTGCGACGTCTTGCTGATTGTTGCTGAGAGAACGAGATAATGCATCTGCTACAACATTTTGTGTGCCGGGAATGTGAACAATCGTAAAATTAAATTCCTGTAAATAAAGTTTCCATCTACTTAATCTATCGTGTGTGAATTTAGCTGAAAGTAAAAATTGTATAGCTCTGTGGTCTGTGTAAACGGTGGTATGTCTGCCATAAAGAAAGTGCCGAAATCTCATAAATACCCAAACAACACATAAAGTTTCTAGTTCTTTAACGGAGTAATTTCGTTGAGCAGGTGACAAAATGCGGCTTGCAAATGCGATGTTTCTAATTACTGTTGAGCCATCTTCTTCAGTCTCCTGGAAAATATGTGCGCCTAAAGCGGTGTTAGAACTGTCGGTGGCAATGGAAAAATTTCTGATAAGATCTGGGTGCGATAAAAGTGGAGCATTCAACAAAGCGTGTTTCAGGTTCACAGATTCAGAATGTGCTTGCTTATCCCAAGACCAAATACTGTTTTTACCTGTTAAATGGCATAATCTAGGTGTGTCTAAAGCAGAATGATGAATAACTTTGCGAAAAAAGTTAATTAAGCCCAAAAAACTGCGTAGTTGCTTTTTTGTCGTAGGAACAGTAATACCACGTAGAACTTGAAGTTTTTCCGGATCAGGTGCAATACCTTCTGCTGAAATTACGTGTCCAAGAAATTTTATAGAAGTTTTACCAAAATGCGATTTACTGAGATTAATTGTGAGTCCTTGTGCACGAAAAGTTTGCAACAATTGTTCAAGAATCATATTGTGTTCAGACCAGTTAGCTTCTGCAATAAGAATGTCGTCTACGTACGTCGTAATTCTGTCCTTAAGTTCTGTCGGAAGTATTGTGTTCAAACCGCGAATAAAAGCTGCAGAAGAAATAGTTTAGCCGAACGGTAATTTACAAAATTGATAACAGTCGCCAAAACAGAGAAAAGCTGTATACTTTCTGCAATTCGGATGAAGTTGAATTTGCCAAAATCCCGATTTCAGATCTAGTGTAGAATAAATAGCTGTACCGTGAAATTTCTGTAGAAGTTCCTCTAATGTCTGTGGTCGATCTGTTTCATTAATAATAATGTCATTAATGTGACGTGAATCAAGTACGAGGCGAAGTGAGCCATCTTTTTTCTTAACAATATGTAGCGGGTTTATGAACGGACTAACTGCTGGTTCAATAATTCTTTGGTCGAGCATATCTTGCAATTCTTTTTTAACTTGTTCTCTATGGATATGCGGAATGGGATAATGTTTAGCTTTAAATGTATCGTGCTGTTTGACTTGAAATTCATACATAAATCCGGACATAGTACCAGGAATGTTGTCGAAAACTGGAGCTTGCTGTAAAAGAATTTTGTGTAGTTGCGTGCGTTCGTCGTCTGTATTTGCACTACTTTGTTTAACTTTATCAGAAATCATCTGCATTACGTCGTAGTCAGCTTCGTCTGGAGTATTATAGTTATGTACGTACGTATCAGTGAACAATGTCGGATTACAGTTTATGTTACGTGATACGGAAATGACCTCTGTGCGATTAATTGTTTGTTCTTCCGCAGATAGTGAGTGCTGAAATTCTATAGCAAATTGTATATTTTCATCCTTCAACATTAAATAAGAATTCTGAAAATCGATAACTGCGTCGTCTTGTACCAGAAAATTCGTACCCAAAATAACGTCTGTTGTCAATAATGGAACAATCCAAAAATTTGAGTGAAAAGTATGACCTGCAATACAAAATGATAAATGTGTCTGTAATTTAACGTCTACTCCTTTACTCGATACTGCTCCTTTCACTTTCGTTTTGCCTAAAGGTAATGTGGGATAAGTATTCTCTTTGTTGCACTCGTTGAAAGTTTCTTCATTTGTTACTGACATAGGAGATCCAGAATAGATTACTGCTGAAAATTTTGATGAACCAATTTTAATTTCGATGACAGGATGTGAAATGGTTTTCTGACCAACAGGTCTTTCCTGTAAAAGTGTGTCTCTGATATCGTCAAAAGTAATTACATTTTCGTGAACAACATTCTGCGTGTCAAAGGTAGTGCCTGTGTTACCGGAAGATGCGACCTGTATAGTATCTAGTGAGATTCTATCTGACATGTTATTATTATCTGGAGGATGTTGTGGCATTTCTACTATTTGAACAGTTCTATTACTTCTTCCAGACGTGTTACGCTCTGGATGATACCTACTGTCGGGTTCATTCATGAGAATATGTTCTTGCGGATGATTTTGCTGTTGGTAAGATCGACTGTTATTATATGTACGCTGATAATTGTGCTCATCATTTTTACGTCTGTCGTGATAGTCATTCCTATACGGTGCATTGCGATAGGAATTGAAATACTGCGTTTTCTGTACGTAGTTGTTCCTTTGCTGCCGTGCATTACTATTTGTTGGATCTGAGACTATACGTGCATGCGGCGAAACATTAAAGTTAGGTTGACCTTGTGCATTACATTGTTGGTTATGTATTCCAACCGGCTGACTTTCATGCTGTTGTGGTGGAAAACGTTTATTGTCACTAAAATGTGCTTCCTGTTGCTCATAATTTTGACGATATCGATAATCAAAATTTTGTCTGCTATTAAAGTTCTGGTGGTTGTCGTTCCTAAAGCGTCTGTTACCTTTCCTATTGAAATTACGTGTCTGATCATAATTGCCGTACGTTTGTTGGCCTTGGTTGTTATATGAAAAATTTTTGTTTACAAAAGAGTAATCTGATTGCTGCACTTCTAAAAGTTGCAGCAGATCCCTGAATGCCGAAATATTTTCCTTTTGCTGACCCGTTAAAAGTGACACTCTTAATGACCGTGGTAATTTAGAAATGCATAATTGTATAAGTGCAGATTCACTGTACGGTTCACTTAGGTACTGGTTTTGTTGGACCATGTGCTCAAACAATTGCGTGACAGTGGAAAAATTGGATTTCTCATAATTTGGTAAACTAATTAATTGATCTTTAATTCCGCGCTGTGTCGTCTTCGACCAGTACGCTGATGGAAAAGCATTCTGAAACTCTTCTACCGAATAACATTGCCTCGCGATCGGTCTCATACGAGTTGCCGGTTCGCCTTCCAAAAAACTGCAAATAAATTCAAGTTTATGCGTAACGGGCCAAGTAGGTGGAAAAGCAAAGCTAAATTGTTGTATCCAATCCAGTGGGTGAATCTGTGTTCTGTCATTCTTAAACACTTTAAATTTTCTTACTGACAGAAAATGTTTGTAATCGAAATTATCGTCTCTGTGTGATGGAACAGGTTCAGGATTGTAAGAGAATCTGTTGAACTGTGGTTGTTCGGAATCTAAGTCCCGTACTCTCTGTAGATTACCCAAATTATACGCGTTCGCGAGTCTGACAAATGTTCGCAAAGTGGCGTCTGCTGTGATGTGTTATTAACTGAAATACTTTTCATCTCTGTTACTTCTTGTTGTAAACTTGACAACTTTCTACGCAACGTGTTATTAGACGAATCGATCTCATTAATTGTCTGCTGTAAATTTTGAAATTCAGGTGTTTGATTAATTGAAACCGGTGAAGTATCGTCTGATTTGCTGTCGTTATTACTTTCAATGACGTCAATACGACTGCCCAATTCATGACATTTTTCAGTCGGTATTTTTACCTGATCATCGGTTTTAGTGTCAGTGGCATTAATCTGTTTTTGCAATTTACGTGTATTTTCTTTCAGTTTTTTAACGTCAGCTTTGACGACATCGGAATCCTGTGTTAGTTCTAATTGTTCGAGTCTGTCGGTCACTGTTTGAAAATCGGTTGTGTATGTGTCTGTTTTCGATTTTAGATCCGAAATTTCGTCACGTAATTCTGTGTTCGACTGTTTGATGGTATTAATTTCGTCGGACACTGTGGCAATATTATTGTCTACATACGTTTTTGCCTTCGCAAACATTTTACGTTTGTCTTCTTGTCTCTGAGCAGTGATTGTTTCCATGACTTGACGTTTGACTTTATTTTGATCCTGAATAAATTTCCGGAAACGCGTATCACTGTTTTGTATGTGAAGACTAAGACGTTCGTTAATTTGAGTGTTCTGTTGTTCGAATTTCGCGTCAATCTTTTCATCCATTGTGCGCGAAAGTTCTGCTGTCATTGCTTTAAACTCGTCGCGCAATTGTGTAGCCTTTTCAGAGCATTGTTTAGCGACTCCGCTAATTTCGTCTCGAAGTGTTTCTGTTGTAGCTGTTTGCATTTCCCTTAATTCTAGAGCAACAGATCTAATTTCTTCGCTACTTTTTCTTGAACAAGCCTCAATTTCCTCGCGCAACTGTTCCTTAGTGTCATGACACTGCGCGGCAACGGCTGTAATTTGTTCACTAAGCTGCCTGGAATTGTTGTCTAATTTTTCATCAAACTGTTTGTTCTGTTCTCTAAGTTGTCTGAAATCTTCACTCTGTTGTCTGACCTGTTCACTAAGTTGTTTGAGATCTTCACTATTATTGTCTAGTTTTTCATTAAGATTGTCTTGTTTTTCATTCTGTTGTCTGACCGGTTCACTAAGTTGTTTGTTACCTTCGGTATTTTCATTAAGTTGTTTACTCATTTGTAGCAACAATGCCATAATTGGATCCGACACAAAGTTAGCATTTCTATTCTCTGTGCTGTTTAATGGTGGATCTGGAATTGTCTCGCTTTCTGTAACCATTTGGTTATTCTGAGATTTACAAAAATGTTTGTCAGTCGGATGTACACTGTCACCCATTATTTCGGAATTAAATAAATCCGTCGTACTTTGTGTATCCTGTTCATTAGAAATATTCGTCTGTTCGTCACTTGAATTTTCCAAACCGGGTGTGTTAAACTGGGCAGCGATCATTACAACAGAACGCCCCGCGTCATCGATTGTCGTCAAATCAACAGAAGACATAACCTAGTTCGTTTGTTCATCATTAAGACAAAAATCATCATGAGTGGTTGGAACGCACTGATTGTCAGTGAACGCAGGATTGTCATCATTACACTGCGTGTCACAATTACTATCGGTCACGTTGTTTAAGTCAGTAATTTCATTCAAAATACCTCGCGATACACTATTCACAGTCTTTCGCGGCATTTTTACAATAGTCAAAATTATTCACACATGAAATAATCACAATGCAAAAAGCAACAAACAAAAATACAACAGAGCAACGAATTGCCGATGATCTGTGGAAAGAAAGTCAAAAATTAGTAAAAGCGTTGCGCCAAATGCTAATTATATTTAAACAAATAAGAGCAGATATCTGGCTACGTTTCAGAAGATTCTCAACGAAATACGATCCTGGACCGGGTGTCGCCAAGTGTAACCTCCCCACAGAAATTTATAATAATATTTTAAATGAGAATAGACATAGAGCTAAGTGTAACCTGCCCGCAAATATTTGAAAAAGTCAAAAATTTAAATGTTAACGACAATACAACCTAGTGTAACCTCCCAGCAAAATAACATGATTTATTGACAATGGCAATTAAATAAAAATTAGCAATCTGACCCAAATGTAAGCTGCCCACAAAAAATGTAAGTCAATTCAATAAAAAAATGAAATCTCAGTGACAATGAAAACGCAAATAGACCGAAATGTCGATCTTAGGCCCTGATTAAACTCAAATTCTTACCTCAGTAAAACTGCATCTGCTCTTATTTTTCGCCATAGCTTGGAGGAAATGCATCGCAATTTTTTTTTTTTTTTTTGTCAAGTTAAAGGGAACTTTTCTTTATGGTAATGTAAGGCAAATATTCTTTCAAAAAAGGATTCTTTGTTAAAAATGGTTGGTTAAAAAAACAAAATTATTATTGGGGCGATTCTTGAACAAATTAGTTACAGTTAATTTACATCACATTATCAAATGTGCGCATTGCTGCTCCATTACCTTATTTAATAAATATACCTCGTCCTGATCTTGACCAGAGTGCCTTGTCGACGCCCGCCGACTCCTCACACACAACTGCGACTATCTCTCGCGCGCTAGTACCACAGACTATGTCATCTCGCATGCGCTACTACTCTCCAACAGCTAACTCGCAACAGAACTGAACTCTCGCGCGGTCAAGCGCAGACTAGGAACGACAAATAGCTCTTTGGTCAGAGACTCTGCAATGCCTCGCCATCGCCGCCACACAACATACGTGTTTCAACGTTCATGATTCCACAGTGTAATCCATTCAACACTGTTAAAAGCGTTCGATGTAACTAAGAAGTACATTTCAGCCAAAATCATCGTTTAACGCCACTGAGATAATCAAAATTTTTTCCGCTCGTATTTCGCTTTCAGCAATGTTAATTATTCATGCAATTGAACGTTCATAACATTTGTCGCCAAGATGCTTATTCTTTCCTTGTGCAGAAAGATTACTTCAGTGTGAATGTAGTCCTGAGAGCAACTTACTTCACCCCTTAATGGATGAAAAATCATTTCATCTCTCATTCACAAGGAGTCACATTTACTGTCCGTTTGGAAGAGGGAAACTTACGTGACCATTAGCATAGGTAATTAAGAAAGAAGCGAAGCCCTTGTATATACCCTCTGTATACTCCCTCCACATTTCTACTTTCCCTTCTTTGCTTAGAAATGGGTTGTCATCTGTGCTCTTGGTGTTCATGCAAGTGGTTTTATTTTTTCCAAAGGTCTCTTTAATTTTCCTGTAGGCAGTATCTATCTTACCCCTGGTGATATACGCCTCTACATCTTTACATTTGTCCTGTAGCCATCCCTGACTAGCCATTTTGCGCTTCCTGTCGATCTCATTTTTGAGATGTTTGTATTCCTTTTTGCCTACTTCATGTACTGCACTTTTACATTTTCTACTTTCAACAGTTAAGTTCAATCTCTCTTCTGTTTCCTCAAGGACTTCTACTAGCCCTCTTCTTTTTACCTACTCCATCCTCTGCTGCCATCACTATTTCATCTCTCAAAGTTACCCACTGTTCTTCTCCTGCATTTTTTCCCATGTTCTTGTCAATCGTTCCCTAATGCTCTTTCTGGAACTCTCTACAAACTCTGGTTCTTTCAGTTTATCCAGATCCCATTTCCTTAAATTCCCACATTTTCGCAGTTTCTTCAGTTTTAATATACAGTTCATAACCAGTAGATTGTGGTTGTAGTCCACACCTGCCCCCAGGAATGTCTTACAATTTAAAACCTGGTTCCTAAATCTCTGTCTTACTATTATATAATCTGTCTGAAACTTTACAGAGTCTCCAGGCCTCTTCCACGTATACACCCTTCTTCCATGATTATCAAACAAAGTGTTAGCTATGATTCAGTTATGCACTGTTCAAAATTATACCTTGTGGCTTCCTCTTCCATTCCTTACCCTCATTCCATAGTCACCTACAACTTTTCCTGCTCTTCCTTTACCTACTACTCTCCATTCACTTTCTTTTATCTCATCATACATTTCTTCGATCTCTTCGCTGTCTGCGAAGCTAGTTGGCATATAAACTTGTTGTACTGTGGAAGGTGTGGGCTTTATGTCTATCTTTCCTACAATAATGCGTTCACTATGCTGTTCGTAGTAGATTACCCTCGCTCCTATTTTTTTATTCATTACTAAACCTACTCTTGCACCCGTCACGTTAGCCGAGAGCGCCGGCCCCAGTTCGAATCCGCCTGGCGGATTAACGACGAAAACCGGTGTGCCGGCCAGCCTGCATGTGGTTTTTAGGTGGTTTTCCACATCCCCACTAGGTGAATACCAGGCTGGTCCCCACTTCCCGCCTCAGTTACAAGACTCGCACACAGTTGAAACACGTCTGCACTATTTCACTGTTTACACTAGATGCAGGCAGCTGTGGTGCACTGATTCCGCCCTTGGGGAGGGGGGAGGGGGGGAGGTACGGGGTATTGGCAGGAAGGGCATCCGGCGCCCTTTAACTAACATTTCGAAATCCGATCGTAGCCACTCCGACCCTGTGCACACTACAGGACAAGAGCGCAAGTAAAAGAGGAAGAAGAAGAATAAACCTACTCCTGCGTTACCCCTATTTCATTTTGTATTTATTACCCTGTATTTTAACTAGCTAAAGAAAGATAGTTATTTTTCCTTATAATGCTAGCCACATCCTTGGAAAGTTTTTATATAGACTCCAATTTCATTTAAGACAGGGCATATTGACGAGGAGCTTTCAAAACTAGGTAATGCATCATCTTTCCCTTCTCGGTCACTTTTGGTTGACAAAATGCAGAATTTGTTTTGGGGCACCATGGAATATTTCCTCTTCGGCTGCTATATTTTCATGAAGTTCCGATACGTGGCGGCGCTCTACGTAGCTTTCAGATGGCTTCTCTAACTGAGGTGCGTTCCAGGCAGATAGCTATCGTTCACTTTCTTTTGGTGGAAAACCAGAGCATCGCAGATGTGGATTGTTGCTTGCAGAATATTTCAGAGACTTGACCATGAAAAAAGACACGTTGAGCCATTGGGCGAGGCGTCTGCCTTCATGGCATCAAGGTTGTGCTAAGCTGTCCGATCTCCCATGAGCCGGCCGACCGTATATAGTCGAGACTTCTGCAGTGTTGGAACGTGAGAGCACTTTCGTACAAGGTGATTGACGGTCGCAATCAGACACCTCGCTGTTCAACTGTACGTCTTTTTCTGGTAGTGTTGACACACTTTGTACACCATTTGGGCTACTGAAAAATGTGTGCGCTGGGTTCCTCGCCGCCTACCAGGTGACCATGAAGAATAACGAAGTACCATCGGTGCATAATTGCTTGCACGCTACGAAGCTGATCGTGACAATTTTTTTAACATCGTCGCAGGCGATTAAACATGGGTTCATCACTTCGAACAAGAAACAAAACGGCAGTCCATGGAGTGGCGCCACCCCACCTCCCCTCTGAAGAAAATGTTCAAAGCCGTACCCGTAGCCGGTAAACCTATGCCAACGGACTTCTGGGACTCTGAAGGGGTCATTCTATTTGATGTCTTCCCTTATGTGCAGCGATCAAGAAAAATGCAAACTAACTTCTCCATTACAACGCAAGGCCTCACACAAGCGGCTCACCAAACTTCATTGGATTGATTTTCCTCA
The DNA here is from genome assembly GCF_021461385.2 of Schistocerca piceifrons. Classification (NCBI taxonomy): domain Eukaryota; kingdom Metazoa; phylum Arthropoda; class Insecta; order Orthoptera; family Acrididae; genus Schistocerca; species Schistocerca piceifrons. Next base: position 246,808,707 of record NC_060144.1, read on the forward strand.
TCCAACCTGCAGTCCAGGTCTAGCACCTTATGGTTTTCATCAGTTTGTCCCAATGAAGGATGCAGCCAGCAGGAAGCAGTACGTGGATGGTGGGAAAGTTATTGATGCAGCAAGACGTTGGTTCCGACGTCGACGAGTAGAATGACACCATGCGCTCATACAGACCCTTCCAGTAAGATGGTTTAAGGCCGTCACATTGAACGAAGATTATGTTGAAACATAGGGTTTTGTAAAAATAAGAATGGGGAATAATATGGAGGATTGGAATCCTGAATAAAACCAACGCGCTAATGCAATATTGCATTACTTGTTGAACGCCCCTCGCATTTAAACAGAAATTTGCGTACTATCACTGTGGTGTAACAGGACAATGAATAATTCTTATACTTTTAGGATGATATCCATTCTGGTTTATAATCTGAAAATTAATGACAGCACAGATACTTCCTTCGTCAAGAAAAAATTGTAAATTTGTGATAAGATCTTATGGGACCAAACTGCTTAAGTCATCGGTCTCTAACCTTACACACTACTTAATCTAACTTAAACTAACTTACGCTATGGACAACACACATATCCATGCCTGAGGGAGGACTCGAACCTCGAACAGGGGGAGCCACGCGGACCGTGACAAGGCGCCCAAGACCACGCAGCTACCCCGCACGGCCCTCTTCGTCAAGAGATTTGTATTTACAAAATTACGTTATTTACTAAATTTGTTATCAGACTTACAAATCTGGAAGGTGTCCACGTTGTGCCCACTTTTTCTGCTTACCTCTGTTTCTATTCCTCTACTAGACCAGGGTCACCTTCCGTCGCCTGACCACACATTAATGACTAAGTTGCATGAAGCAGAGTTTTTCGGCATTCAGCAACTTCAGGCACGACGGTCTGTACATCTATAATCATGCCAGGTCCGTAAAAAAAAAAAGTTATACAAAATTGAGAAAGGCAGACTCCATCATTATCTCTGGAGACTTGGGCATAAATCTTTGGTCCTTAATGCCGAAGCTCTTCGGGCAACGGAGAATGCGTAAATCTTTGTTGGGTAGACATTCTTTGGACTAGAGCGCAGGTAGAATTGAGCCATCCACGTGGGAGGTAGTGCTAGGTGTGTTTTCACGATTCTCTTTCATTCTTACAGGGTCATTTTTCATCCGCAGATGAGTAATCAAAGGTGTGCTCCGACTATACGGCGAAGGTCTTTTAGTGTTTTGAGAGTCAAAATTCTTGACTGAAAATACATTGGTGTATTACATAATATGGTCACTCTTGGCCTAAGAGCTAGACATAAATTCCTGCCTTCATGAGATACTTTCTTTCGATTCCCCCGTATTTGCACCTGGCAGCCAAAATTGGAAATTTTTTTTCAGCGTAAATAGGTTCCGCATTAACAGGTTAGAATATATACCAAGTTTCGCTGCCGTACGGTAATTACACCCCACTCTGGAGCCCTGTACTGTACTGTAATTATAACCACAATGTATGTTAGATAGCGTACTTTTGTTTTTCTAATAGTAGACGTAGAATGTAACGCTGGCGATTAGCATTTGAAAGCATGGCACTCTATATTTGTTTGCGCTGAACCATATTAAATACAAATGTGATCAAATGCTATGAAAATGTTTTGCACTATCACAAAAACATATCTTTAATGAGACAGTGTAGCACTCAATAACATTATCATTTCGGCAATGAATAACAGCTGCAGCGACTGCAGTTAGTAGAAATTACAGCTTCTGGTCACAGTATTCTTTACAAAATGAGAATAAGAAGTAAAAAGTGATTTCAACATTTCAGAGGTATCGTTGGGGACGATATTATCAGAGCCCGTAGCCAGTGAAACTAAGTGCGCCATTACGTCGAACACACCGGTTTCTGGGCAATTATTGCTAATTTTTGTGATCAAATGGATTTGATACTTATTAGTATTTCAAAATATACTGACAGTATTATCTCCATCGTGGATTATGACGAAGGGTTCTTCGTGAACCATTATTTTTTCGGCAATTTGTGTTCCATTCGCGAACAATGTACAGGGAGGACAACTTGAAAGAACTAGAACTGTTCCGATTGTACTGCCATTGTCACCTCGCGAAATGTTTGTGGGAATAGGTAGAGTTCTGAATATTCTTGGAAAACATGTACTCGTAATCGAAACAGTTAACCTCACCTTGATGTCCAATACCTCTCTTGTGTCGTCTGCTGTTGCAGTTCTGAGTCACCTCGTGTTTGCTAAACAGATCCTTGACGAATCACACCGATGTTCTTCGGTTCCTCTCTTTCTCCTCTTTTAATTCTGCTTGGCAATGTTTTTGAGCAATACTGAAGAACCTGTCGAAACTGAATTTTGTAAACCTCCTACTTCGTAAGGGAGCCACATTCCTTTGGTATTCTTCCAGTGGATATCAGTCAGACATCTTCCAATCCTACAACTAGTTTTATATGTTCGTAGCATTTTACACCATTCCTGGTGCATGATGACATGTATTTAAGTACAGAATATTTAGGGTAAACTAAAAATGAATAAATGAGAACAGCGAGAAACTTAACATCCAAATTACTTCTTACCCAGAACACGAAATTCTGTTTCCTTGGAAGCAAAATCCCATGATGGGCGACGCAAGAAGGACATAAAAAACACACCAGCACAGGCAAAGATGGCATTCCTGGCCAAGAGAAGACTGCTGGTACCAAACATAGGGGTCAATTTAAGGGAGAAATTTCTGCAAACGTACATTTGGAGTACAGCATTGTACGGTAACGAGTCATAAATAGTGTAAAAGACTGAACAGAAGAGAATCGAAGTGTTTGAACTGTGGCACTACAGATGAATGATAAAATTTAGGAGGACTGATAAAGAGTAATTAGGCTCTCAGCAGAATCGCAGAACAGTGGTGAGCCGTGGCTGGCTCGTGTTATGCTTTGCATAACCTTGGTTACTATTCTGTTATTAGTCTCCCGCGATTATCGCGATTATGCTGTTATCCTCTCTCTCCGCGAGTGGCAGCAGCAGCGTGCATCGATATTTCCGCCTTTGTACTATCTTTGGCCTCGCGCTTATAGTTTCCGACTGTGCCGTGTGCGGGCAGTTGGTCGGTTGGCGTACAGTAGCGAGGAAGTCTCCGTGGCGCGTGTCTGGCCGGGGTTGCTGGCTGCGTCCACGCGCTGTCGGAGTTTGAGGGACTGTTCCCATTGCTACGAGTTCCGTGGCTCACCGATCCCGGACACGAAAGTCGAGTCTTTACTTAATCTACCAGCCAGCCCCAACTGTTCACACTGTGTCGTTTGAATTTTGTTGTGGGCTGTTGGGACATTCCCGCGAGCAACAACATGTGTTTTCAAGTTGGCGAAATTCTAGCCGCCCTCCTCTGGAGTTTAACTTGATTATTTTTTAATCGAAGTGCACCAGCAGAATCTTCTGCCTTGTGGCTGTTAACGTTCCGGTTTCCTGCGCTGGACGTTGATGCAAATTCAGGCAGTGTATTTTCCTCGTCGTGTTGTCGCTGTCCAGCAAGGCGTGTAGTTTGACAGCCGAAAGTGTAATTTGTTGTGGGCGCCGATATTGTCTGCGTTGTTCCATTGAACTCCCTGTTCTGTGCTGGTCGGGTGGACCAGAAGTTATCCTGCTGCTTGGTCCGTTGACTGTCTGTCGGCTGGTTTCCCGTCAGACTGAGAACTGTTGGGCCGGCTGCCTGTCTCACTTAAGCGAGCGTTAGTGTTTGAATTCCAGGCCGACCCTTGGAAACTACTGAGCGCCATTTGATGTACTGCCTTTTATTATTTGTCCTTGTTGTTTGTTTATGTATGGCTTCTAGCCGATTTCAAATTAAAATTATTTTGTCCTTAAGGCGTGAAATAGTTTGGGCCTTCAGCCTGATTTAGAGAAGTGTTTTAAGATGAGGCCTTCTGCCTTTTAATATTCAAAATTCTTGTTTTGAGTCTTAAGTGACTGGCCTACAGCCGGTTTTCAATTAAGGTTGTTTTGCCCTTGAGGCATGAGACTGAATGGCGCATCTAACTGGGAATAAAGTTCTAAAATTAATGTTTGACTTGCTCTGGTTTTAATGTTTTCTTTACTCTTGTAATGTTTGTCTGATGAATGAAGTAGTATGTTCGAGAGCAACTGACAGCCACTTATTTTGGCCCCTTTCCACAAATTATCTGTCCTGTCCTGCGGGTATAGCAGGGGATCTCAAGGGGAACATATGGAGGACACTGACAAGAAGGGATAAGGTGAGGATGGTAGGACGTTTGTTATGGCATCAGGAAATAACCTCCTTGGTACAAGACAGAGATGTAGAGGGTAGCTGTAGTGGCCAACAGATTTTCAAAAACATTCAAGAAATAATTGAGACTGCAGGTTGCAAGTGCTGCTCTGAGACGATGATGGCGCAGGAGAGGGATTCGTGGCTGACTGCGTCAGAAGACTGATAGCTCAGAAAGACAGGGAGAGAGATATTTACGTGTAGGGCAAACCACCAGTGTCTGCCCAGCCATCCATTTCTTTCCATTGAGGCAGACATTCTGAGTTCTGTTGATTAGGCAATCTCTAACCCAGTTACAAGGCTAGCCTCATTTTTCGTAAGCTCGTATTGTGTTCACGACGCGGCAGTTCAGAACAGTTCGATCGTCGTCTGGATGTAAAAGAACACAGCACGGCAGCACCACCCTAGATGGCACTGGTCACCACCTACTCGATCTCATCATAGAAAGAGGTATCGAATTAGTTCTGGAACACTAACAAACTGTTGCCGAAGCTCTCCATCTTTCGTAAAATTTCGCAGTACTTCGACGAATCACCTACTAGTAACGTTGACCACAGATGTTTTTCTATTATACACTCAATCACGCTCTCTCACAGAAAACATGCAGCCCCTCCTTAATCTTACAACGCGCTTAAGAGGTCACTGTAGATATAATGAACATGTTACTGCAGTCTTCAGTCAGATGAACGATGCACTGCGGCTGTTGCATCCGTTATGAAATACATGAAACGCGGCGAATACGAACATCAGTCAGCTGCATAAGGACCGGGACTAGAACCCCGATTGCCTGCTTTACGCGAACGGTCTCCTTAACTGCTTTGACAAACAGCGCGTGACCCACGGCCAGACCCAAACTCCCATACACTGAGCAGCCAGAACACTATGACCATCTACCTGATAGCCGGTTTGTCCACTTTTGACACGGATAACAGCGTCGAAGCATCAAGGGATCACCAATTTAGTATTGGAGGGCAGCGTGGAGGGTAAAAATCGTAGGGGGAGACCAAGAGATGAATACACTAAGCAGATTCAGAAGGATGTAGGTTGCAGTAGGTACTGGGAGATGAAGAATCTTGCACAGGATAGAATAGCATGGAGAGTTGCATCAAACCAGTCTCAGGACTGAAGACCACAACAACAACAACAACAGCGTCGACGCGTCGTGGCATGGAAGCCATAATGCCTTGGTAGGCCACTGGAGGGCGTTGGCACATCTGCATACACAAGTCACCTAATTCCCGTAAATTCCGGGGAATGGGGTGATTAGTTCTGACGTGACGTTCAGTCACAGCCGAGATGTGTTCGATCGGATTGAGATCTCGAAGTTGGAGGGCCATCACATTAACTGGAACTCGCCAATGTATTCCTCTAATCATTCCATCGCACTCCTGGCCTTGTGACATGGCGCATTATCTTACTGAAAAATGCCACTGCCGTCGGGAAACACGATCATCATGAAGGGGTATACGTGGTCTGCAACCAGTGCACGATACTCCTTGGCTGTCATGGTGCCTTATACGAGCCCCACTGGACCCATAAATTCCCAAGTGGATCTTTCCCACAACAGCCGCCGCCAGTTTGTATCCGTTCCGCAGTACAGGTGTAAAGGAGCCGTTCCTCTTGAAGACGACGGATTAGTCATGTGGCCATTTCAGTCGTAGTTGCCGATGTCGTTGTGCTAACGTTGGCACATGCATGGGTGGTCAGCTGCGGAGGCGCATCGTTAGGAGTATTCCGTGCACTGCATGTTTAGACACACTTGTACTCTGCCTAGCAGTAAACTGTTAGTTCCGCCACAGTTCGAAGCCTATCCTGTTTTGCTAGTCTGCCCGGGCTACGATGTCTGACGTCTGTACTGAGGGTGGCCGCCCAACCCCATGACGCCGAATGTGGTTTCAAGTTGGTTCGCCACGTACTGAAGACATCACAGCATTCCTAGTCCACGCGACAAGTCTTGCAGTCTCCGAAATGTTCTTGTCGAGCCTCCGGGCCATCACAATCTGCCCCCGGTGAAACTTAAAAAGATCACGCGCTTTCCCCATTCTACACACGGACAACACGCTCACTGATACTACATGCACCGTGCTTGCGACTGACTAGCAGCCATTCCTCGCCCGGTAACGATGCTGTCGTCTGGATGGATTTATATCGATATTAGGTAGATCAGTAGTCATAATGTTGTGCCTGATCCGTGAATGTCGTCGTTCTTGCATCACAACCTGTATCATTATACACGTTATACACTCTTGGAAATTGAAATAAGAACGCCGTGAATTCATTGTCCCAGGAAGGGGAAACTTTATTGACACATTCCTGGGGTCAGATACATCACATGATCACACTGACAGAACCACAGGCACATAGACACAGGCAACAGAGCATGCACAATGTCGGCACTAGTACAGTGTATATCCACCTTTCGCAGCAATGCAAGCTGCTATTCTCCCATGGAGACGATCGTAGAGATGCTGGATGTAGTCCTGTGGAACGGCTTGCCATGCCATTTCCACCTGGCGCCTCAGTTGGACCAGCGTTCGTGCTGGACGTGCAGACCGCGTGAGACGACGCATCCAGTCCCAAACATGCTCAATGGGGGACAGATCCGGAGATCTTGCTGGCCAGGGTAGTTGACTTACACCTTCTAGAGCACGTTGGGTGGCACAGGATACATGCGGACGTGCATTGTCCTGTTGGAACAGCAAGTTCCCTTGCCGGTCTAGGAATGGTAGAACGATGGGTTCGATGACGCTTTGGATGTACCGTGCACTATTCAGTGTCCCCTCGACGATCACCAGTGGTGTACGGCCAGTGTAGGAGATCGCTCCCCACACCATGATGCCGGGTGTTGGCCCTGTGTGCCTCGGTCGTATGCAGTCCTGATTGTGGCGCTCACCTGCACGGCGCCAAACACGCATACGACCATCATTGGCACCAAGGCAGAAGCGACTCTCATCGCTGAAGACGACACGTCTCCATTCGTCCCTCCATTCACGCCTGTCGCGACACCACTGGAGGCGGGCTGCACGATGTTGGGGCGTGAGCGGAAGACGGCCTAACGGTGTGCGGGACCGTAGCCCAGCTTCATGGAGACGGTTGCGAATGGTCCTCGCCGATACCCCAGGAGCAACAGTGTGCGGTCCCCTACGGCACTGCGTAGGATCCTACGGTCTTGGCGTGCATCCGTGCGTCGCTGCGGTCCGGTCCCAGGTCGACGGGCACGTGCACCTTCCGCCGACCACTGGCGACAACATCGATGTACTGTGGAGACCTCACGCCCCACGTGTTGAGCAATTCGGCGGTACGTCCACCCGGCCTCCCGCATGCCCACTATACGCCCTCGCTCAAAGTCCGTCAACTGCACGTACGGTTCACGTCCACGCTGTCGCGGCATGCTACCAGTGTTAAAGACTGCGATGGAGCTCCGTATGCCACGGCAAACTGGCTGACACTGACGGCGGCGGTGCACAAATACTGCGCAGCTAGCGCCATTCGACGGCCAACACCGCGGTTCCTGGTGTGTCCGCTGTGCCGTGCGTGTGATCATTGCTTGTACAGCCCTCTCGCAGTGTCCGGAGCAAGTATGGTGGGTCTGACACACCGGTGTGAATGTGTTCTTTTTTCCATTTCCAGGAGTGTATAATTCCTGCACAGGGGAGGACATTTTTTAATTGAAAGTCGCTGTCTGGTATCAGCGGATGAATACGATATTGCAGTGCAATGTCCCCTATAGGGGGATTACATAATGTGTGTAAGAGTAGTGATAGCGACGTAGGAACGGCGACATAGTTTGAGTCTGGCATTGAGACGTGCGAAGATAGCCAAGAGGTTAATCCGACCGATCGCTTAAAGCGGGAAATCCGGGTTCGAGTCCTGGTACGACATCAGTTTTCATTGTCGTAATTTCCTCATACAGCTAATGGTTGTTCAACTGCGAATACATTTCATGTAAGACAGCGAGTCGTAGGCGGGTCGGTTTCATAATGTTAAAGGGTGCTTGACGTTTATCTTCGTAGAAGAGACACTCGGGCCGCCGTGTTCGCTTGCTTCTCGCCGGTACACGGAAACATAACATTACCGTACGCGAGCGCTGCGCAGGGGGAGGACTGCATGCCGTCAAAACTGGACACCTCTAGGATCACTGATCTATAGTCCGAGCCGACATCTGCACTGAACGATACTTAACCACTTCAAACTTCCTACTGCAGTCAAGGCTTGTCCTCCTGCAGCTTTCACCCATACTCTTTGCTCTATTGCCAGATTTACGATTCCTGGAAGGTTTAAGACGAGTCCTACCCACTGACCTCTTCTTTTATTCAAGTTCTTCCATAACAATTTTTCTCCAGTTCGATTCACCTACTTCTCATTAGTTATTCTATCCGCCCATCTAATGTTTAGCATTGCTTTGCAGCATCACACTTCAAAAGCTCTGTTCTGTTCTTATCTGTCGATTTGTCGTTCACATTTCACTTCCACACACGACTACGGTACGGACAAGTCTGTCACTATGCCAGAGGTTGACAATACCGCTACAGTTGTAAGGTTCTTTTATTTAACACACGATCGGCTTCGGGCTCTTTCGTCTTCCACACGTCCACCGCGTCGCTAGGGATCACAGCACCAAGTTACAACACCTGAAGATGTGCGTATAAGAGCCCGAAACCGGTCGCGTGTTAAATAAAAGAACCCTACAACTGTAGCAGAATTTTCAACCTCTGGTATAATGCTCAGTTGCGGATGTTACGCAGACAGGGTTGTTTGTCACTATACTATTCATCGTAGTTCATCCACAATCCTTTTTTCCGTTATTAGACGTATACCTGAGTCACTAATATTTAATTTTGTATTGATAATCCTGTACAGATCCGATCACCGATCTTTTTCTTCCAGGCACTGCAGTTCACTAAATTTCACTAACTTCGACCTATTGATTTATCTTTCCAGGTTCCCTAATCTGTCTACCAGATTAAGAGCTCTAACATTACACGCTTTGATGCGTAGAATGCGTCAGGGTTGTTTCCTCTGATGACAACATCCCCGAGAGTAGTCTCCGCTTAGAGTTCCGAATGGAGGACTGTTTTACCTTCGTATTATCAAATACGATGCCATCATCAATAAACTTTATACTAGAGCTGCATGTCCTCGGGAAATAGAATATCCGTAGTTTCCCCTTGCTTTTAACTATTCATGTACCAAACAGCAAGACAATGTTTGCTAATGTTGGAAGGCCAGGGCAGTTAGTCATCCCAATTGTAGTCCCTTACAGCAGCTACTGAAAAGGCTGATGTTCCTCTTCAGGAACGACAGTTTTGTCTAGCCTCTCCTTATTACTGCTACTACTATCTGTATCTTCGAGGCACGCTATCATCCCACCTCGGCAAGATCCATGGCTCATGGGGCAGAATATTTCCGCCTACAATATCAATCCATCAATAAAGGTGTTTCTAAGCACTAAATTATTTAACAGTCGAAAATCAGGGTTTAATAAATTTTTAGATTGTAGGCGCTAGATGATTCTGTCCTAAGCACTCTTCCTAAAGCACAAGGTGTCCCTAAAAATACGGTACAATTTTAATGTGTTACAACATCCAAGCTACATAAAATATTAAGTAGCACGCTATCCCACAATTTTTAAGCGATTCAGTCATTTCCAACTTGTGCTTTTTTCGTAGCAAGCACAACATCCAGTCTGTATTCAAGCTCTATCCGCAGTCAGTGCAACATACCCACATCATCTGTGACAATGACAGCAACAATTCGGTTTTTAATTCACTGAAGTGCTTGACAAACGTTTGGTAGACTCTGTCCTTGATATACCCCCATGGAAAAAAGTCCACTGGTGTAATGTCAGGCGACGTAGGAGTCAAGGCATTTGAACCACCCCTGCTGATCCATCGTTCTGGACACACCTGGTCTAATAATTCTCGCACAGCCTGAGCCCAGCATGGTGGTGCACCATCTTGTTCGAAACGACCGTGTTTGACGGTCAGTCAGTTATGGTAACGCAAACAGCTTCAGCATATCGAGGTAAATGTTAGAATTAATTTTTTTTCTGAGAAAAAATAACGGACTCACACATTCACTTTCGGGCTGTCACGTACCTCTTCCGTCACAGTATGCGGACTGGTTGTTCCCCCACTGCTTTTCTTACGTGCAGTTAACATCAGCAGTGTATTTGTGTTCGGTTGTGTCGCTTAATAGTATTGCTGCTTGCGCTCTACATATTTTAAAGATTTTTTGTGAATGTATTTAAATATACGTATTTCGTATTTTAACATGCCGAAAGATTCAAGGCAAAACTGAGAAACGTCGACGCATTGCGGTGGCTGGCAGGATAAACTAATCGAGAACAGAGGAAACAACGCCAGGAAATTCTGTGCAATCAAACGTTATCTAGGAACATTTAAAAATTGTGTTTTATGCAGCCTTAGTGACAGCATAAGGAGACGCTTCCACAACGACTGGCGTCTTTAGAAGTTTACATTCTAATTTTACCCGGATTTGGTATTATTTCACACATTGTATGTCAAGAAAGAGGAAAAATCGAATCATTTGGAACGTTAGGTCGAATGCGACAGATCACAGGTGTCAGGTGGTTACTCTATAATATTAAGTAGACTAATAGTGCTCAATTCTTCATCCGTAAGTAATTCATGTTTACTTTCGTTTTACGTTGTTATTCAAGTTTCCTTTTCTTAACAGCAAAGACAACAATCGACTTCTTCAACCTCGTATTATTTTATGTTTTCACTGATACTGATAGGAGCAGTTGATGACATGTGCGGACAGTTTGGATCCCGATACGATTTGGTTCTCATATTTTCGATGCTCCGTAACTTCAAAATATTTGGCTTTTGAAAATGTCTTCCTTTTCTCAAGTTCTTTCCCGAGGAACACTCATAAAACCTCTTAAGATCTATCGCAACAGCCAGGCTACATATTATGACACGGTGTGAAATATGAAAATTAAACTCTATAACTATGCCAATGTAAAAGTTTCCTAGATTTGTGCTGCGTGTTCTGCCTCTATTCTCATACTGCCGACTTCAATTGTCTTCTATTTCAATTACAATAATTTTACACGAAAATAAATTCTCAAATTTACCATCAACCACTTTTTACTTACTATATTTTATGCTGAGAAGGCTAACTGGTATAAAAATTTCTTTATTACTTCGGTCGAGATACAATGAAAGCTGCAACTGACAGAGTAAATATTTGGCGTTGCTGAATCTGAAGAGTTGAACGAAATGTTAAAATCGAAAGGTCAACGCTAAATATTTGCAAGGTAACGTGTGGAGCCACCGTTAAAAATTAAAACGCTTTATACTGGTTTAAACTTACTGTATGAGCCGGAAGTGAACCGTATTATTATGCAATTCCCGAACAAAAGGATACCCTACTGTAGACAACATCAAATAAACTTTGCACCTGTTCCACCACTACGTAAATTTGCTTTCTCTTCATCTATTTGTACATGAATTAAATGCCGTTAAGGAGTGGCAACCAAAAGAAAAAAAAGAAAATCAGTTAATTTTCGCATGGTTTCTGTGCGTGACGCTGTATGATATGCAGCACCGAACTCTCCCGTTGCGTGATCTTCCACTCTCTCGTTACCTACCACATTTGTGTTTACGGAAAATACCTGAATTCCCTATTTAAAACAATCGAAACATTATTAAATCTGCATGGACAAATACAGCTTACATTTCCTCGTAACATGTATTCTAAAATGGTAAGGAGCAGACGCAATGAATGCAAACTTTCCAACACGCCTTTCCCTTGAATGTTCCAGGAATAAGAAATAGTAATGAAATATTCCAAATGCCAAATGAATATTGAGAACAACCGTTTCAGGTTTGGGAAGGTGTCCGGCCTGATAACTGTATATTTTTAGGCTGGAACGTAGATTTTAACTTATTTTTAAACCGAGAAGATGGAAACTGTTAGTATACTAATGCGTGCAAAGAACATTCTCACAGTGGTATACTTGAACCTGCATGACTTCTCTGTGACAATATTCTAAGTTAATGTTCTCTAAAATTCCTTCCATAGACAGTAAAGTTCACGTTCTTACGGTTCACCTATTAAGTAAAACCTATTAAGTAAAAAAATTTGGCGGGCGGAAGGCGATTATCTCTGGTGATTGTTCACAGTGCGCTGACAGCTATTAGCACACAACAATAAGGGTCCTACAGTTTGGAGTCGCTTCCATTCAGCATATGTCGTGGTGCTGCAAATGGGTATGTGGGATCACATTGGGCTAACAGAAGATGAACGTGGGACATTGAATGACTTGTCTTCTCCTTGTGGTGAGTCGGAACTGTCAGTTGGCCAGGATACCAGTGTTCTCATGGAACAAGTCATAAAAAAATTTGTAACTGCCCTGAAAACGATTGAAAGTAAGGGACCCACAGCAAAATTATTGGTTCAGTACTACAAGATGGTCACTTTCATGAAACAATTTATTGAAGCGGATCGATCAGGCAATTGGAAACTTCATCTTGAAAGTGTGCGAAAAATGCTTCTCTACTTCCATTCAGCTGGACATTTTATGTACGCTAAAAGTGGTCACCCCCACTTACAGGATATGTTGAGACTCGATGAAAAAATGGATTTATCAAAACATGAGAAGTTCACAACGAAAGGACATTTTACAATCCAGCGACCAGAAAAGTATTGGTCAGGGGTTCCTTCTCACATGACTATCGAACAAACATTGACGAGAACCATGAAGAGTTCTGGAGGACTTACTTCTGGCCGAGGAATTACGGATAGTGTATTAACCAGATGGACATTGGGTATGATTCACATGCAGAACATTTGTGAAGAAATTGAGTCGTATTGTGAAGTGAGCGCAGTAACATCAGAACAGCATGTAGATGCAAGAAGTTGACGCATCGAATGAGATGGCATAGACTTGAACAAGCTGCGTGATTGGTTTTCAGTGCACCCTCCCTTCCCTGAAAGTGATTTTATAATGTCTATCAGCAGTGGCGTTGTCGGAACGGAGGATGTTAATTGTCATATGTGTCACGAAGAGGGGGAAAAGGGCATGAAAAGAATAGTTGGTGACAATTTCCACAATGTAAAGTTCCGTAGGAAAGATAAAGTTGTGAGTCTCCTTGCTGCGTTCATTTCTGTAAAAGCTGGGCGCACTAAAATTACTCCTGTTGATCCTTTAACTCTTTTTCCAAAGGATTTGTTTAATGAAACAAAGTGAAGAAGAGTTAAAAGCCTTTTTGAAATATGAACTTGCTCCTTACCCAATGTCTCTATTCTCAGAAAAAGGCATGCGAAAAGGAACAAAATCTTCGTTCTACAATGCCTTCGTTCCAGTGGAAGATGTGAAGTCAGGTGGACCGAGTAAATTTTTTGTCATTGATGGAGGGTACCTTATCCACAAAGTGACTTGGACTCGAAATGTTTGCTTCAAGTCAATAGCCCAAAGCTATGTTTCTTACCTGGAACGTCATTTTGGATCTCAATTTGCTATTGTATTTAATGGGTATCCATGTGAGAGAGACAAATGTAGCACAAAGAGTGCTGAGAGGATTCGTAGGTCCAAAAAACATTCTTCGGTTGATGTTGTGGTTGAATCAGAGATGGTGAACTAAGTCCCTCAGGACAAGTTCTTGTACAACGAAAGAAAGAAGATGCGTTTGATCACACTTCTTAAAAAGGAATTTCTGGAGTGTAGCATTCAAGTGCACCAGGCACAAGAAGATGCTGACGTTATGATTGTAACATCTGCCATTTCCAGAACCAAAGATTTTGGAAGTGTTGTCATTGTAGGAGAAGACGTTGACCTGCTTGTGCTCATGACCGGTTTGGGGCAAGGCATTGAAAACTTATTTTTCTTAAAGCCAGGAAGAGGAAATGTAGAAGACAAGTGGTTTTCCACTGCATCTTACAAGTTTGACAGTGAATATATTCTGTTCACTCACGCCTTTAGCGGATGTGATACAACATCAGCTTTTTTTGATCAAGGAAAAATTAAGTGTTACAATATTGTTGCGAAAAATGAACACCTAACCTCAGCACTTTGCACGTTCAATAAACCACATGCTACCCGTGAAGAAATAATAACAGCAGGAGAACAGGTTACTATCGCATTGTATAGTGGAGGTGTCAGCAGTTCCCACACACTAGACCATTTGCGGTACCAGCTATTCGCCAAGTCTGCCACAAAAAGCAAACTGAATCTTGCACGGTTGCCATCTACACAAGATGCTGCACAGCATCATTCGTTGTGGACTTACCAACAAGTCCAAAGTTGTATGGGAAACTGGAAACTTCCTGAGAAATGGGGGCCGGAATCACAGTGACCACGGTGCAATACCCGTTATAATGAGCCAAGATCCAGAATCTGAAGCACTTCTTCACATTGTTTCATGCTCATGCAAGCTGAACTGTGGTGGAGCGTACTCCTGCAGAAAAGCGGGTTTGAAACGTTCTTCAGTTTGCAAGAAATGTATTGGGGTCAACTGTGAAAACGTGCCAAAATTTTTATATGAAGGCAGTGAAGAAGATGTTATGGAGGATGTTGAGGAAACCGCTAACGAAATCAATGAACTTGCTGAGGCTGCCTCGCTGTTTAAAGAAGAGGTCAATCTGGGATCAACTCTATGTACAGATCCTGAATCCGTAACTCAAGGTATTTCTGGTGACACTGAGGAACCTGGCCCATCAAAACGTTGGAAGTGATGCTCATATCTGTCTCAAGTGCGCTAAAGTGCGATATTATAAGTATTACACACCCAGAAGTATCAACATTTTTTAGTAACTGACAATGCATTTTAATTGTAATAAAGCTACTTATTTTTAATGTCAACTGTGTGGCTTTTATACACAAGAATAATTACCTACCTAATTAGGTTGCCTATTGCAGCTAATAATAGTTCAGTTTCCTGAGACAATTTATTTTGTGTGCGTGTGCGTGTGTGTGTGTGTGTGTGTGTGTGTGTGTGTGTGTGTGTATGTCTCTTAATGATGTATTTTTATATTTATAGTTTTACAAATACCAGGGCTGAGGTGGCCCATAGTGAACTTCAGGTAGTGATGGAAGAATCACAATAGTTGGGTGCCTAGCAATCTCATGTTGCATGTAGTGAAATTCCAACATATAACATGATGTATAATGTATTTATACTACACAAACAGTAACTGAAAAAATAGTGTTCAAAAATAAGGTATCTTGCCACTATGCACAAAATTTGAAAAATTGGTATTTTTTGAGACGCTGTAACGCCTTAGATATTGGGAGTAGCAAAAAATGGCAAGAATGAAATTTGTAGAGAATTTTGTGCTCTTTAAAAAAGAAAATAGACGTCAAAGCAATAGGAGCAAATGAAACTGAGATATTTTGAAAAAACTGAAAAAGGCCGATATTTCCAAGCTTTTTGACTGCAGAAAGTTCTCCCAAGTGAAATTTTGTTGGCAAAACTCGGTTTTCTAATCTTTCCAACCATAGGAACGAGATGAAAAAATAAACTCTTCTACTCCACCTTTTGCAAGGTATATCTGCTATTTGACTGGACTAATACACATCACCTGGACATTAGAAAAGGCGGGACAGGGTCCTTAATAGGGTTGTGATTTCACGACGACAGTGTATTCTCTGTAACTTGCTAAAGACTGGAAACCAGTTCTTGTGCTAGGGCGTTCCATTCCTCCGCCGCGGGGGATAGCCGCGCGGTCCAGGGCGTATTGTCACGGTTCGCGCGGCTCCCCCTGTCGGAATTTCGAGTCCTCCCTCGGGCGTGTGTGTGTGTGTGTGTGTGTGTGTGTGTGTGTGTGTGTGTGTGTGTGTGTGTGTGTTGTCCTTAGCGGTCGTTAGTTTAAGTTCGATTAAGTAGTGTGTAAGCTTAGGGACTGATGACTTCAGCAGTTTGTTTCAAATGGTTCAAATGACTCTGAGCACTATGCGACTTAACTTCTGAGGTCATCAGTCGCCTAGAACTTAGATCTAATTAAACCCAACTAACCTAAGGACACCACACACATCCATGCCCGAGGCAGGATTCGAACCTGCGACCGTAGCGGTCGCTCGGTTCCAAACTGTAGCGCCTAGCAGTTCCCACACGACCTTACCACAAATGTCCAAAACTTCCATTCCTTTACCATTAGTTCACAACTGAAGGATGGCCATTGGTGCCTTTAGGTATACAAGATACGCTTTCCCAATGGATGCCATACGTACTGAATGGAATTTAAGTTGGGGGAACGGGTAGACTAATCCACTCGCCTAACGTCCCTTCGTTCCACAAGTTCCTCCTTTCTGTGTAGTTCGGTGCAGTCGCTCTTTGTTACCCAAAAATCTAGGGCAGAATGCACCCTTGATAAGACGCACGTGGGTAAGGAGTGTAGTGTCACAGTAACGTTTACCAGTGAGCGTACCGTGGTCAAAAACTTGTGGGTCAGTACGCCCATACAACACATTGCTTCACCATACCATAACAAGCGAGCCACCACAACCATCTGCTTTGTAGTTCATAACCGGGTTGGTAGAGCAACCAGTATTTATGACATAAAGAAACATGCTCTCTTAGGTGCAGTGTTAAAAAAATTTATTTGCCAGTGACGCGTTTCACCTTTATTTAGGGATATTCGAGTTGGCTGATATTTGGTAGTGATGGGCACATAGGCTACCGCGCATAAAGTACCCCAGCAGGTAAGTTTCGCCTGTCAAAGTTTTAAAAACACTGTGCGGTGTCCTCACTACGGCAAGTGGCGCAGTCTAATGCAGAGCAAATGGGGTCAGACCCACAGTAAATCTTTACATCACAGAAATGGCAAATGTGTAGTGCATTTCCGGCTGCACACATCAGGTTCATTACACCGCCGGCATGTTTATAGTGTAAAGATTTACTGTAGGCCTGATCCCGCTTGGTCCGCAATGGACTGCTCCACATGCCGTAGTAAGGACACCGCACAGTGTTTTTAAAGCTTTGACAAGGGGCATTTACCTACTGGGATATTTTATGCGCGGTATCCCATGTACACACCGCTACCAAATATCAGTCAGTCCGAAGGTCCTTAAATAAGGGTGAAACGCGTCATTCCGAATTAATAAAAAAAATTTACACAGTTGCCAAAACTGCTTATTTCTTCGTGTGTCTCTGCATTGTCCTACCACGTAGTTTTCAAACTCTGTACTACCTGTGTTCCACAAAATCGCTTTGATGTATCCTGAACTTTGAACACTTGTACAAGAAACATACGAGCATTTAGTTCATCCTGTATGTTTAGGAACACTATGAATTCAACACAAATTGTCTTCGTCGAGCGTCAAAGGAAACAAGCAATCAACTTCGTAACTCTTTTCTAACAGGGAAATAAGTTCATTACTAAACTCAACTACTTGGAACAACAAAAGGAAGGTTTCCACAGTGTGATTTTTTCTCTGCTAGTTGACTCTCGAGTACACTACTGGCCATTAAAATTGCTACACCACGAAGATGACGTGCTACAGACGCGAAATTTAACCGACAGGAAGAAGATGCTGTGGTATGCAAATCATTAGCTTTTCAGAGTATTCACACAAGGTTGGCGCCGGTGTTGACACTACAAGGTGCTGTCATGAAAGTTTCCAACCGATTTCTCATACACAAACAGCAGCTGACCGGCGTTGCCTGGTGAAACGTTGTTCTGATGCCTCGTGTAAGGAGGAGAAATGCGTACCATCAGGTTTCCGACTTTGATAAAGGTCGGATTGTAGCCTAACGCGACTGCGGTTTATCGTATCGCGACATTGCTGCTCGCGTTGGTCGAGATCCAATGACTGTTAGCAGAATATGGAATCGGTGGGTTCAGGAAGGTAATACAGAACGCCGTGCTGGATCCCAATGGCCTCGTATCACTAGCAGTCGAGATGACGGGCATCTTATCCGCATAGCTGTAACGAATCGTGCAGCCACGTCTCGATCCCTGAGTCAACAGATGGGGACGTTTGCAAAACAACAACTATCTCCACGAACAGATCGACGACGTTTGCAGCAGCATGGACTGTCAGCTCGGAGACCATGGCTGCGGTTACCGTTGACGCTGCATCACAGGTTCAGTTGGTTCAAATGGCTCTGAGCACTATGGTACTTAACTTCTGAGGTCATCAGTCCCCTAGAAGCTAGAAGTACTTAAATCTAACTAACCAAAGGACATCACACACACCCATGCCCGAGGCAGGATTCAAACCTGCTACCGTAGCGGTCGCGCGGTTCCAGACTGTAGTGCCTAGAACAGCTCGACCACCCCAGCCGTCTCCATCACAGGCAAGAGCGCCGGCGATGGTATACTCAACGACGAACCTGGGAGCACGAACGGCAAAACATAATTTTTTCGGATGAATCCAGGTTCTGTTTACAGCATCATCACGGTCGCATCGTGTTTGGGGACACCGCGGTGAACGCACATTAGAAGCGTGTATTCGTCATCGCCATACTGGCGTATCACCAGGCATGATGGTATGGGGTGCCATTGGTTACACGTCTCGATCACCTCTTGTTCACATTAACGGCACTTTGAACAGTGGACGTTACATTGCAAATGTGTTACGACCCGTGGCTCTACCCTTCATTCGCTCCCTGCGAAACCCTACATTTCAGCAGGATAATGCACGACCGCCTGTTGCAGGTCCTGTACGGGCATTTCTGCACACAGAAAATGTTCGACTGCTGCCCTGGCCAGCACATTCTCCTCATCTCTCACCAATTGAAAACGTCTGGTCAATGGTGGCCGAGCAACTGGCTCGTCACAATACGCCAGTCACTACTCTTGATGAACTGTGGTATCGTGTTGAAGCTACATGGGTAGCTGTACCTGTACACACCATCCAAGCCCTATTTGACTCAATGCCCAGGCGTATCAAGGCCGTTATTGCGGTCAGAGGTGGTTGTTCTGGGTACTGATTTCTCAGAATCTATGCACCCAAATTTAGTGAAAATGTAATCACATGTCAGTTCTAGTATAATATATTTGTCCAATGAATACCTGTTCATCATCTTCATTTCTTCTTGGTGTAACAATTTTAATGGCCAGAAGTGTATTTAAGTCCTCGCTGTCGTTGAGAGGAGCACATTGGATCAGATTAACACTTACGTCTCTACTAGTTCACAGCTTCTACAGTCTTGCCAAGTGAGCCTGACAGAATGCGAGCAGATTCCGAGGTCCCTTGGCAGCGACGGTGGTGTGCAGGCGGTGGTGCTGGACCCGGAGCAGACTTCCTTTCTTGGCTGGCTGCGTCGTTACTGCCGTGGTCGCAGCGCACGCGGTCCTAAATTCTTGCACAGTGGAAGTACACTTCTTCCTGATTGTCTGCCCGTGGCATTGCCGGATGCAGCAAAAGTTTCGTGGTATGAGCGACCTCACCTGCTGATTTACACGCCCTCTGGTCAGTGGTCCGGTACACACCGAGGCCCTCTGCAAGTCGCGCTGAAAAGACGGAGTGAGAGAGGAGCGTAGTCGCAGGGGCTCAGCTGCCAAGCAACCCGACGGCTCTGGGTTGCCGTGTGCCGTCGGTACTTCACGGCTTTTGCGACACGCCACGGTTGATATGTCCCTACTCTATCTCGATTCCCATACTGCTTTTGTCTGCTACCTGTATCACTGTTGAATCACTGCTCACGATTTACACAATTTAGACACTGGCAAATTCGATGACAAAAAAAAGATCGTTCAAATGGCTCTAACCACTATGGGACTTAACATCTGAGGTCATCAGTCTTCTAGACTTAGAACTACTTAAACCTAACTAACCTAAGAACATTACACACATCCATGCCCGAGGCAGGATTCGACCGTAGCAGCAGCGCGGTTCCGGACGGAAGCGCCTAGAGCCGCTCGGTCACAGCGGCCGGTCTCGATGACAATGATGTTTTCAACGTCTGGAGAATGATATTGGCGAGTCCATTTCAGAAAGTAAAGTTGATGAATCTGATACTAATCCCGATTTCTGTGTGGGTGAACGCTCAGGAAAGAAACAGATAAAAGGATAATACTATAGTAAAGATTTTAAAATATTTATCATCTGCATGAGTGTTCGTAAAACAGCGATCGTGAAAAGTATCCTGAAAAACCGCGCGCAACAAGTGTCTGCAAAGCGTATTCCAATACCGATTAGAGCAAGAGAGGAAAAATATACCCGAAAGGAACATCCTGATGTTGTCCAAATTGTAACTGTTTGCATACCTGAATGTTTCAAAATAAACCACACAGAAACAAATTATGTGTAAGAACCCTTTTTACAAGGTTTTCTTCGAAATAAAAACATGACATGATTTTGTAAAATATTTCGTAAGTATCGTAGTTTTAAAATTTCATTATAAGATTGGATAAACAATGTTTCATCTTTTCAGGTGAAATATCATACTTTTTTATTGCATTCACAGGTAAGTAAGCTATGATTTTTCGAAACGTGTTAATAACAGCAGTCCAGTTGTCCCATGCAGGTATGCGTATGCGACATACGTCAGACAAAGCTTAATGCTATGCTTGTTATTGTTGTAAGGTACAGCTAAAAAACCATTTATCTCTTATACGGTTCAAGTTTTACATAATACAATGTAAAAGAAGTATAACTGAGCAGCCAATGGCACCAGTTACAAGTTAGTGTACTGCCCTCTGCGGGACGTCCCGTATACCAAAGATGGGCTGCAGGGCACTGCTGGCTGCCTAGCGACGCGGTTGATTTATCGATACCGATCGAAGGTGCTGTGCCGTTGCTGTGCCGCATTCGATTGGTACGGTTTCATATATTCGTTGGTCGCAAGTCTCCCTTCAGCGCCACACGTTAACGTTGTATGCGTGTTACAAACTGTAGAAACATATATAACTATTTCCAGCACTGCCAGTAATACAGAGAACTTAATAATACGCACAGAGTGATGGATAGTCACTGTTTTGAACTTAATTACAAATAGTTGTTTGGAAAAGTTTTTCTGCATTGAGACTAAAAAATATAGGAGGTATCTTAATGCTCGAGTAAATAAATATTTCATGAAATACTCTATCGTCAATATCTTTGGTGTACACAAAGTCCTTCTCAAAGCAGCCAGCTAATCTACATTTACATCTACATATATACTCCCCTAGCCACCATGCGGTGTGTGGGTGGAGGGCACAATTCGCGCTAAAGTCATATCCCCCCCCCCCCCCCAATTTGTTCCACTCGCGGATCGCGCGAAGGAAAACTACTGTCTGAACGCCTCCAGTAGGAGCTCTAATTTCCCTTATCTTTGAATGGTGATCATTGCGTGATTTCAAAGGTGGTGGTAATATATCTCTACGTTCTCGGTGAAGATCGGATTTCAGAATTTAGTGAGCAGCCCCTTCCGCTTAGCGCGTCGTCTATCTGCAAGTGTGTCCCACTTCAAACTTTCTATGAGGTTTGTAACGCTCTCGCGATGGCTAAATGTACCAGTCACGAATCTTACCGCTCTTCTTTGGACCACCTCAATCTCTTGAATGAGACCCAACCGGTAAGGGTCCCATACAGACGAACAATACTCTGAGACTGGACGAACTAACGTATTGTAAGCTATTTCCTTTGTTGAAGGACTGCATCGCTCCAGGATTCTACCAATATACCGCAATCTAGAGTTCGCCTTGCCCGTTACTTGTGTAATCTGATCATTCGATCTGAGATCATTTCGAATAGTCACACCCAGATACTTGACGGATGTTACCACTTCCAAAGACTGGGCATTTATTTTGTACTCGTACATTAATGGTGATATTCGCCGTGTTATACGCAGTAGACTACAATTACTAATATTGAGAGATAACTGCCAGTCATTACACCATGCATTTATTTTCTGCAAATCCTCATTGATTTGTTCACCACTTTCGTGTGATACTACTTTCCTGCAGACTACAGCATCATCGGCAAACAGTCTAATGCCGCTGTCAATAC
Source organism: Schistocerca piceifrons (assembly GCF_021461385.2). Lineage (NCBI taxonomy): Eukaryota > Metazoa > Arthropoda > Insecta > Orthoptera > Acrididae > Schistocerca > Schistocerca piceifrons. The sequence goes on from NC_060144.1 coordinate 246,830,880, forward strand.
CATCAACCAGATCGTTTATGTAAATCGTAAAAAGCAGCAGACCTATTAAACTGACTTAAATTTTACTTTTTCACGTTGTATTATATAAAATTGTAACTGTTTAATATATAAATTGTTATTTAGATACTTACGGTGATCCCAGTACAGTATTAAGGTTTATATTCATATCGTCTGGCATATGTCGCATACGTTATATCCTCTTGGCTAAAGATAACATAGGGTGACAGGCAATGGGCAAGCCACCTGCTATTTAATTCCATAACACTGCCACATAGTGAGCTGCCGACGTCAGAGAGCTGTAGCTACGCTTCATGCTCTGAGCCATCGTCTTCACACATAATCACTAAGTACAAAATCGTATAAATTATTTTTTTGCCTTTATTATACTACGTGTTCCTCTCCGTTCTGTTGTACTGTAAATTACAGAGTATGGTCCGAAAATAATCCACATCCGGTCGAAACTTGTCTGTCACCACTTATGAATAAAAGTATTATTAAGCGATCAAGACTGTTCTGCATAGTATTTTTTTACTGTTGATTGTGATCGCTGCTAAGCCCAGTATATTTAAAACAATTCCAACGCCATGGAAGATTACAGTTTTATTTAGCAGAAACTATCATACTTCAAGTTGTCGATGCGTTTTTGAAAATTTATGTGTGTGTTGTGGCTGCTATTTTAGCGCTGCAGTACTGGGAGAACATTAGTAAAGTTGTAAGGTTTCCTTACGTTTTCTGCCAATCTAAATGTTTCACTTTTTCTATACTGGGACAAAGATACACGAGAGCGCAGCACGAGCAGTTCAAATCAAATGGTTCTAAGCACTATGGGACTTAACATCTGAGGCCATCAGTCCCCTAGACTTAGAACTACTTAAACCTAACTAACATAAGGACATCACACAGATCGATGCCCGAGGCAGTATTCGAATCTGCGACCGTCGCAGCATGGTTGTTTCGGACTGAAGCACCTAGAACCCGCTCGGCCACAACGGCCGGTAAGCGTGAGCAGTCGGTAAGATCTTTGACTCTATGTTTAATGTAATCTGTGGTGTACTTGTTCGCCAGTCTGTTGTCCATTGCTAGTACGTTCTTATCAGAGGCACAGTAGCGAGCAGTTGCGTTTCAGAGAAGGAGATCAGATATTTCTGAATAGGGAAGAAATTATCTGGAATATTTTATTAAGGAGATGAAAACGTGTTTGTAAACATATTTTCTTGATTGTATGTATGGAGAAGGTTTTTGGAGGAATATTTCAAGATAACCTGCGCACGCACAAAACTAAAATGTTTGTTTGTTAGAACCGTTAACTGAAAGAAAGCTTTGTCCCTTAGATAACGAGTAGCATTCGTGATAAGTGTTAAATTGATCTCGTTCTTTTCATTATGTGACATACAACCCAATTGCTTTAAATGTCCATAATTTTTGTAATGAATGAATTTTGTAACTGTTGGAATGTTCTTTCGTTATACAGTCTTTCTTGACAGTATTCAGAGTTACATTCTTCAAGAGCACTTTCCTTTGAAGTAAAACTCTCCTCCATCATTCTTAGTTAAGTTTAAGAGTTTTTAGCGTGTATGCGTTGCACCTTAAGCAGCAAACAGCCACAGATTGCTTCTGACAAGCACAGAAAAATTTAGTTGTGAAAATATTATTTTTCTTTAGCTGTTGAATTTGTTGATTTCAATTTTCCTTCGAGGACTTCAGTACAGCAGTCACAAAATAGCACGCTCAGCATGAGGTAAGCTACTTTTCTTTCGGAGCAGATCTCACTTCGAATTCCTGCGAGCAAATAGTACGTAGTCAAAAATTTCGGATTTTGTGCTTCCGAAGCAGATTAATTTACAACGAACTGTGAAGGTAACCTTAAACAATTATTTTCTTCAAAGTTGAGCAGTACTTTATTTCACTGATATTTCAAGTCAGACAATGTAATTCATGTTACGTAACTTGTATAACGTACTTCAGTATTGACATTCAGTTAAATAGTTTTCACTGAGTACACGGTGAACGGTGACTACCGGGAATTTCAGGAAGGACTGGATCAGGCATTTTCAAACCTTCATTCTCCTTTTTATTACACAGTTTTATTGGCCATTAAATTTAACAATTTACTCAATAATTAAATATCTTTGGCATAATGGTCGCCGAACAATTTTACAATATTAATAAATGTGAACTGAGAAGTTAAGAAATAATCAATTTACGTGAAAGGCACTTAAATCTCAATGAAAACAGTTCCAATTACTTAACTACAATACAACATTAATTTAATGTTCGGTAAGAACGTGGAACAGAGTTTTGTCATAAAAAAAACAGACCTTAAGGCTTCAAAATGGTTCAAATGGCTCTGAGCACTATGGGACTCAACTGCTGTGGTCATCAGTCCCCTAGAACTTAGAACTACTTAAACCTAACTAACCTAAGGACATCACACACATCCATGCCCGAGGCAGGATTCGAACCTGCGACCGTAGCGGTCGTGCGGTTCCAGACTGTAGCGCCTTTAACCGCTCGGCCACTCCGGCCGGCCTTTAAGGCTTCAACCTCATTACAAATCACGCGACGTCTAAACGTACGACAGCATAAGCAGCATGGCGGAACATTTTCCGATATAAAAGCTCTCAGCAGTATAAGAATATTACATTTGCATTGATGAACAGGAGCCTATACAGCTCCCACAAAGGGATTTCTAACATACAGGAAGAACAATGTAAATAATGGCCCAAATAAAGTTATAAAAAACTGATGGCCAAGGTATTGATCTCTTAATACATTAGGACTAGCGGACTCTAGTGGCTGAAGCCAAAATATCTGAAAAGATCCGATAAGTAACTTAACTTCTATCGCGGAACCGCCGGATGGTATGGCAGGCTTCGTCCCTTGTTCTGCGACAGAACACGGGACTACGGAACCTCTAGCGCGGCACAGCTCGCCCGAGCCGTTGTCAAATTCCGTTCTGCTGTCAACGAAAGACCAAACAGGAAAGGAAAAATACATAGAGAAAGTTGGTCACGCGATGCGCAGCCACCAGTCCGGGCTAGGACTAATGTAATCGTGAGGTGCTAACATGACACAGAAACCACAGATCAGTACATTGAAATAACAAGGTAAAAGATAGCATACAAAGGTCAGATGTAACAAACAAGAGCGCACTAGACAATTTCTCGCAAGATTCCAGCACTTTCGATCACCCTGACGTACCGACTTGCAACCGATCACAAATTCACACCGAAACGTGAGAAGCAGTGTGTGCTTACACCTGAACACACCGGAACCATGTTATAATCGATACGAAGCCCTACTTCCGCTCTGAGGCGAAGGGAATAAATCTTTAAATAAAACCCCACGTGAGACTAATTGACATAGTACAGTACACGTTAGCAAACATTTAAAAATACAAATGTAAAGCCAAACTTTAAAAACACTTCAATGACCAGATTAGATTATAATGCTTGCTTACTGCAGAGCCACACGAATGCCAAGATTTGTGGTTTTGGAATAACTGAGTGCATACAGCACTCGATCTGTTATATTAAATTATACATATGATAATAGTCCACAGAGGTAGAGACCACAGGCAAATTTTTTAAGCTTCTAAGCAAGAAAAACAGATTAACAAATGTATCACTTGTTTCCCAGGACACAAAACAGCCTGCAACAGACTAAATCAACATCAAGACTTTTTATTTTAAAAAAGTAAAAGCACTTTAGCAAGCAAATTCGCAAAGTAAACATGTAAATGGCAGCATATGACAAGCAGAAATTTAATATCGTGACAAATCACTTGTCACTGCTCGGAGACAGGCTAGCGGACTAATCACTTCCTTTACCTATGACAACATACAGCTATCGCTCTACCCATATTGTTGAGATTACATTAGAGACAAGTCCATTGTGATTGTAACTACGAAGGTGATACTAGAAACAGGAGCAATCACCATAACCTAAAAGCGTGACCACGGCTCCACATGCGGCAGTGTTTCCGAAATCAACAACAGTCCTTCAGTGACGTAAGGCTTCAACCGCACAAGCTACCCTGTTGGATTCACGGCAAAGAAACAGCTGTCCTAGCGAGCAAACTGTGCACTAAGGCGGAGAATCGATAACCAGATAGCCTCAATGGCACACGCACTTAATTTATTTTGGCGTTAAATTACATTTGTTTTCATTATTACAAATTCGGCATTTCACTGAGATTAAAGTTTTGTTTCACGTCAGTGTTCTCAAGCACAATCGACACTCAGTATTGCTTAGTAGTTGAATACGTTATGTGAAGGACACGTTGCACGAGGTGAAAGTTTTTGAAAAAGAATATTCAGTATTTCAAATATATGGATAAGTTACATAGAAAGCTTACAAAGTATCATAATGGTACAGTTTGTAAGGTGCCTCTTACGTGAGGAAGACATTTTTATCAGTTTTAATAAATTATTGTCTCTTATTGATATATTCACGATAGTTAGGAAGTGTTGTAGTTCGTAGCCGGCCATGAGTCGGAGAGCATTTCCCACGCTGGCTGGCTAGGTGGCGAAGCGACCACATGTCGCGCGTAGTGGGGTGGGGCTCGGCGCTGGACCGTAGAAACAAGCGTTAGCATGGGAAATATACATGACGGGAAGTACCGCCATATTGGCGCCAAAGTCACCGATTTTGTTTATTTATATTTAATAATTAAAGTCATTTATGACAACATGAATACTAGGAGGAGCCTCTGGATGTTTAAAACTATTTATTGTAATTTTGCCTCGTTAAAATTCACTCCCGTTCTTCACCAAATGCATATCTTAGTAAGTACGAACCTGATCGGAAATCCACGAACCGTGACGAAACTAGTAAGAGATACGGACTGCGCCCCAAAGTCGGCAGTCGGCGTTAAGAGCTCTTCCTGTCTTGTTCGATGGTAGCCATGCTCTCGGTTACGAGTAGTTTGTGACATGAGTATTTCATTATTTATCTAATAGGAATAAAGGTGATATTACGGCATTCTGAATTTTAAGGGGGGTAGGACGTCAAAATGGCCGACTTGGAGCAGGAGAAGCACCACAGGACATTTTAGTTTCCACTGTCTACAGTTTTGCAAGTAAATTCATAAAACTTTGTCAGCATGACCAGGAAGGGTTCAGAATTCACACTCGTAGCAGCGTAAGTTCAAAAACATAACAAAATAATTTTTTTACATCAGAAGTTTCATCATTTTTTCACATACTATTGGCTGCATTTGTTGCTATAGGTACACTTTTCTTCATAAGTAAGAGAGACTGTTCGATGAATTTTGCACAGCATACAAACCATACTTACAGGTGTCTGAAACTCTAGAATCTATTTAATTTATGAAAAAATGAATGAGCTGTTAGGTTTTAAACTTTATGTTTAGAAAAAATCAAATTTTGTAGTTAATTATCTCAATTTTTACAACAGTTTCTAATAGATTTGGAAAATTCTAGAGTTTCATTCATCTGTAAGTATGGTTAGTATGCTGTGCAAAATTCATCAAAGAATCTCTCTTACTTGTGAAGAAAAATGTACCTATAGCAACAAATGCAGCCAACAGTAAATGAAAAAACGATGAAATTTCATATCTAAAAAAAATTATTATGTTATGTTTTTGAACTTCCACTGTTATGAGTGTGAATCCTTAATCATTCCTGGTCATGCTGACAAGGTTTTATGAATTTATTGTAAAAGTATAGACAGTTGAAAATAAAATGTCATGTGGTGCCTCTCCTGCTCCAAGTCGGCCCGTTTCGACGTCCTACCGCCCTTAATTTCGTGTAAATAGATACCCCAAAGTTGATCGACAGCAACGCCCCAATGAAGAATCTGCACGGGGCGACATTTACGAGAGCTACACCGCGCACAGGTAGGAGGAAATCCGACGATACGACCCACCAAGGCGGATCAAGGAAGGTCCGACTTACACTCGCAAATTCCTGGTGAAAATGCTGACCAGTTATACTGTACGTCACATATATCAGCCTCTAAGGACTCGCGGCTAAGCTGTGTAATAACAGGAGCAGTTTAGAAGCGAGGGGATCTTGCCAGTTTTAAATTCTTGTCCTACCTGTCAGTATGTTGCTATGAGGGTGGAGCTCTACATTTATGTAGAGACTGCAGCGTGAGGAAGTACGACCAGTGAAATCACCCGAGGTCGCCGGAGCGACGAGTCGACGGGAAGGCCAGCGGTGGCCGGTAATTACTGGATGGCACAGGCAGTGCTGGTGGTGGTGGAGCTACGCGTTTAGCGTTCCGCGGCGTGGCGTAGGCTGCGCTGCGCGGCGCGGCGCGGCCCGCATGTTAATCCGTCACGGCGCGGCCCGCTCCGCATGCGGGAGTGAGCAAACATTTGCGCGCGTCGCTCAGCCCGCAAACACGGCCGTCTGCCTGCCGCGGCCGCCGGAAAAATAAACCGGACGGTCGGCAGCGCCGCGAAAAAGCAGCCGCCTCGCCGCTGACCCAGCGACCTGGCACTCGCCGCGTTAGCCGCCGCGGCGATCACCACCAGTCGCCCCCCTAATCTCAATCCATATTTCCCTCGCCCCTGCCCTACTTTCCCGTCTTAGCCTTCCAGCCACGTATTCCTCTCCTTCCGAGACCACTCCATTAGCTAGCGCCTACTCCCACCCCAAGCAGTTCGATCCAAACTCCCTACATTATTCCCCTCGCCTACAAACCTTACCTTATAATATGCACATTCTGTGCGATTTAATCGTTATGACCGTATCTAAAGAATTATGTATGTATCGGCCGACAAGAGCAGACTAGAGTCGGTTTATATGCGCAACTGTGGGTTCACACACATAATGATATCTTAAAAACACTCTAAGACAAAAAAATGACGACTTAACACAAAGGAATAATCCGAATGGGACGGAAGTCGGTAATTGTCATATACAAAAACTGACAAACAAATGAGTACAATTTCAACAAAAAAACGTATAATTCATTCAAGAGGAAGAGCTTCACAGATTGACCACGTCAATAAAACGTTTCTTCACCTCCAGTCCATATGCAAGGTTATTCTTGCCACATGCGAGCGGGAATTATCTTGTCGAAACGTAAGCCCACAATGGCTTATTATGAAGGTCAACAAAATGGATCGTAGAATACACTACTGACCATGAAGACGCGAAATTTAACCGACAGGAAGAAGATCCTGTGATATGCAAATGATTAGCTTTTCAGAGGGTTCGCACAAGTTCAAATGGTTCAAATGCCTCTGAGCACTATGGGACTTAACATCTGAGGTCATCAGTCCCCTGGAACTTAGAACTACTTAAACCCCACTAACCTAAGGACATCACACACATCCATGCCCGAGGCAGGATGCGAACCTGCGACCGTAGCGGTCGCGCGGTTCCAGACTGAAGCGCTTAGAACCGCTTAGTCACACAGGCCGGCATTCGCACAAGTCTGGCGCCGGTGACGACACCTACAACGTGCTGACATGAGTAAATTTTCCAACCGATTTCTCATACACAAACAGCAGTTGACCGGCGTTGCCTGGTGAAACGTTGTTCTGATGCCTCGTGTAAGGAGGAGAAATGTGTACCATCACGTTTCCGACTTTGATAAAGGTCGGATTGTAGCATATCGCGATTGCGGTTTATCGTATCGCGACGTTGCTGTTCGCATTGGTCAAGATCCAATGACTGTCAGCAGAATATGGAATCGGTGGGTTCAAAAGCGTAATACGGAACGCCGTGCCGGATCCCAACGGCCTCGTATCACTAGCCTTTTTTATTGTATACTCGGAACAGAAGAAAGATTAATACCAATGAAAGAGTTAACCTTTGGTGTAAAATAAGTGGTACTTTATCAAAATATATTGTTGTACAAGGAGATGTTACTGTATATTATCATTCTTAATAAAGTTTTTTTAAATTCCTTATCTCTCTTGTTTTATTTCTTATCTCCTTTCCAATTCCTTATCTATAAACAAAATCAGCTCATGACTGTAGCGGATCGTGCAGCCACGTCTCGATCCCTGAGTCAACAGTTGGGGACGTCTGCAAGACAACAACCATCTGCACGAACAGTTCGACGACATTTTCAGCAGCATGGACTATCAGCTCGGAGACCATGGCAGCAGTTAACCTTAACGCTGCATCACAGACAGGAGCGCCTGCGATGGTGTACTCAACAACGAACCTGGGTGCACGAATGGCGAAACGTCATTTTTTCGGACGAATCCAGGTTCTGTTTATAGCATCATGATGGTCGCATCCGCCCGCAGCTCGTGGTCGTGCGGTAGCGTTCTCGCTTCCCACGCCCGGGTTCGATTCCCGGCGGGGTCAGGGATTTTCTCTGCCTCGTGATGGCTGGGTGTTGTGTGATGTCCTTAGGTTAGTTAGGTTTAAGTAGTTCTAAGTTCTAGGGGACTGATGACCATAGATATTAAGTCCCATAGTGCTCAGAGCCATTTGAACCATTTTGGTCGCATCCACTTGTAGCGACATATCGGTGAACGCACATTGGAAGCGTGTATTCGTCATCGTCATACTGGCGTATCACCCGGCGTGATGGTAGGGGTGTCATTGGTTACACTTCTCGGTCACCTCTTGTTCGCATTGACGACACTTTGAACAGTGGACGTTACATTTCAGATGTGTTACTACCCGTGACTGTACCCTTCATTCAATCCCTGCAAAACCCTACATTTCAGCAGGATAATGCACGACCGCATGTTGCAGGTCCTGTACGGGCCTTTCTGGATACAGAAAATGTTCGACTGCTGCCCTGGCCAGCACATCCACCAGATCTCTCACCAATTGAAAACGTCTGGTCAATAGTTGCCGAGCAACTGGCTCGCCACAATACGCCAGTCACTACTCTTGATGTTCTGTGGTATCGTGTCGAAGCTACATGGGCAGCTGCACCTGTACACGCCATCCAAGCTCTGTTTGATCCAATGCCCAGGCGTATCAAGGCCGTTATTACGGCCAGAGGTGGTTTTTCTGGCTACCGATTTCTCAGGCTCTATGCACCCAAATTTAGTGAAAATGTAATCACACGTAAGTTGTATTATAATATATTTGTCCAATGAATACCCGTTTATCATCTACATTTCTTCTTGGTGTAGCAAATTTAATGGCCAGTAGTGTATTATCGACGAACAGCTACCGTTTTAGGATGTTGTAAATGACGACCAAAGGGGTCCTGCTATGAAAAGAAATGGCACTCCAGACCATCACTCCTGGACGCCGGGCCCTATGGCGTCTCCAGACCTGTCTTAGGTCTGGAATCTCATTGAACAGAGTGGTGAGTTCCGCTTCGAATTGAGCCTCGATGAACAGTGAAGACGTCTGGAGACGCCCCGGACAGTGGTAGGATACCATCCTGGCTATGTCCTCCATACGGTCCACCACATAAAAGGGATGGTCTGGAATGCCAATTCGTTTCGTAGCAGGACCCCTTTGGTTGCTATCCGTGGCACTATTACTGCACAGCGATATCTCGACGATATTCTGCACTCTGTTTTGTTGCCCTTCTTTGTAAGCCATCCTGGACTTACGTTTCAGCACATGCCGAGACTTTCTACTGCTTGTATTCGTGGTTGCCAAACCCTACCTTGGCGTGATCTCCCCAATTGAGAACCTTTGGAGCATAATGAGAAAGGCCCTCTAAGAAGTAGGGAATTTCGACGATCTAACGTTCCAATTGGACACAATTTGGCACGGTACACCTCAGTAGTACATCTAGCGACTCTATCAATCAATACCAAGCCATATAACTGCCATGAGAGACAGAGGTGGACCTATGCATTATTGACTTGCTGAATTTGTGCTGATTGTATTGAAATTTTAATCATTTATTTATCTGTACAAGCAGATCCTTCCGGTTGGGCTGTAGATTCGTCAACTTGCGCTAAAAGGTGGCTGGGTTTCGGATTCCGCTGAATAGATCAGGTTTCCGCTATACGCACAAGGCGGCTAGACGGGTAGCAGGGGCTGTGTGGCGTGGACTGGGCGGTTTTTTAGGTTAGAGGGCCTCGGGAAAACACAAGAAGGGCTTCAGCCACAAAGGGTGCAGACCGAACACAAGAAGAACGTAGATACAACAACCATCGGTATAACAATTTTAAATTGCCGTAGCTATGTTTTAAAGTACAAGAGCTCCAAGCGCTAATAGAAAGCACTGATGATCAAATCATTATAGGCACTGAAAGCTGGCTAAAGGTGAAGATAAGCTCAGCCAAAATTTTTGCGAAGAACCTAACGATGTTGCAAAAGGATAGGATAAACACGGTTGGGGGTGGCGTATTTGTTGCTGTTAGAAGTAGTTCATCTTGTCATAAAATTGAATTAGATAGTTCCTGTGAGTTAGTATGGACAGACGTCATTGTTGGCAACCGAAAAAAATATAATTGGACCATTTTGCCGACCTTCAATTCAGATGATACAGTTGATGAAAGGTTCAAAGAATACTTGAGTTTAATTTCAAACACGTACCCGACTCATACGATTATAATTGGTGGTGACTTTAATTTACCCTCGATATGTTGGCGAAAATACTTGTTTAATTCCGGAGGTACGCATAAAAGATCATCCGAAATTAAAAGATTTAATAGATCATCCGAAATTGTGCTAAACGCGTTCTCTGAAAATTATTTCGACCATTTAGTTCATGAGCCCACACGTTTAGTAAATGGTTGTGAAAACACACTTGACCTCTTAACAACCAATAATCCTGAGTTAATAACGAGCATCAAAACGGATACAGGGATTAGTGAACACAGGGTTGTCGTAGTGAGACTGAATATTGTAATCTCCAAATCCTCCAAAAATGAACGAAAAACATACCTATTCAAAAAAGCAGATAAAAATTCACTTGACGCCTTCCTGAGAGACAATCTGCACTCCTTCCAAATTAATGATATAAGTGTAGACCAGATGTGGCTAGAATTCATATAAAATAGTATCGGCAGCTATTGAGAGATTTATACCAAATAAATTAACAAACAACGGAGCTGATCCTCAAAAAAATGGTTCAAATGGCTCTGAGCACTATGGGACTCAACTGCTGAGGTCATAAGTCCCCTAGAACTTAGAACGACTTAAACCTAACTAACCTAAGGACAACACACATATCCATGCCCGAGGCAGGATTCGAACCTGCGACCGTAGCGGTCGCGCGGTTCCAGACTGTAGCGCCAGAACCGCTCGGCCACCAACGGCCGGCAGCTGATCCTCCTTGGTACACAAAACGGGTCAGAATACTGTAGCAGAAACAACGAAACTAATAAACATACCAAATTTAAACAGACGCAAAATCCCCAAGATTGACGGTCTTTTACAGAAGCTCGAAATTTAGCGCGGACTTCAATGCGAGCTGGTCGTATGTGAAGTACGTTAGCATCAAAAAACAATCAATGCCTTCTCTGCACTATAGCAATGGAGATACTAGCGAAGACAGTGCTGCCAAAGGAGAGTTACTAAACACAGCCTTCCGAAATGCCTTCACAAAAGAAGAAGTAAATATTCCAGAAGTCGAATCAAGGACAGCTGCCAACATGAGAAACGTAGAAGTAAATATCCTCGGGGTAGTGAAGCAACTTAAGTCACTTAATAAAATCAAGTCTTCTGGTCCAGACTATATACCAATTAGGTTCATTTCAGAGTATGACGATGCATTGGCTCCATACTTAACAATCATATACAACCGTTCGCTCGACGAAAGATCCATACCCAAAGACTGGAAAGTTGCCCAGGTCACACCAATGTTCAAGAAAAGTAGAAGGAGTAATTCACTAAATTACAGGCCCATATCGTTAACGTCGATATGCAGCAGGATTCTGGAACATATATTCTGTTTGAACATAATGAATTACCTAGAAGAAAATGGTCTATTGACACACAGTCCACATGGGCTTATAAAACATCATTCCTGTGAAACGCAACTATCTCTTTATTCAAATGAAGTGTTGAGTGCTGTTGTTGTTGTGGTCTTCAGTCCTGAGACTGGTTTGATGCAGCTCTCCATGCTACTCTATCCTGTGCAAGCCTCTTCATCTCCCAGTACCTACTGCAGCCTACATCCTTCTGAATCTGTTTAGTGTATTCATCTCTTGGTCTCCCTCTACGATTTTTACCCTCCTCGCTGCCCTCCAATACTAAATTGGTGATCCCTTAATGCCTCAGAATATGTCCTACCAACCGATCCCTTCTTCTCGTCAAGTTGCGCCACAAACTTCTCCCCAGTCCTATTCAATACCTCCTCATTAGTTATGTGATCTACCCATCTAATCTTCAGCATTCTTCTGTAGCACCACATTTCGAAAGCTTCTATTCTCTTCCTGTCCAAACCATTTATCGTCCATGTTTCACTTCCATACATGGCTACAATCCATACAAATACTTTCAGAAATGACTTCCAGACACTATACTCGATGTTAACAAATTTCTCTTTTTCAGAAACGCTTTCCTTGCCATTGCCAGTCTACATTTTATATCCTCTCTACTTCGACCATCATCAGTTATTTTGCTCCCCAAATAGCAAAATTCCTTTACTACTTTAAGTGTCTCATTTCCTAATCTAATTCCCTCAGCATCACCCGACTTAATTCGACTACATTCCATTATCCTCGTTTTACTTTTGTTGATGTTCATCTTATATCCTCCTTTCAAGACACTGTCCATTCCATTCAACTGCTCTTCCAAGCCCTTTGCTGTCTCTGACAGAATTACAATGTCATCGGCGAACCTCAAAGTTTTTATTTCTTCTCCATGGATTTTAATACCTACTCCGAATTTTTCTTTTGTTTCCTTTACTGCTTGCTCAATATACAGATTGAATAACATCGGGGAGAGGCTACAACCCTGTCTTACTCCCTTCCCAACAACTGCTTTCCTTTCATGTCCCTCGACTCTTATATCTGCCATCTGGTTTCTGTACAAATTGTAAATAGCCTTTCGCTCCCTGTATTTTACCCCTGCCACCTTTAGAATTTGACAGAGAGTATTCCAGTCAACATTGTCAAAAGCTTTCTCTAAGTCTACAAATGCTAGAAACGTAGGTTTGCCTTTCCTTAATCTTTCTTCTAAGATAAGTAGGAAGGTCAGTATTGCCTCACGTGTTCCAGTATTTCTACGGAATCCAAACTGATCTTCCCCGAGGTCGGCTTCTACTAGTTTGTCCATTCGTCTGTAAAGAATTCGTGTTAGTATTTTGCAGCTGTGGCTTATTAAACTGATTGTTCGGTAATTTTCACATCTGTCAACACCTGCTTTCTTTGGGATTGGAATTATTATATTCTTCTTGAAGTCTGAGGCTATTTCGCCTGTTTCATACATCTTGCTCACCAGATGGTAGAGTTTTGTCAGGACTGGCTCTCCCAAGGCCGTCAGTAGTTCCAATGGAATGTTGTCTACTCCGGGGGCCTTGTTTCGACTCAGGTCCTTCAGTGCTCTGTCAAACTCTTCATGCAGTATCGTATCTCCCATTTCATCTTCATCTACATCCTCTTCCATTTCCATAATATTGTCCTCAAGTACATTGCCCTTGTACAGACCCTCTATATACTCCTTCCACTTTTCTGCTATCCCTTCTTTGCTTAGAACTGGGTTTCCATCTGAGCTCTTGATGTTCGTACAAGTGGTTCTCTTATCTCCAAAGGTCTCCTTAATTTTCCTGTAGGCAGTATCTATCTTACCCCTAGTGAGATAAGCTTCTACATCCTTACATTTGTCCTCTAGCCATCCCTGCTTAGCTATTTTGCACTTCCTGTAGATCTCATTTTTGAGACTTTTGTATTCCTTTTTGCCTCCTTCATTTACTGCATTTTTATATTTTCTCCTTTCATCAATTAAATTCAATATTTCTTCTGTTTGCTATGTTGAGTGCTATTGACAAGGGATTTCAGATCGATTCCGTATTTTTGGATTTCCGGAAGGCTTTTGACACTGTATCACACAAGCGGCTTGTAGAGAAATTGCGTGCTTATGGAGTATAGTCTCAGTTACGTGACTGGATTTGTGATTTTCTGTCAGAGTGGTCTCAGATCGTAGTAAATGGCGGAAAGTCATCGAGTAAAACAGAAGTGATTTTTGGCGTTCCCCAAGGTAGTGTTATAGGCCCTTTGCTGTTCCTGATCTATATAAACGATTTGGGGGACAATCTGAGCAACCATCTTAGGTTGTTTGCAGATGATGCTGTCGTTTATCGACTAATAAAGTCATCAGAAGATCAAACCAAATTGCAAAATGATTTAGAAAAGATATCTGAATGGTGTGAAAATTGGCAGTTGATCCTAAATAACGAAAAGTGTGAGGTCATCCACATGAGTGCTAAAACTAATTAGTTAAACTTTGGTTACACAATAAATCAGTCTAATCTAAAAGCCATAAATTCAACTAAATACCTAGGTATTACAATTACGAACAACTGAAATTGGAAGAAACGCATAGAAAATGTCGCGGAGAAGGCTAACCAAAGATTGTGTTTTTTTGGCAGGACACATAGAAAATGTAACAGATCTACTAAGGAGACTGCCTACACTACGCTTGTCCGTCCTTCTCTCAGAATACTGCGGGGTGGGATCCGTACCAGATAGGACTGACGGAGTACATCGAAAAAGTTCAAAGAAGGGCAGCACGTTTAGTATTATCGCGAAATAGGGGAAAGATTATCACTGAAATGATACAGGATTTGGGATGGACATCATTAAAAGAAAGGCGTTTTTTTGTGACGGAATCTTCTTACGAATTCCAATCACCAACTTTCTCCTCCGAATGCGAAGATATTTTGTTGGCACCGACCTACATAGGGAGAAACGATCACCACGATAAAAGAAGGGAAATGAGAGCTCGTACGGAAAGATATAGATGCTCGTTCTTTCCGCGCGCTATACGAGATTAGAATAATAGAGAATTGTGAAAGTGGGTCCGCAGCTCGTGGTCGTGCGGTAGCGTTCTCGCTTCCCGCGCCCGGGTTCCCGGGTTCGATTCTCGGCGGGGTCAGGGATTTTCTCTGCCTGGTGATGACTGGGTGTTGTGTGATGTCCTTAGGTTAGATAGGTTTAAGTAGTTCTAAGTTCTAGGGGACTGATGACCATAGATGTTAAGTCCCATAGTGCTCAGAGCCATTTTTTTGTGAAGATGGTTCTATAAGCCCTCTGCCAGGCACTTAAATTTGATTTGCGGAGTATCCATGTAGCTGTAGATGTGGTATGTTGTTTCTTTTTTTGCTCTTAGAGCGTATATTATGATTCGGGAGTTATTACGGCACTGCGTATGAAGGAAATATGTGTAATGCCGCGAGCCCATAGTAGTCCTACAGTGGGCGGATTTACGTCACCTTAGGGATCCAACAGACCGAAATCTACTTTACACTGCCACAGCACAGGGTTTAACAGCAAACGTTCTCAGCGAGCAGACGCTGAGTGCACGTCTGTGAGCAGTGAGTACCGTACCACCCTCCACCATCACAGGGCACAAGGTGGGGAGCCGCGTGCAGATTCGTGTAGACGAGGAAATCGACCCTGATTCAAACGGTTGGATAAATGTACACTATTTTTTATAAAGAGTGAGTCAAAAAGGTTCATATAGGAATTTATTGAAATAACTTACAGAATCGAAAGATTTGCCATTTGGTAGCAAACAACATCAAGTTTCACATAAAAGTGTCAAGTGTCATTTTGGTTCAATGCCACTACTATTTGAGAAGTGGCAAACTGCCCACCTGTTATTTTCTTCCCATACTCGTTGCAGCAAACAGGGTGTAGCTTGTGCAATGGCAGCGTAGATGCGATTTTTCAGGTCGTCTAAGTTGTTTGGTAGGAGAGGAACATACACGCGGTCTTTAATGAAACCTCAGAGAAAAAAAAAGTTCGGTGGTGTCAAGTATGGGGAGCGAGGTGGCCATGCAACTGGATATTTTCAGCCAATCCATTAACCTGGCAAGCGATTATCAAGGAAACCTCTAACTTCTGTGAGGAAATGAGGTGATGCAGCGTCCTAGGTCATCTTCATCGATCTGTGGAATTAAACAGTTTTCAAACGCATCCAGATGCACAATGATAGTGACAGGTTTATCCGTGGGAGAAAGGGCCGTACACTTTCAATTTGTTAAGAGCACAAAATACATTAACTTTGTGACTGTTACGAATGTTTTTCAGGGTTGCATGTGGATTGTCGTTGCCCAATATTCTGCAGTTGTGGGTGTTCACCAAGCCATTGATATGAAATGTTGACTCATCATTGAAGATTATTATGTTCAGGAATGTCTCGTCGTCCTGTACCTAACGTCTCTGCACAGGAATCCCTACAAGCAGCCTTCTCTGCATCACTAATGTGCTGTGCCATTGTGAATCTGTGTGGTTTCAAGTGTAAACGTCCTCGCAGTACTCACCAAACAGTCGTTTTTGGAATGCCACTCTCGTGAGACGCACGTCGCCTTCATTTTTGTGGACTGCGGGCAAAAGTCTCCCTAACCTGTTCGACATAATCATCAACACGCTGGTGACTTGGTGATTTACCATGCCGCAGTGAACAAACAGTCTCAACAAAGTTCTTGTGACAAGAGTAAATTCCATAATACGTTCTTTAGCGTATTCGGTGCAAAAATTACGCGGAACAGTTCTTGCAGAGTTCGATTCATGGAACCAAGACACACAGCGAGCACGCTCTGCACCAGATAAAGCATCCATTTTAACTGCACACTACGCTGACACTCCTGGTGGCGGAATGGGCTACTGTTGCATTACGTAAATCGAATTTGAGGTTGTCTGCTACAAAATTACATCTATCAGTTCTATAAGTTATCTCAATAAATTTCTATATCATTTCAAAGCTGTGAAGCCTTTGTTGACTCACCTTGTACTTCCTGTAACGCTGCAGATCAATTACTTCAAACTGTAAGTCAGCAGGAATTGAGTACTAGAAGCTTTTTCATGTTCCCATTCAGTTGCGCAACAACTCCTGATTTATTGCCGAACAATACTGGCGATTTCCTTGTAGACAAATCTACGTTTTCTACACTTTCTTCCACGCCTCTAAGAACGCCACACCCTTGGTATCTGCACTTTCATAGAGCGCTGAAGAATATGCAACAAAATCTTTACAAACTTTTTGCAAGCTGGCTCTGCCTGTCTTCCTGCAAACCCTGTGTGGGACGCATCATTACCGCGTTTGATAACACCATCAAGTGAAACTGTTCTGCCTGAAGTGGACGTGAATGTTCAGCAGCAACTAACAAATATTTTTTTATTAAATCACCATCCATGAAAGGCCGCAGAGACTTTGCTGAAACTAATGCAATTTTTTAGCTCATACGAACAACACACTCACTTGATTTTTCTTCCTGTTCATCAGGCTTTCTTACAAGTTTTAGTATCTCTTCTCAACTCTCAGATGCTTCACACTTCCAGTTTCTGTTTTATTTTATGTGGAAAGGCATGTAGTGCGTTTGTAAATTGAACTTATTATACACTGAACATCATCTTCTTGATTTTGACTCCACCTTGAACCTAGAAAGGTTCACTGACCCTACGTATTTCAATTGGTGAAAGAAGATACACCAGTAAGTCGCCACTTGTGTTTATTGTATCAGATATAGATTTCGGTCACTGTGGTTTTAACTCTTGACGTGCATAGTCCAAGAAGGATTATGCGAAATAAGGCTGAAATGTTTTAACATTATCTGCTGCGTTGAAGACTGTAGCTCAGTAACCGAAATCTAGATCTGCTACACTAACCAAAAATTGCGACTGACTGGTATACCTGCTTTCGCCAGTTGGATCACCTTTTTATGTAAAATTATGAGATTCCTTGCACTGCGGATTGAAGGGTGAAGACACTGTGGGTGTTTCACAATGCCAACTCACTATTTCTCCTATTATATGGCACCGATGTCAAATCTTAGCCTCCCCTATTTCACAGCTGGCGCCAATTGAGTTGCTGCGACCACATGTTGCGCACTAATTTCCCCCACTACCCACCGTGCCACAACTGCTCTGCTCGCAAGCAACAGCGTGATCGGGTGCGAGTGCTCACGCTCAAAATCAGCGAGTTGTTAAGTCTTGCCCTCGCAGGACTATTTCTAATCCAAAAAAATAAAAACCGTCGTCTCTGTACCCTGTTGCACAACGACCACACACCACACTCTCCATATAGTAGGTGCACAACATTAGCAAGAACTGCTAAAATGCCATAGTTGCTACCTGGTAAAATCACACAAATAATTCTAATCTCTCTAGTTGAATACTTCAAGCCCAGCGATACTGACGGAACATAGCTACACCTTTCGTTTAAAATTAACTACGGCACGAATTGATGATTGATGGGAAGACACAAAGCCGAATGAACTGCACCAAGTTACAACACGCTACACGTTAACTCCAGTTATGTATCAGTCTTCAGTCACGCATTCATTCAATAATCTTTAAAGAAAGTTACATATTTTTATGTGCACATGTACTCACTTAAGTATCACACAAATATTTTTTAGAGAAAGTTACAATACAAGGTAGCGTGACTCCGATGCGGGTATATAAGTACCGACATGTAGGAAAGGGATAGTGTGCCATTTCCGACGTGTGTTCAATAAATGCAGAAACTTGAACAATTTACTATTAAGTTTTATATGGACTAGCGGCTATACAAGAAAACAAATCTTCCCAGATGACAAGCTGCGAGAAGTCCTCTCGTTCCTACTTGGAACGAAGTTAACTGCCCCTTTTACCGTAGACAGAACATCCACAATTCAAGGTCGATGTGTGATTGGTCCATTTGTATACGGGGCGACCACATAGGTTCCGTCTGAAGGCGCCGCTGCGGTGTGTATACCGAAAGGAGCCTACTGGGGCACACTTGTATGTGGCACCCTAATATGATAATAATATTAATGTAAACTAAAATGAAACTAGTATATTATAAACGATGTAAGTCTCTGATAGGCTTGATAATGTGGATCGCTGACTGGACAACTGCAGAGCCAAAGATACTGCTTCTGGTCTGAGATTGTAGTGAGCGAATGAGGATGGATTAGAGAGTTTTTGTGGTATTCTCTGTGAAGCCACCAAGGGCTAGAGTAATGTAGGAATTAAGAGAACAGGTAAGCAGAAGTCTTCTCACAAGCAAGGTAAAGCTGTTAAATGTTTATGACTCTCGTTTTGTCAGCGCGTTGGTGTAGATGAGCTGACTGATAATTCATAATTGTTAAGTACCCCTAGAATGTACGTAAACTGATTTGATGAAAAGGCTAGGTAGATATTTTGCTTTTGTAATGGTTCTAAGACTTGTTAACACAGTTATATGTAGTTTGACGATTTGTATTTATGCCTTTCTAGTGAGGTTAGATAATACTTGCTGTATAAATCTCATTGTTTGTGGATCAATTCGTAAATAAAGTGTAATTTTCTGAGCAATGCAAATTCAGTTGTCAGATGTTTTGAAAAGCCAAACTTAACTTGGAATGTAATTTCTCTAAAAATATCAGTGTTCAGTACCCCATTCCTGTCCATGTCATATATTTTTCAAAGACGTTGAATGTTTCTTAAATGTTTTCATTTACCAGCCAAACGAATTTCATGTACATTTCAAAGTACCACTGCCAGCGTTGCACACTGCTGAGCCTGTAGCTAGCATATTTTATATTTTTCATGATAGACGAGAATATATCGCGTTCCTCCGTTGCTGTTTTAGAGGTAAGACAAATCAATTTATTTGTTATTTGCACACAGACCAAAGTTATCAGGTTTGAACAGAGCCAGAGAATTCAGTGCCTAAGGAGCTGAATGCATTTTGCAGTGACTGTATTTCTTTACTGGTATTGGGAGTTGCATTGCCCAGTCAGTTCGTATAAAGTTTTTGTTAACAATAACACAGAGTAAGTACACCATTTGCAGTTACAACACGCTACACGATAACTCCAGTTTTGTATACATTCCCTGTTCAGTCATTCATTCATTTTACATAGAAGCTTCCTTTTTAAAAGGAAGTTACCTAATTAAGTTTTCATGTCAGTATGGCAGTTTCGTTATTTAATATCAGAATTTAGCTATTTTCCTTAGTCAACGTTAACTGACGGCTCAACACAAAACTTTTGTCTCAAGTACAGATAGTGCTGAGGATCAGTGGACAAAGTTCAAAACCATCGTACAATATGCGTTAGATGAGTATGTGCCAAGCAAGATCGTAAGAGACGGAAAGGAGCCACCGTGCTACAACAAGCGATTTAGGAAACTGCTGCGGAAGCAAAGGGAACTTCACAGCAAACATAAACATAACCAAAGCCTTGCAGACAAACAAAAATTACGCGAAGCGAAATGTAGTGTGAGGAGGGCCATGCGAGAGGCGTTCATTGAATTCGAAAGTAAAGTTCTATGTACTGACCTGGCAGAAAATCCAAAGAAATTTTGGTCTTATGTCAAAGCGGTAGGTGGACCAAAACAAAATGTCCAGACACTCTGTGACCAAAATGGTACTGAAACAGAGGATGACAGACCAAAGGCCGAAATACTAAATCTCTTTTTCCAAAGCTGTTTCACAGAGGAAGACTGCACTATAGTTCCTTCTCTAGATTGTCGCACAGATGGAAAAATGGTAGATATCGAAATAGACGACAGAAGGATAGAGAAACAATTAAAATCGCTCAAAAGAGGAAAGGCCGCTGGACCTGATGGGATATCAGTTCGATTTTACACAGAGTACGCGAGGGAACTTGCCCCCCTTCTTGCAGCGGTAGGTCTCTAGAAGAGCGTAGCGTTCCAAAGGATTGGAAAAGGGCACAGGTCATCCCCGTTTTCAAGATGGGACGTCGAACAGATATGCAGAACTATACACCTATATCTCTAACGTCGATCAGTTGTAGAATTTTGGAACACGTATTATGTTCGAGTATAATGACTTTTCTGGAGACTAGAAGTCTACTCTGTAGGAATCAGCATGGGTGTCGAAAAAGACGGTCGTGTGAAAACCAGCTCACGCTATTCGTCCACGAGACTCATAGGGTCATAGACACGGGTTCACAGGTAGATGCCGTGTTCCTTGACATCCGCAAGGCGTTCGATACAGATCCCCACAGTCGTTTAATGAACAAAGTAAGAGCATATGGACTATCAGACCAACTGTGTGATTGGACTGAAGAGTTCCTGGATAACAGATCGCAACATGTCATTTTTAATGGAGAGAAGTCTTCCGAAGTAAGAGTGATTTCAGGTGTGCCGCAGGGGAGTGTTGTAGGACCGTTGCTATACAAAATATACATAAATGACCTTGTGGATGACGTCGGAAGTTCACTGAGGCTTTTTGCGGATGATGCTGTGGTATATCGAGAGGTTGTAACAATGGAAAATTGTACTGAAATGCAGGAGGATCTGCAGCGAATTGACGCATGGTGCAGGGAATGGCAATTGAATCTCAATGTAGACAAATGTAATGTGCTGCGAATACATAGAAAGATAGATCCCTTATCATTTAGCTGCAAAGTAGCAGGTCAGCAACTGGAAGCAGTTAATTCCATAAATTATCTGGGAGAACGCATTAAGAGTGATTTAAAATGGAATGATCACATAAAGTCGATCGTTGGTAAAGCAGATACCAGACTGAGATTCATTGGAAGAATCCTAAGGAAATGCAATCCAAAAACAAAGGAAGTAGGTTACAGTACGCTTGTTCACCCACTGCTTGAATACTGCTCAGCAATGTGGGATCCGTACCAGATAGGGTTGATAGAAGAGATAGAGAAGATCCAACAGAGAGCAGCGCGCTTCGTTACAGGATCATTTAGTAATCGCGAAAGCGTTAGGAGATGTTGGATGAACTCCAGTAGAAGACTCTGCGGGAGAAACGCTCAGTAGCTCGGTACGGGCTTTTGTTGAAGTTTCGAGAACATACCTTCACCGAAGAGTCATGAAGTATATTGCTCCCTCTTACGTATATCTCGCGAAGAGACCATGAGGATAAAATCAGAGAGATTAGAGCCCACACAGAAGCATACCGACAATCCTTCTTTCCACGAACAATACGAGACTGGAATAAAAGGGAGAACCGATAGAGGTACTCAAGGTACCCTCCGCCACACACCGTCAGGTGGCTTGCGAAGTATGGATGTAGATGTAGATGTAGAACTGTGTCGTTAAATTCAGAGTGGGTTTACAGCCTTTCCTTTATCTGCGTCGAGGCAGAACAACTGCGTAATAAACTGATGCAAAATTGGCGATTTTTTGTAAGACACGTTCGGAAGGATTGGAAATATCAAGGTTAGTATTAGTATTATCGATAACGAAGCCCTGGAGCAACAGAATATCTGTTCCGTCACCGGATGACATAAATTGACTGGCAAAAATAATATAATGTGGATGGAAATTCCACAGGACGATGGAAATGGTAAAGATTCACCATCTAGTTTGAGATCATTCCCTATATATATGGTGGCCTAAGGCTAGTGTCATTGATTATAATAGAAATGGCTTCGTCCCTGTTCGAACCCCGCCAATACTTCAGTTTTGAATAAAAAGCATCAGCAATGGCGCCCAAGGGCTTCTGGCATAGGAACTTACCCTCATTCTGCCAGTGGCTTTATCAAAGAGGGTGGAGGAGCGGACAGAGGTTCAGGGCACTCTCTTGCCCTTGCGGTGGGAAACTGTTCCTAAAAGGTGGAAGGACCAGAACTGACCAACGGCATGAGGATGTCAAAGAGACTCCATTAAAGACACGTAACGTGTATCCGCAGAACATGTGGTCTGTAATTTAAAAAGTGTCATGATGAGCTTCCCACTGAAAAAAGATTCCGGACTAGTCCCCCATTCGGAACTCTGGCAGGGAATTGCCAAGGGCAAGGTGACCATGAGAAATAGATTGAATAACCAATGAGAACGTTCAAAGAGTCGAGGCATGTAATGTCAGAGGTTTGAACGTGGTAGGGAGGCTAGGAAATCTGAAAAGGGAAATGCAAAGGCTCAATCTAGATATAGTGCGGGTTAGTGAAGTGAAATGGAGAGGATAATGATTTGTGGGCAGATAAGCATAGAGTAATATGAACAGCAGCAGCAGCAGCAAATGGTATAATCGGATTAGGATTCGTTAAGAATAGGCAGGTAGGGTAGAGATTGAGTTACTGTGAACAGTTCAGTGATAAGGTAGTTGTCAACAGAATCGACAGCAAACCAACACCGACAGCGATAGTTAAGGTGTACATACCGACGGCGTAAGCTTAATATAAATAGGTAGAGAAAGTGTATAGAGATACCGAACGGGTAATTCAGTACGTAAGGAGATATGAAAATCTAATAGTCGTGAGGCATTGGAATTTGTTTGTAGTGAAGTTGTAGAAGAAACAGTTACGGGAGAATATGGGCTTAGTAACAGGAATGAGAGAGGAGAAATACTAATTGAGTTCTGTAATAACGTTCAGCTAGTAATAGCGACTACTGTGTTCAGTAACCACAAGAAGAGGAGGTACACTTGGAAAAGACAGGGAGATACGGGAAGATTTCAGTTAGATGACATTATGGTCAGGCAGAGATTGTGAAATCAGACACTGGATTGTAAGGCGTATCCAGGAGCAGATATTGAGTCAGATCACTATATAGTAGTTATGAACTGTAGGCTTAAGTTTAAGAGATTAGGAAGTATCAGTGAGCGAAGAAGTAGGATCCGGACCTACAAAGGAATGAAATATGCTTGAAGTTCTCTGAGGCTATAGATTTTGCAGCAAGGAATAGCTTAGTAGCAGTTCAATTGGAGAGGAATAGGCATCTCTAAAAAAGGCCAGACACAGAAACTGGAAGGAAGAACACAGGTAAAAAGAAGGTAACTGCGAAGAAACCATGGGTAACAGAAGAATTACCTCACGTGATCGATGAAAATTTTCAGAGAAATTCAGAAACGCAGAAAGAAAAATCAGATAGGAATGAAATAAACAGAAAGTGCAAGGAAGCTAAGGCAAAATGGCTGCATGAAAAATAAGGTCCAATCGAAAAAGAAATGATTGGTAGAAGGACTGAATCAGCAAATAGAAAAGTCAAAACAACCTTCGGTGAAACTAAAAGCGAGGGTGGAAACATTAAGAGTGTGATGAGAATTCCACTGTTAAACGCAGAAGAGAGAGCGGATAGGGGGAAAGCTTACATTGAAGGCATTGATGGCGTGACAGAAGAAGATACAGGAGACGATATAAAAGAGATAGGGGATGCCGTATTGGAATCAGAATTTAAAAGAGCTTTAGAAGACTTAAAATCGAATAAGGCAAAAGGGATACATAACATTCAATCAGAATTTCTAAAATCCTTACGGAAGTGTCAACATGACGATTCATGTCGGTATGTGTACGAGTCTATCGATATACCATCTGACTTTCTGAAAAATGTCATCCACGCATTTCTGAAGACTGCAAGAGCTGACAAGTGCGAGAATTATCGCACAATCCGCTTAACATCTCACTTATCCAAGCTGCTGACAAGAATAATGCACAGAATAAAGGAAAAGAAAATTGAGAACGTCTTAAATGACGATCAGTGAGGCCGTAGGAAAGCTGAAGGCACCATTGGGGTAATTCAGGTAAATCTGACGTTGCGATTGATAATGGAAGTAAGTCTAACGAAAAATCAAGACATGTTCATAGAATTTGTCGACCTGTAAAAAGCGTTCAAAATGTCAAATTGTGCAACATGTTGCAAATTCTGAGAGAAATGGGTGTAAGTGTTCTGGCGTATCGACAAACGACCGCACGAAGATGAAGGACACAAGAGGAGAGAAGGCTATGAGTCGACGTCAGCCAATAGTACGCTGACAAGGACCGCACCACGACAGGAGCGGCCTCAACAAGAAGAGAATATAAGCGCCGCTTCTGCCAGCCGCGGCCGCACAGTACTACACCGGTACTAGGAGAGCGCTAATATAGCAGTTATTAGTGATCCATATCCATTTCTTGTATGAACATAGTGTGTAGTGAAAGACACTGACGGCTTGCCTGTCGCCCACCGTTTGCGACACGTTCTTGCAATTTAAAGTAAAGTATTGTCGATCTTCTCTACTGTAATAAAAATTACATTACTGGCCATTAAAATTGCTACACCAAGAAGAAATGCAGATGATAAACGGGTATTCATTGGACAAATATATTATATTACAACTTACATGTGATTACATTTTCACGCAATTTGGGTGCATAGAACCTGAGAAATCAGTACCCAGAACAACCACCTCTGGCCGTAATAACGGCCTTGATACGCCTGGGCATTGAGTCGAACAGAGCTTGGATGGCGTGTACAGGTACAGCTGCCCATGCAGCTTCAACACGATACCACAGTTCATCAAGAGTAGTGACTGGCGTATTGTGACGAGCCAGTTGCTCGGCCACCATTGACCAGACGTTTTCCATTGGTGAGAGATTTAGAGAATATGCTGGTCAGGGCAGCAGTCGAACATTTTCTGTATCCAGAAAGGCCCATATAGGACCTGCAACAGGCGGTCGTGCATTATCCTGCTGAAATGTAGAGTTTTGCAGGGATCGAATGAGGGGTAGAGCCACGGGTCGTAACACATCTGAAATGTAATGCCCACTGTTCAAAGTGCCGTCAATGCGAACAAGAGGTGATCGAGACGTGTAACCAATGCCACCCCATGTGTACCATCACGCCGGGTGATACGCCAGTATGGCCATGACGAATACACGCTTCCAATGTGCGTTCACCGCGATGTCGCCAAACACGGATGCGACCATCATGATGCTGTAAATAGAACCTGGATTCATCTGAAAACGTCGTCGAACTGTTCGTGCAGATGGTTGTTGTCTTGCAAACGTCCCCAACTGTTGACTCAGGGATCGAGACGTGGCTGCACGATCCGCTACAGTCATGAGGATAAGGTGCCTGTCATCTCGACTGCTAGTGATACGAGGCCATTGGGATCCAGCACGGCGTTTCGTATTACCCTCTTGAACCCACCGATTCCATAATCTGCTATCAGTCATTGGATCTTGACCAAGGCGAACAGCAATGTCGCGATACGATAAACCGCCATCGCGATATGCTACAATCCGACCTTTATCAAAGCCGGAAACGTGATGGTACGCATTTCTCCTCCTTACACGAGGCATCACAACAACGTTTCACCAGGAAGTGCTGTTCATGTATGAGGAATCGGTTGGAAACTTTCCTCATGCCCACGTTGTAGGTGTCGCCACCGACGCCAACCTTGTGCGAATGCTCTGAAAAGCTAATCATCTGCATGTCACAGCATCTTCTCCCTGTCGGTTAAATTTCGCGTCTGTAGCACGTGGTGTAGCAATTTTAATGGCCAGTAGTATATTAATGTGATCTGGTTGAATTGTTGTATAGCATTCCGAGAACGGAGCATCCTTTAGCCACTCCATACGAGACGAGTGGACCGGACCCCACAGCAAGCTATAGGGAAAGACGGGTAATATACAATACGTGTAAGAAACAAGATAGAATAATAAAAGTGGAGGATCAAGTACAAAGTGCTCGGATTAAAAATGACGTAAGGCAGGGATTTAGTCTTTCACCTCTATCTTCCAACCTATACAGCGAGAAAGCAATGATAAAAATAAAAGAAAGATTTAAGAGCGGAATTAAAATTCACGGTGTAAGGATATCAATGATAAGATTCGGAGATGGTATTGCTACCCTCAGTGGCATTGAGGAAGAACTACATAATTTGTGGAACGGCATAACGAACTGCGGAATATGGCCTGAAAGTAAATGGAAGAAAGACGAAAGTAATGAGAAGTAGCAAAATGGAGAACAGTGAGAAACTTGACATCAGGATTGGTGATAACGAAGTAAATGAAGTTAAGGAATTCTGCTACCTAGGCAGCAAAAAACCCATGGCGGTCTGAGCAAGGAAGACATAAAAAGAAAACAAACAAAGTGTACTAGTATAAAACACAGGCTTTCATTTGATGAAGAAATTTCTGAGAACATACGACTGGAGTACAGCATTGCATGCTAGTGAAACATGGACCGCGGAAAAACCGGAAAAGAAGAGAATCGAGCATTAGACGAGGATGCGGAGGAGGAGTATATTTGTTGTTTACGTCCCGTCGACAACGAGGTCGTTAGAGAGTAACCAGAAGCTCGGATTATGGAAGCATGGAGCAGGAAAGCGATTGTGCCCTTTTAAGGGAACTATCCCGGCATTTGCCTTAAACGATATAGAGAAATCACGGAAGCTCTAAATCAAGATGGCTGGACGCGGATTCGAACCGTCGTCTTCCCTAATGCGAGTCCAATTTTCCAATCACTGCAATACCAAGCTTGGTCGAAGCATTTGAGCTGTGGTGCTACACAAGAATGTTGAAAATAATGCGCAGTGATGAGGTAAGGAATAAGAAGGTTCTCTAGAGAATCGGCGAGGAAAGGAATGTATGGAAAATACTGACAAGAAAAGTGTACATAATGGCATGATACCTGTTAAGACATCACGAAATAACATCCATGATGCTAGAGAGAGATGTAGAAGGAAAAACCTATAGAGGAAAAGAGAGATTCGAATACATCCAGTAGATAACTGAGGACGTAGACTGCAAGTGCTACTTTGGGATAAAGAAGTTGGCACAGGAGACGAAATCGTGGCGGTCGGCATCAAATTGTCAAAATATTGGCCACTAAGAAAAGGTTACTAAGAACAAACACTGGTAGGTGCCCATTGGCGAATGAATACTGTGTATGGGGCAGCATGTATGTCGAAATCCAAGGTGAGGAATGGCGCGACAAGTCGCGATTCGACACAGGATGTCACTCGAGATGCAGTGCAAAGCGGAATGGTAGTTGGAGGTGTATGGGACATTCCAATTCGGAAATCGTTAGCCGTTTCAGTATTCCGAGATCCACGGTGTCAAGAGTATGCCGAGACTACCAGATCTCAGGCATTACACAGTGGCTGAGGTCTTCACTTAACGACCGAGACCATCGACGTTTGCATAGTGCTGTCCGTGCTAACAGACGAATAACCCTGCGTGAAATAACAGCAGAAACCTACGTGGAACACACGGCAAACGCATCCGTTAGGAATGTGAGGCGAAATTTGGGTTGAATGGGCTATGCCAGCAAACGACCGAAGCGGGTGCCTTTGCTAAGAGGACGATATCGCCTGCAGCGCCTCTCCTGGGCTTGTGATCATGACGGTTGAATCCGAGACGACTGGAAAATCGTGGCCTGATCAGATGAGTCCCTTTTTCAGTTGGTAAAATTGTTCAATGGCTCTGAGCACTATGGGACTTAACTTCTGAGGTCATCAGTCCCCTAGAACTTAGAACTACTTAAACCTAACTAACCAAAGGACATTACACACATCCATGCCCGAGGCAGGATCGAACCTACAACCGTAGCGGTCGCGCGGTTCCAGACTGTAGTGCCTAGAACCGCTCGGCCACCCCGGCCGGCCCACCGAGGAGTCAAGCACCCTCCTACGTATATCTCGCGCAGAGACCACGAGGATAAAATCAGAGAGATTAGACCCCACACAGAGGCATACCGTTAATCCTCCTTTCCACGAACAATACGAGACTGGAATAGAAGGGAGAACCGATAGAGGTACTCAAGGTACCCTCCGCCACACACTGTCAGGTGGCTTGCGGAGTATGGATGTAGATGTAGATGTTATTTAGCTGCGATGGAAGGAGGACGCAAACGCATATAGCTCCGGCGTTGTAGGTTCAAGACAATTAAAAAAGGAAGAGGACTGTTTTACCAGAGCACGCATAAGAAATATTTGCATCTGGAAGGCGATATTTCTAGTTTGCCAGTATTTTCGAGCGTTTGGGGCAATAGAAAATTGTATCCACTTTAACCATTATTTGATAGTGATCTTTAAACCAGGTCAGTGTCACCTACAACCGTTTTGTTTATCCTGTTAAGTTCGAGCATCACATAAATAATGAAAAAGATTATTAATGTAAAAAATAATATCTTTGCCAGAAAGCATAGCTGAATTTCCTCTCTCTCTTAAATTCAAAGTTAATTTCTTGTTGATTAATCAAAGTCATCACATCATACAACACTATAATATTTTTAAACTGAATGTTTTTGTTAGCTATTACCCGTCGTTGCCCATATCCCTATTATTGATTGTTAAATTCCGTTAAGGCTAATTGCCTTCAGGAAGTAATTGTGAACTCTAACACTGGCGGTCGTACTATTTCACTACAAAATTAAAATTTCATTTAATTACAGTTTCTTCATTGATGACAAATTTGACTAACCATTTAAAACTAATGTTTGAAATTACGTATGTTTGCACTCATACGTTATTAGTAATATATTGCCGATTAGTTGTTCACTCTTCCACAAAATTTCTGATTATTTTCTTTGAAATCGATGTCTTCTCGATAACTTAGGTACGGGTAATTATAGTCGGTAACAGCGTATGCCGGAGGTTGCGGGAAGGTTACACATGTATCTGCTGCGGAAACGTTATGCGAGGATTCGTCTAAGGAAATCCATGCTTGTTGACGTAGGCATCCTCCTGGAAATGCGTCTCATTGATAAATGTTCATTCGTCGGAAAACTGTTATCCAAATTTTAATTTTCCAACATTCAATCCGCGAATTCGGACAGATGCAATTTGGTCAGTTGGGAGTAGTTGTTGTGTCAGTTAAACCTTGTAAGGGTGTAGATAAACAGGCTTCACTATCATTTACTGAGACAATATTTCCATCAGACTGGTCTGTACAATGTCGCTTTCGTGCCACAACTTCAGCAACTGGTCCAGTTTTCTCAAATTTTCAAGTACTCATCGAAAAATTGATGAATTGTGTACGTTTCCCCAACCTTAACCAATACGCAATTTGTGCAAAACTTGCTAAATGACTTTCTATATTTGTAATAAATTTTAAAGATTACAGCACGTTTTTGAACGGTAAAGCTAATCATTTTTACTAACCGGAGTGTCTCTAGATGACAACTGAGCAACATTAAGCATTCCTAACCAATCGTAATGAAAATGGCGCACAATTACCGTCGTGCGCTCTAAATGGCACACCCTGTCGAAACGTAAATTTAGGAAAAAAGATAACATCAGAAACTCAGAAAGGAGATCCATGATGTGTTTGCGTATGCCAGAGTATTCCCTTTTATTCATGGACATCCTGAGTTTTGCAACCACTATGCGGTAAGCATTTTAGATACGTGGAAAGCTGTACTATTCGTTGTCGAGTTTCGGATGATGATGGAATCTTACACTCGCTACTTGAAAATGATTACATGCGTTGTCAAAGAGGTTATGTACGTCCATTAGTGGCCTAATTCAGCTGACGAGTCACCATACAGTGTAAGAATTCAAACAGGGCGAATGTGTATTTTGCAAGAGTAAAAACTGTATTATTCACTATGTGTTATTCTGGAGTATCGTTCTTCAGTTTCTCAGTAAAACGGAAGTGTGATTTACAGTACGATTCCCAGAGCTTCATTCTCTACAAATGTTATTTTAAGGTGTTTTTGTGCCCGGTACTGCCACAGCTGTATCCTCAGGAGGTCAGTCCGCAATTCAGAATAATCTCTGTTTAAATACATGAGTGAAGAGCAGTTGCATTTCCAGTAACCCACGAACCACCTGCCTTCTGTTTTTATAATAGTTCCAGGCGTAAAACGTCTCGTCGAATTTATCTCAAATGCCTCAGTTGACTTTAACGTTGCGTTTATTCACTTGGTTTCTCATTTATGATTGCCTGATGCTCAAGGCAACACCTAGGATCTTTTATTTTAAAGAGTTATAGAATGCATTAGAGCACTTCTTAATAACTGTAAAAGAGGTGCCGGCATTTCTTAGACCACAGCCCCTTGTAGCGGTGTGTCAGCGTCGCGATTCTTGTAAATGGCAGTGACAAGCACAAATGGTACAAGCAACGCTGCCGTTGGCCCTAACTAATCGAGGAAAATCTGCAAACGAGTGCGACACAAAGAGACTCTCAGACACGGTATCCATCACTTGTTAGGCGACATTTCTGCATGCCATACAGAATCTTGTACAAGGATAACGGCTTGGCAGATTAATGCACTGCACAAGTTGGCCATGTATGGCGGTGTTGTTCTGATACCTCTGACAGTTGTAGGGCTGGTAACTTTCACTGGTGGTAATGTGGACAAAAACGAGAAAAAAATGTTTAATAAACGTGGGCTCTAAATTGCGTACCTGAGGAGCTATGACCGTTCGTTCATCTTCGCTAATGTGAGACACATCTCCTCTACTGAGCAAGTGTTCATAGCTGTTAATGCACGCACTTTAGAGCCCACGTTTATTGGACGTTTTTTTCTCGTTTTTGTCCACACTACCACCACTGCGAGTTACCAACCCTACACTCTTCGCAACCCAAGAAACGGTACATGTATTTAACTGTCACAGGTATCAGAACGGTTTTCGTTTATAACATTCGATTCGTTCGTTTCCGGTGGAGGGATCCTGACTTCAAATTAATACATTTATCGTTCTCCATCATCCTAGAAAGTCTAACATCGTCACGGAATCACCCCGTGTATACGTACATTTACGGATGCCCGAGCCTATAACTTTGACGCTCTGTAGTCTCGTTGGATGACTTTTCCGGACATGTGTTCCTATTCAAAATACGATGTACTCACTCCCCTCTACAAGTCCTAGAAGTCTGTAACGGGAATTTCCGACTATCGTGTATACAATATGTACAAGAGCCAAGAGGCAATAATAAGAGTGTACGATCAAGAACGAACTGCTCGGATTAAAAAGGGTGTAAGACGGGGATGTAGTCTTTCACCCCTACTGTTCAGTATTTACAGTGAAGAAGCGATGATGGAAGTAAGAGAAAGGTTCAGGAGTGCAACAAAAATTCAGTGTAGAAGGATATCAGTGATACCATTCGCTGATGACATTGCTATCCTGAATTACATGATCTGCTGATTGAAATGAATAGTCTAATGAGTATGGAATATTGATTGAGAGTAAATCGATGAATGACACAAGTAATGAGAGGTAACATAAATGATAACATCGAGAAACTTAACGTCAGGATTGATGGTCACGAAGTAGATAAAGTTAAGGAATTTTACTATCTCGGCAGTAGAACAACCAATGACGGACCAAGCAAGGAGGACATCAGAAGCAGACTAGCACTGGCAAAAGTAGCATTCCTGGCCAAAAGAAGTGAGCTGGTATCAAACGTAGGCCTCAATTTCAGGAAGAAATTGCTGAGAATGTACGTTTGGAGCACAGCATTGTAAGGCAGTGAAACATGGACTGTGGGAAAACCCGAACAGAAGAGAATCGAAGCATTTGAGATGTGGTGTTACAGATGAATGTAGAAAATTAGGTACACTATTAAGGTAAGGAAGGAGGAGATCCACCGCAGAATCGCAGAGGAAGGGGATATGTAACAAACGCTGACAAGGAGAAGGGACAGGATGATAGCACATCTTTTTAAGACATCAGGGAATGACTTCCATGGTACTATAGGAAGCTGTAGAGTGTAAAAACTGTAGAGGAAGATAGAGATCGGAATACATCCAGCAAATAATTGAGGACTTAGGCAGCAAGTGCACAAGAGACGAATTCGTGGCGGGCTGCATCAAAATAGTCACAAGTCTGATGACTCAAAAGAAATAAACATTTAAACACCCTGGAATACGGAAACAAAAGACGTTGAGGAATGAAATAAATACAAAGTGCAGGGAAGCTAAGACGAAACGGCCGCATGAAAAATGTGAAGAGATCGAAAGATTGTCGGAAGGACTGACACAGCATATAGAAAAATTAAAACAACCTTCGGTTAAAGTAAAAACGAGGGTGGTTACAATAACAGTGAAATGGGAAGTCTACTGTTTAATGCAGAGGAGAGAACAGACAGATGGAAAGAGTACATTGAAGGGCTCTATAAGGGGGAAGTTTGTCTGATGTGATAGATGAAGATACAGGAGTCGATTTAGCAGAAATTGAGGATCCAGTATTAGAATCAGAATTTAAAAGAACTTGGGAGGACTTACGATGAAATGATGCAGAATGTCTAAAAACACTGGAGGATGTGGCAACCAAACGACGATTCACGTTGATGTATAGGATGTGTGAGCCTGTTGGTGTACCAGCTGACTTTGGGAAAATCATAATCCACGTAATTCCACCGTTTGCTAGAGCCAGCAGGTGCGAGATTTATCGCACATTCAGGTTAACAGCTCATGCATTGTAATTCTCCTCAGTGACCTTTCTTTGAGTCCTCGTATGTTGTTGTAGCATTTATTATTTAGTTTTATTAATTTACACAAATCTGCAATAAAAAAAATGTGCATCTAGTGTCTAAAGGAATAACATCACAAATGTGGCGTGTGTACCACAAGTATCGTCTTTAAAGTAGTTTTAAAACGGTGTCGCTGCTTTCTGAATCCTGAAATTCCTTCTTGCAAAGAGATAGCTGTCATTATCTGTATCAGCCTAACATATACCATTTTCTCGGCCTCAGAAGCAACCTCGTCGTCAGCCGATCGTTTAGGTGCTTGGATTTCCACTTCTCGTGCTTCCATTGCCTCGTCCGTTTTCCAACTGTGGTCATGGTGACGCGTGAAGTCAGCGTGGTGTTTACGACCACAAACATGTAAGTCATGGGTTGCACAACCGTCGAAGGAAGCCGTAACAGTGGGGATGTTCTGCCGACAGTTTTGTAATACGAACATCTCTTAATAATCTATTCGGGGTTACGACTGGCTATGCACGTACTGCATAGGCATATTTCAGTTTTTTTATTATTTTATTTTTGCCTTTTAATTTTTTTATATGTTTTACCCTTCTTCCTTTCTACAATGTTGGTCCAAAGAATGATTAAACATCCAGTCTTTTATTATTTAATTTTAATTTCTCATTCGATTTTGTGTAAGAAAGCCAGAAATTTTAAACATCTTATTAATGCCTCTTAGTCGCTATATATTCTTATAGTGTCTTTCAGCCTCTTATCAAAATGTGTGTGTCTTCTTCTACTATTTTGAAGAGGCAGACAATTGAAATATTTTTTTAGTTTCAAATGTAGAATTTGTATCAGAAAGTCTACAATCGGATAGTTTTTACTTATTAAAGGGTCTAGTTTCATATGCCAGTTTTCGACATAATTCGCGGTCTTGTACGCTGGTTAAAAACATTACACAATTCAGTTGGTACACTGAGATATTCCATCCACTGATTGACCGGATTATTCTTTGGATTTCATGACCTCCTCTCCAGTGGCATTTCCTCGATTCATACCATTCACGCTTCATCGACACTGTTTGAAGGAAGATGTGCCACTACGGTACACATTTGGCAAAACAGTCGTACTTCTCTATAACTGTATTTCTATATTAGGTCTAGTTCTTGTCCTCATCCACAGAAACTGAAGGGAGAACTGCAGCCCCTCGGGCATGGATGTGTGTGATGTCCTTAGTTAGGTTTAAGTAGTTCTAAGTTCTAGGGGACTAATGACCACAGCAGTTGAGTCCCATAGTGCTCAGAGCCATTTGAACCATTTGAACTGCAGCAGGAAAGGTGTTTTCGGACAACATTGTATTCATAGCTTTAATTGCAGCAATTTCGAAGTTTACTGTTTAGTTCCCGGTGACTATCCAGGCATCTTAATTTTCAATCCAGAAAAAATGTTTTTCATATGTGTTTTGATTTTTGTCTGGAAACAAAAAAACTAAAACAGGAAATACCTTCCTCTCTTTTTCTGTGCTTCCACTGACAATGTTTGTAGGTTCCATAACCGAGCATCAGGATTCTTTTATCAGGAAGAGACCTATTATCAATTTCCGAAAAAACTATTTACTATTTAATTTCGAAATGTCTTCGCTCAGCTGAATCTGCTAAATGTTGCTATGGTTCTGGGTAGTTCCAATCATTTCCCTTATTCTTTTACAGAATGCCGTCTTGGAGGTCTCATAATTTGAAGTATTTCCGATGCAATCTAAACCTTTATCTTTCAAATCTCATAATTCCTTATTAAAATTTGGAAAATAGGCACTTTCTTTTCTTCGAGGACTCCTCTCCTGCAATTATGCATTCGTTTCTTAATCTCATCCACTTTATCAGGTGAGCAAGAATACTGCTGTTCAACCAATATTCTGATGTTAGTAATTTCTAAACCACCTCGGTGCTTATTATGTTTGGAATCCACGCACAGCAATTTCGTATTCTCATCACATTCTCTGTACACTAGGTGGTGATGGCCATTTTTGAGAAGACCCTGTTCTTCCCCCGTAATTATTTCCGTTACAGTGAAGAGAACTTATGTACCTTTCACATAAACGAACGCTGTCGGCAAGGCTCTGCCTGACTGACGGTGACAACACCCGCTGTTGACAACGACTGGCGTAAATAAGCAGTGGTCGGAAAACCCACGATGCAAAACTGTTTGGCCGGAAATCCCACGGTACTGCTGCACCTACAAAAACGCGGTATTACCATTTTCAGAAAGGCCATGTAGCCGCACGTGGCCATGTCAAAATCTACGGTCGTGGGTACTGTATTAGTCCAATAGCACGGCGAACATGCTCCGATCAGGACATGCAGACATGTAACGTCACGGGATCCTTACTGCACAGTAAGTGAAGAAAGCTGAAACACATATAGTTAGTTACAAGTTTCTAGCACTTGTATATCTTATTGTCGTCAATTTTGTGCACATAAATTAAACGTTCGGTAATTTTCAATTTCCGGACCTACTATCAAAAAGATGCTGAATTCTTACTGGAATTGAGCTTCAGCAAAACCAAGACATTAACCTCTGAAATATGTTGTGAAATCGTAAATTACGAATTTAAGTGTCTCAGAATACCAGTAATGCTCTAAGTACTGATTCTTACACCATAGTGTTTATATAGTGGTTTGAAAAGTCACTCCGCAGTTAGCAAACTAGAAAATGAACTTATACAAATAGCAGTAAATAAAGTGGGTACCTATGTGAATGGTCCCAACTAATATTCGTTGTTATTGTTGTTTGTGTTGCGGTCTTCGGTCCAAATACTAGTTTTATATTCATGCTGGTCTATCCCAACCAACGGAATGATAGCTCTACGAGTCATAGGGTGGAATGCCAGAAGTTCGAATGTGGTAAGGAAGTTAGGAAATCTGAAAAGGGGAACACTAAGACTCAACTTAGATACAGTGGGGGTCAGTGAAGTGGAATGGAAAGAAGACAAAGATTTCTCGTCATATGAGTGCAGGGTAATATCAACAGCGGCAGAAAACGGTGTAACGGGAGTATTATTCGTTATGAATAGGAAGGCAGGGCAGACAGTGAGATACTGTGGTTCGCATCAGAATCTACAACAAACCAACATCGATAAAGATAGTTAAGGTGTACATGGCGGCGTCGCAAGCCGACGGTGAAGAGGTAGAAAAAGTATATGAGAACACAGAACGGATAATTCAGTACGTAAAGGGAGATGAAAATGTAGTAGTCATGGGGCAATTGAATTCGGTTGTAGGGGAAGGAGTAGAAGAAGGGTTTACGGGAGAATATGAACTAGGTACTAGGAATGAAACAGGCAAAAAATTTCAGCTAATAATAGCGAATACTCTGTTCAAGAGTCACAAGAGGAGGGAGTATACTTGGAAAAGGTCGGGAGATGCGGGAAGATTTCAGTCAGATTATATCATGGTCAGGCACAGATTATGAAATCATATACTGGATTGTATGGCGCACGCAGGAGCAGATATTGACTCAGATCATATTTAGAAGTGATGAAGAGTAGTCTGAAGTTTAAGAGACTAGTCAGGAAGTAACAATGCTCAAAGCAGTGGAATCCGGAAGTACTGAGGAGTGAAATACATCTGAAGTTCTCTTAACTATATATTTCCAATAAGGAATAGTTCAGTAAGTTGAGTTGAAGGGGACTGCACATCTCTAAAAAGGGCAATCACAAAAGTTGGAAATAAAAATTTTCGTACTAAGAAGATAACTGCGGAGGAGCCATGGGTAACAGAAGAAATATTTCAGTTGATAGATGAAAGGATAAAGTACAAAAATGTAAAGAGGAATGCAGGAATACAGGAACAAAAGTCAATTAGGAATGAAATAACCAAGAAGTGCAAGGAAGTTAAGGCGAAAAGGCTGCAAGTAAAATAATAGGAATTTCGTTATTGAGTGCGGAGGAAAGAGCGGACAGGTGGAAATAATACATTGAAGGCCTATATGAGGGGGATGACTTGTCCAATGACGTGATAGAAGAAGAAACAGGAATCGATGTAGAAGAGATTAGAGCCTGTATTAGAACTAGAATATAAATAGCTCTGCAGGACTAAAAAAATAAGGCAGAAGTGATGGATAACATTCCATCGGAATTTCTAAAATCATTGGGGAAAGTGATAAAAAAAACGACCACTCACGTTGGTGTGCAGAATGTATGAATGTGGTAATAGATCATTTGACTTTCGGAAAAAAATCAACTACACATTTCCGAAGATCGCGAGAATTATCACGCTGTCGGTTTAATAGCTCAGTTTGCTGAATAGAATAGTTTACAAAAGACTGAAAAAGAAAATTGAGAGTGTGTTAGATGACGATCAGTTTGGCTTTAGGAAAGATAAAGACACTACAGAGGCAATTACAACACCGCGGATGATAATGGTAGCAAGATTAAAGGAAAATCACGACACGTTCATAGTCTTTGTCGACCTGAAAAAAGCGTTCGACAATGTAAAATTGTACAAGATGCTAGAAATTCTGAAAAAAGTTGTGGGGGAAGTAATATGCAATATATTTTGTTAAGAACCAAGAGGGGGAAAATGAGAGTGACAGATCAAGTACGAAGTGCTCGGATTATAAAGACTGTACGAGTGGGATGAAGTCTATCACCCCTACTGTTCAACCTGTATATTGAAGAGACAATGACGGAAATAAAAGAAGCGTTCAAGACTGGAATTAAATTTCAAGGTGAAAGAATTTCAGTGATAAGATTCGCTGATTACATTAATATCCTTAGGGAAAGTTAAGAAGAATTACAGGATCTGCTGAAAGGAATGAAAAGTGTAAAGACTACAGAATAGGGATTGTAAGTAAACTGAAGAAAGACGTAAGTAATTGTGAGTAGCAGAAATGAGAAGAGTGAGAAACTAAACAGCAGGATTGGTGATCACGAAGTAAATGAAGGAATTCTGCTACATAGGCAGCAAAACAACCAACGACGGACGGAGCAAGGTGTACATAATAAGCAGACTAGGACTGGAAAAAAAGGCATTCCTGGCCAAGAGAAGTCTATTAGTATCAAACATAGACTTTAATTTGAGGAAGAAATTTCTAAGAATGTACGTTTGGGGCTCAGCACTGTATGGTAGTGAAACATGGACTGTGAGGAAACCGGGAAACAAGAGATTCCAACCGTTTGAGTTGTAGTGCTTCAGCAGAATGTTGAAAACTACGTCGACTGATAAGGTGAGGAATGAGGAGGTTCTCCGCAGATTCTGTGAGGACAGGAAAATATGGAAAACACTAACTAAAAGAAGGGGCAGGATCGTAGGACACATGTTAAGACATCAGGGAATAACTTCTTTGGCAGTGTAGAGTGTAAAAGTTGTAGAGGAAGACAGAGATTGGAACACAGCTAGCAGATAATTGAGAACGTAGGTTGCAAGTGCTACTCCGACATCAAGTGGTTGGCACAGGAGCGAAATTTGTGGCGGGCCGCATCGAATCAGTAAGAAGACTAATGACTCAAGAAAAAAATAGTCTATCCTCTGCTCGCCACGTCACCTCTGCGTGGCTACTGCAACATCCATTTGAACCTGCTTACTGTAGTCAGGACTTCCTCAATGCCTACAGTTCTTATCCCCCACACTTCTATTAATTACCAAACTCACGATTCCTTGATGCCTAATGTTGTATAAAAATGACATTTCCCTCTAATCCGATTGACTGACTATCTCATTAGTTATCCGGTTAACCCATCTACTAGATCATGATGAAACATAATGCCTCCTAATTTTTTATTCTGTTCGCAATACCGGTTGAGGTATTACGTGCGATGCAATTTACTTAGTCGGCTTTCCCACATCGCTGTGGCAAGATGCAACTCTCTGCCGCCAGATGGCTCCAGAGTGTAACGTGTAACATGACGCTGTATAACGTAGCTACTTCGGTGCCGAGGAACTGAAAGCACGACTTCGAACAGTCCGTTCACACATGGAGCATCCTCTCCGTCAGAATGACAATGCCAGACCTCACACGATCGCTGCGACATCTGCAACAATGCGACGCCTTGGATCCACTTTATCGATCATCCTCCACACAGTACCCACTTAGCCCATCCTGCATTGATCTGTTTCCTAAGCTTAAACAACACCTTCGAAGGTTTCACTTTTATAGTGATGGAACGGTGCAAGCGGAGGAGAGGTTATGGCTCCATCAACAAAGTTAAACATTCTATAATGACGCTATCAACAAACTGGTCTCTCGTTCGCAGAAGTAAGTTCGTCCTCAGGGTTTCTATGTTGAGCTATAAATATATAGACACGAAGAACAAACATGTAAAATGTTAATAAAGTTTGCTTTATTTAAGAAGCTTTAAGAGTTTTCACATGAAAAAACTCGCAGGCAAGAAAACACGCCGCCGTAATCTTCAGCATTCTGCTGCAGAACCACATTCCGAAAACCATTTTCGTTGTGCCGGCGACAACAGCAACCGTTACGAAATTGTCTCGAATGTAAAGCAGCCCACAGTTGCACTAAATTATGTTTATTTTATACCTTCACCATGGTTCCTAGTATAATAATATAGCCTTCTTCAGAAGTCCTAAAAATGATCAAAATAACTATACCAGTGATACAATTTACACATAAACTTCAAAATTACGTAAGTGATATTACTTATATACACACCAATAGATGAAAAATGTCTTAGCCCAGTGCGGCTGGACCCGGCGGAGGTTCGAGTTCTCCGTCGGGCATGGGTGTGAGTGTTTGTCAAAAAAAAAAAAAAATGGCTCTGAGCACTATCGACTTAACATCTTAGGTCATCAGTCCCCTAGAACTTAGAACTACTTAATCCTAACTAACCTAAGGACATCACACAACACCCAGCCATCACGAGGCAGAGAAAATCCCTGACCCCGCTGGGAATCGAACCCGGGAACCCGGGCGTGGGAAGCCAGAACGCTACCGCACGACCACGAGATCCGGGCAGTGTTTGCCGTTAGGATAATTTAGGTTAAGTAGTGTGTAAGCTTAGGGACTGATGACCTTAGCAGTTAAGTCCCATAAGGTTTCACACACACTTGAACATTTTTTGTCTTAGCTCAGCGGCTGCGTCAAGACCAATAAAATAATTTCAACAGACATAAACCTGTTTGGAACATAAGTATTCATTAAGTATGCATTTGCATATGATAGTCTCGTTTCTGAATCACTCATCAAATAGTGATACGACAAACCTTGTTATATGAAATTGTTAATGTTCTACCACTTTAATCATCGCATTCAACAGTATTTCATCTGTTGGACATTCGTATTAGTAAGTATATGGTCCTTCATTTGCACATGCATGCGTGTTATTAATTTGCTGTCGTATATATTGACTAGTTGCCTGATAAACGGTGCGATGTAGCCCACTGTGGTGAGCGCCACCTACGGTGCGCGGGGTGCAGCACTTTTGACGACCGTGCGCCCAGTATAGCAGAGGTAGTGGCGGAGGTCATACGGTGCCATATGTAATTTTTCTTATGTTCGAAACAGGTTTATGTCTGTTGAAGTTATTTTATTGGTCTTGACGCAGTATTGGTCTTAACGCAGCCGCTGGGCTAAGACATTTTTCATTTATTAGTGTGTATGTAAGTAATATGTTATCATTTACGTAATTTTGAAATTTATAAGTAGATTGTATCACTGGTCTAGTTGTCACTTCGATCATTTTTAGGACTTCTGAAGAAGGCTATATTATTATATAAGAAACCATGTTCAAGGTTTATAATAAACATAATTTAGTGCAACTGTGGGCTGTTTTTCATTCGAGACAATTCCGAAAACTATTCTTTTCTTGTAAACTGTTCTCCTTCCACGTTTCACTACGATACTAGGTTGCGCTCTACACAAATACTTTCACAAAAGACTTCTTAACATTTAAATTTATATTAGGTGTTATCAAATTTCTCTTTTCCATCTTTTCGAAAAGATCAACGTTTCACAATGGAAATTTGTGGAGGTGTTAGTCCCTCCCTGCCTACTCATACTTCAGTGCAACACATTTTACCAGCATCGGTGAGTCGGCAGGGAACTTGAATGTAGACCTCAAGCATTCCCACACGCAAATGTCATGTTTCACGAAATGCCTGCCACAGGACTGGATCTTCACCCGATGAAAGAGGAAGAAATCATTGAGTGCTACACGACGAGAATACCCCGGGGTGAGGCAGGAATTGATTTCCCAAAGAAGCATCCTGTGCCCTGTGCAGAACGAACTGTTGCTTGTCGCGATGTAAAACCACCTTGGACTGCTTCCCGCTGCACTTCGTCTCGACAGCCTCCCGTAACCTAATCAAGTGAAATCAGTAGTATGTCTCTGTGATGGTTTCGCAGTTGTGTATTTAATCTGTTGTAGTCGGCGACAGCGTTAATGGCCTCTGGCCGCGCAGCTCACTAGGAATGCTGCGTCGTCATCTCAACTGAAAGTGCATAGACAGCAACTAGCTACCTTACCGCACTTTGGTAGCGTCGTAGACTGGCTCGCCTGAATCTGTCTCACATTTGAAGAGCGAATACATTTTAAAAACAAGGTCCCATGACTGTGAAACACTTGGCGCCTTCTAAATATTTCAGCCATTATTAAAAACTCACAGAACACACAGAATACCACAAAAACTCAGTCAGTCGTAGTTTGGCGCTTGTAAATCACGACCGAACAAACATGAAGGAAGTTTACACAGTGCAAAATGCGGAACAGATTTAGCGCCGATTGGCTAGCTGTACAGCTGTTTACTGCGCATCCGCGGCCCAGAGGCCATCAACATTGTTGCCGATTGTAGAACCACACCACTGCGGTTCCAAAAATTGCTCATCACAGCGACGGTTCGATCTTAACCTGTTTCGATGGTGGTGAATCCTCATTTTTGCACTGCTTTGTGTTTCTTTGTCTATGGATCATATTGAAGAAACTAGCACTCGTATAAAGTGGTTCTGCAGCCAAAGAAGTTATCTAGATTGCCCTCACACAGCCGTAACATTTCCG
Organism: Schistocerca piceifrons; assembly: GCF_021461385.2. Taxonomy (NCBI): domain Eukaryota; kingdom Metazoa; phylum Arthropoda; class Insecta; order Orthoptera; family Acrididae; genus Schistocerca; species Schistocerca piceifrons. The sequence goes on from NC_060144.1 coordinate 246,872,980, forward strand.
TTGTGGCCTCGGTTCAGCGGGCTCTTTTAATGGCAATCAGTAGTGGCAGAGCCCAGCGGGCTGCGGCTCTTTCATTTCCAGATCGCCTAAGATACTCAAATCTGATCCATGACTGGTTTCATTCTTTCCACTACTTCCTTGCAGTTCCCAGTTATTCACAAAGAAATGGTCTATCATTTCGACCTTCGTCATACAGAGCTATGTTTGACCGCACTGGAAACGTCTGTGCAGCCCGACTACTGAGACACACAGCTGTGCGTTACTGTCGAATACTTGCACCAACTCAAAGTGGGTTATTGCAGCGTTGTTCCCCTTCTAATGCAGATAACGAATTACAGCACAATAACCTACTTTTTCGATGGACCACTCCGTTTTGATTCCGCCGATATTGTGGCGTGTTACGGTGTTGTGGCGTGTGAATTTCAATGCGTACCAGCACCGTACAATAGCACCTTGCAAACAAACAAGAACTGGGTCATGTACCTCTTTCTTCCCAAGGTGATAAACAAGACTTTATGACTAACCCTCAAAGTTAATGTGGTCACGGCACCCTACAGACGTTGCAGCTTTGCTTAGTGGCTTTTTTTATCGTCCCTCTTCTGTCTTGCTCGATGTGACTCTCCACGACTTCTTTTCCTGTGTCCCTCTGGTATCATGATAGTTATTTCCTTGTTGCCTAGGATTTGGGTGGAGTGGGGTTAGAGATGGGGGTTGTGCAGCAGTGTACTCAATTTAACATCTGATATATTACATATAAAATCCTCTTGACAAAAGAACAGAACTTAAGTTGAGCCCAATATAGTTCTAGACAGCAGGTTTCAAACAAGATAGTAACCATTAAAACGGTTTCAACAAAATAAAGAGATAAAATCAACTTAGTCCCAGCACACAAAACCGGGCGGTAATAGCCTTTGACCACAAATAGAAAAACATAATATGTAGCCTCTGCAATTAAATATAGAACACCAAGGCAACTCTCAGGCTTAATTAAGATCATCTACATAGCACGCAGGTAAACAAACGTCTACAGTTACTCCCTCCACCAACTAGTCACTACGACAAGCTACTACCGACTACCCACAGGACTATCACTTTCACACACCAAACATCATGGCATAAACCAAATTAGTCAAACATAAGACAATATCACCTTCTCTACAGTAACATATACAAATCAGTCACGCTTACAGCATTTAATTAACAAAATCAAAATGGCTCTTGGCTGTACAGAACACATTTGCAAGCCCAGCACGCCATCACACAATAGCCATAAAATGTCGCACTAAGAACACGGATCTTCCGCGCGTAATATTACTTGTTAATCAATGCACTTGTTAGTCAATGCATTACTTGTACTCTGCACTGTTCACTATATTGGATCACTTAATCCCCAAATGCAGCTGTCGGCTAGTAGAGTACGTAGGTAGTACTCCTCTTTAAATGCAGAAACCCCTTTCTCCACCTCCAGAGCAGTCGCTGTCCTCTGGCCCGGGAAAAAGACTCCAACCACTGTACCAGTAGACTTGTATACACACAGCATCCACGCCTTAAACTGCCCCGTAGACAGCCGCTCAGCCATTCAGCATGGAGCAGGCTTCACACCAAGATACTTGCGTTCCGTCCGTCATTGCTCCCCCCCCCCCCCCCTCCCCCGCAGAGCTCAGAGCTCGCAGCAATCACCCGTGAGTGTGGGCTCTCTGGCAACGGGTAAGGCAAATGTGCCACTCAACTTGGCACGTCCTGTTATCTCATATTCTCTCATCCTGCGTATTACCAGCATGACGTAATGACAGGATTAGCAACTTAGATTCCATAAATTCTGTGTGGTAATTCTGTCACAGTTCCATTTTTTATGCTGGCGCCTAGTTTCGAACTACCGAGCTCATTTTCAAGCCAAGCCATCTAAAGCTCATCAGTAGTGCTTGGTTTGGTGAAAATCATTTGACAAATAATATATAGACCCGTGGTCTAGGGGTAGCGTCTTTGATTCATAATCAAAACGTCTTTGGTCCCAGGTTCGATCCACGTTACTGCCTAAATTTTGATGAATAATCAGCATTGGTGGCCGAAGACTTCCGGCATAAGAAGTCAGCCTCATTCTGCCAACGGCCTTGTCAAAGAGGGCGGAGGAGCGGATAGAGGTTCAGGGCACTCTCTTGTCCTAGGGGTGGGAAATTGCCCCTAAAGGCGGAAGAATCAGCAATGATCAACGACATGAGGATGCAGAAGGCAATGGAAACCACTGCATTAAAGACACGTAACATGTATCCACAGGACATGTGGCCTGTAATTGAAGAAGTGTCATGATGATCTCTCCATTGGCAAAAGATTCCGGAATAGTCCCCCATTCAGATCTCCGGGAGGGGATTGCCAAGGGGGAGGTTACCAAGAGAAAAAGATTGAATAATCAACGAAACGTTCTATGAGTCGGGGCGTGGAATGTCAGAAGCTTGAACGTGCTAGGGAAACTAGAAAATCTGAAAATGGAAATGCAAAGGCTCAATCTAGATATAGTAGGGGTCAGTGAAGTGAAGTGAAGTGGAAGAAAGACAAGGATTTCTGGTCAGATGAGTATCGGGTAATGTCAACAGCAGCAGAAAATGGTATAACAGGTGTAGGATTCGTTATAAATAGGAAGGTAGGGCAGAGGGTGTATTACTGTGAACAGTTCAGTGACTGGGTTGTTCTAATCAGAATCGACAGCAGACCAACACCGACAACGATAGTTCAGGTATACATGCCGACGTCGCAAGCTGAAGATGAACAGATAGAGAAAGTGTATGAGGATATTGAAAGGGTAATGCAGTACGTAAAGGGGGACGAAAATCTAATAGTCATGGGCGACTGGAATGCAGTTATAGGGGAAGGAGTAGAAGAAAAGGTTACAGGAGAATATGGGCTTGGGACAAGGAATGAAAGAGGAGAAAGACTAATTGAGTTCTGTAACAAGTTTCAGCTAGTAATAGCGAATACGCTGTTCAAGAATCACAAGAGGAGGAGGTATACTTGGAAAAGGCCGGGAGATGAGGGAAGATTTCAGTTAGATTACATCATGGTCAGACAGAGATTCCGAAATCAGATGCTGGATTGTAAGGCGTACCCAGGAGCAGATATAGATTCAGATCACAATATAGTAGTGATGAAGAGTAGGCTGAAGTTCAAGATATTAGTCAGGAAGAATAAATACGCAAAGAAGTGGGATACGGAAGTACTAAGGAATGATGAGATACGTTTGAAGCTCTCTAACGCTATAGATACAGCAATAAGGAATAGCGCAGTAGGCAGTACAGTTGAAGAGGAATGGACATATCTAAAAAGGGCCATCACAGAAGTTGGGAAGGAAAACATAGGTACAAAAAAGGTAGCTGCGAAGAAACCATGGGTAACAGAAGAAATACTTCAGTTGATTGATGAAAGGAGGAAGTACAAACATGTTCCGGGAAAATCAGGAATACAGAAATACAAGTCGCTGAGGAATGAAATAAATAGGAAGTGCAGGGAAGCTAAGACGAAATGGCTGCAGGAAAAATGTGAAGACATCGAAAAAGATATGATTGTCGGAAGGACAGACTCAGCATACAGGAAAATCAATACAACCTTTGGTGACATTAAAAGCAACGGTGGTAACATTAAGAGTGCAACTGGAATTCCACTGTTAAATGCAGAGGAGAGAGCAGATAGGTGGAAAGAATACATTGAAAGCCTCTATGAGGGTGAAGATTTGTCTGATGTGATGAGAAACAGGAGTCGATTTAGAAGAGATAGGGGATCCAGTATTAGAATCGGAATTTAAAAGAGCTTTGGAGGAGTTACGGTCAAATAAGGCAGAAGGGATAGATAACATTCCATCAGAATTTCTAAAATCATTGGGGGAAGTGGCAACAAAACGACTATTGGTGTGTAGAATATATGAGTCTGGCGATGTACCATCTGACTTTCGGAAAAGCATCATCCACACAATTCCGAAGACGGCAAGAGCCGACAAGTGCGAGAATTATCGCACAATCAGCTTAACAGCTCATGCATCGAAGCTGCTTACAAGAATAATATACAGAAGAATGGAAAAGAAAATTGAGAATGCGCTAGGTGACGATCAGTTTGGCTTTAGGAAAAGTAAAGGGACGAGAGAGGCAATTCTGACGTTACGGCTAACAATGGAAGCAAGGCTAAAGAAAAATCAAGACACTTTCATAGGATTTGTCAACCTGGAAAAAGCGTTCGACAATATAAAATGGTGCAAGCTGTTCGAGATTCTGAAAAAAGTAGGGGTAAGCTATAGGGAGAGACGGGTCATATACAATATGTACAACAACCAAGAGGGAATAATAAGAGTGGACGATCAAGAACGAAGTGCTCGTATTAAGAAGGGTGTAAAACAAGGCTGTAGCCTTTCGCCCCTACTCTTCAATCTGTACATCGAGGAAGCAATGATGGAAATAAAAGAAAGGTTCAGGAGTGGAATTAAAATACAAGGTGAAAGGATATCAACGATACGATTCGCTGATGACATTGCTATCCTCAGTGAAAGTGAAGAAGAATTAAATGATCTGCTGAACGGAATGAACAGTCTAATGAGTACACAGTATGGTTTGAGAGTAAATCGGAGAAAGACGAAGGTAATGAGAAGTAGTAGAAATGAGAACAGCGAGAAACTTAACATCAGGATTGATGGTCACGAAGTCAATGAAGTTAAGGAATTCTGCTACCTAGGCAAAAAAGGCATTTCTGGCCAAGAGAAGTCTACTAATATCAAATACCGGCCTTAATGTGAGGAAGAAATTTCTGAGGATGTACGTCTGGAGTACAGCATTGTATGGTAGTGAAACATGGACTGTGGGAAAACCGTAACAGAAGAGAATGGAAGCATTTGAGATGTGGTGCTATAGACGAATGTTGAAAATTAGGTGGCCTGATAAGGTAAGGAATGGAGATTCTACGAAGAATCGGAGAGGAAAGGAATATGTGGAAAACACTGATAAGGAGAAGGGACAGGATGATAGGACATCTGCTAAGACATGAGGGAATGACTTCCATGGTATTAGAGGGAGCTATAGAGGGCAAAAACTGTAGAGGAAGACAGAGATTGGGATACGTCAAGCAAATAATTGAGGACATAGGTTGCAAGTGCTACTCTGAGATGAAGAGGTTAGCACAGGAAAGGAATTCGTGGCGGGCCGCATCAAACCAGTCAGTAGAATAATGACCAAAATAAAAAAAATACAGCCACAGCAAGCGAGTTTCATTGTGTATATGTCTTCATGAAGTGCAGCTGAAGAGCGTTTTTGTGTAGTAACGGTAGTTTGTTCAGAACTGCTCGCGACGCTCATTAGGTAAACATAACACGCACGCCGCGAGCTGCATTATACGGTGGACGCAGCTCCCTGCGGACGGTGGCAGAGTCGCCTCTGGACCCCGGCATCCATAACTGGAAAAGTTTGAGGGTCGCACGCAGCCCGGACAATGGGCCGTCTGCGCCGCGCCGCCAGGGAGCGGAAGACCGGGACGCTGGCTGCGATCACTGCAACGTCCCGTCTCACGCCACGCTGTGTCGCGACGCCTGAAATCTCGGCAGGCCCGTGGCGCTCACCGTCTCAGGCGTCCGGTGCCATCTCCTCTCAGGGGCAGGCAGACAATGCGACCGTGCCTTAGGGTGCGGTTTATGTTGGTGCTGTGATATGCGAAAAAAGCGACATTACTGTCATAGCTGCCATACATGCACTTCCACAGCAATGTTTATATTGGGCCGTCGCTCTCAGCCGTGCTTCCAAGGGAGGCGTTCTCCAAATGGGTCGCCGACTTGTTCGTCTTCCGCATGGTTATAGTAGGTGCTTAGATGCAATGAAAGCTGCTCTAGTACTGTGCGCTTCTGAAGCTTCTCCGAAAAATAGGTTCAAAATTTTACGAGTCGAGTACCATACGAAAGCGCTAGCAACCTAGCGCTAGCGTTACAAACAACGAGTGAGGCAGCCGGCTAGAATTTAGAATCAGCATTCTGTCAAGAATAACAACTTTATTCATACCTGGAATTAGCCGTCAGTTGGTATTTACGACATTTAAGAAAGTGGCATGATTTAAGAATTACAAGGCGGAGTAGCTTACAAAGAGAAGAAACTCATTCACAAACCGCCATATTATTGTAGCATAACGGACATTTCTTCGCCGGACTGTATATATGCGGCACATTTGGAGAAGCTGAAATCGCGTGCGAATTCCTAGTACTTCATATTTTCGGTTATCTTCTGCTAGTAAATAACAAAAGTAAAGAAAGAAGCTTTCTTAATCACTGCTGAGTTACTAACGAAGGAAAATTACTTCCATGAGCAGTAGAGAAACCGAAGATGTATTTTGCAAAAATGTTTTACTTCTCTATTTAACATGTCCGTCTTGATCACACAAACTTCTATCCTTCATTATTACTGCTGTCTTCAGTTCTGTTACAAACAAAACATTTCGTTTTATAAATATGATGTTCTCATTTTACTAAGGTTTGAAGCTACTCTTTCCGTTCTTCCGTGTTTGCGATTTAAAAACTGGGTTGTTTTGGAAATCAGCCTTATGCAAACACAATTAATTTATTTTTATATTTACCCTGACATGTTTCAACACCAATTTGACATCTTATGTGGGTCAAATTTTTATTTCTGTAAAGTACAATATCACATTTGTAATAGTTTAACTACTGTAGGCCTAAGAAATACAGTAGTTGCAATTTGCATAAAATTAAATCGGTAACTGAATTGTATTATTACACATCGATTTTAGTGCTCGTTTTCGTCGTTTTTTTATTTTTTATTTTTTTTTTGACACCATGTCGTCTGCAAACTAGGCATGAAGAAAATTATTGCGTAATTTTCTTAGTGGCTCGTTTGCAGACGACATGTTGTCAAAAAAACGACGAAAACGAGAACTAAAATCGATGTATAAAATACATATCAGTTAGCGATGTAGTTTAAAGTTGAGTGTTGAAACCAAATGAAGCAAATTGCAAGTATTGTATTCCTTAGTCCTACAGCAGTTAAATTATTACAAATGTGATATTGTACATCGCAGAAATAAAAATTTGACCTACAGGACATGACACATTGGTGTCGAAACATGTCTAGGAAAATATAAAAATAAACTGATTGTCTTTGCGTAAGGCTGATTTCCAAAACAACCCAGATGTGTGTATTTGTGTGTGTGTGAGTGTGTGTGTGTGTGTGTGTGTGTGTGTGTGTGTGTGTGTGTGTGTGTGTGCTTGTGTTGTGTGCAGAACGTTGTTAACGGAAACTCTATCCCCATTTGGTTTGTTAAGCCTAATGCTTATTATGCCCTTCTTAAAAAGGTATCGTCATAGGTATAGTGCTCATGAAGAGCTAGTAATGGCTTTTACTTTGTGTACAGAAAAGCAAATAAAAGTTAAGAGACACTAGCCTGCAAATATTTGTGTATGGTGTATTGGCCGAAAAATAAAGCAATGCTAGTTTCCGGAGGCTTGCCGTGTTTGTAACGTAAATGACAGATCAGGAAATGCTGTCCCAATTATTTCCTACTGTTTCTGTCCCTCCTCCACTACGGCTGACTTTGTAAATGGCTGAAAAGTCTCTGTTCGTACTATACGACGTTACTCAAATATCCGGCCTCCTAGAGAATGAAAGTACAATCGAAAAAGGGATATAGGCAGATGGGCTGAATATTTCACCTATATTATCGCATTTACTCGTTTCATAGCTCATAAACAGTATTTTCTCAGCACATAAACTGACACAGCGTCCTAAGCCTTCATATAACTGTCTGGCACGTACAATCCTGGAAATTAAAGATATCTCCAATCCTTCTTTTCGTCGACGGATCTTAGAATATTTCTCTTGGATGTACGGTAAATGGCATAACTACAAATCTACCCTAAATATTCCCGAACGGAAGTCCACTACTAGTTCGCTTATAATTCGGCTGAAAGCAACTGGATTCTACAATATGTCGGTTCCCTAACCGTCCTCTCTACTCTTCTGAGCAGAGAACAAAATCTCAGATAAAATATGAATGTCTCGTGTTAGTATTTGTTAGAGAGAGTGTACTGAAATGATAACTCACTCGACATGTGTAGCTATGTACCATTAAAAAATCACATACATTTATATACACACAACTGATAACATTACTTATGCCAAACAATGCAAGGAACCCTCCCTCTAGGCTCCATACGCATGGGATACGAGCACACTTCGGACAGTTCCGTGTTGATCCGGAAAATCCGTCAAGTGGAACTGTCTGCCTGTCTCTACCTCATAGGAAGGTGGAGAAACGGGAATCTACCATACAGAGTCCACCACTTTTTTTTGGGGGGGGGGGGGGGCGGGGGGGGGGGGCAGACAGTTCTCTCAGCATTATGGCTTACGATCAAATACAGGAAACAACAACATTGAACTTCAGTTCTGTGTTTTTGGGATTTCCCTTATTCCAAAGATTTTCTCAATTACCCGAGTCCAATACAGGTGTTTACATAAGCACAAATAGCCACCTCAATTTTCAGAGTTAACCTTACAACAGATATGTGTTGACCACTCGCAGCGCCAAATGTGACGCGCTGATCTTCCAGCCACAAGCCTTCTCGCATAAAAGTAGTAGCAGGTGAAATCTCAGAACGAAAACAGAACATTTTTGTATATCTGAATTATCGTTTTGGGAGAGACAATCTTGGAAAAAGTAGTACAAATCATCACATTGTCCTTTGCGACTATTTTGAAGACATTTTCTCTCCTTGCTTTATTAAACGTTTGGTCATTACACTAAGCTATCTGGTCCGACCATTTATTAGTGAAAATTAATGTGGGATTTGTCCACTCTTTACCTTAATGACGCCTTCAACTCTGCTGGAGACATTCAGTGAGGTGTGTAAATGTCTGTAGAAGAACGGCAGCCGTTCTTCCGTAAGAGCCGCTCCCGGAGAAGGAAGTGATGGACTCTTGAATCTTGTGAGAAGTTGACTTCTCAGTCATCCCAAAGGTGTCCAGTTGGGTTTCTGGCAAGACGAGTTCATTTCAAGAATTTCTCTTCCACATACAGTTGCCTCACAGACGCTGCTTTATGATAGTGTGCAATGTCAGACTGATACTATCACGGCCACAAACAGTTTCTCTGCTGTATGCAGTGCATAATGCCGTAAAATGAGTTCGTACGCTTCCACATCTGGCATTTTCTTAAGCACAATAAAAAACCACACACTAACCAATAAAATCTCCCGTATCCTGTATTACCACCACCTCCGTACTTCACTGTTGACACTAGCCTTGATTGCAGGTACCGTTCTTCAGGCATCCACCAAAGCCAGACAGATTGCCACAGTGTATATCGTAACTGATTACTCCAAAATATTCATTTTCAATCACCCACTGCTCAGCGGCATCGCTCTTTGCATCACATTAACCATCGCATACAACTGGTTATAGAATTCATTTCAACTTAACACCAGTTAGTATTTTCTGTGACGTATCTAAGGCATTTGACTGTGTGACTCATAATATTCTCCTAGATAAAATGAAGTTTTTTGGGATTCATGGTATAGCCTACCAACCCGACCAAACGAATGCAGGAATTTGCACTTAGTAACTCAAGTAATGTAGTCTGGGGTCATTATTCCGACTGGGTTCCCCAAGGGTAAATCGTAAGTCCACTAGTGTTCCTCATATGTGTAAACGATCTTTCGTCTGATATACATCTAGCAGCATTAGTCCTTTTTGCAGATGACACTAGTGTTTTAATCAGTCCAAACATGCACACAGTAACAGAAGAAATAATAAACGAAATTTTTAAAAGTGTGATTGACTGATTTTCTGCGAATGGTCGCACCCTCAGTTTGAAACAAACACAACCATTCAAATCTGCACATGTAGGTGCATTACGCCAATCATAGTTGTAACATAAGGTGAGGAAATAATAAATTGGGTGAAAACTACAAAATCGTTAGGTATCCATATTGATCAGAAATTGAACTGTAAATAATCCAAAACAAATTCTGGAACTCCAAAACAAATTACTTCAGCCATATTTGCCCTACAAGTCTTGGGGACTGACAAATCAGTAAGTTGGCGTATTTTACACGTTTCCATTCAATAATATCGTATGGATAACTCATCTTTAAGAAAGAAAGTCTCCGTCGCTCAAAAACGTACTATAAGAACAATATGTGATGTTTACTGTGGTGTTACCTTTTCTGACACAGCAGAGAGAGTAGAGACAAGGAAAAATTCAGTTTGCGCCAGGACCAGTCGTACACATTAAGTAGCCTTTTATCTGTTAATTTTATCTGCTGAGTGGGCAAAAATAAATTTAGATCTGTTCCGAAATACTATCCATAGGCGTTGCGAAGTATAGCCATCAGCTGAGGCATCTTAATGCTTCATTATCTAAGGAGTATAAAATAGTCAAAAGCAGAAATTGATCTCACGGAATAGTAATCGAGCTTCATATTTTAGAATGCACTTAAAGTAACAGACAGTGGGTTCGATTAATGGTTTTAAATTTGCGCCTCCGTGGCGAATTATCAGTGACGATTCCTTCACAAACACCGAACATATTCTGAACTAAATTACAGAGTCGGCTAAGATCGAATCCAGTGAAAATAATTAATCTCACTGGCATAATTGATTACTGGATACAAGATAAAAATTAATGACACCCATGAAATTAAAACGTTAATTATTATTTGAGAACAAATAGCTGCTCTGTCCAAGTTGTTCTCGACAGAAAGCACAATAGATTAGTAACAATAATTCATATGTTCTTAGAACAAATGTGAGGCTCCTAAGCCACCTCAGAGATAATAACGAATGTGCAATCTATGCATTCCTTGCGAAAGTGATATAACTTTATTAATATTCAACTTTTAAAAGTTCTCGGAAGGATAAAATACTGTTGCATGAAGCATTACTACATCACCCACGAGCATCTAGTGCACATCTGTTTCAGGATTTGGGCACATTCTGACTTCTTCTTCATAGTATACTTATTCCCTCATGAAGTGTGTCGTAAATAATTCACCGCAGTTCAAAGGGAACATTGATGAACATAATTACAATACCAGAAGGAAAACGACATTCATTACTCCACATTAAGGTTGGCTACAGCACAAAGAACGATGCATAATGCCGCTATTAAGATGTTTCATAATTTACACATTGATATAAAATGTCTGACAGACTGCAAAATAAAAACTGAAAATATCTCAGAAAGTTTCTTCTAGACAACTCTTTCCACATCGTAAAAAATTGCTGTCATTGCAAAGTGTAAACGATATTTGCAGAAATAATGCTACTATCCTAATAATAAAAATCTACATCTACATCTACATGACTACTCTGAAATTCACATTTAAGTGCTTGGCAGAGGGTTCATCGAATCACAATCATACTGTCTCTCTACCATTCCACTCCCGAACAGCGCGCCGGAAGAACGAACACCTAAACCTTTCTGTTCGAGCTCTGATTTCTCTTACCTTATTTTGATGATCATTCCTACCTATGTAGGCTGCGCTCAACAAAATATTTTCGCATTCGGAAGAGAAAGTTGGTGACTGAAATTTCGTAAATAGATCTCGCCGCGACGAAAAACGTCTTTGCTTTAATGACTTCCATCCCAAATCGCGTATCATATCTGCCACACTCTCTCTCCTATTACGTGATAATACAAAACGAGCTGCTCTTTTTTGCACCCTTTCGATGTCCTCCGTCAATCCCACCTGGTAAGGATCCCACACCGCGCAGCAATATTCTAACAGAGGACGAATGAGTGTAGTGTAAGCTGTCTCTTTAGTGGACTTGTTGCATCTTCTAAGTGTCCTGCCAATGAAACGCAACCTTTGGCTCGTCTTCCCCTCAATATTATCTATGTGGTCTTTCCAGCTGAAGTTGTTCGTAATTTTAACACCCAGGTACTTAGTTGAATTGACAGCCTTGAGAATTGTACTATTTATCGAGTAATCGAATTCCAACGGATTTCTTTTGGAACTCATGTGCATCACCTCACACTTTTCGTTATTTAGCGTCAACTGCCACCTGCCACACCATACAGCAATCTTTTCTAAATCGCTTTGCAACTGATACTGGTCTTCGGACGACCTTACTAGACGGTAAATTACAGCATCATCTGCGAACAACCTAAGAGAACTACTCAGATTGTCACCCAGGTCATTTACATAGATCAGGAACGGCAGAGGTCCCAGGACGCTTCCCTGGGGAACACCTGATATCACTTCAGTTTTACTCGATGACTTGCCGTCTATTACTACGAACTGCGACCTTCCTGACAGGAAATCACGAATCCAGTCGCACAACTGAGACGATACCCCATAGGCCCGCAGCTTGATTAGAAGTCGCTTGTGAGGAACGGTGTCAAAAGCTTTCCGGGAATCTAGAAATGCGGAATCAACTTGAGAGCCCCTGTCGATAGCGGCCATTACTTCGTGCGAATAAAGAGCTAGCTGCGTTGCACAAGAACGATATTTTCTGAAACCATGCAGATTACGTATCAATAGATCGTTCCCTTCGAGGTGATTCACAATGTTTGAATGCAGTATATGCTCCAAAACCCTACTGCAAACCGACGTCGATGATATAGATCTGTAGTTCGATGAATTACTCCTACTACCCTTCTTAAACACTGGTGCGACCTGCGCAATTTTCCAATCTGTAGGTACAGATTTATCGGTGAGAGAGCGGTTGTATATGATTGCTAAGTAGGGAGCTATTGTATCAGCGTAATCTGAAAGGAACCTAATCGGTATACAATCTGGACCTGAAGACTTGCCCGTATCAAGCGATTTAAGTTGCTTCGCAACCCCTAAGGTATCTACTTCTAAGAAACCCATGCTAGGAGCTGTTCGTGTTTCAAATAATAATAATAAACAAAAAGTATTATAAATGTTCAGTGTCTAGCCATATTTACAAATTAGCTTGCGGTATGACTATTACATCCCGTCCCCAATCTTCACGATTTATCGTGCAAATGATTCATGCAACATGAAACTAAGTACGTTTCCTAAACTATTTGAGGGCACACAGGCACACGGAAGTATTCCTGCACAAGGCGACTGTATGAATACTTGCATGTTGTGATATGCCTGACCGGGCATGCCAGTATTTTATTTTGCTAGAAGCTCGCCTTGATGCAGCTTGATTCACGCGAAGTAGCATATGGTACGAAAGTGGAGTGAGGTACAAATGACAGATGTTACAGTACGCATGAGTCCCGTGGGAGAGCCCGCCAATTGTACTGAATTTGCTTCTGATTGGTCGGAACGTTAGGGTGCTAGGCGCCAAACGCCTAACTTCTCTCTTTAATTATTTATATACTTTTCATAATATTTAACCCACTTTTTAGTATGTCAATCTTTCAGGGTTACCCTACGAGTATATCACTTTTGCTTACTGAATTTCACTACTTTTGAGAAACATAAGAGTAACGATATTGCATGCGAAGTCCTTCGGACACCTTCTGATCGCTTTGGCGTGCCTGGGAGACGAAGTTCTTCGGCTGCACTAGTCACCGGGCATGTAACTCTGTTTCGGGCGTTCTAGATGGACGGACGCGTAACTATGTTTCGGTCGTTCGTCAGAGCCGGACATGTCGTACTCTGTATCGGAAATTGGATGGAAAAGTTACCGTACAATTAACAAAGCTATGTCGGGTGTTGTAAAAGACAGTGTAACATGTGTGATTATTTAAAATATAAACAAACACGATACATTAATGAGAGGTGTCACCTACAATTATTGTCAGTACTACAGATCTTGCCCTCTGTAGATACAGAGACTAACATGTGCAAGTGGCATCCCACAAAAACACAGTCACTGGTTCAAGTTGGCAGCATAGCAGCCTCTACCGAAGAAGATCCCACGACCGACGACCTGTCTTCTGTGCTGGGGACACAACTTTAGAAGATGACAGGTTGGTGCAAAGAACGTTTAGGGACTCTTATTCAATCTCTCCAGATCTCTCCAGCTTCCAGGTCTGACTTCCAAAGACACACATAATTTATACATGGCGTCCCTGGTGGGGAATGTGTATTTGAAGAAGAAGCTATTTTCAGTTAACGAGAACTGTGAACTGCGTCAGACGTGAAAATCGTACTGAGAACAGTGGACTGTAATAATTATCATAAAAAGCCCGAATGAACAGTGTATGAACAGCGAAAAAGATAAGAAACGACACTGTGTGAACTATGAAATCATATCCTGTTTGTACGTCTGTAAGTTTCTTTGGACAGTTAGGCAAAAATTATAAATGCTGATAATTAATCCGCAAAGCTTATCTGAAACTGAAAACGCGAAAACGCTAATCGAAGTTATAAGTGTGTGCGCGGTCCAAAGGGATTACATTTTACTCCACCGCTACGACAAACAACGCTTCAGGGAGCTGTTAGCAGCGCAGCGTTCAGCAGGCAAGGCGAATGATTTGGAAGCAACACCTGTCGCTGCCACCAGCTGCATCAGGTCAGAGAGCGGCTAACGGCAGGAACAGGAGTCTGTGTTCGACAATCGCAGCCGAAGACATCCAATACGAACAAAACAATGTGGCGAGCAGCAGCAATGCGCAGGAGAAGACAGCGTGGACGCTAATCACTTTACAGCTAGCAAGAGGAAACTTGTACTGACAGCCATAGGGATTTTTAAGAACGTTGTTAAATTGTTTCGTAATAATTTCTTTAATAACAAAATGTTGGCGGAAAGCGAAACGCGGTAAAGTCTTAGAAGAAGAGGGGCAGTACAGACTCAGTGTAATGAAATTGAAGAGACCGGCCAATTACAGGGCATGTCAGATGAAATTAGTAATGTAAGTAAAGAGGAAAGTGTACAAAATGAAATGGACGAAATCTATTTACCTGAATCATCTGATGTAGAAACTTAAGTTTTCCAAGAAAACATAATTTCTAATAGTAGCAGTAGTGAACCTGGAGAGGTGGATTCTGACGTAGATGACATGAATGATAATGATAAGTTCAATAAGGTGAATGGTGACGTCTGAGGTGAAGACTCTGTCACCATCATTGCTAATGAATCAATAAGTAGAACAAGCCGATTAAGCCACGGAACAGCATCAGCTGATGCATTGCCTACACAAGATAATAATAAAAGTATGGTTGAAATATGAATGGAGCTAGTATCTGGGCAAGAAGAATTAAAAGTAAGGCTAGAAGGAAAGACAGAACAGGGGCAAAAAGAATAAAAAACAGAGCTAGAAGAAAAGATAGAACTGGGGCAATTAATTGCTGATAAAATAGAAGCAACAAAAGAGTAGAAGCAAAAATCAATCGTAGGTTTAAACGTATAGAGACCAAGGCTGATTTTCATCAAACTACAATAGGGGCTTGTGAGAAAAAAATTGAACATGAGAGTAAAGAATGGGGTCAAATATCAGACAGTTGTAAACAGGAGGTTAATTATGAGATTGATGATGAAGCAGCGAAAATAAATGATCTCATGCAAGACCAAGATAATTTTGTATTGTCAATCATGGATGAAATCATTAAATTAATTAATGATCAGAGTAAAATGAACAAAACCTGCAAACACACCAATGACAGGCAAAACAAACGAGTCGTAGACTCAAAGGACGAAAATGCAGTCCTTAGCCGTAAAGTATCACGAATAGAATCTGTTTGTAATGGTAATACAAATACGATTCATCGTCGTTTGAGAGAAACAGAACAGAAGGTAGAAAACATACCTCAACGAAGTGAGGTGAGTAAAAATATAGATAATATGGAGTTGTGTTGAAACAGAAACTCGAAGAATGGGTTGAACGAGAAAAACGTAATGGTGTTGTTCATATTAATGAAAAAGCCAGTTGTGCCAATGCTTACAAATTTCATAACTTTCCTAGCAAAGGTAGTATACATCGTGTTGCTTTCATTCGTCAGTTTGAGGGCAACATACCTGACAACATGACAGAACAGCAAAAAATCTGTTTTGTAGCCAGTCGTTTTGGAGGGGACGCAATACCATGGGGAACAGGAGCCAGTAACACATGTAAAACATACCAAGAATTTTTAGAGCATTCTTAAACCAATACTGGTTAACAATTACAGAAAACAGTATAAGAACAGAAATATTTGAAGCTAAGAATTTTGAAAACAGTGGCTGAGATAGTTATAAGGAGTTCCTTCAGCATTACGGGGAAAAGGACCAGTATTTAATTTCTCCTTTACAGGAATCTGATCTACTGGAAATAATAGTTCGTAAGTTTCCAATGTCTGTACAGGAGAAACTAATTTAAGTCAACAAAAGTGAAGGTAACAACCTCCTGCATATATTAGAGCAGCTGGACGTGCTTTCAGGCAACAGGTAAGCGCCGGAAGGCTAGCGTAAAAACAGGCGGCGTGCAGAACGCCGTAACGATAACCTCAGGGGCAACAGCACTCTTTGCATTGCTAGGTAGCTGACGCCTACCAGGAGTCCGAGTTCACTAGCAGTTTACTTCCTTTCTTTTCACGTTGTTAGTTCTTCCCTCTTTATGATTCTGAACTAAAATCTGTCATTTATCCTTCTTCTCTGCTCAAGATAAAGATAAAAAATAGACAAAAAAGAATCAATTGAAACAAATGACATACTAATTGAATAGTTAAGCAACCGATCACAGACTATACTTATATATAACAAAAAATAACATGCAGCATAAAATTTGCAAAACAAGTACAGAACCTAGGCTATAGGACCTAAGATCATCATCCATTCAGGAAGGAGAACACCCTATAAACTACGTACAAATACTTTTTATGTATGTTATGAAACAAAAATAAATTACATACGCATATATACAGAAGAAACAAGCTTCTATATTTCTTTATTTAGCTAGCTTGCAGCTGACACAGAGGAAGAGGACGATGCCAAACCAAGTAAGTGGGCACAGTAAGAACGAACACTATACAATGGTCCTGAGACGATTAGATTAAACTTTATTAACAACAATTGATAGATGGTCTGCGAGTGATTGCAAGCCACAGTAACAATGATGATGAAAGAGTTTTGGACTGACGAGGGAAGTCGATCGCTCGTATACAAGTGATAATGAAACTACAGAAGTCGACCACTCATACATGATGACGGGGAATAAGAAGGTACAGGTGACGTGAGAGTCGGCCACATATTTAAGGATTAGTAGGCGAGGTATTTCCGCCGAAGAATTCAGTTAAAATGTCCACAAAATGAAATATGAAGGAATCCTTGCCTTATACATAGCTAGGGACATTGTGGGCATAGCATATGGCTGGAAATGTAGCATTCAATGTTTTATTTTTTCCGTATCACGTTTTTCAAGAGTTCCGTAAAGAAAGGTTCCTGTGTATCCTGAGATTTCTGGCAAAACTGTTGAAAACCTTGTAGTAAGTCGTGCACACTTTGGATCAGCTGCTGAAGCACTATTTCCGCAATGATGAAGACACTTGCGGGCACAAACTCGTCGCAACTTGTGTTATAACGGACAATTTGAAAGTTTTACAACACAACTTTTATTTTACAAATGAATGAATAACGACGAAAAGTCACAATCACAAAGCCAGTAAGGATTTCCTACTACAGGCAACAAAAGATGACTTCTATTTCCCACAAGAGTCCGTTGTAACACACATACACTTAATTCCAAGTCCTATTCCGATGGCAAAGACGTAGTCTTCCGTGGAGACGACCTTGAGGTCGGTATTCGGCGTGAATTGACGTCCGGTGCTGGTTCTAGCCTTTAAATAGTATTGGCCAGCCAATCAGATGTTGGTGGAGTAATTCTTCCTGAATGCCATCTCGAACTCCCCCTGCAGGAAGTAATACACGGAATGTCTGTTTCCAAAACAGCCGATATTTGCCATTGCTTGCGCCTTTGGCGTAGGCAACCTCGGCTCTGTGTCGTGTTAGATGTGTTCCCGGTCCCCAGGAGCTACCTTGGCGACGGCGTATCAATAGTGTTTACATGTTTGCGCAGCAAAGTCTGTAAGAAGCTACGAATGAATTAAGGCAATAGGATTAGTTTCACTATTTCTCTCTGTTATCACAATCTAGGGTATCTTCAGTTCTCTCAAAAGACCTGTGAACCTTGTTTGAATGTCTAGTTAAGTTAGCGATAGAAATGAAAATAAAACTCGAAGAATAAAATTTGAGCTATTCTCATATCATTTCCATTTTCAATAGGTAGAAGTAAGATAGCGGCGCGTCGAGCACCAATATCAACGTGAATGAAAGTTAACACTGACTGGGATGAGTCATGTCAGATGTTTAATGGCAAAATATCAACAGATGATGTGAGAGTGCACTGATGGTGAGTCAAGGTTAGGAAAACAAACGTGAGGAGACAACCAATGAAAGCCCTGTAGTCACTACAGCAGTGACAAAACCTTTGTAAATATTAATGTATAGCATTCAATGCAATAAAGCACCCGTCTTCACGCGACAAGTGGACCATCGGTACCATCCGGCCACCGTGTCATCCTATCTGAGGATGCGGATAGGAGGGGCGTGTGGTCAGCACACCGCTCTTCCGGTCGTTAAGATGGTTTTCGGTGACCGGAGTCGCTACTATTCAGTCGAGTAGCTCCTCAGTTGGCATCACGAGGCTGAGTGCACCCCGAAAAATGGCAACAGCGCATGGCGGCCCGGATGGTCACCCATACAACCGCCGGCCACGCCCTACAGCGCTTAACTTCGGTGATCTGACGGGAACCGGCGTATCCACTGCCGCAAGGTCTTTGGTAAACCAGTGCAATAAAGAGTATATTGTAAAACTATGTAACATTTATACACTCCTGGAAATTGAAATAAGAACACCGAGAATTCATTGTCCCAGGAAGGGGAAACTTTATTGACACATTCCTGGGGTCAGATACATCACATGATCACACTGACAGAACCACAGGCACATAGACACAGGCAACAGAGCATGCACAATGTCGGCACTAGTACAGTATATATCCACCTTTCGCAGCAATGCAGGCTGCTATTCTCCCATGGAGACGATCGTAGAGATGCTGGATGTAGTCCTGTGGAACAGCTTGCCATGCCATTTCCACCTGGCGCCTCAGTTGGACCAGCGTTCGTGCTGGTGCAGACCGCGTGAGACAACGCTTCATCCAGTCCCAAACATGCTCAATGGGGGACAGATCCGGTGATCTTGCTGGCCAGGGTAGTTGACTTACACCTTCTAGAGCACGTTGGGTGGCACGGGATACATGCGGACGTGCATTGTCCTGTTGGAACAGCAAGTTCCCTTGCCGGTCTAGGAATGGTAGAACGATGGGTTCGATGACGGTTTGGATGTACCGTGCACTATTTAGTGTACCCTCGACGATCACCAGTGGTGTACGGCCAGTGTAGGAGATCGCTCCCCACACCATGATGCCGGGTGTTGGCCCTGTGTGCCTCGGTCTTATGCAGTCCTGATTGTGGCGCTCACCTGCACGGCGCCAAACACGCATACGACCATCATTGGCACCAAGGCAGAAGCGACTCTCATCGCTGAAGACGACACGTCTCCATTCGTCCCTCCATTCACGCCTGTCGCGACACCACTGGAGGCGGGCTGCACGATGTTGGGGCGTGAGCGGAAGACGGCCTAACGGTGTGCGGGCCCGTAGCCCAGCTTCATGGAGACGGTTGCGAATGGTCCTCGCCGATACCCCAGGAGCAACAGTGTCCCTAAATTGCTGGGAAGTGGCGGTGCGGTCCCCTACGGCACTGCGTAGGATCCTACGGTCCTGGCGTGCATCCGTGCGTCGCTGCGGTCCAGTCCCAGGTCGACGGGCACGTGCACCTTCCGCCGACCACTGGCGAAAACATCGATGTACTGTGGAGACCTCACGCCCCACGTGTTGAGAAATTCGGCGGTACGTCCACCCGGCCTCCCGCATGCCCACTATACGCCCTCGCTCAAAGTCCGTCAACTGCACGTACGGTTCACGTCCACGCTGTCGCGGCATGCTACCAGTGTTAAAGACTGCGATGGAGCTCCGTATGCCACGGCAAACTGGCTGACACTGACGGCGGCGGTGCACAAATGCTGCGCAGCTAGCGCCATTCGACGGCCAACACCGCGGTTCCTGGTGTGTCCGCTGTGCCGTGCGTGTGATCATTGCTTGTACAGCCCTCTCGCAGTGTCCGGAGCAAGTATGGTGGGTCTGACACACCGGTGTGAATGTGTTCTTTTTTCCATTTCCAGGAGTGTATATTAATTTTATCTAAGGACGCTTACATGCTGACATAATTTAGAGCCATGTGATAGTAAACAACGTATATGGACGGCCTAGTGCTCGCGTAAGTAAAAAAAAAAAATTGTGAGTCTTATTAGGTAAAAGTGGATGGCATTGCGCTGATATTAGATGAAAAACGGGTGTTCTGTAAAGATGGACGGCATTGCGCTGACGACATATATTGTTTAGTTCCTATCATATATAAGCATCAATAAGTGTAGTGAGTGTTATGAGGATATTTAATGATCCAGGTGCCGATGTTTATTGTTGAATAATAAAACCACGGAAAATTTAAAGGACAGCTACAAGCTGAAAATCCTAAATGATATTTTGTGGCAAGAAGAAGTTTATTATGTAATGTGTGTTTAGTTAAGGTTTTTTGATAGAATTAAGATGAGAAAGTATATGTTTAGCATTTGTAAGTCAATGGTTTTGGTTAATTGGAGTGATATTTAAGGAACAACAATTTCCTAGTTTTTTTTTATTTTAAAGAATTTCCATGAATGAGAGAGTGTGGGAGCAACTGAGAGATTAGAAACTTTAATTTTTTTTTAATTTTGAGCAAAATTTTCTCATTTCCAAATTTGTTAGTTATCTTCGAGAACAGGTCAATTTTGGAAATCAAAGGAGGGAGCTGTATGATATTCCTGGCTGTGGCTGCCAGTATTTTCTTTTGCTCGAAGCTCGCCTTTATGCAGCTTGATACATGCGAAGTAGCATATGGTACAAAAGTTGGAGTGAGGTACAAATGACAGATGGTACAGTACGTACCAGTACCGTGGGAGGGCCCGCCAATTGTACTTTGCTTCTGATTCGTCGGCGCGTTCGGGTGCCAAAATGCCTAACTTCTCCCATTAATTATTTATATACTTTTCATTGTATTTAACCCACTTTTTAGTATGACAATCTCTCATGGTTACCTTAGGACTATATCGTTTTTTGTTTATTAAATTTCATTAGTAACGATATTACAACCGAAGTGCTTCGGACACCTTCGGGTCCCTTCCGCGCGCCTCGGAGACGAAGTACTTCGGCTGCACTAGTCACACTGTTTCGGGCATTCTGGAGTGACGGACATGTAACTCTGTTTCGGGCGTTCTAGATGGACGGACGCGTAACTATGTTTCGGTCGTTCTTCAAAGCCGGACATGGCGTACTCTATATCGGAAACTGAGTGGAACAGTTTCCGTACAATTAAGAAAGCTATGTCGAGTGTTGTAAAAGACAGTGTAACATGTGTGATTATTTAAAATATAAACAAACACGATACATTAATGTGAGGTGTCGCCTACTACCATTATCAGTACTACAGATCTCGCCCTCTGTAGATACAGAGACTAACCTGGGCATGTGGCATCCCATAAAAAGTACAATCACAGCTTCAAGTTGGCAGCATAGCAGCCTCCACCGAAGAAGATCCCACGATCGATGAGCTGTCTTCTGCGCTGGGAACACAACTTTAAAAGATGACAGGTTGGTGGAAAGAACTGTTAGGGAGACTCTTATTCAATCTCTCCAGGTCTCTCCAGCTTGCAGGTCTGACTTCCAAAGACACGCATAATTTATAATGCCCAAAGGAACTTTGCATCGTAATCAGAATCAGACAGGTATTGCAATATCGAAAGTATTTTTTGTCCATTTCTTCAAAATGAGAGGCAACTGTTCAAAGAATTTTTTATAGGACACTAAAATTACTTATGGCTTTTTCATATTTACTTGAACTTTCACATTATGTGCCCATGTTACCAGTGAAGACAGATCATCATGAATTTGAACGATCTTCAACTCACTTAGGTAAAGCTGCATCTCATCGGCACATAAATAATAGAGAATGATGGAACCGATGGCATGTTATTCACATAGAGGGAAGATAAAGTTTCTCCAGGAGTGTCCTATGTGACATTAATGAGAGAAGGAGTACGTTAGCCTGCGCTCCTTTTCCATGTGCGAGAGGAAAACTGAATATGTCTATTAAGACAGGTACTAAGGTATTGGCAAGATTCTGGGTCATGGTAAAGCTGACAGTGTCGTCGCCTATTGCTTTGTCTAACTGCTGAATGACTCTCGTATATGTACACTTGACAAAAGATTAATTACGTTAGGCACTCTACTTGAGAATAGCAGTATTTCCTCTTGGTGTTGACCATCGTTTTCTTCTTGCTTTTTTTTCAGTCCTTAGATTAGAAACACTGTCCCATTTGACTGCTGACAGTGTGAGCGGTAATGGGCCCCGCGTTGTATGTTCATGACGACCGCGAAAGGTGCCTTGCTCTGTCTCAGGGGTGCGCAGATTACAGCGAGGTGATCCAGCTGCGCCGGCAGGTTGCCCCCTAGGGGCTGTGCCTCCCCATCTCAGCGCATGAGGCTGAGCCCAGCTTTACACGGCGTAAATGGCGAGCGTCAGCAGTGCGCCTTGCACAGAAGCCTCCGAATAGGCTCCAGTGGAGGCCGGTGCTGATGTGCTAATGTGCTACAGTACACTGCAAATGTCGCACTACAGTCACACCATTTCTCTTCAAATACAAACCGAAAATCGCACTAAAATTACACCATTTCTCATCGAATGCATAGTGGTATGCAAACAAATAGAGTAAAACATATTTTGTAACCTTCTCTCAGTAATAACTGGAAACCATAGGGTGAAATGACTCCAGCCGCTCTGAGCTCCATTCAGAGAAAGAACACAGTTTTTTTTGCCTGCACATGCTCTGACATGATATCATCTCTGATGGCACTAGTTGTGCAACATTCCTCATAGCACCAAATCAGTTGACCACTACTGTTTAGCGCTGTCTGTTCGCTGAAGAAGTTCAAAATGGTTCAAATGGCTCTGAGCACTATGGGATTTAACATCTGAGGTTATCAGTCCCCTAGAACTTACAACTACTTAAACCTAACTAACCTAAGGACATCACACACATCCATGCCCGAGGGAGGATTCGAACCTGCGACCGTAGCGGTCGCGCGGTTCCAGACTGAAGAGCCTAGAACCGCTCGGCCATACCGGCCGGCGCTGAAGAAGTGACTTACGGCGTATTTTTTCTTTGAAAGTGCACATACAGTATTTTGCAAGCTTATTCCTCAGATCAACACGGGGCCCTGGGGCTTCACAAGGCCTCTGCGAAGGCTCCACCAAAACAAAAGAACAAAGTACAGCAATCTACTCACACGCTGAGAATAACAACTGTTATTAATATTATCTCAGTTTCGTTTCATAAAAGATACTTTTGCTTTAAGTGCGTAACAGCTGGAAATGAGAATACAAGCTGCAAAATAAAAACCAACATCCATGCTATGGCCAAAAACTACAAAATCGTGCATCGCAAGTTCAAAGGAGGTTTGTTTCGAAGATGTGGCATTAACATGAAAGATGTCTGACCAACGTTTTGAGATTCAAGAAGGAGGCGTAACGACTTCGAGATACATGGTTTCGAGCAGTAAGATATCTAACGACTCTCTAAATCTGCAAAAAAATATCAATCTAGGGTTTGTTGATTCTAACAGCTCACCTCTCTGCATGTTACATAGCAAGCTACTTCCGAATATTTCCATTATACCTTTTTGATGTGCTAACGTTTAGATACTGTACACACGAACTGCAAAGACAAGAATGAAGAATTTTTTACAAATAAGAAAAAACGACTTATTAAGAAGCCAAAAAACTATGAAGTTTGTGACCCCAAGGCGTAAATGAAATAGGCATCGTATTTGGTCATTTATTGTATTGCAAAAGTGGGCGAAGCGCACACTATCACTGAGAAATTAATAAAATAATGTTTAGCAGACATAACAATGTATATTCGGTGCTGGAAAGCGTCTTTCTACATTGCTGCTTTTGAATGACACTCTTGCAGATTATATCAAACAAGAACTACTTTGCCACCTTCAACAAAACAAATTCATTTTGCAAATGTATGAATCGACTGATGTTGTTGGACTGGCCTTGTTGCAGATAACTGCACAATATCTATATAGATATTCACTCGAAGAAGACATGCTTACGTGCACAGCGACGCCCACTATCACTACAGAAAAAAAATTTTTAACACGATGAACAAATTTTTTGAAGTAAACCATGTAGTGTGGAACGATATTTGTACCGATGGGTCCAAGGTAATGACTGGTAAAACAGCAGAAGTCGTATCACTAACAACAAGTAGAGAACCAAACTGTAGTTCCAGCCATTGTGTCCCGCATACACAATCACTTGTGATAAAGATTATGCTGCCAGATCTAAAACCGGTTCTTGTTGAAGCAGTAAAATTAATCATTACGTTAAATCACGCCTTCTTCAGTGCAGATTGTTTTCAGTGCTGTGTAAACATTGTGGAAGATGGTGCTCGACTCAGAAGTTAGATGGTTGTCTCGGGGTAAGATCTTAACATTATTCGTACTAAGATCTGAATTAGAAGCTTTCATGAGTGACATTTCTTTTAAATTAACGGTTTCAGCGAAGTGATTTTATTGTTCAGACTGGCTGTTTTGGTAGATGTATTTGGAAAAATTTTATGAGTTACGTCTATCTTTAAAAGGAAAACGGACAACAGTTTACAGTACTACTAACAATATAATCGCCTTAAAAAATTAGATTTTGGAGTTGGTAAGAGAGAAGCAGGAAGCTTTTTAATGCTGAACGCGTTTGTTGATGAGACAGCAGAAGTACCAAATGAAATATTTGGATGATTAGTTCATTGTCTACATGATAAGCGCGCATCTTTTGACAGATATTTTCCTGAAGAGTAGAATGCAAAACTGAAAATGAATTCAAACATTCTGTGTCCTTTTGTACCGAATTTGCAGAAGCCAGAAAATTTATCAAATGAAATCTGTGCTATCTTATAGAAATGATATCAGATTCAAGCATGAAACCATTGCTCAAAAGAATGTCATTTAATGATTGTCAGTGCATGGTGCGTGATTAATATCTAAAATTTTGCACCCAATCTCTGGCTCCTCTTTTCTCATTCCCAGCAACGTACTTGGCTGAAACGGAATTCTCAGCATATGCAGCTACGAAGACGAACTACTACAGTACGCTTTATGCTGAACTTGACACGCGTCTCCAATTCTGCTCTATCAAGCCAGGCATTAAACAGTTAATCAAATATTTAAAAAAAACAACGTCATACCTCCCACTAAATGGAAACTACTTTATTAGTTTACAGTGGAATCAATAATGTAGTATTGTGTGTTACTCTTTATATTGTTTAGGTTCAAATGGCTCTGAGCACTATGCGACTTAACTTCTGAGGTCATCAGTCGCCTAGAACTTAGAACAAATTAAACCTAAGGACATCACACACATCCGTGCCCGAGGCAAGATTCGAACCTGCGACCGTAGCGGTCGCTCGGCTCCAGACTGTAGCGCCTAGAACCGCTCGGTATATTGTTTAGGAGTCAGCGGTGTTTATGTACAAATTTTTGTATGATTTTCGTTAAACGATTATTATTAAAGACTGAACAAATAACTATGTTTTACTTACTGTAGGGCTCCATAAAATATTTAGTCTTTCAAAAAGGATCTGTCAGCAAAAAAGTTGGAGAACCGCTACTATAGGTGATCTTGTAGCGACAAGTGGTATCGATCAGTGGATATAGACGGTAGTGATTTGTTTCAGTGTGTTTTATTTTTATGTGTGTACTTCTTGGTCTATGGTTTTGGTGTTCGCTATCGATATGTTTTGGTACTAACTAGCAGTGTTTGTAATTTGTGATTTAGCGTAAATGTATTGAGTCATTTTGTAAGTATGAGCTTATTCTTTCTCGTCTTCGGTTCTATTCACTTAAGGTAGATTGTTAAAGTGGTGACCCCGGCGAATAACTAGAATCATGATAATTAATACCGACGGCGCTACAATCAAGTCGGAACCAGAGCAGGGATCTCTATACAGGACACCAAAGCAGAGACAAACTCTTCAAATGAACGTACAGTCTTTGCAATGCAAGGTAAGAACTCCGGAAATAAACTTCCCAACTTCTGATGAAACGAGCTCACCTATGGCTCAGGTAGGTAGGGAGACACTTTGGCAACATGGCGTCCTAGCGTCACTCGACGGGTTTCATTGTGTGATGGCACATTTGGAAGAGGCAGAAATTACGTGAGAAGATGACTTGTTAAGTTCACAGAGCTACGATATTCTAAAAGCGGGTTCGATCAAAGCGTACACTGTAACCCCGGAGTGCCGATTCCATAAACAATTACAGGCGACGCCGACTGATGAGATGTCGACAAAACAAATGTTGGCACAACTAAAATCACTACATTAAATGAATTCGATATTGCATGCATGTCCTAAGGAACTTTATATTTGAATAACACAGGCACTGCAATATCGTATATGTCGTACTAAAATCGCTAGTTGGCAATGATTTGTTGCTTGAGGCTTTCCTTCGGCTATAATGGCTTAGGCAGCTACCAATAACAATCAGCAGCACAACGAATTATACTTGGCAATATTATCCGACAAATCCGAGATCATGGCTGAATATTCAGAGCGTAACGGTTGTAACACTGTCACACAGACGGGTGTGGCTGAAGGCCCCGAACCGAGCATTACCAGTAAAGGAGGGCAAGGCGGCCCCGATTCAGGAATGATGCCAAACACGCCCCTCAGCAAAGTAGAAATATTGACGGAGTGTGTGAGGGAATTACATGCCACGGTGGCGGCTCTGAAAAGCGAGCGAATAGCCACTCCGGTAACAAAAGTAAATACAGATAAACAAAAACCCTCAGTTCAAACTTTGTGGTGTTTGTTCCATCGGCGTTTAGACAGAAATGCAAACCAGTACAACAGTCGCTGACCTCGGAAGAGTGGTCAAAAAGAAATCGCCCTACTACTTCTTTATCTCCGCGTCTACATGCCGGGGCTACAGGCGCCGATCGTTACCGGATGTAGGCAATGCAGGATGTACCAGGGTACGTCACGTGGGAAGATTCCCGCGGGCTCGTCGTTCGACGAGCGTCTGTCAAAAGGTCACGTATCTGTGACGTGTAACTGGACGCACGGGACGCAATGGACGTAAGGAAATGTTTTTACGTCAACAGAAGTCACTGACTAATATACACCTCAGAGGCCTGCGTGAAGACAGTGTACAACATTTATGGAGGCATTTGAAAACTATAGTTTTGAGGAGCTCAATTTGTGAGGGACGACAGGTCTGGAACAATATTTCTGATAGACACAGGTTCTGACTGCTGTGTGTTACCGGCTGGAAGTTTCACAGGCAACGGTTCCAAGGTTTCGATAACTCTAATGACGGCAAATAATTTCAGAATTGAGATCACGGGAAGAAAAGTTTTGGCCCTCCATCTTGGGCTACAAAACGTTCTCATGGTCATTCCGATTGGCAAACATGACGCAACCGATCTTGAGGACTGATTTTTTTGCGATTCTTCCGACGGACTTGTCTTCTGAACGACTCCTAGAAGTGGCTCAATTGGTGCAAGTTTCCAGCGGATGTACTGCAAGAATTCCCGGAGATTATAGAAATCAGGAAACCGGGAACGGCTTGCAGCACGACACTCAGCGCTACATTCTGACCTCACCCGCCCTCCAGTAACGGCCCGATCACGCTAGAAACGTTTGCCACAGCTGAGGATGACATGACAGATTACTGAAGGCATCGTGTCTCCGTCAGATAGGCATAACCTACCCACCTAGTCAGAATAAAGAACGGAAATTGGCGCATGTGCGAGGATTATAGAGTCCTCAATCCCCGTACTATTCCACATAAATATCTGTTACCTCACGTGGCAGACTGCAACAACACCGTAGGAGGAGGGAGACTTTTCAGCGTTATCGACTGCCGCAAGGCGTATGCACGTATTCCGGTCGCAAAGGGCGCAGCGAAGAAGACTGCTGTCACCACTACATCTCAACTTCATGCAAAGATTTATTCATCAGGTTCTTCGCTTCCATTTCTGTACTGTTATGCAGACGACATTCTCGTCTTCCCCGACAATTTAAGGAGCCTCTACGAACCCTTTTCCAGAGTTGTAAGGAGTTTGGAGTGGTAATCAACGGAGACAAGTGCATTTTTGAGAAAGAAAGCGTACAGTCTCTCGGTTCTGAAAGAGTGCAGCTCATCTGTGAATTCTCGGTTCCAGGGACTTTAAAGAAATTACGAAACTTCAAGCAGCTGCGAAAGAGGCTCCTTTGACTGCACTTCTGAAGGGAAATTTGACCTCAGCGATCAAGAAGGTACCGTGGAACGAGGATCTACTGGAGATCTTTAAGGATGTTAAGGATGCTATGGAGAAGGCTGTGCTATTACACCGTCCTATTCACGATGTCAGATTGGCAGTCATGGCCGACCTCAGCCAGGAGGCAGTCGCCGTGACACTACAAGAGAGCATAAATGGTGATTGGCAACCACTGCCGTTTCTTCCCGCCTCTTGACAGAAGTACAGCGCCAATGGATCACTACAAACCGTGAATCACTAGCCATTCACACAGCTGTTAAATTCTTCAAAGAATACAAGGAAGGCAAGCAATTTACAGTTTTACAAATCAAATGACGTTTACAGCATTCTTTTCCAAGACGATAGAACTAACATCACCCCGTCATTGTCGCATAGCGGACTTCAGAGCACAGTCCTCCGCAGACGTTAGACACATAAGAGGCATTAATAATGTTGCGTCTGATTAGTTATCACGTAGCTGCACCAGCATCAAGGCAGCCTGTTCGGAGAAAATACAGGTTGAACAAAAGGATGGGTGCCGGCGGAGGTTCGAGTCCTCCCTCGGGCATGGGAGTGTGTGTTTGTCCTTAAGATAATTCAGGTTAAGTAGTGTGTAAGCTTAGGGACTGATGACCTTAGCAGTTAAGTCCCATAAGATTTGACACACATCTGAACATTTGTTTCAAAAGGATGACTGAGTTGTCTCAGTTGTTGGGTAATCAATCTCATGGTTTGGTGTTTGATAAAGCGGAGATCTAGGGATAGCGTATTTGATTACTAATAGAAACGATCTCGGACCCGGTTTCAAATCCCAACACCGCTTAGATTCTCAATAAAAATCATCAGCATAGGTGGCCGAAAACTTTTGGCATAAGAAGTCAACCTCATTCTGCCAACGGTCTTGTCAAAGAGGGCGGAGGTGCGGACAGTGGATGAGGGCACTCTCTTGCCCTTGTGGTGGAAAACGCCCCTAACGGCGTTAGGATCACCAATGATCAACGGGTGAGGTGCTGAAGGCAATGGAAACCACGACATTAAAGACACATAATGTGTATTCGCAGGACATGTGGTCTTTATATGAAAAAATGTCGTGATAATCACTCCATTAGCAAAAGATTCGGATCTCCTGGAGGGGACTGCCAAGGGGGAGGTGGCCATGAGAAAAGACTGAATAACCAAAGAAAGGATAACGTTCTACAAGTCAAAATGCGGGTTGTCAGAAACTTGAACGTGATAGGGAAGATAGAAAATCTGAAATGGGAAATGCAAAGGCTCAGTCTACACATGGGGAGGGGGGGAAGGGGAGAGTCAGTGAGTGAAATTGAAAGAAGACATGGATTTCTGGTCAGATGAGTATAGGGTAACATGAACAGCGACAGAAAATCGTATAACGGGAGTAGGATTCGTTATGAATAGGAGGGTAGGGCAGACAGTCTATTATTGTCGACAGTTCAGTGATAGGGATATTCTCATCAGAATCGACAACGAACCAATACCGACGACGATAGTTCAGGTATACAAGCCGACGTTGTAAGCAGAAAAGGAAGAGGAAGAGAAAGTATATGATGATACTGATCGGGTAATTCAGTACAAAAGGGAATTGAAAATCTAATAGTTTTGGGGGACTGGAATGCTGTTGCAGGGGAAGGACTAGAAGAAAGAATTACAGGAAACTATGGGCTTGGTACTAGGAATAAGAGAGGAGAAAGATTAATCGAGTTTTGCAATAAATTACTGCTGATAGTAACGAATACTCTGTTCAAGATTCAGAAGAGCAGAAGATATACTTGGAAAAGGCCGGGAGATACGGGAATATTTCGGTTAGATTGCATCGTGTTTTGGCATAGTTTCCTAAATCAGATAATCGATTGAAGGAGTACCCAGGAGCAGATATAGCCTCAGATCACATTTCAGTAGTGATAAATAGTACGCTAAAGTTTAAGAAATTAGTCAGGAAGAATCAATACACAAAGAAATGGGATACGAAAATACTAAGGAATGAAGAAATACCCTTGAAGTTCGCTGAGAACGTAGATACTGTGATAATGAATACCTCAGTAGGCAGTTCAGTTGAAGCAGAATGAACACCTCTAAAAAGGGCAATCATAGAAGTCAGGAAGAAAAAAATAGGCACAAAGAAGGTAAATTCGAAAAAACCATGGATAACAGAAGAAATACTTCAGTTGATAGGTGGAACAAATGGCTCTTAGCACTATGGGACTTTGGATTTAAAATTTTGTAAATTTGTGGTAAGAACTAATGATACCAAGCTGCTTAGGTCATCGGTCCCTAAGCTTACACACTACTTAATCTAACTTAAATGGTTCAAATGGCTCTGAGCACTATGGGACTTAACATCTATGGTCATCAGTCCCCTAGAACTTAGAACTACTTAAACCTAACTAACCTAAGGACATCACACAACACCCAGTCATCACGAGGCAGAGAAAATCCCTGACCCCGCCGGGAATCGAAGCCGGGAACCCGGGCGCGGGAAGCGAGAACGCTACCTCGCGACCACGAGCTGCGGACATCGGTGGAACAAGGAAGTACAAAAATGTGCAGGGAAATTTAGGAATACGGGAATGAAAGTCGCTGAGGAATGAAATAAATACGAAATGCACAGAAGCTAAGACGAAACGGCTGCATGAAAAATATGAAAAAATCGAATGGTTGTCGGAGGGATGACCCAGCATATAGAAAAGTTAAAACAAGCTTCGGTGAAATTAAAAACGAGAGTGGTAACATCTAGAGTGCAATGGGAAGTCCTCTGTTAAATGCAGAGGAGACTGCAGACAGATGGAGAGTAAATTCAAGGGCTCTATGAGGGAAGTTTCTCTGATGTGATAGAAGAAGAAACAGGAGTCGATTTAGAGCAAAGTGAAGATCCAGTATTAGAACAAAAAGTTAAAAGAACTTTGGAAGATGAGATGGTGCATAATGTCTGGAAGCATTGGAGGATGTGGCAACAAAACAACTGTTTACGTTGATGTATAGGATGTGTGAGCCAGGCAGTGTACCAGCTGATTTTGGGAAAAGCATAATCCAAATAATTCCGTCGTTTGCTAGAGCCAACATTTGCGAGATTTATAGCACATTCAGGTTATCATCTCATGCATCCAAGTTTCTGACAAGAATAGTACACAGAAGAATGGAAAAGAGAACTGAGGACAGCGATCAGCGACTGTTAGGAAAGGTAAAGGCACAAGAGAGGCAGTTCTGACGTTGCAGTTGATAAGAGTAAAGAAAAGGAAGGACACATTAATAGGATTTGTCGACCTGGAAAAAGCGTTTGATAACGTCATATGGTACAAGATGTTAGAATTTTTGAGGAAAATAGGGGTAACCTATAGAGAAAGAGAAGGGTACTATACAACATGTACAAGAGCCAACAGGGAATATTAAGAGTGGACGACCAAGCACAAAGTTCTGGGATTAAGAAGGATGTCAGGCAGGGATATAGTCTTTCGCCCCTACTGTTCGGTCTATATATCCCAGGAGGAATTAGAGAAATAAAAGAAAGATTCAAGAGTGGAATTAAAATTCAGTTTGAAACGATATCAATGATAAGATTCGCTGGTGAAATTTCTATCCTCAGTGAAAGTGAAGAAGAATTACAGAATGTGTTGAATGAAATGAACAGTGTAATAGCTATAGAATATGAAATCAGGGTAAATCGAAGAAAGACAAAAATTATGAGAAGTAGCAGAAATGAGAATAGCAAGAACATTAACATCAGGAGTAAGTTCCGAAGTAGATAAAGTTAAGGATTTCTGCTACCTAGGCAGCAAATAACCATTGACGGTCGGAGGAAAGAGGACAACAAAAGCAGATTATAACTGGCAAAATGGGCACTCCTCGCCAAGAAAAGTCCGCTTATAACAAAGGTAAGCCTTCACTTGAGGGCTGGCCGTTGTGGCTGAGCGGTTCTAGGCGCTCCAGTCCGGAAACGCGCTGCTGCTACGGTCGCAGGTTCGAATCCTGCCTCGGGCATGGATGTGTGTAATGTCCTTAGGTTACTTAGGTTTAAGTAGTTCTAAGTCTCGAGGACTGACGACCTCAGATGTTTAGTCCCATAGTGCTCAGAGCCATTTGAACCTTCACTTGAGGAAAAAATTTCTTAGAACTTACGTGTGGAGCAAGGCATTGTATGATACGTACTGTCTGAAAACGGGACAGGAAGAGAATCGATGCATTTGAGACGTGGTGCTACAGATGAACGTTGAAATATAGGTGGACTGACAACGTAAGGAAGGAGGACGTTCTGCTCAGAATCAGAGAGAAAAGGAATGTATGGAAAGCACTGACAAAAAGATGGGTCAGGATGATAGGACATTTGTGAAGACATCAGGGAATTACTTCCATTTTACTAGAGAAAGGTATAGAGGATAACAACAGTAGAGGAAGCAGTGACTGGAATACTTCCAGCAAATAATGGAGGACATAGGTTGCAATTGGTACTCTGAGATGAAGAGCTTGGCACAGAAGAGTAATTCATGGCTGACCGCATAAAACCAGTGAGAACGCTGATGACTCAAAAAAAGAAAGAAAGGGGCAGTGAAAGATCTGTGAGTTACCTTATGGTGTGACACATCATATGGTGGATTAAATCCTTAAATTCCACTGAGACGCAGTAAAGAGGTTTTCTGCACCTTTCATAATTTAGTGCACCTTGTAGTCTGGGCCTCAACTTGACTGCTGGCAAAATACATCATATGGAAGGATTCCCGCCACTGGGGTCAGTGTGGTTTACAGTGTCAGTAGAGTAATATGGACAGACATGCCTACGGGAACTTCGCTGAGCACACAACCAGTTTTATGAACCTATATATTGATTTGGTGGGACGTTTCCCGTGTTCCGAAAATTGAAGCTATGAAGCTATGTGTTGGCGGTGTTGGGTTAGTTTACTTGTTGACCAGAAGCATTCATAATTTCCAATATTTCCTCAGATACTATGGCTACGACACATCTGGCAGGCTGGTTTGCTCGCTTTGTTATACCGCACTTGATCATGTCTGACTGCGGAAGACAATTTGAAGTTTACCTATTTTAAGCGCTGCAGTCACTTTCGAACAACTAGTTACCACCCAGCAAGCAACAGGTTAGCTGAAAGATTTCACCGATCTCTGAAGGCTGGGTTAATGGCGCACAGCTCCAAGTGGACGTAATCTTTGCTTCTGGTGTCTTTAGGCCTTCTATCAGTGCCACAGCGCTCGGCTTCGATGGACATCCCCCCTCCCCCCCCCCCCACCAACCACCACCACCGCAACCACCACCACGCCACGTTGTCTCAACGGGAGGAGGAAACTGCAAATGCGCCTCATATAAATGGCAGTGCAGTCGCACTGCATACGACTTTTTCAGTGTTATTTAACTGTGTTTGGTGCGACGGAAACATAATTTTTATCTGGTTCAAACTGTCGGCATACGCAGAGAGGAAGACAATTTCACAGATTTTCGCACTCAGATTACCACATAATCGTGACTTTTTTGTTTCGTAATCGAAAAATGTCTTTTACAAAAATATACCGATGGAATTATTGTGGCACTTTCGCAGCCTCATTATGGAGAAGTGAAAACTACCTGAGGAAAGCAATGTAGACATCCTGAATAGTTTTAACGTAAAAGGATTTGACCTTGAAACAGGAATTCCCTTGCAGGTCACCCAGTTACATCTGCATCGGCACAGAAGCGCTTTCAAATGAAACGGCAAACGGTCTCGAAAGCAGATGTAAGACTGACGGGGTGCTCAAAACTTTTAAGAGATTATCTTTATAATTCTTTCGAAGTCACAAATAATTCTTCGGACTTCGCGCTTTCCTTAACAGACATGAGCTTACGCAACTTGACTGTGGATGTCAAAATGTGTCCCTTCTATAACGAGTTTTCTTTTAAATGTATCCCCATCAAATCAGAAATAAATTGCTTCTCGCCTTGCACTGTCTTACTGTTAGTAGTGTGCAGCGAAGTCCACTTAAAACGCGAGATCTATAATCTTTCCCGGAAGTTTTAATTTTTGTTCCTGGACTCTTGTTCCATTCTTAAATTCAATAATAGCGAGTTTTAAATCAAAAAATCGTTCTTGGTTTTCCTCTTGACTTAACCAACTAATTTTGTAGTAATATATAAGGTCTCCAAACTCTTTATTCGGTTCCATTGAAATGAGTTGTAACTGGCAGTGGAATAAAGCACAACTTCAAAAATTTTGCTGGTGCTACCGCCAATATCTTCACGAGCTACATGTCCGCAAATTTTGGGCAAAGTGCTTCTTGATGCACTGAACAGTGAAACCCAACTGTCGATCGTTGTAATTCGCTGTACTTTCATTGTGAACTAAAACTTTAAATTCTTTCTGCATGGTACTACAATATCGCTACCTAGCAATTTTGCTGTACCCGTCCCATATGCTGCAGTGTAATACATAATGAGAACTTTCAGCCTTCTCTTCTGTCATTTCCATTCATTTTTAAAGGCTTGTTGCGATAGATAGCTAGAAGGCCTCTTTTTGTGCAAACATTCACTGGTCCTGTTAACGTCCTTCATTTCACGAACAAATAGCGAAGGGTAAACAAGGCTGACAACACGATTCTGCCAAACTGAAGAGAGTTGTGCCGACCGAAAAATGCCACACAGCAATACTAAATGAAATCTCGCGCTGTACGGAGTATATCCGGGAAGGAACGAACAAAGGCGATACAGGAGTAGCCTTGGCACCCATGGTCCGCACACTCGGTCCGCATGAAATTTTGCACGCCATGGCCGGCCCTATCGTAGGGAGTTCTGTGGTAAAGTTGGTTCTTAGCTAGCAAGTACGACTACTGCTGATCTACTGACGGACGAACCTTCAGTTCTACCCTTTGACAAATACACGTCCGATTTTGGCAGACTATTAAAACAGACAATGTCACGGATCAACATGCATTCTCCGCAACATCATGGCAACGAAGCTGTTTTCGTGCACGAGGTCTGGCCACATCAACGCACGTATGGCTACGGGATGACACTGTACGTTCCTCTCTCCGCCAACCACATACAGGTCCGTTCCGAGTACTGCGCACATTGCCGAACGAATTAGTGATTAAGTTAACTGTATCTTCCGTCGGTTCTTAGCAGAGCAACATTATAATAAATGAAAAGCACTAGTTCTTTTGTTCTACAGTACACGGTGTACTGTAGAGTTAGTGATTGACTGAAAGGGATGGCATGGAATAGTCTCCATTGTTGTTGTTGTTGTGGTCTTCAGTCCTGAGACTGGTTTGATGCAGCTCTCCATGCTACTCTATCCTGTGCAAGCTTCTTCATCTCCCAGTACCTACTGCAACCTACATCCTTCTGAATCTGCTTAGTGTATTCATCTCTTGGTCTCCCCCTATGATTTTTACCCTCCACGCTGCCCTCCAATACTAAATTGGTGATCCCTTGATGCCTCAGAACATGTCCTACCAACCGATCCCTTCTTTTGGTCAAGTTGTGCCACAAACTTCTCTTCTCCCCAATCCTATTCAATACTTCCTCATTAGTTATGTGATCTACCCATCTAATCTTCAGCATTCTTCTGTAGCACCACATTTCAAAAGCTTCTATTCTTTTCTTGTCCAAACTATTTACCGTCCATGTTTCACTTCCATACATGGCTACACTCCATACAAATACTTTCAGAAATAACTTCCTGACACTTAAATCTATACTCGATGTTAACAAATTTCTCTTCTTCAGAAACGCTTTCCTTGCCATTGCCAGTCTACATTTTATATCCTCTCTACTTCGTCCATCATCAGTTAGTTTGCTCCCCAAATAGCAAAACTCCTTTACTACTTTAAGTGTCTCATTTCCTAATCTAATAACCTCAGCATCACCCGACTTAACTCGACTACATTCCATTATCCTCGTTTTGCTTTTGTTGATGTTCATCTTATATCCTCCCTTCAAGACACCATCCACTCCATTCAACTGCTCTTCCAAGTCCTTTGCTGTCTCTGACAGAATTACAATGTCATCGGCGAACCTCAAAGTTTTTATTTCTTCTCCATGGATTTTAATACCTACTCCGAATTTTTCTTTTGTTTCCTTTACTGCTTGCTCAATATACAGATTGAATAACATCGGGGAGAGGCTACAACCCTGTCTTACTCCCTTCCCAACAACTGCTTTCCTTTCATGTCCCTCGACTCTTATATCTGCCATCTGGTTTCTGTACAAATTGTAAATAGCATTTCGCTCCCTGTATTTTACCCCTGCCACCTTTAGAATTTGACAGAGAGTATTCCAGTCAACATTGTCAAAAGCTTTCTCTAAGTCTACAAATGCTAGAAACGTAGGTTTGCCTTTCCTTAATCTTTCTTCTAAGATAAGTAGGAAGGTCAGTATTGCCTCACGTGTTCCAGTATTTCTACGGAATCCAAACTGATCTTCCCCGAGGTCGGCTTCTACTAGTTTTTCCATTCGTCTGTAAAGAATTCGTGTTAGTACTTTGCAGCTGTGGCTTATTAAACTGATTGTTCGGTAATTTTCACATCTGTCAACACCTGCTTTCTTTGGATTGGAATTATTATATTCTTCTTGAAGTCTGAGGGTATTTCGCCTGTTTCATACATCTTGCTCACCAGATGGTAGAGTTTTGTCAGGACTGGCTCTCCCAAGGCCGTCAGTAGTTCCAATGGAATGTTGTCTACTCTGGGGGCCTTGTTTCGACTCAGGTCCTTCAGTGCTCTGTCAAACTCTTCATGCAGTATCGTATCTCCCATTTCATCTTCATCTACATCCTCTTCCATTTCCATAATATTGTCCTCAAGTGCATCGCCCTTGTATAGGCCCTCTATATACTCCTTCCACCTTTCTGCTTTCCCTTCTTTGCTTAGAACTGGGTTTCCATCTGAGCTCTTGATGTTCATACATGTGGTTCTCTTATCTCCAAAGGTCTCTTTAATTTTCCTGTAGGCAGTATCTATCTTACCCCTAGTGAGATAAGCCTCTACATCCTCACATTTGTCCTCTAGCCATCCCTGCTTAGCCATTTTGCACTTCCTGTCGATCTCATTTTTGAGACGTTTGTATTCCTTTTTGCCTGCTTCATTTATTGCATTTTTATATTTTCTCCTTTCATCAATTAAATTCAATATTTCTTCTGTTACCCAAGGATTTCTACTAACCCCCTTCTTTTTACCTACTTGATCGTCTGCTGCCTTCACTACTTCATCCCTCAGAGGTACCCATTCTTCTTCTACTGTATTTGTTTCCCCCACTCCTTTCAATTGTTCCCTTATGCTCTTCCTGAAACTCTGTACAACCTCTGGTTCTTTCAGTTTATCCAGGTCCCATCTCCTTAAATTCCCACCTTTTTGCAGTTTCTTCAGTTTTAATCTACAGGTCATAACCAATAGATTGTGGTCAGAGTCCACATCTGCACCTGGAAATGTCTTACAATTTAAAACCTGGTTCCTAAATCTCTGTCTTACCATTATATAATCTATCTGATACCTTTTAGTATCTCCAGGGTTCTTCCATGTATACAACCTTCTATCATGATTCTTAAACCAAGTGTTAGCTATGATTAAGTTGTGCTCTGTGCAAAATTCTATCAGGCGGCTTCCTCTATCATTTCTTAGCCCCAATCCATATTCACCTACTACGTTTCCTTCTCTCCCTTTTCCTACACTCGAATTCCAGTCACCCATGACTATTAAATTTTCGTCTCATTTCACTATCTGAATAATTTCTTTTATTTCATCATACATTTCTTCAATTTCTTCGTCATCTGCAGAGCTAGTTGGCATATAAACTTGTACTACTGTAGTAGGTGTGGGCTTCGTATCTATCTTGGCCACAATAATGCGTTCACTATGCTGTTTGTAGTAGCTTACCCGCATTCCTATTTTCCTATTCATTATTAAACCTACTCCTGCATTACCCCTATTTGACTTTGTGTTTATAACCCTGTAGTCACCTGACCAGAAGTCTTGTTCCTCCTGCCACCGAACTTCACTAATTCCCACAATATCTAACTTTAACCTATCCATTTCCCTTTTTAAATTTTCTAACCTACCTGCCCGATTAAGGGATCTGACATTCCACACTCCGATCCGTAGAACGCCAGTTTTCTTTCTCCTGATAACGACATCCTCTTCTGTAGTCCCCGCCCGGAGATCCTAATGGGGGACTATTTTACCTCCGGAATATTTTACCCAAGAGGACGCCATCATCATTTAATCATACAGTAAAGCTGCATGCCCTCGGGAAAAATTACGGCCGTAGTTTCCCCTTGCTTTCAGCCGTTCGCACTACCAGCACAGCAAGGCCGTTTTGGTTATTGTTACAAGGCCAGATCAGTCAATCATCCAGACTGTTGCCCTTGCAACTACTGAAAAGGCTGCTGCCCCTCTTCAGGAACCACACGTTTGTCTGGCCTCTCAACAGATACCCCTCCGTTGTGGTTGTACCTACTTTACGGCTATCTGTATCGCTGAGGCACGCAAGCCTCCCCACCAACGGCAAGGTCCATGGTTCATGTAAGGAGGAGCAGCTGAAAACCCGTTCACGCCTACGCACAGGACAACGGGACTTAAAGTGCGGCTGCTACAAACCACAACCCATGGGGACCACACAGTTCTCGAGCTACGGACCACACTGTACGTCCCACAGACTCTCCAGTGAACTCACGGACCAGAAAACTAACCACCAGTAGTATCCCGACATAGCTTCAAAAAGAGGGGTTGGTGTAGCGGCAAGTGACATCAATCAGTTGACATTGATGGCAGTGATACATTTCAGTGTGTTTTATCTTTATGTATGCAATTATTTGTCTGTGGTTCTGCTGCTCGCTTCCGATGTGTTTTGGCATTAGCTCGTGGTGTTTCTAATTTGGGCTTTAGTGTAAATATACTTAGTTATGTTGCAAGTGTGAGCTTATTCTTTCTCGCCGTCAGTTCGCTTAAGGTAGATAGCTAAAATCTGCCAAAGAGGCCCTTTACCAGTATATCTCTGAAGGAGATAGGTAGACCCATTCCAAATTTAAATCTGAGTCAAAAGGCTGCATGTGGTAGGAAAAATGCGAATATATGAGGAAATTTAATATGAAAGTGCATGAAAACAGTGGGATTTGCGGGTGTGATGTTCGCAATCCTCGTTTTTGCTTTCAATATTTGTTTCTAGGGAAGAATACCGCGTAGAGTAAGGGACGAGTGAAATGTCCAGAACATATTAATGAATTAATAAAAACCTTGCGGAAATCAAACGTGTGAAAACTTGACATTTGTCCAGTGGGCGAATCTAAAACCCAAACAAAATCAAGTTGCGTCAATCATGATGGCATAGCGTGCCACAGTAAGCCCGTAGGGAGAATTATTGAGTATATAAAGTTGAGCTGCTTTCGAACTGGATTTTTGAGGGCGCGACGAGACAAAAGCGTCGAAAACTCTTGATACCTTTTTGAATTTGAAGGACTCAATTTTTTATGTACAGTAGATTATGCATTGAAGTAACGTGTACATGGCTATCAGGTTTTAACAGGATTACAAAAATGCATCCAAATTGAGCTGTTGGACTCTATGTTAGAAACCCGCCATTAGGTTATTTCGAAAGAAATACAGCAGAGTTTGCTGTTGTAAAGGCAGCTGATGTTTCCGAAAAGACACAGTGCCTGTGTCGCGCTATGGAAAGGGTAGTGTACCACGTGAAATGCTCTGGGGATTTTTCAGTCCTGAAAAGCATTGTTCAGATGCTCTAATAGCTTGTGATAGATACTTTGTTCAAAACTACACCGTAAAAAATGATCGCACAAACATACGATGGTGCAGCTGTAATGAGTGGTTGTAAAAGTTGCTACAAGGCAAAAATTTAAAAAGTGTGTCCTAATGCTTATTATGTACATTGTTTTGTGCACTAACTAAAGTAAGCAATAGAAGGCGCTGCTTCATGAAAACAGCCTTCTCTTCTGGGTCTACGAAACGATTTACTGCATTAGAGGCACTGGCAGCGCGAAAGACTCCTAGTGAGGCAGCTTCTAGATGGGTCATGGACCACACATATGGTACATGAAAATAAATCCTTGCCGCTGAAATATTTATCGGCACTAGATAAATCACCGAAGATCAGATTTGCTGTCCAGAAGGTGTACTCCTCCGCAGTCCAAATATGAAGGATTCCTCTTTTGGCTAACATTCTTCCAAATAAATGGATATCATACACAGTCAATTGCAGACTGAATCGGTCGATGGTGTAAAAGTAAAAAATTATCCGGTTTTATACAGGTTATTTCTAATAAACCTAAACTAAACTCCTTCCGAACAGTCCTCGTAAGGCACACCGGTGCCAATAGGCATCGCTGGATGCGGATATGGAGGGTTTTGTAGTCAGCACACTGCTCTCCCGGCTGTTGTCAGTTTTCGTGATCGGAGCCGCTACTGCTAACAAGGGAACCTCCCCATCGCACCCCCCTCAGATTTAGTTATAAGTTGGCACAGTGGATAGGCCTTGAAAAACTGAACACAGATCAGTTGAGAAAACAGGAAGAAGTTGTGTGGAACTGTGAAAAAATAAGCAAAATATACAAACGGAGTAGTTCATGGGAACATATGAAACATCAAGGACAATAGGATCGCAGGAGCGCCATGGTCTCGTGGTAACGTGAGTAGCTGCAGAACGAAAGGTCCTTGGTTCAAATCTTCCATTGAGTGAAAATTTTTTATTTTCAGTTTATGTGACAAACTCTTATGCTTTTGTGGTGTCACCGCCAGACACCATACTTGCTAGGTGGTAGCTTAAATCGGCCGCGGTCCATTTAGTACATGTCGGACCCGCGTGTCGCCACTGTGTGATCGCAGACCTAGCGCCACCACAAGGCAGGTCTCGAGATACGGACGAGCACTCGCCCCAGTTGTACGGACGACATTGCTAGCGACAATACGGACGAAGCCTTCCTCTCATTTGCCGAGAGACAGTTAGAATAGCCTTCTGCTAAGTCCACGGCTACGACCTAGCAAGGCGCCAATTGTAACAGTGCATGTATCTTACGAGTCGCATTTGTATAGTCAAGAGAGATGTATCACAAGGAGTCATTAAAGTTAAGTATAAAGCAGCTACGTACTTTTCTTGCTACCATTCAATAGTTATCCTGTTCCAGACTTGACGCCAGTCGGCGTGTGTGTACGCGTGCCTTTCTTTCGTCTACTTCAGTGTGGCGTAACAGTCTTGTTACGTCACAACAGATTGGCGATGAGGCTTAAAGGCTCATGTTCTTTCTCCTTGCTTTGCTCTGATTTATTTGTGTCATGGCTTCGCCACATTCTCCAGATGTACTGTCCGAATTTTATCGCTTGCAGAATCAGCAGACGCAGGCGTTATTGGATGCCCTTGGACAGCTCGTCCAGGGTCAATGTGCCATTCACACCAATGCGGCAGCCGCCGCTTCACCGCTACCGCAGCCACAACATGCCGTTGCACTGCAGTTTCGCCAGTTTAATCAAAACCACGAGTCGTGGCCAGAATGGTCCCGACAGTTCGCCTTCCATCTAGCCGCCTACAGAATTCAAGGTAATGAGCGGCAGCCGTTTTTGCTTTCTTGTGTCGGTGTGTCCACCTACCGTGTGATAGTGAAATTGTTTCCCCGACGCGACGGTAGCAACTCTGTCCTACGAGGAAATTTTGTCTGCTTTAGATGCCTATTTCAAAGAAACAGTTAATGTGGTTGCAAAACGGTATACGTTTTTTCGTACAAAACGTACGGCCGGTCAAACTAATAGGGAGTGGGTAGCAACCTTGCAAGGACTTACTAGTGACTGTGCCTTTGACTGTGACTGTGGCCTTTCTTATTCAGATACAATGGTACGTGATGCAATTGCACAGAACGTTTCTGATGTTCGCATACGGGAGCAAATTTTGAAACTAGTTAATCCCTCCCTTCAACAAGTGATAGACATATTGGATAGACAAGACACACTTGACTGTGCTCAGGAATCTTTTGAAACTTCGCCAGCAGTGTGTAACATTAACCGGCCCGCCGGGCGAGCTGCGCGGCCCGGTCAACTGCCCTCGTGCACACAAACGCAGCTGTCGCCGCGCTCTAAACCAGGTGTGCCGCGCCAGCCCCCAAATGCAGTGAAATCATGCCCGCGGTGTGCTACTAGACATTCGCGTGAACATTGCACGTCACGCCAAGCTATTTGCTTTTTCTGTAATAGGAAAGGACATGTTCAAAG
The DNA here is from genome assembly GCF_021461385.2 of Schistocerca piceifrons. Classification (NCBI taxonomy): domain Eukaryota; kingdom Metazoa; phylum Arthropoda; class Insecta; order Orthoptera; family Acrididae; genus Schistocerca; species Schistocerca piceifrons. The sequence continues at coordinate 246,915,558 of NC_060144.1, forward strand.
TGTTTGCCAGAAAAAGCTCCGATCAGACAATCACAATCATTCCAGGCCCTTTGCTTCGCGCCGGAATCGAACCAAGGACACTCAGGATCGTGGACCTTCGCCCATGGACATTCATGTAGTTAATTCCGATTCGTCCAGTGCCACTTTCTCTAACAGTGACTGTGTTCGTCCCACACAAACTGTGCGTCGACGTCGCTGGAAATCACGTCAATTAGCAAGTGATTCTGTACACGTATCAGTTCAAATTGCACAAAACAGTCGCTCTTGTCGTCAGCAGGACAATAAACTTTTTGTAGATTTGGACTTTAATGGCAAGGTCATACCGTTCCAGCTCGATATCGGAGCTGCAGTTTCATTGCTCAATCACGACACGTTACAAACAACTGGGCGCACCTCCGTTGCGTACCGCAAATGTTAAGCTAACTACATATTCCGGACAGACAATTCCTGTGTTAGGACAGTGCACTCTTCTTGCAACATACAAAGGACAAACAAAACTTGTGTCATTTTACGTTCTTCGTTCTTCTTCTGCAGTGAACTTGTTTGGTTTAGATTTATTTCAGTTGTTTAACATGTCTATTGTAAATCAGGTCCTATCAGTGAATCAAACTGTGCCTTCAGACAGTGTTTCTCGTCTGTGTGACGAATTTGCAGACATTTTTGCACCGGGCTTCGGTTGCGCTAAAAACTATTAAGCATATTTGGAACTGAAAGTAAACGCGCAACCGAAATTTTTCCGAGCGCGCAATGTTCCCCAAGCATTGCGTGATGCGGTCGCACGACCGTTAAAGGATATAGAATCACAAGGTGTAAGTGAATGTGCGCAATGCCTCTTCCATTTCAGCTCCGCTTCCTCGCTTACGCCGTACCGGTGTTCCGTTCGTCTGGACGATGGAATGCGAACACGCCTTTCTCCAGTTGAAATCGGCGTTGCTTTCTAATACTTGCCTCACGCCTTTCGATCCCCGGAAACCTCTTTTGTTGATGGTAGATGCATCGGATTTCGGGATCGGTGCTTTGCTTGCGCACAAAGTTGGCTCGCATGATCGCCCTATTGCCTTTGCGTCAAAATTGCTCTCATCTGCGCAAAGAAATTATTCCCAGATAGAGAAAGAAGCTTTGGCTCTCGTGTTTGGTGTTACTAAGTTCCATGATTTCTTGTATGGTCGTCACTTTACCATCATCACAGACCACAAACCTTTGACATCGCTTTTTCATCCGAACAAGCCTGTACCTCCGCGTACAGCGCAGAAATTCATTCGCTGGTCTATTTTCCTCTTGCAGTACCGCTACGATATCTTGTATCGGTCCACTGCTAAGCACGGCAACGCTGATGCGTTGTCCCGTTTGCCTGTTGCTGAGGATCAAGCATTCGATTCTTCCGAACTTGCTTGCATGTTCATTGATTCGGAAACCGATGAAGTGGTCGAATCGTTTCCGATTGATTTTCGTCGTGTAGCTACAGCCACAGCTGCTGACCCTGCCCTTGCTACTGTTTTGCGTTTTGTTGCTACGCAATGGCCTTTGTCAAAGTCTCGGATTGCGGATCCGTTGGTTCGCCGATTTTTTGCTCACAAGGAGAGACTTTTTGTTCGACGTGGTGTTTTGTTGTTGCGTTCTGATAATGATCAGTCCAGAGTCGTGGTCCCACGTTCATTACAGTCCTCTGTTTTACGGCTTCTTCACCAAGGACATTGGGGTATAGTGCGAACGAAACAACTTGCTCGTCAGCACTGTACTTGGTTCGGAATCGATGCTGCGATTACGAATATGTGTTCTTCTTGCATGGCGTGTGCCGGACAACAATCCGCACTGCCGCGGAAAGTCTTTGCATGGCCAAAAGCCACTTCCCCTTGGCAACGCTTGCACATTGATTTTGCTGGTCCATTCTGGAATGCTCGATGGTTGGTTCTGGTCGATGCCTTCAGTAATTTTCCTTTTGTTGTCCGGATGTCTTCCACGACGTCCTCCGCCACCATCCAAGCGTTGTCTGCTATCTTTTGCATTGAAGGTCTTCCGCAGACTATTGTTTCCGACAATGGTCCACAATTCATGTCCGCAGAATTTCAGTCATTCTGCCAGGCCAATGGTATTCAACATCTGACATCCGCGCCGTTTTCGCCTCAGTCGAACGGTGCCGCTGAACGATTGGTCCGGACTTTTAAGTCACAGATGTTGAAGTTGAAAGAGTTGCATTCTCGGGAGGACGCGTTGTTGCTCTTTTTGTCTTCGTATCGCTCTCAGCCCCGAGAGGGTCGCTCGCCGGCTGAGTTGCTCCACGGTCGTCCTCATCGCACCTTGATGTCTTTGCTGCATCCGCCGCATCAGGTTCCTGTGCAGCGGCAGACTCCTGCTTTTGCTCCAGGCGACGTTGTCTTTTATCGCAACTATCGCGGTTCACAGCGTTGCCTCGCAGGGCGCATTCTTCGCTGCCTCGGCCGCGCGATGTATTTGGTTTTGGGGGCCTCTGGTGAGGTGCGTCGGCATCTCAATCAGCTGCGCCTCTGTCGTCGCACGGGTTCTGCCGCTCCCCGTCTGCTTTCAGCGACGGTGCCGTCCGGTCAGCGCCCTGGGGACCCATCTACTGGCTCGCCTCATCCCCAGGTGTTACCGACGATGCCTTCCATTTTGCCCCATGGCGACGCGCCGCCGCAGCCGCCGCCGCCGCCGCCGCCGCCGCCGCCTGTTCTCCCGCCGGAGCCGCCCGCATTCGACGCTTCGCTGCAGCCGCCAAGCGCCTCCCTGGGTCACGCGCCGCCGATCGCTTCCCGTGACCAGCTGTCCTCCGCCATGGAACGCTTGCCCGCTCCGGACCCCATGACGTCATCGCGCGTCGGCTACCCCGACGCAATGGAGGTCGACCCTTCGGCCCCTCCTGTCTCTTTACGGGCGCATACACCGCATGTTGACGTGCACCCTGGACTAGGTTTTCAGGCGTTTCCTAGCTCCCCTCGGACCGAATGGCCGGGTGCGGGTGGCACAGCCTCGCCTGTTGTTAGGCTCCCCACCTCATCGCATACGTCAACATGGGGTCCTCCCCACGGCGGGCGGAAGCCTTATCTCACGACCGTTCGCCGATTTGCGGGGGAGGAATGTGGTGTCACCGCCAGACACCACACTTGCTAGGTGGTAGCTTAAATCGGCCGCGGTCCATTTAGTACATGTCGGACCCGCGTGTCGCCACTGTGTGATCGCAGACCTAGCGCCACCACAAGGCAGGTCTCGAGATACGGACGAGCACTCGCCCCAGTTGTATGGACGACATTGCTATCGACAATACGGACGAAGCCTTCCTCTCATTTGCCGAGAGACAGTTAGAATAGCCTTCTGCTAAGTCCATGGCTACGACCTAGCAAGGCGCCAATTGTAACAGTGCATGTATCTTATGAGTCGCATTTGTATAGTCAAGAGAGATGTATCACAAGGAGTCATTAAAGTTAAGTATAAAGCAGCTATGTACTTTTCTTGCTACCATTCAATAGTTATCCTGTTCCAGACTTGACGCCAGTCGGCGTGTGTGTACGCGTGCCTTTCTTTCGGCTACTTCAGTGTGGCGTAACAGTCTTGTTACGTCACAACAGTTTTCATCACTTTTTTGGGAGTGATTATCACATTCACAAGAAAACCTAAATCGGGCAAGGTAGAAGAATCACCAAGTGTACAAGTTAGGTGGGTCGACAACATATTCCTGTTGTCATGTGGTGCACATGCCGTCACCAGTGTCGTATAGAATATATCAGATGTGTTTTCCTGTGGAGGAATCGGTTGACCTATGACCTTGCGATCAAATGTTTTCGGTTCCCATTGGAGAGGCACTTCCTTTCGTCTACTAATGTACGTCCTTTCGTCTACTAATCGCACGGTTTTGCGATGCGGTCGCAAAACACAGACACTAAACTTATTACAGTGAACAGAGACGTCAATGAACGAACGGACAGATAATAACTATGCAAAAATAAATAAAGTAAAGTTTTCACTCCAGGGAAGACTTGAACCAAGGACTTCTCGTTCCGCAGCTGCTCACGCTACCACGGGACCACGGCGCTCCTGAGATCACATTGTGCATGATGTTGCGTTTCGACTACTCTATATTTTGCTTATTTTTTCACAGTTCCACACAACGTCTTCCTGTTTTCTCAATTGATCTGTGTTCAGTTCATCAAGGCCTATCCACTGTGCCAACTTATTACTAAATCTGAGGGGGTTGCGATGGGGAGGTTCCCTTGTAAGTCAAGTAGCTCGGCAATTGTCCTCACAAGAGCTGACTGCACTCCGCTCGCCAACAGTGCTCGGCAGACCCGGACAGTGACCTATCAAAATGCTAGCCAAGCCCAACACTGCTTAACTTCGGTAATCTCACGGGAGCCGGTGTTAGCACTGTGGCAAGACCGTTGGCGGATTATCAATAATATACTAGCCAAAATCGATGGCAATAATATTGCAGTTACAGCAACAGCCACCTCTTAGGCAAAGTGCCGAAAGATAACTCTTTTGCTGACGTTCCGATGCAAAAGAGGTAGGCGATATGATTAACTGAGATCGTTTCCAAGGCCTAGATCATCTAGACGCAGCAGTATTGTTACATTCCTCAAACTCTGAAGAATACTCAAGATATTTCCCAGGAAGAGAAACTACTGTCTCTGTCCTGGCTTACAGATTGTTGGACAAGCAGTTAAAAACAGATTTCAGGAATATTATCGGAGCTGTATCACTACCCAGACTGACAACGGGCGGGAGAGAGGTGTACTGACCGCATGTTCCTGACAGCTATTGGCTGAAAGTGACACGGCGACCGCTCGGTACCGTTAGATAGAGTTTGTTGTATCACTGCTCCAATTCATTTCAAACAACAATCTGCAGGATACCTTCTCTCAGTAACAAACTTCTGCAAACTGCAGTGACAATACCAGTGATACCTGCCGAACCACAAAGACGTTTTTTGTCTCTAAAGAGTACCAAGACCTTTCTTCGTAATACTTCTCAATTCAACAAAATGGACAATTGCGAAGATAATTTCGCGAATATCCCAAAGGAGTATTATAGGGCCGCTGCTATTCACAATTTGTGTTAATGATGTAGTGGACAACGTTGGAGGTTCACGGAAGATGCGATTCTCTATTATAAAGTAGCAATGCTGGAAGACTGTAGCAAAATGCATGAAGACCTGCGGAGGATAGCTGTATAGTAGAGCTACTAGAATTTGGCGCCCATCGGAACAAATAACTGGAAACAATAACTAACGCCAAATACCTGCCCGCTCAGCTAGCCGCGCGGTCTAACGCGCCGCTTCCCGAGCGGGAAGGCGTGCCGGTCCCTGGCGCGAATCCACCTGGACGATTAGTGTCGAGGTCCGGTGTGCTGGCCAGCCTGTGGATAGTTTTTAAGGCGGTTTCCCATCTGCCTCGACGAATGCGGGCTGGTTCCCCTTATTCCGCCTCAGTTACACTACGTCGGCGACTGCTGCGCAAATACTGTCTCCATGTACGTGTACACCGTAATTACTCTACCATACAAACATTTGGGGCTACACTCGACTGGTATCACACGTTCCCTGTGGGGTCCAGTGGGGGTCGAACAACACAATAACCCTGGGCTCGGTGTGGGGCGGTGGTGGCGTGAGTGGACTGCTGTAGCCTGTTGTAGGGTTGAGAACCACTGAAGGCTATGGCGGGGACGAAGCCTCTCTGTCGTTTTTAGGTCCCCAGTTCAATACACACACACACACACACACACACACACACACACACACACACACACCGCCAAATACCTAGGAACAGGTATCCAGAGCGACTTTATTTCTTTATTTAAAACATCCGGTTTCGGCAACCTTTGCTGATAACTTCAGGTCGTGAAAATCTCTTTTTGTGAAACGTGTTAATATTACGTTGGATCTCACGCAAGTTGTCATGTGCTGTAAAGATCAGCATATTATAAAAGGTTTTGTCATAACTAGAGTGACAAACATTTTATAATGCGCTGATTTTTACCACGTGACAACTTGGTGTGAGATTCAGTTTAAAATGAACACGTTTCACAACAAAGAGATTTTTAAGACCTGAAGATGACAGTAAACTCTGTCGAAACCGGTTGTCATAAATAAAGAAATATTTATTGGAATGTTTCTAGCAGGTAAAACAGATTGCTCCTTTGGTATTCTCAAAATGAGAAAATGCAATAAAACAAGTGATAGGAAAAGCACATGCCAGACTGAGATTCGTTAGGAGAATTTTAAGAAAATTTAATTCATCCACGAAACAAGTTGCCTATAATACTCTCATTCGATCGACTCTTCATTACTGATCATCAATCTGGGTCCGTACCATACTAAGCAGGATTAACGGAAGAGGTAGGAAAGGTCCAACGAAGAGCGGCGCGTTTCGTCATAAGATCGTTTACTCGGCGTAGTAGCGTTACGGATGTGCTCAGCGAACTCCAGTGCTAGACATTACAAGAGAGGTGTTGTGCATCACAGAGACATTTACTGTTGAAATATCGTGAGCGTACGTTCCAACAAGAGTGAACCGTGAAGATTTTTCGATTAAGCTTGTGGTGAGTGAGATATTTACTCTTAATCGATAACCGAGCTTATTGCGGGATACAGCACTGCATCATGGAGTGCAGTTGACTGGCGGCAGTAATAACAGGGCTCAGTCACCAGTCAAAAGTCGTGGTTCTCCGAGAGTGTCCACTAACCAGGGGCGTAGCGGCATAGCGGACGGATTTACCTGTACAGTGGTGTGCCTTGGGAGGAGCCGTTGTCAGGACAGCACGGCAGTTGGGCCGTGTATACAAAGTTGCACTTCGTCTCGCTGAGGTTACTACTACGATATTTGACTGGCTTACTTGGAGCGGATTGCGTCAGTGTTAAATGGTGAGCAGCGCCTTATTACGTTATTTCAAGAAGTTATTTGGTTTGATCTAAGAACCGTACCAGTCTAGCTCATCGTAGTTTCAACCTATTGCATTGTGGTTTACTAAGAACTCCTTGATAGTGCAGCGCAATATAAACCGTATTCAGAATAATGTGTAGTATCAAATAATGTGTGTTTCACAGCCTTACATGTAAGAAAGTGTTGCGTTTATTTAAAGTTGCCGTGTAATTCCGACCCGAGTGACGGGCGAGTACTGTTGCCATTAAGTTATAGTATGTCAGATCGGTAGGAGGCATGTTTGAAAAGTCCGTGCAAAGTCCGAGAGATGGCACCACCGGCGCGTATCGAGATTATGTTTAGTTAGTAGCATCTTTGGAAAGAACCCACTCCAAGTTTCAGCCATATTGTCTATTTCTTTGTGTATGGCATTCGTGAAAAACAAGGAAGTCGAGTGATTGTCAAAAAATTGACGAGGAAAAATTTCGTGTGGTGATTAAACATTATTTATGAAAGGCCAAACGCCACAAGAGACTAAAGCGAAGCTTGATAAACATTACGATGACTCTGCACCTTCGGTTATAACAGTTTATAAGTGGTTTCAAAATTTTCGGAGTGGCCATATGGGCACAAGTGATGCTGAACGTTCTGGACGCCCTGTGCAGGTTACGACTCCAGAAATCATTGATAAAATCCATGATATGGTGATGGATGAGAGAAGAGTTAAGGTGAGTGAGATTGCTAGTGCTGTGGGCATCTCGAATGAACGGGTGCATAATATTTTGCATAAACATTTGGACATGAGAGAGCTATCCGCAAGATGGGTTCCGCGATTGTTCACGCTTGACCAAAAACGGAACCGTGTGAAGCGTTGCAAGGATGGTTTGCAGCTGTTCAGGAAGAATCTGCAGGACTTTAAGTGTCGTTTCGTCACTGTGGACGAAACATGGATACATTACCATACTCCTCAGACCATACAACAATCTAGACAATGGGTTACTAGGGGAGAATCTGTACCAAAAAAGGCGAAGACCAGTCCTTCGGCAGGAAAGGTTATGGCAACTGTCTTTTGGGATTCGCAAGGGATAATCCGCATCGACTATCTGGAAAAGGATAAAACTATTACAGGTTATTGGACCGTCTGAAAACCGAGCTGCAAACAGAAGGCCGGCGATTGGTCCGCAAAAACGTCCTTTTCCATCACGACAAAGCACCAGCACACACATCAATATCTGTGGTCGCAAAATCAATGGAAACAGGATTCCAACTCGTTTCACATCCCCCCCTATTGTCCAGACTTGGTTCCCTTGGACTACTATTTGTTCTCCAATTTGAAGAAATGGCTGGCGGGACAAAGATTTTATTCAAACGAGGAGGTGATTGCAGCAACTAATCGCTATTTCTCAGACTTGGACAATTCCTATTATTCGGAAGAGATCAACATATTAGAACAGCGTTGGACGAAGTGTGTAAATCTGAAAGGAGACTATGTCGAAAAATAAGAAAGGTTTACCCCAAACAGGTAAGTAGCTCTTATTTTTGCACGGACTTTTCAAACGCCCGTCGTACTTCCTTAAAAATTATTTTAAGCGAAGTACCTTATGTAGCTCATCCAGCTGTGGCCTTTTTATAATAATTTAACTATTTTCTTCAAGTTTTAAGTACACTCATGTTCAGAAAAAAGCTGAATACCTTGAACGACTAGAGATAGGACATTCACACGCGTAGGACATGTACATTAGTATGTTCTGCAGAAATGATTAACATTTTGGTCACCTCGGATCAGCATGCGCCCCGTTGCCTAGTAGACACACTTCCGCCAATAGCCCTGATAACCTGTTCCACGCGTGATTGCATCGACGCTTAAAGGCGCGAATGGCATCCTGTGGTATATTCGTCCATGCTACATTCTTCAAGTTCCAAAGTCCATCTGTGGTGGTTGGCATTGGGTCACAGTGCTGGATCGGTCATTTTACCGTATCCCACACATTATCGACTGGGCGACAAGTCTGTTGATCCGGTGGGCCAGAGCAAAAGACTGACATCCTGTGAAACCAACAAGGAAAGTCTTCGTGCAGCAGCATGTGGTCGTCCATTGTCCTGCTGAAAAAAGCACAGAAAAAGTATAGCTATGAGTCGCAGCAGGTCACTCTCGTAGGTCACACTGGTCAGTGCCCCAGAGAGCCAACCATATGATTTGTGGTTCTACCCAATAACACTCTACTGGATAAGGCCTTGAGCTGGCGCTCTAAGTCTTGTGCGAATGCAGTCACTGTAATGCCGCTTCCCCTGCCTGCAACGAAACAAATTGCGGTCATCATTCTCAAACAAACAGAACCTGGATTCGTTCGAAAAAAACTGTCTGACGCCATTCCTGTCCCCAGTGACGCCATTCCACACATCATTGCCGTCTATTATTTTTCTGCGCATTCGTCAAATGTAGGCGGAGAAGTGTAGGACGCTCACGTAACCCATGCCGCAATAAACGGCGACAGACTGTCACCCCTGATGGGTGCGATGTGTTTCACTGTTGCACTGTTGCGCCAAAACCGAGATCGACAAGGATCTCTCTTACAAAGCCATTCGGATGACGGGTCGATCTTCTCAGGGGGTGGTCTGGGTGGTGCTACCTGACCCATCTCGTCATGTTAGGGCCTTCCGCGAACCATTCTGCACACTCTGGTTGCACAGCCGAAACACTTCGTCCTCTGCGAGCAGTAATTTCCCGAATGGCTGCATCACATTCTCTCATCCCAATAATGCCCCGTCTTTCAAACTCACTGATTTGATGGTAAGGTTCGCGCTTACGTCTACGAGGCATCCTGCACGTCTGCTCAAGTCGCACTGATCCATTACCTTCCGTTTATAGCGACAACAAGAACCGCAGACATATTTCTCCTGTAGGTGATGATGACCAGCGATTATCAATGTTCACCTCGAACCCGCGGACAGACATGGTTCAAATGCAGATCATCTGAGCATAGCATACTAATTTACATGTCCTGTGAATATGAAAATCCCATCTCTTGTCGTTCAAGGTGTTCTCTTTCTTCCGAACAAGAATGTACTTTCGGCTATCGACGTTAGGAAGGGGTAATTTATTATATGTGTGTATCAACTGTATTGGATTTATACACATTTAGGGTGTCACAGGTAGTTTATTTATTGCATTGTAAAAGTCGTGAAACTATAAGAGGTTACGTGGAGTCCTTGACGTACTTGATAGTAAACAGAGGTGGTTTTATTGTGACCACATGGCCATTGAGTCTTCAGTTTGTACATGAGAGCTTGCTTAGCCGTGGGCTATGGAAATTACAATTGTAACCATGTATTTATTTTTTAAGAACTTTTTAAAGAGAGAGTGTTTATTCTTTTAAAGTTCATATACGATTAACTGTAGAATTTATTTAAATAGCTTAAAGTGTTTAGTAATAATTTTAATAATTGCTTCTGTTTGGAGATGTTTTTAGTTAAATTCATTCTGATCGTGAATATTATTTCTTACTGTCCGCGGTGGACGTGTTTAATATAAAACAAAGAGTCAAATCTGTTTCCAAACTCTAGGTTTTCAAACAGTTTAAATAAATTCTTTTAAAGTACTTCAGCGTCTTAACACACCACATCTAGCTCCCTATAATTTCAAAGAGTTCGGCAACATCTTATTTTCTCGGACATACGTTAAGCGAAATTCCCACGAAATAATCAGCGTAGTTAGATGTCAAAAGAAGCTGTACCAACAATCGTTCTTCACATGCACTATTAGTGAATGGAACAGGAAAGGGTAAGAGGTAATTACCAGAAATTGCAGTGTACATATGTCGATGTATACATGCAAGGGTCGACAAAAATATGGGAACGGTACATTAGCACCGATAATACGATGTAGGAAATCCGTTGGCATTCAAAATGGCTTTCAGTCCTCTCTGAGTGGCTAAATACAGCTTCTGACGGCTCTACTCCCTTCTGAACCATAAAATGTATGAAAATTTAATTAAATTGCTGTTAATTACTCTAAATTATACGCAATTACTGCGAGTGTTTCGCGGAGTAAGAGTCTTCAGTTATTAAAAACATGAAGTACACACATACAGAGAGAGAGGGGGAGAGGGAGAGCGAGAGGGAGAACGTCAGTGAAAGGTATTTTGCACTTAACTTGTTTCTCGTTGTTTGCTCTAAATTACTCTTTGCGTTGGCTCACCTGTCCTAGGTTAATGATTCCTTCACGCTTAAGGTGCAGAAAGTTTACCGTTTCCTGTTTATCCATATATTTAATCAGTAATATCACGAAGCAGCAAAGTAACTTCTCTTCAAAATCATTTTCTTCCCTCTTTTGCAGTTTTTACGAACTAACACAATTTTTAACAAGAACTACTAATTGCCAAATGTCTCGCGCCAAAACTTAGCACTTCAAGTGAACAAGAACAGAGATATAAAAGTTTCAGTTGTAAGATATATTTGCATGATTTCTGTAATCCATGTAAACGTTGTCTTCCACCAAAGAATTACAGTTGATAAATACGAGTATTTCATAAAAGCGAAATATAATACAGTGTTCTGTAGATTTTTTATTTTCCAGTGCTTATTGAAAAAAATAAAAACGGTTATGAAATTAAATCTAAATATCCTTGAACATCACGAATGAGCAGAAGTACATCGTGTAATATCCACGACACTGTGTTCTAGCCACAAGATGTTAAAATGAACTAATTGTACAAACTTCAACAAATATTAACGGTACTACGTATAAAAAAGACTGTATCGTGTAAAAATGACGATAATTATTTCATTATTTCTGTAATAATTTAATTTCAGAGAACTATATTCATAACCAACGACAATTATAATCTTTTTTTGTTATGTGTGATAACTGTGGTTCAGTTGTTCTTCCTGTGCTAACCAATGAACTGTTCGGACGTGAGACGTGTGGAGGTCTGCAAAGAGAAAACCTGTAACTATATTGTTAATTATTATTTGAAAAATAGAGTCGCTGTTGTCTAGACGTGGATTTGTATTTATTTCAATTATAATACAATCTAATTCATGTTTTTAAGCGTTAATTTTCAGCTCCGGAATTAGGAGTGCAGCCATTAGCGCTAGTAACTTACAGCGGAATTTACTAGTAGCTAGTATAAAAAATATGACGCAATTTCCATTGAATATGATTTTAAATGTTAAATAATAGATATAAAAGGCTTAAAGAGTTTTATCTAAATATCTTAACTTGTAATAAAAGGAATAGAGAATAACAATAGACAAATTGACTATCGTGTCTGCCGCCATCTTAGCAAAAATATCTCCGCGGCAAATTTGAATCGAGAATTTTAACAAACATAAGTGTTGTTAGATATAAAAGAATGGAAATAAATGTGCACCGGTGGTCCCGAATCTACTTTAAAACACAGAATTCAACTCAGATTGAATCTTTAAAAATAGTGCTCACAGCACGTTACGTAATATCAATTTCTTATTTGCTGATGTATGAAGCCTAATTATTTCGGACGATTTACATGAAATATTTTAATAGGAGACATACGTCAGTGTTGTGAGCGGGTAGTATTTTGTGACTGAATGTTTCCTTTGCTAGAGAAAAGTGCTTCCATCTTAAGTAACAGCTGTGTAAAATCTGATAAATGATATGCAATTTAGTGCCACTCACAAGACTTTACAGACAACATTTCTACACAACTTCAACTGGAGATTTCTTTAGCAGAGTTACAGATATTAGACGGGATAATCATTTTTGAGATCAAACGAATTGTTACGATGACAATAGGTAACCGGTTTTATACTTTTTTGATCTACCTGAAATATCATTTATAAGTAATTAAGGTCACGAAATACTGTAAACCAGTTTCCGCCACAATCAAAAATACAAAAATAGTTACGCTTCTCATAAAATAGTGAATTTTATGTCCTTCTTCACTCAAATTATAGGAAATATGCAATTTATAATTTCAGTCTCTTTGGATCGTGCTCTTGTTGAAAAAGGATATGTATTGAACAGTTCCATTACAAGCTCCTCTGCGATCTTCCAGGGAATCTCATACCACTCTCCCTGCAAAATAATGGCAAGTTCGGATAACGATGATGGAGGTCGATACCGATCCCGCACCCTTCTCTCCAAAGTGGACCACAAAGACTCAATAATACTGAGATCTGGCGGCTGTGGTAGCTAGGAGAGAAGCGACAATGCATCCTCGTGTTCACAAAACCAGTCTTGGGTGACGCAAGCTGTGTGAATGGGGGTCCTATCCTCTTGAAACAAAGTGACGCCATTGAGGAATGAACATTGTACATGGAATAGAACTGAAGAGCCAAAATGGTCACATAATCCTTGGCAGTAATGCACCCTTCCAGAGTAGCCTTGGAGCCCGTGCAATACCACGTTATTGCTCCCCAATCATCACCGAGCCCCCGCCATATTTCAGTCTTGGGACATAAATTCAGCCAGAAGTTGGAAACAGGGTGAAGCAGGACTCATCCGGCCAAATGACTTTCTTCCATTGCTCCATAGATTTTATGGCTTTTGCACCACATTTTCCTATTACGAGCATTTCCATCACTGATGAGTGCTAACCCTGCAGTTCCCTACAAATGGGGCTGCCTTCGTGTTGTTTTGCTGCTGATAAGGTTCATGGGTGTGACATTCAGTTTTGCAATCTCTTTAATCACCCTCTGTCATGAGCACTCAACGCACAACTCCGTCTGCGTTGTGACTTAGCGGATGACGCTCTTCTGCTTTCGCTGAACGTGGTATAAATCTTCGATATGATGCCTCTTGTAATACCAAACACTGCAGTTCCTTTGGTTACGGAAGCACCAACGATACGAGCACCAACAATTTGCCCACGTCCAAATCCACTTAGCTCCGACACAGTGCAGTCACAACTACACAGAACATTTTTCTGACCGCGTCTGACGCTTGCTACATATTGAGGACACTGCACAGTGCCGTTCGTGGTCAAATACAACAGCAAGGCCTCCAGGCTTGGCTAGCTTCTGCTTTTTTGTTCTAGCATACGTTTCACGCGGCGTTTCCATATTTTGTCCAACTCTTATAGACGTGAGTTGAAAGTTGTGTGACGTGTACGTAGCGCCGTGACAGGGCTTAAGCTTCTCTGTGTATAATGAAAGAATGCAGTCTGCACATAAAAATGCTTTATTACATTCATTACCCAACTTCCTGAACACATATACACTACTGGCCATTAAAATTGCTACAACAAGAAGAAATGCAGATGATAAATGGGTATTCATTGGACAAATATATTATACTGGAACTAACATGTGATTACATTTTCACGCAATTTGGGTGCATAGATCCTGAAAAATCAGTACCCAGAACAACCGAATCGGGCCGTAATAACGGCCTTGATACGCGTGGGCATTGAGTCAAATAAAGCTTGGATGGAATGTACAGGAACAGCTGCCCATGCAGCTTCAACACGATACCACAGTTCATCAAGGGTACTGACTGGCGTATTGTGACGAGCCAGTTGCTCGGCCACCATTGAACAGACGTTTTCAATTGGTGAGAGATCTGGAGAATGTGTGGCCAGGGCAGCAGTCGAACATTTTCTGCATCCAGAAAGGCCGGTACAGTACCTTCAACATGCGATCGTGCATTATCCTGCTGAAATGTAGGGTGTCGCAGGGATCGAATGAATTGCAGAGCAACGGGTCGTAACACATCTGAAATGTAACGTCCACTGTTCAAGGTGCCGTCAATGCGAACAAGAGGTGACCGAGACGTGTAACAAATGGCACCCCATACCATCACGCCGGGTCATACGCCAGTATGGCGATGACGAATACACGCTTCCCATGTGCGTTCACAGCAATGTCGCCTAACACGGATGCGACCATCATGAACAGAACCTGGATTCATCCGAAAAAATGACGTTTTGCCATTAGTGCACCCAGGTTCGTCGTTGAGTACACCATCGCAGGGGCTCCTGTCTGTGATGCAGCGTCACAGCTCTGGTCTCCGAGCTGATAGTCCAGGCTGCTGAAACGTTGTCTAACTGTTGGTGCAGATGTTCGTTGTCTTGCAAACGTCCGCATCTGTTGACTCAGGGATCGAGACGTGGCTGCACGATCCGTTACATCCATGCGGATAAGATGCCTATCATCTCGACTGCTAGTGATACGAGGCCTTTGGGATCCAGCACGGCGTTCCGTATTACCCTCCTGAACCCATCGAATCCACATTCTGCTAACAGTCGTCGGATCTCCACCAACGCGAGCAGCAATGTCGCGAGACGATAAACAGCAATCGCGATAGGCTACAATCCGATCTTTATCAAAGCCGGAAACGCGATGGTACGCATTTCTCCTCCTTACACGAGGCATCACAACAACGTTTCACCAGGCAACGCTGGTCAACTGTTGTTTGTGTATGAGAAATCGGTTGAAAACTTTCCTCATGTCAGCACGTTGTAGGTGTCACCACCGGCGCCAACCTTGTGTGAATGCTGTGAAAAGCTAATCATTTACATATCACAGCATCTTCTTCCTATCGGTTAAATTTCGCGTCTGTAGCACGTCATCTTCGTGGTGTAGCAATTTTAATGGTCAGTAGTGTATATTTTCAGGGACAAGTGAATCTTAAACACTGTATTACGAGAGCTCTCCGGAAGTACCTCCGTTTCATGTAGCATGGGAACGAAGGGGAGAGTAACTAAACAGTTGGTATAGTCATTCGCTTCGAATAACCGTTCAAAATTAGCGTTACAATTTAAAATGTTGCCAAATGTAAAGTACATGTGTGTGTTACGGTTTCTAGAGGCAAAAGATTCTCAATCATGTTTACATGCATAGCGCAATTTGAGCTGTATACGCACGGGATGTGATGAGTGAGTAATGTCCAAAAGTGAAAGCTTTTGATGACAAAAGCTGTCCATTTGAGCTCAGCAAACTAATCGGTACAATAATAATTTGCGAAGACCGGTGTTTCTTGATAGCTCAGCTGTCGGACAATTTTCTGCAAGTTTGTCTACGTATTTATCATCAGGTCGTGACAAAATATTAGAATACGATAGCTCTTCTTGCCACTCAGACCAACGTAAAATCGTTCTTCACATCTTTGTTGATCACATGCTTAATATGTCCATACACATAGAAACAAAAAATATAAATCAGTTGCCTCTAGTGGTGACTACAATCTTACTACATTATAATTGATAAAGTAATTCATACATCAAAGTTAGATCAACCAATTGACGAAAAACCACTTACAAACAACAGAACTACATGCGTAACCGTATATTTCCTAGGGACAACCTCTTACCAAATTGTCAACTTCTTTAAGATACGTAAAAACAAACCTTTCCACCAACAATGAAATCTTTGTATCTTACAAAAATGGATGTATGTACGCATGTATGTTCAACATCTCCTTCAAAACTACTGGATAAATTTTAACCAAACGTGGTATACACGTCGCTTGCTATCTGGAAAGAAGCACTATGTTTTGGGAAAACCATCTGACTCTCAAAGGGTGGGAGGGGCGGAGGGTGAAAAAGAAGCGCATGCACTGTGCGCAACTACCCAGTTTTTATTCATCCTGTGTTTTAGAATGGAAGCACTTACTGACTTGCATAACTTATCATATAATTACAAAACGTTACGAAACATTTTGCTGATATCCTCCCATAAAACAATGAAAGCCAAACAGGATTATGGCTTAATACTTTTTTGCTGTTCATGCAGTAAAACTGCTGCATCAGGCATGACGTTTTAGTTTAATACTCCTCTCCCATGAATTCTATCCTCAAGACATTTGGATTCAGTACCCACATACACCGCTGTAAAATTATGTCGCTGTACGACACGTAGTTCAGGAAAAATGAGGTCATAAACACTGAGTTGTGTGAAAATCTGTCGCATCAGGAACGACGTTTTAATTTATTACTTCCTTATCACTACCTCTATTCGCGACACATTTTTAGACAATAAGCATATATAACACTGAATTTATCCGTAAAATTATGTTGTCCTGCGATACATAATTCAGGAGAAATGACGTCATAAACACTGAGATGCGAGAAAATATGCCGCATCGGGCATGACGTTTTAATTTATTGTTTCTTTACCACAAATGCTATTCGCGACACACTTTGTTGACAGTATTCTAATAAAGGACAGAATGTACCTGCGAAATTATATCTCTAGACGACATGTACACTACTAGCCATTAACATTGCTACACCACGAAGATGACGTGCTACAGACGCGAAATTTAACCGACAGGAAGAAAATGCTGTGATACGCTTCAGAGCATTCACACAAGGTTGGCGCTGGTGGCGACACCTACAACGTGCTGACATGAGGAAAGTTTCCAACCGATTTCTCATACTCAAACAACAGTTGACCGGCGTTGCCTGGTGAAATGTTGTTGTGATGCCTCGTTTAAGGAGGAGAAATGCGTACCATCACGTTTCCGACTTTGATAAAGGTCGGATCCTAACCCATCGTGATTGCAGTTTATAGTATCGCGACATTGCTGCTCGCATTGGTCGAGATCCAATGACTGTTAGCAGAATATGGAATCGGTGGGTTCAGGAGAGTAATACGGAACACCGTGTTAGATCCCAACGGTTTCGTATCAAAATGGCTCTGATCACTATAGAACTTAACTTCTGAGGTCATCAGTCCCCTAGAACTTAGAACTACTTAAACCTAACTAACCTAAGGACAGCACACACATCCACGCCCGAGACAGGATTCGAACCTGCGACCGTAGAGGTCACGCGGTTCCAGACTGTAGCGCCTAGAACCGCTCGGCCACTGCGGCCGGCGGCCTCGTATCATTAGCAGTCGAGACGACAGGCATCTTATCCACATGGCTGTAACGGATCGTGCAGCCACGTCTCGATCCCTGAGTCAACAGATGGGGACGTTTGCAAGACAACAACCATCTGCACAAACAGTTCGACGACGTTTGAAGCAGCATGGACTATCAGCTCGGAGACCAGAGCTGCGGTTACTCTTGACGCTGCATCACAGACAGGAGCGCCTGCGATGGTGTACTCAACGACGAACCGGGACAAAAAGGCATTTTTTCGGATGAATCCAGGTTCTGTTTACAGCATCATGATGGTCGCATCCGTGTTTGGTGACTTCGTGGTGAACACACATTGGAAGCGTGTATTCGTCATCGCCCTACTGGCGTATCACCCGTCGTGATGGTATGGGGTGTCATTGGTTACACGTCTCGGTCACCTCTTCTTCGCATTGACGGCGCTTTGAATAATGGACGTTACATTTCACATGTGTTACAACCCGTGGCTCTACCCTTCATTCGATCCCTGCGAAACTCTACATTCCAGCAGGATAATGCACGACCGCATGTTGCAGGTCCTGTACGGGCCTTTTTGAATACAGAAAATGTTCGACTGCTGCCCTGGCCAGCACATTCTCCAGATCTCTCACCAATTGAAAACGTCTGGTCAATGGTGGTCGAGCAACTGGCTCGTCACATTACGTCAGTCACTACTCTTGATGAACTGTGGTATCGTGTTGAAGCTGCATGGGCAGCTGTACCTGTACACGCCATCCAAGCTCTGTTTGACTCAACGCCCAGGCATATCAAGACCGTTATTACGGCCAGAGGTGCCGGCCGAAGTGGCCGTTCGGTTAAAGGCGCTGCAGTCTGGAACCGCAAGACCGCTACGGTCGCAGGTTTGAATCCTGCCTCGGGCATGGATGTTTGTGATGTCCTTAGGTTAGTTAGGTTTAACTAGTTCTAAGTTCTAGGGGACTAATGACCTCAGCAGTTGAGTCCCATAGTACTCCGAGCCATTTTTGAACGGCCAGAGGTGGTTGTTCTGGGTGCTGATTTCTCAGGATCTATGCAGCCAAATTGCGTGAAAATGTAATCACATGTCACTTCTAGTATAATATATTTGTCCAATGAATACCCGTTTATCATCTGCTTTTCTTCTTGGCGTAGCAATTGTAATGGCCAGTAGTGTAGTTTAGGAGGTACGACGTCATTAACACTGAGACGCGTGAAAACTGTTTACTTCAAAAGTAGAGCAAATCACCCAGACTAGATTCATTCAATGTTTGACAATGAGAGCACTGTGCAACTTCCTGCAGATTTTAAAAATAATTAAAAATCTTGTCTAAACTTTTTCTAGGGGAGTTCGATTCCTAAAGGAATTGGGGGCTTAGTGGTTACTAATTATTTGGAAAGACGAACTGTGAGATTGCAAGCCATCTGCATTACATATGGGTGGGAATGAAAAAGGGATGACATTGATGCACAACTGAGGAACAGCTGGAGCAATTTCAAACAAATTTGATAGGTACACGGCTTTGTATAAAAATTCTGTGGCAGTAAGATTCACCACTATCATTAGGGGTGAGAGTGTGGATGAGAAAGGGTCAAACAAACATGTTAGAAAGCGACTTTTTGGTATTTATTTCATGTATTTAGGAGGCTTGGAATAATTTTAAAATTACGTGGTACAATTGGCTTCTTAATTGTGCTGCTGAGTGTGTCAATCAGGTTGCAAGAACGAACACCGAAGCGAGGCAATACTTTTGTCAACGTGCTTTGTGATTTAAGATCAAGCCATAGATGAATTTAAGATCGTCTCTACAGCCGTGTGGTGTAGAACAACAAAGAATAAGACATTTTCTATATATGCCACACACGATCGCGTTTAGCACCTCCTCGTAAGCCCCTGGATCGATTTCACAAATTTTGTACGCTTATTACTTATCTACTCTGGGAGTAAAACAACAGCAACTTCCCATTTTGATGATGGGGGGAGGGGGGGGGGGGGGGGGGGATGATAGGCTGATGGTCAGAGAAGGGAGATGAGGTTAAACTATCTGTCGAAGAAATGGACAACTATTTGAGTTATAAATGCGTCAAAATGTAATTAATTTGAGGGATAGAAGTGTCAGTTATCATTATCATTATTATTATTATTATGAGAGCAGATCTTATTACGCTTAGCGGCTGGAGAAGTATCACGTAGTTTGCAATGCGTGCACACCTGGGTAGCTAATAAGTAGCGTCGAGATTTTTTATCCGTTATCAGCAGGAAAAAAACTCCAAAGATGTAGTCTCTATTATGCTTGACCGTGAGCCAACAACTAAATCGTCTCAATTTAAAAAAGGGCTTGTACATTGGTTAATTAAGTTCAGATAACCATAAATTACGTGGGACAGTCTCACTATTTTATTTATCTTCAGTCGATGTCAGATACTAGCACGTTAATACTAACAGTACAAAAACATAGAGTAAATTTGAATAAAATGGCTGGTTCGTTGCTATTCATACTCTCTCATAGTCTACCTCTATCTAAAGACGCGGTCAGAGGGATCTTTCAATATCTTCCTGGTTGGGTGTGGTACGGAATGTTGGATAGTTGAAGTACAGCGTCGCTCATTACTGCAACCAGTCACACCACAGCTATTCTGACTTGCACTTGTTCTGAGACATCACAAGGTAGACAGATAGAGGGGGATTACTAGATGGACAGAGAGAAAAGGAGATGGACACGGAGAGGTGGGATGCTTAGGGAATGGACGGAGGAGAACTCACAGAAGATCGTAATGATTAATATCAGGGCAACGCCGGATTTCGCAGTTAGTTCAAAATAAAATCATCCACAGAACCACGACTACTGCGTAACTCATGCCTAAACTTCTAGACTGAACAAACTCTTAAAACTTTACAATAAGAATCGAAGAACAAATAGATGTGCTCCGTTTCAACAACCTCAACGAATCAGCTTTGCCACAAGCTTTAAATCCTGACTCTCTTTCCTATACAAACTCTTAACAGCGAGTGAGTTTACGCAGCAATGTCAAGCAGCAGTCAGCAATGCAGCACACTAGGTCCTACCGTTTTCAGCACCTGAAACCTCGTATCATGCTTAGTATGGATTCCTTATTACTAATACTGTTTAGTAGCATCCCCAAAGTTGAGTTCCTGTTCGTCAGAGTACTTGTGGGTCTGGTAGTAAACCCACATAAGACAACAAGATGGTGACAAAGCAACGTGGCACACTCAGCTGAAACAGAAAAAGGTGACAATGAAAGCGAGAGAAATGAATTAATAGGCAGTGTGTCTTACAAAACACTAGAAGATAACTTTACAGCTCCGGACGGATTCTTCAATCTGGAATTCCAAGATTTTAATTTACAGGAAAAAGGAACACCGTGACACAAAATCCTAGCTGAGTAAGAAACAAATCTTTATACTTCAGGATAGGATAATGTCTTTAAATTTAAAATGGAATCTAGCAGCGCCACTTCGTAATTGACACAACGGTCGGGCGCTATCTTCTGCAGCAAAGGGGACATTACGTGTATGATCTTTAGAAGACACCAGGTCTTGCATTACTGCATGGTGTTCCTGATGTTGTCCACGTCCAGCTACAGCCCTCACGTGTTCACTCAGTCTGTTATAACCAGCAACTGGGTCATGCCTCGTTCAGAGTGGAGGAGTTACAATTTGATGAAAACGAAAGAGCTAACAGAAAGGTGTCAAATTGTTTAATCTGTGGAAAGTAGGCAATTAAAATGGAAGCTGCCAGGTTGACACCAACTAAAATGTCACCTATACTGCCACAGTATGTAAAATAACTCGTTTCACGATACAAATCGAATTAAAACTTTTCCTGTCTTCTTGTCACAGAGCCAGCTGCTAGCTGCATGCCACAGAAAAAGATGTATCTCCTGCGTGCCCCATCTGAAGATGAACCTGAAACCGCTCGAAAACTACAATAAGGGAATAAACAATTATTTCAAAACTTCAGTGGTCGAGATTTCTGTATATACATTTATACTTTTATGTTTATAAATATATATATCTATTAGCTAACATAAATTCTGTACTCGTTGATTTCTAAAACTGCTTTCTGAGAACTGCATAACTTTACAGATGAATGGTTTCTTTTCCGTTGCAATGTGTAAGAAAGTGGTTTACTCAATATAATAATGACTTCGAGACATTTTCTGCTCTACTGATTCAGGGACAACACGTTAGTGTAGAATTCGTAACACTTCGTCCGTGAAACCACTAACAACAAACTGATCTCTGTACGTCAGAAAGTTTGTAGCTACCGTTTCTTCGGACACTAAAGGCATTTTATTTGCGTATTTTATGAAACGTAAAACGACAATCAATTCTGACATCTACTGTGAGACATTAAAAAACTGAGAAGAGCCATTCAAAGCAAGTGATACGCTCTCTTGAGTGCCAAGGCTACATTCTGCACAGCAAACATTTGCTACACATACACAATGCTGCAATAATCAGTCATACGACAGATGTACTGAGTTATAGGTCACACACCATATTATTAACCACAAGAAAATATATGGGAATTTCTCTTACTCGTTGTCAAATGTTCAACCACTGAATTTTCTTACAGTTTTAGAAATTCGTCCTGTACTGCTCAAGTCATATATATCACTTGAACGTCTCAGTACAATTATGTCTATTACTGCTTAGTCCACAGATAATCAGCTTCCATCAGGAAATTAAATAATGGATTTGTCTCTTCTGTAATTAGTATCTGCTTGGATTTTATTTAACCACAATTTACCTGTTACCGACAATTTTAATATCATTACACTTTAAACGCTAGTTGACAGTTTTGTGCCTAGAGGACAGCGTAAATAGTATAACACTACCAGTTATTGTCACCTCAGTATGTCGCCGATATGGTTCCTCCTATGAAAGGAGTCAAATTTTGACTGTGATCGAATGCTAATGGAAATTTTATCAGGCCAAACAGCAGTTATATTAATGGAGATCGAACGTATGTTATTCAGTTCGTAAAGTAACATTGTATCCATGTAAATGAAAGAAGGTCGCCAGTCTAATTACGCAAAATAATCACGAGTAAATATAACGTTAATGAAAAAAACCAACTGTTGTATATGACTTTACTTCGGACTGAAATCTATTTTCTAAAATGTATACGAAACAATGAGTTTGCCGGCTGGAGTAGCCGAGCGGTTCTAGGTGCCACAGTCTGGAACCGCGCAACCGCTACGGTCGCAGGTTCGAATCCTGCCTGGGGCATGGATGTGTGTAATGTCCTTAGTTTTGTTAGGTTTAAGTAGTTCTAAGTTCTAGGGGACTGATGACCTCAGAAGTTAAGTCCCATGGTGCTCAGAGCCATTTGAACCATTTTGAAGTGAGTTTAACACTTCACTCTTGAAATAATGTACTATATAAATGATCATCAAACTGTTATGATTAGTATTATGATTACTACTAGTTTACTAACAGAGCATGTAAGTCTTTACACTATACATAACAAATGTAAAGCATAGGTCCCTGAATCTGTTATGGTCTTGATAAGTTTCAGTCGGTTATACTAACAGGAACATGACCCCGATGGTTATGAGCTTCTGAGACATGGATATGACAGAAGAGGTGAAGAAGTGGCTGCATATACTCGTATATGTGCAAACATACCACCTCCCCCCCCCCCCCCCCCCTCTTTCCCAATGACGTGCTCACGCTAAAAAACGTGGACAAACAAGCGGAGCACATGTCCACTGAAATTAAACCACTCAACAGAAGGTGATTTATCTATCTAATGTACAATGCATCTAAACATGGACAGCTCTCTATCTTTGAATTTGCACTCTCAGGTCTTGAATCTTTGCATGAACGCATAATTTTAGCCAGAGATGTGAACATAAATTTTATAAGCAACGCTCCTGCAGTTTCAAAATTCAGGCGTATACTTTACTGCTCAGATCTTATACTGCTTCAACATGGACCAACTCATCATATTGCAGACACTTATACCTCTATTGATATTTTCGCAACCAGTTTTCCAAACAGAGTAATTCACACTGATCCAATATCTGCACCCAGTTTATCTGCTCATGATGTAATATCCATGAATTATTCGTTGCAATGTCAAAAGAACAAATCACAAGTGCCCACTTTTCGAGATTTTAAGCGCTTGAATATATCTGAACTTATAGCTGACTCCTCTGATATCTCTTGGCTGGGAATGACAGGAAATAAATTTGACACAAATTATTAAGCATCTAATTTCACTGACAGACTGAACAATTTACATGATGAACACGATCCAATAAAAATTAAAAGTCAGAAGAAAACCTGGACCATAGCTTATCGATCAACTCAAACACCTTATGAGTACCAGAGGCGCAGCACAGTAAATGTAAACTGCACTCGACCTCTATCTATCTCTACCACCAGTAATCCTGCACAGCAAAGAAATCACCTTTTCTTTTTCTGCAAAGAATTTGGGGATAATTCTAGATCACCACCTAGATTGGACAGAGCACACAGCTGCTTTCTGTAAGAAGATGTCACTTCACTCATTACAGAACTATAAAAAAGTATTTCCTCTAGAGCTCAAAAAGATGTTCGTAGAATCACCAGTACTCCTCATCCATGATTACACTGATCCTATTCTCCCAGGACTTTCGCGTGAGGGCTCACTTTGGCTACAATTGGCAGTGAATGCTTGTGTGTGATACGTTTGTTATGTACGCGATTTCGACCACATCATTCCTGCCTATGAACAGTTACCATTGCTTGTTGCCGATAAGCCTTGTGTTTGCTGTATCGCTTTCTCAATCGTACCACTGCTTCGTATTTACCTTCAACCATCACACTCCTATCTGAACAAAACAGCAGAAACACACTTTCTAAAAAAAATGAAATTCTCTCTGTACCAATACACAACACTGGTATGTTCTCTAAATCATTTTTTGTACCAGGAACCCGACTTCGGACCACTGTCTCTCAAACTATTAGAGAAATTAAAATGCGATCAAACTTCAAATGACAGGTAATGGCCCACCTTCTGTCAGGTTAGCTCTCTCTTGTTGCAGCTCACTCTCATCAGCCTTCCTCCCCCATCACTTTTCCATCCCCTTGTCTACAAAGTTCCTTACCGAAATTCTCTTCCTTCCTAGTAACCATTGTCACATTTATTTCAATCCCCTCCTCTTTCATTATCCTTTCCACTTCTTCTAATACCAAATAAGGCTTCAAGGGTGCTAACCAATATTCTTAATGCCACTATTATTTAATTATTATAATTAGTGTTACAGTTATAATTATAATAATAATTATTATTATTATTATATTATTATTATTTCAAATGATTAACTCTTTTTAATAATGCAAACTATTATCATTCAATTCATTATGTAATAATTAATTCAAATTGTGCTTAATACCTCATCACTTTATCATTATTATTAGTGTTACTATTGTCATTATTGCCAACTATAATTTTTATTAATATTGCAAATTATTGTTATTGTGATTGTCATGTAATATTTTTTGTATGTATTTTCTGGATCAGATGTGAAAGAGGACCTTAAGGCTCTAATCTGATCAGGCCAAATACATAACAAATACATAAGTAAATGTCTCTAAAATGATCCCTACAGTTCATGAATACTTTCACTATGACAATTATTAAACTACTGGCTCAACATTAAATGAGGAAACATGGAAACTATTCTATTTTTAATGAGTATAGAACTACTGCTTCAAACCATACTCAATGAAGATAAATATATAAATAGAAACATTGGGAAGAAATCATTGTTGCAAACCTGCAAAGTAAAGAATAATTGGGTAAGCCTTTCAGCTGCAGTGGTCTGCCAATACTTCTTATAATCACAATATTATTCTCTTACTTTAATACTGATCAAATCTTTCGATATAAATGAGAAATTAATATTGTAATTAGACCTACGTCTTTACACTTATCCTACTGGCATATTTCAAATATTATCTTTTATTCATCACATAGAGTGTTTCATAACAAAGATAAACTACCTACTTGAGAAAATTATACCCTCACAAAACTTAATAAACACCTTTAACTCTGTAATGATACTGTAGTTCATTTGAAATCGGACATTCAGAATTACTACATCAGTAGGAATGGGAAACTGTCCAGACGATCGCAGACAAATGAGCCTTCTCAACATAACGTTGAAATGTAAGCACTTATGATTTGCATATTAAGCAACTTACTGGACTATGCATATAAAGACAATACTAAATTTCACTTGCAATGAAGATGGTGGTTGTGGCGATCTTCTGTGGAACAAATATGAAGTTGTCATACAAGAGCATGGCTATTAATGCAAAATCGCTCTACAAATTATCTTCTCAGAGCCGAAATTTTATGAATTAGGACAAATAAATAAATGTGATGATCCAATAACTAATTTATATCCATATCTGATATGTAACTAATCTTGTCTTCTTGCTGTTTCTTCCCATTTAGCACTCAAGATGTTCATCATTCGTAAGAAAATCGCTGGATCTTCTCTCTCACGAAGTCATGAAGGTTTCTTACAGCACTTTGTGCCAAGCTACCTTTTACCTTCACACCTATAGCGTTTTGTTGCAGACTTTCCTCCAGGTTTTACATATGTATAAATTGACATACACTATCCATGAACCAGTTTTATACACAACACTCTTTGACATCTTATCATTACAAAACAACGTAGTTTTGAAAATTATATTGATAAATTAATTCTTCTTAAATCACTTTACTGGTAATAAGAACAACTATTTCACATATGATAAGTCAAAGAATACTGAAACACAGATACTGCATCATTCATAAGAAAATATAGAAGTTATGTGAAAGAAATATAATCCATAGTCAACATGTGTTACACTAGGAACACACTATTATTTTTGTCTGGTACTTCAATGTAGTGACTGATTTTACAATCACATGAAGGAATATGCACTACAGCCTGCCATCAGCAGTTCCCACCATCTTCTACAGTTTTTGTTGTTGTTAGACAATATGTTATGTTTTGCACAACATCTGTAAACATTGTGCGCTCTTCAAATTTAACTACTGAACAACATATTAAAGTTGTTTGCAATATATTATTAACTCTTCACGCCCATAATCAAATAGTGAGTGAAATGCTATACATTTTTAGAAAGATTTATATAACATGTGGACAGTTAATCTATATTTAGTTGGTGGTGCTCTGTCTTTTACCTTGAAACAGAAGGAAGTCTTTTACCATGGAACATGTGATACTTGCAAATGAACTGAATGTCTTTAATATCTTAACTATTTTACCTCTCTTGAAAATAGAAATTTGTGTCAGTTTCAAACAGCTTTTAATTAAAAATATAACTTCTAACCAGTTTTTGATAACACTTCTGCTTGATTTCATTTCATTCACTGATTATTGGTGTGTAGTAGAATAATAATTTAACAGACCAACAATTAAATAATTGATAAGATGTTATCAACTGAAATGCTTTCAGATTTCAGTAGAATATTGGTTCCTAGCTAACGTGACCATGTTGCACCTTAGAACATGTTTTCACATTTGGAGAAACCTTCATTTTCTTGAGCAGTGTTTTTAATTTCAGAAAAAGATAGTACCAGATTAATTTAGAAATATCACAAGAAGATATATTAAATACCTCTTACAGGGCTGGCTAGAGGCGACGGTCTAAAAATGTTCCAAGGAACAACATTTGCCCCCACGTTACTCACCCATAACTCATCAATACAGATCTGTTAGTCTCATCAATAATGGATCTGCAACTCCTCATAATTGATATTTGGAGTCAGTTGCAGCAGATAAGGCATGTAAAATATCTGCACACAATTTCATTTCGCTAGGCATAACCGTTAAGTCTGATACTTCCCTTGATGTTGGCTGCCAAAATACATCGTGATGCTTACTTAACCACTCTTTAATCTGAAGGACGACGTTTCATCCATATTAGGTTTTCCGTGATTTCCTTAATCGCTCCAGGCAAATTCACAGATGGTTCCACTGAAAGTGCATGGCCGATTGTCTTCCCTATCCTTTAAAAAATGCGAGTTTCTTCACCCTCTTTAATTCTTCCATGGTTTCATTAAGTCACCTCAGTTAAAAGCCAACATTATTCTTTTGAAATGGCACTGCCGATTTTCTGCCATGTCGTTGAAACAAATGCAGGACTGTGCTCTGTTTCTAATTACCATGATATCTACAGGAGACTGAACTCTTCTCTTCTTTTTTTTTTTTTTTTTTTCGAGAAACGCTTTTGTCACAGTCAATATCCCAACTTGTTGCTGCAAAACGAATACAATTGGAGTTCACTACTGACCATTAAAATTGCTATACCAAGAAGAAATGAAGATGATAAACGGTTATTCATTGGACAAATATATTATACAAGAACTGACATGTAATTACATTTTCACGCAATTTGGGTGCATAGATCCTGAAAAATCAGTACCGAGAACAACCACCTCTGGCCGTAATAACGGCCTTGATACGCCTGGGCATTGAATCAAACAGAGCTTGGATGGTGTGTACAGGTACAGCTGCCCATGTAGCTTCAACACGATACCACAGTTCATCAAGAGTAGTGACTGGCGTATTGTGACGAGCCAGTTGCTCGGCCACCATTGACCAGACGTTTTCAATTGGTGAGAGATCTGGAGAATGTGCAGGCCAGGGCAGCAGTCGAACATTTTCTGTATCCAGGACCTGCAACATGCGCTCGTGCATTATCCTGCTGAAATGTAGGGTTTCGCAGGGATCGAATGAAGGGTAGAGCCACGGGTTGTAACACATCTGAAATGTAACGTCCACTGTTCGAAGTGCCGTCAAGGCGAACAAGAGGTGAACGGGACGTGTAACCAATGGCAGCCCGTACCATCACGCAGGGTGATACGCCAGTATGGCGATGACGAATACACGCTTCCAATGTGCGTTCACCACGATGTCGCCAAACACGGATGCGACCATCATGATTCTGTAAACAGAACTGGATTAAACCGAAAAAATGATGTTTTGCCATTCGTGCACCCAGATTCGTCGTTGAGTAAAAGATCGCAGACGTTCCTGTCTCTGATGCAGCATCAAGGGTAACCGCAGTCGTGGCCTCCGAGCTGATAGTCCATGCTGCTGCAAACGTCGTCGAACTGTTCGTGCCTGATTGTTGTCTCCATCTGTTGTCCCCATCTGTTGACTCAGGGATCGAGACGTGGCTGCACGATCCGCTGCAGCCACGGGGATAAGATGCCTGTCATCTCAACTGCTAGTGATACGAGGCCGTTGGGATCCTGCACGGCGTTCCGTATTACCTTCCTGAACCCACCGATTCCATATTCTGCTAACGGTCATTGGAACTCGACCAACGCGATCAGCAATGTCGCGATACGATAAACCGCAATCACGATAGGCCAGTAGTGTATATAACACAATGCACTAATTAATTTTTCAACAGCTGGTTATTCTCAAACCCACTTTCCTTTTCCATTTTATTTAACTCCTCTCGAAGAGCCGTTCAACTTAACAAACCTATCATTCACGTCCTTGAAGTCCTCTAGTCTTAGTGCACTACCGGCTGTGAGTCTGTTGCCTGCCTTAGACACCAAAAATCGGAAAATGCTCTTCAGGGAGAGAATGTACATAGACATATATCAGAGCTGTTGCCACCTTTCAGCTGCAATGTCTTACTTTCCATAATTCGAGTACATGTGTATATCGATTAAACGTTTTTTCTAACAAATTATAAGAGATAAACTCCTTACACACACACAATCACAAACACTCACACACAACAGTTTTTCAACTTTCACAGAAAAGCAGCAAACCCCACAGTTTTTTGTGTAAATAAAGAATGACGACCTTCTCTTCCGTTTTCCTGCAAGAGAATGTAAATACAAAATCAGACTAATGTGTTTGATATTCTCTCGTTACGACCATGCCAGTGGGAATCTTCACTGATGAAATTGTCATCATCTGATAAGGAAATTATTACAGTTCTAATCGTTTCCTTCCTTCTCTTACGCCCTCTTCCTCTTTTAATTATAATTGAGACATGGCTGAGGATGTCAAATTCATGGAAGAGTCTGGATCACAACTCAGGCAAACTTTTTATTTAACTTTGCAACATCTTTTGTAATCTGAATCCAGAGTGGTTCAATGGCACTTACTTGTCACTATTAGAGTGGACCAGGGCTAGCAGAAATCCTTGGGTAACAGAGGAAATATTGAATTTAATTGATGAAAGGAGAAAATACAAAAATGCAATAAATTAAGCAGGCAAAAAGGAATACAAACATCTCAAATATGAGATCGACAGGAAGTGCAAAATGGCTAAGCAGGAATGGCTACAGGACAAATGTAAGGATCTAGAGGCTTATCTCAATAGGGGTAAGATAGATACTGCCTACAGGAAAATTAAAGAGACCTTCAGAGAAAGAGAACCTCTTGTATGAATATCAACAGCTCATATGGAAACCCAATTCTAAGCAAAGAAGGGAAAGGAGTATATAGAGGATCTATACAACGGAGATGTACTTGAGGACAATATTACGGAAATGGAAGAGGATGTAGATGAAGATGATATGGGAGATATGATACTGCATGAAGAGTTTGACAGAGCACTGAAAGACCTAAGTCGAAACAAGGCCCTGGGAGGAGACAACATTCCTTTAGAACTACTGACAGCTTTGAGAGAGCCAGTCCTGACAAAACTCTACATCTGGTGAGCAAGATGTATGAGACAGGCGAAATACCCTCAGACTTCAAGAAGAATATAATAATTCCAATCCCAAAGAAAGCAGGTGTTGACAGATGTGAAAACTACCGAACTATCAGTTTAATAAGTCACGGATGCAAAATACTAACGCGAATTCTTTACAGACGAATGGAAAAACTGGTAGAAGCCGACCTCGGGGAAGATCAGTTTGGAATCCGTAGAAATGTTGGAACATGTGAGACAATACTGACCCTACGACTTATCTTAGAAAATAGATTAAGGAAAGGCAAACCTACGTTTATAGCATTTGTAGCCTTAGAGAAAGCTTTTTACAATGCTGACTGGAATATTCTTTTTCAAATTCTAAAGGTGGCAGGGATAAAATACAGGGAGCGAAATGCTATTTACAATTTGTACAGAAACAAGGTGACAGTTATAAGAGTCGAGGGACATGAAAGGGAAGCAGTGGTTGGGAAGGGAGTGGGACATGGTTGTAGCCTCTCCCCGATGTTATTCAATCTGTATATTGAGCAAACAGTAAAGAAAAAAAAGAAAAATTCGGAGTAGGTGTTAAAACCCATGGAGAAGAAATAAAAACTTTGAGGTTCGCCGATGCCATTGTAGTTCTGTCTTAGACAGCAAAGGACCTGAAAGAGCAGCTGAGCGAAATGGACAGTGTCTTGAAAGAAGGATATAAGATGAACATCAACAAAATCAAAATTAGGATAATGGAATGTAGTTGAATCAAGTCGGGTGATGCTGAGGGAATTAGATTAGGAAATGAGGCTCTTAAAGTAGTAAAGGAGTTTTACTATTTGGGGAGCAAAATAACTGATGATGGTCGAAGTAGAGAGGATATAAAATGTAGAGTGGCATTGGCAAGGAAAGCGTTTCTGAGGAAGAGAAATTTGTTAACATCGAGTATTGATTTAAGTGTCAGGAAGTCGTTTCTCAAAGTATTTGTATGGAGTGTAGCCATGTATGAAAGTGAAACATGGACGATAAATAGTTTACACAAGAAGAGAATAGAAGCTTTCGAAATGTGGTGCTACAGAAGAATGCTGAAGATTAGATGGGTAGATCACATAACTAATGAGGAAGTGTTGAATAGAACTGGGGAGAAGAGGAGATCGTGGCACAACTTGACTAGAAGAAGGGATCGGTTGGTAGGACATGTTCTGAGACGTCAAGGGATCACCAATTTAGTATTGGAGGGCAGCGTGGAGGGTAAAAGTCGTAGAACGAGACCAAGAGATGAATACACTAAGCAGACTCAGAAGGTTTTAGGTTGCAATAGGTACTGGGAGATGAAGAAGCTTGCACAGGAAAGAGTAGCATGGAAAGCTGCATCAAACCAGTCTCAGGACTGAAGACCACAACAACAACAACAATATGGCTTTGTGCCCATGGTTCCGTGCTAATGAAAATGTTATGCACTGCATCTTCTGGAGTTTGTACTTTTTTTTAATCACTCGAATGTTTTCACGAAGTAATCTCAAGTACATAATAATACCTATTTACATTATTCACATTTTTTTCGGATAGTCTCATCTGCATAAGCAGGTGTTCCTTAATGAGTAGTGTATAAACCGTTCATATTATTTACGCTTGGTTAACATTATAAGATGGACGATATTACCCAGGAGGATTTGTACTAATATGAAAGAATTTATTCCTAGCCTCAAGATTCTACACGGAGCGTCTCATGTAAGTTGTAGACTATTCTATAGTGTCTTTGGGGGAGCTTGGTATTACAACTGTTCGAATCTGTTAGTGATTTGTCTTATAGTTGTTGGGATTAAATATATGGTAATTTATGGACTGAGAGTAAATTGAAGGGAGACGAAAGTAATGACAGGTAGCAGTAACGGGAAACTTAACATCAGAATTGGAGATTACGAAGTAGACGAAGTTAAGAAATTTATGTACATTAGAAACATAACAAATCACAGCTGATGAAGCAAAGAGGACATAAAAAAAAGACTAGCACAGCGAAAGAGGACATCTCTGGCCAAGAGAAGTCTACTGGTATCATACCTATACCTTAATTTGAGAAAGAAATTTCTGAAAATGTACTTTTGGAACAAAGCATCGTATGATAGTCAAACATGGACTGTGGAATAACCACAACAGAAGGCAGTCGAAGAATTTGAGGTCCGTTGTTAGAAAAGAATGTTGAAAATCAGGTAGATTGATAAGGTAAGGAATGAGGAGGTTCTGCGCAGAATCGGCGAGGAAAGAAATGTATGGAAAACACTGACTAGAAGAAGGGACACGATGATAGGACATCTGTTAAGACATCAGGGAATAACTTTCATAGTACTATGGGGAGGTGTACAGGGTAAAAATTGCAGGGGAAGACAAAGATTTGAATACATCCAGCAACAAATAATTGAGGCTATAGTTTGCAAGTACTCCTGTGAGATGAAGAAGTTCGCGTAGGAAACGAATTCGTGACGGGTCGCACAAGACTTAGACCTTTTGAAGCGGGCAATGTATCAGAACCTTCACTAGACAATAAAACAAAGATGTTGCTGCTACGAGAAATTGCTAGTTGGTTGGTTTGGGGTATAAAGGGACCAAACTACAGTGTCTTCAGTCGCAAAATCGTTAGTCTTTCCAGTCATATTGCATACTTAAAGTCATGATTTCCTTTTATCAGATTTTAAGAAACAGGCTTTTCGCAATTCCAATCATTTTCGCAGCGTTTAGCTCAGTATACTAGTAAAGATTTTTTTTTTTTTTTTGCATGTCATTTGTCAGATCTTAAGATAAAACTAAATGCGGCTATTGTCGTAATCGGACAAGAAGCGATATTTACGTAAGAGTGAAATCAAAATGCCTATTTTAGCAAATACCCGTGCACCTTCCTTGTGCTGTAAAAGATTAAAGCGTAAACGATTTGTGAGGGGCGGTCGGAATCTCCGAAGGACTCGTACAAATGGCCGCTGAAGAATTCTTAACGAGTTCCGGGAGAGAAGGACTTTGCCGGGAGTCCGGAGAGCGTTTTCCAGCAGACAGGCAGCGGGAGACGGGCCGACCTGGCCTCTCCAGACGTTAATGAATTGCGCCTCCTCCAGCGGCGGAAAGCCCGCATCTCAGCTCATTAACCTCCGAAAATTAAAACGGCCGACCTGGTTCCTGGCGTCTGCCGCTCCGTTCAACTCTTGCCGGACGTATTTTCTTTTTCCCCATCTCTCGCTTAATTCGTGTTTCGGCTTTAAATATTAGGCATACCATTTGGAATACACTGAGGTCCTCTTCAGGCATAGACAAAATCTGAGGGAAAATCTATTAACACCATAACTGAGGAAACTATGGATTTGTAAAAATAGTCTTGAAATGTGATGCATCCGAATTTTTAATGTGGAAACTGTTAAAGCTTTAACACTCTTAAAGCTTTAACACTCTACATCTTCATTCTCCATGTCATCATAAGAGGTGTGTGAGAAAAGTAATTAGACTGATAATACTGCGAGCCATCTGGCAACGCTATATTGTTAAACTTGTGTACACCTGTGTGTAATCCCTCCCAGATGCTCAGGCCGAGTTTCAGCTCCGTACAGCCATCTCATGGTTTTTAAGAGCGCTCTCAGTGAGTCTGTGTTTTTGCTATGTATTAAAAATAGAACAGCGGAATTTAGATGAACTTCATGCCATCAGGTTGTGTATTAAACTCGGGAAATCCGGAAGTGAGACCTTTGAAAAGTCGAAACACGGTCTATGTTGAAGATTCCTTACGAAGAGCACAAATTTTTCGCCGGTACAAACCACTTTTGTGAGGTCGAGAACACGCTGTAGATTAACCTCGCTCAGGGAGACTTTTAACTTCGAAAACAGACGAAAATGTCGAACGTTGAATAATGACGATATTGAAATGGCGGTGTTATTCTGATGAGGATTCACTGCGGTGACCACAGCTGTAACTAAACGTATCAGATGAATTCGCAATCGCGAATAAAGGCTACCATCAGCTGTTGAATGGAATTACAACAACGAAAATTTGTACCAGACCGCGACTCGAACCCGGATTTACCGCTTATCGCGAGCGGGAAATTCAAGTTCGAGTACCGGACCGGCACAGATTGCCATTGTCGTCATTCCATTCTACAGCTGATGGTAGCCATTATTCGCAGTTGTGAATTCATCTGATGTGTTTAATAATGAGGATGATGGGTGACCTGCTAAACTTAAGCACTTTCACCACACATCAAATTTTGACATCCGTTTTGCACATGCCAAGGTTTTGTGTCAAAATGTTGCTGAGAAACCTCACAACGGATCAGGAGGGCAATTATTGACACTTGTTGTTCAACCATTTAGGTTCAAATGGTTCAAATGGCTTTGAGCACTATGGGACTTAACATCTATGGTCATCAGTCCCCTAGAACTTAGAACTACTTAAACCTAACTAACCTAAGGACATCACACACATCCATGCCCGAGGCAGGATTCGAACCTGCGACCGTAGCAGTCGCGCGGCTCCGGACTGAGCGCCTAGAACCGCTAGACCACCGCGGCCGGCAACCATTTAGGTGCTCACTTCAAAAATATATACACGAAATCAATATTTCTTTGATGGCTGCTGTTGTACTGCATCAATCGGTGTGGTGCATCCGTGCACAATGTATCATAGGGGTCTGAGGATAGCACCAGTGAAGTGTCGGAATTGGTAGCTTAAGCTTAAAGAAAAATTGGCCAAGTGCAAGTAGGGCACATAAACTGAGGGTTTCGTACAATCCTATCGGTATAGTCAATTCATCAATACCGAGAATCGAGAATCTCGACGATATTTACCTGTTACCTGCATTGATACTGACAAGTTATTCGTCCCAGGGAGTCCAAGACTTACAATAATACTTTAATTTGAAATTTTAAATCAGATAAAAAATGTCAAAAAAAATATTTTTGTTGTGTTACATAACTACAAATTCAAAATTTTCAATTTTTTTTTTCCTTTACTTGTACTGTGAAACCTTGCCTCTAGCCATATTTCATGAATCTATGTCAAAGCGAAGTACCGTAGAGGTTTTAATGAGTGAGTTTACAATTAGCAAAATGGCACATAAATGGTCGTATCTTTTGATTACGTTGACTTAGAAGCTACAGTTTATCATACCGCCAAGAGACCAATTTGAACTTGATACGTCTAACCATTCCCCGAAAAAAAGCGATCTTAGCAGACGAATAGTCAGAAAGTGTGATAACAAATTACAATTTTTTTCGTGTAAAGTAATTACAAAATCACAACTTTCCGGTTTTGGCCTTTAATTTTACAGTGAAGCCCTGCTCCCTGCCAAATTTCATGATCCTACGTCAACGGAAAATACCTTATAGGGTTTGTTGATTGAATTTTCGATATCAAAACATGTGATATAAATAGTCGTATCTTTTGATTGCATTGACTTAATGGCTTCAATTTTGTACACCATCTGGAGACCCTAGACCTTAATATGTCACTTAAATTTCAACTTGATAGCCTGCTCGTTCCTGAGAGAAAGTTTTGTTAACTGACAGACGGATGGACAACCACGTGATCCTATAAGGGTTCCGTTTTTGCCAATTGATGTATGGGGCCCTAAACATAAACATGAACTGATTGAAATACGACTTTTGTTTGTTTTTTCTTCTACAAACCCTATGTGAAGTTCCATCCCATACGACGTTATGACTTGCATCTTACCACTATGTTACTGTATTACTGTGGCAGGAACCTTATACAACTATAATACGCTTCGATTCATGCACGTGTCTTATTGTAATCTATTCTTACATGTTTTTAGTACTGGTGACAGCCGCACAATGGTTGAAATCTAGATCTGCCATTAACAGATTTTTAGCAACTTACTGCTGCATATTTCCTCAACTTTTACACTACGTAAATTTCGCGTGCAGTGCCGTATAGTGAAACTTAATAATGTATTCCCTGCAATAGATGTGTCAAGTACGTCGAAAACGTTCGTTGTTATATCTCTAAATTTGATACGTTCGTATCGATATTCTGAGTAAACTAGCGTCGTTGCTTCGACTTGGCAGTTCCTTGGTACGGCACGACAGACAAGATTTCCACATGTGCTGTATATTAGTACTGAGCTGTTCGTGCTTTAACACTTATCATACAAGGAAATTTAAAGGTGAGCTCCCGTATGCTTCTACTACTTAGCGGACCCATGGCGAGCGATCATCGAACTCGTGTGCACTAACAGTGATAGTGCTCGTGGGAAATCGCCCACCCTATTATTTATGTGTTACAGAATCTACCTTTCCATTACACCGTATGGGCAGTAAGTCAGTTTATTTCAGTCTTGGTTGCAATATCCCCTTTTATTAACAACACGTTTCGCGTTCGTGGGGCATCTTTAGATTGTCCATAGGAATAACAAAATAAGCAAAAATTTGGGTATGATCATAGCATACATCATCATCATCATCATTTATTGCCTTATCGGGCCTTTAAGGCCTACAGCAAGAAGAACAAAAGGAAAAGTAAAGACAAAAAGACTTACAAAAGTACTCTATACAGTAGTAAAAGTTACATATGTACATTACAGCTTAAAGAAAAACGAAAAAATAAACAGGGCATTCAATCAAAGGTTTAAAAGGCAAGAGGGATACATTACAGAAACAAAAAAACAAAAAAGAACACACACGCAGTGTCTGTCAATTACACGAGAGGAGGGAGCTGTTGCAGATGGCAGTCCATCTCCTCCGGTCGTTGGCGTCCTCCTCCACGGCTGCTGGTTCCACTTCTTTTAGGATCGTTGTTATCCTATCCTTCCATCGAGTTCTTGGGCGTCCTCTAGGGCGTTTTCCTGTGGGTTGAGAGTGGAGGACTCTGTTTGGAAGGGATCCGTCTGCCCGTAGGATGTGGCCAAACCATTGGAGTCTCTTCTGCGCCAATATTCGTCCAATGTGTGGCTTTCCATACCGCTGGTATAAATCTTCTTTTTTTCTTCGTTCCCATTTACCTTCCATGGCATTGTAGATGGGTCCATATATCTTCCGAAGTACCTTCCTTTCAAATGCACATATTGCTTCTTCTGCTGTTGCTGATGTTGCCCAAGTTTCACAGCCGTATAAAAGTACTGGTCTCACCAGTGTCGTGTATAGGTGGATCTTGTTCTTCTGCGATATCAGCCGAGATCTGAAAAGATTGTTCAGGCTAAAGAACATGCGATTAGCATTTGTTATACGTTGCTGTACTTCTTTCGTTACTTCACTTCTATTTGTTAGTATGGAGCCCAGGTACTTGAACTCTTCAACTCGTTCGAAGGTATGCCTGTCGACATCAATGGAAGGAGGGAGATCTCGGCGGCGTGATACAACAAGATATTTAGTTTTTTCCTCGTTCACCACCAGCCCAATTTTCTCTGCATTGTGGAGGAATCGGGAAGTATCCCTGCGTACTTGCTCTAGAGTGTCGCCAAGGATCACAACATCATCAGCAAATGCCAAGATTGTGTCTGCTCCCACCATCTCCATCTCTCTGGTTCGACAAGTGTCACGGCTTACTTTTTCCAGGGCCAAATTGAATAATATTGGCGCCAATGGATCTCCTTGTCTCAATCCATTTTGTATACTGAATGATGGTGATAGTTGATTACCAAACCGCACTTGGGCCGTAGACTGAGAGTAGCAAGCAGCAATTAAGCGGATGTATTTTGATGGGATGCCAAGTTCCTCTAACGTTTCCCATAACGTGGCGCGGTCAATGCTGTCATAAGCTTGTCGAAAATCGATGAAGATGAGGTGTAGATCCTTATTGAATTCGTAGAATTTTTCTATCAACTGCCTCAGAGTAAATATGTGATCAATTGTCGATCGTCCAGCAACGAACCCACATTGATAGGTCCCTACAATTCCTTCAGCCAGTGGTTTCATGCGGTTTAGTAGCAGTGTTGTAAAAACTTTGTAGCCAATTTCAAGTAACGAAATCCCTCGGTAGTTGGATACATGAGTAGCATCTCCCTTCTTGAATATGGGACATATGATTGCTCCCTTCCATTCCTCAGGAATAACTTCTGCTTCCCAGATGGTAGAAATTAATCGTTTCAAAGCACCCACCAGTGTTTCCCCTCCCAAGCGAAGCATCTCAGCTGTGATACCACTACCTCCTGGAGCCTTGTTGTTCTTGAGTGCTTTTAGGGCAACACTGATTTCTTCCTCAGATGGTTCAGGGACTTCAACTCTGTCAAAACGGGCATCCGTCTGTGTTGTCCCTACTGGTGGGTTGTCGGGATTCAATAGGTTTTCAAAATGTTTTTTAAATAGGGTTGCTTGCTCTTCTGGCGGTACAACTTCACCCGTCTCATTCGTTAGGACCAATGTACGTTGTCTGTATGCGCCTCTGGCGAATCTTGAGGCCTGGAAAAACGAGCGTGACGACTTTGCTTCTTCGACTGCAATCAACAGACTTTTGTGGTGGTCCCGTTTCTTCTTTCTCATGAGTTGGTCCGTGTTACGCCTCGCTTCGTAGTAAGCTACCCTTGCTTCTTCCGAGAGTTGCTGTAGCCATTTTATCCTCTTCGCTGCTCTAATCTCAACAGATTCTCGACATTGTTCATCGAACCAAGGTTTACTTCTTCGTTTTGCATCGCAAACTAGTTCTTCATTTGCACTTTCTAACACTGCATTCCTCAGCAGCATCCATGCGTTCTCCACACTGGTAGGGTTCTCTGTTATTGTGAGATGTTCTGCAATTTTTTCTTGATAGCGCTGTCTCACTTCTACATCTTTCAACTTATTCTTGTCGAAGCGGACCATCATTTCAGAATTTCTTCTCCACATGGTTGAAAGTTTCAGACGTAGTTTGACTACCACTAAGAAATGGTCTGAATTCATATCTGCCCCGCGAAAGGATCTTACATGCTCGACACTACAATGATGTCTTCGGTCAACAAGAACGTGATCGATCTGGTTCATCGTACTTCCATCTGGGGATATCCAGGTTACTTTATGCACTGCTTTGCGGGGGAAGTATGTGCTTCTAACGATCATTCTCCTTGTATCGGCAAGGTTAATTAATTTGATACCATTCTCGTTGCTTGTTTCATGGATACTATCAGCCCCTATCGTTGGACGATACTGCACTTCTCTTCCCACTTGGGCATTGAAGTCTCCCATTATCAACTGAATTGAGTGTCTTGGGAGTTTGTCTACTACATTCTCTAGTTCTAGATAGAAGTTATTCTTTGTTTCTTCATCGGCATCCTCTGATGGGGCATGACAGTTGACTAGGCAGATCTTATATGGTTTAGCGTGTAAAATCATCCAACAGATTCGGTCGTTTACAGGAGACCATTTGTTGACAGCCGATATCATTTTATTGTGTACAGCAAAACCAACTCCAGAAGTCCAGGCTGGGCTTAGCTCATTGCTGTTAAAGAGCGTGTGAGTATCTCCAATCTTCATAACACCCTGAGGAAGTCTTGTTTCTTGAATTGCTGCCACTATGCATTGATATTTACTCAGTTCTCCTCCAAGTTGTTTCATTCCCCCCGTCATGATTGACCTTACATTCCATGTTCCAATTCTAAATCCAGAAAATCCATTTACGTATCCAGTTTCGTCACCATTTTGATCCGTCCAGTTTTTCCTTTTGTCTTTTTCTTTAACCAGAATCTTTTTTTACAGAGGATGGGGGGTTGGCCCATCCTCTAACCCTCCTCCTTTCTCATCCGGGCTTGGGACCGGCAATGGCGGAGTTATGATCATAGCATACACGATTCTAAATGTGAATAAGGTACTGATACTAACTTTTTAAGACTTTCCTTTTACACCATTAAAAATGAAGAGATAGATAAAATATATGTGGATACTGAATGATTAATTCAGCACTTAAAGGGAGATGAAAATCTAATAGCCATCGGGGATTGAGATGTGATTGTAAGGGAAGGAGTAGATGAGATGGTACGGGAGAATGTGGGCTAGGAAATAGGAATGAGAGAAGAGAAAGACTAATTGAGTTCAGCAATAAATTTCAGCAAGTAATAGAGAATAATCTGTTCAAGAATCACAAGAGGAAGAGGTATACCTAGAAAAGGTCTGAGGAGATGGGTAGATTCCAGTTAGATTACGTCCTGGTCAGGCAGAGCTTCCGAAATCAAATACTGGATTGTAAGGCGTGCCCAAGAACAGATGTAGACACAGATCACAAGTTAGAAATGATGACGATTAGGCTGAAGTTCAAGAAACTAGTCAGGAAGAATCAATGCATAAAGAAGTGGGATATGGAAATACTATGTAATGAATAGATACGTTTGAAGTTCTCTGAGGCTATAGATACTGCAATAACGAACAGCTCAGTAGAGAGTTCATTTGAAGAGGAGCGAGAAAGGGCAGTCACAGAATTTGAAAGACAAACGTAGGTACAAGGAAGGTAACTGCAAAGAAACCGTGGGCTACTTCAGACGATCAGTGAAAGAAGTAAGTAGAAAAATGCTCATGGATATTTGGGAATAGAGAAATCCAGGTCACTTAGACATGAACTAAGTGGAAAGTGCGGGGAAACTAAGGTGACATAGCTGCATGAAAAATGTGAAAAAGTTGGAAAAGACAGAATTCTCAGATGAACTGACGCACCACAGAGAAAACCCAAAACAACCTTCAGCGAAGTTAGAAGCAAGGGAAATAACATCAAGAATTCAATGGGAACTTGTAAGGGGTCTGTAGGCCCTTACTATAAATTTGCACTCGGCACAGGTCGATAGGGCAAACAATCGATTGTGTCGTGTTGCGAGAGCGAGTGTGGAGTTGAGCGTGTGCCATGTTGTAGGTAGAGATGTGTGAAGGTGTTTGTTGAAATACAAGGCTTTAAAGGAGAAGGGAGTCGCCATCGCCGTGGTTAGACCCCTTGTACTAGAATAATACCGGGAAGGTGAAGAAGTATTACTACTAAAGTGGTCAGTGACATTTCTAGGGCCGATATTTGGTTTTGCGTCTACAGCACTGGCATCTCCTTGGATTGCAGTGTTGGATTGCAGTGTTGGATGCAGTGATGGATTAGCGTGTGACGATAATGGAAAATGAAGAAGCCTGTGCTGAGATTAGCCGTAATTAGATATGTATGACGAAGGCAGTGGCTGTCTCCTTTTTTTTGTGTTTTTGAGACGAATATAGGTTCGTAATTAGTGAAACTGTGTTGGAGTTTTTCTTGTTACCAGACATTTCATTATCACAGTATTGAACAGGACGAACTGGAAAGTAACAACTTCCGTAGCAGTCAATTCCGATTACCACCCCATTAGGTACACAGTCATATTTATAATAAATATTGATTGGGCTGCTATTCGATCAGAACGGGTCGGGACACAACGGAGGTGTTACACCTTGGCTTACCATGAAAGGGCAAGTGCAATCTTCGGACGAATAGTAAGAACAATAGGTAATTTTATCTTGCTTAACGCGGGAAAATATTTTCCAATTTCGGATCAAGACAGAGTATAAACTTTAAAATCGCGACAAGAAACAGTGCGTTTTTAACAATACGAAGTAATAGCATCTTACAATTGTGAATAAACTGTTTTTCTCGCCACATTAGATAAGAGTAATAGTGTCGATAAACTGTGTTATAATGTGCAAACGCATAAATCCGCACGAAAAACGGTGAAAAGTGTACACTAAAGGAAGTCACGTGTGAACATTACTACAACAAAACGAGCCAAGAATTCGTCACGGAAGCTTTTAAAGAAGTGTTTAGTAGTAATGTTATGATCAAAATTGCTTTTTGAATAATGAAAATCGAGCAACTTCATGTGGACCCATAAACTGTGACGCAGGCGACAATTTATGTCGCGACGCAATTGTTGAATGACGTCACGCAGACCCGTGCAGGATCTGCGCCAAAGAGCTTCGATCCGTGAGGTGATTTCACACATCATCCCAACTACCTGTGCAAGGAGTAGGTTAGACGCAGATGCACTACAGTCTACAGCGATCAGCGCGACCTCGAGACACCGAGCGCCAACCCGGCATCTAGCGGCCGAACTACAAACTACGCCCGCCTGCAGCGCCACAGAGCGGCCGACTGAGAACTACGACGACTCGCCACAGATTTTCAGTGCGACTTCACGCAGCTCCGGCGGCAGTACAGCGCCACGCCCACTTCAAACGTCAAAACATCGCGACTCGTGGTAACGTCAGTTGGTGAGTGAAGACAACTGGTTAGCATAACATTAAATTGCAGTATACTGTCTTCACGATAAATAAACAGTTTTAAACTGTGTTTTACCCTAGGACAAGTGCCCAATTACAGTAATTTCCGAAAAGTTTGCGAAACATACTCTGAAATATAGCATACTTATTTATGCATACTGCGCTGTCTAAATGGTGATTATACAGATATGCTCATTGTTTTTGGAGATTTTACATTTATAGATTTAATGAATGGTGTGATTTGTCTTATTTAAAACATTTTACATAAGCTGTGTATGTGAAAATTTATATTTGAAATTATTAGGTTTTGAGAGTCGTTATGTTCAGTACTCATACGTATTGTATCAATTTTGGAATTAACTGAAGATACTACAGTTACTGTTTGATCAGTTCAGCGGTAATTAGGAGTGTTTTGGGTTACTATAGGTTATTTAATATTACTTGCCTGTGCATTAAAAATAAACAAACATGTCTACTGAAGATAAGCAGGTTTGTGAGGCAGTAGTTGAAAGGAAAGGGATAGGACAGGAAGACAGAGATGATTCAGGAATCAGTGATTATGGATTGTCATTAGAAAGCCCATTAGCACATTCAACTAGTTACCCCGAGGCACCGGGACAAATGACGAGAGATAAGCCAGTTTCAGAGGGTGCAGATATACGGTCAATGTTAGCAGACTTGCTAAAGGAAACCAAGGCAACAATAAAGGAAGGTTTACAAGAAGCTAGAGAAAGGGGAGAAATATTCCGCAAATCAATAGAGAAAGGTTTACAAGAAACTAGAGAAAGGGTAGAAATATTCTGCAAATCATTAGAGAAAGGTTTACAAGAAACTAGAAAAAGGGAAGAAATAGTCCGCAAATCATTAGAGAAAGGTTTACAAGAAACTAAAGAATCATTAAAGGAAGATTTACAAGAAACCAAAGAAAGCTTAGAAAAATCATTTAAGGAAACTCTAGCACAAGAGATCAAAACATCGCAAATGAAGATAGAATATAATCTGAAGAAGGAAATGCAGGAGTTACAAGAACGACTGAAGATGGACATCAACGAGAGAGAGAGTAAGCTACAGAAGAGCATAGACCAAGTCCAGGGAGACGTGGAGAAGATAGAAGGAAAGTTAACAAAATAGATAGAAGACGATATTGAAGAAACTAAAGCCGAATTGGGAGAAAGGATCACCAAAGTGGAAACAAATTGCAATCATCGAATCACCGAGGTGACACAGATGCAGAAACAATGCAATGATGCGGTTAAAGGGATAGGAGATAGGTAAAACCAACTGGCTGTCAATCTGAGAAATGCTATAGCCGTGCAACGAGACGAGGATAACAAGAGGGTTGCAATGGAGATCAGGCAATTACAACAGGGAGTTCAACAATTGGAGAGCAAGACAGAAGAAATTGATAAACGAATTAGCAATGCCA
Source organism: Schistocerca piceifrons (assembly GCF_021461385.2). Taxonomy (NCBI): domain Eukaryota; kingdom Metazoa; phylum Arthropoda; class Insecta; order Orthoptera; family Acrididae; genus Schistocerca; species Schistocerca piceifrons. Next base: position 246,959,522 of record NC_060144.1, read on the forward strand.
TTTTAACCGTTATGGAAGGTAGAGTCGTTACCTTGATGAGCAGTGATAATCGGTACATCCAAAATAATACAGGGCAGAAGTTTAAACCGAAAGGAGGGTTGCACCCAATGACATTTATGAAATGGTTAAAAGGAGTTTTTGCAGCACATTTCAAAGATGCAGACAAGATTCAATTTGCAATAGATAGGATGGAAGGTGAGGCCTTCACTTGGGGAGTCATGAAGAAGGAAGAGTTTTAAAGAAATACTGGTCCAAAAGTCACCAGTGTGCAACACTTGAAGATTTACTGCATCACAAGTCCCTTAATACTGGGAGAGGTACCTTCAGAGAATTTACTGAGAGTCTATGGGAGTTGAATGAAACATCGGAGCAGCCGTTGAATGATGACATAATGATATCAAGAATTAAAAAGAGGTTAAGTCATAGGATGCAAGAAAACTTATCTGGAAGCCTGATTAAAGATAAAGATACTTTAATGGAAATATTGGAGCAATTAGAAACTATTCGTCCACAGGAAAACAATCAGATGCATGATCAGAACCAAGGAGGAAATGATTAACATCACAGTCAGTTTAATGGCCCACCAAATTACAGAGGTAGAGGTGGGGGTAATGGACGTAGGAACCATGGCAATGGTCGACAGTTTCACGACAATCATAGGAGAGATGATGATGACAGGAATTATGAGAGGGGAGAAGATAGACAAAGGGATCATGAGGTACAAATTGAAGAAAGAGAGGTGTAGGGAGCCAGCAACTCTTTTGCTGGTATACCAAGTGGCGACTGGTACACTCCCAGCTTATTTCAAGTTTCACTCCTCTACCATCTTTCTCTATCTGTAGGTTAAGAAAGTTAGTGTAGTAGTTAGGATTGGTAGCGGTCATCCAAGTAATTCAGTCAGGAACCATGTAGTAAATTTATAGTTGACTTAAATAAGGATAAGTAGTTACTGTTGATGTAGTGTGTGAGGTGTCAAAGAATCAATAAGTTGAAATCTCAGTTTAGTGTCAGTATATTGCAAAATTATTAGTGCCAGAAGTAATAAAATGAGAACCAGATAAGAAAGCTAATGTTTACAAAATGTCGTGGGAAGCTAATTGGTCAAACAAGAGTTTGTGTAATCTTATAGAGTTGTTTTATGAGGCATGAAAAGGTCAAGGAATTGTAAGAAAATTGAAGTAATGTTTCAGCTTATAATTAAGATGAACATATAAAGAAACAAATACATGAGGAGATAGTTGTTCGAATAAATGCTGTGAAATATGATGAACGGAGAGGCTAAGGAGCCTGGAGTAGTATTTTTATGTAGTTACTGCAGTTAATATGGAGGAGTGATGTAGGTTGAAGATATATATTTATTTGCAGTTGAAGTTGCTGTTAAGTTGAGGGAGTTATATGTAATGAAGTGTATTGAGTGTGAGATGTTTGAAGTATTGAAGTATATGGAGGATTGATGTAGATTGAAGATATATATTTATTTGCAGTTGAAATTGCTATTAAGTTGAGGGAGTTATGTGTAATGATATGTATGGAGTATGAGATGTTTGAAGTATTGAAGTATGTCATTTAGCACATGTGCAACATCTGTCTGCAAGTTATTTGTAGGTATACATGTTTATCTGAAGTATGCTGATAAAACAAAGTGTAACTAATGAATAATTAGTAATTCATGTATCCAATTAGCTATCAGAGTCAATTATGGTTATATGTAGGTCAAGCTTTAGAAGCAGAATTCTGGCACTGTGTAATGAATAACAAATATCCATATAGAAGATTTGGATTAATGTCAGTATAACAGGAAATATTGTACCTCTCATCTAAGCTTTCTTGATAACAATTCACATATGGCAGTAATGTTTGGCAAAATGAAATGATCAGTAGTTTAAAATTTTTCATTGGGTGACCACATTAGTTATAGTGTTGCAAATAGTTATGTAAGACATACTTAGTGGTATAATGGAGCATTTAATATTATGGAATCTGTAGAGGTATGAGGGATTGTAAAATAATTGCATAAGTCAAGGAGTAAATGCTATATTTAGTTTTGATATTCAATTTTGTTTCTGTTAAAAACTCAAATGAATAAGTTGTGAATTTCATCCTTAACTTTAATGCGTGTTGGCCAAGTGAGTTATAAGTTAGAGTGATAGTAGTATGGACGGCAGGAACCCCGCTGAAAGGATGGCATACCAAAGGGGTAGTTGGCATTCAACTAGTTTGTTTTCTTGTCTTTGCTGTAACAAGTTATAACAAATATGTAGTTAATGACTCGTACAAACCTTTGAAAGTGAAGATTTTTGGTAATTGAATATAAGATAAATTTATAAAAATATTTACCATGCTATGTTAATTAAGATAGATTGATGTTGTGTGTTACATTCAATATGGACTATAGAGGATTATTGCTGCTTGAAAAAAAAATTGTAATTTGGACAATGCCATGTTTGTAAGATGTAATAACCTTTTGTAGAATATTATTGTGGAGGCAGCCCACTACCGGAGTCGAGGGATTATTTGGTGAATTGTAATTTCATTAATTATTTACACTGTGTGTTTTGTTCAGATGTAATGATATCTAATTTCCTTGCCGATTCTTTTACGCCAGATGCTCCAAAGAAGTTTTCGAGGGCGGGGATGTAAGGGGTCCATAGGCCCTTACTAAAAATTTGCACTCGGCACAGGTCGATAGGGCAAACAATCGATTGTATCGTGTTGCGAGAGCGAGTGTGGAGTTGAGCGTGTGCCATGTTGTGGGTAGAGATGTGTGAAGGTGTTTGTTGAAATACAAGGCTTTAACGGAGAAGCGGGTCGCCATCGCCGTGGTTAGACCCCTTGTACTAGAATAATACCGGGAAGGTGAAGAAGTATTATTACGATAGTGGTCAGTGACATTTCTAGGGCTGATATTTGGTTTCGCGTCTACCGCGCCGGCATCTCCTTGGATTGCAGTGTTGGATTGCAGTGTTGGATGCAGCGATGGATTAGCGTGTGACGATAATGGAAAATGAAGAAGCCTGTGCTGAGATTAGCCGTAATTAGATATGTATGACGAAGGCAGTGGCTGTCTCCTTTTTTTTGTGTTTTTGAGACGAATATAGGTTCGTAATTAGTGAAACTGTGTTGGTGTTTTTCTTGTTACCAGACATTTCATTATCACAGTATTGAACAGGACGAACTGGAAAGTAACAACTTCCGTAGCAGTCAATTCCGATTACCAGCCCCATTAGGTACACGGTCATATTTATAATAAATATTGGGCTGCTATTCGATCAGAACGGGTCGGGACACAACGGAGGTGTTACAAACTCCACTGGTAAACGCAGAGGAGAGAGCGAATAGGTGGGAAGAGTACATTGAAGACCTCTATGAAGGCATACGACTTGTCTGAAGAAGTGAGAGGTGACAGAAGAAGAAACAGGAGTCGGTCCTAATAGAAGAGATAGGGGATCCAGTATTAGAATCAGAATTTAAACGAGCTCTGGAAGACTCAAGGTCAAATAAAACGGAAGGGATAGATAACATTCCACCAGAATCTCTGGAATCATTGGGGGAAGTGGCAACAAAACTACTATTCACGCTGGAGTGTAGAATGTATGAAATTGGCCATCTGACTTTCGGAAAAACATTATCCACACACTTCCAAAGATTTCAAGAGCTGACAAGTGAGAAAATTATTCCGCAATCAGCTTAATGGCTCATGAATCCAGTTTGCTTACAAGAATAATATACAGAAGAATGAAAAAGAAAGATGAAGATCTGATAAATAATGATCAGTTTGGCTTTAGGAAAGACAAAGAAACCAAAAAAGACGTTCTGACAAGGTAGGAAAGGACAGGTGATATGCGATATGTACAAGAACGAAGAGGAAACAACAAGACTAGAAGACTACAAACGAAGTGCTTGTATTAAAAGAAGGTAAAATTCAAGGAGAAATGATATCAATGGTAAGATTCGCTGATGACATTACTATACTCAGTGAAAGAGAAGCAGAATTACAGAGTCTGTTGAATGGAATGAACAATCTAATGAGTGGACAATATGGATACTGACTAGATCCAAGAAAGATGAAATGTACTCAGAAATAGCATAAATGAGAACAGCGAGAATATTAACAATAGAATTGGTGTGCACGAAATAGATGAAGTTAAAGAATCCTGTTAACTAGGCAGCAAAATAATCCACAACGAACGGAGCAAGGAGCACATAGAAAGCAGACTAGCACTGACAAATAGGACACTCCCAGTCACGAGAAGTCTACTAGCATGAAACATGGGCCTTAATTTGAAGAAGTTTCTGAGGATGTATGTTTCGAGCACAGCAATATATGGTGGTGAATATGGACTGTGGGAAAATTGGAATAGAAGCAAATCGAAACGTTTGAGATGGGTGGTAGTGGGGTAAGTTTTTAGGTTCCAGATCATTTCATTGTAAGAAAAAAATGACAGTAATCACAAGATCCCTACAGAATTTTGTGAGCTATATAATGTTCCCTAAAGAAAAAATAACCCAGAACCTACAACACTTTCCTACAATCTTATTTCGTTTCGACTCAGTCACCTCAGTCTAAGAATAGCAAGAAGGTAAATGAGCAGGGAAATGACCAACTTATATACATGAATCACAAGTAAATTGCTGCATTATGCACACTTGGCGGACAAAAAATGGGCCAGTGCAGCGGCAAGTAGGAGTAGTAACAACAATAAATATCAATTAAACTAAAAATTCAAAATCATGAAATTCATTATTATTATTTTTCTTTTTCTACAATTAATTGTGTCTGTGTTTAATCTGTCCATCTTCAAAAACTTGAAAATTCCAATTAGTTATTAATTTCAACTATCTATCAGACAAAAGAATGTTAAACCCATTATTAAGCTTCATACAATTTTTTTCTTTATATCTAGCATTAAAACTTTCACATCCACTGATGTTATACAAAACATTTGCTTCTAGGTGACTTATTTTGTAAATAAATTAGAACTGCTTGCATTACTGAGATTCTTGAGTAAGGGCTCCATTTATATAGAATGTTAATAAAATTTAACGAAACTCCAGACCGTATTAGAGAAACCCAGAGGAGTTTTTTCATGATTTTTTTGCTTGCTTCTTAATTTCCCACTCTGAGTTTTTCCTGACGCTGCTGTTGCGTAACAAGTTTTTCTGTAACACTGCTGCTATTCCCTCTTCTTCTGCTTGTATACTGATGAGCTGCCAGATTAGCTGCCAGATGTTCTTGAACAATGCATGATAGCAAATGATTTAATAATGATTGGCCAAATGATTAGCTATAGCACTAGCTTAGCCCATATGGGCTAGCAAACGCTGTTTAAAAATCATATACATAGTTCAATTTCGAGGGACAAAGTTGATTTGAAAAGAAAAAAGAGCCATCTGTTAGCAACTTTCTGAACTAGTAGTGTGCAAGAAGTTTATCTTTTGTGGAATAGAGAGACAGGAAACTGTGCTTTGATAGGGAGAAGCGAGCATGGCTACTGTGCACACTTTCTGAATTAGCTTGCTGAGTCAGTTCTCTCACGCATTCATGACCTATATACTACAGGACCACTTATGAGCTACAGAATAGATCGATTTTTGTTTATTCCTCAGTCAAATATTAACCTATTTTAAAAATTCAAAAACCTAGCGTGATCTACAAGAAAGGAACTATCCAAGGAAACAGTAATAGATATCATCTTCTAATTAACAGAATAAAAGTTCCACATTTCTTGCAGAAAAACCTCATTTCTTCCATCCTTCACATAAAGTGTGTGTATCAAATAATGATGAAACAGTCAACTGATTATTATTTTCGAGTTAACATTTTTCTTTCTCTTTATTTTTCCATTGTTAAGTATATGAACTTCCATGCTGATTTTATCAATAAGAGATAAAGTCAAATCCAACGAAACTGATGATGAAATGAAATGATAAATTCTAGATAAAATATTATTTCTTTTCTTTCTGGTTATAGAATCAAATAGCTTTACCACATAACTATCAATTAACATTTTATTGAATTTTTCCATCATATAATCCATCAGCTTCAACAATTCTGAAGCTCATATACAACTATGATTAGGATGAAGCCATCAATCTCCTATATGGATCTTAATTTCGCTATCTGTGTTAGGAATATTTAGGTTGTATTTCCTTTTCTTGTTCACAGGGAATGAGCAAAACTCATCAGATTCTATATTCTTCATTCAATAAGGATAAAAGTTTATTAGGCCATTTCTCAAACACCTGTACCCCAAGCACCAATGCAGACAGTTAAATTGTCATTTTTATAATTTATATTTGTTTCTAAATCCTGAATTGTATTGTTAACTGGAATATATATAGGTTATTGCGGTTCTTGAATCAGGCGCCCACCAGATTCAAGCATTTTTAATAATATCTCTATTAAAAATTTCACCAGCCTTAATGTGAATATTCAGCTTTTTGAATGAACAAATTTTTCAAAGTATTTCAAAGTATGTTGATCAACAGGCACTTTTACTGTCTCTCCTTCACAATACAATTTATTATTTTTTGGTGTTATATTTGCACTTAAAAATAATAGCCAACTACCATAGCTAACTCGTATAGGTACCTTTTTCGAAAACAGTTGGCTTAGCACCCAACTGAAATAGGCAACTCATTTACTACTAAAAAAATATGTTGTATTCTTAATTAAATGAACACTGACTGTGATCCAAAAATAAGACTTCAAGAGAAGATATCAGCTCTTGTCTAATTCGATAGGGCCAAGCAGATGTGGAAAAACAGTATTAATGATTGACAGTTATATTCTAGCTCCAGTATGGTTGAAATGGGATAAAATCAGTCATCTACATGTTTACTCTAAAATTTTAGATGAGCCAAAATATCAATAATTTATAAAAATGTGCAAAAAAGTGGAAGATAAGAATAATGAGAATATTACTACATTTATTGAGTATAATTAAGAAATTACACCTTCAGATCACTGTCAAGACCTTTTTTTGTAGTATTTGATGATTTCATTCTTAATATCAGGATGTGGTTAGAGAATATTTTACTAGAGGCAGGAATAAAGGTACAGATTTCTTTTTTATTTAGCTCACGTTAATCTAAATTCTTAAAATATATTTCGACAAGATTATATAAATTTAAACAATATTTAGCATGAGTGTTGGTGGTGATTTAAAATTTGATGATTTTTAAGGAATATTGTAGTGAATGCTGGAATAAGCATCAGTGAAGGTTTCTTAGGGTAGTTGTGACTAGGAAACACAATGAAGGTAAATGAAGACATCAAAATTAAAGATATTTACAACATCTAAATGTTAAACATAAAAATAAATATGTTAATTTTTTTGTCCCTACTAAATATTTGTAAAATAGAATCCAGAAGTAGTTAAAAAAGCTACAGAAAACAGAGAAAAGCGAAGAGTGGAAAAAACTATTCAAGTTTTGGAAAGCACAACCAAAAACAATGTGAAACATATAAAAAAGAAGATTTGACTGTTATTGATGAAATCAAGCAGGTAAAACAAGGAAATGAATTTTAGATAATAATGTTCTGAAGTTTTTAAAAACTAGAGAAATTGAAAAACAAATGTTTCCATATCATGAAAATTTCCCAGTATACCTAAGTTCACATTACAAATGCTCTGATGGTAACCCTGCTGTGTACAGCTATGTATTAAGTGGATCAGAAGCACAGGCTGTGCTGAGTAAGTTTGAAGATGAGAAATAAATTAAAATGCTATGAAAGGCTATAGTCTGATTATGCATTATGTGGATCTGAAATACAGTCTGCACTAAAAAATTTTGAAGAAAAGGAAGAAAGTAAAAAAATTACTGATTGAAGAGAATCCCTTAAGGGTGATGTTTCAAAAATAAACATAACTGAAAGAATATTAAAGTGTGTTAACCATAGCAAAGAGAAAATTTTTGGAATAAAACCTCTTTGTGCATTTAATATTTGTTTGTTTTTTGCCAGTTGAATTCAATGGAAATACATTAAAAATTGGTGAAAAAGAATATTAATGTACAGATGGGATAACGAAACATTTAACTAAAACACAGAATTACTAAGAATGATTTAAATTCAAAATTTGATACTCCTGAATTATAGAATTATGTGAATATACTGTACCATCGAGAATAATTACGTTTATGATAATAATCCAAATAAAATAAAATCAACCAAAGGTCAAAAATGTAAGAGTTCGATAAGTGAAAATGTTGATTTCTATTTACCAAATTTAAAAGCACATTTAGAATCAAGTTTCAATTAGAAAGCTGGTGAAGAAAAACCGGTTGAATATGTTTGGATGAATGATGCATGGGAATTGATCACCAGATCAGCAGTAATTCATGATGAAGAATTAGCTGGAAATAAAAATTATCATAATGGTAAGCAGGAATAACACAAATGTTAACAAATACATTTAGTAATTTCATTACCAATAATCCAAAGGGAATACTATATCTGATTAGACTTTTGAATAACTTGGTACACACATTTTGGGAAAATTAGAAATATGGAAAAGGATTAATTAACACATTCATTAATTAATTACCTTTTGAAATGCATCTGCCAGGCTATACATTTTGTGTTCAGGGACCAAACTAGATGAAAGATTAGCTTGAGGAGATCAAAGAATCAATCCAGTAGAAAAAGCTTGTAAACAATATGTTATTGCCTATATTAGGGATCATACAGATTTAGAGAAAGGGTATGAATCATATAAACAACTTCAGTTGGCTGACAATGAAAGAATGCAGTCTTCTGATCATTTATTAGGAGAAAAATAAGCTGAAACAGCAGTTACAGGAAAAATGTATGGAAAACGAAAATTTGACATACTTAATGATCTTGATGAAAGTGGTTGGAATTGTAAAAATATTCATCGTCATAATAATTTTTATCTATATACTTGAATAACTTCTGTATTCCAATTCTTGCCAGTTCATTAGCCGGATCAAACTTTCATCTGCACACAATATTTCCACTGTCCAACTGGCTGCCATCATCAAGTGACAATAGGTAAGCCATTCAAATGTGAACAATGGAACATTTATACCCAGTGAAAATAAAGAAGTGCATGCCCCAAGATAAAATATGCAAGCACTTAATCACTGCTGCTGCCCCTTGGCGCAAGAAGAGTTGCAGCGCCTCCAGTGATAAATACTGTCGAAAAACGATATATCATTAAGGATTATTGCTCATAGCTGGTTGATTCAGATGTCATTGTTTCTTAGCATCCGATAAAGCAGGATTCAAAGTTTTGCTTAGTGGGTATCCATTACACAGTTAATGATATTACCTGTTAGTTTAATTTCGACAGATTCATTTAATACACAATCACAGTAACGAGAGGCATTTGCAAGCACTTGCATCACATTGTATAGCATCCTGCGTACCCCTGTAATACATTTCTCAGCCACTGCAGGTTCGTCAGGTTGGAATAATCGCGTATGATGGTGATGTTCAACACATCTGATAGTACGAATAGTTCGGCCAATGTACTCGTATATTTTGCTGCACTCACATGGCATTTTGTAAACGCCAGGCTTCCTCGAACCTATATCGTCCTTAACAGAGCCAAGAAGTGTTCTAACCTAAGCTGGCAGATGGAATTTCATATTTCTTCAAAACCCTGTCTCTCTTGGCATATGGAAGGGAAGCCATATAACTAATAGTGTCTTCAGCTGGTTTAGTGGTCCAGCTCAAGAGCACATCGAATCTGTCTGTACATATAGCTGTTATGATTAAACATGTACTTCAGATGTTGCAGTTCTTGTGGTAAATTCTCAGCATCCGAGAGAGCATATGCTATTTTGACCAAGAATCGTAGGACTGCTGTACACAGCAGCATGTAAATACCTACCTGTATGTGTCGATTTCCTATTAACTCTATGCTCAAGAGTTCTGTCATCTTTTTATAAATCAGAACATCCAAAAAAGGCAATATCCCCTCCTTTTGATGTTAAGATGTAGACAATTACAATGGTCCCATAACCAGTGCAAAGAATCTGTTCCATATGGCCAAACAAGAAACATATCGTCAAGGTAACTCAAAAAACAAGTATGCTCCAAAAACGATGCTTTCAGGACCATATCCTCAAAGTCATTCATAAGAAGATCAACGACTAGGGGGGATAAAAAGAGTCCCCATAGCCACATCATCAGTCTGTTCAAAATATTTGCTATTCAATGAAAAATAGGTGCATGCCTGTACAAGATGGTAGAACTTAGTCATTCCCATATTTAGCTTTTCAGTAATTAAACCAATGACTCTTCAAGATGGATCTGGGTAAAAAGAGACACAACATCGAAACTGGTAAGTAAATCAGAGGAACCAAGACAAAGCGACTTTAAATGCTGGATAAAATATGGTGTTCACATCTACTCACATGATGGCTGAGGACCATTACTAAATATTTTGCCAAACTATAAGTCGGCGCTCTGAAATTACTAACAGTAGGAAGTGACAGGACACGATCTTTATGGACCTTCGCCAATCCATATAATTCATTGTCCTTCAGAAGGGAAGTCGTTGTCCGCTTTATGCGATCTGTGGTATTTTTCTGACATAAACGATATGACAGATCCTTAAGTACGTCAAACATCCCATTTGCATAATCGGCCTCAGAGATTAAAACGACAGCATTGCCTTTGTCTGCTGATAAAATTAATAATTCAGGGTCTTCTCTAATAATCGAACTGCTTCCCGTTCAGCAGAGGAAATATTACTCTGTGAAGGTCAAGCCTGATGCAAAAGTTGAAAAAACTCCTGTCTGATCTCTTTCAACTGTTCTTCTGAAAGACATGACAGTGCTTGCTCAACAGAAGAAATGAATTCCGTGGTGGGAACACTTCTAAGCGTTGGTGCTAAGTTTAAACCTTTTTCCAACACTGTAACCCAGACATCATCCAGTTTACTTGTAAGATTTATCACAGTCTGTCAACACGTATGACCAAGATGTTGAAATTTAGAGAACTGCCCACTAGCAGCAGTCCTATGCACCCAATTTGATAATGTCCAGGGCGAAAAATCGACTTACTCCCAACACGTCGTAGTCAGCAGTGACGAAATCTCTAAATGAAACTAAAGTAAATCTTTGGATATAATATCCAATCGTCTGCGAGTAAATCGGATGCGTTCTCAAAGGAAAACTAGCTGTTCTTGTGTTAGTATAAAGGGAAAAAATCTGGCAAACTTTCGTATTATTCCTTCTTTGTGACATCTCAGTAGAAAGGCGAGGGCACTCAGTAGCTGGCCTTTCTTCTTATGAAGGTTATCAAACTTACTGACGAGCTGAACTATCTCCTCCCCATAGAGCTACAGCAACTTCAATATTGATTAATAATTCCTAGCTAATGGCAAAACTAAATCAGAAACAATTAAAATTAAATTTAATAATGAACCATTGTATGGTACTGATAATTTTTAAATGATGCTCATAGAAGAAAGAGAGATAAAAAATTATAGTTTGATCATAAAATAAGGCATACCGATTGTGAAAAAATTATTGAATATCTAGCAAAAAGAAAGAAAGCTCTGGTTTAACACGACATAAAGGACAATTCCTTCCATTATTGGCAGCTTTACCATATTTAGCTACACTTCATTCATTGGCAGGCAGGGCAGCTGCTGTTGCAAATGATGTTATAACTAAAAAGGAAGGTGATAAAAAGTAGAAGAACAAAAAAGGCGTCACTAAGCAATGGAAAAAAGGTTTAGATTAAAAGAAACAAATTCCAAAACATAATTAGTATATCTGTTAATGCATTAACTAATTTGGATATAGAAAAACATACTAAACCATTAAAAAATAATCTCTTTCATGGCATCTTCATGACTGATGAATTATCATACAAACCAAAAAATATCGGATGTGGAATAGTAAATTTAAATATATCTAATCATGCTGTCACACACTGGTTTTATTACTATTAAAAATAGTATAAACATTGTTGTTGATTCATTTGTTGGCAACTTACCCAAATAACCAGTTATGTATATGTGAAAAATTAAGTTCCAAGATAATACAAAACTTTAACAAAGTCATTTGTGATCATTTGTATGTATCTGTATGAAAATTGTTTCCCAATAACAATAAATTCAATATTATTTTAAACCTAATAAATAAACCTTTTGGAAACAAGGTAAGTGAACGAAGTTCTGCAAAAATATAATCTGGCGAATTAGAAAAAAATCAATCTTAAAATTGAAAATGTTCAACCACATTTAAGTAAACAATTTCATATAAGATTATGTGAACAAAGCTCTACAAAAATATAATCTCCAGAATCAGAGAAATGTTAAAATTGAAAATGTGTGACCACATACAATTAAACAATTTCATATAGAATTAGATAATATTTTTAAAATAATTAAAGAATATATTGTTTTAAATATAGAAGATTAGAAGATATAAGAGATCTTCCTAATGATTATGATGCAGTTACCAAACAGTATTTAGAAATGCATTAATTACATTACCAAATCTGAATGCACAAGTATTCTAACACAACTCAATAATTACTTCACTACATCATATCTCAATAAAAAAATTAATCAGATTATTTAAGATAACCATACCACTATAACACAGTTAGAAAATCATCACTTTACAAAAAAGGAAGAAGAAAAAGAATTTGCAGATTATTTCTCGAAGATAGATTTAACTCCATATGTAAACCAATTAAGCTACATCTAAATGAAGTTAAGGCAAATCTTTGGATATTATATCCAATCGCCTGCAAGTAAATCGGATCCCTTCTCAAAGGAAAACTAGTTGTTCTTGTGTTAGTATAAAGGAAAAAAATCTGGCAAATTTTTGTGTTACTCCTTCTTTGCGACATCTCAGTAGAAAGGCGAGGGAACGGTAGCGCTGAAGTGAAGGTCCTTGGCAATGATACGCTTTCAGAATTCTGTCAACAGCAGTGAACAGTACAGTGTAGCTCATAGCGGAGTGTTGTTGCTGGGCAGGTGACCACCCTTGCTGAAGCTTTCAGTGCTGTCTGCGCAGCTGAGTGATGTTACTGCATGACTCTGGTCCCAGATTCCTGATTGGAGACAACTGGCCACGGCACTCGCTAAGCGGCCGGCAGCTAGTAGGTCTCGGTTCGAGCCTCAGGCCAGGTGCAGGGCTGTATGGCAAGCGGTCCTCTTGAGTAGTGCTGTCTGACGCTGATGGTGCACCAACAGACGGTGTTCAAGCGATGATGCTTCTTCAGACCCCACAGCTGTCGCCCACTCAGCAGCAGTAGCTGATTCGTTTACCATTGCCTGAGGAGCAGAAGCTATTTATACGTGTCCAGACCTAGCTTGTTATAGTGTGGATGAACAGTATGTCATGCACGCTCATTGCCAAACGGTGGTCATACTGACATGTCGGGGCCTGATGATAACGTAACACGGCAGTGGCAGCTTACAGAAGTCAACAATAGCTATGCAGTCATAGGCAGTGACCTGCACAAGCTTGATATGTGGTGTGTACTGATAAACGCAGCACTCGTCCATAATGATTAAGCATATAAAGAAGTACATCTGGGATGGCCCGACACATCTGTGACACTTTCATTGCTACACTTGTACGATGAGCTTTTTGCATGGCTGTGAGATTTCGTTGAAGCTAATGGGCAGCAGCGGCCTGCGTCATGTTCAGTGGTGTGCTAGATGTTGACAGCTGATCTGTGACCACACATATATGATGACTGGTTTTTACTTCTTCCCCAATCGCCTCTATTGCGATACTCAGTGGTCTTAGAGCACCAGGGCCTCCTCTTCCCATTTCCTGTCCTTGTGTGACATTACAGCCACATATTCAATTTTATTTAGCGTATACTGGGCACATTTTGTAGGAACAAGGCTTTGCGCTTTTCTCACTGAAAAGGTGTTCTCCTAATCTCGTCTCTGGGTCCTCGCGGTGTGCAGGAGGCAGTCAGTGAATCTCATTACAAAGGGATAAGTTCCTCTGGAATCTGGGCAGTCCAGCTGTGGCCTGCTTCATGCTTTTGTCAGCAAAGCGAGTCCCTCTCCTACTCCTGAGCAGAAGGTGCCGTGTTGCCAACCCAACCTCAGGGAGTAACAGAGAATGTCATTTTTGCCTCTTCTGTTCGGGCATAAAAGCACGAGATACTGAGACACTGCCCAACTACCATGAAAAGGTGTATTTCTTTTCCTCCAGAGTTTAGTGTGTCCAGTGGAATAGAGTTGCCTCGCCACTGGGCTTGGCGTGAAGAAGCTGACCAATCGATGGGACGCTGCTCCATCCAAGCATCAACCTCTTATTTGTTAAGATGGATTCTTTATGTCAAGAGTGGGACATTTCTGCTGCGTTCTCCAGTTTTTACATGTAACAGGCGATATTCTGGTCTGTCACATTCTGAACAGCACCGGGGCGTATTCTCTGCATAAAGTTTTTCCGAAAGTGGGAGTTGTGGAGGGAGATCTATGTTTCACGGTGAATCGATCACCACCCGCCGTGAAGGTCATTCACCTCCCGTCGCAATTTGGTGCTGACTGCCACACAGTATGATTTTGGGCAAATGTACAGGTCGCTTGCTGTAGCGTGATCCCATATTTTCAGCAGCTCGTTACTTGCTTACTTTGTCATGCAACTGGTGTTCTTAATTTGGCTATAAATTGTGGGATCTTGTTTGCGTCATTAACTTTAATTTCGACAGCTGCCCATATGAGATGTTCTTCCACGGTTTTTGGTATCTCTCCACAGTGTTACCTTCATCATTTAATTTGATTTGACTTCTAGAGAATTTTGATCTCAGTAATTTTAATGCGACTTTTGTCAGTAATTAGAGCAAATAAATGTCTTTTATTTTCAATCTATATTACACTGCAAGTTGTCCTGCAACTTTCCCACGGCTAACCGAACCATTAATAAGTTTGTTGTTCTCACTGTGGCTGCGTCCCCAAGCTAATCATTTATATGAAAAATTCAGATAAAAGGAGAGCATTGCACTCGCTCATCTTGTAAGCTCAATGATTTGTTTTACTGCGAGCACTACGGTTGTTTACGCTCCACGACTTGGTTCGGCAATTGCGTCGCAACTTTAACTTCACAGACATACGGTCTACAACTTCCGCGTTTGACTGTGGCAGCGAGTGCTGGTTTTAAGCCTGCAATGTGTTGCTACCAGGGAAATAATAATCCGACGTTGAATGAAACTGTGCGTGAACCATGGGTGTTTAATTTCGCACTTACTGCAGTCGCTGTGTCCTGGGCAGGTGATGACTACGTCATACTCGTAATAATACGTGACACGTAACCACTGTGCCATACGATGAGGCAATATTCCCGTACACTTTTAGCTACCCAGCATGGATCGTTCCTTCGGAAGGAACAGTCCTGGCATTCAACGCAGTCATTTTGGGGCAGTAAAAAACATCCATATACAATAATAAACCGATAACTGACTGGAAATGGAGGAAAAAAATGCTATGAACATGTGTTTGGAAATGAACGGTGCGTGTGTAAGGCATCAAATCGTCCTGGAACACAGTACAGAACTTCGTCGCATCCACGTCACAACAGATGTTCAAAGTGGCCTCCATGGGACTATAGGTGATAGGGATAGCAGCGGTTGTCATGCAGGATACACATTTTTGTACTTTGGCCTACACCACGTTGGCAGACCACTTGCCTGGAGCTTGCGCTAAGATTGGTCCTCCTGATCTGGTGTACGCCCAGTCCGCCGCTTCCCTGCACATTCGTCTGTCTGAAGGTACCCATCCTCCTCCAAACGTTCAAAAAGGGCCTGAAATGACGTGTGATATGGTTGAGTCTGTGAGGGTACGTGTTTTGGTATAGCCGTGCTGCCTCTCGAACGTTTCCATCTGGTTGGCCATAGGCAAACACCATCTCGGCTTGTTCTCGACGTGAATACCGTACCAATCCACTGCTTACAGTACGCTGCGTCAATCACACAGCCTGCATTCATAGAACCTTTTTTCCTCCATACCCAGTCAGGAATCCGTCCCTGCAGCGTGTCGGTTTTATGAATGTTCACCCTGTATGGGCGACCGGATGGTGACCTGAACCCTGCTCCTACCAAATGCGAGTCTATAGCCTTAACATATGCGCCACCTCGTTCAGATGGTTCCCAGAATCTATTAGTATTTTTCTCTGATTCGTTGAGACTTAAATCTAAATACTGCTTCCAATTCCATAAGTTTCCTAACAACATTCCGTTTAATTATCTCCTCTCGGTGAGTTTAATACAACGCAGGAAAATTATGTAACCATCAAAGAATAATTATTTAATTTGAGCCTCCTGCTAGCTCGAGTCAATCACGCAGTTTGTTCAAATCCGAAAAATTCCGACATGCAACAATATGCAACAGTCATAAAAATGCTTTAGTACTAAATTCGAGTATTAAATTTTGAATGAAACTAAACTTTTATTAGCAGTATCCACAGGAAATAAACTATTTCTAGCACATTACGTCTTTAAGGACAACACTCAGTTTTTTATTCATACGAACAGCTGTTAAACGTACCGTGTGTAAGTACTATTTAACGCCGTACACCATTCTTTCCTTCTTGTTCATTCGATGTTAACAGCCTGCCGAAACGCGGTCTCTATTGAATAAATAAAGTACAGTTGAGGCTGTTAATATGTTTCCGTTTGTGAAGTGTCTGTCCAATTTTGTGTTGCGTTACTTAAGATCTTGTGATCTGCCGGTTCCAAACCTGTCGGATTAGTGGATTTCAGTAAGTACTGACAGTATGAGAAATGGCGTCTGTTTCTGCCTGGGATATTACATGCAAGCCCATCCACATGAGCTCAGGAAAGCAACCGAATTTTGTTTGGTCATCAGTCTTTTGACTGGTTTGTTGCGTTCCGCCACGAATTCTTCTCCTGTGCCAACCTCTTCACCTTAAAATAGCACTTCCAACCCACATTCTCAATTATTTGCTGATTGTATTTTAGTCTCTGTTTTCCTATAAAGTTATAACCTTATACAGGTCCCTTTACTACCATGCAACTTATTCCCTAATGTCTTACCAGATGTCCTGTCATTCTGTCTCTTCTCCTTGTCACTGTGCTCCACATATTCCTTCCGTCTCCAATTCTGCACAAAACCTTCTCATTCCTTATCTTATTAGTCGCCTAATTTTCAACATTCTTGTGTAACATCACATCTCAAACGTTTCGATTCTCATCTGTTTCCGTTTTCGCACAGTCCATGTTTCACTAACATATAATGCTGTGTCCCAAACGAACATTCTCAGAAATTTCTTCCTCAAATTAAGGCATGTGTTTGATACTAGTAGACTTTTCTTGGCCAGGAATACCCCTTTTGCCGGTGCTAGTCTGCTTTTGATGCACTCCTTGCTTCGTACGTCATTGCTATTTTGCTGAATAGAAAGTAGAAGTTCTCAGCTTTAACTACTTCCTGGCCATCAGTCCTGATAAGTTTCTAGCTGTTCTCATTTCTGCTACTTCTCATTACTTTCGTCTTTCTTCGATTTACTCTCAATCCATATTCCCTACTCATTAGATTGTTCATTCCATTTAGCAGATTCTGTAATTCTTCTTCACTTTCACTGAAGATGGGAATGTCATCAGCGAATCTTACCACTGACATCCTTTCACAATGAATTTTAATTCCGCTCTTCAACCTTTCTTTTATTTTCATCATTGCTTCTTCGATGTAGTCTTCTTATTGCTCCTTCTTGACGCAACGTCAGAACTGCCTCTCTGGTGCCTTCACCTTTCATAAAGCCAAACTGCTCGTCATCTAGCAGATCCTCAATTTTTCATTCTTCTGTATATTATTCTTAAAGCAATTTTATGTATGAGCTGCTAATATGATTGTGCTACAGTTCTTAAGAATTGTATGGATTATGTTTTTCCGAAAGTCTGATGGTTTATCGCCGGTCTCGTATATTCTTCACAACTATGTGAATAGTTGTTTTGCTGTCATTTCCCCCTATTATTTTAGGAATTACGAAGAAGTGTTATCGATCCCTTCTGCCTTATTTGATATGAAGTCTTCCAAAGCCCTTTTAATTCTGATCCTAACATTGGATCCCCTATATCTTCCGTATCGACTCCTGTTTCTTCTTCTAAGACGTAATCAGACAAGTCTTTTACCTCATAGAGGCTCTCAATGTACGCTTTCCCCCTAATCGCACTCTCTTCTACATTTAACAGTGGAATTTCCATTGTACTCTTATTGTTACCACACTTTTAGTTTCGCGGAGGGTTGTTTTGACTTTCTTATATAGTGAGACTCTCTTTTCGACAATCATTTCTTTTTAGATTTTTTCACATTTTTCATGCAGCCATTTCGCCATAGCTCCCTGTACTTTCTGTTTATTTCATTCCTAACTGATTTGTGTTTCTATATACCTGAATTACCTGCACGTTTTTGTACTTCCCTCTTGCTTCGATCAACTGAAGCTACCTATGGTTTCTTTGCACCTTTGTACCTATGTTTTTCTTTCCAACTTCCGTGATTAGAGGTATGTCTTCAATCCTTAGTATTTCCGTATCCCACTCTTCTGCGCATTGATTCTTCGTGACTAGTCTCTTAATCTTCAGTTTGCTCTTAGTCTCTTCATTATTACTAAATTTTGCTCTGTCAGTGTCTGTTCCTGTGTACGTCATACAATCCGATATCTGATTTCGGAATCTACGCCTGACCATGACTTGATCTAACTGAAATCTTCCCATATCTCCCGGCCTTTTCGAAATATTCCTCCTCCTCTTGTGATACTTGAACATAGTGTTTGTTTTTGCTTGTTGTACTTTACTGAGAACTCAGTCTTTCTTCTTTCCCATTGATACGACCGATACTACATTCTCTCGTAATCTTTCTTCTACTCCTTCCCTTAGAACAGCATTCGAATTTCCCATGACGATTAGATTTTCATTTCCCTTTTTCATACTGAATTATCCGTTTATTCTGCTCACGTACTTTCTCTATCTCTTGGTCTTCTGTTTATGACGTCGGCATGTATACCCGTACTATTGTTGGCGGTGCTGGTTTGCCGTCTAGTCTTATGAGAAGAACCCTATCACTGAACTGTTCACAGTAACTCACTGCCGTATCTTCCTATTCATAACGAATCGTACTCCCATTATACCATTTTCTGCTTCTGTTGATACTACCCAATACTCGTCTGAACAGAAATCCTCGTCTTCTTTCTGTTGCACCTCTCTCACGCCCACTGCATCTACGCTGAGCCTTAGTATTTTCCTTTTCAAATGTTCCTGCTTCCTTGCGACGATCAAACTTCTGTCATTCCAAGCCCCGACTCGTAGAATGTTATCCTTTCACTGATTCTTCAATCTTTCTCTCATGGTAACTTCCCCCTTGACAGTCTCTCCCGCAGATCTAAATGGGAGACTAGTCCGGAATCCTTTGCCAATGGAGAGATCATCACGACTCTTTCTCAACACAATCCACATAGCCTGTGGATCCACGTTATGTGTGTTTAACACAGTGGTCTCATCTTCATGCGTTTGATTATTTCTGATTCTTCCACCTTTTAGGTGCAGTTTGCCACACCAAGCACAAGAGAGTCCAAGAGAGAATTCGTAATTACGAAGTAGACGAAGAGAAGAAATTCTGCCACCTTGGAAGCAAAATAACGGAAGATGCATAGAGGACGTAAAAAGAAGACTAACAGAGGTAAAGATGGCATTCGTGGACAAAAGAAGCCTATCAAAATCAAACATCGGCCTTAATTTGAGTAAGAAATTTCTGAGACTGTGCGTTTCGAACAGAATATTGTTTGGTAGTATTCATGGACTGTGAAAAAACTGCACAAGAAGGGACTCTTAGCGTTAGAGATGTGTTGCTACACATCGAGTCTGAAAATTATGTGGGCTGACAATATTACGAGTGAGGAGGTTCCCAGCAGATTCACCGAAGAAAGGAATACAGGAAGAACACTGACAAGAAGATATCGAGGAATAACTTCAACGGTACTACATGCAATTGAAGACGGTAAAAACTGCCGGGGAAGTCAGTAATGCCGGCCGCAGTGGCCGTGCGGTTCTAGGCGCTGCAGTCTGGAACCGCGAGGCCGCTACGGTGGCAGGTTCGAATCCTGCCTGGGGCATGGATGTGTGTGATGTCCTTAGGTCAGTTAGGTTTAACTAGTTCTAAGTTCTAGGGGACTAATGACCTCAGCAGTTGAGTCCCATAGTGCTCAGAGCCATTTGAACCATTTGAAGTCAGTAATAGGAATACATTCAAAAACCAATTAAGGACGTAGTGTGCAAGTGCTACACTAAGACGAAAAGCGCAGGAGTTGTATCAAACCAGTCAGAAGACTGGTAACAACAACAACAAAAACAGAAATATCGAAATATTTTTTCTCTTCACTTAAAGCTACCTGAAAACAGAGGATGCGTAACGAATGACTACGGAGCGGAAAGCTTTCGCCTTCTTTGGTGCTGTGTTCTGCCGTGACGGACTGCTTTACTGGCAAGTTTGGACCATTAAGACGAGCCCTGTAATCCACCTCACTTTCGGATTTTTTTAATGCCAGCGGAAAAATGCATATTTTCCAGGGAAGAATGTAAATTTTCTGCCAAAGTGGTCCATAATTGAGTGCGTAATCCTGCTTCAGATTCCACGTTACGCATTCATGATCCCGCCAGCGTCTGGGAGTGCCGGCTCTTCCTCTCTCCATCCTTTACTTACTTTTAATTACAACGGCGTCTTTTTACAGGGGAGGAAGTTTGAAAATTTACATCCTAATGCTTTCGCTAATAGATTTCCTTTGCGGTGTACTTCGTGAGGCGGAGAACTTGGGGCGCCGCGGAGGTAAAAGCCGGGAGACGAGCGCTCGCGCCTACCTGTTGAGTTGCCCCGCCTCCCGCGACGAGACGGGCTGGCGCGTGCGACCCGGCAGCAGCGCGGATTCCTGTCTGCAGGTCTGGCATTTCCAGAATGCCCCATATAGGCAGCCGCATCTAATTTACATGGAAGGACTAATTAGCTGCTACCGCCTGCTTAGTATCTGTCGCTGTGAGCGACGTGGCTAAACCTCGGTGACAAGCTGACATTGAATTGTGAGGAGGCTGGATCTAAACCTGGTGGTGAAAGATTCATCATCGTATGGTTGGTCGGACTGCGAGTCAAAGTAGTGCATCAAATCCTGAATGACGTTACTATGCTTTATGTCCTTGCAACAGTCCATATTAGTTTCATGACTTTTTCATTCTCTTATTACGTCAAGTGAGTTAGGACTGTTATAAGAATTTTCTAAACCGTTCGTACTATGAAATTATTTTTATTTAATAGCCGTCTCTTTTTATATGGCTCTTTTTATAACAAACTAGCTGAGTTCCTGGCATTGCCCAGGTATGTATTTACCCCAATCTTGTATTAGTCCACCTCCTCCTTCCTACTCTGTCCATCTCCACTACCCCTCTTTTTGTCCACATGCTCCAACCCTCACTCTTTTGTCTTTCTCCTCCCGAATCTTTCTCGGTACCTCTCCTATTCCCCCCTCTGTCCATCCACTCATTCGGCCACTGCCTACACATCCTCCCTCCACTCATTCCGTCTTCTCAGATACTGGGGGGAGAACTCAGCTATTGGGAAGGAGGAGCTGCACAAGATGGGAGTGGAAATGAATAAAGAAAGAGGAGAGGAGGTGATGGATAGAAGGAGGAGAAGATGGACGATAGAAAAGGGGAGGAAGAGGTGCACTGCAAGAGGGAGCAGAATGACATAGACAGAGAGCGCAGAGGAGGAGATTAACAGGGAGAAGGGGAGGAGGCATGGCCAAATGGAGTGGAGAGGTGGAGATAGAATAAGAGATGTTCAGGCAGGGGAGGAGAAGATGGTCAGAGGAAGAGGCAGAAGGGGATGGCCAGGAATAGGGGCAAGAACAGATGGACAGTGAGTTGGGGAGATTAACAGGGACAAGGCTAGGAGGCATGGACAAATGGAGTGGAGAGGTGGAGATAGAATAAGAGATGGTCAGGCAGAGGAGGAGAAGATGGTCAGAGGAAGAGGCAGAAGGGGATGGCCAGAAATAGGGGCAAGAACAGATGGACAGTGAGTTCGGGATGGAGTGCACAAAAAGAGGGAGGGGCAGAGATGGACAGAGAGAGGAGTGCAGGAGATGTACAGAGAGAGGGAGAAACAGAAGATGAATTGATATGGGATAAGAATAAATATACTTTGGGGCAATGCCCCAGGGCAATGCCAGATGCTCAGCTAAGCAGCTATAAAATGTCAGACTTGCGATATATTCCCACTTTACCGTTGTGAATAACACGATCTCCCTAACAAAACAGTTACAGTGTGGTTTAAACTGTGACCTATTCACCACTCGCAAAACAAGAGTCAGGCAAACAACCTTCGAAGACATAATGACAAACTTAACAATGGCCATTTAATTTTTATATCACTGTTTACCTGATTAACACTTCCTGCGTGCTTAATATTGTTTAACATTAACGCAGTTTTGTGACAGTGACGTACACGGAAACTAAGACGGAATATATATATATATATATATATATATATATATATATATATATATATAGAGAGAGAGAGAGAGAGAGAGAGAGAGAGAGAGAGAGACACTAACGTTCCGATACCACAATGTGGCAAAATCTGGCGTTTTTTTTATGGGTTATGGTTGCAGATGACTGACGCGAGTGCATCTGTGAATAGCACGACATCGCCTGGAGTGCCCCTGCTGGCTTATGACCACACCGGTTGGACCCTAGAAGACTGGAACCCACTTCTGGTCTCAGGTGTCGATGTGTCAGTCGGCAAAGGCTGATGGTAGGGTTCGAGCATGGTGCAGGGCCCAAGAAGCCATGGCCCCAATTTGTCAAAAGGGCACTGAGCAAGCTGTTGGTGTCTCCGTAATGGTATAGTCTGTGTTTACTTAGAATGTACTAAGAAAGAACATGGTCCTGCAAATAAATTCTTTGCGTTGAGATGCACTACACAACACATGGAAACACCTGTCTCTGCTGGAACTGTCTTTCATTTCTAAAACCTACATATAAACGCCCACTCCACAAGAGGCAACTGCCTCCGATGCAGCAGAAGAAAGAACTGAGCTAGTTCACGGGTTCGCCGCTAGAGGGCGCTGTGACAGGTCACGTGATCATGCAGTTTAGTCAATAGGAGCACTGTGTCATGATGATGTCACATGTTTTTCCCAGCTGCATGTGTGCCCCAGCTTACCCTATTGGCAGAAATTTCGAATTTTGGCGGGAATTTCGAATTTTGGCGGGAGTTTCTTTGTCCCAGGGCTGTGCTGATGTGCCCATCCTTCATGGGAATTGGCGGGAAAAGAATTAGCCTGTTCTGGGCGGCTGGAGAGAGGATTTATTTTGGGAACAATTTATTTAAGGATGGATTTCAAGTAGTTTATTTATTGCACTGATACAAAACGCTCGCCCTGGTGTGCTTGGAGTCATAATATACATTTTACAGACCTGCAAGCTACTCGTTAATAATGCAGTACACCGAAGTACAGGCACGAAAACAACTCGTAGATTACCGAAATAAAGCACTGCACAGCATATAGACATGCAAACTACTCGTAGACCAGCGAAATAATGCATGTGTAACGCTATGCAAACTCGCTCACAACGCTTAAACACCCGAAAATAATGCAGTGCACAAACACTTAGTGCACCTAAAAAACGCAACGTATCAGTGACTCGAACCCTGATTCGACTGAATGGAAAACCCAAGTGCACCTCCTAACACATGTAAACTGTCAAGATGGAGGAGAGGAAGGTTCCTTTAGTGTACTTTATTTATTTTGGTTGGAAAACCGACGCAAATATGGATTCTAATTACATAATTAATCACAAAGATTGGGCCTAAATACACAACTATATGCATTGCATAACACAATGAGGGCAAAAAAGCGCAATACTCCACAATAACTGACGATAAAATACAACTGGTGTTATTCTGCTGGGAATAAATTTCGCAGTACGACTCGAAACCTGTGACAGAAACACTCAAACTCTACTGTACACCTACATGCTACAGGGGGAAAGGCTGGGGTCTAAGTACTATCTTTATTCTTTTCGGGCGAAATACGTTCAGCTGACTAGATGCTGGTGTTGGACAGAGAGGAGTTTAAAAAGTATATTACCTGCAAGCATAGAACATCTACCATTGTTTGACTTCAGAGTTCGCTACAGACACCTACTAAAAACCACCCTACAACCCAGCTAACCAAAGCCAACACATGCTATCACAGCTGATGGAAAAAATGCGTCACTGTTCTAATTACACTTCGAAACTGTCGTTAAAAAACCAGCACTCGTATTGAACAGGTCATAGCACATGTACGGGGGAAAATCGTCGTCCAAAAAGACTGCATAGGGGATGGTAGTTGAACGTGCATTCTCCTCCGTGTACAATCACAAACTACCGAAAATCGAGGCCCTCTTTCCATCTACAGAGTGGATGGACCGAGGAAGGGAGCTGCTCCACCAGCAGCCTCGCGACATGTGCTGGCCGCTGTCTGCCTTGATACAATGGTCCTCTGCCAACGCAAAAGCAGGCATAGTTAAGTAAACAATAGGAGATAAAAGGGTGGCTTTCCCAAATGAATCTTGGTCGTCTAAAGTATAGTGACACAACTGCCCCTAATGGTTAGGGGGGCGCAGCTGCGGCGACGAGTTGTCATAGACTAGACAGGTCCTCAACGCCTCTAATAGGCCTCTGATTCTGGGATGGAAACCACTTGTCATTAATGTCATGTAGGACGCTCCAGTTGGGAACAGGGGAGAGCCACAGTCTCGTAGAGAACTCACCCGCTGTTCTACGCTGGACTACTTAACATCAACTCGACTCCTAAAATAAATGGCCGAGCGGTTCTAGGCGCTACAGTCTGGAACCGCGCTGCCGCTACGGTCGCAGGTTCGAATCCTGCCTCGGGCATGGATGTGTGTGATGTCCTTAGGTTAGTTAGGTTTAAGTAGTTCTAAGTTCTAGGGGACTGATGACCTCAGAAGTTAAGTCCCATAGTGCTCAGAGCCATTTAAACCTATAATAAAGCAGCTATTAAAAAAACGAAAAAAAAATTCGCAAAGATAATAAATGTCCTCTTTCCATGAAAATAGACAAAGCCAATTTTCATTTAGTTTTATGAATAAAATCGGTATATATTTTACGTTCGACTGCACTCGCATCTCATTATTTTGTGACGTCCAGCGAAGTGTACCGCCACCGATCACAAATGATCATCAGAGACATACACACCCTGCATAAAATCATGACAAAAAAAACTTCGACTATTTTGATGCGAAAACTACCAATCACCACAGAATGTTCTCGTTATTTCGAAATTAAATTGATCACGAGAGTCACTTTGCGTGGCGAGTAATTTTTGTTTTTGTTTTTTCGGTAGTCGGATTACACTCACCAGGTAGGCCAAATGGGAATCCGTGGAAGTAACACGATGTTCTTTTCGTGGAACACTATTGAGAAAATGACATCTGAAGCTGACCACAGAGCGATTCTACAATCCACAACATACATTTCGCGTAAAGACCACGCTATTAAAAACACGATCGTAACGACTACATCATTACCGTCGCCATTCATAAAAAACGGTCTTCAATCTACAGGTTCACACACGAACCGCTGATAGCGTTACGCTTTCTGGTAGAAATGCTGTCCGCGATTTGGAATCAAGTCTATCCATTCAAGCACTTACTTTCATTGGATCCTGTAGAGACATCTTTTAATGATTACTGCCGCTGGTGAATCATATTCGTGGCACTCTCATATCTAGAAATGAGTCACATTTTTCGAACCTATATGCTAAGGATCCCATACGACAGAAACTCCAGCGCTGTTTTTAGACAGTCCCTCTATATCTTGTAACTGCTACTAAGTCTCTGCCGCGCCCTCCCTGCAGCTTAGTCCAAGTGATAGTCCCAATTTAAATCTGATCTGTACCGAATTCAGAGAGCGCTGTATCTAAAACGTTCTGAAACCCGTAGGGAAACAGGAGGAGCTGAGTTAACGCGACAGGAGAGCATTTTGACCACTTGGTGGAAATGGGAACATGGTGTCATATCTCAGCCAGCTGTGTCCAGTGCGTAATACCAGCGCCTAACGAAGCTTTCCCCTGTAACACGAGGTAGTAGGAAAAGTAGTACAAGCAGCTATGGTGGGTTTCTTGTTGGGGAAAATTAGGAAGACTACATATCATACATGGCATGGAGGATGGACGAAGATTTTGCGACACATCTCCAAACTACATACAGCTAGTCCGAAGGAAATTTCTGTCTCTCAGTGTGCATTCATGTCTATCAGCCAAACATATGTGGTGACCCTATAAAATATATAGGTATTGATTCATTGGAGCAGGTGGTTCGTGATCGAAGTCGCTTCCACAGACCGATGTAAAGTTTCATTACCTGTAGTGTAGGACGACCATATCCTACAGACTATTAATCACACGAGAGGGTTCCTGTATTGCTCCTTCATTAGCAGTTCAATACATTGCTTTTTCGGTTGTAACGCACCCAATCAGTGTACACCTCCATACGCTTTGTATTTTTTTTTCCTACCATGACTTAGAGACCCATGTCAGCTGCTGATAAACCGACATTAACACGTTTCGGTCCTCTGGCTCTCACAGAAAACTGAACTTCGCTAGGCATAAACTGTACAGCTACCACACCACAGGCTGGTAGAAATGAAACACAGACGCAATGTTTTCTCTTTGACATAAATGTACAAGACATCGCAGCCGTTCCAACAGCTATGACCTATACAGTTCCCATCGAAAGGGTAGCGGATGGTTCGCTGCCCCATTTCGAAAAGCATTGGTTTTTCATATTGCAGTCAAGTACTTGAATACTGTGCCGGTATTGACCATCACCGGAAGGTGCTGTTCACAACACATGTGAGGTAGCACAAATAAAAAGAGGTTCTGTTGTCTTAATGGTGAAAAAAGTAAAAAATAAAAGAAAGACATATGGAATTAGGACAAGCCTGTAGCAATGAGGAACGCTTCCAAACTCTATTAAGGTGATGACCTCTACACTTAATCCCACAACAAGTAGCAGATATCCGTCAAGGTTCCCTCCATCTCAATAGAGAGGTGCCAGTCAATCATTATGCGGTAGTCAACAGTGTACCGAGTGGACGGTGTGGACTGGAAAGACGCCACTGATATGGAGCGATGTCTGGAATACACACCGCAGTTGATAGCGAGATCAATTTTAGGAATTTTATCCAGAAGTCGGAGAGGACAATATCCACCACATACTACAACCTGTGTAGAGAGAGAGTGAGTTGAATTAATGCTATAGGAACGTGTTTGACCACATGGTAGAAGCGGGAACATGTTGTCGTCCCTCAGGATCCATTTAGAACTATCACCCAAACATTCTATCATCGTTATTCTGTACCATCCAGCAGAGAAAAATTAGGAGCTATAAAAGCTCCGATAGTTCATCCGGTAGAATTTTACCGCATCTCTCTCTTCGAATATATCAAAAAACGAATACCGCGTACGTGCCGGCATCGAGCATATGTGGTGAGCCTATTAAATATACAGGTATTGGTCCATTGGAGCAGGTGGCCAGTGATCGATGTCGCTTGCACAGACCAGTGTAAAGATTCATCGCCTGTATTGTACGAGAACCTTCTCCCATATGTTATCAATCGCAGGAGAGGGACCCTTTTTTATTGTTTGATACACCGCTTTTTATTCTGTAACATGCTTTGTGCAGCGCCATACATTTTTTCCGCCACGACTTTGACGTCTGTGTCACATTCTAAACTGACATTAACACGTTTGGTCCATTGACTCCCCCAGGAAACTAGACATCACACAGTGTGGTAATCAACAGTGTACCTGCACTCTTGGGATGGAAAAGACAACGTCGATGTACTATAATAATAAGCATCACAGTTGATAGTGCAAACAATTTTAGCAATTTTATCATAATTTCAACACCAACCAATGACGCAGCAGCATGCTTACCAATTTCTGTATCATCACTAAACAGCCCCTCCACTACCTTGTGCGTACCATCGAGAATTTAAGTAGGTGACTGTGCCGTAAGTTCATTCATTGTTAATTCTCCAACATTTACACCAAGTATACCAGACAGCGACCTACATATCTCTAGCACTTCTATCATAGTGCATAACTAATGATCTTTCTCCATGTCGATGGGAGTCACAGGGCATTCTCGCATTCTTAGGATAAAGTTCGAGTCCAAAAGATCTCCTCGCATTGTCTTTGACCAACGCTCCCTGCAGCTGACCAGAAGTAGACCGCTACATTCCATGTATCGTGCAGGAACAGTGCGAACCGAGGCTGTAACTACTGTCCTGCGCCCATCCAACAGCATAAGATTTCTCCAGATGCGGAAATGTCGAGGAGGTTAGCACCCCTTATCGGTGTACAGTAGACATGAACCTGTTGTGATTATATAACAGACGGTTAAGAACAACAGACGTGCGGTTTTTATGGATAATGGAACTCCAGACGGAAGGAGTTTGTTGCGTTTTACGAGTCATATCGACTCGCATATAACTGCGAGTTCTGTGTATGACTTACAGCACTGTCTACTTGAGAGAATTAACATCAGACCTTTCGGTCATCAGAGGATTTTCATCCTGTTTCGACAAATTCCTCTAGACGAATGAAGATTTATGCGAGGCACCCCATCCCCCTGCCGCATCTTGGGCATAAGATTGAGTCTTCAGTTTCATAACTACGGTGTTACTGACAGGTGTTCGTGAGGTACTACAATCCCCATGTAAACATCTGCTTGACAGATGTCCTATTTACGTAATTAGTGGCAGCATGACGTGTAATTTCACATGTCAAACACCGCTGCTATGTGTTTGTCTCTTTCCTTGTAAGACGGATTCTCCATTACTTAAGATCATAGATAGGACTAAAGATCATAGATAGGACTGATGCGAGCATAGTATAATTTCTGAACCATCATCAGATGTGAGTAGTGGGGGCTATACACCTCTGGGAAGCTATATTTTACGTGTATCACAAGGAATCAATGTTTTAAGGAAGTAGTTTTTCATTTTACAGTTTATCACCATAGTTTATCGTAGAGGAACCTGCAAGGAGAATCTATGACATGCGCTGGAAATATATTTCTTACATTGGGATAGTAACAGGTCGGAAACCGCATCGATCTAACATTATAGCGTGCTTTAAGTGCAGAACATTGTAGCCTTAGGACCTCTGTGTTTATGTTCTCTCTTACAAATTCCTTCTTGGTAATGACCCCAGACAATAGGACAATACATTAGAATTGCTAGCGCAGTTGATTTACGTAAAACGCAACAAACTCTGTCCGTCTGGAGCTCCATTATCCATAAAAACCGCCCGCTTCTTATTCTTAACCGTCTGTTTCATCACAACGGATTGATATCCTAGTGTAGCGCTACGCATATAGTTGTGTAATTAGGCCCTATTTTTGTGATTAATTATGTAATTAGGATCGATATTTGCGTCGGTTTCCCGACAAAAATAAACAAAGTACCCCAACCTAACCTTCCTCTGCCGTAACTGGACAGTTTCCATGTGTTAGGGTGTTCACTTTGGCTTTCCATTCAGTAGAATCAGGGTTCGAGCCACTACTACGTTGCGTTTTTTATGTGCACTGAATGTTTGTGCTATGCATTATTTTTGGGTGTTTAAGCGTTGTCAGTGTGTTTGCATACTGTTACACATGCATTATTTCGCTGATGTACAAGGAGTTTGCATGTCTGTATGCCGTGCAATGCATTATTTCGGTGAAATGCGAGTTGTTTTCGTCTCTGTACATCAGTGTACTGCATTATTTACGAGTAGTTTTCAGATATATTGTGACCCCAATGACATCAGGGAGACTGTTTTGTATCAATGTAATAAATAAACTATGTGAAATCCATCCCTAAATAAACTATTCGAAAAATAAATAAAGTACACCCCAGAACGGGCTGATTCCTATTCCGGCCTATTCCCAGGTGGGACAGGCACATCAGCACAGCCCTGGGACAAAGAAATACCCTCCAAAATTAGAAATTCCCACCAAAATTCGAAATACCTGCCAATAGCTGGGGCACACGTACAGCTGAGAAAAACACATGACATCATCATGATGCAGTGCTCCTATTGACTAAACTGCACGATCATATGACCTATTGCAGCGCCCTCTAGTGGAGAACTTGCGAATTAGCTCAGTTCTTTGGTCTGCTGGATCAGAGGCAGTTGCCTCTTGTGGGGAGGGAGCTTATATGTAGGTTTTAGAAATGAAAGACATTTCCAGCACAGACAGATGTTTCCATGCACTGTGTAATGCATCTTTAATGCATCTCGATGCAAAGCATTTATTTGCAGGACCATATTCTCCCTCTTAATATGTTCAATTATTAATTCTCGCTTCCATTCTATGTAGGAGGCTATTGGCGCAGTTCTCGGCTGTATGCTTACAGGCAACATGTCTGTTAAACTCCTCCTGGTCAGACACCAATAGCTCTTCCATAGAACACATGCTTCTTACATACTGACAGCTCAACAATCACTGATATCTCAGCCTCTCGTGGTGGTAACACCACACTAAGCCACTACTACTGTAGGTGATAATAAATTTAAACAAATTTCATCAAATTTAAACAAATTTCAACAAATTTATACAAATTTAAACAAATTATATTCGAATTGAATGACATCATGAGCGGCCTCTAATGGGGGCAACACCATACCAACTCCCCCCAACTGCAAGAGTAAGCTCTTAAAGCAAAATTCCCCTCCCCCCCACCCAAATGCAAATTTTCGCGCCTATTTTGCAATAGGATGACGTACCATCATGCAAAAAGTCGGAAAGGGGGACAGGGAACTGCAGGGTGACCTGTAAAATCACATAATTCAATTTCCCTCCAAAATTCAAACTTCCCACCAGGGAGGCGTGGCACTTTCCCCAATAGCCGCCATCTTGGATAACGGTACTGACGTCATCAGATGACGTCACGGCCGCCATCTCTGTTGACGTCATGTGCTGTTGCCAACTCCACAGGACGCCATCTTGGATAACGCCATTGCCGCGATCTTGGATACATCTGGCAACAATGGAGAGTGGGGCTGTACATAGTTTGCTCCACTACTCTTCTGCATCCACCTTTTTGCGTGTTAATCTTCCTAGCTAGTCTCTTAAACTTCAGCCTACTCTTCATCACTACTAAGTTACGAGCTGAGCGTATATCTGCTCCCGGTTACGCCTCACAATCCAGTATCTGATTGCGGTATCTCTGTCTGACCACCTAGTGCTACCTGCCCAAAATCTTTGTCCATCTCCTCCATGCTCGCTAATTATAGAGGCCTTCTGGAGATGGAATGTGATTGTTCATCCACAGTG
This sequence comes from Schistocerca piceifrons, assembly GCF_021461385.2. Lineage (NCBI taxonomy): Eukaryota > Metazoa > Arthropoda > Insecta > Orthoptera > Acrididae > Schistocerca > Schistocerca piceifrons. Next base: position 246,990,873 of record NC_060144.1, read on the forward strand.
AAAGTTGGGGATTCGTTGACCATCGAGATGAATCAGTTATATGGATGTGTGGTGTCTGTTCTTTTGCACATGACTAAAAGAACAGACACCACACGGGGTCCGCAGCTCTGATACATGTTATGTAAATTGAAGGGAGAAGGGGGAGAAAGGAAAGGCAGTTGCGTTAACCAGACCCAGACACAGTGTTTACAGAAAATTCAAGAACTAACTAGGCACAATCCCCAGCCCACTCACATCCCCATCTAGGTGCCCTTATCTGAAAACCTAGTCCACGTTCCCCATGCTCGCTAATTTTGGATTCCTGCTGGAGATCGAACGTAAATGTGTATCAGCACTAAAGGTTGAAGATTCTTTAACCATCGAGACCAATCAATTGTATCAATGTGTTGTATCTGTTCTTTCGGACAAGTCTGAAAGAACCAAGCATTTATACATGAGAAGTAATAACGACCTGTCCATTCCGTAGAGAGAGAGAGAGAGAGAGAGAGAGAGAGAGAGAGAGAGAGAGTATTGGTCACAAAACCAGAAAGGACCCCTAGAATTTAGAATCACAAACGAAAGTAATGAGCCATGAATAATAGTGTAACGTGAGCATGCAGACAGTGGTAGAACAACAGAGCTTACCCTTCTATCATTGATGGAACCATAAAGTTGATTTCTCGTGGTGAAAGTCGGGTGTTTGCATCTTAATCTTGGACAAATTTCCTTGAGCATTCCACATTGAATATCTTGACAAACGTTAATAGTAACAGTGCGTAGTTATTTCCAAGATGGTACAAACTAACACAAGTGTCGTGAAAAAGACATCAAGTGCCTCACTACAAGTGCCAGTCACGAAGTGATGCCTATCAAGAATTGCAAAGAACTGAGACAGAGAGCATCTCTCAATAGTTATTTCCTCGGATGCCGCACACTAGCGAGCTTCTTGTAGGTGGCCGCTTTGGCTTTTTCCGAAGGCGCATTTCGTCCCCCTCCAACGTTCAAATTAATTGGCCTGGGATGGTGCCTGTTGTCTGACCACAGGAGTGCTCAGTATCCCTATGTGCCACCGTCACCTTGGCTAGAATGGGAACTTCTGCAGATACGCCATCTTGTTTTGGTTAAAATGATTGGCGATCGTGAATGTTGCGCCAGCCCATCAGTGAATAGCACTAAGGAAAGCTAGCGAAGGTTTCACTTGGATTGGGGAAAATCATTTTTGATATATAACCAAGCAGGCATAAATTATTGGCTTTTAATCAATTGATTTACCAGCTCGTGCATCCTACCACTGAAGTCGTAATTGCATAAGCAATCCTAATCTATGATTGATAACACGGTTATAATTTATTTACTGATAGCTCCCTCTCTCTCTCTCTCTCTCTCTGCATTAGGACTGAGTTAGACGTCTGCTGAAGCGTCACCAGATGCTCCAAACATCTCTGATTAGTCTTTGAGTACAACCTGCTCCCTCCAAGGGTTCCAGTTGGGCGGACAGCTACCTTTGTGGGAAATAATATTCCCTCCTAAGAATCGGACACAAACTGAAGCCAAATAACGAGGCATACACTATGTGATCAGAAGTATCCGGACACCTGACTGAATATGACTTACAAGTTCGTGGTACCCTCCATCGGTAATGCTGGAATTCATTATGGCGTTGGCCCACCCTTAGCCTTGATGACAGCTTCCACTCTCGCAGGCATACGTTCAATTTGGTGCTTGAAGGTTTGTTGGGGAATGGCAGCCCTTTCTACACGGAGTGCTGCACTGAGGAGAGGTATAGATGTCGGTCGGTGAGGCCTGGTACGAAGTCGGCGTTCCAAAACATCCCAAAGGTGTTCTGTAGAATTCAGGTCAGGACTCTGTGCAGGCCAGTTCATTACAAGGATGTTATTATCGTGTAACCACTCCGCCACAGGCTGTGCATTATGAACAGGTGCTCGATCATGTTGAAAGATGCAGTCTCCATCCCCAAATTGCTCTTCAACAGTGGGAAGCCAGAAGGAGCTTAAAACATCAATGTAGGCCTGTGCTGTGATAGTGCCACGCAAAAAAAAAAAAAAACAAGGAGTTCAAGCCCCCTCCATGAAAAACACGACCACACCATAACACCACTGCCTCCGAATTTTGCTGTTGGCACTACACACACTGGCAGATGATGTTCACCGGGCATTCGCCATACCCACGCCCTGCCATCAGATCGCCATATTGTATACCGTGATTATTCACTCTACACAATGTTTTCACACTGTTCAATAGTCCAATGTTTACACTTCTTACACCAAGCGAGGCGTCGTTTGGCATTTACCAGCGAGATGTGTGGCTTATGAGCAGGCGCTCGACCATGAGACCCAGGTTGTCTCACCTCCCGTGTAACTGTCATAGTTGTTGCAGTGGATCCTGATAGTCTGGAATTCTTTTGTGATGGTCTGGATAGATGTCTACCTATTACACATTACGACCCTCTTCAACTGTCGTCTCTGTCAGTCAACAGACGAGGTCTGCCTGTACGCTTTTGTGCTGTACGTGTCCCTTCACGTTTACTCTTCACTATCACATTGGAAACAATGGACCTAGGAATGTTTAGGAGTGCAGAACTCTCGTGTACAGACGTATGACAAGTGTCACCCAATCACCTGACACATTCGAAGTCTGTGAGTTCCGCGGAGCGCCCCATTCTGCTCCCTCACATTGTCTAATGACTACTAAGGTGCTGATATGGAGTACTTCGCAGTAGGTGGCAGCACATTGCACCTAATATGAAACACGTATGTTTTTGGAGGTGTCCGGATACTTTTGATCACATAGTGTATCTACATTGACTATATGCAAACAATAAATAATAAGTACACAAAAGTATTTTATAAATATCAATACGAATTTTCCCTCTAGGACTACCTCAGTACAAAATGTTCTCATACAAAGAGAAAAACAGCTAACTTTGATACTGCGCTGTATCGCTGTTCCATTTGCGTGATTTAACCAAAACCAAAAACTTAATTTGTGCAAAAAAGTTTCATGGAAAGTCATTCAAACATGACCTGCCTTAAGCTAAAGACAAATATAATTTCAAATGTCTATAACTGTCATTATGCAAGGACTGTTCGTCCACAAAATATTTTACAAGACCGCAAACTTTACAAAAAATAAATAAACACAAAATGAACATTAAAATTTCCCAGAGGCTTCTTTTCGAACTCCTTGTGATATCCTAGCGGGTTTCCACTTGCACTACAAATTCACTCACTTTGTTACTTATGAACGGGAAATGATTTACCAGTCACCCTTCCTGTTTGCCTAAACACTCTCAATATCACTGTTCTCACCGGAGGTGGCAACCTGTTGTTGTCCCAGGTAAGGAGGGAGACACACACAGCCGCTCCAGCAAAAACCAGGTAGTGAATGGATGGCCGAGGTTACTACCTCCATGGCAGGCTGCCTCTTACACAGGGGAGCGTTGGCAGAATCTGGCTACACAGCAGGCCAGAGTCGAATTCACTTTGAGTCTCGTCCACAGCTAAATTACCCTAGAGCGCCAGTCCGATGCCACAGTTACGAGAATATTAACTCCCTGGGCGCTAAGGGACACCTGTCCCACACACAGCTGTAGCCCACTGCTTCTATACCTGCAGTTTTACTACTCATGAGCACTCACTGCATGAGATGCTGGCAGTAAACATGCTAACAGACCTCCCTCAGGCTTTAGCTTTTTATTGGGCATACGTTCAGTAATAACTATGGAACAGTAAACGAATTCTGCTTGGAGTTTCATTTTTCACGGTCTCCTTTCTTTCTCAGTGTCAGGAATTTATTCCTTAAGAACAGCGTTCCCTATCTACAAACAATCTGAAAGTAGCGTCTCTGCAGCCTTTACGACGTTAACAAGAGCAATGAGTACACACTACTCGACCATAAGCGGTCTCTGGAAACACTTTCGGAGAAAGATTTTCCTATAAGCAAAGCCAGCCCCGTTTTTCAGGAAATGTGACGCAATATAACGGGTTGGATGAGAACACTCAATTCACTTAAATACGGATGCAAAAGGAAAATTTACATCTGAAATTTACTACCAATGATATGAACAAGTATCAAACGTGGGTCCAGGGAACAGGGAGCGTGTTTCCTCGACCATCACGTAAAAGAAATAACAAATATAAAAGTCAGTAACGAAAAGATAGTTCTCACATAAAAAACTATTCGTTAGGTTCGCAATTATGCACTCTTTTAATTTTACTCACGCCATGTCACACTAACAAGAAAATTTAGGACACTTCATAGGCTGACGGGCAAAAACTGTACTATCAACAGAAAATCAAAAAATACTACACAGAAAGACACTATGTGCCCATAAAGATATTCATTGGCTTTGTTGTTTTGAGTTCTATAATATGAACCATACCATTAACAGTACTAACAAAGTTCGGGACACATGGTAAACTGACGGACAAAAATTTTGCTATCATCAAAAAATGAAATAAGAAAAGGAAACAGACAGAAATTCTGTGGACATATTGCTGTTTTTTGGCATTGTTACTTCGAGTTCTGCATTATGAACCACGCGAGTCAATAGTAGCAACAAAGTTTGTGATACGTCGTATTTACCGGACAAAGGATACCTTCCCAGACACAAAGGCTATTCTGTTAATATATAAGAAAAATCGTTAGACACGACTAAGTACGCAGACTACCAAAACATTTGGGAAATAGTACATATGTGTCGGCTGCCTTGAAAGAACAAAGCACCCATTTATAGGTACAGTCAAACACACGAGATTACTTAAGAAGTTAAGCAAAAAAGATACAGCGAACCATATCGCTATCTACCGCAACTGAAAGAAAGAAATTAACTACTAACACGAGTCAAACTAAATAATTCCAAAAACTTTGTACATACCGTAAAAGGACCACTCTTACAGCATCCTATATTTACAGAATCAAAGCAGCAAAGTGTCGATGGAGGCTCTTGCGCGAACGGTCGCCTCTCTGTTAAGTGGTGATGGCTAGACCCCGTCTGGAAAAGTATTCCCAACCGTGCCCCCTTGCTATCTCTTGCGTAATAATAACAAATGAAATCTTCCCTTTGAAATTTATTCTCTTTCTCAATCTTCGCATACAAATTTAATTGCTGCTTTTAAAAAGTGATTTTCGGATTATTTCGACGAAACATAGACTGTGTCATCGTCGTGCGGCCCTCAGTCGTTATCTGCAATAACCCAAAACTGTTCCTTACCTTTTTTACTGTTACTGGATCGCCATCTGACTGCTACATCGAACTGCGACATGAATATACTTACTCTGGTTTACTATACTCAATTAGCTGCTGGTAGGCTTTCATAATAAGTGGCTGTATTTATTACCAAAGCTGACGTTATTCTTTAATAGCAAAGCTGACGTTATTCTTTAATTAATTTGAGTGAAGTTACGTAATTCATAGTTAAACTTTTTCTTGACAACAATAAAATTTTGCAAAGTTTTACGTTGATGGTTTTTTGGATGAATTATAATTAGAAATGCAATATTGCTGGCAAAAGTTAATTATATTCTAAATGAAATGATTTTACAAAAGTTCAAATGGGACTTACTTTTTACAATAATCTTACAACTAGCAATGCGCAAACATACCTTCAGTAGTCTTGAATTTCTCAAAAAATTAATTCAATAATATTAGTTCCTCTTATTATAATAGTTAGCTGATGTCTCTGTACATCCGTTTCTAATCTCTTGTAAATCATACCTAGTGGCTGGCAGGCACACCGTTCCTCTCAACCTCTCGCTTCAGACCTGCTACCGACTCGCTTCACTTCTCGCTTACTACTGACTTCCTACGAACGCTAAAGTGCGGTCTCTCCTGCCAACAATGCTTTCTGGTGCAGACAATCCCTGCTACCATTACAAAATGTATCAATGCGTGGTCTTTCCCGCTCTTTTCTTAAAATGTATCTATACGCGGTCTCTCCCGCCCTTTTTAAAATTATATCAATTTGCGGTCTCTTTTGTCAACAATACTTTGGTGCAGACATTCCCTGCTACCACAATTATTTCCAACATGACAAATATTAATTATTCATACTTAATCCTATTAATAAAATATAAACATCTTTCATAAATTATGGTTTGACAATAGACAATAGAAATATACACGTCTTACAATGCTACTGACCGACGCTCTCTGCTCTCGATGATTCCCATCTACAAGGTTAAGATGGCAACGCTAAACGAGTGCCCTGTTAACTATGGACGTTCCTGAGGAGTATTTCAGACATACTCCGACGAGTGTCTACTACAAAAAGTAAATTACTTCAGGATCAGTATATTGGTGTTCAGTTTTTTTTTTTTTTTTTAACTCCTGTCCTGTAAAACTTAATCACGTGGACGTACCCCATTTTTCTGCTCTGCATCTCTAAGGAATGTACTGCCATACCTTCAGAGTAATACACGGTCTCAGTCTGCCAAATCACACCCACTCACAGACATTTATAGGACTGAATGGAAATTAAACGAGCCTTGCGTAGGCTCATAAGCAAACAAGTCAGCTCGTCCCTTTTCCAAAGGCTGCATATTTCTAAGACTGAATTGCATGTAATGTGCAATTAACTCTGTTAGTATGCTAGAACGCCGAGTACGTCTACCACTCATGAAACTGATCCAACTGACGCGTTTCAACAGGACAGTAGAGACATCTACATTTACATGATTACTCTGCAGTTCACAATTAAGTGGTTGGAAGACGATTTGTCAAACCACCTTCAAGCTATTTATCTACCGCTACATTCAGAACAGCGCGCGGGAGAAACGAATACTTAAATCTTTCCGTGCAAGCTCTGATTTCTCTTATTCTATTATGATGATCATTTCTTCTTCCAACAACATATTTTCGCATCGGAGGAGAAGGTCGGTGACTGAAATTTCATGAGGAGATCACTCTCTCCCCTATTTCGTGACAATACAAAAGGAGCTGTCCTCCTTTGAACTTTTTCCATGTCCTCCGTCAATCCTACTTCACACAGCGCAACAATACTCCGGAGGAGGGCGCACAGTCGTAGAGTAAGCAGTCTGTTTAGTAGACTTGTTACATTTTCTAAATGCTTTGCCAATAAATAGCAGTCTGTGGTTCGCTTTCGCCACAACATTATCAATGAAATCGTTCCAGTAAAGTTGTTCGTATTTGTAACCCCTAAGTACTTAGTCGAATTTCCAACCTTTACATCTGCGTGATTCATCATGTAACCGAAATTTTAAGGATTCCGTTTAGTATCGTGTGGATAACCTCAAACTTTTCATTATTTAGGGTGGAACGCTACTTTTCGCATCATACAGACATCTTCGCTAAAGCGTTTTGCAAATAGTTTTGATCATCTGATAACTTTACAGGTCGGTAAACGAGATCTTCATCTGCAAATAATCTAAGCGAGTTGCTTAGATTGTCACCTAAGTCATTTATATGAATCTGGAACAGCAGAGGGCCTGCAACACTTCCTTGTGGAACGCCAGACATTTCTTCTGTTTTACTCGACAACTTATCATCAGTTTCTACGAACAATTACAAGGACTTCCGATGTTTAAGAACAATGAAAATAGAACACCTGCTGCCGTCTCATTTGCATTTAATTTGTTTATCCAACCAGTTTCGGTGTTTAATTTGTACCATCTTCAGGCCCCTTGACCAAAGTCGACAGTTGAAGAACGAAAGGGTAGTGTCGTGTAACCCAGAGATTTACGGACACCTGTCATTTAATATTGCCTCCTGTTATGTCTGCACACGTGTTTGGATTCCTCCCAGTTTTCATTTTTCAAGGGACCTGAAGATGGTGGAATGGAACACGGAAACTGGTTGTACGTATCAATTAAATGCAAAAGAGATGGCTGCACGTGTTTTAATTTTAATCTCCTAGTGCTATAGGTCTGAATCTCAGCGGATTGCTCCTTTATTGAGTATTGGTGTGACCTGTGCGACTTTTCGTCTTTAGGTCTTTCGGAACCTAACTCGTATACAATCTAGGCCAGAGACCCTGCCTTTATTAAGTTATTTAAGCTGCTTCGCCACACCGAGGATATCTACGTCTCAGTTACTCATGTTGGCAGTCCTTCTTGAGTCGAATTTTGGAACCTTTACTTCGTCTTCTCCAGTAAAAGAATTTTGGAAAACTTTATTTTGTAACTCTACTTTATTGACACTGTCATCAGTTACATTAGCATTGCTATCGTGTGGTTTAGTTGTTTGAAGGAGCGCTGAAAAGTAATGCCCCCAAATTTCTTGTATGAAAACTCAAAGTTTTTTAAGTGAAACAAACGTTATTCTACTCTACACATTTGTTCTTTTTGTCTAAATAGTTCCAGGCCTCTGCCCCCAGAAGGCACCGAATTGTAGCGTGTAACATAGTAGCGTATAATCCAATTACGTTGCTGTGTGACAAACAGCAGGCCGTAATCGTGTTTATAACTGTAGAACGTGCCACCAATCGAAATACTCTCTTTCAGCATGACAGTGCTAGGCTACACATGAGCGCTGTGGGATCTGCTACAATACCTTGGCCGAAAGCTGTGGCCGAGCGGTTCTAGGCGCTTTAATCCGGAACAGTGGTGCTGCTACGGTCTCAGATTCGAATCCTGCCTCGGGCATGGATGTGTGTGATGTCCTTAGGTCAGTTGGGTTTAAGTAGTTCTAAGTCTAGGAGACTGATGACCTCAGTTGTTAAGTCCCATAGTGCTTAGAGCCGTTTGAACCATTTTTTAAAAAGAGCTACATGCCGCGTTCGACGGAGACTCTCCCCAATATATGTGTACAAATCGTCATCGGATTTTCAGAATGGTTTCCATTTTGTGACCTATAGGAACTTACTTTCAGGACAGCCCTCCTATCTAGGGCTAGCTTTCCTTACGTATAACGATTTGAATTTCAGTGCTTTCTATTAGCGCTTTGAGCTCTGGTTCTTTCCAAACACGGCTACTACTGTTTACTACTGCAATATCGATTGTTGCTAGCTCTGACCTCGTCTTGCGTTTGCCCTTCATCCATTTACACTGATGCTCTTCCTGTAGTTTCCTGAGATCCTGTAACTTAAAAAAATCGCCCTGTCCCCTCCATACAGCCCCGCTACCTGTGTAGTCGCTTCCTGTGTGTAGCGGACTCCTGACCTATTAATCGGAACCCAAAAACTCACCAACCTACGGCGCAAGTCGAGTAATCTGCACTCTACACGGTCGCAGAACAGTCTCAGCCTCTGATTCAGACGCTACACTCGACTCCACAGTCGACCCTGTCGACAGTACTACTGATGGTGAACTCCGTCTTCATCTTGCACGCAAGACTGGCAATTTTTACCAGGTCATCTACCAGAAATAGTTTAGTTTCCTTAATTTACTACTTAAAAATTAATGTTTGATAAAATAGCTGTTCAGGTTTGCCACCCACACGCCTTCCTACCCTTTCTTGAGAACCACTATTTACTTCCCTTTTTTTCTCCACAAATTATCCTTTCCTGGAATTCTGTAAGTCGCTGGCTGAACTGGAAGGGAAACTAGACACCATGAACGTAGTAACTTCCAAGTGAGTCCTTCCTATAGTTAAATAACCAATGTTATCTCAGTTCTTCTGTCAAAGTCGGTCAGACTGTACTCTGTACTACTGTACTAGCCCCAGCTTATTGAGTTATCACTAACTTCTTACCTTCTTAACATTTTAGCATACACATTTCGTTTACGTGACCTTCCTTATCATCTACGCTCACCTTCCTGATATTTGTGGTCGCACAGACTTTCTCTCCCTTTTTCGTCTGCACAGCTGGTTTCATGCGGTGAACCAATCTTTCCTTACTAAGTTGTTGTCCTTAGTGCGTGCCAGAAATGTGCGTGAGAGAGTGTATTCTTGTCCCCTGGCCAAATGAATCAATTGGAGCTAACCTTACCACAGGTAAATCCTCTGATCCAATCTGTCTCCGACAAGCACACTCGTGCTCAGAAAAAGCGAAACAGCTTGTACGACTTGAGACAGGACGTTCATATTCACAGGACATGTACATCAGTATGTTCTGCAGAAATGATTGGCGTAAGAACCAAGTTCGGCCCGTGGGTTCAAGATCACCATCGATGTCCCACGCAACGCCACCTACCGGTAAATTGTGCCTACAGCCCTTGTAGTCGCTATAAACCGAAGGTAATGGATCAGGGTGACGAGCAGACATGCAGGATGATTCGCAGACGTATGCACGAATCGTACTGTCAAATCAGTTAGTTTGAAAAAGGGAGCATTATTGGCATGAGAAAATGCGATACATCCATCCGAGAAATTGCAGCTCGTCTGGAACGAAGTGTTTCGGCAGTGTGCAACGGATGTGGGCAGACTGGTTCACGGAAGGCTGTAGAAGACGACGAGATGGGTCAGGACGCACCATTCAGACCCCCCCTGCCGCCCCCCCCCCCACCCCCCGAGAAGATCGACACCTCATTCGAATGACATTGCAGGTCATACCTGCCTCCTCGTCGGCTCTGGCGCAACAGTGGAACAGCGTAACACGGCGTACACTATCAGGGGTGTCAGTCTGTCACCGTTTATTATGGTATGGGCTACATGCGCGTCGTCCGCTTCTCCGCTTACCTCTGGCGAAAGTGCAGAAACATGCTGGACGACAATGGTACATGGAACGGCATCATTATGGACAAGAATGGCGCCAGGTAAGGTTTTCGGACGAATCCAGGTTCTATTTGTTTGAAAATGATGGCCGCATTTTTGTTCGCCGCAGACAAGGGTAGCAGCATCACACTGATTGCATTCTCACAAGACATACAGCGCCAATTCAAGGCCTTATGGTGAGAGGCGCTATTAGGTACAACCACAAATCACACTTGGTGCGTGTCCAGGGCACTGTGGCCAATGTGACCTTTGTGAACGAGATCCTACACCTGTAGCCCCACCCTCTCTGACACCCCAGACGCTATTTTCCAGCAAGATAATGCACGACCACATGTTGTACGAATACGTACCTCCTTGGTGTCACAGGATGTGAGCTTTTTGCCCTGGTGCGCCAGATCACCAGACGTATCGCCAATCGAAAATGCGTCGGATGTGGTGGAACGGTGGGTTCAGGGCTGTGACCCAACGCCAACCACCACAGATGAACTTTGGAACCAGGTGAATGCAGCATCGATGGCTAAATCACAGGACGCCATTCGCCTTATGCGCGTTGATGTCAACACGCATGGAACATGGCGGACCGGACCATGTGCCTATTAAGCAACAGGATTCACGCTGAACCGAGGTGACAGAAATCCTAAACATTTCTGCTAAACATACTTATGTACGTGTCCTGTGAATATGAACGTCCTATCTCTAGTCATTCAAGGTGTCCTGTTTTTTTTCTGAATATAAGTTTACTTGAGGTGGTCAGGGGGTGGGGACGTTTTCCGCTCCGAGAGGAAGAGCCCTTATGCTTTGTGCTTTTCCCTTAATTATCCAGCTCACTCGGAGACACATAGCCATACTCCCAGACATTTCGGCAGCTCTCTTCCCTGCTGATTCACCTAGAGAAACTCCCGTTGATTGTACAGCATTTTACGAACAGCAGTGTTAAACAAATGGAACACAATACCCAAAGTATATCCAATCCATAAGAAAAGGTTGACTGATTATTCGCAGGTGCATGTATGTTTCCGTCCTGACTTTATGAGGCTTTTGACCTTCTCTGTAGCCATTTCAGTGATTTCGCTCGTCTTCGACATCGTCCAAACTGGCAAGGATTTCGAAAGACTGTTGTATTCCAGTAAGGGGGAAGGTCAACAGCTGCCTCAATATCCATTCCGGCACGTCCTCGTGCATCGTCGGCATCATTTCCTTCTAGTCTGTTGGTGGATCCATGTGGAGAACTGCCAATACCTCTCACAGGATATTTTTAGCCGTATCCGAGATGCAGAGGTTCAAAGTAACCCTGCTTCTTCACGTAAAATACGCACGTATAATCCAGATGAGGCGAAATATAAATAACAAATAACAGCAGCGAATTTCTCAGATTGTAACGTTATATTCTCTAGGCATTTATCTTGAAGTAACATCCTGCTGTTTTGAAAAACCTTTATCAGTTAATGTATGGTTCCCTAGAAAATCCCAAAAAATCGTTTTTTAAGATTTTTTCGTACCAAACTCGAGCCACGGGTTCCAAGATGGCTGTGCACAGAAAATAGCTGAAATTTTTACGGTATATTTCTAAAATACCTTGAAACTTTTCTCGATGTCTATATCCGTTTCCGAGATACACAAGTTCGAATTCACTCTACTCGTACACCTGAAATACGCACGTAAAATTCGTTGTGAGACGGAAACCTAGTTTATTATGTGACGAACCACGAATAGATATACTGTACAGTGTCTCCGTTATTACCGGAAGTGTTCTTGGAACCCCACGTTTTCTCCTGTAGAACATTTAAAATTTCTGTGCACGTAAAATCCGATCGAAGATGTAAAATTAGTTTAGTAAACTATCAAAATTTTACTGACTCATGACGTTCTTTCATGTAAGTGAAAAGAAAGGAACCAGTGGAAAATGCTCCTTTCGGAGCACCAAAAAGGCGAATAAGCTCCCGATTACAAAGCACTGACTGAAAAGTGAGGTAGTTCGCCTCATTCTACCTTCCTCAGCATCCGGTGGTTGTGGCCGAGTGGTTCTAGGTTCTTCAGTCCGGAACGGCGCTGCTGCTTCGGTCGTAGGTTCGAATCCTGCCTCGGGCAAGGATGTGTGTGATGTCCTTAGGTTAGTTAGGTTTAAGTAGTTCTAAGTCTAGGGAATTGATGACCTCAGATGTTAAGTCCCATAGTGCTTAGAGCCATTTGAACCATGTTTTGAACATTCCTCAGCATGTTTAAAAAATTTCACAAAAAATTTACCATACGAGCATATTCGCGCTTTTTTTTACTGAGAAAGGAGGTAGTAGCAGTGGAAAGAGACGGGAAGGTAATAAACACCGGAAGATAGTAGACCGCGGTTGTTGTACAAAACGATCGAAGAAGACAATGGCAGTGTGAGTGCGAGAGAGGGACATAGTGGCAGTGGAACATAAGTGATAGTGACAGAGCAGTGTTAGGAAAAGAATGAAGGAGACAGTGCCAGTGGGAGAGGAATAAAGAGAAAGAGAGAGTGGAAGTGAGTGAGAGCCAATGAAAATCAGAGACACAGTCTGTGACAGTGACAACGACGAAAAGAGAGACATAGTTGCAGCGAGAAGAGACGGCAGCAGTGGCATGCAATGAAGGTCATTCTAGCAGTAACAGAGAGCAACAGGGAGACAGTTACATTGAAAGGAGCCAGAAGTATATAGTAGGATAGAACGAAAGAGAATGTGGCTGTGAGAAAGGACAGAGTAACAGATAGACACAAAGAGATAATGAGTTGCGCTGAATGAGTGCTTGGGACGGGTCAGTGGAAATGGAAGGGTATGAGTGACTTACAACGATGGACTACTGTGAGTGAGCGAGTTACAGTTACGAGAGCTTGTGGGAGCGAGAGGTGAGCTTCCTGTTAAAAGTGTGCGGATATGTTCGCTTACCGAAATATTAGGCAAAATTTTTAACGGTCTGAAGAAGGTGGAATGAGGCAGCTGGCACCCCACTTGTCAGCCAGAGTCTTTGAAACAGGAGCATATTCTCCTTTTTGTGCTCCAATAGGAGCATTTTTCCACTGCTCATGATCTATTTACCTAAACAGTATAGTAACAGGTGGACCCATGATTATTTGGGCGAGTTTCGTGGACTGAAGCCTTACTTCCCTCTATTCCCAGTGTTCTCGCAGCTCAGCTGGAATATCGACAATCCATGTGCTGATTATACGTCAGCAGTAACCTCATGTCAGTACTGATATTTCGTGGTTAGTCTTTGTCCACTAGTCATACATTTAGTATAGGAGTAGGTAGACTCACCATGCTGACTGCAGAGCAGGTAATTCAAAAGCATTCCATAGATTGTTAAGTTATGACCGTATAGAATTGTCAGAGTTCCCACGCTATCTGAATGGACTTAGAGAGAATTCTGTCACTGGATAATTTTTCTATCAGATTAGAGATAAGTAGTCGCTGCAGCACTCTCTTACCGCCAAGAAGGCTTTTGTAGACAAAGACTGCAGTGTTTCCAGTAAAAGCTACGCAACCATAATCATACGTGTCAATCACTTGCGAGTCGGTTAAGTCCCAAGGGTAGAAGGTGATAGAACATTGCAGCAAGTAAATAACTGATCGTGTAATTTTAACGTCCTAATCATTACAGCTCTGTCAGACTCAAAAGCACATATACGCCTGTCAGGTTAAAACTCTGTGTGGGACTGGGACTCGAACAACGGATCTTCGCCTTTCGTGCTCTACCGAATGAGCTATCCAAGCACGGCTAACGACTCACCCTCACTCCTTTCTTCCAGGAGCGCTAGTCTTGTAAGATATGCGGAAGAAATTCGTAGAAATCTGGAATACGTTTAATGTAGTTAATAACTGCTATAGTCGTCGCAAAAAGTAACTTCGCACCGTAATTCGTAATAACATAGGCATTGCAACATCGCAGAAATTTGGAAGGTAAGAGAGAAGACAACCGGGGAGGGGGAGTAAAGATGTGAGGGCGGATCATGATGAGTCGATAACTCAATCGGTGGAGCACTTGCGCACCAAAGGCACAGATCAGAGGTTCGAGTCCTGGTTAGGCACACAGTTTTAATACGCCAGGAAGTTTAGAATCTAAGTCCTTCTAAATAAAAGTTGTGTGACCTAATCACTGTACCATTTCAGCAGAAAAAATTGTTCAAGGAAGCGGAAGTTATCGCTTGTTGTAGAGTTTATAGCAGTCCATCTGCCAGAATTCTAATTTCTACGTCTGCAAGACGATGTCTACTCAAATTTCACACCAGTCGCACTAGAGTGACGGTAATAGAGCCACTATGAGGATGCGCATCAGGTTTGCTCTAAATATACGCTGTAACAGTCGTGAGCGTTAGTTACCCTTCAGAGTGAACTTGGTGAGTTGATTTTAGACAAGGTGACAAAGACACCATTATCAGTACCTCACTAAGATTGAATGAGGTCGTCTAATAGGGCTATGAGAAGCTGGATGTTCCTTCAGCGTTATTGCAGATAGACTTGGCAGGTATGTAGCCATTTTACATGACTGCCGGCGGTGATGGTAGCGAGAATGTACAGTCACAAGAAGACCAGGCTCCGGTTGGGCACGTGACATTACCGACAAGGAAGACCATCGTGATCGGTGTATGGTTGTGTCGCATTTCAATCCATCTACAGTAGCAATCTGAGCAGCAGTTGGCACCACAGTGACGCAACGAACTGTTACGGATAGGTTACTTCAATTACAGCTCAAAGCCATACGCACTGTAGCGTGAATTCCACTGACCCCAAACCAACCGCCATTTGCGACTTCAGTGGTGTCAAGCGAGAGCTCATTGGAGGTCAGGGTGGAGGTCTGTTGTTTTTTCTAATGAAAGCTGATTCTGCCTCGGTTCCAGTGATGGCCGTGAGGTGGTTTGAAAGAGGCAAGTTGTAGGCCTGCAACCAACCTCTGCACGTGATAGACACACCTTACCTACACCTGGAGTTGCGATTTCATATGACGCCAGGAGCACTCTCGTAGTCATCCCACGCACCCTGACTTCAAATTTTTACATCAATATGATAATTCGATCTGTTGTGCTGTCATTCATTAACAGCTTTGCAGGGAGTATTTTCCAACAGGATAACACTCGTTCACACAGCACTGTTGTAACCCAACATTCTCTGAAGAGCAACGACATGTTTCCTTGGCCTGCTCGGTCACTAGACTGTCTGCAGTAGATCAGATGTGGGACATGAGAGGAAGACAACTCTAGCATCATCCACAACCAGCCTTAAGCGTCCCTGTATTAACTGACTAAGTGTAACAGGCATAGGATTCCTTCCCACAAATTGACATCCGGCACTTGTAGAACACAATGCATTCATGTTTGCATACTTGCATTCAATATTCTGGCGGTTACACAGGTTACAAAGGCAGTACCAGCGTTTCACATTAGCAATGGCTTATCTCGCGCTTGCATTAACCTGTGATCTTGCGATGCTAATTACTCATATATGTTACCTAGACTACTGTATCCCCGAAATTGCATTACTCTACATTAATTTTAGTGAATTTTAAAATGAAAGATGATAATTCGCCGACAACAGAAAAATACTGAAATGACGTTGTGATTTTGAAATTCCGAGAAGTTTTCAAGTTCTTGATCACTAAGGTTCCCTCTTGTTGCACCATGTGTAAGTATTCTGTCGCAAGTGCTTTTGCTCAATGTAAATTCTGACACGTTCGTTCGAGCCTAGGTAATGTATTTGTGCTACTCCGCATACTTTTTGTAATGACAAATATCTTTCTTACTCTTTTCGCTCTATTCTTCTTTCCATTTCTGATCTTCCTTTTTTCATTATTATTACTTCACTATTAGTACTATTATTAGACTATTGTTATTGCGATGTTAGATGGATGGTAGTTTTAATCGGTAGTTTGAATCGATAAATTAGTAACACCATATTTTTCTTAGAAGAAATTGTAGAGGAACGGTACTTCACTTTTAGTACTACTATTAGACTATTTAATTGCGATGTTAGATGGATGGCAGTTTTAATCGGTAGTTTGAATCGATAAATTAGTAACACCATAGTTTTCTTAGAAGAAATTGTAGAGGAACGGACAACGCCAGAACAGTCGTTCACCCACTTGGGACGTAGTCACAAGAATGTACCAGGTACTTTAAGAAATATGGAAACAAATGATAATTAATTGAAACCCTTAGCTGCCGACAGGTGTTGTTGACATACCTTCATGGGGACAGCTGAAAATGGGAGTGGATGGTCAAAGTATCTGTTAGGAACATTATGCATGTAGATTGTGGACAGTTGGGAATGTGGGTCTCACGGGAAGCCTGCAAGGGACAAGTCCCTGCAGTCGCGCTATTCATCTGTGTCCTCGGTGGCTCAGATGGATAGAGTGTCAGCCATGTAAGCAGGAAATCCCGGGTTCGAGTCCCGGTCGGGGCACTCATTCTCAGCCGTCCCTATCAAGATATATCAACAACACCTGTCGGCAACTGAGTGTTTCAATTAATTATCATTTATTCTAGAGAAGCCGCACGGTCATCAATGGTATCTGTTCTTTCGAGAACAGTTACTATCTTCATATAAATATGGAAACTTATAACGAAGGATATTTTAAAGGTTGCGCCTTGGCTGTTGTTTACAAACGTGAGCCAAGGTGGACGCTTTACAATGTTCTTCAAGGAAAATGCTCCTCGGACTTTCAAAATCACAACATTTCAGTATTCTTCTGTTTTTGTGAAAAATATGTCATTTTAGGTAGGCGAATTAATTAATAGTGTGGGAGGTCAAAGTCTGGAACCAGCACTTACCCTGCTTCCCTCGATTAATCCCAAAGTTAATGTTAAGATGAGATTAATGGATTATCGTCAACAACATCGCCTGCACACTATACAGGTGACTATTGATGAGAAGTTTGAGAATTAACTAGAGACAATGGTAAGGAGTTTTCTGATGAGTAACTGAATACTATTTTAAAGAGTTAAACTATACACTACTTGCAAAGCAAACCATGGTATTGAATACTGAACCCAACGTCGGGATTCGAACCGGCTACGCCCGCGCCGATCGCAATGTCTTTAGTGAGCTGGGAAAATTTCCCACAGCGGTAATTCGCGAAAATAATAGAAATGCAGGTATCTGTTGTTCTTAATAGGTTTCCTCGTAAATCTTGTGTAATCAGAAACCTGATGTGAAGAAAAGCTAATTACTCGAAGCTGCTCTGTAGTTATGTTACAGTCAGAAACAAGCGAACAATCATTGCATTTGACTTTTCGGAGAACTGCGCCCTATTGAATCACCGTCATCCTGCATTCGCGAGGCAATTCCGTTTATTAACCAACTAATTTGCAGCCCGAACAAAAACGACCACCGCTCGTCGTTTATTCAAGTCTATTGATCACAGTCGATACAGGGGCAATGTATCGCCAGCGCTGATCAGTACACCCTCCATCTCTTTTCAGGTCCCATTGAATTCCAACTATATTGCTTGTTACAAAAAATTCTCTTTTGTTTCTGACGTATTTATACGTGCGATGAGACAAGTTTATCCTGTTGGTAATTTCTCTAGCGGGCAACACCCTGTTTCGTTATTGGGTGACTGTGGCATTTGTTGACCGAATGCTTAAGTCACATCATTAGTTGGGAGTACGTAAGAAATATTTAGCTCTTTCTATTAATGTCCCAAGTAAGTAATATAGTCAATCGTTAAGAACTTCCGTAAAACTAAGATTGTGACTGATCAGTCTAAAAGATGCCACATC
Source organism: Schistocerca piceifrons (assembly GCF_021461385.2). Taxonomy (NCBI): domain Eukaryota; kingdom Metazoa; phylum Arthropoda; class Insecta; order Orthoptera; family Acrididae; genus Schistocerca; species Schistocerca piceifrons. The sequence continues at coordinate 247,009,214 of NC_060144.1, forward strand.
AGCATACATTGTCAAATAATCGAACGCCTACATTCTCATGAGACGGTTCAAGTAAAATCTTCGTTTCTTACAAATTTATACATTCACGTGGTACAACTCATTTCTGTATACTTTATATCTTAAGGGAAATAACTAAGATTGTTTATCTCATTTTACACTGACGTGGCAAAAGTTATGGGATCTCTCCTAATATCGTGTCGGACCTCGTTTTGCCTGACGTAGCGCAGCAACTCGACGTGACATGGTCTCAACAATTGGGTGTAAGTTCCCTGCAGAAATATCGAGCCATATTACCTCTGTAGCCGTCCATATTTGCGGAAGTGTGGCTTGTGCAGGATTGTGTGCACGAACTGATCTCTCGATTATGTCCCACAGATGTTAGATAGGATTCATGTCAGGTGATCTGCGTGGCCAAATCATTCTCTCGAATCGTCAAGAACGTTCTTCAACCAATAGCGAAGAATTGTAGCCTGGTGACATGGAGCGTTGAGTTCCAGCTTTGTTTCGGAACAAGGAGTCTATTAATGTGTGAGTGTGTTAAATCTTATGGGACTTAACTGCTAAGGTCATCAGTCCCTAAGCTTACACACTACTTAACCTAAATTAGCCTAAGGACAAACACACACACCCATGCCCCAGGGAGGACTCCGCCGGGATCAGCCGAGTCTATTAATGGCTACAGAAGATCTCCAAGTAGCCGAACATAACCATTTAACCATTTCTCATCAATGAACGCGTCACTTGGATCGGAGGACACAGTCTAGTCCGTGTAAACACAGAGCCACTACCAGCTTGCACAGTGCCCCTTTTTGACAACTGCCCCCCCCCCCCCCCCCCCCGCGCCAGGATTTCGTGTTTCGTGGGGTCTGCGCAACACTCGAACACTATCATCAGTTTTTACCAACTAAAATCGGGACTCATCTGACCAGGCCACGGTTTTTCAGTCGTCTGGGGTCCAACCGATATGGTCACGAGCCCAGGACAGGCGCCGCAGGCTGTTACAAAGGCACTCGCGTCGATCGCCTTCTTCCATAGCCCGTTAACACAATTTCGCAGCACTGTCCTAACGCATACGTTGGTCGTACGTCCTACATCGATTTCTGAAGTTATTTCATGCAGTCTTGTTTGTCTGTTAGCACTGACAAACGCTGCTGCTCTAGTCGTTAAGTGAAGGCCGTCGGCCACTGCGTTGTCCATGGTGAGAGCTAATGCCTAAAATTTGGTATTCCCGGAATACTGAATTCCCCACTGATTTCCCAAACGGAACGTCCCATGCGTCTAGCTCAAACTATCACGACACGTTCAAAGTCCGTCAATACCCGTTCGTGTGGCCATAACCACGTCGGAAACCATCCCACATGAATCACCTTAGTACAAGTGGCAGCTCCGCCAACCCACTGCTCTTTTATAGCTTGTGTACTTGATACTACCGCCATTTGTATATGTGCATGCTATCCCATGACTTTTGTCACGTCAGGGTATGTAGTACTGTCTACCAGAACCTGAATATTACCAATGAGAGGCGTAAATCTGATAATAATAGTGACAGAGCTTTACCTGTGAGACATAGTTTCTCTAAAACTTGTAGCTGTATTATCATCAATTCTCTTATATAGAATTATACTACGTGGATGATATCTCAGTCAACAGCTGCTGAGCGAGACGGCGCCACAGTCGGACTCTTGACTCACACCTGAGAAGGCAGAGGGTCAAATTCTCACCCAGCCACCCAAACCTAGGTTACGTCTGGGTTATCTAATATTAACACGGGTACAGTTCGTTAGAAAATAACGTGACCAGTTTCCTTTCCTTATCGAAGACAACACTACACTAAATTGTAATATAATGCGATATGTCAGATGACCTTTAGTGTGGGCAGAGGACAACGATGGTATCTTGGTGAGGAGTTACGGCGCCACAACCCACTTGGAAATAGCGTCCCCAACTGCCATTGTAAGAAAATGAAAAGCCTACAGCCGTCCTTATGATCTTATTTATTGTGTAGCTACCAGTTTCGGCGCTTCAATGCTGAAGGGGTTATTAGGATCCATATTGTTATATTCCGTAGAAATGTTGGAACACATGAGGCAATACAGACCTTACGACTTATCTTAGAAAAAAGATTAAGGAAAGGCAAACCTACGTTTCTAGCATTTGTAGACTTAGAGAAAGCTTTTGACAATGTTGACTGGAGTACTCTCTTTCAAATTCTAAAGGTGGCAGGGGTAAAATACAAGGAGCGAAAGGCTATTTACAATTTTTACAGAAAAGAGATGGCAGTTATAAGAGTCGAGGGGCACGAAAGGGAAGCAGTGGTTGGTAAGGGAGTGATACAGGGTTGTAGCCTCTCCCCGATGTCATTCAATCTGTAAATTGAGCAAGCAGTAAAGGAAACAAAAGAAAATTTCAGAGTAGGTATTAAAATCCATGGATAAGAAATAAAAAATGAGACACTTAAAGTAGTAAAGGAGTTTTGCTATTTGGGGAGCAAAATAACTGATGATGGTCGAAGTAGAGAGGATATAAAATGTAAAGTGGAATTGGCAAGGAAAGCGTTTCTGAAGAAGAGAAATTTGTTAACATCGAGTATTGATTTAAGTGTAAGGAAGTCGTTTCTGAAAATATTTGTATGGAGTGTAGCCATGTATGGAAGTGAAACATGGACGATAAATAGTTTGGACAAGAAGAGAATAGAAGCTTTCGAAATGTGGTGCTACAGAAGAATACTGAAGATTAGATGGGTAGATCACATAACTAATGAGGAGGTATTGAATAGAATTGGAGAGAAGAAGAGTTTGTGGCACAACTTGACAAGAAGAAGGGACCGGTTGGTAGGACATGTTCCGGGGCATCAGAGGATCACAAATTTAGCATTGGAGGGCAGCGTGGAGGGTAGAGGGAGACCGAGAGATGAATACATTAAGCAGATTCAGAAGGATGTAGGTTGCCGTCATTACTGGGAGGTGAAGAAGCTTGCACAGGATAGAGTAGCATGGAGAGCTGCATCAAACCAGTCTGAGGACTGAAGACCACAACAACAACAACATTGTTATGATCTCGAGAAACTATTTTGTGACATCAGATACCACGAAAATTACCAATCAGGTCGCCCCACGTTGGGTGACAAAATGTAGTGAATTGTGAATTCTACTCTATGCTGTCGAACATGAAATTATGAGCAGATGACTGATGAGACTGCGCCACGTTAGGAGCCAACAATTAATTGAAATCTATAAGGAAATGAAATCAAACACAAATGGTTCGTAATGTAGGGGTTCATGTACGAATGTATAAAATCGATTATAGGAGATCAAAACATGAAAGAAATGTATATATTTTCGTGCTGTTTACACAAACCAAAACAAAATTATAAATCTCAGGGCCGATTTTACTGGGCGTGGACACGACTCAGTTATTAAGGGGAACGGGGAGGGGCCGAGTCGTCTCACCGTTCTTTGTTATCGTTCGTCGAGTATTGCTGTCGGTGGCATGCGCTGCGTTGGTACGGCGTGTCGCCTCGGAGCTGTGCGGAGCGAGTCGGCTGCCCTCATCAGGACTTGCGGCTTTGCAGAGGGGCACAAGTACGATCTCTAATTGTCTGACAGTTGTCGGTCGCGTGGCCGAACCTGTGCTATCACGGTGTCCGAAGGTGGATATTGACGATGGGTGGAAGAGCGCCCATGTCCTCTCCCTTCCGCTGTGTCTCCGCAACTCCCCCTCACTTCTCTTCCATCTCAGAGCTCAATTCCTCTTCGAAATATTCTTCCTTTCGGCGTTCTCATTTTCAGTGCAGCCCAGTGACAGATCGCCGTTTCATAGCCACGCTTCTCCATGCGGAGTGTAAATTTCCTATCTGGCATGGGCTTGCGTGTGCTTCGTGAATCGGCATCTTTCTCTCGCATTCTTACGATGTTTTCCTGCATTCCGAGGCTGTTGTGAGGGGAGCTACACATTACTTCTTTATAACCACTCTTTCTGCGCGAGGACTGGACAGACTCTGCCGGCCGGAGTGGCTGAGCGGCTCTAGGCGCTTAAGTCTGGAACCGCGAGATCGCTAGGGTCGCAGGTTCGAATCCTGCCTCGGGCATGGATGTTTGTGATCTCCTTAGGTTAGTTAGGTTTAAGTAGTTCTAAGTTCTAGGGGACTGATGACCTCAGATGTTAAGTCCCATAGTGCTCAGAGACATTTGAACATTTTGACAGACTCATGTTTGGGCGCCGTCCCAAAATCTGCCGGCACCCGTGATTTACGTAGGTTCGAACTTAAATAGTGGCAACACTGCTATGGAGACACTATGCAATGGAATCTTCTATTGTCGCTGATAGCACACGCTGTTGACGTAAGTACCTTACCTGCAAGCAAATGCACTCGTCCGTCCCACGTCACCGGCGTGCGCACAATTGAGGGAAATACAGTCACTTGTGAGCTAGCGGTCTAATGTAACGGTTCTGTGTTTTCGAAAGAGGAACAAAGGAGTTGGATCAATATTAAATGTGTCAGAGGTCGTACAGCACGACAGTGTCATTAAGGTCTTCAAGAGGCGTGCGGGGAATTGGCATTGCCGTACAGAACAGTGGAACTTTGGATAAAAGCCTTCAACGAAGGTCGGCAAACTGTGGCAGACATGTATCGGGCAGGTCGTCCTAGCGTCTCTGAAGAAGAAGTGCATGCTGTTGTCGACTTAGTGGACAGTGATCGACGCCATACAATTGGTGAGCTCGCCCACGAAACGGGATTAACCCATACAACTGTGCTTCGCATCCTGAAGGAACGCCTGGGCATGGGAAAAATTACTTTTGAATACATTATGGGTGTGAACAGTGATCAATGTGTTACAAATATTTACTATCAAAAACAGTCTTGATCACAATTTATTTATTACGGTGACCGGTTTCGACCACTACAGTGGTCATCACTACTCATGTGATTTACCACCAGAAGGAGGTCTGAAGATGACCACAATAGTGGTCGAAACCGGTCACCGTAATAAATACATTGTGATCAAGACTGTTTTTGATAGTAAATATGAGAAAAATTGCCTCACGATAGGTTCTATATGACTTGACAAAAATGCAGAAATGGATGCGTTACGACACTTCTCAGACGCACTTGAAGCGCTATGAGCGCGAAGGAGAGGCTTTTTTACGCTTTCTTACGCCGTATCGTAACACTGGATGGGCCACATCGTACGAGCCAAAACTGAAACGCCAATCCAACGAATGGCGTCATTATGGGTCGCCGCGAAAGTCGAAAGTGCGTCAGAGCCCCAGTATGGTGAAAGTTATGGTGATCCTCGTGTACGACTGTCATGGTGTTATCCAAACGCATTACGTTCCTCCACGGCAGACCGTCATTGCACAGTATTACTGTTCGTTTTTTGAGCATCACCTGCGACCAGCTTTACGAAAGAAGCGTCGACACTTTCTGCGCAGCTCACCCATCACTTTGCACGACAATGCGCGGGCTCATACAGCGCAAGCTATGGCTGCTCTGTTCGGTCGATGGGACTGGGAAGTACTGTACCACCCAACATACTCTCCGAACTTAAGTCTTGTGACTTTGATTTGATTCCGAAGATGAAGGAACCACTAGGCGGCATTCGCTTCAGAACTGTTCCAGAGATTCGACAGGCAGTAGCCCGCGCCATTCGCACCATCAACAGAACAGGCCCTGCTAACGGTATACTACTCCTTCCACATCGTGGGCAACGGGTTTTACACAACGCAGGTGACTACTTTGAAGGACAGTAACAGGTGCAAACACGTAACTCTTTTGTATCGAATGTGAATAAATAGTTGCCACTATTTAAGTCCCATCAGTCGTATAAGGAATGTCTTTACTGTCGAGAAAAACATCCTCTTAAGAGCGCTGACTTCTTTCACACGCCCCCCTGTGCCAGTTCCCCATACTTTGTGTATGCTCCTCACTGTGCCCATGGGGTGCTGGAATTGTCGGCACGTTCCTGCTTTCTAAGGCAGGTAAAATGACTGCCACCAGGCCAGAAGAACTCAGATGCTTTCGTGCGTACATTCTTGGCATGCCATCTTAATGGCTGCAGGTGTCCGTCAATTCTCGGTATGCTGCTCGTTGTCAGACAGGCCCTTCGCAAAGTGTCCCTCCTTGAGCGAGGTGAGGACGGCGGCCCGACTTACTGCTGTGTGCTTGCAGAACGACTGCAGTGCCCTCTCCTTGGGGGCTTGCCCCAGGCTTCCGGCTCCCTCCTCCTCTTCGGCCGCTCGTGGTGAGTTGGCGAAAGCGGCCACAGTCGGACATGTTACACAGCTCCTTCTCATGACTATTAAGTTTCTGAGATGGAATGTTGAAAGTCTTGGCAAAGTGGCCCATCTATGTTCACTTGGCCCGTCACACACACACACTTCAAGAGACAACAAGAATCTTCACTCCCCAACAGTTACACTAAAACTTCATTCAGTGATGTGGGATATTGTGGGGATATTATATTTTCAGTTGTGCCCTACTGGGTCAAGCCCAGTCGACCATTCTCATATATATAGTTGCCCTTAGTCAAGACGTACAAGACAAGTACAGATAAATAAATTTCCTTACAAGTAAACTGTTCATGAAGAACATTGTTACATTGAATATGATAAGAACATCGCATATGTACATAAGACAAGACATGCACAAATAAATGAAGATTCAAACAAGTGAACAATACCTGAGGAACATCAGTAACATTGAACACAGTGAATACGATAATAATGTTATAGACCTACACGAGATGTGTGCAAAATAAACATGTATTCAAATGAGCGTAAATAAAAAATAAACTGCTCACAATAACACTGTGCATCACATGCAGATAGAATACTATACATCTAGACAACACATAGACTTAAGACACGTGAAACAGAAGTGCACTTTACACTGCAATAATGCTCATAATAGGCTTATTTGTCAGAAATGCCAACATGGAAAATACACAAGACACAATTAAGACAAGTGACGTAATAGTTGACCTTAAGTGGTATTGTTCATCGAAGAGCGCTATAAAATCGATACAGAATGGATGTCAGTTCAAACATCTGGTCACACAAAACAATAAATTTTCCAATGTACTTGTAAGGATATGCTAGATAGAATGGGACGGATAGCACATTCACGTTTTTGTCAACAGTGCACATGTTTTCTTACCTTAGAAGACGTACAAAAATAAGATTTGTACCTTTCCTTCTTCCACAGAACCCACAATCAATAGGTATAAAGTTCTCACCACAGACTGTCTGTAACTGTGTTATCAGTACTCTAAATTGGCAGTTGATTGCTGAAGTTCTAACATCACAGTTACAGATAGTCTGCGTAAACCAGTTATGTTAACTTACCAGTGAAGACCAGAGCGGGGTGCAGATGTGGATGTGAGCAACTGTATTGGTAGTTCTGGGAATTTAGAGTCGAGGGACGTCCATAGCCGAATGTGGTTGTGAATGTTCTCTGTGTGATTGTATTGTAAAACTGTGTTCATCTTTCCGAGATTTTATGTTTAGAGGCTATCTTAAATGTGGTATTGTATATGTGATTACAAACCATGTTCAACATCAATATTATTCGCCAGTGTCCCGTACCGATTTATACAAATATCATGTCGTGTTATGTAAAGTTAACAGTGCTGTGTCAGGAAGTACAGCACTCAAAAAGACATCGCTCGTAGCAAAATTTGTACACTCTTTACTGAAAGAGAGCTCCAAATTTTCCTACGATCACCACAGCTACAGCATCACTTCCTAAAAGATGCCACGACTGAGCGTTTTCTTTTGCTGTGAGAGGTATATCTTCAGAAGAAGTGAGGTGAGTCCTATAGAAAAATCTGCAACGAGTGCCTGATGCAGTACATTTCCTACTGCAGCCCTGACTTATACGGTTAGACTGTTACAATCACCCACCGCATTTCTTCCAATGTGGAAGTGTTGCATACTGATAGCTTCTGAAACCCAAAACTTCTTGTTACACTTGACTTCTACACACAAACACACACTATGCACCACAGGTAATCCAAAGACGATTTCAACAGCCAGACGACATCCACAACATCCTCACTCTTCTGTTCAGTTGCTAATTCTGTTTCATGTAGGAACGCACTTGAAGTTAGGAATGTCTGGTTTAATTGAAATTTATTGCTGATACTATTGCACAGTAAATTAAATTATGAAATATGATTGAAAATTATATAATTTTTGTGTCTCAATATGAAATAAATATTAATTATGAATTCATTTGTTGACATTCTTCACTAATGCTCATGAAATGTGACGCATTTAATGCAGAAACAAACTTCCTTGTTTCCTATAGAAATTTAATTTTTTAAATCTATATATTTATAAAAATTATTTTATCTATGTATGTACGTTTTACAGCTTCTCCTGAACCAAACGGTGTGTTCAACAATTAGTACAACACCACTTACAGCGTGAAAGAAGCGTTGCTGGAGTAAAATCCCGCAGCCTATGGGGTGGGGTGGAAGGGGGATGGTGTAGAAGCGTAACCCGGGGACGCCTGGAGCAATGTCAGCCAAATTTAGTACATACATTACTCAGTCTTGTATAATAATTGGTTTAAAAACGATGTAGGAGAGGGTGAGAAGTCATCATGCGTAAAAATATTTAAATAACGACAGATATTAGTATCGAACCTATAGTTGACGGAGTGGCTATAGGTGAGTCGACATTACTCGCTCCCTGCCAGTTGGCAGCACTACATGGGTGCGTTTCACAGTGCGGGAGACGGTGGTGGTGGTAGGTTCCTATGGGACCAAACTACTGAGGCTTTCACACTACTTAACCAAGCTTAAACTAACTTACACTAAGGACAACACACACACACCCATGCCCGAGGGAGGACTCGAACTTCCGACGGGGTATCCGTGCGAACTGTGGCAGGGCCCCCCAGACTACGGGCTACTCCGCGTGGCTGGGGCAGAGGGGTGGATGAGCTTGCATATTTCTGTAACCCCCGAGGCAACTTCTACCAAACGTGACACATGCGTCGCTTGCTATCTGGAAAAAAATCAGTGACTGTAAAACACCCGTGTCAACCTAATTGCTGAGGGTGGGCTTGAAAAGGGATGACATAAAAGCAAAACCCAATAATGCCCAAAAACTTTCGAATTTGATATATAAATCATATTATATGTGTAAAATGCTTACTACTCCTAAGAGTGGAGCTGGGGATAAGGAGGAATGACATGCAAAAATGTTCTAAAACTACTTGTTGGTATTCCTTTCTGGTTTTTAGGTGACTAGAAATATTTGAAAAGTGTGAAGCGCAATCTACCACTTAGTTGTATTACTCAGGTCACAAGAATGTGTTCTTCAATAAGTCAATAATTTTGCTTTTCAGAGCCGAAGATCATGCCATGGGTATATTCAACAATCTCTCTAGAGTGTCGTTCTTTAATACACTCGATATACACGTATAGTACCCCAAGACCCCGTGGTCCAGGGGTAGCGTCTTTGATCAGTAATCAAAACGTTCATGGTGCCGGGATCGAAACTCGTCACCTCTTAAATTCTGATTAATAATCAGCATCGGCGCTCGAGGACTTCCGGCATAAGACGTCAGCCTCATTCTGCCAACAGCCGTGTCAAAAAGGGCGGAGGAGCGGAGAGACGTACAGGGCGCTCTCTTGCTCTTGGGATGGGAAACTGCACATAAAGATGGAAGACTCAGCAATGGTCAACGCCATGAGGATGAAGAATGCAATGGAAACCAATGCATTAAAGACACACAGCGTGTATCCACAGGACATGTGCCCTGTAACTGAAAAAATATCATGATCATCTCTCCACTGGCAAAAGATTCCAGAATAGTTCCCCAATCGGATCTCCGGGAGGGGACTGCCAAGGGGGAGGTGACCATGAGAAAATGACTGAATAATCAAGAAAAGGATATTCTCCGGGTCGGGTCGTGGAATGTCAGAAGTTTGAATGTGGTAGGGAAGCTAGAAAACCTGAATGGGAAATGCAAAGGTTCAATCTATGTAGATATAAAGGGTGCGGCAGCGTTCATAGTAGGATATTAAAAACACAATATCAATCAGCAACTGTAATTTATTTATTACTTCCTATGTCAATTAATAGTTAAAGGTATGCCATTTACTAATGTGTGAGTCATTGTCCATTACTTGAATTACTTTTTGAATATGACTCGTGTCAAATGATGCCCCCTCTGCATAACACATTCATCTAGGCGGCATTAGAAGCTTTCCATAACTCGGCGTAACGTATTCCCTGGGACATTGCCGACGGCAGTTCTGATGCGATCCTTCAACTCAGGAATGGTGTTCGGAACACTTGTTGATTCAGGTAGCCCCCAAGGAAAAAGTTTGCACATGAAAGGTTAGGTGAGCGAGGCGGCCAGGAAATGTCACCAAAACGGGAAATTACTCTACCGGGAAATGTCTGTCGCAAGAAATCCGTGCAAATTCTGGTCACCACTCCTGAGTTGAAGGATCGCATCAAAACTGCCGTCGGCAATGTCCCAGGGACAATTCCGAAGACTTTAAAAGCTGACAGATGCGAGGATTATTGCACAATCAGCTCAACAGCTCATGCATCCAAGCTGCTGACAATAATAATATGCAGAAAAATGGAAAAGAAAATTGAAGATTTGTTAGATGACGATTAGTTTAGCTTTAGAAAAGGTGAAGGCACCAGAGAGGAAATTCTGACATGTGATTGATAACGGAAACAAGATTAAAGAAAAATCAAGACACGTTCATAGGATTTGTCGACCTGGAAAAAGCGTTCGACAATATAAAGTGATGCAAAGTGTTCGAAATTCTGAGGAAAATAGGGGTATGCTATAGGGAGAGACAGGTACTAGTCAATATGTACAAGAGGGAAGAGAGAATAATAAGAGTGGACGACCGAGAACGAAGCACTTGGATTAAAAAGGGTGTAAGACTGGCTTGTAGTCTTTTGTCCCTACTGATCAATCTAAACAGCGAAGAAGCAATGATGGAAATAAAAGAAAGGTTGAGGAGTGGAATAAAAATTCGAGGTGAAAGGGTATCAATGATACGATTCGCCGATGGCATTGCTATTCTGAGTGAAAGTGAAGAGGTATTATATGATCTAATGAATACACAACATGGATTAAGTCGAAGATAGACAGAATTAATGAGAAGTAGCAGAAATGATAACAGCGAGAAATTCAGCATCAGGTTTGATGATCACGAAGTAGACGAAGTTAAGGAATTCTACTACCTAGGCAGCAAAATAACCAATGACGGATGGAGGAAGGACATCAAAAGCAGACTATTACTCGTAAAAAGGGCATTCCTGGCCACGAGAACTCTAATAATATCAAGCATGGGCCTTAATTTGAGGAACAAATTTCTGAGAATGTACGTCTGGAGTACAGCATTGAATGGTAGTGCAACGTGGACTGTGGGAAAACTGGACAGAAGAGAATCGAAGCAATTAAGAAGTGATGCTACAGACGAATGTTGAAGACTGGGTGGACTGATAGGGTAAGAAATGAGGAGGTTCTGCACAGAATCGAAGAGGAAAGGAATCTATGGAAAACACTGACAAGTAGAAGCGACAGGATGATAGGACACCTGTTAAGATATCAGGGGAAGATTTCCATTGTACTAGAGAGAGCTGTAGAGGGTGAAAATTGTAGAGGAAGACAGAGATTGGACTACATCCTGCAAATAGTTGAAGATAGTAGGCTGGATGCTCTACTCTGAGATGAAAAGGTTGACGCAGGAGAGAAATTCGTGGTGGGCCACATCATACCAGTCAAAAACTGATGACTCAAAAAGAAATGGGAAGTTGTCATCACGTCATAAACTTGAAGCCAGGGCCAACGAGATATACGGGCCCTGCGAATAAATTGTGATGTCACATTAGTTGGCTTGTCCACCACACTTCGTGAACACTCGGCTCCATGAGGGGCCCACGGGAATTCAATGTGTAATTGAAAAGATGTTCAATAAAGGCCTTAATTTTGTCGTGTGATACCTAGATCTTTCAAACGTTTGAACACGTAGTTAAGAATCACTCAATTCGTTTGAAATAGCTCCTCGCTCCTCGCTGTAGATGGCTGCTGGCACTTGTAAGACCTGTAGTGTCACGTGCTGTGAGGCACGCACCACGGCCTGTCTTTCTCGTGGGCCTCGCATGATACCGACGTCCGCCGTGTTAACGGCCCCAAACGTTAGCTTCTGGTGGAAGTATTTTGATAAAAAATGCCAACTTGCATCATTTACATGTGTACCAGTCGTCATTATTACAGGTCTAAGGCGAGGGAATCACATTTTACTCTTAAGTGGACTCGTTCAAGCGATATTTTCTTATATATACTTGAATTTTAGTTGCGTAAGCTACTTTTACTGTATTGTAGCGTATTTCTATTATTTGACTTTAGATTTCGTATCAACACAACTCGAAGAACACTCTGGTTGAACTTTGTTACAGAAAACATTGCAAACCGTCCAGACACAGCAAAGTATGTTCTCAGGACATAGACGGAACATCTGTGTCGTCTTTCTGTGATAAGGGAAATGCCAGATTTCGAAAGTAGCCTTTCCAAATCACACACTTCACTTCTTGATTATTCAAAATGTGTAACAAGAAGGAAGTTCCGCTAACGAAGCCAAATGTGTCGTGTTACTGGATCAAACACATTTTAAAGACCAGAAGAAAGTCTGAAAATGCCTTCCGCCACTGTATTATTCACGAAAGTGAAAATGAACACGACAGAAATTAATAACAAGGAGCAAGTTTAGGGCGCCAGATTCAAAGTAGCGGGCAGCGTAAATCTCTAGTCCCAACGCCCTTGTTATATGTCCCACGTGTAAAACAGTGGGAAATCAGACAGTCGGAATGACAGTCCGTTACTGTTGTAAATATGCCTGAAACAAAACTAAAACTTGTAGGTCGGATTCAACGGAAAGGAAAAAAAAGCGAAACTGTTGTAAAGAAAACGATTATCAACGACGTACCAACTTCAGACTATGTGGGAGCGTGTCACTGTAAGATGGACTGGTAAATCTGATGATCAATGTGAACGTCGCTTACAACAGGTATGTGTACGCGTCGAAGCCACGGACGAAAAGCTAGTAATGAAATACAACGTATAGTTCTTACTTAGTCAAAATATAAATAAATTTGTTCTTCTTTAGTTGCACCCTGTAAAGTGGATCCGAAACCGAGTCCATAATAGAATTTAAACTTGATATTGAAGCATATATGTTTTTTTATGGCAAAATGTACCTTTTAACGGAACTCAGCATCCAGTGTCATAGACAAGTAAAAAAAGGAAACACTGAAAAAGTTCTTTACTGAAGTCATCAAGATAAGGATAGATGGAGATGACACCCTAACTTTGGTTAGATGGCCGGCGGGGCGGCCGAGCGCTTCTAGGCGCTACAGTCTGGAACCGCACGACCGCTACGGTCGCAGGTTCGAATCCTGCCTCGGGCATGGATGTGTGTGATGTCCTTAGGTTAGTTAGGTTTAAGTAGTTCTAAGTTCTAGGGGACTGATGACCTCAGAAGTTAAGTCCCATAGTGCTCAGATCCATTTTTTGTGGTTAGATGACGGCAGAAAACAAGCGGGAGTGACACCACCTGGTGTCATCATGCGTCGACAGGTCTAAAGGCGATCTTTATCCACCAGTGGACGTCAAATGGGTGATTGTGGTAAGACTGAGTAGCGTATGAATCTTAAGAGAGGGTCGTCAATGAAATACAGTGCGTTCGGAAAGTCGCTATGCAGTAGACTACGAACGAGGTATGTAGATCACGTTGAAAGTTCGAAACAAAGTTAGCACACAGTTAACAAAATGTTCCGGGATATTATGTCGTGGTGTATTGTATTTCACATTAAAACCAACGTTTCGTCCCCATCTGCGGAGGACATTCTCCCTTGAAAATGTCCTCCGCAGATGGGACGAAACTTTTGGTTTTAATGTGAAATGCATTCGACCAAGGCATAATAGCCCGGAACATTTTCTTCATCGTGACATTTCCGGTCGTAAGAGTTTACACTTTACGAAACCGGCAAAACACAAATTGTCAGAAATGTTTTTTTCAATAGATAACCGCTTGTTTTTAATTCGTTCTACTGTTCCGTAACATTTAACATTTTGGATCACTTGATGAAAACTACTGAATATGATGTGTAGTTTTTAAATGTTCTATTTGTTTTGAAATTATTGTGTTTTCAAACTGAGGAACGTATTCTCCTTATTGAACTTGCGTTTCGACAAGGCGATAAATACGACAATTTAACGCAAGAGACATTTTCTGAAAAATTCCCGGAAACAGCTGTACTTCATCGTCAACTTCGTGAGAAATTTCGAGAGACAGGCTCTTTGTTACATGTCGAATGTACTGGAAGACCACCTAAACCAAACGACTGAAGTGACTGAAGTAGTTCGATATTTATGACGCTGTGCATCAGAGTTCAGCAAAATCATTGCGCAAGTTGGCACAAGTAAAAGATATTGTGCCAGCAACTGCACACGAATATTGTGCCAGCAACTGCACACGAAGAGATTAGCCAAACATTGAAACTGTCCCCATGTAGTGACATAAGTGCAGGAAATGGATCATGAAAAGTGAATTCGCTATTGCAAAAGGTTTATCTTTTATAGAGAGCAATACCGTTACTATTCCTGATGTCACTTTCTGTACAGGTGGTGCTTGGTTAAATATCTGTGGTCATGTTAACACACAAAACACACGATTGTGCACAATGGACAACTCTCGTGCTGTGCTTGAAACGCCATTACATGATCAGAAAATTGGAATGTGGATAGCAATATCCAGTAGGCGCATTATTGGACCTTTATCTGAAGAAACCGTGAACAGTGGACGTGATACATCGGACAGCTAAAGGTCGAAATAAATTACTCTTGCTTTCAAAATGGTGGCGCTGCTACGCATATGGCACACAACACTATTCGTATTCTGGGAGATTTTTTGGGAGAACGCGACATCTCAAATAAACTGTGCCCCTCTCTCTCACCGAACCTTACTCCATCAGACTTTTCTTTGGGGAGCAGCAAAATCTGTTGTTGTATCGAAATCACTCACACAGGCCGTGTACTTAAAAAAAAAAAATAACGGCTTACGGGAGAAGTCTATCATCAGATCCGCTGAACGTCTTTTCTAATAAAATTAAACGGGTTGACACTTGTATAGTAACCCTGGATGTCATTTCCAACATATTTTGTTACAGTACAGCAACTTTGCGAACCGCAAATATTGCGGAAATGGAAAGTGCTGTTGATGTGACGTTATCAGAGAACAGATTGGTAGCCAGGGGCTTGTACTGTTAGCCAATCAACAGATTGTAATAATACCTAGAAAGTTTGGTTTTTGTGCAAACATGAACTTTTTAAATTGAACACTGCCTATTGACATTAACGATCTAAAAGTACGGTAAATTAGACTGTCAGTAGTTGGCGAGATATCGCATTTTCAGAAGTTCGCATACCGATTCTTGTACCAAAAAAAATGGCTCGGAGCACTATGGGACTTAACATCTGAGGTCATCAGTGTCGTAGAACTTAGAACTACTTAAACATAACTAACCTAAGGACATCACACACATACATGCCCGAGGCACGATTCGAACCTGCGACCGTAGCTGTCGCGCGGTTCCAGACTGAAGCGCCTATAATCGCTCGGCCACCCCGGCCCGCTTCTTGTACCAGACTTGTGGTAGCACACACTAAATAAAAACCCAAGTGGATGCACTAGTTATGTGGCTTCTGACCAGTATAGGGAAACTGACCGTCACAGGTTGTGTTCAAAATGACTGCCAGCAGCGGCAGTAAATGCTTCTAGCCTGGTATGGACCGACTGCTACAGGCGTGCTAGCAATTCAGCGGAGGTGTCCGAGCAGGCTGCTGAAGTAGATCATTGCATATCACTGTGTGTAGTTGGTGTATCCTTATAGACAGCGTGTTTCAGCTTTCTCCACAGAAAAACGTCTAAAGGCGTTAAATCCGGAGAATGGGCCGATCAAGGTGCGCGTCCTCTGCATCCAGTTCAAAGGTTTACAAACATCCGTGAAGACATGCTGTATTACGTGGGCACTATGGACTGGACAGCCATGATGTTGGTATCACAAGTTCCTCCTAATCTGCAGAAGAGCATCTTCTAGCATCCGCGTAACAAGGTCTGTTATGAGGCTACGATACTAGTGTGGGTTCAGTGTTCCGTCTATGAAAAACGGGCCTTTGAGCTGATGGTTCAATAGTGCATTTTAGGCCGTTTACCTGCCCACGATTGGTAAATATGGCTTCATCACTAAACAAGATATCTGATGCACCTGGAATATCCTGTTTTAATGCTCATGTACAGAATTTAACACGATTTTCATAATCGTTTCCATGCAGCTCTCGATGGCGAGGGATGTGATGGGGATGGAACCCACGTGGGTGGAGAATGCGTAGCACACTTGCCTGACACAAGCCACTTCCTTGTGCGCTTCCACGGGAACTAAGGTGCGGAGCAACTGCAACAGCAACAAGAAGATTAATTTCCCCCCTCTTCTGTCGTCATTTGTTTCCTCCCATAATGTTGTCTACGTTTTACACTACCAATTTCACTTAACTGGTTGAAAAGGTTGATAAGTAACTGCCGAGATGCTTGACGTTTATTGGGATATCTTGGCGCGTACACCGAACTTCATTGTTCGTACAGTTTCCATATACCATAGACATGACGCTTTTTTCCGCATTGTTAAATCCCATCGTCCATTCACGACCTACTGCTTTGGCTGTCACACACTAATTGACTAGCAAGTTGCAGTGAACTCGAGGAAGATGTAAGCACACTGTAAGCTAACATAAGAACATTGTACCTAGCAACTACGCAGGCTGAATGGCACAAACACTAGTTGGTGTGGAAAGTTTTCACAATACGGTATGTCGTAAACGACTCCTGCTAGACTCCTGTAAAAGATCACCACTTACACTCTAGTTTACCCCCCTTTTAGTTTTTTAATGTCAGTAGGCATTGTTCCATTTAAAAGTGTATGTTTGTACAAAAACTACACTTTCTTAGCCTCTCCGCAGTGCCGTATGATTGTTCGCCTGCCTGGGTTACTTCCCTTCAAATGGACTCTCCTAACATTCCATTGTTTCGTTTATCACAGCCAGTGTCAGTAGTATCGTTGCTGCCGCGCGGGATTAGCCGAGCGGTCTGAGGAGTTTATTTCCTTTGTTCGTTTGTTGCGTTTTTGTCACTGTTAAAATGCCAACAATTGAATAACGTGTGACCGCTACGGTCGCAGGTTCGAATCCTGCCTCGGGCATGGATGTTTGTGATGTCCTTAGGTTAGTTAGGTTTAACTAGTTCTAAGTTCTAGGGGACTAATGACCTCAGCAGTTGAGTCCCATACTGCTCAGAGCCATTTGAACCATTTTTTTTTTAATAACGTGTGTTTCTAGTCGAACAAATGTTAAAAGCTGGCAGTAAATACACAGTTTCAGTTCGTCAAACATTTAATTCAGTTTTCCCGGAGACAACACTCCCACATCACGATAATGTGCGAGATTTGATTAAAAAATTTCGAAGTTCGGGTTCAGTGACAGATGCACCGAGAGGTGGTCGTTCTAGCGTTTTGTGTGAGGATAACTTACTCGATATTTCCGGTAAAATATCCATGAGTCCGAACAAGTCAGTAAGAAAACTCGCCCAAGAAATCGATTGTTAGTGTCGGAAAGGCCCACACAGCTGTAAGGAAAAAATTAGAACTTTTTCCATACAAAGTGACAGTCGTGCAAGAACTGAAAAATACTGATCATGGCAATAGACTGCATTATTGTCAGTGGTTCAAAAATTATGTTCAACAAAATGGAAGGGATATTCTTAATGAAAGGTTTTCCACTGATGAGGCGTGGTTTCATTTATCCGGGTACATGAACTAGCAAAATTCTCGTATGTGGAGTACTGAAAATTCATTTTGTATTCATGAGGAATCCCTTCATTCTGTGAAGATAGGAGTTTGGATTGCAATTTCTAGACGTCGGATTGTGGGTCCCATATTTTTCAACGAAACAATAAACGCACAACGATACTGCAGGGATATTCTGTACCCATTCATAGGAGGACTTGTGTTAAGTGAAATACAGAAAGGTTATTTTCAACAAGATGGTGCAACCGCGCATACAGCTCGCGTTTCAGTGTCACTGCTTGCTGATGTTTTTGGTGATTCCATAATTTCTCAGGGACTTTGGCCTCCGCGATCGCCTGACCTAACACCACCTCATTTTTTCATCTGGGGTGCAGCGAAAGTAACAATCTATAAAAACCGTGTAAAATCCATCGATGAATTGAAAACTGTGATATCCACTTTCACTGCTTCTTTTACCATGTGTTACCATGTGTGGAGTAGCAGCAGCGCGGTAGAAGTACAGTGACTTTTTTCTTTAGTTTGGAAACATGATTTGACGAATTGATTTGTGTATTCAACAACAGGGGGGTCACTTTCAACATTTAATGTGAAAATTTGAAAGTAAAAATTAATATTCAATAAATTAATAACGTGTATTTCACTGAATTTCATTTCGGTATATTCACTGCGGCATACGGCACGCGCGGCTTACAATCATACGGCACTGCGTAGAGACTTTTTGAACACCCTGTATTATTACATTCTGTTTATTGGCTTCCAATACGAACCCCTGACTACCAGTTCACTCTGCGAAAACCGCATATCAATAGCACTTTTCATTTCCGCAGTATTCGTGGTGCAAGTTTGAGGTGTATCACCCTGTATGTAAAAGCTTCGAATATGCTAGAATATACGAACATTATAAACGTATGATATTTCAAGAAACTCCCAAAAATGATAATACTAAATAACTGCCGATGGTCGTGTTTGCAGTGGAGATGCATAGCACAGCAGCCAGCAACGCTTGCCGCTACGCCACACTGCAGCACATCTTATTATTCAGAAAAGTCTTCTATACTTTTGCAGTTAATAATAGAAATCGCCCATCACAAAACATGTTGCAATAAACAATTAGATTGGTAAAACTAAAGAAAATAGTCACTGTACTTGCACCGCTGCTGCTCCTACTCCACACATGGCAATAGGCAGTTAGAGCAAATAAGTCATTTTAATGCAACACAGAGACGGCTTTCAAAACTCGGGACTTTCGATGGTACTGGTGAAATCGACCGTGGACAGTTAAAAATATTATGTATAACACAAACTCTGTTCTTTTAAAATGCAGTTTTGTTTTCTTGGATACTGAGTACACTTAAAATTGTGTAAAGGTAGATGCGGTGACCACAGCGAAAATATATTTGTTTACTCTTGGTCCCAGATCAGAAGTGGACACAACCAATGTGGCAATAAATACAGTTTAACATACGTCCATCTTATGGTTTCCACTCTCAATTGTCTATTGAAATTAATTTACAATTGTAGGATGGTACTCATTATATGCCAATATCCTCCGCCAGTGCGATACAGCATGCAGAAAGCTACCAACACATTTGGCGTGATGACCACCATCAATCTGAAAGAGAAGGAGATGAACACAATAATACGGTTCGACTGTGTATGCTGCTTTTGTCTTCTGCAAAACTTTTGAACGGCTTTCACATAAATGTATTTGTTACCTTCTTTGGAAAATTTTGGTCACCTGGTGGACAATACGGGATCGGAAAATGTACGAGGGCAGTTCAATAAGTAATGCAACACATTTTTTTTCTGAAACAGGGGTTGTTTTATTCAGCATTGAAATACACCAGGTTATTCCCCAATCTTTTAGCTACACAACACTATTTTTCAACGTAATCTCCATTCAATGCTACGGCCTTACGCCACCTTGAAATGAGGGCCTGTATGCCTGCACGGTATCATTCCACTGGTCGATGTCGGAGCCAACGTCGTACTGCATCAATAACTTCTTCATCATCCGCGTAGTGCCTCCCACGGATTCCGTCCTTCATTGGGCCAAACATATGGAAATCCGACGGTGCGAGATCGGGGCTGTAGGGTGCATGAGGAAGAACAGTCCACTGAAGTTTTGTGAGCTTCTCTCGGGTGCGAAGACTTGTGTGAGGTCTTGTGTTGTCATGAAGAAGGACAAGTTCGTTCAGATTTTTGTGCCTACGAGCACGCTGAAGTCGTTTCTTCAATTTCTGAAGAGTAGCACAATACACTTCAGAGTTGATCGTTTGACCATGGGGAAGAACATCGAACAGAATAACCCCTTCAGCGTCCCAGAAGACTGTAACCATGACTTTACCGGCTGAGGGTATGGCTTTAAACTTTTTCTTGGTAGGGGAGTGGGTGTGGCGCCACTCCATTGATTGCCGTTTTGTTTCAGGTTCGAAGTGATGAACCCATGTTTCATCGCCTGTAACAATCTTTGACAAGAAATTGTCACCCACATGACGAGCAAGCAATTCCGCACAGATGGTTCTCCTTTGCTCTTTATGGTGTTCGGTTAGACAACGAGGGACCCAGCGGGAACAAACCTTTGAATATCCCAACTGGTGAACAATTGTGACAGCACTACCAACAGAGATGTCAATTTGAGCACTGAGTTGTTTGATGGTGATCCGTCGATCATCTCGAACGAGTGTGTTCGCACGCTCCGCCATTGCAGGAGTCACAGCTGTGCACGGCCGGCCCGCACGCGGGCGATCAGACAGTCTTGCTTGACCTTGCGGCGATGATGACACACGCTTTGCCCAACGACTCACCGTGCTTTTGTCCACTGCCAGATCACCGTAGACATTCTGCAAGCGCCTATGAATATCTGAGATGCCCTGGTTTTCCGCCAAAAGAAACTCGATCACTGCCCGTTGTTTGCAACGCACATCCGTTACAGACGCCATTTTAACAGCTCCGTACAGCGCTGCCACCTGTCGGAAGTCAATGAAACTATACGAGACGAAGCGGGAATGTTTGAAAATATTCCACAAGAAATTTCCGGTTTTTTCAACCAAAATTGGCCGAGAAAAAAAATGTGTTGCATTACTTATTGAACTGCCCTCGTACAAGATCGTGCTGAATGGTAGAGCCTCCCTATTTTTGACGTGAAAACTTTTAAAAAAGCAGACATTAACTTATTACATACACTCCTGGAAATGGAAAAAAGAACACATTGACACCGGTGTGTCAGACCCACCATACTTGCTCCGGACACTGCGAGAGGGCTGTACAAGCAATGATCACACGCACGGCACAGCGGACACACCAGGAACCGCGGTGTTGGCCGTCGAATGGCGCTAGCTGCGCAGCATTTGTGCACCGCCGCCGTCAGTGTCAGCCAGTTTGCCGTGGCATACGGAGCTCCATCGCAGTCTTTAACACTGGTAGCATGCCGCGACAGCATGGACGTGAACCGTATGTGCAGTTGACGGACTTTGAGCGAGGGCGTATAGTGGGCATGCGGGAGGCCGGGTGGACGTACCGCCGAATTGCTCAACACGTGGGGCGTGAGGTCTCCACAGTACATCGATGTTGTCGCCAGTGGTCGGCGGAAGGTGCACGTGCCCGTCGACCTGGGACCGGACCGCAGCGACGCACGGATGCACGCCAAGACCGTAGGATCCTACGCAGTGCCGTAGGGGACCGCACCGCCACACTGTTGCTCCTGGGGTATCGGCGAGGACCAATCGCAACCGTCTCCATGAAGCTGGGCTACGGTCCCGCACACCGTTAGGCCGTCTTCCGCTCACGCCCCAACATCGTGCAGCCCGCCTCCAGTGGTGTCGCGACAGGCGTGAATGGAGGGACGAATGGAGACGTGTCGTCTTCAGCGATGAGAGTCGCTTCTGCCTTGGTGCCAATGATGGTCGTATGTGTGTTTGGCGCCGTGCAGGTGAGCGCCACAATCAGGACTGCATACGACCGAGGCACACAGGGCCAACACCCGGCATCATGGTGTGGGGAGCGATCTCCTAAACTGGCCGTACACCACTGGTGATCGTCGAGGGGACACTGAATAGTGCACGGTACATCCAAACCGTCATCGAACCCATCGTTCTACCACTCCTAGACCGGCAAGGGAACTTGCTGTTCCAACAGGACAATGCACGTCCGCATGTATCCCGTGCCACCCAACGTGCTCTAGAAGGTGTAAGTCAACTACCCTGGCCAGCAAGATCTCCGGATCTGTCCCCCATTGAGCATGTTTGGGACTGGATGAAGCGTCGTCTCACGCGGTCTGCACGTCCAGGACGAACGCTGGTCTAATTGAGGCGCCAGGTGGAAATGGCATGGCAAGCCGTTCCACAGGACTACATCCAGCATCTCTACGATCGTCTCCATGGGAGAATAGCAGCCTGCATTGCTGCGAAAGGTGGATATACACTGTACTAGTGCCGACATTGTGCATGCTCTGTTGCCTGTGTCTATGTGCCTGTGGTTCTGTCAGTGTGATCATGTGATGTATCTCACCCCAGGAATGTGTCAATAAAGTTTCCCCTTCCTGGGACAATGAATTCACGGTGTTCTTATTTCAATTTCCAGGAGTGTATTTATTCTACATGTTTACATATGTGTTTCTCAACACAGTCACCTTGGTGACGAACACATTTCTCCAAAGGAGAGACCAGTTTGTTGATACCGTCACTGTAGAATGTTGACAAAAATGGTTCAAATGGCTTTAAGCAATATGGGACTTAACATCTGAGGACATTAGTCCCCTAGACTTAGAACTACTTAAACCTAACTAACCTAAGGACATCACACACAGCATGGCCGAGGCAGGATTGGAACCTGCGACCGTAGCAGCAGCGCGGTTCCGGACTGAAGCGCCTAGAAATGCTCGGTCACAGCGGACGGCTAGAATGTTTGACCGGAGCCATAACGTCTGTTCGCACCGCTTCACCACTGTCAAAGCGAAGTCCTCGAAGGCGTTCTTCAAGTTTTGGAAACAGATGAAAATCCGATGGGGCCATGTTGGGACGATCGATGAAAGTGAACCCAAGGCGTCGTATTGTTGTCGCAGCGCTCGTCTGTGATCTGGCATTGTCATACTGGAGGAGAGGATCCTGCATGTGTGAGGGAACTCTTCGTATTAGAAATTCTATTACAACACGTTGTTTCTTAGAGCCGGCATAGTTACATGCTCCAATTCGGAGCCCTCTAGAGTAAAAGAGCTGCAAATATGTAGACATGAAGAATAAAGATGTTGAATGTTACCAACGTTTGTTTTATTTAAAAAGCTTTAAGAGTTTTCGCATGAAAAATTCGTAGGCATTACTTTTAAGCAAACCCTTGTACAATATTAAGGTAGAGTACGTAGGTGGTGTTCTTGACACTCTCAACCAAACACTTCATGGAATGGCGACGTATTGCTTTGTCTTCATTCTCGTAAATGAAATCCTAAGCCACAACATATCATATAAAATTCATTGTTGGTAAGGCAGGTGCCAGGTTGAGGTTCATTGGGTGAGTCCTTAGAAAATGTAGTCCATCAACAAAGGAGGTGGCTTACAAAACACTCGTTCGACCTATACTTGAGTATTTCTCATCGGTGTGGGATCCGTACCAGGTCGGGTTGACAGAGGAGATAGAGAAGATCCAAAGAAGAGCAGCGCGTTTCGTCACAGGGTTATTTGGTAAGCGTGATAGAGTTACGGAGATGTTTAGCAAACTCAAGTGGCAGACTCCGCAAGAGAGGCGCTCTGCATCGCGGTGTAGCTTGCTGTCCAGGTTTCGAGAGGGTGCGTTTCTGGATAAGGAATGGGATATATTGCTTCCCCCTACTTATACCTCCAGAAGAGATCACTAATGTTAAATTAGAGAGATTCGAGCGCACACGGAGGCTTTCCGGCAGTCGTTCTTCCGCGAACCATACGCGACTGGAACAGGAAAGGGAGGTAATTACAGTGGCACGTAAAGTGCCCTCCGCCACACACCGTTAGGTGCCTTGCGGAGTATAAATGTAGATGCAGATGTAGAACAGGACACAACTCACATTGTAGATTCTAGGTGGTCGTTACCATGACAATACAATTTATGTTGCAAAAAAGAATTCTCGTGATGTCATATGTCCATACTGCAATGCTGGACACCCAAAAAATCAATAGAAACAATACATAAATTATTAGAACGCAATGTGCAAAACAAATACGTAATACCATCGACATGTCAAAGACAAATATGAAAAATGCTAATAAGCTCGACCTGCTTTCATCGAATAGCAAAAGAATCCTTCTAAGTAGATAGAATGGCCAAATACATTAATTTAGAGTTTTCAAAGAACTGAGTTATAATTAGCTGTTACTTTCAAAACCTTAATTTACAGTTTTTTGGAGAAATTATTTCTAATTAGCTGTTATTTTCAAAGCAATTTTCATCACAGTGATGCTTTTTTGCGTTTGTTAATTACAGGACATTCACTGTCAGCGTTCCTTTGTATTTATGTGCAGTATTGACCACTGCTGATTAGCTAATTACTGCAGTTCGCTTTCCTTTGTTGGCGGATATTAATTTAAGGGCCAAATAAATTACGGTGCATTTCTAGCTCTGCAGACTGTAAAATCAAATTGAGTTCTCCACTACTACGTCAATAAGAGAAGTAATTTACATTATTTTCTGGCTGTATCAACAATAAAACAAATCTGATGATGCTTATATCACATTTACGCTTGCTTCTTTTTCTGTATATGATGTAGTTTTAAATCAGATAGTCGCTTGGCATTTCGTGTGATGCAAAATAGTAGCAGTTGAACTCATTTTATCATTCAGCAGCTGTATGTAGTTATTTCGGACATGGTCGAAAGAACAGACACCATTTATATGATTCAGCCAAAGCAGAGTTACTGAGCACAGCCTACCGATATGCCTTCACAAAAGAAGATGAAGTAAATATACCAGAATTCGAATGGAGAACAGCTTCTAACATGAGTAATGTAGAAGTAAATATCCTCGGATAAGTGAAGCAACTTAAATCACTTAATAAAATAAAATCTTCTGGTCCAAACTGTATACCAATTAGGTTCATTTCGGAGTATGCTCCATACTTAACAATCATATACAACCATTCGCTCGACGAAAGATCCGTACCCAAAGACTGGAGAGTTGCACAGGTCACACCAATATTCAAGAAAGGTAGTAGGAGTAATCCACAAAATTACAGGCCCATATCGTTAACGTCGATATGCAGAAGGATTTAGTAACATATATTGTGTTCGAACATTATGAATTACCTCTAAGAAAACGGTCAATTGACACACAGTCAACATGGGTTTAGAAAACATCATTCCTGTGAAACACAACTAGCTCTTTATTCACATGAAGTGATGAGTGCTATTGGCAAAAGATTTCAGATCGATTCCGTATTTCTGGATTTCCGGAAGGCTTTTGACACGGTACCAAACAAGCGGCTCGTGGTGAAATTGCGTGCTTATGGATTATCGTCTCAGCTATGTGACTGGATTTGTGATTTCCTTTCAGAGAGGTCACAGTTCATAGTAAATGACGGAAAGTCATCGAGTATGACAGAAGTGATTTCGGGAGTTGCCCAAGGTAGTGTTATAGGCCCTTAACTGTTCTTTATCTATATAAACGATTTGGGAGACAATCTGAGCAGCCGTCTTTGGTTGTTTGCAGATGACGTTGTCGTTTATCGACTAATAAAGTCATCAGAAGATCAGAACAAACTGCAGAGCG
The DNA here is from genome assembly GCF_021461385.2 of Schistocerca piceifrons. Classification (NCBI taxonomy): domain Eukaryota; kingdom Metazoa; phylum Arthropoda; class Insecta; order Orthoptera; family Acrididae; genus Schistocerca; species Schistocerca piceifrons. The sequence goes on from NC_060144.1 coordinate 247,034,843, forward strand.
ATTTAGAAAAGATATGTGATTGATGCGAAAAGTGGCAGTTGACCATAAATAACGAAAAGTGTGAGGTTACCCACATGAGTGCTAAAAGGAACTCGCTACACATCGGTTTCACGATAAATCAATCTAATCTAAAAGCCGTAAATTCAGCTATATACCTAGGTATTACAATTACGAACAACTTAAATTGGAAGGAACACATAGAAAATGTTGTGGGGAAGGCTAACCAAAGGTTGCATTTTATTGGAAGGACACTTAGAAAATGTAACAGATCTACTAAGGAGACTGCCTACACTACGCTTGTCCGTCCTCTTTTAGAATACTGCTGCGCCGTGTGGGATCCTTACCAGATAGGACTGACGGAGTACATCGAAAATGTTCAAAGAAAGGTAGTACGTTTTGTATTATCGCGAAACATGGGAGAGAGTGTCACAGAAATGATATAGGATTTGGGCTGGAAATCATTAAAAGAAAGGTGTTTTTCGTTGCGACGAAATCATGTCTCGAAATTCCAATCACCAACTTTTTCCTCCGAATGTGAAAATATTTTGTTGACACCGACCGCGCGCTATACGAGATTGGAACAATAGAGAATTGTGAAGATGGTTCGATAAATCCTCTGCCAGGCACTTAAATGTGATTTGCAGAGTATCCATGTAGATTTAGATGTATATACAATATAAGAGAAGTTTTCAGATCTCAGCTGCACACAGGTGTTGCATTAAACGCAACGGCAGTATGTGCCGGGTCGGGACTCGAACCGGATTACTCCGCTTTTCTACAACGGTTGCCTGAGCGCGTCGGTCATCTGAGCATGCCTCCCATCCAATTCCCACACGCCGCACACAGAATCATTATTATCATGGTAGAACGTCATATCTGTGCATGTATAAGGGGCAGTCAAATGAAAATGGGACAGACGCAAAAACAGTAAGTAACCTGTTTATGACTTCTAAAGTAATCACCATACTATTATTACATTTACCCCACTGTGAGACAAGTCGATCAATGCCTTAATGGAAAAATTGTTTGGGATTGCGTACGGAACCACGACTGTACCCACATGTGCACCTCTTCGTGCGAAGCCTGCCGACGGCCACCAGTATCTTTCTTCGGGGCTCTAAAAATACGGTAATCGCTTGGGGAGAGATCGGGACTGTATGGAGGATGTGCCAAAGCTTCCCAGCGAAACTTACACAGCGCAGTCGATACAAACTTGACAACATGTGTGCAGCCATTATTCTGCAACAGACTGATGCCGTACGTCGATATTCCTGAGCATTTCCACTTGATGGCAAGCAACAGTTTTTATCAGTTGTCCACGTACCACTGTGTTTTAATAGTGCGCCATGTTTCAGAAAGTTAATTAGCACCGGTTTGTCAGACGGCATAATTCTGTTGCAGGATAACGCCTACCCAAATGTTGCCAAGGTTGTTACGACTACGCTCCAGAAGTTTCTCTGGTATGCCCTTTCATATACACCACACAGTCCCGATTGTGACGTCCCTTCCCTCCTTCAGTACTCGTCGGAAGGAGACGCGACTCGTATTGATGTTCCTCCCTGTCAGTATGACGTGGAACAGCACCTGTTACTCTCGAAAAACACAGCTCCTCGCGTATTAAAGAAATATTCTATTGTTCGTCCGTAACAGTCTTATCAACTGTTTATCTTTTATCTTATGCCCGGTCAATTTCGTTGAGCAGTGAAATTTTGGTTCTTAATCTTATCACTACGGTCCTTAGCGAGGATTAATAACTGCTGTTCGTAATTCCGTTGCTATGCCGTTGCTACGTGAAATTATTAACAACGGTCGAACGTAACTCCATAAATCACTTATGTTGAAGTAACGTCCTTGTAACACGCCATAATGCTGATTTTTATATTATTCACCTTTCACTGTCTGTTATTCCTGTCTTCACACAGTCACTTAAAATGTTTAAAAGACTTAATCACTAGCATGAACATACGTAATATTATTCCTTGAATCATGTAGGCGACACATCTGATTTATCTCTTGACTAATAGTTTATTAATCTTCTTGTAATTAATTGTTTATCCCTATCACGCGTACACACCGATATGTCATTCAAGATTAACTTCTCACCACTCCAATAATCGTGACGTTGACAACTTTTTATTGAACGGCGTATTGGTTTTTCTTCATGACTTTGTATTATTGTGTCCTACTCAAGACTACGAATAGTTTTCGTGTCACTGATACATTACTATCAAGTTCGCAACTGTTCTTCAGTCTGAAGGTTAAGTCCAGTAAATCAGTATCACTCAATTAAAATCACCGATTACTTTATTCAGTCGAATGATTCAGTATGGCTTTAGTCTCTCTCTCCCGAACTATCGAACTTTCACAACTGAAACAATCTAATAGCGTTTGCTTCCAGAAGACTACAGCAATAGTACTCTAGAGCGACTCAAGAGAAACTTACTAAACATTTCCACATCCGAGTTGCATTGTAGGCGCATTGAATTTTCTTTTCGATGCGGCTACAACTCTCTTCCATGGTAAATGTTATCACCTTGGATTTAACCTTTGTTCATATCAATTTAAATTTATTCTATAGATGATTAAAAGATATTGCATGACAACACTTTCCTTTTATCTCCTCTTTTGTATGTTATTCTGAGTATTTAAGTGTTATAGTTGTTACTCAAAATATTATCAGTGTAATTAATTTTTTTTATCACCAATAGCTGTTGTCACTGTCAAGATGACTCACTTCCCTACTTTAAGTTTTCACAATTTTTGTTAATTTGGTTTTTCTGTCCTTTGGGCTTTACACGATCTCCATATTTTTGGAGTCCTGAATAAAGACATCCGTAGCAGTCGATTTGCTCCGGACGAAGAGGTGCTCGTTTGGATACATTCATGGTTTCGAAGGCAAAGGCAAATCATTTCTCCATTAAGACACTGACCGTCTTGTCTCACAGCAGGATAAACATATTAACAGATATGGTGATTAATTTTGAAATAATAAATAGTTCACTTACTTTTTCTCGCAATAATTCAGGGTGAAACCTACAGCCGTCATTTATTTTTACAATTCGCTACTAGTTTCGATCAATGACCGTTATCAACTTACCTGGCGTAAATGCCAGGAAGCATGATAATGGTCATCAACGGAAACTTGTAGCGAATTATGCAAAATATGTGACAGCTAAAGCTTACTCCATGAATTTTAACAATTATTGCCGGCTGAATATCCCCACTTGCAAATATACATTACTTTTTTTCATTTTTCTCGTTTTCGTGTGACTCCCAGTTACGTCATTTTGTTTTCTGCTTGTTGGTGTTATAAGGAAATGATTCATATGCATGTATAAGAAACGAAACTGGCATGTGCTCGTCCATATAATGATATAATTGAAGTAACTCCACAGTTCATTAAACGAATAGGCTTTAGGTAAATTAGTGTATATAGAAAATATTATAGAATTAAAAATATACATAAACATAAAGTCATCAGGGTAATGGAAACACCAGAAAAGATTATTAAATAGAGAAGGAAAAAGTTTAACATCCCGTCAGGGGGCGTTAATGGAGGAGGAGCCACGAATTCCTCACCTGTGACAATTTTTCCATCTGAGAGTAGTAACTGCAACCTACGTCTTCAATTACTTGTTGGATGTGTTAAGATATTTGTCTTCCTTTACACCTTTTACCCTCAACAGGTCCCTTTAGTACCATGGAAGTTAGTCCTTAAGGTCGTAACAGATGTCTTATCATATCGTCCTATCTTCTAGTCAGCATTTTCCATATATTCCTTTCCTCGCCAATTCCACGGAGAACCTCCTCATTCCTTACATTATCAGTCCACCTAATTTTCAACATTCTTCTCAGGCACCACATCTCCAATACTTAGATTTTCTGCCCCAGTTTTTGCACAGTCCATGTTTCACTACCAAATAACGCTATGCTACAAAGAATTGTTCAGCAATTTCTTCTTCAAATTAAGGACTATGTGCGCTACTAGAAGACTTCTCTTAGCCAGGAATCAATCTTTGCCATTGCTAGTCTGCTTTTCCTGTCCTCTTTGCCCCACCCATCTTGGGTTATTTTTCTGTCTACGTAGCATAATTCCTTTACTATCTACTTCGTGACCTCCAATCCTGATGTTAAGCTTTCCCTGTTCTCATATCTGCTACTTCTCATTATTTCCCTCGTTCTTCGATTTACACCCAGTCCATATTCTGTACTCAATAGACTGTTCAGTCCAGTCAACAGGTCCTGTCCCCACATTCGCTGAGGATAGCAATGTCATAGCGAATCTTACTCTCGATATCCTTTCACCCTGAATTTTAATTGCATTTTTGAACCTTTGTTTTATTTCCGCCATTGCTTCTTCAATGTGTAGACTGAACACTTCTTGACCTGATCACTTCGATTTTGGTTCTGCAGTCTCATTGTTCCTTCCTAGTTCTGGTCCATACTGCATATTAGACAACTTTCCTTACAGCTCACACATATTTTTCTCAGTATTTTGACCATCTTACACCATTTACATTGTCGAACGCTTTTTCCAGGTCAGCGTATCCTATGAATGTCCCGCTTCCATTATCAAACTCAGCGACAGAACTCCCTCTCCGGTGCTTTCACCTTTCCTAAAGCCAAACCGATCGTTATCTAACAGATCCTCAGTTTCCTTTTCCATTCTTCTGTATATTATTCTTGTCAGCAACTTGGATCCATGAAATGTCAAGTTTACTGTGCTGTAACTCTCGCACTTGTTAGCTCTTGCTATCTTCGGAATTGTGTGGGTGATGTTTTTCCGAAAATGTGATGGTATATCACCTATCTCATACATTCTGCACAGCAACGTGAATAGTCGTTTCTTGCCATTTCCCCCAAAGATTTTATAAATTGTGATGGAATGTCATCTATCTCTTCAGCCTTATTTGACCTTAAATCGCCCAAATCTCTTTTAGATTCTGATTGTAATACTGAAACTCCTATCCCTTCCTTATCAATTCCTTTTATTGTTCGATAAGGGCATCAGACCAGAACTCCCCCTTGCAGAGACTCTTTCCACTATCCGCTCTCTGCTTGCACTCCTAATCTTAGGGCCCTTGATTTTAATTTCATCAAAGGTTGTTTTAATTTTTGTACATGCTAACCCTACCAACAATCATTTCTTTTTCGATTTCTTCACATTTTCCTTGTTTATGTTTCGCCATAGCTTCCCTGCGTTTCCTATTTATTTCATTCTAAATTATTTATGTTGCTGTATTTCTGAATTTACTTGAATATTCTTCTATTTACCTCTTTCGTCGATCAACTGAAGTATTTCTTCTGTTACCCATGGTTCCTTCCCAGTTACCTTCCTGACCGACACTGATAAGCCAAAACATTCCGACGGCCACCCACCGCGACGTTGGATGCCACCTGGTGGTGTTGCGGGCAAGTGACGCGGTAAGATAAGTATGTACGCGAAACACACACGGACGAGTTATAACCCTTGTGAAGATGTGGGCTGCAGATGAGGAAATCCATTGAGATAAGAGACGATGATAATGGGAAGATTATTATTACGCAGAGCCTGTGAACGAGTACTTCGATAAAGCGAAGCTGGTCGAATGTTCAAGTGCTACTGTCGTGAGTGTCTAGGAAATAAGGTAGAAGTTAAGAACCTTCAACATCGCAGCGCGTCAGCAATCGTTGGTTAATATACTAAAAAACTAGAAACTCGCCTCGATTGCGAAAAAAGCACCTAGTGTTAACCTAGGTTTCGGCGTAGATAACTACACCTTCTTCAGAACAAGGAGGTGTAGTTATCTACACCGAAACCTAGGTTAACACTAGGTGCTTTTTTCGCAATCAAGGCGAGTTTCTAGTTTTTTAATGAGGTAGAAGGACAGAGAAACGGCCACTAGGCGCTAAATGGTTGGACGTCCACGACTCTTCATAGAACGTGGGGTTTGGGGACTTGTCCGCTCTGTAAAGCAGGATAGCTGTGTTCGGAAGAGGGCTGAGTTCCCTTCGCTCACAGCCGCAGGCGGCGCTGACTACGGTTGCGCAGCTTGAGGCTATTGCCAATGTGCACCACTGTGGGGAGCCGGGTATCACGGGGATGTCAACCTCGTCCCGTCTGTCCCCAGATCGGTCTGCCGCTGTGGTTTCACCGGTTGCTGCCCGCAGTGGGGCTGAGCCCTCACCTGTGGTTGATTGGGAGGTCGTTCCAAGGCATGGCAGGCAGTGAAAGACGTCCCGGAAGGTGATCAGAAAGCTTCCCCAGTGCGTCTGACAAACAGGTTTCAGGTACTGTCTCTAGCTGAGCCAGATGCAGCTGCCTGCCCTGTTTCAGAGGATGATTCTCAGCCTTCAAGGTCCGGGCAATCGCAGAGGGTGGGCATGTTGGTAGTTAGGAGCTCCAATGGTAGGCGCGTAATGGAGCCCCTTAGGGATATGGTGGCTAAGGAGGGGAAGAAATCCAGTGTGCACTCCGTGTGCATTCCGGCTGGAGTCATTCCTGATGTGGAAAGGATCCTTCCGGATACCATGAAGAGCACGGGGTGCAGCCAGCTGCAGATGGCGGCACATGTCGGCACTAATGACGTGTGTCGCTTTGGATCTGAGGAAATTCTCTCTGGATTCCAGCGGCTATCTGATTTGGTGAATGCTGCCGATCTTGCTTACGAGATGAAGGCAGAGCTCACCATCTGCAGCATCGTTGAGAGAACCGACTGCGGACCTTTGGTGCAGAGCCGGGTGGAGGGTCTGAGTCAGAGGCTCAGACGGTTTTGCGACCGTGTTGGCTGCAGATTCCTTGACTTGCACCATAGGGTGGTGGGGTTTCGGGCTCCGCTGAATAGGTCAGGGGTTCACTACACTCAGCTGGCGGCTACACGGGTAGTGGAGGCTGTGTGGCGTGGACTGGGCAATTTTTTAGGTTAGAAGGCCTCGTGAAAGTACGGGATGGGCTGCAATCTCAAAGGATGCACGGCAAATACAGGACGTGCTTGGATCAAGGAACAATCGGAATTGTAGTTGTAAATTGTTGTAGTTGTGCTGGGAAAGTCCATGAGCTTCAAGCGCTAATAGAAAACACAGAAGCTGAAATCTTTATAGGTACAGAAATCTGGCTAAAGCCTGAAATAAGTTCTGCAGAAATCAGACGGTGTTCAAGAAAGATAGATTAGGCAGAATTGGTGGTGGAGTGTTTGTGTCTGTCAATAGTGGTTTATCTTGTAGTGAAGTCAAAGTAGACACTCCGTGCGAATTGGTATGGGTGGAGGTTATACGTAACAGCCGAACTAAGTGAATAATTGGCTCCTTCTACCGGCCCCCAGACTCCGATGATATAGTTGCTGAACAGTTCTGAGAAAATTTGAGTCTCGTAACAGATAAATACCCCACTCATACGGCTATAGTTGGTGGGGACTTCAACCTTCCCTCGATATGTTGGCAAAAATACTTATTCAAAACCGGTGGTAGGCAGAAAACATCTTCCAAGATTGTCCTAAATGCTTTCTCCGAAAATTATTTCGAGCAGTTAGTTCACGAGCCCACGCGAATTGTAAATGGTTGCGAAAACACACTTGACCTCTTAGCCACAAACAATCCAGAGCTAATAGAGAGCATCATGACTGATACAGGGATCAATGATGACGAGGTCGTTGTAGCTAGGCTCAATACCGTTTCTTCAAAATCCATCAGAAACAAACTCAAAGTAATTTTATTTAAAAAAGCGGATAAAGTGTCACTAGAAGCCTTCCTAAGAGACAGTCTCCATTCCTTCCGAACTGACTATGCAAAAGTAGACGAGATGTGGTTCATGGCAAACATATAGTAGCAACAGCAATTGAGAGATTCATACCTCATAAATTGGTAAGAGATGGAACTGATCCCCCATGGTACACAAAACAGGACCGTACGCTGTTGCAGAGGCAACGGAAAAAGCATGCGAAGTTCAGAAGAACGCAAAATTCCGAAGATTGGCTAAAATTTACAGACGCGCGAAGTTTGGCACGGACTTCACTGCGAGATGCCTTTAATAGGTTCCACAACGAAACATTGTCTCGAAATTTGGTAGAAAATCCGGAGAAATCTGGTCGTATGTAAAGTACACAAGCGGCAAGACGCAGACAATACCTTCGCTGCGCAGTGCCGATGGTACTGTTACCGACGACTGTGCCGCTAAAGCGGAGTTCTTGAACGCAGTTTTCCGAAATTCCTTCACCAGGGAAGACGAATGGAATATTCCAGAATTTGAAACATGAACAGCTGCTATCATGAGTTTCTTAGAAGTAGATACCTTAGGGGTTGCGAAGCGACTCAAATCGCCTGATACGGGCAAGTCTTCAGGTCCAGATTGTATACCGATCAGGTTACTTTCAGATTACGCTGATACAATGGCTCCCTACTTAGCTATCATATACAACCGCTCGCTCACCGATAGATCTGCGCAGGTCGCACCAGTGTTTAAGAAGGGTAGTAGGAGTAATCCATCGAACTACAGACCTATATCATTGACGTCGGTTTGCAGTAGGGCTTTGGAGCATATACTGTATTCAAACATTATGAATCACCTCGGAGGGAACGATCTATTGATACGTAATCAGTATGGTTTCAGAAAACATCGTTCTTGTGCAACGCAGCTAGCTCTATATTCGCACGAAGTAATGGCCGCTATCGACAGCAGATCTCATGTTGATTCCGTATTTCTAGATTTCCGGAAAGCTTTTGACACCGTTCCTCACAAGCGACTTCTAATCAAGCTGCGGGCCTATGGGGTATCGTCTCAGTTGTGCGACTGGATTCGTGATTTCCTGTCAGGGAAGTCGCAGTTAGTAGTAATAGACGGCAAATCATCGAGTAAAACTGAAGCGATATCAGGTGTTCCCCAAGGTAGCATCCTGGGGCCTCAGCTGTTCCTGATCTATATAAATGACCTGGGTGACAATCTGAGCAGTTCTCTTAGGTTGTTCGCAGACGATGCTGTAATTTACCAGTATCAGTTGCAAAGCGATTTAGAAAAGATTGCTGTATGGTGTGGCAGGTGGCAGTTGACGCTAAATAAGGAAAAGTGTGAGGTGATCCACATGAGTTCCAAAAGAAATCCGTTCGAATTCGATTACTCGATAAATAGTACAATTCTCAAGGCTGTCAATTCAACGAAGTACCTGGGTGTAAAAATTGCGAACAATTTCAGTTGGAAAGACAACATAGATAATATTGTGGGGAAGGCGAGCCAAAGGTTGCGTTTCATTGGCAGGACTCATAGAAGATGCAATAAGTCCACTAAAGAGACAGCTTACACTACACTCGTTCGTCCTCTGTTAGAATATTGCTGCGCGATGTGGGATCCTTACCAGGTGGGATTGACGGAGGACATCGAAAGGGTGCAAAAAAGGGCAGCTCGTTTTGTGTTATCACGTAATAGGGGAGAGAGTGTGGCAGATATGATACGCGAGTTGGGATGGAAGTCATTAAAGCAAAGACGTTTTTCGTCGCGGCGAGATCTATTTACGAAATTTCAGTCACCAACTTTCTCTTCCGAATGCGAAAATATTTTGTTGAGCCTAACCTACATATGTAGGAATGATCATCAAAATAAAATAAGAGAAATCAGAGCTCGAACAGAAAGGTTTAGGTGCTCGTTTTTCCCGCGCGCTGTTGAATGGTAGGGAGATAGTATGATTATGGTTCGATGAACCCTCTGCCAAGCACTTACTTGTGAATTGCAGAATAATCATGTACATGTAGATGTAGATAGTGGTCTGTGCCATCTCTTCGGACGTGCAAGTGCTTGGGAGGACACCGTCCATCGTACATTGTTGAACATGGAGCTCCACAGCAGACCACCCCGACGTGTTCACATATTAACCGAACGATATAGTCAATTACGATTGCAGGAGACAGGGGACCAGCGAGATTCGATTAATGGAAACATCTCGGTCTTCGGGTGAATCATGTGCCGTCATCGAGCTGAACGGAGGCTCGAAACGTTGCAGCGCTCCAGGGACGCAGATTGATGGGAGCAGTATTATCACACGCTACCACCTGCATACCTTCATGATTGATGCCTCCCCCAACAGCGGTCTCATCTTTCAGCAACAAAAATGTCCGTGTCACGGAACCACAACCGCGCTACAGTTGTTTGATGAGCATTGTAGAGCACTCACGTTGATGTCTCGGCGACCAAATTCGCCTGACTTAAAATCCTATGGGAACCATCTGGGTCGCTACTGGGGTAAGCAAATCAGCAGTTCTTTTTTGACGAAAATTACATGACCCTGCGTAAATGTCTAATGCCACATACCTCCACAAACCTACCAATAAACTGTCGGATCCCTGATACACAGAATCAGTGATGTATTTCGCCCCAAAGACGGACAAACAAGCTATTAAGCAGGTGGCCATGTTTTGGCTCATCAGTGTATCTTTTTATTTCCAGCTTCTGTTATTTCCCTTTCTAGAGATGTCCATTCTTCTTCAACTGGACTGCCTACTGAATTATTCATTACTGCAGTATCTACAGCCTCAGAAAACTTCAATCGTATCTCTTCATCCATTAGTATTTCCGAATCCCACTTCTTTCCGGAATATTTCTTCTTGGCTAGTCTCTTAAACTTCAGCTTAACATCATAATTACTAAAATGAGATCTGAGTCTATATCTGCTCCCACGTACGTCTTACAATCCAATATCTGACTTCGAAATTTCTGTCTGACCATGATGTAATCAATCTGGAGTCGTCTTGAATCTCTGGGTCTTTTCAAGTGCACCTCCTCTTCTTGTGAATCCTTAACAGAGTATTCGCTGTTAGCATCTGAAATTCTTTGCAGAACTCAGTTTGTCTGTATCCTCTCTCATTCCTACTACCAAGCCCAAATTTTCCCGAAATCCGTTCTTCTACTCCTTCCCTTACAACCTCATTCCAGTCCCCCATGACTAATGGATTTTCATCTCCCTTTACATACTCAACTACCCATTCAATATTCTCATATACTTCCTGTATCTCTTACTCTTCTGTTTGCAATCTGGGCACGTATACCTGAATTACTATTGACGGTGTATGTTTTCTGTCGATTCTGATAGAAACAACCCCATCACTGAACTTTTCACACTAACTCTGTCTCTGCCCTAGCTTCCTACTAATAACGAATCCTATTCCCGTTATACCATTTTCTGCAACTGTTGAAATTACTCTATACCCGTCTGATCGGAAATCCGTGTCTTCTTTCCATTCCACTTCACTGACTCCGCACTATATCGAGATTGAGTGTTTGAAATTGACTTTTAAGATTTCCTGGCTCTCCTGCCACGTTCAAACTTTGATCTTCTACTCCCTGGCTCGTAGAACGTTGTAAGACGAAACAAAGCATTACTTCTAAAGCAGCAAGACTTTGATCTTGATAGATGTGTAACACGTTAACAAAGACGAAAACACACAAGTTAGAAAAAAGAAATTTTGGTTGTGTTAGTAAAAAGATAGATCCTGAATTAACTTTTTTAACCTTTAAGAAACAATGATTTACTTTCAGAGTGATAATCCAAAACACTTGGGTTTTAGTCAGAGTTTTTAAATTTGTATATATTTATCAACTAAATTGTTTATCTAACAAGTTATAGGAAGCCAGATAAGATTGTCCACTTGCTAGTTTTCCTTTACTTAAATTTCAGTTTAAAAAAAAAAGCATTATTTCCAAAGAAGCAGGACTCTGATTAGCAAAAAGCATAACTTTAAGTTAGCAAGAAGAACGCTATAAATCACAGAAAAACTTCATTACATTACAAAGGAGAAAGATCTTAGATTTTAAAATACTTTTTAGCTTTGAGAAACAATTATTTGTTTCAGGAACATTAACGGCGGAGAGCACCAGTCGAAGAAGTAACTAGAAATGAAGGGAAGGGAGGAGTTGCTTACAAAAATGGAAAATAAAAAAGTAGACGATGCATGTCTGAGGAGTAGCGATCTGCTCGGAGGTAAATGGTTCCAGTCTCACAGGCGGAAGAAATTTTCAGCCAGAAGAAGAGGAGAGGCAGTGGCACCAAGTTACAGACCACCAGTCTTCTTGCCAGTGAGCTGGATTAAATTACAAACCTCCCCACAGCGTCTCATTGAGTGAGGGCTTGTGACATGTTGGTGGTGATCCGCCCATCCGATAGTGGCATTAAGCCAGTGATCTCAACATGAACAGGCTGTGTACCGGAACTGATTTATCGGTTCTCTCAATATCATACAGCAAAAATGCGAGGCGTATTCGGAAAGTAAGTCCGATTTCGCGTGAAATAGAGACCACTGTCAATATCCCATGGAACTTTGCACAGATGTTTCGGGCTGCGTCTTTTGTGTGCCTTCCGATCGCTTCACGTCGCTCTTTTCTGTTCAGAGTGCAAAGTGATGACGTAGAAATGCCTAGAACAACACTGTCTCCCGCCAAGTGTGTGGATCTGGTGAGAGATTTCGCCTGAAGCTATGCAGCCCACATAACATAAATGTCATGCTTTTCTTTCTTCAAGACAATTTTCGGCCGCATTCTGCAAGGGCAATAAAGGCGCTCCTGCAGCGTTTTCGATGGGAAGTGTTTGATCACCCATGATAAAGCCCTTAATTGGCTCCCTCCGTTGTTCATCTCTGCTCACATGAGCCGCTAGCAACGAAGACAGCATATTGGCTCAAACAACGAAAGGCAGACCAGCGTAGAGGATTGGTGAAAAGCACAGGCGGTTGCTTTCTGTGACGAGGTTACTGGAAAGTTTGTACAACGCCACGATAAATGTCTAAGTCGGAGCGGCGACTGTTTAGAGAGGTAGCAGGAAGGTGTGGCCACTGTGATTTCCATTTCGCGACCGATCAGACCTTACTTTCCGAACAGCCCACGTATAACACCACAGTATATACACGCCAACTAAAGTTCCAAACAGCCCTCGTGTAATACCACAGTATAGACACATGAGTTAGAGTCATCTACCCTGAACAGACATTTTAAAGAGACATTTCTCCTACACCACATTAAAAGGTGCCATAGTCCGCGGAGGATGAGATCCCTTCCCTATTAGGAGGCTGAAACCCCCCCCCCCCCCCCCCCCCCCCCGACATCCCAGAGAAAAAACCACACAACTCGCATTCTATTGCAGGTAATAAATAGCGTTATTTGAATGTATATTTTGTTTTCGATTTAATGTCTTAAACGTTCACGGTAATATCTGCGAGATACATGCTTGCTTTGTTCCCTCTAGATCACAAAACTTGTAACACATAATGATGAGTATCAGTTTCCATTCTTTGAATTTTTTTTCTACATTTCCTACCAAATTCGTATTCATGTAACCAACGTGGGAGAATTCAGATGTTTTTCATGCGAGCGTTCAACATTCTAAGGCATGACACATTAAGTATGATTTTTTAAAATTCTTTTTATCTTTGAGAAACAATAAATAACAAATACAAAACGTTTAAGAAGACTAAAGACAAACAAAGTCTAGTTAAACTATAGCGGAAACCGAAAACGACGTATACGCATACGTAACCACGCATTACCTGTGGGGACAAAATACACATAGTTGATGTTTAAACAGTTCATATTAGTTTCTGTCAGTAAAACAGTGTCAGTGATCTGAAAATACCACTGCGTTTGCTCACTGCAGCAAAACGCATATACAGAGAAAGCACTGTATTTGTAGTTGCTGTGACACACCTTGAATAAATAAAATGTCTAAACCTGTTTCAACTACACGCGTTAACTTGCAGAGTATACTCGATATTGCCTGCAACCGTGGTACAGAACTGGAAAATACGTAAATACGGACGAGATTATTAGTGATATAGACAGCCACTTCACTTGCCACGATCACACGGCAAAAATCTAAATGAAATTGCCCTACATACCAATGGACGTTTGAAAAAATATCATCCAAGGCATCCCGAAGAGAGCAGTCCCAGGTGTTAGAGGAATTGCACATTCAGCTCAACAATTTTGACTTAAGGAACGTCAAAGGCACCAAAGACGCAGTGCCGGTGTTGCGCTTGATAATGGAAGAAAAGGAAAATCAAGACACGATCACAAGATCCATAGATCTATAAAAAGCATTCTGAATTGTAAAATGGTACAAGATGTTCAAAATTCTCAGAAAAATAGTGTAAGCTATAGAGAAAGATGCGTAATATGCGATATGCACCCGAACCAAGATAAGGAAATACGGATGAGAGAACAAGAACAAAGATCTCGGATTAGAAAGGGTGTAAGACAGGTATGTAGACTTTAGTTACCGCTGTTAAATCTATTTGTCGATGAAGCAAAGACAGAAATAAAAGAAAGTTTCGCTCGTTGGACTGAAATTCATTGTGAAATGATCTCAGCGATAAGACTCATTTCGGACATTGCAACCTTCAGTGAAAAATATGTTTGGAGAATACATAACAGATGAAGTGTAGGAATTCTGTTAACTTGGAAGCAAAATTATACAGGACAGACGGAGGATGTAAGAAGCAGACTGTGAGTCAAGTAGTATCAAACATCGATCTCAAATTTGACGAAGAAATTCCTGAGAGTGCACATTTAGAGTACAACATTGTGTGGAAGTTAAGAAAACTGGAAAAGAAGAAACTCAAATCATCAACCATCGGAGATGTTACGCTACGGAAGGATATTGAAAAATTAGCTTGACTGATAAGAAATGAGGAGCTTCTCTACAAAACTGGCGAGGAGACGAACATGTGGACAACAGTGACAAAAAGATGGGACAAGATAATAATTAAATGTGTTAAGGCATAAATGTACTTGGGGGAGGGGCTCTAGACGGTAAAAAAAACTGTAGAGGAATTTAGAGATTGGATTACACCCAACGAATAACTTAGTACATTAACTGCAAAGAGATAAAAATTTTACGTTCCCTCACGCATGTTTATCAGCATACGCCTTCTATGCGTATTTAAGCATATACACTGATCAGCCAAACCTTTAAGACCATCTATCCAATAGCCAGAATGTCCACACCTTTGGCACAGATATCGGCGGCGACGCGCCGTGGCATGGAAATAATGTCTTGGTAGGTCGCTTGGGGAAGTTGGCCCCACATCTGCACACACGAGTCACCCAATTCCCGTAAATTCTGGACATGGGGCCGATGAACTCGACGCCACATTCAATCACATCTTTGGTGTGTTCGGTCGGGATCGGATCTGACGAGTTGGGGAGTCAGTACATCAATGGAACTCGTGTTCCTCGAACCACTCTATCACACTCCTGGCTATGTGACTTGGCGCATTATCTTGTTGAAAAACACTACTACCGCCGGGAAACACGATCATCGTGAAGGAGTGTACGTGATACACCTTGGCCGTTACGGGATAGTGCCTTGCGCGAGCTCCACTGGACCCATCGATGTCCAAGTGAATGTTCCCCAGGGCACATTGGAGCTTGTCTCCGACCCGCAGTACAGTTGTCAAGACGACGGATTCGCCCCCCTCCCGTCGGCTTGATGAAGAAGGTATCGGAATTCATCAGAGCATGTAACGCTTTACCACTGCACCAGTGTCCAGTGTCGTCGGTCAGGTGCCCATTTCAGTCGCAATTGCCGATGTCGTAGTGATAACATTGGCACACGCATGGCTCGTCGGCCGCGGAGGCCCATCATTAGCAGTGTCCAGTGCACTGTATATTCAGAAACACTAGTAATCTGCCAGCATTAAACGCTGATGTTAGTTCCGCCACAGTTCGCCGCTGTTCTGTTTTACCAGTCGGCCCAGTCTACGACGTCCGCCGTCTGTAATAAGGGATGGCCGCCCAACTCCATGACTTTGAATCTAGTTTCACCTTTTTCGCCACGTACTGAAGATCCTCACCACAGCTCAAAAATGGTCCAAATGATTCTGAGCACTATGGGACTTAACTGCTGAGGTCATCAGTCCCCTAGAACTTAGGACCACTTAAACTTAACTAACCTAGGGACAGCACACACATCCATGCCCGAGGCAGGATTCGAAGGTGTGACCGTAGCAGTCGCGCGGTTCCAGACTGTAGCGCCTAGAACCACTCGGCAACTCCGGCCGGAAAAGCTCTCCTCGAACACCCTATAAGTTGTGCAGTTTCAGAAATGCTTTTGCCGGTCAGCACGCTCACATTGACCGTTCATATATCTGACTAGCAACCAATCCTCGCCAGGTAATGCTGCTATTGCCTGGGCAGGTTTATATCGATAGTAGCTCGTTGAATGTTCTGACTTACCAGTGTATAGTTACTATTGTAGCGATAAAATTAATCTGACTAACACGATTAATCAAGATCAATGAACTGACCACTCATATCCGATTCGACTGTAAACAATATCATAGCACTCGAAAAGCTACAGAGAACGAATGATGCAGCATCGCTTGATATACCAGTTGCCAGAAGTATCGACTCACTAATTAATTGGGATCACTCTGGATCAGGCAAGGAAACATGTTATTACAGAAGTGCCTGACGTCACAATCTTCCACTCAGTTAATTTCATATTATCTACTGAAAAGCTGTCACGTCAGGCCTTTGTATAATAACACTCAATTAACTTCATATTATTTATTGTCTGCACTCGTGGTCTCCAAAGAAACTTCTTTGACTAATAATGAAAACTTCCTGGCTCCCAGGTTCGATTCTCGCCACTGCCTAAATTTCAAATAGAAATCATCGTGCCAACGGCATTTTGAAAGAGGGCAGAGGAGCGGACAGAGCTTCAGGGTACTCTCTTGCCATTGGGGTAGTAAATTTCTCCTAAAAGGCGGCAGAATCAACGATGATCAACGCATGAGGATGTAGATGGGAACGCAAACCACTGCATTAAAGACACGAATCATCATAGGATTCCAGGATATTTCCCCATTCGGATCTCCAGAAGGGAACTGCCAGGTGGGAGCTGGCCACGAGAAAATGGTTGAATAAGTAACGAAAGGATTTCTACGAGTCGGAGGGTGGAATGTCAGAAGGTTGAACATGGTAGGGAAGCTAAAAAATCTGAGAAGGGAAATGCAAAGGCTCAATCTAGATATAGTAGGAGTCAGTGAAATGAAATGGAAAGAAGACAAGAATTTCTGGCCAGATTAGCATAGGAAAATATCGAAAGCAGCAGGAAATGGTATAACGGGAATAGAATTCGTTATGAATAGAAAGGTAGAGCAGAAAGTATATTAGTGTGAACTGCTCAGTGATATTGTTGTTCTTATCAGAATCGACAGCAACACCGTGAGAAAAAGACTAAATAACCAGTAAAAGAGTAACGTTCTACGAGTCGGAATCTGGAATGTCACAAGTTTGAAAGTGGTAAGGAAGCTAAAAGAGATACGCTTGAAATTCTCTGAGGCTATAGGGATAGTGACAAAGACTAGCTCAGCAGGCAGTTCGGTTGTAGGGGAATGGACATCTCTAAAAAGGGCAATCACAGAAGCTGGAAGGAAAACCACAGGTACAAGAAAGGTAACTGCAAAGAACCCATGTGGAAAAAAACAAATAGTTCACTTGATCGACAAAAGAAGTAAGTACAAAAATGATTATGGAAATTAAGGAATACTGAAATACAACTCACTTAAGAATGAAATGAAAGGGAAGTACAAGGAAGCTAAGACGAAATGGCCTCATGAAAAATGTGAAGAAAATCGAAAAATAAATTATTGTCGGATAGTTTGACTCAGCAAATAGAAAAGTCAAAATAACCTTCGGTGAAACTAAAAGTATGGACGGGACCTTATGAGTGCAATGGGAATTCCGGGAATTCCACTCACAAATGCAGAGGAGAGAACGAATAGGTGGAAAGAGTAAACCGAAGGCCTCTAAGAAAGGGAGCAATTGCCTAATGACGTAATAGAAGAAGAAGCAGAAGTTGATACGGTAGATATAGGGAATCCAGTATTAGATCAGAATTCAAAATACTTTTTTGAGACTTAAGACGAAATAAGGCAGAAGGGATAGATAACACTCCATCGTAGTTTTTAAAATCATTGAGGGAAGTAGCGACAAAGCGACAATTCACGCTGGTGTGTAAATGTATGAGATTGGCGATGTAGCATCTGACTTTCGTAAAAACATAATCCACACAATTCCAAAGGTTGCAGGATCCGCCTAGTGCGAGAATCATCACACGGTCAGCTTAACACCTAATGCATCCACGTCGCTGACAAGAATAATATACAGATAAATGGGAAACAAAACTGAGGATCTGTTAGACGATGATTACCTTGGCTTTAGAAAAGTTAAAGGCACCAGAGAGGCAATCATGACGTTGCGGTTGATAATGGAAACAAGAATGAAAAAAAAACACACATTTGTAGAAGTTTTCGACCACAAAAAAGCGTTCGACAATGTGAAATGGTGCAAGATTTTCGAAATTCTGGGGAAAGTTATGGTTAGCTACAGCGATAGACGGGTAACATGCAATGGCTACAAGAACTAAAGGAGAACAATATGATTGGACGACAAAAAACAAAGTGCTCGGGTTAAAAAGGGGGTAGGAGAGCGATGTGGGTTTTTGCCCGTAATGTTCAATCTATACACCAAAGAAGAAATGACGGCAATAAAAGAAAGGGTCAAGACTGGAATCAAGGTTAAAAGTGGAAGGATATCAGCGATAAGATTAGCTAGTGACTTTGCTGTCCTCAGTGAAAGTGAAGAAGAGTTGCGGGATCGGTTGAATGGAATGAATAGTTTAACGAGTACAGAATACGGATTGAGAGTAAACAGAAGAAAGACGAAAATAATGAGCAATCGCTGAAATGAGAACAGCGAGAAACTTATCATCAGAATTGATGATGATGAAGTAGAACAAGTTAAGAAATTCTGCTGCCTAGGGAGCAAAATAACCCATGACGGACGGAGCAAGGAGAACATAAAAAAACAGACTAGCATTGGCAAAGAGGGCATTCCTGGTCAAGAGAGGTCTACTGGCGTCAAACATAGGGTCAATTTTGAGGAAGAAATTTCTGAGGATGTGCGTGTGAAGCACAGCATTATATGGTAGTGAAACATGGACTTTGGGAAAACCAGAACAGAAAAGAATCGAAGTATTTGAGATGTGGTGCTACAGAAGAATGTTGAAAATTAGGTGACTGATAAGGTAAGGAATGAGGAAGTTCTCTGCAAAATTGGAGGAGAGGAATATATGCAAAACACTTAAGGGAAGAAAGGAAATGATGGTAATCCATCCGTTAAGGTACCAGGGAATAACTTTCATTGTACTAGAGCGAGCTGTGGAGAGTAAAAACTGTAGAGGAAGAGCAAGATTGAAATACATCTAGCAAACAATTACGGACGTATGTTGTAAGTGCTAATCTCAGAGGAGGTTGGCACAGGGGAGGAATTAGTGGAGGGTCTCATCGAATTAGTTAGAAGACTGATGACTCAAGAAAAAAAAAGTAAAAAACGGTTATGCATTTTCACGGAGTCACAGAATTTTATACACGACAATATTTTTAAAACTTCCTTGCAGCTTAAAACTGTGTGCCGCACCGAGAGTCGTTCTCCGGACCTTTGCCTTTCGCGGGCAAGTGTTCTACAGGCAGAAGAGCTTCTTTGAAATTCGGAAGGTCGGAGAAGAGGTACTGGCGGAAGGAAGGCTGTGAGGAGGGGTCGTAAGTCGTGCTTGGATAGCCCAGACGGTAGACCACTTGCCTACGAAAGGGAAAGGTCCCGAGTTTGAGTTTCGGTCCGGCACGCAGTTTTAATCTCCCAGAAAGTTCCATATCAGCTCACATTCCGCTGCATAGTGAAAATTTCAGTCTGTACAATACTTTTATTAACGCTGTTCAAAAATGGCTCTGAGCACTATGGGACTTAACATCTATGGTCATCAGTCCCCTAGAACTTAGAACTACTTAAACCTAACTAACCTAAGGACAGCACACAACACCCAGTCATCACGAGGCAGAGAAAATCCCTGACCCCGCCGGGAATCGAACCCGGAAACCCGGGCGTGGGAAGCGAGAACGCTACCGCACGACCACGAGCTGCGGACTATTAACGCTGTAACTACGATTTATTTTCACCATTGTTACACATTTTACAACGTCTTTTAGCATGCTCTCTTGAAACATCCAAGCAGGCACTTTAACGCGCCACGTAATGGTGAATGAATGACAGAGCTTACTTCGATGTTTGTCTCACATTACAAAGTCATTCGACGTTGCATAGTGCAACTGTACCATGTGCATTAATTACGGCTATATCTCTTTGCATATGAATAAAAGGAAAGTGACTCGTATGACTGCCAACAGCTATGCCCACGTTTAAGAGATGCCTCATGAGTAATCAACGTACAATAAATCATGGCACTGAATGGTTATGTGCGACTGAAGGTCAACTGAGCCTGTAGATGCTGCTACAAACGGGTGGGCTGGGATGGGGTGGACTGTTCTTTGAGTCATGAGTCTTATGACGTTTGATGCGGCCTGTCATGAATTCCTCTTGTGCTAACCTCTTCATCTCTGGGTAGCACTTGCATCCTACGTCCTCACTTATTTGTTGTATTCCGATCACTGTCTTCTTCTACCGCTTTTATCCTCCAAAGCCCCTACTAGTACCAAGGATCTCTTAGCAGATGTCCTATCATGCTGTCCTTTCTTCTTGTCAGTGTTTTCCCTATATTATTTCTTCGCCAATTCTACAGAGAACCTCCTCATTTCTTACTTTATCAGTCTACTTAGTTATTAACATTCCTCTGCAGCAACACATCTCAAACACTTGAATTCTCTTTTGTTCCGGTTTCCCCACAGTCCATGATTCACTACCACACAACCCTGTGCTCCAAACTCACGTGTCCAAAAATTTCTTCATCAAATTAACGCCTATGTTTGATAGAATGCCCTCTTTGCTTGTGCTAGTCTGCTTTTTGCGTCTTCTTTGCATCGTCGGTCATAGCTGTTTTTTCCCCTAGGTAGCGGAATTCCTTAACTTCATATTCTTCGTTATCACCAATTTTGATGTTAAGTTTCTCGCTATTCTCATTTCTGTTACTTCTCATTAGTTTCTGTGTTCTTTCGGTATAACCTCAATCCGTATTCAGCCCTCACTACACCATTCTATTCAACAAATCCTGCAATTCTTCTTCACCCGCACTAAGGATACCGATGTCACCAGCGAATCTTAACATTAATATACTGAATTTTAATCCCTCTCTTGAATCTTTCTTGCATTTCCGTCATTGCTTCATCAGTGTATGGAATGAACAGTAGGGGTGAAAGGGTGGATTCCTATCTTACGCCGTTTTTAATCCGAGCTCTTCGTTCTTAGTCTTCCACTCTTATTGTCCTTCTTGTCTGTTGTACCTGTCGTATATTACCCATCTTTCCCTACAGATTACACATAATTTTCTCAAGTTTTCGACCATCTTGAACTATTTGACATCGGCAAACACTTTTCTAGGTCTACAAATTCTACGAACGTGTCTCGATTTTTCTTCAGACTTGCTTCCAATACCAACCGCAACGTTACAACTACTCTCTGGTTCCTTTACCTTTCCTAAAGATCACCTTCCAAAGCTCTTGTAAATACCAATACTGAATCCTCTTTCTGTTCCATGTCGACTTCTTCTACACACCATCAGTAAATTCCTCCACCTCACAGAGGTTTTACATATATGCTTTCCACCACCGCGCTCTTTTCTCTGCGTTTAACAGTGGAATTCCCGTTGCACTCTTAGTTTTGCCGCCAATGCTTTTAATTTCACCGAGAGTCGTTGTGACGTATCTCTAAGCTGAGCCAGCCCTTCCGATGTCCTGTTCATTTTCGATTTCTTCACATTTTACCTTCACCCATTTCGCCTTGGGTTCCCTGCGCTTCTTATTTATTTCATGTCCGGCCCCGGTAGTTGAGTGGTCAGCGCGACAGCACGCCAATCCTAAGGGCCCGAGTTCGATACCCGGCTGGGTCGGAGATTTCTCCGCTCAGTGACTGGGTTTTGTGTTGTCCTAATCATCATCATTTCATTCCCATCGTCGCGAAAGCCGCCGAAGTAGCGTCAAATCGAAAGACTTGCACCAGACGTACGGTCTACCCGACGGGAGGCCCTCGTCGCACGACATATCCATCTCCTGCTAACGACGGTGGCATGTATTCCTGAACTATTGTTGTCGATCTTATGAGAACAAGCCTATCACTGAACTTTTCCCAGTAACTCACTTCTGTCGTATCTTCCCATTCATAACAAATCTTAGTCCCGTTATACCATATTCTGCCGCTCTTGGTGTTAACTTATACTTGTCTGATCAAAGTCCTTGTCTTCTTTCCATTTCATTTCACTGACCCCCACTATATCTATATTAAGCCTTTGCATTTCCCTTTACGGATTTTCTAACTTCCTTACCGCGTTCTAACTTGTGAGATTCCACACCCCGACACGATGAATGTTGCTCTTTCGTTGGTTATTCAATCTTTTCCTCGTGGTCACCTCCCCCTTGGCAGCACCCTCCCGGAGATCCGAATGGGAGACTAATCCGGAATCTTTTGCTAATGGAGAGACCATCATGACCCTTTCTCAATGAAGGGTGCATGTCTTTGTGTGTCTTTAAAGTATTCTGCATATTTATGCCGTTTATCACATCCATAAAAAAGGAAGAGACAAATATAAGAAAAATAACTGCAAAGAAACTGTACGGAGCTACTTCAATTGATCAATGAAAGAACGAATGACATACATTTTTTAAAAAAGAAAAATACAGCAATATAAGTCGCTTATTGATTAAATCAAAATAAAATGTGCAAGGAAGCTAGAGCGAAACAGGCGCAGGAAAACTGTAACTAAACGAAAAAGAAATGAGAAAGACAGATTCACCATAGAGAACAGTCAAGTTAAAAGCAAAGGCACTACGATCTCATTCTTCCACCATTGTGCTAACTTATTTGTTTACAGAATCTGGCAGATAACGTTGATGATGTTGTCTATCGTGCTATCGCCTCTCCACTTTGTCCTCTCGGCTGTTATCCCTTCTACTCTGGTTATTTTATTATTCCTTAGATCCCTTGTAGCCTGTGCGAGTCCCAGGTTGGAAGATGTGACTCTCTCTTCTGTGTCTGTCCGCAGTTCCAGCTCGTCTTCAGGCGGTTCGCATTTCAGCAGGTCGTGAAATTACTGCTTCCCACTAACGGCCAGTACCCTTTCCTTATCTCTTGTAAAAAGTTGTCTCCCCTTCCATACCATTAGACTCTTTTTGACTTAAGAACTCTCTGCTTTTTTTCTAAAGTTGTTTTCAATCTCGTCCAGTTCCTGTGTTCAAAAAAATGTTCAAAAAATGTTCAAATGTGTGTGAAATCTTATGGGACTTGCTTGCTAAGGTCATCAGTCCCTAAGCTTACACACTACTTAACCTAAATTATCCTAAGGACAAACACACACACCCATGCCCGAGGGAGGACTCGATCCTCCTCCGGGACCGCTCGGCTAATCCCTCACGGCCCAGTTCCTGTGTGTTCTGGTTATTATTCTCTGAAGAAGAGAGAAGAAGTGGAAAGATGAAAATTTTCTGGGAGTCGAAGAGGAAAGTGCAATGCATGAATGGTTTATCCGAGGTCCAACCGATGCCGTAACGCAAGAGGAAGAGAAGAAGAAGAAAAGCAAGAGTGTGAAGATTGGGAGTGCAAAAGGAATTCAGGTATTAAAGCCAGACGAGAGAGCGGATAGCATTTGTGTGGGAGACGAGCTGCCGGCTGATCCGATAGAAGAAGTGGATATCAGTTTGGAAGACATAGGGGTAACCAATATTAGAGTCAGAGTCAGACAGAGCTTTGGAAGGCGGTTGACCATTAAACAAGGCAGAAAGAATAGATGAAAATCCTTTAGGGTTTCTAGAACCCAGTGTCAACCGAACGATTCTTCAAAAATTGTATATCTGTGCGAATTATACAGAGATGACGGCCCAACGGAGGGCTTTTGAGGAACAAGCAGCGAACTTGAGGGGTTAGGAGATTATTTTTAACTGCAGCATCTCAAGCCCGATCCAAGAAAGACATAAGTACATGTGCTTTCCACTTGTGAAACAGAGACTCTAAAAGAAAACTTAATATTAAGTGGAGACGATCGTAAATTCAGCACTGTGACATAGCAGAATAGTCCTACATATGAATTATTCTGGAGGGCACTCTTCCTTTTAGAAAGCTCTGTATGGGTTTGAAAGGAAAAAAATCTGCAGCAGACACAACATTTAGAGTAAGCTAATAAGTTCTATATGGGGAACAAACCCCCAGGGTCGACATGACCTTAAACGAGTCAGTCTACTCAGTTATGGGATACCTCAGTCCCAAGATCTACCCTCTGGCCGGCGTTGTACTCCCACCCATAAGACGCAAAGTGGCGGGAAGAACATAACGAAAGAAGCAGATTGGAGACCCAAAACACTTGATATACAATTATACATTCTGCAGCACAATACCGTACGTCCAGGAAAAGTTTTCGCAGCAAACGTTAACATTGTATCTCTATATCTACATACATACCGCGGAAGCCACCGTATGGTGCGTGACTGAGTGTATGTTTTCCTTCCTATTTCACCAGCAAATGTTCGAGGACACTACGCGCAATGTACGGTGGTGGCAGCTGGATCGTTCTACAGTCAGCATGAAATGCAGGCTCTCTAAATTTTTTCAGTAGCGTTCCTCGGAAAGAACGTCGCATTCCCACCATGGATTCCCATCTGAATTCCCAAAGCATCTCCTAAAATACTTACATGTTCATCGAACTTACCAGTAACAAATCTAGCAGCCCGCCTCTGAACTGCTTCTATGTCTTCCTTTAATCCGAGCTGGTTAAGATCCCAAGCACTCGAACAGTATTCAACGATGGGTCGCACTTGTGTTCTATCAGTGGTCTCCTTTACAGACAACCCACACTTTCCTAAAATTCTCCAAATAATCGAAGTCCACAATTCGCTTTTCCCACTACAATCTTTAGACACTCCTTCTATTTCATACCGCTTTGCAACGTGATGCCTAGATACTTGATCGAACTGACAGTGTCAAGTAGCATACTACTAATACTGCATTCGAACGCTACTGGATTGTTTTTCCCACTCACCTGCATAGCTTACGTCTCTCTACATTTAGAGCTAGAGGCAATTCATCACACAATTAGAAAGTCGTCTTTTACCCTCCTACAGTCACTCCACGAGACACTTTCCCGCACAGCACAGTATCGTCAGTAAATAGCCGCAAACCGCTGCTCACCTTGTCAGTCATATCATTTATGTACGTAGAGAATAATAACGATCCTACCGCACTTCCCTGGGGCAGTCCTAACGACACCTTTGTCCCTGACGAATACTTCCCGTCGAGGTCAACCTACTGGGTCGTATTACTCCAGAAGTGTTCGAGCCAGTCACATACATAGGAACCTTTTTCGTACGCTAGTACCTTCGTTAACACTCTGCAATATGGAACAGTATCAAACGCATTTCGGAAATCTAGGAGTATGGAATGCGTCTGCTGCCGTTCATCGTAGTTCGCAAGATTTCATTTGAGGAAAGGACAAAGCAGATGTTGGACTTTTTACCTGTCGCTATAAAATGCTCCTAAGTCAGATGGTTTCGTTCCAAGGGAAAAAACTAGCTGTGATTACCACCCACCCTACACTATTGGAGAACCTTTAATAGTTTACGAGCAGAAGCCGCAGGTTGCGGAACACATTTACTTATATGGATATCGTGTCCCTTCTTTCGGACATGTCTAAAAGAACAGACACCCTTTCCTTGTAAGTATATAGTTCCGGCAACACCGGCCATGACCTTCTTCTTCTGTGGGGATGCACACATATTCCCCGAACTCTTACGGGACTTGGTAAGAATGCCTTCCACGAGTGCCGGCCGGTGTGGCCCAGCAGTTCTAGGCGCTTCAGTCTTGAACCGCGCGACCGCTACGGTCGCAGGTTCGAATCCTGCCTCGGGCATGGATGTGTGTGACGTCTTTAGGTTAGTTAGGTTTAAGTAGCTCTACGTTCTAGAGGACTGATGACCTCAGCTGTAAAGTCCCATAGTGCTCAGAGCCATTTGAACCATTTTTTGTCTGCCACGAGTAACGAGTGTGCTGGGGGGGACTCTACGAATGTAGTGTGTGGACATACAAGGTGAGAATAAGGGTCTGGCGGGAGGCGTGCGCGAGATAGTCCCTGCAGTCGCGCTATCCTCTGTGCTCTCGGTGGCTCAGATGGATGGAGCGTGTGCCCTGTAAGCAAGAGATCCTGGGTTCGAGCCCCGGTGGGGCACACATTTTCACCAGTCCTCTTTGATATGTATCAACACCCGTTAGCAGCTGAAGGTATTAATATAAATCTAATTTCGGAACACATTTGGTCTCGTGGGGGTATGAGGAGGACGTTACATGCAGCTGTGGAGCAGTCCAGACACCTTATCATCTACTAGTAAGCGAAAACATGGGCTCGATTCCTAAACACAGTAATATCGTCACATTCAGCATACTCCAAGTCGCAGAATCACCAAAAAATACATTATCGACGGCAGATTTTGGTCATGCAAGCGTCTCCTAGTCACGAAGATCATCACACCAGGTTATAGGTAGGATCCTTGTGGTGGTGTCAAGAGACTTTAATAATTATAATTACTTGAGACACAATCATTATGTACTTGAGGAACCGTGCGACCGCTACGGTCGCAGGTTCGAATCCTGCCTCTGGCATGGATGTGTGTGATGTCGTTAGGTTAGTTAGGTTTAAGTAGTTCTAAGTTCTAGGGGACTAATGACCTCAGAAGTTAACTCTCAGAGTGCTCAGAGCCATTTGAGCCATTATGTACTGGAAGTCCAGGAACCTTCTTTTAACATGATGTAATGATATTCTGATTTGAAACTGGTCGTCGATAAATGACATTACAGCAGTTTTTGGTGGTTCATTAGAAGAGACGTCCCGCAGTAGCGATAATGAACAAGTGCCCACAGCTCTTAACGTATTATAGCCCATACTTTTCTTGTTTTCGTATATACTACCATCTTTGAAAGTGTGTCGGTGAAGGTCTGGTTCACCCTGTATAAAGGATGTAACCAAACTCCCTCTACAGACTAAGGATTTGCAGTTGGAAGCATGACAAGTTTAGCCTAGGAACCCATTATCCGGAAACGTACCGTTTTCCCCCTACAGTCAAAATACCACAACACACGTTTCTCTCTGGCTCCTGCTGCTTGTCGTCTGGGTCCACAGCTATGGTTCTAGTACTCGCCGTCGCGTCGTCTTCCACAGCAGGTTCTGAAGGAAGAAAGGAAGCAGAGCACGATCTGACGACCGCTGACGTCAATACAGATACGGCACCTCCGCACCACGTTCCATTACACACAATCACCAGTCCCTAATCATCCAGTATCCACCGCGGCCATAACCACCGATAGTAGGTATTGCTCCGATGCCACAAGGATCTCGTAAATCAACAGTTCCATGTGACCCCCCAAAAGTAGTGGTTTAGGAGTAAAAGTCGGGAGAACGTGTAGGCCAAGTAATCGTGCCACCACGAGCTATCCACTGTTAACCAAGTCGTTGATCCAAATGATCTAGGACCAAACGGAAAAAATGAGATTCTGCGCCATTGTGCCGGAACGACATGTTTTGACGCACATGCAGTGACACACCTTCCAAATGTCAATGCAGTACACTGTCAAGGAATCGCAAGTACGCGACAACCGTGGGAGGTGGTGGAAGAAGATCTGGCCCAGTTGTTCGTCCATCCAGGACTCTGCTCGTATGTAGAAACAGTATCGTTCCTGAAACCCTTGAGAAAGGAAATCTGGAGTTAACGTCCCGTCGACATCGAGGTGGATAGAGACGGAGGACAAGCTCGGATTGTGTCAAGGATAGGGGAGGAAATCGGCCATGCCCTTTCAAAGGAACCTTCCCCGCGTTTGCCTGTAGAGAGCTAGGGATATCGCGGAAAACGGAAATCTCGATAGCCGGATGCGGGTTTGAACCGCCGGCCTCCAGAACGTTCAAGCTCTGCTGTGGAGCACCAAAGTCAGCCCTGCTGGTGGTGAATATATTCATCTCGAGGCTCCCTGCTACACCGCAGCAAAGAGGAAATTTGAAGGTGTCGGGCTGTATGGAAAACGCTCCTCTTACAAGTGACAAGCAACTCTCTCACTGCACCGAGCTCGTCGTACAGTAACTTCATGCTGGCATTTTCCGCAGACTTGTAGCTAACCATGGTCAACAGCAGCATACTAAAAAAGAAATGTACCTATAACTTGTATCCTTTGCTATAGTGAATGACTACTACTGGTACAGTAGTGAAATATGTACAAAGACTACAAGCACAACATCTGGTACAAACCTTTCCGAGCAGACCACAAACTTAGCTGATGGCATATAAAAAAACTGTATGTGGTGGTTCTTTTTTATGTATTGGTATTTACATCTTATAAAAAGTTTCAGATAGTGTCATTGTGGCTGCTTCACAACTGAAAAATTATTTACGTCAGTGACTCAGTTGTTGTACTTCCCACAGTTAGTTTGCCGACACGATTTTTTTATACTAAAAGACATCACCAACACGTCATTTTCAATACATACAGCTGCTTTCATTATTGGATTTGACTTTAGTTGCGCGGCAACGGCCTTGCCGCAGTGGGTACATCGGTTCCCGTCAAATCACCGAACTTAAGCGCTGTCGGCCGTGGCTGGCACTTGGATAGGTGACCATCCGGCCGCCATGCGCTGTTCCAATTTTTCGGGGTGCACTCAACCTCGTGATGCCACTTGAGGAGCTACTTGACCGAACAGTAGCGGCTCCTGTCAAGGAAAACCATCATAACGACCGGGAGTGCTGTGTGCTGACCACATGTCCCTCCTATCCGCATCCTCAGCTGTGAATGACACGGCGGTCGGACGGTCCCGATGGGCCACTTGTGGCCTGAAGACGGGGTGCTTTAGTTACGCATGCCTATTCAGTTTATTTGGCGTTTCAGTGTCTATTGCTTGATGGCTGTATATCATGACGTATGTTACGTTTTCGAATGTGGTGAGGTGGTTTCGAGGCCCTCGAGAAAGACAGACTGGCGCCTACGTAACGGTACGTGACACTGCAGGTTTTAAGAAAATGCATCAGTAAGCATTTTCTCCCAGTCGTAAAAAGTTTACTGAACTCACTTTTCCCTAATATGATTCAATATTAATTCCAATGCCAAAGAAAGCAGGTGTTGACAGATGTGAAAATTACCGAACTATCAGTTTAGTAAGTCACAAGTGCAAAGTAATAATGCGAATTCTTTACAGACGAATGAAAAACCTGGTAGAAGCCGACCTCGAGGAATATCACTTTGGATACCGTAGAAATAATAGAACACGTGAGGCAATACTGCCCCTACGACTTATCTCAGAAAAAAGATTAAGGAAAGGCAAATCTACGTTTCTAGCATTTACAGACTTAGAGAAAGCTTTTGACAATGTTAACTGGAATACTCTCTTTCCTATTCTTAAGGTGGCAGGGGTAAAATACAAGGAGCGAAAGGCTATTTACAATTTGTACAGAAACCAAATACCATCGGCCGCAGTGGCCGAGCGCTTCTAGGCGCTACAGTCTGGAACCGCGCAATCGCTACGTTCGCAGGTTCGAATCCTGCCTCGGACATGGATGTGTGTGATGTCCTTACGTTAGTTAGGTTTAAGTAGTTCTAAGTTCTAGGGGACTGATGACTTCAGAAGTTCAATAGTGATCAGAGCCATTTGAACCACTTTGAACCAAATGGCAGTTATAAGAATCGAGGGACATGAAAGCGAAGCAGTGGTTGGGAAGGGAGGAGACAGTGTTGTAGCCTATCCCCGATGTTATTCAGTCTGTATATTGAGCAAGCAGTAAAGGAAACAATAGAAAAATTCGGAGTAGGAATTAAAATCCATGGAGAAGAAATAAAAACTTTGAGGTTCGCCGATGACATTGTAATTCTGTCAGGGACAGCAATGGACCTGGAAGAGCAGCTGAACGGAATGACCAGTGTCTAGAAAGGAGGATATAAGATGAACATCAGCAAAAGCAAAACGAGGATAATGGAAATGGTTCAAATGGCTCTGAGCATTATGGGACTTAACATCGGAGGTCATCAGTCCCCTACAACTTGGAACTATTTAAACTTAACTAACCTAAGGACATCACACACATCCATGCCCTGGCAGGATTCGAACCTGCGACCGTAGCAGTCGCGCGGTTCCGGACTGAAGTGCCTAGAACCGCTCGGCCACCGAGGCCGGCGAGGATAATGGAATGTAGTCGATTTAAGTCAGGTGAGGCTGAGGGAATTAGATTAGGAAATGAGACACTTAAAGTAGTAAAGGAGTTTTGCTATTTGGGGAGCAAAATAACTGATGATGGTCGAAGTAGAGATAATATAAAATGTAGGCTGGCAATGGCAAGGAAAGCCTTGTTGTGGACTGGCAAGACAGCCAATCCACAATGACGGGTAGCCGAAAGGCACGCGTTTAAGCTCACGCAGGATGGCGTGAGGTCTGGAACAGGTCAGGGATATGAGACTAGCAAAAATAGTACGTATCTGTTGGAATACTTAACTTTAATCCATAAATGGTGAACATCGATCTGACGGTACATGCATCACAAGATAAATAGCAATTGATAATGGCGCCTTGCTAGGTCGTAGCAAATGACGTAGCTGAAGGCTATGCTAACTATCGTCTCGGCAAATGAGAGCGTAACTTGTCAGTGAACCATCGCTAGCAAAGTCGGCTGTACAACTGGGGCGAGTGCTAGGACATCTCTCTAGACCCACAGTGTGGCGGCGCTCGGTCTGCAATCACTGACAGTGGCGACACGCGGGTCCGACGTATACTACCGGACCGCGGCCGATTTAAAGGCTACCACCTAGGAAGTGTGGTGTCTGGCGGTGACACCACAAGCCTTTCTGAAGAAGAGAAATTTGTTAACATCCAGTATAGATTTAAGTGTCAGGATGTCATTTCTGAAAGTATTTGTATGGAGTGTAGCATGTATGGAAGTGAAACATGGATTATGAAAAGTTTGGACAAGAAGAGATTAGAAGCTTTCGAAATGTGGTGCTACAGAACAATACCGAAGACTAGAAGAAGGCATCGGTTGGTAGGACCTGTTCTGAGGCATCAAGGGATCACCAATTTAGTATTGGAGGGCAGCGTGGAGGGTAAAAATCGTAGAGGGAGACCGAGAGATGATTACACGAAACAGATTCAAAAGGATGTAGGTTGCAGTGGGTTCGTGGAAATGAAGAAGCTTGCACGGGATAGAGTAGGATGGAGAGCTGCATCAAACCAGTCTCAGGACTGAAGACCACAACAACAACATCAGAGAAACTGATTACTTTTACTGTTTCAAAGGAAAAAACGCTAATCAAGAGAATCCTCCTACACTTACATTTATTTTTACTTGTCAAAATTAGCGAATAGTAAGATCTTTGTTACGACTTTTGGCGGTTATCACTTAGAACAATGACGCTGACTTCTGCGCCAATGTTTCCCTATAAAATTTGCATAAACTATTGAAAAATATCACTTCATGAATACAGGAGTTATTACAGAAAAACATTAGCGACATTTTTAAGTACTATTTGATTATTTTTAGGCTAAATATTACATGAAACTTACATGTTTTCGTGTCTCGTCACAAAATGGCTTCTTACACTATCAAGAAACAAAAGAGAAGAGAGCGCGATCCTTTTTCAAGAGGAACAGAGATTACAAATAACATTCGCAGATCATATTAATTGATTACAGAGTCTTTGTGATTTTTCTGCGATAATACTTATTGCGTTATGACGTCAGTTTTAGTATATTCGCGAATTTATTCAGTATACCGGGTGATCAAAAGTCAGTATAAATTTGAAAACTTAATAAACCACGGAATAATGTAGATAGAGAGGTAAAAATTGTCACACATGCTTGGAATGACATGGGGTTTTATTAGAACAAAAAAAAAACATTGGGTTGCTAGACGCGTGAAAGATCTCTTGCGCGCGTCGTTTGGTGATGATCGTGTGCACAGCCGCCACTTTCGTCATGCTTGGCCTCCCAGTTCCCCAAACCTCAGTCCGTGCGACTATTGGCTTTGGGTTACCTGAAGTCGCAAGTGTATCGTTATCGACCGACATCTCTAGGGATGCTGAAAGACAACATCCAACGCCAATGGCTCACCATAACTCCGGACATGCTTTACAGTGCTGTTCACAACATTATTCCTCCACTACAGCTATTGTTGAGGAATGATGGTGGACATATTGAGCATTTCCTGTAAAGAACATTATCTTTGCTTTGTCTTACTTTGTTATGCTAATTATTGCTATTCTGATCAGATGAAGCGCCATCTGTCGGACATTTTTTGAACTTTTGCATTTTTTTGGTTCTAATAAAACCACATGTCATTCCAAACATGTGTATCAATTTGTACCTCGTTATCTACATTATTCCGTGATTTATTCAGTTTTCAAATTTATACTGACTTTTTGATCACCCGCTATTTTTCATCACGTTACGTGGCGTACCGCCACATGCAGAGGGCATGCAACATCAGGTGGTAGGTGAATGGCGAACGTAATTCCCTAGTCAATGGCGCCGAAAATGAGGGAGATATGAACGTGTGTTGTGGTATTTTGTGAGTGCCGCGCGGTTTAGGGCGTCCAGTCACGGACTGCGCGGTCTCTCCCGCCGAAGGTTCGAGTCCTCCTTTGGGCATTGGTGTGTGTGTGTGTGTTGTTCTTCGCGTAAGTTAGTTTAAGTAGTGTCTAAGTCTAGCGACCGATGACCTATGCAGTTTGGTCTCTTAGAAATTCACACACATTTGAATATTTTGTGAGTGGCGGGAAAACGGTAGGCTTCCGAACTTGTGTTCCTATGCTGAACTCAACCATCTTGATCTGCACTACAAGTTCTCGACGCCTGTAAAGGGAATTTAGTTACACCCTATATAATGGAGGATAGAGTCGAACATTTTAGTCGAACGACTGTCATTTAAATCTTTCGTAGGCTTCTTAAATCAGCACGAGTAGACCTTGGATGACAATTAAACGAAGGTCTTACAGGTATTGAAATATTAAGGTAAGTCGCCACAAACACAGTAGAAGGCATCAGACTCCAAGAATGGCAGTAAATAAGGTTTTAAGGCTTACTGCTAAAATACAAATACCAAATTAGAATTTTAAGGCAAATGACCACAATCACGGCTGAAAGCCTTACACGTCAGGAACGGCAATTACACAAAAAATTTGAAACTGTTGTAAACCAGCAAATACAATAGCAAAAGTTAATTTAAAAAACAAGCAACTGATCCATACGGTGGTCCAGGAATCGACCTCTGAGAAGGTCCGGCAACAAACCCTTTCGCGAGCGATGAGATAGGCAACCAAGAGTTTCATTCACTTCACAAGATGGTAAGTCAGACTAGTGGCAGTCTAACGAATGACTAGTGATAATCTACCTGACGTCCGATAAACCAAATGCAACGAGGGAACAATACGCCAAAGCCAGAACCGGCTGTCTGCACTACGTCCCCAGAATACTGTGCTTCGAGCCCCCGGCACGAGAAAGGAATCATTACCACCAGAGTAGACGAATCACCAACCGGCCTACAGTCAAGGAAGCTATCAAAACTACACGCCTTACAGGACAGCAGCGGCAAGATGAGGAAATCTAAACTGCCGTTACATACACTAACTCCCAGGGCAGGTAACTGGGGCGTTAGCGGCCACCAGGCAAGAAAATTTACCGCTGGTTGAACTTAACAAATTGTAACAAGTTGAGCGCTATAAATAGTAATAAGAAGTCGAGGAAAGCTAATCAGATCCGCCTTCGCCAAGCACTTCACCTCAGCGAGACTACGAGCAGTAACACGAACCCAAGCCACTGGAGAATCGCGCGATATCACTATGGTGGAGGTATCTCTACTTGGATTGAAATGCACTCATCTTCAAGCTTGCTGGATCCGGTTTACGACGAGGGAGTTCGTGTTCTGTGGACGGGCGCTGTAAGCTCTCAACTAGTACACAATTTAATTAATACTTTACTGCAATGGAACGTTTTAATCTGTAGCATAACTTACATGCATTGGTCGTACTCATTTTTAACAGTGATTGCGTGCCCTAGCGATCACAGTTAGTCATTATTATTCCCAAGCACTGCGAAAGTTCAAGTTATGTCAGGTCAAGATTTACAATGGTTTCGGGATTTGCTACAAAATGTCAGTTGCTATGGTTTCTATTGTAGCTCTTGCATGTATGATTTTGAAACCACAATTCCATCCTTCATGCAAGTAAGCGATAATTCTTCCAGTTATATTATATGATCAATGTAAGATATATTCTGCGTAAATCACTCGCGATATTATTTCGTCTGTGCCCTGTTTACTGTGTTACAGACGTTTTAATATCTTTGACGCGACAATGAGCCTTGCGTCCGGCACACACTGTTGACTGAAACAATGCCTGTATACGCACTTGCCGTGCTGCAAATCGAAGAAAACCAACGACGGAATATAGGGTACACAGCCAGGGCTAACGTGAGCTACACGCTTACAACATGAAATACAAAGAAATCTCCTTTCGCATATTTTATCAGTGTGATATCATCTTGTTGGAAGCTGAAAATGTTACATTTGTTAATGGAAACCGGACGTATTCTGAGGCCAGCAGTGATGCACAGCGGTCGGGAAGAAATACGAGATGAACATGTCACGACTAATGAAAATTTCAGCTGCGCCGGAACTCTAACTCGGATTCCCGGACAAAATTTCCATTATTCACGATTTGCTCACTACACTGGTTATTCATATAAAACAGTCACAGGTCGCTCTGAATTTGATTCACTATTTTCGGTTTCACGCGTCGGATGTGAGAATCACCGGATGTTCGTAGTGCCAGCACATTAGGGCAGTGGCTGTCAAACGTTTTTGTTTAAGAGCCAATATTGGCATTGTCGGGCGACATATCAATCTGCATATTCACCGATCTTATTGTTAACTAGTAACCCACATAAATTATTATGTTATGAGCCCCCAATAGACTAGCTACAGTAATGGGCGCAGTAAGTTTTCCACCCGCGACCAAGTGCTCTTATCGTTAAATGTAGGCACAATTCACAATATTTTGTCACGACTCTTCTGTAATTCACACTGCAGCCACCCTCAACGAACCCAATGTTGTGACACAATAATTGCCTGATTGGATGATTAATTGACTACTAAGAAAAACTGTACTATATTTTGTATATTATACAATATGAGTGTACTCACAAAATTACAAACTGTTTTGAAAGTCAGTTTTCTTCTACTCATTGCATTGTATTACAACAGCCTGAATTTAATTTCGTACGCTTTGCTACAAAAATTTACCGTGTTTGAAAATGATAGTGTTTATAACGCGTATTCATGAATTCATCTCACTTCCGTTTGAAATCTGTACCATAGCACCTGATCGGTACGAGTCGTGCACTCTCGTGAATTGTCAGAAGACGAACTATAAACTATAGTTCCTCTAAAATCCGCCAATCCAGAACAGGAAATCTACGCTCTTAAGGGTGATTGCATGGAAAATTTATCAAAAATGTTGAAATTTTTACCCACCAGAGAGTTCTGCAGTATTTAGAAATATTTTCTTTAATTTTTCAGATTTTCATTCATGCTACAAATGAAGTAAAAGCTGTCTTGTTTTAATCAATGTGCAGTACCAAGCCCCCTTTTCAAAACTACTCTGTCCTTCTTTGCAATATTTTGTTATTTTCTGCCATCATAGAAGACATCTGAAGAGCATAGAAGGCTGCCAGTCCATTTACGATGCGACTAATTACAATTTATTAAAGAAATGCAGACATGATGAAACACAAAACCCGAACGAAATCTTTAGTAATCTTATTTGAAGACACCGAAAGACAACATTTTGCTCATCTACTGTTGTTAAAATTTCCTTATATGATGCTTGTCTGGTGTGCAGTGATGGTAACACTGCAAGAATGAGGACCTTTGTGAGACAAGGATTTGATGAAGGTTGTTTTACTGAAAACCTGGTGAAAAAGACTGATATGCGTATTACTAGTTTCGAAGCGTCAGTGAAGGACATTACCAAATGCGTACTCCAGAAGGATCAGAATGGAAGGAAAGAGCTGTTCGAACACCAAAAAGACCAAAAGTATGGTTACAGCGAACATTATGCTGCTTATTTCGGAATAAATGATTTTTTCTGCGTTTCCCACAACTTTCATTTTTCAGTGTATAAGGAACATTTTCTGCTAAACCGATGCAGATAAAGAGGTGAAATTTGCTACAGACTTTGTTACATACTGTAACACAACTTCCTGTGGTACAAAATTTTTCAAAGTGCAGTACTGTCAGTTTTATTTAAATTTAAATATAAAGGGTGATCATGAAGTTTCCGTTCGAAGACCGTACGGTCGAGAATCGGTATGCCAATCAGACAGCCTTGAGCATTGGGGCAATCATCCAACTAAGGCACCAGGTTGAAGAAATCCGTTTGGTAGAACAGCACGTCCTGCAGCATGAAGAAGTCTGTGACTACCTGCTGCACATCCTCATCTGACACGAATCGTCGATCGTTCAAGGCCTTTTTTTAAGAGACCGAAGGCGTGATAAGCCCATGGGGAGAGATCAGGACAATAGAGCGGGTGCTCGTCTCCCGCGTGACTTGGTGTAACTTCTGCTTTACGACATTTGCGACTGGGGGCGTTCATTATCGCGACCAGCACGGAACTTCGCGAACAATTCCTTAGCGGTGATTTTCGACAACATGCCGCCCCATACCCACTCCACATTCCCTGATGGATGCCTACTGATGTTTGTCCTTCAGCAGCCAAGAAAAGAATAGTAGCACGTTGGTCCTGTTTGGGCGCATTTGGTAATAACGTCGCCGCAGTTCACGTTACCTTATTTACCGCACGCATGTCGCAAAGACACGAATGCCACATTAATCCCTTGGCTACATGTCGGTGCTTTTATATTAGCATCGTAGTCGCGCTTCGTTGCATACACGCTGCTGGAACGCCCTGAAACCGGAAATTTTTGAACGCCCATTACATTACGAACGGCACACTTGTAGCAGAAAGTGTAGTTACCTGCCTGATTGACAAGATTTCAAAGTTGTGCAAAGATTGACAACTTGCTTTGGATGTACAGAAATGTAAAATTGTGCACTCCACAAGCGAAATAATAGGGTATTCTATGAGTACGATCTCAGTTATCCAAAATTAGAATCAGTCAACCCATACCAATACCAGCGTCCATCAATCAGTAGCTATAATCACATTCGCTCAGTCGTAGGTAAGGCAGGTGGTAGACTTTGATTCAGTGGCAGAGTACTGCGAAAATGCAGCCGCTGCTTGTGCATCTCATTGTAGAATACCGCGCAATTTTGTAGGACCTTTACTAAGCAGGACTCACAGGTGATACTGAACGTATAGAAAAGAAGAGCGGCACGAATGGCCGCAAGTTTGTTCCACTGGCGGGAGAGCGTTAGGGAAATATTGAGCATCTACGTCTCCATCTAATGACTACTCTGCAATTTACACTTAAGGGTTTTGCCGAGGGTTCATTGAGCCACTTCCAATTTCTTTATTGTTCCGCTTTCTGGTACGAAGTGGTGAAACCAAACATTTTGACGCTTCCGCGCGATCTTTAAATCGATTCTTCACATTTTATTTTGTATTACCATTTATTATCGCGGATATGGCTGCAATTCATTTATTTTTTTCTTCACCAAATAGGATACACTTTAGGATTAAACGAGGATATTGAAAACATTCCATTTCACCCATATTTTACACTCATGGATTCCATTACATTTGTATAAATAACATCATTATCAATTATTGTGACTAATAAATACTCACCTTCTAGGAAATCCAGATAATTTCGCGCCGGCTAACCATTTAGTAACGAGAGTCCACATTCGGCTAGAATCATACTTCTTATTTGCTTACGCAATTTTACGAATTTCCCTTATTTATTGCGACTGTGATTTCATCCTGTATAGACAGTAATCAACAAAATATTTTTGCAATCAGAGGAGAAAGCTGGTGCTTGAAATTTCGTTAAAATAGCTCCCCCCCACCCCCCGCCCCAACGAGAAACGTTTTTGTTTTAATGATTACCAGTCCAACCTGCGGGTCATA
This sequence comes from Schistocerca piceifrons, assembly GCF_021461385.2. Classification (NCBI taxonomy): domain Eukaryota; kingdom Metazoa; phylum Arthropoda; class Insecta; order Orthoptera; family Acrididae; genus Schistocerca; species Schistocerca piceifrons. The sequence continues at coordinate 247,072,891 of NC_060144.1, forward strand.
TCCGTGAAACTCTCTTCCCTTTCTCGCGATAATACGCCCTTCCTTGGGTCCATAACGTGCAGCGGTGCTCCAGAAGGCGACGGACCAGTGCAGTGTAGGCAGTCTCTTTAGCAGACTTGTTGCGTCTCCTAAATGGTCTGCTAATAAAACTTAGTCTTTGGTTCGCCTTCCCCCAAGATTTACTGCGTGATGGTTCCATTTATGTTGTTTGTAATTGTAATCCCTAGGTATTTAGTTGAGTGACAGCTTTAAAATTTGCATGATTTATCATGTAATCGAAATGTAACAGATTTCTTTTATTACTAATGTGGATGGCCACGCTTTTTACCGTTTAGTCAACTCAAGTTTTTGCTCCTTATAGATACGAAGGTTACTTGAAAAATTCTGCACACTGTAAGACAGAGTTGAAGAAAATAATTTATCTTACAAAATACTTCCGCAAGACTTCAATGCAATGTCCATTCTTGCTTTTGACAGTTTCCCAACGTTTTGGCAACTTCTGTATTAGGGATAGGACGCCCTCATAGTTAAGCTGTCTCATTACTCGGGTCACCTCACTGGAGGCTTCATCGGTTGTATAAAAACGTTTTCCACAGAGTTCTTAATTCAATTTGGCAAACAAATCAATGGATGGTGGGCTCATATCGGGGCTGTGTGGTGAGTGGGGAAGTATTTCCCATACAAATTTGTCTAGAGTGTCTCTCACTGGTACGGCAATATGTGGGATTGCATTATGGTGCAAAATGATGACACCATCTGCAAGCATGTCAGTTCTTCTTTGGCGAATTTTTGGGCGCGAAACGTTTTGCAGAAGCAGCTTGAAGTACGTGCCTGGTACAGAACACCCCCCCCCCTCTCCCTGCGACGCACTCTATTTGTAGCTATGACCCCTTTCCTGTCGAAAGTCGTCGGTCTCACCTTTGATTGTCGGGCGGAATTTTTGTGGCGTGGAGTGTCTGAACTTTTTCATTGTGACGACTGTAGTTATGGCTCAAAATGTGGTGTCCAGGTTTCATCAAGTGCAATATTCTTTTTCAGAAACACGTCTTCTTCTTTTAGTTAACGCAAAGCAATTCTTCTGCGATTCTTTTGCAACCTGTTTTCTGATCTTCACTTAGATAAGGTGGAACCCACTTGACAGCATATTTTCTCATCAGTTATCATTCTGTAAATTGAAGTGACAAATATTCTGGCCTAAAATGGAACCTCTCTCAAAATGTCATTAACAATAACCTGGGTTAACCGTTCCAATTGATGACCTTTCACATCTTGGGTTGTCCTCAGTGCTTATCCGACCTCCACGAAAACCAACAGAACACCGTCATACTGTGCTACGATCCACTAAACTATTCCCACACGCTTCTCTCAAAAAGGCACTGTAAATTTCCGTCTTGTTCTTTCCAAGTAGGGATTCAGTTTTGATGTAGAAACGCTGGTAACTAAATGTAATCGGACCTGACTCGGTTTCAGCTTCCATTTTAAAACTTAATTCCGACACAGCCACGCGAACCTGTACCAACACATATACGACCGTTACGCCTGAAGTCTCGCTCACAACAGACACGAATTCCACTTGTCACCGTAACGGTGGCGCATGTGTAATGTGCAAGTCTTCTGAAATGACTATCTATCCTGCAGTTAGTTTTGATTTTCTGACGACTTCATGGACGATAAACGACAGTGTCATCTGCAAATATCTAAGAGACCAGCTGAGGTCTCCTAAACCGATGATACTGAATAGAAAAAGCGCTGAGCCTATAACGCTTCTTTAGGGAACGTATGCAACTTCTGTGTTACTCCATAACTTTCTGTCAGTTAGTAGAGGGTAGGCAAATAAGGCACGAAGGGGATATAATTGTGAATAATCTTTTTATGCATTCTTCTCTCCTTTCTTTTGTTACACACTCTTACAGCAAGGAGAGGAGACTGACCATGCAAAAATTTATCTCCAACGAGTTGTGTTTTATTTTGAAACAGTTATAACTGTGTAATACAAAGACTTTGTAGAGACGTTTAGAGCACGTGTCTACGTCTCTATAAAGATCCAGCCTAGTTCCTACACAGAGAGAGAAGGGCTGCACAGCCGGTCGGAGTGGCCGAGCGGTTCTAGGCGCTTCAGTCTGGAACCACGCGACCGCTCGGGCATGGATGTGTGTGATGTCCTTAGGTTAGTTAGGCTTAAATAGTTCTAAATTCTAGGGAACTCATGACCTCAGAAGTTAAGTCCCATGGTGGTCAGAACCATTTGAACCATTTGAAGGGCTGCACACCCTGAGACCTGGCTACTTAGGGAAAGGCAAGTTTCGGTGTGGACGGGGCCGTAATCAGTTACCGTTATTCCAGCGTCGAGGGTCGGTGTAACTTGCGCCACGGAGTCGACCCACCGACCTGGAGTCTGAAGATAGTTCTTAAATAAATTCGAAACAGGTCACTCCAATAAAAATAAAACGTTGCGATCAAGAGTGTTTTTAATCTTTAAATTTTTATTTTTAGAGATCGCTGATAATGTTTTCAATAATTTTATAGCTATCGATGGTTGCTCAGATTTTTGTTTAATCACATACAATTTATTTGGAAACAATTGCAAATAAAGTTGACAATAAGGAATAATTATCAAATTTGACTGTTAAGACACAATGTCTACTTAAGAAAATTCTTAAGCAAGTTCCACTCACGGCGGAAGGCCTTTGTGGCGGTTTTTGTGTATCATCAACATCAACAAGCGCAATGAATATGGATGATACGATACTCTATGGTATTCTGCGGTTTGAATTCACTCTGTTTTTTTTAGTAGTTGCATTGATTTCATATTGTACTGACAATATTATACACATGTATAATGCATTATTCAAACTACAACTTCTCCCGGATAATTATTTTGTTCAAATTGCACAAGAATTCCACCTGACGTAGTGTAATAATGTTGACTGTAAGCTGTGTTCATATCACTAAAATTACAGATCTTACATCAGAGCTTTTATAGTTTTTTTGTCTTCGACAACAGAATACCACCCGCACACAATTTTCCTAGTTGTGAAACCTTCATGAAAAATTGCATATTCATTTCGGGATACATTTGCACCTGTATCGAGCAGAATTGTAGTTGGTATCCCATTTATACTCCCGTTGACACTTGCTTGAGTTATTTCCTTTTCTATCTTATCAGAAATGACAGGTTCTTGATATAGCTCATCTTCTAATTTATTTCCATCCTGATATCGAATCATGTTTATATTGTGCTTCTTCGACCTATTGCCTTCCTTGTTGCCCTCGGTCGCCTGGCGAAGGCCTACAGGGACCGCAATTACTTTGTCGGCTTCTGTGAAATTTGTTTGGTATCAGAAGGTACCTCTGTTATTTTCACATTTTGTGAATTTTCTGTTGTAGTTGGATGTGGCCTGCTTGTATCCCACCACGGTGGATATTGGCTGTTTGACATCGGAATAGCTTGGACATAGTTTACCGGCTGGCCTGTATTAAAAGAACCTTGCGACGGTTGCCAATGGCTTGGTCCTGGTTGCCGCCAATACTCGTTATCTCCGCGTATATTCTTTGGCTTATCTTTGTACGGACTGTTTGGTCTGTGGTCATTCCGTCTTTTTCGGTTATTAATGTCACTATGCAAATTTGAATTCTGATCGTGATGCTGCCTTGATTACCATTCGGCTGTTGGTATTCTTCGGCTTTCCTATAATCCTTGTTATTATTATCGTTGTAACCACAGTCTTGGTTGAATTGGTTTCTATTACTGTTATTGTTGTAATTGCTGTTTCCATAAGATTTATTTTTATTTTGTTTAGGACTAGATTCGCCCCTATTTACCTTGTTTGTATTCCATGAATTCTTTCCGTTCGGACTGTTTGTATTGCTGGTGACATCAGAAGTTTTTCTGGCGTCCTCCTGTACAAGATCCAAGGAATCGATTACAGACAGAAATTCTTTTAAGTCGGTGTCTGTAGCATTGAACAGTTTGTCTCTAATGTGGATTGATAGTCTGGCTTTTACTACTCGTAACAAATCTCTAGTGGTAACTGGCTCATCCCAGTATCTGGTCATGGTAACATATTTTTCAAAATACTTCCTTAATGAACCTGATTTCGGATTATAGACTTCGGCATTGTATACTATATTACGAAGTCGCTCTTGAATAGACGCCGACCAAAATTGATCTAAAAGCGCCTTTTCAAAGTCAAGAAAGGTTTTACAAGTTTCTGCGGCATTTAATGCCCATAATGACGCATCACCAGAGATATACGATACTACAAATTGTATCTTTTGTTCTTCTGACCATGATTTTGGGAGAACACTTTTGAAATTACGGATAAATACAACAGGGTGTACGTTTTGCTTTCTTCATTGAAGATCTGGAATTGCCGATGCTTGATGAGACTCTCTTCAAGCATCAGAGTTGTTAGTTGCATTGAACTGCTATCATTTGCAGGTATTGCATTTACCTTTTTACAAGTACACTCTGTTTCGTTATCATGATTGTTTCTTGTTCTCACGCACTGCTGCAGCAAAATCATTTGATTACCAAAGTCTGGTTTTCTTTGCATTACAACAAGGTTCGGTGTAGAAGGTTCTGTGTACGTTTGCCTGTCTGAATCACTGTTGTTATTGCTGCATACTGACAGACTTTGTGGGTTACGGTTTACAGGTTACCACGCTCTGGCTATCTCGGTTTTGACTTGCCTATGAATTTCGGAAGGAATATCTTCCAGCAATGTTTCGACAGCTGTGGCTATAGCTTTGAATCTGCTTTCAAGTTTATCAACATCAGTTTGAAGGCTGCTAACATGAACTGGAATTTTCACTAACGGTTCGATCGTGGATTTCACTGCATTGATCTCTTGTTTCACATGATTAGTAATTGCACTGTCCCGCTCGTTTAAAGTTTGATTGATCTGGCGGACAATTTCCTCATCTCTTTTAAGAAATATGTTGTTGATATTTTCAACTAATTTCCTTTCCCTTTCTTGGTCTTTAATTTCTTGTTCCTGTCTCTCTCTAGCCCTTTCTTCCCTCTGCTGGATAGTAAATTTTTCGAACAATGCTGTTAACATACCCTGCAACGGCATAGCTTGTGCATTGTGCACTTGTGCCCCTGGGTCGGTACAAATAGTGTCTCTATTTTCTGACTGACTGACTGGTGGAGTGCCAGTTTGCTTCGGCAGCTCTTCAGTTCTCACTACCTGTCGGAACATCATCTACAAAATTGTCATCGGTAATTAAATTCTCTAATGACTGAGTAGGAGTGTGAACAGATGGTTCTACAGGAGGATCTGATATCATTTCCGTATCCTCGCTAGGTTTAACCAGTTTCCTGGCCTAACCATTTTATACACAATATAACACAACGAGACTATATATATCACTGACACATGTACATCAACACAAAATAATCTTATAAATAACACTCATACACACACACACACACACACACACACACACACATATATATATATATATATATATATATATATATATAACTCTTTAGATCTGTGTAGAGAAGCAGTAACTCTCTCGCAGCCAGTTTTTGGACCTGTACTACTTATAGCTGCTAGTGTTGATTCTGCCTCACGTGTCGTTGCATCAACTTTTTTTCTGTTATTATTTCATTTAAATGAGCAAATGTGGCGGTTTTTGTGTATCATCAACATCGACAAGTGCAATTAATATGGATTACACGATACTCTATGGTATTCTTTTTTGTGTTATTATTTCAGTTAAATGAACAAATGTGCATTGGTGGTCCCTGTTTGGGTGCCAGTGTGGCGGTTGTGGCGGTTTCTGTGTATCATCAACATCGACAAGTGCAATGAATATGGATTGCACGATACTCTATGGTATTCTGCGGTTTGAAATAACCCTGTTTTTTTAGCAGTTGCATTGATTTCATATTGTACTGACAATATTATACACATGTATAATGCATTATTCAAACTACAACTTCTCCCGGATAATTATTTTGTTCAAATCGCACAAGAATTTCACCTGACGTAGTGTAATAATGTTGACTGTAAGCTGTGTTCATATCACTAAAATTACAGATCGTACATCAGAGCTTTTATAATTTTTTGTGTCTTCGATTGATTTAATTATTCTTAGCGAATTGATCGTGAAAGGGAACAACAGAATACCACCCGCACACAACACTGACGTATGCTACCAGAAATATTTTTCTCCGTGGTTCGTGCGTAGTTTAATTTTGGCTACATACATCAGCAATGAAATCCTGTTCAACAATAAATACCATCAGCACTGTTCTTAGAAAATGCAGTCTGATTCGATTAATTTTTTCTTTTATGAATAGAGTTCAGTACCACCGGTGCACATTTATTTCTTACACATCGGAATATTGAAAGTTTGCAGTTTCAAGTAATTTAAATTTGCCGCTGCGATATAAGTTAAGATGGCGGCCAACAAAAGATAGAGGATTTCTTTTTTAATTAAGATTTTCCTTTTCCCAATAAATCATTTAAATCGTTTAAATTGATGCTACCAATAAAAAATTATTAAATTGTTTTGAAAATTAGTTTAACACAAACCCATGCTATTTTCAACTAGAAGTACAGACGAAGTTGCTATATAATCGCAACTAACAATGGCTGCGCTTCTTGCAGCTATGATAAACCAATTAATACAAAATTATAATTAAAACAGAAAGTGAATTTTCAATAATTAATCATAAATAGTTTTAACGCATTTGGCTCTATTTGTTTTACCAGAAAATGAACATGTTGTTGTTGTGGTCTTCAGTCCTGAGACTGGTTTGATGCAGCTCTCCATGCTACTCTATACTGTGCAAGCCTCTTCATCTCCCAGTACCTACTGCAACCTACATCCTTCTGAATCTGCTTAGTGTATTCATCTCTTGGTCTCCCTCTACGATTTTTACCCTCCACGCTGCCCTCCAATACTAAATTGGTGATCCCTTGATGCCTCAGAACATGTCCTACCAACCGATCCCTTCTTCTTGTCAAGTTGTGTCAGAAACTCCTCTTCTCCCCAGTTCTATTCAATACTTCATCATTAGTTATGTGACCTACCCATCTAATCTTCAGCATTCTTCTGTAGCACCACATTTCGAAAGCTTCTATTCTCTTCTTGTCCAAACTAGTTGTCGTCCATGTTTCACTTCCATGCATGGCTACACTCCATACATATACTTTCAGAAATGACTTCCTGACACTTAGATCTATACTCGATGTTAACAAATTTCTCTTCTTCAGAAACGCTTTCCTTGCCATTGCCAGTCTACATTTTATATCCTCTCTACTTCGACCATCATCAGTTATTTTGCTCCCCAAATAGCAAAACTCCTTTACTACTTCAAGTATCTCATTTCCTAATGTAATTCCCTCGGCATCACCCGATTTAATTCGACTACATTCTATTATCCTCGTTTTGCTTTTGTTGATGTGCATCTTATATCCTCCTTTCAAGACACTGTCCACTCCATTCAACTGCTCTTCCAAGTCCTTTGCTGTCTCTGACAGAATTACAATGTCATCGGCGAACCTCAAAGTTTTTATTTCTTCTCCATGGATTTTAATACCTACTCCGAATTTTTCTTTTGTTTCCTTTACTGCTTGCTCAATATACAGATTGAACAACATCGGGGAGACGCTACAACCCTGTCTCACTCCCTTCCCAACCGCTGCTTCCCTTTCATGTCCCTCGACTCTTATAACTGCCATCTGGTTTCTGTACAAATTGTAAATAGCCTTTCGCTCTCTGTATTTTACTCCTGCCACCTTTAGAATTTGAAAGAGAGTATTCCAGTCAACATTGTCAAAAGCTTTCTCTAAGTCTACAAATGCTACAAACGTAGGTTTGCCTTTCCTTAATCTTTCTTCTAAGATAAATCGTAAGGTCATTATTGCCTCACGTGTTCCAGTGTTTCTACGGAATCCAAAATGATCTTCCCCGAGGTTGGCTTCTACTAGTTATTTCCATTCGTTTGTAAAGAATTCGTGTTAGTATTTTGCAGGTGTGACTTATTAAACTGATAGTTCGGTAGTTTTCACATCTGTCAACACCTGCTTTCTTTGGTATTGGAATTATTATATTCTTTTTGAAGTCTGAGGGTATTTCCCCTGTTTCATACATCTTGCCCACCAGATGGTAGAGTTTTGTCAGGACTGGCTCTCCCAAGGCCGTCAGTAGTTCGAATGGAATGTTGTCTACTCCAGGGGCCTTGTTTCGACTCTGTCAAACTCTTCACGCAGTATAGTATCTCCCATTTCATCTTCATTTACGTCCTCTTCCATTTCCATAATATTGTCCTCAAGTACATCGCCCTTGTATAGACCCTCTATATACTCCTTCCACCTTTCTGATTTCCCTTCTTTGCTTAGAACTGGGTCTCCATCTGAGCTCTTGATATTCATACAAGTGGTTCTCTTATCTCCAAAGGTCTCTTTAATTTTCCTGTAGGCAGTATCTATCTTACCCCTAGTGAGATAAACCTATACATCCTTACATTTGTCCTCTAGCCATCCCTGCTTAGCCATAAAAGTACAATAATTTTACATTAAATGTTTTTCATTTAGTTGTTGTTGTTGTAGTCTTCAGTCCTGAGACTGGTTTGATTCAGCTCACCGTGCTACTGTATCCTGTGCAAGCTTCTTCATCTCCCAGTACTTACTGCAGCCTACGTCCTTCTGAATCTGCTTAGCGTATTCATCTCTTGGTCTCCCTCTACGATTTTTACCCTCCACGCTGCCCCCCCCCCCCCCCCAATGCTAAATTTGTGATCCCTTGATGCCTCAGAACAAGTCCTACCAACCGGTCCCTTCTTCTTGTCAAGTTGTGCCAGAAACTCCTCTTCTCCCCAATTCTATTCAGTACCTCCTCATTAGTTATGTGATCTACCCATCTAATCTTCAGCATTCTTCTGTAGCACCACATTTCGAAAGCTTCTATTCTCTTCTTGTACAAACTATTTATCGTCCATGTTTCACTTCCATACATGGCTACACTCCATACAAATACTTTCAGAAATGACTTCCTGATACTTAAATCTATACTCGATGTTAACAAATTTCTCTTCCTCAGAAACGCTTTCCTTGCCATTGACAGTCAAGATTTTGTATCCTCTCTACTTCGACCATCATCAGTTATTTTGCTCCCCAAATAGCAAAACTCCTTTACTACTTTAAGTGTCACATTTCCTAACCTAATACCCTCAGCATCCCCCGACTTAGTTCGACTACATTCCATTATCCTCGTTTTGCTTTTGTTGATGTTCATCTTATATCCTCCTTTCAAGACGCTATCCATTCCTTTCAACTGCTCTTCCAAGTCCTTTGCTGTCTCTGACAGAATTACAATGTCATCGCCGAGCCTCAAAGTTTTGATTTCTTCTCCATGGATTTTAATACCTACTCCAAATTTTTCTTTTGTTTCCTTCACTGCTTGTTGATTGAATAACATCGGGGAGAGGCTACAACCCTGTCTCACTCCCTTCCCAACCACTGCTTCCCTTTCATGCCCCTCAACTCTTATAATTGCCATTTGGTTTCTGTACAAATTGTAAATAGTCTTTCACTCTCTGTATTTTACCCTGCCACCTTCAGAATCTGAAAGAGAGTACACCAGTCAACATTGTCAAAAGCTTTCTCCAAGTCTACAAATGCTAGAAACGTAGGTTTGCCTTCCCTTAATCTTTCTTCTAAGATAAGTCGTAATGTCAGTATTGCCTCACGTGTTCCAATATTTCTACAGAATCCAAACTGATCCTCCCCTAGCTCGGCCTCTACTAGTCTTTCCATTCGCCTGTAAAGAATTCGTGTTAGTATTTTGCAGTTGTGGCTTATTAAACTGATTGTTCGGTAATTTTCACATCTGTCAACAGCTGCTTTCTTTGGGATTGGAATTATTATATTCTTCTTGAAGTCTAAGTATATTTCGCCTGTCTCATACATCTTGCTCACCAGATGGTAGAGTTTTGTCAGGACTGGCTCTCCCAAGGCCGCCAGTAGTTCTAATGGAATGTTGTCTACTCCCGGGGCCTTGTTTCGACTGAGGTCTTTCAGTCCTCTGTCAAACTCTTCACGCAGTATTGTATCTCGCATTACATCTTCATCTACATTCTCTTCCATTTCCATAATATTGTCCTCAAGTACGTCGCCCTTGTATAGACCCTCTATATACTCCTTCCACCTTTCTGCAAAGAATTTGCTTAGAACTGTGTTTCCTTCTGAGCTCTTGATATTCATACAAGTGGTTCTCTTTTCTCCAAAGGTCTCTTTAATTTTCCTGTGGGCAGTATCTATCTTACCCCTAGTGAGATAAGCCTCTACATCCTTACATTTGTCCTCTAGCCATCCCTGCTTAGCCATTTTGCACTTCCTGCCGATCTCATTTTTGAGACGTTTGTATTCCTTTTTGCCTGCTTCATTTACAGCATTTTTATATTTTCTCCTTTCATCAATTAAATTCAATATTTCTTCTGTTACCCAAGGATTTCTACTAGCCCTCGTCTTTTTACCTACTTGATCCTCTGCTGCCTTCACTACTTCATCCCTCAGAGCTACCCATTCTTCTTCTACTGTATTTCTTTCCCCCATCTATGACACTTGTTCCCTTATGCTCTCCGTGAAACTCTGTACAATCTCTGGTTTAATCAGTTTGTCCAGGTCCCATCTTAAATTCCCACCTTTTTGCAGTTTCTTTAATCTACAGTTCATAACCAATAGATTGTGGTCAGAGTCCACATCTGCCCCTTTAAATGTCTTACAATTTAATACCTGGTTCCTAAATCTCTGTCTTACCATTATATAATCTATCTCATACCTTCTAGTATTTCCAGGATTTCTCCAGGTGTACAACCTTCTTTTATGGTTCTTGAACCAAGTGTTAGCTATGATATGCTCTGTGCAAAATTCTACCAGACGGCTTCCTCTTTCATTTCTTTCCCCCAATCCATATTCACCTACTATGTTTCCTTCTCTCCCTTTTCCTACTCTCGAATTCCAGTCACCCATGACTATTAAATTTTCGTCTCCCTTCACTACCTGAATAATTTCTTTTATTTCATCATACATTTCATCAATTTCTTCATCATCTGCAGAGCTAGTTGGCATATAAACTTGTACTACTGTAGTAGGTGTGGGCTTCGTGGCTATCTTGGCGACAATAATGCGTTCACTATGCTGTTTGTAGTAGCTTACCCGCAGTTCTATCTTTTTATTCATTTCTAAACCTACTTTTGCATTACCCGTATTTGATTGTGTATATAACCCTGTGTTCACAAGAAAAAGTCTTGTTCCTCCTCCCACCGAACTTCACTAATTCCCACTATATCTAACTTTAACCTATCCATTTCCCTTTTTAAATTTTCTAACCTACCTACCCGATCTGACATTCCTCGCTCCGATATGCAGAACGCCAGTTTTCTTTCTCCTGATAATGACGTCCTCTTGAGTAGTCCCCGCCCGGAGATCCGAATGGGGGACTATTTTACCTCCGGAATATTTTACCCAAGAGGACGCCATCATCACTTAGCCATACAGTAAAGCTGCATGCCCTCGGGAAAAATTACGGCCGTAGTTTCCCCTTGCTTTCAGCCGTTCGCAGTACCAGCACAGCAAGGCCGTTTTGGTTAATGTTACAAGGCCAGAGCAGTCAATCATCCAGACTGTTTCCCCTGCAACTACTGAAAAGGCTGCTGCCCCTCTTCAGGAATCACACGTTTGTCTGGCCTCTCAACAGATACCCCTCCGTTGTGGTTGCACCTACGGTACGGCCATCTGTATCGCTGAGGCACGCAAGCCTCCCCACCAACGGCAAGGTCCATGGTTCATGGGGGGAAGCAGAAAGAACCACTACGACCAAATATTTTTTTTCATTTAACAGGCCTCAAATCGATTCGCGTCTTGCGTCGGCGATGTACATCAGAAGAAGACGACAAAATGGTACAAAACAAAAGAAAAGAATGACACAGATTAACAAAGAATGTGAGACAAATATTGTCCCCGTTTTACATAATTATCATCTTTTTAAAAAATAATTACATAATTGAATGAATATTGTCCACACGTTCATATTCCACTCGTAATAATATATATATATATATATATATATCGTGTATGTTATACCTTATCGACAAGAAATTCAAATTATTTATCGGCTGAAGGCCCCAATAGTAATAACTCAAAAAACAGTTGGACGGCTGAAGGCCTGGATAGTAAATTTTTGAGAAGCAATTAAACTTCTTCGAGAGATATTTAAAGACCATTCATTAACATTTCAGTGTCAAGATATTTTGTCTAATTAAAATTTCTTAAGACAAGTTACACTTACGGCTGCAGGCCTTATTAACAAGAAATTCAAACTCTTTGTCGGCTGAATGCCCAAACAGTAATAATTCAAAATTAAAAAATTTTTTTAAAACAAAAACGATCATCACAATCTGACCAAATCTAGAGAGAAGTTTGCCTCAGACAGTGCTCCAAGGATCGACCTGGGAAAGTCGCTCAAATTCGTAAACGATGAAACAGGCAGCCAAGAGTTGTATTCACTTAACCGGATGGCAACTCAAACTAGTGACAGTTTAAACGCAGACGAACACTCTTGCAAAATCTACCTAACGTCTGATAACCAATACAATGATGGAATAACCCAGGCGAGGCGGAACTGGCGGACAGCAAAGTAATCCAAAATAAACAAAATATCCGAACCACAATCAAGGAGGCTGTCGATCTACACACCTTACCGGACAGCAGCGGCAAGGCGAGAAAAGGTACACAGCCGCGAAAATAACCCAGGAAACTGGGGCTTTAGCGGCCACTAGGCAGAAAAATCCCGTTGGTTGAACTTCACCAATAATAACACGAGGAATTCAATGATTAATGATAAGAAGTGGAGGGTGGCTAATTAATTTCGCCAACTCCAAACATACCACCCGTTGCTCTTCGTCTCAGCGACCCTGCGAGCAGCAATGCGTGAACAAATGGCGTGATCTCAAAATAGGGGAGGTTTCACTACTAGGTTAATGTTCACTCAACTTAAACGTCCTGGGTCCGGTAGACAATGAGGATGTGGCTATCGGAAATGCGGAGCCTCGATGCAGCAGCGCCTGCGTACCACCAGTGATCCCGGCATGTCCTCGTGCTGCCGGACCTCACTGCTGCTCCGTCCCAACCAAAATCCCCAACACACTCCGACCCGGAAAACAAATTACGTCCCTCCAAAGATAGTACCACCGTACTGGATATCGATAACCGATGCTGCTGCCACTTGCGGACAGACAACGCTAGCAAACGTAGTGGCGCCAGTAAACACAAGAAGAAAACGAGACGCCACTATCCCTATGACACGATGCCAACCTACCTACGGTACCAACATGAGCCGCAACATGGTTCACACCCCGTTACTAAAAAAAGATGATGACTTTAATTTCCTTGATTACGCAATTTGCTCAAGCCATCTGTAACCACAGATAGCTTGCCCGAGTACAGGTCCATCAAATAGTATGGGCGGAGAAATTTCTGGGTTCGCCTGTCAGCTAATTCATAAATTGCTCGAATGGTTTTGAACTGCAGTAGATTCAGTGGTCGTTGGTTTCAAACATCTACGCCAAGGCAACGGTTGCGTGGAGGGTCACCCACCTCTCCGACGGCCGGGCGCCTGGTGCCACTCCAGTAAAGCCGGCCTGTGCGTGGGTGGGCCGAAATGCTCCTCGGATGGTAGCGCAAGTGACTGTCGGCAGTCCTGCCCCCGCATACGTTGGCAGGAGGGACGCTTTGCTCTCGAAGGAAGCGTACAGTGTTTACAAAACTAATGAGAGACGCTCTCTCGGTCTCAGTTCGTTGGAGTGCTTAGTAGGCTGAAGTTGTTGCAATGCTTAGCAGACTCAGTTCGTGACTAGTAATAGCGCGATAGTATCCGCCTTCTGTGCCTCATGTGTTCGTTTACAACACAGTGGAAGCAACCAGATGGAACGCTTATGGCAATGCCAACCGTGCTTATGGAACAAATGTTTCGTTTGCACTGTGAGAGATCAGTCTCGTGGTTTCATCAATATTAATTGGGTAATCTTTGTTGCGCTGCCCCTGTGCGTGTGCTCGCAAGGTGTTTCTACTCGAGTCCCTTTACTTTAATATTTGATTTTGATCTTGGAGCCCGAAGAGGTCAAGAATGCCCAACGGTACCGGCCGGCCGCCGTGTCATCCTCCGCCCACAGACGTCACTGGATGTGGATATGGAGGAGCATGTGGTCAACACAGTCTGTCGGTTTACGAGACCAGAGCCGCTATTTCTCAATCAAGTAGCTCGTCAATTTGCCTCACAGAGGTTGACGAAAACTCCCTCTATAGATTGGAATAGTTATCGTGATCTTTGCTCGTATTTTATTTCATTCCGTATGCTTGAGGCTTGGCCCACAGCAAGCTTGCAGGTCGGCCGTGTAATCTGAAATTGTGGGCTAACCAATAACCATCTACACTACCGCTCATTAATTTCGATACACCCAATAAATGACACCTAGTTCTCTGTAGATAAGGTCTAATACCGTGGGTACGTTTGAGGAAGCAAAGGAATAGTACAACAGTTTTACACATGTCATGATTCTTATTTGTGGTCATCGAGATACAATAGTATCTAACAAACAATGTTGTGTACATAAACGTTATGTACCAATCTGAGATGTTTGTTTACCTATTTGTCGACGGACGCCGCATTTCCCTGTAGTGATGTGATGTCCTCAGCGAACAGCAAGCATTCCTACGATACATAACAGGTGGTTCCTGCACTTCAGTTCCTTCGTGGCATTGAAGTGTGCACATCGCTAGTGTGGCTCCACGAGTGGAGATATCCACAGAAAAACATGCTGCAGTTGTAGCACTTAGCCAAGCAGGTTTATCTATTCGCCAAATTTCGAAACAGTGTAGTGTGTCTATGGGGGAGTGCAATACACTCTTCAACACCAGAAGACAACAGTTAGAAATATGGACGTACTGCGACCAGGACGACCTTGTAAAACAACTGAAAGTGATTATAAGTATATCAGGATACCAGTAACGGAAATAAATTCAAAAGAGCATCCAAAATTCGTGCAGAACTGGTAGAAATGAACACGACAACAATATCTGATGCAACAGTAAAGAGGAGACTGACTGAAGCCGGCTTGAAAGGATGTGTCATAGCAAGAAAACCCCTTCTAAGGCCCATAAATAAACAGAAGAAACTTGAATGGGCTAGAAAACATTGTAATTGGTCATCAGAAGAGCGGACGAAGGTGTTATTCACCGATGAATCGAAGTTCGAGTTTTTTGGAACCAGAAGGATAACATTTGTCCGCCGATTTTTAAGGGAAAGTGTAGCCGAACAGTGTGTTCTACCTACAGTTAAACACGGTAGAGGTTCTGTTATGGTTTGGGGACGTTTTGCCGGAGATAGAGTTGGCGGTATTGTGAAAATAGAAGAATATATGGATCAGAAGCAGTACCACTGCATACCTTAGTATTACGCAATGCCGAGTGAATTGCGCTTAATGAGAGAAAGGGTTCACCTTACATCAGGATAATGACCCAAAACATAGGTCGACATACTACACTGGATCAAAGGAATGATATGGTATGGCCGTCCCAAAGCCGCGACTGTCATCCCATCGAAATGGTCTAGGATGTAGTGGACAGAGGTATCAGGGAAGTTAACATATCCAGCAAGGGACAACACTGGAATATTGTTAAGGATCTGTAGAATCATAGATTCACGATACCTACAAAAACTGATTGACCCCATGCCTCGAGTTTGTGAGGCAGTCATTAAATCCAAAGGAGAATTCTTTGATGAAAGTAAAATATAATGAATGCGATTGTATTATATACGTGGAAGTTAATATTATATTTTGTGAGAAATAACGTTTGATTTGTGTTGTAAATCTGAAATACGAGGGTGTACTGAAATTAATGAGTGGTAGTGTTTTTGTATCGACACCGCCTCTCGTTTCATAAGCTGTCTGTTACTGGCCCGTAGACTCTCTCTGCTCCCTTCGATAAATAATTAATATTAATCAGCAATCGAAAACCCTGCAGCATGTGAAGAAGAAACCGACACCATCACGGTCTGTAGAGCGGCAGATCCGTCCATCTTATCTGATGGTAGGAAAGAGAGTGACATGCAGAACTTATTTATTGTTTCGTTTCCTCCGAATCCAAAGTAACCGGCAAGCTATAACGCCTTCGTGACTTTTGATCCACCTTGTATGTAAAACACGAACTGGCAGACCCCTGAAGATAGACGCAAATAATCAGGGAAAGCCTGCTCACAGAATTTCAAGAAACAGTATTACGAGAAGAAGCTACAAATATTCTTCAGCCCCTTCGAACTGCTCCAGTATGGCCCCGCAAAGAACAAAGCAGAATAACCACAGCACAGAAACATTTAACCAGTTATTTTTCCTGCGCTAGATGCGGATTGGAAAGTGAAGCAACTCTAATATCTGGCACCTACGCGCTTCACAGTGGTTTACAGAATATGTGTGCAGCTGTATACCCATGTCATGCCTTTTAGCTGCGCGACGTACCATAGTTTGAGAAATTCCATAAAAATTTGTTAGCCCGGAGGAGCCACAACCCAACTGCCATCCCCCCCCCCCCCCCCGCCTTTCCCCTGTCCCCAGCTAAACACCAACGCCGTCCCTCCCCTCCGACCCCGTAACCATAACCCACCTCGTTGAACGAACGTCCGGTTGATGCGGTCATTAACAGAACGCGTAGCGGGTCGGATTGTTCCACTGGGGCCGGCTGCAAATAATCAGTTGAAATGCAAGCGAAGCGTGCGGATCACAATTCCAGTTTGTTTTAATTACTGCGAATTTCGGAGTATTTAGGGCGCTAATGGGCGGTATTAATCACACTCGCGCCGCGCGGCGCCGGACGCGGTTAGTCGCGACAGCGGCGCAGCGCAGCGCTGGAGCCGCGCCGTGCTTGCGCCGGCGGACATCCATCTCCCGCGGTGGCGACTGGCGCCGCGGGTCATGATTCACACCGGCCATAAACATGCCGGGGGCCGGCCTGTGGCCACAGCGGCCTCTGCTGCCCGGGCCGATAGGCGGCAAGCCGTCACCTGCCGCGATAAAAGTCCGCCTCGCACCGGTACCCTCTACTCATTCCCATGGTCAAACACAGAGTGTTCGAAAAGTCAGTCGAACCTCTAGATAAAAACATGGCTTCTCCCGCGTGCGGGTAACAGCACACACGAGTATATTGCTCCATGTCCTCCTCCCCAACTTCTCTGTACATCCCTTGTACTCAGTCTCTCTGGCTTCTTCTGCCTCCCATCCGTCCATTTCCTCCTCTTCCTCCCCCAGTCTCTGTCCATCATATTTTCCCCACCTCTCTCACCACCTCCTCCTTCCCACCTCTCTCTGTCCATCTCCTGCTATCCTATATCTGCTTCTCCTTCTCCCTCTGTCTACTACACCCACTCGATCTATTCTCCCCTCTCTCTGTCCATTATCCTTCTCTCTCTCTGCAACGTCTCATTCCCCTCTCTCCATCCATCCCCTACATTCTCTCTTCATCTACTCTTCCTCCTCTCTCTGCTCATCCCCTCCACTCCATTATCTCACTCCATCTGCACCCCTTCCTCTCTCTGCCCAACTGTTCTTATCCCCTCTCTCTTTCCATTTTGTCCTCCCACTCTCTCTGTCCAACTATCTCCTGCTATCCTATCTCTACTCCTCCTCACCTCTTGTCCACCTTCTTCTCCTATTCTCTTTGTCTATCCCCACTTCTTCCTCCTCTTTACCTCTCCAGCACCTCATTAACCCTTCTCTCTGCACCCATTTCATCCTCCTCGCGCCTCACTGACTATCTGCTACTCTTCCCTTTCTCTGTCCACCTCATGCTCCCCTTATCCTTCTCCCCCTTTCTCAGCTAAGCCATCTGCGTGTGCACAGCACACCTATCATGGAGAACAACCTAGAGGTCAAAGTTTAACAATGCTTCTCATTCCCATTCCACCCCTATGGAAACTACGAGGTTGTTACCCCTCGCAGAACTAAGTCCTACACTACTGGCCATTAAAATTGTTACACCAAGAAGAAATACAGATGATAAAAGGGTATTCATTGGACAAATGGTTCAAATGGCTCTGAGCACTATGGGACTTAACTTCTGAGGTCATCAGTCCCCTAGAACTTAGAGCTACTTAAACCCAACTAACCTAAGGACATCACACACATCGATGCCCGAAGCAGGATTCGAATCTGCGACCGTAGCGGTCGCGCAGTTCTAGACTGTAGCGCCTAGAGCCGCTCGGCCACTTCGGCCGGCTATTCGTTGCACAAATATATTATACTAGAACTGACATGTGATTACATTTTCACAGAATTTGGGTGCATAGATCCTGAGAAATCAGTACCGAGAACAACCACCTCTAGCCGTAATAACGGCCTTGATACGCCTGAGCATTGAGTCAAACACAGCTTGGATGGCGCGTACAGGTACAGCTGCCCATGCAGCTTCAACACGTTACCACAGTTCATCAAGAGTAGTGACTGGCGTATTGTGACGAGCCAGTTGCTCGGCCACCATTGACCAGGCGTTTTCAGTTGGTGACAGATCTGGAAAATGTGCTGGCCAGGGCAGCAGTCGAACATTTTCTGTATCCAGAAAGGCCCGTACAGGACCCGCAACATTCGGTCGTGCATTATCCTGCTGAAATGTGGGGTTTCGCAGGGATCGAATGAAGGGTAGAGCCCTGGGTCGTAACACATCTGAAATGAACGTCCAATGTTCAAAGTGCCGTCAATGCGACAAAAGATGACCGAGACGTGTAACCAATGGCACCCCATACCATCGCAGGCGCTCCTGTCTGTGACGCAGCGTGAAGGGTAGCCGCATCCATGGTCTCCGAGTTGATAGTCCATGCTGCTGCAAACGTCGTCGAACTGTTCGTGCAGATGGTTGTTGTCCTGTAAACGTCTCCAGCTGTTGACTCAGGGATCGAGAGGAGGCTGCACGATCCGTTACAGCCATACGGATAAGATGCCTGTCATCTCGACTGCTAGTGGTACGAGGTCGTTGGGATCCAGAAATGCGTTCCGTATTACCCTCCTGAACCCACCGATTCCATATTCTGCTAACAGTCATTTGATCTCGACCAATGCGAGCAGCAATGTCGCGATACGATAAACCTCCATCGCGACAGGCTACAATCCGACCTTTATCAAAGTCGGAAACGTGATGGTACTCATTTCCCCTCCTTACACGAAGCATCACAACAACGTTTCATCAGGCAACGCAGGTCAACTGCTGTTTGTGTATGAGAAATCGGTTGGAAACTTTCCTCATATCAGCACGTTGTAGGTGTCGCCACCGGCGCCAACCTTGAGTGAATGCTCTGAAAAGCTAATCATTTGCATATCATAGCATCTTCTTCCTGTCGGTTAAATTTCGCGTCTGTAGCACGTCATCTTCGTCGTGTAGCAATTTTAATGGCCAGTAGTGCAGATGATAAGTTTGAGGGAGTGCTGAAAAGCAATTCCTTCGATTTTTTATGTGAAAACTCAAAGTTTTTGAAGTGAAACAAACGTTATTAGTACTATACACATTTATTCTTCATTTCTACATAGATGAAGCCCTCTTCCCCCAGAGGGCACCGAATTGTAGCGTGTAACATAGTAGCGTAAAACGCAATTACGTTGCTGTGTGACAAACAGCGTGCCTTGATCGTGTTTACAGCTGTAGAACGTGCTCCCAATCGAAATCCTCTCCTTCAGCATGACAGTGTTACACTACACATGAGCGCTGTGAGATCTGCTACAATTCCTTGGGTTGACTATCATCCATTCACTTCTGATGATGCAGTGCAAGCAGTGGTGGGTTTGTGGATCTATCAACAAAGTAAAACATTCTACAGACTCGTTATCAACAAACTTGTCTCTCTTTGGCAGAAATGTGTTCATCGCCAGGGTGACTCTGTTGGGAAGTAAATACGTACACGCAAAGAATAAAGACGTAGAATGGTAATAACGTTTCTTTTATTTGAAACTCTTAAAGAGTTTTCACATTAAAAAATCGGAGACATTACTTTTCGGTGCGCCCTCGTAGTACATGTACCGAATGTAGCTGAAATCGATCAAGTGGTTTGTGAGGTTATGTGGAACATACATACATACAAATACACACACACACACACACACACACACACACACACACACACACATACACACACATACATACATACATTTTATATATGGTTATGACTGTATTTATTCCTTTTCTTTTAACTCATCTGTCTTCTGACTGTCAGCGTCCACCCTTCAAGATACCGCTATCAACCCATCTGATATCCATTTCCCATTCCTGTTGAGATGCAGACCACGCCTGCAAAACTCAACCTGCCAGTAGCATCAACCGAATTAACTGTCGCTGTTCGTCTGGAAGCACGGAGATGGAGTGTTTCACCACACTTTAGGATGAATACAGTTTTTGTGGCCCCAGTTGTCCCACACAGGTGGTGTGATGATCACGTAGAAGAGCAACTGCGAAATTATAGACTCACATCACCGACATCGATTTTTACTATTATTTTGGAACATATGCTGCGTTCCAACATTATTAAAAACCTCGAAGAAAACGATCCACAACTACGTAACTAACTCAGTTTCGGAAAATAACATTCATGTGAAACACGAGTCTTTTTACTCACACATGGACAAGGGATTTCTAGATTCCAAGAAGGCTTTCGACACCGTTCCTCACAACCCGTTTCTAAGCAATTTACGCACCCATGGATTTTCCGCTCGTTGTGCAACAGAATTCGTGATTTCCTGACAAGAAGTTCATTTCATAGTAATTTATGGGAAGCCGCCTAGATAAACAGGACAAGGAACTCTTATGGGCACTCTGCCGTGCTGACATCACTACAGTGCTTCTAATAACACACTGTAGCGCCAAAGAAACTGGTATAGACATGCGTATTCAAATACAGAGGTATGTAAATAGACAGAATACGTGTCTGCGATCGGCAACGCCTATATAAGTGTCTGGTGTAGTTAGATCGGTTACTGCTGCTACAATGGCAGGTTATCAAGATTTCAGTGAGTTTGAACGAGTTGCTATGGACGTCGCACGAGCGATTGCACTCAGCATATCCGAGGTAGCGATGAACTGAGGATTTTTCACGAGTGTACCGTGAATATCAGAAATCCGGTAAAACATGAAACCTCCGAAATCGCTGCGGCCGGAAAAAAATCCTGCAAGAACGGCATCAAAGACGACTGAAGAAAATGGTTCAACGTGACAGGAGTGCAGCCCTTCAGCAAATTGCTGCAGATTTCAATGCTGGGCCATCAACAAGTGTGAGAGTGCTAACCATTCAACGAAACATCATCGACATGGACTTTCGGAGCCGAAGGCCCACTCTAGTATCCTTGATGACTGCACTACACAAAGCTTTACCCCTGGCCTGGGCCTGTCAACACTGACATTGGACTTTTGGTAACTGGAAACATGTTGTCTGGTCGGACGGGGATCGTTTCAAATTGTATCGAAGCGGATGGACGTACACGTGTATGGAGACAACCTTATGAATCCATGGACAGTGCATGTCAGCAGGGGACCGTTCAAGCTGGTGGAGGCTCAGTAACGGTGAGGGGCGAGTGTAGTTGGAGTGATATGGGACCCCTGCTACGTCTAGATACGAATCTGAAAGGTGACACGTACGTAACCATCCTGACTGATCACCTACATCCGTTCATGTCCATTGTGCATTCCGACGGACTTGGACAATTCCAGCAGGACAATGCGACGCCCCACACGTCCATAATTGCTACAGAGTGACTCCAAGAACACTCTTCTGAGTTTAAACACTTCCACTGATCACCAAACTCCGCAAACATGAACATTATTGAGCAACGTGCTGTTCAGAAGGGATATCCACCCCTCATACTCTTACGGATTTATGGACAGCCCTGCAGGATTCATGGTGTCAGTTCCCTCCAGCACTACTTCAGACATTAGTCAAGTCCATGCTACGCCGTGTTGCGGCCCTTCTGCGTGCACGCGGAGGCTCTACACGATATTAGGTAGATGTATCAGTTTCTTTGGCTCTTCAGCGTAATTTCCGGTATTGATCTACTGCAAAGACACAAATTCAGTTTATGTACATTCTCTGCCGCTGCTCAATGTCTCTGGCACTTGCGTGTCTGTGGTGGAAAACGACGAAACGAGTACTGCAGCTTCTGACTGTCAGCTTACTCTGAAAATGGCCGAAAGGCATACGGCAGAAATATTTAACAAAGAAGAAAGAGAGTTTATGCGGCTGCCTTACCAAAATGTGACGGATCATATTCAACTAATGTGAACTGCGACATCTCAAATTCATAAGGAAACAAGACTCTTGAGGGTGACTCGGCATTCGGAAACCGTGCCAAAAAACAAAGCAAGCTGCAGCTCCCTGCTCAGCGTCGTTTTCAGATAAGACCTCAGACACATCGGTCTAAACCTTCTCATTTTCAAATACTTAATAATATGGTCGTACACAGGCGTCAGCAGACTTTTTTCCAAGGGGAAGCAAAATTTCAAAACTGCCATTTTTTATGTAATTGATTTGGGAGTTATAAGACGTGTGCGCCCCAGGGCCAAATTCAAAAAGATTTATATGAGCCAAACCATTGATAGTTATGAAATTAGTATTTTTAAGACAGATTACGTTGATATCTTAATGGTGAGCATATTTATCAGCGTATACGAAGTACGTCTTTTGTTTTATTATTATGGATATGGATGCCACCATTTTGATTGAACGATTTAAAATATCATCCTAATACCTGTATGAACCAGCGTATCCAACTAGCTATGAAATAAAGCTTAAGAACGTTCACGAAAGATAATACTTACAGCCCCTTAACGCGATGCGAAGCAAATATAAAAATTTGATACAGAAAAGAGTCAGAAAGATTAAGAAAGTACTGTTGAATATTAATAAAATAACCAGCATTAATACTCCTTGCAGTTGAGGAACATCTTTAAAGCTTTGAAAAACGCCCACTGTATCTGAGGTGATATACTACACTCTATTTGCTTACAAAACACATCTGATAAAGTCAATGAGTTTACTTCATCACTTTCATGGATTTTATTTTTGTAATGTATTGTCATAACTCAAATAGAACCAAATGTGTTTTGAAAACTGCATTTCTTTCTTGGTGACGTACAGTGTAGCCTAGGGCCTATAAGCGGCTAGATAAACGTGAGAAATCTTGCGAAACCACTCTCTACACTATAGTGCAGTCATACCAACTAGACTGGACAATTCGTAGCTCTATGACCGCGTTCGGCATTTCTGCCCCACTTAGTTGAGATGGTACCAATTTCTGGAGAGGATGTCTTTTCGGCATTGAAATCGTATTTTTCTCTCTCTTCTAGCCCATAAAATGGAATTTCCGGTCTTGAATGAAGCATTTGGTTTCACGGATTAAGCACAGATGGCTGTGTTCTCAAGAGTATACTGCCGTGTAAAACCGAATTTGTAAATCACCGCGAGTCTTCTTTGTCCATAGACAAGCGGTAAACTACAACTGAATCAGTGAGTTGGAGAAGGGTCCATGTCCACTTCATTTTTCAAATTACTTTTGCCGGAGATGCGTCTCGAATAGTTACTATTAAAATCAGTCTTGATCACAAATTTATTTAAGATTAAAAAACAGCCGACCAGTTGCAAAGGATAAAGTAATCTTTACCTAGGTTTCGATAGATTTAAATCTATCTCCTTCAGAAGGCGGCCTGAGGACAATGAACATCGTAATTTATATTAAAGGAATGAAACATAAGTCAAGTTTTTTTTTCTTTATTGTGATTTCATTCCCCTGCTCCATATGGGCAGCGGAGGGCTGTCAGCAGCACAATCCGCCGCTCTTCAGCCGAGTGACATGACAACTAAAACAAGAATAAAATAATACATACATAAGGAGGTAAAAAAGGGGAACATAAAACAGAGTAAGGGGAGAAAATGGAGGTAAACATACACTGACATGTAGACGTTCATTGGGGACAGTTAAAAATGTCACCAGAAAGTTAAAAAACGCAGTTGGCGATTCTTAAAACACAGAGAAGACACTGGATGCGCATGCACAGGTTAAAAGTTGGCCACAGTATTAAAAACACTCCGAAACAACACACTTAATATCCACTGGAGAACACACGACGAAGAATAAAACTACCAGGTGGGACCTGCCGAGGGAAAGGTCAGAGAGGATGGAAAAGGAGGGGAGAGCATGGGGCAGCTGGGGAAGCGGCGGGATGAAGAGAGGAGGGGCAACCGTGGGTCCACGAAGAGGCAGGAGACACATGGGGCGGGAGAGGAAAAGGGAAGACAGGGCAGAAGGGAGCGCAGAGACACTGAAAGAAGGCACAAGAGATGGAGGGGGAGTAGGAGGGGAAGTCCGCTCAGAAGGAGGGAGGGGGAGGAGAGATAGCCCGGAGGAGGAGGCAGGAAGAGGGGGTTAGAGTTGGTAGGAAGGGTAGATGTAAGGGCGAAGCTCATCATCCGGGAGTGGTAGACGGTGAAAGTTGTGTTGGGAAAGGAGATGGAGGGTGTGGAGATGGAGAGAGGGAGGGACACAACGGTAAAGGCGCGGCAACTGGTTGGGAGTGGAGAGGAAGGGAGACACCAGGGGGTGAGGGAGATCAAGGCGGCAGACAATATATAGTGTGCGGATGTGTTCAAGGAAAAGGAGAAGGTGGGGGAAGGGGATGAGGTCATAGAGGAGGCGCGTGGGGGACGGAAGGCGGATGCAGAAGGCGAGGCGGAGTGCATGGCGTTCGAGGATTTGGAGGGCGTTATAGAACCGGGGAGGGGCGGAAATCCAAGCGATGCTGGCATAACAAAGGATGGGGCGGATCAGGGATTTGTAGGTGTGCATAAGTCAAGATTTTTTTTTTTACTTTATTGTTATTTTAAAACCTGTACAAATCAGGTAGGCTGGCAGCGGCACTCTGCGCCGCTCTTCAGCCATAGCGTTTACAATAGTATAAGAACGGAGAATGATAATGAACAAAGTGACGGGAAAAAGAGAGAGGTCACAGAGACACAAAAAACACGGAGTCGTTCACTCGTGACGATAGCAACACTGAAAACACGTTGGCACGGCGCACAGAACACTGATGAATCCGACGGCACAAGTGAACGTTGTAGTGGGACGGCGGACACCAAAAACACTAAACGACGTCACACACACGAGACATAGAGGGCGATGATCTCCGGTGTGCGAATGTTCACTAGGCGTGTGCGAGTCCGGGGACCTGCCATGAGAGGAGGAGGAGGAGGAGGAAGGGGAGTGGGAGAGCAAGAGGGGAGAGCAGAGATGCCACGGGCAGGGGAGATAGGGGGAGGGAGGAAGGGGGAGAGGAAGCCCGGGGGAAGAGGGGTGGAGGGAGGGGACGGGGAAAAGGAAAAAGAAGGGAAGAGAGGAGAAGGGAGGCAGGGTGCTGAAAGGAAAGGACACCGGAAGTGGGGGGCGGGGCAGGGTCAAAGTTGATAGGAAGGGTAGATGGAGGGGACGAGGACATCATCAGGGAGAGGGAGCTGGCGGAGGCCACCTTGGGAGAGGATAAGGAGGGTGGAGAGATGGAGACCAGGCGGGACGTGGGAATACAGGCGCGGCAGCGGGCAAGGGTGGGAGAGGATCGGGGATACGAGCGGGTGAGGAGGATCAAGTTTACGGGAGGTGTACAGGATCCGTATCCTTTCAAGGAAAAGGAGGAGGTGGGGGAAGGGGATGAGATTGTACAGGATCCGCGTGGGGGAGGGGAGACGGATGCGATAGGCAAGGCGGAGAGCATGGCGTTCATGGATTTGGAGGGATTTATAACAGGTAGGGGGGGCGGAGATCCAGGCTGGATGGGTGTAACAAAGGATAGGGCGGATGAGGGATTGATAGGTGTAGAGGATTGTGGAGGGGTCCAGACCCCACGTACGGCCGGAAAGGAGCATGAGGAGACTGAGTCGGGAACGTGTCTTGGCTTGGATTGTCTGGAGATGGGGAGTCCAGGAGAGGCGACAGTCGAGGGTGACGCCAAGGTACTTAAGGGTGGGAGTGAGGGCGATAGGACGGCCATAGACGGTGAGATAGAAATCAAGGAGGCGGAAGGAAGAGGTGGTTTTGCCTACCATGATCGCCTGGGTTTTGGAAGGATTGACCTTGAGCAACCACTGATTGCACCAAGTGGTGAACCGGTCAAGATGGGATTGGAGAAGGCGTTGGGAGCGTTGTAGGGTGGGGGTAAGGGCAAGGAAGGCGGTGTCATCGGCAAACTGGAGAAGGTGGACGGGGGGGTGACGGCGGCGGCATGTCCGCCGTGTACAACAGGTACAGAAGGGGGGAGAGGACGGAGCCTTGGGGCACACCGGCGGAGGGGAAAAAGGTATAGGAATCTATGTTATGGATGGTGACATAGGAAGGACGGTGGGAGAGAAAGGAGCCGATCAGACGGACGTAGTTAATGGGAAGGGCGAAGGTTTGGAGCTTGAAGAGGAGACCGGAATGCCATACGCGGTCATATGCACGTTCGAGGTCCAGGGAGAGGAAGATTGCGGAGCGACGGGAATTAAGCTGTTCGGAAAGGAGATGAGTGAGGTGAAGGAGAAGGTCGTCGGAAGAGAAGGACGGCCGAAAGCCACGCTGGGTAACGGGAAGGAGGCGGTGCTGGCGGAGATGCTGGTGGATGCATCGGGTGAGGATAGATTCCAGCACCTTGCTGAAGACCGAGGTAAGGCTGATGGGACGGTAGGAGGAGACGGCGGACGGCGGGTTGCCAGGTTTAAGGAACATGAGGATACGGGAGGTTTTCCACAGGTCGGGGTAGTAACCGGTGGACAGGACTACATTGTAGAGCCTGGCCAGGGTGGAGAGGAAAGAGACAGGAGCTTCACGAAGGTGACGGTAGGTGACACGATCGTGACCAGGAGCGGTGTTGCGTTTTGTGCGGAGAGTAGCAATGAGATCCTGTGTAGTGATTGGAGTATTGAGGTCGTGTGTGCAATGTTGTCCAAGTACTGGAAACCAGGAGCGAGGGGAGGGACAGAGGTGTCAGTTCGATCGCGGATATCCGTGAAGAGGGAGTAATCGAACCGGGGATGGAAAACACATCGGACAGGTAGGAGGCAAAGTGATTGGCCTTACTAAGGGCGTCAGGGAAGGGGTGATCATCATGGAGAAGAGGATAGTAGGGGGAGGGCTTAGTTACGGTAAGGCGACGGAAGGCGGACCAGAACTTGGACGAGTTTATAGGGAGGGTAGAATTTAAACGGGTGCATCTCTGTCGCCAGTCCCGGCGTTTCTTAGCCGCGAGCAAATTACGAATGTGATAAGTCAAGAATAGAGTTTAACGTATATTAGGAGAATCTCGTATTACAAAATATGAGATGAATTCCTGGTACTTACAGTATTACATTAACATGGAGTGATATGTCATTGTTGGAGTGATATGTCATTGTCGTTTTTACAAACATCAGCATAGCTCCATTAGTCCAAATAAAATATATCCCTGAGAATAGGGTTTGTCAGACAAATAAAAATATGTACATAGAAGTTGGAGAGCGCATAAGCGACTGAGTAAAATCGGCCTGCGTAGTAGCACTGCAGCCAGGGCAGGTGGCGCTCAGGTCGCGAACTATGTGCCAATTGGCGTACTGAAGCAACAAGTAAAATATCAATATTAATTGCGTCCTTAGATAGAGTGACAATAAATAAAAGGAAAGCATTTAACACTCTCATTATGACATTGTGGGAGCCTTAGGAACAGTAACGTAGATACATACATCAAAAAGGCAGGTGGCGCTTACGCCGTGAGTCACATGCAGTGGCATATACAGCCAGAACATAAAAGTTATATTACCATATGAGTGAAGTACATAGAACGTATATAAATCAAAACTTTAAGAATAATCAGTAATGGTTCTTAAGAAATGGATTACGAAACCTGGTCAACAATCCAGTTAATATACGTTCTCAGGGAGCCAAGGTTTTAGAAAAAGAGAAAATTACATGAGGGCCGATGTAGTGGCAGCCGTACATCGTGAGAAAACCACATTACACAAAAGGTAGTGAGCTTAAAGATTTGAAAGTACATTATAGCTTCCTGAGGAAATAGACTACTGAAGTTACCGACATTAGTGTTATATATTAAACAGTACGGGTTTAAAGCCTTCGAAGAATTGTCTACAGGCAAGGTTCAACTGATCGTTCAGTATATTACGGTCTTTGAGCTCTAGATGTTTAAAAATAAATAACTCTTCCCACAGATCTAGTTTCCGTCCTTTGACTTGTCTGTGTAGGATAACCGTGTCTTCTAACTGTTTAGGCGTATGGCCGGCTATCAAGAGGTGTTCAGCAAAAGTAGAGTTGTGAATATTCGCTCCTTTTTTACCTAACAGATGTTCTTTATATCGTGTTTTCACAGCTCTGCCTGTTTGACCGATATAGTATGAGGGGCAGTTATTACAGGTTAGTTTGTAAATACCTGAATTAGAAAACCAATCGCTGGCAATCTCTACTGACTGTACAAGATTTCTTTTTAAACTGTTATCTGTAGAGAAGGAGACGTTACAGTTATATTTTTTATTTAGAAGACGTTTAACCCTATATAATATGTTACCTAAGAAAGGGATGGAAATAAATTTTTTAGTTTCTGTGGTATCTGTGGTGAGGTTATTGCTCAAAGTCGAACAATTTTGGGAAATTTTCTTATTGAACAGGTAATCGATCATATTCTGGTTGTACCCATTATTAACAGCGATTGCTTTGATGACATTCAATTCCTTTTGTTTATCCGCAGGCGATAAAGGAGTGGTTACCATTCGGTGAATGGCGGAATGAAAAAACGCCAGTTTATGAGATTTTGGATGAGTTGAGTCAGCAGCAATGACACGATGTATGGCTGCCACTACATCGGCCCCCATGTAATTTTCTCTTTTTCTAAAACCTTGGCTTCCTGAGAATGTATATTAACTGGATTGTTGACCAGGTTTCGTAATCTATTTCTTAAGAGCCATTACTGATTATTCTTAAAGTTTTGATTTATATATGTTCTATGTATTTCACTCATGTTTTTTTTCCTTTATTGTTATTTTCATCACCTGATACAGGCGGGCTGTCAGCAGCATAGTACGCTGCTCTTCAGCCTTAAGCGGAACAATAGCAAGACAAATGGGTGATACAGACACTACAGTAAAAACGGCGGGCAAAAAAAGGAGATTTAAAAAACAATAAAAATGAAGCCGTTCACGCTGGACTCGAAAAAACAGGAAACACTTGGTGACATGGCGCACAGAACACGGATGACGGCAACGGCACACGTGAACAGGTGATGCGTGACGGTCACAGAACACTAAACACAAATCGAGGCACACACAACACGCAGATGGCGATGATCTCGGCGCGTGAATGTTCACTGAGCGTGTACAAGTCCGGGGACCTGCCAAGAGAGGAGGTGGAGGAGGAGGAAGGGGAGTGGGAGAGCGAGAGGCGAGAGCAGAGATGCCACGGGCAGGGGAGATAGGGGGGAAGGAGGAAGGGGGAGGGGAATCCCGGGGGAAGAGGGGTGGAGGGAGGGGACGGGGGAAAAGGAAAGAGAAGGGATGGGAAGAGAAGGGAGGGAGGGTGCCTACAGGAAAGGACACCGGAAGTGGGGGGTGGGGCAGGGTCAAAGCTGATAGGAGGGGTAGATGGAGGGGACGAGGACATCATCAGGGAGGGGGAGCTGGCGGAAGCCACCTTGGGAGAGGGTAAGGAGGGTGGAGAGATGGACACCGGGTGGGACGTGCGAATACAGACGCAGCAGCGGGCGGGGATGGGAGAGGATCGGGGAGATGAGCGGGTGAGGAGGATCGAGTTTGCAGGAGGTGTACAGGATCCATATCCTTTCAAGGAAAAGGAGGAGGTGGGGGAAGGGGATGAGATTGTACAGGATCTGCGTGGGGGAGGGGAGACGGATGCGATAGGCGAGGTGGAGAGCATGACGTTCAAGGATTTGGAGGGATCTATAAAAGATAGGGGGGGGGCTGAGATCGAAGCCGGATGGGCATAACAAAGGATAGGGCGGATGAGGGACTTATAGGTGTGGAGGATGGTGGAGGGGTCCAGGCCCCACGTACGGCCAGAGAGGAGCTTGAGGAGACTGAGTCGGGAGCGTGCCTTGGCTTGGATTGTCAGGAGGTGGGGAGTCCAGGAGAGGCGACGGTCGAGGGTGATGCCAAGGTACTTAAGGGTGGGAGTGAGGGCGATAGGACGGCCATAGATGGTGGGATAGAAATCAAGGAGGCGGAAGGAAGGGGTGGTTTTGCCTACAATGATCGCCTGGGTTTTGGAGGGATTGACCTTGAGCAACCACTGGTTGCACCAAGCGGTGAACTAGTCAAGATGGGATTGGAGAAGGTGTTGGGAGCGCTGTAGGGTGGGGCCAAGGGCAAGGAAGGCGGTGTCATCGGCAAACTGGAGAAGGTGGACGGGGGCTGACGGCGGCAGTATGTCCAACGTGTACAAAAGGTACAGAAGGGGGCGAGGACGGAGCCTTGGGGCACACCGGCAGAGGGGAAAAAGGTATAGGAATCTATGTTATGGATGGTGACATAGGAAGGACGGTGGGAGAGAAAGGAGCCGATCAGACGGACGTAGTTAATGGGAAGGGCGAAGGTTTGGAGCTTGAAGAGGAGACCGGAATGCCATACGCGGTCATATGCACGTTCGAGGTCCAGGGAGAGGAAGATTGCGGAGCGACGGGAATTAAGCTGTTCGGAAAGGAGATGAGTGAGGTGAAGGAGAAGGTCGTCGAAAGAGAAGGACGGCCGAAAGCCACGCTGGGTAACGGGAAGGAGGCGGTGCTGGCGGAGATGCTGGTGGATGCATCGGGTGAGGATAGATTCCAGCACCTTGCTGAAGACCGAGGTAAGGCTGATGGGACGGTAGGAGGAGACGGCGGACGGCGGGTTGCCAGGTTTAAGGAACATGAGGATATGGGAGGTTTTCCACAGGTCGGGGTAGTAACCGGTGGACAGGACTACATTGTAGAGCCTGGCCAGGGTGGAGAGGAAAGAGACAGGAGCTTCACGAAGGTGACTGTAGGTGACGCGATCGTGACCTGGAACGGTGTTGCGTTTTGTGCAGAGTGTAGCAATGAGATCCTGTGTAGTGATAGGGGCATTGAGTTCCGTGTGTGCAATGTTGTCCAAGTACTGGAAACCAGGAGCGAGGGGAGGGCCGGAGGTGTCAGTTCGATCGCGGACATCTGGGAAGAGGGAGTTATCGAACTGGGGATCATCGGGGATAGAAAATACATCGGAGAGGTTGGAGGCAAAGTGATTGTCCTTACTAAGGGTGTCAGGGAAAGGGTGATCATCATGGAGAAGAGGATAATAGGGGGAGGGTTTAGTTCCGGTAAGGCGACGGAAGGCCGACCAGAACTTGGACGAGTCGATTGGTAGGGTAGCATTTAAACGGGTGCATGTCTGTCGCCAGTCCCGGTGTTTCTTAGCCGCGAGCATATTACGAATGTGTCGCTGGAGTTTCCGGTGGCGTCGTAATGTGTCCGGGACACGCGTGCGGATGAAGGCACGGTAGAGACGACGGGATTCACGGAGGAGGAGAACGGCCTGTGGGGGTAAGGTAGGACGGTGGGGGTGGATGGCGACAGTAGGGACGTGGGCCTCCACGGCCTCAGACAAGGTCTGCTGGAGAAAGGAGGCAGCATGGGTGACATCAGCGGGATGGCGGTAGGTGAGGGTGGCTATCGACCTGGGCGGAGAGGGTATCCCGGTAGGCATTCCAGTTGGCACAGGAATAATCATGGGCGTACTCGGGGGGAGGGTCATGACGGGGGTCGGGGCGGGGGCGACGACCGTCTGAAATGGTGGGGAGGACAGGGAGATGGTCGCTACCAATAGACTCCAGGACATCCACCGTTATGCGGCCAAGGAGGTTGGGGGAGGAGAGGATAACATCGGGAGTGGAGTCGGATTCGGGACGGGTGTGCTGGGGGATGGGAATGAGGTCACCTTGAAGGGAGGAGAGGAACCGATGCCACCGCCATAACTGGGCAGCGGAACGACTATGGATGTTGAGGTCGGCGGCGATCACGTAGGAGGAGAAGGTACGGTCGACGTGGGAGAGGAAGTCGAAGGGAATAGGGGCGTTGGGGCGGACATAGATGGTGGCGCAGGTAACGGTAAGGCCAGGGAAGAAGAGACTAAGGATCAGGTGATCGGTGGGGTCGGGAAGGAGAGGTTGGAGCCGAACGGGGATCTGGCGATGGTGCCCAATGGCAACTCCGCCACGCGCATTTGGGAGGGGATTTTCGGAGCGGTGGAGGAGGTAGGGCGAAGTGTGGACGGTGTGGTGGGGTTGGAGGAAGGTTTCATTAAAGAGGAAGGCGTCCACGCGGTGGGTGGCAAGGGTATGGAGGAAGAGGTTCTTGTTGGCGGGAAGGGAGCAGATGTTGTTGAAAAGGATACGTTGCTGTCGCACCATGACAGGGATTTAAACGAGGGTGTCAAGACGGGAGAAGGTGAAATGGGCCTGGTTGTTGGAGTAGGTGGCGTACATTTTGAGGTGGAAAACGGATCGGGCGGCGAGGGAGATCTGTTGGAGGGTGTGTGGGCGCTGAAAAGGATGAACATTCTGCAGGACAATGGTGAGGAATCGGATGATGTCCTCAGCGGTAGGGGGTGGGCGAAGGGAGTTGCCGGGAGGGGTTGGGGCGTCCAGAGGGCGGACAGGAACGGTGAGTTCAGGAGTGGTAGGAGGGAGTCGGGCATTACACTTCTGGGAGTGGGTGGGATGAGGGAGGTTACAGGTATTACAGGAGGGGGGGGACTGGAGATTGGGGCACTGCCGTAAAAAGTGGGCTTGCCTACAGTGCGGGCAGGTGGGGGCCTCGCGGCACTCAGATGTTGGGTGCGCATTATATCGCAAGCACCTTTGGCAGCGGAGGGATTGAGGAGGGGAACGGGAGGGGTCAACTTTATAACGCTGGTTAAAAAGGAGGGCACCCTCCTTCAGGAGACGGTCTATGGAGGGGGCGTGCTCAGAAAAAACGCGCATAAGGCGGGTGGGGCCGGTAGCGTTATGGATCCGGCGAACCGCACGCACCTCCAGACGGGGATGGGCCTGAAGCTCCGCCAACACCTCCTCCTCCGTGATCACTGGACTGAGCCGAGTGATCACGGCGGTGAGGGTCGGCGGGCGACGCGGAGGTTGGGGTTGGCGGGAGGGAGGTGGCAAGGGAGTAGGGGTGCGAGACGCATGAGGGCCAAAGCGGGTGATAGGGATGCGGGAAAGGAGGTCTGTGTGGAGGGTAGGGCTGGGGGAGGAGATGAGTACCGAATCACGGCGAGAAGTGAGGAGGGAGATGGGAGCACCAGGACAATTCTGGCGAAGGAAGAGGGTGAGGTTCCGGGCTTCAAGGACTGAGGGATCCGGACGGGAGAGGAGGTAGCGGTAGGAGGAGGGGGTAGAGGAGGAGGAGGAGGGGGCAGGGACGGGCGGGGGAGACATCCATGGCATCAGGGGTTGGGGAACGGGGACGAGGCGGAGCCTTTTTTGGAGCAGATGTGGCAGGGGTGCCACTGGGGCGCTTGACGGTGGCGGAGGAGGTGTGGGGGATGGGAACAGCTGGAATGTGGCGGGGAGTGGCAGGTCCCGGGGCTGGAGTCGGCGACGGAGATGGTGCCGGTGACGGTGAAGGCGAAGGTGACGGCGACGATGACGATGACGGTGGCGGTGGCGGCGGTGATGGTGAAGGCGACGGGGAGAGCTGGGCATGGACAGTGGCCCAACGGGCCACCACCCTAGCCGGAGCTGCAGTGACAGACTGGGGGAGTGGGGGGAAAGGATCAGATCAAGAGGAGTGGGAGGAAGAAGCTGGAGAGGGGGCGACAAAGAGCGAGGGCGAAGGGAGAGTGAGAAGAGGTGGAATGGAAGGAAGGGGGTGGGACTGGGCACACCACGTTATAGTGGTGGAGGCGGCGGAAGGGGAAGTGTAAACTATGGCGGTGGTGGTAGTGGTGGCGGTGGTGGTGGGGGCGGACATGATGACAGGGAGGAAAAACGCACAGCACGAAAAGGAAAGGACACAAACTGGGAACAGACAAAGACGCAGACGGACGAAGACGCAGACGGACGAAGACCAGGGTCAGACGACCGGGATCGGACTGCGACGGCGACGGCGGCGGCGGCGACCCTGACACCCTTAGTAAGGCCAATCACTTTGCCTCCTACCTCTCCGATGTCTTTTCCATCCCCAATGATCCCCAGTTCGATTACTCCCTCTTCCCAGATGTCCGCGATCGAACTGAAACCTCCGTCCCTCCCCTCGCTCCTGGTTTCCAGTACTTGGACAACATTGCACACACGGAACTCAATGCCCCTATCACTACACAGGATCTCATTGCTACACTCCGCACAAAACGCAACACCGCTCTTGGTCACGATCGTGTCACCTACCGTCACCTTCGTGAAGCTCCTGTCTCTTTCCTCTCCACCCTAGCCAGGCTCTACAATGTAGTCCTGTCCACCGGTTACTACCCCGACCTGTGGAAAACCTCCCCTATCCTCCCGTTACCGAGTGTGGCTTTCGGCCATCCTTCTCTTCCGACGACCTTCTCCTTCACCTCACTCGTCTCCTTTCCGAACAGCTTAATTCCCGTCGCTCCGCAATCTTCCTCTCCCTGGTCCTCGAACGTGCATATGACCGTGTATGACATTCCGGTCTCCTCTTCAAGCTCCAAACCTTCGCCCTTCCCATTAACTACGTCCGTCTGATCGGCTCCTTTCTCTCCCATCGTCCTTCCTATGTCACCATCCATAACACAGATTCCTACACCTTTTTCCCCTCTGCCGGTGTGCCCCAAGACTCCGTCCTCTCCCCCCTTCTGTACCTTTTGTACACGGCGGACATGCCGCCGCCGTCAGTCCCCGTCCACCTTCTCCAGTTTGCCGATGACACCGCCTTCCTTGCCCTTGCCCCCACCCTACAGCGCTCCCAAGACCTTCTCCAATCCCATCTTGACTAGTTCACCGCTTGGTGCAACCAGTGGTTGCTCAAGGTCAATCCCTCCAAAACCCAGGCGATCATTGTAGGCAAAACCACCCCTTCCTTCCGCCTCCTTGATTTCTATCCCACCATCTATGGCCGTCCTATCGCCCTCACTCCCACCCTTAAGTACCTTGGCATCACCCTCGACCGTCGCCTCTCCTGGACTCCCCACCTCCGGACAATCCAAGCCAAGGCATGCTCCCGACTCAGTCTGCTCAAGCTCCTCTCTGGCCGTACGTGGGGCCTGGACCCCTCCACCATCCTCCACACCTGTAAGTCCCTCATCCGCCCTATCCTTTGTTATGCCCATTCGGCTTGGATCTCCGCCCCCCCTACCTTTTATAAATCCCTCCAAATCCTTGAACGTCATGCTCTCCGCCTCGCCTATTGCATCCGTCTCCCCTCCGCCACGCGGATCCTGTACAATCCCATCCCCTTCCCCCACCTCCTCCTTTTCCTTGAAAGGATATGGATCCTGTACACCTCCCGCAAACTCGATCCTCCTCACCCTCTCATCTCCCCGATCCTCTCCCATCCCCGCCCGCTGCCGCGCCTGTATTCGCACGTCCCACCCGGTGTCCATCTCTCCACCCTCCTTACCCTCTCCCAAGGTGGCTTCCGCCAGCTCCTCCTCCCTGATGATGTCCTCCTCGCCTCCATCTACCCCTCCTATCAGCCTTGACCCTGCCCCACCCCCCACTTCCGGTGTCCTTTCCTGTAGGCACCCTCCCTCCCTTCTCTTCCCATCCCTTCTCTTTCCTTTTCCCCCGTCCCCTCCCTCCACCCCTCTTCCCCCGGGCTTCCCTTCCCCCCTCCCTCCCTCCCCCCCTATCTCCCCTGCCCGTGGCATCTCTGCTCTCGCCTCTCGCTCTCCCACTCCCCTTCCTCCTCCTCCACCTCCTCTCTTGGCAGGTCCCCAGACTCGTACACGCTCAGTGAATATTGGCGCGCCGGAGATCATCGCCATCTGTGTGTCGTGTGTGTGCCTCGATTTGTGTTTAGTGTTCTGTGACCGTCACGCATCACCTGTTCACGTGTGCCGTCGCCGTCATCCGTGTTCTGTGCGCCATGTCACCAAGTGTTTCCTGTTTTTTCGAGTCCAGCGTGAACGGCTTCATGTTTATTGTTTTTTAAATCTCCTTTTTTCCCGCCGTTTTTACTGTAGTGTCTGTATCACCCATTTGTCTTGCTATTGTTCCGCTTAAGGCTGAAGAGCAGCGTACTATGCTGCTGACAGCCCGCCTGTATCAGGTGATGAAAATTACAATAAAGGAAAAAAAAAAACAAAAAAAACTTGACTTACGTTTCATACCTTTAATATAAATTACGATGTTCATTGTCCTCAGGCCGCCTTCTGAAGAAGATAGATTTAAATCTATCGAAACCTAGGTAAAGATTACTTTATCCTTTGCAACTAGTCGGCTGTTTTTTAATCTTAATACGTGGAACCGTTGCTGTGGCGCAGCTATGTTTAAAATACAAAAATTATTTATTCTGGTAACCGGTTTCGACCACGCCTGTGGTGGGTGGGTGGGTGGTGGTGGTTAGTGTTTAACGTCCCATCGACAACGAGGTCATTAGAGACGGAGCGCAAGCTCGGGTTAGGGAAGAACTGGGAAGGAAATTGGCCGTGCCCTTTCAGATGAATCATTCCGGCATTTGCCTGAAACGATTTAGGGAAATCACGGAAAACCTAAATCAGGATGGCCGGAGACGGGATTGAACCGTCGTCCTCCCGAATGCGAGTCCAGTGTGCTAACCACTGCGCCACCTCGCTCGGTCACGCCTGTGGTCATCTTCAGACCAAAATACTGTATGAGCAGGAGCCTCCTTATGGCGGTCGAAACCGGTTACCAGAATAAATAAATTTGTGATCAAGACTGATTTTAATAGTAACTATTAGTAATAGCATTGATCACTGTCTGCTCCCAGGATGTAGTCAAAAGTAATGTCTCCCGGAGATATCTGCTGGAAAAAAAACATTAGGCCTGGAAAGACGATGTCCATTTTGATCCGATGACGGCATACGCCACCTGGTGGACGGCAGATGTACTGATAATGGTTTAAACGTCTTCCGCCAGCAGAGAACATAGTGGCATAGCTACCGGAGCGCCATCTGTGTCTACTCTTTAATAAGGAATACTCACAGCCAGCACACTCAGTGTGGTGCAAATTTGTGAAACAAGCAGGCAACGATGCATCGGTGACGCACTCGTGCTTCCTACAGACAACCGAGTGATTTTGAAAAGGCTCAAAATGTGACCTTCCGAGTGGCATGACGGTCGTTTCGGATAATTGCCACACAAGTTTGACGTGATGCGTCAGTTGCAAAAGGTAGTATCAGTGATCAGGCGAATATTCTTACACCCATAGACGAGGTTCTGGACGGTCACGCAGCACGAGCGCCCGTCGGGGTCATCATATTACAAGAACAGCAACGGCAGACCGTACAGTCACCAATGCACAGTCAGAGGGCTTGTGGGCCCAGACGTGTCAACACTAACTGTTGCGAACCTGTTTCGTTAGCACTGGGACTACGAGCACGTACACCTCTAATCCACTCACGACTCAGCATCGACGTGCACAGCTCGACTGGCGACTTCTGAGGATCACTTGGGAGATGGAATGGCGCGCCTTCGCCGCCAGTGAAGAAAGCAAATTCTGCCTGTGTGGAAGTGATGGTATGATGGGACGAGATGTGATTAGTGACACTCCTCAACCAACAACTCTTACAGATCTTAGTGAACAGATGAAGCAGGGGTGGTGGCAAAACGTATCCCTGGCCAGTATTCGCTATGTCTACGATTGACTGGATGCCAGAGTCAGCGCCTGCCTAACCGCCCGTGGAGGCTACCCAACGTTCTGATTTGGTGTAAGTAGCCTGTTTGTACACTACTGGCCATTAAAATTGCTACACCACGAAGATGACGTGCTACAGACGCGAAATTTAACCGACACGAAGAAAATGCTGTGATATGCAAATGATTAGCTTTTCGGAGCATTCACACAAGGTTGGCGCCGGTGGCGACACCTACAACGTGCTGACACGAGGAAAGTTTCCAACCGATTTGTCATACACAAACAGCAGTTGACCGGCGTTGCCTGGTGAAACGTTGTTGTGATGCCTCGTGTAAGGAGGAGAAATGCGTACCGTCACGTTACCGACTTTGATAAAGGTCGGATTGTAGCCTACCACGATTACGGTTTATCGTATCGCGACATTGCTGATCGCGTTGGTCGAGATTCAATGACTGTTAGCAGAATAAGGAATCGGTAGGTTCAGGAGGGTAATACGGAACGCATTGCTGGATCCCAACGGCCTCGTATCACAAACAATCGAGATGACAGGTAACTTATCCGCATGGCTGTAACGGATCGCGCAGCCACGTCTCGATCCCTGAGTCAACAGATGGGGACGTTTGCAAGACAACAACTGTCTGCACGATCAGTTCGACGACGTTTGCAGCAGCATGGACTATCAGCTCGGAGTCCATGGCTGCAGTTACCCTTGACGCTGCACCACAGACAGGAGCGCCTGCGATGGTGTACTCAACGGCGAACCTGGGTGCACGAATGGCAAAACGTCATTTTTTCGGATGAATCCAGGTTCAGTTTACAGCATCTTGATGGTCGCATCCATGTTTGGCGACACCGCGGTGAAAGCACATTGAAAGCGTGTATTCGTCATCGCCGTTCTGGCGTATCACCCAGCGTGATGGTATGGGGTGCCATTGGTTACAGGTCTCGGTCACCTCTTTTTCGCATTGACGACACTTTGAACAGTGGACGTTACATTTCAAATGTGTTACGACCGTTGGCTCTACCCTTCCTTCGATCCCTGCGAAACCCTACATTTCAGCAGGATAATGCACGACCGCATCTTGCAGGTCCTGTACGGACCGTTCTGGGTACGGAAAATGTTCGACTGCTGCCCTGGCCAGCACATTTTCCAGATCTGTCACCAACTGAAAACGCCTGGTCAATGGTGGCCGAGCAACTGGCTCGTCACAATACGCCAGTCACTACTTTTGATGAACTGTGGTATCGTGGTTGCATGGGTAGCTATACCTTTACACGCCATCCAAGCTCTGTTTGACTCAATGCCCAGGCGTATCAAGGCCGTTATTACGGCCAGAGGTGGTTGTTCTGGGTACTGATTTCTCAGGATCTATGCACCCAAACTGCGTAAAAATGTAATCAGATGTCAGTTCTAGTATAATATATTTGTCCAATGAATACCCGTTTATCATCTGACTTTCTTCTTGGTGTAGCAATTAGAATGGCCAGAAGTGTATGTTGGTAGCGCTTTAGACGGTGTTAATATCGCTGTCAGCGCTCTGCGAACTCGGCAAGAGATTCTGTGGTTGGACTGACCAGCAGTTAGTGAGTGTATAGAGGAGTTTATGGACGTGATATTCTCTGTGGAGACTCTGTATTGGTAGGACATGCATTGTAAAGTGATATGAAATGATGTGTTTATAAGAAAATACAGAAGAAACGTATGATGATGGATGTTTGGTTGATAATGTTTGGGCAGTGGAATTATTGAAAACTATATAATTTTTGGAACTGGATGCACATGAAATGACGTGTTTATAAGAAAATACACAAGGAAATGTATAATGATGGATGTTTGGTTGATAATGTATGTGCAGTGGAATTATTGAAAAATATATCATTTTTGGAACTTGATGTCACATGAATAAGGTAAAATTATCTAAATACATTGTTTGCTCTTCAACAAAATGTTTCTTTCGCTAACCATATGCCTCCTAGTAGTCAAAGTCTGTAGTAGTTAGAATCTTTTTATTTAGCTGGCTGTAGTTGCTACTTGCTGTAATTGCTGTAGTTCGTGTTATTTTTTCTGTGAGGTAAAGCATGGGGTTTGCACTGTTGGGATTCTGATTGAAATGAGTTTAGGCAATTAAGAGAGTTGGAGGTAGTTTCATATTTCTTTAATTTCTAATTTTTTGGATTTGTATTATTGTTAGGATTCCTTGCAATTCAGGGCCATTCTTTTGAGTTAATTATTGGAAGTCATGTTGTCAACGTGTAGCAGTCAGATTGCGTTGGGCTTGTACATTGTGGGTAATAAATTAATAGGTTAAGTTTGAGTTGTCTTTGTCAGGGAAAATTCTGTAGGTCAGTGTTTAAATAAAAATAATTGAAGATGTAGTTTCAATGGGATTTCACCAAGGGTCGATACCTCGCACCTTAGAACTGCTTGTGTTATTGATCTGTAAACATAATCATTTCATGTACTCATTATGCATGTTGCAACAATAAATCTTGAGTGAATTGGAAACCTCTAAAAGAGTGTGCTATTTTTTTCGGACAGTGTATATAACAATCAGAAAACGTAATTATTTCAATACAGGCATTTAGGTAACCACGATAAGCAGCGATAGTTCAGTGCTTGTTACTTTTTCTGTTGAAATAGCTGCTCAGTGCAATGCTTCCCAAAACATGGACAGGGTCTATCTGTTGCAAGGTGGCTACAGGTATGTAAATTTAAACTACTAGTACAAGTTTTGTAGGTTACACATGCTGTGATGTGGGGCGATCGGTGTGGTTGAGAACGAACACACTTCATACGCCTCTATCACAGTGCAGACACTTTTTTGCTCCAAGACGACGGTTTCAACAGTCTTATGCTGCCATTATGTGATCTAAGGGGAAAACAGAGATAATAAGGGGACTGGGGGGGGGGGGGGGGGGAGAGAGATTGCAGTTGCCGGCCGCTGTGGCCGAGCGGTTCTAGGCGCTTTAGTCCGGAACCACGCTGCTGCTACGGTCGCAGGTTCGGATCCTGCCTCGGGCATGGATGTATGTGATGTCCTTAGATTAGTTAGGTTTAAGTATTTCTAAGTCTAGGAGACTGATGACGTCAGATGTTAAGTCCCATAGTGGTTAGAGACATTTGAACCATTTGAGACCACAGTTCGTTTGACGGATATATAAAATGTACAATATTCCAAGTACCTTCTGGAGCTTGCCCTGAAATTGTCGTGTTACATTACATGAAGCCAAAGTATAGAAGGCGTTCCTCACATATACATTTCTCCATGAAAATCCAGTGTTCGCCCCCGGTAGCTGAGTGGTCAGCGCGACAGACTGTCAATTCTAAGGGCCTGGGTTCGATTCCCGGCTGGGTCGGAGATTTTCTCCGCTCAGGGACTGGGTGTTGTGATGTCCTAATCATCATCATTTCATCCCCATCGACGCGCAAGTCGCCGAAGTGGCGTCAAATCGAAAGACTTGCACCAGGCGAGCGGTCTACCCGACGGGAGGCCCTCGTCTCACGCAATTATTATTATTATGAAAACCCAGTCAATAAAATACACACAGATAGTAAGATTCGCACAAATGATGAAAAGTACACGGTTAAAATCGTCCATGCAAGCCGCTGGCGAACATGATTCTCACAAGCTTTCCGCACAACACCACGCTGCCGGCAGAGTATTAATGTAGAGGCGGCAGACTTGCTACGAAGTTATCCATCTCATCGCTGGATCGTGTGTGCAGTACATGGTGAATGATCACATACGGTGGTTACAAGCAATGAATAGCGCTGTACCAGAAGGAAAGCTGGATTTTTCAGAGTTCCCGATATACCAATCAGGAATGCCACCAGGCCATACATGTAAAATTACCAAGGGCGAATACTGCACATAAAATTTGTAGTAATTATGAACCGTGTGCTTATCGACAGTGCAAAAACAATAGTAACAACCAAAAACTTAAAAAATCAATAGCTTTAACTTACAAAGAATGACGTCAAAAGAAGAAAACGGCACTGATGCGAGCGCGAGTGCTAAACCGGCCAGACGTGGAGGGGTCCCACGAAGTATCCCCATGGAAAGAGAAGAGGAGAGTAAGGTGGGACGCGAGCAGAAACAACGCGGTGCTTAACTTACATCAAAAGTCGTCTAACACAGAGGCAGGTGCAAGTCTTACCGGGTGCGAGATGTCTATTACAGAATCAATCGAAATGATGTATACCATAAATAATAATGCAAATGTTTACAGCAAAATTAAAGGTACAAATGGGTCACAAGAGTGGTTGTGTGAATACGTCATACAGCGCGCAGAGGATGCCTGTAATCTATGCTATGTGCCAAGAAAAACTGTAAATTGGGGCATTTAAGCAAAATAGCAATACCGAAAAACAAGTAAACAGACTAAGTAGTATTACAGCTAAGGTATGAGACAGAATCTGTAATATCTGCAACCCCTAAGGGTATATTATAACCATGCTTCGAAATAATGCCGTAGAGGTGAAAGACTAAAATACTGCCATATGAGATACCCGTTAAGCATTGACCGCATGTACTACACACGGCATCCAGCGGCGAAAAGGATAATTTCGTAGGTGGACTGCCGCCTCTGCGGTAACACTCCGGGCAGCGAACTGCCGTGCGACGACCTTGTGAGAATCATGTTCGCCACAGTCTTGTATGGACGATACGAGAGTTTTAACTGTGTACTTGTTACCATTTATGTGTGTTTTACCAACTGTATATATTTTATTGATTGAATTTTTATCATGACACGCTTACGTGAGGAGTGCATTTTATGCTGTGACTTCATGTAAAGTAACATGACTATTTTATAGCAAGTTCCAGAAGGTACGTGGAATATTATATTTTTCGTATATCCGTCATACGAATCGCAGTCACCATCCACACCTACCCGCTTATTGTCTTTGTTTTCCCTTTATACCAGATTATGGCAGCATAATCCAGCCATCTTGGACGTTTTTCCATTATATCATTGAAGGCAGCATAATACTGATGAACCTGATCGTCCTTGAGCAATAAAAGTGTATACTCTGCGACCGCAGCATATGAAGTATCATCATTCCCACTAATACATCTACGTCTACATCTACATGGATACTCTGCAAAACACATTGAAGTGCCTGGCAGAGGGTTCATCGAACCACCTTCACATTTCACTATTATTCCAATCACGTATAGCCCGAGGAAAGAATGAACACCTATATCTTTCCGTACGAGCTCTAATTTCCCTTATTTTATCTTGGTGATCGTTCCTCCCTATGTAAGTCGGTGTCAACAAAATATTTTCACATTCGTAGGAGAAAATTAGTGATTGGAGTTTCGTGAGAAGATTCCGTCGCAACGAAAAAACGCCTTTCTTTTAATGATGTCCACACCAAATCCTGTATCATTTCTGTGACATTCTCTCCCATATTTCTCACTAATACAAAACGTGCTGCCTTTCTTTGAACTTTTTCGATGTACTTCGTCACTTCTATCTGGTAAGGATCCCACACCGCGCAACAGTACTCTAAAAGAGAACCGACAAGCGTAGTGTAGGCAGTCTCCTTAGTAGGTATGTTATGTTTTCTAAGTGTCCTGCCAGTGAAACGCAGTCTTTGGTTAGCCTTCCCCACAACATTTTCTGTGTGTTCCTTCTGATTTAAATTGTTCGTAGTTGTAATACCTAGGTATTTAGTTGAATTTAGGGCTTTTAGATTAGACTGATTTATCGTGTAACCGAAGTTTCACGAGTTCCTTTTAGCACTCGTGTGCATGACCTCACACTTTCCGTTATTTAAGGTCAACTGCCACTTTTCGCACCATTCCGATATTTCTTCTAAATCGTTTTGCAGTTTGTTTTGATCTGCTGATAACTTTATTAGTCGATAAACGACAGCGTCATCTGCAAACAACCGAAGACGGCTGCTAAGAGTGTCTCCCAAATCGATTATATAGATAAGGACAGCATAGGGCCTGCAACACTACCTTGAGGAACGCCAGAAATCACTTCTGTTTTACTCGATGACTTTCCGTCAATTACAACGAACTGTGACCTCTCTGACAGACAATCACAGATCCAGTCACATAGCTGAGACGATATTCCATAATCACGCAATTTCACTACGAGCCGCTTGTGTGGTACACTGTCAAAACCCTTCCGGAAATTCAGAAATACGGTATCAATCTGAAATCCCTTGTCAATAGCACTCAGCACTTCATGTGAATAAAGAGCTAGTTGTGTTTCACAGGAACGATGTTTTCTAAACCCATGTTGAGTGTGTGTCAATAGATCGTTTTCTTCGAGGTAATTCATTATGTTGGAACACAATATATGTTCTAAAATCCTGCTACATATCCAGGTTAATGATATGGGCCCGTAATTTTGTGCATTACTCCTACCACCTTTCTTGAATATTGGTGTGACCTACATCTACATCTACATTGATACTCTGCAAGCCACCCAACGGTGTGTGGCGGAGGGCACTTTACGTGCCACTGTCATTACCTCCCTTTCCTGTTCCAGTCGCGTATGGTTCGCGGGAAGAACGACTGTCTGAAAGCCTCCGTGCGCGCTCTAATCTCTCTAATTTTACATTCGTGATCTCCTCGGGAAGTATAAGTAGGGGGAAGCAATATATTCGATACCTCATCCAGAAACGCACCCTCTCGAAACCTGGCGAGCAAGCTACACCGCGATGCAGAGCGCCTCTCTTGCAGAGCCTGCCACTTGAGTTTATTAAACA
Organism: Schistocerca piceifrons; assembly: GCF_021461385.2. Classification (NCBI taxonomy): domain Eukaryota; kingdom Metazoa; phylum Arthropoda; class Insecta; order Orthoptera; family Acrididae; genus Schistocerca; species Schistocerca piceifrons. The sequence goes on from NC_060144.1 coordinate 247,117,465, forward strand.
TCTCCGTAACGCTATCACGGTTACCAAATAACCCAGTGACGAAACGCGCCGCTCTTCTTTGGATCTTCTCTATCTCCTCCGTCAACCCGACCTGGTACGGATCCCACACTGATGAGCAATACTCAAGTATAGGTCGAACGAGTGTTTTGTAAGCCACCTCCTTTGTTGATGGACTACATTTTCTAAGCACTCTCCCAATGAATCTCAACCTGGTACCCGCCTTACCAACAATTAGTTTTATATGATCATTCCACTTCAAATCGTTCCGTACGCATACTCCCAGATATTTTACAGAAGTAACTGCTACCAGTGTTTGTTCCGCTATCATATAATCATACAATAAAGGATCCTTCTTTCTATGTATTCGCAATACATTACATTTGTCTATGTTAAGGGTCAGTTGCCACTCCCTGCACCAAGTGCCTATCCGCTGCAGATCTTCCTGTATTTCGCTACAATTTTCTAATGCAGCAACTTCTCTGTATACTACAGCATCATCCGCGAAAAGCCGCATGGAACTTCCGACACTATCTACTAAGTCATTTATATATATTGTAAAAAGCAATGGTCCCATAACACTCCCCTGTGGCACGCCAGAGGTTACTTTAACGTCTGTAGACGTCTCTCCATTGATAACAACATGCTGTGTTCTGTTTGCCAAAAACTCCTCAATCCAGCCACACAGCTGGTCTGATATTCCGTAGGCTCTTACTTTGCTTATCAGGCGACAGTGCGGAACTGTATCGAACGCCTTCCGGAAGTCAAGAAAAATAGCATCTACCTGGGAGCCTGTATCTAATATTTTCTGGGTCTCATGAACAAATAAGGCGAGTTGGGTCTCACACGATCGCTGTTTCCGGAATCCATGTTGATTCCTACATAGTAGATTCTGGGTTTCCAGAAATGACATGATACGCGAGCAAAAAACATGTTCTAAAATTCTACAAGAGATCGACGTAAGAGATATAGGTCTATAGTTTTGCGCATCTGCTCGACGACCCTTCTTGAAGACTGGGACTATCTGTGCTCTTTTCCAATCATTTGGAACCCTCCGTTCCTCTAGAGACTTGCGGTACACGGCTGTTAGAAGGGGGGCAACTTTCCAGTCTTTGGGTGCGGATCTTTTGTCGAGCGAACGGTTGTATATGATTGTTAAGTATGGAGCTAATACATCAGCATACTCCGAAAGGAACCTAATTGGTATACAGTCTGGACTTGCTTTTATTAAGTGATTTAAGTTGCTTCACTGTTCCGATGATATTTACTTCTACGTTACTCAGTTGGCAGCTGTTCTCGATTCGAGTTCTGGAATATTTACTTCGTCTTCTTCTGTGAAAGAATTTCGGAAGGCTGTGTTTAGTAACTCTGCTTTGGCAGCACTGTCTTCGATGATATCTCCATTGATATCGTGCAGAGAATGCATTGATTGTCTCTTGCCGCTAATATACTTCACATACGACCAGAATCGCTTTGGATTTTCTGGTAAAAGATCGCCATTCTTGGGAATTTAGCGTCTGTTTTAAATTTGGCATGTTTGTTTCGTTGTTTCTGCAACAGTGTTCTAACTCGTTTTGTGTACCAAGGAGGATCAGCTCCGTCGTTTGTTAATTTATTTGGTATAAATCTCTCAATTGCTTCCGATACTATTTCTTTGAATTTAAGCCACATCTGGTCTACACTTATATTATTAATTTGGAATGAGTGGATATTGTCTCTCTGGAAGGGATAAGTGAATTTTTATCTGCTTTTTTGAATAGGTATATTTTTCGCTTATTTTTCGAGGATTTGGCATTACAATATTCAATCTTGTTACGACACTAATCCCTGACTCGGTTTTGATGCTCGTTATTAACCCAGGATTATTTTTTGCTAAGAGGTCAAGTGTGTTTTCACAACCGTTTACTATTCGCGTGGTCTCATGAACTAATTACTCGAGTTAATTTTCAGCGAATGCATTTAGCACAATATCGGATGATATTTTATGTGTACCTCCAGAATTAAACAAGTATTTTCGCCAACATATCGAGGGTAAATTAAAGTCACCACCAACTAATGTCGTATGATCCGGGTACGTGTTTGAAATCAAACTCAAGTTCTCTTTGAACCTTTCAGCAACTCTATCATCTGAATTGGAAGGTCGGTAAAAAGATCCAATTATTATTTTATTCCCGTTGCCAACAATGACCTCTGCCCATACTAACTCACAGGAAGTATCTACTTCAATTTCGCGACAAGTTGAACTACTTCTGACAGCAACAAACACTCCTCCGCCAACCATGTTTAGCCTATCCTTTCGGAACACCGTTAGGTTCTTCGCAAAAATTTCGGCTGAGCTTATATCCGGCTTTAGCCAGCTTTCAGTGCCTATAACGATTTGAGCATCAGTGCTTTCTATTAACGCTTGGAGCTTTGGTACTTTCCCAACACAGGTAGGACAATTTACAACTGTTATACCAGTGGTTCCTGTATCTACGTTTTTCCTGTGTTCAGCCTGCACCCTTTGTTACTGAAGCCCTTCTTGTGTTTTGTCGAGACCTTCTAACCTGAAAAACCGCCCAGTCCACGCCACACAGCCCCTGCTGCCCGTGTAGCCGCCTCGTGCGTATAGTGGACACCTGACCTATTCAGCGGAACCCGAAACCCAACCACCCTTTGGCGCAAGTCGAGGAATCTGCAGCCTACACGGTCGCAGGAGCGTCTGAGCCTCTGATTCAGACCCAGAAGTCCGCAATCGGTCCTGTCGACTATGCTGCAAATAGTCAGCTCTGCTTTCATCTTGGAAGCAAGACTGGCAGCCTTTACCACTTCTGTTAGTCGCTCGAAACCAGAGAGAATCTCTTCTGATCCAAAGTGACACACATCATTGGTACCGACGTGAGCAACCACCTGCAGCTGGATGCACCCTGTGCTCTTCATGCATCCAGGAGGACCCTTTTCACATCTGGAATGACTCCACCCGGTATGCACACGGAGTGCACACTGGATTTCTTACTCTTCCTGTCAGCCAAGTCTCTAAGGGGTCCCATAACGCGCCTAACGTTGGAGCTCCCAACTACCAATGACCCTACCCTCTGAGATTGCCCGTATCTTGCAGGCTGAGTGGTTTCCTCTGAAACAGGACAGGCGACAGCATCTGGCTCAGCGACAGTGTCACCCACAGACAGCACCTGGAACCTGTTTGTCAGACAGACCGGGAAGGCCTTATGTGCGGCCGCCTGGGAAGTCTTTCGCCGCCTGCTTCGCCCCGGGGCGATCTCCCACTCGACCACAGGTTAGGCATCAGCCTCAGTGCGAGCAGTAACTGGGTTGGCCACCGGTGAGGACCGATCGGAGGACTCTGGCGTGCTGGACGTCCGTTGGATCCCCACGGCCGGCCCACAACAGTGGTGCCCATCCACTGCAGTCTCAAGCTGTGTAACCGAAGCCATCACAGCCCGAAGCTGAGAGCGAAGTGTCACCAACTCGGCTCACATCCTCACATATCAATCGCAGTCCCTGTTCATACTAAGGACCGTGGAAAACTAAACTATGTAGATAAACGGACTATCAGCACTTGCTGCGCAACTATACTGTAGAACCTGACGAAAACGCACTAACTCTGTCTAGTAATACGCAGATACTCAAAAACCTAACTACCGAAGCACTCAGGTGAAACTAAATAATTTGACCCTGATTTGGAACTTGTAATACGTCACAAAATCGGTTTACTTTCTGACGCAAACGAAAACGCGAGAACTGTGGCTATTAGATTTTAGATTTACACGCATAATCTCAAGAAACTAAACTATTAAAGCACACAGATGATATAATAAAATTCGCACCTGGTTAGGAACTCGTAAATGACAAATACGGTTACTTATCTGTTGCTGGGTCTGTCGCGGTCGGCTACTGCTGCCTGACATTGGAATCGTTAAGTCCTGACGTAATGAAAGTATGCCCCGTTAAAAATACATTCATGACACGATAACCAATTTTAATGCTATCGGCGTCGATAATAAGCAGGAGGTCAAATGAGCAGCTCAAGCAATAAATCATGCAACTAATGAATGGTAACTCTGATAAACCCACAAACCTGTGACCAAGGGAGCTGGCACGGTAGCTCACTGTGTTCGGTCAGAGTGTTAGCTGCCCTCTGTAATAAATAAAACTGAGTTAAAGGATCAACGATGAATTTCAATATCCGTCGTGGGATGTCAGCCCCGCACAAATAGAACCAACAATAAGGAACACAACGAGATAAAAAAGGGGTTAGCGTCTTTGATTAATAATCGAAACGTCCTCGGTCCAGAGTGCGACACCCGCCACCGTTTAAGTTTTGATTCATAATCAGCATTGGCGGCCGAAGACTTCCGGCATAAGAAGTCACCCTCATTCTATCAACGGCCTTGTCGAAGAGGACGGAGGAGCGGGCAGAGGTTCAGGGTACTCACTTGTCCTTGCTGTGGGAAACTGCCCGTAAAGGCGGAAGAATCAGCAATGATCAACGGCATGAGGATGCAGAAGACAATGGAAACCACTGCATTAAAGACACACACCGTCTATCCACAGGACATGTGGTCTCTAACACTTTTCTTCAGGAGGCAAGTACCAACCGAATGTAAAGGCCTGCGGTGTCGTCCAACATGAAACAGATTCAGCAGTCGAAACCTGCAGTGAATCGTCGCAGGAACCCTCCTCACACGCTCAATTACCTCCGGAGAGTCGCGGTCAAAGACACATATGGGCTTGAGCAGCGTGCCAAAGAGGATGTAACCGTGTTACTACATGCAGGTTGGAGAAATACGATATTAAATATTATCCAGCAGCATATTTTGGTTTCACATATCTGCAAAGATGTGTACATTCGAACAGACAGCCTTTATGTTGAATATTGTTTTGTCCTTATTTCATTGAAAACAAATTTTAATTTAATAAGGCTTATTCTCTTATTCCGTCCTTCCCTGGGGTCTAGGTCGGTGTATGTCCGCAGGAATGCATGTTCTGGTAAACTGTCTTTAGCTGTTTAAGTCAAGGCTTCAGCTGCACTTTGACTTCGGAATAATCAGTAATTCTGAATTGCAAGAAGTGTCAGACATGTTGATCGCCTATCACCAAAACTACTCTCAGTAGCTATCACGAGTATTTCTTTTCCTTAGGCTGGGTAAATGAAGAAGTAGAAATTAATGAAACACTCCTGAATTACTTTCGTTTCGCTGTTTGCTATGTTCCCCTTCACCCTTTCAGAGTGAGTAAGTGCCACGCACCAAAGTATGACTCCATGGAGACAGCCAGTCGGAATGGTCTTTTGGAAACTGGCGTTCGCTGCAGGTTGACCGCAAGCTTATGTGGAGTTTGGAAGATGTGGAAAGGAAGGACAGAGGATCTGAAGCATACTTGGTGGAAGTACAGCCGCTTCTAATTAACCTACGCACTATGAACGAATCACCACGTCAATAAAGAACACTCCGAACCGGCCTCAGAAGGCCCAAGGGCACAGACCAACCGATGTCTCATCCTCAATCGATACGCATCTGCATGTCGACATCGAGGGGCATGCGGTCAGCGCACCGCTCTCCCAGCCGTTGTCAGTTTCCGTGGCCGGAGCCGCTACTTCTCAGTCACGTAGGTTCTCAATTGGCCTCACAAGGGCTGAATGCACACCGCTTACCAACACTGCTCGCTAGACTCGGATGCTCACTAATCCAAGAGCTAACCAAGCCCGACAGCGCTAACTTCGATGATCTGACGGGAACCGGTGTTACTACTGCGGCAAGTTCGTTTGCCTTCTCTTAAGAGTCTGACTGAATTTGTAGTTATGGTAACTGGTGATATCCTGTTGGATGAAACACTCATCCATATCAGCTCAATGGCTGCAACTACCTTCGGTTTCATTTCTATGTAACATTTACACTCCTCTCCCCCCCTCCCTCCCTCCCCCCACCCCACTCCCGCTGGTGGTGGCAATGTTGACGATCTTCGGCCTTTGATTAAACAATTACATACTACATTTATAAAAATAAGAACAATGATCTCAGTTTTGATAATGTGGTGATGTGTGATCTTGATTCCTGTAAGAATAAATCGCAGTTTTGATAATGTGGTGATGTGTGATCTTGATTCCTGTAAGAATAACGGGCCTGTGGGATCTTTAATACAAATTTATTGGAAGAGAAAGTGATGCGAGAATGGATGGACGAGAGTACTTAAATGGGCCAAGTGATCGGATTTACTTGATAGTAGATGAGTATGATTGGATTCGTGCAGGGGTAAATGGAAGCTATCTTTTTGAAAAGGAACAGACAAGGCGGGCTGCAGTTGATAGGATGGATACTTATCAGGAAATATTACAAGGTGTGAGAGGGGAAGGCAGTTGAGATTATTCTGAAAAAGGACATGGAGTGTGTGGAAAGGTAAAGACGGTACCGTGTGGTGGCAGCGACGTGACGGAAGGTAAGGGTTCTCAAGGACTGGGTATACAGTGGGATGTTCAGGTTTCATGTTACGGGGGCAATGCACTGGTAAAGATACTCCAGGTATCGGAGTAGATGTGCGAATTTTATCGGCTGTACGGGATACAGGTGGTGGATTTAAAACTTTGCCATGTGATGTAAAATATTTTGTGTTGACTTGCTGGGCTCATACCAGTTTGCAATCGATCAGTTCGTTCACAGCACGAACTTGGTACATCTGTTCATGTCAAGTGCGGTCTGGAAGGGTGAAACGCAGATGTGCGCGATGTTGATATTAACTGTGGTAATTACGTGTTTGTATTTTACGTGATTTACATCACATCCAATATGAAATATGAAGGAATCCTTGCCTTATACATTGTGAGCATAGCAAATGGCTCGAAATGTAGCATTCTTTTTTATTAAAAAAAAGTGAAGGTTAAATAAACAAATACTAAACAAAATGAATACAAAACTATCCCAGAGAGAATCCCAGAGTGCCCCAGAGAGCAACCCAGAGTCACACAGAGAGCATCCCAGGGTGCCCCAGAGAGCTAAAACACTAAGAAGAATCGCTTCTCGGCTTTTGGCGAGATCAATGTGTAGATATGTATATAAAATTATTTTAAAAAAATTGAAAATAACCCGCCCACCTCCCAAGGAGTCGGAACTCCTGCAAACACACTAATTGATAAGTTTCAAATCATATATAAGGAATAATAATACTGCATGGCTGTGTAAGACAAGCAGTTGCCTCAGGTTCCGTGGAAGCACGAGAGCCAAGCTACCTGCTCGTGGAAAGTGTCAGAACATACATTGCAGACTAATGCATAGAAAATTTGTAAACAAAAGAATTAACGTATTAACAGAAGACGGAAAACTTTTGAGAGACTGTCCGAACATTTAACACATTGAAGAGAAATGTTCCCCATAAAGTGCTCGTGTGGAGAATAGGACTGTGCCGCAGATATCGCTTCGCCGTCCACCCCCCCCCCCCACCCCCCCCCCGGCAGCCTTCGATGATCTCAAACGTTTGTACGTTTGTGTATATACTGTCCCGGCTAGTTCATTCCCTGACGTGTGGGTCGAGCATTAAAACATCTCTGAATCACCTTGTGAATCAAGTCGTGTGAACTAGCACTTCAAAATTGATCGAGTTTTTCCACTGATATTTCATACACGTTCAACCACAACGGATCGAAAGACAGTTTTGTTTTTATTTATTTATTTTTTATTCTGGAGTAAGATATCAATTGAGCTCCACTCTATTTTTGCTAATGTGTTTCCCTGAGTAATTTGATTTAGTTATCTTAGCAGTCTGTATGCATTCACTGAATCCTATTAAATCTGTTTGTAAAAAGGTTTATCAGCTTTCTTCAGTAACCCTTGAATGTTCACAGATATTATTGTCTATGTACTAGCTGATTATTGAATTTAATAAACACTGGGAATGGCTCGTATATTTCTGTTTTATCGACACAATTATGTTCTTGAATTAATGAGATCAATGAGATTAATAAGATCAATGGGATCAATGAAAGGAGAGTTGATCCTAGTGTGTATTGTTTCGGTACGATGACAGTCAGTCAGTACTACATTCCTTCGTGTACCTATACCAAAGATATGCTTTCATTTGCCATTAATGTCTGATAAATTATAAATATGTCTCTGTGCCTTACAATGTCTAAGCTTCTCAGTTCCCACGACACGATATTAATTATGGGTTCGAATCCTTTCAATGTCAATTCAGCACAAGTTTAGTCTTTTAATGCGCACTATTTTTCACTTCTCGTTTATTAGCGGAATCACCTTGACAACGAGCGGCAAAGATCCAAACTATTTTCGGTCCCAATACTATTTAATAATTCGCATACGGCGAATAAAGCCCTAATTCAACATAAAAGTTTCCGTATTGTCAATAAAATTCTTCACAATCGGAAGTATACGATCGTAGCGTTTCGTTTAACATGTACAATCACTATTCACTTGAATATCAATGTTCGTACACTCAATCATCCCTAATTGACTCCGTCTCTGAATTTATCCCGAAATAATCTATTCTCCACCACTCCAATGTCTAGTCCAGTTCTAAGAACGCAATTTAATTAGGCCTATAATCCCAAAATTCCGACTACCACGGAAGAACTGCGAACTCACCCGCCAGCGCTGAAAACAAAAACTCAAGATATCCAACAATTCTGCGCATTGATTTACATATTACAATGAAAACAAAACGCAGCTCTGTTATGTCTTCCTTGGATTCCCTTTGTACTATTTTGCGTTACTCTATTTCGAATATCTACTCTTTGTAAAATTTTAACTATTACTTCGAAATACTGCAACCATTTTTTGGCTCTTAGGTCATTTTGTGTTACAGAATTTAATCTAATACTCGTTTCTGTATAACCACTCTCTAAAGAGCGGGTACTGGTGGAGGGTACTTTATGGCCACCTTTTGAAAATCTTGTAATCCAGTCAGTTACATCATATTTTGTGTACTTATCCGTTCAGTTAGGTACACTAAGTAATTTCAGCTTGCTACAATGCCGCTACTTACGTGTAACGCTTCATTTTGCATTTAGGACGACTTTCGTGTAACCCAACATTTATAGTTTTAAGTATTGAGTGTGTGTGACTATTTTGGCATATATACGTTCACATAGGCCCAAAATAGAGTACACCACTTGCTACATTGCTGGTTACTATGTGTAACGATTACGTTTTTACTTGCAGGGCAAACGGATGTATATAGACATTATAATGGCGTGTGACTGTGATAAGCCTTAAGAAACTTTTGGTATTAGGTCTAAAACTTTGCTTCCGCCGTTTTTTCTCGAAGTTCGAGACTTTATTGGGCAAAAATTACAAAAAATTGGCGATTTAAAATATTGGCCGCCACTGGCCACTACTTTCTCCCATCTTTCGGACTGCATATAAATCCCGCGGCAGAAAGAACAGGGCATCTTTTGGAATGATCCGTGAATAGATCCAGTTTCGCACTTGTTCATATGACCGGAGGTACTGGTCGTCCAGGCATGTGTAAAATGTGGTGGAGAACACGGCGGGTGGAGTAGAACTGCCTATTTCAGCATGTCCAAGTACGCACTGACGAGTCTTACGACATGGGGACGAGCGTTGTCATTTTGAGAAATCACCTTTTCATGTCCGTTGTTCTGTTGTGGCCGTTTGTCTTTCAGTGCTCCACTAAAAGGCATCAAATGCTTTCGATAACTATCTCCTGTGATTGTTTCCGTCGGTTTCAGTATCTTCGAAAACCTTCTTTCTTCCACCACCATGCCGGCCATCGACCTCAAAATCACCGTTCATGAAGCGTTAAATCATTCTCTGCACGTTATTTCACTAATAGGTGCCTCATCATAGACCTCAACCAGTATTTTATGAGCCTCAACCGCATATTTCTTCATGTTAAATCATAAAATTAAAACTTCCCACAAATGATGGGAAGTGAGCTCGATAGCTTTAACTCGAGAATAACTTTATGATGCCATCACAAATCGATTAATATTTTGATGGCGTTATGCCTGAGGTTACTGTATGACACTGACCACCCACCACTTGCATTTACTGCCATTTATTGCATAACGACACAAACAAAGTTGTAGATCTAATATTTCGTTCAGCTCTTAAAACCAGAAACTTGATTTCCTCATTCTCAGCCAAGAGTTACTAACATTGTGTAAGTAACTCTATGCGTTGTGTTAAATGTGAAGGCCTACATGAATAACAAATGTCATTCATGTAGCCCTTAAGTTGTAACAGAATTACGCCTTTGATTATTCTCATGGAATTTTTATTTTTATTCCGTCCAGAGACATATCTATTTAGTTCAGCGACGAGAGAGAAGGTTTTTAAAAATGGTTCAAATAGCTCTGAGCACTATAGGACTTAACATCTGTGGTCATCAGTCCCCTAGAACTTAGAACTACTTAAACCTAACTAACCTAAGGACACCACACACATCCATGCCCGAGGCAGGATTCGAACCTGCGACCGTAGCAGTCTCACGGATCCGGACTGCAGCGCCTAGAACCGCAAGACCACCGCGGGCGGCTGAGAAGGTTTTTAACTTAGCGTTGTTTGGATTTCGTTCTTCACATGTTTTACTCGACGTTCAGATTTCTTAGCCTCCGTCTTCACCTTCTGTGACAGGTATCGGAGCGAACTGCATGATACAAAATGGTTCAAATGGCTCTAAGCACTATGGGACTTAACATCTGAGGTCATCAGTCCCATAGAACTTAGAACTACTTAAACCTAACTAACCTAAGGACATCATACACATCCATGCCCGAAGCAGGATTCGAACCTGTAACCGTAGCAGCAGCGCGGTTCCGGACTGAAGCGCCTAGAACCGCTCGGCCACAGAGGTCGGCAACTGCGCGATACACTTCAATGCTCTGTTCAGCTCTTATTGTACAAGAATTTACACGCCTATTCGATTCACCGTTAGGTCGGGAACACAGGGAGTGATGTAAGACGTGCTGTGTAAAATACCATGTAAGAGAAAGCATTAACCGGAAAATAAAAGCTTGTCATTTGCGTAATTTATTTGGTAGATTTTAAACGAATACACTTATTAATTGAAATTTCCTCAGTTCGAGAACGTTATCCTTACTATGAACATTTGTGGCAGTCCGTGTGTAATATCGCTACGAGGGAACTAAAAAAGAAATCGTGCAAATATTTCTCTGCACGCAGGCACATGTTGTTGCGAATCTTGCATTCTTCCGTGATACCAGTAATTGTTATTTCAGCATATATATGACTTTTTATTAACAGTCTTTTACGTCAAAAGCATAAAGTTCAAAGCAACTAATAATATCTCTTTCAATAATTTTCGATCTTTTGCATTTTTTTCAGCTTAGCAATTTTTAGTTCTATAAAATAAAATTTCGCCATAATCCTCAATTAAAAGGTGTAATCTTACGTTAAAGGTTTAACTCAATAAGTCAAAGTTAGAAACCGTGTATATGTTTTGTGGCAGTGTAACTAACAAAGTGCAAATTATCCAGGCTATATTTCTCTGGTATTTGAAAATGACAGCACTTCACGATTTCCAAAAAGCTTTACCCATAATTTCAAAGTTTTTCGAAGTTTTTTCTTGCTGATAGCCTCCACGTAATCATGAAAGGAAAAAAAATTATTGAGTGACAACGACCTCTGAAAGTAACTGCAAAACGTATCATTGTCGACACACGAGACATGGTTTTGTGAACACTAAGACGAGTGAAAAACTAGTTTTTCTTGAAATAGAGAGCAAATTGTCAAGATTATATTCATGCCGTATTTGATAATAAGAGCACATTGTGACTTCCAGCAAACCGTGAGTGAATAATCTGAAATTAACAAAGCCAACATAATAATTGTGCATCTTCAACCATAATGGTTTCACATGCTGAGCATCAAATATTTAATACATTAATTCAGTTTTATCATACACTGAAGCCGTTTTATACATGGATGTTCGATTCTTTAAAAAAGAAATCGGAGGTGGGATTTACTACGTCAGTATATCGAGGAGACTACTCGGATGACAAAAGTATGCAAATCGTGACGGGGTACAAGCTCCTCATCCCGCGGGTGGAATGTTCTGTCGTCTGGTAGGTTAATCTGCCAACATTTGGAACGAAACACTCCGATGAACATGCCGTTCCCTTCAAGGCTGCAATTTCAAATTCAATAGCGAGCGGCTCCCGTGCTAATTGCTATCTTCATTAAGGTCACAGCCAATTAATTTGCCGGCGCTAACAGAATATCCCGAGGAACGCGCCGTCTCTAATGACCTGACAGGAAGTTCCGCGTCGACACACCATCAGCGCCGGATAATAAAGGCGTGTCCGACACGGCCCACTAGCCGTGCGGGTCACGTGAGAGAGAGCAGGCGCCGTTTCCAGCATTCTCACGTCACATCGTCCAGAAACTAGGAACAGCGCGCGGTACAGCCGATCAAGTCGTTCACAGCAGGAATTTGGCACCTCTGCACGTTGTCAAATGAGTCCCGAAGGTTCAAACACGGACTGTGAGCTATTGCTACTACTTGTGGTAATCTGGCAAGAATTACCCAATTGCTTATGTTGTACATGATTTACATCACATCCAAAAAGCGAAATATTTTAAGAGCTTTGTCTGAAGCACAGCTGGGGGCATTGTCAGCATAACAGATGGCTATAAATCACATACTATTTTTAATTGTTTTATTTACCATATTTCGTGCGACCATGAGAGCCAAACTACTTGCTCTGGGAGGAGTAAGTACATAGTTTACAGACTACCGGTTAGAAAATTTGTAAACAAAAGAAATAATGAATTAATAAAACACGAAAAACTTGTGGGAGACTATACCAATAATTAATACAGATAGGGTCAATTTTTTTCTTATTTTTATGGAGCCGTTACAGGTGAAACTCATCTTCAGACCTTTAAAATCTTTTTTGGTTGTACGTCATGTTCCACTCTGCGATCATTACTCATGGCATGTTAGCATTTTAATAGAGAGTATATTTGCACATGCCATACATGTTTGTCAAAAATAAAATTACAAACACGTTTGTCAAAAGTAAAAGTATACACATCTAAAATGCAACTCATGGAAGTTGGCACATTTATATGTGTAGCGCACCTTTGATTTTTTTTTCTTTTTTTTTGGAAATCTTTAACATAATGCAGCGCTTCAGCAACCGTGAATCGTTCAGAAATTAAGAAACTCAGCCTTATAGGTAACGTATCTTAGAGGGTAGGTCGTTTATTAAAAAACCTAGGGTGTAAAGTTTCTTACTCTACCACTAACAACTTTAAAAAGAATTTAGTCCATTCTCTTGATAAAGTTACTGATAAACCATCCCTGTCAGGTGTGTATAAGATCACTGGTGCTGAATGTCCCTGTTATTACATTGGCCAGACAGGAAGGGCACTGTCTGTTAGGTTTAAAGAGCATCTTCCGACTACAAGCGGTGATGGAACAAGAGGATCTACATTTGCTGAACATCTTGTCCAAATGGCCCACGCTCCCAAGCCTCTAAAAGGTGCAGAACTTTGCATAATGAGGTCAAAGGATGTAAGTTAGACACCTCTGAAGAATTGCAGTTTTAAACATCTTATTACTGACAGAGAAAATTTACTCAATGATCAGCTGCAACTAAAAAATAGAAATTATTTCTAAAGAGTTCAACCTTTACTCCAGTGGAGTTGCCCTACAGTCTGCTTCGAATGGCCGATGCTGTTTCCTGTCTGCTTTGTCTCTTTGTTACAGTGCGATTGTACATTGTGTCTCTATGTATTTTGTATTATGCTGGTAATGACACCTAGTTGTCAAGGTGTTTCTTAGTTCGCCTGTTTTATGATCAAGATGTTTTATGCTTCGCAAGCCTGTGTTTCCCATTTATTAGTTACTGTAGTGGGGCTTCACACTCTTATTATAATATTTGAATGTAAATTTTCATGCCCTGACTTAATAGCTAGTTCTCAGGTAAATTGTTTATTGTCCTGTACTAAAAATGGTTCAAATGGCTCCGAGCACTATGGGACTTAACATCTACGGTCATCAGTCCCTTAGAACTTGGAGCTACTTAAACCTAACTAACCTAAGGACAACGCCCAGCCATCACGAGGCAGAGAAAATCCCTGACCCTGCCGGGAATCGAACCCGGGAATCCTGTACTAATAGGTAGGTTTGTCCATTTGCACGACTGCTTCCTGTCACATTTTGTTCACAATTTACGTCTGCTCTAAGTAGTTTTGAGGCAGCTTGTCTCTAGCGCTTGCGCTCGCGCATGCGCTTGGCCGCTGGCCGACCCTCGCAGCGGAATCGCTCGCGGCGCTTAGTTTCGTTGTTTCCTTGTTGCTTACCGAGAGAGGTGACGCCGTGGTTAGCCCACTGAACTCGCGTTCGGGAGGACGATGGTTCAATCTCGCGTCCGGCCATCCTAATTTAGGTGTTCCGTGATTTCCCTAAGTCGCTCCAGGCAAATGCCGGGATGGTTCCCTTGGAAGAGCACGGCCGACTTCCTTCCCCATCTTTCCCTAATCCGATGAGAGCGATGACCTCGCTGTTTGGTCTCTTTCCCCCAAACAACCCAACCCAACCTTTGTTGCTTACGTGTAACCGTCATTCCTGGCCCAGCGTAGCTCCGTCTGCGTTTGTCTTAATGTTTTTAGTTTTGACAGACATAATCTCGTGATCATGCGTCTTTATTATGTTTTAATTTTATTTTGTGACATGCTCAACGTTTGGCCCTCAAAATAATTTAATTTTTGTAAGTATCACGACTTCCTTTATTATGAAATCATTAGATTGATGATGTATTTCAAGGTGTAACATAGGTCCCTATGGTTAATTTATAGGTTCTGAAGACGATACCATTATTGGAATCTAAACCTAGGTAAAATAATAAAATTTTACCTTGCAACTGAAGGCTGAATTTCTTAATTTCTGGACACCTTTGATTCCTGTCAGCTGCTAAAATCGACAACATACAGTAAAAGTGCACATTTATGTCAATGTTTACATTTACATGGCAAGTGAAGCAAATCTTGGGACCTTCTCACAATAAATACATAGTGCAACCTGAATGCAGTTGACGTCGTACCTTTGCATCAATGCCATTCAAAAAATGGTTCAAATGGCTCTGAGCACTATGGGACTCAACATCTTAGGTCATAAGTCCCCTAGAACTTAGAACTACTTAAACCTAACTAACCTAAGGACATCACACACACCCATGCCCGAGGCAGGATTCGAACCTGCGACCGTAGCAGTCCCGCGGTTCCGGACTGCAGCACCAGAACCGCACGGCCACCGCGGCCGGCATCAATGCCATTCAGTTGCACTACGTATCCGAGTAAGAGTGCTTCACTTGTCATTTAAATTTAAACATAAATTTGTGCTTTTACTGTATATTGTGGGTTTTAACTTTATCTCATTACTTCAATAAATAACACTTTCAATGAAAAGTTTCCCCATTACTGCGAAGAATTCATGAACAGAGGTGGAGTGTGCTTCAAGGAAGGCTTTCGACTTGGATTTAAATATTTGGGTTTATTCTGATTGGGTATTTAAGGCGACCAAACAGCAAAGATCATAGTATCCTATTCGGTCCTCCAGGACAGAAGCGTGTACAGTAAATTCTATGTGCAAGCATGAGAAAGTGTTGTAAATGTGTGTGTAGCTCGTATCTGAAGCGTAACAAGGGGACCAGCCCAGTATTCACGTAGTGGAATGTGGGGAAATCCCCTAAAATCCAGGCTGACCGCCACACCGATCCCTCGTCGTTAATCCGCCGGGCGGATTCGATCGGAGGCGCGCACACCTCCCCGTCTCGGAAGCGGTCGCATTAACACACGCGGCTAACCGGGCGGGTGCATAGTGTATGTCACTCTTACGGTTTTGCTCGATACCCACTGAAAAAGAAACGTGTTGAATAGTGCACGTCTTGTGTACAGTACTTAAGGAAGCATTATCTAAGAACCTAGCGTTTATCCGTCTAGCGTTCACGGAATGAATGTAATTTGCTTTTCCTTCTGAATAAGTCGATATTGTCACCAACATATTTTATGACGGAAAACACGTGCAAGGAAGGCAGAGTCAGGACTAGGAGACAAAGGAACAAAGCATACGCGAAGTTCGCTAACTGACAAATGTTCAAAAAAATATTCAAATGCGTGTGAAATCTTATGGGACTTAACTCCTAAGGTCATCAGTCCCTAAGCTTACACACTACTTAACCTAAACTATCCCAAGGACAAACACACACACCCATGTCCGAGGGAGGACTCGAACCTCCGCCGGGACCAGCCGCACAGTCCATGACTGCAGCGTCTGTAGACCGCTCGGCTAATCCCGCGCGGCTCGCTGACTGTCAGTATGACCGCCAGTTTCTGAGCTTAAGGGCCTTTTACACGCTCGGGTTTGTCTGAGTAGACCATGTTTGCAACGAACGATTGCACATCTGATCTGCAGTATTCAATTCGCATTTACACCTTCCCACCTCAACGCAGCTTTCGCACAGCACTGCATCAGTAGTACGAGAGCTCAGAATATTTTTCGGCCATAGCCAAATGCAGTAAATTTGCTTAAGGGATAGTTATTCTGTCTATTGCTATTACTTCGGAACTTATAAAAAGAATGCTATCGCTACGGAGAAAATGGACAAAAGAGTTACTCCTAAAACGCGTAAGGCTTTTGCATCTTGATCCTTCTAAGGAGCTAAAAATGGAAAAAAATTGACTCGTTTCGTTACTTAGCACGAAGAGATATTCTAAGGGTTTTTGTAGTATATCACACCGTATGTAAGGATAAATGACACTGCACTGAGAAAAATCAACGAGTGCTTAAGAAAGACTTACACTGAGGTGAAAAAAATCATTGGATAACGATATGCACATATAGGGATGGCGGTAGCATCGCGTACACAAGGTATAAAAGGGCAATGCATTGACGGAGCTGTCATTTGCACTCAGATGATGTACGCGATGGGGTGTAAGGTACAGTGAAGCGACTCTAACAGCCTCTCCTGTACAAATGTCAACCTCACCTACCCGAGTTGCAGCTAAGGATTGCTGCACGGTACACCCTGTTATTGCTAACGAGGCTCTGACGACCGAGTGTTTCCCGGGATAAGGAAACGCCCCCTATCAAGTGCCAACGGTCTCAAAGAGAGCGGATGAGCGGATAGAGGCAGGGCACTCTCTTGTCCTTGGAGTGAGAAATTGCTCCTAAAGGCGGAAGAACTTCACAGTCAACGGCATAGGATGGAGAAGGCAACGGGAAACCACTCCATTAAAGATCACTCAAGATATCCCAAGAATCAGTAGCGCACCATGCCAGAATCTTCTGTTAAACATAAATCCGGAGTAATAGTCCCCCAATCGGATCTCCGGGTGGGGACAATGGAAGGTCAGGCAAAGTTGAAGAATACACTAAAAATAGCAACATGGAATGTAAGAACACTCCTCCAATGCGGGAAATTAGAGAACCTCAAACTAGAGATGGACAGAATGGGAACAGACATAATAGGAATATCTGAGATGCGATGGCCTGAACCAGGAGACTTCAGATCAGGAAATTATCGTATCATTCATACAGGTACTAACCAAGGAACAACTGGAATCGGTGGAGTTGGAATAATTCTAAAAGGAAAACTCGGGAATCTAGTCACAGGATATGTGCAATTTAACTCTAGGATAATACTAGTCAAAATTGGAACCAAACCAAAGAACACGGTAATAGTACAAGTCTATATGCCGACATCGGCAGAAGAAGACGATGTAATAGAAACAGTGTATGAAGACATCAACAAAGTTATAAATTATGTTAAAGGTGAAGAGAACTTAATTATAATGGGAGATTGGAATGCTAGTGTTGGAGAAGAGAAAGTTGACGGAATTGTAGGGAAATATGGTCTAGGAGATAGAAACGAAAGAGGAAGCCGGCTAATTGAATTTTGTGCCAAAAACAAGTTGGTCATAGCGAACTCCCTTTTCAACCACCATAAAAGAAGAAGGTACACGTGGAAAGCCCCAGGAGATACTAGAAGACACCAAATCGACTATATATTAGTAAAATCGCGTTTTAAAAACCAAATCAAGGATTGCAGAAGCTACCCGTCTGCGGATATTAATAGTGATCACAACCTTGTAATGATGAAATGCTTACTCAAACTCAAGCGATTAGAGAGAAAAACGAACAAAGTATGGAACAGAGATAACCTAAAGTCTGAAGAACTAGTGATCCCTTATGCACGGAAAACTGATGAGATGGCATCAAACATTATTCCCGGGAGTACTAACGAGGAGTGGAAACAAATCAAAGAAGGCATACATAAAGCAGCAGAAGAATTTATTGGGAAAGCCAAACCTGTAAACAGGAAAGAGTGGATAACACCTGAAATAATTTGTCTAATGGAAGAAAGAAGACTATACAAAAATGCCTCTGACGAGCAAAGCGAAAATAAATATAGAAAGCTTAGAAACCAAATAAACAGAGAATCTAGGAAAGCAAAAGAAAATTACCTCAACAGCATTTGTAAAGAGGTGGAGGAAAACATGGTTAAAGGAAAAACTGACTTGGCCTACAGAACAATAAAACAAAACTTTGCTAAACGGAAAGTAAAATCTTCAGGAACTATAAAGAACAAAGAGGGCAAGGTACTATTTGGATATGACACGCTGAAGAGATGGCAAGAATACATTGAAGAGCTATATCAAGGAGACCCTCTAACAGATAATATGATAGAATTAAGCGAAGAAGTAGAGAAAGAAGAACTAGGGGACACAATTCTGAAAGATGAATTTGAAAAAGCACTAAAAGAACTACCAGATAAGAAAGCGGCAGGTGTTGATGATATACCTTCTGAACTAATTAAGAAATCAGGAGACAAAATGAAAGCTACATTACTGCAACTCATACAGAAAATATACAAAACAGGTGAAGTTCCTGAAGACTATCAGAAATGCATCATATTCCCCATACCTAAGAAAGCATCTACTATGGACTGTGAAAACCATCGAACACTCAGTCTTCTTTCACACGCATCAAAAATTCTAATAAGAATAATTTTGAAAAGAGTTGAAAACCAATTGAATAGCACTCTAAGTGAAGACCAATTCGGTTTTAGAAGCGGTGTAGGGACGAGGGAAGCAATCTTATCTTTAAGACTAATAATTGAGAAACAAATTTCCAAAAACAAACAAGTATTTATAGCCTTCGTAGACCTCGAAAAGGCATTTGACAATGTTGTATGGCCAGAAATGTTTAGAATTCTGAAGAAGGCTGGTCTGAAATATAATGATAGAAGGATAATCTTTAAAATATACCAAAATGAAACAGCCTTAGTTAAGAAGGAAAACAAAGAAGAAACAGCAAGAATAAGGAAAGGAGTGAGACAGGGATGCCCACTATCTCCAGTAATTTTCAACGCATATATCCAAGAAGCAATAGACAAAATAAGAGAGAATATTGAAGTAGGAATAAAACTTAACGGAATGAAAATAGATATGTTGCGATATGCAGATGATATCGCCATAATTACAGAAAGGAAAGAAGATTTAGAAGCCGCACTCAATGAAATGGAAAACACCTTAAAAGAACAGTATGGAATGAAAATAAATAAGAAAAAGACTAAAGTGATGGTGAGTGGCGCCCTGAACTACAATGAACCCATACGAATAACAATAAAGGGAGAGAAACTAGGGCAGGTTACAGAATTTAACTACTTAGGTAGCAAAATAACAGCAGATGGAAGGAGCAAAAGTGACATTAAAAACAGAATACAACTTGCCAAAATAGCATTCAATGGAAAAAGAAACTTACTGATGAGTAGAAATGTTAGTTTAGACGTAAGAAAGAGAGTCATGAAAACCTATGTGTGGAGTACAGCCCTTTACGGATGTGAAACTTGGACTAGTGGAAAAGAAGAAAAGAGAAGATTAGAGGCATTCGAAATGTGGTGCTACCGGAGAATGGAAAAAATCAGCTGGCGAGACAAGGCTACAAACGAAGATGTCCTCAGAAGAGTGAAAGAAAACAGATCTCTTTGGCGAAATATACAGAAAAGAAGAATAACCTTCATAGGTCACATTTTACGGCATAACAATTTCATTAAGAGAATATTAGAAGGAATCATTGAAGGAAGAACTCGCCGAGGACGACCTAGATTAAGCTACATTCAACAAGTAATAAATGACATCGGGTGCCAGACCTATGCAGATATGAAGAAGAAAGTTGACAAAAGAACGGAATGGCGTGCTGCTGCCAACCAACCTGTGGGTTGATAACCGAAGAAGAGAAGAAGAAGAAGAGATGTACGCGAAAGGGTTTCCGACGTGGTTGTGGTCACACGACGGGAGTTAACAGGCTTTGAACGCGGAATGGTAGTTGGCGCTAGACGCATGAGATATTCCATTTCGGAATTAGTTAGGGAGTGCAATATTCCAAGATCCACAGTGTCAAGAGTGTGCCGAGAATACCAAATTCCACGCATTATCTCTCACCGCAAACAACGCAGTAGTCGACGGCTTTCACTTAACGACCGAGAGCAGAAGCGTTTTCGAGATTTGTCAGTGCTAACAAACATGCAACGTTGCGTGAAACAACCACAGAAATCTATATGAGACGTACAACTAACCTATCGGTTGCGACAGTGCGGCGAAATTTGGCGTTCATGGACTATGGATGCAGACGACCGCAGCCAGAGCAGTAGCCAACGGCATGACATAGCCTGCACCACTTCTCCTGGGCTTGTGACCATATCGGTTGGATCCTAGACGACTGGAAAACCGTGGCCTGGTGGAGTTCCGATTTCAGTTGGTAAGAGCTGATGGTGGGGTTCGAGTGTGGCGTTGACTACAAGGAGCCATGGACCCACAAGGCACTGTGCAAGCTGGTGGGGTTCCGTAATGGTGTGACTTTGTTTACTTGGAGTAGACTAGGTCCTCTGTTCCAACTGAGCCGATCATTGGCTGTAAATGGTTATTTTCGGTTACTTGAAGACTATTTTCAGCCCTTCATGGACCTCATGTTCCCAAACAACGACGGGATTTATGAGGATGACGATGCGCCATGTCACCGGAGCACAATTGTTCCCGATTGGTTTGAAGAACGTTCTGGACAATTCCAGCCAATTATTTGGCTACCCATCGAACATTTATGGGACATAATAGAGAGGTCAGTTCGTGCACAAAATGTTGCACCGGTAACACTCTCTCACTTACCACGGCCGTAGAGGCAGAAAGATACATTTCTACAGGGGACTTCCAACAGTTTGTTCAGTCCATGCCACTTCGAGTTCCAGCACTATGCCGGGAAAAAGGAGGTCCTACTTGATATTAGGCTTTTGTCACCTCATTGTTTAGTAACACTGAAGTACCTGACAACTGGCAGAAGCTATGTTTATCTGGAATTTGTTGTTCTGATGTCACCTTCATCGTTGAGCCACGTCATTTTGGAAACACGTCGAGAGTTGGATGGGTAAACCATATCAATATTATACTCACAATATCTAATTAGCCAGGTACCAAAAGTAGTTTCCGATCAGACATTAAAAACAATTTATTGTGAGAGAATGTTTCTACAGATTAATTTTGGAATAGAGATACGAGACTGTGCTCCTGACGTATATATGAACACAATATTAACCCTATAGAAGAGAGCAATCGGGATTGTCCTTGGAGTTGGGTACAGGGACTCCTGCATTGAAATCTTTGTGCATCGTAAATAACTCACAGATTGGTTACTATTCTTTCGAAGTTAATAACATCTTTTGTGATAAATCAGTCGAGTGCTCTACATGCATGTCAAAAATATTTGAAAGAAAAACTGCTACTATAGATAATGAACAAAACTAAAAGCAACGTGCATTAACGGCCAGATACGCTATAATAAACTGTCGAGATCTTTAGGGTTTCACAAAGAACACTTGTTCAATGTGAATCATTCTTGACTGATAGATGCTTATACTCTTTGAGTGAATATTAATATTAAACTAAACTGAAATCTTTGTGTATTTTGTTATGTAAAATATGAACATTTGTAACAACTATGATGTGACATCCAATTCTGTTGTCTTACTGATAAGGGACACCTTTGACCTTGAATGCTCATAACCGGACGAAACCATGCATAGAATACGACGCCAGCATAAAAAAACATTGGCCTGTGTCATTCCCATGCAAAACATTGCATTCTACCACTAGTGACATTTTAATAGAGAGAAACAAAATAACAAGATATCGGCAACATAGGAAGGAAATCATATGTAATTCAGCAACGGCAGTGTATCATCACATTTTCAATCAATAGTGCCAAAAACGCTCTCCTTAAACTAATTATATATAGCGCAATGTACACATACACCACACTCCTGACAGTGCTTATATTAGTTCTCATAGTACAGATGCGGAATTTCGGTGAAGTGGTTAAAACAAAATGGAAGAGAACAATGTGCACACCTCAGTAAAGCCACGTTTTTGCATTCAATATTACTTTCACATTCAAGCAGTCCAGTGCCAAAAGCCACACTAATTACATTTTCAGATGATGTGGGTGTGTCAACGTCAAAACCTGCCTTTCGCGAAGCATGTTGCAGCATACATGTATACTTTATTGCAGAAAATTGATTGTAAATCACAGAGTTAAGTTTGATGATAAAATAAGAATCACGTATCTTCACTTGTGATTTGGCACGTTGTAGACTTACAAAATCAGCAGTCCTCCCTTTGTTTCCTGACATAAGAAAAAATTGACTTTTTAACATTTTCTTTGCAGAATTTATGCTATTGTGGCCTCAAATGACAGTATGATTTTTTGTAAAATTTTATTTTGTACAACTTTTTTCACTCCTGGTATTCAGAAGTACCGTCAGGCTCCATGGACAGAATCACAACATGCGCAGAAAAATGCTCCAATTTTAATAACTTGTACTTTATTCCACATAAATATTAAATATTTTTACATTAGAAAATTAATTAACAAAAGTATGATATTTCTGATTTTTTTTTAATTTCGCATAAATTTACCTTCTAGAGCAACTTCACAATATGAAACTTCCTGGCAGATTAAAACTGTGTGCCCGACCGAGACTCGAACTCGGGAAGTTTGCCTTTCGCGGGCAATGTTTAAAAAAAAACAAGTCACTGCAATGACGGCTGGAGGCCTTATACGCCAAGAATGGCAATAAATTAAGAATGTTTAAGAACTCGCTACAACTACAACTTAAATGTATTGAAATATTAAAAGGTAATTGGCCACAAACACAGCAGAAGGTATCAGACGCCAAGAATGACAGTAAATAAGGTTTTAAGGGTTACTGCTAAAATACAAATATAGAATTATTTTTTTCAAAGCAAATGACCACAATCGCGGCTGAAGGCATTACATGCCAGGAACGGTAATTTTATAAAAAAAATTAGAAACCTGCTGTAAAACAGCAAATACAGGCAAAGGTTAATTAAAAGAAACAAGCAACTGGCCATCTAACGAGTGAAATAAGATGATGGTAACCTTGTAACACAGCCCTTACACTGCTAGATTTATTCCAGAAGGCGACAGGAACTATTAACTAGACATAAATAACCGTTAATGTTGGCGTTAAAGGTATGGTAATAAATAATACAATAATGAAACACAAGGACCAATCGCAGACAGGAATCGACCTCTGAGAAGGTCCGGCAACAAACACTTTTGCGAGCGATGAGATAGGCAGCCAAGAGTTGCATTCACTTCACAAGATGGTAACTCAGACTAGTGGAAGTCTAACGAATGACTTATGACAATCTCGTTGAAGCTATCTGACGTCCGACAAACCAAATGCAATGATGGAACAATGCGCCATAGCCGGAACCGGCGGTCTGCACTACGTCCCCAGAATACTGTGTTTAGAGCGCCATGAACGAGAAAGGAATTACTGTCACCAGAGCAGAAAAATCACCAACCGGCCTACAGTCAAGAAAGCTGTCAAAACTACACGCCTTACCGGACAGCAGCGGCAAGGCGAGGAAACGTACACTACCGTTACATACACTGACCCCCAGGGCAGGTAACTGGGGTGCTAGCGGCCACCAGGCAGGAAAAATACCGCTGGTTGACCTTAACAAATTATAACAAGCTGAACACAGTAAATAGTAATAAGAAGTCGAGGAAAGCTAATTAGATCCGCTTCCCCTAAGCACTCCACTGGCTGCTCTTCGCCTCGGCGACACTACGAGCAGCAACACGAATCCAATTCACTGGAGAATCGCGAGATGTCACAGTGGTGGATGTTCCTCTACTTGAATTGAAATTCACTCATCTTAAAGCCTGCAGGATCTGGTTTACGACGAGGTCGTGCACCCTCGTGACCACAGCCCTTCCATCCGGCAGTCCCGGCTTTTTCTCGCACTGCGCGAACCTGGCTCCTGAGTCCCCAACCGGACTGGCACACTCACACGGCCCGGAAAAACAACGACGTCGGCCCAAAGATAGGGCAACAGTTACTACATATCGATAACCACCGCTGTTGCCACTAGCGGACAGTCAACGCTTACAAATCCGAATGGCGCCAGTCAACACGAGAAGAAGACAAATAACCGCAACCATGCCAAGTAAACGATACGTCTGGCCTGTAACAGAGGGCAGAAACCTACAAACAGCACCAACGCGAGCCGCAGCACGGTTCAGGCGCGGCACATGGACTATTCGGATGTGATGGACGTCCACAATCTCGTCATGTGACGCTGTGGGAAGACATGTGGCCGATCTTCCGGCACATAAAGCACCGCTTCGGGGGAGGAATATATGGCTTGATGTCACAGCGGTAGACCATCACATTGACCTTCTCGGGCAGTGTGTCAGACTCGAACGCCAAGATGAAGGCACAGGTGGCAACCTGATTATCCCTCGGACCCTGATGGACGCGCCTGACGAAATGAACTCCTCGCCGCTCTAAATTGGCGCGCAGCTCATCGTCAGACTGCAAAAGAAGGTCCCTGTGGAATATAATACTGACTCTGTGCTTCCTAATAAAGTGGAACGATATTTGGAGTTAAATCATGGTAGTCTGAAAAACAAACAACGAGTATACTTTTCTACAAGTTAAAAGAAAATGAAAGAATAAAAAGTAACCCTCACCAGTCAAGCTACGATTCCTACAAGGGTATTCTGTCATCTTACAGAGTTATCTATCGTATAGCAAAAAGCAACAAACTTCACATCATATCGGATGCTTTCATCACGGGATTATTATGGAAGGTAAGTGAGCTGCCAATCAACTGACAAGTGTGCCTTTGTTAGACAACACTGTTAGTCGGGAAATTTTCGATATGACTCACATTAATGATAATTTGGTCGAAAAGCACAGAGCTCGTGTAGATTTCGCTAATCACATGGATGAACCTACAGACAACCACAACGAGGCCTGTATAATTTCGTACGTGCGGTTTATACATACCAACAAATTTCATTAAGATATTCTTTTCTGCAGAAAAATTACTTTTGGGAAAAAAACAACAGATCTCTTTGAAATATTATGCTCTTTTTCAAATAAAACAACATTTATTCGGAAAACTGTAGGCCTGTCTACAGAAGGAGGTCGCAGTATGACTATCTCTTACGCCGGATTTCTAGGTCTGTTGTTGTTGTTGTGGTCTTCAGTCCTGAGACTGGTTTGATGCAGCTCTCCATGCTACTCTATCCTGTGCAAGCTTCTTCATCTCCCAGTACCTACTGCAACCTACATCCTTCTGAATCTGTTTAGTGTATTCATCTCTTGGTCTCCCTCTACGATTTTTACTCTCCACGCTGCCCTCCAATGCTAAATTTGTGATCCCTTGATGCCTCAGAACATGTCCTACCAACCGATCCCTTCTTCTAGTCAAGTTGTACCACAAACTTCTCATCTCCCCAATCCTATTCAATACCTCCTCATTAGTTATATGATCTACCCATCTAATCTTCAGCATTCTTCTGAAGCACCACATTTCGAAAGCTTCTATTCTCTTCTTGTCCAAACTAGTTATCGTCCATGTTTCACTTCCATATATGGCTACGCTCCATACAAATACTTTAAGAAACGACTTCCTGACACTTAAATCAATACTCGATGTTAAAAAATTTATCTTCTTCAGAGACGCTTTCCGTGCCATTGACAGTCTACATTTGATATCCTCTCTACTTCGACCATCATCAGTTATTTTGCTCCCCAAATAGCAAAACTCCTTTACTACTTTAAATGTCTCATTTCCTAATCTAATTCCTTCAGCATCACCCGACTTAATTAGACTACATTCCATTATCCTCGTTTTGCTTTTGTTGATGTTCATCTTATATCCTCCTTTCATGACACTGTCCATTCCGTTCAACTGCTCTTCCAAGTCCTTTGCTGTCTCCGACAGAATTACAATGTCATCGGTGAACCTCAAAGTTTTTATTTCTTCTCCATAGATTTTAATACCTACTCCGAATTTTTCTTTTGTTTCCGTCACTGCTTGCTCAATATACAGATTGAATAACATCGGGGATAGGCTACAACCCTGTCTCACTCCCTTCCCAACCATTGCTTCCCTTTCGTGCCCCTCGACTCTTATAATTGCCATCTGGTTTCTGTACAAATTGTAAATAACCTTTCGCTCCCTGTATTTTACCCCTGCCACCTTCAGAATGTGAAAGAGAGTATTCCAGTCAACATTGTCAAAAGCTTTCTCTAAGTCTACAAATGCTAGAAACGTAGGTTTGCCTTTCCTTAATCTAGCTTCTAAGAAAAGTCGTAGGGTCAGTATTGCCTCACGTGTTCCAACATTTCTACGGAATCCAAACTGATCTTCCCCGAGGTCAGCTTCTACAGTTTTTCCATTCGTCTGTAGAGAATGTGCGTTAGTATTTTGCATCCGTGACTTATTAAACTGATTGTTCGGTAATTTTCACATGTGTCAATACCTGCTTTCTTTGAGATCGGAATTATTATATTCTTCTTGAAGACTGAGGGTATTTCCCCTGTCTTATACATCTTGCTAACCAGATGGTAGAGTTTTGTCAGGACTGGCTCTCCCAAGGCCGTCAGTAGTTCTAATGGAATGTTGTCTACTCCCGGGGCTTTGTTTCGACTCAGGTCTTTCAGTGCTCTGTCAAACTCTTCACGCAGTATCGTATCTCCCATTTCATCTTCATCTACGTCCTCTTCCATTTCCGTAATATTGTCCTCAAGTACACTGCCCTTGTATAGGCCCTCTATATACTCCCTCCACCTTTCTGTTTTCCCTTCTTTGCTTAGAACTGGGTTTCCA
The DNA here is from genome assembly GCF_021461385.2 of Schistocerca piceifrons. Lineage (NCBI taxonomy): Eukaryota > Metazoa > Arthropoda > Insecta > Orthoptera > Acrididae > Schistocerca > Schistocerca piceifrons. The sequence goes on from NC_060144.1 coordinate 247,144,662, forward strand.
TCTGAGCTCTTCTCGGTCTGATCCTGATGCTATTCTAACACTTATTCATCGAGAAGGAATAGTATCCAAAAGCTTCACCCTGTCCTTCATGAGGTTTTCATCAGTGATCGAAGTGGAAAACTTCATTACAAGTCGGACACTTAGGTCGAGACGTTTCCAACAAATGCGGTTTGATATGGGGCTGAGTACATTTACCTAATTTGTTACATTAATTATCGTTGGCTTTTTGGTGTTAATGTCATTAAAAGGACATATGAATTTAGGAACGGACTTTTACCGTGTTCAAAAAAAGTACATAGACAAAAATTCTGTGTTTAAGCTGGCGTAACTTTGTGACACTTCAAGGCAACGAGGCCTACCGCAAACTAGTGTCCAAGGGGTGCAGAGATCGATCTTCCGTGGGCTCTTTGTACTTCACTTCACAAAATGGACATTGTCGACATTCAGGAAATATCTAAAACGAGACTTTTGCACCATGAACAACAAATGAAAAACGGCGTGTCACAGTGGTCACAAAATCCGCTCCATCAAAATCGAACACGAACTTCCTGGAAGTTACAAACCGTGAAGGAAGTGAAGCTAGGTACCCACTCTTAAGGAATGCATACAGAATCATGTTGGCATAACGGGCTGAAGAGAACTGATGGAATGTGATGGCATGCAACCGAATGCGAAACAGTCTGTAGTGGAGCTTATCGTGAATCTGGCTATCCTTTAAGGCGTAGCTGCACATACTGCGGAAATACGTTTTATAGGTAAGAATAAAGCTAACATCCAGAGGCTGAATTTGTCCAGTGATATCACGTGGTACGAACTGCAATGTCACACTTTTCAGGACGGATAGTTTGGTTTAAAGGAGTGCGATTTTTATACGCAGATCAGTAATCAAGCAAAAGCAAGTTATTTTGACCAGCTATTGGCTAAAAGTAGTGCTCATACCATAATTGTAGTTTTCTTACGCCCATTTTCCCACACCTGCTTGCTGTGACGAAAACATACCGTACTGCCTCTTGCAACAAACACTACGCACATGAGAAAGAATCGGAGGGGACAGAGCACCTCCAACTTCTCGCAGCACAATAAATAACATTCCACCCAATTCACCCTATTGGCATAACAGTATGCGAATGCGTTAAGACATTGATGTTAATTTATCTTTATACAATTCTCTTGATACCTTTAATTTCCACGGTTCCTTTTGTATGCATTTCCTCTTCCGATCTCGATTGGTCGGAGCTGATAACAAATTACTTATTGATCGATGGGGTATGTATGTTTATCTCGTCTGCAAACGTTCGGGCCGATTGCGCATTTTCTGTTCGAAATTTCGTAATCTTACGTCTTCCAATTCTGTACCACTGTTTGAAGTTAAGCAACCATAAACTGCTTCTCTTGAAATCACTATAATCTATTTAATGCGCTATTTGATGTACATAACGTAGGAGGTCACTAATCGTGCACATCCTGTAAATTGTATCGAGCTTTCTAAAAACGCGCGACCACCAGTTTTTGTAATAAGTGCGCCTTACCCTCCCGTGAATATCCGAAGTTTTTCTTATGCACTACACGCTCATATTGCTGCAAACTTATTCGAAATCTGATCATAATTGTAATTATACTGTGCTGTGGGTGATCTACCTTGTATGTAATTGTGTTTAGTACCAACTACTTGAACAATGATTGTCCTTTACTACGTTTCACTGGATACGGAATTCGTGGCTCCCTGTCCGACAAGGACGGTGAACTATGTGGATCGACACCTGTTTCAGTATCATTTCTTACTTGTTAAGCATGTATCTTCGTCGTTGTACCCCTCATGTATGTTTTCTGCACAGTCGAGCGTATACTACACCACACATTCCACTGACTCATGTTGCAGAAACGCTAATATTCCATTGTCACTTCTTTCTCTCTCTCTGCTAATTCCTTGGGATCATTTCTGATGAAATGTCAACTTCGGTAACTGTTGTTGTTTCATAGATCCTTTCAGTACGGGGCTTTCATCAACATTTACCACTGAAGAGCGAGAGCAATTTATTGATATTTCTTCAGACGCTACACTGAAATCTATGTTCGTTTCCTCATCATTGCTTGAATTTTGGAGCCTCGTGAAGCAGTAGTTTCTGCAAGGTGGCCAGGACCTACGAGCTTTTATACCTCTTGCAACATCACTCTTACGTGGGGTAGGTTTCTCAGAATTGGCAATCGCCAACACGAAATATATATCGCAAGCGAAGGCGGAGAAAGACATGCTAGTCGTTACTTTCAATGTTGTGGCGACATTTCAAGAACTGAGATGAAGAAGCAGGCCCCCATAGACTTCGATACAACAATAAGATGTTATAATATTAAAAGCTGACTAAAATGTCTTATGTCAACAGTTAATAAAGAATTAGCTACTATTATTCATTTTTTTCGAAACTTTATTTTCCCTGTTGTTCGAGTTAGAGATTAGTGCACTTCATTACCACTGGGAGCGTGGGCAGGGTGCTAACGTCGAAAATCCGTGGCATGTGAGATGGCAGGCATTGGCTGATCCAGGCATTATCCACAACCGCTTTCCATGTTTGTAATCGCCTACGCTCACGTCCAGCATCATCTTGACGACCTATAAGAAGAAGCCAAAGCGCTTCACCTCTGGCCCAACAGCAAAATGTACCAAAACTCTCACTTGGCGTTCTGTAAAATTAGTTCCGGCTCCGCTCTTACTGTCACTGACCATCTCGGATTCTTCTTTTTACCAATGGAATTTTTTGTTCAGCAACTTTCGGTTAACTTGCATAAAGTTCTCTTTTCCTGCATTAAAAGAAACAATCACCTACGAAAAATATTTGTTCCAAAAATTTGGTTGGATAAAATTTAGTTCGCTGATATCTTCCAGAATCAGCAACCTCTGTGTCCTGTTTGGTAGAAAATCTACTTATCCTCAGGCTCATCCGCTGTCTATAACCGTGACTGACCTTCAGGCTAAACAACCGGTGGTTGCCCGTCCGTTCACACCCAGCTCTACAGTAGCTTACGGAAGCTTGAATGGCATCCCAATATCAGACAGGCTTCACGTCTGTCCGTCTCTCTAGCTCTAAATACATACTCCGCAAGCCACATAGCGGTGCGTGGTGGAGGGTACTTCTGCTACAACTGATGCCCCTTTCCTGTACCAATCGCGAATGGCGCGTAGGAAGAATTATTGTCGGTAAGCCTCCGTACTATAATTTCTCGAATTTTCTCGTCGTGGCCTCCGTACAAGAACTAACATCTCTCGCCTTATCTTCGTGCTCTTTACGCCAGATCTACTTTGTCGGAAGTAGAATTGTTCTGCAGTCTGTTTCAAATGACGGTTCTCTAAATTTCCTCAATAGTGCCTCGCTAAAAGAGCGTCGTCTTCCCTCCAGAGATTCCCTTTGAGGGGATCCCAAACACTCGAGTAGTGGTCAATAATAGGTCGCACTAGCGTTCTATACGTCGTCTCCTTTATAGATAAGCTACACTTACCCAAAATTCTCCAACTAAGTCAAACATTTACCTTCCTACTACCACCCTGACGTGCTTATTCCATTTCATTTCACTTTCAAGTGTTACACCAAAATATTAAATCCATGTCACTCTGTCAAGCACCACCCTAGTGATGCTTTATCCGAGCGTTACAGGATTGTTTTTCCTACTCACTCGCATTAACTTACATTTTTCTTTAAAAAGGAAAAGGAGCCCAGCAAGTTCAGCCCGCACTTCCGTTGCAGATCCGGACTTCAGACACTGAATAGCCATCCTCAGGGCGCCCGTATCGAGCCACATAGACCCGCAAGTCTCCGACAACACGAGTTAGAATCTGGCCATATACGCCTTAAAGTCGTATAGTAACGTTCCCTGTCAAAAGCATGACATGCCCATGCGACTCGACGCAAAAGCACCGAAGACAGCCTTTCGATATTTGAAATCCAGATCCGCAACAGAAGCACGTCGGTTTGCAGTAGGGTTTTGGAGCATATACTGTATTAAAACATTATGAATCACCTCGAAGGGAACGATCTATTGATACGTAATCAGCATGGTTTCAGAAAACATCGTACTTGTGCAACGCAGCTAGCTCTTTATTCGCACGAAGTAATGGCCGCTATCGACAGGGGATCTCAAGTTGATTCCGTATTTCTAGATTTCCGGAAAGCTTTTGACACCGCTCCTCACAAGCGACTTCTAATCAAGCTGCGGGCCTATGGGGTATCGACTCAGTTGTGCGACTGGATTCGTGATTTCCTGTCAGGGAGGTCGCAGTTCGTAGTAATAGACGACAAATCATCGAGTAAAACTGAAGTGATATCAGGTGTTCCCCAGGGAAGCGTCCTGGGACCTCTGCTGTTCCTGATCTATATAAATGACCTGGGTGACAATCTGAGCAGTTCTCTTAGGTTGTTCGCAGATGATTCTGTAATTTACCGTCTAGTAAGGTCATCCGAAGACCAGTATCAGTTGCAAAGCGATTTAGAAAAGATTGCTGTATGGTGTGGCAGGTGGCAGTTGACGCTAAATAACGAAAAGTGTGAGGTGATCCACATGAGCTCCAAAAGAAATCCGTTGGAATTCGATTACTCGATAAATAGTACAATTCTCAAGGCTGTCAATTCAACTAAGTACCTGAGTGTTAAAATTACGAACAACTTCAGTTGGAAAGACCACCTAAATAATATTGTGGGGAAGGCGAGCCAAAGGTTGGGTTTCATTGGCAGGACACTTAGAAGATGCAACAAGTCCACTAAAGAGACAGCTTACACTACACGCGTTCGTCCTCTGTTAGAATATTGCTGCGCGGTGAGGGATCCTTACCAGGTGGGATTGACGGAAGACATCGAAAGGGTGCAAAAAAGGGCAGCTCGTTTTGTATTATCACGTAATAGGGGAGAGAGTGTGGCAGATATGATACGCGAGTTGGGATGGAAGTCATTAAAGCAAAGACGTTTTTCGTTGCGGCGAGATCTATTTACGAAATTTCAGTCACTAACTTTCTCTTCCGAATGCGAAAATATTTTGTTGAGCCCATCCTACATAGGTAGGAATCATCATCAAAATAAAATAAGAGAAATCAGAGCTCGAACTGAAAGGTTTAGGTGTTCGTTTTTCCTGCGCGCTGCTCGGGAGTGGAATGGTAGAGAGATAGTATGATTGTGGTTCGACGAACGCTCTGCCAAGCACTTAAATGTGAATTGCAGAGTAGTCATGTAGATGTAGACGTATATGCAAAAATATTACAGCAGATGTACATAACTGTTCCGATAGATAAATTTTTAGACAACATAGTTGTGTGGAGATAACTGCGATTAATTTACTTATAATGAATTATTCAAAATTACAGTCACAATCGCATTATTTATTTTGCCGCCAACCGGTTTCAACCCGCGACGCGGTCATCTTCTGGGCAATTTATACCATTTGGTCGCTCGCTGGCGTCGTCACCCTGGCTGTGCACTATCAAATGATAGTTACCAACCAGGCACAGGCAGGGTGACGACTCCAGCGAGCGACCAAATGGCGTGAATTGCCCTGAAGAGCCGGCCGTTGTGGCCAAGCGGTTCTAGGCGCTGCAGTCTGGAACCGCGCGAGCACTACGGTCGCAGGTTCGAATCCTGCCTTGGGCATGGATGTGTGCGATGTCCTTAGGTTAGTTAGGTTTAAGTAGTTCTAAGTTCTAGGTGACTGATGATCTCAGATGTTAATTCCCATAGTGCTCAGAGCCATTTGAACCATTTTTTTGCCCTGAAGATGATCGTATCGCGGGTTGAAACCGGTTGGCGGCAAAATAAATAATGCGATTGTGACAGTCATTTTGAATATTTGTTCCGATGGAATCGAACTTGGTTACATTTGTTTACAATCGCAGCAAACTGCCACTCGTCGCTCCAACTACACTATAGTAAATGAAACCAACATCACGATTACGAAGAGCGAGAAGGTTAAACGTTGCCAGATTAAACGTAAACGACAGTTTTACAAAAAAACGTAAAATTTCAGTTGCATGAAAAAGCACATAAATTTGTAGGTTGTCGAGTCAACTAAACATATCGGAATTAGAATTACGAACAACGTAAATTTGAAGCATCAGAAAATGTTCCGCGGAAAGCGAACCAAAGACTGTTTTATTGATAGAACACTTAGCTTATGTAACAACTCTACTAAAGAGACCATCTACAGTACGCTTGTCCATTCTCTTATGGAGTACTGTTGCGCGGTATGAGATCCTTAAACAAGCAGAACTGACGAAGACGTCGAGACTGGCAAAAGTTGACAGAAATGTAACTTGTTCAATGTTACAGAAAAATAGGGAGATCGTGTTACAGATACGATAACACAGGACTTGGCAGTCATTAAAACAAAAGGGTTTTTCTTCCTTTGAGGTCCGTTCAAAAAGTCTGAGTCATCAACTTTCTCCTCCAAATGAGAAAATATTTTGTTGACTCTCTCCCAGATAAGAAAAAATGATCTTCCTAATCAAATAAGAGAAATCAGAATTCGCACAGATAGATTTTTCCCAAGTGAGAGAGGAGAGATCGAGAAATAGTGTGAAAGTGGTTATATGATCCTTCTTCCAAACACATAGAAATGAAATGCAGAGTAGTGATGTAGATGAAAATACGGTGTTTTTTCTGGGAATCAGTATTACTTGAGTAACTCTGTAGTAGATACTTAAAAATATTGTAAATGGGAGGGTTGGAACAATGGCTCTGAGCACTGTGGGACTGAACATCTGGGGTCATCAGTCCCCTAGAACTTAGAACTACTTAAACCTAACCAACCTAAGGACATTACAAACAGCCATGCCCGAGGCAGTATTCGAACCTGCGACCGTAGCGGTCGCGCGGTTCCAGACTGTAGCGCCTAGAACCGCCCGGCCACATCGGCCGGCAGGTTGGAACTTAAGTAGTGACAACTACTTACTTACAACATACATAAAAAGTTTTATTATCCTTCAGTGCCGGCCGCGGTGGACGAGCGGTTGTAGGCGCGTCAGTCCGGAACCGCGCCCCTGCTACGATCGTGGGTTGGAATCCTGCCTCGGGCATCGATGTGTGTGATGTCTTAGGTTAGTTAGGTTTAAGTAGTTTCTAAGTCTAGGGGACTGATGACCTCAGACGCTGAGTCCCATAGTTCTTAGAGCCGTTTGAACCATTTTTTTATCCTTCAATCAGTCGCCAGCGTTGTCTATAGCCCAGTTGCCAGCGGTGTGGAAGTCGTAGATGCAGCGCCATTTGTGTTCATAGTTCGAGAGGAGCGGTCTATTGGCCGATCTAACATTTCTCAAGCTAATTCTATGAAGTGCGTCCCTCAATTTAGGAATCAAGTTAAAGTCACAACGGCTTACATCCTGTGAGTGTTGTCGATGGTGCAGTACTTCCCAGCCCCATCGATCGAACAAATCAGACACAACTTGGGCCATATGCGGGGTCCTGCAGGAAGTGTCGCCTCCTCTTTCTCTAAGCTGTTCATTTTTGGAACACACCCTGCGACTACCTTAGAGAAAAAGGGGGCTACAGTTTCTGCAGGGTCCTCCCATCATCTAGCGGGACAAAATTAGGGCGCTTATGGCGCAAGCTTCACTGATTTATTCTATCGATGCGGCTATACCACCTACCGTACTGCCTGGACTTAAGCTCTTATCACTTCAACTTCATTACTAAGATGAAGCAAGCACTTCATAGCATTCGCTTCAGTACTGTTACATAGACTCCTCGGCCAATGGAACAATCAACTGGCGCTGCTAAGGGCATCCTACGAATTCCGCATCGCTGGAAACGGGTAATATACAATGCTGGTGACTACCTTGAAGGACATAAAAACTCTGAAACATATATCTATTTTGCATAAGCTGTGATAAATAGCTACTACTACTTAAGTTCCAAACCTCGTACTCCTCACACAATTTGATTCTCAATTATGAAGCAAATACGAGACTGAATTTACAGTTAGTAAGATAATTTTAGTTGTAAACATGATACATGTGTATTCGTTTTCCCATAATGAAGGTACAACCTTCTGCGTGTTGCAGTGCAGATACTCTATTTCATCCCAATCTCGTTTCACTTTTATTTAAAAAAAGAGCATCAAGCATGACCGCGTGGGTTTTTACTTTTTTTCTGGTGACTCGGGTTCTGTCGTTGGCACAGCCGGTTGAAAATCGTAGGTGCAGTGAATTTTCTCTCCGTTCATTTTATTCTTTTTCATTTATGGCCTCACAGATTTCACATGCACTGCACGTAAAAAGACTTTGTATAATTGGTCTTCCCATTAGCTCCTTTGTTTCTGACGTCATAGTTTTTGCTGTCTGGTCTCTTAAAATAAAAGCAGGTAGACGTTGTATATAGCGGCACTTAAAAAATCCAGTTTGGTTACTTTAAAAACGCGAACTGTATGTGTAACTGCTGTGAGAAATGGCCAGTCAATGAAAAAGCATATGCTTAAAACAAATGTACATGCGAAAGACATTAAAGAAATAAGAGCATAAGCTTCCATGACCAGTGTTAATTTGAACAAAACCCTCCTTATAAACAAATGTATTTTGTTCGTATTGACACTCTCCATGGAACTGTTGTTTTCAGTAATGATAAACTACGAGTATACAGACTCCATGAATCGTTAGTTATTTTCCAAGCTGTTATTTTCCTCTCCTCGCTAGTTATGGTCGCCGTTTTGGCGTGAAGTCAAATAGCCAATGATATTGTACATTATGTCAGATCTGCCTTGAAACATATGAGCCTATCTGACCAATGTTTCTAGTAATTAAAGTTTCCAACTGTCATCTGAACAAAGAGATTCGGCTTATCTTGTGATCTGTTTCTGCTTACTGAATAGTGACATCAATTATTTTTAAAGAGTCGTAAGACAGTGGCTAATAATTGCTTATAAATATTTATATACACTGACGGAAAAATACTGCAACACCGAGAAGAAGTTGTGTGGCGTAAATGAAAAATGATAGGCCTTTTTCTACATCTGAAAGATGATGTCTATTAAGATTTCGCGCCAGTGGCATAAGAGTGGGGAGCTAGTAGAGACAAATCAGGATGCAAATCAGGTTAACTTTAAATACACGCTTTAACAGTCATGAGCATTCTTGTATGTCCATCCCTTTGACTGGAGGTCTTGGGGTCCATGGCCGTTCAATATTGTGACTAAATGAAAGCCTACAGCTGTCTTTATGATCTTATTGTGTAGCCACCAGTTTCGACGCTTCAATGCGCCATCTTCTGGTCTGCATACACAAACACTATTGATAGCATTATTAACTTATCAGTCATGCAACACAAAAGTAGATTAAAAACAGAATTAGATTAAAAACAGAATGAAAATCATGGACAAGACTTTACAAGTGAATTTACATTAAGCATTCACAAGAACGAAAAGCTACATACTTTGTCACATATCTGAAGTATGCCGTAACGAATTTCCACTCTATACATTGTACAATTATATTATTTATTAATAACTTCACTAAATAACTATTCCACGATTTTATTGGCCAGTCGGATATACATTATCTGCACAACCCTGAAATAACACACTGAAAGACCAAATAACTAAAGAATATGATAAATGTATGAAGGAGACAACACCTCAGAAACAAGAAAAGCGAAGAAACATGACCTATGTGTAGTGTCAAGGTATACACAGTTTAGGGCAAGACTTACGTCATATACATAAAATGAGTGTCCAACCCGTGTCAGATGACCAAATATAGGACCCACCTCAGATCATAACACACGTAGAACATACGAAAAATCCCACAAGAAACTGTTCATGATGGACAACATTCATGTGCAAACGCATCCATATATCCTGTACTGCCATGACACAATCACACACAAGGACACTAAGTAACCCGTGAGGATACAGTGAAACATAAAGGATGATTCAACAATATGTATACATGAAATATTAGAAAAGCTTTCTGATTAGCAAACCATTCAAAAAATACTCATATGTATTAAACATAAGTGAACACAAAGAAATAAAATGAGATCTAAAATCACATATAGTTATGAATAAATATACTGAAACCAGCAGACACCTAAGTGATCAGCTATCCCAAACGAAGTTCAGTAACAATTGTATCATAAAACAACCAACTACTAATGAGAATGGGTTACAGGCAAGTACCTAGTCAACGCTGTTAACCGTCATGAAAAAGCGGAAACGTGACTTGCAATAGGTAGTGGGTGGAAGGATGGATGAACAAGGGAGAAATATAGAGTGTTATCGTAACCCACAATTACAAATGATGTACCATTAATTTGAGAGCAAGCAGACACCCGAACAATTACGACGCTTTATTAAGAAAGCATACGTCACTACCGCAAACCCTCCCCACTCAATGTCAAATCGCGCAAAAACACCAAGAACACTGAGGGACTAATCGTAGTTGATGCTGAAGGGATTAACACGATCTATATTTACCTGCATCAGTGGCCAGAATAGCAGGTTTACACAGACCATCTACAGAACGACATAAAAACAATGACTACCAGAAGGTACAACTCAAATCACTACCATTAAATGAACGCCAGAAGTACCTAAGTTACTTTGGTGTCAGCACTCCAACCATCAACTGCCAAATGACTGGAACTAGAGACATTCAAAATATAACATTCAAAGATAGGTGTCAGCGAATACTCAAAGAAGTCGGTCGACATCAAAACTGAGTATCTCACAATCGATTTCACTAATCGAAAACCAAAGCCATGTACAAGAAATACCGTAATTGAAATATTCATGTAAGAGGATCAGACCCAATAATGGGGTGTAGTCAAATAAATAATACAGAGTAGCAAGTGGAAATTAGTAATGGTTCACATTAAAACCATGTGGGTCAATACATCGAGATTACAGTCTGTCGTTTCAAGATTAATAACGATGTGTACTGACTACAGTGTCAAGATAATTCTAACATACATGGCACAAAAAATGGTCTATGTGCATAAGAAATGACGAAAACAGTCTTCGACTAAGTTTGCTTTTTTAGCAAAAAAATAGGTTCTTCGTGGAAATGAATATAAATTTCCAGCTCTTCTATTATGACTATTGTACCTCATTTATCCACGAAGTGCAAAATTGTTAGATTCTCATCTACATCTATGACAGTATGTTTCGTTGACACTCTAATAGTATTTTTGACTTGTTTAACAAACTGTTTAGTGGGATCGTGGTTTAGTTGTGAAATCCTATTATTTTCAAAAAACTCTTTAATCTTGCCACTATATTCAGCGATACTTAATATTACTAGGGTATTCCCCTTATTAGCTTTCACAATTAATGCTTGATTCTCTTTCAGTTTAGAATTAATACTACAAATTAGCTTCACATCAGTATTTGTCTTACCCTTACTCATCCTCTTATTCATAGTGACATGTCGGTTTATCGACTCTGCAACTCTGCTCGTAATGAATTTATACTGCAGCTTCCAAACCTAACAAAATTTGAGTGTACATTTGTAAGGTGGCAGAATAAATTATGGTCAATTTCGCACCATACAAAAGAGTTTTATACATCATAACAGGAAGGTGAATATGACACCAACTTACTTCGGCGGTAAGGAGCAGATTTGCCTGTAAGTATGTAATACAAAAGGGATGACACTCAATCGACGGTATTAACACACTGCTCCTATATAATGCATGTCAGTGAGCAGATGGTGAAACAAGCAGCGAGAGGAAACCTTTCGTGCGGAAGCCAGCGTGGGCAGATGCAGAGACTGCACCACGGGAGGCACCACAAAAAGCTCTTAAGGGGCGTCCCACAGTGGAAGTCAGCGACCGGACAGGTGACGCATACTGCAGAGCAAGTAACGGGCCACCAGAAGTAGGACAGAAAGAAGCTTTAGAAAACTGCCTTTCGGAATTCCAAATGGATACGAACAAAACCAGTGTCGCAGTTCACCACGTGAACAGCGAATGGTACACATTTGAGCGGGCACGAAACGTACGATTGGCGGAAACGAACTAGGAAAGAGTAAAGTGTCAAGATTTCGACGCAGTTCAATGGTAGGGCTCCTGTGATTGGCCAAGAGAGTTTCCACAAAATTAGAGGAACGTTCCTATTGATCAAAAAGCCCTGATGTGGAGAACAAAAGAACCAGGTGGGGAGAGAGTTTGGATACGAGAAAGACGAGAGCAAAATTTTCAGGGACTCTTGTCTGAACTGGTGTCAAGTGTAGAAAGGGGCGCTTAACGCTCTGTAAGATGCAGAGGAGAAATTTGAGTGAACACTGCGTTCACTGTGGCTGACACTCAGCTAGATATTAGCTGTAGCGTCGTTGAGCTCCCACTGTGGAGAATCAAACTAGCCAGTTAGATAATTGTTCTTGCGAGGACTGAGAGGGCATTTTAATATGCACGCTACTCCAGCCATGCGTGTGCATATCGCCATGTTCAAAGACTAGGGATGAGTACATGTTTTCTCGCATAACGAAAAACATAGGGAGAGTTTCTGCTGGAAAAATCAGCAAAGGCTTAATAAGTCTTTATAGGAATTTCAGAGGATGAGAGCAGCCATGCAGACGACAGCTCATCACAGGTAAGGTAAATACTGCACACAGAGGTGTGAAATTGTTGGTTCACCAGCTTGTGTCCACTGTAAACTCGAGCGACCTTGGGTAACCTTTTGTTCAACTTGTCACAAAAGTAACCATCCTCCATAGACCTGATTGTCATCCTAAATAGTACCGAACTTTGAACCGGAATTGGATGATTTATCGTAGTACTGGCCAATATCATGAAGTAGTCATAAGAATAATTTTGTAAAGAAACTACTTAAAATTTACCGTTATGGGATTTAGGGTTATTTCACTTTCTGAGGATGAGATGCGGTCGTTTGACAACTGTCGTAACATTGTAGCATTATAAACTGTGGAAATACGTGCATTTCTGTGATAAGATTGCAACATTAAACCAAAGTTATTCACAATTTACACAGTTGATGTTCTGACCTCGAAACCTTACACATTTAATCTCTACTAACGTTAATTCAGTGTCTTTAATCAGCACCTTCTATTACCAGCGTATTTATTACCATTCTGTAGTAATCTTAATTCATCGTTAACGTAAATAATGTCAGTCCTATTAACTGCCCTGTCATAGAATACATGACCACTATATGTATACTCTGTCCTATGTACCATATGTTGCCTACGATTTAATTTCCACATCTTCTTATCATGATTACTAACAACAGTTTGAAGCTTATTATCTACTGTATTACTGATGTAACACATTGTCCTATCAAGCTGCTGGGAATTCAAAATCTAAGCATTATTATGATTTAATTACTGACATGTTGTGTGGCCTCATGTGACTTGCCATTTGCACGATATGTATGGCCAGTATTTTACTTTGAAGTTTTAATTGCATAGATGTAATGACTTTTGGTTTTAATGTCTTCGAAAGACCGAGGTGTGTACTGGTTGCAGTGCATTTATTCACAACTATGTGTGATTTGAGATCTCATTTTATTTCATTGTGTTCACTTATGTTTAATACATTGAGTATTTTCGAGTAGTTTGCTAGTCAGTAAGCTTTTCTGATATTTTATGTATATATACTGTTGAGTCTTCCTTTATGGTGCACTGCATTTTTGAGGCCTACTTAATATCCTTGTTTATGATTGTTTCATGGCAGTACATGATCTATGGATGCGTTCACACATGAATGTTGTTCATTATGAACAGTTTCTTGTGAGGATTTTTCATATGTTCTACATATGGTATGACCCCAGGTGAGTCCTGTATTTGGTCATCTGATACGTCATGGACATTCATTTTATGTATATAAGTATGCCACTCAACTGTGTACAACTCACCATTTTATACTTTGAAACCACACATTAAACATATTTCTTCATTTTACTAGCCGGCCGGAGTGGCCGAGCGGTTCTAGGCGCTTGGGTCCGGAACCACGCTGCTGCTACGGTCGCAGGTTCGAATCCTGCCTCGGGCATACATGTGTGTAATGTCTTAGGTTAGTTAGGTTTAAGTAGTTCTAAGTTCTAGGGGATTGATGACCTCAGAAGTTATGTCCCATAGTGCTCAGAGCCATTTGAACCATTTTTCACTTTACCAGCTTCTGAGGTTGTAGTCTCCTTCATACATCTTAGAATTTTATACTTCGACACGACACACAGGTCGTGATTCTTCGCTTTACTTCTTTCTGAGGTATTGTCTCCTTCATACATTTATAACTTCTACGTTTATTTTGTCTTTCTGTGGATTATTTCAGGGTTAGCTAAGTGACAATGTATGAATTCGTTCGTTTTATTAAATGTTTACTGTAAATTCACTTGTAGAGCCCCGTCCTTTATTCTCATTCTGTTTTTAATGTCTTTGTGTTGCATGATTGATAAGTTGATAATGCTATCATTACTGTTTATGTATGCAGGCCTGACGATGGTGCACTGAAGCGCCGGAACTGGAAGCTACACAACAAATAAGATCGTAAGGACGGCTGAAGGCGTTTCATTTTCTTACAAAAGTCATGATCGTTAGTTATCTTTGATATTGGACGTGATGAGTTGATGTTACTCAAGAATGCCTTTAAGGCAACAAAGAAGCCAGAGTTTGAACGAAGTCGTGTAAAAGGGCTATGAGAAGCTGAATGTTCCTTCAGCAATATGGCAGAAAGAACTGGCTAGAATGTAGCCACTGTACATGATTGCTGGCGGCGGTGGTCACGAGGATGTACAACCGCAAGATGAGTTGCCTCCGGGCGCCCACGTGACCCTACCGAGAGGGAAGACCATCGTTTCCGGCGTATGGCTGTGGCGCAACGTACTGCATCTGCAGCAGCAATTTGACCAGCATTTGGCATCACAGTGACACAACAAACTGTTACAAATAGTTTACTTAAAGGACAGTCCCGAGCCAGACGCCCTGTAGAGTGCGTTCACTGACCGCAAAAACACCGCCATTTGTGACTCCAGTGGTGTCAATCTAGAGGGCAGGGTGGACAATTGTATTCCCGAGATAATTACTAACAAATCTATCTCAAGATGATTTTCTGGGAGGTGCAGAGTAAGATTTTCGAAGCAAAGGATAAATCAGAAGTAAACTGGCGAAAATGGAGGAAGTTTCCTTGAATAAAAGAACTGACATGAGACTAGACACATACATTTTCTTTAACAAAAAGTGTGTAAATTGATACAAATAATAGACTCAGAAATATATGACTCCATAGCAGGCGTAACGAGAACTGGAGATGCTGTTGCAGCGCACATCATCTGTTTCCGCTGTAAACGCTCCTGGTTTTCAATTCTTCAGGTGCTAATTTATTTCTGAAAACATGTGGCACAACAACAACGCCAAAATACAAGGTCCACGTATTGTTAGAAATGTTGTTGGAACTTCTCGGAGTTGTCCAGCGAGTGACTTTCAGAAGTATGCCAAGCCAAAGCAGATACAGTTCCCTCACCTAAGATAACTTTTTGAGCCATATTTCCATTGGGAGCTACTAATTCTGCATAAATAACTTCATCATATGCTTTCTCTGCCTCCACAAAGTACGTGCAATTTTCAGAACTCTGGCCTAACGTTCTTTGGTCCACTGAAAAATTTTCTTTACAAGTTGTATGACCAACATCTATCGACAACAACCTATGAAACAATAACAGAAATTGAAATGACAAATCTCTCAAAGATTTCCTCTGAATGGCTGCTATGGAGAGGACGAAGAAATGTTTCCGCTTTGGCACTGTGTATACTCTCAATCTTACCACGCTTCAAGTACAGTATTTCGGCCCTGTCAACAGAACGGCGCAAAATGCTATTGACAGCTCTCCAGAGCCTCAAATTCTCAACTGAACTGTGAGCACTTGCGAAATTTCTGATAACACAAACAGAAATAATGAGAAATTGAACAATTAATGTGCCAGAATTAGTTGGAAGAAACCCATACCTTCAACAATTGAACAACTAATTCATGCTTTTAAATGATGAATCAACACTCAGAATAAAATAATACAGAATTACTGACAACTATGCCACTAAAAGAAAACTCAAAACAGCACAAGAAAGAAATAAAAAGAAGGAAGAGACTGATAAAAACCTGAACAACCCTGCGTAACTGAGTCATGAAAATCTTGCGGAATGCAGTACTGAAGACGCGCAATAGGATCAGGAAGAACAGCTGAACTACAGTTTTGTAGTCAAGACAATCATCAACAACAAAACCAGGGAGCCTTTACAGGATAACGACATGGATGCAATCGATTTTGACGTCTCCGAGCAACATGGTTCATTTCCTGTCATCGCTTATTTCACAGTCTGGGACTTTCTTTTGTGCACATAAATATAAGGCTTCCAGGGTGGAGCAATGAGTGCTGCTCGGGACGCGTTTATATCTCGGAAAAGGAAGGTGAGAACATAGCTGAAACCTAACAGAAGTGTCCATTTTCTGTACTGTCAAATACACTGCTCTGCAAAACTCAAGGACAAATCAAAGTAATGTAACATTTTAACTCGGTAGTTGAAGGAGCATCTACAGTGCGATGTGATGGTGTCCTTCGTTACAACATGGCCTGGAGACAACATCTGGATGTCTTCACATAGGAAAGAATCATCGGGGAACTAGAAAAAGGGCGAAGAGTGACGAATGTAGCTCAGGATTATGTACTGCGCACAGCATTGTTTCACGTGCATGTGGAGCGTCCCGAATCACAGACACTGTTGTCCGAAGGAGCGAAGGTGGGCAGTTACAGCAGCAAATGACCACTACATTGTGCAACAGGCAAGAAAAGGAACACGTGATACAGCGGGTGTAAATACTCACAGAATTAGCAGGACAGCAAGGCACGCAATCCCACGGTCCACAGTGGGACTGCATGGCGACGGTCTCATTGCCCGAGGAACAATACGTTGTATTTCGTTGGCAACCGCATATGAGCGGCTCCATTTGTGAGTGTGCTAAGAGCATAGGGACGGCGCGAACGAGAAGTGGGGTCGCGTCCTCTTGTCAGACGAGAGCAGATTCAGCCTGAGTAGTGATCCTGGACGTACTTTCGAATGGAGAAATGTAGTAACACGTCATGGACCAAGGAGGACTGTCGAACGTGATCGCTCTGGTGGTCCAGGTGTTACGCTGTGGGAGGCATAATGTTGCATGGGGTACTGACATTCAATACTACCATTAGAGGACGTTGCAGAGCACGCACTGCCGTCCGACGGGATCATACACAATATTAAGGACCATACCCCATCCCTTGTAGCGTCCAGGGCACTATCGTTACCGAGATGACTTCAGTGCAATTATTGCTCTTGAATGAAAGTGTCTTTTTTCATCTAAGTGCTTATTTCTTTTTTACTACACTGTAAGAGTTCGTTCTACGTATATTCTAAGTTTCATCGCGCTATGTTACTTGACAGAGACAAGAAAGTTGCTTTAGGCCTTAGGGTGTGCCCACTAGCATACGCTGAGGTGACAGAAGCCAAGAAACAGCGATATGCGTATATACAGAAGGAGGTAGTATCGCTAACACAAGGGATAAAAGAAAAGTGCATTGGTAGAGACGTCATTTGCACTCAGGTGACACATGTGAAAAGGTTGTCGACGTGATAATGGCCGCACGACGGAAAACAGACACTTTGAACGGGGAACAGTAGTTGGAGCTAGATTCGAGGCACTTTATATTTCGGAATTGTTAGGAAATTCAGTATTCCGAGATCCACAGTGTTACAGAGTGCCGAGCATACCAGATTTCAGGCATTACCCCTCACCACGGGCAACGCAGTGGCCGACGGCCTTCACTCAACTTCCAAGAAGATCGGCATTTGCATAGAGTTGTCAGTACTGACGACAGCAATCAATATGGGACTTACAACAGTGCGTCGTAATTTGGTATTAACGGGCTATGGCAGCAAAACATCCCACAACATCGCCTGCAGCGCCTCTCCTGGGTCGTGCCCATATCCGGTTGTACCATAGATGACTGGAAAACCGTGGCCTGGACAGGTAAGTCCCAATTTAATTCGGTAAGAGTTGATGGTAGGGTTCAAGTGTCGCGCAGACCTCAAAAAGCCACGGATCCAAGTTGTCATCAAGACACTGTGCAAGCTCCACAATGGTGTGGGTTGTGTTTATATTGAACAGACTGGGTCCTCTTGTCCAGCAACAGATCACTGACAGGAAATGGTTGCATTCGGCTACTTGGAGACTATTGGGAGCCATTCATGGACTTCATGTTCCCAAACAACGATGGGATTTTTATGGACGGCAATGTGTCACGTCACTGGATCACAGAAGTTCGCGATTGGTTTGAACACTGTGGACAGTTCGATCGAATGATTTGGCCACGCAAATCGCTCGATGTGAATCCCATCGAACGTTTATGGAGCATAATTGAAAGATCAATTCGTGCACAAAATCCTGCAACGGCAACAATTTCGCAATTATGGATGACTATAGAGATAGAATGGCTCAATATTTCTGTACGGGACTTCCAAAGACTTTTGCAGAGGCCATGCTACGCCGAAGCGCTGCACTATGCTGGACGAAAGGTGGTCTGACACATTATGAGGAAGTATCTCCTGACATTTGTCAGCTCACTGTCTTTAAAATCATCAAACACCGTAAGGAACGGAAGCAAACTAGACAAAAAAATTAATCAGCTCCTGAAGACATCACGTAGATACCGTCTAGCACAGTCTCAGTCCCTGACAGTGTACTCGATTCGGCGAGGATATATTTCCACAAGTTTCTACAAGTATGCTGTATCCAGCTGAAGCTAGTGATTGAAGATCTGATTCCTCAGATCTTCCAAATTTCTGGGTCGTTGCCTTCTACTTTTCACCCCTGTTTAAAACACTCCCAGACATTTACTATATGATTAAGATCGGGTGACTTGGCGGGCTGGTCGAGATTCGATAGGGTCCCAGAGTGTTTTCAAACCATGTGTACAGCCATGCGAACGCGACTTTTGTCATCTTGGAAGATGGGAGTGCCCATGTAGAAGAAGGGGCAACATTTGGTCGTCAAGAATCTTCAACAACCTGGTTCACATGCACAGTAACATGAATGAGCGGGCCCAAGTCATATTCCAAAAACTACCCTCAGAATAGCACAGAAACACCTCCCGCCTGAACTTCATCGTCCACACAATGCGAGTTACACACGCATCATTTGAAAAGAGACCCGGTCAGCAGCTAGTGTGCGGTTTCTGTGTTTTGAGTTCCATTCAAAATGTGTTGTTTTCAGCTGAGAGTAATGGTCTTTTGTGGGATAGAGGCAACGAATACGGTTGGAGGGGCATGTGGTCGGCACACCGCTCTCCTTGGTCGTTGTTGGGTTTCTTGGCCTTGGAACAGCTTCTAATCTGTCGAATAGCACCTCAGTTGGCCCCTTGAGGCTGATGCGCCCTGTAGCACTTCTCGCATCAAAGAAATATACCTGACAGTACCTTAAATAGAACGCGGGACTCCCGCGCAACAATCAGCCATACTGCCCACTTTTTTTTTTTAATGAGTCATGACGGGTAGGGCAGGAGGGCGAAGCCGGCACAAGTCGCAACCCGAGGTGTGACCTCGACTTCCCCACCCCCACCCGCTATAACGTATGTGACAGGAAAGGAACTAGACCAAGGTAACAACAATAATGGTTTTTATTTTAGTTTTATTTTATTTTTGTAATTTCTTACTTTATTTAACTTTTTTGCATTTTTGGAATATGTATCGACGATACAAGGATTGGATCTCCTTATCAGGCCGTTCCTAGGAGGGGGCAGAGCCGTACAGTGGCTCGCAACATCACAGGCAGACAGACACAGGAACTAAAATTTAAATTCAGGAAAAAATTTAACAAAATAAAATAAGAATATGCATTTGTCTTTTCAATTTCAGGTCGTCGGTCTGGTCGGGTTGGTACAATGTACCATTCCAGACTGATTGTATATGTGTCAATGAATTAGGAGGTTGTGTACTTCCCAAATATGGGGAGGGGGGGAGGAATTGTTGGTCCTGTAAGATGGAATGGGGAGGGGCTCAAGGACGACTGCATAGAAAATAGTAGATAGACGGCATCCCTGCCTGACTGAATGCCGGACAGGGATCGATGCAACTAATCGTCCATTCACCTGGATCCTACACATGGAATTGCTAAGTAAGCAGCGAATAGGTCTATCAATGGTGCGGAGAACTCCATGTGTTCCGCCACCGAGAGGAGAAAATGGTAGCGGACCCTGTGGAAGGCGCTGCTGGCACCAGTGGCACATGGTGGTGGCAAGAGGCGGCCACAGCAACTAGGGCCCAACATTCACCTGTGGCCGTCTGGAGAACGACACCGCCACCTCTGGATGTTTGTTCTGGAGAAAGTACAGGCAACACCGCATGCCGCCAAGAGATACATTTAGATTTTATAATCTGCATTGAGTAATGTGACGGAGGCGAAAGATGGCGATGTGCGTTCTACCTGTCGGTTTGAGCACCGGTATGAGGATGCTGTTGATAAAGTCCGGTGGTACAGGGAAGGAAGGATTGAACAACTGGTGGAATATCTCGGCCCAACGTGGAAGCATCAATTCGCTAACGTTACGATAAAATACGACTGGAAGGTCGTCCGCCACATCGTCCAGAGTGATCACTGTCACCAAGGATGCCGCCTCCGTGTTGTTAAGGTTGTGGGTGAGAAGTTGGAGAACATCTTCGGAAACCGCCGCTCCCTGTCGGTAATGATCAGCGAAGGCTGAGACGACCGCTGCTTTAGTGTTAACACGTAGGCCAGTTTGAGTGGTAAGGGTGGAGAGAACGGAATGTCGTCGACGGCGGAGGTCGGGTGTAACACGAGGCGTGGATGGAGGCTCCTCACCGGTGATGTCTTCAGGAAGAGACTGCACCACCATGTCCCATAACTGAAGGGACAGAAGTTTGGCTTTGATAGGTTGGCGTTCTTGATCGCCAGCTTCGCACAAGTCATCCACCACAGCAGCATCGATGTGCCCCGAGGAGAGGTTGCAGCATGACCTTGTAGCAGCGATGTGTTGCCGACAAATCTGGCCATGAAGAAAAGAGGTATTGAGTTTCAGGGACTTAGACCTGCCAAACTGGTTGTGATGGCAGATGAATGCGCAATGATGGCAAACGGCCAGAGGACACACCTGTCTGAAGGACTGCAGAAACATAAATCCGATCGAGTCGGCTTGCTGAATGGCTTGTGTGGTGGGTGTAATCAGCGGTATCATTGTGTATGATCTCCCATGCATGAACATCATGAAAATCATCCATGATCGTACATAAGGCCAGACATGTTGAGTTGCCAAGAATCTAGTCCTTCAGATACAGTACACAGTTGAAATTGCTTACTACAATGTAAAACCGTCATATCGCCCCGCAAACAATGGCGCTATTTCTTTTGCATAGAACGTAGTTCGTTGACGTCGGTGTTTCGAGCCTGATGGGGGTGGAGGTGCAAGTTGATGACAGAGGTATCAAACTGTGTGAGAGCCATACCGTGCCCAGATGGGAGAACTACCACTTCTGTGACTGGGATACCTTCCCGACTTAGGAGGACCACACCATACCAATTGTGACAGTCGACTGAGGAAAACAACTCGAATCCACAGAGAGTCGGAATGGTAGCCAGACCCACCTCCTACAGAAGGGCAACGTCAACTTCTGACAACCTGAGCACGTCTAGAAGAAGTTGCAGCTTCGCTGTGTAGCTAACCATATTGGGATTGAGTGTCGCAAAAATGTGTGTGCAGCTTGTTGGTGTTGGGAGCTCGTCTGACATCGTCAGAAGCGGTGGAGGGCGGCACCGACGAACGTCACCACCCTTGTTCCACACTGTGGATGGAAGCTCTATTGGACATCAGTGCAGGGCGGTGGCGGCAACTCTAGTTGAAGTGCCGGCTCCTCCTATATGTCGTTGCCCACACGCCTATGTGGGGGGATGGTGTGGTATCCATACAGTCTTCTATATAAAAGAAGGGGGATCTTATGACGCTTGCGAGGAGACTTTAGTCTCAACCCGCGCGTCCGACCTAGAAACATCTACAGCATTCGATGGCGCCACGCTACCCATCGCGCAAAGCTTTCTATCGCTTTTGCTGTTGGCTGACATCATCGTGTGAGTGTCTTCTGGCCAGGCTGTATCAGCGTCGTCGTGGATGAGGGAGGTCGCCGGGCCCTGTGAGTGACCAAGGGGGACATTTGCTTACTAACGGGTTTTTCTGTATCGGACGAAAGCAATGAGATGCGACGTCCGAAGACCGCCATAGGTACGATAAATGCGTCTATCGGCCATGGGGTGGAGTAACTCCTTCCGTTGTGGCCAGGGGAAGGCTGCTTCCTCGTTGTTAGTGACCTCAACGACATCCGAGTGATGGTGGGAGTGATGGCGTAATCCAATGTGGCCATGCGACGTACCTGGCGTTGTCGTCGTAGTGAGTGTCTCGCTGCATACATCATTGGCAGGACTATCATTGTGTTCGGGGGATAGCACGTCTGTAAGAGTAAGTTGCGCAACACGTCACTGAACGCGTTCTGACTCTAGATGGCCTTCTTTCCCAAAGCCAGAGCATGTGCGTGGTTGACCATAGTTACAAATTATGGTCTGCAATTTTCGATCCGGTGGTAGGATGGTTTATGGCTCAGAATTTCGATAAGAACTTGCCAAACATCGCTGAGGACAGGATATGTCCTGAACTGTGCCTACTTTTCAGCAACGTGTTCGATGATCGTACCTTAGGGTCGGATGTCCTCTATCATAACGTCCGCAGGGAGTTCAAATGGCAGTTCGAACAGTCTGTTCTGACACCGTGACCTTCATGGTCAATGGTAACGGGACATACACTGCCGTAATAGGGACAAAAGCATAGTCCACGGTGGGCCTCTCTTATAATTTTCTCACATGGTGCGTCGTCAATCTTTTTCACATTGGCGGTACCACAGACCATGGATCCATATAACATCGTTCGGCTGTATCTTCGCTTTGTCGTGCAGGGATCGTTCGACATCGAGTGCCTTTGGATGGGCGAAATCGGTACAAAAAGTGAATCGCAATGTCGCTTTACTGAAGTTGCATTCCATTGTGTATCGTTAAGTAAACGGCAGCATGCGGTTACAGTCGCGGTAAACACAAACACTGGATAACTGCACCTCGCTGCAGAACACAGTCACGGTTCCACATCGTAGCATCGCCGAAGGCAGACTGCCCACTCAGCTATGGAGTCAGGTTCTCTTGTGCCATATCCTACTCCAGATACTCAGTGCATGCATTTGGCTTGGAAAGTGGTTCAGCTGAACCAGCAGTCACTGACAGCAGGAGTTCCTGAAAGGCGACCACTGTTCCTATTCTGTGTTACATGGCTGTATATGGTACACTATTCCTTGTAGACGCGTTGGTCTGTCTGCACTGATACAGTAACGAGTAGGAGAACTTCATTCGCAGTGTTTCGGGGAACATCCAAAAACTATAGATCGTTTCTTCCATTCTGTACTTTTGCATATCGACCCATATTGTGTTGACTCCATACAGTGTACTGTTACACACTCAAACCTCTTCACTCAAGGTCCATGAGAAACATAGGCGGCAGTGGTACATTACAGGTCTTACAAGTGCCAGCAGCAATCTCCACCGGGAGCGAGAAACTATTTCAGATGAGTTTAATAATTCTTAACTGTGTGTTTAAATGCATGCAAAAGCTCGACAGCACACAATGAAGTTAAGACCTTTAGTGGGTTCCTTTTCACTGACGTACTGATTTCCCATGCACCTGCACAAAGGTGAGCATTCGCAAAGTATGACAGGCAAGTCGACTAGTGTGTCATCACAAGTTCATTGCAAGACTTGTTTTCACTTGGGCCCCACTCTTCACTGCCGTGATGCAGCAGCTGAGGGTCACATGACCTCCTGGTACCAGTTCTACAGCTGAGAGGTTCCATGCTGTCCTTTGCATGTCGCCTCTCATTTTCATTAATTTTATTAATGTTTTATGTGACTTCACGGTGGTAACAGGCCGAATAAGGTTATTGTAATGAAAGTATTCGTATTGAGAGCTCAAAATACTTTTCGTTTGATTCCAATGCATTTTGGGTTACTTCCCTGGATGGCCTTGCGAGGCGAGCACCGGAGGACGCGGCACACTGCGTTTCCAGCTGGGGACTGCATTTCTGCGAATACTGAAAGGGTCGTACATTAATGGGCTTAAGCGCCTGACGGAACAACTGACGTCAGTCGAGTTTTGCCTATTGTATGCGGGGTGAAATGACCTGTGAGACGCCTGAGTGTCGCCGCAGTTTATGTGTGTACCATTCCGGCGCGTCCAGAACGAAGACTGCTGGCACCGACTGACTGCATTGTCCTCACGATTCTGAGATTACTTGCGCACCATGCCCTGCTGGTCGCGACTCTCTGGCTCCACATGGCCGGTGGTCTAGGCATGTTGATTTCATAGCCGGTCAAACGGCAAGTTCAGTGCCCTCAGCTGAATAGCAGAGGAATGATTGGTCAACTTAAACTGAGGCTAGTTTGCGTCATAAAGCCCTGAACGAAACTGGAGGGAACACTCGATATTAGTGCGGATGATGTTCTGAGACAGTGTGGGGGGAATTTTGGAATCAGCACTGAATGCTGATTCACGGTTTTGGAGGATAGTAGAGAGTTGAGCAATGTTAGCTTTGCTCTTGTGTTGCGCGGGTGCAGGGCATTTGGCATCTGATCTTCGTCTGAGTCGGACGGTCTAGCGACTTAGACGCACTTTTTCGGTAGAACTTAGAATTCTCGGACAGCCTTCGAGGCCATGGGTTGAAACTGAGCTCAACAGCATGCGCGCTCGCTTTGCTACAAGTCCACCTTGCCTGTTTCTCCATATGATCCCGTTTGAGCTCTCACTACTAATCGCGATACTGCAATGTAGTTGGGAGAGTAATATTTGATTCATTAGGACATCCAGTCATTATTGTCAGTCTATTAGATTACGAATTTTA
This sequence comes from Schistocerca piceifrons, assembly GCF_021461385.2. Lineage (NCBI taxonomy): Eukaryota > Metazoa > Arthropoda > Insecta > Orthoptera > Acrididae > Schistocerca > Schistocerca piceifrons. The sequence continues at coordinate 247,169,602 of NC_060144.1, forward strand.
TTAAATTATTGTGAGTGTGCACTCCTTATTTTACCAATTATCAGGTTCCACCATCATTTCCTTTCGTTACCATTGTGCTCATGATTAATTAGGTGGTAGGTAAGGAGGGGGTCGAGTGCATGTCTCGTTCTCATGCAAAATTCGTCAGAATTAAAGAGGTACAAACTCTTCTCCACCTCAGCACCCCGCACAGCACCTACAGCGCTCCAAAGCGCTTAGTTTGCTCTTTTATGGATGTGAGTAATTTTTGTCCAGTGACTCGGTGCTCGAGGTAAAACTTAAATTTTTCGACCGCAACTGCCAGTGCCTCCAACTCATACGTGAAGTATTTAACTTACGCTGGAGTCAGGGGACTGGATGCATATGCAGTAGGCTGTCTCTCTCCAGTTTGCTTCTGGAGTGGCAGGCACTGCATTTTCGCTTTGCCAAGCGACTCCTCACATGCCAGTGATAAAAAATTGTCTGTCACAAAATTTCGTCCGGCGAGTATATCCAACAAAAAAGGACATTAAAGTGGCAATCTGGCAACACAGTAACAACATGTATGGTAACTGCCTCTGTCAGCACATAATAGTTATGCTGCACAGTTGTGCAGTGATACAGTTTTGGGTTAGCATGCAGAAGGCCGGTGGTTTGATCCTGGGTTCAAATATATCAGCCCAACCTGCTATCATCGTTATTCTGCACCATTCAACAGAGAAAAATTATGAACTATAAAAGCTCCACTAACTTCACCTAGGCGCCTTGGTGTGTGCATCTAGCATGTGGAAGACACGTTTGCCCGTTCTCTATACATGAGAATCACTTAAGTTGACCTTGTAAATTATGGGAATGATTTGGAATCTACTATATCAGTGACATTGGTATACGAGAGTGGAAATATCAGTTTCCTCTATTTGTTTCGAGTTGATGAATAATGTCTTTGTGGACGTGACAAGTTTCTAGTTAGTCAGTGGTTTACAGCACTCCCTACCTAGCTAATGTTCTGGTTTGTAGAGAACTAATTTCCAGTCTACATCTTGAGGATTATGTTGCGCTAGCAATCGACAGGATGCTGCCTGGTGCTTGATATCGAGAAGTACCACGAAAATGGTATAATATTACGCCGAACCATACAAAGAAATACATGTGTTCTTGTAATCGTCGAGTCTTCAGATATGTGTAGAAAAGCGAGCAAGCAAGGAAGCAGGTTCAGAGCAGAAACAGTAAGTGTTTGTGCTGAGGGGAAACGATAACGAATTTGTAGAACAATTCTGAGAGTGACTTCAGTTCGCTGTGGGGGCTCTGGTCGCGCATTGGAGGTGGGTAACTTGTGATCGTCGGCTGCGGGAAACATCTAGTGTTGAGAGGAGTATATATACGCTACTGCCCGTTTCGCAGTATATGTACGGATGATGTAAAAGGGGTGATTTTGTTTGGCGCAGGATACGAATTGTATGTTTACTTTATCGACATGGTACACGGTGATATATTGCTGAGTTGGGGATCGGTTTCAAGCACTAATATTCAAACTCTTGTGCTCTGTGGGAGAGCAGTGTAAACGAGTAAGAGTCTTTCCGTATTTGACAATATTTATGGTAGTAATATTTAATTGCCAGTGCAATATGGCGATCAGTGTAAAATAACCGCTGAAAGTCTCGTCTGCAGAAAGAAAGAAAAGGCGGATAGTGCTTCGATACCGGTGGCATTCAATACGAGCCAGTCATAATGCTCGATTCATTCATATCCTTTATGATGGGATATAGGAGCGACTACATAGAAGATGGAGCGTTAGTGTGTGTTGAAAGCAGGAAGGGTAACACATGATGGACGGGGTACCACGTTAGGTCTGCAAGGAAGACTGGATTGGACGGTATTCTGCGTTATTTTGTAAACAGGTTCAGTTAGGGAAAGAATTTCCGTGCATAAAAGCCAAGACATTAAGAAGGCGAGTGTTAACTATTTCTGGGACACTATACATTTTCCGCGAGGTCGACTCGATTCTTATATTTACGTAGTGTTGTGGCATCAGTATAACACTGAGAACCGTGTTAGATTCGCCTGCGAGGGTTTGTAGCTACGTGCGCGCACTTCATGGCGTTGCGTCTGTCACGTTGGGCAGTTAAGCACGGTTAGACGCGTCTCTCAAGTTGTGCAAGGAACAACGCACACTGTGCTATTCTGGAAAGCAGTGGAACATCTCTCTTGGTGCTGGGCCGAACCACAGCTACACGTCATCGCATATGGGACCAGCGTAAGCGCGCCTTGGAGTTCTGTGACGTCAGTATAACAGTCGAAGAATTCTACCTGTATACACGAAAATAGGCTCAACTTTCACCTGCAGTGGTGTGAGAGCGACGGCTCGCACTGGCTTGCATCCGGCGGTGGCTTGAGGTATGGCGGCGGCTGCAGAGGGGGCGTTGGTGGTGTCGGGTGTCGAGTGGCGGGATGTGTCTTTTATTATCAATCTTTCGTTTAAGCTATATTATATCGATTTCACATACCAATAGGATGCTGCAAATTAAAAAAAACTGCTCCATACATGTGAAGAATAGCGATTTAATTAATTTGCATAAATTTTTTATATCAATGTAGTGTTAGCAGTACAGTAGCTAATAGGAGGAAGCTCGTGAGAGGGTGACATGGAGCAGAACAGCAGGTTAAGTGCAGAACACTAGGTTAATTTGCATAATTTTTATGTAAAACGCGGTACAAAAGTTTAAGGGACTGTGTGGCAAAGAAGAATGCGCCAGAAATGGCGTTCAAAAGCATGTGAAGTTATAAAAATGTACCAGAAATTGGTGGGAGGACATAACTAATTACTTAACTTGGTATCAATGGCGGCAGAATATTTTAAGGAAATGGGGTTGACATGGAAAACTACTTAACAGAACAATAGGTTAAGTGCCAACAAAGGGCCAAACATTAATTTACCTAACTGGCCATTAAAATTGCTACACCAAGAATAAATGCAGATGATAAACGGGTATTCATTGGACAAATATATTATACTAGAACTGACATGTGATTACATTTTCACGCAAAAATGGTTCAAATGGCTCTGAGCACTATGGGACTCAACTGCGGAGGTCATTAGTCCCCTAGAACTTAGAACTAGTTAAACCTAACTAATCTAAGGACATCACAAACATCCATGCCCGAGGCAGGATTCGAGCCTGCGACCGTAGCGGTCTTGCGGTTCCAGACTGCAGCGCCTTTAACCGCACGGCCACTTCGGCCGGCTATTTTCACGCAATTTAGGTGCATAGATCCTGAGAAATCAGTACCCAGAACAACCACCTCTGGCCAAAATAACGGCCTTGATACGCCTGGGCATTGAGTCAAACAGAGCTTGGATGGCGTGTACAGGTACAGCTGCCCATACAGCTTCAACACGATACCACAGTTCATCAATGGTAGTGACTGGCGTATTGTGACGAGCCGGTTGCTCGGCCACCATTGACCAGACATTTTCAATTGGTGAGAGATCTGAAGAATGTGCTGGCCAGGGCAGCAGTCGAACATTTTCTGTATCCAGAAAGGCCGGTACAGGACCTGCAACATGCGGCCGTGCATTATCCTGCTGAAATGTAGGGTTTTGCAGGTATCGAATGAAGGGTAGAGTCACGGGTCGTAACACATCTGGAATGTAACATCCACTGTTCAAAGTGCCGTCAATGTGAACAAGAGGTGACCGAGACGTGTAACCAATGCCACCCCATACCATCACGCTCGGTGATACGCCAGTATGGCGATGACGAATACACGCTTCCAATGTGCGTTCACTGTGATATCGCCAAACAGGCATGCGACCATCATGACGCTGTAAACAAACCTGATTTCATCCGAAAAAATCACATTTTGCCATTCGTGCACACAGGTTCGTCGTTGAATACACCATCGCATGCGATCCTGTCTGTGATACAGCATCAAGGGTAACCGCAGCCATGGTCTCCGAGCTGATAGTCCATGCTGCTGAAACGTCGTCCAATTATTCTTGCAGATGGTTGTTGTCTTGCAAACGATACCATCTGTTGACTCAGGAATCGAGATGTGGCTGCACGATCCGCTACAGCCATGCGGATAAGATGCCTGTCATCTCGATACGAGGCCATTGGGATACAACACGGTGTTCCGTATTAACCTTCTGAACCCACCGATTCCATATTCTGCTAACAGCCATTGGATCTCGACCAACGCGAACAGCAATGTCGCGAAACAATAAACCGAAATCGCGAAAGGCTACAATCTGACTTTTATCAAAGTCGGAAACGTGATGTTACACATTTCTCCTCCTTACATGACTCATCACAACAACGTTTCACCAGGCAACGCCGGTCAACTGCTGTTTGTGTATGAGAAATCGGTTGGAAACTTTCCTCATGTCAGCACGTTGTAGGCGACGCCAATGGCGCCAACCTTGTGTGAATGCTCTGAAAAGCTAATCATTTGCATATCACAGCATCTTCTTCCTGTTGGTTAAATTTCGCGTCTGTAGCACGCCATCTTCCTGGTGTAGCAATTTTAACGACCAGTAGTGTAATACACCTAGAGTACAGTGCCGAGCATTAGGTTACGCATCATGTTTGCCTTTGCCTCATTTAATTACTGCTTACAAGACCTACGTATTTCCAGACAGCAGGTAATGACGAGCAAGCGAAATCCAACCCCCACAAAATGATTTTTTTTTTTATAAATAAACAATATACCCTTGAATTTCCTGTTATGTGATCCTTCCTCTCCACCAATTTCTATATATTCCATGCAATGCCTTGAATCCCATAAATTGTTTAAATAAACAATATTCCACACAATGTCTAAATTGTTTAAACAATATTCCTCACACTACAATCGAATACCCTCCAAATGATCGATCAACTCAGTCTTCCCCCTCCCCCCAATTCCTAGGAAGAGGTGGGATTTGGATGACTTAGGTTAGTGGAGGTACTCTTTTTTCCCACAATTTTCTTAGGTTGTCCTGATGGAATCTGAACTTCCTGCCAGGAGGGCGTGGCACTTTCCCAAGAGGGAGGTTAATTAATTGATCAATTTAATTCTGTAGTCAATCAAATTGATAAGAGTGAGAAGGGGGACTATTCCAATAACTCAGACCTGAAAATGTTCCTGTGGCAGTAATGTGGAAGGAGGTTTGGGGAGGGGGAGGGCGCAGGGGATGTGACAATTGGTTAAGTGCCTGTCAGTCAAAAGGAAATGTGGGTGATGTGGAAAAGCACTTAACAGAACAATAGGTTAAGTACTTGTCAATCAAAAGGACATGGGGGTGACATGAAAAAGCACTTAGCAGAACAATAGGTTAAGTACCTGTCAATCAAAGGAGAACAATAGGTTTGTCCCTGAGTGCATACCTACCCCTGATGTAGGCCACCCAGAAGGTGGCTCAGTATCCTTGTAGCTCCACTACCCCTGTGGCCAGATTGTTTAGTGGTCAGCACAAGTGCCTAAATTCAGGTACCTAGGCTCAGGTTCGAATCCTGGTCTGGCATAGATTTTTAACTTGCCCCATTGATATAAATCAATGCCCACTGGTAGCTAATGTCTTTAATCCCTGTGTTGGGGACCAATACGTGGCATGGGTAAAAAAAATGGAAATTTTTTATGGAATTTGAATTTTCGGGGTCTTGTTCAAATACTCTCCAAAAAATCTTCCTGAGAAATTTGTTTTAGGATACTTACTTCGTGTTTGTCATTTTCTGTGACTGTAATATCTGATGTTCACCTTTCCTTCTAATTAACCTTTTAGTTTATTAAAGATATTTTTAAATGTATGGCTAACCTGTAACAGTACCATTACGATGCTCAACTGTTTGAAAAGTGTTTCATCTTTGGGAGTTCGTTTCTGTTGTTTCTCAGATCGATGTGTTTTCATTGTTGTGTTGTGGTGAATCAAGTTTTACTTATATCTCACTGAAGGCGACGAAACTGAAATGTGTATTTGAAAAGACAAAGTTTAAAGGCAGTCAGCACAGGACGTACACTCCTCAAATACGTATATCACGCAAAAATATCGCAGCAGCGCCAAGTAGAGGTGCTCTACTCAGTATTGCTAACAGTGCTTCGTCAAAACAACTGTCTCCTTTTTTTTATGAAAATAGAATGCTGACAGGAACTAATGACGAAATGAACAATATTATTATTGACATGAGTATTTTATCTGACATTGTTTTTAATTTTATGAAGTGTAAGGAGTGTAAATTGTCTGAATGCCTGAAGATTGAAGAAAGTGACGCAATTCCACTAAAAATTGTTTGTTATAGTTGTTTATCTGTTGTTTCCTTTATGACTTCATCGAAGCCAGAGCCAAATTGTCCTTATAAAGTAAATACAAGATTTATGTACGCTTTGCATTCAATTGGGAAAGGTATGGCTGCTGGAAATATTTTCTGTTCTGTCGTGAATTTCCATGCTCCAACAAAGAACACTCAGCATCAAGGAACATTATTGGAGAAAGCTGTAGTGTAAGTTAGTGGGAAGACCATGAAGAATACTGTAGGGAAGCTGTTATAGAAAATGATGGCTGCACAGACTTTGCCATCGCTTTAAATGGGGGCTGGCAAAGAAGGTGATACGTCGCGTGGCTGGCGCCAGTACCTCTTTCTTGTTGTGTCATCTTTGCCATCGATTTCGCTTTGACCGGCCGCGAGTCAGTTGTTCATCGCGGGTTCGTCCCTTTAGCTGTGCAGTATCGATACAGCAGCTCTCGTCGACTTTCCTGTCCTGCGTCAGCGCTGCCAAAGTCAGGATCAGGGTGAAGCTCAACACACAAGAGGAGAGAAGAGTCAACGACCTGAAAAATATTCTTCAGCCACTGACGCAAATCATCGAAACTGCTGTCGACGCCTCGATGAGAGGAATTTACCCACAAAATGTGACCCAGGAGATCCAACATGCCCAGAATTAGAACGGTTGAGGACCTCACATTTCTAAGCCAGCTTGGACAAACCAACGCAGACCGGGACCGCCACAAAAGGCCGGTGGCACTCCTCTATCTCCAAAGGGTAGGAGACCACATGAAGAGGACACTGTCTCTGCAGTCGCGAACCGTGAAGACACAGAAAAAAGAGGAGCACTTGAAGAAAACCATCGAGAATCAGTAGGCGAAACCAACAACTGTTTAATACTATACTCACCACGGGACAACGACACCCACAGAAGGGGCTTGCGCCAACAGCTCTCACTGTGTGGTCTGTTGTTTGCGGTTAGAACACAGTCGGGAGGCTGGCCCTTACCTGGTGCGCGCGTGGTGTTGCTGGAGCGCTGCGGCCGGAGACGGCGGAAAGGTTTTGGTTCCGGCACAAGGCGTGGTGTTTGGTTTTTCTCGCCACGCAGTGCAAGCTGAGAAGAAGAGCTTACCCATGCGTCGCCTGGCATTAAAGTTCGTATAGGAATAAGGTCTGTGTTTGATTTAAACAGGCGCCATTGTGTGCTTATCTATATTTGTTAATTTGGTGACGAGTCTGATATTCGAAGTTAGGTCACATGTGGCATGATAACGGGGCTTGGGTTTCCCATCTCAGTTTCCTACCACTTGATGAAGGATCTGCAGCTATATGTAAGCAAGCCCGGTGAGCTTCTCATTATTGAGTGTTGGTATACCTAAAATCGTTGTAACCTTGGTGATTAAGTACCAAAATTTGTACCTTAGTCTACGAGTAACGACATAGTATACTCTCTCGTAAAACTACATCAGATTCCATGAAAGTGTAGTTCTGGTGGGCTCTTGCCCGTTGAAAGTAATACTCTCCGTCGTCCGCGCCCGCGCCCGCGCGCCGGCGGTCGCGAAGACGCGGGCGTCGGAATCTGATACGAGAGTCAGTCGAGCTTATTGGGCATAAATTTGACGAGAAGACCACCGAACTCTTTATGCATGTCTTGACCTCAACGTATTTTCTATTTAATAGGGAATACTATGAGCAAACGGAGGGAGTCGCAATGGGCAGCCCACTCTCGCCGGTGGTCGCGAATTTGTACATGGAGTACGGCGAGAAGGAAGCCTTGGCGTGATCCAATTGGAAACCTATTTGTTTCTTCCGTTATGTCGACGACACGTTCGTCATATGGCCCCGTGGTAGGGACAAGCTCCTGGATTTCCTTACACACCTTAAGTCCATACATCCAAACATCAAATTCACTATGGAGACCGAAGCGGAAGGAATATTACCATTCCTGGACGTCATGGTCAAGAGAAGAGCCGATGGTGCCTTGAGCAACAGGGTGTACAGGAAGAAAACGTACACTGACCTGTACTTGCATGCATACAGCTGCCACCGTCCTTCTCAGAGGAGTGGAGGACTAAAAACACTAGTACACAGGGCGAACAGCATCTCAGATGCAGAGAATCTGCCCCAGGAATTGGAACACCTCAAAACCGTGTTCCGAAAAAACGGGTACTCGGAATGGCAGATTAGACGCGCTCTCCGTCCCGCCACCACAGAACAACCTGTGGAGACGGATGAAGTCACGGAAGAAGAGGTAGCCACTGCCTTTATTCCGTACAATGGCGCACTATCGGGGAAAATCGGCCGTATATTAAAGAAACACCGAGTTAAAACCGTCTTTTGCCCGCCCAATAAAACACGGGCATTGCTGGTAAGTGTGAAAGATGACCTCGGAAGGCCGGCATATACCAAATTCCCTGTGAGTGTGGGAAGACTTATATCGGACAAACAGTACGCACCATCGAAGATCGTTGCCGAGAACATCAAAGGCACACTCGACTGAAATATCCAAATAAGTCGGCGGTAGCAGAGCACTGTTTGTCCGAGAAACACGAGATGGATTATGAGCGTACCAAGATCCTAGCTCAGACCTCTAAATATTGGGACAGCGTTATAAGGGAGGCTATCGAAATTCGCACCAGGGAAGATGATATCAACCGAGATTGCGGCTACAATCTCAGCAAGGCTTGGGATCCGGCATTGAATGTAAGTAAGAAGACTCTCAGCAAGAAGTACGAACTGGCGACCAGGGTGGACGTAGCAATCACGTCGACGCTACGACACATTCCGACGCCCACGTCTTCGCGACCGCCGGCGCGCGGGCGCGGACGGCGATGAGAGCGGCCCGCGGGGGGTGGGAGGGGATTTAAATCGGCCGCCCGCCCTCAGCAGCTCAGTTCGTCAGCGCACCTGACGATGGCGACATGTCTGATCGCCGAAATTTTGTGCCCATTGGACACTATGAACCGGCAGTATACCTGTGGACTGTTCGAACAACATTTTGAGACGTTGTGCCTATGGTTTGTCAACGAACAAAGTCATGTTTTCTGCTGAAGGGGTGGCCTAATGGCAGGCGCCGGCACCTATAACTTAAACGCTCTATAGCATCATTGGACAATGTTCTGGACATAGGTCCCTATCCTAAGTTTGTTTATCAAGACGCCGCCTACAACACATCGACGTCTGTTGCAACATTTATGAGACTATATATATGGTTATTCTCGGTCAGGAAATCAATTTTTATGTCTACGGTGGATGCATGCCATCGCTCCAAAGTCTCATCTACTGTCCTAGTTGTTGCTAGATTGTCAATGTTGAGCGCATGTTACTGACACGGACAGCTGGTAGAACGACATTTAACGAGTTTAGATGAAAGTGTAACATAGTTCATACCCGAGATGTTGAGTCAGATATTGCTGTGTGTACACAATTACACTCATCTCGTGGGCTGACTGGTCTACTACTCAAAGCAGGTACACATCTCCTGTTAATACTGTTGGTGGGTAACATGTATAGAACCTAAGCCTTAGTGAATTTAAATTCAACTGAAATATATGCATGTACGACAATAACACAGTTCGCTGTCATCCGTCCTTGCAAGTGGTCTAATAATAATCCACATGAGTGACTGAAGTAGAAAATGGGCTATCTATAGCTGATGCTGCTACTACTAATTTCACTGTGAGTGTGGAGGAGCGTGACACGGCGCTCTACAGAGGGTTAAATTCAAAGAAATAGAATACGACTCTCAAAAGAGTTATGACTTCAATCGCAAATCATGCGGTTGTAATATCAAGATCTCCGAGACAATAGAAAGCGATAGTACGATTGCAAGTAACGTCGACTCAGATCAGTGCCAGAATCGTCTTAAACAGCAACACATAATTACATCTTAAATAGCAACACATAATTACACAGAGTTTTATAGGTTTCAACGGCGGCGTACGAACTGCCGACCCTAAGCATACTGATCGGATAAACAAACAGGAGTGTCACAGAACATTGTGACCATCGTTTTCAGATGGTGTGTCATTCTTGAAGAGTGGGTGCATCTGGTAAAATATGCCATAACCCTTACAGGAGACACTGGTTATGTGCGACCTCCATGGTAATAGCGTGTAAACAACATTCTTCCATGAGACGTCATAACGAATACTTTATAGAACAGCTACTGTGGGATGTTTAACAGTGTTCTGCAGCTGTTCTACTGCTGTACCGGTAAACTATTAACTACATTTGCATACAGCTTTAACAGCTTTAATATACCACACTGACTCCAACAAATACGACATAATTGAGCTATATTAAAGGAGGAGAAATATTGTTCTCCACAATATCTCCACCGGCACAATCTGTCAGTTGCAATTTTGATACTTTGTCACACATAACTCGCCTAGAGGACTACCATTTTTCCCCATCATTTGCCGAAATTACCATTACATTACAGGAGGGGCCTTCAACAAGCAATGCAACACAATTTTTTTCTGAAAGCAGGTCGGTTTTATTCAGGATTCCAATGCACCATTCATTTATTCCCAACTCTTTTGGCTACAAGACCATATTTTTCAACACAACCTCCGTTCAATGCGAAGGCCTTACGTCATCTTCCTGTGAGGGACTGTATGACCGCATGGTTCCACTCAACTATTTGACATCGGAGACAACGTCTTGCTGCATGAATAACCCCTCCCCCCCCCCCCCATAATCCACGTACTGCTTGCCACAGAGTGCATCCTTCGTTGGCCAAACAGATGGAAGTCGAAAAGTGAGAGATTTGGGCTGTAGGGTGAATGAGGAAAATCGGTCTAATGAAGTTTCGTGAGCACCTCTCGGGTGCATAGTGTTAAACAACTATATGGAAGTTGTGACTCCGTCTTATACAAAGCACTTTTGTTATTTATTTATTCCCCAAACTAATTTCAGTGACAAATATCACCGTTATCGGTGGGTTCCTCTATTCCTTATTTATGTCTCTCTGTGCGATGATGGAATGGTTCCATTGCGTGTACGTGCTTGCTATTCTGTGTTCTGGGTCAGTTCTCTCACAGCGGCAAAGAGTATGATGTTGCGAAGTGTTGTGTTTTCGTTTATTACGTTTCTCCTTTCCAATATAGCCTTTTGTACGTAATAATTTTTTTCTGTTGTTAGTTGCCGGTATAAACTGTAGCTGCGTTTCAAACAAATGAACCACTCGACCGTCACATACAGAGGCGTACGTAAGGAACAGAAGTCGTCAGAACTCCTGCTACAATTTTCAAAGCCTCTCGCGACACGCGATACATTTCTCGCGACGCACGCTAACAGCAAGATGGTGTAATGTTTTGGATTATGAGCTAAGTATGGATGTTATGTTCTCCTGTATATAAAAGTAGCTGCAAGCCGTCCAACGAGCATGAGTACACGACAAACTAAGTAACAGCCTAGTATACACCGAAAGTGTATCCACAGCACTACCGCAACCCCAAATGTATAACGTGAACCTAAGTTCACGTTCTCGTATTTGTTTACTAACAGCCGCTCACACAGTTGCAGACGACATGATGTGTGCCAAGAAAAACGGCAACAGAAAAACAGAGAAAATATGCAGCAAACAGCGACAAAAATGTTAAAGCCATACTGTAACGTACAATAAATAAAGTATTATGAAAGTATTCACGGAAAACAATATTTAAAAAATCAAGCAGTACACATGTAAAAGTGTTATACAGTGTTTTATCACTATACTATTTTCTGCTTGTTTTATCACTATACTATTTTCTGTTTGTTTTAGATTCAAAGAACCCACTGATGATGGCGATATTTGTCACTGAAACTACGAGGGTCCTTCAACAAGTAATGCCCCACATTTTTTTAAAAAAGCCGTAAATATACATAGACAAACGTCCTTGTTGGTGCTCCACATTTGATGTTTGTTCCTTGCGACGGTGAAGCTTCATAATGGCAACTACATACGACTTACGTTACAAGCAGGGTGCTGTTTTGGATTCTTGTGCGCAGAAAAAGAAATCGTGGTGAACATCCATAAACGTTTGTGTGCAGTGTATGGCGATGCTGCAGTTGATAGGAGTACAGATAGGAGATGGGTAAAGAAAGTTATAGCCGCAGGAAAAGCAGAAACAGAGCTCTATGATCAGCTACGCTCGGGACGTCCTGTCACAGCCACTGCTCTAGACATGCTGAATCGTGCGGATGCCAGTATTCTTGCCGACCGGCGCATCACAACTCGACAATTGCCTCTACATTTGTATGGAGACTACGTAGAAAACTAGGACATGAACAAGAAAAGTTTATGCGCAGAAAAAGAAACCGTGGTGAACATCCATAAACGTTTGTGTGCAGTGTATGGCGATGCTGCAGTTGATAGGAGTACAGTTGGGCGATGGCTAAAGAAAGTTACACCTCAGGAAATGCAAAACAGAGCAGTAACATACTGACTCTTAATAATAAATATCTTCTGGGAAAAAAATGTTGGGCATTACTTATTGAAAGACCTTCGTAGTTTCGGGAGTAATTAAATAACAAAAGAGTTTTACATCAAGGCGGATTCACAATTCCTATATTGTTATTTTTGTGTGCAAACACGGACCAAATGGAAGAATTCCAAGATAAAATGACTGCCTAGACTTGCGTGATGCCTTGCATTGTCATGGAGAAGGAGAAGTTCGTTTACCTTTCTGTGGTGACGAACTCGCCGAAATCGTTTCTTCATTGTCCTCAGGGTAGATAATACGTTTCCGAGTTGATCGTTGCGCCATGAGGGAGAACATCAAACAGAATAGCCCCTTTAAAGTCCCAGAAGGCCGTCGCTATGACTTTACCGGCTGAGAGAGTAGCTTTGAACTTTTTCTTCGGAAAAAGAGGTGGTGTGGCGCCTCTCCATGTACTGCCGTTTTGTCACCGGTTCGAAGCGTCGGGCTCATGTTTCATTGCCTGTGAAGCTGCTCGATAGAAAACTGTCGCAATCAGCGTCGTAACGCGTAAGCAATTCCGCAGAGACGGTCCTTCGTTGCTCTTTATGGTCTTCTGTTGCTAAGGGACGAAGAACCTTTGAGTACTCCAACTGATGGAAGAGTGTGTGTGTGTGTGTGTGTGTGTGTGTGTTTTTGTGGGTGAGCCGCAACTTGATACGGTTGCTAGGCGCTGCGCCGACCAGCAGCAACATATTCAACAATTCTGTCACCTACTTCGTCAAGGGTTTACATACCTCGACGTAAGTTGATTGCTATGTATTAACCGCCACAAGCTGATAACTACAACTCCTACAACAATTTCTCCACAGAATTTCGTTCCTGTTGATATAATGTCTGTTGGTGGGTCGATGTACAATTTATGAAACGTCCCCTTAGAAAAATAATTAATTACTGTGCTGGTAAACTTCTACGTTATTTGATACAGAGACAGCTGAGTAAAACTGGACGTAATCAAGACATTTCTCTCTTTACTTATTCTGATCATCAATAAACTGACACACAATATTTTTAGCGCAACGCAATCTGACTTTCAATAATTCCTACAAAAGAATGGCCCTGACTAACAGTAACCTATACCTTTAATGAATCACTCACCTTACAAAAATCTTCGTTACTCGAACTACTGCAATACAGTGAGCGCTAAACTACTGATAGGCATAGTTAGCAAATGAAAGATTTTGGTAGAGAACAAACAATGTATTTACCTTAATAATGTTCAAAAGTCATCATAAATATATCAGTTGATGATATCCAGTCTTACAAATTTCCTCTTTCTGACGGACACACGTCCATATCGTCCGCTCTCAAAACTCTGCCATTTCTCTCCCCATATCCACCACTGCTGGCGGCTCACCTCCAACTGCGCAACGCTACGCGCTGTTCACATCCAACTGCCCAACACTACACAAGTGAATATTCCTATGAGTCCAACCAGCCACAGACTGCACACAGCACAGTCAGTGATTTTCATACAGAGCGCTACGTGGTGTTACCAACATAAAAACCTAAACAGCCTACTTACAAATTCTGTTATGGAATTTAATAACGCTCTTTCATAATTATTAGCATTTCCCACCACTACTACTGCTATACACACATTATTTCGTTTCTACTTCCGCGTATTAGGATTTTGATATCATTGTCTCTCTGCAAACTGGCAATGTCATGACGTCACACTCACACATACTGCAATGTTGAGGTACCACACCTCACATTATTTGTAACCATTTTGTTTATGATTTGCGGACTGGTATTGATGTTATACACAAAAAAAGCACGTTTCATCCCCACTTTGTTAAAAATCCCAGCAAAAACCTTGAGTTACGTCCAGGTCCAAAATGTAGAAGGATCTACATGCACCTGCTCCAATATTACAGGCAGATCTTCCATTAGAACATACATTTTAAAGTCGATTAATTCATATATGAAGATGGTATCATTCTTACGAGCTGCAGGGTCACCGATACCATCTTCATACATATATAGTTAAGGTTCACCGGCCATTTGACCATCTTCTTCTGTGAGGATGCACAAACAGTGTCCGAACTCTTACGGGAATCGGCGGTAAAGCCGCGGGCAGGGGCACTATGAATATTGTAACCTCTCCACAGAAATTTTAATAAAAATGAGAATGCCAAATGGAGCCAAGTGTAACTTCCCAATAAAAATCAAGGAATCAAAATTGACCAAAAACACACACAATAATATTGATTAAATAATGAACCATGTAGGAAATGTAACCTCCTAACAGAAATAATAATATCGTAAATTTTATAAGGACAGCAGCGCTGACCTTCGGCCCTGTAATCTGAATAAAAAAAGCAAAAATTCTTACCTCAATAAAAACTGCATCTATATTTGCTCTTATTTATCGACACAGCTTCGTGCAATGCTGGCGTATATTTAATTTTGATTCTTGGAGGAAATGCGTAGGAAATATTCTTTAAATTGGAATGAATGTTTTTCTTTAAAAGAGTTACTTTATAAAAAATTATTATTGGGGCATTTTTTGAACAAATTAATTACAACTAACATACATTATTAGATTTGCGCAATGCTGCGTCTTTACCTTCTATAACAATACACATCGTCCAGAATCGTGACCAGAGTCGCGAGAAGAGCACGCCGCCGACGCATGCCGACTTCTGCTCAGTACAACCGTCCACTCGCTACTACTGTCGACTGACTACTCCCTCTGCCGACTCGCTACACACTAGCACTGGCGTCTCGCGCGGTCAGGCGCAGACTACCAACAATAAATAACTCTCTGGTCAGAGATTCTGTCATGCCTCGCCATCGCTGGTAATGAATACATAGGTGTTTCATAACCCTCCACTGGGGGGGGGGGGGGGGGGGGGGCAAAAATTTGGCAGCGATGGTGAGTCATTTGGACTTGCCATGAGCAAAAAATTTTTGTTAACTAACTAACTTTACACTCACAGAATATACAGATATATAGGTGTAGAACATGAAGTAAATATAGTGCACATGCACCGAGTACAGAACATATCAGGTAATGACAAAAAATATATACAATGAGTACCAAACAAATTAACAAATGACATAAGTGCACATGCACTGTAGTTCAGAACATATCAGCAAATCAAAATTGTATATGCAATTAGTAGAAATCATGTTAACAAATGACAAAAATGCACACGCACTGTAGTTCAGAACATATCAGCAAATCAAAAAATGTATAGATCATGAATACAAATCATGTTAGCAAAAATGATTTTCACTATGTTACAAGAATTAGGATAGGAAAGGGAAGGATTGCATCATGGTTGGAGCACTTTAGGTTGCACGCAGCTGCGCTGAAAGTCCATATCTTTCTACAGAAGCACAACACCAAGTGAGACAATCTGAAGTTCTTTCCCAGAAGTATCAATCAGCGTAGCCAAGACACTGAAATGTCGTAGTAATATTCCATGTTATATCTTTGGTAGTACATTAGGTACACCAAACAGTGGGACCATAATAGCATCTCCATCGCTCACGGTGGTGGATAGCATGTCGCGTCAACACCACGTTCGTGTAAGGTACACCAACGTAAAATTAGTGCAAAAACCAAATATAGTGCTCCATGATCATGAGGATATACAGGACAAACGGATATTGCAGTAATTCCAGGTAATTAGGTCAGAAGGTGAAGGACATTAAGTCACATACTAGTCTTCATTGAGAATTACACTAATAGTTGGTGGCACTCATTGCCCAGTTATTGAACATTTCTGTACCATGTATGTAGTATTACAGAATAATGTTCATGTGTTGTTTTACAGAGAACATTGGCACTCATTGCCTAATTATAAACCATCAGAAGTCATCATTGAAAACAGGAGCTAATAAATGACATAGTATTACAGAATAATGTACGTAAATCGTTTTGCAGAGAACATTGGCACTCATTGCCTAATTACAAACCATCAGAAGTCATCATTGAAAACAGGAGCTAATAAATGACATAGTATTACAGAAAAATGTACATGAATCGTTTTACAGAGAACATTGGCACTCATTGCCTAATTACAAACCATCAGAAGTCATCATTGAAAACAGGAGCTAATAAATGACACAGTATTACAGAATAATGTTCATGACTCGTTTTACAGAGAACACTGGCACTCATCGCCTAATTATAAACCATCAGAAGTCATGATTAAAAACAGGAGCTAATAAGTGGCTTAGCATTACAGAATAATGTTCATGAGTCGTTTTACAGAGAACATTGGCACTCATTGCCTAATTATAAACCATCAGAAGTCATCATTGAAAACAGGAGCTAATAAATGACATACTATTACAGAATAATGTACATAAATCGTTTTACAGAGAACATTGGCACTCATTGCCTAATTACAAAGCATTATATATATATATATATATATATATATATATATATATATATATATATATATATATATTAAGCAATGCATTGCGTTGGGTAATTACTGAAGAATGAAAATATTTGCTTTTGAGTTGTTGCTGCAAATGAAGATGTGTAACGTCATTCGTCATGAGTCAGCTGTAGCAAGATTATGAAACAAGTAGAGTATATGTAATCACATTCATAAATGACATAGGTTTAATGAACAACTGCTTATAGCACATTAATTTCATAAATAATTTCTCCTGCAAAATACAAAAATGGATTATTAAACTGAAAGAAGAAACGCATTTTATGCTGAAAAGTAGTGAACTTCCAATTAACAGGTAGTGAAATGTGTATATAAAAAAAAATGTGTTCCCTAGCTGTCCTTTCCAAAACCTTCAGTCATCATACTATGCAATGTAACACATACTGTCAAAACGAACTGCAACAAATACTTAAATAACTACATAGTATCTCTTAACTAACAGCAAATATATAAACTTCATCATTATTTTCATCTGCAAAGAAAAACTTCATTATCCATATCACCATAACTCCATTAGTATCATCACCTGTAAAGAAAAACTTCATTATCCATAGTAGCATATTCTTCATCATTATTCATCACCATTCATTATCATCTGCAAAAAAAAGGTCACTTCATTACTCATTACACAACTATTCCTTATTTCTAGCATATTTCATCACTAAAACTAAGATCTGTAGTTCTGTCTGACAGCCTGCATCAACCGCCTTGTATTCCGAAAGAAAAAATCAGTTAAGACTGCTATTCTACGATGTGTATAGTATATTCTTGTTAATGCTTGTTAATTCTGATCCATTTACTCTTCATCACGAAGTATTGTATCCTCTTTCGTTCATTCCGAAGGTGAAATTCCCATTTCTGTTAATTTATTTCGTTTATACGTTATTTCTTTCTGAAAATGATGAACAAAGATTAATGTCTTGCATTTAATTCATATACCCATTAGATAAAAACTGGTTTATAGTAGCATAATTGAGCATACAGCATAGCATGACAGAAAACGTAATATGTCAAAAACATAGATAGTGTTCAGAGGCAAAAATGTACCCAGTGTATCACAATGTAGCAACAAAAAAAAAAAAAAAAAAAAAAGAAGTGAAGTAGTCATGATGTTGAGTTATCATAAGACAAAAATGTCAAAGTCAACTGGTGTTTGCTATATCTTAACTATTTCATAGTGCTTACAAACAAAACAGGAAAACAATCGTACATACACAAAAAATGATGACAAGAAATGTGACTTTCTTTGTGTTCAGCTTGTATGTTGTGTAGTTAATAGAGGCGAGAGTTGAAGACTTTAATGGAGAGAGAATTTAATAAAATTAATATGTCACTAGAAAAAATTGCATAATTATTCATAAGATACGTAAGTTTATCTGGAAAAATGTGCACGGTCTGATGTGTAACGACATGAAGAGCGACCTGCTAACCTTACCTTGCCGGGCACTTGCCAAGAAAAATACGACAATCATCAGTAAGTATTCATGTGAATATAATTGCATAAGTGGTCATAAAAATTAGCAAATGGCATTACAGCATGTTAAATCATAAAGTATCTCCATTCAATAAAAGGTTTGATATTCGATATGTGGTGGTTTCCTTTGGTTTTTCTGGTTCTCAAAGTTTCGACGTGTACAACATTGGGGTGAGGAATGCTGCGAATCGGATATGGACCTGCATATAGAAGCTCAAATTTACTGCATTTACTCTTTCCTTTGTTAGATGAATAGTGTGTACGTACTAATATCTTCTGTCCAATGTGAAATTCACGGCGAGTACAAACCTGTTTTTGTTGTCTTCTCCGGCGCTCTGCGGCACGTTTGATGTTGTTCAGCGCAATGTCAATTATTTCATGGTGTCGTAGTCGACGAGATGTAGGAAAGTTTACTAATTCTTTAATTTTGTTAGGTGGTTCAACATTTTTCAGTATAACAGACGGAGATAGCATAGTGGATTCATTTGGTATGGAATTAATTACATCCTGGAATGAGAGTATGTGTGTGTCCCAATCAATATTTTTATGGCAGTATATTCTACACAGTTTACCAATTTCTTTCATTAATCGTTCACAAGGGTTCGAAGAAGCATGGTACCTGGATATATATATCGGAGAAATGTTTCTAGCTCGTAACATACGTGTCCATATAGCAGATCGAAACTGTGATCCATTGTCGGAAATTACTTTCAACACATGCCCTACATGAAATAGAAAATGTTTTACAAATGCTTTCGAAACAGTTTTAGCAGTAGCTTTGCATAATGGAGTGAAGGTAACAAATTTTGAAGTGAGTTCAACAGCGACAAAGATGTAGCAAAAACCTCTATTAGTTCTGGGAGTCGGACCAAAAATGTCTACAGCGGCCATATGTCGCAATTTAACAGGTACAATGGGATGTAATGGAGGAATATGTGAAGTCGTATCTGATTTAGCTTTCTGGCAGATTTTACATGACGCTAAAACTCGTCGAATACGTTTCTCCATGTTCGTAAAATAACAATCCTGTCTCAGTATAAGAAAACATTTTCTGGCTCCGTAATGTGCGTAACTTAAATGAGTATACCAGATTAATTTGTTAACAAGTTCGTCAGGGAATGCATAATAACCAATTGTTGCTGTCAGGATGAGAGCGGCGAAACAGAATGTCATTGCATACAGTGTAATGGTTTCTAATGGTAACATTACCCCTATCTTGCCAAAAGTGTTTAATCTCTTTCCATACTTTGTCTTTACTCTGCTCTTGTGCTATGTCTTGTAATGACGACGAAATGAAATTTTCAAATGCAACTTGTTAAATGTACATGACGCTGAAATTTGCTTTGCAGAAGTTGGTTGCGATGTCTTGCTGATTGTTGCTGAGAGAACGAGATAGTGCGTCTGCTACAACATTTTGTGTGCCGGGAATGTGAACAATTGTAAAATAAAATTCCTGCAAGTAAAGTTTCCATCTGCTTAATCTGTCGTGTGTAAATTTAGCCGAAAGTAAAAATTGTATAGCTCTATGGTCTGTGTAAACGGTGGTGTGTCTTCCATAAAGAAAATGCCGAAATCTCGTAAAAGCCCAAACAACACATAATGTTTGAAGTTCTGTAACGGAATAATTTCGTTCAGCAGGTGACAGCATGCTACTTGCAAAAGCGATGTTTTTAATTACCATACAACCATGTTCTTCAGTTTCCTGAAAAATATGTACGCCTAAAGCGGTGTTAGAACTGTCAGTGCCAATGGAAAAATTTCTGGTACGATCTGGGTGCGATAAAAGTGGTGCATTCAACAAAGCATGTTTCAAATAGCATTCTCGTGAACAAGATTATGGGTGTCAAAAGTATTGCTTGCGTTACTGGAATATGCAACCTGTACTGTATCTGGTCAAATTCTATCTGACGTGTTATTATTTTCGGGAGGATGCTGTAGCATTTCAACTATTTGTACTGTTCTGTTATTTCTTCCAGACGTATTACGCTCTGGATAATACCTACTGTCTGGTTCATTCATGATAATATGTTGTTGCTGATATTCTTGCTGCTGATAAGATAGACTGTTATTATACGTACGCTGAAAATTGTGCTCATTAATTTTACGTCTGTCGTGATAGTCATTTCCATACGGTGCATTGCGATAGGAATTGAAATAGTGTGTTTTCTGTACGTAGTTATTTCCTTGTTGCTGTGCACTACTATTTGTTGGAACCAAGACTATATGTGCACGCGGCGAAACATTAAAGCTTGGTTGACCTTGTACATTACATTGTTGTATAGGTATGCTAACCGGCTGGCTTTCATGCTGTTGCGGTGAGAAACGTCTATTGTTACCAAAATGCGTTCGCTGTTGCTGAAAATTTTGTACATACTGATGGTTAAAATTTTCTCTGATATTAAAGTTCTCATGGTTGTTATTTCTGGGGCGTCTAATGATAACTGTCACTTTCGGTAAAATTTGTCATATCAGGTTTTCTTTACTCACTCTTAATTCTAGATAGGGCGATAGTTAAAGAGCTGTTTTGATAGATATAAAGGATAGTAGAAGAGAAGGCAGCAGTGCAGAAAACTAAAGATGAAACAGCACTACTACGGCTCGGGGCCCTGTGCACGCTACGGCACATACTCAATAAAATGTAATGAATTCCCTGAGGTCAATTATGCGCTGCAAATACATTTCAACTTTTGCGTTACAGGCAATGGCGGTATAAAATTCAGAAGCAAATTGCTGTATCTTTGCTAATTCTAGTTTCTGCATTATAGGTAATGGCGGTGAAAGTACAAAAATAAATCGATGCATCCAGTTCAATGCGTATACCTGTGCTCTGTCATTTTCAAATACCTTACATTTTTTTACAGATATAAATTGCTCGTAATCAACGTTATCGTCTCTGAATTTGAGAACACGTTCAGGTTTGTGTGAGAATTTGTTTGTCTGTGTCATTTCGGATTTTAAGTCACGTAGCTTTTCGGATTTTAAGTCGCGTAGTCTCTGTAAATTATCCAAATTACACTGGCTGTGTGAGTGTGACAAATATTCGGAATGTGGCGTATGCTGTGACGTGTTATTAACTGAAACATTTTTCATTTCAGTCACTTTAATACATTCGTCAATTTGCTTGTTCTGTTGTTCACATTTCTTATAGACTTCCGTATCCAGAGTGTGTGAAAGTTCTGGTGACTTTAAATTAAACTCGTCGCGGTATCTGTGTTGCGATGTCTGAACATTGTTCAGTGACTGCATTAATTTCGTCTCTATGTAATTCTGTTGTCGCTGCATGTTTATTATCTAATTCTTGTGCAACAGATCTAGTTTTTTCACTACTATTACTAGCACAAGCCTTAATTTCGTCACGTAATTGTCTTTTACTATCATAATATTGCGCAGCAATGGCTGTAATCTGTTCATTAAGCTGTTTATTCCGTTCACTAAGTTGTTTGATTTTTTCATTAATGTTGTCTTGTTCTTCATTCGACTGTTTATAACTTTCATTAATTAGATCATGTTGTTTGAGACGGTTTTCCTGTATTTCATTCATTAGTAGTAATATTGCCCCAATTTGATCCCAGCCAAATTTATCCGCTCTATTCTCTGTGCTATTTGATGGCGTACCTGCAATTGTCACATTTTCTGTAACCATTTGGTCATTCTGTAATTTTTGAAAAGGTTTCCCAATCGGATGTGTACTGTTAGTCACTACACCGGAATTAAATAAATCTGTCGTACTCTGATTACACTGTTCATTTCCGTTAGAAAAATTTGTCTGTTCATTACGTAAATTTTGCAAACCGGGTGTGTTAAACTGGGCAGAGCTCATTGCAACAGAACGCCCCGCGTCATCAATTGTCAAATTATCAGAGGACACAATTGAGTTCGTCTGTTCATCACTAGGATCAAAATCAACATTAGTGGTCGGTACACACTGATTGTCCGTAAATGGAGGATTGTCATCATTACACTGCGTGTCGCAAGTACTATCGGTCAAGTTGTTTAAGTCGGTTATTTCACTCATTATACCTCGCGATGTACTATTAACAGTTTTTCGCGGCAATTTTTACACAAATCACAATTATTCACAAATGAAACAAAGAAAATGCAAAATCCAATAAACACTATTACAACAAAGAGCAACAAATTGCCGATGATCTGTGGAAAAAAGTGACAAAATTAGTAAATGCGTTGCGCCAAATGCTAATTATATTTAAGTAAATAAGAGCAGATATTTGACTACTTCTCAGAAGATTCACAAAGAAATACGATCCTGGTACGGATGTCACCAAGTCGCTGAAATTATTTAAATGATAATTGATAAAATGGAGCCAAGTGTAACCTCCCAATAAAAATTAAGGAATCAAAATTGACCAAAAACCCACACAATAATATTGATTAAATAATGAACCATGTAGGAAATGTAACCTCCTAACAGAAATAATAATATCTGGTAAATTTTATAAGGGCAGCAGCGCTGACCTTCGGCCCTGTGAAATAATTAAACCTGATAAATTTTATAAGGACAGCAGCGCTGACCTTCGGCCCTGTATTCTGAATAAAAAAAGCAAAAATTCTTACCTCAATAAAAACTGCATCTATATCTGCTCTTATTTATCGACACAGCTTCGTGCAATGCTGGCGTATATTTAATTTTGATTCTTGGAGGAAATGCGTAGGAAATATTCTTTAAATTGGAATGAATGTTTTTCTTTAAAAGAGTTACTTTATAAAAAATTATTATTGGGGCATTTTTTGAACAAATTAATTACAACTAACATACATTATTAGATTTGCGCAATGCTGCGTCTTTACCTTCTACAACAATACACATCGTCCAGAATCGTGACCAGAGTCGCGAGAAGAGCACGCCGCCGACGCATGCCGACTTCTGCTCAGTACAACCGTCCACTCGCTACTACTGTCGACTGACTACTGCCTCTGCCGACTCGCTACATACTAGCACTGACGTCTCGCGCGGTCAAGCGCAGACTAGCAACGGTAAATAACTCTCTGGTCAGAGATTCTGTCATGCCTCGCCATCGCTGGTAATGAATACATACGTGTTTCAATATAAGTTGCTAATGTGGGTCTCACGGAAGGCGTGACAGAGATAAGTCTTTGCAGTCGCACAATTGTACGTGTCATTGGTGGCTCAGGTGGATAGAGCGTCTGCCCTCTAAGCAGGAGATCCCAGGTTCGAGTCTCGGTTGGGGCACACATTTTCAACTGTCCCCGTTGACTTATGTCAACGCCTGTATGCAGCGAAGGGTGTTCATTTCATATTAATTCGATTAATTCAACTTTATTTGGTACGGCCACTGGATTTCTACATTTGTCCGAAATTATTTCCAATATTCCACTTGCCAACACAGTGTCATCACATGGGTGAAAAACGCTAGCATTGCCTTGACATCGTGTCTCTGAGTGAAGTACCTGGGTAATTTTCTACGTATATAATAGTAAAACAACAAACACATCTCCTTCTTTAACATTACCGAATGTCCCTTGTCTAATAACTCCCGACAGTCTACTTGATCAATGTTTTTGCAAGTATAATGTTATCGCAAAACAGTTCTGTAATGACTGTAAGCACTTTTAAATTCTTCCTCCTGAGGAACATACCACTTAGTTGTAATTTATGTTGCCAGTGTCAATGACAAGATGTCCGGGTTCACCAATAATAACCACAAACCAAAGCGTTCGTCGGAGAGCGATGGCGCTCGTTATCAACTTATAAATTTTTGTATACAGTCATCCATGTCCGCGCGTGAGTGGTTAAGCCAGTTATGGAAGTATTCTAGGTGATTTTGTGTGCGCTGTGGAGAGTTGCAGCTGCGGATGTTGTGATGCTGGACGCCAGGCTGCGTGGGTGACGAGCGTCTCCTTGTCGGAGGCGGCGCATTCACACGGCGCGCCGTCCACCCCGCATACTCTTAAAATTCTTGTTATTAAATTATCACAAGCACGGCGCTATGTATCTGTCAGTAAACTCAGCGTCTTTATAGAAACTGCAAGTGTGTGGGCTGGAAATAAGAAAAAATGTTCTTCAAGATCATCTTTATTTACAATATTCCTCCAGCCTGCGTACTGTTGTTGTTGTTGGGAACAGCTCCATTTCCTGGTCAAACCATAACTTCATTTGGTATATCACTGTTATTTTTTGATCATTCACCATTAGAAACAAACAAGAGGGTGAGTCACCTAACATTACCGCTGGATATATTTCGTAGACCACATCAAATACTGACGAATCGATTCGACAGACCGAACGTGAGGAGAGGGGCTAGTGTAATTGGTTAATACAAACCATAAAAAAATGCTCGGAAGTATGTTTTTTAACACAAACCTACGTTTTTTTAAATGGAACCCCGTTAGTTTTGTTAGCACATCTGAACATATAAACAAATACGTGATCAGTGCCGTTTGTTGCATTGTAAAATGTTAATTACATCTGGAGATATTGTAACCTAAAGTTGACGCTTGAGTACCACTCCTCCGCTGTTCGATCGTGTGTATCGGAGAGCACCGAATTACGTAGGGATCCAAAGGGAACGGTGATGGACCTTAGGTACAGAAGAGACTGGAACAGCACATTACGTCCACATGCTAACACATTTTTATTGGTATTTTTCACTGACGCACATGTACATTACTATGAGGGGTGAGGTACACGTACACACGTGGTTTCCGTTTTCAATTACGGAGTGGAATAGAGTGTATCCCGACATGTCAGGCCAATAGATGTTCAATGTGGTGGGCATCATTTGCCGCACACAATTGCAATCTCTGGCATAATGAATGTCGTACACGCCGCGGTACATCTGGTGTAATGTTGCCGCAGGCTGCCACAATACGTTGTTTCATATCCTCTGGGGTTGTAGGCACATGACGGTACACATTCTCCTTTAACGTACCCCACAGAAAGAAGTCCAGAGGTGTAAGATCATGAGAACGGGCTGGCCAATTTATGCGTCCTCCACGTCCTATAAACGCCCGTCGAACATCCTGTCAAGGGTCAGCCTAGTGTTAATTGCGGAATGTGCAGGTGCACCATCATGCTGATACCACATTCGTCGACGTGTTTCCAGTGGGACACACTCTATTCCACTTCGTAATTGAAAACGGAAACCACGTGTGTACGTTTACCTCACCCCTCATGGTAATGTACATGTGCGTCAGTGAAAAATACCAATAAAAATGTGTTAGCATGTGGACGTAATGTGCTGTTCCAGTCTCTTCTGTACCTAAGGTCCATCACCGTTCCCTTTGGATCCCTACGTAATTCGGTGCTCTCCGATACACACGATCGAACAGCGGAGGAGTGGTATTCAAGCATCAACTTTAGGTTACAATATCTCCGGATGTAATTAACATTTTACAATACAACGAACGGCACTGATTACATATTCGTTTATATGTTCAGATGTGCTAACAAAACTAATGGGGTTCCATTTAAAAAAAACGTAGGTTTGTGTTAAAAAACATACTTCCGTGCATTTTTTATGGTTTGTATTAACCAATTACACTAGCCTCTCTCCTCCCGTTCGGTCTGTAGAATCGATTCGTCAGTATGTGATGTGGTTTACGAAATATATCCAGCGGTAAAGTTAGGTGACTCACCCTGTACACAATCATTCAGTTTTACGGCGTTGGCCAAATAATCGTTTTCTAAGC
Organism: Schistocerca piceifrons; assembly: GCF_021461385.2. Taxonomy (NCBI): domain Eukaryota; kingdom Metazoa; phylum Arthropoda; class Insecta; order Orthoptera; family Acrididae; genus Schistocerca; species Schistocerca piceifrons. Next base: position 247,195,850 of record NC_060144.1, read on the forward strand.
CTTGAATTCGATCTTGGGCGTTCATTTAGTAAACTCACCCTCTCCACACTTGATAGGCCTGACGCTTACAAACTTAGATACAGGGGGAATACAAACACCTACAGACTCTGATGCATTGCTCCACTTCCTCTATATTTACTCTGCTGTGCAAATACTCAACAAAGTCCTAGTAAACCTCTCTTATATTATGGTGGCAATGCCACAATATATCTGTAGTAATTGCTAATGCAAGAGTCTTGGTGATCTGAATTCATAACTCTCTAATGTTTTAGATACATGTTTGTATCCCATGAAGTTAATTCAAGCATTTCCTCACCATACATACCAACTATGCACACCTTACATCCTAACATTTGAACATCAGTAACAGCATGAGATGCCTCACACTCGTCCATCATACTCTGCTTTATTTTGTCAATGATACTGCGTAGATAGTCCCACTCGTACCATGAAGACTGGACTGTAGGACCGATGTGCTGTGCGTTTTCCACCTGTATAACTACTTTAAAGTCATTATCAGCTGCCCAGTCTACATTCACACAGTTCCATTGCATGAGCTGGCACTGATTTGGGAGCTGATTGGTGGTTTTGCTGCAATGTATTCGGACGACACCAGGTCAGGTAGACACCCATGGAAGTGACTCCTGCTGCAACATGAGGAAATTATGAAAGACTCTAGGCACATAAATACACTGATTCCTTTTTCTCAATACTGACAAAATAACGTTGCTTAACAATGGTATTGTGGTAATAGACAATATCATTAGCAAATGTGTGTGTGTGTGTGTGTGTGTGTGTGTGTGTGTGTGTGAAAACTCATGTAATTGGAATTATAATAAAAAAAATCATATTAATTTCTTATAACAAATGCCAACAGCCTAATCCTCCCACTATAGAGCAAAATGCCTAGGAACAATAGAGACCACACAGGCACAGTGCTTAATTTATAAATAACTTGGAGCAGCTCTCGTAGTATGCTTACACAGTAGGCACACACACACACACACACACACACACACACACACACACACACACAGAGAGAGAGAGAGAGAGAGAGACAGACAGAGAGAGAGAGAGAGAGAGATTCACATAAGACCTTAATTTTTTGTCCTCCAACCTTATTGTAAATTACCTAATAATTTATCTCCCACACTTGTATGCTGTGACTCCGCCAATAGTGTATCCCTCTCCACTAGTTCCGCTAGTATTATCTCAGAAACCCCTTGGGCTGTAAATGTTTGCTGCTGCTGCGATGGTTCAGGCAATACTATGTTGCGGAAAACATCCACCTCCTGACCCAACAGTTCTTTTAGCACTGCATCAGAGGCTCCTTGGGCTGCTGAGGTTTGTTGATGACGTGACAGCTCAAACAACAGTGGGTAACAGAATACCAACACACCCTGCTGTAGCAGCTCTGCCAGCATAGACATCTTCTCAACTGAAACTTCCTGGCAGATTAAAACTGTGTGCCCGACCGAGACTCGAAGTCGGGACCTTTGCCTTTCGCGGGCAAGTGCTCTACCACCGAGCTACTCAAGCACGACTCACGCCCCGTCCTCACAGCTTTAATTCCGCCAGTACCTCGTCTCCTACCTTCCAAACTTCACAGAAGCTCTCCTGCTAACCTTGCAGAACTAGCACTCCTGGAAAAAAGGATATTGCGGGGACATGGCTTAGCCCCAGCGGAGTGTGCGCTGATATGAAACTTCCTGGCAGATTAAAACTGTGTGCCGGACCGAGACCGAGACTCGAACTCGGGACCTTTGCCTTTAGCGGGAAAGTGCTCTAGCATTCTAGAAACATCCCCCAGGCTGTGGCTAAGCGATGTCTCCGCAATATCCTTTCTTCCAGGAGTGCTAGTTCTGCAAGGTTAGCAGGAGAGCTTTTGTGAAGTTTGGAAGGTAGGAGACGAGGTACTAGCGGAATTAAAGCTGTGAGGACGGAGCGTGAGTCGTGCTTGGGTAGCTCAGTTGGTGGAGCACTTGCCCGCGAAAGGCAAAGGTCCTGAGTTCGAGTCTTGGTCCGTCACACAGTTTTAATCTGCCAGGAAGTTTCATATCAGCGCACAATCCGCTGTAGAATGAAAAATCCATTTTATCTTCTCAACTAAAAAACAAACTGCTGGCGGCCCCGCTTGCTAGACAGCATAAGACAGCAAGCGTGCAAATTAAAAACTACTCAGCTGCACTTGCACAGCATTTGCTGACAGTCTGCAAAACTGTATTCAATCGGCTGAGTGAGAGCACTTGGGTGAGATGAGGGGGAGGCCTTTCCGGCCGCTGTGGCTTAGGGGTTCTAGGCGCTTCAGTCCGGAACCCCGCGGCTGCTACGGTCGCAGGTTCGAATCCTGCCTCGTCATGGATGTGTGCCAAGTCCTTAGTTAGGTTTACGTAGTTCTATGTCTAGGGGACTGATGACGTCAGATGTTAAGTCCCATAGTGCTTGGAGCCATTTTTGGAGAGGCCTTGATGGTAAGAAAGATCTGATGCTGATGTCAGTGAAATATAACAGGCACAGTTGCCCGAGAAATGGGTGTCATGACCTTGACGATAAGAAAATGCCGATGCTGACGTTAGCGAAATTCCTGTCAGAACATACATTGGCATACTAATGTCTTTACACCTTAAATCGCCGCAGCAGTTACTGCTAATTAATATTTGTGCCTCACCACCTTTTGTGTAGCCAATTTATATCGACTCTTTTATTATACTTAACGATTTACGTGCTTTGAGAAGCACTACCAAACGTTACAGCAAGTCCTGTATTTCTAAACAGCACGAAATTTGTTACGAACATATCATTTTCCCTTTTGCGGTCTTTTATGTATCTGTTCAGGCGTAGAACGACTCTTGTGTCTGCAATTTTCCAGTCTGCATTGCGTAGACGTTGTTAAGTAAATATGCTATTTTCGTAGCTTAGAACTAGCATCCCAGTATTCCAAAATGCTACTGTGTACAGATGCTAAATAACAGTTCTAAATTGTAGCACTTTTTCTCGCTCTGGAAGCGTAAATTAAGTGCAGAATGGCGGATGTTGCATCTGATTCAGAGCCCACAGCAGTCACAAATCCTGTCCCGGGCAGTGGGTAGTGTCTACCGCGTCCGCGAGACTGACGTGTTGGGGGGCGACGCGTTTGGAAATTCTAGAGTGGAGGCGGCGCCATGTGAAACTGAAGGCTGTGGAAAAAAGACTTGCCAACCTAAATAACCTCGCGGTGCGGCGAGCAGAAAGCAATTACGTGGACTCAATGACATGGCGACACGTACAAAGCAGAGTTGATCAAACCGCATTCAGGCAGCTGGCGGTGAAAGACTTGAATGACGTCAAAAGACTGCCGCCTCAGATTCCATTAGCCGTGCGCGTGTAATTGCGGCGACGTCTGTGGCCGCCGCGTTTATTGAGCGCCGTCGGTTCGGCGTCGCTGTGGCGGCGGGAGGAGGGGGCGGGGGGAGCGATGGCGGCGGGGGAGGCTGTGGGGGTGGTTGAGGGCGAGAGGAGGCCCGTGTCGTTTGTCCGCGGCGTGGAGGGACCGCTGCTTTGTGGCTCCCTGACCATCGACAGAAACGACGCCGAGGGATACAGGTGGCATCTAGAAGTTTCCGAAATTTGAATTTTGCGCGTGGATCGTCACGAGTACCCCGCAGTACCGATAGGTGTCTCGCTACACAGTGTTAGTTATAAGTACCTCTGGCGTTTCAGGAGACGACTGTGTATAAACCTCAAACATACAAAAAAATTGGCCGGGTGCGTAATGGGGGATCCGTACAAACTTAATTATGTTTACAGATTGTTCAACCACTCCTCGAATAGAGAATCTCGATGATTTTTACCTGCTATCCACATTTATAACGGTAACATATCGGGTTGGGTTGTTTGGGGGAAGAGACCAAACTGCGAGGTCATCGGTCTCATCGATTAGGGAAGGACGGGGAAGGAAGTCGGCCGTGCCCTGACAAAGGAACCATCCCGGCATTTGCCTGGAGCGATTTAGGGAAATCACGGAAAACCTAAATCAGGATGGCCGGCCGCGGGATTGAACCGTCGTCCTCCCGAATGAGAGCCCAGAGTGCTAACCACTGCGCCACCGCGCTCGGTAAGATATCGGTCCCACAGATTCCAAGACTTTCGAAAATGTTTTAAGTTTAAATTGCATAACAAATCCAAAAGAAACTTTTTTGTGTGATATGATTATAAATTAAAAGTTTTTTTAATTTTTTTTTCTCTTAGTTGTACTGTGAAACTTTGCTTCTTGTCAATTTTCTTGGCTCTATGTCAATGGGAAGTCTCTACAGTTTTTAATTAGTGAGTTTGTGGGAAACTAAATATGTGACGTAAATGGCCATATCTTTTGGTTGCGTTGACTTAGTAGCTTAAGTGTTTTACACCTACGAGGGACTATAGCAGGAGTGGCCAAGATGTCGGCTCGCAGGCTAAAGCGGTTTGCTTCGCTTCACATTTCCTCCACCGCCACATCACGCTGTCTCAGCCGTAGGAGGGGGAAGAGGGGAAACGGCACCGCATTCAAATGGCAGTACAGTCGCACTGCATGTTATGTTATGTTTGTTATGTTATGTGATGTTATGTTAACCGAGGACCCAGAAACGACGGAGAGGCTCCGTCCCCGCCGCAGCCGCAGTGGTCCGCAACCCCATGACGACTATCGCAGTACACTTCACTCCTCCGCCGCCCCACGACGAACCCAGGGTTATTGTGCGGTTCAGCCCCCGGTGCCCCCCCCCCCCCCCCGCCCCCAGGGAACGTCTCACACCAGACGAGTGTATCCCCTATTTGCGTGGTAGAGAAATGGTGGCGTACGCGTACGTGGAGAACTTGTTTGCGCAGCAATTGCCGACATAGTGTAGCTGAGGTGGAATAAGGGGAACCAGCCTGCATTCGCCGAGGCGGATTCGTGCCGGGGACCGGCGCTCCTTCCTGCCCCGAAAGCAGTGCGTTAGACCGCACGGCCAACCGCACTGCATGTTACTTGATTTTATATTTCACTTTTCTCAACAACATACGAGGTTTGTACCAAAAGTAAGGTTGCCATATTTTTTACAAATAGAAAATATTGTTTATTGTTGTTAATTTATACATCATTGAAAAGCTTACACTTTTGTCTATTTTTCGACATAGTCTCCATTTTTTATCGACACAGTTTTGAAGATGGTGCTCAAGCTTTTGTATTCCTAAGTCGAAGAAGTCTCCCGCCGACCCGTTGAGGAAGCATGTGACCCCTGCTCGTACTTCATAGTCGCTCTTGAAGTGTTTGCCACTGTTACGCCGTCGCCAAGGTAGCTTCCGCGGGCCTGCAACACATCTAACACGACATAGGGCCGAGGTTGCCTGTGCCCAGAGGCGTAAGCAATGGTAAACATCGGCTGTTTTGGAAAATGACATTCCGCGTACTACTTCCTGCACAGGGAGTTCGAGATGGCCTGCTGGAAGTATTACTATACCAACATCTGATTGGCTGGTCAATACTATTTAAAGGCTAGAACCAGCACCAGACGTCAGTTCACGCCGAATACCGACATAAAGGACGTCTCCACGGAAGACTACGTCTTCGCCATCGGAATAGGACTTGGAATTAAGTGTATGTGTGTTACCACTGACTCCTGTGGGAAGCTTAGAAGTTATCTTTTTTTGCCTCTAGTAGGAAATTCTTCCTGGCTTTTTGATTGCGACTTTTCGTTGTTATTCAGTCATTTCCATGTAGACTCACGTAAATAAAAGTTGTGTTGTATAAAACGTTCGAATTGTCAGTAACAACAGCTACCTAAGCCTTCCATTAGCTAGGGGAAGAAGTGACAATCGCTGGGGGCTGAATCCGGACCGTACGGGGGATGGGGCGTAACAGTTCACGCAAATTTCTTTAAAAGCTCCTGCGTTTAACGAGCGACGTGGGATCGAGCGTTGTCGTGAAGAAGCACTACTCCCTCCGTCAGTTGTCCTTTCCGGCGAATCTGGATTGCTCGCTGAAGTTTGGTCAATGTTTCACAATATCTGTCTCGGTTTATTGTCGTCCCAGATGCATGAAATAGATGAGGAGTACCCTCATCTGATTCCAAAACACAGTCGCCATAGCCATTCCTGCCGGCCGCGCTTGTTTGAATTTCTTTGGGGGTGGTGAACCGGAGTGACGCCACTGACGAGATTGTTGTTTTGTTTCGGTGATGTAATGAAACACCTGCGTTTCCTCTCCCGTGACGATAGAGTCCATCACTGTCTCCTTGTTCCCTCCCCCCTCACATTGTTGAAGAAATTTGCGAGCACAGTCAAGGCGTTGGTCCTTGTGTCCGTCAGTCACGTCCGGGGGACCCAGCGAGCACATACCTTGCGGATAACCCAACGTTTCTGTTGTAGTTCTTTCAATTATATCGTGGGAAGCTTCAGGAATGCGTTCAACAAATTCACGGACAAAGACCCTCCCATCTCTGAGCAGCTCACTGTTGATCTTCTGGACAATCTCATCCGAAACTGGCGGTCTTCCACTCCGTTCTTCGTCGTGAACATCTGTGTGACCCTCAGCAAAAGCCCTGCACCATTTGCGGACTTGCTGAACGGATAAGTACTTGAGCAGCGGCGCTCGTTACTGGCGCGCCAGTCTCTTGGATGTCCATTATGATCCTTCGATGTTTCTTATCTTTGCTTGCCTTGTTGTTTTCCGCATTCGCGGGGCGAGTGGCAGTTGACGTTTGCTCGGGCTACCTGCTGAGACGCCGCGAGGTACGAGGTGGAAGCAACCACGTATATGTGGAGTTGGTTGTACGCGGTTTGCCGGTTCAGCATGGAGGATGTGTGTTGGCTCCTGCCTGTCTGCTCTCCTGATTTTGCTCGCCGTGCCTTGCGACCGCCTAGCTTGGGTTGCTGCCTGGTGTATCCTACACGAGTCATACCGGACGTCCAGCAGAAGCCAGCAGAAGTTGAGCAGCCTTGTGTTTCTTTAAAGAAAAGGAGCAAATGTATAAGACCTTTTGTAACCAATTTTGGTGGCCTCGAAAGTGTGGCCTTCGCGTTTACACTGCCTTTGGGGAGAGGTAATTCTTTAAATTTAAATAGTTGTGGTTCCCTGTCCTTTATAATCTTTTGGGGGTTTTATTTGAAATTTCTCTTTGGTGTTCCTTCCTTGTGCTTGGTTAAATGTTTACTTGTATAGCGGGAAGTGACTCCTGGTTAAAACTCGCAGAAGGTGTTTGATGTTACTGCCGCTTCCGGTATTTGTCTTTTCAATTAAGTGTTGTCATCCCTTCGAGCGACCTGGTGTCACTCCTCGTTAATTAATGCTGTTTTATGTGTACTTAATTTTGAATTGGCCATTTGAATTAATATTTTGGAACGCAGTATAGCACTAAGGCAACCTCATTGTATACCACCTTGTGCCCCGGTCTAGTACCCTAATTTTCAGTGGCACGAGTTAGCTCCACTACCGGTTTTACTGATGTGCTCCCTTCAAAATCTTGTCTTATATAAGTTTGCCCCACGTGTGTCTGGAAAGCTTTAGTGTGACTTCAGTGCTAGTCAGATAGTGGAATCTTCATTTTGGCTTGGCTTCCACTGAAGAGTTTGAGTGGAGCGTAGTGTGTTTGATTTGCTATTCATTTAATTTTTTTATTTAATGGGGAGCAGGACATTTAAAGACTGTTGGTATTAACTCCCCTAGTTGCGGGGCGTTGCTAATTCGTTCCAAATGGCCTACTACTTATTCAAGGGCAAGGCTGTTGACTACTTGGTTACTGTGAGTACAAATTCACGCTATTTATTTGTTACCGAAATCGTTGAAGTGTCTGTGACGTGATTCAATCACTAGCTACGTGTTTGATCTAAATTGATATAAACCTTACATTGCCTCCTTAAAATTTGTTCCCAGCAGAAACCCTTAAGAGAACTAAGTTTCGTCACTGCTTATGTTAACCTTTACTGGGACCAATATTTCATGTAGTTAAATTTTGTCTTAAATTGTGTATTTCTCTGATGTAATAAACGAGTGATAAAAGAAAAAAGCAAAGGGGCCTGATCCTTCCCATTGTGTCCGGTTTGTAACACGTATCAGTACTCTTCACCATAAACCTCAGTCAGCTGCCGATGAATCTCTCACGGACGGTAACGTCCTTGAGTGGGGAAAACGGATTACTGCTCGAACCTCGGACTTGGCGGGAGCGGCGATCAACACTCCCGTCTATGACGGCTGCCAGGCCAACACTGAGCGACGTAGACGTCCTAAGCGACTTACTGCTCGTAGATTACGGACAGAACAAGTTCTCACTATTAATGAATTTCTTTTTGGAGCGCTGAAGACGTTATACAAATTTTATCTTGTACAAACTACTGGCATAGGCACAGACGCAGAGAGTTTCACATATTTTCATAAGCGAAAAATGTAGCACATTGGCAACCCCATTATGGAGACTTCGAAAATCTACCTCAGGAAAGCAATGTAGATGTCTTGGATAGTTTTAAGAGAAAAAGATTTATCAAAGAAACTGGAATTACCTTTCAGGTCAATTAATTACGTCTGCATATCCACAGGGCGCTTTCAACTAAAACTGTAAACGGGCTCGAAAACAGCTCCAAAAGAGATGTAAGTTCGACAGTGTCCTCAAAACCTTTGTGAAACTATCCTTTTAATTGTTGCAAGGCCACAATGAATTCTTCAGTCCTCGCCCTTTCTTTTAACGTCAGTGAGCTCAGGGAACTGGACTGTCTTTGTCAGAATGTGCCCCTTCCACAATGCGATTTTATTTTTAAATACATCCCCACCAAATCAAAAAGAAGTTACCTTGCAATGTCTTACTGTACGCGTTGTGCAGTCGAGTCCACTTAAAATGCAAAGTCTACAGTCCATTCCGGATGTTCTAATTTTCATTTCTGCACTCCTTTTTTTTCATAAATTCAACAATAGCCAGTTCTAAATCTCTAAAAATCGTTCCAGGCATGGCTCTTGACTTAACCAACGTACTTTGCAGTAATACGAGTATATGAAGTCCCCATATCCTTGGTTCATTTCCATTGATAACTGTTGCAACCGACAATGGAATAATGAGTGCAAATACAGCATAAATTTCTTCTTGATGTATAGGAAAACGAATCCCATCTGTCGATCGTTGTAATATTTTGCTCTTTCAATGTTATCTAAATGTTTAAATTCGCTCTGCATGGTACTGTAATGTCGTTTCATAGCACATACGCAATACCCGTCGCTTATGCGAATTGAAAATTCTCATCTCTCTATTCTGTCATTCCCATCCTTTTTTAAGGACTGTGACAATAGATCGCTAGATTGCCTCATTTTCTGCAAACAGTCACTGTGCCCGTGATCGTCATTCGTACCATAAAACAAATAGCGAAGGATAAAAAGCGCTTACATCACGATTCTGCCGAACTCATAGAGTTGTGCCGAACGATAAAGGCCGCACCAAATACTAAATGGTATGTCGCCCTGTTCCGGGTACTTCCGAGAAGGATCGAAGAAAGCCGAGTGACAGGTCGGACCTTGGCACGTCCGCAACACGCACACGCTGAGCGCGTGAAGTTGGGCACGCCGTGACCTGAACTACGGACCATTGCACGTGACATTATTTTCAATTCGATATGTTTACTGGCTCCTGAGAAAAAGGCCTCTTAACAGACGGACTGACAGACCAACAGTTGGATAACAAACAACAACAAAATACACTCCTGGAAATTGAAATAAGAACACCGTGAATTCATTGTCCCAAGAAGGGGAAACTTTATTGACACATTCCTGGGGTCAGATACATCACATGATCACACTGACAGAACCACAGGCACATAGACACAGGCAACAGAGCATGCACAATGTCGGCACTAGTACAGTGTATATCCACCTTTCGCAGCAATGCAGGCTGCTATTCTCCCATGGAGACGATCGTAGAGATGCCGGATGTAGTCCTGTGGAACGGCTTGCCATGCCATTTCCACCTGGCGCCTCAGTTGGACCAGCGTTCGTGCTGGACGTGCAGACCGCGTGAGACGACGCTTCATCCAGTCCCAAACATGCTCAATGGGGGACAGATCCGGAGATCTTGCTGGCCAGGGTAGTTGACTTACACCTTCTAGAGCACGTTGGGTGGCACGGGATACATGCGGACGTGCATTCTCCTGTTGGAACAGCAAGTTCCCTTGCCGGTCTAGGAATGGTAGAACGATGGGTTCGATGACGGTTTGGATGTACCGTGCATTATTCAGTGTCCCCTCGACGATCACCAGTAGTGTACGGCCAGTGTAGGAGATCGCTCCCCACACCATGATGCCGGGTGTTGGCCCTGTGTGCCTCGGTCGTATGCAGTCCTGATTGTGGCGCTCACCTGCACGGCGCCAAACACGCATACGACCATCATTGGCACCAAGGCAGAAGCGACTCTCATCGCTGAAGACGACACGTCTCCATTCGTCCCTCCATTCACGCCTGTCGCGACACCACTGGAGGCGGGCTGCACGATGTTGGGGCGTGAGTGGAAGACGGCCTAACGGTGTGCGGGACCGTAGCCCAGCTTCATGGAGACGGTTGCGAATGGTCCTCGCCGATACCCCAGGAGCAACAGTGTCCCTAATTTGCTGGGAAGTGGCGGTGCGGTCCCCTACGGCACTGCGTACGATCCTACGGTCTTGGCGTGCATCCGTACGTCGCTGCGGTCCGGTCCCAGGTCGACGGGCACGTGCACCTTCCGCCGACCACTGGCGACAACATCGATGTACTGTGGAGACCTCACGCCCCACGTGTTGAGCAATTCGGCGGTACGTCCACCCGGCCTCCCGCATGCCCACTATACGCCCTCGCTCAAAGTCCGTCAACTGCACATACGGTTCACGTCCACGCTGTCGCGGCATGCTACCAGTGTTAAAGACTGCGATGGAGCTCCGTATGCCACGGCAAACTGGCTGACACTGACGGCGGCGGTGCACAAATGCTGCGCAGCTAGCGCCATTCGACGGCCAACACCGCGGTTCCTGGTGTGTCCGCTGTCCGTGCGTGTGATCATTGCTTGTACAGCCCTCTCGCAGTGTCCGGAGCAAGTATGGTGGGTTTGACACACCGGTGTCAATGTGTTCTTTCTTCCATTTCCAGGAGTGTATTTTCGTGTTATATTATTACAAATTACAGATTTCAGGAATTTTTCCTTTACTTGTAGCGTGAATGCTTGATTTTTGCCAAGTAACATGATTCAAGGTCAACAGGAGGTACTCAATAGGTTTTGTTGAGTGATTTTGCGAGTACCAAGACATATGACATAAATGGCTGCATCTTTTAATTGCATTGACTTCGGAGTTTATGTCTATTACACTGCCAAGGAACCTTAGACTTCACTACGTGACATAAATATCAACCTGATATGTAAAGCTGATGCTGAGAGAGACAATCGGATAAGAAAAGGTAAAAAAAAATTTCATATCATATAATATCAAATTAAAAATTTTAAGATTTTTCTTGTGGAACCTTGTTTCTCGTCAGATTTCAGAATTCTAGGTCAATTGGAAGTACCCCATACAGGGTGTTTCCGCGAGACCATGCAAAAAGTATCAAGACATAGAGAATGCTCCATTGAACGATTTGAGGTAGAGAACCTGTGGTCGGAGAAGCTAGCTTAAGGAGATATGGAAGTACACTTGTCTACCGCTTCGTCTAGAATTACTATTTTCCAGCTTATTTACAACTAACATGCGTACAAGCTTACAAGTACAGTGCTGTTTATTTACATGTACAGTCATTTCCTGCAAGGAAATGAGCTGGACGAGCCCGATTACTAGGAAGTATTTACTGATTGCTGGACTGGAAGGGAAGATCCTATTCCGTGGCTTGCGAGGTCACCTGACCTGAATCCCTTTGATTATTTCCTAAGGGGATACCTAAACTCACTTGCGTATTAGACCCCCAGTGGATACGGAGGTGGAATTAGTTGCCAGAATTGTAGCTGCCTGTGATGTGATTCGAAACACACCAGGGATATTCGTCAGGGTGATGATGATGATGATGATGTTTGGTTTGTGGGTCGCTCAACTGCGCAGTCATCAGCGCAATCCAATCTGGTCACTCTTAAAAATGAAGATGATGATGATGACAATACAAACTCCCAGTCCCCGGGCAGAGAAAAATCTCCACCCCAGCCGGGAACCGAACCCGGGACCCCATGATCCAGAGGCAGCAACGCTGGCCCCTAGACCACGAGCTGCAGACTTACTTGTTAGTCAGGCTGCTTCAGAGTCTTGTTCGCCGATGTCATGCCTGCACTGGCTTGATGGCCATCAGTTTCAGCACATTTTGTAAGCATGTTAGAAGCTGGAACGATTCAGATAGAGAGGCTGGCGTACGTGTTTAGTGGAGGTGGGATTTTTAACCCCCCCCCCCCCCTCCATTGATCCCAGGAAGTTACCAGGTTCTTTAAGTGAAGGGCGGAAACATATATTTCTTGAGCACGACTGTGAGGAGCTTAACAGCCTTCTTTCAGAAATTGGAAATGGTCAGCACAGAAAGATTAGATCACTCCATGACTGAGGGACTGTTGTCCCGCCTAGGTAAATGTTTTTAGCCAAAACATGGCCATGTTAGAGTGAGAACGATGCCTCCCTAGTTTAAAATCTTCTGTTTTTGGACAGGAGAGATTTGGAGTTGCTGATTGGTTTCTCTCAGGATATGTAAAGTGTAGGAACCCCAGTGCTGTGTCTGTATTGGCTACGAGTCCAGATTCAGTGAGTAGAGGATGTGCAATGTGGGAGCGGTTTCACGTACCAAGGCTTGGTGAAAAGTGGTTGGGATTCTTCAAGGGAATCCTTCTTCTAGTCTTCCCCTGGTGGATAACGTCATGTCTTTCCCTCGTGGGTGAGACTTGTGGGCTGTACCTTGTGATGGGCTAAGAACCTGTGGCAATTTACAACTTATTCTTCCTGAATCGGCCGTCTGACGTTTGACAATTCCACCACACATCGACGTGCCTGTGAGTCAAAACTGGTTTGGCCAGACCAGCGAACGAGTGCACATCTCATTGAAATCTGCCGGGATTTCACGGCGCTGATAGGGAAGTTTCCCGCTTTCTGATAACCAGAACGCCAGACCACGTAGTTCGGATATTTTCGTGGGCGCGTCAGAACATTACAGCTGCCGGGACGACGGCTCCTCGCCCACAGTGCGTCGTTTTCTGCTGCCACCTGAACCAAGGTGAAAGAGTAAACCACTGCTGCACCGGAGTAGGGTGCTAAATGACATTCACAGCTTCCTGTTCTCTGGTGAACCGCGGTTTGTGCTATAGTTGATGGTAGTTGATTCCATTTGAACAGAGTTGGAACTGACAGTGAATGCATGTAAACCAAGTCAGACTGCGTTGTAAAAGGAATTAATTCAGGGGAGAATTTGTACAGCTTCCACCCTATTGTATGTTTCGCTTATCAAACACCATTCCTTAATTGCTTTGTGCTTGACAGTTTTTGTGTAAGATTTATCAATTGATTCTCCAGAAACCTGTAGGTGCCAGGGGTTTAGTAAAACTTGTCAATAAATTGTAAACTTAAATACGCCACTGCTGTCGTTCATACTCCCTCTACTACTCACTGTTTTTATTTTATTGTGGTGGTACATGAGTATACTACAAATTTAAAATTCAATATTATTAAATTTGTTAATTTGATTACTAATTTGACTTCTGAAAGTGATAACATCCATAAGGCAACGAAAATGCCATGAGTACATTCACTAATTCACATAGATGACTCATGTAAGTAGCACATGATCTGAAGGTTATTGACAAGATAATACTATAATACAGGGTGACCAAAAAGTCAGTATAAATTTGAAAACCGAATAAATCACGGAATAATGTAGATAGAGAGGTACAAATTGACACACATGCTTGGAATGATATGAGGTTTTATTACAACAAAAAAAATACAAAAGTTCAAAAAATGTCCGATAGATGGCGCTTCATCTGATCAGAATAGCAATAATTAGCATAAGAAAGTAAGACAAAGCAAAGATGATGTTCTTTACAGAAAATGCTCAATATGTTCACCATCATTCCTCAACAACAGCTGTAGCCGAGGAATAATGTCGTGAACAGAACTGTAAAGCATGTCCGGAGTTATTGTGACATTGGCGTCGGATGTTGTCTTTCAGCGTCCCTAGAGATGTCGGCCGATCACGATACACTTGCGACTTCAGGTAACCCCAAAGCCAATAATCGCACGGACTGAGGTCTGGGGACCTGGGAGGCCAAGCATGACGAAAGTGGCGGCTGAGCACACGATCATCATCAAACGACGCGCGCAAAAGATCTTTGACGCGTCTAGCAATACTTTGTTTTTTTTATTGTTTTTTTTTGTTCTAATAAAACCCCATGTCATTCCAAGCATGTGTGTCAAATTTTACATCTACATTATTCCGTGGTTTATTAAATTTTCAAATTTATACTGACTTTTTGATCACCCGGTACTTTTCTTTACGTCCATATAATAACATTTAGCTTCATTCAGACATGTATTTATGGTTAAAGCAAGCGACAGCTTGCAGTTGGCGCCCCTTGGCCAGGATTTCGAATCAGGAGACTTCCGTGAGTCAGTTAGTACCTTACGTTGCGGAAGAGGCGTGTTTTTTCTTTTTTTTCGATTGGGTCTATAGTGTACTGAGAACATTTAGACTCTGGTTTGGCGCTATATGTTGTGTCTCAGCAATTTGTAGTACGTTGTAGTCATTTTATTTCAGTCTATGTATTGTTAGTGTCATTTTTTTCTCATTATGTTTTGTCAGTGACTTCTGAGTCAATTGTAGTCTGATGCTGCGTCGTTCCTAACAGGTTGTGCATGCTTTTGTGGAAGAAATTTGATGATGGGGATGTGTACGACATTTTAGAGCAGGTTTTATTTCATGGGCTTAGGCATAAATGTGTGCACTATTTAAAAGAAGATCAGAGCAGAGTTGTGGCGCGTGATGCTTTGGAATCGGAAACTCTGATATGGCGGCGTCCTGGAGAGAGGTGCAGTTCTTCCAATGTTTTGGAGAGGCACGGGGCGTTACTCCCGGCGTTAGGCTGTGGGGACCGAGCAGGGTGGCGTTTAATGAATCAGCGCATAGGATTTCCTCCAAGCTGTTTCGTACGGAACTCTTGTAGATGTTATCCCTCGAAGTAGGTCTTGTAGAGTTTTGGCTCATTTTTAAATAAAAGATTGTTGGGATCTTGACTGTTTTATTTATTGATAATTATAATATGTAAGGCTGCCAGATTTTGCAACAAGAAATAAACAATTTTGAGGATTCATATTTCGTGTTTATTTTGTAGTGGATCGCAATTTTTAGGTAGGGTTATCGAATTATTAATCTTTTTTTTGTTGATGCTCGATAGCCTCATACTAAGATTTCTGTAGAGTTGAAAGGTTTGACGATAATTTCGCATTAGCTCTGACAGCAGGGAGAATAAGGGCCTCCACAATCAGGGCAGTTTTTGTGGCTCTGAAAAGAATAGGACGACGGGGGCGTTTACAGCCTAGTACCGCCATCCCGTCGTGAAAGCAGTGGTTGCTGTCCCTTTGCTAAGAAAGAGTCGGGGGTGAGGCGATTCTGAAAGCATAAGTTTGTAGAGATAACAGCTTAGAAGCGCCGCCACCAGTATTTTTAGCACGGAGGTATGTGCAAGGAATGCATGCCACAGACGCGAGCTTACGGTCGCAGAAATTCTCACGCCGGATGCCAAGATACATTCTCACCACAAGGCAGAGTAACGAACCTGATTCACTGAATTTGTAGTGGAAGGAGAGGTTTCAGTTTGTTCTAGAAGTTTCTAGCAAACTGAGTATCAGCTGCAGGCGGTTGGCTGACAGCTTCGTGACTCGTAGAGTGGTATACCGTTTGTAGCGGGTGCAGTGATTAGCTGTCTGAAGAGTGCGTGCTAACAAGGCGAGGTTTGCTTTAAAGGGGCACTGCACAGCAAGGACTTTCTGGCGCGTGTCGAGAGGACGAACATAGCTGGATAAAATTGTGGGACATTGCTGGCAAGGAGCGAATGAACAGTCTCACTATTAGATTTTAAGATTTGATACAGTACTGATTTCTCCACTAGGAAAGGCATCATTCATTTCTCTGTCAGCATAGAACCGAATCTGAGCTTCTTTGTGGAGATTAAGGCATTACGAAGAGCTTCTTTGCGACTGCACTCTTCAATTAAGTCCCTTCTCCTGGGTTATGAGCAAGCAGAACTCTTGATTAGTGTCCAGCATTGTAGTAAAGTAGTTTTGACATTGGGAGTTCGCGGACGCCATTTGACGTCCTTTGTGCAGTCAGAATTTACGGCTATGGAAAGCACTTCGTCTGGACGATGGCCAGCGGCACTGAGCAGAATTGCCCTTCCCAGCACTGAATTCGGTGACATACGCCGGCAGACAGGGAATCTTTAATAGTAAATGTATTACATTCCATTGGTTTGATCAAAGGGCTCTTTACTGTCAGTGCCAGTCAGGGTGGAGGCTTTCTTAACTTGGATGCTAATCTGTTTCAGCATTTAATGTTACCGTCGAACAAACGGGCTCGAGACTTCGATTCAAACCATAGATGTTTTGCCGATCTCAAATTTAAATTAATGAATAGAGCTAACGTTATAGGCCAATACTTGTTCAATTTTCCTAGTGTCATTTTTACGAAAAATATCTTATCAGTACACAGTTGCTCTGCTTTTCCTACGATTACATTCTGAACACAAATAGTGATTAAGTTAGGGTATTATCACAACTTGGGGAGATAACTTACATGTTATTCCCGGTTGCATGTTGTCAATAGCAAGGCTAATTTAATTGACTTTTTAGACATAATTTAATTGAAATTTTAGACGTGACCACTACATTGCGAGTACATTTGCAACCACCACACTTACACACGCCATGTGGTAAGACACACATTGCACACCGGTCTAACAACTGGAAATACATCGTTGACAATCTCTAAACCATGTTATGATGGAACATGACACTTATCAATGAATAGAGTATCTCTGCAAGTTATGATTCGTAATGTTGTGCTTTGACATAGTTACTCTAAGACGCAGGTATGTCATAACTGGTAGACAAATCATTAGCTCCGCATTATCGCATCAAATAGTTCTTGCCTGCAGGTAGACAACCAGTGAACAGGTTTACAACATGGACTGCTGTCACACCTTTCTGGGCAATTTTGTCACCGACTTTAAGGAAATGTTCGCAATTATAGAAATTTGTCACGTCATAAATGGTGAGGTTGGCTCTGAGCACTATGCGACTCAACCTCTGAGATCATCAGTCGCCTAGAACTCAGAACTAATTAAACCTAACTAACCTAAGGACATCACACACATCCATGCCCGAGGCAGGATTCGAACCTGCGACCGGAGCGGTCGCTCGGTTCCAGACTGCAGCGCCTAGAAGCGCACGGCCACTCCGGCCGGCAAATGGTGAGGTAATGGTTCAAATGGCTCTGAGCACTATGGGACTTAACATCTGAGGTCATCAGTCCCCTAGAACTTAGAACTACTTAAACCTAACTAACCTAAGGACATCACACACATCCATGCCCGAGGCAGGATTCGAACCTGTGACCGCAGCGGTCGCGCGGCTCGAGACTGTAGCGCCTAGAACCGATCGGAAATGATGAGCATATTGAGCGCCTGTAATAGCTAAAAACGTGAAAAGATGCTGTGTCAACTAATATGTGTCTACATTCTTCACTATGTCTTATAGTTTTCTCCCAATCTCCTTCTGAAACCCCAGAGGTGCTTATGGATAACCCTACACATTGTTCTTGAACAAGGGTGGCAAGGGGATGCTAGGTGATTTAGCAAGAGGCCATTTCTAAAAGTACGAATGGATCTCCATTTTGTGCAACATCCGAAGAAAAATACGTTCGCTGGACCGTTATTCTACCTCGTTTCTTTTGCTTTTTTTTCACGTGTCCAGTCATCTTCTCCCTGCTTCTTGTCAGTGTTTTCCATATGTTTCTTTCTTTCCCGTTTCTGCATCTGATATGCTTTCATTCTCTGTTAGGATTTCCCCGCTGTCCATGATTCACGACCACAAAATGCTGTGCTCCAAATGTATGTTCCCAAAAATTTCTACCACAGATTAAAGACTTTGTTTGACACCAGTAGACTTCTCTTGGCCAGGAATGTTCTCTTTGCCTGTGCTAGTCTGCTTCTTATGCCCCCGTCGCTTCGACGGTCTTTCGTCGTTTTGCTTCCAAAGCAGCTGACTTCCTTAATTTCATTTACTTCACGATCACCAATTTTCGCGTTAAGCTTCTATTCTCATTCCTGCTCCTTCTCATTACCTTAGTCTTTTTCCGGCTTATTCTCACTCCATGATCTGTAGTCATGAGATTGTTCATTTCTGTGCTTGTGTAGCTCAGCCATTTGAAATGTTCATTCCATTCAACAGATCCTGTAATTCTTCTTCCCTGTCACAGAGGATAGCAATGTCATCAGCGAATCGTATCACCTTTCCCCTTGAAGGTAGGAGACGAGGTACTGGTGGCAGTAAAGCTGTGAGGACGGGTCGTGAGTCGTGCTTGGGTAGCTCAGTTGGTGCCGGCACGGTAGCTCAGCGTGTTTGACCAGAGGGTTGGCTACCCTCTGCAATCAAAAAACTGTGGTCTAAACTGGGTGAAGAAACCGAGATTGAAACTGATGTAAATCATAAATCGACAAGTGATCGCTCTCAAATTGTACGAGTGATCAATTCTGCATCCGCTAATAAACCGAGCAGTGCTTAATATCTAAACTTTTACGTGCGGGAATGCACACAACTTTTTTAACTCCTCCACCCCCCACCCCCCACTCCCTACACCCCAGCCATAAAAATCGAATATTTTTGATAACCTACAATAATAATGATTTTTTTTCAAAACAAAAATTTGAAACTGAGATTGGTGAAAGACAGTTTCTTATAATCAAAGCAATAAGAACACACGATTTAATATAAGCAAAACGTGTGCTACCATGTCTCACTTTGCTCCCTAGTTCTGCTCGAAAATTCGGCACAAGTCGGTGGTCTACGTGACTATGACGTCATGTTTTCAACACTCAGTGAAGCTACTCGGTGTTTCTTCTTCTATATAATGTTTTTCAATAAGCTTTCTCCAGCATTTCCTATTGCTCGCGAGTGTACTGTTCATTATTAAACCAACTTCCCTTGGTGACCAATTGCACGTGCTTCCAGACAGCGTTTAATGTAGCTCTTGGTGTTAAATAAATCCCCAACGTGCAATTGACTTATCTCGGAGAAACTATAACCGCTCAGTGAGGCAGACAGTCGTTACCGAGGAGGTGCTGCGCCGAGCGATTCCTATGTTTCTCGATGATGCCCAACTATACCCCAACCGCACCGAGCTAAAAGTGGGAAAATCTCTAATGGGTGCTGATCTATCGGGTCTGCCGGATTATCACAGTCTTACTGTAATAGGTTTTATTGCGAATAGCTTCCATGACCTTACCGGGCTTAGCATACTTAATCTTCGAGCGTTTCTTTGAGAAATATTATGATGTAAATGCACTGGCATAGTCTATAGTTGTCCCCGATAACTGAACGATTTCAGGCAGTGGCGTAGCGTGAGGGGAGACTTTGACACTTAGTCTCCCTGTATTCATGCTTAAAAAAGGTGCAATATTAATTCATAACAAAAATATAAACAAGTTTCTAATAAAAGCTCTAAATGTGCGAAGACATCAGTTTCGTAGCCCGCGTCGCACCCTGATTATTGGTGTATTCGCCTGTTTGAGACTCGGATGCTCTCAGTCTCTGCCTCCCTTCCCTGCTGTGTGCGCCTGCGCTTTAGTGGCATTCTTAGCTCCCCTACTCTTCCCCTCTTCTACGAAGGCTGGTGCGCTGCATTTGCTAGCAGGTATCGAGACTAGTCTCTGCCGCTTCTATGCTGGCTTTTAACACATAAGTGAACAGTCGAGCGGTTTGTGTTCACAGTCTCTCTTTGTGTGATTTTAGTGCATATTTTCGTTGTGTCGCCAACATGAGTGAGCCAGCAGCTGAACACCTTACAGAACTTTTATTAAAAACGCCTTTTTCTACAGTAACGTACGAAAATAAGTGTGAATTTAAGGACAGACGACCTACTCCTATACTCAGTATAGTTTTAAGTGAAGCCAAACAAAAACGCACTTTTCACACAGCCTGATACGAAAAGTATACTTGGCTGACTGCAAGTGCCTTTAATAACAGATTATATTGTTGTATATGTCTTCTTTTTTGTGGTGAAAATTAATGGTGGAATGAGGGCTTTTATACAATAAGGAACTTTGACAGGAAAGCACGAAAGCATCAGATATCAAAACGTCACATGCAGAACAAAGAATCATTTCAGTTACTGGGCAAAAGTAGAACTGAGCACGCCCTTACTGAAGCTGCTTGCCTGACAGCAATAAAACACAACAAACAAGTTGCAATCTTATTCATCAATTGTATTTCTTTGTAAACAAGAAGTAGCCTTTCGCGGCCATCGGGAAGACGAGTCCTCCAGCAACAAAGGTAACTATCTGGAATTGTTCGATTTACTAGCTCAAGGAGCGTAGCTAATCCGAGACCATCTGTCATCATCTTCAACCTTTAAAGGAACTTCTCCAGACATACAGAAAGATGTAATAGAAATGATAACTGTGACAGTTAATGAGAAAATAAAAACTGAAATTCAGAACTGCAAGTTCATTTCGATTCAGGCTGATGAAACATTAGACGTGTCATGCAAGAGTCAAATGAGTATAATATTCAGATACTGTATTGCAGACAAAATTGAGGAAAGATTCGTTGGATTTTACGATGTTTCTGGAGATAAAACTGCTGAAGGTTTGTCAAACATTATTCATGTAGTATTGAAAGAATGGAATGTGGAAGGAAAAGTGTTTAGTCAAACATTGTGACAGCGCTTCGGTAATGGCGGGAAGAGAAAGAGGACTACAACAATTGTGAAGCAGCTCTGTCCCTACGCCCTGTTTATTCATTGTTAAGCATACCAACTGAATATGGTACTGTTACATGCCTGGTTGTGGGTTGTGGGGGTCGAAGGGACCAGACTGCAAAGGTCATCGGTCTGTTACACGCCTCCAAAATCATACGACAAGTACGCATGTTTGTAAGTGATCTTACTGCATTCCATTCGTTTTTATAGCAAATCATCAAAATGAACTGTATTGCTAACTGAGAAAGGATTTAAACTGCCACATGCAAGCAATACTCGCTGGAACTTTCGTTCCAGGGCAGTTTCAACAATATCTAGGCATTTCACAGAGCTATGTAGTGTTTTTAATTATATATTTGATGATACAGACTCAGTGGGATCCAGAATCTTTGAGCTGTGCTGTGGGACTGAAACAACGGATGGATGATCCCACGTTTGTCTACTTGCTTTGCTTCTACCGAGCATGCTTTGTTTATGTGGCTTTGTTTATGTCTCTTTAATAAAATGTCCTTCAGTCAAAAGCTATCAGTATAACTGCTTGCCACGACGAAATAAGAACTGTTTTGAGAAACTTACGACAATTAAGAATGGAAACATTCGTTTATGAATGCATTAAAAGCAGCTTGTGTTTGAATGACAACTTATCATTCTGCGACAGTCTAAAGACATCTATGAGGGCACTAAATTACGAGATACTGGATTTGCAAATTGTTCAGATGGAAAGAAGATTTCAAGGCTTTCCCCAAATTCAGTTTGTTGAACTTTTGAAAGAAAAGTGTGTCCCGAACTATCAAAAGAATTGCCAAAGTTGAAACTGCTTCAGCTATTAGAACAGTACCTTTTTTTTTTTCAAACAAGAACAACTTGAAAATGAACTCTGTAACATATACGCCGATGAGAAACAACACTTATCTTCAAGGATCCTCTTAAAGTACATTGTCAACAATGACTTAGACTCTGTTTATGGAGAAACAACAAAGTTCCTGCGTTTAGTTTTGACCCTACCCGCAACTACAGCAAGCAGTGAACGAAGCATGAGTACTCTTAAACGAGTGAAGAATTATTTAACGAATTCAATGTCCAACACCCGGCTGTCGTGTTTGAGGACGTTAGCAGTAGAAGAGACACTACTTGGAGACCTATCCAGTGATCAGATCTCTGTAGACCGAGTTACAGACATAATCGTGGAAAGAAATGACAGGCGCATTGCACTTGTGTGCGAGAAAATATAAGTGCTTTTTCTCTTGCTGCTGGAGTTCTCCAAATTTGTCATCGTTTCTTGAACTAGTTAGTTATTATTATTATTAGTGGTGATAGTGGTGGTGGTAGTAGTAGTAGTAGTTGTTGTTGTTGTCGTTGTTTTGTTTATTGCATTTTGTTTAGTTTGTTTAAATTATTGTTTACTGTATTATTTTGTCTCCCGATAATAACTGCAGAGTCTCCCCAACCTTTACAACCACGCTAAGCCACTGGATTTCACTGGTGCTGCCATAAGTGGAGAAAATTGGCACTACTTGAAAGATCTTCATTTATCTGCCAACGTCAAGCAGTCTCTAGATGTAAAGCGCACTACTAGCCATTAAAATTGCTACACCACGAATATGACGTGCTACAGACGCGAAATTTAACCGACAGGAAGAAGATGCTGTGATACGCAAATGATCAGCTTTTCAGAGCATTCACACAAGGTTGGCGCCGGTGGCGACACCTACAACGTGCTGACATGAGGAAAGTTTCCAAACAATTTCTCACACACAAACAGCAGTTGACCGCCGTTGCCTCGTGAAACGTTGTTGTGATGCCTGGTGCAAGGAGGAGAAATGCGTACCATCACGTTTCCGACTTTGATAAAGGTCGGATTGTAGCCTATCGCGATTGCGGTTTATCGTATCGCGACATTGCTGATCGCGTTGGTCGAAATCCAATGACTGTTAGCAGAATATGGAATCGGTGGGTTCAGGAGGGTAATACGGAACACCGTGCTGGATCCCAACGGCCTCGTATCACTAGCAGTCGACATGACAGGCATATTATCTGCATGGCTGTAAGGGATCGTGCAGCCACGTCTCGATCCCTGAGTCAACAGATGGGGACGTTTGCAAGACAACAATCATCTGCACGAACAGTTCGACGACGTTTGCAGCAGCATGGACTATCAGCTCGGAGACCATGGCTGCGGTTACCCTTGACGCTGTATCACAAACAGGAGCGCCTGCGATGGTGTACTCAACGACGAACCTGGGTGCACGAACGGCAAAACATCATTTTTTCGGATGAATACAGGTTCTGTTTACAGCGTCATGATCGTCGCATCCGTGTTTCGCGACATCAAGGTGATCGCACATTGGAAGCGTGTATTCGTCAACGCCATACTGGTGTATCACGCGGCGTGATGGTATGGGCTGCCATTGGTTACACGTCTCGGCCACCTCTTGTTCGCATTGACGGCACTTTGAACAGTGGTCGTTACATTTCAGATGAGATACGACCCGGAGCTCTACCCTTCATTCGATCCCTGCGAAACCGTACATTTCAGCAGGATAATGCACGACCGCATGTTGCAGGTGCTGTACGGGACTTTCTGGTACAGAAAATGTTCGACTGCTGCCCTGGCCAGCACATTCTCCAGATCTCTCACCAACTGAAAACGTCTGGTCAATGGTGGCCGAGCAACTGGCTCGTCACAATACGCCAGTCACTACTCTTGATGAACTGTGGTATCGCGTTGAAGCTGCATGGGCAGCTGTACCTGTACACGCCATCCGAGCTCTGTTTGACTCAATGCCCAGGCGTATCAAGACCGTTATTACGGCCAGAGGTGGTTGTTCTGGCTACTGTTTTCTCAGGATCTATGCACCCAAATTGCGTGAAAATGTAATCACATGTAAGTTCTAGTATAATACATTTGTCCAATGAATACCCGTTTATCATCTGCATTTCTTCTTGGTGTAACAATTTTAATGGCCGGTAGTGTATTACTGTGGACATTATTAAGAGTAAAGGTGGCACTACTGCTGCAAGGAGTTGACGCTGCCTTGCCCTCACCGCTCTTCTCCCCTCGGCAGTCATAACTTGGGGGCAAGACACGTCTCCTGCCGTTCCCGACAGCTGCTGCACAAACCGTCAACTTATCGTGGACAAACAGTACAAGAACGAAACACCTCGATACAGGTAATTTGCTTCTTCCAAATTACAACTGTTTTAATTATTATAAATTAACTAAAACGTTGAAACGAATGCTTTACCCACGAAATATCCAAGTCCATATTTACAGTCTAGCATTAAAATGCACTATGTACACTGGGGGAAAAAGTCAGTACACCCTTTTATACACCCTTTTAGCGGTTTCCAGTTCACTCAAGATTTATTGTTATAATAGTGCATATGGAGTACATGAAATGATTACATTTACAGATCAGAAGCACAAGGGGTCAGAGGTACCTGGTATCGACCTATGCTGAATCATCCAATTAGTACGTGGTGTTGACTCCAGAGGCGATGGAAGGTGGTGACTTTGGCATCCTGTCGATCGTACAGATGGCGAATGCTGTCCTGGGATACGTTATTTCACGCCTGCTTGATCTGTTCACGTAGTTCTGAAAGATTGCTGGTTGATGAGTGATGAGACGCAAGAGTCATTGTCCCATCGTACCCTACATGTACTCAGTTGGGGACAAGTTCGGAGATCGTGCTGGCCAGGGAAGTTGTTGGACGTCCTGCAGAGCACGTTGAGTTTCACGGGCAATGGTTGAGTGAGCATTATCCTGTTGGAAGAAAGGCAAAAGAACGGCTCTAACAGCATTCTGCGCGTAACGAGCTCTTGTTAGCGTTCCCTCGAGAAACCCCAAACGTGAACGAGAGTTGTAGCTTACCGCACACCAGACAATAAGGCCTGAGTTGGGGCCAGTGTATCTTAGGCAAATGCACTCTACGAGACAGCGCTCATAATGTCTACGTCGTACATGCAAACGACCATTACTTGCGTGCAGCCAGAATCTGCTTTCATCGCTGAAGACCACGGTGCCCCATTCCCTCTTCCAAGTGATCCTCTGACGACGCCAACCGAGCTCTGCACGTCGATGCTGTGGCATGACTGGAAGACGAGGCAGAGTTATGAGTGCCTTTAGACCCACTGCTAATAACCAGGTCGCAACAGATGATGTTGACACGTCTGGGTTCACTGTGCTGTGGTAGCTGTACGATCTTCCACCGATTCGCCACAGTTTGACCCCTTTCAAAGTCGCTCAGTTGGCTGTAGGTAGCACATATTCATCTCTGTGCTATGGTTGCCTGTTTACTTCAGATGTTTGCATCAAACTCAGCCTTCTGGCTGTGAGCATTCTCTACTAAAGGGTAGACACACATGGCGCTCTGGAGCTATGGCACTACGCCATCTGTCGGCGGACGGAGTTGAAACCGTCACCCAGGTGGCATATGACTTCATCAGTTTTGAATTGACGTCGTTTTTCCAAGGTCACCAATTTCTTTGGTGACAGTATCAGGGTGTCCCAGCTATCTTGTCCACCCAAAATATCTCTGGAACAATAACAGCTATTGGAAAACGACTTTCACCGGTATCAATGTAGGGCTGGGGCCCATGAATGTACATATTTGGAACATTCTAAAACGAAAGCATGTGTGTTTTTTAACACAAACTTATGTTTTTTAAATGGACCTCCTATATTTTTTCTTCAGCAATCCATAACATGACAAAGCACATACACAAGGGCGTTGATTGCATCGCAATATTCCCATTACATCCCGAGATATTAAGACGCGAAGTTGACGCTTGAAACACCCGACATGCGCTGCTAGCGCACGTCCTGAGGCTCAAGCGTGAACCCCATGCTGCCCGTAATCGCGATGTGATTGACATGTGTAATCACACTTCCATACTTATCAAGAGGTCCGAAACGAATAATACGGTCTGCTGCCATCCTGCATTAACGTCGTACATTCCAGCAGGTATTTATCCCATAGGCTAGGGGTGATGCGGTTCTGTAACGTATCTGTGTACCGCAACTTTAGTCACAAAGTTAACTTCGCTTATCGTTAATCCGTTACTAAAAAGGTAATCCCGTTCAACGTTAAAACTTTACTTTACTGTAGATCTAGCGCAAGTGACAGTTAATCATTCACTCGTAATAGTAAAATTCATGTTGATGGTTTTAGTGAAACGAGCAAGTGGACTAAAAGTTTTACCGTTGTTTAGGTAAAAATGTTTTGATTTGGGAAGTTCAGGTAGGACATAAAAGTTGAATGTAAACATGTTTAACTAATTAGTTTTATTAACACATAATTATCAATGTTATGTTTATTTAATGCGTTAAATGACAAATTGTTGCAAACAAATGTTTCTTAACATCACTGGGTAAAATGGCCCTTTGTAGAAACTTCTACTGTGATACCAGCACTACATACTAAACATAGAGTTCACATCTCATGCTCAAAGTGATGCCCATTGGCTTGCATACATAGGGTCACTCTGCGGATGAAGGATGCCCTACTTCGTGCTACTGTTTCCTCTTTGATGGCTGTACAAGCATCAATAATGCGTTGCTTCATGTTCTCTGGTGTTGTTGGTTCATGTTGGTAAACAGCATCCTTCACTGCTCCCCAAAGAAAATAATCCAGCGGTGTAACGTCCGGAGATCGGACAGGCTACCTAACTGGGCCACCTCGTCCAATCCACCTACCAGGGAACTTACGGTTCAGAAGTTGTCGTGCTCGTAAGGCGTTACGTGCAGGTCATCCGTCATGCTGATACCACATGACCATTCTCCGGTTCAGAGGTACGGTGTCCAATAGAACAGGAAGATTGTGTCGTATAAATCTGCAGTATTGTCTGCCATTTTGGACGCCATTTATAAAGGAAGGTCCGATAATGGTATCTCCAATAATCCCACACCAAACATTAACTTTCCACGGACGTTTATGCTCTACCTGACGGAGCCATTTTGGATTGTCTGCGGACCAATAATGCATATTCCTCATATTGACAATTCCTTTGTTGGAGAATGATGCCTCGTCGGTAAAGAGAACATCTGCAAAAAAAATTGGATTAGTCAGAAGTTTCTGCTGAGCCCACCGACAAAATGTTACCCTATTGCCTAACTCATTTCCATGAAGATCCTGGTGTAAATGAACACGGTAAGGATGAAATTTATGACGTTTAAGAATAAGCTGTGCACTTGATTTCGACACACCAACTTCACGTTCAATTTGACGTGTGCTGATTTGAGGATTCACAGCTATGGTAGCGAGCACAGCAACTTCAGCACGTTCATCTGTGCGTGTTCTAGGACGATGTCGAGGTCTTGGATTTAAGCTTCCCGTTTCACGTAGACGAGATGTGAGACGATCAAACATCCGGCGCGAAGGCGATGGCTTGTCAGGGAATCGTCTTCTGTATAGCCGTTCTGCCTGAACAGCATTTCGTCCACCTACAACAGGGTACAGTACAGGTATGTAGAGTAGGGTAGAAAACAGATAAATTAACTTAATAATCATAATGTTCGCTAACAGTACTATCAACAAACAAGCAATCTCATAACGTATTTCCCGTCAACGTACATTCTCCATAGATCAGCAGCATTTCTACCATATCTTCATGTGTATACATTATACTGTGCAATATAAGTTCCACAACACAACGTTTATTCACAATGTGTACCACCTCCGTGCCATCACTAGATTACTCTGATGCACGACTACACTGGCAAACGGTGTACTGTACGCCAAGGCAACAACAAATGGGATGCTCGGAGGGTGGTGGAGTACAGGAGTTTGCATGGGTCGCAAATCGTAAACAAGGCGAAGTGGTAACTGTGGCAGTAGTGGGAACTACGTTGGACACTTGACTAGGTAGAGCCAGGCCCTGCGTGACAGGCGCAATGGGTCATATAACGTATTAGATAAACCTTATTTTGGGTGTACAGGATAAATAAGACAACCTGACGGGTGTACACCGATCGGTACTGGTTCATATTGTGTACGTAGATACGTAAAACGTGCAAGAGGGAAACCATTATGTGCTTATGAGAGTTGATGGCAGCAGACCGTATTATTCGTTTCGGACCTCTTGATAAGTATGGAGGTGTGATTACACATGTCAATCACATCGCGATTACGGGCAGCATGGGGTTCACGCCTGAGCCTCAGGACGTGCGCTAGCAGCGCATGTTGGGTGTTTCAAGCGTCAACTTCGCGTCTCAATATCTCGGGATGTAATGGTAATATTGCGATGCAATCAACGCCATTGTGTATGTGCTTTGTCATGCTATGGATTGCTGAAGAAAAAATATAGGAGGTCCATTTAAAGAAACGTAAGTTTGTGTTAAAAACCACATATGCTTTCGTTTTAGAATGTTTCCAAATATGTACATTCATGGGCCCCAGCCCTACATTGATACCGGTGAAAGTCGTTTTCCAATAGCTGTTATTGTTCCAGAGATATTTTGGGTGGACAGATAGCTGGGACACCCTGTATATACGTAATCAACGCAGTTTAATAAATGTAAGCCGCGCGGGATTAGCCGAGCGGTCTAAAGGCGCTGCAGTCATGGACTGTGCGGCTGGTCCCGGCGGAGGTTCGAGTCCTCCCTCGGGCATGGGTGTGTGTGTTTGTCCTTAGGATAATTCAGGATAAGTAGCGTGTAAGCTTAGAGACTGATGCCCTTAGCAGTTAAGTCCCATAAGATTTCACACACATTTGAACATTTGAATAAATGTAAAACGGAACAGATAATCAGTGAAGGTTCCTGATTACTATTTTCATCTACCGATTATTACGAAATATTGGGCCTTCAGCGTCATTGATTCATCACACACTTAGTAACTCTGGCGCAAGGAATGTTGGATGTCACCAAAATGACATCACATGCCGCCATCATAAAATACACCGCCTCAGCCGTGGCGAGTTCTGGTGAGTGTTCAGCTAGCAAAGCCAGTCAATAGTACAGTGATTCTGATGATTGTATCCTGTTAAATAGTATCAGTAGCTTCCCCAATCCCCCCAGGACGATTCCTTAAAGAATCGAACTCCTATCTATAAAATAGTTTCCAGCATCAAATTACTCTACAACTGAGTCATTTTGTTAAATATTTGACGTTAAGCACGCAAAATGTGAAGACTTATTGCACGACAAGCGGTAATGTAGTAAGCGGTAAAATTTTACCTTTCATTATTTTGTGTTGGGTGTCAGCAAGAAAAAGTTTCGAAAATGTTCGATATTGAGTGTAATGTTTGTTAGAAATCGCAAAGTGCTCTCATTCTCAAATAATGGGTGAATATAGTCTGCGTCATTTGAGCGTATAAGTTGACGCCTCAAGATATATATATGGTTTCTAACCGTATTACATAATTTACTGTGTTAAAGCTATAACATAAGATTATAGTTCCGTGTGAGTAGATTATGCTAGTATTCTAAATGTTTGAATTCCGTCAATAGTTGTATAAAACATGTGAAAACCAAATTTTGTTGCCCCTGGAAGTCGTCAGGCAGTCTGCAACAGGGAACGGATGACCATTTTATTCGTTTAAAGTGCGCGTCATTTACGACGGCGGCCGAGTTTAGGTTCGTTCTGCGCATCTGACATCACAAAATACAGTCAGCCTATGAACAGAGAACAACGTTGCCAGAGCTCGACTGCAGTGCAGAGCACGGACGAGTGTCTTCAGTTTTAGAAACGTTCACTCATAAATAAAGTAATAGAACAAAAGCAATGTCTTGATAGCAGACTTTCTTTTACAGAAAGTTTGGAAAAAGCATTCTTTATACCAATTGCTTCATATACTTTTAATTAATTAAACCAAACAAGCAATAAGCCTCCTAATTCAGGCGATAGCAAGGAAAGGTGTTTGTATCATTCTCACAAACCGCTTTTTCACAATAGAGAACAGCGGTAATTGTTTATTTCCTATTGTACTTCGACGAAACGTGAGTAATTCATAGTAATACC
Organism: Schistocerca piceifrons; assembly: GCF_021461385.2. NCBI lineage: Eukaryota > Metazoa > Arthropoda > Insecta > Orthoptera > Acrididae > Schistocerca > Schistocerca piceifrons. The sequence continues at coordinate 247,225,734 of NC_060144.1, forward strand.
AACAGTGTTTGTCGGTATATGGCGTGATATTTTAGAGTCCTGGAATAATACCAGATGGTGTGCTGCATTAGCATAATGGATAGGGTGTTCGGCTGCTATGTGATAGGTTCTGAGTTTAAATTTTGTTCGGTGCTTTATATTTTCTTTATTTAAAAACAATATCAAAGTGTCTTACTTCATGAATTCTATTCGTCTGAATGTAATTTTTTGAAATTTCTGCTGCTTTGTCTCTTCATTATAACCATAACAGGTTTTCGGTTTTTCTAATTTTGTCCTCCAATAGTTCTTTCCACAGCAATTAAAAACAATGAAAAGGCACACATACAATTTGTATTGTATTGTATTGTATTTTATTGATCCAGGCAATCATAGTATTGTACAGTTGTACTTTCATGTTATCGGTTTTGTTTGTATATTTTCTCTTCTGCAGTCGCTGTTTTACTATTCATATTGAGATATATTCTTTTGCGACAGCATTAAAAGTATTATTTAGAGCAGAATTTGAAATATATTCCTCTTCTGCAACTGTAATAAGCGTCTTATTTAGACTAGACGCGTTTTTCTCTTTTGAAGCATCTTCAGTGGACAGTATTTTGTCTCCTCCGTTGCCAAGTAACCTTTCATAGATCTGTGCTGCGGTAACACAATATTCAACATTTGTGTCGGCTGATCAGTGTTCTAGCAAATAAATGCTGTTTGTGTGAGCCACACACAAAAATTATATTTGACATAGTTCAGAGCACTTCACTGATACACAGTATATTCAAGTCCTAATGTTTTTGTAAGTCCACAGTTTTGTTTTATGTATTTTGTCTACTTCCTTTTGACTGATTGAAGTGCTATAAAATAAAGCCAAACGCGCCCGGTGTAAATAAAACTTTTATTACAGTTGCGTAAGAAGGAATATTTCTCAATATTACATACGATATCTATCTGGTACTTAAATTAAATGACATATTGTTATACAGTAAATTTTATATGAAATTTAGATATCTTGTCCACATTTCATTCTCAACATTGTGGCAACTAAAATAGACCATACGGAAAGTATACCCTATGGACTCATACCTCTGCAAACTCTTCAAAATTTCGTACATTGGTTTACTACATTTAACGCTGCACAATAACTGCGTAGAACATCGAAACAAAATTAATTCAATTATGAGGGGAAGGTACGTCAAGAAGATGTGTAAAAATCAAATCTTTGGGCCAAATAGTTTTTGTGAAATCGAATGATAAGTGTGTCGAAGCAGTCGGAACAAAATGTGTCTGCACAGGCGAGCAGTGCAGTGATGACAAAATCGCGCACGGCGCGGAATGCGGGGAGCACGTCTCTGTAGCAGCGAAAGGGTTAACGCGACCGTGGTGGCTTGATAAACTGCGCGCTCCCCCCTGAACGTAAGTTTACGAACTATACTATACTATGGCGCTGCTTCTCTTGGCGCGTGCGTCGTTTGCAACTGGCAACGCAGCACTCTCCCACGTCTGGGCGGGCATGCGCGAGCCGCCACGATAAAAGAATTGAACTATAGTAATGTAAAGGGTGACCCAAAAGTCCGTTAACATCTCAAAATGCACTCATCCACGGAATAATGTAGGTAGATAGGTAAAACTTGACGCACATGCCTGATATGGCATACGGTTTCATTGAAACCAAAAACTAGTGCAAAAACCGGCCAACAGATGGTGCTTGTCAGCAACACATCTATGACACCGTAAGACAACTGGAGCTACCGAATATCCTGGAAATGTCGTGGAAACCCCATTGCGTGACGTAGTAGTCACGGAGTGATGCGTATTTGCGACATCAATCGTGATTGGACCCTTTTTCTTCGAGGAAATGCGGGGTGGTGCTTCTCAGACTGTCAGCGATACGGGTGCGAGGCACGCCGGTATGTTACAGAATCGCATCATGCCTAGCCTGGCTGATAAATACCTGTTGGAAGAAAAGACTTTTCTGCTGCATGGCACTCCACCCCACAATGCTACACGAGTGAATGATATGTGCACATCGTTTGGTGAAGATCGCTAGCTGAGCTATCATCTCCGTCATGCCTGTGATGTGCTGTACAGTGCTGTTTACAGCGTCGTTGATGAATGATGGCTGACATGTTGCGCAGTTGATATTAAAAAAACATTGTCTTTGCTGAAAACAATTGTTACGATAATTATTGTTTCTGTATCATATGAGCGCCATATGTTGGTCGATTAGGCATTCTTTTTTTTTGTTTCAATGAAGCCCAATGTAATTTCAAGCATGTGTATCACGTTTGACCTCCATTGTTCCGTAAATTATTGCATTTTCATCATTCTTAACAGCCTTTTGGATCATCCTGGTGGTGGTGGCAACACTGATTACATCGTGCGAAGGTAGAGTACATGTTTTTCTTTTCGTACTGAATATCAATCAAAAAGTATGCAAAATTTTGTTCGTTCTTTTGTAAATTTAAAATCGCCTCGAACGTAAAACAAAATCGTAGACTTGCGGTATAGGACAAATCAAAGACCAACAGATAACTATATCCACAGGAGTTGTGGAACTGAGAATCTGTTGATGGAGACTCACTTTTTATAAACAATACAACCGCAGCGAAGAAAGATTTCAACTTCTTGATGTTTAGGTTCAGTCCATTAAATCGTTTGTCTTCTCTGAAATAGTGGCCGTGCCTTTCGTAAGAATTTGCAACTAATTCGACATATCAATAATCTCATATGTGGGCTCCATGACTGCTAATATAGCTGTAACTACAGGAAGATTGCAACTACTCTGATCACTCTAATCATACAAACAATAATTGAAATTCAAATCACGTGACATCTGAGCTACAGTCAGTACGGCTTCTTTGTGCCTCATACAGACAGATTCTGGACTCTCGTGCGAGAGGCTGATTACTCCGCAAGCATTGGTGTGCATACTGGTGGCCAGTGTTATACCTACGTACCTGTACGACGTTCAGTCAAAAATCAAAAGCTTCGAAGTTTGCAATGGGAAGTGATTATAACAGCCAATACGCTGGAAGTGAATGAATTGTAAAAACAGCCATATGATATACTGACCGGAGCTGCATGATGTATTGACCCTGTATTGGTCGTGATCAATAGAGTTGAATAAATGACGAGGAGTTGTGTTTGTTCGGCTCCAAATTAGTTGGTTAATAAACGGAATTGCCTCGCAAGCGAAGGCGGACGCTGATTCAATAAAGCACTGTATGCCGAAGAGTCAAATGCAGCGATTGTTCATTCGCGTCTGCCCGTGCAGCTGCAGAACAGCTTCCGCTAATTAGCTTTCCCCCCCCCCCCCTCCTACGAGGTATTTATCCCACTGAGTTGGATAATACCCGTTATTAAGAACGCTAAATCAGAGGATTCATTTCAATTTCGCGAAACTAATCTGTGGGGGCGTTGTTTAGAATTCACGTTAGTATATCATTGTAAGCCAATTACAACGCACTGAGTCGATTCATTACACCTGATTTAGGTCTAAACATTTTAGTTTGAATTATTCTCGATTTCATTTATCATGTTTTAGGAAGTCACAAAGAAAAACCTCTTGTAATTATGATAAAGACAGCATAAGCATTATGAATGCACTAATGTATTATTACAAGCTTCACTCGCCATTCTCGTCTGGATATTGTGTGTGCCCTCAACTGACATGACAAATGCACGGTGAGATCCTGATGAAGCAAGATGGCTCTGTGCCTACATGAATGTTAATAAAATTCTTACTTAGCTTTTGCAGCCTCCTCTTCTCTGAGTTGCGTTGTATGTTCCAGGTTCGTTGATTCTGCCAAAATATCCTTGACGAAATTGTCCCTGTTGTTTTTCAGAAAACGCACAATGCCTTTTTACTGACAGACATTTGGATTTATTGGCTAATAGCTTTTCCACTATCCAGCTTTTATATTGCAACACATTTTTTAGTACTGCGCAATCTTGTTACGCTGCCAAGTCCACTTTCGTCTCATCTTAGTGACTCTTGCTTCAGAAATGTTTGGGAATCTTTGGAGTAAGTCCAAACTCAATAGATTGCTTACAATCAAAGTTTCGGGTACAAATGTTAAGCAGAGCTTCCAGCAGATGTGAATATGAGTATACATAGTGCTATGTTTTGTACATAAATCGGATGTTATAGTACCGGTGGTTAAATATGCAGATGTGGCTTACAAACTCTGTTTCTCAAATCTGTGATGGTTTTTTTGTGTTATCTAATTACTTTGACAGTCCAAATATACATGTGAAGTGAAGTTGTGTTTCGAATATGTTATTTACTAAGTAATAAAATTCGTACTTACGTCGAATAATCCTCAATCTAACAATTTTGAAGAAGAGTGTGCGTTTTACCGGATTGTCCGTTGCCTGAGTTTTGTAATGGGATATGAACTTCAGGAAAGGTAATTCGTTTTTGATTTATGAATTTTCGTAAATTCTGTATCACTTGAAATTAAATGGTGCTTCCATGCTTTTGTGGCTTTGAAGGTTGTTTACAAGTCGTGGCGTATCAGAGAGTAGATTGGGCATCATTATGTTTTTCTGTCAATTGGTATTGCTTCATTACCGAGTTTCAGTCATGGTAGGGATTACCATCAAACGTCATTATAGGAAAGAGATGACTTCGTCTTTTATGTCAGTAAGCCCACGTCATTATTTCAGATAGTACTGAGAACATAATTATTCAAATTACGAAAGTTATTCTTTACTTAACAGTGAAAAAATATCATGCGAATTTATTGATACCGCTTCTAACGAGATTAGTTGCTTGCGTACTGGGTTGAGTATAAAGTGCAGGTATCGATACCATAGGAGTAGCGTTTCAAAGTTCAAAAAATAATAATTTCGAGTGATTTAATTCAGACTTTCAGAAAATTCAACGTAGTTTTGAGCGCACTTTCGAGCTCTGCTACCGTCTGCATTGCAGGGTGGTACCGACGGTGTGGCGAGATAGGCAACGACTTGTCCTGTTTCTTGTATTCATATCTTCATCGTACGAGCAGGTACCACAGTGTCATTTCTACACTGTAATATCGATGAACTAGTATCATAATGCATCGACTACTACCGAACAGACGTATGCTGCTCATTAGTTTTATTTGGTGGTAACAGTGCAATTGCTGCACCTTCTTGCTGCCTGCACAGCTTGCTTATGTTCAACAGTGGAGTTCTTTCCGGTAGATTGCTAAGGTATTGTAGTATCTCACAAGTACCCGAGCGGTTACTGTAGCAAATACTGTTTGAACGAAGGTATCTGGAATCAAGCCCCACCTTCACTTCAATGATAACACGCATCTGAACACAATACCAGCTGATGAAAGGGAAAAATTTGTCCGGATCTGCTGCATAAGAGTTTCATGTAATTTCAATTTTTTCTGATAACCTGAGCATTGATAGGCAATGATTCGGTATTACAGACACCATTATGTAAAACAATTCATTCACAGGAAACCAGTGAGATTCGGATTCAAACGGTGAGCCATGTGGTGTTCCTGTACCTAGTGCCTAGCGAATGAAAATATTCCGCTGCTCCAGTTCAAAAGGGTATGGGTCACTGTGGCCGAGCGGTTCTAGGCGCTTCAGTCAGGAACCGCGCGACTGCTACAGTCGTAGGTTCCAATCCTGTCTCGGGCATGGAAGTGTGTGATGTCCTTAGGTTAGTTAGGTTTAAGTAGTTCTAAGTTCTAGGGGACTACTGACCTCAGATGTTAAGTCCTATAGTGCTTAGAGCCATTTGAGCCATTCAGTAGGATATGTCTTGCTCAATCGTCCGCTGCTTCTGACCCAAAATGGGCAGGACGTGCATCATACCCGAAAGCATCCACTCCACGTGCACCAGTTGAACTAAGAACTTCTAGAACTGGATATATGATTGAGCTAACGAAATTTGGCAAACAAAGAAACTGTGAAATTTAGACGAAAAATTCAGTAAGGTAGTGCTCTGTCTGCAGTGTGGGACTTTATATGGAATGCTTTGTTTGTCACATAAAATAAAATAAAATATAAAAAAAGAGTGGCCTGAGCCATGGTAGCCATCTGGAGATCGAGTAAAACACAGCGTTAACTTCAAGCTTGTTTCATTTATTTCTTTACATTCTTTTTCCCAGTCCCTGTGTCAGTCAGGCAATCCAGAAATAAATCTAGACTGAAGAAAGAAAATTCGGCAGTTAATGGTCTAAATCTAAGTAAGAATTTTCTGAAGGTATTAATCAGGCACTTCATTTGTTTTTGTATTTTATATATAAATTAAAGCTTTTTTTTAATTATTAGAATGGACCACTTAACCCCCGGTTCTATTAAGAATCGAGTTCCCATATACAAAAAGCTTCAAACGACTGATTGCTGTGCACATAGTCACAAGAGGCATCCGGATTTACACTACGAAGATGACGTGCTATAGACGCGAAATTTAACCGACAGGAAGAAGATGCTGTGATATGTAAATGATTAGCTTTTCAGAACATTCACACAAGGTTGGCGCCGGTGGCGACACTTACATCGTGCTGACGTGAGGAAAGTTTCCAACCGATTTCTCATACACAAACACAAGTTGACCGGCGTTGCCTGGTGAAACATTGTTGTGATGCCTCGTGTAAGGAGGAGAAATGCGTACCATCACGTTTCCGACTTTGAAAAAGGTCAGATTGTAGCCTATCGCGAATGTGGTTTATGGTATCACGACATTGTTGCTCGCGTTGGTCGAGATTCAATGAGTGTTAGCAGAATATGGAATCGGTGGGTTCAGGAAGGTAGTACAGAACGCGTGCTGGATCCCAACGGCCTCGTATCACTGGTTGTCGGGATGACAGGCATCTTATCCGAGGGCTGTAACGGATGGTGCAGCCACGTCTCAATCCCTGAGTCAACAGATGGGGACGTTTGCAAGACAGCAACCATCTGCACGAACAGATCGACGACGTTTGCAGCATCATGGACTATCAGCTCGGAGACCATGCCTGCGGTTACCCTTGACGGTGCATCACAGACAGGAGCGCCTGCGATGGTGTACTCAACGACGAACCTGGGTGCACGAATGGCAAAACATCATTTTTTCGGATGAATCCAGGTTCTGTTTACAGCATCATGATCGTCGTATCCGTGTTTGGCGACATCAAGGTGATCGCACATTGGAAGCGTGTATTTGTCATCGCCATACTAGTGTATCACCGTGCGTGATGGTATGGGGTGCCATTGGGTTACACGTCTCGGTCACCTCTTGTTCGCATGGATGGCACTTTGAACAATGGACGTTACATTTCAGATGTGTCGCGACCCGTGGCTCCACCCTTCATTCGATCCCTGCGAAACCCTACATTTCAGCAGGATAATGCACGACCACGTGTTTCAGGTCCTGTACGGGCCTTTCTGGATACAAAAAATTTTCGATTGCTGCCCTGGTCAGCACATTCTCTAGATCTCTCACCAATTGAAAACGTCTGGTAAATGGTGGTCGAGCAGCTGGCTCGTCACAATACGGCAGTCACTACTCTTGATGAACTGTGGTATCATGTTGAAGCTGCATGGGCAGCTGTACCTGTACACGCCATCCAAGATCTGTTTGACTCAATGCCCAGGCGTATTAAGGCCATTATTACGGCCAGAGGTGGTTGTTCTGGGTACTGATTTATCAGGATCTATGCACCCAAATTGCGTGAAAATGTAATCACATGTAAGTTCTAGTATAATACATTTGTCCAATGAATACCCGTTTATCATCTGCATTTCTTCTTGGTGTAGCAATTTTAATGGCCAGGAGTGTAGGTAGTCAGATGGTCAATAAGACATCAACTGTCAAAGAAACTTATCATTGAGCAGGTTTATTTCCAAAAGAGGGTACACATTGGCGCCTAGAGAAGGGGAGAGGTGACCACAGTAACCTCCAGTTCATCTCATGGAAGTTTTAACTCGTGGCATGGGGGACGCGTAAAAGGAGCGTGTTAACAGGACAAGCGCCTGGGGCCACGACAGAGCTGCGCCTCCGTGCTGTCCCTTGCGCAACCTCCTGGAGTACCACGGCACTCCTCTTAAAGCCGATGAGGGTGAACAAAGTTCACTGAAGGCGTCTCTTGTTTAGCACCCCTCAGTGTGAGAACTCTTAACCCGTCACAATCCCTCGCTGAAGGTGCGAGACCGTGGGAAACTGCCCAGCAACCAAGCTACTATAGAATTATTATGGAGACTCGAGTTTAAATTTCAAGAACAAGCGAACCGATTGGCCTATCCGAAAATGAGTTACACCAATATTTTTCTTCTTTCATTCTGCGTTAGGCTATGTGGAGACATTTGGTTTTAAAATTCAAAACATCTTTTTATTTTAGATTCTACTAAGGAATGGCCGGTTTTTGGCGTCTTCGCTATGAACCGCTCACTTCAAAACTACACAGCTTGAAATGTATTTTTCCGATGTTGATGGAATTTTAATAGGATGTAGGCATATATATTGGTAGTGGAAATCTCAAGTTGCGGAATTTTTCAGTCATTCACAAAAAAACTTTCCATGACTTTTTCTAAAAGTAATTGTTTCTCACCCCAGGGAAAAAATGTAACAGAAATAATGTGTTTGTTTGAAAGTCTTTTTGTATTTGTAAGAAGCTACAACCACTGTGACAGTACTTTGTGATACGGATTGTATGGAGAGTGATATTTAAGACTGGTTCTGTGCGTGTTGAACCGTATAAATAACAGTGGGCGCAATGGTGGAATCAGGTGCTACGTTGTCAGTTACTGACAACCCGTTTTCCATCAGCCCGTGGGCCCCTGGCAACGACGCATCCATTTTCACAGCCCTGCTCGATATTAATCACGAGGTCCAGAATACACAGAACACTCTTTATAAAATCCGTATCATACTGTACTATCACAGTGGCTGTAGCTTCTTACAGTTACAAAACGGACCTTTAAAACAAACCCATGCTTTCTGTTATATGTTTATCCTGGGCTGAGAAAAATTTACTTTACAAAAATCACAAGAAATGTTTTGTGGGTGATCGTAAAATTCTGTAACTTGAGACTTCCACTACCAACATATTTTCCTATAACCTATTAAAATTTCATTAACATTGGGCAAACACATTTAAGGCCGTATAGTTTTGATGGGAGCAGTTCCCACGGTTCAGCACGCCGGAAACCGGACAACCCTTAGTACAATCTAAAATAAAAAATATGTAACGAACTTTAAAATCAGATTGCTCCATATAGTCTAACGCAAAATAAAACAAGAAAAGTGTTGCTATAACTCAATTAGCGATAGGCGTATTGGTTTGCTTGTAATTAAATCTTAAACTCGAGTATCCATAATAAAAAATGCGATGGTAGTTGCCATGCCTCAATAAAGGCTTTTTTTTTTCTAGGAATTCATCAAGTCTATCCTTTCCAATGCGGGGGGTACCCATAAGTTACTTTACAAATGTGTTACTGAGTAAAATGTATGACTTTAAGCATGAAACGAGGGGTTCTAGGCGCTTCAGTCTGGAACCGCGCTACCGCTACGGTTGCAGGTTCGAATCCCGCCTCGGGCATGGATGTGTGTGATGTCCTTAGGTTAGTTAGGTTTAAGTAGTTCTAAGTTCTAGGGGACTGATGACCTCAGGTCTTAAGTTCCATAGTGCTCAGAGCCATTTGAACCATTTTTTAAGCGTGAAAGCGAGAAAAAGTTAAAGTTTGCTGGAAGTCACTCTCGTTATGAAATATTGGATAAATACAGTCTGGGTAATTGGCGTTCCATTTCAAGCAAAAGTTAGTTTTTCACACATCTAATTCTTTCTCTCCTGAACCATGAGTCGTACAGTGATATAATTTTGTAGGTATACTGAGTGGTAGTGTGGTCACCTTCTGCTAACAGTGTGATGAATAGAATTAGTAGCGAGATTTAGTAAATTAAAACGTCAAGCCTCGCGCAGAAGTTCGACTGCATGCTCAGCGAAAATGTAGTAAAGAGATAAAACTGTTTCTCTCATTATTTTTGGGGGCTGTCAGCGAGAACGTGTTTCGTAGAGGTATGAAACTATGTGTGAAATTTACTGGATGTAACTAATTATTGCCATTCTCATACTGGATGAATATGGTCTGGGTAATTACAGTCTGTGTAATTTTCGTAGCGAAAGCTACACTCACTGACGAGATGTACCCGTTTCTGACTGTAATAAATTCTGGTCTTCTTGTGTCAAAATTTTAATATAATACCATACCTCTTAAGGAGTAGATCAGGAAAGTATTTTAAATTATTAAATACGGCAAATAATTACGCAAAGCCCTGCCCCTGGAAGCCGTTAGATAGACCTCCAACTACCCTCAGGTTCGGGATAGCGGTTTAATAATACACTCTGGGACAAAGAAAAAACGACACACCGCGAAGAGATTATCCGAATGAAATGCAAATCGGTAGACGTACATTTACAGACAAAAAACTAATTACAGTTTTAGAGAAATTGGTTGATCTGTTCAAGAGAACGTAATTCGCTAACTGAGCAAGGCAGTAACACGCTGGTCCCCCTCTAGCCCTTATACAAGCAGTTATTTAGCTTGTAATTGATTGGTAGAGATGCTTGATGTCTTCCTGTGGGATATCCTGCCAAATTCTGACCAACTGACGCGTTATATCAGAAATCTGGTTTCGCAGGACAGAGCGGATCTGGTTATGGTTGTGGAGGGGGCAGTAAACAGTTACTGTTAGTTGCACAAAACACACAAACTTTCATTTTCCTAATAACCATTTAATTACAACCAACAGAACAGTGGTGCTCAGAAGTGTTCCAAGGGTCGGCCTAAGGAGGTAGCTCTAACGTAAGGTGAGGTGAGACAGGCAGCCAAGAGTAAGATTAAATAATCAGATGGCAACCCGACCCAGGGATGGCTGAAGTACCAACCAACAACCTAATCAATTCGCTTCTGCCCAACCAACGGTATGACAGCGGAAAACATCAGCTGAGGACGAAGATACCAGCTGCACTACGTCTTCAAAATTTGTGTCAAAAAAAAAACAGCCAAGACACAATAACCACTCTTAAGAAAAAGATATGAACAAACAACTAAAAGGCTGTCGAACTACACACCGTGCCGGACAGCATCAAAATAGTGAGGAAAAACACACTGCTGGAAAACTACGCTAATGACCTGGGCAGGTAACTGGGGCGTTAACGGCCACAGGGCAGGAAATACCGCTGGTGCACTTCATTGATGTGTAACAACAAATGTAATAGCTAAAGACCTCACAGGAAGACGGCTGCAAAATTTTGTCGAGTCCAACACACGCTACAGCCTGACCCCACGCTGCAGAGACTTCCTCACTCCTCTGACCCAACCGACCGACTGCCATACACACCAACACAAGGAAATATAGCGGCCACACCAAAGATGGTACAGCAGTACTAGTATCTATAAGCGCTGCTGCTGCCACTGATGGAGGCAAGTCAGCAACTCGTTATGGTAGTAACTCAGGGAAAAATAAGTCGCCTCTCAATTGCAACAAACTGCCAAAGAACAAACGGCATCAACGCGAGCCAGCCACGGCTCAATATCGTCAAAATTCAGGGCAATAAGTCACACAAACCACTGGCAAAACCCTAACCTGTGCTCACAGTCCGTCCCAGGATTTAGGTCTTGGGCGGGGTGGAAACTAAATGGATGCTGGCCGTCTTCCCTCAAAACCTCCCAGACTAACCAATGGGTAAACCCCCACGTCTTGTCCAACCACTCGAGGACTTGTCGCAGGTGCTTCCTCGAAAAGCTCGAGAACAGTTTCTTCAAATGCAGCATCCCGTCGTGTTCGAGGTCTTCCAACATCACCACGATATGCCGCTAACGAGCCTGTTTCGCAAAGTCGCTGGTGAATTGCAGCAAACGTTTGCGGGTGTGGGTGGCGTCTTGCTGCGTACCGTTCCTCATACAACCGTCGACTAGTCCATAAACAAAAACCATACCTGGTTGTTCTTTAAACGAATACTGTGCCGCCATACTGTATGACTAAACCGCAGGTGACGTGTGTGTGCTTCGAAGCGAAGCTTACGTATGAATGCGACATGGGGTGGAGACAAACAGGAAGATCTTTGGGCAGTGACGGGGAGAGAGACGTTTATACGTGTGAACGGACAACCATAGTGCTGCTCGCCAACCGACAAACGGCAACAGCGCAATCCCACGGCCAAACGGAATGCGTGGCGCCAAGTGTTCGGAGTTTAAAAATGGTGCGTTGTCGACCTACACAACATCAGTAATTTTGGATCCTACTGGCATCACCTGTCCAGGGTTCAAATTTCGTGATACAGTTTTTCTCCACCCTGTATATGGCGAACTTACTTAAATATACAGATCTCTCGAAAGGGGAAGAGATATTACCTATTCTCGGGGCAATAGCCTTGCCGCAGTGGCTACACCGGTTCCCGTGAAATCACCGAAGTTAAGCGCTGTCGAGCGTGGTCGGCACTTGGATGGGTGACCATCCAGGCCGCCATACGCAGTTGCCATTTTTCGGGGTGCACTCAGCCTCGTGAGGCCAATTGAGGAGCTACTCGACCGAATAGTAGCGGCTTCGGTCAAGAATACCGACATAACGAGCGGGAGAGTGGTGTGCTGACCCCATGCCCCTGCTATCCGCATCCTCCACTGAGGATGACACGGCGATCGGATGGTCCCGGTAGGCCACTCGTGGCCTGACGACGGAATGCTTTTTTTTTCTAACTCACGCTCTGTGTGGATTGCCACATAACACTGTAGCAATGTTTCTTGTTGGGCCCAGAAGTTTAGAAAACCTACAGCACGCAACGGGTAACGATGCACACTATCTGATCAAAAGTATCCGTATGCCCCTACGTAATGCGAAATTAACCACCTAGGTGAGATGAAAGGTGAAGCTACTAGTATGAAAGAAAGGCGTGGAGTACTGCGTTGTCAAAGACGAAAATTTAGAGAACCGGCATTTGAAGCTGACTGCCGAACGATTCTATTGCCTCCAACATGCGTCGCTCGTAAGGAACACGAAGATAAGATACGAGAAATTAGGGCTCATTTGGAGGCATATAGATAGTCGTTTTTCCCTAGCTCTATTTACGAATGAGAGCAACCTCCATCACGAGCTGTACAGCGGCTTACGGAGTATCTGTATAGGACCAGATGAAGATGTAGAAGCAGTACCAGCAGAATGGGCTGGTCAGCAGAGCTCAGTGACTTCGAACTTGGACTAGTCATTTGGTGTCTCCTGAAGAGCAAATCCATCGGCGAGATTTCAGCCTTTCTAAAGCTGCTCAAGTCGGTTGTTGGTGACTTGACTGTCAAGTGTAAACGCGAAGGAACAACCACTGCCAAACAAAGCCCAGGCGCAGCTGGTATACTAACGGACAAGGACAATCGAGCATTGCGGAGGATGGTTGTCAAAATGTCGCAAGGATTCAGCAGAAGGAATCAATCGCGAGTCGCAAAATGCTGCCAACAGTTTACCTAACACAGCGACTGTGCTCAGGGTGTTCAAAGCAATAGGGCACAATGGCCGAGCAACTGTTCATAGGTAACACATTTCAGCAGCCAATGCTAAGTGATGCCACCGGACAGTGGATGACTGGAAACCAGTGATTTGGAGTCATGGGGCATTTCATTTCCTGTGGCAATCCGATGGAAGGTTTTGGGTTTGACGAACGTGTCTGGAGAATGTTATCCGCCATCAGTTGTAGGACTAATGGTGAAGTTTGGATGAGGTTATGTTATAGAATGGTGTTGTTTCTCGTGGTTAGATGTGGTCGTCTTATTGATCTTACGAAAACTGTAATGCGGAAGGATATGGAAACATTTTAAAGCAATGTGTGCTGTGTACACTGAGGAACAGTTCAGAGATGAGGATTTTATCAGCATGACAGTGCGTCCTGTCATGTTCTGGCCTGCAAGGCAAGGTTTGCAGAAAATAATATTCCTGAAATAGACTGGCCTGCCCAGGGTCCCGCCCTGAACCCAATGGAACCTTTGAGATGTGTTAGAACGTTCACTTCGCTCGAGGCACCGGCCTCCAGTATTATCCTGAATGTATCTCCTACATAGTTCAAGGCGTCATGAAGGCGAAGCTTGGACAAACCCGTATTAACGTCCACTAATAGGTATCTACACACAGCCTTACTGCAGTGGTAACACCGTTTCCCGCCAGATCACAGAAGTCAAGAGTTGTCAGGCTTGGTTTGCACCTGTATGGGTGACAGATCGGGCTGCCGAGCGCTGTTGGCCAGCGGGTGAACTCAGCCCTTCTGAGGCCAATTTACGGGCTGCCTGAATGAGAAGTAGCGGCTCTGGTTCACGAATACTGAAAATGGCCGGGAGAGCGGTGTTTTGAGTACACGCCTCTCCTTATCCGCACCCAGTGACGCCTATCGGCTGATGAGAGGACCGTTCGGATGGAGAGTAATAGGTATCTGGATACTTTATAGTAGACAGACTGTGTATTTGGTTCCGTTTGTTTGCTGCTGCCTGGAATCGTAATATTCTGGATCCTCAGATGTATGTGTGTGTGGTTCTCAGTCCAGAAACTGGTTTGATGCAGCTCTCCATGCTACTCTATCCTGTGCAAGTTTCTTCGTCTCCCAGTACCTACTGCGACCTACATCCTTCTGAATCTGTTGTGTATTCATCTCTTTGTCTCCCTCTCCCATTTGTTCCCTCCACGCTGCCCTCCAATACTAAACTGGTGATCCCTTGATGCCTCAGAACATGTATTATCAACCGAGCCCTTCTTCTAGTCAAGTTGTGGCACAAATTTCTCTTCTCTCCAATTCTATTCAATACCTCCTCATTAGTTATGTGATCTACCCATCTAATCTTCAGCATTCTTCTGTAGCACCACATTTCGAAATTTTCTATTCTCTTCTTGTCTAAACTATTTATCGTCCACGTTTCGCTTCCATACATGGCTACACTCCATACAAATACTTTCAGAAACGACTTCCTGACACTTAAATCTATACTCGATGTTAACAAATTCCTCTTTTCAGAAACGCTTTCCTTGGCTTTGCTAGTCTACATTTTATATCCTCTCTACTTCGACCATCATCAGTTATTTTGCTCCCCAAATAGCAAAACTCATTTACTACTTTAAGTGTCTCATTTCATAATCTAATTCCCTCAGCATCACCCGATTTAATGAGACTACATTCAATTATCCTCATTTTGCTTTTGTTGATGTTCATCCTATGTCCTCCTTTCAAGACACTGTCCATTCCGGTCAGCTCCTCTTCCAGGTCCTTTACTGTCTCTGACAGAATTACAATGTCATCGGCCAACCTCATAGTTTTTATTTCTTCTCCATGGATTTTAATTCCTACTCCGAATTTTTCTTTTGTTTCCTTTACTGCTTGCTCAATATACAGATTGAATAACATCGGGGAGAGGCTACAACCCTGTCTCACTCCTTTCCCAACCACTGCTTCCCTTTCATGCCCCTCGACTCTTATAACTGCCATCTGATTTCTGTACAAATTGTAAATAGCCTTTCGCCCCCTGTATTTTATACCTGGCACCTTCAGAATTTGAAAGAGAGTATTCCAGTTAACATTGTCAAAAGCTTTCTCTAAGTCTACAAATGCTAGAAACGTAGGTTTGCCTTTTCTTAATCTTTCTTCTAAGATAAGTCGTAAGGTTAGTATTGCCTCACGTGTTCCAACATTTCTACGGAATCCAAACTGGTCTTCCCCGAGATCCGCTTCTACCAGTTTTTCCATTCGTCTGTAAAGAATTCGTGTTAGTATTTGCAGCCGTGGATTATTAAACTGAAAGTTCGGTAATTTTCACATCTGTCAACACCTGCTTTCTTTGGGATTGGAATTATTATATTCTTCTTGAAGTCTGACGATATTTCGACTGTCTGATACAGCTTGCTCACTAGATGGTAGAGTTTTGTTAGGCCTGTCTCTCCCAAGGCTGTCAGTAGTTCTAATGGAACTCCCGGGGCCTTGTTTCGACTTAGGTCTTTCAGTGCTCTGTCAAACTCTTCACGCAGTATCATATCTCCTATTTCATCTTCATCTACATTCTCGTCCATTTCCCTAATATTGTCCGCCAGGACATCGCCCTTGTATAGACCCTCTATATACCCCTTCCACCATTCTGCTTTCCCTTCTTTGCTTAGAACTGGATTTCCATCTGAGCTCTTAATATTCATGCAAGTGGTTGTCTTTTCTCCAAAGGTCTCTTTAATTTTCCTGTAGGCAGTATCTATCTTACCCCTAGTGAGATAAGCCTCTACATCCTTACATTTGTCCTCTAGCCATCCCTGCTTAGCCATTTTGCACTTCCTGTCGATCTCATTTTTGAGACGTTTGTATCCCTTTTTACTTGCTTCATTTAAGGCATTTTTATATTTTCTTCTTTCGTCAATTAAATTCAATATCTCTTCTGTTACCCAAGAATTTCTACTAGCCCTCGTCTTTTTACCTGCTTGATCCTCTGCTACCTTCATTATTTCATCTCTCAAAGCTACCCATTCTTCTTCTACTGTATTTCTTTCCCCCATTCTTGTCAGTCGGTCCCTAATGCTCTCCCTGAAGCTGTGTACAACCTCTGGTTCTTTCAGTTTATCCAGGTCCCATCTCCTCAAATTCCTACCTTTTTGCAGTTTCTTCAGTTTTAATCTACAGTTCATAACCTAGAGATTGTGGCCAGAGTCCACATCTGCCCCTGGAAATGCCTTACAATTTAAAACCTGGTACCTGAATCTCTGTCTTACCATTATATAATCTATCTGAGATCTTCCAGTATCTCCAGGCTTCTTCCATGTATACAACCTTCGTTTATGATTCTTGAACCAAGTGTTAGCTATGATTAAGTTATGCTCTGTGGAAAGTTCTACCAGGCGGCTTCCTCTTTCATTCCTTAACCCAATTCCATATTCACCTACTACGTTTCGTTCTCATCCTTTTCCTACTATCGAGTTCCAGTCACTCATGACTATTAAATTTTCGTCTCCGTTCACTATCTGAATAATTTATTTTATCTCATTATACATTTTATCAATCTGTTCGTCATATGCGGAGGTAGTTGGCATTTAAACTTGTACTACTGTGGTAGACGTGGGCTTCGTACCTATCTCGGCCACAATAATGCGTTCACTATGCTGTTTGGAGTAGCTTACCCTCATTTCTATTTTCCTATTCAGTATTAAACCTACTCCTGCATTACCCTTGTTTGATTTTGTATTTATAACCCTGTATTCACCTGACCAGAAGTCTTGTTCCTCCTGCCACAGAACTTCACTAATTCCCACTATATCTAACTTTCACCTATTCATTTCTCTTTTTAAATTTTCTTACCTACCTGTCCGATTAAGGGATCTGACATTCCACGCTCCGATCCGTGGAAACTGCAGTTTACGATATGAGTGAGAAATTAAAAGGCACAGTGGAAGAAACATTTGAAATACTCACACGCACATTTGGACAGCAGCTACCCGGAATCAGAGAAACTTAGGATAATTTACAGGTACTGCAAAAGAAAACGCATGTTAACACAGATAATGTGCTATCAGAAGTAGCGAAGCTGCATTCGTTCTGTGACGACTTCTCAGAAAATGTAGCGAAAATTACAGTGGAGATAGGATTACTTAAGTTAAAACATAAAAGAATCAACTCAGACATTGTGCAACTTTACGAAACAGTAAAGGATAATATAAAAGATGAAAACAAAACGTTCGCGGAAAAATGAGTACGCGAGCAGCGTACTTCTGTGGAAGCGGTAAATGAAGTAATGGGGGGACGATGAAGAAGAAATTTTAAAACTAGTAGAACATGATATCAAACAGGTAGAACAAAGATTAATGGACGAAATAGTCAGCAAACGAAGTAGGGTAATATCATCGCCGATGGCGGTAAGCTATAAACAGCCGTCCGCCGGTGAGAGAAATCAGTGGGGCGGACAACAATGCCAACGTGCAAAACTTTTACGAGACAGATACGTCATCACCGCATGCAAATGCTGTTCCGTCCTGCTGGAAAGCGTTGTTAATGGACGAGAGTTTAATAAAATACCGACAGTTTCCTGTATTTTCAAATCAAACAATGCGAACGCACCCGGCAGTGTTTGTCCGAGCCTTTAGGGTTGTACTGCATAGGACTTGGACAGAAGCTCAAAATATCAAATATGTGGTAGGACACACAGAAGGCGACGACCTTTTATGAGCTACAGAAATGTCGGGACTCTGCGAGACATATAATCAATTGAGGAGTTCATTTTTAGATAAATACTGGTCAACAGCCATCCAGGAGATATTAAGACGAGAGGTATTTAACCCATTATCATATCATCCAAAATTCGGGGGGCTAAGAAACATTTTGAAACATATCTAAACAAGACCCGCTACTGGAATAATCCGACATGTCTTGTCGATGTATTGAAAATCTTAAAGAACAAGTTGCCTGCAAATGTTAGGGAAAAATTATTAACCATTCCCGAATATGATCTCGAGTATTTTCCCTCAGTGCTCGACTCAACAGATCTAATTCATGAGAATTGGTAAGCCATGCCTAGTTATCGTAAAGGTAATGAAGACAACCCAAATGGGAGGAACAACTACGGTAACGGCGATGGCTTTAGAAACTGTAATGGACGTGCGCATATGCATGTATGGCAATCCTTTGCACCTTCGCGCCACAACGGAAATCAGTACAACTGGTTAACCTATCAGCCACAGGGTGACTGAAGGTACGAAAATGAATATCAGCCCCATTAGTACGGCAATGGCGGAGTTAGGAGAAATTCGAGAGAAAACTTTGATTATAGGCGACAAGAAATGCAAATTTCCGCGATCGGACTGTGGAACACAAGGATCAAAGAGAGAACCAGCAGCCCGTACAGTCAAACCGAAACAACCGGGACACAAACTGGCGGGAACGCGAACATACGGTGAACATAGTAGAAAACAATACCTTTACCGTCCCCGGGAAATAACAGTAATCGATCATGACAGGAGGAAGAAGGTAATGAACTGCCACTGTGTCACAGTAATAATATTAGCGATATAAACACTAATACGAACAGAGAAAGGAAAAGGTAAGTAGACACTGAAACAAGCTTACACGTACAGTATATCTCGAATCTATTTTTAAGGTATTATAAGGAAGCAGAAAAGGAAGCAGATATGGAAGAAGATTTGTTCACGGAAGAGAAAGAAAAGGTAAGTGAAATTACTCAAGCAACAATAAAGGCAAAGGTGGGAAACATGGATATATCAGTTGTTTTGGATACTGGCGCGTCAACAAGCCTGATGTCAACCAGCTTGTTTAATGAGATATCGCGGTAAGTTAATGTACTCACGCTACCCATAGAGAAGTGTAAGATCATAATGGCGATGGGAAGTAAATCTAAAGTTATAAAATTAGAGGCCAGCATACTCATTAGCATATGACCTGTAGAAGGTAGAAGGTTTGTCGCCCTTTGACGAATAAACCGACTGGCTCTCGGTTCCTCTCCAGCTGGGGGGTACACTATTTATATTTACGGTACCCTCTCTCTCTTCTGCTATCCTGTTTAGCCAATAGGGAATGTTCAGTTTTCTTCTGCTACCTAACACGCAAAGAATGACATGCAATCTAGAGAATAGAAATTTTCCTTGTATTTTGATATTGTACTTCCTTAAGACTTAAATATCTACAGAAGCAAAGGAAACCTTTTGATATTCCTTAAGGAAACACGGAACACACAACAAGAACTAAAACAGCTATACATAATACTGAACGAGTGAAAACCATTAGATGACTTAGTCATACTACATTGTGCGCAAAAACTTGACTAAGAGAGATGGAAAAGGAAGGAATTCAGAGCGCGCGAGATTTAAGGGAGAGCAACGAGTAGTGAAATGCATTGAGACGCGCATACGGGCTTAAAGCTGAGAGTACAGTAACAACTGTATGCGAAGTAGCTAACAGCTGATCGTAGGGGTAGTGAAGGCAGAATGCAAAGTCAAGTTCAGCGTCACCTTTAAGGACAGCTGGCTGCAACCGAGAAGCGCGAAGACACCCCGACAGAAACCATTTCGGAATTTAAGCAAATCGGCATCGACGGCGCACAGCCAACTGGACAAAACAGAAGCGCTATGAAATGGTGTACCTATCAGCTGATTACTATAACGAAAAACGGCTTCACAAACAAAACGAATAGAGACATTTATTCAAAAGTCTGTAAAAATACTATAAAAATGTAAAAAAACCCTAATTTTAAGATTATATCATAGGTTAAGCATATGTAGTTTTAAGAAAAGGAGCGTATCGACACAAGTAAACTATAAGGAGTGTAGAATACGCTAAATTTGTGAATTTAACATAGGCTATTGAATGTACATAGTTAGAAATTAGCATAAGGATTCAAAATAGAAAATATTCACAGGAAATGACCTATCGGACTATGTGCAACAGGATTAACACAAGTTTTGAAGAGAAGTAATAATAGGTACTCTTAAAAGAAAACGACTTGCACAGAATTTAAGAAATTAACAGACTTACATACAGGATGCTAGCAAGCTACGATGAGAAAGGCAGAATGAAATATACACAAAGAAAACTGCATGTGACAGACGTAAACTATAAAATAACATACCGTACAAGATTTAGCGAGAGGAGCAGTTGTGCGCCTATAGAACAACACTTCTTTAAAGACAACATTAGAAGTAATGAGCTTAATGTACAGGGCGAATACATACCCACAAATTTGCTATTACAGAACTCACTCACGTTAGTTGCTATTAACTACATCGTACCTTATAGGAAAAGCATAAGCATCAAAATAAAACTGTAAACACTAATGGTGCAACACGCGGGAGATAAGTAAATACGAAAACAAACCAATAAGCACACAATGTAATTACATGATCTTTAACAAATTAACTGAAGTAAGTACTGTATGTTCAAAACGCCAAATGGAGAAAGAAATCAAATTTCACTGCTGAATAGTACTTGGAATTAGAGGGAGTGTGAAAGATTTTAGATTCAACTGGAAGTATTAATTAGGTAATCTACGGTTGTGGTGACATATCATACATGGAGTGAAACTAGGAAGAGAATGAAAGTGTATTAGAGTAATATGAGTATATTTATATTTGTGGGAAGGAATAAATAGAGCGGTGGTGCCAGTGTGAGAAAGCCACAGGTATTATATCGGTAGAAATGGAGATTTATGTGGAAGATTTTTAATGAATAATTATATGGGTATACGGCAATGAACATGAAGATGAATAGTACAGGGGTACCTAGGAAAGAAACAAGCGAAGAAGAATGGAAGTTGATACAGACAAAGGTAAGACAAAATATGCAGAGCTGTGCAAAGCTCTGACAAAGAGCATGAAAGATGACATCAAGAAGTATGAAAAAGACACGCTAAAAGCCAGTCTTGAGAATAAATCTAGTTTAAAGAAAGCCAAGCGAATGCTTCAGATTGGAAGGAATCAGATAACAGCATTAGACACAAATTAAGGCCGAATTACGGACAAGAAAAAAGTGCTTGAGTGTATTGGAAATTTCTATACTAACCTATACAGTAAAACCAATGATGATACCTTGAGCCTAGACGAATTGGATGCTTCTGTCTCCCAAATTCCAGAAATTCTCCCATCAGAAGTCAAACATGCAATAGACAATATGAAAAAAGGGACTGCTCCAGGTACTGATGATCTCCCAATCGATGTTCTAAAGCTGATGGATGAGGAATCCATAAAGCATTTAGCTAAGATATTTTCAGGCTGTTTGCACTATGGAACAATACCAAGAGACTGGAATAAACTCAAAATAATTCTAATACATAAGAAAGGTATTACCATAGATATAAAGATCGCCTTATCAGCTTGCTCTTCATAGTGTACAAAGTTTTCACTTGATACTTGATTACTAGATTGAGCACTACACACTACCAGGCTCGACCCATTGAGCAAGCCGGTTTCCGATCAGGATTTAGCACAGTTGGCCATATCTTCACGCTACGGGAAATAAGTACCATCCACCCCTTTGCCTTGCTTTTGTAGACTCTGAAAAGGCCTTTGATTCGATCAGTCACCCAGCTGCGTTTGCGGCTCTAAAAGAACAAGGAGTAGAACAGGGCTATAGCAAAACCCTATATAACATTTACAAATCCTCCACAGCCTTTGTAAGCGTTGCCGAAGATACTGATGAATTTCCCATTGAAAAGGGTGTAAAGTAAGGTGATTCTATAGGTCGAAAACTATTTGCAAAGTCTTAGAAAAAGCCATGTCTAAATTAAAATGGTTAGAAAAGGAAATTCAAGTTCTCGGAAAAAGACTGACCAACTTGAGGTTTGCGGATGATATTGTCCTATTTGCAGATGACATAAAAGATGTATTAGTTATCGAACTTGCATTAGTGTGCTCTGGAGTTGGACTAAAATGAACATTGATAAAACCAAGATAATGATCAATGAAAGTACACAACGCCAAAGAGTCACAGACTATATTTATCTGGGTCAAGTGATAAACATGAAAGGAGATTTAAAATCAGAGATATTACAACGAATTAAATTGGGCTGGCAAGCTTATGAGAGACACTTTTCAATTTTGTAATCTAAGATGTCGGTTGAGCTGAAGAAATCTGTTTTTGACAAATGTATATTGCCAGTAATAACTTATGGCTGCGAAACATGGACATTAAATGAGTTCATTGTTAGGAAGCTAACGGTAGCCCAAAAGGAATGCAAAGATCAATTTTGAGTTACATGAAAAAAGACAGGAAGAGATCAATTGAAATAAGACGAACAAGGAAGGTCACCGATACAATGGAAAGAATGAATACATTGAAATGGCAATGGGCTGGTCATGTTGCTCGAACAAAAGATGGTAGATGGTCTAAACAAGTCCTAGACTGCAGCCCAATTTACCAAAAAAGACCTAGAGGAAGACCACCAGACAGATGGGACATAGGTATAAGGAAGACAGTGCTATTTAATTGGCAACAGGAAGCTCAGGGTCGGAAGAAATGGAATGCTTTGTTATACGCCGACTCAAAGAGGCCACTTCATTTAGTGATGGAACTGGATGATGATGATGGAGATGATGACCTAGGAAAGGGCCACAAAGCGACGTAAAAAAGAATAGATTATATAGTTTTAAGCCTTAGAATGAATGATTGTATGAGTGTAGAAAGCGAAGTATGATACATGTGCGATAAATAATAGTGAAAACGAACATCTTGAAGAAGCAGTGAAGAGTAAAGAAGAAGCAGTGAAGTCAATAGTACAAAAGTACACAGTACATTTAACGTACACCGCAGCACAGTAATTTTCCACACATACATCAGGACGCAAAACAACTTAGTATGAAAACTATGTAACTAACTGTTACAGCCTTAGCAACCATAAGGTGAATATAAATGAAAATATGATATAAAATTCGTATGAGAGATGAACACAAAATGCAATGAAACGATATTTTCTACACTGAGTTCTTGACACACGTAGAAGCGAAAGCAGTACATTTAGCATAACCACCTTCTTCTGTAGAGGGAATGAATTATGAGTGGAATTACACATGAAAAAAATACAGTAAAATTACCGATCGTACGTTACGAAGGTAAACATGTATATTTCGTCGCATCAATAAGGCAGAAATACAGCTTGAAATATATGTACATGAATGTGAAATATTACGACGATTAACAAGAAGTGATGAACTCAGGATTGTCAAGCTATAAAACATTCCTCATACTCGCACACAAACGAGCACTTGTCAGTATTGTACGTAGTACGAATATTTATCAAATGCCAAGGATAGAATAAGTATACTAACGACGCACTACAATTGGCAATCCTAGAAGTAACTTGATCTCTGAAGCAGACCCTCACAAATCCATATAGTGAGTAGTGCTGGAACGTATTTTCTGTGTGTAGTTGTGAAGGTAAAAATGCGCAGTAGGTCGGTCCCACACGACAAGAAAGGAAAAATACAAATATTCAGAATAAATACAAGATTCCTTCTAATTTACATATTAGTGTGTAAGATGGTGCCTGTCTTGGAGCCCATATATGGAATGTGAATTGAACATTTATTGGTCAGTGTTTTATAGTCAATGTCTACGTCTACGTAATATGTATGTACTATTTTCTGTGTGAAGTTGTGAAGGTAAAAATGCGCGGAGGTCGGTCCCACACGACAAGAAAGGAAATATACAAATATTCAGAATAAATGCAAGATTCCTTCTAATTTACATATTAGTATGTAAGATGGTGCATGTCATGGAGTCGATACATGAAATTTGAATGTGAATTGTACATTTATTCGCCAACTTTAATGTTGTCGACGTCTGTGTCTATGTCTATGTAAAATGTATGTGCTATTGTCAATTTTATGTGGAATTTTATTCTTGAAGGAGAACCATTTATGCTTGTATGTGAAGTGCATCGGGACGAGCGAGTAAAATACTCGCACGTGTGAAGTGATACAAAAGTAGTAAGGCCTGATAATAGTGAAAATAACGGCTGAGCGGTGATAAGAGTAAACGCGACATCCTAAATAAGTGAATATAGTGAGTGTGATACGTGTGCGACGGAGAAATCAGAGGAAATCCGTATAACCACTAATTAATGAGTGAGGACCGCCGAACTACAATACACAACGGAAGACAATGCCGAATCCTGCAGTGTGGCCCTTACCTTCAATTTCACTGGAAGAATACTTCGTTCAGGGTGCTAGATGAGGTACTGGTGTTCTTCGGATTGAGCGGTGGAGCTGAATCCGTCACATCCAGCTTCCGGACTGGAAAGCATACTTAACACCGACTTCATAAGCCTGGAGCGACATTACGACGGATTCGTGGGCAGTGCTGGTGCTCGCGTTGCACTTGCGTCACTGCGACATGTGCGTTAAACAATCAGCTGCTGCTGGCTATAAGTACAGCGAACAATGAGATAGCGTGGGCCGAAAGCACACCTTCTCAGAATTGCCTATGAACCGAAGGCAAATGAGAAAAACAATTTTTAAGACATAGTCGAAAGACATTTTAACAAATTTAAAATTTTTCCCCTGTTAACACCATATAAGTTAACAAATGTGAGGATAAATAACAAACTAAGACGGTAGCACAGCATAGATGTGCAATTATGTATTATAAATGTGTTTGAATGTATTTAGGTGTATGAATTTGGAATGGACAAAGGAATGAAGCTTTGCAAATATACTTGTAGTAGCAGAAGGGTATTGAAGCTCCATTGACTTGCACCAAGTGACCAGACTATGAGCCCCAATGTAAACAAGGCTATTGTATACAGTCTCACTAAATAAATAAATGTTGTGTGACTAGGACCTCCCGCCGGGTAGACCGTTCGCCGGGTGCAACTCTTTCGATTTGACGCCATTTCGGCGACTTGCGCGTCGATGGGGATGAAATGATGATTATTAGGACAACACAACACCCAGTCCCTGAGCTGAGAAAATCTCCGACCCAGCCGGGAATCGAAGCCGGGCCCTTAGGATTGACATTCTGTCGCACTGACCACTCAGCTACCGGCGGCGGACGTCTCCCTCAATAAAGAGACTTATTTCCGACAGTATACAGAAGGGCGGCATTTGTGATATACCCTTTGCATTTATTACTTTTATGTTTAAACTTTGGTTCAAAGGCAAAGAAAAAAGGTGAGGCGGTAGCCCAACGCAGATTTTCATATGTTAAAAAACATAAGATGTTTTTCCTGTTCCTCGGTAAGAGGAAGGATTCGCTCTCTGTGAAATTGGCGGTAGCCACTTTGGCTGTGAGAATAAGTAAAAGGTCTGTATTTTTTATGTGTGCCGGCCAGGGTGGCCGAGCGGTTCTACGCGCTACAGTCTGGAACCGCGCGACCGCTACGGTCGCAGGTTCGAATCCTGCCTCGGGCATGGATGTGTGTGATGTCCCTAGGTTAGTTAGGTTTAAGTAGTTCTAAGTTCTAGGGGACCGATGACCTCAGACGTAAGTCCCATAGTGCTCAGAGCCATTTTTTTATGTGTGCAGAAGAAATAATACAGTAGTATTTCACCAGTGAGAAATTGAGTTATTATTCCAATTAGTACTGTAATATATAAAAATCAGAGAAGCCCACCTGTGTACTTCAGAGTTATTACGAAGATCCGATTACAATAGAAATGATGGACACGGTCAAGATTTTGTAGGCAGATACGGCGACCGGACGTGCTATTATTAATTGGTAAGCATATATCTACAACAAGAGAAAGACTATTTCGTTAATGTGGAACTAATACGAAAAGATTCTTTACCCATTTACTGACATACCTCAGCTTTTGTACTTGTCCGACACGCCGAAAATTAATATTATTTCCATTTATCTAAACATTTATTATATTTTTCTTTATAGGCTTCAAACCAGTCAGAAGACTCATGACCAAAATACTAAATTGGTTTTACTTTTTGACGTATGTTGAAGCACAATTTTCGCAGTACTCCACTTGATAACGACCACACGAACGAGTCTACAATAGTGTATTTTATGAATAGTCTTTACCCTAAAAGGCGACCTTGACGATTTTTATGAAACGTCACGTACCCTTGCTGCATGGGACACTGCGAATAACTTTGGAAATTATGCACAATATATTGGCGCAATTCTGCCTTATCAGGATCTTTTGAGCACCTACTTACCCTTACTTTGGCCGCCAAAATTTTTTTTATGAATTATTTTTCCATCATCATGATTGGAAACGGTCGAGAGCTACCGCTACCGCGGTAAAAAGCGTGTTCCTGCTATATACGAATGGAAAAACATTGATTAAGCTGCGACGAAGTCAATACGTCTGGAGCGTATGTTCACCTGGGGGGGTAATGAACTCCGTACGTGGCCAAAAGAATCATTTAATCCCAGGAAGTCAGCAATGAAATTGTATCTCATCATAGGGACTTGAATTCAACGCTATAATTATTATCAGTGTTCATTTTGACTGTCTTATGTTCAAAAATATCCGAAGTATGCACAGTCGTTCCCTTCCGTCTTCTTTCTTGAGCCTCGCCACGAGAAGGTGATGTATTATATGAGCTCTTTATTTCACTGTGAAATTATTATTATTATTATTACATATTATTGCTCCAAGACAGTGATTAACTTGAATGTTACATGATTTTTCATTTTATCTTGTTTCCTTCTTCTTTGTCTCTTCTCAAAACCTCTTCATTCTTTGACTGAGTTCCTTTGCTCTGCCCATATTTTGCCTGCTTCCTTCCTCTTTTTTATTACAAATTTCGTGTTCATAATTTTATTTCTGAATTGTCCGCCCCCGGTAGCTGAGTGGTCAGTGTGACAGAATGGAATCCTGTGGGTCCGGTTTCGAATGCCGGCTGGGTCGGAGATTTTCTCCGCTTAGGCACTGGTTTTTGTGTTGTCCTAATCATCATCATTTCATCCCCATCGACGCGCAAGTCGCCGAAGTGGGGTCAAATCGAAAGGCTTGCTCCCGGCGAACGGTCTACCCGACTGGAGGGCCTAGTCACACGACATTTACATTTATGAATTTGTCGCTATCATTTATAATTTCAGTACTAACCCCTGCTAGTTTTAGGGCTTCTTCTATTTCTTGAAACCAACTGGTTTTTTTTATTGAACTGTTTACTACATGAAAAGTACTCTTTGTGAGTCTGTTGTTCATTCTATGTATGTGTCCACAGAATGTTAGTCGGCGTTTTGTGATCATCTCTGTGAGCCTTTTTGTGTGTTCATATAATTCTTTGGTTGGTCTCTTCTTCTGTATACCATATCTGTGTACTGCTCCAAATTTTTTCTGGGGATTTTACTTTCTATTTTTTCTCTATCTGTGATGCCTGATGCTCCGCCGGCCGCGGTGGCCGTGCGGTTCTGGCGCTGCAGTCCGGAACCGCAGGGCTGCTACGGTAGCAGGTTCGAATCCTGCCTTGGGCATGGGTGTGTGTGATGTCCTTAGGTTAGTTAGGTTTAAGTAGTTCTAAATTCTAGGGGACTTATGACCTAAGATGTTGAGTCCCATAGTGCTCAGAGCCATTTGAACCACTTTTGAACCTGATGCTCCGACTGTCGTTTCTGAAGTGTAGAGTACTTCTGGTAGTACAACTGCACTGCAGTGCCTGCGTTTAGCCTGTCTTGAAACATTTCTTTTATTGTAGTGCGTCCATGTGTGGTTTCTGAAGTTTTCCCGTTCTTTGTATGTTGGATGCCTTGTCTGATCCTCCTGTTTGCATATATTCCCCAAGATGTTTGACTCTTTCCACCCTGTTAACCTTTCCATATTTTGTGTGCATGGCTTGGTTGTTGTTGTTCTTTCTTTCCATGTACTGCGACTTCTCACAGGATATCTGTAGACCTGTTTTCGCAGAGACTTCATGCAAGTATTCCAGTGCTTCTATTGCTTTGTGTCTGTTGTTGCTGAGTGTTGCCAGTTCATCTACAAATGCCAGGCGTTTTATGGTCGTCTCGTTTACCCACGTTCGTATTAACTGAATTTCTTTTACTTTTTGCTCCCATTGTTTGATAATTTTGTCCAAGACAATGTTGAATAAAAACGATGAGAGACCGTCTCCTTGTCAGAACGCTGTATGTATCTCGAAAGTGTCCAAGATTTCTCCCATAAATTTTATTTTGGATGTGGTTGGTGTCTGTAAGTGTTTGATGTATGAGTGTCCCATCTTTTCTGTCTATTCCATATTTTGCTGATGTGCCAAAGAGAACCTGCCTATGGAGTGGTAGGGCTTCTCAAAGTCGACGAATGTTACTACATTGTTGTTCGTCCGTCTCTTTTGTTCTGTTGCTGCTAAACTTCTTCCACGTCTGGGTTCTACGTTCAATAGCCTGATCACAAGTTGATTCAAACATCTATGTTTTCGTTACCTAGGAGGTTGTTCACAACGCAGTGCATTCTGATTTGTCTTCGGGAGGTCTGTCCAATTTTCTGTTGAACTTTGATTATTCTTTTCAATAATTTTGTCTTTGTTTATCTTCAAGTATTCTGGGTCCAGTCTTATAACTTTCTTCTGTGCTGTCTTTCTGTTTCTTGGCATTGGCCTAATTTTTGCTTCTAGCAAGTAATGGTCGGACTCGAAGAATCCTATGTGAGTTCTCACATTTAGATTTAGGTCTTATTTTTTCTGGTGATGGCTACGTGATTTATTTGAATTTCTCCAAATACGTTTTTGGGCGTTTTCCATGATGTGTGTTTTCGTTTTGGCTTTTGGAATCGCGGTGACACATTTTTAACCGAAAATTTTCACAGTAAAGTATTAGATGTTCCCCATTCTTGTTGGTGCGTTTGTGTGCTGACTATCGCCCTATGATTTGCTTGTAATTCTTCTCGTTGCCTAGTTGTGCACTAAAGTCTCCTAACACAATTTAAAATTGTATTAAAATTGTCTTTCTGGTGTTTTATTTGTTATTTCTTCCATGTCTTCCCAAAAGTCTTCGACTTCTTGTGGCTTCTTCCTGTTGTGATCGTTTGTCGGTGCATATCCATTCATGGTAGTAGTAAGTGGGTAGGTTGAGCGCACTCTTACACAACTTTCCTGTGAACAATTCTGCGAGCAAACTCAATGCACCCACAAAAGAAAAATTCGAAAAAGACTTTCGACTATCCCCGAAAGGCCCGCCGAAAAGCCACTTAAAAATCACAACGAACTCTAAATCACGAAATTCGTTATCATTACCTTTAGTTATCTACATTCCATTATATTTTAGTTTAATATCGCCATCTTTAAAAAATTGAAAGTCCCAGTTAGTTATTATTTTATTAAACCTTTCCTATAGGTAAGGAAATCACATCGCTATGCTTTCAGCTACCAAGTTTCGGCTACTTTTAATTCCAGCTACTTTTTACAAGACTATCAACAGACAATGGACAACATAGGTGAATGAATGTAAGTGAATTAAAAATCGAAATAAATAAAAATTGGTTGGACAACAAAAAAAGGACAACATAGGTGAACGAATGAAAATGATAAGTGGACATTGATGAAAAATGAGGATAACAAAAAAAAGAACAACATAGGTAAATGAATAAAAAAACGAGAACAACAAAAAAGGACAACATGTAATGAATGTAAGTGATTGAAAAATCGAAGTAAATAAAAACTGAATGGACAACAAAAATATACAGCAAAAAAGGACAGCAAAAATCTAACTAATTGACTAACTGACTGAGTAACGAGCAAACGTTAAAATAAACATACAAATTTTAAAATTGAACGTAGGCAGACGGTTTTTATTTTAATGTCAGATAGTTAGTCAGTTAGTCAATTAGTTAGATTTTTGCTGTCGTTTTTTGCTGTATATTTTTGTTGTCCATTCAATCTTTATTTACTTCGATTTTTCGTTCTCTTACATTCATTCACCTATTTTGTCCTTTTTTGTTGTCCTAATTTGTTCAACAATCGCCATTTATCATTTTCATTCATTACCTATGTTGTCCTTTTTTGTTGTCCATTCAATTTTTAGTTACTTCGACTTTTCATTCACTTACATTCATTCACCTATGTGGTCCATTGTTTGTTGATAGTCTTGTAAAAAGTATCTAGAATTAAAAGTAGCCGAAACTTGGTAGCTGAAAGCATAGCGATGTGATTTCCTTACCTATATGAAAGGTTTAATAAAATAACAACTTGTAAGAGGTATGCGATGTATGCGCTGCCTGCAATAGGCAAGGTAGAGGATAGTCTCTGACCAGAGAGCAGTATGTAGTTAGTTGTTGCTTGTCGCTAGTCGGCACTAGTCTGCGTGAGTCGGCAGTAGACGGCAGTAGTCGGCGCGTGTCTGCGCTTGTCTGCAGTCTGCTCTGGTCGGGACTCTGGAGGATGAGTATTATTGTAGAAGGTAAAGAAGCAGCCTTGCGCGTATGTAGTAATGTATGTTAACTGTCATCCAATTTCTTTCAAAAAATGCCGCAATAATAATTTTTATAATAAAGTAATTTTTTTAAAAAAAAGCATTCATTTCAATTTAAAGATTTTATCCAATGAATAATTAATTCCTTTCACGATTCACAAAGCATAGGCCAGCATTGCACGGAGCTGTGCCAAAAAAATTTTAGGTAAGAGCAGATATATTCGCAGTTTTTTATTGAGGTAAGAATTTTGCTTTTTTTATTCAGAATGCAGGGCCGTGGCGCAGCGCTGCTGTCGTCATAAAATTTACCAGGCTGCTGAATTTTTTTATTATTTTGGTGTTTAGGAATTTTTCTGTTTCGAACTTAACATTAAATGAGAAAAGAATTTTGTGGTTACAGTAAATGTGAATGCATGTCTGCACGGAGATAATAAATGGGAACTAACTTTGTTCAGAGGTTACAATATTTAAAATTCATTTAATTATTATTTCTGTGGGGAGGTTACACTTGGTTCATGGTTCATTTAATTATTATTTTTGCGGGGAGGTTACACTTGGCGACATCCGGCCAGGATCGTATCTCTTTGTGAATCTTCTGAGAAGTAGTCATATATCTGCTCTTATTTACTTAAATGTAGTTTGCATCTGGCGCAACGCATTTACTAATTTGTCACTCTTTCTTTCACAGATCATCGGCAATTTGTTGCTCTTTATTGTAATTGTGTTTGTTGCATTTTTGCATTGTCCTTGTTTCATTTGTGCTTAATTTTGATTTGTGAAAAATGCCGCGAAAAACTGTTAACAGTACATCGCGATGTGCAGTGAGTGAAATAGCCGACTCTAATAATTTGACCGATAATATTTGCGACACTCAATGTCTTAATGGTAATCCTCCACTTACAATTAGTGCGTACCGACCGCTAGTAATGATTTTGATCCTAATGATGAACAAATAAATTCAATTGTGTCCTCTGTTAATTTAACGACAATTGATGACGCGGGACGTTCTGTTACAATGAACGCTGCCCAGCTTGACACACCCGGTTTGCAAAATTTACGTAATGAACAGATAATTGTTTCTAATGAAAATGAACAATGTACTCAAAGTACGTCAAATTTATTTGATTCCGATTTAGCGACCAATAGTTCACATCCGATTGGCAAACTTTTTCGAGAATCACAGAATAACCAAATGGTTACACAAAACGTGACAATTGCAGGTACGCCATCAAACAGCACAGAGAATAGAGTAGGTAATATTGGCTTGGATCAAATTATGGCAGTATTGCTACAGCAGAGTGAAAAACAAGACAAGGTTAATGAAGATTTCAAACAACTTAGTGAACAGAATAAACAACTTAGTGAAAGTCTTAAACAGTCGAATGATAAGCAAGACAGCAATCACAAACAACTTATTGAAAATCTCAAACAACAAATTAATGAAATTAATGAAAAACTAGACAACAATTCCAGACAGCTTAGTGAACAGATTACAGCCGTTGCCGCGCAATGTCATGATACTAAGGAACAATTACGTGAGGAAATTAAGGCTTATGCTAGGAAAAGTAGTGAAGAAATTAGATCTGTTGCTCAAGAATTAAGGGATACGCAAGCAGCTACAACAGAATCACTTAGAGACGAAATTAGTGCAGTCGCTAAACAATGCTCTGAAAACGCAACACAGTTACGCGACGAGTTTAAATTAATGTCAGCAGATCTTTCGCGCACACTGGATGCAAAGGTAGACGCGAAATTTGACCAACAGAACAGCCAAGCTGACGAACCTTTTGATCACCACCTACAAAACAGTGAAACGCGTTACCGTAAATTTATACAGGAACAGAATAAAGTAAAGCGACAAGTCATGGAAACAATTACCGCACAGAGACAGGAAGATAAGCGTAAATTGTTTACGAAAGCAAAAACATACGTAGACAACAATATTGCTACAGTATCAAACGAAATTAATACTATCAAACAGTTGAACACTGAATTGCGTGATGAAATTTCCGATCTTAAATCAAAAACAGATACACACACAGTAGACTTTCAAACAGTGACCGACAGACTTGAACAATTAGAACTAATACAGATTTCCGATGTCATCAAAGCAGACGTTAAAAAATTGAACGAAACCACACGTAACTTGTGACCACATGTAACTTGTGACACTAAAAACGATGATCAGGTAAAAATACTGATTGAAAAATATGATGAATTGGCCAGTCGTATTGACGTTATTGAAAGTAATAATGACAGCAAATCAGACGATACTTCACCGATTTCGTTTAATCAAACACCTGATTTCCAAAATTTACAGCAGACAATCAGTGAGATAGGTTCGTCCGATAATACATTACGTAGAAAACTGTCAACTTTACAGCAAGAGGTAACAGAGATGAAAAATGTTTCAGCCTTTAACATATCACAGCAGACGCTACTTTGCGAACATTTGTCAGACTCACACAGCCAGTATAATTTAGGTAATTTACAGAGAGTACATGAGTTAGATTCCGAACAGTCACAGACAAATAGATTCTCATACAATCCTGAACCCGTTCAGACATGCAGAGACGATAATTTTGACTACAAGCATTTTCTATCCATGAGAAAATTTAAAGTATTTAAAAATGACAGAACACAGATTCACCCATTGGATTGGATACAACAATTTAGCTTTGCTTTCCCACCGACTTGGCCCGTAACACATAAACTTGAATTTATTTGCAGTTTTTTGGAAGGCGAACCGGCAACTCGTATGAGACCGATCGCGAGACAATGCTACTTGGTAGAAGAATTTCAGAATGCTTTTCTGTCAGCGTATTGGTCGAAGACGACACAGCGCGGAATTAAGGATCAATTAATTAGTTTGCCAAATTATGAGAACTCAATTTTTTCCACTGTCACGCAATTTTTTTGAACACATGGTCCAACAAAACCAGTACTTAAGCGAACCATACAGTGAATCTGCACTTATTCAATTATGTATTTCTAAATTACCACGATCATTAAGAGTGTCACTTTTAATGGGTCAGCAGAAAGAAAATATTTCGGCATTCAGAGATCTGTTACAGCTTTTGGAAGTGCAGCAATCGGATTATTCCTTTATAAACAAAAATTTTTCATATAATAACCAAGGTCAACAAGCATACAGCAATTACGATCAGCCACGCTATTTCAATAGCAAATGTAATAGACGCTTCAGGAATGATAACCACCAGAACTTTAATAACAGACAAAATATTAATCATCAGTATCGTCAAAATTATCAGCAACAGGAACCACGTTTTAGTAACAATAGAGGCTTTTCTCTGCAACAGCAACAAAACCAACCGGTTAGCATACCTAACCAACAATGCAGTCTGCAAGGTCAACCAAGCTTTAATGTGTCGCCGCCTACACGTATAGCGTCGGCCCCAACAAATAGTAATGCACAGCAACAAGGGAATCAGTACGTACAGAAAGCACACTATTTCAATTCCTATCGCAATGCACCGTATAGAAATGAGTATCATGACAGACGTCAAAGTAATGACCACAATTTTCAGTGTACGTTTAGTAACAGTCGGTCTTATCAGCAGCAGAATCATCCGCAACAACATATTATCATGAATGAATCAGACAGTAGATATCATCCCGAACGTAATACGTCAGGAAGAAATAACAGAACAGTACAAATAGTTGAAATGCCACAGCATTCTCCCGAAAATAATAGCATATCAGATAGAATTTGACTAAATACAGTACAGGTTGCATCTTCCAGTAACGCAAGCAATACTTTTGACACGCAGAATCATGTTCACGAAAATGTTATTACTTTTAAAGACATCCGAGACACTCTTTTGCAGGAAAGACCAGTTATTCAAAAAAACCATTTCATACCCTGTCATTGAAGTAAAGACTGGATCATCCAAATTTTCAGCAGTAATCGATTCTGGATCTCCCATGTCAATCATAAATGAGGAAACTTGCAACGAATGTAATAAAGAGAATACCTATCCTACGTTACCATTAGGTAAAACTAGAGTAAAAGGAGCAGTATCTGGTAAAGGAGTAGATGTAAAATTACAGACACATTTATCATTTTGTATTGCAGGTCATACATTTCACTCAAATTTTTGGATTCTTCCCTTATTGACGACAGACGTTATTTTAGGTACGAATTTTCTGGTACAACACGACGCAATTATTGACTTTCAAAACTCCTATTTAATGTTAAAAGATGAAAATGTACAACTGGCTTTAGAATTTCAGCACTCTTTATCTGCAGAAGAACAAACAATTAATCGTACAGAGGTCATTTCCGCATCACGTAACATAGGCTGTCAATTGCACATTGTTCACAGGTACGTACGTACACAACTACAATACTCCAGACGAAGCCGGGTATGACGTTATACAGATGATTTCTGATAAAGTTAAACAGAGCAATGCAAATACAGACGATGAACGCACGCAACTACGCAAAATTCTTTTACAGCAAGCTCCAGTTTTTGACAACGTTCCTGGTACTATGTCCGGTTTTATGTATGAATTTCAAGTTAAACAGCACGACACATTTAAAGCCAAACATTATCCCATTCCGTATATTCACAGAGAACAAGAATTGCAAGATATGCTTGACCAAGGAATTATTGAAATGGCAGTTCGTCCGTACATAAACCCGCTCCATATTGTTAAGAAAAAGGATGGTTCACTTCGCCTCGTACTTGATTCGCGTCACATCAATGACATTATTATTAATGAAACGGATCGCCCTCAAACACTAGAAGAACTTCTACAGAAATTTCATGGTACTGCTATTTATTCCACATTAGATTTTAAATCGGGATTTTGGCAAATTCAACTCCATCCGGACTGCAGAAAGTACACAGCTTTTCTCTGTTTGGTGACTGTTATCAATTTTGTAAATTACCGTTCGGTTTAACTATTTCTTCAGCAGCATTTATTCGCGGTTTGAATACTATACTTCCGACAGAATTAAAGACAGAATCACAACATATGTAGATGACATTCTTATTGCAGAAGCTAACTGGTCTGAACACAATCTGAGTCTTGAACAACTGTTACGAACTTTTCGTGCACAAGGACTTATAGTTAATCTCAGTAAATCGCACTTTGGCAAAACTTCTATAAAATTTCTTGGACATGTAATTTCAGCAGAAGGCATTGCGCCTGACCCGGAAAAACTTCAAGCTTTACGTGACATTACTGTTCCTACGACGAAGAAACAACTACGCAGCTTTTTGGGTTTAATTAACTTTTTCCGCAAATTTATTCATTACTCTGTTTTAGACACCCCTAGATTGTGTCAATTGACAGGTAAAAACACTATTTGGTCCTGAGATAGCCAAGCACATTCTGAATTTGTGAACCTGAAACAAGCTTTGTTGAATGCACCACTTTTATCACATCCAGATCTTACTAGAAATTTTTCCATTGCCACCGACAGTTCTAACACCGCTTTAGGCGTACATATTTTTCAGGAAATTCAGGAAGATGGCACTACAGTAACTAAAAACATCGCCTTTGCGAGTCGCATTCTGTCACCTGCTGAACGCAATTATTCTGTTACAGAACTTGAAACATTATGTGTTGTTTGGGCATTTACGAGATTTCGGCATTTTCTTTATGGCAGACATACCACCGTTTAACAGATCATAGAGCGATACAGTTTTTACTTTCCGCTAAATTTACACACGACAGATTAAGTAGATGGAAACTTTATTTGCAGGAATTTAATTTTACAATTGTTCACATTCCCGGTACACAAAATATTGTAGCAGACGCACTATCCCGTTCTCTCAGCAACAATCAGACAGACATCGCAACCAACTTCTGCAAAGCAAATTTCAGCGTCATGTACATTCAACAAGTTGCATTGAAAATTTCATTTTGTCGTCATTACAAGACATAGCACAAGAGCAGAGTAATGACAACATATGGAAAGAAATTAAACACCTTTGGCAAGATAGGAATAATGTTATCATTAGAAACCATTACACTGTACGCAATAACATTCTGTTTCGCCGCTCTCACCCTGACAGCAACAATTGGTTATTATGCATTCCTGACGAGCTTGTTAACAAATTAATTTGGTATACTCATTTAAGTTACGCACATTACGGAGCCAGAAAATGTTTTCTTATACTGAGACAGAACTGTTATTTTACCAACATGGAGAAACGTATTCGACGAGTTTTAGCGTCATGTAAAATCTGTCAGAAAGCTAAGTCAGATACGACTTCACATATTCCTCCATTACATCCGATTGTACCTGTTAAATTGAGACACATTGCCGCTGTAGACATTTTTGGTCCGATTCCCAGAACTAATAGAGGTTTTTGCTACATCTTTGTCGCTGTTGAGCTCACTTCGAAATTTGTTACCCCTCACTCCGTTACGCAAAGCTACTGCTAAAACTGTTTCGAAAGCATTTGTAAATCATTTTCTATTTCATGTAGGGCATGTACTGAAAGTAATTTCCGACAATGGACCACAGTTTCGATCTGCTATATGAACACGTATGTTACGAGCTAGAAACACTTCTCCGATCTATATATCCAGGTACCATGCTTCTTCGTACCCTTGTGAACGATTAATGAAAGAAATTGGTAAACTGTGTAGAATATACTGCCATAAAAAACATATTGATTGGGACACACACATACTCTCATTCCAGGATGTAATTAATTCCATACCAAATGAATCTACTATGCTATCTCTGTCTGTTATACTGAAAAATGTTGAACCACCTAACAAAATTAAAGAATCAGTAACCATTCCTACATCTCGTCGACTACGACACCATGAAATAATTGACATTGCGCTGAACAACATTAAACGTGCCGCAGAGCGCCGGCGAAGACAGCAAAAACAGGTTTGTACACGCCGTGACTTTCACATTGGACAGAAGATATTAGTACGCACACATTATTTATCTAATAGAGGAAAAAGTAGATGTAGTAAATTTGAGCTTCTATACGCAGGTCCATATCGAATTCGCAGCATTCCTCACCCCAGTGTAATACACGTCGAAACTCTGAGAACCAGAAAACCAAAGGGGATCACCATATCTCCAACATCAAACCCTTTATTGAATGAACATGCTTTATGATTTATCACACTGTAATGCCATTTCCTGATTTTTTATGACCACTTATGCAATTATATTCACACGAACACTTACTGGTGATTATCGTATTTTTTTTGGCAAGTGCCCGGCAAGGTAAGGTTAGCAGGTCGCTCTTCTTGTCGTTACACATCAGACCGTGCACATTTTTCCAGAGGAACTTACACATTTTATGACCACTTATGCAATTATATTTATGTGACTACTTACTGATGATTATCATATTTTTTCTTGGCAAGTGCCCGGCAAGGTAAGGTTAGCAGGTCGCTTTTCTTGTCGTTATACATCAGACCGTGCACATTTTCCATTCTTCATGTATATATGATTGTTTTCCTGTTTTGTTTGTATGTACTATGAAATATTTAAGATGTAACAAACACCAGTTGACTTTGACATTTTGCCTTATGATATCTCAACATCGTGACTATTTTACATTTTTTTGCTGCTACATTGTGATACTCTGTATACATTTTTGCATCTGAACACTGTCTATGTTTTTGACATATTACGTTTTCTGTCATGCTATGCTGTATGCTCAATCATATCACTATAAACCAGCTTTTATTTAATGGGTATATGATTTAAATGCAAGACATTAATCATTGTTTATCATTTTCAGAAAGAAATAACGTGTAAAAGAAATAAATTATGGGAATT
This sequence comes from Schistocerca piceifrons, assembly GCF_021461385.2. NCBI lineage: Eukaryota > Metazoa > Arthropoda > Insecta > Orthoptera > Acrididae > Schistocerca > Schistocerca piceifrons. The sequence goes on from NC_060144.1 coordinate 247,264,291, forward strand.
TCACCTTCGCAATGAACGAAAGAAGATGCTTTTGTGACGGTGTTCGTAGCGACAAACACTTGGCTGTAGAAATGGCTTACGAAGTCACCGCCACACTTTTAATAGCGGGCCGACCGGTCCGCTGGAACAGTAAACAGAAAGATGAAACCCCAAACACTCTGATTAAATAAGTCGGTACTTATTTTTATTCATGAAGATACAGAAACACAATAGTGAACTCGGTGTCTACAGAAATCTGTCTAGTTCGAGTCGGAGCGGCTAGGTCAGCGTCGGCTGACGACAAACAACAATTCTGCTGCGATGAACACACAACTGACTACCAAGTACACAATTCGGAGGCGAGTATACAACTGAACGGCGAATACAGAACTGTCCTAGCGCTCGCGACTCCAGCGCTTAAGAAGCCAGAAACCAGCGGTGGCGCGCGCAGACTTGCGGCGATTTCCTGTATCGCTGGCGCTGCTTATGCGGACGGCGTCCGGACTTTGATGCTGCCAACCTTTTGGCAGCGGGCTCGGGTGGCATTACTGGCTAGGATATAACAGATGCATACCTCGTCACGAAGAGTAAATGGATCAGAATTAACAAGCATTAACAAGAATATACTATACACATCGTATGATATCAGTCTTAACTAATCTTTTCTTTCAGAATATGAGGCGATTAATGCAGGCTGTCAGACCGAACTACACATCTTAGTTTTAGTGATGAAATATGCTAGAAATAAGGAACTTTATACTATCAATAGTTGTATGATGAAGTGTCTTTTTGCAGATGATAATGAATGGTGATGAACAATGATGAAGAATATAGTGATACGGATAATGAAGTTTTTCTTTACAGGTGATGATAATAATGGAGTTATGATGATATGGATAATGAAGTTTTTCTTTGCAGGTGATGATAGTAATGATAATGAAGTTTTTCTTTGCAGATGAGGATAATGTTGAAGTTTATGTATTTATGCTATGTAGTTATTTAAGTGTTTGTTGCAGTTCGTTTTGACAGTATGTCTTATGTCGCATGGTATGATAACTGAAGGTTTTGGAAAGGACAGTTAGAGAACGTATATATAATACACGTTTCATTACCTGTTAATTCGAAGTTCACTACTTTTCAGCATAATATGCGTTTCTTCTTTCAGCTTAATAATCCATTTTGTATGTTTTGCAGGAGAAATTATTCATGAAATTAATGTGCTATAAGCAGTTGGCCATTAAACCTGTGTCATTCATGAATGTGATCACATATACTCTATTTGTTTTATAACCTTGCTACAGCTGACTCATGACGAATGACGTTACCCATCTTCATTTGCAGCAATAAGTCAAAAGCAAATATTGTTATGCCCCAGTAATTAATTGTCGATCCCAACGCAATGCATTGCTAGCACAAAAAAATGTATTACCAGTCCCAAATAATACTACCAATTTAAAAGAGTTATGAGTAATACTGAATGATGCTTTCTAATCACAGACTTCGAGTAATAGTTACAGAGTGTTACATTTTTAAATATGTCATATGTCACTTGAATGATGAGTTCTGAGTAATAGTGACTGATATTTTGTAATAATGCATGCGTGCTCTACACTCATTAACTCCTGTTTTAAATGATGACTTCTGATGTTTAGTAACTGCCCACTGAGTGCCAATAATTATTTCTTAAATATGTCATATGTCACTTGAATAATGAAAAATGTTTTGTAATATTCAATACTTGCTGGCCAATGAATGCCACTGTTTCTTATATTTTAAATTTGTATTATGTCACTTTTATGCTATATATATGAATACCAGTAGCTTGATGCTACACTCATTAGCTCCTGTTTTGAATGATGATTTGTGATGATTTGTAACTGGCCAATGAGTGCCAATAACTATTTGTAAATATGTCACATGTCACTTGAATGATGAAAAATGTTTAGTAATATTCAATACTTGCTGGCCAACAAATGCCACTGTTTCTTATATTTTAAATTTATATTATGTCACTTACATGCTATATATATGAATACCAGGAGGTTGATGCTACACTCATTAGCTCCTGTTTTGAATGATGACTTCTGATGTTTAGTAACTGATCAATGAGTGCAATTATCTCTGTAAACAGTTTACGTATGAACATTATTCTGTAATACTTCATACATGGTACAGAAATGTTCAGTAACTGGGCGATGAGTGCCACGAATTACTCAAACCAGTTGTTAGACTAGTGTAATTCTCAATGAAGACTACCATGTGAATTAATGTCCTTCACCTTCTGACCTAATTACCAGAAATTACTGCAATATCCGTTTGTCCTGTCTATCCTCATGATCATGGAGCACTATATTTGGTTTTTGCACTAATTCTACGTTGGTGTACCTTACAAGAACGTGTGTTGACACGACATGCTGTCCACCACCTTGAGCGATGGAGATATTATTATGGTCCCACTGTTTGGTGTACCTAATGTACTACGAAAATGATAACATGGAATATTAATACGACGTTTCAGTGTCTTGGCTACACTGATTAATACTTCAGGGAAAAGAACTTCAGACTGTCTCACTTGGTGTTGTGCTTCTGTAGAAAGATATGGACTTTCAGTGCAGCTGCGTGCAACCTAATGTGCTACAACCATGATGCAATCCTTCCCTTTCCTACCCTAGTTCTTGTAAAATAGTAAAAAAAAACTACAGTGCGTGTGCACTTTTGTCATTTGTTAATATGATTTGTACTCATTGCCGATACATTTCGATTTCCTGATATGTTCTGTACTACAGTGCGTGTGCACTTTTGTCATTTGTTAATATCCTTTGTACTCATTGCGTATACATTTTGTCATTGCTTGATATGTTCTGTACTCAGTGCATGTGCACTATATTTTATTTCATGTTCTGCACTTATATATATGTATATATTCTGTGATTGTAAACATAGTTAAGTAAGAAAAATTTGTTGCTCGTGGCAAGTCCAATTGACTCACCATCGCTGTCAAATTTTTGCCCCCCCCCCCCCCCCCCCCCCAGTGGAGGGTTATGTAAGAGGTATGAGATGTATGCGCTGTCTGCAATAGGCAAGGTAGAGGAGAGTCTCTGACCAGAGAGCAGTATGTAGTTAGTTGTTGCTTGTCGCTAGTCGGCACTAGTCTGCGTGAGTCGGCAGTAGTCGGCAGTAGTCGGAGCGTGTCTGCGCTTGTCTGCAGTCTGCTCTGGTCGGGAGTCTGGAGGATGAGTATTATTGTAGAAGGTAAAGAAGCAGCCTTGCGCATATGAAGTAATGTATGTTAACTGTCATCCAATTTCTTTCAAAAAATGCCGCAATAATAATTTTTATAATATAAAGTAATTTTTTTAAAAAAAGCATTCATTTAAACTTAAAGATTTTATCCAATGAATAATTAATTCCTTTCACGAGTCACAAAGCATAGGCCAGCATTGCACGGAGCTGTGCCAAAAAATTTTAGGTAAGAGCAGATATATTCGCAGTTTTTTATTGAGGTAAGAATTTTGCTTTTTTTATTCAGAATGCAGGGCTGTGGCGTAGCGCTGCTGTCGTCGTAAAATTTACCAGGTTACTGAATTTTTTTATTGTTTTGGTGTTTAGGAATTTTTCTGTTTTGAACTTAACATTAAATGAGAAAAGAATTTTGTGGGTACAGTAAATGTGAATGCATTTCTGCACGGAGATAATAAATGGGAACTAATTTTGTTCAGAGGTTACAATATTTAAAATTCATTTAATTATTATTTCTGTGGGAGGTTACACTTGGTTCATGGTTCATTTAATTATTATTTTTGTGGGGAGGTTACAAACTAACTGGGACTTTCAATTTTTAAAGGTGGCGATATTTGACTAAAATATAAAGGGATGAAGAAAACTAAAAATAAAGATAACGAGTTTCATGATCTAGAGTTCGTTGGTGATTCGGAGGTGGCTTTTCGGGGGCCTTTCGGGGTTCATTGAGAGTCTTTTTTTGAATTTTTATTTTGTGGGTGCGTTGAGATTGCTCGCAGTATTATCCACGGGAAAGTTGTGTAAGAGTGCGCTCAATCTACCCACTTACTACTAATGATTGTGTATCTTTTGTTTCCTGAGATTCTTTCTGATACTGAGCTGAAATCTGGAATGTTGTCTATGATTTTTGAACAGCAAATGGTGTCCCAAATATGTCAGTGTTCCTCTCCTGACAGCAGATTTTCCTCTGAATATCCCGTAGTTTTCTGTGTTGAAGTGGTTTTCGTCTGTGAAACGCGTCTCTTGTATTGCGAGCATTATTGATGTTGAATTTTTCCAGAACATTCGTAAGCTGTTTGAGTTTGCCTATCTTGCCCAGCGTATTTGTGTTGAGCATGCCAATACAGTGTTTGTGAAGAGCTTTCGAGAAGATCCGATCCTTCTTCTTCCCGTGATGTTCCTGGTCCCTCAGTATCCGATGACCAGGAAAGACCAGAATATTACTAGGGCCTGTGGTAGAAGATTTTTTCAAGTTGAAGAAGTTTGTGATGAACTTTTTCGGAGATTAGAAATATTAAAGACTTGACTGTTGAGATCAAGACATATTTGTAGCAGCTGACAACCATCCGCCAGATGCCAGAACAATCGCTAATGAGTTTAGGTCTACATTAGTATTTGGTCCACATAATAACTAATTTTATCTTAAATATATTCTTATTCAGTAGTACTGCGCCTGTTTCTGTACTTTACGAATAATTCATCTCTCCGTACAGTTTTATGCCATTTAAATACGTTGTAACTAGTCGGTTTGATGATGTGCCATAAGGCCGCAATCGTTTATGCACTTCAGTATTTATAAATCGAGCCTGCAATCTGTGTCTTTAATGAAGTCCGATCATTATTATTATTGCTATTCAAGTCATTTCTTTTCGTTGTAACAATAACACGGTTATGTGGCACCAAGCTAGCCACTAACTAGCGACACCCGAGCACGATGCTTAAGCGGCATGATAAAGAAAAGTAACTCATCGGAATAAAATCAGTCACGAATCTGATAACAATTCAATGCATCATAATCTAAAGCCTATGTTTACATACTCGTATGTTCCCAACATGCTCTTCCTGACGCCAATGTCATATACCTTTGCTTCGTTAACAGTTTACCTTCTTATTAAAAAATTAAAATAAAATCCACACCGGTACGAAGGAGGTAGGTTTACAGGGGAAAAACAGAACATTCATGTTTTGCGTCGAAAATTAGATACGCTATTACTTTGCGACATAGTCGATGCGAACGTGCAGTTGGACAAAAAATTTCGTCATTTAAGGTTGAAAAGTTTTATGGAATATTACCCTACAAATTGCTTTGAGCAAGTGAAATTCTCGGCCGGGAAAGCCTGTTCATCACTCCAGCCAGCGGCGACGCGCTGGAAACAGTACCCGCCCCGTATAGCTGGAAGAGTTTGTCACTCGTCTCAAGTTTGGACGGCACCCCCAAGTTTCTTAGTTCCCCGCTCTCTGCTGTTAGCCGGTGCGCCACCGTGAAGGGATGTGAGACATGAAATGTTTAACTTGTCTGCCTCTTGGCGCTACAAGTTATAGGGATCTGTCGCTCTTTCTCGGACTTCCACCGTAAGAACAAGGCGAGTTCTTTCGCTCGCTTTTGTATCCTCCTCCTCCTCCGTTCTCTACCTGCTTCCGTAAGTTGCCCCGACAGCCACTCACCTCTGCCTCTGCGCTGTTCGGATCTCAGTTCCATACCGCTACGTTCACCATTCTGACAGCGCACAATTTTCTGTTCAGCTATGGCGCAGAAGATTCTATTCTGATTCTCCGCCCGAGGAGGAAAACAGTCGAAACTATCACGAATGACGTAACACTCCTTTCAAGGAATGTTCCAAAGTTCGTAATTGCAAATGTATTGTATAATGCCGCCTATGAAGTGTCAGTGAAACCCGTAAGACCAGCTAAAGGTTAGCTGTTCACTGTCTACAGAAGAAGGAGATGAAGACAAAAAGAAAAACAGAACGATGACAAAGCGTCTGAATGTATGTGCTGAACATAGCTCATACGTAACATGTGCGCTACACTAGACAGAATGAACGTCAGCGGCGGTCAGGAAACTTCTGAAAAGCATAAATGAAACCAGGAGCACTTAATAACATAGTAATCACGAATTTGTGCATCAGTAATTTCAGAGGCAAGCTTATTCGGAATATGGGAACCGCTAGGATGAGCAGCGATCCATCCATGCACATTCAGTAGCAAGGAGCCTGGTCTTCTTACAATGCCCTCTGTGGCACTGTAGTGAGAAGGAAGCGACTCTGCTTTACTTGTGTGGTTTCTGTATCACTAACGTGGTATCTTGCTGCTTCGGTAGTCCCTCGTCTCACAGTGGTAGCGCTCAGGCGCCGGGTTCAGATGGTTCAAATGGCTCTGAGCACTATGGGACTTAATATCTGAGGTCATCAGTCCCCTAGAACTTAGAACTACTTAAACCTAACTAACCTAAGGACGTCACACACATTCATGCCCGTGGCAAGATTCGAACCTGCGACCGTAGTGGTCGTGCGGATCCAGACTGAAGCGTCTAGAACCGCTCGGCCACACAGCCCGGCACTCCAGGTTCCATGTAGGTTTGTGATCTTGCTGGAGTGGTGTGGGTCGGGATGCCAGTTGTTAAATGTTAACAACGTTTTGTACTATACTCGTTTTAATAAAGAATACTTTGAAACACACTTCACAGAATTTACAATATGGCGGGTCTTGGCCACGCCGTTATTCAACCCTCTACAACACATTAACACTTTTCTCACTTTCCATACTCGTGATATACATTGCCCACGCCACGTGGCGTTCACTTTCAGCCAAAGGGCGTTCACGTCGCCGTTGCCAGGCAGATCTGACGTCATGTTTGCGGACATTGTGACGGAAGTTTTTCTCGGAACACTGTCTCACATTATAGGATCTTACTCCCGAATAGTCGAATCTTGTCCCTACTAAGGTTGCACAACATTGCCTCCTATGATATTATCATTAATGCTCCTTGCTGACGCATAATTGTCAGATGTACATGTAGCCTGGCTGCAACTGAGCATTCCCGATCGCATAAATGTGCGTAATACTTGGCCTAAACACGTGAAGGGATGCAGGTATGCATTACACTCTGAATTAGTTTTGTTAACTGTTTACTTCCTGAAGTTGTTCTTTGCTGTCATATAGAATCGGCATCGGACTATCTGGCGACAGAATTTCAGAACAGTTTACTCCCGATGAACGCGTACGGCATGAAATGAAGCTCGTCTGTCGTGCCCTGAAGACCACGTGATGCCGACCGACCGCCTTGTCACCTATGCCACGCGGCATTATGCGGATACAGTATGGAGTGGTATGGGCCAGTACATCGCACGATGCTGATACAGTCATCTTCTCCGAACTGTTTCCCTGCTATATACACTACACAATGCTGCAAAATATATTCATATTCTCCTGCATTTAGTGTTTCCTTGAGCGCAATGTGGGGATCACACCACAACTTTGAAGATTGGGTTTAAAGTACCTTCGACATCGAGGTCATGGAGCACAAGCTCGGATTGTGTCAGGGATGGTGAAGGAAGTCAGCCGTGTCCTTTCTAAGGAACCATCCCGGAATTATCCTGGAGCGATTTACGGAAATCACAAAAAACCTAAATCTGGATAGCCGGAAGCGGGTTTGAACCGTCGTCCTCCCGAATGCGAGTCCAGAGTGCTAACCATTGCGCCACCTCGTTCAGTCTCGAAAAACACCCCCATGCTATAACATCACCTACTCCCTACTTCACTGTTGGCAATGCACATGATGGCAGGTAATTTTTTCCAAGCAATTGTCAAACCCAGGCCCTTTCATAGGATTGCCACAGGGTGTACTGTGATCCGTCACATCGATCACTCGTCTGCACTCATCGATTCTTCAGCCGCGTCCCTCTTTACGTCACCTTAAGTATTGCTTAGCACTAACTCAGGAAAGATGTGGCTTACAGGGAACTGCTCGATCATTGTACCCCCCCCCCCCTCCCATTTTTAACTCCCTCGCACTTTCCTCATGTCAGCACGTTGTAGGTGTCGCCACCGGCGCCAACCTTGTGTGAATGCTCTGAAAAGCTAATCATTTGCATATCACAGCATCTTCTTCCTGGCGGTAAAATTTTGCGTCTGTAGCACGTCATCTTCATGGTGTAGCAATTTTAATGGCCAGTAGTGTACTGATACTGGATAACATTTGTCTCCGATCTGAATTACTAGAAAAACTGACTTTACTTATTGACACAGCTGCACAGCTGGTCGTATGATTACTAAAGAATACATGACTATGATCTGACAAAAATTCTGGAATATTTTAATTTAGATAAATGACTGGATCGGGACTGGCAACGACATAAGGGGAAATTATACTTTTATAGTTGACTGGTAAAAACAATTTACATTCTGAAAATTTTTTACGTTATTGATGAAGATCTACAATCCATTACACGGGAGAACTAAATATATTACAAATCTGGGTCAGCTGGTGCTGACAAAAGAAAGGATTGAAACAAATTCATATTAACATCTCAGAGAAGTGACTTAATTACGAGCATGCCAATAAAAATAATAAAATTTACCTTACAATAGATGGTTGACTTAATTACACTGTTGACTTTTCATTATATTAACAATTATTCATTTGTTCATCATCATCTCATTACATGGCATCATTTAGCTTTGCAGCTGATCACAGTTAATATTCGGTACCATATAATAAAATTTTACAATTTGTTCTGCACTGTGACTTGAACAACTACTAACTGTAAGCTGCGCTGTACCAACGACAGACTACAACTACACTGTAACAGCGAGTGACTGCAACTGCGTCAGAGACTGCTCTGACCTGCGACTCTATTGCAGCTCTCTTTTGACAGGCAGCGCCTGTGAATTGTCGTTCCAGCAAGTGAGCAGTACATCCAGATTACATTTGTTCCAGCAGAGTGGTGAACCCCTTACAACCCCGGACGGCCGATAGCACTTTGGAAGTCACGGGTGATTCCTTCGGCTGATGTCGTGCGATATTTTATAACTGTCCACTGCAATATTCGATGGTCCCTGTCCGTCAGTACATCAAGTCTACCTGGTCTTGGTTTAGCTGCGGTAGCTCCTTCGCGCTTCTACTTTACAATCACACCACCAACAGTCGACTTAGACAGCTTTAGATGCGTTGAAATGTTCCCGATGGATCTGTTACTCAGATAACATCCAGTGACTAGTCCATGTCACTGAACTCATCAACGAACGCTCCTGACACATTATGCTGTTACTAACGAAACAGCTTCCTTTTCTTTCTTTATCTTTTCACTCCCTTCCCTGACGGGCATAGGGCGGGCCGCTAGAGAGCGTCTTGTTGCTATATTCAGCCTTAGGGACATCACAATACTCCACGCCTCCTTTTATACTGACAGGTCTGACTCTCGCGACATCTAGTGCTCAACTCCGCATTACATAGGGGTGTCCAGATACTTTTCATCAAATACTATATATCGGAGAATCCCACTCTGTCTTTTCACAGCAGTCGTCATTGCTCGCGATGCCACAGGAACAAGTGCGACGCTAACGGCGAACTGTCAATATACAGTGTGTTCCCGTAAGAGCGTGCAAAAATGTAACAGGACATAGAGGACGCTCCACTAAACAATTTAAGGTAGGGAACCTGGGTTGGAGAAGGCAGCTTAAAGAGATAATAGGAATAAAATCACATTATTGTGTACGTTTTATTTACATTAGTTACAGTTAACTGCAAATACTAACACTGACGCAATGAAAGTACCGCTTTACTGTATCTTACAAAATGTTCTGAAACTGATGGCCACCAACTTCAATGCAAGCACGACATCGGCGAACAAGATTCTAACGCACCTAACAAATGTCCGTGGTGAGTTTCGAAACACATCACAAAAAATGGTTCAAGTGGCTCTGAGCACTATGGGACTTAACTTCTGAGGTCATCAGTCCCCTAGAACTTAGAACTACTTAAACCTAACTAACCTAAGGACATCACACACAACCAGCCCGAGGCAGGATTCGAACCTGCGACCGTACCGGTGGCGCGGTTCCAGACTGTAGCGCCTAGAACCGCTCGGCCACCCCGGCCGGAAATCACATCACAGGCAGGCTAAAATTCTGGCAACTAATTCCATCTTCATATCCACTGGTCTCTTTACATATCCCCGTAGCAAACAATCAAGGGGATTCAGCCCAGGTGACCTTGCACGCTATGGATTAGGACCTTCCCCTCCAGTCCAGCGACCAGTAAATATAGCCTTTTTGAGAAACAGTCTTCACTCCTTCCGAACTGATCATGTAAGTGCACAGAAGTTGTGGAATGTTTTCAAAGAGATGGTATCGACAGCAATTGAGAGATGTACACCACATAAATTAACAAGTGATGGTACTGATCCCTCATGGTACACAAAACGGGTCAGATCGTTGTTGCAGAAGCAACGAAAAAAGCATGCCACATTTAAAAGAACACAAAATCCCCAATATTGTGAAAGTTTTACAGAAGTTCGAAATATGGTACATACTTCAATGCGAGATGCTTTTAATAATTTCCACAACGAAATTCTGTCTCGAAATATGGCAGAAAACCCAAAGAGATTCTAGTCATACATAAAGCACACCAGTGGAAAGACCCAATCAGTACCTTCACTGCGCAGTAACAACGGTGAAGTCACTGATGACAGTACCACTAAAGTAGAGGTATTACACACGGTTTTCCGAAATTCCTTCACCAAAGAAGACGAAGTAAATATTCCTGAATTCCAATCAAGAACAACTGCCAAGATGAGAAACATAGAAGTAGATATCCTCGGTGTAACAAAGCAGCTTAAATCACTTAATAAAGGCAAGGTCTCCGGTCCAGATTATATACCGGTCAGGTTCCTTTCAGAGTATGCTGATAAAATAGCTCCATATTTAGTAATTATATACAACCACTCGGTCACAGAAAGATCCGTACCTAAAGACTGGAAAATTGCTCAAGTCACACCAATACCCAAAAGGGGAAGTAGGAGTAATCCGCTGAATTACAGGCCTATATTACTAACGTCGATTTGCAGTAGGGTTTTGAAACATATACTGTATTTGAACACTATGAAGTACCTCGAGAAAACGATTTATTGACACATAGTCAGCATGGTTTCAGAAAATATCGTTCTTGTGCAACACAACTACCTTTTTCTACTCATGAAGTATAAGTGCTATCGACAGGGGATGTCAAATTGATTCCGTATTTTTAGATTTCCAGAAGGCTTTCGACACCGTTCCTCACAAGCGTCTTCTAACCAAACTTCGTGTCTACGGAGTATCGCCTCAGTTGTGCGACTGGATACGTGATTTCCTGTCAGAAAGGTCACAGTTCGTAGTAATAGACGGAAAGTCATCGAGTAAAACAGAAGTAATATCCGGCGTTCCCCAAGGAAGTGTTACAGGCCCTCTACTGTTCCTCATCAATATTAACGACATAGGAGACAATCTGAGTAGCCTACTTATATTGTTTGCAGATGATGCTGTCATTTACCGTCATGTAAACTCATCAGAGGACTAAAACGAATTGCAAAATGATTTATATAAGATATCTGTATGGTGGGAAAAGTGGCAGTTGACTCTGAATAAATAAAAGTGTGAAGCTATTCACATGAGTACTAAAAGAAATTAGCTAAATTTCGATTACGCGATAAGTCACACAAATCTGAAGGCCGTAAATTCAACTAAACTCCTAGGGATTACAATTACAAATAACCTATATTGGAACGATCACGTAGATAATATTGTGGGTAGAGCAAACCAAAGACTGCGTTTGATTGGCAGAACACTTAGGAGGTGCAAAAGGTCTACTAAAGAGACTGCTTACACCACGGTCGTACGCCCTATTCTGGAGTATTGCTGTGTGGTGTGGGATGTGCATCAGATGGGGCTGACGGATGACATCGAAAAAGTACAAAGAAGGGCAGCTCGTTTTGTATTATCGCGAAATAGGGGAGATAGTGTCACAGACATGATACGTGAATTGGACTGTCAATCTTTAAAACAAAGGCGTTTTTCGTTGTGAGGGTATCTTCTCATGAAATTTCAATCACCAGTTTTCTCCTCCGTTTGCGAAAATATTCTGTTGCCACCCACCTACATAGGGACAAATGATCATCACGATAAAATAAGAGAAATCAGGGTTCGCACAGAAAAATTTAAGTGCTCGTTTTTCCCGCGTGTCGTTCGAGAGTGGAACGGTAGAGAGTCAGCTTGAAGGTGGTTCATTGAACCCTCTGCCAGGCACTTTATTGTGAATAGCATAGTAATCACGTAGATGTAGATGTAGAGATAGTTGCGGACATCCACACTGAACTGAGGTGGTGCACCACCATGTTGTATCCACATCCTCTCAGTAATAGCCAAGGGTACGTTCTCCAACACCGCAGGTAGAACTTTTTGCACGTACTGTGCTATTTATTTACACTTATCTTTATTTATTGCAGGGAAATTGTACTTGACAGATGGCCATGCAGACAGCCAGGTAGACTTCCTAGTAATCAGGCTCGCCCTCCTTGTTTCCCAGCAATAACTAAAGAAGTAACTGTAAGTACGTAAATAGCACAGTACGTGTAAATTTGTACGCGTGTTAGTTATAAATAAGCTGAAAAACAGTAATGTTAGACAAAGCGGTAGACAAGTTTACTTCCATATCCCCTTAAGCTGGCTTCACCGACAGCAGATTCCCTACCTCAAACTGCCTTTTTCTATGACGTGTTACATTTTGACACCGCTCTTACGGAAACATCCTGTCTACGATACGCGGGTTACAGCGCCTAGTATTCATTCAGATGCATCCAAACGAGAGGATGCAGCAAGTAAAACCGTGGACTCCCTCAACACTGCCGCTAACGATTTTGCCCACGCGTGTCGACCTTCCACCATTCTTGAGCCCTACTCTATTCACAGAGTAAAACACTCAGGTAGGACGTCTCTGGCGCATTTATTATCCACACAGAGCGATATGCTGACCGTCTGTACTAGTGAAGTGAAGTGTCTTCGTGCTTTATACAGGAAATACCTTCTTATTTCAGAACAGTTTTGTCACGTACACTATCGAGAGAGAGAAACTGCAGATTTAGACTTATTCCTGGGTCTTTCGAAGGTCCCTTAACGTGAGGCAGTTTCGCTCCTCAACCAATTGTAAAATTGACAGCAATAAACGAAAAACGAAAGGATGGGGACAAATACTTTGTTTTCCCTTTCGAGAGTTCTTCGTAAGCTGATGCCTCGTCACCTTCCGTCACAATGAAATCCTTCTCTGATTTTCGCTCCGTGTTAAAATATGACGAAACTGTGACTTCAGTATCTTATTACAGGAAATTTGTAATACGTTAAAATTAATTATGTGGTTGGCTTTGTGACAGATTAGAGACAAAAATATTGCGATTTAATTAATTAGTTAATTATAATATCTTGACAGTGACAACTAAAAACATCAACGACAGTAATCTCGACACACTGAGCATCATTGTGTCACGAGCTGCCAGACCCAATGCCGCAATGGAAGGGAAACGAGCACTTCATTAGTGACTGCAAAAATACTGAAAATGGACATACTCTCACACCGCTGCTACAAAAAAGAAAATGAGAAATTAATTAATCAGTAAAATTTTCTTTGTAGCGCTTCCTGATGTATTTGAGTAACCAAAGACACAACTAACTTCAGCTCGCCGTCATTTGTTTTGTTTGATAATCATAAAACTGGGACTGTAGAAGTTTTGTATTCAAAATTGACACCTCCGGGAGATCTTCCAACCTCGTTGTTAGGGTTGATATGCTGAATGGAATGAACACAGTAATGAGCACAGACCATGGACTGGTAGTAAATCGAAAAAAGACGAAAGTAATGAGAAGCAGCAGAAATGAGAACAGCGAAAAACTTTTCAGCATTGACGGTCACGAAGTAGATGAAGTTAAGGAATTCTTCTACAGAGGCAACGAAACAACCCGTGACTGACGGAACGTGGAGGACGTCAAAAGGAGACTAGCACTGGCAAAAAGGGCATTCATGACCAAGAGAGGTCTACTAATACCAAACATATGCCTTAATTTGAGGAAAAAAGCTTCCGAGGCTGTACGTTCGGGGGACAGCATAATATGATAGTGAAACATAGACTGTGGGAAAACGGGAACAGAAGAGGATCGAAGCATTCGAGATGTAGTGCTACAAACGAATGTTGAAAATTAGGTGGCTTGATAAGGTAACGAGAGGAAAGAAATACCGGGTGATCAAAATGTCAGTATAAATTTGAAAACTTAATAAACCAGGGAATAATGTAGATAGAGAGGTAAAAATTGATACACATGCTTGGAATGACATGGGGTTTTATTAGAACCAAAAAAACTCCATATTGCTAGACGTATGAAAGATCTCTTGCGCGCGTCGTTTGGTGATGATCGTGTGCTCAGCCGCCACTTTCGTCATGCTTGGTCTTCCAGATCCCCAGACCTGAACAAAGTAAGAGAATATGGACTATCAGACCAATTGTGTGATTGGATTGAAGAGTTCCTAGATAACAGAACGCAGCATGTCATTCTCAATGGAGAGAAGTCTTCCGAAGTAAGAGTGATTTCAGGCGTGCCGCAGGGGAGTGTCATACGACCGTTGCTATTCACAATATACATAAATGACCTTGTGGATGACATCGGAAGTTCACTGAGGCTTTTTGCAGATGATGCTGTGGTGTATGGAGAGGTTGTAACAATGGAAAACTGTACTGAAATGCAGGAGGATCTGCAGCGAATTGACGCATGGTGCAGGGAATGGCAATTCAATCACAATGTAGAAAAGTGTAATGTGCTGCGAATACATAGAAAGATAGATCCCTTATCGTTTAGCTACAAAATTGCAGGTCAGCAACTGGAAGCAGTTAATTCCATAAATTATCTGGGAGTACGCATTAGGAGTGATTTAAAATGGAATGATCATGTAAAGTTGATCGTCGGTAAAGCAGATGCCAGACTGAGATTCATTGGAAGAATCACTAAGGAAATGCAATCCGAAAACAAAGGAAGTAGGTTACAGTACGCTTGTTCGCCCACTGCTTGAATACTGCTCAGCAGTGTGGGATCCGTACCAGATAGGGTTGATAGAAGAGATAGATCCAACGGAGAGCAGCACGCTTTGTTACAGGATCATTTAGTAATCGCGAAAGCGTTAAGGAGATGATAGATAAACTCCAGTGGAAGACTCTGCAGGAGAGACGCTCAGTAGCTCGGTACGGGCATTTGTTAAAGTTTCGAGAACATACCTTCACCGAAGAGTCAAGCAGTATATTGCTCCCTCCTACGTATATCTCGCGAAGAGACCATGAGGATAAAATCAGAGAGATTAGAGCCCACACAGAAGCATACCGACAATCCTTCTTTCAACGAACAATACGAGACTGGAATAGAAGGTAGAACCGATAGAGGTACTCAGGGTACCCTCCGCCACACACCGTCAGGTGGCTTGCGGAGTATGGATGTAGATGTAGAGCTCAGTCCGTGCGATTTTTGGCTTTGGGGCTACCTGAAGTCGCACGTGTATCGTGATCTACCGACATCTCTAGGGATGCTGAAAGACAACATGCGATGCCAATGCCTCACCATAACTCCGGACATGCTTTACGGTGCTGTTCGCAACATTATTCCTCGACTACAGCTATTTTTGAGGAATGATGGTGGACATATTGAGCATTTCCTGTAAAGAACATCATCTTTGCTTTGTCTTACTTCGTTATGCTAATTATTGCTATTCTGATCAGATGAAGCGCCATCTGTCGGACATTTTTTGAACGTTTGTAATTTTTGGTTCTAATAAAACCCCATGTCATTCCAAGTATGTGTGTCAATTTGTACCTCTCTATCTGCATTATTTCGTGATTTATTCAGTTTTCAAATTTATACTGACTTTTTGATCAGCCAGTATATGGATAACACTGACAAGTAGAAGGGACAAAATGATAGGAAAGCTTTGAAGATATCAGGGAATAACTCCCGTGGTACTAGAGGGAGCTGTAGAGGGTGAAAACTGTAGAAGCCGGCCGCTGTGACCGAGCGGTTCTAGGCACTTCCGTCCGGAACCGCGTTGCTGCTACGGTCGCAGGTTCGAATCCTGCCTCGGGCATGGATATGAGTGAAGTCCTTAGGTTAGTTAGGTTTAAGTAGTTCTAAGTCTAAGGGACTGATGACCTCAGAAGTCCCACAGTGCTTGGAGCCATTTGAACCATTTTTTGAAAACTGTAGAGGAAGATGGAGACTGGATTACATCCAGCAGATAATTCTGGACGTAGGTGGCAAGTGCTACAGTGAGATGGAGAGGTATTCGTGGTAGGCCGCATCAAAACAGACAGAAGACATGGCGAGGTGGCGCAGTTGTTGGCACACAGGGCTTGCACTCAGGAGGGCGGAGGTTCGAACCCTGATTTAGGTTTTCCGTGATTTCTCTAAATCTCTTCATGCAAATGCCGGGATGCTTCCTTCGCGAGGACATGGCCGACTTCCCTAGTCCGATAGGACCGATGACATCGCTGTTCGGTCCCCTCCCTCAAATCAAACAACCAATAACCAGGCAGAAGACTAATGACTCAAAAAAATTTCCTTCTACATTGCCGTTTCCATCATATTAACTACTATTTTTTACGGTGTCCTAGTTAAGATCTCCTCTCTTGAAGAGTTCTGATAACAAGCTAGATATTCCTTGTCTGATTCTGGAACGAATTTCAGAAAACCAATAGCAGCAGTATACGCTGAGCTCTCAGAAGCCGTGGGAGAGCTCTTAATATCGTGTCGCACCTCATTTTACCCGGCATAACGCAGCAAGTCGACGTGGCGTGGACTCAACAAGTCGCTGGAACTCCCCTGCAGGAATAGTGATACATGCTGCCTCAATATCTGTTCACAACTGGGAAGATGGTGCCAGTGCAGGATTATGACCCACAAATGTTCGATGGGATTCATATCGACTTCACATGACAACATATAAATGGTCCGCTCAGGGGCTGGGTGTTTGTGTCGTCTTTATCATCATTTCATCCACATCGACGCGTAAGTCGCCGAAATGGCGTCACCTCACAAGACTTGCACCAGGCGCTTAGGTCTACCCGGGAGGCCGTCGCCACACGACGTTTCATTTCAATGGTTTATATTACAATAACTACCGCACTGTATTGTAAAAAAAGTATCATAATCAAAACCTATAAAGAAAAGGAGAAACATTTGAAAAGAAATAGGGGATGAGAGGAAGAAAAAGGAGTTAAAACATATATAAGACTTCGAGTAACAATTCTGAAATTGTGGTGAATATCGATCAAATGAGGAATAAAGGGTAATCCATTCAGGTGCGTTAGAAAAATTCTCTCTGTTTCTTAGACGAAGATACTCTTTTGTATAGAGTGGAGCCCCTCCACGACCACACCGGCATGATGGCCAACACAAAAGGTCTACTGCCATCTCTCCACATTGGTTAGTTTTCACTAAGTGAGGTCTGGCAACGTGTGGCTACTGCGATGTTTGCGTGCATCTGTTTATGATTAACCATTCACATGCGCTCATCTGGAGATAGATTGGGTCGAAAGTTGAAGGATAGCGGTTTGAAGGACAGAGGAAAAAAAGTGCCAAGGCAAGAGCCAAGGGAGAAAACCCTCTACGATAGTTGAGTCGGGTTGCAAGAGCAGTAACGGTTTTCTTGCTGCCAGCGACAGGTCATGCAAGGGTAGGCATTGTATCATGCAGGCGGATACATTTGACGTTGTGGAGCGGTGCTACTCAGCGGCTGTTGCTGGTGTAAGTAGGCTGTTTATGTTTTCTCTATGTAAGTAGGCTGTTTATGTTTTCTCTATGTAAGTAGGCTGTTTATGTTTTCTCTATGTAAGTAGGCTGTTTATGTTTTCTTATTGGCAACGTTACGTAGCGCTCAATATGAAAATCACTGGCTGTGCTGTGTGCAGTCTGTGGCTAGTTTGCATTGTTGTCTGCCATTGTAGTGTTGGGCAGCGGCAGCTGGCTGTGAACAGCGCGTAGCGTTGCGCAGTTGGAGGTGAGCCGCCAGCAGTGGTGGATGTGGGGAGAGAGATGGCGGAGGTTTGTAATTTGTCATGAACTGATATATCTATTATGACTTGTGATGATATCAAGGTAAATACATTGTTTGTTCTCTATTAATATCTTTGATTTGCTAACTATCCCTATCAGTAGTTAGTGCCTTCCATAGTTTGAATCTTTTATTTAGCTGGCAGTAGTGGCGCTCGCTGTATTGCAGTAGCTTGAGCAGCGAAGATTTTTGTGAGGTAAGTGATTTGTGAAAGGTATAGTTTAATGTTAGTCAGGGCCATTCTTTTGTAGGGAATTTTAAAAGTCAGATTGCGTTGCGCTAACAAAATATTGTGTGTCAGGTTAAGCACAGTCGTGTATAATTGTTCTAAAGGGGAAGTCTCGAGTGTAGAAATGTTCAAAGGGGAAGTTTCATATGTCGACCCTTAGCCTAGGATACCTCACTGGAATCTTCTGATTTTTTCTTGTAGTTTGTGTATTTAGTGTAGCTTTTGTTTATTGCTAGCGCGTAATTGTAGAGAGAATTTCCTTTGTAGTTGCAGTCTTTCATTGTTGTACAGTAAAACAGTTGTGGCATGCATGTAGATTTGCAGCAAGTTTTTCGCAGCTGCGCTTGCAATTAACTAGATATTATTTTCAGTGCTATGTTAATGTGTTCTCTTATTTTTGATCTTCAAATTGTGTTTTTCTGTGTTGTCGTGTGAAATACTGTGACAATAATGGCGTGTGAAAAACGTAATACTAGGCTCCAAAGTAAACTGAGAAATGACAGTGAAGACGAAGGCAGTGTGTTAGCGCCGCAGAGTAATGAATTAACTGATGTTCAAAGTAGTAATTTGGTAATTGTGAATAGGGAAATGGAGCGGGCTGCAAACAATGGTGTAGACAGTGAAACAGGTAGTGAACAGGGAAGCATTATCGATCGATCGGTCGGCAACAGCTCGCCTCAGGAATCCGAAATGACAGGACACAATTTCGCAAATACTGTAGATTCAGGTTTTGGGTTATCACCGTTTTCTCAAATAAGTCAAGACGCATTTTCTGCTTGTCAAAATGTGAATGTTGCCGGTGCAAATGCACTGCCGAAAAGCGTAGAGAAACAGATTCCAGACACTAATACATTATTATTGCAATTAATGCAACAAATGGAACAAAATCAGAGACAAACACAGCAAAAGCTTGAAAAGTTAGACACAATGGAACAACACCAGAGACAAACACAGCAACAGTTAGACACAATGGAACAACACCAGAGACAAACACAGCAACAGTTAGACACAGTGGAACAAAATCTCAAAAAGTTAGACTCATTGGAACAAACTCTCGAACAAACACGTGAGGATTTAACTGCTGAGTTACATAACATTGAATCGAAATGTCAAAAAGTCTGTAATGACGTAAAAACTCAAATTTGTGAGCATTTTCAACCTATTTTTTCGCGTCATGAAAATGCATTACAGAATCACGAAGCAGCCATAAAAGAACTGCAAACTATTGTTCATGAAAATCACAACACCTTGCAAGCTAAAATTGACTCAGTTGCATCTACCGATTCGGTTACGCAACTTGCAAAAACTCAGGATAACTTAAAGGACACAGTAGATTCGATTTCAACACAAATGGACACTCTGAAACTTGGTTCAGAAAAACACACTGAGGAAATGTGTTCATTATCAGAGAAAGTAGTTGAACTTTCGGATCAGCTAAATAATTTATCTGCGAAGGTAGATGATAATCTGAATGACGCAAAACCGGTAGTCTTTAATGACACAGAACAGAACGCACAAATTAGGAAACTGAAACAAAATCTGAATCAAATTGATACGCAACACCAAAGAGAAATCCGGGAAGTACAAGATCAGCTGACACAGGTAATACAAGAATTACGTATTTCAGAAGACACTCGCGCTCCAACACGGGAAGAGGGACTTAGAAACACGGAAAAGCCGCAAAATAATAACACAGGGCATTTCGGAAGTTATGAAAGAAATTGGCAATGTGCACCGAATTTTGAGATGGAACGGCCGACACGACCTAACAATGACCGATATGCGACTCGCCGACATGATGATTTTGACTATAAGCTGTTCATTACTACACGTAAATTCAAAACATTTAAGAATTCTGGCAACGACATTCATCCACAAGCATGGCTCCATCAATTCTCTCATTGTTTTCCTCCCAACTGGTCGTTAGAACACAGATTAGAATTTATGTGTGGCTACTTGGAGAATGAACCAGCTGTAAGAATGCGATCGGTAATTCACGATTGCCACAGTGAAGGAGAGTTTTACCATGCCTTCCTCTCAGCATATTGGTCTCAAGCCACACAAGACCGTGTAAAACATAGCATCATAATGATGAAACGTTTCGAACAATCTGAATTTTCCAGTCTTATGAAATATTTTGAAGACATGTTGCATAAGAATCAGTATCTTTCAAACCCATACAGCCCCTCAGAACTCATCCGCATTTGCTTAATCAAACTGCCTGAACATTTACGACATATTATTTTGGCAGGACGTTGCAAAGACGACATTGAAGCATTTCAGGGACTCTTACAAGAATTAGAAATTGACACTGACAATCGCGGAACGCGAAACCAGGAACACAGCAATTACAGGTCACATCCGTCGCAATTCCGCGATGAAAGAAGTAATAACTTTACACGACAAGGCTATTCTCACAACACAAATCGTGACCAAAACAGACACCACCCGTATGACAACCGTTGGAAGAGTAGTAATAACTACAGGGAAAGATCACCTCTCCGTGGTAATGACTATCACAGAGACAATAAGAGAAACAGACAATATGGGAACCAAAATAAATACTATCAAGGGAGACAGAATAACTTTAGACGCAACGGACCAGCGCGCAGTTACGATTCAGGGAGAAATTCTCCACCATGTGACCGACAAGAAAGAAACTATGGAATCTACCGACATGACGACAGACGATATGATCGTAACGACAGACCTGAATTGCATCAGAACTGGCGGGATTTAAACAGGGCAGGGCCCTCTCGTCAAAGTGAATTTGTAGAAGTTAGGTCTCCGAACCCGAATAACAACGCGCGCCAACAAAGGAACAGACAATGACTCGCACCGCAGGTAGCCGCGTGCGCCCGCTGGCTCCGAGAAAAATAACATAAGACTCTAGCCTTGAGAAAAATTTTAGCATTCTTTACCGATGTATACAACATGATAATTGCGTTGAAGTTGAAACTCTGCGTACTAGGAAGAGTAAAGGTTTACACCACATTTCACATGTAAAACCGTTTATTGAAAGATAATCTGCTTTTTAACTTAGTCTTTGTCATAAAATTTTTCGCTTCACATTACTAATATGCTTTGTCAGACTTAGAAACTGTTACCATGCAACAATGTTTGAAGTTAAATATCCAGCCAAGAACCAAGAGAAATTATTTAAACAGAAATTACGAATGCATTGTTATTGCGAACAGACGACACAGTGTAATTGTGTGTGTACATTCTTGCTTGTTAGTTGCACGATTAGAACATTTACCAGTACTGCTAATGAGATTTTAATGCAACATTTTGGTTTACTTGAAAATACATTCCGGATTTAAAGTACTTTCTGTGAGATACCAGATGAGACAATAGTTAGTTTATGTGACAGCTACACGATTTTATCACGACGCTACTAATGAGTGACAATTTACAATGTTGCTTTTGCAGTGTATCTGTTTTATATCTGCACAGTTTTCTGAATTCTTCTGGAAATCAAAACATGTTTTATTAGTAACTTTTATGGTATAGCTACAAGGAGACAGCCTTTTCTGTAGCACAACAATACGTTACAGCACAGTACTTTCTTCATCACGGCAATAAGCGTAATAAGTATGATATCTATACGCAAAGCATTTCACTTTTGTTTATCATGAGGTAAGTACATTGGCTTCTGCAGAACTTAGCTTTCAGAGGACGATAACTACGACACTTCCACACAGATTATGTTGCAACAAGACGCACATTTAGCGCTACAGTACACGTATTTGAGTGATTAATTTTGTACTTGAAACATTTATTTTTAAAGATTTTTTAATTACAAAGAAAGTTTTCCGTGATACATTTCATTCCATTGCTGTAATTTGTAACACCTGAGGGCATAATTACATTTATCCTCAGGGGGGTACACACTTACTTTGTGTACCATGTGTGTGGCAACCACAAGGAACCCTAGCTATTATGGTATTTGCTTATACAACTTTACACATCGGTACCATATTTCTCTAACACACAAATTACACAGCCATCTGATCATGTAACTGAGAGATAAACTTTTTTTATTACATCAGTGACAGATGTTTACGTAATTACACAGCTGGATAACTTCACACTTATGAAACTGTATTTTGTCTGTACTTTGTAAACTGTTCATATTTTTTTGGAACCATTGTGATACTATGAGAGCTTTGAATGATGTATTTGGTATGGATTCATGATTTTTAAAGTACGTTTGAGGCAGCTGACACTTTTGACATGAGCAGAGAATTTTTTTAGGCTTGGAAATTATTGGAGGAAGTTACGACGATTTTGAGATTTGACTGAGGTGTTATGATGTTATTATTACGACGACGATGTGTATTATGTTGTTGAGGAATGTTTATTATGCTATGTATTTCTCATGATGAAATATTGAAGAAGTGTCGACGAATATGTATATGTATAATGAGGTAAGGAATAATGAGTAGTGTTTAGGGACTCTGATTTATGAAAAGGATGTTGGAAACCAAGAAACGTACTTTAAGAGTCATGAAATGTGCGTAAATTCGTGACTGTATCACAATGCTGATGAATATTTTTTTTGGACACTTATATTTATAGGATTTTGTTTCTACAGATTTGCAACGCTAATTCTTGACCTGTGAAGTATTTTTATGTGAGACTGTCACTTTAGCGAAAATTGCTGTCGTAAATATTTCCGTACGAAAGTTAAGTGACCACCCGCACGTAATGCGTCGCGGGCACCCAGCTGTGTCAGACACCTGGAGAAAAAGTCATTAGCGCGTGCCTTTCAGAGCACAGGAAGAAAGAAAAAAAAGAAAGGGAAGGCCATTATCCTGGCCATTGTCATCCCTTTAGAGAAAGCATCGCAAAAACGACACGGTCGAACTTGAAAACATATGATTACACTAGCTCTTAATTTACGATATTTACTGAAATGCCTAATAAAATGACAAGAAATATTTTTACATCTGCACACCTGATTACGACAAGCGTCTTTCTACGAGAGTTGAGAGCTACTAACTTATGAAATGTCACATGACTACTGAATGATATTTTTATGCTTTGCTTTTCATAGTTGCTTATTTCATTTGACATCTGTTTTCCAGCTGTGTTGCAGCATTGCTTTTATAAAATAAAATGCATTTGCTAATGTGAACACTTTCTGTCAACAGATCTATTAAATAATTATTTTATGATCCACATTCTTTAAAAAAGGAGCACTTGGAAAGGAAAGAACAATAAGAAGGATCTAGTAACAGTAACACATAATTTTCTTTTCAAGTACATGGTAATATTTCTTTTTACAATCAGTTGTTGTGGTGCACCACTTTAATTACATAGATATTAAGATGTGAATACACATTTCCCTTATCTGCATTGTTGTTTTTACTGTAATATTTTTTCTGCTTGCGCTATGTCATGTTTAGGTATAAGTTGCTGCTGTTTGCCAGGCATAGTGTTATTGAATTTGACTTTTGCTCATTTATGCTGCTAGCTTTGCCAATTTGCATTTTTTGCATTGCTGTTTGTGTTGATTTGTTATGTGATGCTGCATTGCCTCGTTCCTTAGTTTAGCATCTGAGCTCAGTAGATTTAAGTTAGCTTAAGAGGGGGTAGCCTCTAAGAGAATGAGTTGCGATGAATTGAAAGAAATGCATTGAGAAAACAGGTTTAGGTAGGATTTTCTTGGAAATCAATGTTGAGGTAAGAAATGTGTGAACATATAAATACAGAAAGCATGCTTAGATAGAATTTTTTTGGTGGAAACAAAGGAGGAAGTAAGAGGAAAGATATATGAAGTTTTTGGATGGACTGCAGTACCAAATGTTACACTGAAAACGAACCCTGTCCTTTCCTTTTGTGTTATCCCACTATGTGTTTGTGTACCCTTGAGTATTTGTTTTCTTCCTGTCTCTGTGTAGTTTCATAGAATTTTTTCTTCTTTTAATATTAAGCTACATTCACTATGATGAGGAATACTGTTATCCTCAAATACAATTGGCATTAATAATGTGTTATTTACTTTGTAAAGATGTTTAGACATTGTTTGTTGTTTTGTTTTAATGCTCATGTGTAAAGTTGATGTTTCAATAATTATTCTGATCTATGTATGTACTTATGTCATAATTCCTGTAACATTGATGTATATGTTTATTTCTATTCTTTTGTAAAGCCTGTTTTACTACAAATGTTATCTGTATTGTTATGTTTTTAATAATGTATTTTGTACCTTTGTTATTGTATTCTTATGTTATAAAATTGTAATTGTCACCAGTTCATGATATTATTAACATGTAAGTTACATTTCACTGCACACGTTTCTGTTGGTCATAGTACATGGACAATATGTGAGAAGTAGGGACTGTTAGTGTTTGCACGTTTGTTAATAATTCTGCGAGGGACTGGATAACAGCATTGCTGGTTCTAAGGACAATTCCAAAAACTTTGTGAGTGCACAAGTGATGGTTTATGGACTTGCTATATTATCCGCAAGACTCTTCGATGGTGATTGTGCACCTGCACAGTCGCAACGGATGGCTGCTGGCCGTCTCTACCAGGACTACAGTGGGTCTGCACCTCTGATGACCCACCAGTACCATTATCTCTACAAGGACTACAGTGGGTCTGCATCTATGATGACCTACCAACGCCATTATTTCTACAAGGACTGCAGTGGGTCCGCACCTCTGGTGGCCCACCAATACCGTAATCTCTACCAGGACTACAGTGGGTCTGCTCTGTGATGACCTACCTACCAATATTCTTCCAAACTACGACTGACTCTGCTGTGGGTTTGCTCTGTTGTGGCCCGTTATCTGTCAGCATGTCAAGAGTCAGCACTGTCTTTCCGTTGGAAGGACAACACTACTTCTTCAAGACTGCATGGAAATCCACTACTTCTGTGTGCAATTTCTTTTACTAATGAGACTTTGTGAAAAAAAACCTGTAATTACTGTTATGATGTACGATTAGGACTGTCTTTATGGACTGTGAGACAATTTTAGCTTTTGACCAACATAATATCAATAAGTGTGTGCATTTGATTTCTTTGTTATTGTAATTATGAAAAATTTTTTCAAATCTGTATTGGCCACTGCCCCATCCAATTTGTAAAAATTTTTGTGGGGAGCATGGGGGCTATGTAAGTAGGCTGTTTATGTTTTCTCTATGTAAGTAGGCTGTTTATGTTTTCTCTATGTAAGTAGGCTGTTTATGTTTTCTCTATGTAAGTAGGCTGTTTATGTTTTCTTATTGGCAACGTTACGTAGCGCTCAATATGAAAATCACTGGCTGTGCTGTGTGCAGTCTGTGGCTAGTTTGCATTGTTGTCTGCCATTGTAGTGTTGGGCAGCGGCAGCTGGCTGTGAACAGCGCGTAGCGTTGCGCAGTTGGAGGTGAGCCGCCAGCAGTGGTGGATGTGGGGAGAGAGATGGCGGAGGTTTGTAATTTGTCATGAACTGATATATATATTATGACTTGTGATGATATCAAGGTAAATACATTGTTTGTTCTCTATTAATATCTTTGATTTGCTAACTATCCCTATCAGTAGTTAGTGCCTTCCATAGTTTGAATCTTTTATTTAGCTGGCAGTAGTGGCGCTCGCTGTATTGCAGTAGCTTGAGCAGCGAAGATTTTTGTGAGGTAAGTGATTTGTGAAAGGTATAGTTTAATGTTAGTCAGGGCCATTCTTTTGTAGGGAATTTTAAAAGTCAGATTGCGTTGCGCTAACAAAATATTGTGTGTCAGGTTAAGCACAGTCGTGTATAATTGTTCTAAAGGGGAAGTCTCGAGTGTAGAAATGTTCAAAGGGGAAGTTTCACTGGGTACCGGTGTTGGCTGCTCGGTCAGCGCAAGCAAGCCTGTAACAGTTGGGTTCATCTTCGTTTAGTGTCCGATAGATCATATATCGGATTCACAGTGTAGGGTAGTGTTGGTGGTTTGTTTGTGCTTTAGTGTGCGAGCTTGTCGGCTTCCCTGGTGTAGCCTATTCGTCGGCTTTGATAGCAGCTGGCATATCAAGTCAATGTTTTTAATTGGCAGGGGCTTGCCGATGTTGTCACTTCTGAGTGTATGTTAGCTCGCCATAGGTGGTTATGCCCTAGTTAGCAGTGTCTTTGGCCGCTGATGCTTCAGCCTAGGGTCGTGATACGAAGGTACTGAATTAAAAACAGGTATCATGTGCAGGCATAAAAAATTAGCACTAGCTGTATTTCTAGTATTAAAGACTAACACGTTCATTTTGAAATCTTTCATTTTAGCTGGAAGTGGGGTAGTGGTTGTGAAACATTTTTAATGTATTAGAATTTGACTAAACCACATAAAATTCGTGGTACGATTGTTAATCACACGGTGCGTTTCGACGGCAAGCTCTTATCTTCAAGTAAGATACAGGAAACTCTTTTAAAAATGTTGATACATTAACTACGAAAAGAACAGTAAAACTGATTCCACATATCATCTTATTATGTTGGCTGGTTCGAACACCTCGTATCGCTCGTTCTGATGTGTGTTTACCGGAGAACATGATACGCTCCTGACGCACTACTTGCTGGTATGGTCGCAGCGATATAAAAGCGCATCACTGATATTCCCGTACATTTTCCTCCATCAGTGGGTTGTGGTACAATGATTCTGTCTGCAGCTGACGACCAACATTAACAACATTGTAAAGGAATTTAATAATCTCCATTAGAAAGTAACTTTTACAATGGAACATTGTAATAACAGGAGTCTACAGTTCTTGATTTAAACGTTGAGGGACAGTAGGGGTCACTTGCTTTCAATGTGTACAACTATTTCCTATGGTTACGGTCATTCACAGCGATTCTTGACACACAAGGGTCCATAAAAAAGCAGCCTTTAGAAGCTCTTAAGCTCCAGTGTGCAAGAATGACAGTCAGATGGGATTAGACATAACAAGAGCCGGAAGCAGGTCACACAGTTAAGGGGTACTTGGGTAGATACGCTGATTTGGAAAAGGAGCGAGAAACGTGCATCGAATCAAAAGGGTGATATTAACACCATTACGTTATCGGCCTATGGCGACATCTTTCACAAAAGAGCTGACATTCTGAAGTCAGTGAACATCACAAATCCCTTGAAACGAAAACGTTTTAGGAAGCAAAATGCATAGCGATCAGAAAAGTAAGTCCAGTAGATACATTACATCAGAAGTGTACAATACAAAGTGCACACTGTGTGACACTAAATATGTTGGACAGGCGGGGAGGAATTTTAAAATTAGATTCAGCGAGCATAAAGATTCCTTCAGACTGAACAACTTCGGTAGGTCAGTGTACCTGCCTCTGGACGCCCACTGACTGACCTGTATCAAATCTTGAAGGATGACATACACTTCACAATGAGCCAAGTGGAGAAATCGATCTTACTGGAAATAGAGTAATAACAAGGGCGAATATATTTCAGATGGCCAGTTCATGAGCGGGTGTTCTATTTTCTTTAAAAAGTAACATACGTTGCTGCCGTTGGGATGTTGCCAGAGCGTTACATTGTCGTACCAAGAGTCCTGCGTTCAAACCACAATTACGATAATTTTTTTACTGTATTATTCGTGGTAGTGCCATATGGGAAAACGTATTTATGACATCTAAAAGGGCTGCTTGGAGTTTAAAGCAATTTTTTCTTGGCAGTCTGCTTTCGCTTCATTTCTTTGAAAGTAATAAATATATGAAGTACATTTGTAGTTTCAAAGAATACACAAGCGGAACAGAGAAATATAGGAACAATTGCATCCCGCTTGCGGAAGCAATAGTAATAATAATCATTAATAATAAGATCAGTAGTAAGTATATAACGTTCAACTAACGAAGCGAAAGCAGACTGCCAAAAGAACATCGCCACAAACTCCGAAAACTCCTTTGACATGTCAGCAAAATGTTATCCCATATAACAGTGAAAAAAAAAATTGTCAGCAGTAGGTTTTGAACCCACGTGAAATCTACGGCAAAATCATTCCGTAGCTCTGGTGATACGTTAATTATCATTTACGCATGTTCTGGTGGACGACAGCACACAGCACGAACTATCGATATACAACGTTTGGTACTGATCTGAGTGTCTGACATCTGGAGGTTTGGTTGTCAAATTTCGACGAATGGTTTTTAAAGGTCCCTAATAGTTTCACGCTGCGCACCAGAACAAAAATTGTGGTCGTGCTGCACTGCAGAGGAGTGAGATCACGATCAAGGGGATTGCTGGTCCACGATGTCTTTGGATAAGAATTGAATCTCCAGTGGTTGTCAAACGCGTCAAAGGTTGTCAAGAACGTCCTTCTGTTGCTCATGGCACTGGAAACTATTGCTTGGAGATATGAGGGTATTACCGCCCCAAGGTAAGGGGTGGTTACATTGGCGCCCCTTATGCCACTCCCTGAGATCTCTTTGTGTCGATACTGAGCGGCGGCTTGTCTGAAATGCTTAACCCGCTACCCGTAAGAAAACCGCGAGATTTCAATGCTGGGCTTCGCAGTTCTGACAATCGCAGAGGCGTCGAAAGAAGCGGTGTGAGAGGGGATGTGACGACCTTCCCATCTGGTGGCACGTCCACGGTGGTGTTGAGCTGAACTGTGGTGAAATTTGGTGCCAACTGTGATATTCCTGGCTGTGGCCGCCAGTATTTTATCTTGCTAGAAGCTCACCTTCATGCACCTTGATACACAAAAGTGGAGTGACGTACAAGCAACACATGGTACAGTATCTACCATTCGCGTGGGAGAGTCCGCCAGTTGTACTGAACTTGCTTCTGATTGGACGGCACTTTCGGGTGCTAGGCGCCAAAACGCCTAATTTCTCTAATGAATTGTTTATATACTATTCATTGTATTTAATCCAGTTTTCAGTATGACAATCTCTAATGGTTACTCTACGAGTTTATCGTTTTCGTTTATTAAATTTCACTGATTATGAGAAACGTATGAATAACGCTATTGCAACCGAAGTGCTTATGACACCTTCGGGTCGCTCTGGTGCGCCTGGGAGACGAAGAACTTGCGCTGCACTAGTCAGACTGTTTCGGGCGTTCGAGAGGGATGGAGGCGTAACTGTGTTTTGGGTGGCCATGTCGTACTCTATGTCGGTAGTTGTCAGAAAACTTACCGTACTATTAAGAAAGCTATGTCGAGTGTTATAAAAGACAGTGTAAACTGTATGAACATTTAACTAATAATGAAACAGGATACAGTGATGAGAAGTGTTGCCTACCATCATCGTCACTACTACAGATCTTGCCCTCTGTAGATACGGAAACTAACCTGGGCAAGTGGCATCCCATAAGAAAGAACAATCACAGATTCCAGATGACGGCATAGCAGCCTCTGCCGAAGAAGATCCCGCGACCGACGAGCTGTCTTCTGTGCTGGGGACATAACTTCCGAAGACGACAGGTTGGTGGAAAGAACAGTTAGGGAGTCTTAATCTCACCAGATCTCTCCAGCTTCCAGATCTGACTTCGAAAGGACACGCATAATTTATACAATGTGACGTCATTAACGCTCATTACACCTCACATGAACTTCTGAACTCTGATCTTTTTTCTCCTTGATCGATACCTTGCTGTCTGAAGCTTCGCCAAGCCCGGGGGTGACATCGAAGTACAGAGTACAGAGGAAGGTTATAGGCACCTCTGAGTCAAATTTAAAACTTATGCGTCGCAATGGGAGACAATCGTAGGATAACGAAAAAGTGACGCTATACTGGTGTTTGTGCAGTGTATTTTAAAACACTCAACCAATATTCTTCATGCACTATTAACAACAATAGCCAAGCCAACGCTGACATACTGCACGCGAAGACAAATGGTACGCTCACAACACAAGAAAATTATATTAATCCACAATGTTTGGCTTTCCCTCTTTTTGTTAATGTTACTGATTTTTAATTAACAGCCACTCAAGTAATTAGTTACCCTTCTTCGTCAAAATTTCTGCTATTACTACATATGCTATATAAAAATTTACATCTGATTATGACATTTAAGTTTAAATTGAAACTATCAAAATTTTATAAGGCACTTTTCAGTTCTGCTTTTGTCTATAATTATACGCGGACTTTTAGATCGGATAATAGAAAACAGGACCCATGCCAGATAAAAATGAGTAAGGTAGTAATGATTTAGACCTACAGTAGGTGACAAAACTATATTCAAAAATTAAATCAAGTCAAAAACATCTCCTCATAGAACGGCTACAGTTTAAGACCTCTCCAAGTCACTATTCTTACGCAGATGATGCCGGCGACGTTGACGATGTAGTGAAACTTCTTTATTTAAAATGAGTGAGTCTGTACTTAAATTGCAGAATGACAGAAGGTGATGCTTCTACGTTATTTGATTCTGAAACAGCTGAGTAAAACTGAACCTACTGAGCCTACTTTCTCTTTACTTTTTCTTATCATGTCAACACTAACCCACAATATTCTAGCGCAAGGCAATCTGACTGCTCAAAAAAATTTAGAACCTGACTTCAAATAATTAATTCAAAAGAATGGTCCGCAGCTCGTGATCGTGCGGTAGCGTTCTCGCTTCCCACGCCTGGGTTCCCGGGTTCGATTCCCAGCGGGGTCAGGGATTTTCTCTGCCTCGTGATGACTGGGTGTTGTGTGATGTCCTTAGGTTAGTTACGTTTAAGTAGTTCTAAGTTTTAGGGGACTGATGACCATAGATGTTAAGTCCCATAGTGCTCAGAGCCATTTGAACCATTTCAAAAGAATGGCCGTGACTAAAATGAAATCTTAACATTTCATTAAGCACTTACCTCACAAAAATCTTCATTATGCGAACTACTACAATACAGCGAGCATCAATACTGCCAGCTAAATAAAAGATTCTAACTACTAAAGCCACTAACTACTAATAGGCATGTGGTTAGAACAGGAAAGATTTTGTTGCAAACCAAATAATGTATTTTTTACCTTAATAATGTGACATCCAGTTCAGACACGAATCTAAATCGTCATTGACATATAATCATGAATAATTTTCAATCTCCAAGTCGGATACTTTCAGGTCGTTAGCCTACGCTAACACTTCAGACCTCTACCCTCCATCAATGCTAACATCTCACATTTAACATCCATCACAGCTGGCTGTTCACCTCCAACTGCCCAACAGTACTTCCATCGCCGGCCGCGGTGGTCTCGCGGTTCTAGGCGCGCAGTCCGGAACCGTGCGACTGCTACGGTGGCAGGTTCGAATCCTGCCTCGGGCATGGATGTGTGTAATGTCCTTAGGTTAGTTAGGTTTAAGTAGTTCTAAGTTCTAGGGGACTGATGACCACAACTGTTAAGTCCCATAGTGCTCAGAGCCATTTGAACCAAGTACTTCCATCACTGCTGGCGACTAAGTTCCTACTGCCCAACACTACTTGCGATTTACTTCCAACAACGAGTCCAACCAGCCACAGAGTCTCTTACAAAGAAAGCGCAGCCAGAGATTCAATGCAAAGCGCTACACAGCACTGCCAACACAGAAGCAGCCCACTTACAGTAGTAATGACGTGTGCCGAAAGGCAACAATGATCCACCAAATCGTCCTTAAGACAGCGCTCTGGGTCAAAATGGTTCAAATGGCTCTGAGCACTATGGGACTTAACATCTATGGTCATCAGTCCCCTAGAACTTAGAACTACTTAAACCTAACTAACCTAAGGACATCACACAACACCCAGTCATCACGAGGCAGAGAAAATCCCTGACCCCGCCGGGAATCGAACCCGGGAACCCGGGCGTGGGAGCTCTGGGTCATCTCTAATCCATTGCGATTGTGAGCGGAATCCATTTTTATTGATTATGATGCCCGCTTCGTCTACAGAGGTCCACGACCATTGCAGCTAGCGTGACACACGTTGGTGAACTAAGACTTTGTTACCATAACCCACCGTCAGACCAAATGCAGCCACCTGGAGTTGCAGGCGCGTGACACGGTTAGGAAAGCGCACAAGCCTAGCAGATACTAATGGCGAATCATTTTAATGATGACGTGGGCCGCGAATGGAGTAATATACTGACATAAGCAAGTTTGACAAAGGACAGATTCATGTGGGCCAATGCATGGGAGCGAAGATCTCGGAAAAGGCTAAGCTGGTCGGCTATTCGCGTGCTACTCTCGCGAGCATCTACGGAGAGTAGTTGAAGGACACTGAAACTGTGGCTAAGCAAGGGGTTGGTGCGGCCTTCGAACGGAAATATTTTGATAGCCCCTTATATAGTGCTACTGCGTTGTAATTGACGACGACATTGGGTCAATATGGGAACACGTAGAGGTAATCGGAGCCCCATGTTCAACAAAGTATGGTGAATGGTGTGATCCAAAAAACTCATCGCCGCGCCATCTCTGTGCTCAGTAACCAGAGCTTTCAAAGGTAGCTGCCTTTTCTCCTTAGCGTACAAAAACGAAGGAAACATCGCTTCCCTTTGAGTGTGATTTTAAATAACTGAGATCACACGTCATTCCTTTACCCTTCGTGAACTGCACGATACACATTGCAGTGTCTTACAAAATATTTATTCACCAACGGTTTCGATTATGCTTCATATTCACCGTGGACAAATATCTACTGAGACAACTTCACATGTCATACATGCTATTTACCCAAAAAAGTATATGCCATAACACCGGTTTAAGCGAGCAGAAAATTGTTGTTTTCTGTTTGCTGAGGCTGGTATATTGTGACTTTTCAAGTCAGCGATGGCGCATACTTTTCTGGATAAATAGCATGTATGACATGTAAGTTGTCACAATAGATATGTTTCCACTGTGAAGATGGTTCACCATCGAAACCGGTAGTGAATAAATATTTTGTAGGGCAGCACAGTGTGTATTATGCATTTCTCCAAGTATATCGATGCTGCAGATAGGCACCTGAAAAAATTTCATTGCTTCACGATCTTCTGTGAAATGAAATAAGAAATCAGGAGCACGAAGGCTTTTCTCCCGGTATAACAGGATAATTCTTGCAGAAAGCTTTCGTCATTCTATGGGCCACGTCGAACTGCAGTTTAGTCACAATAATTAGCCTCCACAGCAACCTGCTTCAGCCTTGAAGAGCCTATTCCCAAAATGACTTTTCTCCAAGAAATGAAAATTTTGGAACACAAATTTTAAATAATGCATCTAATTTTCGTTCCTGAGCTCCTGTTTTATGTTCCAAATGCGGATATAGCGGAGAGAAAATCCTGTTCCTTAGTAAGTAGTGGGCAGTGCACTTAGTAACAAAATGTATGTATTGGCATTGTAAACTGATATAATATTTCCCATCGCCGTCTGGGGCGTCTCCAGACACGTCTTCACTGGTTATTGGGGCTCATTTCGAAGAGGGAATCATCTCTGAAGACAGTTGTACTCCAGTCAATGAGATTCCAGGCCGAAGATGTGTCGTGTCTGGAAACGCCCCGGACAGCGTTGGGATACCAGCCTCAATATCGCCTGCTGTTCGGCCCGAGAGCCAGAAGTGATAGTCTGTAGTGCCATTCTGTTCATAGTAGGACCCTTTTGGCTGTCATTCGAGGCATCCTGACAGCACAGCGATTCGTCGACGACATTCTACGCACCATTCACTTGCCCTTCGTGGCAAGCCATCCTAGGCTAATATTTCATGAAGACAATGCCTGCCCAAACAGGATGGGAGTTTCTGCTGATTGTACTTACCAAACCTTACCTGGGCCAGAAAGGTCACTGGATCTCTCGTTAATTCAGAATGTTAGGAGATTTACTGGTAGGCTCCTCCAACCCGCTCGAGATTTTGGCACTGCAACGCGCCAATAGGCCAGAAATTGACACGATATACCTCAGGAGGAAAACTGCAACGCGCCAATAGGCCAGAAATTGACACGATATACCTCAGGAGAAAAACAACTCTATCATTGAGTGCCAAGCCGAATAACTCCTTGCACAAGGGCCAGAGATGGACCAACACGTTACTGACTTGCCCAATTTGGGAAGATCTTTCTCTTGAATAACTCACCCAATACTTCTGAAACTGTAATCATTTGTATGTCTATACATGCATACCACATCCACCAATTTCTGTCCCATTCGGTAAATTCCTTCGCGGTGCGTCAGTTTTTTTTCTTTTGTCTTAGAGTGTACTTAAGAGATGATTAACTGATTCACGTTAAACAACTTTTCCTGATTAAGGCTTCTGTCGAGAGACGTCATATCAGCCGCAAGAGCTGATTTTGTTTTGGATATTTTTAACTTTATGCTTGAAGAAAAATCAGAATAATTTTCCATGCATGATTCTCCTGTCAGATACATCAAAATCCACCTTTGCCTTGACGACTTAACTAACTTTAATTTTTCAATTAATGAGCTGCCAGTTGACATCAAGAATATGCACCTGGCCCTTCTGCTGGAATACTTTGTGGTTCTCTTCTAGTACAAGGAGAGCGGCTTTTCGTATTAATTTTTTTATCCTTCCAAGAGTCATATCTACTCCCATATGACCGTAAACAGGAAACGTAATCTCAAAAACGACATTGTATATGTGGTACTCGAGTCTCTCCCGACGTATAAAAAAATCAAAGAACTTACGGAAATTCCACCGGGTGACGTTTTCGACAACCACAGATATTTCGACAGGACCACACCCTGTCATTTTCATGACACAAATGCAACAAGCGAGAAGTGCATGAAAATGTGGAACATCAGTGTATGGGGCATTTGCCGAAAGACAACAAACACACACACACACACACACACACACACACACACGCACACACATACACACAAACACACACACACACACACACACACACACACACACACACACACACACACAATGCAAACGCTACCGCTGCCACACAACCAAAGATCAACCAAGAAGAACTTAGGAAAATCCTCCATCTCTACTTCTAAGGTCATTTGCTAATTTAAACTCAGCTGTTTCCGTGATCTTGAAGAGTTAGGTCACTGCTCAATAGCTCGCTAAAGTAACTAGCTACTTACATCCCTGTCATGATGATTGACACATGTGACTTCGTAATCTGTATGAAGACTTTCCTTTTGATGTTCTGTTGATGGGCTGAGCCCAAAACTCGCCAGTAAATAGGAATTTTTGAAACGCAAGTGACTAGTTATTTTAGCGACGTATTCAGAAGTGGCAGTGCTCCCTGCCACCGTTGGATAAGCAGCTGCCAGCAGCAAGTCGTATACTCTCAGCTCACTTATTTGTTACATAGTTTAATTCTTAACTTCTTTGCGTGTTTTTGGGTACTTGCATTATTTAATTCATAAATTTAGGGCGTATTATAGTATTTGAGAGTTGTAGCATCACGTTTTAGTACCTGAATAATGTAAAATCGCGTAGTCTCCTTCTGCCGCCGAGCAGTGTGTCAGCAGTGTGCAAGTAGCAGCATTAATGCATTTACTAGGCAATCTTGTATTTTAATAACCGTTTAAATTTTGTGTCAAATTGCTTGTGCTCTCTGTAGATTAGTTCAGACGTTCTTTGCACAACAGTATTTAGCATGGATAGGGACTGCGACTGCTGTGTTCGGATGCGGGCTGAGTTGGCATCCGTTTGCTCGCAGCTTCAGGCAGTGTTGGCTTTGGTCACACAGCTTGAGGCTGTTGCTAATGGGCATCACTGTGGGGGTCCGGATGGGAGTTTGTCGGGGATAGCCAGCTCGTCCCACGGATCCCCCGATTGGACTACGACTGTGGCTGCCCAGGATACTGCCCACATTAAGGCTGACCCCTCACCCGTGATAGAGTGGGAGGTCATCTCGAAGTGTGACAGGGATCGAAAGACATTCCAGAGGGCTGAACGGAAGGCCTCTCTGGTTTGTCTGACGAACCGGTTTCGGGCTCTGTCTCCGGCTGATACTGATCTTCGGCTGGATATGGCTGCTTGTCCTGTTCTAGAGGTTGCCCCTCAGTCTGCAAGACCCGGGCAGTCGCAGAGGGTGGGCTTACTGGTAGTTGGGAGCTCCAACGCCAGGCACGTAATGGGGCCCCTTAGGGATATGGCTACAAGGGAGGGGAAGAAAACCAATATGCACTCCGTGTGCATACCGGGGGGAGTCATTCCAGATGTGGAAAGGGTCCTTCCGGATGCCATGAAGGGTACAGGGTGCACCCATCGTCAGGTCGTCGCTCATGTTGGCACCAATTATGTGTGTCGCTATGGATCAGAGGAAATCCTCTCTGGCTTCCGGCGGCTATCTGATTTGGTGAAGATTGCCAGTCTCGCTATCGGGATGAAAGCAGAGCTCACCATCTGCAGCATCGTTGGCAGGACTGACTGCGAACCTTTGGTACAGAGCCGAGTGGAGGGTCTGAATCAAAGGCTGATACGGTCCTGCGACCGTGTGGGCTGCAGATTCCTCGACTTGCGCCATAGGTTGGTGGGGTTTCGGGTTCCGCTGGATAGGTCAGGGGTCAACTACACACAGCAGGTGGCTACACGGGTAGCAAGGGTTGTGTGGTGTGGACTGGGCGGTTTTTTAGGTTAGATGGCCTCGGGCAAGTACAGAAAGAGCAACAGCCTCAAAGGGTGCGGGGCAAAGTCAGGACAGCAGGGACCAAGCAGCAATCGGTATTGTAATTGTAAACTGTCGAAGGTACGTTGGTAAAGTACCGGAACTTCAGGCGCTGATAGAAAGCACCGAAGCTGAAATCGTTATAGGTACGGAAAGCTGGCTGAAGCCAGAGATAAATTCTGCCGAAATTTTTACAAATGAACAGATGGTGTTTAGGAAGGATAGATTGCATGCAACCGGTGGTGGCGTGTTTGTCGCTGTTAGTAGTAGTTTATCCTGTAGTGAAGTAGAAGTGGATATTTCCTGTCAATTATTATGGGTGGAGGTTACACTCAACAACCGAGCTAGGTTAATAATTGCCTCCTTTCACCAACCTCCCGACTCAGCAGCATTAGTGGCAGAACAACTGAGAGAAAATCTGGAATACATTTCACATAAATTTTCTCAGAATGTTATAGTCTTAGGTGGAGATTTCAATTTACCAGATATAGACTGCGACACTCAGATGTTTAGGACGGGTGGTAGGGACAGGGCATCGAGTGACATTATACTGAGTGCACTATCCGAAAATTAACTCGAGCAATTAAACAGAGAACCGACTCGTGGAGATAACTTCTTGGACCTACTGATAACAAACAGACCCGAACTTTTCGACTCTGTAAGCGCAGAACAGGGAATCAGTGATCATAAGGCCGTTGCAGCATCCCTGAATAGGTAAGCAAATAGGAATATAAAAAAAGGGAAGAAGGTTTATCTGTTTAGCAAGAGTAATAGGAGGCAGATTTCAGACTACCTAACAGATCAAAATGAAAATTTCTGTTCCGACACGGACAATGTTGAGTGTTTATGGAAAAAGTTCAAGGCAATCGTAAAATGCGTTCTAGACAAGTACGTGCCGAGTAAAACTGTGAGGGACGGGAAAATCCCAGCGTGGTTCAACAACAAAGTTAGGAAACTACTGCGAAAGCAAAAAGAGCTTCACTGCAAGTTTAAACGCAGCCAAAACCTCTCAGACAAACAGAAGCTAAACGATGTCAAAGTTAGCGTATGGAGGGCTATGCATGAAGCATTCAGTGAATTCGACCGACTTGACAGAAAATCCTAGGAAGTTCTGGTCTTACGTTAAATCAGTAAGTGGCTCGAAACAACATATCCAGACACTCTGGCATGATGATGGCATTGAAACAGAGGATGACACGCCTAAAGCTGAAACACTAAACACATTGGAAAGGCTGTTTCACAGAGGAAGACCGCACTGCAGTTCCTTCTCTAAATCCTCGCGCAAACGAAAAATGGCTGACATCGAAGTAAGTGTCCAAGGAACAGACAAGCAACTGAAATCACTCAACAGAGGGAAGTCCACTGGACCTGACGGGATACCAATTCGATTCTACACAGAGTACGGCAAAGAACTTGCCCCCCTTTTAACAGCCGTGTACCGCAAGTCTCTAGAGGAACGGAAGGTTCCAAATGATTGGAAAAGAGCACAGGTAGTTCCAGTCTTCAAGAAGGGTCGTCGAGCAGATGCGCAAAACTATAGACCTACATCTCTGACATCGATCTGTTGTAGAATTTTAGAACATGTTTTTTGCTCGCGTATAATGTCATGTACCCGTGGTGTAGGGGTAGCGTCTTTGATTCATAATCAAAACGTTTTTCGGTCTCGGGTTCGATCCCCGCCACTGCCTAAATTTTGATAAATAATCAGCATTGGCGGCCGAAGACTTACGGCATAAGAAGTCAGCCTCATTCTGCCAACGGCCTTGTCAAACAGGGCGGAGGAGCGGATAGAGGTTCAGGGCACTCTCTTGTCCTAGGGGTGGGAAATTGCCTGTAAAGGCGGAAGAATCAGCAATGATCAACGACATAAGGATGCAGAAAGCAATGGAAACCACTGCATTAAAGACATGTAACGTGTATCCACAGGACATGTGGCCTGTAATTGAAGAAGTGTCATGATGATCTCTCCATTGGCAAAAGATTCCGGAATAGTCCCCCATTCAGATCTCCGGGAGGGGACTGCCAAGGTGGAGGTTACCATGAGAAGAAGATGGAATAATCAACGAAAGGATAACGTTCTACGAGTCGGGGCGTGGAATGTCAGAAACTTGAACGGGGTAGGGAAACTAGAAAATCCGAAAAGGGAAATGCAAAGGCTCAATCTAGATATAGTAGGGGTCAGTGAAGTGAAGTGAAGTGGAAGGAAGACAAGGATTTCTGGTCAGATGAGCATCAGGTAATATCAACAGCAGCAGAAAATGGTATAACAGGTGTAGGTTTCGTTATGAATAGGAAGGCAGGGCAGAGGGTGTGTTACTGTGAACAGTTCAGTGACCGGGTTGTTCTAATCAGAATCGACAGCAGACCAACAGCGACAACGATAGTTCAGGTATACATGCCGACGTCGCAAGCTGAAGATGAACAGATAGAGAAAGTGTATGAGGATATTGAAAGGGTAATGCAGTATGTAAAGGGGGACGAAAATCTAATAGTCATGGGCGACTGGAATGCAGTTGTAGGGGAAGGAGTAGAAGAAAAGGTTACAGGAGAATATGGGCTTGGGACAAGGAATGAAAGAGGAGAAAGACTAATTGAATTCTGTAACAGGTTTCAGCTAGTAATAGCGAATACCCTGTACAAGAATCACAAGAGGAGGAGGTATACTTGGAAAAGGCCGGGAGATACGGGAAGATTTCAATTAGATTACGTCATGGTCAGACAGAGATTCCGAAATCAGATACTGGATTGTAAGGCGTACCCAGGAGCAGATATAGACTCAGATCACAATATAGTAGTGATGAAGAGTAGGCTGAAGTTCAAGACATTAGTCAAGAAGAATCGATACGCAAAGAAGTGGGATACGGAAGTACTAAGGAATGACGAGATACGTTTGAAGTTCTCTAACGCTATAGATACAGCAATAAGGAATAGCGCAGTAGGCAGTACAGTTCAAGAGGAATGGACATCTCTAAAAAGGGCCATCACAGAAGTTGGGAAGGAAAACATAGGTACAAAGAAGGTAGCTGCGAAGAAACCATGGGTAACAGAAGAAATACTTCAGTTGATTGATGAAAGGAGGAAGTACAAACATGTTCCGGGAAAATCAGGAATACAGAAATACAAGTCGCTGAGGAATGAAATAAATAGGAAGTGCAGGGAAGCTAAGACGAAATGGCTGCAGGAAAAATGTGAACACATCAAAAAAGATATGATTGTCGGAAGGACAGACTCAGCATACAGGAAAGTCAAAACAACCTTTGGTGACATTAAAAGCAACGGTGGTAAATTAAGAGTGCAACGGGAATTCCACTGTTAAATGCAGAGGAGAGAGCAGATAGGTGGAAAGAATACGTTGAAAGCCTCTATGAGGGTGAAGATTTGTCTGATGTGATAGAAGAAGAAACAGGAGTCGATTTATAAGAGATAGGGGATCCAGTATTAGAATCGGAATTTAAAAGAGCTTTGGAGGACTTACGGTCAAATAACGCAGAAGGGCTAGATAACATTCCGTCAGAATTTCTAAAATCATTGGGGGAAGTGGCAACAAAACGACTATTCACGTTGGTGTGTAGAATATATGAGTCTGGCGATATACCATCTGACTTTCGGAAAAGCATCATCCACACAATTCCGAAGACGGCAAGAGCTGACAAGTGCGAGAATTATCGCACAATCAGCTTCACAGCTCATGCATCGAAGCTGCTTACAAGAATAATATACAGAAGAATGGAAAAGAAAATTGAGAATGCGCTAGGTGACGATCAGTTTGGCTTTAGGAAAAGTAAAGGGACGAGAGAGGCAATTCTAACGTTACGGCTAATAATGGAAGCAAGGCTAAAGAAATATCAAGACACTTTCACTTTCAAAGGATTTGTCGACCTGGAAAAAGCGTTCGACAATATAAAATGGTGCAAGCTGTTCGAGATTCTGAAAAAAGTAGGGGTAAGCTATAGGGAGAGACGGGTCATATACAATATGTATAACAACCAAGAGGGAATAATAAGAGTGGACGATCAAGAACGAAGTGCTCGTATTAAGAAGGGTGTAATACAAGGCTGTAGCCTTTCGACCCTACTCTTTAACCTGTACATCGAGGAAGCAATGATGGAAATAAAAGAAAGGTTCAAGAGTGGGATTAAAATACAAGGTGAAAGGATATCAATGATACGATTCACTGATGACATTGCTATCGTGAGTGAAAGTGAAGAAGAATTAAATGATCTGCTGTATGGAATGAACAGTCTAATGAGTACACAGTATGGTTTGAGAGTAAATCGGAGAAAGACGAAGGTAATGAGAAGTAGTAGAAATGAGAACAGCGAGAAACTTAACATCTGGATTGATGGTCACGAAGTCAATGAAGTTAAGGAATTCTGCTATCTAGGCAGTAAAATAACCAATTACGGACGGAGCAAGGAGGACATCAAAAGCAGACTCGCAATGGCAAAAAAGGCATTTCTGACCAAGAGAAGTCTACTAATATCAAATACCGGCCTTAATTTGAGGAAGAAATTTCTGAGGATGTACGTCTTGAGTACAGCATTGTATGGTAGTGAAACATGGACTGTGGGAAAACCGGAACAGAAGAGAATTGAAGCATTTGAGATGTGGTGCTACAGACGAATGTTGAAAATTAGGTGGACTGATAAGGTAAGGAATGAGGAGGTTCTACGCAGAATCGGAGAGGAAAGGAATATGTGGAAAACACTGATAAGGAGAAGGGACAGGATGATAGGACATCTGCTAAGACATGAGGGAATGACTTCCATGGTACTAGAGGGAGCTGTAGAGGGCAAAAACTTTAGAGGAAGATAGAGATTTGAATACGTCAAGCAAATAATTGAGGACGTAGGTTGCAAGTGCTACTCTGAGATGAAGAGATTAGCACAGGTAAGGAATTCGTGGCGGGCCGCATCAAACCAGTCAGTAGACTGATGACCAAAAAAAAAAAAAAATGCCATTTCTGGGAACCCAGAATCTACTCTGTAGGAATCAACATGGATTCCCGAAACAGCGATCGTGTGAGACCCAATTCGCTTTATTTGTCTTTAGACCCAGAAAATATTAGATACAGGCTCCCAGGTAGATGCTATTTTCCTTGACTTCCGGAAGGCGTTCGATACAGTTCCGCACTGTCGCCTGATAAGCAAAGTAAGAGCCTACGGAATATCAGACCAGTTGTGTGGCTGGACTGAAGAGTGTTTAACAAACAGAACGCAGCATGTTGTTATCAATGGAGAGACGTCTACAGACGTTAAAGTAACCTCTGGCGTGCCACAACGGAGTATTATGGGACCATTGCTTTTCACGATATATATAAATGACCTAGGGTCCATGTGGCTTTTCGCGGATGATGCTGTAGTATACAGAGAAGTTGCAGCATTAGGAAGATCTGCAGCGGATAGGCACTTGGTGCAGGGAGTGGCAACTGACCCTTAACATAGACAAATGTAATGTATTGTCAATACATAGAAAGAAGGATCCTTTATTGTTTGATTATATGATAGCAGAACAAACACTGGTTGCAGTTACTTCTGTAAAATATCTGGGAGTATGCGTGCGGAACGATTTGAAGTGGAATGATCATATAAAATTAATTGTTGGTAAGGTGGGTGCCAGGTTGAGATTCATTGGGAGAGTCCTTAGAAAATGTAGTCCATCAATAAAGGAGGTGGCTTACAAAACACTCGTTCGACCTTTACTTGAGAATTGCTCATCAGTGTGGGATCTGTACCAGGTCGGGTTGACAGAGGAGATAGAGAAGATCCAAAGAAGAGCGGCGCGTTTCGTCGCAGGGTTATTTGGTAAGCGTGATAGCGTTACGGAGATGTTTAGCAAACTCAAGTGGCAGACTCTGCAAGAGAGGCGCTCTGCATCGCGGTGTAGCTTGCTGTCCAGGTTTCGAGAGGGTGCGTTTCTGGATGAGGTATCGCATATATTGCTTCCCCCTGCTTATACCTCCATAGGAGATCACGAATGTAAAATTAGAGAGATTCGAGCGCGCACGGTGGCTTTCCGGCAGTCGTTCTTCCCGCGAACCATATGCGACTGGAACAGGAAAGGGAGGTAATGACAGTGGTACGTAAAGTGCCCTCCGCCACACACCGTTGGGTGGCTAGGGAGTATTAATGTAGATGTAGATGAAGTCTCCTCAAGTTTATGTCAACTTCGCAGACCTCCACACTATCCCAGTGGCTGGGAGTGCTTGTCACAAATCTCCGTGCTGTTGTGTTCCATATGATGACCGGTGAAAAGGTAACCTTCTTCAATAGTAGATTTACGCGGCTGTTGTAGGCTTGTATGATCCTTACGCTCAATACACCTGTCCTCCACGGTCGTGAAGGTACGGCCAATGTATGTCGTGCCACAACTGCAGGGACTCGGCAGGCACCCGCTTTACGCAAACCAAGCTCATCCTTTACAGACCCTAAAGGGGAGCTAATCTTAGACAGTGGTCAAAAAACATTTTCACGTCATGTTTCCGCAGAATATGACCAATTTAAAATTAAAAACACCAAGTGACCTTATATATAGAGATGCTTAAATTCTGCTTGTAATTCTCTCTACCTCTTCAAACAACACAAGCACAGTGTTAATAGTATCGCACCCGTCCGTAATCGATAACTTCCGAAGTTGGACATCTTTGGTTGTGTGTTGTCGTTAGTGTTCACGGCATGTGCGTGTATGTGTGATTGTAATCCTTTAGCACATGCCCCACATACCAAGATTTTAAATTTCGTTCCACTAGGGAAAACGCCAAATTGCGTCTTCACGTTAATTACATATACACCACTGGCCATTAAAATTGCTACACGAAGAAGAAATGGAGATGATAAACGGGTATTCATTGCACAAATATATTATACTAGAACTGACATGCGATTACATTTTCACGCAATTTGGGTTCATAGACCCTGAGAAATCAGTACCCGGAACAACCACCTCTGGCCGTAATAACGGCCTTGATACGCCTGGGCATTGAGTCAAACAGAGCTTGGATGGCGTGTACATGTACAGCTGCCTATACAGCTTCAACACGATACCGTATTTCATCAAGAGTAGAGGCTGGCGTATTGTGACGAGCCAGTCGCTCGACCACCATGGACCAGACGTTTTCAATTGGTGACAGATTTGGAGAATGTGCTGACCAGGCAGCAGTCGAACATTTTCTGTATCCAGAAAGGCCCGTACAGGATCTGCAACATGCGGTCGTGCATTATCCTGCTGAAATGTAGGGTTTCGCAGGGATCGAATGAAGGGTAGAGCCACGGGTCGTAACACACCTCAAATGTAACGTCCACTGTTCAAAGTGCCATCAATGCGAACAAAAGGTGACCGAGACGTGTAATCAATCGCAGCCCATACCATCACGCCGGGTGATACGCCAGTATGGTGATGACGAATACACGCTTCAAAATGGCTCTGAGCACTATGGGACTCAACTGCTGAGGTCATAAGTCCCCTAGAACTAAGAACTACTTAAACCTAACTAACCTAAGGACATCACACACATCCATGCCCGAGGCAGGATTCGAACCTGCGACCGTAGCGGTCCCGCGGTTCCAGACTGAAGCGCCTATAACCGCATGGCCACTCCGGCAGGCAATACACGCTGCCAATGCATTCACTGCGATGTCGCCATACACGGATGCGACCATCATGATGCTGTAAACAGAACCAGGATTCATCCGAAACAATGACGTTTTGCCATTTGTGCACCCAGGTTCGTCGTTGAGTACACCATCGCAGGCGCTCCTGTCTGTGATGCAGCGTCAAGGGTAACTGCAGCCATAGTCTCCGAGTTAATAGTCCATGCTGCTGCAAACGTCATCGAACTGTTGGTCGAGATGGTTGTTGTCTTGTAAACGTCCCTATGTGTCGACTCAGAGATCGAGACGTGGCTGCACGATCCGTTACAGCCATGCGGATAAGATGCTTGTCATCTGGAGTGCTAGTGATACGAGGCCGTTGGGGTCTAGCACGGCGTTCCGTATTACCCTCCTAAACACACCGATTCCATATTCTGCTAACAGTCATTGGATCTCGACCAACACGAGCAACAATGTCACGATACG
The DNA here is from genome assembly GCF_021461385.2 of Schistocerca piceifrons. Taxonomy (NCBI): domain Eukaryota; kingdom Metazoa; phylum Arthropoda; class Insecta; order Orthoptera; family Acrididae; genus Schistocerca; species Schistocerca piceifrons. Next base: position 247,309,186 of record NC_060144.1, read on the forward strand.
ATAAACCGCAATCGCGATAGGCTGCAATCCGACATTTATTAAATTCGGAAACGTGATGGTACGTATCTCTCCTCCTGACACGAAGCATCACAACGTTTCACCAGGCAATGCCGGTCAACTGCTGATTGTGTATGAGAAATCGGTTGGAAGCTTTCCTCAGGTCAGCACGTTGTAGGTGTCGCCACCGGCGCCAACCTCGTGTGAATGCTCTGATAAGCTAATCATTTGCATATCACAGCATCTTCTTCCTTTCGGTTAAATGTCGCGTCTGTAGCACGTCATCTTCGTGGTGTAGCAATTTTAATGGCCAGTGGTGTAAAACGTGAATGGTTGCTGCGGTCGTTATTACAGATAAAAAACAATTTGTGGTAAAAACTCTTTTATTTGCGCTGTCTTCTTCATAAGGTACAAATGAATCGCAATCAAGAAGAGAGCTACGTCACGGGTTTACAGGATTAGGCCAGTAAATTTCTAATAAGTCGTGAGTTGTACGCTATATCCTAGTGAAACGTTCCTATTGCTTAAACAGACCTTAAAGTGGAACTGGGTGCTGTGGTTACATCCCAGCGCGATCTTCGTAAATGGAAGGCTGATGTTTCCTGAACCGCTTTTTTCCTACATAAGCAGCGAAGCCATTGGCCTGCACGAATAGCTCTGTACTCGACAACGGCGCCATCACATCAGAATGGCAAAACGTTCCCCTTTCCGGCTCGACATAAAGGAGAGACTTTGGGAAGAGGAGCAAAACGATGGCGGCGTAGAGGTGGCTGGGGGGGGGGGGGGGGGGGGAAGGGGGGCTCTGGCCTTAGACCATAGCCGCAGAGGGCGGGTAGGGGGGGAAGGGGGAAGAGGAAATTACATTCGCAACGGCGCGTAGATAAGAAATATAATCAAATCCCTCTTCAGCGTTCACATTTGATACGGCAAAATGACACGGAGGAAATGACATTTCCATTTCCAGAAACAAGATCGTCCCCAAAAGCGGCGGTAAAATATTTCGAAGCAGATTCTGATGAAAGAGACTGAGGTATCTCTCCAACTACTAGGCAAATTAAAAATCGTGTAGCTACAGACTCGCAAATACCCTTCGGTTGGTAATGTCAGTAGCGCGTCGGAGAAGTTAATTAAAGGGACGTGAGGAATTCTGCCGTCGAGAATGCGGTGGACGAGTTCCTGGTTCCAGTAATTAGCCACAAACAGGAAAGCCGCTTAAGTTTCCGTATTTGTTTTTGCTTAAAGAAGTTGCACATCTTCCTCCAAAGATGAAAGTGGTTAGCGGATAACTCTGAGTAAATCTTCCTGCAACTCAGCGAAGAAAACTGCCTCCCCTTATTTAGACACCGTTCGTTTGATAAATTAAAACTTTTTAATAGATCATAAACTGCACAGCAAAACAAGGAATGGACTTACTGAGGTGGTGTTTGTTAAGTTTAGGATGCATTTTTAATCCAGAGATATAATAGTATATGAGAGTAGTAGTAAGCATTCAATGTACTAGAAATGCACCTCTCACAATATCTTACAGGCAGAAGAATAAGTCATTTTTCCCGACGTTCTTTTAAGCCCTGTTGTACATGAAAGTACATTCTTTTTGTCGAATACATAAAGATTTTATTTCATTCACTTAAAGGCTTAGCTAAATAGAAAACATATTATGACAGTTCAATCATAAATAATACAGTATGTTCTCCTTCACTGTTTACAACAGCCTGCCAAACCTGGAATAACTTTTCGATACCGCGACGGTAGAGATCATATGGTTTTGGGGCGAAGAACTGGTCGAGCCATGTCCGGAGCGCATTTTCGTCCTGAAAGGATGTTCCTTGAAAGGTTGTGCGATAGAGAGCGGAAAAGCTGAAAATCTGAGGGCGCAAGGTCAGGTGACTAAGGTAGTTACGGAATCACTTCCCAGCGGAACTCCTGTACAGTGTTTTTGTCAGCCTAGGAGAATGTGGAGTAGCATCACATCGTCTTCCTCGTCGTTGTTCTTGGTTTGCGTCTGCAAGGCGTATCAGTTGTCGACAATAAATGTCATCAGTGATTGGTACACCTCGGGGAAGCTACTCGTAGCACACTGCATTGTCGCTGTTCAACTGGATGCATAACATTATCTTTTGTGGATGCGGCAGGTCTTTGCATGGGGAGTTCCTGCTTTGTATGGGCTCAACCATTCCTTTCTTTTCCTTGTGTTAGCTTAAACACACCATCTCTCGTCACAAGTAACGATACAGGATAGCAACTGTCGATCTTGTTCACGAGCTAATTGATGACGAACATGCACACATGCACACATGGTCAGCCACAGATTTTTGTGATTTTGGCTTAGAGTATGCGGAACCCATATACCCGATTTTTGAACCTTCCCCAATGCATGCAAATAACGTACGATGGTTGAATGAGCACAATTCATAACATTTGCCAGTTCTCGAGTACAGTGACGTGTATTATTGTGAATTAATGCGTTTAAACGATCTCCGTGAAACCCTGTCGGGTCTTCCTGAACATGGAGAGTCACTAATGTCAGAACGATCATCCTTAAAACGAGAAAACCATTCTCTTGCTGCGCTCTGTCCAATGGCATTATCCCCACTCACGGCGCAAATGTTCCTGGCTGTCTCCGTTGCTACCATCCCTCCACTGAACTCAGGAAGAATATGTCGCAAATGTCCCGATTTCTCCACTTGGCCCTCCATTTGCCAGCGTCCATGGCTCCGCTCATTATCACCAAATGACAAAAAGACACAAACAGCAATAGTGAACTACACGTAACAAAATGACAATCGATATATAAACCTATAGCAACCGGAATGTCAACATGCAAAACAAACCTAATAGATAGCAGTAACGCCATGTACGAGGGGCGTTTGAAAAGTCCGTGTAAAGCCCGAGAGATGGCACCACCGGCGCGTATCGAGGTCATGTTTACTTAGTAGCATCTTTGGAAAGAACGCACATCAAGTTTCAGCCATATTGGTCTATTTCTTTGTGTTTGGCATTCATGTGAATCAAGGAAGTCGAGTGATTGTCAAAAAATGGACGAAAAAGAATTTCGTGTGGTAATTAAATATTACTTTATGAAAGGCAAAACGCCTCAGGAGACTAAAGAGAAACTTGATAAACATCACGGTGATTCTGCACCTTCGATTAGAACAGTTTATAAGTGATTTCAAAATTTTCGGAATGGCCATATGGGCACAAGTGCTGAACGTTCTGGACGCCCTGTGGAGGTTACAACACCAGAACTCATTGATAAAATCGATGATATGGTGATGGATGACAAAAGAGTTAAGGTGCGTGAGATTTCTAGTGCTGTGGTCATCTCGAATGAACGGGTACATAATATTTTACATAAACATTTGGACATGAGAAAGTTACCCGCAAGATGGGTTCCGAGATTGCTCACGCTTGACCAAAAACGGAATCGTGTGAAGTATTGTAAGGATTGTTTGCAGCTGTTAAGGAAGAATCTGCAGGACTTTAAGCGTCATTTCGTCGCTGTGGATGAAACATGGATTTATTACTATACTCCTGAGACTAAACAACAATCTAAACAATGGGTTACCAAGGTAGAATCTGCACCAAAGAAGGCGAAAACCATTCCTTCGGCCGGAAAGGTTATGGCGACTGTCTCTTGGGATTCGCAAGGGATAATCCTCATCGACTATCTGGAAAGGGTAAAACTATTACACGTGCATATCATTCATCGTTATTGGAATGTTTGAAAACCGAGCTGCAAGAAAAACGCCGGCGATTGGACCGTAAAAAAGTCCTTTACCATCACGACAATGCACCAGGACACACCTTAGCAGTTGTGGTCGCAAAATTAATGGAAACAGGATTCCAACTCGTTTCTCATCCCCCCTATTCTCCAGACTTGGCTCCCTCGGGCTACTATTTGTTCCCCAATTTGACGAAATGGCTGGCAGGACAAAGATTCTATTCAAACGAAGCGATGATTGCAGCAACTAATAGCTATTTTGCAGACTTGGACAATCCCTATTATTCGGAAGGGAACAAAAAATTAGAACAGCGTTGAAAGAAGTGTATAAGTCTGAAAGAAGACTATGTCGAAAAATAAGAAAGGTTTACCCCAAACAGGTAAGTAGTTTTTAGTTTTGCACGGACCTTTCAAACGCCCCTCATACACTCTGTATATAGGGTAAGATAATGCAGCCAATTTTTCATTCGAAAATCTCTTTTGAAACTTTGTTGCTTGTGAGGGGATCACGAAGAAGAAGAAGAAGGAGAAGAAACGTCTTCCAGCAGGTGCCAGAATTTGAGAGCAGCAAGATGGAAGCCTACTGAGACGGTGGTTTATCGTTCCACAGTATTGCTGCTGACGTTTAACGTACGGAATCGATGTGTTGACGAGGGCCACACTGTACCTCAAACAGTGTCTCAAGAGGCCAAAGTGACTAGCGCTCGAGAGGGCAGACACTGTTCATCGTCCGTGCGGGATCGCACAGCCACCCCATCTACTTTGAATCGTAAAATGGACTTATTTGCAGCAAGCCTAAGTATCTACACAGTAGAGCGACGAAGTCTGGAGTGCAACGAACAGTCATCAAGTCTAGCATTTTTGCGATTTCCCTAGATACAGCAACAGAGAGAGTGGTGGAACGTTGGTGGTGCGCCCAACGAAAATACTGGGCACATAAATGGCACTACAGCGTCTTTTCAGACGAATATCAGTTCTACGTACATCAGGACAGACGCCGGTCGGTGTGGCCGAGCGGTTCTAGGCGCTTCAGTCTGGAACCGCGTGACCGCTACGGTCGCAGGTTCGAATCCTGCCTTGGGCATGGTTACGTGTGATGTCCTTAGGTTAGTTAGGTTTAAGTAGTTCTAAGTTCTAGGGGACTCATGACCACAGATGTTAAGTCCCATAGTGCTCAGACCCATTTGAACCATTTGAATCAGGACAGACGTACCCATGTTTGGACACTCTTAGAAGAACGAACATCCCCAGACTGTATTCATCATCATGAGAGTATGCGTTACCGTTGTATACGCAACATGATCACATTTGTTTCGCTTAGCTGGCAACTGGAACAGGAACCGTTACATTTTTTGATGTATTGAAGTCTGTAGCCACAGCCTATTTTGAGTCTTCGTGATCTCATCTTTCAATAAAATAACGTAACATCACAAGTTGCCCATTGTGTCCTGCCCTACCTCGATACAGAGGGAGTTCAACTATTTCCATAGCCAGCATATCAGTCACATAGTGAAAATATTTCGACATTGATTGGTGAGAGACTGAATGCCACCACTTGTCAGCCAGTGTCACAGCTGAATTCTGTCCTAAAACTGAAACAGCATGGAATTACTTACCCAGATCTACTATCGAAGTTCAGTCACTCGGCGCCCAGCCGAGTTGCAGCCATTGTTGACACCAAACATAACAGCTCTGTCTATTGAATTTCGCACCCTGCGTGTTCCAAAACCATTCAAAAAGTTAATCGCGTTTTTCTCCTTCTGTTGTGTATAAGCATGACAAACAAAATTGCGTTATTTTCTGTCCTTCCTGGTGTTGTAATTTTAATGGCCATCAGCGTATTTCCAATAAATATAAACAGATTTCATATGTCGTGGAAGTTTACCCTTCGCGACGAGTTTGAACTTGCAGGTAACAGACTGTTGCATTTGCACTGATATATTTGCCTATGTGATACGTATCCCATCGTGTTGTGTGCCGTGTGAGAAAGTGTTTAGTAATATGTTAACACCAATCTAAAGAAAGACTACATATAGACGTATTTAATTATGTTAAATATTATAGTATTTAATCTGTAATGAACAAGAGGGTTTCTCAGGGAACACTTAGCATTGCTTCTTTTATTAACTAAATTTATATTCATATATATTATACCCATTCCTATCTACATTCAATATATATATATATATATATATATATATATATATATATATATATATATATTTCAGGATCAAACTATGAAACAGAATTTTAAGATATCATAAGGTAACTCCCAGTGATTTTATGGGGGTATCAGTTCGCGATAATTCCTATTCTGTTTTCCAATGTGATTAACGCCCTTCTAAACCGAACAAAACAACTGTAGGCTATTCTGAAATACATACAGCGCGTCCATAATTAAAGTTCCAATTTGAAAACGTTGTAGAAAGAGAAGCACTGCTCATAATGACGTCAAATTTGAACAGCATAGGGGCAACATGAGACACTTAAAGTAGAAAATGAGTTTTGCTATCTGGGAAGCAAAATAACTGATGACTGTCGAAGTAGGGAGGATATAAAATGTAGACTGGCTATGGCAAGGAAAGCATTTCTGAAGAAGAGAAATTTGTTAACACCGAGTATAGATTTAAGTGTCAGGAAGTCTTTCCTGAAAGTATTTGTATGGAGTATAGCCATTTATGGAAGTGAAACATGGACAATAACTAGGTTACACAAGAATAGAGTAGAAGCTTTCGAAATGTGCTGCTACAGAAGAATGCTGAAGATTAATTGGGTAGATCACGTGACTAATGAGGAGGTACTGATCAGAATTGGGGAGAAGAGGAATTTGTGGCACAACTTGACTGGAAGGTGGGATAGGTTGATAGGACATGTTCTGAGGCATCAAGGAATCACCAATTTAGTGTAGAAGGAAAGCGTGGATGGTAAAATCACAGATGGAGACCAAGAGATGAATGCACTAAGTAGATTCAAAAGGATGTAGGGTGTAGTAGTTATTCGGAGATGAAGAGGCTTGCACAGGATAGAGTAGCAGGTAGAGCTGCGTCAAACCAGTCTCTGGACTGAAGACTACAACAGGGAACAACAACAAAAAATCGAGAATATTTTACCTATAGATGGCCCCGTAAGCGTCTTAATGTAAAAGGGGTCGGCTACAAATGACTGATAAATCGCAAATGACGGCTATGGTTTGAGCTGCAAATTACACCATTACCTGCACGTGTTCGGAAGTCAACAGTTGTGGCACTGTTAGTTGGATAAACCCACCCACCACGGTAAGGTCGTACCACTCCGGATGGTATAGCTCGGTTTCTAATCGTCCTGAGACCAAAAATCGCATAAAAAGAAAAATGACATCGGTTTCTAACTGTCGTGAGACTTGCGCAAGACAGGTTCAGCATGCTGTTCGCTGATTTCTACCACAGGTTGAAATCGAGAAACAGCATGTTCCATAACAGATCGGAGCGTCTCGTAGGTCACATTCAAAATGCGTTGCACAATGTGTGCGTTCAGTTCAGCTATGTTCATAATGGTAGCACCGAACACAAGATCTTTCAGACATCCCCACAGCCAGAAGTCTCACAGATTAAAATCGGGTGATCTGTGCAGCCAGGCTATAGGCCAATGGCGGCTGATAATTCTACCATTTCCGAAATGCTTCTTGAAGCAGCCACTTCACTGGCTGTACAATGGGCGGAGGAGCTGTACAGGTCCCACAGGACTCATCTCCTCGAAAAAATCTGATCCTTCGGTAAACGATGCCGTCAGCCCGCACCACGCAGTCACCTTTGCAGAATGAAGTTGTACCTGTTGATGTGCGTGCAGATTTTCCTTTGTCCATGTTCTGCAGTTTTGGTACTGACACGTCCTTGGAGATGGAAATTGGCTTCTTCTGTTGACAAAATGTTCCATGGCGTTCATTGTACCCTACCATGCGAACAAGTTCCGGAGCGAACGTCTGCCTTGCTCGCAAATCAACTGGAAGCATGCCTAATGCTATTTTGTCTAAAACTGACATGGTGAGACCGTGGCTATGTACAATTAATGTAGGTTAATTCTTACAAAGAAGAAGATAGCAACCAGCCACTATTAATACTGCTATTTATTTAGATAAATAGCGCCGTTACCGGTTTCGAACTGGCAAGTTCATCATCAGAAGGCTGTTCAGATAATTTGCAAGGTACACTTTACATTATCGTCAGTTTTCGATTTTTATTTTTCCACTGTGGCGAAATATTTTTGGTGTGTTGATGCCCAACGGTAGGAAACAGTGTTAGAAGCGCCCTATGGTAAAATAACTAACCTCCAAACGATGATATACAGAGTAAATAAATATGTGAGGTTCAGTGGTTATGGTACTTACGTTGAAAATTCAGCGCGATTTTGTTGCGAAGTTGCACGATTGTATTTTTCGAATATTCCAAAATATATCCAGCACTTATGTAATTTGTACATCACCATACTGCGCTACAGTCGCAGGTTCGAATCCTGCCTCGGGCATGGATGTGTGTGATGTCCTTAGGTTAGTTAGGTTTAATTAGTTCTAAGTTCTAGGCGACTGATGACCTCAGAAGTTAAGTCGCATAGTGCTCAGAGCCATTTGAACCATCACCATATTGTGCAAAGCTCCACACACACACACACACACACACACGCACACACACACACACCAAAAAGAATTTGCCACATGTGAAGTTATCACTAGGGTGACCAGATGCAATTGTTTAAAAAGGACGACAAATAGCTTCAAAAAGGAGGACAAAGGAAGAAAAAAGAGGACACATCAAACGGGTCAACTGCAGACGAGGATACCGCCCGTCAGCTTTGGAAAAATCACATGACTGCCGGGAATTACCGGTAATACTAGTAGTTAATTGTTACTGATAGTCAGGTGGTGGTTAACTGAGCAATATAAAAAAACTAGAAACATTCATTGTGGCGACAGTGTGGCGTCAATTGTTTTGTTATGTCAATGACACGGAATTGTTCACAAAGCGAAAAACGTAAGTCCATTCACCTCCCTTCATTCGACGCACCGCTACCAACATCTACAATTCAAGCAGCAGCTGACGACATGTAAACTGCACTTTACCCTTCCGAATACAAATAAATTGAACGACTATGAAACAATGAAATAAAACCAAGACAGTTAATCCGTCGAGTTATTTCTTACCTTTATTGGCCACTGAGACGTACGTTCCACTTCCACATATCTTACATTCCGCTTCAAATTCATTTCTCCCTTTCTTAATGGTTCAAATGGCTCTGAGCACTATGGGACTCAACTGCTGTGGTCATAAGTCCCCTAGAACTTAGAGAACTACTTAAACCTAACTAACCTAAGGACATCACACACATCCATGCCCGAGGCAGGATTCGAACCTGCGACCGTAGCGGTCGTGCGGTTCCAGACTGAAGCGCCTTTAACCGCTCCCTTTCTTAAAAACTGGACATTTGCAGGAAAAGACATCAGAAAATGTACACTTTCGTTTAGGCATAGCCAAATATTTTACGTAACTCTCAAATCACACGTGCACTACAGGAAGACAAGCCAATACAAAGCGAAGATACTAAACGAAAATTTTAAATAATCGATAATTGCATTAGCTTATAGGTCGATCAACGACAACATCGACGATCCTGGTGCCACCTACTAACACCGCCTTCGTGCGTGTTTATCACGAAGGCTGTGCCAAAATTTAAAGTATTTAAGAAAGAAAAAGGAGGACATGTCTGGATTAATCCGGACGTCTGGTCACCCTAGTTATCACAAAGATTGGAGATTTACAAATGCAACAGTGTCAGAGAAGTTCTCTCTCAGAGACATCACAATATACAGATTGCTTTGATTTCACAGTATGACTGTTTTTAAAGAATAACATAACATAATGAAAATTAAAACAGAAAGATAAACCTTACATTATGAGCATATAATATTACAGATCAGATATCAGGCATGACCAGCATTCGACAGTTCCCCGTACACTGTATGTTTGCGCACCACAGCTCGACCCTTCCTACAGAGCTGCGGCCACATCTTCGACAGATGTCGGATCGACTGCTTTCCTCCCTCTGCCACATTGCTCTTCAAAAGAACCTGTCTCCTCGAATTTTGTAATGATTTTCTCCAGACCCTTAGCAGACATCGGACCAATGCCTCTTTTCATACCCTTGGGCGACCCGAGTGTCTGGAACTTCTACAGGGCTACTGCCGTTCTTTTTAAAGAACATTACCAGCAGCACGCGATTCTTATAGAGACAGTCATGTTTTGGGAGTCTCAGACTCAAATATAGATACAGCCATGTGCCGCGAATCTGTTGATGTGCATGTTTTGAAAATGGAACTTTAATTATGGACGCCCTGTAAATATCTCGTCTTTTAGTCAGACACAGGACACAAAATCGAAGAAACACATTTGTGACAGTGAGCGTTGTTACGCGTACGATGGTGTCTGCAAAGTGAGGCGTCCGAATTTTTTATGTGAAACTCTTAAAGCTTTTCTAATACAGTAAACGTATTTGCGTTCCCCATCTTTATTCTTCGTGTCTACATCTTTGCAGCCCTCTGCCGCTAAAGAGCCCCAAATTGTAACGTGTAACATGGCGGTGTGTAACATAACTATGTTAGGGAGTAGCGCGTGCTGTAATCGAGTTTCGATTTCGAAGACTTCGTCCACACATGGACCACTCTCTCCTTCAGCATCACAATGCCAGACCACACACGAGCGCTACGACATAATGCAACAATCCGACACCTTCACCTCGCTGCCATCGATAATTCTCCATGCAGTCCTGACTCAGCTCCATCCTATTTTCATCCGTTTCCAAACTTCAAGAACACCTTCGAGGACTTCGCCTCGATAGTCATGAAACAGTGCAAGCACAGATGAGGCTGTCTCTCTGTGATCAGACTCAATCATTCTATAGGACAGTATCAACAAACTGGTCTATGGTTGTGACAAATGTGTTCGCTACTAGGGTGACTACACTGAGAAAGAAAAACATAGATACTAAGAATAAATATTTAGAATGTTAATAACGTTTCTTTTATTTTAAAAAAGCTTTAAGAGTTTTCGCATATAAATTCGGAGGCGTTGCGTTTTGGTATCCCCTCGTAAGTACACTACTGGCCATTAAAATTGCTACACCAGGAAGAAATGCAGATGATAAACGGGTGTTCATTGGACAAATATATTATACTAGAACTGACATGTGATTACATTTTCACGCAATTTGGCTGCATAGATCCTAAGAAATCAGTACCCAGAACAACCACCTCTGGCCGTAATAACGGCCTTGATACGCCTGGGCATTGAGTCAAACAGAACTTGGATGGCGTGTACAGGTACAGCTGCCCATGCAGCTTCAACACGATACCATAGTTCATCAAGAGTAGTGACTGGCGTATTGTGACGAGCGAGTTGCTCGGCCACCATTGACCAGACGTTTTCAGTTGGTGATAGATCTGGAGAATGTGCTGGCCAGGGCAGCAGTCGAACATTTTCTGTATCCAGAAAGGCCCGTACAGCACCTGCAACATGCGGTCGTGCATTATCCTGCTGAAATGTAGGGTTTCGCAGGGATCGAATGAAGGGTAGAGCCACGGGTCGTAACACATCTGAAATTTAACGTCCACTCTTCTAAGTGCCGTCAATGCGAACAACAGGTGGCCGAGACGTGTAACCAATGGCACCCCATACCATCACGCCGGGTGATACGCCAGTATGTCGATGACGAATACACGCTTCCAATGTGCGTTCACAGCGATGTCGCCATACACGGATGCGACCATCATGATACTGTAAACAGAACCAGGATTCATCCGAAAAAATGACGTTTTGCCATTCGTGCACCCAGGTTCGTCGTTGAGTACACCATCGCAGCCACTCCTGTCTCTGATCCAGCGTCATGGGTAACCGCAGCCATGGTCTCCGAGCTGATAGTCCATGATGCTGCAATCGTCGTCGAACTGTTCGTGCAGATGGTTGTTGTCTTGCAAACGTCCCCATCTGTTGACTCAGGGATCGAGACGTGGCTGCACGATCCGTTACAGCCATGCGGATAAGTTGCCTGTCATCTCGGCTACTAGTGATACGAGGCCTTTGGGATCCAACACGGCCCTCCGTATTATCCTCCTGAACACACCGGTTTCATATTCTGCTAACAGTCATTGGATCTCGACCAACGCGAGCAGCAATGTCACGATACTATAAACCGCAATCGCGATAGGCTACAATCCGACCTTTATCAAAGTCGGAAACGTGATGGTACGCGTTTCTCCTCCTTACACGAGGCATCAGAACAACGTTTCACCAGGCAACGCCGGTCAACTGCTGATGAGAAATCGATTGCAAACTTTCATCATGTCAGCACGTTGTAGGTGTCGCCACCGGCGCCAACCTTGTGTGAATGCTCTGAAAAGCTAATCATTTGCATATCACAGCATCTTCTTCCTGTCGGTTAAATTTCGCGTCTGTAGCACTTCATGATCGTCGTGTAGCAATTTTAATGGCCAGTAGTGTAACATCGAATATTGCAGAACATACTTTTATTAAATTAATAATAAAGTCTCACAATCTCCTACAAATGTGAAGGTGAAAATGTAAGTATTAGAATGTAACAGGACACCAACCTACGATCTTCCTCTCCACAACGCCACACTTCACTATTTGCTACACTATACTGAAGTCACGCTATTTTGGGCTTTATATTTCAATATTACTTTGTCCTGAAAAGCTAATAGCACGGAAGTGTCGTTGACTGGTATTTAATATATGGAGCTCCCAAACTTCTTCATTTATCTGCTGCTATCGAGTTTCATGCTGGCATCGAGTTTTATGTAAGACACGTCACGTGACTCCGCGCCAAGATTCCTGTAAAACCGACGTCTCCCAAGTCATACGCAGTTGGTCGACTTGTACCGAAACAGCTGCTACTATTAGCCACCGGACCATCTCGTCTTAGATTCAACTATTAATAATTTTAGTGTGCTGAGTAATGTTGCTCAGAGAGTAATGCTTCGAAAATTAACACGTACAGCATCTCTTAGCACTTAAAAAAAGTGAAATAAAATGTTATTAGACGGTGAATAAATACGAAGGTCGTCCACAAAGTAAGTTCCGTTTCTATTTCTATCCGCGGCAGCGCTACGATCGCAGTTCCGAGGATGCGCGGCAATTACTCTGACTCAAGTAGAAGACATTGTACGCCACACGATCACTAATTCATGAAATTGTTACTGAAAAACTGAAATTTCGAGAAGATTGCTCAAGTTGGGTACCCAAAATTCTTACTGAACAACACAAAAAACAACGGATGGCCGGTGTACTTAAGTTTTTGACACGCTACAGTGAAGAATGAGATGGTTTTATTTCTCGGATAGTCACAGGGGATGGTATCGTACGACGCCCCTGAAACACAACGGCATTCAGTGGAATGGAGGCACACTTCATCCCCAACACATTGAAAATCCATGTGCACCAATTTTTGGGACAGAAAAGGCATTTTGCTGAATGGTTTCTTACCACGAGGCCAAACAATCAATGCACATGGTTACTGCGAGACCATCAAGAAATTGCGCCGCGCAGTACAGAACAAGCGCCGAGCATTACTGTCAAAAGGTGTTTTTTTCTACGATAATTCCCGACCTCACAGGGCGAATATGACCAAACAATTCTTACGGGAATTTCACTGGGACGCGTTTGATCATCCTCCGTACAGTCCGGACCTCGCTCCTAGCGACTTTCATCTCTTCTTACACCTAAAATCTGTCCTTGGTGGTCAACACTGGAACGATGATGACGAGCTGAAAGAGCATGTTACCACATTGTTGGTTACACAGGCGGCAACCTTCTATGAAGAAGGCATACAAAAACTTGTGCCATGCTGTGACAAGTGCCTACAAAATTTCGGAAGCTATGTATAAAAGTAGTTTAACAGTTGTAGATATTTGTATAATAATTATTTTTTCTTTATCTGTACACGTTTGTTTTATATAACCAAACGGAACTTACTTTGTGGACATACCTCGTATTATATGAGAACAAAGTAGCACATTTTTTAAAAAAAATGTGAGAATATAGTGTGTTGCTAAATAGGTTTCCCATAGCATGTCAGTGCTACAGGCGTGGCATTACCTTAAACCAGCGCTGATGAATGAAATTGGAAGATACGGTACTCTTATGTGCGTCACTTTGTAATATGTGGAGAAAAGTTATTAAAAGTTCCCATAATAATCAGACCCAGCTAAAAATTAGCAAGGATAATTAGCAATCGAAAAGGACATATTAAACGTCAAAAAGTGAAGAATTTATATCAGATATGAAATTTCGCCGTTATAATCTCGCAAAAGATATCGAAAGTGAGCAGGCCTGCACTTGCTTTGAGAAAATTTGAAAGCAAAACCTCGTACGATGCAGAACTTTTGTGCGCATTGTGTTTTCATGTGAACGGCGGCAGAAGTGCTAATATCGTCGAGAAGTGCCTCCCCTCTCAGGCGGAGTATATGCTGTCGACAGAAGGTGGGCCATTTTGCACAAACACCTCTTACAGCCTTTACGGAATTGCTCGTGTTTCGCAGAATCGCATTGCAAGAAGCTCGAGAGACACTGAAGAGGCAATATGCGAGCAAAATGCGGAGACGACGACTGCGTGCGTTCGGCGTGGTGTATAGAGGGAGGCGCCGCCTCACTCTGCTGCCTTTTCCACGTTGATCTGGCGCCGCTCCAGAGGGGCTCCCTGAAACAGACACACCACCAGCTCCCACTGTTGATCGATATCGAGAGGCGTAATCCTCGACGCACACAAGTGCGGTGATTTACTGACATTTGCAGGTGTGCGGATTCTGCAGCGCACTTCATACTGACAGATGGCCACACAGCAAAGAGCTGTCCACCTGCATTCGGTCAACGGTTAGTACAGCTCTGTGCATAAGTAGTGCAACTAAAATAGCTGTATACAAGTTGCCACATTTAACGCAACCACCCCAACAACTTTTTGTCCACAAGCGAAATGAAAACTTATCGAGCAAATGTTGTTTAGCTACCAAGGGGACATTAACTTGCTTGACTGCCTTTCTTGTACCTCTCATGGAAGAGAAGAAGCTTTCGGAGTTATCCTTTGATGGCCTGGAGTACACACGCACACACACACACACACACACACACACACACACACACACACACACACACACACACGCATGCACACATGCGCGCACGCCTATGCCCCTTCACTGTGCCAGCTGGACTGTCAGCACAGAACAACAAGAAAAGAGAAGCGCAACTCCCTTGTTAAACGAGGGAAACACAGGCCGATAGCAGCGCCTCTTGTGGTATGGAGATGGACTAAAAAAGGATAAACATTGCGGTTGCATCCCTCATAGCTTATATACATTGTAGGTTTTTTATCTCAGCTTTCTGGGCGAGCTATGTAATTATTTTGGCACACATCATAATGAAATAATTTAAACACAGTTATAGCACATTGCAATACAGCAGTGAGAAATCTATTATTCAGGAATATTTGTAGTCCAATTGAGCTGCAACAATTTTATTTAGTTTCAGTTATTTAAACAACAAGCTTGTTTCGACTTACTGTCAGTTTCAAGTGTTTCGTCTAGTTCTTATGACGCACAAAAGATCCTGGAGCTTTTATACATTGAGAGAAATCAATATACCTGTGTTTGTTTACAAGTATATTTTTGACGTTTGTGTCTGACAGTCTCTGCTCCTATGATGTTTTCTTGAGCAGCAACTGTCAGGAGAAAACGTCGTGAATAGACTTGCAAATTGACACACTTATGTTGATTTCAATAAACATATAAAAGCTCCAGGACGTTTTTTGCGTCATAAGAACTAGACGCAACCCCTGAAACTGACAGTAAGTCGAAACAAGCTTGTAGTCTAAATAACTGTCACAAGCTAAATAAAAATTGTAGCGGCTAAACTGGACTACAAATATTCCTGAATAATGTCATACTTTGGCATCTTACAAGCTATGGGGTTATTGGAGAAGAAAAACCTATTATTAAGATAGTAATCGGCAGTTATAGAGGTTCAATTAAGAAACTTTTACCGCAGTGTTAATTAATGAAGAATTCTGAAATTTGTTACAACTATGTTTCAGGTCTGTAATTTCTGAGTAATTGCTATGGAAAATTTCACTACTGACCATTAATTTCTTAAAAAATGTTCCTACATCTTACGATTATAAATGCTTCAACCAAAAAAAGGAGACATCAGTATTAAGTACCAAAAATAGGAAAGGTGGATAAAAGCAGTGTAATGAAAACATAACTTACTTTTTATTTCTGAAGTACACAATAAAAATTTCACTATTAACAACAGTTTCACCTGATTCACTACCAATATTAGCAATTTCACAAGGAACGCCTGCCATATGATTTGGAAACACACCGCTATTTAGCCTATGCGTAGTTTTATTCATAAAATCTTAGAAAAAATGATCTTCACAAACAAAATAAGTAGCACAGGTCACATCAGGTGACAACTGACAAACTCTTTTCCAATTCAGAAGCAATTCTTGAAGTTGTCTTGGAAACCTGTAGAAATGCTTGTTGCTAACTTACTCCAGTAAACCCACATAATATCCAGATGAACAGCCGGGGACTTTTCAGGTGTGTTTCAACGTCAATTTGTTCTGCTGAAAATTCTGAAAAAACATAAAATTCCTCATTAAATGAAACCACTACTGACATGTTGTTGTTGTTGTGGTCTTCCGTCCAGAGATTCGTGTGATACAGCTCTCCATGCTACTCTTTCCTGTGCAAGTTTCATCTCCCAGTACCTACTGCAACCTACAACCTTTTTAATCTGTGTAGTGTATTCACCTCTTGGTCTCCCTCTACGATTTTTACCCTCCGTGCTACCCTCCAATAATAAACTGGTGATCCCTTGATGTCTCAGAATATGTCGTACCAACCAATCCCTTCTTCTAGTCAAGTTGTGCCACAAATTTCTCTTCTCCCCAATTCTATTCAATACGTCCTCATTACTTACGTGATCTACCCATCTAATCTTTAGCATCCTTCTTCAGCACCACATTTCGAATGGTAGTTTTTGTGTTAGCAGAAGAGCCAACACCGTGCTACGAGTGGAGGCCGAAGTGCACGCGTTTTAGCTCACGCAGGCTGGCGTGAGGAGGGAAGAACTATACTGACGTGAGGTCTGGAACATGACAAGGAATGAGAATTCAGAAAGCGGACGTAATTAGTTTGGTACTTAACTTTAATCCATTAATGATGGACGTCGCTCTTGACGGTACATGATTCACAATATTATCTGTTCAGAATACACTCATAGTAACTGAATATGGCGCCTTGCTAGGTCGTAGCAAATTACGTAGCTAAAGGCTATGCTAAACTGTCGTCTCTGCAATTGAGTGCGCCTGTAGACAGTGAACTATGCATGGGGGCTTAATTAAATAAAAGATTGAAAATATTTTTTTTTTGTTTTAGTTTACGCAGTGTCTCGTAATCGGTTGGCCCTGACTAGTATTATTACGCTATCTGACCGCAACAAACACTGTAAGAAAATTTTCGTAAACACAGTTAATTAATTAAGTCCCCAGCAACTATAAAACCTACAAAACCAATAAGCACAAGAGTAACTGTTCTGTATGTGGGAGTGTGACTCAACGTCCACATCTGGCACGGTTCTTTTCCAACAAGACAAGAATTTTTAAATACCAACTATACTGACGTGACAAAAGAAATTTAGAAAAACTGTAATTGCGCAAGAAAACCAGAATTACACTCTAATGCAAGAACACAAGCCAGATGCTTTGTTGACTGAACCTGTAGTGACGCATTATTTCGGACACACAAATAATAAAAGAACATTGTGGATTTTACCTTCATATATATTGACGAAATGCACTCATTACAATAACATCTGCTATCTCTCCCATCAAATAACTGCATAAAACATGGAACAACACCCTTTA
Source organism: Schistocerca piceifrons (assembly GCF_021461385.2). Lineage (NCBI taxonomy): Eukaryota > Metazoa > Arthropoda > Insecta > Orthoptera > Acrididae > Schistocerca > Schistocerca piceifrons. The sequence goes on from NC_060144.1 coordinate 247,326,866, forward strand.
CTACAACATCTTACTCCGACTTCACGACAAGCAGTGCCCACTAGCACATCTCGGCACGAACTCTTAACACGCACTGTCCTCTACGATCTCTCGACAAGCACTGACTGCTATGAATTCTCGACAATCACTGTCTGCTACGAACTCTTAACAGGCACTGTACTGTCCGATCTCCTAACAAGCACTGACTGCTACGAACTCTTAACAAGCACTGTGAAGGCGGCTTAATAGTACTCTTTGGCGCAATCTCTGGCGCAGTGGCACAGTGTAGCCACCTTTCAACTATCGCTAGCAAAGTCGGCTGTACAACTGTGGCGAGTGCTAGGGAGTCTAGTCTAGACCTGCCGTGTGGCGGCGCTCGGTCTGCAATCACTGATAGTGGCGACACGCGGCTCCGACGTATACTAACGGACCGCGGCCTATTTAAAGGCTACCACCTAGCAAGTGTGGTGTCTAGCGATGACACCACAGTTGTATTCTCTTTTTGTCTAAACTATTTATCGTTCACATTTCACTTCCATACATGGCTACACTCCACACAAATACTTTCAGAAAAGACTTCCTGACACTTAAATCTACACTGATATTAACAAATTTCTCTTCTTCAGAAACTTTTTCCTTGCCATTGCCAGTCTACATTTTATATCCTCTCTACTTCGACCATCATCAGTTATTTTGCTCCCCAAATAGCAAAACTCATTTACCACTTTAAGTGTCTCATTTCCTAATCTAATTCCCTCAGCATCACCTGACTTAATTCGACTTCATTCCATTATCCTCGTTTTGCTTTTGTTGATGTTCATCTTATATCCTCCTTTCAAGACACTGTCCATTCCGTTCAGCTGCTCTTCCAGGTCCTTTGCTGTCTCTGACAGAATTATAGTGTCTTCGGCGAACCTCAAAGTTTTTATTTCTTCTCCATGGATTTTAATTCCTACTCCAAATTTTACTTTGTTTCCTTTACTGCTTGCTCAATATACAGATTGAATAACATTGGGGATAGGCTACAACCCTGTCTCACTCCCTTATGAACCACTGCTTCCCTTTCATGTCCCTCGACTCTTATAACTGCCATCTGGTTTCTGTACAAATTGAAAATTGCCTCTCGCTCCCTGTATTTTGCCCCTGCCACCTTCAGAATTTGAAAGAGAGTATTTCAGTCAACATTGTCAAAAGCTTTATCTAAGTCTATAAATGCTAGAAACGTAGGTTTGCCTTTCCTTAATCTATTTTTTAAGATAAGTTGTAGGGTCAGTATTGCCTCACGTGTTCCAACATTTCTACGGAATCCAAACTGATCTTCCCCGAGGTCGGCTTCTACCAGTTTTTCCATTCATCTGTAAAGAATTCGTATTAGTATTTTGCAGCTGTGGCCTATTAAACTGACATATCAAAGTTATTATAAATAAATTGAAACCACACAGCTTAATTCACAATAGAAGAGAACGCATTTCATTTACAGGCTACAAGATTATTTACTGAAAATTAAATGTCTTACCTTACGATTAACTGCGGACATTTTTCCAGGTAGAAATTTCTTCAGTTCCACGGTGAACTTCATGAAATTTAAAGTAAAAACCTGTTTATAATGAAGATCAGTACTATGTAAATATGAAACAAATACAATGACTACTGCAACCGTAGACTTCAGTTCAGGGCAAGACGATATAATATCAATAACCGTCATTTAACAGCTCCCATTGGTCAATTCCAGCTCCGTTTGACCCCTAGTGTCTCTAGTGGTCTGGAAGGAACCACGTGGCTTGTTGCCTCTCCTACCAAATAGCTTTCACCCCTGTGACTGTCGGTGCCAATGCTATTTTGCAGCATGTGGGCTGGTTGTGGAACGGGTAGCATCGGGTGGGGTGGGTAGAGAGACACAGTAGCGGAAGGCTGGAGGTTTGTTTGAGCAGTTGCCAGGAGGTTTGATGCTCATGCGCATGCGCACAGCTGAAGTCGTGTATGAGCAGCGCCTTCTCTCGCATCTGGCTACTTGAAGATTGGTTGTTTGGTCCACGACCAGTAACAGATGCTATGCGGAATAATCTTTCTGGTGCGCACAAACTGCCAGATTCGCTCATGCACAGAACAGTCTAACTTGTAATTTGTATTGGGAAGGAGCGGGGGTTTCGTGATTTTGCTGTTTTCTCATTGTTCATAGCTCTCATGTCAAATCAAAACAAAACGGATTTCAGTGGTGAGGCGCTATCAAGTGAATTAAAATGCATTCGAATAATTAAAGAAGACTAAAGTATGTTATTACTTTCAGTTTTCTCATTTTATTTTATTTCCATGTTATTTCACAATCAAACATTAACAGTCTTGCATAACACTTAAGTCATTTTAGTCGCTTCGTAAAAAAGATTTGGCTTTTATTAGGGTTTTCTGCATAGGAAGTCAATTTATTTGAAACAGAGTGTTTCATTACACACTATTGGCTAGTTTCAACTGTTCGCTGAATTTCAGGTGTACATTTTCAGCTTCTGGCATGTGTGGCATTATGCCATAATTAAGACCAAACATGAGATAGTGCACTACCGGTAATCGAAGAAAACTGGCAACCCAAAAGCCACACTTAAAAGCTTGCTACCAGGTACGGGTCTAATTTCATGTGAATCTGGACATACGAATGTATGCTTTACGGCAAATTGTGCACTTTAGTATAGTTTACGAAATGTTGATGCCCTTGGTTTATTCTCTGATGTTCCGTATCTTTTATGACAAAATGTAAGATGTCTTAACATACGAACATATGTAAATTTTCACGCGAAGATGACTAAACAGGCAGATTGGTCATAAGTATTGAATAAAAGGTTTTGTTTCAAATGTAATGACTGCTTTTAGAGATCTGCCTTCCTTGAAACACAACGTTTTTAGATTTCGAGAAATATTTCAAAACTTGTCTGGTATCTCATCTAGGACTGACGTTATTTCTTAATTTGTGTTGTTTACATCATAATTTACAGAACGCCCTCCTTGGTAAATTATAGACTGGCAGCACACTGCGTTTTATCATTGTAACTCCCCACATAGCTTTATATTTATTCCTGGAGTAGAATGTAAACTGCCAGTTTTACAGTATCTTGGCTTGACAGATAACCCTGTTAATTTTGTATGCAGTTTGAAGCACTTATGAAAAACTTAGTGTAACTTATTGCTTTTTGTTCTGGTGTATACAAACAATTGCTCATCTAGTTTTGCAAGAAATCTGAATTCCTTCTTACTAGCATTTTGCAGTACAGTGTAGACGTAAACGTTATTGGAAATGCTACATAATAGTATTTCAGAAAATGAATGAAAGAAAATCTATGTCAAAATCACCACATAACAAAATATTAGGACACTTTGAATTGTAGAGTCTAGTTTTGAACTGATTATTATGCCGAGGACTGTTTTCTTATTTGGCATTCCTTATCTGATAAAACAGTTGCTCTAAGTTCAGTAGCTCAGTGTGTCTCCTTCGAACTTCATGCCGGAGTGCTGCACAGGGTCATGTGATGCTCCAGTGCACATGAATTACCAAACAGAAATGCGACGAAAGGCATATCAACAGAGACAACGCTTAGCATGGGTTTCCTACGTCATCGTAGTTTCGCATGCGCACTGACACCTGTTTTCTAGCTCTCTCTGGCAACTTAAAACGAGGATGCAGGGACAGTGACTTACCTGAGACTGAAGCCAGGACAATTACGGCAGCGGAGGGTGTGTTGTAAGGAAACTCTCATCTGCATAGTTAAGAAAATCTGGTAGTGGAGAGAAGCATTCAGATAGCTCAGGCAGTGAATCAGCCATTAAAACTGAGCATGTTGTGCTTCACTACCACTGGGTGGTCACTTTGCTCTTGAAAACAGTTTGGAGATGGCCATTCATCCCGGTGGACAGCTGGTTAGTAGTCATACCAACATAAAATCATGTATGCATTTGTGTGAGTATGTGTATGTGTATGTTTGTGTACTCTAACTCGTCAAAGGATACCTCCAAAATCTAGCATGGTTTCCTTCATTTGGCTGTGCCTATCGACAACTCAAAGCTTCTGCTTTTCGGTGAGTGGTCTTCTTTAATACTAAAATATTTACATTCTACAAGAACTTTCCTACAACTTTTCTTGTACCTCTGTATATTATAAAACGAGGGTGTGCTGGAAAGTAATATCACCGAATTTTTTCTATGAAGCCTCTCAAAGGTTTTTAAAATAAAATAAACTTTATTAACATTCTACACTTTTATGTCTCATGCCTACATATTTATTTCTCAACCTAGTCATCATGACGACGATCATATTTCTTCCGACGAGAGGCCAGTTTGTTGATACCGACACAGTAAAATGTTTGTTTTTTTTGACGTAACCACAATCTCACCCCGGCTTTCCATGCTTCATCACTATCAAAGTGAAGTACTGGGCTCGTGATCATATTGGACCTTGGACGACTGGAAACCCGTGGCCTGTTCAAATGTGTCCCGATTTCAGTTGTTAAGAGCTTATCGTACGTTTCGACTGTGGAGCAGACCCCATGAAGCCATGGACCCAAGTTGTCAACTAGGCACCGTGCAGGCTGGTGGTGGTTCCATAATGGTGTGGGCTGTGTCCAAATCTACATCTCCGTGATTACTCTGCTATTCACAATAAAGTGCCTGGCAGAGGGTTCAATGAACCAGCTTCAAGCTGTCTCCCTAACGTTACACTCTCGAACGGCACGCGAGAAAAACGAGCACTTAAATTTTTCTGTGCGAACCCTGATTTCTCTTATTTTATCGTGATGATCATTTCTCCCTGTGTAGGTGGGTGCCCACAGAATGTTTTCGTAATCTGAGGAGAAAACTGGTGATTGAAATTTCTTGAGAAGATCCCGCCGCATCGAAAAACGCCTTTGTTTTAATGATTGCCACTCCAATTCACGTATCATGTCTGTGACACTATCTCCCCTATTTCGCGATAATACAAAACGAGCTGCCCTTCTTTGTACTTTCTCTATGTCATCCGTCAGTCCCACCTGATGCGGATCCCACACCGCACAGCAATACTCCAGAATAGGGCGGACAAGCGTAGTGTAAGCAGTCTCTTTGGTAGACCTGTTCCACCTTCTAAGTGTTCTGCCAATGAATCGCAGTCTTCGGTTTGGTCTAACCACAATATTATCTATGTGATCGTTCCAATCTAGGTTATTTGTAATTGTAATCCCTAAGTATTTAGTTGAATTTACAGCCTTTAGATTTGTGTGAATTACCGCGTAATCGAAATTTACCTGATTACTTTTAGTACTCACGTGATTAACTTCACACTTTTCCTTATTCAGGGTCAATTGCCACTTTTCGCACCATACAGATATCTTATCTAAATCATTTTGCAAGTATTTTTGATCATCTGATGACTTTACAAGACGGTAAACGACAGCATCATATGCAAACAATCTAAGACGGCTACTGAAATTGTCTCCTATGTCGTTAATATAGATCAGGAACAATAGAGGGCCTGTAACACTTCCTTGGGGAACGCCGTATATTACTTCTGTTTTACTCGATGACTTTCCGTCTATTACTACGAACTGTGACCTTTCTGACGGGAAATCACGAATCCAGTCGCACAACTGAGGCGATACTCCGTAGGCACGCAGTTCGGTTAGAAGACGGTTGTGAGGAATGGTGTCGAACGCTTTCTGGAAATCTAAAAATATGGGACCAATCTTTGAATGCAAATGGTCATGTTCGACTACTTCGATACCATCTGCAGGCATTCAGCGATGGATTTTTTATGAATGACAACGCGCCATGTCACCATGCCACAATTTTTAGCAATTGATTTGAACAACATTTTGGACAACTTGAGCAAATGATTTGACCACCCAATTCACCTGACGTGAATCCCATCGAACATTTATGGGACATAATCGAGAGGTCAGTTCGTGGAAAAAAGTTCTGCACTGGCAACACATCCGCAATTACTGACTGTTACGGAAGCAGCACAGCTCTATATTTCTGTTGGGGACTTCCAACGACTCGTTGAATCAAAGCCACGTTGAGTTTGCTGCACTATCCCGGCCAAAGGGAGGTCCGACACGATGTTTGGAGGTATCCAATGACTTTTGTCACCTCAGTGAATCATGATACCTTTAGGTATGAATTCCAAATGGACCACTCCTTGAGAATCCATAGGTTGGTTATCTGATTTTGGGGAGACGACCAAACAGCGAGGTTATCAGTCCCGTCGGATTAGGGAAGGATGGGGAAGGAAGTCAGCCATGCCCTATCGAAGGAACCACCCCAGCATCTGCCTGAAACAATTTAGGTAAATGACGAAAACCTAAATCGGGATGGCCGGACGCGGGTTTGAACCGTCGTCCTCCCGAATGTGAGTCCAGTGTGCCAGCGACTGCGCTACCTCGCTCGATCCTTGAGCATCTTACAACACTGTGCCCATGACTATGCCTGCTAAGAGGCATGATGAACTTTTCTAAGGTCGGTGTCTTTTGTGGCGGAGCTCTATTGATGATCTCTTGCTTTTGGATCAAAATGGTGAACCCAGCTGTCATCACATGTCACATTGTTGTTAAGCAACCGCCGGCCGCTGGTGGCCGAGCGGTTCTGGCGCTACAGTCTGGAACCACGCCACCGCTACGGTCGCAGGTTCGGGTCCTGCCTCGGGTATGGATGTGTGTGTTATCCTTAGGTTAGTTAGGTTTAAGTAGTTCTAAGTTCTAGGGGACTTATGACCTCAGCGGTTGAGTCCCATAGTGCTCAGAGCCATTTGAGTCATTTTTTGTTAAGCAACCCCATCACCTGCACACTCAAAACGCAACAAAAGTTGTTGACAGATGTTCAGTCTCCTTTGCTTCATGTCAAGAGTGAGCTTTCAAGGCACCAACCATGCACACACTTTTCCGTACTGCAATTCTGGAATGATGGCCTGTACACCCTCTCGTTATATGCCACACTTATCTGAGATCCATGTCTGTGTTGTGCGACGTTTTATTCTGATGAATTCATCAACACTGTTCCGATGTGCCTCGTCGGTTGCCATACGCTGCCGTCCACTTCTAGCTCTGTCACACACTTTGAGGTTAGCACCATCATTTTCTTCATTACGAGCACAAACAATGCAACGTTGTACATTACTGATTTAGATACAATCATCACCGTACAAAGCTTTCATTGTTCTATGGATTTCAGTTTGGGACACGTTTTCTGCGGTTAGAAACTCGATTTCAGCACGCTGTTCCTCGCGCACCGACTTAGTGACGTTACACATCGCCATGTTATACGCTGCAGTTCGGAGACCTCTAGCTGCGGAAGGTTACAGTATGCGTCAGCAAAGCGAGAAAGTCGACCGAGTAATATGCATATCATGTAATACCTCAACAGATACTGAGAACAGACTAAAACCTTCGGAGGCATTACTTTTCACCACGCCTTCGTAAGATGTGAACAAAAGAACGTCTTTTTTTTAAAAAAAACTCCTCAAATTTTTTAGACAGTTCACTTCCCTTGCCGGCCGGTGTGGCCGTGCGGTTGTAGGCGCGTCAGTCTGGAACCGCGTGACCGCTACGGTCGCAGGTTCGAATCCTGCCTTGGGCATGGATGTGTGTGATGTCCTTAGGTTAGTTAGGTTTAAGTAGTTCTAAGTTCTAGAGGACTGATGACCATAGATAAGTCCCATAGTGCTCAGAGCCATTTGAACCATTTTTCACTTCCTTTCTTCAAGACCTGTTCAGAAACGTATTACAGTGTACCATTCAGCTAAGCATGAAGTAATCAAAAACGTAGCACACTGCTGACTTTGACTCTCCTATGCTAGTACACAGTGCAGATGCCTGGAGTAACATAAATCGACCACTTGTTAAAGCTGACAGTAAACAAATGTAATAAGAAGGAAAATATACAGCAGTGATTCAGTAAATCGTCTTCAGTTGGAGATCTGTGTGAGTAAAACACACGCCTGCGAAGATGTGGCAGAAACACCATTCATCTATGGAGAATGTAAGTTCGCAGAACATTAACTGCAATAATGGCTTCTTGTTTAGAGTATAGGGTACAAGCAGTACAATACAGTAGTACTTTTAAAAGAATTTTGACATTTCACCTTCTTTTCATTGCTTTACGTTACCCTCACGCAAATCTTAAACTCCTCTTTTGGGGACACTGCTTTACCGTAGCACTTACTGTACAGGTTCTAATGGAACCCTCTGTCCTGCCTACAACTGAAATACTGTTAATTACTGACGTAATAAAATTACGTTACAATTCCGTCGATGGCTTGATTTTTTGATTACTATTACTGCAGGACATATACCCTAGAACTCTTTTCAATATCACTGAATGTTTTGAAAAGTCACTGATTGGGAGCAATACTCATCTGTCTGTTCGACACTGTAGTTGTTGTTGCTATAGTTGTTTGTTGTTCGTTGTTCTGAAGATAAACAGGATTTGATTGCTTAGCGAGATTTCAGGGATGTTGAAAGTATTTAAGAACAATGTGTTAATCTTCTTCTCACTCTGAGGACTGTGGCGTAATTCCTTCATTCTGTGAAGTCATCAAGAATGCACTCGGTTTTGTACTCAAAATGACATAAACAAATATTGAATGTAACTTGTCTACAGTACAACATCAGTTAGACTCATTTTCGTATGAATTCTTCACAAAATGAAAAAAACAATTTTGCATATTACGTGTACATTAACAATAACGAGCTTAATTTCGATTTCTCCCCATCACAACTCACAACAAACTCCCCACTACTACTAGTCAGAGAAAACATAAAGCAAAGATGCATAAGCTTTAGATCGATAACTCATAGAGTATAATACATACCAATTTCAAATCACAGGTGATAGTTAAGTAGAATATTTTACATCATATACTAACTGCATCTTGTTAAGTTTTGAACAGTCAATTAATTTTGGATGGTCTTTCATAACAAAAAGAGATAAATAAACATCACATAAAACTTATGGGTCCCCGGACAACGAAATTAATGAATTCACATTGACAAAATATGCATTACCAATGTTATAAAATATTAAAAGAGGAAAATGTGTACCATGCTGCACGACTGATTTCAGCTGTATCGCCATCTACTATACTCCAGAATCACATATATATAGCCTTGTTATAAGGAGGAGAGACTTGAATGGTCGCGTGAAGCTGAGAACTATGTGATAACGTTGCTTCTGACACGGTCTCCTAAGCCAGACGAGTCTTAGCTGATGAAATTGACGAAGTGTGTCTCACAATGCCCCATCTCTTCCACATCTATTTCCATCGTCCTTTCTCATTTCCAGAAGTACTCAAGGCGTGATACGATCCGTATCGAGTGTTGCGTGGTTCATAGGAAGATTGCTGCAAACAGTATCTACCATAAAATATGTAGGAATAATTATCCAGAGCGCCGTTATGTGGACTGATCGCGTGCAACAAATAGTAGGGAAAGCAGATAGAGACTGAGTTCATAGCACAAATCGTAAGAAAATGTAACTCATCCACTAAGGAAGTGCCATAAAAGGCGCTTGACTGACCGATTTCTGAGTACTGTTCATAAACCTGGGGTCGTTACCACGTAGAACTGATAAAACAAATAGAGACGATCCGACGAAGAGCGGCGTCTGTCGTCACGGGATCGTTTAGTCGGCGCGAGAGCGTTGCAGAGATGCTCAACAAACTCCAGTGGCAGACGTTACAAGAGAGGCGCTGTGCATCACGGAGAGGTTTACTAAAGAAATTTCAAAAAAGCGTCTTCCGGGAAGAATCAGACAACGTATTACTTTCTCCCAGATACATCTCGCGAAATGGCCGTCACCATCATTCTTCTCACGCACCATTCGTGAGTGGAACTGGGAAGGAGGGTGTTTGGGCAGCATTAATGGTACCAGAAGTACCCTCCACCACACATCGTTAGGTGGCTTGCGGAGTGTGCTGTAGATGTAGATGAAGATGCGTCGTGACCGGAGCTTCAGGGATACCGTACTAGCTCCCTGAGTAATTAGTTTTACACTGGTGTCGACCTAATACATCTCCAAGTCTCATGAGACTAAAGTGGAAACCACGGAAAACAATTCAAAGCCGAGGGACTTGATGATACCTCAAATACCCAGTCATCGGATGTCGAGCCGATGGAAGCCGTTTCTTCTACTAGATCGGAAGGCAGGCCAGTCTAAGCAGCGGAAAACGTTACTGAGAAGTTGGACCAGATCAAGAGAAAATCCTTGCCTGGCGCTCAGAGGAGGAAATTTCTCACAGAAGGAAAAGAAAAGGAAGGCAAAGAATAGCTTCCTAAACATAAATGAAGAGAATCAAAAGGCCTTGGACCTAGGATCTCCAAAAAAATATCTCAGAGTGAAGGTTGTAAATAGCCACCTTCTTCAGCCTCTGAGACATGGAACAAAATAATGGGAAAGGGGAGGGGGGTGAGATACCTAGTGCTATTTCTGGAGATAAATGGATCCAGAAAAAATCAAGGCGAGACATAGGGAGACAGACTTACAGCACTGCATTTTCGGTTTTTAAGGTGACGGTATCCAGCAGGGATAACCATTGGTCAACATCAAAGCGCAGCAGAAAGAGCTACTTCAGATGTATTTCTTTAAGAAGATCATGAGTACGGCGAGGGAGGCTCTATCTGGACGAAGGTGCTCCAATGTTTGTCTGTGAGACGATGGAATATTAGAATAGCTTGAGAAGGGCGGAGGCGCAGCTGCTGGTCAAGACAGAAGCGGAACTCTTCAAGATCACAAAGATATCAATTGGGATACCGAAACTTCTTACGGACGTTCCTCCAAAGACTCTCTTCGATAAACTACAGATGCAGAACCAGTCTCGATAGAGCACTGGAGGATAATCAGCCAAACCCTTGTGGTGGAAATCAGTGAAGAATCCCTGAATAGAATGCAAAAATAGAACCTGTATTTCAGTTATCGCGAGTTCTGTCAGGGTACTGAAGGAAACCGGAAGCGACCATGGCGGCAAGTTGCGGGCTGGAAGTGTTGTAGATAAACCTGCAACCCAGTAAGAGGGATCCAGGGACCCTATTTGTATGAAGGGGGCGTATCAAGCCTCAGAAGCACTGGAGGTAAGTAGACTTATGTTAAGAATCCTCATGCCGCTGGTGGAATTCTGTTTCAGGGACTCAGTGACCATCTGACCAGTGACTTAGTCACCAGTGAGACATAAACCGCCATCCGCTGTGGCCGAGTGGTTCTAGGTGCTTCAGTCCGCAACCGCGCTGCTGTTTCGGTCACAGGTTCGAATCCTGCCTCGGGCATGGATGTGTGTGATGTCCTTAGGTTAGTTAGGTTTAAGGAGTTCTAAGTTCTTGGGGACTGATGACCTCAGATGTTATGTCCCATAGTGCTCAGAGCCATTTGAACCATTTTGAGACAGAAACCACGAGGGAATTTACATTGGTCTCAGCCTAGCTTCCTTATGTGGACAGTGTCCCCCCTTCCCAGAAAGTGAGGAGAAGGGTAGACAGCTGTTTCCAACCGAATGAACAAGTGCTGGTTGATTGTGACACATGGTGTGGTTTTCTCTCAACTACTGTAAATGAACTTGTCAAAGAGTTAAATGCTGGAGGGTGCTTGCCAGGGATATGGAGACGACTTAGAAATAGCAATACTTGGGAAATACACTCCTGGAAATGGAAAAAAGAACACATTGACACCGGTGTGTCAGACCCACCATACTTGCTCCGGACACTGCGAAAGGGCTGTACAAGCAATGATCACACGCACGGCACAGCGGACACACCAGGAACCGCGGTGTTGGCCGTCGAAAGGCGCTAGCTGCGCAGCATTTGCGCACCGCCGCCGTCAGTGTCAGCCAGTTTGCCGTGGCATACGGAGCTCCATCGCAGTCTTTAACACTGGTAGCATGCCGCGACAGCGTGGACGTGAACCGTATGTGCAGTTGACGGACTTTGAGCGAGGGCGTATAGTGGGCATGCAGGAGGCCGGGTGGACGTACCGCCGAATTGCTCAACACGTGGGGCGTGAGGTCTCCACAGTACATCGATGTTGTCGCCAGTGGTCGGCGGAAGGTGCACATGCCCGTCGACCTGGGACCGGACCGCAGCGACGCACGGATGCACGCCAAGACCGTAGGATCCTACGCAGTGCCGTAGGGGACCGCACCGCCACTTCCCAGCAAATTAGGGACACTGTTGCTCCTGGGGTATCGGCGAGGACCATTGGCAACCGTCTCCATGAAGCTGGGCTACGGTCCCGCACACCGTTAGGCCGTCTTCCGCTCACGCCCCAACATCGTGCAGCCCGCCTCCAGTGGTGTCGCGACAGGCGTGAATGGAGGGACGAATGGAGACGTGTCGTCTTCAGCGATGAGAGTCGCTTCTGCCTTGGTGCCAATGATGGTCGTATGCGTGTTTGGCGCCGTGCAGGTGAGCGCCACAATCAGGACTGCATACGACCGAGGCACACAGGGCCAACACCCGGCATCATGGTGTGGGGAGCGATCTCCTACACTGGCCGTACACCACTGGTAATCGTCGAGGGGACACTGAATAGTGCACGGTACATCCAAACCGTCATCGAACCCATTGTTCTACCATTCCTAGACCGGCAAGGGAACTTGCTGTTCCAACAGGACAATGCACGTCCGCATGTATCCCGTGCCACCCAACGTGCTCTAGAAGGTGTAAGTCAACTACCCTGGCCAGCAAGATCTCCGGATCTGTCCCCCATTGAGCATGTTTGGGACTGGATGAAGCGTCGTCTCACGCGGTCTGCACGTCCAGCACGAACGCTGGTCCAACTGAGGCGCCAGGTGGAAATGGCATGGCAAGCCGTTCCACAGGACTACATCCAGCATCTCTACGATCGTCTCCATGGGAGAATAGCAGCCTGCATTGCTGCGAAAGGTGGATATGCACTGTACTAGTGCCGACATTGTGCATGCTCTGTTGCCTGTGTCTATGTGCCTGTGGTTCTGTCAGTGTGATCATGTGATTTATCTGACCCCAGGAATGTGTCAATAAAGTTTCCCCTTCCTGGGACAATGAATTCACGGTGTTCTTATTTCAATTTCCAGGAGTGTATGTTTGTGGCGTTAGAACAATGGTAGAGTGCACTCTGAACATTGTGCAAAACTATTGCAGAAAACTGGATGCAAGGCTCAGCGCCAGGAAAATTGCTCACGTGAAGGAATAACCAGGAATCGTAAGCTCTTCAACGAAGTTCTCACAGTAGAGAGCGTAGTAAACTATCTAGGGTAACCCTGGATACGAAACCACCATGGACCCCTCACATGAAGAGTATATGTTCCAAGTAAAATGGTGCTCTCATGTGTACTAGAAGGGCCTGTGATGAAAACTGGGTCTAAACCCCATGAACGTGTTCTGTAATGGACATATACCTCTGGAACAAGATCTATGATAATGTTTGGGGCCACAGTACGGTGAAAAACAGTAGAACAGAAGGTTGCTGCTAAGGGGCTTGGGTAGATGCAGAGAGTGGACTACCAGCCATAACAGGGAGATTCAACAGCATACCCACTGCTAGGAAGGAGGCCATGCTGGATATGCCACATTATACTTTTAGGTTATAACGGAGGCAGCGACAGGATCATACATGTTAAAAACTGGAAACGTGTAGGATATTCAGAATTCCACACCAATAAAGCGAATGTGGTAAATATAGAAATGGTCAGGGAAATGCTGACTCACTATACAGTAACTTCCAGCTACTTCAGTAAACCTTTTAAGGCAACAATTGGAAGTAGGAAGCAATGGAAGAATGAATCCTGAAACCGTTCCGGTTTACTGATGGGTTCAAAACAGACGAAGGTACTAAGCCAGGATACATGCGGTACAGCATAGACTAGATAGAACAATCTCTCTACGGAAGCTGGACACAGTATTTCAGGAGGAAATATCGGCTGTCAGACTTTGCACGTATGTGTTACAAAAATCCTGACATATATATTCATTCAGACAACCAAGTACCTCTGAAGTCTCTATCAGCCCCAGCAACGACATCAAAGATCGTTGCAGAATGCCTTGAATTCCTTGTGAGGCTAGGAGAACGCAACAGTTTAAACCTGCTGTTGGTCCCTTGTCTCTGACGGATCAGTGGCAATCAACGAGCTCGTGGGCTATCCAGAACAGGACCTGTCTTAACCACCACTAATGCGACGATGACATCAAAGCTTCGTAGCTGAATCAGGAGGCAGTACGCAGGATACTGAACAAAGATCCAAAAAGAAAATATGGCAAGCTAATTATACCAAATCCATGTTTTAAAAGGAGTTTAGCAACCCTGAGCCTGACTAGGAAACGGATTAAGTTCATGATAAAACTAATGACTGGGCATAGGAACTAGGAAGCATCTGCACACGATGGGTATAGAGAAAGAAGCAGCTCACGGGAGACTATGTGGTGAAGGAACGTAACCGCACTACATGTAATCTCCCACGAGAAGCATTGGGGGCCTGAAGAAATTGTGTCTAATAAAGAACTTCTACAAGGTCTCCCATTACTCTTTAGTGGTACTCATTGATTTTACTTGAATGACAGGGAGACAAACCGCAGCATAAACTCAGTTTCGGAGAAGGCAACAGCGGGCTAATACCACAGTTGTTTTGTCTCCCTATGTAAATAAAATCAACCTTCAACTGAATGACCATGTGCATTTTCCTTGTGTTTCCATTTGTTTGTTGTAAACACCATAAAGTGGATGGCGTGCTAGCATAAGAGAATCGACTTTATGTTACGTTTTTAATAATGTCATGTTTACGTTAATGGTACACTGTGATACGTTTTTGAACGGGCCTTGAAGATGCGGAGCCGCGCGGAGTGGCCGCGCAGCTAGAGGCGCCAGTCCCGGATTGCGAGGCCTCTGCAGCCGGAGGTTCGAGTCCTCCATCAGGCATGGGTCTGTGTGTTGTTCTTAGCATAAGTTAGTTTAAGTACTGTGTAAGTCTACGGACCGATGATCACAGCAGTTTGGTCCCTTAGGAATTCACACACATTTTTTGAAGATGTGGATTACCAAATACAAACTATAGTCTGGATTTAAAAAAGACGCACTGCTGCTCGTATTTTCGTAACGTAGAAAGATATAAAGAAGGCAGTCATGCTGGTTAATGTCCCCTGGGTAGCTTAACAACATTTGCTTGATACATTTTTTATTCTGCTTCTGGACGAAAAGTTATTTGTGATAGTCAAGATAAACGGGGCATCCTGTATATGGATTTTCCTTTGTCAGGTGAGACTCCAAAACTGTGCTAGAACGACTGCAAATAGCAGCAATATCTGTGGAGTGAACATTCAGGAGCAGAGAAAGGAATTATTGTCGCCAACATATGCAGGAACATCAGAGAGTAAGCTAAGCATGTCGCCCAACACTAAGACCATTGCACAATATTGTCAGAAGAGAGTACATGTTCCATGTGTCCTGCAGAGACAGTTCTACTATGGTACGGACAACAGGTGAATCGTAGTGTATCACTGAACTGGCGCAGCAACTGGGAACATACTCCAAAGTTGAATTACGGGGGGGACAGAATGATTCTAATTGCATACAGAATCACCATGAAATTCTGGTGGTATGTGGGTCAAAATGTTACGTCGCATTCAGCGTTAGTGTAATGATTCCGACAATTTTATCAAAACTACAAAGATGTGGATGACGCTTATCTGTCACAGTCCAGATCAGTGTGGAACAAAGCCGATACGACGACAAATAATTTATTCAAAATGGCAGCTGGGTTTACCCACATAATTTATTCAAAATCGCAGCTGGGTTTTCCCTCACCCCTGTGACATCACGCCCCCACCATCTTCTGGAAATGGTGAGAAATTTTGGCAGAAGATACAGCAATTGGGCTACTTCCAATAATCTAACTTCCCCACTCCTCCACCCATTCCTATGATGGCACCCACTCCTCACCCCTGGAAATTGTGGGAAATGGTCAGTCTCTCTCCAGCTAGCAGTGAGGAAGACTAGGTTAGTGTCCTTTATTTATTTTTGGTGGGAAATAGTAATTGTGTGAGGATGTAAGATAGGGTATTTTATTTATTTATTTATAGCTCAAATGGGCTAGCTCCAATAACCTAACTAGGAGACGTGTGTGTTCACCTTGACGTGCAGACATCGACTGAGCTAGTTTACGCTACATCCACCAGAGGGTGCTGTTGGCCCTCCCCACTACTCCCTTCCCTCACTCCCCCCCCCCCCCACTCCCATTCCCCCTCTCTTCCTCCAGTAGTGAGGAAACTTCAGTGTGCGCTGAGCTGCCAAATAAGACAGAAATAAATCTTTACTTTCAATCTGCCAAGTAGGATGAATGGTAGTCTTTACTGTGTGTGGGTTGTGTTCAGTGGAGGCAATGTTGGTGTCAGACAAGGAATAGTTCAACAGCTATATTAGCTGTAATCATGCAGCTGAGGATTGTGTCCATAGCTCCCTGCTGATGCTTGCAAAGTGGCAATATTGGATGAGTGTAAGAATAAGAATACACTTCATCAAATAATGAAGATGCAGCGAGATGGATTAAAGTTACATTCACTGCGTCGTAGGAACTTAATGACAACTATAAAATAAAACTGAATTAGACGAAGGACTGTCACATGCAGAGTTGCGCACGGAAAATTTTCAATTGGCCCCCTTGCTATGACGTCTATGAGTTCGGGTCATCTACCGCACCTAATGGGCACCACATGCTATGTCATTCGGTTCAGTATGGAACGTTGGCCAGTGCAGGTGCGTACTGAGGCAATGGAGCACTCCTGTAGTCTGTTCAAAGCGCAACCATGGAAGAGACCGCCATTTCCGTGTTCTAGACAGAAGGACCATATTCACACGTATAAAACAACGACGTCACACCATATTCACATGTGTGAAACAATGACATGTTTCTGTAAACAATATGGAGCATGATGGACCTGAAATGATAGTTGGAACGCTGGAAAATATACGCTGAGTTCACGCAGTTTTGCAGTGAGGTCCACGCGATCTCTCCGTCGCCATTCCAGTGCATTACAAATCTCTCTCACATCCCTGCAGACGACTGTGAAACAAGATTTAAAGTTTCTTCCTCGTAAGCTGCAAGTGGCTCAACATTTACGACCGGGAGATAAGGTGGGTAGCAATTTCTGCATAACATTACTGGACAGGATTGACCATGACGACGCATTGCTGACAAATCTTGTGATGTTTGATAAGCAAACTTTCGTCTGAATGGATCTATCAAGAAACAAAACTTCCGGTATAACTTAGACACCCGCAGTTCATTCATGGAAAGGCCCTGGGTATCTGCATTTAATCTACATACATACTCCACAATCCACCGTAGGGTGCGTGGCGGATGGTACCCTGTACCGCAACTAGCCATTTCCCCACCCTTTCCATTCGCAAACAGAGCGAGGGAAAAACGACTGTCTATATTCCTCCGATAAGCCCTAATTTCTCGTATCTCATCTTCGTGTTCTTTACGCCAAATGTATGTTACCGGCAGCAGAATCGTTCTACTTCGAATGCCTGTTCTCTAAGCGTTCCGTAGCAGTGTCTCGCGAAAAGACCGTCGTCTCATCCCAAGGGATTCCTCTGTAATAACTGCATGCTGTTCGGAACTTCCTGTAATAAATCAAGCAAGACGCCTCAGAATTGTTTGACGTCCTTCTTTAATCCGATGGTAGCACACTGGACTCGCATTCGGGAGGACGACGGTTCAATCCCGTCTCCGGCCATCCTGATTTAGGTTTTCCGTGATTTTCCTAAATCGCTTCAGGCAAATGCCGGGATGGTTCCTTTGAAAGGGCACGGCCGTTTTCCTTCCCCATCCTTCCCTCACCCGACCTTGCGCTCCGTCTCTAATGACCTCGTTGTCGACGGGACAAACTCTAATCTCCTCCTCCTCCTCCTTAATCCGATGGTATGGAACCTAAACTCGAGAAGTGCTCAAGAACATGTCGCACAAGCGTCCTATATGCGGTCTCCTTTACAGGTGAACCACGCTTTCCCAAAATTCTCCCAATAAATCGAAGACGACCATTCGCCTTCCCTACCGCAATCCTCAAATGCTCATTCCATTTAATAACGTTACGCCCAGATATTTCAAAGGCGCGACTGTGCCAAGCAGGACACTACTAACGCTGCAGCCAAACATCAAGAATTTTTTTTTATTCATTGCCTTACATTATTCTACGTTTACAGATAGCTGCCATTTTGTCCTCCTACAGTGACTCAACGATGGCACCTTACCGTACACCTAAGCATCATCAGCAAACAGCCGTAGAATGCCGCTCACCCTGTCCGCCAGATCGTTTATGTATATACAGGGTGAGTCGCGTAAGACGGAACACCCCCTTTATTTCGGGGACGATTGCACGTATCGGCATGCAGTTTTCGGTGAATTTTAGCGGACTATGGGGCACATACGTTGGTACATGCACAATAATCACAAAGTTTATATTGACCGAGATAATGAAGCAAGTACATGTTTTTTAAATGGGACGCTATACTTTTTATCATCATTCGAACGCTCTGGAAAAGACGCGTATAGTGATGTAACGCATGTTGCTATTGTGATTCAAACTTTGCTTAAAAGATGGTGGATGAGGATTTACCTACGTAGCGTAGGCCGTGCATGCTGCATAGAGCACGGCAACTCGGCCCGCGGGTCGCGCGAGGCGTGTTTACAGTCTGCAGCCGCTTCCGACCGCCTCGACCTTCAATCGTACAATATTTCCCAACGTCTTTTAAGCGAAGTTTGAATCACAATAGCAACATGCGTTGCATCACTATACGCGTCTTTTCCAGAGCGTTCGAATGATGGTAAAAAAGCATAGCGTCCCATTTAAAAAACAGGCACTTGCCTCATTACCTCGGTCAATATAAACGTTGTGATTATTGCGCATGTACCAAAGTACGTGCCCCATAGTCGGCTATGATTTGCCGAACACCGCTTGTCGATAGGTGTAATCGCCAACGGAATAATGGGGGTGTTACGTCTTAACGCGACTCACCCTGTATGTTACAGTCAAAACCCGTTTTTAGTTAGGACGCGTTCTTACTAGTTAAAACTAGTTTATACTGAGTCACTTCGTCAAAACGCGTTTTGCCTAGTTAAAACTAGTTTTAACTGACTTTCGCTTGTGACCATCAGTAAATTCTAGTTGTAACTAAGGCTATCAGTATCAAGTATTTTCAACTAGTAAGAACGCGTTCTAACTAAACTAGACAGAGCTTGTTTTCGATAAATTTATTTAGGGGCAAATATTAAAATTAAGAGCAACTACGTGTTGATTGAAATAAAAAACAGCATTTTTGTATTGTGCAATGCAATATTTATTGAGAATATTGATCATACATCTAAGTCATTAATATTAACTACAGCAATACAAAAATAACCATACACTGAAGAAACATTTTAAGGAACATTACAGAGCCATATCAACAGTATTAGTTACGAAAATGGAAACAAAATAATCATGCAGTAAAAGTATATTAATTACTCATACATTTGACAGACGTTGATACATTCTTAATAAGAGAGAACTGTACCAAAAAAATTTAACAATTAAATTTTGATTATTTTTCATTGCAAGGCAAACTGTCGTGACATTTTGAGTTACAAAGGTTTCCTTTTTTCCTACAAAAGCACCTTTTTGAAATACATGCCTTCTTACAAACACAGCGAACAAATTCTTGTCCTGATCGTAATGCTGCCATCTTGGCAGCAGTTCTTAATGATACCTCTGTCCCTGGCACGTCTCCCAGCAGCAAGAATTTCTCTTTAGACATGTCGAATTCGGATCTGGAAGAGAACTTTCGATTAGCTTGTTTGAAAGGCGATTAGGTACTTAATACATATTATAAAATATATTACTATGTAAGAATTAAAACTTAAAATATTAATTAATTACTTGAATTTTCAGAGCATTAAATCAATGAAGTAATGAATATGTCTGACATTTGTCCTTAATTATTGAAATCAATTCAGAAATACATACCTGCAATACAACTTGTCGAGTATCCCAATCTTCAAGTCCTGTTCATCTTTCTGAAGAACAACTCCAGTAATGTTGGAGAGATCTGCTTTTGCTCTGTCGATAACAGGAATCAGTATAATTATATTGTCACTGATATCTACAGTGGCGTGTATTGAGACTGGAGCCATCTTCATTCTTTTTCTAGTTGAAACTAGTTGATACTGAGAGCCTTAGTTACAACGAGAATTTACTGCTGGTCAAAAACGAAAGTCGGTTAAATCTAGTTTTAACTAGGCGAAACGCGTTTTGGCGAAGTGGCTCAGTAAAAACTAGTTTTAACTAGTAAGAACGCATTCTAACAAAAACCGTAACGTATAATTGTAACGTATAGAAAACAACAGCGGTCCTATTAAACTTCCCTGGCGCGTCCCCAGTCTCTGATGAACACTCAAAGTCGAGGATAACGTTCTGGTTTCTATTATTTAAGAACTCTTCGAGTCACTTACATTTTTGGAAACCTACTCCATATTTTCGCACTTCTGTTACCAGTCTCAAGTGGGCACCGTGTCAAATGCTTTTCGGAAATTAGATATATGGAATCTGCCTGCTGCCCTTCATTCATAGTTCGTAGTATATCATGTGAGAAAAGGGCAACCTGAGTTTCGCACGAGCGATGCTTTCTAAAATCGAGCTGAGGTTTTCCTGTCTCAAGGAAATTTGTTATATTCCAACTCAGAATATGTTCAAGAATTCTGTAGCATACTGATGTTAAGGATATTGGTCTGTAATTTTGCAGGTCCGTTCTTTTACTCTTCTTATATACAGAACTCGCCTGCACTTTCTTCCAGTCGCTTGGAACTGCGTTGGATGAGATATTCGCAACAAACACAAGCTAAGTAAGGGGCCAGTTCCGTAGAGTACTCATTGTAAAACCGTACTGGGATTCCATCCGAACATGGCGACTTATTTGTTTTAATTTCTTCAGTTCGTTCTCTACTCCAAGGACACACTAACTATATAGTCCCCAAGTGAATCCATGGTCAAAGGACGGTATGTTTGTACCATTCTCCTGCATGAACGATTTCCTGAACACCCAAAGGTCCTTGTCTGGTGTGTTATTGGACATTCCATTGGAATCAGTAGGCCATATTCTTTGAAAACAGCAGTGGCAGATCAGTGAGTGTCAATTCAGACCGGTGAGCGGCAGTGGTTAACAATTTCTTCAATCCGCCGCCGCAGGGACATTGCAGTCTAAACGAGATATGATTCCTGCATATCACCAGTAACTCAGTGATTAGGCTGAGGCGCCACTTTCCCCATCGATTACTCTCACGACTCGGTAATATTCCATGTTCGGTGAGATGACCTGATCTTTCAGTTCCTAAGCATCTCAGTAACAAACTGTTCCGACGACTCCATAATATTGACGCCGGAATCCGGGAAGAGACAGAGTCCACTAGTCAAGAAATGACTGAGAACGTGATCAGGAGCTTCCTCGAACGTCTCAACAACGTATCACCTATGACAGAAGCCACTTGTGTGACGTACTTTTTAAGAAATAAACTTATGTTTGGCTTTTCAGTAACGGCAATGTGTGTGAAATAGTTACCTATAATTTATATAGGTGTAAATATACGCTAAACATCATAATAGCCAAATGAAAATGTACTACTTTTGTGGGCCATCCTGTATAAATGTTATTTGTGTTTTAAAATTGCTCGAAATGCGTATACATTCAACAGATTGACTGGCAGAGCACTCCCACACTACTGAATTTATGTAGCACCTATCATGAAAGTGTGGGGATACATTCGCGTCAACTAGCTCTACGGTTTTATGACTTCGCTGCGCTTCGTCTTGACATAAGGCGCCTCTTGGTAGCAAACCAACTAAAACCTTACCTTTTGTGTTACTTACCTGTGAAAGTAACTTTTTCTCCGTTAATGAGTTTCGGTTTGTATCTACAGCAGCAACAATTCAGCAACATTGCTATGATTAGCAAATAGATGCGTGAAAACAGAACAAATACTTGCATTTTAAAGTTTCAGTCTTATCCCTAAATGCAAATAATAGTGTCATATCATTGTCATATGGCTATTTCGGTTTGATGTTGGCCGCATGCAAAGTAGGTACCCTATGATCACTCCATTTCTACTCAGTAGCCGACTGTAAAGATAATATGCAACATCTGTCATACAACCATTTTGAGAAGTTAAATCACAATTACTATGTGGTTATCATGTGCCTAACATGCACTTTTACAGCTTGTAAGAATTTTATGAGTCACTTAAGCCTCACGTGAGAAACTTTTGTTATTGCTATATTCGAGAGACCACAAGATAAATCAAATGTCTCGCTTTGGCACTTACGTTTTCCTGGAAGAAAGCACAAAGTCTTTAAATGTAAACAGAATACACATTTATCACACAACCAAAAATGGCACACAAACATTTCACAACACTCTTAGTGACAGTTGCAGCTTCAGACACGCTTTTATTTACATCGTAAATATTATCTACCAAGCAAAGATCACTTAGTTCCTAACAAGTAAAGATCTCAACTAGCTTTCTCTTATTTTTTTATTTGGCATTAGATTGGAAAAATATTGTAAAATGAGTGTATTACACATACAATATATTATGAACAGTTTTTATACATATGATTCACTTCTTGAAAACAAAATATCTAAGTATCAGAGATACGAGCTACCCTGTAATTTGAGAATATATCAAGAATTTACATATTGTCTTATCTACGTGGATGGGGTTGCCATAAAGGATTATGAGAAACCCAAAAGTTACGACTAGATAGGCGACAGCTTTCTCAAATCTTCCATAGAATAATGCCCACTGGTTTTAGAACAGGTTAAGAAAATATGATTCGGATGAGCATAGGAGATATTGATACAAAGACAGTCAAGAGAATTTAAGACGCGTATTCGATGAAGATGTGCTGGGAAGTATACATGGTCAATCTTGTTATTAATTTCCTTGAAAACTTTTAATTGTGAAACCAAGGTCGCCATAGAATAGTTCTTTGTATCGAATTACTAAATATAGAAAAATTCCTGTATTCTTTCCAATAGATGTTAACTTGTTCCTTGAAATGAAATGATTGTATGGCATTGTGGGTCAGGATACCCCGTCTGAGGCTGCTCAGGGGCCTGGTTTAAGACTCTCTATTTGACGCCATTTCGGAGTCTTGCATCTAGATCAAGATGAGATAAAATGAGCAGGACAAAAGAAACATCTAATCGAAAAGCGAAAAAAATATTCATACCAACGGGGAATCGGACTGGGACCCCAAGAACTTCAGGCAGCGACGCTAACCACTTTTATATATTTTTAGTTTCTCCAAGAACATTCCAGTGATCAGAGAATAGTCGGTTCTAAGGATGGAGAACGGCACGCGGGAAAAACGAGCACTTAAATTTTTCTGTGCGAACCCTGATTTCTCTTATTTTATCGTGATGATCATTTCTCCCTGTGTAGGTGGGTGCCCACAGAATGTTTTCGCAATCTGAGGAGAAAACTGGTGATTGAAATTTCTTGAGAAGATCCCGCCGCATCGAAAAACGCCTTTGTTTTAATGATTGCCACTCCAATTCACGTATCATGTCTGTGACACTATCTCCCCTATTTCGCGATAATACAAAACGAGCTGCCCTTCTTTGTACTTTCTCTATGTCATCCGTCAGTCCCACCTGATGCGGATCCCACACCGCACAGCAATACTCCAGAATAGGGCGGACAAGCGTAGTGTAAGCAGTCTCTTTGGTAGACCTGTTCCACCTTCTAAGTGTTCTGCCAATGAATCGCAGTCTTCGGTTTGGTCTAACCACAATATTATCTATGTGATCGTTCCAATCTAGGTTATTTGTAATTGTAATCCCTAAGTATTTAGTTGAATTTACAGCCTTTAGATTTGTGTGAATTACCGCGTAATCGAAATTTACCTGATTACTTTTAGTACTCACGTGATTAACTTCACACTTTTCCTTATTCAGGGTCAATTGCCACTTTTCGCACCATACAGATATCTTATCTAAATCATTTTGCAAGTATTTTTGATCATCTGATGACTTTACAAGACGGTAAACGACAGCATCATATGCAAACAATCTAAGACGGCTACTGAAATTGTCTCCTATGTCGTTAATATAGATCAGGAACAATAGAGGGCCTGTAACACTTCCTTGGGGAACGCCGTATATTACTTCTGTTTTACTCGATGACTTTCCGTCTATTACTACGAACTGTGACCTTTCTGACGGGAAATCACGAATCCAGTCGCACAACTGAGGCGATACTCCGTAGGCACGCAGTTCGGTTAGAAGACGGTTGTGAGGAATGGTGTCGAACGCTTTCTGGAAATCTAAAAATATGGGACCAATCTTTGAATGCAAATGGTCATGTTCGACTACTTCGATACCATCTGCAGGCATTCAGCGATGGATTTTTTATGAATGACAACGCGCCATGTCACCATGCCACAATTTTTAGCAATTGATTTGAACAACATTTTGGACAACTTGAGCAAATGATTTGACCACCCAATTCACCTGACGTGAATCCCATCGAACATTTATGGGACATAATCGAGAGGTCAGTTCGTGGAAAAAAGTTCTGCACTGGCAACACATCCGCAATTACTGACTGTTACGGAAGCAGCACAGCTCTATATTTCTGTTGGGGACTTCCAACGACTCGTTGAATCAAAGCCACGTTGAGTTTGCTGCACTATCCCGGCCAAAGGGAGGTCCGACACGATGTTTGGAGGTATCCAACGGGGAATCGGACTGGGACCCCAAGAACTTCAGGCAGCGACGCTAACCACTTTTATATATTTTTAGTTTCTCCAAGAACATTCCAGTGATCAGAGAATAGTCGGTTCTAAGGATGGAGAATGCCTGAATCAACTTCTCATTGCAGTAACACCCAAACTCCGTGGTGGGTTATGAAAAAATTACGAAGAAAATTTAAGAAAAATTGTTTGTATTTAGGATTTCAGACAACTGCACAATGTCGTCCATTAAGAAAGTGGCAAAAATCAAGGACTTTTTCTCGCCCTCAGCAAATAAGTAGTGAAATGAGTGTCTACAAATCCACTTCAATGAGATCGTCTTCGTTCGAGGGAAGTATCTCGAGTCCAGAAAGAGGAACAAGTGAGGAGGTACCCTGTGGGGAGTCGTACTGATACGAGGGGTGTCCGTAAAATAAGGTTCCCAATTTTTTTACACACTGTAAAACATGTTTATTTCTTGAATGCGTGCATTTTTGGAAAGTTCAGAATTTAACCTATTTTTCTACATAGTCGCCACTGAGGTCAATACATTTTTGCATGCGGAGTACGAGCTTTTGACTGCCCGAGTCAAAAAAATCTGCCGCCAAGCCACGCAGATACCTGAAAACCGCTTCTTCCAGCTCTTCTCTGTCGCCGAAATGCATTCCACCCAGGTGTTTCTTCATGTCAGGGAAGAGATGGTAGTCACTTAGGGCTAAGTCCGGGCTGTAGGGTGGGTGTTTGACAATACCCCATCCAAAGTTTGCGACGAGCTCGTTGGTGGCTTTAGCGGTGTGCGGTCGAGCGTTATCCTGATGCAAACGCACCCCCTTGGACAGTATACCCCTCGTCTTGTTTTGAATTGCAAGGCGAAATTTTTGCAGTGTCTCGCAGTACCTGGCAGCGTTGATTGTTGTACCGGTGGGCAAGAACTCGCACAAAATCCCCTTAACTGTCCCAAAACACTGTTGCAATACTTTGCCGACACTTTGCGTTTGTTTGAATTTTCGTGATCTCGGAGAGTCTGAGTGCTTCCATTGTTTGAACTGTTCTTTGGTTTTGGGTGTGCGGTAGTGCACTCAAGTCTCGTCTCCAGTGACGATGGAGTCGAAGTATTCCTCGCCATGAGTTCCGTGACCTTGAAGAAGTTTTCGGACCGCTTCAACGCGTTGACGTTTGTGGACTTCGGTCAACAGTCTTGGCACCCACCTCAGCAAACCTTAGCATACCCTAGATACTCCGTCAAAATCTTGTCAATAGAGGTTTTTCTGACATCAAGAACCATTTCAGCCGGCCGCGGTGGCCGAGAGGTTCTAGGCGCTTCAGTCCGAAACCGTGCGACTGCTACGGTCGCAGGTTCGAATCCTGCCTCGGGCATGGATGTGTGTGATGTCCTTAGGTTAGATGGGTTTAAGTAGTTCTAAGTTCTAGGGGACTGATGACCTCAAATGTTAAGTCCCATAGTGCCCAGAGTCATTTGAACCATTTTTGAACCATTTGAACTATATGGGACCATTTCGGAGAGCTCACGAACCGTCGCTCTTGCATCTGAAAGCACCGCTGCCTCCACTTTTGCGATTGTTTCGTCACAAACAGATGGCCGTCGGGAACGCTCCTCATTATGGACGTCAGTACGCCCGTTCTTGAACTCTCTGCACCATTTGCAGACGTTTTGTACGCTCATACACTTGTCTCCAAACATTTCGCATAGCTGGGAATGGATATCTGCCGGCGCAATGTTTTTTGCAGACACGAAACGGATCACCGGGCGCAGCTCACACCTGGCGGGCGAAGCAAGGGTGAGATCCATCACGTACGGCTGCCAAGCCAAGTGGGCTCCGCAGGCGGCTCGCTAGGCAGGGGACTTGAAGTGGGGAAACCAAGGTACACTACAGAATCGCGGGATCCACCGTAACAGCGCTTTTCAGGACTGTATAGCCACGGGAACCTTATTTTACGGACAACCCTCGTAAAAAAGGCCAGCATCAGTCGCACCAAGAACCAGTCACCTATCGCCGATCAGCACACCAGGCGATGCTCGACAATGTCCAGAACATAACAGGAGGCACACAATGTGGTGTCTGCAAAGTGAATCCCATG
Organism: Schistocerca piceifrons; assembly: GCF_021461385.2. Lineage (NCBI taxonomy): Eukaryota > Metazoa > Arthropoda > Insecta > Orthoptera > Acrididae > Schistocerca > Schistocerca piceifrons. The sequence continues at coordinate 247,353,676 of NC_060144.1, forward strand.
AAGGTTCTACGTGCTATGCCGATTAGACATCAGTGGTAAAATAACGAGCGCACACTGGTCATCCTACAGAACATCAGTCGACGTGGGTATACTTCCTCTCAACCACTTTCGGTGTCCTGTTCTGCTCGAGAAAGCAACAGATACAGATCGACTTTGGAGGCCAGGCGCGTTGGCAATGTACAGTCTTAGACATAAAAACTGACCGCCGGCCGGCCGCCACAGAGACTGAGTCGTTCACTTAAGGTGGCCAATAAAACTGACCGCCCCTGACAACTTTAAGTCCGGCCATCTGCACAATCTGGCAACACTGTAAGATGCGGAAGTGTCAGGAGGAAGTGTTGTCTACTTCCGAGATGCTCTTGGATTGTGTGAGCCCGTGGTCTAGTGCTGCCGCCACGGTAGCTCAGCGTGTTCGGTCAGAGAGCTGGTTGGCCTCTGTAATAAAAAAAACTGAGTGGAAGGATCAACCATCGAACCTGAACAGGATGTCTTGCGACGTCCGCAACGACCAAACAAAAAAAAAGTGGTAATCGTCGTGCATTCTATCCAACAGAAATAACAAGTACTTCCAGAAACAATTCCGCAAGACAGCTCGTGGCTGCGTCGCAACCATAACAGCTTACGCTCGAGCGTTTCCTCGCGCTGCAGCAGCTACCGACCACCGGCCAGACGCCACCCGCCGCCTGAAATCCGGCGCCGCCCAAGTGAACGCGGCGCCACGCTGTCAGTGTATGTATCAACTGTCAGTTTCGAATTTGAAGTTCTAGTTGTCATCTTGCAGTTAAGCCTTGGATTTTGCATACTAGAAAATCATGAACTACAGTTAAGCATTGTAAAATTGAGTCGCAGTGGAAAAACGTGTAACATCTGTAACACAACGTTTGCTTTTGGTATAACAGAGGGATGAATGCAGAAGAGGCACCTAGAAATATTTGAACTGTGTTTGGAGCGAGTGCTTTTGGGAAAAATACGCCAGAAAAAGATATTCTTCTTTCAACAAAGATCGTTCTGGCATGAATGATTTTCCACATTAAGGACGTCTCGACTACTGATATATGTGATAGATTACCATTTTACCATCATGCGACATCTGCATTCAACAGGCAAAGTTCAGAAGTCTGGTGTAGGAGTACTGCATGCTCTAAATCGAAACAACAAAAATCAACGGCGTGACTGTTATTGAACGTCGTCAGGTCGCTCATTGAGCATTCCTATGCAGTACTGTTACTGGTGGCGTGTTATGATGCCTTTATCGTTAACTTTCTAAGAAGAAATGAAAGGCTGAGCCCCACGAAAAGACGTAAACTCGAGCAAAGATTAGTGTGAACATAATATTTCACATCTGATAGCTCCAAAAGTGTGTTTTGGGCTACGAATTCTGCCCCAAGGGGTGTGTGCAACACATCTGGAATTCGTTGCCAACAACTGAGACACCTTCCGGTCGCAGTGTAAGAAAATCGGGCAACAAAACTACATCACCTGTGCTACTGCTTGATAACACACTATGTTGACTTGAGAAAGAAAACTATCCAGGAGATTGATAGGAAAGTCGTCTCTCAGGCACTTGTATTGATGGGAAGTCCTCTCTCAAGCACTTGTCCCTCTCGTCATATATTCGTAAAATTTTACCTTTCCCGCTCTTGATGGACCAACCGTCGAGGCAATTCATTTCTAGACGAAAATGCTCTTAAAACTACACTGGTTTAATGACATCGTTAGAACCAGTGGGTTTCTATGGGCGTAGAATTTGTAAATAACTTTAGCATTGTCAGATTGTTTTAGATGTCGTGAAAGAAAATTCTGCTGCTGATTAATTTCTCTTTGATGGCAATTGTTACGTTTAGTAAACTAATGCAAAATACAATCAAAATTTTCACTGTACTAATAGAATTTAAATTCAGCTTACAACAGAAACATCACGACGGCAGTCTATCTTAATAAAGCATTAAGTGTCTGTAAGACGATTGAGCCCATTTTAACACGAATTAGTAGGATATTACCGACTTTTGACTTCGAAAAGATCTGTATTTACTTCGTTTCCTGTATCATTCGCAAGTGTTATGAAAATTGGCATTTCATAGATAAAATTATATATTCACAACAACAAAAAATATGTTGGCAGAAAACAAAAGTGGCATTATGAATTTGGCAGTACCGTAAGGTTTTCGCTCTGACACTAAGGGTTACTGAAAGTAGCAAGACGAATTTTGCTCGAGCGTTGTCTTACGATTCCCATATTGAGTTTGTATCTGCCTGCTTGTAGCTCTGCTACAAAAGAATTAAAAATCAGGCTTTCAGCGAGTCTCGAAAGGCGAACGAAAGCAGTTTGCACCTGGTACCCAAGCATGTTACCTGGGAACTGGTTTTTTCCTAAAGTGGGAAGACATCCTTTTGAGGTTGAATTGTTGGCAAATGTCAGTCAGACGCGTGCTGTTGGTGTAAGTGTTTCTATGTGTTGAATTTGTACCAATGATTTTTCCACAGGTTTTTTCTGTCCCAAATAGAGAGTTGAAGTCTTCCATTAGTATTTTCACGTCATCTTGGTGAATTTTGCTCACAGTAATTTCTAGTGTGTTCCAGAATTTTGCGACATTTTCGGTGGTTTTCTTATTTTCGATGTTGGTGGGGGCATGTGCATTCATGAGTGTATATTTTTTACTGGGACTCTGAATGAGCATAGACATAAGTCGATTGTTGATGGACCGGCCCCGTGGCCGAGCGGTTCTAGGCGCTTCAGTCTGGAACCGCGCGACTGCTACGTCGCAGGTTCGAATCCTGCCTTGGGCATGGATGTGTGTGATGTACTTAGGTTAGTTAGGTTTAAGTAGTTCTAAGTTCTAGGGGACTGATGACCTCCGCTGTTAAGTCCCATAGTTCTCAGAGCCATCTGAACCATTTGCTTGTTGATGGGTGTGATTTCTATGACAGAGTTGATGATAGATCTCTGTTCGAGAAATGGAATGCCGAAGATTGGTAAGCCTTTCGCTACCTTTTGTTGTATTTTGCTCTTGAATATGCAGTGGTTTCCGTAATGCAAGGTTTCATTGTCAGTTATTCGTGGTTCTTGAAGAGCAAGGATGAGAATTTTTTGTCGGTCGATTTCTTTTGTGAGATTAATTAGTTTTCGTGTCTGGATCAATGTATCGATGTTTAGTTTTCAAATGCATGTTTTCTGCTTGTAGGAAAATTTACGAGAGATCTTCGATATTCTCTGTAGTGCTAACATGAACTACCCAGAATCCGAAAATCCAACTGCCGCCTGTCGACAGCCGGACTGTGTACGACCTGGGGTAAAGTTGACTTTGCTTGCATAGTTCATGTTTGCTTGTGTTTTATTAGTTTGGCTTGGGTGATACCAGGACCGGACAGGACCAGAGGGTGTTGAAGCCTCTGGAAGCAGATATTTTCAGCCGAGATCATTGCGCTAACAGATGGTGAGCAGAGTAGCGGTGATTTGCACTCAGACGTGTTTGGATTTTGGGGTCAACGGATTCAGTAGCCGTTCAGGATTGTGTTAGTATTTGGTTCACCCCAAGTGTTTGATTTCCTCGGTACCACCCATATTAGAAAGGGGTTTCACCTATCGGCCACACGGGATTTTTATTATTATTATTATTAATATTGTCATTATGTCATCAGCAAATCCGATATGGTGTATCTTCCCACCATTGAAATAGATGTGTATTGTTCGATTCAGTATTTCCATCACATAAATATGGGTTATAATTACGTTACATTGCTGCTAGTAGACATATTTCTCACTTTTTCTTAGACAGTTGCTACTTGTATTCAATCATAGGAATTTATGTGCGCAGCATTGTTGCAATAGAGACGTTCAAATTATGCAATCTCTGTAATTTCATTTCGATACCAGATCGTTCTAATCGGATTCAGCTAGACAGTCTTAAGGTGGATATCCGACTACGACTCTCATCACATCATAGACTGGGTAAACCACATTCGTAATCGGACTGTTGAATCTAGATCACTTATCCATGACAGGGCCTGAATTCTTAAACACTGTGGAAAATAATAATCCAATGTGCTTATTACAAACACGTTATTAAAATATAAATATAGCAGTGCGAGATTGGTTTCAGGGCCAAGAGAGGATAAAGCTGTTGCCGTTTGTTCCACGATCACCGAACACCAACTAGACAGAGAATATGTGAGCAGAGATAACAAAGTCATTGCCATGTGGACCTACAAATGCAAGCGACCTTTGGACGAACATAGAAAACGTATGGTGGGAAGTAAACCATCACGCTACACTGTCGACGACTTAATGAAATCAATGCCCCTACGCCTTCGAGAAATCTTACGTAATGATCGTGAGTGGATTGGTTACTAAAAGTATACTCGTCCACAAACCCCATGTGGACAATTATCTAACAATCGGTCAAGCTTTGCTTTGTCGCAGCTCTTTAGCATACAAGTCCATTTACTTTCAGTCTCCTCATTAAATTCTTGCAATGCAAGGTAATTGAAAAATCTCATCCACTCGACGCCAACTGAGGAATTGACTGGTGCCTGTGTTGTTCAACACACAGTAGTTGTCACCCTCACTGGTATCAATGACTGTTTGTGTGTGTGTGTGTGTGAGTGTGTTTTCCTGTTCATGCACAATCTGAATTAATACTATTAACATTAGAGAGACAACCAACAATAAATATTGCATCAAATATGCCTGTAAAGTATTTTAATGCGATGGGAAGTTATAAACTGAATTTTTACTCAACCCACGCCCTGCATAATACTACGTTAAGTGAGATGTATTAACTCCATAGTATCGTTAGCAGAGACAGTGCGCTCTTGTTGTCGAGGCTCGCGACAAGTGCAGCGATTAGCAGTGCCCTATGCCGCCGCGATTTGTTTATGTTGGCTCAGCGTGGACACTGCAGCAGACGCTTCGCCATAAACAGAAAGAAATCACCTTGGCTCTGACTGCAGTGAGCGGATATCACTGCCTGCGTGTACAGTATCCAACGTGAAACTCTACTCAGATGCGCCATGGAGCAACTGCAACGGGTATCATGTCATTAGTCATCAGAATATTAACCAGTGATGAAATGTCGTGTGGCCGTGCGGTTCTAGGCGCTTCAGTTTGGAACCGCGTGACGGCTACGGTCGCAGGTTCGAATCCTGCCTCGGGCATGGATGTGTGTGGTGTCCTTAGGTTAGTTAGGTTTAAATAGTTCTAAGTTCTAGGGGACTGATGACCACAGATGTTAAGTCCCATAGTGCCCAGAGCCATTTGAACCATTTTTTGATGAAATGTCCACCCCATTTGAATCCCAAGAAAATAGGAACCTTCTCACAAAGGAATGTGAGGTGATATCAAAATTTATCCAACATACAAAAATGAACTGCAGGGCTTTCATGTATGCAGCAGTAGCACACAAGGAAATATTATGTCTTGGAAGCGTATATTTCATTTCCTGTTCTCATATTAACGCCCTTGTTTTAGTATGAAGTGAGAAAATAAACACGAAAAACTAAAGTTCCTGAGAAGCATATAAGTCATTTCCTCTTCTCATATCATAACTTTTGTTTTAGTATGAAGTAAAAAAATAAACAGTTTAGGGTTCTGAAGCATAATATGACACCAGATTCGTATCGTAGGCGCTATCGGAAACGCAAAAAGCAGGGAGCCGTCCATTCTTTTGTCCAACAGTCTGTTTCCTTTCATGCAATACTCCCGCTAGGAGATTCTTATTTAAGGACTTTTGTGCATTAAGTTCTTCAGCAGAATAAGCCTTGTGTTATTGTGCTAATTACGGTATGGAAAAAATGCCAGCTGCCACAACACTTCACAGAATCCTTGCGGCAGGCAGCACAACTGTGTGTGCACTTCAGACTTCATTCAGTAAGACGTCAGGAGATGGATGTAAACGTCAAATTAACGTCGCTTTCCGAGTCGTATTAAATCCAGAATAAGGTGTTATTAAGGTAGTTGGGCATTCTAGTAATTACACTTTTATAATTCCCATATGAGTATTCCGATAGCCAAAAGAACCCGTTAGTGTGAAACCTTCGGGAATTGCATTAATATCAAACTGCAAGAACTTGAGACAAAACGTGGACTCTTCTCTTCGCTGGATGACCTGTTACTGTTATTTAGGATTCTCTCTGTCCTAGGCGTAATGCAAATGGAACTTCAGAGGCGCTTTCCGCTATTCTTAACAAACATCAGCAACTTGTAATCACTGCGAGTTACAACTGCGCGATGATAATGGTTCAGGTTGTCAGTAGTTGTGGTGGTGCTATGCTGTCAAACTGCTTACAGTAACGTAATGGTGGCGCACATAATTTAGCACTGACTACCTACTTAAGTGAAGATAGTGTTGTGCTTTATTTGGCCTCAGATTGAGTAATCCGATTTAACGAACATAGTACTCCATTCTTGGGCTGCTAAAGATACAGTATGACTACAGAGATCATCGTGTGGGTATTACATTAATTCTGCAATGAATTGCTTAACAAATATTACCCTCAGCTATGCAGCTGGAATGACTCATTACACAGGTACTCTATGTTGCACTTGGTTAAGTGATCAGTTCGCTGCAATCCTGCTTCTACTGTTCGTAAATACTTGTATACTTCAAAAATGGTTCAAATGGCTCTGAGCACTATGGGACTTAACTTCTGAGGTCATCAGTCCGTTAGAACTTAGAACTATTTAAACCTAACTAACGTAAGGACATCAGACACATCCATGCCCGTGACAGGATTCGAACCTGTGACCGTAGCGGTCGCGCGGTTCCAGACTGTAGCGCCTAGAGCCGCTCAGCCACCCCGGCCGGCATACTTGTATAATGACCATTCGTTATTTGACTAAATATCAACTACAATCTGATTTGCATATATATGACATGGGTTAGCGCCGGCACAAAGCAATGGCCAAGGGTTGGATGCCGTTGAAGTCCCGTTACATTGATGGCAAGACAAATGTTCGCAAATCACCTCTATTGCCTCAAAAAACAATTGAATCTTAAATATCGAAGGACAGACGTTCACACTGTCACAGCGCGTTGAAATACAGCAACGACGGCAGATGAAAATTTTGGACCGACTTGGCTTCGAACCTGGACCTCCAGCTTACTAGACAGACGTGCTGATCACTGCGCTATTATTTTCTTAAAAAAGTTTGAGCAGACTTACACCACCAGGTAGGCGGAGGCAAAGAGTGCAGACGTCGATGATCCGAGGCCTGGCCGCAATGCCTACCCCGTACCCGTCACTGAGCAGCTGCATTATTCCCATGTATTCCACGTTTGCACCCGTATATTCCTTTAAACTGTAGAACAAAATTGAAGTAGTAATTAAGGTAAAATAAATTACAGATTGCCGCCTCCAATGGCGTGCAATCCTTGTAGAACATAACTTATAACAGTGAAAAGGTGACGGAAAAATACATAACAAACATTCATTCAGAAATATATTCACAATTTAAGTTATTACGCACTGGAAGCATATGAGGTCTGTAACGAAACCATATATTTTTACAACAAACGAAAAATTTCTCGGAGCCGGAGGGGTTTTGCCAAATTACAACAGTTGTGATTTTAGAATCAACGTAAAAGGATATTCCAGGAATAAAAAAAGTGAAAGAATAGTATTCTGCTTCTAATCAAAATAACAGTCCACCTCTATGTAGGCCACATAAAGCAATAGATAAAAAATTTGAAACCATTCCTTATATATGTTATTCTTCTTCAGCTTAAAATGTTCTTTGTTACGACGTAAAACACAAACTGTACCATAAGCTACCAATAACTGTTATTCTTTGCGCATGGGTAACATTTCCGGTGGGTTCAAAAATGGCTCTGAGCGCTAAGGGACTTAACTTCTGAGGTCATCAGTCCCCTAGAACTTTGAACTACTTAAACCTAAATAACCTAAGGACATCACACACATCCATGCCCGAGGCAGGATGCGAACCTGCGACCGTTGCGGTCACGCGGATCCAGACTGTAGCGCCTGGAACCGCTCGGCCACTTCAGCCGGCTTTCCAGTCGGCTTGCTAGTCCAGTTCCAAATTTTGATTCTATTTTCACCTAAGAAGTTGTGCGCTACTGTTTCTACAAGCCAACATTTGTCGCAGTATGGAGATGGTCTCAATTTGATTTTCCATAATAGTTCCGCTGTGGGTATGGTTTAGTTTTCAACGTCGCACCATACGGCACTTACTCTAGTTGGTAGAATTTTATTGTTGATATTTTTCCAGACGTTCCTCCAGTTTTTTGTAGGTTAATTTACCGAAATTGGTTTGTGAAGACGATGGCTGGTAATATATTCATAGACGGTTCTAGTGCTGGTTTTTGCTGGTGGAAGTCTTATACAGCTCCAATCGCCATAGTACTTTCGGGTGTAATCTAGGCTGGCATGCTACGTGAACAGGAGCGTTCCTATCCCCAGGATCTAACGAGAGGAACAGAAGTTTCGTGATGCCTGTCTTAATGGCATGTATTAGTTTAAAAGCACATCTTTAATTCCAAGTCCTCCGTTTTTCCTCTGCAATGTCGACGTGTGGAAGGATACTTTGAAGATATTTTGTTTCCACACATACCAAGAGGCTACAGCTAATATTTTATGTGCAGTGACCTGCAGTATCGGCAAGACTGTTGCGACATGCTATGTTCTGATAAGTATGTATTATTTATAAACTGAACTTTCTGCAGTGGGTCTAAGGATCGCATGTCATGGTCCTTCAACAAGGTTCCGATGACATTAAGTTTCCGCTCCCAATTGTTCGTGACCATGCGCTTGAGATTCGCTCCTAACCACAACCCGAGTTGGAGTCTCTCTTCAGTTACATCTAACCAGTGCGCACCTATTGCACTATTGTAAGAACTGAGATGCAGTATTTTGGATTTAAAATTTTGTAAATTTGTGGTAAGAACTTATGATACGAAGCTGCTTAGGTCATCGGTCCCTAAGCTTACACACTACTTCATCTAAATTAAACTAACTTACGCTATGGACAACACACACACCCATGCCGGTTGGAGGACTCGAACTTCCGACTGTGGACACAGCAGGCAACTTCTCTGCAGCACCTATCTACACACGCTCCTCTTCAGACGCCAATTCCCTTCTTTGCCGCGTACCACTTCCCCGGTACCCCCCCCCCCTCCCCCCCCCCCCCTCCCCAGGCTGTGGCTAAGCCATGTCTCCGCAATCCGCAATATCCAATATCCTTTCTTTCAGGAGTGCTAGTTATGCAAGGTTCGCAGGAGAGCTTCTGTAAAGTTTGGAAGGTAGGAGACGAGGTACTGGCAGAAGTAAAGCTGTGAGGACGGGGCGTGAGTCGTGCTTGGGTAGCTCAGTTGGTAGAGCACTTGCCCGCGAAAGGCAAAGGTCCCGAGTTCGAGTCTCGGTCCGGTACACAGTTTTAATCTGCCAGGAAGTTTCAGCTGAAAAAATGTCATAAAAAACCCTGTTTATGGATATATGTGTGGTGTCTGTTCTTTCGGAAATGTCCGAAAGAAAAAACACTATGAATCCGGGTTCGAACCTGGTCAGGCACAAATTTTCATCTGACGCCGTTGTTCTATTTTAATGCCCATGACAGCCTGGATATCTGTCCTTCAATCTTTAATTGAGTAACAAGTCTGTCTATTTCGATTCGTGGTGTCTGTTCTTTCGGAAATGTCTGAAAGAATAGACACACACACACACACACACACACACACACACACATTTTTATCTTAAGTGCTATTCGGAAAATGTTTGGCAACTCAGTGACAGTATCGGACTGGTGCTGCGTCAACCTACTCATTTCACTAGATACAGTTGTAATTTTCTGAACAATTCCTGTTTAATAAGTGACAGTGTCTCTCATCGTTTACTTCGTCAGAAACCTGCTTCTTTCTGCCCTAGCCTATACCACTAGCAATGAGTGATTGCTCACATTCTTGATACCTCACTGGACGTGCTACTGTAACTGTAGTCAAAGATCCAAATCCCGCTGGAAAGTATGTTTCAGTAAGATGGTTTTACTCCATCCCTACTGTCACTGAAAACGACCACAACGAAATTAAGTATAGGTATCCTATGAAACCCTTGAGTTCATACTGCGCTGCTGTGAAATGAAAAAAGTAGTTTTCACAATTATCAGATGACAGATGGAATTTGTCAGATTAACTGTTGGTTCACAGGCGCTTTTCTACCGCTTATTGTAACTGTTATTTGAATGTTAGAGCTGGAAGAATAGAAACATCAAATTTCCGCCATATGGAATGTTCGATTTCACCTTAAGTCTTCACCTTTCGAGCAAAGGCACAATATCCTTCAGGAAAGCTGACAACAATAAGCCAGGCCATGCCTTTCTTCTGGCGGATGTGCCAACGACAGTTATCTCAATGACAATATTGTACAGCAAAGATACATTGCGAACTCAATCACTGGAGAAGCTCCAAAATTGTGAATCGCGTCTGGCGAATACGCTTTCAAGGTTTCGGTCCGATTAAGGCAGTAAAACACAAATAATTGTCACAGTTATTAATTTATGACATTTAGTTTGCATTCAGTGCATCGATGTATTACAAGTAATTCCACTCTAGCCCCTAAACCTAGTTACAGAAATGCGAATAAGGTTCATTGACATATAATGAGGATCTTGCGGCCCTTGCCACTCGCAACTTTGAGATGAAGCTATAGTCATTTCCGAGGTCACTCACAGAACACATCAGCTGGTATGCTTCCTTGCAGTATAACTGAAACTTGGCAACAGCGCAGAATATGTTTGGCAACTCTGTGACCGACGAGTTACTTCCTTGATGGCACAAAACTGTCCTGCTAAATTCACTTGATATTATCGTGTCATTTCAATTGAATACTGTTAGTTATTTTCTCTTGAGATGTGACATAATGATATCAGTTAATGCTTTTGAGTCAACGGAAGTGGTTCCACATGGGACTTAGAACTACTCTCGTCTCTTATGTTGCGATTTATCTGCCATAGCGGCTACTGAGCCAATAAGTACATCAAAAACACGTACCTGTTCGCTAGCTCCTAGGTAACGTGCTTGCCTGTCAGGTGCAAGCTGCCTTTGTTCGCCTTTCGAGACTCGCTGAAAGCCAGATTTTTAATTCTTTTGTAGCAGAACTACAGGCAGGCAGATACAAATTCAATGGGGGAATCGTAAGACAACGCTCTAACAAAATTCGTCTTGCTCCTTTTAGTAACCCTTAGTGTCAAAGCGAAAACCTTACAGTACTGCCAATATAATGCCTATTTTGTTTTCTGCCGACATATTTTTTGTTGTTGTGAATACGTAATTTTATCTATCAACTGCCACATTTTCATAATACTTGCGAAGCAAATTATGTGAAGTCACACTTCACAAACTTGTTGGGAAGGTGGAAAAAGCACTACTCTTTCTGGATGCTCTTTGTATCTTCCTGGATGTCGAGGGGGTTCTAGTAATACGACCTTCGAGTAAATGGTTAGAGATGAAGAACCTAGTGGTGAATGAACTCGTAGATGAGCTTAATGGGAGAGACTACTCTTGAAAAGAATAAGTAGACGATTTATTCCCAGTAAGACTTAGAAAATTTGCTAGTACTGTTAAACCTATGTGCACTGAACATTGTGAAAAAGTATTTAAAGGCGATCCCCAAGAAAATTGGTGTAGTATTATTTATGGGGAAGCATGTACAGCACACATACTGAAAAATTATGTTTCTCGATGAAACTTTAGAGAGGGTTGCAGTGTATCTAGAGGTAGCCCTGGATGGAAAGCTATTATGAACAGCTCACATAAAGAATATGTTCCACTGCGAAAGATAATCTTACAAGCACTAGAAGCTGTTGTAGGTAAACTGGGGTCTAAACCCAGTACGTTCTGGATACACACCTCTGCAAAGAGACCAATGATAATTTATTGGCCTATAATATGAGCAAAATCGAACAGAATGTGGCTGCTAGGGACTCTGGCAAAGTGCAGAGACTGGGCTGCTTTCACAAACAGACGGAATTAGCAGGACATCCACTCTTGGAATGGATATTATGCCAGACATGCGCGCCTTTCATCTGTGGCTTAAAATGGAGGCTGCGGCAGGGACATAAAACCTAAAAATTGGAAATAACTGGATATAGTTAGAACATACGGAATCCCAAATCAGTATGGCGATGGCTGGGGAAATGCCGACTAACAATACAATAACGTCTAGCTGTTTCAATAAACCTTGCCATGTAACAGTTGGAAGCAGGGAGCAGTGGAAGAACGACCACTACACCGTGCAGGAGACATAATATAGTGGTTTACTGACAGGTCGAAAACAAATGAAAGTACCGGGCCTGTTGTACTGCCTAGAATCTCTCTAGGGAAGGTGGCCACAGTATTACACGGAATCTTCTATCAGCATGTGCACGGAGGAGAATTAGAGTAGACCCTACAAAAATCGTAGCATCTACTTTTATTCAGACAGCCAAGCATCTCTGAAATCTCCATCAGTCCCTGCAACTAGATCGAAGGTCGTTGCAGAATGCCATGAAGCATTTTCTTTCCGACATATCCGAAAGAACAGACGCCACTCATATATCTATACACAGGGTGTTTCGGGAGGAATAGTAGATATTTCAGCAGATGGTATATAAAGGCACATTTGCATGCCGAGCGTGAGTTTCCTCGGAAACGCGAAATATTAATTAAATAAATAATCAGTGACAAATAAATAAAGCCTATGGCACACAACTGCAGCGCTGTGTCGCTGATAAAACAAAAGCACAATTACGTTACTCTTATGTTTGATTAAGAAAGGGGGAGCTCTGGTTGAAGTGGTGCGAGAAGCACGTATTTTATTTTATTGTCTGGCACACCGCCATATTTCATGTTATAGAAGAATACTGCGAGTTGCAACCACACTAGGCACTCGATTCTGTAAAGAATTTATATTTATAAAAGTAAGTAGGATTATGAACTGTAGGCTTATTCATTGAATATATCTGATTTAACTAACTGTGTAACTTGTTTATGTTTAGTAGACAATCACCTCTGTACGACGTATTGGCATGGCTGGCAAATTATTGTAATATTGAGATTTAGATTATGAGTCCGCACCTACCGCAGCAGTCTTTGGAAACGATTTAATTACGAAGTCCGATTATTCAGTTTTATTTCACGGTCAACTACGAGTAACGTTGTCTTTACGAAAAAGCCATTGTCAAGCGTCTGGTAACGAATAATTAAACGTCCACGTTCCAGATAAGCAAAATATTAATTACAATTGCAATCACAATGACCATCATACAGATAGAATAATCAATATCTAAATAACAATACAATATTTTTTTATTTATTTTATTTATTTTATATTGGCGACTGCGTGTCGGACTTGTTATTTTGTCATTTGTTACATTGTTCTCTTTGTTTCATGTAAAAAATCAACTTTCTGGACCTGGACGTCAATGTATGAGAGATAACAAAATCTGAAGATATTTTCCAATTCTGAAATTTTGCGGGAAGACGCAATGAAACTTCCAGCAAAATAAGGTAAGACGCAGCATCTTTGCATTGGTAGGCTTGACCAGACGTATAATTCAGTGTATTAGCTTTTCAGTAAATTCTGTAGTGTTTCTTTTCTGCATAACAGTTTCAGTGATAAATTTCATTCTCAGTACTTTTCCCTAAACAATAACGTATGCAACAATACCAATACACGAGTGTACAATATGGCCGACTTCTGTACGATATCATGTAACATGGCCAGCAGCCATTACCAATAATCTCAAATTCAGTTTATATTTTTAAATTAACAGACAGCCATTGTTGCTACGAGCGATTCATGCTCAACTACATTTTATTTTAAAATCAGTGTCAAAAATTTTCTTGAAACATATATCACGTGTGGCATGGTAATAACTAGAAAACAATACGCAAAAATGGAACAGCAAGGACGTACTATTCAGACGCAATCCGACTCGGACGTGAGACAAGTGTTAGAAAATGACTTTACGACAGCAACCGGTAGTGACGATTCATCAAACATTGACGCAAGTGTTGACGAAAATTTTGACAATAGGCCGTCCACTACAAAAATTTCAAAATCTCAATCAGAGCCCATGTTAATGCATGACGTCACGTCTAATGACGCGGCGGGGGCAGAGACCTTGCAAACGGTAAACATTGCCGACATGTTACAAATGCTAATGAAACAAAACGCCGAAAACATGGCAACCTTAAAGGCACAATTAGAGACACAAAATGAACAGTTAAAAACACAAAATGACGAAATCAAATCTGATCTCATAGCAATCAAGATAGGTAATGACACTTTATGTAAGCGTGTGGAACTTATAGACGCCACACTGACCAAACAGATGACCGAACTCAGTACTAAATTTTCCCAGCTCAATACGAGACAAGAAAAGACTACAACTGACGTAGCACTTTTACAGACACAAGTAAAAAACCTTAATGTCACGTGTGAAGTTCTTACTGAACAAATTCAAACATATCCTTCAGTACATGACAATCTTGAAAAACGAATTACTGACGTACAGAATAAATTTGACAATGTTGAACAACAGCTGACTGACATCTTACAATCAGATGCCACAGCTCATTTTCAAAATATTAATAAAGAATTTCATGATTGGGTTGAGAACAAAGACAAACATTTTGATAGATGCTTACGTGAAAATTTACCAACAATTGTGCACGACTCCGTAGCGCAATACATTACTAATAACAAACAGCTGATCAGTGACGCAGTACAATCCGTCACTGCACCCATGAGACAATTCACCGATCAACTACAGTCTGAATGTAACGAAAATATCAGTCAAAATGTACAGTTCAGAAACCAATATACATTCGAGTATGATACACACATTCCGCACACGACAAATACACAAGAACAAAACACACCACGACTACAACACATACCACGATGTGCAAACACAAACACAAGCTATTATCATGGTAAACCACAGCAACATTATCGTAATTACTCGCCAGCTGAACATACCAGTAATTACAGTGGAATAAATCCATATCACAATGCGAAGGAAGATGAAAGCTTAATGAAACACAGGCAATTTCAGATTTTTATCCCAGAAAAACGAACCATTCATCCGGTGATTTTTCTTAAATCTTTTAGTAACGCATTTCCACGCACTTGGAGTGACCGGAAAAAGATTTCATATATTGTCGGTTACATCCAAGGCGATGCAGCTGTCTGGGCATACAGTCAAGCTGACGTATGTACCACGTACAGTGAGTTTGAGCGTGCTTTTCTGAACAAATTCTGGTCGCAATCCGTCCAGGAGCGACTCAGAAGACAAATTTTAGAACCTGAAACTTTTAACAGTAAAAATGGTAACTTACGCAGATATTTTGAAAAATACTTGAACATGGGACATTTTTTAGACGAACCAGTCGCAACGTGTGATATACTCCGAGCGTTGAAGGCCAAATTGCCTTTCAACATTAAGGAAAAACTTCTTCATATCCCGGATGACGATTCAGATTATTTTTTAACAGCTTTAGGTTCGGTTGACATGTTACTTGAAGATCAGCGCTTCGCGCGGCAAAACAGCAGCCACAATGTTTACACTAGTGGTATGCAAAACATGCAGGCTTGCCAACTCAATTCTGGCGCGCCCACAGTTGGATACGCGGTACAACAAAAACAGCAAACTCACATGCCGTCTCAGTACGGAAATCAAAATCAACACGCGTATTCCAATACAAACAATAGTTACAACAGTAATAACATTTCATGCGGCAATCCATACAAAAGGCACCGCGGTAATAACTACAACGGTAACAACGGATACAAAGGTAATAACAAAAACACAAACAGAAATAGAAATAATAATAACTACGAGCCAAGACAGCGTCAAGGTTGGACTCGTAACGATCAGTACTTTCATTCAAACTCTGCTTTACCACAGCAGCCACCAGGACAAAATTGGAGCATACCTTACAACCGACAGGTAAGTTATAATGCGCAACAGCAACAACAACAGCAGAAGTTTGGAGATCATAATAGGCAATATCCGAATGTGAATATAATAGAAATGACACCTGATGCACAACCTCAATCTGTGTCAGTACCTAGTACAAATGCTAATCCAACAAACTAGAAACAGTCACTACTTTGCCCCAGGTCGTGGCTGAAGAATTCTTGGGGGGCGACTTCAATGTTAATCAGTTATTTGACACCACACTTGAACAACAGAATAATGATATGCCGAGTAATTCTAAACAAAAACTACCTGTTTTATTTATAAGATACAACCACAATAACAATATATCAGATGAACTTTTACAAGACAGTACACAATGTCGTTTAAACACAAATGAAATTGTTTTAGCATCTACTACTGGTGTAGTAGGTGGGATTCCAACTACTATTATCCTAGATACAGGTGCAGCTGTGAGCGTTTTGTCTTTTAATTTCTATAAAAAGATGTGTGAATTGGAACCTGCGCCTGAGTTTCCTGCCCAAAACTGTAAAATAACTACTGCACTAGGTAATAAGTCATGTAGGGTTACGAAGCAAGTTTTTGTAAACGTTAAAATAGGTAATGGAACCGTACAATGGCCATTCCTGGTTGTACAAAACCTTGTGACAAATTGCATATTAGGAATAGATATTATGAGCGAGAAGGACTGCATTATAGACTTCTCCAAAGGTAAATGTATTTTAAATGATAAAGGCAGTGTAATTATTATTGATTTGGACAGGAGAACTCTAAAGAATGACAAACACTGTACAGGGTACAAGGTTCAGTTAGTACTTGACAAAGACATTCAAGACATGCAAACACACTCATCTGACACAGAGCTAATGGACTTGAAAACATTGCTTGATCATAAGATAAGTGAAGCTACAGCTCTCAGTGTACATGAACGTATAAAACTACAGGAAGTGTTATCCAAATATTTACAAGTTTTTACCAAACGATTAGGTGTTATCAACACGTATGTGTACAAGATTGAAGTTAAGCCTCACAAGATCTTCTACCATAAGACATATAACGTACCGTTATCTCAACGACCTGCTGTGTGGCAAAAATTAAAACAAATGTTAGACTGGAAGGTCATTGAACCATCCACCTCACCTTATTGTAGTCCTCTACTTGTTGTCAAAAAATCAAATGGAAGCATTAGGTTAGTGTTAGACGCACGAGCTATTAATGAAATAATTTTACCGGTTCACACAAAACCTGAAAATTTAGAAGAGCAATTACAGAAATTTCTAGATGCAAAATATTTTTCCACAATAGATCTCGCTAATTCGCTTTGGCAGGTGGGTATCACTCCTGATTCTCGGAAATATACTGCATTTATGTTCGGGGGGCGAACCTATCAGTTTTGTGTTCTACCCTTCGGACTGAATGTCAGCTCTGGGGTATTCATTACAGCCCTGGATACCGTGCTTGGCGACGATTTAGTTGAGACAGTCACACACTATGTAGATGATATACTGATAGCTACACAATCTTGGAATGAACACGTTGACACTCTTCAAAGAATTTTAGAAAAATTTGCACAAGCTGGAGTCACAGCCAACCTAAGAAAATCAAAATTTGGTTGCAGTGAGATAAAGTATTTAGGACATATCATTAATTCACAGGGCATACGTCCGGATCCCAGTAAATTAGATGCTATCAGAAACTTTCCTAGCCCTCGAACTAAAAAGCAGTTAAAATCATTCCTTGGGCTATGTTCATTTTTCAGACGTTTTTTGCCACAACCACTTTTGAACAGTAAACATCTGCTAAATCTACTCAGAAAGAATCAAGTTTGGATCTGGTCGGAACAGTGCCAGAATGACTTTAATACAATTAAACATGCTTTAGTGAATGCTAGCATATTGAGCCATCCAGATTTCAATTTAGATTTTTGTATGACTTGTGACGCTTCACGTACTGGCTTGGGCTGTTGCTTATTTCAAGTTGTAAAGAATAAAGAGGAGGAACAGATAAGAATTATGAGGGTTTGCGAGTCGCACTCTAACTGAATGTGAGCGTACATACTCCACTACTGAATTAGAAACACTTTCCATAGTATGGGCATTCAAGAAATTCAATTATTATTTATTTGGAAAACATACGGTAATTTACACCGATCACCAGGCCCTGACATTTTTGTTAACTTGTAAACTTGTACATCCTAGACTATCACGATGGGCAGTTACACTTCAGAACTACTCTTTTGAAATTAAGTACATAAGAGGTAAGGACAACACCATTGCAGACACTTTGTCTAGACTTCCACAAGGTATGAATGATACCAACAGTGACTTAGAAAATATAAATGACTACAGGATTCTCTTAATGCAAGACAAGCAGTATCACCAATATTATATTGATATGTGCAGAAACATGGCTGAATTACAAAAATCTGATCCTCACTGGTATAAGATAATAACATTACTGGTAGAAAATCACAATCATCCTTTGACTAAGTATTACAAGTTACACAATGATGTGTTATTTTACCGCCAACATCCAAATGCTACTAACTGGTGTGTATGCATTCCCAAAGAGTCTGAACATAATCTAATTTGGCACACACACTTAGTTTGGGGTCATTATGGGACGAAAAAGTGTTTGGCAAAGCTCAGTACATACTGTTATTTTAGCAATATGAGAAGAAAAATTTACAGGGAACTAAAAACATGTGTCATATGTCAAAAATCAAAACCTCAGAATTTATCCACAAAAACAGATTTACATTCTATTTTACCTAGTAAACCCTTGGAAATTCTGTGTACGGACATCAGTGGACTGCATCCAGCAAGCTCTGGAGGCGTCAAATATATCTTAGCTTTTTACGATATATTTTCTAAACATGTAAAACTTTATGCTTTAAAATCCGCCACTGCAAATGCTATAATACGAAGATTCTCAAGTGATTACCTGACGCACGTGGGAAAACCTAAAGCAATTCTATCAGATAATGCAGCATACTACTCTGGGTACAAATGGAGAAATTTCTTGAAGGACAATAACATTAAAAGTATATTTATTTCGAGGTTTAGTCCACAATGTAACGCGACTGAGAGACTTTTCCGAGAATTAAATCGATTCATGAGGACCTATATTTCATCAAAACATACTAATTGGGTGTCCTACCTAAGTCTCTTCGAAG
The DNA here is from genome assembly GCF_021461385.2 of Schistocerca piceifrons. NCBI lineage: Eukaryota > Metazoa > Arthropoda > Insecta > Orthoptera > Acrididae > Schistocerca > Schistocerca piceifrons. Next base: position 247,372,788 of record NC_060144.1, read on the forward strand.
ACGTACACAATAACTTAAATATTTACGATACGAATTACACACCTAACGAGATCATGTTCAATTGCAAACAGAACGATCAGTGGATAGAACCATTACCTAAGTTGTCAGACAAGGAAATCACACCTGAACAGAAAATAAAAGAAGTATTGACTACATTGACACATCACGCACAAATACGAAACAAACATCACAGAAACATAATAAAAAGAAAACAAAAATTCGAGGTAGGAATGCTTGTACTACTTCGTACTCATCATAAATCTGTAGCACTCAAACGACGCAACGCTAAGTGGCGTCTGCTATATGAAGGACCTTATATAATTGTTAACATACCGCATCCTGGTGCGTATCTGTTACAACATCCTAGAACTAACAAAATTATTGGGCTATACGCACACCGAGATCTTAGAGCATTTCATGCTGAATAATGTCAAAGTCATACCCATCAAAATATTGCTAAGCAACTCGAAAAACTCTGTTGTTACAACACAGATAATAAGTAGTATAGAAATTTTCATTTCAGCGGTTCCAGTGACGCAGTTGAAGACAGAAGAACTCTTCTTTCAGCGCGCGCCTCCACCTGAAAGACGGAATATTAAAGTAAAATTTATGATTACGTAGCAGTGGATGACATATTAATTTTTCACGGAACATTTGTTACTGAAGGTACCACTGACTTGGTGTGACACCTGACGAACTGACAGACGTCATCTGTGAAGCGATCTTTTACTTTGAGAAATAGATTAGACGCACATCTCTCAACACGAAAAGCATCTATCAGTAGTCAAGGCCACACAGACACTCTACACACACGCACAAAACGCGAGGAATCGAACATTTTCTCTCTCTTACTATTTTGAATATTTATTGAGTAGTGAAAACGCCTGGTCTTGCCTACTGATGTAATGAATGTTGTGTCTAACCTATCTTAATTTCAGATGACATCACAAAAAACATCGATAATATCCCAGCAAAACCGCTAAAGAGGATGTAAATATCTGCAATTCATGTAATCAAATGTGACACAATGTAATAACCTATAGCGATGTAATGATGATGTAAACATGTTTATGTGCAACTATATTATGTTTATGCTAAGAAAATATGTGACGTGTGTATGTATAATTACTTATTTTTTTAACTGATGTATTGTGTAACTGTTACTATGTAAAAATTTGAACAAAACGAGTGCCAAAAAGACATTGCATAGTGAACCACTGTTCACGGACATTAACGAACATTACTAACTCTGCAACTACGCGGAAACCTATGTGAAAGAAACTGTTAATGCCATTCATTATGCAGCGTATCTATGTGAACGCGATGAACGATTTCCTTGATTAATAACTACGAACATTTAGGTGAGCTATAGTCAGCAAAAAACTGAAAATGTGAAGTGCATAATTCGTGCATCGTCTAGTGATATTACTACAGTACCCAACTTCAAGATGTTAACTGGATTAAATGGACACAAAGTGCCTGTCCAGAAAACAACACGACGGGTGGAAGAATTTTGGTTGGAACTTCAGGGAATGAAATGTTCTCGAAATGTGACGGACACTCTTACCTGGACTGTCCAAGGATCGACGCCAGCTATGTGCCGTCCGAGGTTCTGCAACCAAGCTTCCACGGAATGTAAAAAACGAACTGCACGTGAACCAATTACTCGACGGGTCACGTCTGATCTGTAATAAGCAATGCTTTTAGTCACAACGAACTGCATCACTACGACTATAATGGAAATGAGAAATGGACACGCTTATGTATTAATCACGTTGTTATACAACGATGTTACTGTGATCAAAAAACTTTACCACGACGATACTAACCTGTAAAAAATTATTGTGCAGCGGATGAATATGAACTGTAATAACGACACAATGTGTATAGGTCAACGCACCTGAAAAATACGGACATTTTTCTTTGAAGTATTTCAAAACAATACTATGTAACTAAGAACATTCAACAATCTAAGTTGTATTGTGTTATAACAAATATTGTAAATTTAAAACTAAGTTACCTGTCATAGAATGTAGTCTTCATATGTAATCTTGGTTGAATATTTTCTTTGTGCAACGACTGAAAAACGCGCGCACACGAACAATATGATCTGCAATACTGTGCCGCGTGATCTAACTGTACGATATAACGGCAGTGCCGCAGTTACACAGACGCTTCTGCGCATGCGCGCACTCTATCTGCCAACATAAGAACTTTTACGGCGCACCAGCGTCATTCAAATTTTGTATATAATGTGTATAATGTGTAATGTAAGTCATGTAAATAGTTGTAGATAACTTAGATTTTCTTGTGCCTTTAGGTGAATTGCTCGCCTGCAGGTGTGACCTTTCGCCTCGCAATTCAGGGGGCAATATAAAGGCACATTTGCATGCCGAGCGTGAGTTTCCTCGGAAACGCGAAATATTAATTAAATAAATAATCAGTGACAAATAAATAAAGCCTATGGCACACAACTGCAGCGCTGTGTCGCTGATAAAACAAAAGCACAATTACGTTACTCTTATGTTTGATTAAGAAAGGGAGAGCTCTGGTTGAAGTGGTGCGAGAAGCACGCATTTTATTTTATTGTCTGGCACACCGCCATATTTCATGTTATAGAAGAATACTGCGAGTTGCAACCACACTAGGCACTCGATTCTGTAAAGAATTTATATTTATAAAAGTAAGTAGGATTATGAACTGTGGGCTTATTCACTGAATATATCTGATTTAACTAACTGTGTAACTTTTTTATGTTTAGTAGACAATCACCTCTGTACGACGTATTGGCATGGCTGGCAAATTATTGTAATATTGAGATTTAGATTATGAGTCCGCACCTACCGCAGCAGTCTTTGGAAACGATTTAATTACGAAGTCCGATTATTCAGTTTTATTTCACGGTCAACTACGAGTAACGTTGCCTTTACGAAAAAGCCATTGTCAAGCGTCTGATAACGAATAATTAAACGTCCACGTTCCAGATAAGCAAAATATTAATTACAATTGCAATCACAATGACCATCATACAGATAGAATAATCAATATCTAAATAACAATACAATATTTTATTTATTTTATGGGTAGTACAGAAGAATTGCATAAAAAAAATCCGTATAACTGCGTCCACTTTTTATTGAGTACAGAGATACAGCTGTTAGTACGTAACCCTAACAAACTCAAAGCAAAGGCAAATGAAGACATTCAAAGATGATTTTCAAAAATTCCCCCACCAACTTGAACGCACATTTGACTTTTCTTGATAACACCCAGTGTAGCTCTTCTGAGGTCGTCTTTGCGTTCTTTTATGAGGGCTGCACTATTCATTATTCGAAAGATCAAATCGGTTCTTGGGTTTACTTTTACTTTACAGACTTCGCCTTTAACCATCCCCGCAGGCAAAAATCCACAGAGATAAGGCCCGAGTACTTTGAAGGCCAAGAAAAGTGCCCATATCTAATGTCCATCTTCCGGGAAATGCTAGGTTTGGTTAATGTGTCACCTGACGACTAGAATGTGCAGGAGCCCCGTGATGCTGGAGGAACATACGAATTCTTGTAGCCAAATGAACCTGCAATCGTTGTGCACTGGTTAAATGTAACTGAAGAGACTCCAACGCGGAATGTGGTCAAGGGTGAATCTCAAGTGCGTGGCCACGAACAATTGGGAGCGGAAACTTAATGTCATCGGAACCTCGTTGAAGGACCATGACATGCGATCCTTAGACCCACTGCAGAAAGTTCAGTTTATAAATACATACAAACTTAGCAAAATACATCATGTCGCAGCTGTCTTACCGATACTGCAGGTCACTGCACATATAATATTAGCTTAGCCATCTTGCACTTCCTGTCGATCTCATTTTTGAGACGTTTGTATTCCTTTTTGCCTGCTTCATTTACTGCATTTTTATATTTTCTCCTTTCATCAATTAAATTCAATATTTCTTCTGTTACCCAAGGGTTTCTACTAGCCCTCGTCTTTTTACCTATTTGATCCTCTGCTGCCTTCACTATTTCATCCCTCAAAGCTACCCATTCTTCTTCTACTGTATTTCTTTCCCCATTCTTGTCAATTGTTCCCTTATGCTCTCCCTGGAACTCTGTACAACCTCTGGTTCTTTCAGTTTGTCCAGGTCCCATCTCCTTAAATTCCCACCTTTTTGCAGTTTCTTCAGTTTTAATCTACAGTTCATAACCAATAGATTGTGGTCAGAGTCCACATCTGCCCCTGGAAATGTCTTACAATTTAAAACCTGGTTCCTAAATCTCTGTCTTACCATTATATGATCTATCTGATACCTTTTAGTATCTCCAGGGTTCTTCCATGTATACAACCTCCTTTCATGATTCTTGGACCAAGTGTTAGATATGATTAAGTTATGCTCTGCGCAAAATTCCATCAGGAGCTTCCTCTTACATTTCTTAGCCCCAATCCATATTCCCCTACTATGTTTCCTTCTCTTCCTTTTCCTACTATCGAATTCCAGTCACCCATGACTATTAAATTTTCGTCTCCCTTCACTACCTGAATAATTTCTTTTATCTCATCATACATTTCTTCAATTTCTTCGTCATCTGCAGAGCTAGTTGGCATATAGACTTGTACAGCTGTCGTAGGTGTGGGTTTTGTGTCTATCTTGGCCACAACAATGCGTTCGCTGTGCTGTTTGTAGTAGCTTACCCGTATTCCTACTGTTTTATTCATTATTAAACCTACTCCTGCATTACCCCTATTTCATTTTATATTTATAGCCCTGTATTAATCTGACCAGAAGTCTTGTTCCTCCTGCCACCGAACTTCACTAATTCCCACTATATCTAACTTTAACCTATCCATTTCCTTTTTTAAATTTTCTAACCTACCTGGCCGATTAAGGGATCTGACATTCCACGCTCCGATCCGTAGAACGCCAGTATTCTTTCTCCTGATAACGACGTCCTGGGTGTGTGTGTTGTCCATAGCGCAAGTTAGTTTAAGTTAGATTAAGTAGTGTGTAAGCTTAGGGACCGATGACCTAAGCAGCTTCGTATCATAAGTTCTTACCACAAATTTACAAAATTTTAAATCCAAAATACTGCATCTCAGTTCTTACAATAGTGCAATAGGTGCGCACAGGATAGATGTAACTGAAGAGAGACTCCAACTCGGATTGTGGTTAGGATCGAATCTCAAGCGCATGCCACGAACACCCTTTGGAGCGGAAACTTAATGTCATCGGAACCTTGTTGAAGGACCATGACATGCGATCCTTAGACCCACTGCAGAAAGTTCAGTTTATAAATAATACATACTTATCAGAACATAGCATGTCGCAGCAGTCTTGCCGATACTGCAGGTCACTGCACATAAAATATTAGTTGTAGCCTCTTGGTATGTGTGGAAACAAAATATCTTCAAAGTATCCTTCCACACGTCGACTTTGCAGAGGAAAAACGGAGGACTTGGAATTAAAGATGTGCTTTTAAACTAATACATGCCATTAAGACAGGCATCACGAAACTTCTGTTCTTCTCGTTAGATCCTGGGGATAGGAACGCTCCTGTTCATGTAGCATGCCAGCCTAGATTACACCCGAAAGTACTATGGCGATTGGCGCTGTGTAAGACTTCCACAAGCAAAAACCAGCACTAGAACCGTCTGTGAATATATTACCAGCCATCGTCTTCACAAACCAATTTCGGTAAATTAACCTACAAAAAACTGGAGGAACGGCTGGAAAAATATCAACAATAAAATTCTACCAACTGCCATACGGTGCGACGTTAAAAACTAAACCATACCCACAGCGGAACTATTATGGAAAATCAAATTGAGACCATCTCCATAACGCGACAAATGTCGGCTTGTAGAAACTGTAGCGCACAACTTCTTAGGTGAAAATAGAATCAAAATTTGGACTGGACTAGCAACCCGACTGGAAAGCCCGCCGAAGTGGCCGAGCGGTTCCAGACGCTACAGTCTGGTACCGCGCGACCGCTACGGTCGCAGATTCGAATCCTGCCTCGGGCATGGATGTGTGTGATGTCCCTAGGTTAGTTAGGTTTAAGTAGTTCAAAGTTCTAGGGGACTGATGACCTCAGAAGTTAAGTCCCATAGTGCGCAGAGCCATTTGAACCATTTTTGAAGTGTACAAATATTTACGAACAGTAGAAGCAGGATTGCAGCGAACTGATCACTTAACCAAGTGCAACATAGAGTACCTGTGTAATGAGTCATTCCAGCTGCACAGCTGAGGGTAATATTTGTTAAGCAATTCATTGCAGAGTTAATGTAATACCCGCACGATGATCTCTGTAGTCATACTGTATCTTTAGCAGCCCAAGAATGGAGTACTATGTTCGTTAAATAGGATTACTCAATCTGAGGCCAAATAAAGCACAACACTATCTTCACTTAAGTAGGTAGTCAGTGCTAAATTATGTGCGCCACCATTACGTTACTGTAAGCAGTTTGACAGCATAACGCCACTACAACTACTGACAACCTGAACCATTATCATCGTGCAGTTGTAACTCGCAGTGATTACAAGTTGCTGATGTTTGTCAAGAATAGCGGAAAGCGCCTCTGAAGTTCCATTTGCATTACGCCTAGGACAGAGAGAATCCTAAATAACAGTAACAGGTCATCCAGCGAAGAGAAGAGTCCACGTTTTGTCTCAAGTTCTTGCAGTTTGATGTTAATGCAATTCCCGAAGGTTTCACACTAACGGGTTCTTTTGGCTATCGGAATACTCATATGGGAATTATAAAAGTGTAATTACTAGAATGCTCAACTACCTTAATAACACCTTATTCTGGATTTAATACGACTCGGAAAGCGACGTTAATTTGACGTTTACATCCATCTCCTGACGTCTTACTGAATGAAGTCTGAAGTGCACACACAGTTGTGCTGCCTGCCGCAAGGATTCTGTGAAGTGTTGTGGCAGCTGGCATTTTTTCCATACCGTAATTAGCACAATAACACAAGGCTTATTCTGCTGAAGAACTTAATGCACAAAAGTCCTTAAATAAGAATCTCCTAGCGGGAGTATTGCATGAAAGGAAACAGACTGTTGGACAAAAGAATGGACGGCTCCCTGCATTTTGAGTTTCCGATAGCGCCTACGATAAGAATCTGGTGTCATATCATGCTTCACAACCCTAAACTGCTTATTTTTTTACTTCATACTAAAACAAAAGTTATGATATGAGAAGAGGAAATGACTTATATGCTTCTCAGGAACTTTAGTTTTTCGTGTTTATTTTCTCACTTCATACTAAAACAAGGGCGTTAATATGAGAAGAGGAAATGAAATATACGCTTCCAAGACATAATATTTCCTTGTGTGCTACTGCTGCATACATGAAAGCCCTGCAGTTCATTTTTGTATGTTGGATAAATTTTGATATCACCTCACATTCCTTTGTGAGAAGGTTCCTATTTTCTTGGGATTCAAATGGGGTGGACATTTCATCAAAAAATGGTTCAAATGGCTCTGGGCACTATGGGACTTAACATCTGTGGTCATCAGTCCCCTAGAACTTAGAACTATTTAAACCTAACTAACCTATGGACCCCACACACATCCATGCCCGAGGCAGGATTCGAACCTGCGACCGTAGCCGTCACGCGGTTCCAAACTGAAGCGCCTAGAACCGCACGGCCACACGACATTTCATCACTGGTTAATATTCTGATGACTAATGACATGATACCCGTTGCAGTTGCTCCATGGCGCATCTGAGTAGAGTCTCACGTTGGATACTGTACACGCAGGCAGTGATATCCGCTCACTGCAGTCAGAGCTAAGGTGATTTCTTTCTGTTTATGGCGAAGCGTCTACTGCATTGTTCACGCTGAGCCAACATAAACAAATCGTGGCGGCATTGGGCACTGCTAATCGCTGCACTTGTCGAGAGCCTCGACAACAAGAGCGCACTGTCTCTGCTAACGATACTATGGAGTTAATACATCTTACTTAACGTAGTATTATGCAGGGCGTGGGTTGAGTAAAAATTCAGTTTATAACTTCCCATCGCATTAAAATACTTTACAGGCATATTTGATGCAATATTTATTGTTGGTTGTCTCTCTAATGTTAATAGTATTAATTCAGATTGTGCATGAACAGGAAAACACACTCACACACACACACACACAAACAGTCATTGATACCAGTGAGGGTGACAACTACTGTGTGTTGAACAACACAGGCACCAGTCAATTCCTCAGTTGGCGTCGAGTGGATGAGATTTTTCAGTTACCTTGCATTGCAAGAATTTAATGAGGAGACTGAAAGTAAATGGACTTGTATGCTAAAGAGCTGCGACAAAGCAAAGCTTGACCGATTGTTAGATAATTGTCCACATGGGGTTTGTGGACGAGTATACTTTTAGTAACCAATCCACTCACGATCATTACGTAAGATTTCTCGAAGGCGTAGGGGCATTGATTTCATTAAGTCGTCGTCAGTGTAGCGTGATGGTTTACTTCCCACCATACGTTTTCTATGTTCGTCCAAAGGTCGCTTGCATTTGTAGGTCCACATGGCAATGACTTTGTTATCTCTGCTCACATATTCTCTGTCTAGTTGGTGTTCGGTGATCGTGGAACAAACGGCAACAGCTTTATTTATATTTTAATAACGTGTTTGTAATAAGCACATTGGATTATTATTTTCCACAGTGTTTAAGAATTCAGGCCCTGTCATGGATAAGTGATCTAGATTCAACAGTCCGATTACGAATGTGGTTTACCCAGTCTATGATGTGATGAGAGTCGTAGTCGGATATCCACCTTAAGACTGTCTAGCTGAATCCGATTAGAACGATCTGGTATCGAAATGAAATTACAAAGATTGCATAATTTGAACGTCTCTATTGCAACAATGCTGCGCACATAAATTCCTATGATTGAGTACAGGTAGCAACTGTCTAAGAAAAAGTGAGAAATATGTCTACTAGCAGCAATGTAACGTAATTATAACCCATATTTATGTGATGGAAATACTGAATCGAACAATACACATCTATTTCAATGGTGGGACGATACACCATATCGGATTTGCTGATGACATAATGACAATATTATTAATAATAATAATAATAATAAAAATCCCGTGTGGCCGATAGGTGAAACCCTTTCTAATATGGGTGGTACCGAGGAAATCAAATACTTAGGGTGAACAAATACTAACACAATCCTGAACGCCTACTATATCCGTTGACCCCAAAATCCAGACACGTCTGAGTGAAAATCACCGCTACTCTGCTCACCATCTGTTAGCTCAATGATCTCGGCTGAAAATATCTGCTTCCAGAGGCTTCAACACCCTCTGGTCCTGTCCGGTCCTGGTATCACCCAAGCCAAACTAATAAAACACAAGCAAACATGAACTATGCAAGCAAAGTCAACTTTACCCCAGGTCGTACACAGTCCGGCTGTCGACAGGCGGCAGTTGGATTTTCGGATTCTGGGTAGTTCATGTTAGCACTACAGAGAATATCGAAGATCTCTCGTAAATTTTCCTACAAGCAGAAAACATGCATTTGAAAACTAAACATCGATACATTGATCCAGACACGAAAACTAATTAATCTCACAAAAGAAATCGACCGACAAAAAATTCTCATCCTTGCTCTTCAAGAACCACGAATAACTGACAATGAAACCTTGCATTACGGAAACCACTGCATATTCAAGAGCAAAATACAACAAAAGGTAGCGAAAGGCTTACCAATCTTCGGCATTCCATTTCTCGAACAGAGATCTATCATCAACTCTGTCATAGAAATCACACCCATCAACAAGCAAATGGTTCAGATGGCTCTGAGCACTATGGGACTTAACAGCGGAGGTCATCAGTCCCCTAGAACTTAGAACTATTTAAACATAACTAACCTAAGGACATCACACACATCCATGCCCAAGGCAGGATTCGAACCTGCGACCGTAGCAGTCGCGCGGTTCCAGACTGAAGCGCCTAGAACCGCTCGGCCACCAGGCCGGTCCATCAACAATCGACTTATGTCTATGCTCATTCAGAGTCGCAAAATTGTGGAACACACTAGAAATTACTGTGAGCAAAATTCACCAAGATGACGTGAAAATACTAATGGAAGACTTCAACTCTCTACTTGGGACAGAAAAAACCTGTGGAAAAATCATTGGTACAAATTCAACACATCGAAACACTTACACCAACAGCACGCGTCTGACTGACATTTGCCAACAATTCAACCTCAAAAGGATGTCTTCCCACTTTAGGAAAAAACCAGTTCCCAGGTAACATGCTTGGGTACCAGGTGCAAGCTGCTTTCGTTCGCCTTTCGAGACTCGCTGAAAGCCTGATTTTTAATTCTTTTGTAGCAGAGCTACAAGCAGGCAGATACAAACTCAATAAGAGAATCGTAAGACAACGCTCGAGCAAAATTCGTCTTGCTACTTTCAGTGACCCTTAGTATCAGAGCGAAAACCTTACGGTACTGCCAAATTCATAATGCCACTTTTGTTTTCTGCCGACAAAATGGTTCAAATGGCTCTGAGCACTATGGGACTCAACTGCTGTGGTCATCAGTCAACTAGAACTTAGAACTACTTAAACCTAACTAACCTAAGGACATCACACACATCCATGCCCGAGGCAGGATTCGAACCTGCGACCGTAGCACTCGCGCGGTTCCTGACGGCGCGCCTAGAACCGCGAGACCACCGCGGCCGGCCTTTCTGCCGACATATTTTTTTGTTGTTGTGAATACATAATTTTATCTATGAAATGCCAATTTTCATAATACTTGCGAATGATACAGGAAACGAAGTAAATACAGATCTTTTCGAAGTCAAAAGTCGGTAATATCCTACTAATTCGTGTTAAAATAGGCTCAATCGTCTTACAGACACTTAATGCTTTATTAAGATAGACTGCCGTCGTGATGTTTCTGTTGTAAGCTGAATTTAATTTCTATTAGTACAGTGAATATTTTAATTGCATTTGGCATCAGTTTACTAAATGCAACAGCTCTCATCAGAGAGAAATTAATCAGCAGCAGAATTTTCTTTCACGATATCTAAAACAATCTGACAATGCGAAAGTTATTTATAAATTCTACGCCCGTAGAAACCCACTGGTTCTAACGATGTCATTAAACCAGTGTAGTTTTAAGAGCATTTTCGTCTAGAAATGAATTGCCTCGACGGTTGGTCCATCAAGAGCGGGAAAGGTAAAATTTTACGAATATATGACGAGAGGGACAAGTGCTTGAGAGAGGACTTCCCTATCAATTCAAGTGCCTGAGAGACGACTTTCCTATCAATCTCCTGGATAGTTTTCTTTCTCAAATCAACATAGTGTGTTATCAAGCACTAGCACAGGTGATGTAGTTTCGTTGCCCGATTTTCTTACACAGCAACCGGAAGGTGTCTCAGTTGTTGGCAACGAATTCCAGCTGTGTTGCACACACCCCTTGGGGCAGAATTCGTAGCCCAAAACACACTTTTGGAGCTATCAGATGTGAAATATTATGTTCACACTAATCTTTGCTCGAGTTTACGTCTTTTCGTGGGGCTCAGCCTTTCATTTCTTCTTAGAAAGTTAACGATAAAGGCATCATAACACGCCACCAGTAACAGTACTGCATAGGAATGCTCAATGAGCGACCTGACGACGTTCAATAACAGTCACGCCGTTGATTTTTGTTGTTTCGAATTAGAGCATGCAGTACTCCTACACCAGACTTCTGAACTTTGCCTGTTGAATGCAGATGTCGCATGATGGTAAAATGGTAATCTATCACATATATCAGTAGTCGAGACTTCCTTAATGTGGAAAATCATTCATGCCAGAACGATCTTTGTTGAAAGAAGAATATCTTTTTCTGGCGTATTTTTCACAAAAGCACTCGCTCCAAACACAGTTCAAATCTTTCTAGGTGCCTCCTCTGCATTCATCCCTCTGTTATACCAAAAGCAAACGTTGTGTTACAGATGTTACACCTTTTTCCACTTACGACTCAATTTTACAATGCTTAACTGTAGTTCATGATTTTCTAGTATGCAAAATCCAAGGCTTAACTGCAAGATGACAACTAGAACTTCAAATTCGAAACTGACAGTTGATACATACACTGAAAGCGTGGCGTCGCGTTCACATGGGCGGCGCCGGATTTCAGGCGGCGGGTGGCGTCTGGCCGGTGGCCGGTAGCTGCTGCAGCGCGAGGAAACGCTCGAGCGTAAGCTGTTATGATTGCGACGCAGCCACGAGCTGTCCTGCGGAATTGTTTCCGGGAGTACTTGTTATTTCTGTTGGATAGAATGTTAAGCGAATTATCTTCGATGTTCAGTCAGACTCATAACTTTAGACTGAAATGTGGTAAAAACAAAAAAAAAAAAAATACAGTTGGACGCGAACAGGCGACTATTAGTTTTGAGTGCACGACGATTACCACTTTTTTTTTGTAATAATTTGTATTGAACAAACTAAAAGTACATATATATTCACTATGCAAGAGTTCTTCAAGGTATCATTTACGCACATACAAATGTCTGTTAGTTAAAAAAAATATTAAAAAGTAAAACATTAATTACAACGAAACATAACATATTCTGTCTTCTTCCATTTCTTTAATTTTTTTTTCGATGCATGAGAACGTGGATAAAGGTGTTGCATCATGTGACAGGTTGGCATGGTACACCCCTACTTTGAGGGGGGTCAAGGAAGACGCTGCGGAGATAACCGGCAAAAGTTTGTCGGTAAGATGGTTTTCGGGTGAGGGTGCTATGCGCGGTCACAACTTTGTGCCAGAAGTCAAGGACTGTATGCGGACCACTCTGAAAGAGGTATTCTAAAGCCTGTCCTCGAAGCCAGATTAGGGTATGGTGCTTAGCGAGAGGGTAGTGAAATGTCTGGGGCAACAACAGGAAATCCGGGGTTACCGTCGTTGGCGGGGCACGGAGGTAAAAGCCCACGATTCGTTGTATGAGGAGCCGTACGTTTTGTTTCAGGGGGCACGTAAGACGGTGCTCGTCGGTGTCTTCGAGCTGACAGTCAGGGCAGAGTGGGGAGGTGGCCAGTCCTATGCGATAAAGTCGACTATTAGTCAGGAATTTTCCGTAGACTAAAACATACCAGAGTGCAGACACAGACGACGGTAAAAAGGGTGCATGCACACACCCCCAAACCGTGCGTCAGTTAATGTCAGGATGCTGTAGCACCATGGGGTCGCAAGGGTTGGATAGCATAAACAAACGATAATAATACTTTGTACGGGGAGGGCGGGTGACTGGAAGATCGGCCCGAACGTAGCTGAGTTCTACGAAACAATTGGCGACATGGTACAATAATGAAGAAATAGGTGCCACATTGATCGGTGGATCGAGAGAAGCTGGTCGGAGGATATCTGAGAGACTGCGTGTTAAGGACGGGACTGGCCCCTGCCAGTGCCGCAACAGAGTGCGGACAAAGAGTGCGGAAGATCGTGCCCGCACGTTGACGAGTCCGAGGCCACCTTTTGCTGAGGCAGTGTTAGAGTGTTGTAGCGGACTTTGAAAAGTGCCCCTGCTGACACGAAATATCCAAAGGCTGATTGGATGCGGCGGCCAAGGAGTAACGGCATTGGGAGGATCTGGGCGACGTGTACCAGTTTAGGGGCGACATACATGCTGACATAGAACACACGTTGGAGTTGGTTTAAGTTACGGTGCACTTGACCGCGGACATGGTGCCGAATCGACTGCAAAAGCCGCCGGTAAGCCAGGGCCACTGTGCGGTGTGTGGAGCACGTAAATACGATACCCAAGTAACGAAGGGTGGCAATGACTGGGAGTGGGGTCGGCACCATAGCCGGGAGGCCGCCCCCAATGTGCATCATAGTCGATTTACGGACATTAAGAATGCTACCAGAAAGACGTCCGTACTGGTGGATCCATTGGATGGCGTCATTGAGTTCCGTGGAGGAGCAGGTGAGAAAGAGGAGATCGTCCACATAAGCCCTACAGTGAAACGTGTAGTCACGCAAAGTGAGGCCCTGGAGTCTAGAGGTAAGTCCAGTGATGAGGAGCTCAAGTGCAATGGCATATGGTAAAGTAGACATAGGGCATCCTTGACGCACAGAGTGGCGTATAGGAATCGGTCCTACAAGCCTCCCATTGACTTGTACCATCGAGACCGCGAGAAGTAGTAAGTAGTAGTAGTGTAAGGGTGCGATATGCAGAGACATGAGACCCTCCCTTCGGTTTAGGCACAGGTAGAAGAATGCCAGTGACGCATTCGGGTGGAATTGGGAAGGATGGAGTAAAGAGTTCCCGAATCATTTCCGTCCAGCGGGGAAGCATTAACGTGGTGAACGCCCGGTAAAACTCCACTGGGAGACCATCTGGTCTGGGTGATTTGTTTTTGGCCCCTTTGTTGTCGCATCTACCACCTCTTCTACGGTGATTGCAGACATCATGGACATTGACTCCGCTACGGTGAGGGTCCGATCAGGGGAAGGACGGACATCATCAGGAGTGGGCGTCGCCATCGGTTCATCATCATAAAATTGGCGATAATGTTCAGCAAAGGCAGACACCACTGCCGCCTGTGTTGTGTGGTGAACACCATCGGAGGTCGTGATGTTGGGGACGAAAAGTCGACGTCGACGACTATGGTCGGATGCGGCATGGATTGTGGATGGGGTTTCGTCGTGGAGGAGGTCTTGTCGGGAAAGCACCACGACACCATGCAGTCGTGCACGTTGGAGAGAGAGGAGACGAGCTTTAGTACGTTGTCGTTCCCTATGGGTGTCAGGTGATGGAGGGAGCGCATCGAACTCACGGAGGACGGCGTAGTGAAAATTTGTGGTGTCTCGATGCCATGCTGCTGCTTCCTTGCCATCTCAGGTTTGGCACATTTGAGCCACCAATGGAACGTGGATGTGTACTGCGGAAGGCGTCTTTCGCAAGACGCCCATGTAGTGGCAATACATTGTCGGCAGTGTGGATCATTAAGGAAGGAGGTATTAAGCTTCCAGTAACCTCTGCTGCGCCACAATGACTGAGGTAGCACAGCCAGGGAGCAAATGACGGCGCAGTGGTCCGAAAATGCAAGGGGCCATCGTTCAGCTTGGGCGACTTCACTGCCAAGGTGGGCAGAGACATAAAACCGGTCCAGTCTGCTCGCAGAATGTGCTGTAGAATGGGTAAAACTGGGGGTATTGCCATGAATTTTCTCCCAAATGTCCACTAAATGAAAATCTTCGATTAAGGTGAGCAGCGCCGGGCTTGGCGAATAACCAGGTATTTGGTCCTGCGGATGGAGGACACAGTTGAAATCGCCTCCCATGATAAGGCGATCATGGCGTCCAGAAAACAGGGGCGCCACGTCATGTCCGAAGAAAGTGGACCGCTGCCGACGGTTCGTGGAGTCAGACGGAGCGTAGATATTGATGACGCGCGTGTCGGAGATTACGAAACGTCCCCTTGGAAAAATTACAAATGACTGTGCTTAAACTGATACACAATATTTTTTAGCGCAACGCAATCTGACTTTCAAACATCCCTACAAAAGAATGGCCCTGACTAACATTAAACTATACCTTTCACAAATCACTTACCTCACAAAAATCTTCGCTACTCAAGCTACTGCAAAACAGCGAGCGCCACTACTGCCAGCTAAATAAAAGATTCAAACTACGGAAGGCACTGACTACTGATAGGCATAGTTAGCAAAAGAAAGATTTTAATAGAGAACAAACAATGTATTTACCTTAATAGTCATAATATATACAGCAGTTCATGACAAATTACAAAACTCCGCCATCTCTCTCCCCACATCCACCACTGCTGGCAGCTCACCTCCAACTGCGCAACGCTACGCGCTGTTCACATCCAGCTGCCGCTGCCCAACACTACAATGGCAGACAACAATGCAAACTAGACGCAGACTGCACACAGCACAGCCAGTGATTCTCACACAGACCGCTACGTAACGTTGCCAATAAGAAAACATAAACAGCCTACTTACATAGCCCCCATGCTCCCCACAAAAAATTTCACAAATTGTTTTGGGCAGTGGCCAATAATGATTTGATAAAATTGTTCATAATTACAATAACAAAGATATCAAATGCACACACTTATTGATACAATGTTGGTCAAAAGCTAAAATTTTCTCACAGTCCATAAAGACAGTCCTGATCATTCATCACAGTAAAATAGCAGCGTTTTTCTCAAAGTCTGAGCAGTAAAAGAAAATGCACACGGAAGTAGTGGATTTCCATGCTGTCTTGAAGAAGTAGTGTTGTCCTTCCAATGGAAAGACAGTGCTGACTCTTGACATGCAGACAAGTAATGGGCCACAACAGAGCAAACCCACAGCAGAGTCAATCGAAGTTTTGAGGAGTATTGGTAGGTCATCACAGAGCAGACCCACTGTAGTCTTGGTAGAGATTACGATATTGGTGGGCCACCAGAGGCGCAGACCCACTGCAGTCCTTGTAGAAATAATGATATTGATGGATCATCAAAGATGTAGACCCACTGTAGTCCTTGTAGAGATAATGGTATTGATGGATCATCAAAGATGTAGACCCACTGTAGTCCTTGTAGAGATAATGGTACTGGTGGGTCATCAAAGTTGCAGACCCACCGTAGTCCTTGTAGAGATGGCCAGCAGCCATCTGTTGTGACTGTGCAGGTGCACAATCACTATTGAAGAGTCTTGCGGATAATATAGCAAGTCCATAAACCACCACTTGTGCGCTCACAAAGTTTCTGGAATTGTCCTTAGAACCAGCAATGCTGTTATCCAGTCCCTTGCTGAATTATTAACACACGTGCAAACACTAACAGTCCCTACTTCTCACATATTGTCCATATACTATGACCAACAGAAATGTGTGCAGTTAAATGTAACTTACAAGTTACTTAATTTGATGAACTGGTGTCGATTACAATTGTATAACATAAAAATACTATAAAAAAGGTACAAAATACATCATTAAAGAACATAACAATACAGATAACATTTGTGGTACAGGCTTTACAAAAGAATCGAACTAACATATACATCAGTGTTACAGGAATTATGACATAAGTAAATACATAAAAGATCAGAATAAATTTTGAAACATCAACTTTACACATAAGCATTAAAACAAAACAGAATAAATAATGTTTAAACATCTTTACAAAGTAAATAACATGGTATTAGAAAAATTCTACAACATAAGAACATCAGCTAAACACACAAAGACAGGAAAAACACAAATACACAAGGGAACACAAACACATAGTGGGATAACACAAGGAAAGGACAGGGTTTCTTTTACTGCAGTATTTTGGAAACGAAACTTTCTTTACTTCTCGGAGATCTCCTTTCGTTCCTCATTATTTCCAAAAAGTCCTATCTATACCTCCTTCCTGTATTCTATTCATATTTCTTTCAAAATAATTATTTCTGATTGTACAATACTCATTTTGGCCCAAACCTTTTTCATATAACTTCGCAATGCATTCTTTACCTATTCTCCATAGTCAGTTTCTTATATAGTCTACCCCTCTTAAGCTAACTGAAATCTACTGAGCTCAGATGCTAAACTAAGGGACGAGGCAATGCAGCAGCACAAAACAATTAACACAAACAGCAATGATAAAAAATACAAAAGGCAAAACAAGCAGCATAAATTACAACTAATATAAGGCAATGAGTAGCAAACAAGAAAAATTAATGCGTAGTAAAACTGGCTTAACAGCGTAATACAAAGTCAAATTCAGTAACATTATGCCTGGCAACCAGCAGAAGCAAAAGCAATAAATTATATATAAACATGACAACGCTCAAGCAGAAAAATATTACAGCAAAGACAACAATGCAGATAAGGGAAATGTATAATCACATCTTAATGTCTATGTAATTAAAGTGGTGCACCACAAAAACTAATTCTACAAAAAATTGCCAAGCACTTGGAAAGAAAATTATATATGCAGTTACTGTTATTAGTCCCTTCTTATTGTTCTTTCCATTCCAAGAGCTCCTTTTTCAAAGAATGTGGATCATAAAATAATTATTTAATAGATCTGTTGACAGAAAGTGTTCACATTAGCAAATGCATCTAAGTTTATTTTATAAAACTAATGCTGCAACGCAGCTGGAAACCAGATATCAAATGAAATAAGCAACTATGTACAAAGTAAAGCATAAGAACATCATTCAGTAGTCATGAGGCATTTCATAAGTTAGTAGAAAAATCTCTCAACTAGAGAGACAGTAATCATAATCAGGTGTATAGACATAAAAATATTTCTCGTCATTTCATTAGGCATTTCAGTAAATATAATAAATTAAGAGCGCCACAGTGTTATCATATGTTTTCAAGTTTTACATATGAAACGTCCCCTTGGAAAAATTACAAATGACTGTGCTTATACTGACACACAATATTTTTAGCGCAACGCAATCTGACTTTCAGAAATCCCTACAAAAGAATGGCCCTGACTAACATTAACCTATGCATTTCACAAATCGCTTACCTCACAAAAATCTTGGTTACTCGAACTACTGCAATACAGCAAGCGCCACTACTGCCAGCTAAATAAAAGATTCAAACTACGGAAGGCACTGACTACTGATAGGCATAGTTAGCAAAAGAAAGATTTTAATAGAGAACAAACAATGTATTTACCTTAATAGTCATAATATATATAGCAGTTCATGACAAATTACAAAACTCCGCCATCTCTCTCCCCACATCCACCACTGCTGGCAGCTCACCTCCAACTGCGCAACGCTACGCGCTGTTCACATCCAGCTGCAGCTGCCCACCACTACAATGGCAGACAACAATGCAAACTAGCCACAGACTGCACACAGCACAGCCAGTGATTCTCACACAGACCGCTACGTAACGTTGCCAATAAGAAAACATAAACAGCCTACTTACAAGATGGTAACAGCCATGCCTCTTCCACAGGGAAGGATTGTCGTGTCCTTGAGTGGGATTCCTTCGCGTATGTAGAAAGCCACTCCACGCCCTGATTGATCACATGTGGACGTGTATGAGTCGTAGCCATAGACTGGTGGTAGTGTCACAACGCGCACTTCCTGAAGAAGGGCGACGTCGACGTCAGAGGCCCGAAGCATGTCACATAGAAGTTGCAGCTTGGGTGCAGTGCCGATCATGTTGATGTTCAGTGTGGCAAACCGGTAAATTTGTTTCAGTGGTGGTGGACGCGCATCTACCATCACCAAGGGAAGTAAGAGGACGGCACCGACAGGAAGTCCCGTCCCATCAGCTGCAGTGCCTCGCTTTTGATGTTAACAGGCAGCCTTGTCCGGCGGAGGCAACTCATCCAGAGGAGGGGGTGTATCTTCGTCAATGTCGTCGGCCCATGCTCCTGTGCCGTGGGTCTGTCCAATGTCCATGGGAACTGCGTCGTGGTGAGAGAGATCTGGAGTTGTCGACGGGGAGACAGGCGTCTCAACCGGCGCACCGATCGTTACATTGTGCGTGGCAACCTCCATAGTGGTCCCGTCCTGCGAAACGTCTTGTTCATCGTGAAAGTTGTCCGCCGACCTCTGCGTAGAAGTGTCGGCTGGTTGGGTGTCGTCTTCGTCGTCACGGGTGGCGACGCTTTGAGAGCCCTTGGGTGAACGGCGACGGCGTTTGCGCCTACGTGGCGAGCTTTGTTTGCGCACGCGTTCCTCAGTGTCGGACGATGGCAAGGAGGAGCGTCGACCTGGTTCGAAGGCGTCGGTGGGTACAATGAAATTGTCAAACAGGTGTTGTGAAGAAGTACTGTTCTCCTCAGCGTCTGGTGCGGGAGCCTGTTCGGCGGCAAGGTTGTCAGGTGGGACGTCTGCACCGTCCGTAGGTGACTGGGACGGTGGGACGTGCCGATCGGAAGGACCGGGCGACGGACTGGACGAAACTGTAGACGTGGCAAGAGCCGCTGCGTAAGTGACCGGTAGGGCGGTCATCGTGGGTGTGACGGACGCTTCCGACAACGGGAGCTGCGCGACACATCGTTGAATGCATTCAGACCGTAGGCGACCTTCTTTCCCACAACCGGAACAGGTCCGAGGTTGGCCGTCTTACATTATAATGTGACGGCAGCCTCCGATAAGTAGATAGGAAGGCACGTGTTTCTGCAACTCGATGCGGACCTGTCTAACACCGTTTAAAATGGGATAGGTTTGAAATTGCACCCATCGTTCGGCAACATGTTCCAGAACGTTGCCATAGGGACGGAGCGCTTCGATGACGACGTCTGCAGGTAGTTCCAACGGCAGTTCGAAGATCCTTATCGTCCGTGTGCCGAGACTTGCGTGATCGACGGTAACGGGTCCGACGTTGCCGTCGGAATGACAGAAGCGCAGTCCACGTTTTGCCTCTTGAAGCACCTTGTCGCACGCCGCATCATTGATCATTTTGACGTAGACGGTACTGCTAACTATGGACAAGTGGATACCAATTAGATCCGTTGGTGGTATTTTAACTTCATCGCGAATAAATCGTTCTACCTCCAGGGCCTTGGGTCGGGCGAAGTCGGAACAAAAGTTGAAACGTAATGTCTTCTTCCGATAGTTGTGCGCCATGGTGGTTTAGAAGGGAAAACGGCACTTACAGCGGCCGAAGTAAACACAAACACACCGTGCGCGCCTCGCCCGCAGCGCTCTGGCGCGTGACCGCCTCGCAGCACTGCCAACGGCAGAATTACCACTAGACCACGGGCTCACACAATCCAAGAGCATCTCGGAAGTAGACAACACTTCCTCCTGACACTTCCGCATCTTACAGTGTTGCCAGATTGTGCAGATGGCCGGACTTAGAGTTGTCGGGGGCGGTCAGTTTTATTGGCCATCTTAAGTGAACGACTCGGACTTAGTCTCTGTGGCGGCCAGCCAGCGGTCAGTTTTTATGTCTAAGACTGTACCCTAGACATGGCTCAGTTCGAGGAAAAAATGGCGGAAGCAAAAGAAAAGCAGCGGAACGTCAGAAAGCGAGTTAGGGGCTGAGAGAGAGCGTGATGCAAGGGGCTTCAACAGGCTGGTGAGGCAAGTGGGACAACGGCGCCACAGCATTATTTGAGCGCTGATGAATAGGGCTGCCCTCTGACAGAGGCGTGATGCAATCTAGACCGCACCGGCTCCGTGGGAGGGTGAGGGTCTTGTACCGTATCTTGAATTACAAGCCATGGCAAACGTACAAAACCCAATACCATTAACATAAAGCGGGCCATGGATGGCGGAATGGCGCTGTGTCCGTGCCAAGTGTAGGATATGTGACGCTAAATATACATAAACATGTTGCAGAAGACCGAGGACTCGTTAATGATGATCTACCTGCTCGTAATTGGGACAGTGGGCGCTGGCATCTGAGGGCAATCGTGGTCCGCAGATCACCCTGGAAATCGAGTTCTAGGCATCGGACAGTGGGAGCTACACGCAACGGAGCAGAGCTGTCCTCAGGAAAACCCTGCACCTATAGCCAAAGCACTCATTTTTCGGAACGCTACGGTAGCTACCAGAAGCTCCTTGTAGGTGGAGATCCATGCCAAGGACTCCCTGACCTCAGCACCGCTACGAAGTACGTGGGCGAGATCGACCGCATAAGCAATAAACAAAAGAAATGGCCACCGGGAAACAGCCCAGACAGGTGCTGGCGGAGGCCTCAGAGCAACGGTTCCATGGCGAAACCAAGCAACAACGCAAAGAGCGGCCAGCCCCGGCGCATTGAATGAGGGAGGAATGAAATGGCCATTGCAGAGTACACGGGACGTCGCTCCCGAAGGAGACGATTTGCGATGTCGACGATAGTGCCAGGGTATCCTTATGGGATACACCCCTTCCAGGTAGTTATGACCGTCCCAATCGAAAGCGTGGCTGAAGTCAAAACCGACCAAAAGCTCAGGCACATGACGAGCTTGAGCAAGAGCGATTATATCTCGATAGCGGCAGAGGATAATGCGAATGTTATTGGCACCACCCAGAGAGGTTTGATCAGTGGAAACCACATACTGCGCCGTCCGTTTAAGCCGTGCAGTCAACGCCAAGGAGCCGTGCAGCAACGTCAAGGAGCGATAATCGCATATCCGTAATGTACCCCGAGGCTTGCATGTATTAATGAGGAAACAGTCCAGGACACCACTGCACGACAGGCGACAGAAAGTCTCGACAAATTTATGTCCACGCCGACCTAAAGAAGTTTGCCCCCCTGCCATTTTAGTGTCCTCCAATCCCTTCTCTCCTCATTATAATCTTCTTCTTCTCCATATACTACTACTACTACTACTACTACTACTTCATTTCCGTTTTTCTTCACCCTCGCTCTTCCCCTTTTCTTTTGTCCTCCCTCATTTTATCGTCGACTAAAAAACTGTGCCATCACGAAAACGACGTCCAGGACAAGTGCCCAGGCTGATATACCCTAACTGTGCCACTGTGCACAGGTTGTATATGTGTAATGCTAGTTCAGTGTGTTGTATATGTATTCACTTCTTTGTACACGTATTTTTACACCTAATGTCTGGCCCCGGAAGCTGAGTGGTCAGCGCGACAGAATGTCCAATTCGATTCCCGGCTGGGTCGGAGATTTTCTTCCCTCAGGGACTGGGTGTTGTGTTGTCCTAATCATCATCATTTCATCCCCATCGACGTGCAAGTCGCCGAAGTGGCGTCAAATCGAAAGACTTGCACCAGGCGAACGGTCTACCCGACGGGAGGCCCTAGTCACACAACATTATTATTATTATTATTACACTTAATATTTATTCTGTAACGTAACTGTCCGAAATTCTCAGAAAAATACGTGTAATGTATACAAAAAGATGGATAATGTATAACACGTACAAAAACCAAGATGGAACAATAATATCATAAGATCAAGAACAAAGTGCTCACATTAAAAAGGGCGTCCGATGGGGATGAAGACTTTCTCCCCTACTATTCAATCTGTAAACTGAAGAAGCAACAGAAAACTTGCCGAAAGTCCCGTGTGATGTGAACACAAGCTCTAGCTCAACAGGTGCTCCTTGGGTATGCAAATTAAGTTTAAAGCTAATTGTATCACCCTAGATCTTATAAAATGTTAGATTATCCACATGGAGTAAACCAAGTGCCGTGTGTACTGGAAACGCCATAAAAAACGTTTCTAAACATATCAGAGCTTCGTCTATTGCTGGGCGCTCAATTAGATAAGTTACTTGATTAGTTAGAGAACCAAAGCGTTTGATCTGGTAAATATAAGATTTATTCATAAAACATAGAAATAAAGCAATTAGGTGAAACTAACAAGAACTTTACAGTGACTTTACTTCAGCAAAATAAAAGAAAACCAGAATATTTCTTAGGGTCGCCACCAGCAAGATGCTGGATAATTAAGGTTAGATTGGTGCCCAGACACATAAAGAACACAAACTATGAATTCAAATCATGATATAAAAGTTTATAATAATAAAAAATTACAAAAGAAACTGCATGAATCAGAACTGAGCACACTACAGATTAAGAAATAAAAAAAGAATTAGAAATATCATCGTAAGTTGTATGAATTGCTGTGAATCAGCTAAAATTAAAATGTAAAACACATGTGTATAAGTGACTGAAGTGCGTAGAGCATGCGATGCACAAGCTGAGACCAAAGGTCGGAAATGAATTTCTCTCCCCTCACTCTATCGCGATTTCCGAAATTTGATGAGCGCATTGCAATTGCAGTCTTACCGTGGTTGCGACTGAGATGGCTGCAGGCAGGTTGTCATGCGTCGAACTGCAGTGGCTGTTGGATGTGGCTGGTGTACGATGGAACGTTGTAATTTTGAGCCACGGACTTCATCATCTTCATGATTAGCAATCGTGGGTGCGAAAAAATCTTTAAGTTCCAAATAAGTTCAACATTTGAAAACTCTGTAGAAGGCCGAGGTCAAGAGAACACGGACGAGTGTGCAACCATGAGTTCCCTCAAGACCCAGAGTAATCAAAGTGTAGGAGTCTCTCTCCTTTTTGATAGCTTTCCTTCAGACATCAGAAAGACATTGGCATTATCTTTCTAGCCAATCCCTAAAAGGGCGTACATGGTCTTCCAATGATAGATCCAGAAGTCAGCTCATTAGCTCATGCCAACAAGTTAATAATGTACGCCGCAATGAGCTTCATGCTTTCGGGAACAGGAACGAAGTGCAGCGGTGTATCCACGGTCGGACTGTCTTGTAGGAAATTCTGGAAACTTTGGTGTGAACTTCACATTACGTTTCCAAGAAAGGGGAGGGTCAGGAAGTTTTACAGAAACATGTGCGGCCATATGTCTAGCTTGTGGAACAGTGTCTGACGACCAAATACAGTGGGATATCAGCAAGCGAACAGCTGAAGAGTCCACCGGAAGTTTACTAACAGCTGGAATTGTCACCCCTACCACTACTTGGCCCTCCTTCACCATGAAAGCTATTGACGCTCCTTTGACCATCCTTCCGTCCCATTGTCCAAATACCACAGGATTAGCGCTGAAAGGCTCGCTCGGCAGTTTGTGTGGTCTACTACCGCGAAAACCGCACTTTGAGTGGCGGCTGGATCCTCGAAAGCAGGCCTAGCCAAACAGCACTCCGTGAGCGAGAGTGCTCCAGCTGCCCAATGGCCACACTCCGCCTGCACTCCTGCCTAGCACTCCGAGCAAGCGGCAAGTGGACTGATGGGCGACGCAGAAGGGGAAGCTGGACAGTCACCTTGTCAGACAGCAAGCAGTTTGCTGACGGTACCACTTGCGTTAAATTAGGTTTACGTACTGAATTGGGAATACTATGCCATCTTCTAACTCGTCCAAAAAAGAAAAAGTGAAAAAGCAACTCATTCAATGCTGTATGCAAATTATCTTACTTTTCATATGGTATAAAGCCCAAGCAAAGTGCTTAATGTGCCATCACACTGCTATAAGCTGGAAAATCATTTACTGAAATGATATTACAATACTGGTCACAAAGACAATACAATTCATATGTTTTCCTATGAACAGCAGTGAATGCTGCATGAACTGAGGCGGCCATCAGGGAATAAAAATGAGTTAAGTATAAGCAGACCGGTGGAAAATTTTTTTACTGTTGGCGTCACAAATTTTTGAATTATTTAAGTGTCTTAATGTAAGGGGAAACTTATACGGTAACAGATTTGGCGGACAAGTCTGATGCCATAAAACAAAAATTAATTCTATGGAAAAATCGGATTCGAGATCGTAACATGAAACATTTCCCATAACTCAAGGCAGTCATCTGCGGACCTGAGATGACTGAATTGAAACGTTTCATCATGAAATCGCAAAGAAATCACAATACATTGCACGACTGAGTCTTTCGATTTATCTCTCAGACGATTTTCGCTTTTCGCTGCTTTTGTACCTTATTACTTCCAACTGGAAGTGCAAGCTCAATGACTTGTTTGTCCAGTCCAGAAATTTACAAGACTTTTATAAAATGTTACCCAAAAGCAATATCCTCGACTGCACAGACAAGCCACTAAAGTTGTTTCAGTGTTTGGTTCAAGAATGTGTATGGGAATGCTTTCTCTTCTCTTATTAAATTGAAAAAGTTCTACCAACTTGTGTAACCTCACGTGTTTGACTCTGTCACAACCATAGTTTCAGAATTATGTTGTAAAACCGAACTGTGTACAAATTTATAGGCATCATAACATAATGTTAAATGCCTGTATGTAATGCTTTTTGTAGCTATGCTCACTGTGTTAGCGCTATATAACATATTTATTTAACCTAGTGATAAAAATAATTGAGTGATAAAAATAATTGCTGCACAAGAAAAGTAAGAAGTTTAACATAGGCACATTTGACAAATGCCTGCTTATAAAAGTATGCTGCCATATTCGTCTCTAGAAATAGCTACACATCGTCCTGTGTGTGTAGCCTTTAGCATCCAGTCATCTCTCCCATACAACTGCTCAGAATAGTGAAGTGGTGGGGGAAGTCGGAACACTTAGCAGACTCAACTGCTATCATAGACCGAGCGAGGTGGTGCAGTGGTTAGCACATTGGACTCGCATTCGGGAGGACGACGGTTCAATCCCGCGTCCGGTCATTCTGATTTAGGTTTTTCCGTGATTTCCCTAAATCGGTTCAGGCAAATGCTGGGATGGTTCCTTTGAAAGGGCACGGCCGACTTTCTTCCCCATCGTTCCCTAATCCGATGAGACCGATGACGTCGCTGTTTGGTCTCCTCCACCAAATCAGCCAGCCAGCTATCATAGACCGCAAATGTTGACCAGGCCTGCTCAAAGAGCGTGCAAATGCTTCACCTGTAGCCAATCCAAAGTGAGGAGAGTTCCTGCAGCACCAAAGCCACATACCTTAAGGAGAATAGCTACTAAAAATAAGAAATGTTAAATTAAGTACAGAGAGATGGGTTACCTACATTGCTACAAGGTGCGCCCTAAATACTCATGTAACCACCGCTAAATGCAAGTATCATGTCAGGAATTAAAAACCTAATCGAAAAGTAAATGAAGTAAGAAGGATAAAAACGTCTGAAACAGGCCGCTGACACTCCAAGTTCAAGAGTGGGACTAAAATTCAGTGTGAAGGGATATCAGTGATAAGATTCGCTGATGACATTGCTATCCCCAGTGAAAGCGACGGAGAATCACAGGACCTGTTGCTTAGAATAAACAGACTGCTGAAAGAAAGATTAGGTAACTAGCAATAACAGAAATGAGATCAGCGACAACATTAAAATTAGGGAACACGAAGTAGATGAACTGAAAGGAATTCTGCTACCTTAGAAGCAAAACAATGTATGATAGATGAAGCAAGGGAAGGTATAAAAAGCAGGCTATCATACGCAAAAATGGGCATTCTTGTCCATAAGAAATCTACTGGTATCAAATATTTGCCTTAATTTGGGGCAGAAATTTCTGAGAATGTACGTATGGAGCACAGCACTGTATGGTGGTAAATGATGGACTCTGCGGAAACTGGAAAAGAAGAAAATCGAAGCGTTTGAGATGCAGTGCTAGGGAATGATATAGAAAGTCAGATGGACTGATAACATGGGAAGTGAGAAGGTTCTCCGTAAAATCGGTGGGATAATAAAGACTATATCTTGAAAACAAAGACAAGAAGAAGGGACAGGATGATATGTTGTGTGTTAAGATACCGTACAAGGGAGTAAGTTCTACTGTACTAGAGGGAGCTGTAGAGGGGAAACCTGCAAGGGAAGACAGAGAGTGAAATAAACCCAACAAATAATTGAGAACGTAGGTTGCAAGTGCTACACTGAGATGAAGAGATTGCTGGCACAGGAGAGGAACTACTGGCTGGCCGTTTCAATCCTGTCAGAGGGGTAATGATTCACAAAAAGAAGTTTGCCGATAAAAACGATAAAATTAATAAAGAAAAATCGATAAAATAATGGACAAGCATTCGGAATAAATCGCAAACTTGCTGGCTTTTGTAGCCCATTTCGATGTTCATTGGTACACTTTCACTGGCGTTGTCGAATATTATGCTGTTTCACAACACCGTTGCTGCATAGCTTATTAGAACAGAAACAAGGTGTCAAGCGCAGTACAAAACCTTCGTTTGTTGTAAAAAGATTTTGAAAAGTGACATGTGAGCTATGACACTTGTTGCAAAGTGCAGCAGGATATTTTCGAATGAGACTACAGAAATTCCAGCAATCCACCTTCGATCCGCCTTCAGCAGCTTGCTGACAAGGGCCTAAAAGTGTCAAGAGATGAATGGTTGTCTCTTTCAACATTTGCTACAGTCATACTAGTACCGTATTTCCTTTCCTCTGCTGTGTTTCTTATTTGCCCCAGCCTGTGCATGCAATCCACAGCACTCATGGACGATATCTGTCCATGTCAGCGGTGTGATGACATCCTAAACCTGCAAAGCGCTTTACGTACAAGCCTGCGTCACGACATAGTCCGGTCAACAATGAAGGAATGTTTGTTGAGAACAAAAACACTCTTCTGCGCATCCGCATGCTCACTCAATATATCTGTGAAAGTTTGTTCGGGCCAAAGAGCAGGTAAGTTGACAAATGTATTGCGAAATGCTGTAAACAGACCTAAAATCTGCCGAATATTCATAAAAATACGAACAATAGGAGCGCTATCCACTGGTCCACGTCGATACCGCAATCAAGGACTGTGTCGCTACCACATATTATAAATGTGCAATCAACTGTCACTTCACAAGTAATAAGAGACGGCTGTATTGAACCTGTTGGTCCCTTCGTAATCCTTACTCTATCAATTAATTGTTTTCCCGGCATTAAAAATTTCATTTGGGTAATATTTATCACATTTGCACTTTTCATCAACTAACGAAATTCAACATTTTAGATCCAACTCCTCGTAAAGTTTTTCATTATTCTATTTCATTTTATAACTCACTTTAAATATGTTTTATACCGTTTTTATGCCTGTTTATCGATGTTTTCAGATCATTTTAGTGATATTTTCCAGGTATTTTAAGTCATAAAAATCTGAACCCTACAGTTACATGTCCTTTTTTTCACATGCGCAAACTAAATAAGTTTTCAGTAAGGGCAGCTGCCCCACTGGCTGTCCCCGTCCTCCACCCATCACCGCCTCCATACCCGCCACCCCATTCGCAGTCCCCTTCCCCACTTTTGCGTGGCCATCTTTTTTACGCGATCAGGCCCAACGGATAGCGCGCTGCTACCAGTTCCCTACTCCATCGTCTTCAATGCCATCTTCCATCCATCCACATCTATCGCTGACTGTTGCAGGTCTTCTGGAGGCCATACTTCCACCTCTTCCTCCTGTCTACTACCTGTGGGCATGAAATCCGCGAGCTTCTGTGGCGACTTGTCGTCTTCCATCTGAGCCACATGTCCAGCCTACTGTAGTCTCTTGCTTCTGATGACTCCTGCCATACTGGCATCTCGTTACAGTTCATGTAGCTCATGGTTGTCTGATCCTCCATTCACCCTTGTTTGAGTCCAACACTGGACCAAAGATCTTTCGCAGCACTTTTCTCTCAAATGCAAGAAGTTTATGACTGTTTCATTTTAGGCTGCTTCAAGTTATGTGTACCAGGGGTTGAATCAGAGTTTTATATAAACTTATTTCGAACCGTCTCGAGAGACACGTTGTGTTAGGCTGTAGAAGGATCGGTTTTCTGCCTGGACCCTGGCGTTCATCTGTATTTTGCGTAACGCGTTCTGCGTGAAAAGTGCTCCAGGCATTTAAATTCGCAGGCACTCTTGTAGGATCGGTCCCCCACCTGCAGTGAGTGTAGTCGTCCAGTATCTTGACCTTGTCGACGAGTCATATCGAGGCAATCCTTCTTGTCTTCGTATATGACTAGCCTGAATTTACTGGCTGCAACCTCCAGTGCCTTGGTCATTTGTTTCAGTTCCTCTTCGAAGCTTCTGAATAGGCAATATCATCTGGGTAGACTAGATATGCCAGATTCTTCTCTTCGACATGGATCCCTTCGAAGTTCTCTTTAACCCTTCGAAGCTCTCTTTAAAAGTCTCACATATGATCTTCTCTAGCGCAAAACTGAACAGTATAGGACATAAACCAACACCTTGTCTGAGACACGTCACAATTTCGAAGTCATCTGTTACTCGATTTTCCATCTTCACCTTACCGCGTGTTTCACTCAGACTGATTTTTAACAGGTGGGCGACTTTCTATAGCATTCCGTGCACTTTAAATAACTGAACAGGCTCTTGCGGTGCATGTAGTCGTAAACCTTTTTGAAAACAACAAACAAAATGTGCTCTTCTTTACCATGTTCTCTCAGTTTTTCATCGTCATGATGGAGAAAGGGGATGTGATCTGCTGTTGACCACCCTGGCCGAAAATCTCCCTGGTATTCATCAATTAATGATTCTGTCGAGGGTTAATACTGTGTATGATCCAGTTGGATAGGATCTTCTATGCACAACCAAGGATAAACAGCAGAGTTTCATCAGTAAAAATGTTTCATTGCCACTAATTTTCTGAATCTCACAGCTCCAGATTCCAAGTTTTCTCGGATTACTTTCACTTTTACGTACTAGACAGCTATTTCGCAGCCGCGCCGCAGCTAATTTATGATAACAGAGACCCGATAATATGATCTAATGTAGTGCAAAACGTAAAATTAGTATCGGCTACCCCTTCTATCCCTGAAAAAAAAGGGTACAGCGCCTGAGCTGTGATACTTGTCACAAACAAGCAAAATGCTCTCGCATTTATCTCTTCAAAGTGGAAGCGAAGTTATTCCAAATATGGAATTTAGATTGTTTAGATGCCTACGAAACGCGTGTACAAATTCCAAGGTAATTTTGAATTATGTCTGTCTGTGTCAGTGATGTAATAACATTCAAAAATCTCACCCTGGTCACGTGACTTTTGGAAATAAAGTGTGTTGGCAACAAAAATTTCTTTCTGCGCATCTCACTTGTGAATGCTCATTCTTACTCTATAGTCAGGGGCTATGGGGTCTATAGCCCCCCCCCCCCCCCCCAAATAAAAATGAGTATCATATTACACCAGATAAAACAACTTCAGAAATCAGCGAATATATTACTCCAACGGATCCAATCTTTTTTTTATAATTATGTAGCAATATAGGTTGCAGTGTATTTCAAACACATTTTAACAAAAGAATAAGAGCGGCAAATAACTCAAACAGTTACAAAAAACTACTTTAAGCAACACCAAATTTTACCAGTTTCACGGTGGAGGACCCCAATTCTTCTTTGTTAAGCGATATTCCATTCCCCTAAACCCCTTCCTCCCTCCCTCCCCCCCCCCCCCCCCATTAGCCCACCATTGACTAACTTCTAGAATCGCCCCTGTCTATAGTCGTATGCGTAAGATTACAGAAACAACAGTTTTGTAATATATGTTTCACGACACTGGAGAAGAATAATTCAGAGTAAGAACGATATGATGCTATTCTAAAATCTTTCTAAAAAACACTAAAATAATAAAATCTTACCAAGACTCATTTAATATAACTTCGTATCATTCATAATGATACCTTGGTCTGTACGAAAACTGTTATATCTTCCTTGGAATAAATACTAACTTAGATTGACAGCGCAGTCAATGAATTTTTTAAAGCATAAACCACTATGCTTTCTGATGTGTTTCGTAACTCAACTAATACAAAATAAGATGAGCAATAGCGAGATGTAGCATTTTGAATGACAGAAATAAATATTCGCATTCAGCGATGAGTGACTCAGATTTGGAAGAAATAAAGCTGGATCTCGATTTTAATACCGCTCGCAAATCGTCACCGTCCTGTTCATCGAAAAGTGGACGGTCATGGATGGGAAATACCTTCCGCGAGGTGAAGCAAGGTTAGTGTTCCGAACAGTACAATCGAGAAAATCATATTTTGTAAGGTAGCCTACTGTATGTCTCTAGCAAACACAACCTACTGATGCGACACTCGTTCGTAAATACGTTACATGTTTGTACACACTAAGCACTGGTTTCATCACGATTTAGATATATTCCCATATGTACAATATTTTTTCTTACTCCTCTTCAATATTATTTATTATTCAATTGTTTCAGTGTTCCTAAATCGTGTCACCAAGAGTAAATGACTCTTACAAGCAATAATGCAAAAAAATGGTGCTACAAAATACTAATTGTTAGGTTTGTCGGTACGTTCCTTTGTAATTCATACTGCTTTTTACCTATCATATCTCGTAGCAGTCTGATAAATAATTCTGTTCTATGATTCTTATTCTAACAATTAGTTTAGTCAGCGTACGCAGGACATTGTTATTCCGCAGGCAACTATCGGAAGAACTACGGTTTTCTTTTTACACATGTCAGTGACGAAACGTTGTTTCTTTTTTTGTTTGCTTTTTTATTGACCCACAAAAAGTGGGCAAAGTTCTGAAAGCACTGAAACTGCGGAATAAGCAAGTACAAGTACGAAATCTTTCAAATACGGCACGATAGCTTTGGAAAATGTGAAATCAGATTGCGCTGTACGATGTATTTTGTTACAGAACCTGGGCACAGGATATGTGATCTTCCCAGCCAATCAGAACACCGAATGAGAGACCACTAGACATTATGTAATCAGCCAATCGTATCATCACATTTTCAATTCACGAACACACAAACGACGAAAAAAATTCGAGGAATGAAACATGAATACAGTGATATTACAATGTAATGTACAGTAGCGAACAAAGCAATACTGTAACACACCTGTAATGTTGAGGAAAATGAAGGCGCCGGTTTCCACGAAAGGCACTTGTAATATTCTTCGAAAGAATTATTGCGTTACAATTCCGTCGGGCTGGTCCAGTGCATCTGCTTCAACAAAAAGGTCATGTAATATTTATTTCTGGCTTTGTACTCGACGAAACATATACTGAACTAGGTAACTCGCGAAATGTTTGGTCTTTCTCCCATATCGTGTGGGATGGCACCTCTGACGTCCCGCCACATTTTTTCCACGTTGTGTGTGTAAATGGAACTATCTTTCATTACTACGACGTTCAGACTGTGGTTCACTTTGAAGATGTTGTGTAAACTGAAGCTGTCACTAACGATCGTCGACCCAGGGACCATGTTTTCTTTTATTATTGTGAACGGGCTCAAGGAAGCATTTTCTCGACCCTCGCTGAATTCCACCGAACACACAATTTCCTGCGATTTCACAGCCTTTGTTTTGTTTTCTTTTCCCAAATTTCGATTGGCGAACTCACAACCAAACTGTTTCATTCCAATCGAACCCACAACTCTGGCTACGCTACAGATCAATCTGTCACTACAACTAGATATTTTGCTTGCACATTCGTTGGCTTCGCCAATTCCCAACCAAACTGTTGCGTTCCAACCTAATTTAGACCTCTGGGTACGCTGCAGTCAGTCTGTTGCCACAATCAGATTTTTTCTGTCAATACAAGCTGTGCTCTTATGTCCCAGCCTAACAAAACCGTAGGAAATCGCGAGATATTCGGAAAATACAGCCTAAAATAGCTTAACCACACTCCCGGAAATCACGACCTATTCGTAGAATAACAACCAGGTATCTGTAACAATAAAGAATATAAAAGTCACTCCTTCACTCACAGCAATTTAACCCTTGATCACTAAACCCTCGTAGAATTTACGAATTGCTTCCTTCGTATCAGTTTAAGGTGTCTTCTTACATCCCAGGCTATCGATATCTCTGACGAGAAAAAAAAGCAGAACCAAAATTATATATGAAGCGATAGCTCTACGTATTTCTAATTTCTTTACTGTATGTATTATAATTTGTGTGCGCGTGCAAAGAAACAGTCACGTTGTCGTTGGCTGAATAAATAACGTCTGCTATGCTCCCTGTAATTGGCTAACTAGATCACGTTTCCTGCGTTCATATTGCCTTACAACAGCACATCGTACGGCGCAATCTCGATTTCACAGTTCCCGGAACTATCATGGCGTATTTGCTGGATATCGTATTTATACTTGCTCATTCCGCGATTATGTAGTTTAGATGCTACAGCGCATTAAAGAGCTATTCAAGAGACGTCATTTTTTGTCTCGGTTTGTTGTGCTACAGTGCCTGATAGTGTGATAACGAAACATAAGCAGTCGGAATTGTTGCAGTTTTATGCCCGGCTGTAAGACCGAATTTTTGACGCTGAACTCTGTCTCGTACCTTTACGTCAAGTCGAAAAATTCATATTTTTGAAGCGCAAATATCAACTGATACAGGCTTAAACATCATCACTAAGAGTTTGTTTCCTTTCTGAATCTATGAATACAATGGATCTGCATGACAGACAGACAGCAGAGGTGAAACTTCCAGTTAGTACGGATTTATTATTCCCCAGAATCTTGATACGGATATACGTCACTGGAGGTGTCGCAGGCCATGAAAAATTCAAACTGCACAGAAGTGGATAGGAAATGAGACTGCAGCATCTTCACATGAAGATGGAACTAAATGTAGCTCATGCCAAGTTTCGAGCAAAAGGCAATTTTCGTGTAGGTAACAAGGATTGGTTGTCTTCAAAAACTGTGTATCTTGTCGACATTTATACTCCCCGGTTGGGTAATTTAGGGACACGCTAAGTCACGAAATGGCGTCCAGTTGAAAGACTTGCACCAGTCCATTAAGTGACGTGATATAATTATTATTATTGTGTGTGAGAACAACGCGACAAGCACACAAGGGAACTTCCATAGGTGAGTTACTCGTTATTATGACAGGCCAAGTAACCTTTATTGAATGCTCCGATACACTTCAGAGTAACACACGTAGGCCTACATGACGCTGTTTCATTAACATAGTCACCGAGTCTCTGAAAATAAGTCAGAATGTTTTGCCAGTCATTCAATTGTCAGAAACCTGCGCCTTGGTCACGAAGCCATCCAAACCGCCTTGTGAACGCCCTCATCGTTAGAAATCTGTTTCCCCCAGATATTCTTTTAGGTTGCCAATTGTCAGTACGTTGTCGTCTGTGTTCGACATCGACGGCCTTCCTTCCTGGTCAACACCACCCTCATGTATGCGGCCGTCGTCGAATTGTTGGCACCATTTCACTACAGCTGCACGTGGCAATGCATTTGGTCGATACAACGTCAGAATGTCGCGGTGAATCTGCGTATAATTTAGACATTTTGCCCACAAAATCCGTACTATCCCACATACTTTAACTTTGGAGTAAGTTTCCCGTTGCCATGCCATTTCCCTGCACTTCGTAATGAACCTTATCCGTACTACAACAAAGTTTGTATGCAGGAAACCTGGAACATGTACGCTCTTCTAAAAATGTACGACTCTACGTGCGGAACAGTCTCACCATGCAGTGACTTGTGTAACTTGTTTTTTGTAATCCGTGTGGTTTATTGACCTAGACAATATCCATGTGGAGGTGGTTTTCTGTTGCCTGTTATCAAATGTAATGTACGTATCTGCACTCCTGAGCCCTTGAATTAACAAAAACCACCTAGAAACGTATATCATTCCACTTCGCCCTGATCACGGTAGTGATTAGTCGCGGCATGAATTCTGCGAAATACCAAATGCGTTGAGGAATCATCCTGATCGGTGACCTCTCGTCTGCCACCAGTGGCGGATCGTGCAGAATATTACCAGTGTGCTACAGCATTACAAAAATAAACACGTTGTGTTTCACTATGTCGTCATGATAGGCTCGACTTAATATTGTTGCGATATTAGCTTTACCTAATGCACTAAGATCAAGTATGTTGTTTATAAATTTATGATGTTTACTATGTTTTTTATTGGTGCACTAATTTGTCCTAGATCGTTCACTCTCCCTGTACCCCATGCTACACTGCTCCCAAACAACAGACATGGAAAGCAAAAAAGAGCACTGCTAACATCACACCCGCATATCCAACTCTTTTCATTCACTTTCATACCAAATTTTCTTATATACTCATTTCTTTTTACCACCACGTATAGCCTTTTGATTTGCAAGGGTAGTAATAAATATATTTTATAAAAAACTAAACTCCTCCCGAACCACCGCTCTGCGGGCCGTATATGTCAGACCGGAGCCGTTACTTCTCAATCAAGTAGCTCCTCAGTTTGCCTCACAAGGGCTGAGTGTACCCCGCTCGGCAGACCGGCTGGTCACCCATCCAAGTGCTAGCTCAGCACGACAGCGCTTAACTTCAGTGATCTGACGGGAACCGGTGTTACCACTGCGGCAAGACCGTTGGCATATATTACAAAAGTAAGTGAACAAAGTGCGTGCAGCTAAAGTTTAAAAATGAGACCCGGTACGATCAAACGAGTTATATGGTGTAGTAGCCCTCTGTCCCTCATCTATGAAGAAAGTTCCCCGTTTTTACCTGAAGGGCATGCTTTTGAAGATAAAAGGGCTGGCAATTTTTGCCCTCTACAAATTTTTAGAACATTCGGGAGTATTCGAGAACATTCCAGAACATTCGAGAGTGAGAACATTCGAGAGCATTGCAGAGTATTCGAGGGTATTGGAACGCATTCCACAACATTCCATGTTCCACGATGACCTGCGATGTTATGGAATATTCGGGAATAGTCTGGAACATTCGGGAAGATTCCAGAATGTTCTGGAACGTTCTGGTCCATTCGAAGTCTTTCTAGCATATTCTGGACTTTGCCACTGGTGGTTGGTAGGGGTATATAAAGCAAGACCCGTCGTGGGTTCCAACGGTAGTTTCTTATCACTGACGAAGGGAGCAACCGAAAACGTAGTGCTACGAGTGAATAAAAACAGTGAAGTGTTGAAGTGTTGAGTAGTCACAGTGATACAGTGACTGAACATAAATCGAAAATAGTGTGTAAAGTGTACCTAATGTATTTGTTTATAAAAAGTTGATTTGATTTATGTTTTAGACAATGCTCCAACGTAAAAGAGGCGGAGATCTTGCCAGCAAAAAGGCGAAACCAAAAATAACAGACAAAAAATGAAACAGACGAAGAGCGCGAAGCACGTTTAAATTCCCAACGAACGACAATGAGCACCGCGAGAAGCAGAGATACCGGAACGAAATGAACGGACTGAAAAATCAAGAGTTGCGACACAGTCTTATAATAAAAGACTGCAAATTCAAGCCAGCCATGAAAATATCACCCTACGAGAAGCGCAGACGAGCACAAGTAAACAGTTCAATCTAACAAATGAAGCATTTCACTACGA
This sequence comes from Schistocerca piceifrons, assembly GCF_021461385.2. NCBI lineage: Eukaryota > Metazoa > Arthropoda > Insecta > Orthoptera > Acrididae > Schistocerca > Schistocerca piceifrons. Next base: position 247,409,388 of record NC_060144.1, read on the forward strand.
CCCGACGAAAGAATATAACAAACACGCCGTTACCGGGAAAATGGATAACATCTGCCAATTTTGCAATGCAAAAAAATTCAGTAGAGGAACACTACGATTCAGTTGCGTGCATGGAAAAATTCGGTTACCACCACCGGAATCTCCTTCACACGAATGTTTACATTAGTTGACCGAGGAAACTCCAGAATAAAAACACTTTCTTCAAAATATAAAAGCGTCCACACAATTTTATATCAACTCCCTGAGGGGAGTATATATAAACTGAACTGTTTAAGAAATATTTGAATTTTATAATTAATATTGTGAGGAATGAAAATAAAATTTAAAAAAAAATATGTTTGCAGCGGTAACTGCACCGGAGACAAAAAATTTCCAGTCCGGCCACTTGATCACTGGGCCACTGCACCGAAACATCGACTGTCCTTCAAAAACCCTCATGCTCTACCCTTGCACAGTAGCTTTAAGCCCTATCAGAGAGAGGCGGAAGTGATGACATTACATCAGAATATGTGCAGTAGAAAATAGACAGCTGCATCCTTCCCCTGGATTAATCGTAGCGCCGCTAACCATCATTTCAGCACTGACACTAGTGTCTAGTTATCGCGGAGAGAGCGATACAAAACATATTCTGGTCAACTTTATTTGTGTACCAGCACGCTCTCGAAAAGAAATGGCATACGTTTAATGTGATTTCTGGTTCGCATTCGAAAGAAATGGCATATGAGAACGACAACTTTATCGATGGCACTGTTGTATAAAACATTCGCGGATTTCTTGCCACGTCAGTTCAGGGTAAAACTTCGAGTTTTGGACAATTAGTCCCATCGTCCTCGTGTGGAGCAACTGACTGTCTAAACTACTGCTGTGGTGGCCTTATATGGCCCATGTACGGCTTCTGATTGGTCGGTAATAACGTAATGCTTCGCAGGTGGTGTCAACGTCTGCACAGGTGTTGCCAACACCCCCTTGTTAGCTTGAACGTTGCGACGTATACCTCTGCTTTATTTCGACGTCGAGAGTTCGCTTCCACGCACTGCTAAGACTCCATCCACTGTCATGGTTGAAATTTTTCTCGCACATACTTATCTCTACAGGCTCCTTAATTACAGAATCCCAGTATGGAGGCACCTGGGACAAAAGTTTTGTTTTGTCAAATCGTATTTTGTGTTTATGAGGCTGTTCTCAGCAACTGCGGATTTCTCCATTTCTCGACTTTTGATATGCGTTCGATGTTCTGCACAGTGGTCGGAAACAGTACGGATGGACTGACCGATGTAATTGCTTCTGAGGCTGAGACAGTCCTCAACAGAGCGTAGCATTTCTGTTGCCTTCTTAGCAGATCGGGAAATAGGTATTACACCTCGTCTTGTCAGGACTCTGCTTATTTTGGTGTGGCTCTTCATGCGACTGTTTAACACGTTCATGTTTCCTTTTCTTGGAGAAATCTGACTTCACATCATGTGAACTATAGCCGTTCTTGTGGAACACGTACTTCAGATGATTGATTTCGGAATCCAAGTGGTCCTTGTCAGAGCAAGTTTTGCTCTTCGTACAAAGTATTTCAAATTGCTCTCTTCTGGACTGAATGACGAAAACTCTGGAAGATAACACATAAATCAGTGTGCGCTGCCTGCTCAGCAGTGTAAACAGATGGGCTCCGTAGTTCGCGGAGAAATGAAGACCTCGTGGTACTTCCGGCTGACAAGGGAAATGCCACGGTTTTTCTTAACACTACTGAATATCATAGCAAAGTGGCACTGTTATTGGAGGACAGCACGTACAAATACCTAAAACAGGACCCAACTTTGTTATGCAGCAGAAAAACGGTGGAGCTTCTGAAGAATTCTGGCCTACCAGAGGTGTTCATGAAAAATCTTAGAGCATGAGCTCTTAGACCTCCCAGGCTGTACGGCTCACCGGAAGTCCACAGTGGAAGTATTCCATGAGACTGATGTTAGCGCTGTTGGCTCTCCTATCTGCAGACTAGCCAAATATCTAAGTTAATGAATCCAATAGTAGACCACTGAGAAGATCACTTCAAAAACTGTCAGATGTTCATTGAGAAAATTAAACAGATTAGCATTGGTGTAAACGGTATTTTAGTCAGCACAGGTGTGGTCTCACTATTTACAAAAGTTCCTTCGGAGGACACATTGAAATTGTTGGCAAGGCATTTTCCTCCTGAAACCATGAAGTTGTTCCGACATTTTGTAACGATAACCTACTCATTGTACTGCGCCAAATTTTATGAAATGTTGGACCGAATGGCTATGTGTCTCCAGAATCGGCCAACATCTTTATAGAACATTTTGAGGGATGTGGACAGAATTTGGTTCCCCTACGCTCTTCCCCATTCTATCATTATGTTGGCGACACGTTATGGTCTGGCCACACGGCATAAAAGCCCTTTAGCGCTTCCTTGAACACATGAGCAGCATGCGTCCAGACAATCAGTTCACTGTCGAGATGGAGAAAGAAGCCTCTTTAATTATGGAATCCCATTATGGAAGAATCTGGGAGAAACATTGTATCGTCAAACAGTATGTGTTTGTTTGTGAGAGTGTGCTCAGCAACTAAAGATTTCTCCAGTCCTCGATTTTTAATATACCAAATGTACCATTGATGTTCTGCACAACGGAAATGGTATGGATGGACTCATGCATATAATCGCTTCCGCAGTCACAACAGATGTTATCGATCCCAGGGATACTCGGGCCGAGACTATTCTTAACAGTGCGTAACATCTCCTTTGTCTTCTTTGGAGGTCGGAAAACAGGTCTTATACCTCGTCTTCCCAGGATTTGGCCTATTTTGCTACTTGTAGCGCGGCAGAAAGGAAGGAATACAATCGGCGGCACTTTAGCCAAACAGTGCTGAGGTCGGTTGAAGTAGGATGCTTTTCATGCTCCCTCATGATTGTACAACTTTTCTCCAGTTTAAGAGCGATGGTCTTGCAGAAGGTACAGGTCGCGTGAGGCTCACTGCAGCTACTTCATGTATCATTCGCGGGTTGTTATGCTGAAATATTTTAATATACATCACCAGGTGGGACCTCAAACAACAAAATTTCACTTATCGCCCTTATATAGTAGGTTTGGGTAGTCTTTGGTGGCCCGCAGACCCAATTCATACATTTACTTAAACTCGTAGGCCGTCTCGCTACATGACGTGACAGCAGCGCTCGCCTCGCTTGAAGTCAAAACTATGGCGTGCACGATGCCTCAGACACTCGTTTTTTATAGCACTTTCATTTTACGAGTTAGTCACTCTATCTTCAGCTGTTTACATTTATTTGCGCATCGTTAATGCAGCTCTTTTACTACGATATTTTACAACAGCTGTCTTAAAAATTCTGCAACACCGTTAGTGAATAAAAAATGTTCACGACACGCAAATAAATGTAAATATCTGAAGATGGATTGCCAGGCATCTTGAAATGTCATCTTGGAAAAACAAACGCCTATAAAAGCAATTGGTTGCTTCTAATTCATTAGATCTCACCTTCAGTTTCAGCAGCTGCAGTGTTCTTATACATCCACAACGTACACGGATTATTTACTAATGTTAGTCCGAGTAAGAACAGAAAAACAAAATACGACAATGAGATAGGCAATACCACTTAACAAGCAGTTAGGTGTAACTCTGCGCTTTTTGGCCACAGGCAGGTCATTCGATTGTTTTAATACCCACAAAAACTATGAGCATGCGGTTTTTAAATATTTTCCCAAAAATACTTTTGATGACTAATCGCGTATGCATTGATTGTTTCTATAACATTAAATAGCTTACATCTTCATTTCTTTGTTCATTTTAAAGAGTTTAAAAGTCTAAATCGCTTTAACTTAAAATACTGGGTGATCAAAAAGTCAGTATAAATTTGAAAACTTAATAAACCACGGAATAATGTAGATAGAAAGGTAAAAATTGACACAAATGCTTGGAATGACATGGGGTTTTATTAGAACCAGAAAAAAACCAAAGTTCACAAAATGTCCGACAGATGGCACTGGACAGCAAAAGGTCAGTGACTGCGCATGAAAATCGTGTATAAACGGAGCTGTAATGAGAGAGAGAATCAGATGCACCAGCAGTCGCAGCATGTTGACGTTACCTGAAAAGGCGCTTTTAGTGAAGCTGTATTATCAGAATGGGGAATGTGCAAGTTCAGCGTTACGATCCTATCGCCATAGGACAAATGGAGCTGTGGCGAGAATGATTTCGAAGTTCGAAGCCACGGGTTGTTTCGACGATAGACCCTGTAGTGGCCACCGAGCACAAGGCGTAATGCCGCTGAGACAGTTCAGGAAAAAATGGAGACTGTAGCAGGTTTGTCTATGCACGGGGAAGTCAGCGCTTGTGCAGTCGCACGTCGCACCGGCATTGCATACATTACTGTTTGGTTGGCACTTAGGCGTACCCTCCGATGCTATCCGTACAAAATCCATCGACATCATGAACTGTTACCTGGTGATTTAGTGAAGCGGGGGCATTTGCAGTGTGGGCGTTTCAAAAGATGGCGGAAGATGACGATTTGTTCAGTAACGTGTTGTGGGCCGACGAAGCTCATTTCACGATCCGAGGGTCTGTCAACGCCCACAACTGCAGAATTTGGGCTACCGAAAATCCTAGAACTGTCCTGGAAACTCCATTGCACGATGAGAAAGTCACGGTATGGGTTGGATTTGCCACATCTACAGTTATCGGGCCTTTTTTCTTCGAGGAAATGTGTTATTCTGGTTTTGTAATTGCTACCATGACGGGTGAGAGGTATGCCGATATGTTACAGAATCATCCCCATCCTGGCTGATAAAAACCTGCTGGAACGTACAATGTTTATGCAGGATGGCGCTCCACCCCGTATTGCTAGACGCGTGAAAGATCTCTTGCACGCGTCGTTTGGTGATGATCGTGTACTCAGCCACCACTTTCGTCATGCTTGGCCTCCCAGGTCCCCAGACCTCAGTCCGTGCGATTATTGGCTTTGGGGTTACCTGAAGTCGCAAGTGTATCGTGATCGACCGACATCTCTAGGGGTGCTGAAAGACAACATCCGACGCCAATGCCTCACCATAACTCCAGACATGCTTTACAGTGCTGTTCACAACATTATTCCTCGACTACAGCTATTATTGAGGAATGATGGTGGCCATATTGAGCATTTCCTGTAAAGAACATCATCTTTGCTTTGTCTTACTTTGTCATGCTAATTATTGCTATTCTGATCAGATGAAGCGCCATCTGTCGGACATTTTATGAACTTTTGTAGTTTTTTGGTTCTAATAAAACCCCATGTCATTCCAAGCATGTGTGTCAATTTGTACCTCTCTATCTACATTATTCCGTGATTTATTCAGTTTTCAAATTTATACTGACTTTTTGATCACTCGGTACATCGGCTGTATTACAGAAGCAAAACTGGAAAAATTGCGAGCATCAAAACGGAGAATTGTAAAACCGACAAAACTCGCCCCTGCACGCTCAATCTGTATTGGCAGTACTGAGAATATTTTGTTCGGCATCAATACTACAATACTCGCTATGAGACAGTCATTATATTGACATACTGGCAACAAAATTAAACGTGTGAAGGGCCCTTAACTCATTCTCTCTCTCTCTCTCTCTCTCTCTCTCTCTCTCTCTCTCTCTCTCTCACACGAATTTCTTAAGCGGGCCGAATTAAAACTAATCAGTGGCCGAATCCAGCCCACGGGATGCCGGTTGCCCTCCCGTGGTATAAAACATAGTAGGTAGAATATATCTTTAAATTTTAAATTGTATAAAGACTATGTATACCAAATTTCAGTGTGTTCAGAGGAGGTAAAAAGAAACTTTTTATGTGACAAAAAATGTCACAGTTGCTTGGTTTCCTCGCTGGAGGTCCACAAACGTGTTGATGTGTTGCAGAGTCCACATATTCTGAGCATTACAGACTTTATAGCACATAGCAATGATGTTTCAGGATCGTAGACAGCACAGTGACCATGGAAAACCAGCTCTTTGGCCATCGTGGAACCACACAACCAGTAAAAATAACAATTTTATTTAACAGAATTCATCCAGCAGCCAAAGGTGTCATCTCGATGGCGTGCAATTCCTTCAGGTAGCCAAGAACATGTCAGCACAATACTGGTGGCATGCTGGTTGTGCACGGACGAGATCAATTGGAGTCACTTGCATCAGCGGTCCTGTAACCAAAGCAGTGATAGTGGCTTGCCAACAGCAAGGCATGAAGTGCCAAACGCCAACAGCTGGGGGCAGCAGACCAGGAACAAGGTGCCCTCAGGCACAGTCTGCGAACTGAAAATCGCTGGGTGGATTTCTTGAGTCAGCTGAGATCAGCCAGGTGTAGGCCTCCACCTGGGAGCCACCATTCCATTTCCTGTCAGCATCAGAAATAGGCACATCCCATAGACCTGTGGCTGTCATAAACGGCACCAAGAAACTGTTGAGGCTGGAAGACTCACATCAGATCAATGACTAGTTTGGAGCACTTCTCTAGGTAGGTTGCAGCTGACAACAGATAAATCAATGGCTCGAATGCACAATATTTATTCCCACTCTTATCAGGCCCCGTTGTGACAGGATGTCACTTTTGATCACACATACCACAGAAGTGGAGCAATACCACGCCCATGCATGGTCTAATCGAGGTCACAGGCAGCAACAGCACAGCACAGCTAGACATGTGTTAACTGGCTCATGTTAACACAGCATCTTTCCAACTTTTGGCATTGGAATGTGGTGGCAACCTTCTGGCTCACTTGACTGCCGGCTACAGATGCTGGTTTGGAAAGATAGTAGCATAATATTATCCACCTCTTCAAAAGATCCACTTCACCAGATCTCAAACTAGTATTACTTCTGAATATAGCTTTTCAATAAATCTTATAATTTTTTACATTTATGTTCACTTTTCGTCTATCCTAACCCAGTCCATTTTACTGCTTCAAGACTGGTATACTTATGACTGTTTATTTGCTAAGGGTGACCTACTTGGTCTGTACAAGGCATACAGGGACTTCAGGAGGATAGACAGTTTTCCACTTTAGAAATAAATGTAAACAATCATAAGCTACACAAATGAGAACCAAGAGCAAGATGGTACTCGAAGTTGAGACATCTGTCACCATGAGTTTGTGGTGGTAATTACTCTGATATTGTCGAGCATACTAAAGTTTTTACTCCACACTAATATCCCTCTTTTGTGATGCTATAATCTTTTGCAGATAGTTAAGGAGGTTGGGTTTCAAGCTACTGTGCATATGGGTCAGATTTTGGACAGGTAGTGTATTAAAAATTTGTTATGCCAGTGCAGTAGAGGATGGGTTATGTTTAAAATCATATTGCCTGTTATAGTTGCTGGGAGACGAGACACTGGCCCAAAAATACCGCAAGTTGAATTGTTGATCAACATACAGCTATTTTTCAACTCCATCCATTCTGTACTTTTACGTCCTCCCTGCTCCTAACAATTCACAATAACTTCCAGTGAATCATATATGGAATATACCCAGTGTGGACCCACTCTCTGGAAATAAGGTTGTGGGCCTTGTAAGACCCATGGAAATCCTTCTGTTCCTGCTCCTCTTAAGAATAATTCTACCACACGTGCTCCTGTTCAGGCAGGAATATTGTTCACCAGTATAACTGCATGGTTTTCCGTCCTGGTGTGACCAGTAGTATCTGTTTTCTCCTTATCTGCACTAATTTTTACAAAGTCCCTCATCTTGTAGGTAATGGATGAATTGTATAGAACACATACTGGGCATTGGTGCTTGATACTGGGAATTGGTTCTGTAGTCACTGTATGAGAGATGCAGTACCTGATATACCTCTTTTGTCTCTCTTAATGTCCCTTTCTTCCCACCTTCTGGGAGCAGCTGTGAAAAAGGTGCACCCACCTCTGTACCTTGCTTATTACTCTGCAAACATTGTAAGTTAGTCTCAATATCCACTGGTGGTTGGTCATGACATCTTGCTCCCTGATAAAAAGCACTCCTTACTTCAGTGATCAGTACAGCAAGACACACACCCCTTTGCAATTGTAGGGGAGCAGCACAGCAATCATTCTAATTGGTGATGTTACCTGGAGGAAGAAAGCCATTATCGCTCTCCCTTCCTCAATCTTAGTCCCATTATCTACAAAATAACACCCACAATTATATCCCCCACAAAATAAACAGAACTGTATTCCCACCATCTGCCATTACGCAGAAAACCCAGCAAACCCTTTAATTACTGTGATCTATAATCTAACTTAAATACATGCACATCATCTGCAGAATAACCAATGATAGGTTATTGGTTATTTTCTCCATATATCATCATCCACAATACCACAATAACTTTCATCATTTGTACAATTTTTCCACACTTTGATTTCTGTGGTACACAGCACAATAAATACACCCATAAAACAAACATAAATTTCTCATTATGCTGCTACTTTCGTGATCTCGACAGATATGGTAATGTGCATGTAGCCTGCACAGGTGCATTTGTTTCTCCTTCTTCTTTCTATCTCCTCCCCCTTCTTTGGGAGTGCTGCCGCCAGTATGGTGGCAGTGAATTTGATGCACCCCTAAAAGGACATAAACATCCAACACGCACAACAGTCATGTGCTTGACAACTGCAGTTTGACATTCACTGCTGAGGCCTTCTTAATAAACTGACATGGACCACGATACCATCTGAAGAATTTCTTCATTTTCCGCTTTGGGATGTATGGGAATGTCAGCGTCATCCATTGATCTGCACAGATTTTACAGTAGCATAGCACTGCACTCTCCCTTCCTCTCTTGATATTAAAGGGCTTTGCTATTGGTATTATGCATCTGTTCCCATACTTTTCTTAATGTTTTCATGGCTCATCGTTTTTCTTTTCCTTAGGTTTGGTTGCTTCCAATGGTGACAGCATTTTTAAACCATATACCACTTCATATGATGACAGGCCTGTACTTTCAAGAGTTTTAGAATTGCTACAATATATGGCAATAAATTATCCCTATCATTCTCTCTCTCTCTCTCTCTCTCTCTCTCTCTCTATATATATATATATATATATATATATATATATATATATATATATATATATATATATATATAATAGAGGGAAACATTCCAGGTGGGAAAAATTATATATAAAAACAACGATGAGGTGACTTACCGAACGAAAGCGCTGGCAGGTCGATAGATACACAAACATACACACAAAATTCAAGCTTTCGCAACAAACTGTTGCCTCATCAGGAAAGAGGAAAGGAGAGGGAAAGACGAAAGGAAGTGGGTTTTAAGGGAGAGGGTAAGGAGTCATTCCAATCCCGGGAGCGGAAAGACTTACCTTAGGGGGAAAAAAGGACAGGTATACACTCGCACACACACACACATATATCTTTAAATATGTCTGCTTGTGTCTGTATGTGTGGATGGATATGTGTGTGTGTGCGAGTGTATACCCGTCCTTTTTTCACCCTAAGGTAAGTCTTTCCGCTCCCGGGATTGGAATGACTCCTTACCCTCTCCTTTAAAACCCACATCCTTTCATCTTTCCCTCTCCTTCCCTCTTTCCTGACGAAGCAACCGTTGGTTGCGAAAGCTAGAATTTTGTGTGTATATTTGTGTTTGTTTGTGTGTCTATCGATGTGCCAGCGCTTTCGTTTGGTAAGTCACATCATCTTTGTTTTTAGATATATATATAATAGAGGGAAACATTCCACGTGGGAAAAATATATCTAAAAACAAAGATGATGAGACTTACCAAACAAAAGCGCTGGCAGGTCGATAGTCACACAAGCAAACACAAACATACACACAAAATTCTAGCTTTCGCAACCAACAGTTGCTTCGTCAGGAAAGAGGGAAGGAGAGGGAAAGACAAAAGGATGTGGGTGTTAAGGGAGAGGGTAAGGAGTCATTCCGATCCCGGGAGCGGAAAGACTTACCTTAGGGGGAAAAAAGGGCGGGTATCCACTCGCACACACACACATATCCATCCGCACATACACAAACACAAGCAGACATTTGTAAAGGCAAAGAGTTTGGGCAGAGATGTCAGTCGAGGCGGAAGTAAAGAGGCAAAGATGTTGTTGAAAGACAGGTGAGGTATGAGTGGCGGCAACTTGAAATTAGAGGAGGTTGAGGCCTGGCGGATAACGAGAAGAGAGGATATACTGAAGGGCAAGTTCCCATCTCCAGAGTTCTGACAGGTTGGTGTTAGTGGGAAGTATCCAGATAACCCGGACGGTGTAACACTGTGCCAAGATGTGCTGGCCGTGCACCAAGGCATGTTTAGCTACAGGGTGATCCTCATTACCAACAAATACTGTCTGCCTGTGTCCATTCATGTGAATGGACAGTTTGTTGCTGGTCATTCCCACATAGAAAGCTTCACAGTGTAGGCAGGTTAGTTGGTAAATCACGTGGGTGCTTTCACACGTGGCTCTGCCTTTGATCGTGTACACCTTCCGGGTTACAGGACTGGAGTAGGTGGTGATGGGAGGGTGCATGGGACAGGTTTTACACCGAGGGTGGTTACAAGGGTGGGAGCCAGAGGGTAGGGAAGGTGGTTTGGGGATTTCATAGGGATAAACTAAGAGGTTACGAAGGTTAGGTGGACGGCGGAAAGACACTCTTGGTGGAGTGGGGAGGATTTTATGAAGGATGGATCTCATTTCAGGGCAGGATTTGAGGAAGTCGTATCCCTGCTGGAGAGCCACATTCAGAGTCTGATCCAGACCCGGAAAGTATCCTGTCACAAGTTGGGCACTTTTGTGGTTCTTCTGTGGGAGGTTCTGGGTTTGAGGGGATGAGGAAGTGGCTCTGGTTATTTGCTTCTGTACCAGGTTGGGAGGGTAGTTGCGGGATGCGAAAGCTGTTTTCAGGTTGTTGGTGTAATGGTTCAGGGATTCCGGACTGGAGCAGATTCGAAGACCTAGGCTGTACTTCTTCATCACTTCTGATGTAAAGTTGATGCCCTAATATGTGACTATCATTTTCAGAGCACCAAACTTTAGTAACAAATTATTCACCATCACATGTCCTACTGTCTCAGCTTGCTGATTCGAGATAGTGACCATCCCTACGTATGTATCATACGTATGCATCATCCCTACATAGTGTGAGAATTTGCCTGTAATGGGAAGAATAATAGTGGTTCTCTGCTGATGTCTGGCTAAACGGTCCTAAAAAAGCCATCTCAATCATTCCAAAAGGTTTATTGGCATCTGATAACCTCTACAGCAGAACATGATGCTGGCTTGATTCCACACACTGTTCATGTGGCACACAGTTTTTTAAATATTGATCTATGTGTTATCTATGTGTACCCCACCAGTAATGTTTAGCTACTATTCAGTCCATGGTTCTACACCTGCCATGAACAGGTAACACATGATAACGAGCTTGTTTTAACATTTTTCACAGTGCAGACCAAGCTTCGTCATCTTGTGCAATAAACTGTCATATATGACAACCTGTGGTTGCATTGCAAATAATTTGCAATCCATATCAGTAACTTGCACTAGTTGACACTTCACAATGCTACAGCCTAGTTTTGTTGTTATACCAATCTTTCCACTGAGGCCACCTGCATTACTGTGTTTCTTACCAGGTTTATGAACAGCTTCGAAATCAAATTCACTCAATTTCAGCACCCATTGTGTGACTGATTTTTTAATACCAATAAGCACTTCAGTGCCATGTGAGCCATTCTCACCTTAAGCTTATGCCCACATAAATGGCAGCAGAAATATTTTACACTATGTATCAGGTTTAGCATAGTCTTTTTGTGGTAGAGTAGTTCCTTACTGCTACGTACAGTTGTTGTGGTATGTAGATGACTGAATGTTCCCTACTATCTAAGTCATGACTTACACCACAACCTACAATAATCCAAACTCTTTCCTGTAATCCAGAAGGACCATTAGTAGCCTATTTGTCAGTAATTTCTTAAATTTTTCAGATGCATTTTCGCAATCCAGTGTGCTGGAACTTCACACCTGTCTTTCATAGGAGGTCATGCTATTTCTGTAAATCCTGAGACAAATTATCTACAGCAATTAGCTAACCCAAAAAAAATACAGCAATTCCTCGCTTGACTGAAATGCAGGAAAACTCCATACAGTAGCCACCAGTCATGGATTTGTTCTTACTCCATCCTGATTAATTACAGGTCCCAAGTAATTCACTTCTTGTAGTGCAAAATGTTACTTCTCTACACTAAAAGTTAGTTGCGTGAGCATAATTTCTTAAAACCTCTTTCAGTCATTGTAAATGCTCTCTCGTATCCTTCGCAAACACAGTAATACCACCTAGATACACTGTACAATGTTTTGGCTTCAGTCCCCTCAAAACTCTCTCCAACAACTGTTCAAACACAACTGGTGTATTTTTCAAAGCATACAGCATTTGCTGCTAATGACCCCAAGGCACTGGAAATGCAGATTTTTACCAGTCCTCTGACTCTACTTCCAATCAGTGACAGCCACTGCTTGGATCTATAGTGGAAAACCAAAATTTTCCTAAACTGTTAAGAGTTTTTATCATTCTTAGTACTGGATATGCCTCTGTAATTGTACAACTGTTGAGGTATACATAGACACAGTACAATCAATACTTCTTCGTTTTGTCTGAACTCTTTTCGGTTCTACGAGGTGCATTCAAGTTCTAAGGCCTCCGATTTTTTTTCTCCGGACTGGAAAGAGATAGAAACATGCGCATTGTTTTAAAATGAGGCCGCGTTCATTGTCAATATGTCCCAGAGATGGCAGCACCATACAGCAGATGGAATTTTACCGCCAGAGGTGAGAATGAGAACTGTTTTAAATACTTAAAATGGCGACGTTTTCCTTACTTGAACAGCGTGCAATCATTCATTTTCTGAATTTGCGTGGAGTGAAACCAATTGAAATTCATCGACAGTTGAAGGAGACATGTGGTGATGGAGTTATGGATGTGTCGAAAGTGCGTTCATGGGTGCGACAGTTTAATGAAGGCAGAACATCGTGTGACAAACAAACCGAAACAACCTCGGGCTCGCACAAGCCGGTCTGACGACATGATCGAGAAAGTGGAGAGAATTGTGTTGGGGGATCGCCGAATGACTGTTGAACAGATCGCCTCCAGAGTTGGCATTTCTATGGGTTCTGTGCACACAGTCCTGCATGACTATTTTCCATAAGGTCCCAACTTCCCACAGACACTTGACTACCTGTGTCTAACAAAAATTTATGTTCACTACTGTTTACTGTGTCGATTAAGCAACATTCCACCTCTGCATACTTTTTTACGGCATTAACATTTACAGCAAGTGCCACATGGTGGATCTGGGGCTCCTGTTATTGATTAATAGTTAATTATTTACTCTGTCCCTTCTCATTATGCTGTTTACTTCTATAATCTTATTCTTTCCATCTCTAATGACCTCACCGTCGATCGGATGTTGAACACTAATCTCCTCCTCTTCCAGTCTCGTAAAAGCTGTTGCTATGCCTATGATCCCAGCCAAGCAGTTCTGTGCACACCTTTCTTGACACTTTGTGTGGCAAATCGCATAAAAATGTATCTAGACTTCGCTCTGCTTCCTGCAGAAGGATCCTGTTTATGTCATCACTATCTGTTAATTCATTGGCACTAACATTAATTTTTGGTATCCTGTCACAAAACCTTGGATAGATCTTTTATGCTTCTTCGGTACCCCATTCAACTCCTTGCAATGGTATCTGCAGCTACACTAGCTCTTAACTCACATGAAGTGTTGAGTGCTATTGACAGGGTATTTCAAATTGATTCCGTATTTCTAGATTTCCAAAAGGCTTTTGACGCTGTACTACACAAGTGGCTTCTGGTGAAATTGCATGCTTATGGAATATCATCTCAGTTATGGGACTGGATTTTGATTTCCTGTCAGAGAGGTCTCAGTTTGTAGTAACTGACAGAAAGTCATCTAGTAAAAAGGTAGTGTTATAGCCGCTCTACTGTTCCTTACCTATATTAACGATTTAAGAGACAATCTGAGCAGCTGTCATTTACCATCTAGTAAATTCATCGAAAGATCAAAACAAATTGCAAAACAATTTAGAAAAGATATCTGTATGGCACAAAAACTAGAAATGAAAAGTGTGAGGTCATCCACACGAGTGCTGAAAGGAATCTGTTAAACCTCAGTTACATGACAAATCAGTCTAATCTAAAGGCCATAAATTCAACTAAATACCTAGGAATTACAATTATGGACAACTTAAATTTGAAAGAACACATAGATAATGTTGTGGGGAAGGCAAACCAAAGCCCGCATTTTATTGGCAGAACACTTAAAAATGTAACAGATGTACTAAAGAGACTGCCTATGCTACACTTGTCCATCCTCTTTTGGAGTATGGTCTGGGATCTTTACCAGGTAGGATTAATGGAGCACAACAAGAAAGTTCAAAGAAGAGCAGCACATTTTGTGCCATTCACATGATACAGGATTTGGGGTGGAAATCATTAAAACAAAGGCGTTTTTCGCTGCGGCAGAATCTTCTCAGGAAATTTCAATCTCCAACCTTCTCCTCTGAATGCAAAAATATTTTGTGATGCTGACCTACATAGGGAGAAATGATCATCATAATAAAATAAAGGAAATCAGAGCTCACATGGCTAGATATAGCTGTTAGTTTTTTCTGTGCACTGTTCGAGATTGGAATAACAGAGAATTATTGTGAAGGCCTTTTGATGAACCCACTGCCAGGTACTTAAGTGTGATTTGCAGAATATCCATTCAGATGTATATGTAAGTATATCACTGCACTAGCCTCCTCAGTTCATCAAACGACTGACAATTTTTCAGATCCTCAGGGTACATTAGATAAGTTTTTGTACCCCCTTATCAAATGTAACTTGTAACAACTTTTCACCTATCCAAAATCCCAGTTTTGCAGCTGTCAACAGGTTATCCATGAATGCCAAAACACCCTCAACTGTCTTGCCTGGAGAAAAATCAACTATGCTAGTGACAGAGTGGGAACTGTTAAACTGTATCAAGTTCTGTCCTCTTTCACAGCATCTAACTATATATACAGCCCTGTATTATCCTCTCTCAGTTGATGGTGGTGGGTAGTGTTTAACGTCCCGTCGACAACGAGGTCATTAGAGACGGAGCGCAAGCTCGGGTTAAGGAAGGATTGGGAAGGAAATCGGCCGTGCCCTTTCAAAGGAACCATCCCGGCATTTGCCTGAAACGATTTAGGGAAATCACGGAAAACCTAAATCAGGATGGCCGGAGACGGGATTGAACCGTCGTCCTCCCGAATGCGAGTCCAGTGTGCTAACCACTGCGCCACCTCGCTCGGTCTCAGTTGAGCTACCTGTTTCATTAAAAACTGAACTGCTTTCTGGGTGATATCCACATTTTCTATTGACTCACTTATTGTGAAGCCTTTATCTAATGTACTAGCACATACTGTTGTATAAATAAAACAGCATCAACAAGTCACTTAGTTCTAGCAATACCACAATGCAATTCAGTCTTTTTGCCTGATAATTAACCATGTGCACTAATCACACTGCCTGGCATACTGTCCACAGTGTCTACATGTGAAGCATACCAATAAGAATGACTCCATACAGGGGCACTATGACCTAATAAATTACACCAAGTCTATCTAACCAGATGCATACTGGCATAATCTTCCTTTGCAGGTCCTCTGAACTCATCCATGTTTATACCCTCGTTAACCTTCACACACTTCATTTTTAAATGGATCCACCAGACCAATCTGCCTGCCATTGGGCAATACTTTAAGGAATCTCAGCCAAGAAAGATAGTTTTTCTTCCTCCAGTGCAGTGCTGATATTTATGCAGGCCAGCCCACAAACAATGTTGCTAAATGTTGCTGGTCACTTGTGTCACCAGGTGTGAGAGGGTCACGATGGTCCAAGTTGTATAGACCTCATAGCAAGTTGTGATGATGTTCCAGGATGGCAGACAGGGCAATGAGCACAGAGAACCAGATCCTTTACTGTCATGGAATCATACAGGCAGTGAAAATAATAAGTTTATAATAAGTTTATTTTGTAGAATTTATCTAGCAGCCATAAGCTTCATCTCAATGGCATGTGATGCCTTCAGGCAGCCAAGCCCGGATCAGTACAACACTGTTGATGGATTGGTTGTGCACAAATGCCAGTGGTAAAAGTCACGTGTCCCTGCAGCCATACAGCTGAAGCAGCGCCAGCAGCTTGCTTCTGCAAAAGCATGAAAATGTTAAAACTCCAACAGGAGGTCAGGAATGAGGCACTCTCAGGTGCAGTCTGTGAACTAAAGACTCCCAAGTGGCATCCTGGAGTCGGTCCAGCCAGCAGTAGGACCCCAGCTGGGAGGCACCAGTTCAACTCCCAACAGCATAAAGACTAGGCACAGCCTTTAGACCCATGGCTCCTTGATGCAGCACATAGTAGTTGAAGGCTGGAAGACTCACATCATGTCAATGACTGGCTTGAAGTGCTTCTCAATGTAGGCTGCACTTGATGACAGATAATACATGGCTGGAGTGGACAGTATTTATGGCCATTTGAGCTGGCCTTGTTGTGACAGTACATCATTTTTGACAACATAGACCACAGAAGCAGAACAGTGTCAGACCCAGGCATTGTGTAATCCAGGTCATCACTGCACCTGCCTGGCCATTGTAACAAGGTGCATCAACAATGTTCCAGCCCCGGCAGCAGTGGCAAGGCTGGACATTAAACAACCCACTCACCTCTGTGCCCAAGAGCAACTTTCCACCTTTTGGCAATGGAATATGGTGGCAGCCTCCTGGCTTGTCTGGCTATAAGCTACAGATGCTGGTTTGGTATGGTAGTGTTCTATCAGGTTTAGTTCAGAGACAGTGTTCAAACTGCTAAGTGATGTATATTGTTTTTGAGATGTTACTGAAAGTGTCATCCATTTATATTTACAGAACTGGCATCTGCGTACTAACAATTGTTTAAAATGTTCAAAACAACTAGATATTTCATAAATAATGGCTGCAGCTTTGGGCAAACGAGTAACTCGTACTTCTGGAGCATCTGTCGGTGTCTTGCATACCAAGCACTTCATCTCTTCCCACAAATTAATTCTGTAGGAGTGAGGTCAAACTAATATGGTGGCTATGGTATTGGCTCACCCCTCCCAATTCAAATGTTGTCTTACATCAAAGGTAAAGTGTGGTGGGGCCCCATTGTGTTGGAGCCACAACTTTGCATGGCTGCTAATGAGGAATTCTCCAACATTTCACATGCAAAGATGCAGTTATTGCCTCCACTAATTTTAAGTGTATTAGGCAGAAGACAGAGCCCAATCAGATGACTGTGAACAATATCAGCTCACACATTCATGATAAATCTCTGTTGATGCTGGAACACATAAGCTGCCTCAGAATTTTCCAGGTCCCAGGCAAGGTTGTCATGTCTACTGAATATTTTTTTCCCTTGGTAACAGTGCCTTATCAATGAATAAAATGCATAGCTGAAGGTTAGGGGTGTTTAAAACTTGGTTTAGATGTCATTAGCAGAATTCCACACACTGGGGAAAACCAGCAGCCAATAGATCTTGTACCTTCTGACATCTGAATGAATGCATTCCCATTTCGTGCATGTTGTTACACACTTTGATGGTGGAGATATTTAGTTCCTTGACTATGGATTGTATGCTGAGACCAGTGGTGGATACAGAAAAACCGCAAGGAGGGGGCGCTAAAGACATCTTGAGCTACCCTTACTTTTACCTTAATAAAAATAATCAAGTCAGATGCAAAGCTTACGAAAGTTTTTTTTAAACTGATTATACACGTATACAAGACAATGCCATCTTATGACATAAAAAAAGTTACAATTGTGGTTCTCTCCCATAAATGATGAATTCTATGCACCCATTGTTCCTGACAAATTGGTTAATTACATCGCTAATAGGACCATCAATGTCAGGGTGAGTGTTCAGCAGAACTAAGCCATTAAGTCGGTCCTCCTTCATTGTCGATCTCAGTCAGTCTTTGTACACTGCAATGTTGAAAAACTTCTTTCTACTGTAGCAGTAGGTGCAGGTAGACAAGCAAATATTTTGTACAGCATGTGCAAAGTAGGATAGTCAGATCTAGGACAAACAGATAATGCTTGCATAACAGAATCACAATCAATAAGGGTGTTAATACTGGTTTGCTCTTATGGAACAATCTCTCCAATTAGTCTCTTTTTAATCACAAAGAGTGATTCTTCTTCAGAAAACAGTAGGTCAATTTATGTGCCAGATCATTACCGTCATGTTTCAGTAGTTGTGAGGGCAAAAGTATGTTGAATTTTAAATGATAATGCTACATAGGAAAGTACAACTACCAGTGCATGATAACTTGATTCAGTCGAGTCGACTGACGAAAGAAACGAACAAATAGCATGCGGGCTGACCAGTGGGGGCGGTATGACTGGCAATGCGGGCGGGTCCCATAAGGGGGGGGGGCCATGACCTGTGCTGTGCACCCCCCCATATGTGTCCCCCCACTGGCTGGGACTGGAATTGTCCTGGGGTACAAAGATACTACATGGCCAGAGTGGGCAGTATATGTGGTCAGTTGAGCTGGCCTTGTTGTGACAGGACATTATTTTTTACTACATAGACCACAGAAGAACTGTATCAGGCCCAGGAAATGTGTAAACCAGGTCACTGCAATTGTTTAACCTGGTACAAGGACACTGCTAACAGTATCGAAAATTTACCTTACCTAGCAGTAAGCTGTAACTGTGTTTCAAATCAGTTTCTGAAGTCACCCTTCTCCTTATTTGAGTGGCAACAGTTTTTGCGAAATTTTCGAGTTCTAATTACTGAAAACAGTGTGTAAAAGTTCTGTAGTTTCCAGTGTTTACATCTCGAGTGTAGAGTGCGGACGAAATACGTGAATTAAAATTAAGATGCAAGCTGATGCGCCACAGACAAGGTATGCGAAGTGCAATAATATCTGAACAGGAAAACAGTTCTCGTGCTACAATTCAAATGCGATGTATTCTCCATATCACATGAAAAAATACGGTCAGGATCAAGCCCATGGCAATAGAATACGCAAGGGATCCATGTTTACGACTATTCAGGGAAATGAAACAGAAAGTGATAATATAAAGTGAATGAAGGAAGAGATATTACGTCTTGAAAGCTAGTGACTTAAAAACTTTAGAATAAGATTTTCGTAATATGAACTATCACATCGGTAAACACAGCCAGGTTTCCGTAAAAATACAGACTAACAGGACAAAAATGCCGGTTAACACCAGAGCATAAAATGAAAAGTCCCATCACAAGAATGGCAGCTACAGACAGCTAAAACATGTATGTGGAAGAAACGACGAAATTTGATCGTGAAGCACCATACTAAAAAATGACACAGGCAGGAACTCAAGCAAAGTGAATTCGCTGCACATTGGTCCAAAGTTACAAAAAACATTAGTGAAAAGACCAAAGGTTACACTAAAACTGACAGTGTAACTAATAGTGATTGCTGGAACAAATGACAGCTACAATGGAGAAAAACCGTACCTATTTCGAATAGCTGTAAATGAAGTAATACACAACACAGTTCAGACGAAATTAATATTGTGTACAATTCCATACAGATACGACATTCCAAGCAAAAACAATTCACTTTATAAATTAAACAGTCAAATAATGAGAGATCCAGTTGATCATGATCAAGTTACAGTAATTGATGTTAACACCTTCCTGTGCACAAATGATTACACAAGGCATAGGCTGCATCCTGTGTCGGTAGGAAAAATTGCTTTGTGTAAAAGATTGAAAACAGAGTTGATAAGTGAGGCAAATAGGAATACATCAACAGCAACTAACATATATATAAAAAATAAAACATTTACCCAAAACTTATCAGACAATAGTGAGCTGTACTGTGAGATCTCCACAGGAGAAGTGATGAGACCAAATCCAAATCCGTTATATGCTGCAGAAGAAGAAATAATGTCACTAGAAATTAATCCAAAAGACAAAACCAGTGATGAAGAGTAACAAAAATCAGTTAGACCTAACGAGACTGGGCTGAACTGCAACATATCCACAGTAGAAACGAAGACAATAATTGAAAAGCAAAAAGTGGTGAATTCTGAGAGCTCCATAGTAGAAATGATAGAACCAATTCAAAATCCAAAATATCCAGCACCAGAAAAAACAGTATCATTGCAAATTAATCTGAAAGGCAAAACTACTGATGAAGACCAACAAAAAATAGCTAGGCCTAATGAGACTGAGCTGAATTGTAACATATCCACAATAGAAACAAGGACACTAAATAAAACCCCAAAACCCACTGCAGAAGAAGAGCACATATTACTGGAAATAAATCCAAAATGCAAAAGAAATAAAGATGAAGAACAGCAGCAAACTGCTGCACAAAGGAAAGAAGGAAAGCCTATTGAATCAGTGCCCACGAGAACTTTAGTAAGAAGAAAGATGACGCCTCAACATTTGGGAGATGATTTTTTATGGTACAGCCAAAGAAAGCAAAAAACTGGATGTTAAATATTAATGGCAACAAACATGAACATGCTACTCAAATAGAGACAGAGAAATTTATTGGTAAGCAAAAAGAAATTAAGCTCAGAATTCTGCATCAAAATCTGCAGTACATGGGTAGTAAAAAACTAGAAGCAGAACTACTTGCAAATGAAATATGCCCAGACATATAGAGCATAAGTGAACATGGCTTACAAGAAATTGAAATTTGCAGTCTTACCATAAAAAATTCATAAAAAATTATGTTCTTGTAAACTACTTCTGCAGATCAGAATATAGAGATGGAGGAGTAGCAATATTTGTCCAAACCAGAAAATTGTGATAGTAGTATGAATGATACATACAAAACCAAAATGCAAAGAAAAAGATTTTGAAATTATGGGTATGGTCTACAACAAGTTAAG
Source organism: Schistocerca piceifrons (assembly GCF_021461385.2). Lineage (NCBI taxonomy): Eukaryota > Metazoa > Arthropoda > Insecta > Orthoptera > Acrididae > Schistocerca > Schistocerca piceifrons. Next base: position 247,430,320 of record NC_060144.1, read on the forward strand.
AGTATTCTGTGTGTAATGATCACCAAGTAGCAAAATAAATCCTTTCCTCAAAAAAATGTCCATTCTACTAGGAAAAAAAATGAAAGATTGTGTAATATGTGGTGATTTTAACATTGATATGGGAAGAGAGACAGAGAACGCAAAAATTTGAAGAGCTGCTACTACAATACAACACAAAGGCAACTGTTATGGAACCAACAATAGCGACTTTGGAAACAGAGGAAATTATTGATAATATTATCACTAATATACGTAGCAATGCATATACAACATAGGTTACAGAAACAGGAATTTCTGATCATTTTGGACAGATTTGTGAAGTATACGGAAATCTGAACTGACAAAAGGAAGATAAAAGTGTAGAATGAGATTTTAGGCTTATCAGCCAACAAAATAGCAACATCTTCAAAGTGATGTTAAGAAAAGAATAGTGGATGCACATACTTCAAGCCCAGGGAACAGATGAAAAATACAGTGCTTTCCAAGACACCATAACACATTACCTAAATTTAGCATTTCCAAAAACCAAGAGGAACAGAAAAAATCTCGAAAATAAGCAGTGGCTCACGAAGGAAATAATAGAACAGAGATCTACCTTAAGAGAAATGAAACAGAGAGAAAATATTGAAACCTACAGGCAGCACCAGAAGAAATACAGGCAATTGATAAGACAAGAAAAAGCAAAATCAATTAATGAGACTATTTCAAAATCAACAAATAAAATGAGAGCAGCTTGGAATATAATTAACTCTGAGAGGGACAGGAAAAAATACTCACAGAAAACAAATGAAACAGAAACTATGACAGTAAATAACAAAATCATCACAGATAAAACAAAAATTGCCAACATCCTGAACGATAACTACACAGATGCAACAGAAAAACTAAAGCATGGATATGATAGCCAAAGATCTCACCAAACTACCGTGAGAGATAAGCCAAGCCACTCAATATTCCTAAAACCAGTGTCTGAAAAGGAACTGACAAATGTTATGAAAAAGCTAAAAGCAAAAAAGGCTGCTTGACATGATGAAGTGTCAAACTACCTAATCAACCAGGTGACAGCAGAAATAATTACACCACTACTGGATATTGCCAACTGCCCTTTCCAAGAAGGAGTACTTTCAGATAAACTCAAATTAGTTAAAGTAGTACCTGTATACAAAAAGGGGAAGCATGACGACCCCAACAACTACAGGCCAGTATCTTGAGTATCAGGCATCTCCAAAATATTAGAAATTCTCGTTCTAAACAGACTAACTGCTTATTTGGAAAAAGATAATGTATTAACCCCAGCACAGCACGGGTATCAGAAAGGGAAACCAACGGAAACAGCAATTTAATCATTAACAGAATCAGTCATACAGGCCTTGGACAACAAGATGGTAGTGTCTGGAGTTTTTCTTGATCTATCCAAGGCCTATCCAAGGAAGGCCTATCCAAGGCGTTTGACACAGTTGATCATACAGTCCTAGTAAAGAAACTAGAGAATGCTGATATTCGTGGACATGCAACAAACTGGATAACATCATATCTAAGTAACAGGAGGCAATATGTAACGATTAATAATGTATACAGATCAGAAATTAGAAGCATTAAGTATGGTGTACCTCATGGATCTGTAATGGGACCTATTCTCTTCAATTTATTTGTGAACAATATTCAAAAATGTGAAACTTAAATCAGAATACTTTATGAAGATGATATGACTGTGCTAAATGTTTCCAACAATTTGGAGGCACTTGAGCAAAATACATTCATATCAGTCAGTAGTATAGCACAATGGCTCTCTGAAAATGAGTTAATTATTAATCTGAAAAAACTATGTACATGGTCTTCAAAAATAAACAAAAAGAAGAACATATGTATGTTTTCGTAACTGAAAAGGACTGGAAGAAGTAGCTTCAGTTAAGTTTTTGGGCATTACAATAGACAGTGAGCTAAATTGGAAACAGCAGATAAATACTGTTTCCAGTAAGCTAAGCTCAAGATATTTAAAATGAAACAACTGGCTCAGTATACTCACCAAAACCTCTTCTGCGCTGTCTATCATGGACTTTTTGAACCACACATGCAATATGGAATCACAGTATGGGGGAACTCAACTATCACAGGAATGAAGAGAATATTCACATTACAGAAGCAAGCCATTCAAATTATATTGAAAAAGAAGAAAAAAGAATCATGTAAAAGTTGTTTCAAAGAACTAAACATTCCAAAGTTTCCATCACTGTATACATTTAAGACCATTGTGAGTGCATTATGTGATCACACAAAACTGAAGACTAATGAGACTGTTCATACACACAACACAAGGAACAGAAACAACTGTGGTGCATTCCACATAGACTTAAGATTTTTGAAAAAGGACCCAAATACTCTGGTATCATGTTAATACAAGCATTGCCAAGGGAATTTCAAGACCTCAAAACAGAGAAAACATTCCCCTCAACTCTAAAAAAGTTTATGATACAAGGAGAATTTTATAGTGTAGCTGTCTACATTGGCAAGTAGTGATTAAAAAGTTTATCCTGTGAGTGATAAATCTCATGCACCATAAAAATAACTAGCAACAGAAACCAGTTTTAAAGAAATTAACTATAATTAGGAACCACTGATGTATAATATAAGCTAATTATAGCTCACAAAATTATTATTTTTTGTGTGTATCATAAGTCATTTTGTATTGTGTAATATTATGAATATACTGCATCATAGGTCATTGTGTATGATGTAATATTATATATATACTGTGAAAGGTCCTATGTATATTTAATGTGTGAGCTATTTTAGAAACTTTTATATTTCATATTATCTATATTGTAAGCCTAATGACCTGTCCTATGTTACAAGTACATATCTGTACAGAAAGTAATTTACAGAACCAATAAAAATCACAATCACTGTAATTGTTTATCCAGGTACATGGACACAGCTAGCAGTAACCAAAACTTACCTTACCTATCTGTAAGGTGTAATTGTGTTTCAAATCAGTTTCTGAAGTCAATGTGTTGTGTATAAAGAAGTCAAAACAGCCATGAAAATTGGCCCAAGGGTAGTCCAATGTCAAATCGTTCAAAGTGTTTGCCTGATGTAGATAATTCAATTCAATTTATTAGTGTCCTTGTAGTACATCATCAAAATGACATAGGACTTGTCAATAAAAAATTACAATTTAAAATACATGTACATGAAAATTTTTTAATTGAATTTACTTGTCACTTAGACATTACAATTTTAATAGAACCATAAGAACATTAACATAAAAATATACAAGTAGGAAAACAACATACAAAAAAAAGCTAGTGATTCTCACATCAAAAATTATTTCCATTCTTACATTAACACTGTTTCACACTTTCATAGAAACAGCAAGTATTTAAATGTGAGCAATTACACATATTTATTATGTCAGGGAAATATTAACTGCGCTTTTATTGGCAATTATTCATAAACTCTTCAATACTGTAAAAACTATTGCTCAATAACATGTTTTTTAATTCTCTTTTAAATATGTGCAGTTTTGGTATTATTTTTAGTTCTTTGGGGAGAGCACTGTAGAGGATTTTGGGTTGGTATAGTACACTTTTGTGATACATAGCTGTTTTATGAATTTCTCTGTGGAAATCATTCCCATTCCTCATTTTGTAGTTGTGAAATTCTCTGTTTAATGTAGAAAATTCCCCGTGTGCTTTTAAGAAACATATGCTTTCATATATGTATAAGGATGGTAGTGTCATGGTTTTTAATTCTTTGAAAGCATGCCTACAAGAGTCTCTATATCCTATACTTTTTATTATTTTGACTGCCTTCTTTTGTAGTCTAAATGAATGTTTTGTTAGACTGTTGTTCCCCCAAAACTGTACATTGTATCTTAATAAACTGTGCATGAATGAGAAATAAACACATAACACTGTTTTAATATTACATGATCTTTTAAGCATTCTAAGTATATAACATGTTTGACTTAATTTTTTGTTCAATGATATTACATGCTTTCCCAATCTTAAGTGTTCATCGAACCATACTCCCAAGAATTTAGTGTATGATGCTTTTTCAGTCTTACACTTACCCAGTTCTACTGCAAGGTTAGTTTTTATTTTATTTGTAATATGTCTGAGGTCGATCCACATTGTTTTTTTGGCATTCACAATTAGTCTGTTTTCATTAAACCATCTGTCTGCTTTGTCTGTTGCTAATGTGACTTTTTCCTGTAAGTCAGCTGCACTATTTGCTTTAACAAACAAACTTGTATCGTCAGCAAACAGTACTGCCTCTGCTTCAGATAGTTGACTTGGTAGGTTATTGATAAATATTAAAAACAGTAATGGCCCTAATACAGATCTGTACAAAACTCTCTCGAATCTTGATGAATATGTCCTATCTGCATGGCTTATCTCCACCTTCTGATACCTGTCCAACAGATATGATTCAAACCATTTGTGGGCAACTCCACGTGTCCCATAGGCATATAACTTCCTAAGCAATAACTTATGGTCAATGTCAACTTATGGTCGATGACATCAAAGACCTTTGATAAATATAAAAACAATCCACAATTTAATTCGTTTCTATTTATGGAATTTAGAACAAGTTGCAAAAAATTGAAGATAGCTGTTTCAGTTTATTTTTACAGAAACCATTTTGCACATTAACCAATATTCTATTCTTAATAAGAAATTTGTAGTAGTGGATATTGTCAAAGCTTGGATTTGCATCAAGAAGTAATGCAACAATTGCATCCACGACAAGTCTATCATTAAAGACTTTGTAGTTATATCCCCCCGTCATTTCATTCTCATTAATTTATTACTTTCATGATTCTGAAATTATTTAAATGTGCATTGTGCTCCAATATGACTTAATTTCCACATCTTTAGCAAGCATTTCTGAAGATTTTTCTTGATTCTTAATGCTTACTGTGACTTTGCTATGAGACAAATGCTGTCACAGTGCCTGCTCTTGTAATGGCTTTCCACTGCATTTAGAATTAACCCTTAACTACTATGGTCATTCACAAGAACACAATTACTGTGGAGGGGTCTCACAGACTGCATTTTTATATTTTATATATCAAACCAGAATTTTGCTTAATATATATAGTTTCTTGACTTCCTGTCAGTCATTACACTTCTTGGAGGTGGGCTTTGTAGAAATTTGATTTTTTTTAAAAACAATGCAATATTTTAAACACTTTGACAATTAAAACAAAGTGAAATTTGAAGTACATTTTTATTTTATGAGTTACGAAACTAACAGCAAATAGTTAGCTCTCTACTCACACACAGATTATCATCAGAAAGATTATATTACAAATTGGTGGAAAAATCTAACTTGACTTACAATAAATTGTGTGCAAAGTCAACTTTCAGTTTATGACCCATCTTTGCAATGTAGAGCGAATATTTTAGTCCGTAAGTTGATGAGTGGAGAAACTTTGCCACATTTTACTTCTAAAATTACAAGTAAAAACTAAATATGTGTTCTCATGTGCCACTGAATCATACTTTAGTCAATTTCCACCTGCAAACACTTCACACAAACCTTCCTGGAACACTCCAAACAAATTGGGACACCACACTGTTGACACGGATATCTTGTTTTCCTCTTCAGACGAGGAGGTCAAAAGGCACACATTTTTCGGTTTTCGAATTCTTCTTTTGGTGTCTGAGGCTCATCTTGTAAGTGAAGTAATTTTCTGATGGTCTCTTGCAACAAGCGTTCAATAGAAATTCTACGCTTCATATGAGGTTCAGCTAGAGTCTTCATGAAGCTCAATCTCATCATTACTTCTGCCTTTGGATAAACATGATAAACCACATAACAATTTACACTGCAAGAAACATCCACTAATTTGAAGTAAATGGCATATGGCCATCTTCTTGGCTGTCGACTTGACAAATAAGCTGCTCACCTTTGGTCAAAAGAGTCCACACCACCTTTTGTTGTGTTATAAAACAGGATGATCCCAGGTTTTCCTGATTCAGGATCATTGTTTTCTGAAGGGTACACAGAAGAGATCAGTATTGCAGCTTTGGACTTCATGTGCATGAAGGAAACCAGAGTCATGTCTTCTGTAAAACCTTAAACAGATGTCTTCACACCATGTTTCTTATTAGGTAAGAAGTTCTGTGGAATCTCCTTTTTGTTCTTTTTCAGTGTACCAACATATGTGAGACCTTTTTTTGAAAGTTCATTGACTGGTTCTGCTGATGAGTACCAGTTGTCACCTGTAACATTTCTCCCTGTGTTTTCAATTGGTTTCACCAATCAAAGAACAGCCTGTATGGGAACACTGTGACCTTTCTCCTGGCTGGGAAGAATAAATGTATGCATTGTACAAGTAATTTGTATGATTGTCAGTCAAACATTGAATTTTCAGGCCATACTTTGCTGGTTTGTTTGGCATGTACATTCTAAACTCACCTTCCATGAAAAGGAACACGTATTTCATCAACACACACTGTTGCGCCGACAGAGTAGCAAAGTTGACTGTTTTTGGTGAAACGTAGAAAGATTTGTGAAATTGCTGCTGATCTGAGTATTTTCTTTCTTTCCACCCGATCATCTGGATTGTCAAATCGTAATTCAGATAATAAAAACAGAAATCTTTCTTTGCTAACAGCACATCTGAAAAAATCTCTGCCCATTCCATTGGTTGCAAATAAGCTGTAAACAGGCTCGTTCCCTGACTTGAAAATGGCTGAATACACTAATAGACCAATTACAGCCTTCAATTCAATGACATCAACATCTTGTAGATAGGATAAGTGATCGTTAGCACACTGTGCACTAAGGTTAGATATTTTCAGATTTGTCCATTGAATGATTTAATCTAGAATGTCTAGTGTTATGAACAGTTTCCATATCTCCAAGACGATGTTGTGTTGCCTTGTTCTCGCGTTAGCTGGTGGCTGCTTTTTTCTCCATCGAAAACATCTATTCTTACTGAAGAAGTAAGCTCCATCGTCATCAGCTGTCACAGCTTCATCACTTTCAGTTTCCTGATCTGAGTTAGTGTCGTGATCACTAAATATCTCAATCAGGGTCATTATCGCTGTCATCAAAAAGTCTTCATCTGAAGATTCAACAGGGTGATCTTGAACATCCACATCTGTCTCACATAACACACATTGCATAGAAGGTCCAGCTTTCCCCACCATGGAGAAATGGTAGCATGCAACAGAAACGTGGCATGCAAACACTGTGGTATGTCTGTGACACGTCTCAAGGCTAATAATTAGGAAACAAAGAGCAGCAACAATGCAAGAATGCTGGTATGTGTAGCTTGTCAGCCAATACGAAGGTGCATGGAAGAGTCCATTTGGCTTTGCAAGGGTGTGAGAAATATCTTGACACAAAAATTCGTAGCAGTCTGAGAGATGGTCAATAGTAGGTAAGGGTTAATACATTTTCCTTCTTCATTCACTAGTTAACGTTTTGCAAAACTCTGTTTTAATTGTTCACTTCACAAACTCTCCAGAACACTAACAACACTTCATATTCTGAAAGTATTGTTAACAACAAATTATACATGTGGCAACACTGACGTGCCATAACATCTCTGGCTCACAAAAGCTCTTTGGGCCAAGGTGGCCATTATGTTCTGTCTATGTGATACTTTCAATTTCTAATGACATATATCTGAAGTGTGACAATAAATGTGCTCATTGTTTTAACAAGTGGATCAACGGGTTGTTATTTATAACGATAAGGACCCAAAATCCCACATTGGTAACCCCGATGACAGTTTGTGATGCTCTTCCCATGTTCTACCTGAGTTCAATAACAATAACAATCATGTGTGTACGAGTGAACTGCCTGTATCATCATGTCGCCTTTCAACAGTTTGTTTTGCGTCAGGCTGCCATATATGGAAGCTATCTGACAGGGCCTACTGGAGAGATCTGACTTTGCATACATCCATCACTAGTGGCCGCCCAAACACCAAGCTCCATCGCCAACAGCAGGACAATTTTTGGCTAGGAAGAACAACAGATGACATGAGTGCAGAGAGCAGCTGCTCTGAAAGCACACACTCCGCCTAAAACATACGTGCGCCAGCAGTTAGTCACGTGTGAAGCTGTGATGCTTAGTGACGATACAGTGCACGCCGCCCTGCAACCCCCATACGCAGGCCCTTACAGGGCACTTAGGCACTCGTCGAATACATTCGACATCTGTATCAAAGGCAAACCCTTGACAGTGTCAGTGTCTCGACTCGAGCCGGTGTGGGTCACTGCAGACGACAACACCTCTAGCGACCCGACGCCACCGACCACACCAGACGACGACCTCCACACCACCGCCTCCTCAAGGGACGACACACCGGCCACGCCCCCTTCCCCATTGCTGGGAACCCTCACTGGGCAGAGTCCGGGGTCCACGCCCTTCACCTCACCCTCTCCTGCTACACCCATCACACACTTCTCATCTGACATTCAACAACCCACTACCATCTCCATCGACATCTCACACTTTTCACCATCTGATGTCTGTATAACTACCAAAAATGATTCTCTCTTAGTCATCCACACTCCCCCCCCCCCCCCCCCCCACTCTGCTGACGATGACACCTTCCAACTTTCCATTCTCCACTCCTCACCGATCCCCAATTCCTTAGATCCTTCCCTCATTCAATCGTTCATTGACGCCACTGTACGTGTTGTACCCGTGGTCTCCGTCTATTCCCCCTACCCCCTCTGTCACCTCACGAACCGGCCGCCACATACTCCCACCGGTGTGGCACCGTGATTACATTTTTCCATCCAAAGGGGCTCGAACCCCGGCCCCGCCCCGCCCAGTTCCCCCTCCGGACGAAGATGGTGCGACACCTGCACCCTCCCCCCACAACAGCCAGAGCCTCGTGCTGCATAGTGCAGGGAAGGGGGGGGAGGGGGGAGGGGCTCTGTGGCAAAACTGATGTGCCATAACATCTCTGGTGTGCAAAAACTCTTTGGGCCAAGGCGGCCATTATGTTCTGTCTATGTGATACTTTCAATGTGTAATGACGTATATCTGAAGTGTGGCAATAAATGTGCTCATTGTTTTAACAAGTGGATCAACAGGTTGTTATTTATAATGATAAGGACCCAAAATCCCAAATACATAATATCATTAAGTGAATAATTTATGGTGGAGGGAGACTACTGAATGAATACCAGAAGTACTGAGTCACTGGCAGGAACACACAAAAGAGAATGAAAACTTTACTAACTTTTGGAAGAAAATCCTGTATAAGCTAGAGTACAAATATACACACAGAAAAACTTACACATCCTTCCCTCCAGCATCGGCTTTTCTCAACTACATAGATGAGAGTCTTAATCTGGCACACAGTTTTAATCCACTAGGAAGTTTCATATCAGTGCATATTCTGCTGAAGAATGAAAGTTTCATTCTGGAAACATCCCCACAAGTTGTGGCTACGCCATGTCTCCACAACATCCTTTCTTCCAGGAGTGCTAGTCCTACAAGTTTCACACAAGAACCATGGTGAAAGTAGGAGTTGAGGATCTGGTGAAAGTAAAGCTATGAGGACAGATCATAAGTAATGCTTGGGTAGCTCAGTTGGTTGAGCACTTACCCACAAAAGGCAATTGGTCCTGAGTTCAAGTCTTCACTTGGCACACAATTTCAATCTTCCAAGAAGTTCCCATAAATGTGTTTACAATATTTTTACTGCTGAGTGACACCTCTCCTTATGCACTGTACCTAGAAAGAATTTTATGCAAGATAACTGTAGTAGCTTAATGATGAAATAGCCACCACATTATATTTGGTTTTACTGTCCCCACAGTTTTATTGTATCAGTTTACTGGTAACACTGTTGTAGATAAACATTCTTAATTTGTTTATGCAGCAGTGCACTGTATTATGTAATCCACATTAATACATGTAGCATCCACTTGACAAGCAAAGAGGGTAGCATCACCTGCCCTAAATAGCAGACATTTATCAAAAGTGCCATACACACATTAATTTTATTACTTGTATCCAGATTTTGAGGTAAGTATAAGTTATTGTATCAATTTCTCACCATATATTTGAAATAATGTTACGGAGGCACAAAATGTGTGACAGCTAGGAGAATGTTACCATAGTCAACCGACAGCTGAAACAGTATTTGTTTTGCACGTGAACTTGTAGGTCTGATTGGAATGAATTACTGCTTAGTGTGCAGATGATGCTACATGGTTTCAAAATCAGTAAGTGTGCTGCAATGTCATCACTGCATTTTCAACTGATTACAGCATGTTTAAGGTAAGTTTCGCAGTGAGCATAAATTTGTTGTTGTTTTTACCCACATTGTAGCTCTCAATGCCTGAATTGTACTGTTCTTTATCCTGTAGGTACACAAAATAATCGCCACAGATGTTATGAATGCAAATTTTGCCCTTTATTAAGGGTATACGGAACGCCCTATGCTTACAATGTTAAATTGAGCTAAAAGTTAGGGACATTTTCTCATTGGTTATTTGGACGATACTCTTGATTTTTTCACAGAACACAGAGATATGTTCTGCTTTTATGCTGAATTATTAATTTTGAAAAATTAATGTATAGTTTTTCAGATATTTTATTTTTTGTAAATGTTAAAAAAAGTTATACATTTTAACAAGTATTTTAAAATTTACATCCATTAATACAAAATAATTCCACATATATTTTAATTCAGATATATTAGAAGGTCTTAATGAACAACTACAGAAAATTTCATCTTTCTACTATAAATCAGCCTTGAGAAAATGTGCCTTATACACAAAAAAACTAAAGTTATGGGAAATTAGCTTCAAAGTTTTTACTTTAGTACAAGCCTGCTCCATAACTTGTATCATCAGAATCGTCCAACAGCTTCTTCTTGATGGCTCTGCTATGCTGTCTAGCCATCTTTGAATATACTTTTATGGCATTATCTGAAGACCTGAGCCGTTCCTTGTCCAAACAAAGCATAGCTGCGGCAGTTAGTAGTCCTGCACAGAGCCCCAACTTCTGCAGAACTTTGCACTTTGTTATATTGCCCTGATTGAATGATGAAACAGCATCATAAACGCCAAAGTGAAGTGTGTTTATACCCAAAAACACAGTTTTAGGTAGTCTATTCCATATCACATGGTTCACACACTCATTTGGATTTTGAGTCCGGCCATAAAGACATTTCTTTAGTAAACTAATATCTGCGAGGTCTCGAAATATTGGTTTTATTTAATCCATTATGGCAGGTGATGAGGGTGATTGCATTGTTTCTTAGTTACCTTGCCTCTGTTGTACTTGCACCAACTATCGTCTCTTTTTGGACATAGCCCATGTTGGGGATTCTCATTGTTTGAAGCTGTATGAAAAAATAGAGCCCAGACTGCTCTTCTCATTAATTCTGCATCTGCTGTATTCTGTCTTATTGCTAGACCATAGCACTTCTGAATATGATCTATTGTAGCATCTGTCAGTCTATTTTTCCCATCTAAATTTTTTCCATCGCTCAATTTCTTGCCTTTCATGCTAGCCTTGAGCCGACGAAGTCTTGATCCCATCCTTTTCTGAACATGGCCAACACACTCCAGTTTGGAAATTTTCACATCGTTGCCATAGGGTCTCAGTTCCTCAATTTCTTTGAAAACCTTTGAGTCACCATCTCCAAGATAATTTATGTATCTAACGTTGTACCATTTTACTGAGCGTTGATAAATACTTCTTACACCAGCAACTTCCATACCACCACTTGACCCATAGTAATTTGCCATGCACTCCTCTTCATGTTTAGTTTTCATTTTCTCCTTGCATCTGCAATGCTTGGAAAGTATTGCACATCAACTACCTTACCAGTGTCCACACTTGTAGCTGTTACTACACCATTCAGAGATGTGTGGCCTCTCTTCTGCCAGCTTCCATCAAAAGCTATGGACAAGTCTCTGTTATTATTATTTCAACAACTGCTTCCTCAACAGCATCTTCCATGTTTTCCTGTGCCACATCTTCTACAGGAGAGCCTATTGTAATTATGTGTTTGTTAAATTTTGAAGGTGGAGGAGGGAGGTTCATCACACCACACAACATGGCACCTTCAGCCCTGCCCTTTCCTATACACCGTAATCCACAAACCAGTCTAATGTTTATATCGTATAGTTTACCTGTATCTGCAGTAACATGTGAGGAATTGAAGAAACTAACATTGTGTTTGCAATAACTGCACATCAACTCTAATTCACAAGCAAGTCCTACATGTAAGTTTGTTTTCAATGAAACACCACAATTTCCACATTGTTTGCAGCACACATTGTTCTCCAAAACGTCTGATAATAAAGAGACGTTAATTACCTCATATTTTGTAGTCCCAGCATTTAGTTTCTTGTATTCTTCTTCAATTCCAGCTAGTTTTCTTCTTGAAGCACTTTCCGGTGTAGTGGCAGCAGCATCACTCAAAGTATCACTACCAGTGTTGAGGTTAGTCGCTACTGGGACATCAGATAGTGATGAAGATGAATCAGACGAATTTTTAGTACACTTTACTTTCTTGCACCAATGTACACGCTTTCTAAATACCTTCAGACTAGGTCTTGGCATTTTGAAGGAAAGAAAACTCAATGACTTCTCTACATACCACTTTCACAACAATGACATGGATGTACTCACAAAGGAAACCATACAAATGGTGCAGAATCTATTGTCAACTGTCTAGCAGTGTAGCCAACAGAAAAGCTAACTCTCTTGTGCTCAATTATATCTCTGGCAAGGCTGTCTATATCAGGTATATTTCGCGTCTCATATACAAGGTGCGGAACATCATGTGTTGAAATTATTTTAAAAAATTATTTAAAATAGTTCTATTCACGTCATCCAAATATTTTATACATGGTATTAAATGGGAGAGTCTAAATTTTTCGAAAACGCATTTACCCAAAAATCGATTTTTTCATCGAAAAACTCATTCCGTATACCCTTAAAGCAAGTTTTTCAGTAAATCTATTAATTTTCAGTGCAATGGCAGTATAGGACAGTACCCTGATAAATACTACTTTCTTTTTCTTATAGATTTTCTGATGAAGCCACAGAAGGGCAAAACATATCAATAGAAGTATTGTTTCCCCCGAAACCAAGAATGTTTTTCTTTTGAATGGTTTCAGTACTAGGTACACCATGGAATGAGACAAATTGTGCACAATATCCTGCTGTATAGCCTTCTCTGCAACACGAAAGTCATGATCTCAATGCCTGTTTCACTGCACATACCATCTGGATTCTCCCTCCTGACACCTGTTTCTCAGAACCCTGTAGGTGGGAACTGGTGTTACAATATGTGTTTGGTTCTTACCATCATCTGGCCTATGTTTTTATCAATTTCTTTGACCTCAGCATTTCTTTTCAGTAACTATTCATTTTTTCACTCTCTTTTAGTTTTTGTATCTTTTATTCTGTGACTAGGCTATCTGCCCCACCTCCCCCTCCCACCAGTCTACCAAATATAATGTACTTATCTTTCTGCTCTTATTAACTCTTGCATGATTTTTTTTTTCAGTAATTTCTTTCTTGCAAATCTTCCACCTGTAAGCTATCAGGTTCTCAAATCCCAGCCAGTGCTGTTCCCAGCAATCAGTCTTTCCCTCTCATCTCATGTGGTAAGTGTCCACTGCCCCGGGGCTCTGGGTGACTTTTCTGTAATGCTTACAATTTTTCCTAATCCTCGCCAGTCCTTTACCATCTCCACTCTTCCTTTCCTTTCAACCCTTCTGCAAGATGGAGTCACTGGCTCCAAAAGCTTGTTCATTTCCAAAATGTTTATAAGTGTTTTCTTCTGCCATCACTTATTGAGTAGATTTTTTTATCTGTCCAATAACTGTATTATATTTTCAAAAATCAAGCTATTAGGTTAACCATTTTTCAGAAACAAAAAGAGAGAGATATTTAATCATCAGATAATGATTAGTCCATAGCAGTCACCCTTTCCTCAGAACTACAACAAATAAAAGAGGCAGAGTCCTGAGCAGACACGGCATTCATTCCATTTTCCGACCACCTAAGGAAATTAAAGAGAAGCTGTGCCTAGTTGAAGACAGCTATGCTCCTGGTGTTCCTGGAACTTATAACAAACACAATGCTTGTGATAGCAGTTACATTAGTCAGTCAATATAAATAATTTCAGAGCACTGCACAGAGCACCACTACCACATTAAATATCACAGTTTCCACAAATCTGCTGTTGCCAAAAACAACCTCATGTGCAAACATACAACATTTGATAAAATGGGAATATTATCCCATGCATCTACCTATGGGATTCTATCACTGAAGAACCTATAGAGATAATAATTACTACAATAACTTTAACCGAAACAGTGGCTACGCCATTAGCAGTGCATGGAAAAATGGGTGCTTGATGCTGAAAGGCAACAGAGATATTTATTGACTATTTAATGAAATCAATATCACTAACAATGTTCTTCAGTCATAGACAGTGATCTCTATACTATCTGGACATCAAATTCCAATTATCTGAACATGCCATCCAAAGATGATCGTATTTCGTTTCTTGCCTAATTACAATATGGGTGCCATGAAATGTCACGAGAATGCAAAATTAAAATTCTTTTTGAATCTGTTCCATCTCAGCCTATTCATTGCATACTGATATAAAGTTAAAACCAGAAATAAGTATAGAATCCTTAATCACATACAGACCACTGGAAATTGGTTTGCCTAGCTACAACATGATGGATTACACAGATGCCAAGAATCTGCAGGCATGTTAAAATTCCTTGTTCTGTAATCAGAGATCTACATCCAGGTAGTACAGAGGTCACTGGTCATAGACACTGGCATAATCTCTAAAAGCGCATGAAAGTTCTGTGAATTCGTGAGGTCTCCATGACATAATTTGTCCAACTAAAGCACCTAATGGTCTACTGAAATCTAATCTCCTGATGATAATGAAAGAGGAAATTGTGGAAAGCTCAGGTCTAACAAACCTTATGTAACAAAAGCTCCATGAAGAATTTGTTCCTTTTTCTTTTTTGGGGCGATGTTCATCCAGTCAAGCATTCCTCCATCTGCATTGTTCAGCCTTATCATCTCGAAGGAACTGCACTCTCTCCATATACAGCCTTTCTATAAAACTATGTACTGTAATACAAATTTACTTGAGACAATCTCCATCCTGAATTTCCAGCTGCTGAAGTTCATACCATCAAACAAAGGTATCCAACAGTTTTCCCTGTTCTGCGTTATGATTTTGTGTTACGTACTTGAGACATTGTATTTTCACATATTACTATTTTCATGCCGTAAAGCCAGGCCCCACTGTGTCTGAAGCCATTAACTGTTGTAATAACTGAAAATCAACTATTAGGTATCACAAAAATTGGAAGTCAGACTGACAAATAACAGAATTTTTCTTTCTTACCATATTTCACAAAAACACGATGGCTCAAGTCAGGAATGAAAAGTACGTATGCAAAGAGATATATTCATCACTGATCACAGGTCTTATATATTTAGTCAACTGTTCACATTTCAACAACTACAGTAAACTGTTCATACAGTGAAACTCCCTGACATTAAAACTGTATACCAGACCGAGCCTCAAACTCGGAACCTTTGCCTTTCATGAGCAAGTGCTCTACCAACTGAGCTATCCAAGCAAGACTCATGACCTGTTTTCATGGCTTTACTTCCATAAGTGCCTCATCAACCTTCTAAACATCACAGAAGCACACAGTTTTAATCTGCTAGAAAGTTTCATATCAATCCACACTTCACTACAGAGTTAAAATTTCATACAGTTTTTGGATTAATGAATGGCACATGATTTCCATACTGGGGAAGACTGCAACATTAATTAATCAGTACTAACATACATCTCAGGCTACACTACAGGACTGCATGTCACCACAACCAATATTTCAGGCAGGGGGAGGGGGGGGGGGGGCGCAATATTACACACTAGCCGAACATGTACACACTGTATCTTATTTCTGTTTCATAGTTTCATAGGAACTACTAAATAATATCGAAAACTAATTCCAAGATAAAATCTGTAGATAGCTTATTTATCCCCTGCCATCATACTTCTCAACAATTTACCACAAATATGGCACAAAGGTTGTTCAGTAAGTAACACCCCACATTTTTTTCTCAGAACATATTTACTGTTAAGATTCAGAATATGGTACTATATACATCAATGTGGCTTGTACATGTCCTATTTTTCTGTGCAGTCTCCATTGCATTCTATGGCCATACGCCAATGTTGTGGAAGAGCATGTATTCCCCACTTGTGAAAGCTCTTTTCCTGTAGGTGTAGCCATGTTTTCATTGCATGACTGACACTCTCATCTTCAAAATGTGTTCCCCGTAGAGAATCTTTAAGCGGTGCGAGGAGATGGAAGTCCAAGGGTACCAGGTCTGGAGGAGGAGGAGGATGTTAGTGTTTAACGTCCCGTTGACAACGAGGTCATTAGAGACGGAGCGCAAGCTTGGGTTAGGGAAGGATGGGGAAGGAAATCGGCCGTGCCCTTTCAAAGGAACCATCCCGGCATTTGCCTGAAATGATTTAGGGAAATCACGGAAAACCTAAATCAGGATGGCTGGAGACGGGATTGAACCGTCGTCCTCCCGAATGCGAGTCCAGTGTGCTAACCACTGCGCCACCTCGCTCGGTACCAGGTCTGGACTGCAGGGTGGATGAGGCAGTGATGTCCAACCCAATTTGGTGATATGTTACCGGGTTCTCAGACTTGTGTGTGGGTATGCATTATCATGATGGAGCAAGATTTCTGCTGGATTCTTGCCCGATTGAACACATCGGAAACAGTTCTTGAATTTATTCAGAGTCTTCACATATGCCTATGAATTGATGGTTGACCCTCTTGGTAACACATCCATGAGAATGACGCCATCACAACCCCAGAAGACTGTCACCATGACTTTTACAGCAGAGGGGGTTGTCTTGAATTTCTTCTCTTGTGGTGAATGAGAATGATGCCACCCCACGGAATGCCTTTTTGTTTCTGACGCCAAGTGGTACACCCAGACTTCGTCCTCTGTAACGATCCATGGCAGAAAGGCCTCTCTGTCAGTCTCAAAACACTCCAACAATTCAGATGAAATGGCCTTTCTTTGAACCTTGTGGTCCACTGTGAGCATTTGTGAAACCCATCATGAGCACCTCTTTGAATATCCAAGAGCGTCACTCATTACAGACTCATTTCCAATGCTTACTGACAACTGTAGAGCCAGATGTCGATTTTTTATGTGCCAGTCGGCACGAATAATGGCATTTGCATGATCCAGCATGTCTGTGGCTGCGACAAGACATCCCAAGCATGGCTGATTATGGAGCTCAGTTTCAGCATTTCCTGAGTCTGTAACTTTCTTCACCCATCGCCCAGCTGTAATCCTATCAACTGCAGCATCACCATACACCGCACACAAATGTTTATGGATGTTCATCACGGTTTCTTTTTCTGCACAGAAGAATTCAATAACAATACGCTGCTTGTAACATGAATCATATGTAGACACCATTTTGACCATGTACTATGGTTCTGTCATCTGCCAGAGTGGTTTGAAACTTCTCCGCCGCACAGAACAAACATAAAATGTGAAGCACGATCAAGGATGTTTGTCTATGTATATTAATGGTTTAAAAATATATGTGTATATATGGGGCATTACTTATGAATGATCCTCATATTAAAAGACGCATTTTGGAAAGATCTTTAATGTAGTATATGGTAACTTTGCTGCATGCTTAATGTTTCTGCTGTTTTTATTTCTAAATTATTTCTAAGTAATTCTAAGACAAAAATAAACAGTAATTGCTTGCTCCTGCGACATATATTTGGATGTACTAACCAACCTAAAAACATACTACTCCTAATCACTATAATTATTAGCCTGCAAATGAAGTAAATACTGATGTAATATTGATGAGTATACTTTCCCGTCACCAATAAAAATATCTGCACTTACACCTGTAACACCTCGTGTATTGAGAAGCCAATGTTATAATTCCCAAACTCCTGAACAGGGGTTGACAAGAGGTTCTCAAACTGCCATTTCTGAGCCAAAAATATCTTTTGTGCTTGGGAAGAGTTACACTAGAATAAAATTTCATAAGTCTAAATTATAGCTTGTTAGATGATGTCACCGGCAATAAAAAAAGAAGGTGGTCTTTGAATTATTGTAGCCCTTGAGGGGTATACTGCTTACTTCTGTAGTAGACCAAAACAGCTTAATAGCAAATACATTTTCTGCTTTCAGCTGATGTGACATCTCTGGCCAAGGAAACAAACAAAGAAAATACACAAAAAGTAACAGAAGAATCTTCAATAACAGGAACGTCACAAAGTAATCGGAGAAGACTTTCTAGTGCACCCTGTCAAAAAATAAAGCAGTCCTCTGGTAAACTGTTTCGTAATATTGCATCTGCAAAACCAAAATACTTATATAGTAATTCAGAATATTCTACAGAAAACCTCGTTAATGCCAACTGTTGTGATAAACGAAGCACAATATTTGATCCAATTTCTTTTCATAGTGTAGCAGGTGTTTCATCTGACAAAAGTGGTTTCTCATCTCTCAAGAAGAATCTAGAACCTATATGTCTCAAAGCAGTTCCTTCAGAAGATAGCTGTAAGAACAATGTGTATGATTTGCATGTTAATAATAAGCAAAAGTTCAATGCAAAAGTGTCCCAATGTATGTTCTTTCCATCTTTAAAAACAAAGGATTTCGTTCATGGAGACTCCAATGTAGCTACTGAAGCATCGTCTTGCTTTTCAAGTGAAGAAAGTAGTAATCCTTCAGAGTCATCTGTATTTCGAGAAAACAGATTTAAGTGTAAGAAGAAAAAACATTCATTCACTGTCAAATCAGGCATGTACTTTCCTTTGCACAAAAGTGCCCAAATAGAACCGGAAAAAAACATTTCTCCGAGGTACAAACAGAGAGAATATAATACAGCCACTTCCAACTATTATAATACAACAACAGAGTGCTATAAAATACCATGTACAGTTGTCCATTGTGGGACTCAGACAGATATTTCATTTTTGGCATCAAGGGACACCCAAATTTTGGAACCAGTGCCCAACAGACCTGTTTCTAATCCATGGTTCATGCTGCATAAAGCAACAAATACAAGTAATGAAAACTGCAGCTTGTTTGAAACATCAAATGAATATTTAAATATGAAAAGTGCAAACTTTTTACACTTAAAAACACATGACAATGAAGAGGTATTCTCTAAAGGCAGTTCACATAATAATTTGCACAAAAGTAGCCAAAACAATGCCATAGACAAATGTGATCAGAAAATAAATCAGCCATGTTGTGGGAGTGGTTGTTTCTCTAGAATTTTTAGTTGTTGTTTCTGAATAAGTGTAATGTGATTAGGTAGTCATACTGTAAACATTCTTTCGCTGTATCAAGTAGAGTCTCAATGAGTCAAGTGCTATTTTACGAAAAATGTCATGTGCTATTTTATGAAAAACTTTAACTTATAGCCATCATGAAGAACTTTTGATGTTTCTGCCATATCTGTTTTTTCCTGTAGTAGTTTTGTGTCAGTTTATTATGATGGCTTGATTAAAATATTATCCTAATGCATGTATATTTCATTGAAGATCAGGAAGGTAATTAATAAACAAAAACGAAGTTAATGTCATAAGAGTAATCATTATTGCATTTTCTTACAACGTATGACAACTATAAGCAAATAAAATCCCATACCCATGTGCACACACACACACACACACACACACACACACACACACACACACACACACACACATTTAAATTATGGGATTATTTCATGGTACTTATATGGATACATGGATAAGTGAAGGAAACATAAGCAGCAGACAGCAGGCAATATTAACACACTAGAGACAAAATAAATCAAGGGAAAAATGTTTTAATATGAACAAGAAAGTCTTGTTACTGTCATGGGAAGGGAATATCAGAACTAGTAGAGAAGTGATTACCAGATACACAGTAGCCTACTCATATTTCTAATACAAGTGCAGGACTCAAGGTTGTTTCCTTTTATTTAAGCACTTTGAGGAAGAGCCTGGTAAAAGATGCTCATATAATAATGGTAGGGGGTGCAGATAGAAATTTGGACTGTAATCTTAGCTGTACAACTTAGGTTGATGGAAGGAACACTGCTGATAATGTTCCTCACTCCATTGTGAAAGTCATGTCACTCTTTGAGTAGTAAGATAAGCCCTGGATAAAGCATTCTGTTGAACATGTTAATGCAGAAATGGGAAATCTCTCAGGGAAGAGGGATGTGATTGAAGCCCCATCCCTCATTTGGTTACACCATGTATTGCATAGTTTGCACCTAAAAATTCTGGTAAGAGACTACAAAGATGGCTAATTGCCAGGAGCTTATATTCTGACCAAAGTAGTAAGTTGTCTTACAAACTTCAGTGCATACTATTAATGTTCCACAATAACATTTATTTAATAGTTTATTATGAACTAGCTTTCAGCTTCTTAGGACATTTTCAGATAACTTAATACTAAACAGTTAGTCCACACAACTTAAGCAAGAGTTCATAGCTGTACAAAGGTTGTTGTACAAAGATATGTGACATTTTATATCGACACAGAATGTAAGATACTCTGAACAAATAAATCTTATGTTACAACGTATTCAAATATTAAAATTATGTGAATTCACAAGCCAAATGTGTTGTACAATTGAATAATGGCACAGGCTACTACGTTATTCAGGGTGTGATCAATAAGTAGGAAGACTTCATTTATGTAGCCAAATGGAGCAGTGGAGGGGGATCGGACCACCTGGCTATGATAGTGGGGAGCCTTTCGGAGAGACCAATATTTTTTCCAGTTGTCTGCAGGGAAGCAGAGAGTGAGAACGTTGATTTTTGTGGTCCTCCGTTCCGTAGTGCAGTTGCATTTCAAGATGGAGAAAAATCTCGAGCAGCACTATGTCATCAAATTCTGCATGAAACTCGGGAAAATGGCAACGGGGACCCTCTGAATGATTAAGGATGCCTACAGGGATGCTGTCATGAACCACTCAACAGTGTTTAAGTGCCACAAGCTGTTCCAGGAGGTACAGGAGCTTGTCCAACATGACCATTGCACCGGTCACCCATCAACTTCAAGGACTGATGAAAATGTGGCCAATGTGAAGGCACTGCTGGACTCCAACCAGCGCTTAAACATTTATCTGATGTTTGATGAGTTGGAAATTTTGTATGGTACCATCCAAAAAATTATTGGGATTTGGCAATGCAAAAGGTGTGCTCCAAGTTTGTGCCAAAAATCCTGGGTCATGAACAAAAACTGAATCGTGTGCAAATTTCCCAGGAAATTCTGAAATGTGCTCAAGAAAACCCAAATTTTCTTCATAATGTGATTACTGGTGATGAATCATGGTGTTTTGAGTATGACCCACAGACCAAATGCCAGAGTGCTGTGCGGCACACTTCCTACTCCCCGCATCTGAAGAAAGCCAAAATGAAGAAGTCTAGGGTCAAAACCAAAATCATCTGCTTTTTATACTGTTGTGGTGTGGTTCACCAGGAGTTTGTGCCCCCTCGACAAGCTGTGAATGTTAAATTTTATGTGAAAGTACTTAAAAGGTTGTGCAAATGCGTCCTCTGGGTGAGGCCAGACATCGCCGTTTGTTGAAAGCTGCACCATGACAATGCGCCGTGCCAATGCATGCTGCGGGTGTTGGAACACCTGGACAAGCACAGCGTTGCCACATTGCCTCACCCTCCCTACAGTCCAGATCTGTCACTTGCGAACTTCTTCCTCTTTCCCAGGCTCAAGCAGGACCTCAAGGGACACCGATTTGGTTCCATAGAAGACAGCCAAAATGCTGTGATGGCATCTCTAAAGAGCAATATGAAAAATGAATTCAAGAAGGTGTACGTGCAGTGGGAATCATTTTATATGTGTTGTGTTGAAGCACAAGGACGCTGGTTCGAGGAATACTAAGGGCTTGTACCAGTTAGTTCAATAAAAAAATTGGATTTGTACCAGGTAGTTCAATACAAAAATTAAATTAATTTTGTCCTACTACCTATTGATCACACCCTGTATGTACTAACTGCTGAACATGATGAACAGGCTAAAAAAAGGGGGCAGGCGGGAGAAAGAAGTCTATGGAATGTGGCTACAGAACAGTTAGAGCAAGTTCATTATCTAATGGTAAGAGAAATAATAACTGGCTGCTGCCACTGTAGTAAGGGTGTGTAATGGGAATGTGTTTGATCATTAGGGACCAGGTCAGAATTCTTTGATTGGTATTTATAAATGGACAGAATTTCTAGTAATGTTAGTTTTCTTCCTTTAGTACCTCTACGGAGAATATATCATTTCATATCATATGTGTGACTTTCATTCAGAGCATGTCCAGCAAAGGTGGAAGCTTTCTTTTTCTGTCTCCAACCCCTTTGATGCTCAGTCAGTCAGTCTGACTGGCCGACATATAGATTCCATAGACTACTTTCTCCCACTCTCCAGCCCCCTTTTTTCAGATTGTTGATCACATTCACCAGTTTGTCCATATAGCATAGTAGGTGTGTCATTATTCACTTGTACAATGTATTTGGCTTATAAATTCTGTTGTGTCTTGTGTTCAAACAGTGCGGTCACCTCACGTGAGATGCGACCACCATCTTCTTGATGTCCGTGTACCAACGCTCCAGTGGCAGCAGCATGGCATACTTCAAAGTGCTCACAGTAAGGGCACCATAAGAGATGCAGCAGTCATTCCACTGAAGTTGATGGAGCCAATCAGGGTAAAGCCCCACATGATTAAATCGTGTCATGGCGACCTGGAAAAGGTGTTTTCTGGTGGGCCTCCTGGAGTACGGAGCATGTTTTCTCTAAGTCATGATGCTGTTACTGTGATAGTGGGAGATGAAATTTGGCTATGGACCTTGACACGAGAGGTTATGATGAGTTATGTTTCATCTTGTTTTCAGAATAACTCCTCTAAGTTGTAATTAATTCCAGCTTTCAATTTGGTAGTTTGTACCTGGGACAAAACAAGTTACACAGGCTTCTAGTCAGTCCTCTGACAACGAGTTAAGGACTTTGGAATTTTTTTTTTTTTTCATCTGTCAATGATATGATAGTGTTTCTAAGTCTGTTAAATGAGTTTCCTTCTTTTTTTTCCATCGTATTTAGATATTCTGTTTTCAGAAAAGCATACTGCACTCAAATCCTGTTTTGTGGTTCTCTGCTGTCACTTGTTTATTTTCTCCTGCTGTTCTTAGTTTTCATGCTAGTATATTTAGTGACAGTCATCACATAAGAGCTGTTAAAATATCAAAACAAAAAAACCTGTTTCTGTCGTTCTCATTACTGAAGTTCGTAATTTGCAAGCTCAGCAAATCAATGAGTTGACTGCGGCATTAAAACAGTTGCCCTGAATACTCAGCTGCAGCAACAGTGAACACAGCCTGAACTACCAGTTCCAGTCATATCTCCATTCCGTCAATTTGACCCACAGCAAGAGGAATGGGACATAAATAAACATCAGCTGGAGGCACATCTCAGCGTCAATAATGCATGACAGGAGGTACAGAAAAATTTTTTCTTATCCATTATAGGCACCTATATCTACAACCTTTGCCTGAAACTCACTCCTGACTGCCATCCTGAACAGTTGTTGATGTACCATATCCTTTCATTGCTGGACAGTTATTTTGAACAACTGTTTGCAGCAACTGCATGATTCAAATTTTTTGGTCTACGTAAATGTTCCGATCAGTTGAGTCGTCAGTGGGTCACGGAACTACAGATGTTGTTACTATAGTGTCAATTTAATTGCGACTGTGGTAAGAATTTCAATGATCAAATGTTGCGTGACGCAATAGTGCAGAACTTGTCAGACTCTAGAATACATGCAGGTATCTTAGGGCTTCAAAATTTTTCCCTTTAGGACATGCTAAACATTATTGAGTCATGAAGTTGGTTTCTCTGTGTAACAGGACATGTCTTCAGAATTTGTGAGTCATGCGTTGTGTGATAGCACAAGGTGCAGTCCTAGTGCACATGTTAGTGCAGTAAACACTCTGCCCCAGCATCACAATACTCACACAAGCCGCAGCTCGTGTAGACGTAGTCAAACTGTGTCATGGTTTTCCTCTCTAAATCCCATACTGACAGTAATAAATCTTGTACGCAGTGTGGCATCCAACACAAAAGAAAGGACTGTCGCTTCCGTAAAGCTACATGTTTTACGTGCAGAAAATGGGGTCATGTTTCAATTGTTTGCAAATCCAGTAAGCCTAATTGCACACAGCAGCATATGGACATTGGTCCTGTCTCTCCCAGAAGTGATCAGGTGAATTCAGAGGTTCCCAGACCTAACTATGTCTATGCATTGTCGGCAACTGGGCTGGATCTTCCACAGTCGGATTCGGTTGCCCAGAGTATCCCTATTGTATCACAAGCCACCACACATCAGTCAGTAGTTACACCGAGATTTGATTTGATTTGATTTATTTCGTGTTCCATAGGTCCAACTGTGTTGGATGCACAAGGACGTGGAACGAGTCAGTTTTTTACAAATACAATCTGATAATCTTATAGAATATACAGAAATTTGAGTACATAATTATATAAAAATTTATACAGTAAATTCTTTGGGCAGCAATACAGAAAAAGAAAATACATATTTTCTCAGAATCATTAAAACACTACAGAAAACAGATACAGAGCACACAAAGATACAGAGCTCAGGTTAAATAAAATTATTAGTGGCATTATGTCAACTTGTATTATATAATATTAAAATATTACAATTTATTTAGTTAAAAATTCACATAGACTGTAAAAAGCTTTTTCTAGCAGAAATATCTCTGGTGCTTTCTTAAACTCACTCTTGTTATGAATCTTTGTCTTTATTTCGGGAGGAAGAGCATTGAAGAGTTTTGCTCCAGTGTAGTGGACACCCTTTTGTGCCAAGCTCAAATTTCTGAGTTCACTTCCTCCGTGTGTTATGCTCATGATAATTACTGTTTGGTTGAAATATCTCTATATTTTTACAAACAAAACACATGAGAGAAAAAATATATTGGCATGTAGTTGTGTATATTTTAAGCTTACGAAAACTATTTCTACATGAGTCTCTTGGGCGCAATCCACATGTAATTCTTAAAGCTCGCTTCTGTGCCATGAACACTTTCCTTGCTAGTGGCTGGTTGCCCCAAAAAATAATTTCGTACTCAATGAGAGAATGAAAATAGCCATAGTATGCCACTTTTGCAGTGTCAGGTTCAACACATGTAGTGACAACCTGTAAAGCATAGGTAGCAGAGCTAAGCCTCTTACAGAGATCAATAATATGCGAAGACCAGTTCATTTTCTTGTCAATGTGCACTCCAAGAAATTTTTTTGTTTCCATTCTAACTATTGGTTGATTACCACATGTCACACTTATCGCTCTCTCTATTTCTGTTTTTGTACGGAATTGAATAAAGTTGGTCTTACTGGTGTTTAATGAGAGATGGTTCACCTTGAACCAATTAACCACATCTGAAAGTATGTGATTAATGAGTTCCTCAAGATTGTTGTCTGTTCTACTGCTCATAAAAATTGTGGTATCATCAGCAAATAATGTAAATTTACACGGCAGGCTTGTATATGATGGTAGATCATTTATAAAAATCAGGAATAATAGTGGCCCAAGAATTGAGCCCTGGGGCACTACACATGTAACGGAACTCCATTCAGAATCTGAGGAAGTGTCACATACTCCACCCGAGCTATTCAAGACAACTTTTTGTTTTCTGTCTTGGAGGTACGACTGTAGCCAATTGCCTGCAACACCACTTATTCCTACAAATTTTGCTTTTTGCAAGAGACTCTGGTGATGAACACAGTCAAATGCTTTGGATAAATCACAGAAGACACCAAGTGCTGGCATTTTTTCATTAAGGGTTTCTAGGACTTCATTTGCAAGTTCGTAGACTGGGTCTTCTGTTGAACAGCCCTTCTGAAAGCCAAATTAGCTCTTGCTGAGAACTCCATTCTTCATGAGATGATCAGTAATTCTTACATGTATTAGCTTTTCTAGAATTTTGGAGAAAGCTGTCAGCAAAGAGATAGGTCGATAGTTAGTTAGTTCAGCTTTATCGCCCTTTTTGTACAGGGGCTTCACAATGGCATACTTAAGTCTACTGGGAACAACACATTTCTGAAGGGAAGCATTGAAAATACGACAGAGAATGTCCCTTATCCACACACCAGAACATTTCAATAAATTACTAGATATATTATCAACCCCTGCAGAATTAGTACTTTTTAGAGACATGATGATTTTTTTAAATTTCTTCTACGGTGACAGGATTAAGGTGCATTTCTGAAATTGTGTTTGAATATATGCTTGACAAAGAGTTACAGCTTCATCAACATTGGGCTTATAACCAATCTGTTGAGTTACTGATAGGAAGAGTTTATTAAAAATCTCAGCCACCGTTTTGGGGTTATCTACTAGGTTACCTTCTTATCTGATATTATTTACATCTTCTTTACTTGTTGTATCTCTTCCTGTTTCTTTTTTTTACAATGCTCCAAATTGTTTTTATTTTATTATTAGACTTATCTATTTTCTTCTCATAATAAAGGGCTTTTGATTTCCATATTAGTTTCTTCAAAATTTTACAGTATATTCTATAGTGTTCCCATTTTTCTACATCTTTACAGAATCTTATTGCAGCATAAGTTTCCCTTTTGGTTTTACATGACTGTTTTATACCTTTTGTAATCCAAAGCTTGCTCACAGAATTGGAAGCACTGTTTCTGACCCATTTCTTGGGAAATATTTCTTCAAAAAGAGCACAGAATTCATTTATAAAACAGTTAAATTTAGTATCAACATCATCATGACTATATACTAAAGACCAATCCATTTGCTGCAACCTGTGGTTGAAAGTCGCCTTTGCCTCTTCATTAATTACTCTTATGAATTTCCACCGAGAAAATTCTTTTTTGAACAGATTAACGTCATAAATAGTGAGAAATTTGCCCATCATGATCTGAAAGCCCACTTATAACCTGCCTGACAATATAATTCTGACGTCTATTTACATCTAAAAAAATGTTGTCCATCATAGTTTGGCACTCGGATGTAATTCTTGTTGGGAAGTTTATTACTGATGTCAGATTATGTAAGGTCATCACAATCTCAAAGTCTATTTTATTCTTATTTTCTGTCAAAAAGTTTATATTGAAATCACCTAAAACTACAATATCCTTCGCTTTTGAAAGTAATCCTGACAGAAGGAGTTCCATTGAATGCAGCAAAGTTTTTATGTCACCTGAAGGAGCCCTGTAGACAGCCAACACTATTATTGGGTAGAATTTAGTTGTTATTTCTGTGGCACATGCCTCAAATTGTTGTTCCACACAATATTTCTTAATATCTATAGCTTTGTATGCTACACTATTCTTAACATAAATTGCTGCTCCACATTTATCTTTACTTTCCCTACAGTAGTATGTTACTAAAGTATAACTTACTATAGATGGCAAGGCACATTTATCAGTAACATGGTGCTCAGTTAAGCACAAAATCTGGGCATTATTTATACTGTCCTTTTCACTAATGTTAATAAGGAGTTGATCTGTTTTGTTTAAGAAGCCCCTTATATTCTGATGAAAGAAAGAGATGCCTTCCTCTTGCTTTTTCATTCTATTAGTGCTGTTACCTGACTGAGAATCCGTTGGAGTCTGTCTTGAGACAGGAGAGAGGAGACACCTGACACTACCTACTGTTGTTCCTTCTTTTTCTTCAGGCCCACACATAAAAAATCGTTGAGATGAGAAGGAGGCTCAGCATTTCTTCTGTCCGACAGCCTTCTATTTGTTGTTGTCGATGGTGATGCTGTTTCCGACACTTCAAATGTTGGTTCTACCACTACTGCCGTGTTTCCTTGTGAACTTGGAGTCTTCTCGTTTTTGTTATTTTCGTCTAAAATAATACTTGGCTGATGAGGAACAGTAGTTCTTTTGTTGTTGAAATCGATGTCCACTGTTCTTTCTGTTAAAATTTGGTCATTTTTTACATATTTTGCTGCTGCTGATGATGTTTCTAATGAATTTTTTTTTAAGCGTTTTCGTTATGGAGTCAGGCGATGGCGATGCAATTATCGTTTTGGTTTTGAATTTATTTTGGTGGTTTTTTATTACCCTGGTTATCAGGCTTGTCAGATATTCTTTCCCCAAGCCATTCACTTGAAGTCCGTGTTGCGTGTGGAATCTACGTCCAATACTGCTTATATCAACGCATTTTACGTTTTTAAAATGTCTGCAGATTTTTGCAAACTGACTGTTAGCACTTTCTATTTCCCTGTTAACACATGACCATCTTACAAGATCAATCATAGCGATGCGGAATATTGACAAGTATTACGTTAATGTGAGTGAGGTTCCTCAGACACTGTTTAAGATCGCGCATTGCACTCGCTGTTTCATTTTTGTAGACGTCGTTTGCGCCTCCCAGAAGTACAACGAAGTCTTTATCATGCAGATTTTTTGCCTCTGCGGATTCGGTCATTTTTTTAAATTGTGGCTCGCGGTTTCACTGTACCACACGAAAATGTTTTAGTTGTTTCTTTTAGTTTACTCGCAAGTCCACAACCATGGCTGTCTGAAAACACAAGTTTCCTGTTATTGGAATTCACAATTTGCGAATCGTTTTGTATTGTTTTACTACACACTTCGACACAATTTTTGGTCGGCACATTTATATTGACCTCCTTCACAGTTGTTTGCGTCAGTAAATTTTCTTCTCTTACCTTATTCCCCACAGTGCCTTTTTGCTTTTCCCATCGTTCATGCGAACTGTAAGTTGCATTTTCACTATCGGCGATCGAAAGTACTTGAAATGTGTTTTCGTGCACAAAGCTTGCGTAACTTTCGCAGGTTTTCCGAATTTGCACTTTGGTCTTGCTGGTTTTGCACTTTACATTTGTCCACTTTTACGTAACGGACGAACTATCTCGCGCAAGTTTTAGCGTGTTCAGTTCTCTATTTTCTTGTTGTATTTTCGAAATGTCCGTTTTCAAACTGCCGATTATGAACTGTA
Organism: Schistocerca piceifrons; assembly: GCF_021461385.2. Lineage (NCBI taxonomy): Eukaryota > Metazoa > Arthropoda > Insecta > Orthoptera > Acrididae > Schistocerca > Schistocerca piceifrons. Next base: position 247,459,400 of record NC_060144.1, read on the forward strand.
AGCTCGTTATGCGTTCATTCAGTTTCTTGATTTCGTCTTTACAATTTTCTCACGATTTATTTTCTACGGCAAAATTTATGTTTTTCCGGAAGGACACTTGCTTAACTTTTACTGTAGCCGCCATCTTGAAGATAGTAGGAGGTAGAGGTGGCAAAAAATAACGTAACTGATAGAAATAACCGGTTACTGAGAAGTAACGGTTACTGCGATAACCGTTCCTCTGATTCTGGCAGTTATTTCAATAACTGTTTAGTGTCAACAGTGCCTCGCGCCATCTGTTGACCGAAGATCGTACTGCGCATTTAGAGGCGTTCTATAGACCATGGGAATAACTGTGAGACTGCGCGCCATCTGTTGATAAGAACTGTGTACTATTTCGTGGGCCTTCGTTACTTTTAGCATAAACAATTAAATAAAGTTAATGTCCGAGCCGTGGCTGATAGGAGCTGCAGTACAGGCATTAACAAGTACGGTCGTTCCCTTAAGTCACCGCCTTACGTGTTAATTTAGCTTGGACGGGTAGTACAAGGAAAGTTACTAAGGAATTCGAGCGACTATGGAAATAACTGTCAGAGCCGGTATTCTCCTCTGGCAGTTATCGTTATTGGCTCGTAGTTCTAGTTCTCTGGTAGTTATCGGGCTACCACCACAGATAACCTGGAAGCTGGTAACGGAATAACTGTGTGTCTAGACGTTCCTGACTCGGTGACTCCAGTTAAAGGTCGTAGTTCCAGGTGATATTTCCAGAGAGGATAGTAACTGGAGCGAACAAATATTTTCGTACTGCTACGGAAATAGCCGCTGGCCATCACGAATGACAAATAACATGTCAGAAAGTATAACATAATACAGTGGAATATAATAATTATTATCCTCATCATTTGTCAGGAGATTGTCAAAATACGTGAATATATCACAGTAACTGCTAATATTTACAGAATTGGTACACTGACAGAATAAAACACAGTTACGTACTTTTAATAAATTTATCGTACACAGAATACCCGATCTTGACTGTTGCAACCAAGTGCTGTCAAAACTGAAATATAGCAGAATTTTTACCTAAGCTGGTCCATCAGTCTGTGTTACGATATTCATCTACAGAGTAGAAGGAGGGGTCACTGGAAGCGTCTGATTCCACCTGTCTGCTTCGACGTAAAGGTGTTGTGGTGTGTGAATGTCATTACGGCACGGTGTTTATGAGTTGGTTTTTGTGTGTGGGGGGGGGGGGGGGCTGTCGATCTAGGTTGCAGTGCCGGAATTTGCTGGTGGTAATTAATTTTTTTTTTTTTTTTTCCTAGCTGTGATGTTTTGTGTATTTATGAAGTATTGAATGTGATTTAATTTATGTAGGGATGATTGATTTGTGGACTTTTGGGATTGTGGTTTTATTTTTCGCAGTTGTAGGTGTTGATCTTTTGGCATCGGTAGCTGTGGTGGACCTATATAGGTCACCGGATAATGACCGATTCCCATTTTCATAATTGTGTGTGTTGATGTTTTAGTATCGTCATCTGAGGTTGACCTATGTAGGTCAAGGGAAATGTCTGATTCCAATTTTCGTACTTTTAGTTGTGGGTATTGGTGTTTTGGTATGGTCACCTATAGTTGACCTATATTGTTCAAGGGAAGTGTCCGATTCCCGCAGATTTTTGTTGGTGTAGCAGAATGCTGTATTTTTTTTCATTTTGTTCTTCATTTTGTGTTTTGGGATCATGGTGTGTTTTTTTTACTAGCTTGTCCTCACCCTAAAACCCCCAACTTCCCGCAGTTGTCCCATTGGTTTGATTGTATTTTTGGCGGGAAATGTTATTGTATTATTTATATGTATCTTCGTGTTTGTTGCCATGTATATGTAGTGACGTCATAGACACACTTAAAATAGACATTTCCGGCATATTGATGATGGGTGGAATCAGACACTTATGTATCAAATAGTCATTCAAACACACTGTAAACCGTGCCTTATCTGAAACCAAGTTTTTAATGGTTGCTGACTTCCTGGCAGCTTATTGAAAATGCATGTTCCTGAATATTGGACCCCTTTTGGACCAAGGTAAGTAATTTTAGGTCTTTATGTAGATTGCTGTTCCCATTTCTAGTACTGATATTATGTATTAAGCTATTGGTTGGAAATACTTGTAACAAATTTCATTAAGGAATAAATATACTAGGAAGCAGTGGTTAGAATACAAAGTTCCTTGAACAGGTTCCTACATGATGTTCCTGAATTGATACCACAAACGATTTTTATTACACGCTTTTACATGCGAAAAACTTTTGCTACGTTTGATGAGTTACCACAGAATATGTTCCCTTATGAAATAATAGAATGAAAAAATGTGGTATGCCCTTCCCAACTGAATTTATTATCGAGTTGTAGTCCCAGAAATGTAACACTGTCAACCTTTTCGATCTGCATGTCTTCATATGTTATAAACATGCTGTCGCTGGAGAAATCGAGCAGTTTGCAAATCTGACATAAAACTTGGATTAGCGTACTCACACTTTCCCCAATAGGACTAGCTTTTACAGCACAGGAGTAAACGAATCTGTCACATTACGTATATTTTTTGTTGTATTACAAGGCTGTACACTTTATTCTATTATGTGAGCAGCACAAGAAATTAAGCTTCGAATTTAACCTACAGTACTCAGTTTACATATTACTTCATACTTAAAAACGCACGTTGCTAACATTTTACTTAAACATTGCTTTGGCGAAGTTCCGCGTACTTTCTGTCGCAGCTGCGAAGATAATATTTCTAATTGCGACCGATAACCTACAAACATCGAATCTGAAACACTAATAATCGTTCTAACATCAACTAAAATGTACCCGGAGTTAATAAGCTGAGGTTATGACACGATTCATACGACATTCCTGCTATTTCACACTATTCGCAGTTATACTGATAACTAAACTGATGGATTCCAACTATGTCGTTATTTAACTGTCGGAGTTATCGGTATTCGCTAGCGAAAAATAACTTGGCAGTTATTAATAACCGTTAACGATAACGGTTATCAAAGAATAACTGGAACTGTGATAACGGTTACTCCAGAATAACCGTTTGGCCCACCTCTAGTAGGAGGAGTGAGTAGTATCAGAACCTTCGACCATAGATACTAAGCGGCTATACATCTGGCGTGGCTGCAACATAGAATGACGTGACTGTTGGCAGAACGTCGGCGGGAGTTCAAGGCAGCATTCAGATTCCTGATTTCACTTCTAGTATTTCTCAGTGGATTTTTTGCTAACTTCACCACATTAAATGTAGCTTATGTAAACACAGCTAGAAGTGATAAATTATTGCGTAACCACTGTACAAATTTAGTTTTACAGCCATTACTTCACAATGAACTTTGTGAACTGCTGAAACACTTTCGATGTTCGGCAATATATTCGCTGCGAGTATTTGAGTGTTACCAGTTATGAGATGCATTCTCTACTAACAATACGCGTTATGCACTGTATAAAATGTAAATATTGCGTGTGTGTGTGTGTGTGTGTGTGTGTGTGTTAGTGCCTTGGTTGTAGAAAGTGTTGTAGACTTCATAAATCGGCATAAACAACGAAACCTGTAACGTAAACACACGTGTTCACATCGAATGTAACGAACTCAATTGTGTCGTTCACCCACAAAACGTAAAGCAGTTTCATTTGAAAGCTCGTTTTTGGTTTAAACAGTTTGTTTCGTAGGTGTATCAAATAAGATATCTACAAAATCAATACTTACTTACATGAATACTTGTTCCACAGATCATGAATACGATACTTCGCAATGATGTGTCAGTTTAATGAAAGGTAGACCTATCATCACATGACAAGTCTTCCAATCACTTATTTATACCTAAAAAATCGTCTACTGAGTAGGAGCTGTCATTCATAGATTCTTTTAGTTTGATTTTAAATGCTGGTTGGCTATCTGTCAGGCTTTTAATGCTTTTTGGTAAATGACCAAAGATTTTTGTAGCAGCATATTATTTATTCCATACATTACAGCTTATTATCTGGAAACTAACATAGGCCATACAACTACCTTTTTACAAATGGTATTCAGTATCTATTTCTGATATTCGTATGTTTTGTAACTGGGAAGTACAAAATAAAACTAAACCCTGATGAGAAATCAAACCCCTAACTTGTTTTTGCAAATTGTTCTTTAAAATCATACCAGCATAATTCACCCCTTTTTGTACCAAAGTCAGATTTAATCTAGGATAGTAAAAATCATCCTTTCTTCTTATGTAGTAGCAATGCACATTGCCATTGCTTTTGGAGTGGGAAGGGTTATTGGTAATAAATATCTCTCTCTCTCTCTCACACACACACACACACACACACACACACACACACACAATATATATATCTTCTTCAAAGTGCTTCGAACAGATGCGTGTGTGCGCAGTAGGCTTGAAATCTTTTCGTTTCACTGCCTGTATCCACATCTGCCTGCGCCCTTCATCCTTTGGAAACCTATACGAAAGAGAAAAAGCAGCTTTGTAGCTTACCATTTCAAGAAATATGTGCGCCTGGAAACACACACAGCACTTCAATTTACGTAACTGTGGCGTTCCTGGTAAGGATATGATACACACAATAGCTTATCAGTATTCAAGAAATGCCGCTAAATTAAACTAATAATACTTACACGTGAAATTTAATGTTACTTCCCTTCACAAAACGCTCGGTACAACCATAAGCACAACAGGATACCACCATTGTTTTGCCAATAGTCACGTGGTATAGCAGTAGAGATGTTGGTGCCACGAAATATACGTCATGACCAGTCTACCAATATCTATGGTCGAAGATCAGAACACATATCTTTCATCACAGGTGATGTGGCAAGTACTGGAGTCCAACCCACTGCCTCTGATCCACTTGGTTGTGGTTGTATTGACAAATGACGATTCTCCAGACAGTGCTTTGAATTGTGAATTTGTGTCAATGTCAGGTAGCAATGGATCAGACCAGGCCATTAGTTTTGCAGTTAATGTGGTAAGCTCTGAGTGTGGACAACAACATAACGCCCTTTTACAAATCAAGTCAGGTAAACAATGTCGACGGGCACGTCACTGCAGCTTTCAGAACAATGTTTCATCTATGGTCTCGTAAGACTGCGAACAAATTGTTTATTTATTTCTTCATTGAAGGGTTGGATTGGGTTGGGTTGTTTTGGGGGGAGGAGACCAGACAGCGAGGTCATCGATCTCATTGGATTAGGGAAGGACAGAGAAGGAAGTCAGCCATGCCCTTTGAAAGGAACCATCCTGGCATTTGCCTGGCACAATTTAGGAAAATCACAGAAAACCTAAATCAGGAAGGCCGGATGCAGCATTGAACCGTCGTCCTCCTGAATGTGAGTCCAGTGTGCTAATCACTGTGCCACCTTGCTCATCGAAGGGTTACCGGTGCAATTGCAATTTGAAATGGGAGCTACCGCCGCCTTGTTGAATCAGCATACATATTAGCTCCTTGGTTCCCCAAAGTTGCCTCCCTGTAACAAAGTTTTGTCTGCAAACAGTGGTGCATCGATTCCAGTCTTAGGTACTTGTAGTTTGTCTGTGTGCTACAAAAGTCAGATGCACATGGTTTGTTTTATAATGTTGGAATCGTTTGATTCACCTAGCTTTTTGGTTTGAATGCATTCGAACTTTTGGTTTTTCTGTTGTGGACAACGAGCTTCAAGTAGCTTCTCACACACCCCCACAGCAATTTCAGGACCAAATCGCAAATCTTTGTGACACATATTCTGACATTTTTCAAGAGGGACTTGGTAAAGCTAAGGGGTTCAAAGCCCATATCACTCTTAAACAGGGTGCAAGGCCTAAGTTTCACAGAGGGATCACACTCACTCAGAGACATCATTGCAGCTGAACTGGGTAGGCTGTAGGACATTGATATCATTCATCCTCTTTCACCATCTCAGTGGGAAACCCTTGTGGTGGCGATAAAGAAACACGCTGGAAAGTTGAGGATTTGTACTGACTTCAAGGCAATGGTTAATCCGCAGACAGCTGTTGATTCATTCTCACTCCCTCATCCTGAAGATTTGATGGACTGCCTGAATGGATGAAAGTACTTTTCCAAAGCTGATCTCACTGAAGCATACCTACAGCTGCTTCTGTATGATGCTTTCAAACAGACCATGGTTATCAGCACACATGTGGGACTCTTTCAGTTTCAATGTCTTTCTTATGGATCGGCATCTGCCCCAGATCTGTTCCAACAGTTTCTTAAGCAGCTGGTCACAAAGGTTCCATCCTGCTCAAACTATTTTGATGACATGTTTGTGTCTGGTAGAATTCCTGAGGAACATTTATCAAACCTAGAACAGTTATTTCAGGTCTTGTCCAACTGTGGTTTGCATTGCAACAGAAGCAATTGTATGTTCTTTGCCACTGAAGTTGAGTATCTTGGACATGTAATAAATGGAGCAGGTATCCATCCAGGTCATCGCCATTTGGAAGCCATCCAGCATCTTCCTGCACCTACGAATGTTTCTGAACTCCAGGCAGTTAAAGCCAAACTGTCTTAATATGTCAAGTTTCTCCCAGATCCCGCCCAAATCGATGCTCTGTTCCAGGGATTCGCTATAAAGAGGTACCATTCCTGTGGATTACCAAGAGTGAGCAGGCAATTCAGCACCTTAAGCGAGCTCTTCTCTCTGATCAGTGCCTTATGCATTATGATCCAGACAAGCCACTTTTTCTGGCAACTGAACCATGTTCTTAGGCATAGGTATGGTCTTGTCTCATTGAGTTGATGGCGTAGAATGCCCCACCATGTTTGTGTCTAAAGTCCTCTTGTCTACCCAATGAAACTGCTCTTAAATAGAGAAAGAGACCTTAGCAATCATATATGGAGTGATTAAATTCCATCAATACCTGTAAGATCGAAAGTTCTACTTAGTCACTGACAACAAGCTGTTGACATCCTTGTTCAATATAACAAAAGGAGTACCTAATCGGACGGCATCAAAGTTACAATGATGGGCTCTCATTTTGTCCACCTATCAATATGACATTATGTTTTGGACCACGACAAAACAACAATGCAGACACCCTCTCCAGGCTACCTCTCAGACAGGGTGCAGCCTTCAGTTCCTCGGATGCCATGTATTTCCAAGTTGAAGATGCAGAACAGTCAGGCCTTGATACATTTCCACTGGATGCCAAATTTATTGCTCAAAAGACAGGCAAAGATTCTGACCTAGCTTTGACTCTCCATTATGTTCGGGATGGATGGCTGTCTTCGAGATCTTCAATTCGCAGGCCAGCATTCGTCACACATCGGTATCCATCACTTCTTGTTGAGTCACTCAGGGGTCCTCCTCCTGCACACAGAGAATGGTCAGATGCATGTCATCATCCCTCAGCCTTTGTGCCAAAAAGTTTTGCAGTTGCTCCATCAAGGACATTGGAGTGTAGTGAGAACTAAGCAACTCACCTGTCAGCATTGCTCATGGACCAGCACGGATCAAGACATTCAAGACATCGAATACATGACTGATAGTATTGCACATCTGCTGAGAACCAGGCAGAAATTCTTCAGCTGGCTGAAACCTTCAGGACCATGGTGATGTGTTCACGTCAATTTTCTGGCTTCCTTCTGGGATGTCCGATGGCTTCTGCTCATAGACGCATTCAGTCGATTTCCTTTCATCCTCCCATTGTCATCAACAACGAGATCAGCAACCATCTGGACCCTACAGAATGTCTTCTGCATTGCAGGACTTCCAGAAAGTTCGGTCAGTGACAATGGCCCGCAGTTCACGTCCACCAAGTGTCATCAGTTTTGTCAAGCTGATGGGGTTGTGCACATAACGACTGCTCCTTTCCCTCCACAGTGAAATGGCGAGGCCAAAAGATTTGTTTGAATGTTAAAGTCTCAGATGACCAAACTTCGTTACACAACTTCCAGGAAGCAAGCACTCCTCACCTTCCTTGGTTCCTACCAATCCCTTCCTGCCGCTGGAATATCTCCAGCCGAGTTACACCATCGGTGGCCTCACTGCATGCTACTTCATTCCCTGTCCCCACGGTCCCCACAGTATGTTCCAGGGCACTGTTTCCAGTGCTATGGACTAGGGGATCCAGTCTTCTTCCATTCCTTCCATGGTCGTCGACCGGCATGGCATCCCGGTAGAGTAGTATGCGTGGAAGGCCATGCATAGTACATCGTTCATGGAGCCAATGGTAACTTCCACTGTCATGTTAATCAGCTCCATCCCTGCTTCTGTCAGTATTCTGCTGTCCTCTCTTATCCCACAGACTCACCGTGGACCGAATCATGCGGAGGTGTGGTAGCACCCCCTCCACCTCTCAGTCCATCCCACCAGTCCAGTCTTCCAACCCAGAGCTAGTCAGCAGTGCAGACAACCCCATTCTGGTAGCAGCACACCAGGTGCCACCCCCTCCAGTGGACCAAGTCCCAGTCACAGCCACCAGTGGGGATCCTGTATCAGCCATCTATGGAACTGATGGATGTCTCTGAGGGTCCTGCTGCCGTTGTCATCGTTCCTGTTGGCGGGCTTCCTGAATGTCATTTCCGTATAGCTCCTTCCTCCCGTCACATCCGTGGTCAACCTTATTCCATGGAAATATGGAGGTGAGAAGATTCAGGGAGAGGGGGGGGGGGGTTGTGCCATACGTTCATACAATGCGGTTGTTACAAGTAAGATGCTGCCACCACCTTCTCGAGCACTGTGTGCCAACGCTCTAGTGACAGCAGCGTGGCACGCTTCAAAATGGTCACAGTGGGGCTGAACAAGAGATGCAGCAGTCATACTGCTGGAGTCAACAGAGCCAATCAGGATGCAGCCCCATATGATTAAGTCATGTCATTGCGGCCCAGAAGGGAAGTCATCTGGTAGGCCTCCTGGATTATGGACAGGTCTCCTCTCAGTAGCAGTGCTTTGTCATGATAGCGTTTATGGGAGATAAACTTTGGCTATGGACCTGGACAAAAGTGATTACACTGCAGTATGTTTCACCTTACTTTCAGACTAAATCTTCTAAGTTGTAATTAATCCCAATTTTCCATTCGATAATTTGTACCTCATGTATGGAAGTGAAACATGGACGATAACCAGTTTGGACAAGAAGAGAATAGAAGCTTTCGAAATGTGGTGCTACAGAAGAATGCTGAAGATAAGGTGAGTAGATCGCGTAACTAATGAGGAGGTATTGAATAGGATTGGGGAGAAGGGAAGTTTGTGGCATAACTTGACTAGAAGAAGGGATCGGTTGGTAGGACATGTTTTAAGGCATCAAGGGATCACAAATTTAGCATTGGAGGGCAGCGTGGAGGGTAAAAATCGTAGAGGGAGACCAAGAGATCAATACACTAAGCAGATTCAGAAGGATGTAGGTTGCAGTAGGTACTGGGAGATGAAGAAGCTTGCACAGGATAGAGTAGCATGGAGAGCTGCATCAAACCAGTCTCAGAACTGAAGACCACAACAACAACAACAACAGTTTGTACCTGGGAAACAACAAATTCATATAGTTTTAATGTTTGAATATACTGTAATATAGGATTTAGTAGTACAGAGTCTCTCTGGGTATTATGTTATTCTTGTTTTTTGTACTGATGTAGTCATAAAATGTCACATATCTTCGTACAACAACTTTTGTACAGCTATGAACTCTTGCTGAAGTAGTGTAGACTATCTGTTTAGTATTAAATTATCTGATGATAGCCCAAGAAGCCAAAAGTCAGAGCCGAAAGTCTGTTCATAATAAATTATTAAATAAATATTATTATGGAACATTAATACTGTGTATTCAAGTTTGTAATATGTCTATGTTACTCCAAGAACCAACAGAATATTTCATAAATAGCAAATTGTCCATTCTAACCCATGATATCCAGTCTACAAGTACATTTACATTCACACTTTGCAAACCATTGTGAAACGCATAACCGAAGATACACCCAATTGTATTTCATATTATGATCTTTTATTATTTCATTCACATATGGAATATGGGAAGAATGAGAACTTAAATGCCTCTGTTCAAGCGGTAATTAGCCTGTTCTTGTCTTTGTATCCCTATATGTAGGAGATATATAGGAGGCTTTAGTATGTCCATAGATTCTTCACTTAATGTTAGTTCTTGAAAGTGGATGTCTGTGAAATAGTTGGCAACTATCTTCAAGCATCTGGCACTTCATCTTTTTCTGCCTTTCTTGACACTCTCCCATGGGTCAAATAAATATTTCACAATCTGTGCTACCCTTCTATCATGCTGCAAAATTGAGAATTATGGTACTGACTTATTTCATATAATGTCAGCTGGTGTTACTTTGCCCTTTGCAGGAAACATCAGCCCACTGGCCAGATAAAGTATTAAACATTCGTTGTTGCTAAAATTACACCATTATCATGATGTAAACAAGACAGTATATATTTACAATGTGTGAAATAATGATCTGAAAGGTTGTACGCTCCATAAAGCAAAATTTTGTTGGCAGCACTGGACTCAATGTTGATCATAAATATTTTGACAGTTATTATACCCCAATAACTTCTGCATGTACAGCTCACATTAGTTAAGCTAAAAATGCAGTGAGTGTAATTTTGGACTCTGTCAGTAATAGGTAATAAGGTGAGAAACTACCATTTGTGTGAAACTCAGTTTAGATAATACATATAACACTTTTGTAAAATGGTGCAAATTTTTGCAAATTTGGGGTTACTTTAACCAAGACTAATGTGACTCCAAAATGAAGGTGAAGTGATGTTGGTCTCTGATGATGATTCAGAAAGTTACTCTGATGTGCAAGATGAAATTCAGCACCACAAAATTTTGAAATATAAATTAGCATCTGAATATGCTACAGTTTTATATGACAGAGAAGAATATTCCAGAATTGGGACTGACGTGATGGAAGAAGATACTAAGGTGAACTGTGTGGGAAAGGCAAATTCCTACTGCAAAAAAATGGCCAGAACAAAAGGATAAACTATTTTATCCTTGGGAGTATTTGGTAAGAATTATCAGTCCAACATAACTAACAAGTCACATCACATAACTCAAAAATAATATAAGATATACAGTGAATTTCTGCATATCAACAGTGAACAACTGAAGATTCCTGTTGTCTGTATTACAAATAGCAGTGTTCACTGTGATCAGTATTCTGTCGTTGCATATGTAGATGACAGTTATTCATTGACAAATGTCTATGAAGTCATAAAAATATTAACATAAAATAACTAAGGAACAGCTGATTTTTTCAAAGTAGCAATTCTATGTCAAATTTTATAGAGTTAAATCATGGAAGAAGTAAATGTAACAATTCATCATATTGTTGAGGCATCGTCTCATTAATAAGCACATAAACAAGAGTGACAACCTTGTTAATAGAAGACACATCTACCTGCATGGCTATATTGTGTCAGGACAGTGCAGATGCATAGATGTACAGCCAACTATTTATATATGTGTATTCATATTTTGTTAGCTCCAAAGAAGGATTCAACTGAAAGCTTTAGAACATTCTTGTTTATGTGCCTATTGATGACTCAGTGTCCCAGTGGTATTGCACATTGCTACTTTCACTCCCTTCATTATTTGTATACCAAAAATGACTTTCCATTGCCATATTTAAAGCATAAATGCAAAACACAGGTGTTCACTATAACATATGCTTACTAATGAATGTATATATAAATCACTTCTTTCCCAGATTCTTAGCCTTTTCTGGAAACATAATCTGGTGTATTATTCACCCACAATATGTCACGCAGTTGTTCCTCGAAGAAGATACACAAAAGAGTTGAAATATCTGACATTCCATACCATGTATAGAAAAATGTGCGGAAGCGCTAAAGAAACTGGTATAGGCATGTGTATTCAAATACAGAGATATGGAAACTGGCAGAATACGGTGCTGTGGTCAGCAATGCCTATATAAGACAACATGTGTATGGCACAATTGTTAGATCAGTTACTGCTGCTACAATGGCACATTATCAAGATTCAAGTGAGTTTGAACTTGGTGTTATAGTCGGTGCACGAACGAAGGGATGCAGCATCTCTGAGGTAGCAATAAAGCGGTGATTTTCCCATACAGCCATTTCATGAGTGTACAGTGAATATCACAAATCCAGTAAAACATCAAATCTCTGAAATCGCTGCAGCCAGAAAAAGATCCTGCAAGAATGAGACCAAAGATGACTGAAGAGAATTGTTCAACATGACAGAAGTGCAATCCTTCCACAAATTGCCCTCTGCACTGGATCAAAAGCTGGATATTTAACAGGACCATCCCGCATAGGCAGCAGCAGCAGTTTGACAGGTAAATTCTGTGACAGATGGGTTGTCCCGTTAGGAATGCTATTCTGGGGAACATCACGAAATCTCCCTCTCTGTGCTGGACTGCACTGCAGCTGTGTGTCATCGTGTGAGCAATGGTAGCTAGGTGAGTTCTATGTCGGATGAAGTTAGGGGAGCTTCTATAGTTCGTAATTTTTCTCTGTTGGGGGGGGGGGGGGTAGAGAATAACGATGATAGCATGTTGGGCTGATAGATTTGAATGGAAGCAGGTCTGCTTCCGACTGTAGTGTCTGTATCTAGTTTGGGGACATACCACATTGTGCGCATTTCCACCGAATGGTCAAAACACGGTCCTGTTGCACTAACTCAGGTCGTTCTGTTTCTACATGGGTTACAGAAGGTGGTGGTTATGTCTCTCTCCGACTTCTGCTCAGTTCTGACTTAAATTGGAACGATCCCATGTGGAAAGCTGTAGAAATGGGAGCAGTTGTAAGATGCGTAGGGAATGACTAAAACCACGTTGGAATTTTACTGTAGCAGTCATGTTCGAGAAAGGTGACTCGTTTCGTGATATAAGAGTGCCAGAAATATGATTGAGTAGTGCTTGTAATCATTAAAGGAATTGTCAATAGGATCCAACGCAGGTATGTGCTTGAATGGAAAGACCTGATTCCAAATCATGGACATTATTTCTAGCAGATAGCGTAACACTAGAGATCTGATAAGCTAGTGTACATTTTCTTATGACCTCAATCAACACATCACCTACTGCTACTGTTTGTGATCCTTCTCAATCAGTCATCGCCTATAACTCAGTGGATATATCACCAAATCTCTGACATGGTATATAGACAGAAAACTTTACAAGTATTATAAAAATATCTAGCTGGAGCAGTGTGAGGGAGTCGCAAATACCGCTAACATACCATGTTCCTTAGCCGAATCACTTTCAAAATTCAGCGATTTTATGACAAGGTTGCACCATCGGCAACGTTTAACCGGAGTGCTGGTCTGATATTATATACTCCTGTGATCGCCGTCACAGTATTTGTCTGCACAAAAACCACCTCATTCAGAGGTAATGTCGTACCTCAATTTATAAAGCCTGTATAGCTTTTAACATGGATACTTGTGTGCACCTGTAGAACCAAGACTGCTTGTGATGGTAACATACAGTAGTTGTTGGGATCGAGTTTTTTAACATCTGGCGGTTAAACCTCTCTTTCTAGGACACGGTGGTGGCACTCACAAGAAAAACTGATGAGACATGGACACCCATAGTTGACTTTCTCTCAGTATTATTTTGTACTACCAGCGATCAGTTATTGATGAAGTATTATACATAATAGTAGGGGGTGAATGATATGTTCTCATTTGAGCATCAGGCTTATAAAGTATGTGTTTGTGTTCCGACATGTGCAAAGGAAATGCTACGTCCAGTCGTAAGGAAGGTATGGATTCGACGAGGAGTACTATGATAGCATGGGAAGAGAATGTCAAATCTTAAGAATGGGTACCAACATTTCTATTTCCAGAGCCACAGCCGTCAGCAGAGTGTATTTCCAATACATTGCTCATTGTTGAATGTCGTTCAACTGAGACCGTGATTGTAACATTTAGTTGTAAGTACAGGGACAAAATATATATGTGACCGATTTCTTAGGATGACTGATACTACCTGTGCGTGTTCGGCCTGCAGCGCCAGTGGCCTGTGCAGGGGTGAGTCACGTTTCCCCTTTAACGGTAGGAGCTGTCAGAATAGAGAGGCCTGTTGGAGTGTAGGAATGTAGATGAATTAACATGTTGTCCTCTAGACTACCGAATAGCGAACTAATACTTTGTATGTGTTGGATGGCTTTCATGATCGCGTGTAAATACGATGAGATTGAATATGGAGGTGCATTTGCGCTGGACTGTTATTCCCTGCCATGTAAATCGTTCGTTTGACTGCTTCTGCACATTACGCGCCTTTATTTAGTTGAGAGAAGATCGATTGTGGCGTGTGCATCTAGCATGTGGAAGACACGTTTACTGGTTCTCTCGATATGAGAAACAACGTAATTGTCCTTGTAAATTATAGGGGTGATTTGGAATCTGCTACATCACTGACATCGGTATTTGCAAGTGGAAATATCAGTTTTCTTTATTTTTTTTTTCGAGTTTGCGAGTAAATATCTTCATAGACATGACAGGTTTATAGTTAGTCAGTGGTTTACAGCACACCCCACCTAGCTAGTTTCGGGTTTCTAGAGAAATAATTTCCAGTCCATATCTTCAGAATTATACAGGGTGATTCAAAAAGAATACCACGACTTTAAAAATGTGTATTTAATGAAAGAAACATAATATAACCTTCTGTTATACATCATTACAAAGAGTATTTAAAAAGGTTTTTTTTCACTCAAAAACAAGTTCAGAGATGTTCAATATGGCCCCCTCCAGACACTCGAGCAATATCAACCCGATACTCCAACTCGTTCCACACTCTCTGTAGCATATCAGGCGTAACAGTTTGGATAGCTGCTGTTATTTCTCGTTTCAAATCATTAATGGTGGCTGGGAGAGGTGGCCGAAACACCATATCCTTAACATACCCCCATAAGAAAAAATCGCAGGGGGTAAGATCAGGGCTTCTTGGAGGCCAGTGATGAAGTGCTCTGTCACGGGCTGCCTGGCGGCCGATCCATCGCCTCGGGTAGTTGACGTTCAGGTAGTTACGGACAGATAAGTGCCAATGTGGTGGCGCTCCATCCTGCTGAAATATGAATTGTTGTGCTTCTTGTTCGAGCTGAGGGAACAGCCAATTCTCTAACATCTCCAGATACTGTAGTCCAGTTACAGTAGCACCTTCGAAGAAAAAGGGACCAAAAACTTTATTGGCAGAAATGGCACAGAAAACGTTCACCTTAGGCGAGTCACGTTCATAGAGTTGTTTCCCGCGGATTCTCAGTGCCCCATATACAGACATTGTGACGGTTGACTTTCCCGTTAGTGTGGAAAGTTGCTTCATCACTAAACACAATCTTTGAAACGAAAGAGTCATCTGTTTCCATTTGAGCAAGGATAAAATCACAGAAATCGATTCTTTTAATCTTATCAGCTGCAGACAGTGCTTGAACCAATTTCAGACGATAAGGTTTCATAACTAACCTTTTTCGTAGGACTCTCCATACAGTTGATTGTGGAATTTGCAGCTCTCTGCTAGCTCTGCGAGTCGATTTTCCTGGGCTGCGAACAAATGCTTGCTGGATGCGTGCTACATTTTCATCACTCGTTCTCAGCCGTCCAGAACTTTTCCCTTTGCACAAACACCCATTCTCTGTAAACTGTTTATACCAACATTTAATACACCACCTATCAGGAGGTTTAACACCATACTTCGTTCGAAATGCACGCTGAACAACTGTCGTCAATTCACTTCTGCCGTACTCAATAACACAAATAGCTTTCTGTTGAGCGGTCGCCATCTCAGCATCAACTGACGCTGACGCCTAGTCAACAGCGCCTCAAGCGAACAAATGTACAACTAAATGAAACTTTATAGCTTCCTTAATTCGCCGACAGATAGTGCTTAGCTCTGCCTTTTGTCGTTGCAGAGGTTTAAATTCCTAAAGTTGTGGTATTCTTTTTGAATCACCCTGTATTGTGCGAGAGGTACTGCTATGCAAGCGATATTGATGCAAGAGGTACTGCTATGCAAGCGATATTGATATGTGCTTGATATCGGGAAGTACTGCGAAAATGGTATGATATTCTAGCAAACCACATGAAATTAGACATGTTCTTGTAATCCTAGAGTCTGAAGATGGGTGTAGAAAAGCGAGCAAGCAAGCAAGCAGATCTGGACCAGAAACAGTAATGCATTTGTGCCAAGGCAGAATTTGTAGAACAGTTCTGAGAGTGACTTCTATCCACTGAAGGCACTCTGGTCATGCATTGGGGGTGGATGCCCACCTGACCTCGCAGTAAATATCTACTGGAGCGAGTATACGTACTGTGCTGTCTGTCTTCGTGGTTTGTGTACAAATCATGTAAAAGCTGATTTTGTTTGCGCAGGATACGAATTGTATGTTTACTACTTTGAGACAGTAGGCAGTGATATATTGCTTGGTTGGAGATTGGTTTCACTCTCTAACATTCAAGCTCCTGTCCTCGGTGGGAGAGCAGTGTAATTGAGTAGGTGTCTTTCCGTATTTGACGATATGTAGGGTACGTGGTAATATATTGATGCGTCACACGTCGGTTTCACATTCTAATATTCAAGCTCCTGCCATCAGCGGGAGAGCAGTGTAATTGAGCATGAGTCTTTCCGTATTTGACGATATGTAGGGGAACTCTCAAAAGGGTTTAATTGTCAGTGCAATATGGCGATATGTGTAAAATAGTTTTTACCTCTGAAAGTCTCGCCTGCAGAAAGAAAAAGAAAGGTGGCTGGTGCTTCAATACTGGCGGCATCAGTAATTCTTCAGCTAAATTCGATAAGAGCCAATCACAATACTCAATTCATTCACGAGACATTCTTTTGTGCTGGGATATAGGAGTCTTTACATAGCAGTGGGAACGTTTGTGTATTTGTTGAAAACAGTAAGGGTAAGACATGATGGACGGGGTGTCACGTTAGGACTGCTATGAAGAGTGCATTCAATGTTATTCTGCGCTATTTTCGTAAACAGGTTCTGTTATGGGAAGAATTTCCGTACATACAGACTGAGACATCCTGAAAACTCCTACAAAAGCGCATGTATTTCTGGGACACTATGCAATTTATTGGAGTTTGACTTGGTTATTATTTTAGATATCCCTGTGAATTCAGTATAACATTGAGAATGTTGCTAGATGTGCTTGCAACGGTATGTAGCTAAGTGTGGTGATGCATCCACCACACGTCAGGCTGGTTCCATTAGAATCACTAGGGCGAAAGCAGCTTGTGTATTCTGGAACGGATTTCTGCAGCGTCGCTCAGCAATAAGCTCTTTGCCGAACCACAGGTAGAGGGAGGGTAGTGACGAACACATGTGCGCGCGGCCCACCTTGGAGCGTCTGCACTCTGTAAATAGGCCTTCACTCCCTTCTGGTCGCATCATCAATGGCGCCTAGGTGATCACATTGTAAGAGGTCCATGACTAAGGAATTTATTGCTAGTGCACTCAAGCAGATGTAACTTCCATGGATTGCTCACGCACTGCCTGCAATATAATTGCAGACCAGAGAGCAATGTCAGCAGCAGTAGTAGTAGTAGCTCACAGTCGGGTGGTTTGGTCAGGGAGTTCGGACAAAGCAGTCCAGTAATGACATTTTGTAGCTCGAGAAGAGCAGTAGAGTTAAGGAATTAAAAAGGCCGGCCGTGGAGAACGATAGTGGTGCCCGACCAATGTAGTATAAGATAAAAGCAAAAATTATTCTTCTTTATTGGTGAGCGCATATGTTAATTGCTACAACTGAGTTTTATACTATTGTTATATCAAAGTCCCATGTAAATGTTTTCAAAAATCTTTCAATAATAATCTTTCTTATAAAGATAACTTTTGACAGTCATTCATCTGAATTAAAAGTTTTTACTAATTTCTCCTATACATAGTCATGCTGATTATCGTAAGGAAAATCAGTTGTTTTTTGTGCATAACAAAATCTAGTGGGAAGCTGTGCCAGAAAAATTTCAGTTTATTCAGAATGATTTTTCAGGGCCATGATGCAGCACTTCTGACGTCCAGATTTACCAGTTTAGATTCACAGTCAGTTAATTATTGAAATGTTACATTACGAGATTTCTTTTCAAAGGCTGTACATGAGTCACATTTTTATTGGGAGGTTAGTCATGGAATTTATCTGTTGGGAGATTCCAATGTATTTCGAGAGGAATTTCTCAGGTGTCAGGTAAGAAAAGGATGCTGCTACTTAATGTGTGTGGGACCTGAATGAGCGTCTGTGTGTGTGTGGGTTGACTGTTGACGGCCGCGTCACTACGCAGGGGCTGGCACTAGCCTCCTGTGCGGTCCAGTGGACAGGGGGTGGGGACGGTGCTTGCGTGTCTGTTGCAATATTTTGCAAGTGGGCCTGTAGGCTGTGCTATGCACTATTTGGACAGTTTACAGGTTGATTTAGTGTCTCCACATCTGTGTGCTGAATTATTTAGGAGCAGTTAGCAGGTCTGTACTGAAATTATTTCGGTAATTTAGGAGAAGTTTAGGTGTCTGCAGAGCGTTATTTAAGAGTAGTTTACAGGTCTGTGGGCTGTGTGGCGTGACCCCAAGCTTGTGTTTTGTATCAGTGCAATAAATATACTTCATCCCTAAATAAATCATACCAAAATAAATAAAGTACACTCCTTTCTTACTCGCTCCAGCAGCCCAGCGCCGGCTGAGTCATTTTTGCGCCATTTTCCTCCTCCAGTCTATCATCTTGGATTACGTCACAGGAGGGATGACAGCACCCTCTGGTGGCAGTATTGTGTACTGGGTCAGTTGGAGTCTAGATCTCGTGGTGGGGACACTGCCTGCAAAATAAAAACCTATGTCCAGCACAGGCAGAGTCGTTTTCCCGCCATTTTCCCCCACCATCTTGGACATCTATGCTCTCTGGTGGTGGTACTGTGTACTAGGTCCAGACCTCATGGTGAATACACTGTTTGCCGCCATCCTGGATAACGGTACTTGCGTCGTCAGCTGACCTCATGGCTGCCATTTTGTCTTAGGTCACAGAACAGACGACAGTGCCCTCTAGTGATGGTACTGTATACTAGGTCAGTTGGAGCCCAAACCTCATGGCGAACACACGGGATGGTGGTGCTCCCTCTAATTGTTCAAATAAAGACTGGTGCATAATTTTGACAGCTGATGATTAGCAAGCATGTTGGCAGAGTCTTTTAGATGGATTATTATTTTGACAATTTACGGGTTGTTGGCTTTCTGGACATAAAGGTATTGCATTATTTACGAGTGGATATGCAGGTCTGTAGGCTGTGCAATGCGTTATTTTGACAGTTTACAATTAGCAAGCATGTGTGCAGAGCATTATACATAAGTTATTTAGGAGTAGTTTGCAGGTCTGTATGCTGTGTGGCACGTCAGGGCGTGTTTTCTGTATCACTGTGATAAATATACTCCATCCCTAAATAAATTGTTCCAAAATAAAGAAAGTACACTCCTTCCTCTCTCCACCAGCCCAGTTCAGACTGAGTCCTTTTCCCACCAATCCCTAGGAAGAAGTGGCGGTCGGGTTACTTAGGTTAGTGGACATAGCCCAAGTGACCTATCTTCCCGCATTTTCTTAGGTTAGTAGAGGTGCGATGCATTATCCTGTTGGAATTTGAACATCCCACCATTTTCTGGGGGAGAGGAGGGGCGTTAGGTTAATGGAGGTAGCCCAACTGACCTATCTTCCTGACATTTTCTGAGATTAGTATAGGTAGCTGTGCTGTGTTGCATTGTCATGATGGAATTTCTGGCGGAAGGAAGGGGAGTGGGGGGGGGGTTAGGTTAGTGAAGGTAGCCCAATTGACCTATCTTCCCGCCAAAATTCAAAGTTCCACCAAAATCCACCATCTTGGATGATGTCACAGCACCATCTTGGATGACGTCAAGTGTTGTTGCCAAGTCTACACGCCGCCGTCTTGGATGACGTCATCGCCGTCATCTTGGATACATCATTGGACAACTACAGCTGGTATAGACTGGCAATAATTCTGGCAAACATCACGAAAGCTTATGCATTCTCCTGAACGAATTTCGAGCAATACTAGGGTACATTGCCTCAAGAAAGCTACACTATCCAGTCACAATAATGTGACCACCTGTCAAAAACCTGAATAACCACCTTTTGGAGCGTGGACTAATGCGAGATATGGAGGAAGAATTCATTCATGTTCCATAAAGTAACTTCAGGGATGTGAAGCTGTGCCAACTCCAGTGCCGTGGGCAACTGCGCTAGGCTTTTTAGTTGAGGATCCATGGTGCAAACAGCCTGATCAAGGTGTCGCACAGATTCTAGATCGTGTTTAAATCCGGAGGGTCTTGTGCCCAGGGGAGTACAGCAAACTCATCCTGGAGCTCTATGAACCACGCACGTACACTGCCGACAGATGCCAGAGTGCTGAGAAAAACTAAACTGCATGTAGCGGTGGACATCGTCCCCAAATAAGCGTACTTGCGTTGATTTCTTCGTGCCTTACGGAATGACGAAATCACGCTGACACAGGCGACAACGCTCCCTGCTCCATCCTGGACTCTTCCAGAAATTGTTGCAAAGTGTGTGCTTTCAGAAGTTTCACGCTATACACACCAACAGCGATCTATGTGATGGAGCATAAAACATCATTCAAAGCCACCTACCGCCAGTTAATGGACATCCAGTCGCGGTATTTGCGTGCAAATTCCCGCCTTCGTTGCCGATGGAACAGCAGTCAACATGGGTGCATGAACCACGTCTCTGCTGTGTGGGGTCCCATATGCAGCCATGTTCACTATACTGTTGTTAATGAGATACTGTTGGTAGCCCCTTGTTTCATCTGAGTGGTCAGGTGCTCAACAATTACACATCTATTCGCCCGTACACACCTATCCAGCCATTGTTGTTCCCTAGTGTCATGTATGGCCCGTTGCGCACCACAGCTGCCTCAGCGCTGGATTTGGATAGCGCCATTTTGCCTTGGGCGGTACACTTTAATCATGGCAGCGCGATAATAGTTTACAAACTTAACCATTTCGAAAATGCTTCTATCCTTGGCACAAAAGTCAATGGTCATGCCCGTTTGGACATCACATAAATCTCTCCGTTTCCACATTACAATGACGAATGCACTGTTGTCCGCATTCCCCCAACCCTCTTTATAAACACTCATGCTCATAAATTAAGGATAATTGCAGAATGTGATGTCACACAACATGGCACTTCACAATACTGGAGCTGACAGCTTAGGCACATAGGGAACACACACAACACAGATCTGTAAGTCCATGGAATTGATGATAAGTTGAGAAAACTGTCCTGAAACACATGTGCTACAAAACGCCACTGTTTCCTGCACTTGTACCCCGACATCAATATGGGACATGATCACCATGCACACGTACACAGGCCACACAACAGGTTGGCATACTCTGGATCAGGTGGTCGAGCAGCTGCTGGAGCATAGCTGCCATTCTTGCACCAGTGCCTGTCGGAGCTCCTGAAGTGTCGTAAGGGCGTGAAGACGTCGACTGAGAGTATCCCAGACGTGCTCGATGGGGTTTATGTCTGGAGAATAGGGAGGCCACTCCATTCACCTGATATCTTCTGCTTTAAGGTACTACTCCACGATGGCAGCTCGTTGGGGCCGTGCGTTATCATCCATCAGGTGGAACGTGGGATCCACTGCACCTCTCAAAAGGCCTCCATACTGGTGTAAAATGACGTCCCGATACACCTGACCTATTGCAGTTCCTCTGTCAAAGACATGCACAGGTGTACGTGCACCAATCATAATCCCACCCCACACCACCAAACCACGACCTCACAGATCCCTTTCAAGGACATTAAGGGGTTGGTATCTGGTTCCTGGTTCACGCCAGATGAAAACCCGGTGAGAACCACTGTTCAGACTATACCTGGACTCATCTGTGAACATAACCTGGGACCAATGTTCCAATGACCATGTACTGTGTTCTTGACACCAGGCTTTACGTGCTCTCCTGTGACCAGGGGTCAGTGAAATGCACCTTGCAGGTCTCCAGACGAATAAACAATGTCTGTTCAGTCGTCTGTAGACTGTGTGTCTGGAGACAACTGTTCCAGTGGCTGCGATAATGTCCGGAGCAAGGCAACCTGCAGTACTCCGTGGCCGTCTGCGGGCACTGATGGTGAGATATCGGTCTTCTTGTGATGTTGTACACCGTGGACGTCCCGTTATGTAGCGCCTGGACACGTTTTCTGTCTGCTGAAATCGTTGCCATGATCGTGAGATCACACTTTGTGGCACACGGAGGGCCCATGCTACGACCTGCTGTGTTTGACCAGCCTCCAGTCGCCCTGGTATTCTACCCCTCATAACGTCAACAATATGTGTTCTTTGAGCCAATTTCAATACACAGTCACCATTAGCACGTCTGAAAACGTCTGCACACTTACTCGCTGCACCGTACTCTGACATGCACCAATATACATCTGGGTATGTGGATTGCTGCCAGCGCCACCGCGCGACGACCGCAGTTCAAATGCACCGCATGGTCATACCCCGAGGTGATTTGAACCCACCAAACCGCCCACCAGAGCGTTTTTTCGCCATGTATCAGCATTATCCTTAATTTATGAGCATGAGTGTACTTTACACTGCTAGTACTGCTACCTGCAGTCTGTGAGTGGTTCTTGCACGTTGATGCCGAACACAGGCCGTGGTTTTAATGTGACTGGACCGTGTACATAGTAGGGTCACGTTACACAAATGCAGTGGCCCCTAGCACATAAAATAAGCAACTGCAAGGTTACTTGATGCACACATTTACAAGGCCCACGAGAAAGACTCGCTGGCCACGAACATTTTCGTGTGATGCGGATTAATTGCTTGTATTGCCGCTAGCGGCTACATGAGTGTGTAGGGAAAGGAAATGGTAGGTCACATGTCCACTACTTTCACTGAGATGGGGAAGCTTTTCGATTTTAAATAAAAAAACCTTCGAGTTATGTGTCAGCAGTAGTGCGGCAGGCACACATTTTAATTTAAACCCGAAAAACAAATTAAATTTAAGTTATTGAAATATAAAGCGCCACATTCCAGTGTAATGTTCTTCAAAAATATTTCTTTGATTACGTTAAATGAATGGCTGAACTGTGGAATGGGTTCTTAACTGGACTTATCGTGTAGTGTGTTTTAACTGCAAGTGGTGTACTTACTGTGTTACTGTTGGCAAAAGCTTTATATGAACTGATTGAGCAATGCAACTCCCAATACCAATAAAGAAATACAGTCACTGCAAAACACATTCAGCCCCTTAGGCACTGAATCCTGTGGCCCTGTTGAAAAATGATAACTTTGGTCCCTGTGCACATAACAAATAAACTAAATTGCCTTAGTTCTAAAACAATAATGGTGGAATGCGATATAGTCTGGCCTCTAATGAAAAAAATAAAGTATGCAAGCTACAGGCTCAGCAGTGTACAATGCTGGCCACAATGCTTTGAAATGCATGTGAAATTCTTTTTGCTAATAAATGAAAACATTTAAGAAAAATCAAAGTTCTTTGAAAAACATATGACCTTGACAGGGAGGTAGTACTGATTAAGGTGAATAACTAACACTGATTTTTTTTAGTAAAATCATATTTTGCAAGTTAAGTTTTGCTTTTAAAAATCATTTGACAGTTGAAGTGACAATGGTCAAAAAATATATCATATTTACTAACTGATTCACAAACAATGAGATTTATACAGCAAGTGTTATCTAACCTCACTAAAAGAGCATAAATGAAAATCATCAAATTACATATAGCTGAGGTAACATATACATACATTCATTAATCCTTGTCCCATAGATCATGAATACGACATTTTGTAATGATGTGGAATCTGTTACTTTAACATAAGTTTTCTTTACACAAAATAATTAATTATTTTTTTCTCTTTTTCCTTTTTTTTAATACAGACACTACTTCATTGCTAAGAATTCATCTATTGAGTAGAATGAGTTGTCATTCAGAAATTCTTTTAATTTGCTTTTAAATGTTGGTTGGCTATCTGTCAGACTTTTAATGCTATTTGGCAAATGACCAAAAATTTTTGTGGCAGCATAATTCAACCCTTTCTGTGCCAAAGTGAGATTTAATCCCGAATAGTGAAGATCATTCTTTCTTCTAGTGTTGTAGCTACGCACTTCGCTTTTATATTTGAATTGGAATGGTTTCTTAATGAAAATTTCATAAGTGAATATATGTCTTATGAAGGTACTGTGAATAACCCGAGTTCCTTAAATAAATGTCTGCAAGGTGATCTTGGGTGGCTTCTGCTATTATTCCGATTAGACGCTTTTGTGCAATGTATACTTTCTGTCTTAATGACAAATTGCCCCAAAATATGATGCCATATAAAAGCATATAGTAGGCTAATTAACTAGTATGTTTATCACCAAAATTTTCAATAACCCTAACAGCGTAAGTAGTTGAACATATATGTTTCGGCAGACCATTGATGTGTCTATTCCAATTCAGTTGGATCTTTTGAAACATTACAAAGGTGAAATGTCTAACTAGCCTTTTTATCAAATCGGTTTATGTACATTCTGGGGTTACTCAGGAATTACTAATTATCAGTCAACTCGTCTATACTAACGTGCTGGCAAAACGAAAGTCATAATTATTTAACATCTTTACCTTGCTAGTGAGAAGACTTCTGCTCCCATGTTCTCGTAATTCCTGCATTAATCTAACACCTGGTGGCTTTACAGAGCATGCCACAAAAACTGCCTGCTCCATCTCTTTTCACTCACATACAGCTACCTGCAACTGTACGCCAACACTACAATCTCAGACCAGAAGCAGTGACCAGAAGCAGTATCTTTGGCTCTGTGGTCGTGCACAGTCAGCGATCTGCTATAAGACGTATCAGAGACAACATATTCGGGTGCCACATACAAGTGTACCCCAGTAGACTCCTTTCACCAGTTACACTATTCGGTTTACTGGCTGTCCCTGATCAATGAAAAAAAATTGTCTACTGACTGCCATACTAATACTTTCAGAGTTAATAGTTACCCTTACCTTATCTTGTTGTAATGAATAAAAAATTGTAGATATACGTCTGACTTCTGTAGTAGAACTAATGTCAGTCTGTGGAATTTTTAAACGTTTCACTTGATGTAATTTCTCTCTTTTCAGATTAGTCATTAGAAAACGTCACCTTCCTTAGATGACTTTCATTATTTTACTTTAAGCCCAGTCAACAAAGACCAAAAAATTTCAGCTGTGGGAAAAAATTATTGTACTCTCAAATTTTAGTACAGAGGTAGGTATGTTAACACTGCATTCAATACAGATATGGGTTGCTAACAACTCAAATGCAAGAAAAGCATATGTGCAGATTCTACGTGAAGCTCTGCACAATGTTAAGGTGACTTCCTCCACCATGGACAATGCTTGCTTTTCAGTCTACTGACAGACCACATCTCCCTAGCGTCTCATGTCCAGTTCTCTTATGTAAGATGTCAAAACTTCTCTGATCTCGTGTTTATATAGTGCAGTTATTTTCAGTTTATTAATTGAGCTTTTATGTAAAATAGGTTCCTATAAACAACGGCTGAGAGATGCTTAATGAGAAAGTGTGATGTTATCAGTGATTTATGTAGTGCTGATGGGAAGGGAACACAATTAATGGTGACCGAAGTGCAATAACTTTCTGGTCAGTCATTGACCAGAAAGTTATCGCACTTTATCACCATTAACCATATTAATTATCGCACTTTATCACCATTAATTGTTTACTGGTAGACTGCATAAATCTGTTCCATTCAGGAATTGCTGCCACTTGTGCAGCAGACTGCAGTAAGTAGAGCAACTTACCACACACCCACTGTATATCTTGCAAGATGATCGTCAATAAGTGTTTAAATCTAGAAAAGTAATCTTCCGTAATGCATTGCTTCACTTGTGTTAAAATATTTAAAGTTCCATAGCACCTAGGTGCCGTGCTACTGTTAGAGAGGGAGCCAATTCAATTCTCTGGTGCTCTTCAGATGTTGGGAGTTTTAAATAATAATCACAAAATCACAATGAATGTGCTGTAAGTTGTTAGTAAAAATAACATTATAACCTGAAATTTTTAAAACTAATATGAAAAAATAAACAAAACTCAATAACTAGTCACCAAAGTTTGCGTCTGACTTTGATGGTAGTAAACTCTTTAATCATATATTCATAGTTGAGACGAACATTACTTACGAGATCAGCTTCGATGAGAAGAGTGGACAAGGGGTTCAATCTCGGACGAAGGTGAGATTTCAGCTTTTTAAGAGCCGAAAAGGAGCATTCTGCCGAACTGTTTTTAAGTGCCGTACACAGAAAGATTCTAAGTGCAATCTCAACACCAGAAACATGGAACTGTAACATATCCTTTCGTAGAAAGTAATTCTTTTAGAATGGTACATAACTAATCTCACAAGATTTCGCAAGTGCGTCGAAGTCTACACATTCACATCGGAATGAAAGTTCTAAATCAGTTTCGTATGACGCTTGAAGTTTTGCTTTACGTTCATAAAGCTTTCAACTTTCCTTCCTCCTGTCTAATTCAACGTACGAATTGTCCAGTAGTAGAAAAAATGTTTCAACTCTAAATTTCTTCATACCAGCCACAAGAACTTATTCAATATCCGCTCCTTCATCAACATGAAGTTTGCCTTTCCTTGACTCTTTACAGTTGCATTCGTAGTCCATATCAGTCATAATCTTCATGGATTTATTTTCATGTTAATTGAACATGCCACGAAAAAAGGTAATAAATCCTACAAGTGATTCATATAATTCATGCACTATTTCAATATCAATATTTGAAATTGCTGTTTCACATCTACACTCCTAAATCTCGGGTGTACTCTTCCAAACTGTCATCATGAACACTGTTTATAGTCTACTGAGTTGGTTCAGCAAAGTTGAAGTCTCATTCTGCGCAATTGGTTCCTTACAGGTATTAATAGTAACATGTGTGACAGCACAATGCTCTCGCAGTTTTCATTTAGACTTACACATGCTTCCTCTCTTGCTGACCAACGTGTTTTTGATAAACTTTTAACCATTTTGCTTCCTGGTTTCATAATTGAAAGAAGTTGATCCCAGCGTTGTGTAGAGCCAGTGAAAAAATTATACACCTTTTTCACTAAATTGAAAAATGAACATGCTCCCTGACAACAGCTTGCAGCACTAGTGGCGACTAAGTTCAAAGAATGTGCTGCACAAGGCAAACAATGCGCTTCCGGATTTAGTTTTCTAATGCATGCCTGCAAACCAGTGTAGGCTCCTGACAAGTCATGTGATTGGCCTCTACAGTCAGTAATCGCAATGGAATTTGCCTAATTGCTTGGGAGCGCTGGACGGGAAGCATATCAGCACTGAAAAATTGCGTGGAACAGGTTCATCTAACTTCAGTCATAAACAGTACCACTCCATAGTATTGTTGGCATGCAGTTATGCTGACAGTCTCTTCGCTATCATTGCACTGGTTATGTAGGTAGAAATAGTGGTGGAGAGATATTTCGTGCTCCAGCAACCGAACACTGCTTTACAGATGGAAGATTAAACTTGCCATTGCCTTCGAGATACCATCTGATGAAAATGACTTCCCTTACTATTTTGTAGGAAATGAAGCGCTTCCATTATAATGCTACTTGATGCTACCATACCCACAAAGAACTTTCGCTAATGTGAATAGAATTTATAATTATAGATTAAGCAGAGGAAGAAAATTTGTAGTATGCGCATTTGGAATGATGACACAGAAGTTCCAACTCCTGAGCACTCCTGTTCGTTCTCAAATACAGAAAGATTGGTTGACATAATACACACATCAAAAAGTTTTGCATCACCTCGGTTCCGAGAGTTCTGGAACCTGTACAGAAAAATGGAATAGAGATCAACATAAACATCATTCCTGCTCTTTTTATTGCTCATGAAAACCGCACATTGCGTATTGTACAACCATACAGCAAGACCTTCAGAGGTGGTGGTCCAGATTGCTGTACACACCGGTACAGGATGTAGATGAAGACGAAATGGGAGATAAAATACTGCGTGAAGAGTTTGACAGAGCACTGAAAGACCTGAGTCGAAACAAGGCCCCGGGAGTAGACAACATTCCATTAGAACTACTGATGGCCTTGGGAGAGCCAGTCATGACAAAACTCTACCATCTGGTGAGCAAGTTGTATGAGACAGGCGAAATACCCTCAGACTTCAAGAAGAATATAATAATTCCAATCCCAAAGAAAGCAGGTGTTGACAGATGTGAAAATTACCGAACTATCAGTTTAATAAGTCACAGCTGCAAAATACTAACGCGAATTCTTTACAGACGAATGGAAAAACTGGTAGAAGCGGACCTCGGGGAAGATCAGTTTGGATTCCGCAGAAATGTTGGAACACGTGAGGCAATACTAACCTTACGACTTATCTTAGAAGAAAGATTAAGAAAAGGCAAACCTACGTTTCTAGCATTTGTAGACTTAGAGAAAGCTTTTGACAATGTTAACTGGAATACTCTCTTTTAAATTCTGAAGGTGGCAGGTATAAAATACAGGGAGCGAAAGGCTATTTACAATTTGTACAGAAATCAGATGGCAGTTATAAGAGTCGAGGGGCATGAAAGGGAAGCAGTGGTTGGGAAAGGAATGAGACAGGGTTGTAGCCTCTCCCCGATGTTATTCAATCTGTATATTGAGCAAGCAGTAAAGGAAACAAAAGAAAAATTCGGAGTAGGTATTAAAATTCATGGAGAAGAAGTAAAAACTTTGAGGTTCGCCGATGACATTGTAATTCTGTCAGAGACAGCAAAGGACTTGGAAGAGCAGTTGAACGGAATGGACAGTGTCTTAAAAGGAGGATATAAGATGAACATCAACAAAAGCAAAACGAGGATAATGGAATGTAGTCAAATTAAATCGGGTGATGCTGAGGGAATTAGATTAGGAAATGAGACACTTAAAGTAGTAAAGGAGTTTTGCTATTTAGGGAGTAAAATAACTGATCATGGTCGAAGTAGAGAGGATATAAAATGTAGACTGGCAATGGCAAGGAAATCGTTTCTGAAGAAGAGAAATTTGTTAACATCGAGTATAGATTTAAGTGTCAGGAAGTCGTTTCTGAAAGTATTTGTATGGAGTGTAGCCATGTATGGAAGTGAAACATGAACGATAACTAGTTTGGACAAGAAGAGAATAGAAGCTTTCGAAATGTGGGGCTACAGAAGAATGCTGAAGATAAGGTGGGTAGATCACGTAACTAATGAGGAGGTATTAAATAGGATTGGGGAGAAGAGAAGTTTGTGGCACAACTTGACTAGAAGAAGGGATCGGTTGGTAGGGCATGTTTTGAGGCATCAAGGGATCACAAATTTAGCATTGGAGGGCAGCATGGAGGGTAAAAATCGTAGAGGGAGACCAAGAGATGAATACACTAAGCAGATTCAGAAGGATGTAGGTTGCAGTAGGTACTGGGAGATGAAGAAGCTTGCACAGGATAGAGTAGCATGGAGAGCTGCATCAAACCAGTCTCAGGACTGAAGACCACAGCAACAACAACAACCGGTACCTCTAATACCCAGTAGCACGTCCTTTTGGACTGATGCATGCCTGTATTCGTCATGGCATACTATCCACAAGTTCATCAAGGCACTGTTGGTCCAGATTGTCCCACTCCTCAATGGAGATTAGGTGTAGATCCCTCGGAGTGGATAGTGGGTCACATCGTCCATAAACAGCCCTTTTTAATCTATCCCAGGCATGTTGGATAGGGTTCATTTCTGGAGAACAGGCTGGCCTCTCTGGTCGAGCGATGTCGTTATCCTGAAGGAAGTCATTCATAAGATGGACACAATGGGGCGCAAATTGTCTTCATGAAGACGAATGCCTCGCCAATATGCTCCTAATACGGTTGCACTATCAATCGGAGGATGTCATTCACATAGTGTACAGCCGTTACGGTGCCTTCCATGACCAATAGCCGCGTACGTCGGCCCCACATAATGCCACCCAAAAACAGCAGGGAACCTCCACCTTGCTGCACTCGCTGGACACTGTGCCTAAGGCGTTCAGCCTGACTGGGTTGCCTCCAAACACGTCTCTGACGATTGTCTGGTTGAAGGCATATGCGACACTCATTGGTGAGAACGTGATGCTAGTCCTGAGCAGTCCATTCGGCATGTTGTTGGGCCTATCTGTACCGCACTGCATGGTGTCGGGGTTTCAAGAATGGACCTCGCCATGGACGGGAGTAAAGTTGCGCATCATGCTGCCTATTGCACACAGTTTGAGTCGTAACACGACGTCCTGTAGCTGTACGAAAAGCATTATTCAACCAGGTGGCGTTGCTGTCAGCATTCTTCCGAGCCATAATCCGTAGGCAGCGCTCATCCACTGCAGTAGTAGCCCTTGGGCGGCCTGAGCGAGGCATGTCATCGACAGTTCCTATCTCTCTGTATCTCCTCCATGTGCGAACAACATCGCTTTGGTTCACTCCGAGACGCCTGGATACTTCCCCTGTTGAGAGCCCTTCTTGGCACAAAGTAACAATGTGGACGCGATCGAACCGCGGTATTGACCGTCCAGGCATGGTTGAACTACAGACAACACGAGCCGTATACCTCCTTCGTAGTGGAATGACTGGAACTGATCGGTTGTCGGGCTCGCTCCGTCTAATAGGCGCTGTTCATGCGTGGTTCTTTAAATCTCTGAGCGGGTTTAGTGACATCTAAATGGCTCTGAGCACTATGGGACTCAACTGCTGAGGTCATTAGTCCCCTAGAACTTAGAACTAGTTAAACCTAACTAACCTAAGGACATCACAAACATCCATGCCCGAGGCAGGATGCGAACCCGCGACCGTAGCGGTCTCGCGGTTCCAGACTGCAGCGCCTTTAACCGCACGGCCACTCCGGCCGGCTTAGTGACATCTCTGAATAGTCAAAGGGACTCTGTCTGTGATACGAAAGCCACAGTCAACGTCTATCTTCAGGAGTTATGGGAACCAGGGTGAAGTTAAACTGTTTTTGATGTGTGTAAATTCCGTGTGCAGCCTGCATAATTTCATTCGAAAACATGAAGGTATTCAATACTGTTGTGATGAACAACAATGCAGCAGCTCTGAAACGCCAACAATCAGAGTACAGCCAATGAGAGACACTGCACTGCATTCTCATTCTGCTGCTTGTGAGGTAAGGAACTGGATAGCCGACTACTTTCTGATAGCTCGTGCTTCCCTCCCATGGTAGTGGAAATACTGCATCAACAAGAATCAGGATCTGCTATAATTGTCTTTCTTTGAAATATTTTTTATTTGTAATGTATATTTCTGCAAAACTTAAAAATGAATTTCTGTACGTTATATTTGCGTATTAATACGTAATTAAAATCGTTTTAGTTATGTATTTGTTGCATGTACTGTATAGTGGGTACCTATAAATCTTTAACTAGTATTTCAATAAAATGGATTTTAAAGCATATTGAGTAGGACGTATTCATTTTACGTTAAAATTTTAATTACTGATAATGAACTTACCCGATAGATTAACCTCCTTCGCAATTTCGTGCCATGCTCTCCCTGACACGTCCTTCCTTGTATACCATGTCAATTTGTACTTGTGCAGTTCGGAATATTTCTCCACTTCCCCCCCCCCCCCCCCCCCCCCCAAGAATTTCAAATTAAACATTTGTTTGCACCTTGCGCAGCCCAACTGTACAAATGCAACTGAGAGACTGGTGGACTCTGTACTTCGTTCGTCATAAGAATAAACCTGATGTAAACAAATACAAACGCGATGCCGGCTGGGGGGCCGAGCGGTTCTACGCGCTAC
The DNA here is from genome assembly GCF_021461385.2 of Schistocerca piceifrons. Taxonomy (NCBI): domain Eukaryota; kingdom Metazoa; phylum Arthropoda; class Insecta; order Orthoptera; family Acrididae; genus Schistocerca; species Schistocerca piceifrons. The sequence goes on from NC_060144.1 coordinate 247,491,209, forward strand.
AGTCTGTAACCGCGCGATAGCTACGGTCGCAGGTTCGAATCCTCCCTCGGGCATGGATGTGTGTGATGTCCTTAGGTTAGTTAGGTTTAAGTAGTTCTAAGTCCTAGGGGACCGATGACCTTAGAAGTTAAGTCCCATAGTGCTCAGAGCCATATGAACAAACGCGATGATAGGTCAGCAACCGCAGGCCTCGTACACTGCCGTTGTTCCGCTCTTGGAAGTAGGTTCAAATTACCGGTATCTATTAGATATCTTTTTACTGTCTCATTGTAAATAAAACTTTAAGACGTCCATGTGTTAACAGCCATCAACATTTTTCGTAATCGTACTTTAGCTATGTAATTTTTATTTCAAAAATCGTGTACAGTCACTGTATCTTCAAACGCTATTTGTGCTCTGTCTCGCTGTTCGTGCGTACAGCGAAAGTGGATGACACTGCTTCCTGCTTCCTAGTAAAATGCGCGCGTAACACCATTAATGGTTATATACAAATTGTTCTTAATGTTTTTCACAACATTACAGAGAAAAATCAGCTTTGACGTTTTACGAGAAACACTGTGTTGAAATGCAATAAATGGTATAGAGATTAGACAGGTAGTATAATCGGCAGTCTCTTCGATTAGTATTCAAAATGGCTGGTGGGTGGCGCTTCGAAATCTGACGTGGAAAGCTTTTTTCTTTTTTGTTCGGCTTCAATACCTAAATCATTCAAATATGAAATTCGTCAAACATATGACAATTAACTCATACACAACCATCATTTTTTTTTTCAAGAAAAATGCATGTCTTCTAGTTTCTAATTACATATCACACGCCAATTTCTGGTTTCCGTTGCAAATACACATTCTTAATTACCGATATTTTGTAAAAGATTGTTGAAGTTAAGAAAACATTAAACAATTAAATTTTTTGGAAAAAAATGAAAAATCAAACTCTTTATTTGAATATGCCTATTGTTGTATAGGACAGGTGCGGTGCGGTCTCACACGAGCCAGCGTGACAAGCGTCGTAGAAGCAATAATTTTCACGTCGTCGAGCACACCATACAGATGCAGAATTTTTACAGTTGTCACCTTTACGCTGCAATCTGAGCCCAACAGAACTGATCTAGATCCAAGTTAAGGGATTTGTCGCGAGAAATAACGAGACAGTTAAGTTGCCAAACGTACTGGAACTAATGCACGAAGTCTTGTGACTCGTCACTGCCGAACGATGGCGAAATACAGACCAGCATGTCATGAAAGAGGAGAGCGGAAAGTGGACTTTTTGGTGGCTTGGGATTCTGTTGCTGACCGCCTCGTTATCAACGTATTACTCGGAGTCAGATATGGAAGGGGTTCAGAGATTATCAGACGATTGACTTCAATATTTAACTACATGGTAAAATCCCAGTAGTGGGCTTTTACGCTACACTAGCTCATGCAGGCGAAGTACCCTTCTTAAAGGCACACATTTTCATCGCTCTTGTTTCTCATTACAAAACTACGTTACCTAAGATCGAGAGCATGTTATGTTCCCCAACAGATCACCTAAGAAGCGTATCGCCTGAGTTTTACCAATATTTCCTTCTGTTCAAAAATTAAATGACATTCAAGGTTATATTGTTCTCTGCTCTTTTTACGTCTTTACTACAACTGCTCACATCATTGCAGGTTAGTTGGACCAGGTAGCTGGCCAGTGCTGTCCAAGTAAAATGCGCTGGTAAAGCTGTTGTCCCGTATTATCGCTGAGTCGATGTACGCGTAACCACAGCACAAAACATTTCATCATTATCGTCTTTGACTGTACTCGAGACAGCCTAGCGTCCGCTCCTCGTGAAACGAAATCCAATTGTGTTCCAGCAAACGCGGAGGAATGCATAGAGTAATGTTTACATGAGATTTACTCTTACGTCGAGTAGAGTATATAGCACGTCGAGTCGCGTAGTATCCAAGTCGCGGGGACTCTGGGCCGCCGCTTCTGTAGCATTCCGCTCTGAATGATCCCTCCTACTTACACATGCAGGTCCTCTCGATTGCAGAGTGTGTCAGTCGCTCGGAAACTTATCCCCGTGTGAATAGGGCCTAACACGTAAACATGATACCGAAGAACAGTTTCCGAAACTTACTGCTAGTTGCTCCACAGTATGGCAGGAATGCAGTCCGCTTGGCCTCTTCTACTGATTCACCTGGTGTCTTTCGTCGGCGGCCCTTGAAAGCGTTTGCGATGCCTCTTTTGCTGTATCCATTTTCCCCGAAAACACGTTCTAAGTTCTGTCAGGACGTCTGCTCCAGAAACATGGGCTAAGACCAGTGTTCCGGCCCGCCCCTAAGATACGAGATATGTTGCGCCCTGTTAAAGACGACATTGCTGTTCGAGTGTACGGCGTGTATGGTGTACTCTGTGAATGTGGCAGCATGTACATCGGACAAACAATTCGCACGATTGCGGAGCGTTGTACTGAGCACAAGCGCCATATAAAGCAAAGGGAGCTTGACAAGTCGGCCATAGCGGAGCATTGCCTAGAAAACGGACATAAAATACAGTTCGAAAACACAAAGTATTGGCTCATGCATCTACATATTGGGACTCTACTATAAAGGAAGCGGCCGAGACTCGTTTAAACAACAACGATTTCAACAGAGACCAGGGGTACACATTCAGCAGGGCATGGGGGCGGGCGTTGGACATCGAAAGAAAGCAAAGACAGAGGCACGACGCGGGAGCGGCAGTGTCAAATGTGGCGCCTGCCCCTGGCACCACCTGACGTCACCGGTGCTGCCGCGGGCAGTAACTCCACTAGCTGCCCGGGTCGACTTATGCGCGCGCCACATTGGGTCTATCTGACTGGCTGCTGCTGATGTCATCACGCGTATGTAAGTGAGAAACAGAAGCAGCCCCGGGAGTCACCGGGACCACCTAGGAGAGACAGTCGCCGCCATGCCTGACCCAGGGGACGTGGGCGCCGATGCGGCCCTTGCCGCATTCACGCATCTGACGCACGAAGCGGCAGCAGCAGCCACGCCGCGTGAGCGACGACGCCCACGGGATCAATCGAAGCAGATCCCACCAGACATCCTCCGGGCCATCCGGGTGAAGAACCGACTGTTCCGAGAGTGGCAGATTAGGCGGCAGCCGGCAACGAAGGCCACCATCAACCGCATGCGTCGCGAAATTAAGTACGCAATTGCAAACCACCGCAACCGCGACTGGGCTGGAAGAATTGCCACTCTCAGGATAGAGGACGGATCCGCCTGGAGGGTGACCAAAAGCTTCCTGCAACAACGCCAGCGAGTGCCGCCGCTCCAGGTCGGCGGTGACGGCATCACCGAGCCCGACGCCAAAGCCGGCGCTTTAGCCAACGCATTCGCCACCAATTTCACGCCGGTGGAGGACGCTGTGGACGAAGAACACGTCCGTTTGGTAGAACAGCGCCTTCCTGTGTACCTGGCGCACAGAGGCGTGGACGACGTCATTGCGGAAATGACGGAGGATGAGGTCGCGCAACAGCTCGCTCGCCTGCATACAAGGAAGGCAGGACGGTGTGACAACATCAGCAGCGAGCTGCTGAAGATGCTGCTGCCGAGCGCCGTGCGGCAACTTACGAGAACTTCAACTCCGTGCCCGAAACTTGCAGCTTCCCATCTGCGTGGAAACATGCGGAAGTTGTAGCTGTCCCCAAGACCGGAGAAGACCTGCGGCTGACGCAAAACCACAGGCCCATCAGCCTCTTGCCTGCAGTTTCGAAGGTCTTCGAGAGGCTGTATGTCAGGAGGCTGTGACGACACGTCGGGGAGGAAGGCCTGCTTCCTGGCGAACAGTTCGGCTTCAGGAGGGGCCACTCCACGCAGCAGCAACTGCTTCGACTGGTAGAGCAGGCGCTGGAGCGTCGAGAGTATCTTGGGGCGATACTCTTGGACGTTTCCAGAGCCTTCGACAGCGTGTGGCACGACGGCCTTGTGTATAAACTACATACACAAGACCTACCGGTGTCGCACGCCCGCCTGCTCAAATCCTACCTGACTGGGCGTACCTTCCACGTGAGCGCCGACGACGGGACGTCGACAGCACGCCCCACAGCAGCTGGAGTAACGCAAGGGTCCGTCATCGGCCCCTTGCTGTACTCACTATACACCGCTGACGTTGCGAGGAGGCAGGGCGTGCGCGTTGCGCTCTACGCGAACGATACGGCGCTCTACGGCAGAAGCATCAACGCCAGGCTGATGCGTCACCGCCTGGAATCGGCTTGCGACGTCCTCGGGGCTTGGGCCACCAAATGGCGGCTCAAGTTCAACGCAGCCAAAAGCCAGGCGGTGATCTTCACCAGAAAGAAGATTCCTGCCGACCTCCAGCCACTCAGCATCACGGGAGGCCCCATCCCATGGTCGAACACCGGACGCTACCTAGGCGTCACTCTGGACCGGCGCCTGACGTGGAAGACGCACATCAGTGAAGTAAGGGGTAAAGCGCTTGGCAGATTGCGCTTGTTGTACCCCTTACTCAACCCAGCGACGACCCTGCCCCCACACTGTGGCATAACTCTGTACATGACACTCATCAGGCCTGTGTTAGAGTACGCTGCTGTGGTGTGGGGCAACGCGGCCGACTCGTCCATCGCCAGGCTGCAGACGGTCCAGAACAAGGCGCTTAGGTTAGCGCTTCACCTGCCACGTGACTTCAGCACCGGAGAACTCCACAGAGTAGCGGGAGTCCCGCTGCTCGAGCACCGATTCCGGCAGGCGGCGCATCGTTTTTACGCTGCCGCCCGGATGTCGGAGAACGAGCTTATACGCACCTTGGGAAACCAGGTGCACTGCGCCCGACCACAAGGTGGCCAGACCTGTTGCTGGAGTGAAGATGAAGTAAAAGGACAAACGCAAAGTGAGGAAGATTCCGCCGAGAGGACTACTACAATCTCCCCCAGGCAGAAGTAGGAAAGGCGTGATCCGCTCACCCTACGACACACCGGAGTACGATGCTCCGTGAATTTGCGTAGCGTAGCGTAGCACCGGTAGTCAGTGAACTCCTGACGACGATGGCGGAGATGGTCATCGGAAGCTCGAGGATTTTATTGGAGTTGACGCGGCTTGAAAATCGAGAACGTTTTATTCATGTTATATATTGTGATTGTTGTAAACACATATTGACAATTTACAGTAACTGAATGACATCTACATATAGGTCAGGCTGTTGTGTTATAGCCCGCGTCACAGAGGACGGCGCTGCCGCGCGTAGAGGCGCAGCAGTGAAGAGGCGAGAACTGCGCTGAGCGGCTACAGAGAGCCCTCAAACCAAGTCCACATTGCCGAAATGCGTTGCTGCGGACAGCAGTCAGGCTCGTTTGGCTACGGTACTGCTTGTAATAGTTATCATTTATTGTGATTTGAACGGTATTATAAAGTAAAAATTTAATACACAAGAAAATTAATTTCAAGCACAAACCGAAATCATTATATTAGCTTGACAACTGCGTCTGCTCAATAAAATTTTTTAAGATGTGTGTACTGTGTGTGTGTTTGACTCTACTTAAGGATACAGAGTACTTATAAACGGTGGAAAAATAGAAATTTATTATGACTTTATTAAATTCTATGATCTTTCCTGATTACATTGATATATGCATTAAAGGGTTTCAAATGAAAAATGACCTATATATACCAAATTTTAAAGTTACTGTCATATATGCCACCACATCCCCTTTATTTCTGTTACAGAAACCAGTATTATTTCAAAAAGAACTATGAACTTTTTCTTTCCAGCGATTATACGTATGATACATTGTATATGTTGCTGCCAGTGCAGGGTTCTAGTGTCTGTAAATGATTATCTTTGTTGGTATTTACTTTTGTTTCGCTGAAGCAGTTTTTTGTTCACGTGTTACTGAATGTTTGTTGCACAAGTGCTACATATATTTGTGGAAGTACATATCCTTTAGTATGCAATAAATATGAAGTATGCCACGCATCAAGAAATTCAATAAAAGGAAGTTCCGTGGTAACCAGTTCATAATAAAGCAAGCAACACTGTTGAAAGTAACTTATGTATCAGTTCTTCAGGGAAGAAACTCCCACATGGCACGCTTCTTGGTGATTCAAATTTTTGTGTTAACAATGATGCTGTGCATGCCGTAGAATATGCACGTGTTTTCACAACTCTACAAACAGGTACTGCCACTCACCAAGCTTAAGGGGTGAAAAAATACCCTGAAATATGGGATATCTCTCAAAGAGTGTCACGATGGAATTAAGAACAGAGCTCTTAGTCCCAAGGTGTAAACGAAAAGTTTTGTGAAGGTTTTGCTGCCTGGATGAGGAGAAAAATCAGATAACTGTTTAACCATATCACTGTTAAACTATTTTGTGTTTACGATAATGACGGAAGGAGAAGAAATGTACTAAAATTTGTGCCGCGGCCGGGAATCAAACTCCGGTCTTCTTGCTTATTAGGCAGAAATGCTAACTATTTCACCACCGCAGCACTATGGCCAACATTGCTGCACGAACTACCCAAGTCGAGTGCTCACCCCTACACAAACTTCAGTTCATATCTTCAGCTTATTTTCCCCTTATATCGATAAAGATGAGACGTAAATGTCTCGAGGGAAATTTAATTATATTTTGTGTTTTTATTCTAGTGGTAGCATTTTTGCTCAAATGTGGCTATTCAAAACCTGAAATAGCACTAAACAGCAAATGCTTTGGCTCCCTGTCAAGAGCCATTTCTGCTATATGAATGAATTTTCAGTTAATAACAAGATGTAAAGGAATTATATAAACATTTTTTTATGAATATATAGACACTAGTTCAACAATCAGAGATTAATGCGTAAAGCATCTGCTGAACAAAAGAAGCTTTACGCTCTTCGTTTATTAGTTTTAGAATAAGTTACCGTTCGCTGTTATCCTCTCCTAGTGTTAAGACGTGTTGTGCCATTTCTTACTGACAAAATTGGGTTAAATAATGAAAGTGGTTTTGAAGCAGAGCGATTTGGTCTTTTGTGATACCATGGGTGTGTGATATTCGCTATTTTTGGCTTAATTAAAACAGCAAATTCAGCCAGAAGGCAAATACTTGTTTATAAAGAATGATTAATATATAATAAGGCGTCGCATGGCGACGGTGGAATTTTCTAGATAATGTAATTCGTCGTTTTTGGGCGGCAATATAAACAGAAAAGTACGGATGGATATGCGATCCTTCACTATTTTGTTCGCTGGAGAACAAATGAAGCCTTGAGCGCTAAGAAGACTTGTACTGTTTTTCTGAAGTAAGACGGACGCAGTTTTGTGGCAGTCTGATCTAATTTTTACTAAATGTATAAAAACGTGTATGTCTGAGTTGAGTGAAGTGTAAAGAACTGTTATAACTTACCGTGACGACGCACGAGCGACTCAAAGAAGACAATGGCTATATAAAAGAGCGCTAAATGGACATGATACGGACATAAAAATCTACCGTCATTGTTGTATTAAGCTTAAGGTACGATATATGTTTTAGTTATAATAAATATTTGTTCTGGGAATACTGAATCATTTAGCAGTGCTCATTCCAATTATCTCCTCAGTATTATTTTCATTTTAATTATGCATTTTGCTAATATTACAGACTCCAAGATCAGCAGTCCAATGTGCGTGTTACATTGATAAAAATAAAACTGTTTTATCGTCTTCTTGCATCAGCTTTAATATTGAATTTCTCTTTTGTGTGATGTTACAGTTGTTTTTGCGCCCTTAAGAACTTTCTGGTCCCTTAGGAAATTTTTTTGTCATAACAATAACTTCACAACCGGGTATGATCGTATCTACGATCATGAAGTAATTAGAAAGACGATAACGCAACTTCTTAATCAATAGCACGCTAGTTGTGACTGCCTCAAGCCACGCGAAACCGCAAGTAAAAACTATTCACATCTCATAATGCAATATTTTATGACAATGGTCAATCCATGATTCTTACGCCAATTGTGATTGATAAAACAGTTAGTTAAATCTCAATTTCCAACTTTCCATTGAATACTATTTTAACTTTATAGCTTTTGAAATGTGGTGCTACAGAAGAATGCTGAAGATTAGATGGGTAGATCACATAATTAATGAGGAAGTATTGAAAAGGATTGGGGAGAAGAGAAGTTTGTGGCACAACTTGACCAGAAGAAGGGATCGGTTGGTAGGACATGTTCTGAGGCATCAAGGGATCACCAATTTAGTATTGGAGGGCAGCGTGGAGGGTAAAAATCATAGGGGGAGACCAAGAGATGAATACGCTAAGCAGATTCAGAAGGATGTAGGTTGCAGTAGGTACTGGGAGATGAAGAAGCTTGCACAGGATAGAGTAGCATGGAGAGCTGCATCAAACCAGTCTCAGGACTGAAGACCACAACAACAACAACAACAACAACAGAGAATTTAGATGGAGGCGACGATCTTCACGGCGACGCTGCTCAACAATAGAGGTACATGAATGTGTTCATCTTTTTCCTTTCGTGGCCGCTACCGTCAATTTCAATATATTTGCCGCGACATCCAGAACCTGAAGTCTTTCTTTTCATTTACTTTCGAAGTCTACGCATTTACGTTCTAAGATGAATAAATGCATTTAACTGTAATTCTTTTTATCCAGGGCACGGGGATGCATAACACAATAATATAAGAGGATGCGTTACAAAGAGTTCATTTTAAGGTCTGATCTAAGTTTCGATATAATCAAGGCTTTATTGTATTGCAGTTGTAAAATACGTAATTACACATATTTCAAAAATGATTTAAATTCTACAGTCTTTCATGTTTGGCAATGAATTGTTTCAGTCTTAACTACTGTTGTTACCATACAGGTTTACATACGTCTGTCTTGTCATGATACTTTGACAGCATTATGTAGAAAGCTGTTGGTGAAATATTACTCCTACTGTTAAATGAACTTCTTCCTTGGACTGATGGGATTTCACTGCCACGTTACAAAGCATCTGTATACTTGTTGTAGGAGAGGAACGTTCTGGTGTACAGTCTCACGACCGAATTACACAGATTAAATTAGGTGGTCTGAAAGCCTTATCGCACAGTCTTTGCCTTTGGTGAAAGACTCCGCAGTTCTACTGTTAGCTAATGAAACTACTGCACACTCATACAAAAATAAAGAATTTACTTTCATCTTCTCATAAATCTGTAAACAGTGACACAAATGCATCTTTTGGCAGTCATCAGCTAACCAATGGGTAAGTAATGTATTCACAAACAAAATTAGCAAACATTGCCTGCTTCTTCCGCCTACATCCATGCTAGTTGGCTTCTAGTTTAGTATTGTTGCACAATTATTAATGCGAGAACTCATGGCTGTCACTCACTCGTATGCATCGAGCCTTACACTTTGTTTACTTGAAGACTGAATGAAGTAGGTAAGGTTGTAACTACACGAGGCTACTACAAAAGATATCTATTTAATATATACCATACTTATGATGACAATAGAGCACAACTGTCTTGAAATATTTCATTGCCTTCGGATGGTTTTCGAAACTATTACAACAGGCACCAATATGACACTGAACTTCATTTTCAAGGGCATCCATGGAAGCAGCCTTACGCTCATGATTTGCTGTTTGCTGCCTTGTGTAGGTACAGTCTTGCTCAAAAGTATTCCAACGATCTGAATTGCATTTCGCCTGATTCGCATGCAACCCGCATAACGCAGCTGTCTAGCAGGTCCTCTAATCGTAATTGGTACAGTCGTTTGAGTATTGAAAATGGTTCTAACAAGTCATCACTAGAAAACACTGCTCTGTACCGCAATAACTCAAGATGTAAAGTAATAACATGATACTAAAAATATCACGGAACACAGTATCACAGATAAGACGATCCTTAAGGATTGTAAGCTCACATTTATTACAACAAATTACATACCTGAAATGTTACCACTCTCATTATAGCGTCAGATAGGTAATGAACGTAGTAAGTTCGTCGTATTCATGATTTCCTCATCAAAGTGACATACCGTACTTATTATTTAACACAAAATGACAGTAAAAATTTAAGTTATTCACAACCAGCTAGTTGAGAATATGTATGAACTTCAAATGACACGACGAACCGTCTTGTTCCGCATATGGATTCAAACCCAGGTCATGCAGACTAAGCAAAGACTTTGTGACTGATGGAAACTAACAGTCATTTCTGACTAGGCATACAGAGAGTGATGTACCTCAATTTTAGACAGCATCAGTTAGCAAATATCAACTTTAAATTACATAATGTAAACGTTTTTAACGGACGCGAATTCCTAACCAGCATCTATTGTCCCTGTTAACGAACTACGAGAGATGTTAAATATTGCTTCTGCTCAAGCAACTTACTTGAAATTCCGCGAGGTAAAGCTTTGTGTTGGACAGGGATTCGAAACCAGAACCTAATCGGATTGATATCGAAGAACAATCAACTGTGGCATATCGGATTTTCTCAGCAGTAGCTAGATGTTTTAACTGAAATGACGAGACGAAACATTAATTTTACCCTTCCCAGAGCGCCAACCTGGCCGCTATCTCTGTTATATTCTAGAGAAAACGAACATTAAATATGGGTTTGTTACACCAGCAGCTACATGTGAGCATGTTTGAACTAGAAATAATATGACAAAGAGTTCAGTGCTGACTGTGAACCCCACACATATCATTGATGACTACACACAATGAGATGTCAGCTACCGCTTTTTTTCTCCACCAGCAGCTCGGAATAACATCCTTGAGCTTGCAGTGATCTCGCAAATAGTTCTGTCTCACTGGGAGTCAGAAAAGTCAGATATTGTTAGTGTTGACAACAAATGAAAACACATTAAACATCAAAATTATTATCCACCGGCAGATAGGTGTTCTCATGCTTGAGCTTGATAATACATAATGAAACTTTAGTGTCGGGCCAGGATCCGAACGCATTGACATGCAATACTTGGAGATGTTGTGGAATCTGCAGTTTTGAACAAACAACAAATTGTAGTTGAGCTGTATTGTCACGAAGAGATCTAATTCTGCTTTAAGGGTGGTTTGAGTGGCATTCCCAGTTCAGAACCAATTTAATCAACATACAGAAGCTCAAATAAAAGATGGAATGAGTGTCCTGTGACTCTACATAGCACTTGTTTCGTCACAAGAAATAAGTAACTAGTATAAGAAAGGGTACTGGTGATAGAGTTTGCACTTGTCGCCACTCCTGACTTTATTATAGTTCAACCTAACGTCTACTTGAAATTAGAAGTAAGTAAATACCTTCAGCAGCTGCCTGGTGTTGATATATACCAACGGGGACAGGTGAAAATGTGTGCCCTGACCGGGACTCGAACCCGGGATCTCCCGCTTATATGGCGGCCGCTCTATCCATCTGAGCCACCAAGGGCACAGAAGGCAGCGCAACTGCAGGGACTATCTTACGCACGCTTCCCGCGAGAAACACATTCTCCACTACATTACTCGTGGAGGACATTCTTACCACGTCCCATAAGAGTTTGGGGAATATGTGTGCATCTGCACAGAAGAAGATGGTCATGGCCCGTACGCCAGAACTATATACTATACTTAAATGGATGTGGTGTCTGTTCTTTCGGACATGTCTAGCGTCTACTTGGTATAGAAGGAGTAACATGCTTAATGTGAGTTTCAGACCACAACACTATCATACGTTCTTCACTTGGTATAGCCAGAAGAGAATAGAATCTGTCTCTCCCTATCAAAAATCATCGGCAGGAGTTGGAATCGAACCCAGACCATAAGTATATGAACCTATCGTCAGTCCAATAGACCACAAAATCCTCTTCTCTGTTACTCATTTCTCTATCGTAACGCCGTTGCGCCACACTGGATGAGAATTCTGACACACAGGCTCTCTGTAGTGGTTTGCAGCTTGTTCAGTACATTAATTTACTTGGTTGACCAGATCGCTATGAACTAGCTGCCTCGACTCTATTTTATAATCACTGAAATAAAATCACGTAACTGCCATCTACACAGAATTGTCAACAGATGTAGGATGCAGAAATTTAAATAGGAAGTGTTCCTTTTCATTTGAGCTACTCTGTTGCGCTACCTGTTTGTTGAAAACGTCGTGCAGTGCAAAAAAAGGCAGTAACTGTCTGTCTCTCAGAAGTCTAGATCCGGCCATATGCATTACCTCACAGCACTGTGGAATGCGGAAGTTCTAGAGCACTTGTTGTTGACCTGTGGAGCTGCTGTAGGCATGTGTCAGCTAGTAGCGTAACGGTAAGCGTCGTGCACCATACATAAGACGTCGCAAGTTCGAGTACTTTCACTGCTACATCTTGTAAACCGCAATTCTACTGTCTGCTGAAGTTATTAATCTAATGGATCTTTGGATATAATTCCCTTCACTTCTCAACCCAAAATAGTCGCAGGTGAAAAAGGGCTAATGTGACATTTTGTTTTTTTTTTCAGGTTTAATAGACAGCCAGGCAGCAGATGCATCTCGAAACTTTTGTATTATGTATGGGGAGAGCGCATCATGCCAAAATACACCAGAAAAGTATTTTCTACATTTGCTGTTGTGTGGTAGTGGTATTTTATTCTCCTTCAAACCTTGTTTGACAGATTTAAATCAGAACAAGTTTTCTACATGCATGTAATCAATAAACAGCATGTGCATTGCCAGACTGTTGTAGATAACATCAGAGAATTCGCATGTATCGTTGATGATTAATTTCTCTCTCATGTTTAGTATTGTTTTAACAACTCTAAAAGATACCTTACACAAATTGTGTACCGTATTATAAGAAATGAAATAAAAATTACCCACGATAACCTTACGACGAAAGTCTGTTTTAATAAAACTGAGTATCTGTACACAAGCCTGCCTCTATCTACACTAGTAAAATACTACTCACTTGTTAGATTTCGATTGGGTCTGTGTTTAATTGGTATGCTGTGTCATACTCAAGAGATACGCAAATGTGGCATTTCATAAATAAAGTTATGTATTCCTAGAAACCCGAAATTTGCTTTGTGCAGTATTGTGAGTTTTTCACCATTGCACTATAAGCCGAAAGTATTTTCTTCCAATTTCCTTATCGATGTTTGGTCTGACTGCTTATAACTCTTTCACAGAAGGATTGAAAACTTTAGTCAGCAAGTCTGGAACCGCGAACCATAACAGACGCTTTTTCACAGGTCGGCACGTTACCACAGAAATAGCAAATAGATGTTTTGCCTGGCTTTCTCATTAAGAGGCCAATAGTGGCAAGAACTCGTAAACCGCTATTTCAAGGACGAGATTAGTTGCGATTTCCACGTGCAAAAACTTTCCTGGGCTGAAAACCGTAAGTTTAAAAATCTTTTGTTACATCTCAAGCGATGATAACTCAGATTATTCAATGGAAATGACAGGAAAAATCAAGTAAACTTTGAGACTTATTTCCCTGCACACTAGGAAGTAACTCATCGCTCACAGAGTTCCCAAACATACCTTGCCTTGTTGCCAAATCTCAGTTACAGTACCAGCAGGAGGAAGGCGAACCGATGTAATCCTGCAGCGGGCTGGGAAGTGACCATAGCTGGCGTCTCAAAGACGCGGCTGCTATGGCCTGGAATACGTAATGCGTCTGATTCGCATTTCTGTAACTAGGTTTAGGGACAGGAGCGTAGTTACTAATAATTCTCAGAACTGACTGCAAACTAAGCATCATAAATCGGTAACTCTCATAGTAGTTTTTATATTTCGTTCGTAAGTGTACTCAAAACTAAGAAACTCATTCACGGACGTTTTCGAGCCTCGCCGATAGTCGAGCACAACAAACAAATAAAAAAATAAAAAAAAGAATGTGTGTGTCTGGGTGTGTGAGTGAGTGTGTGTGTGTGTGTGTGTGTCAGAGAGAGAGAGAGAGAGAGAGAGAGAATGAGAGAGTAAAAAATTATTGTAAGAAATTGAATCATGGTATGTAAAGAAATCTTTAATTAAAATGACTCGCTCCACATCTTTACAAAATGTCGTATTCATGATCTATGGAACAAGTATTAATCAGCCATGAAGAGTCAGGAGTTCCCGAAAATTTCGCCAATATCAGTAACCAAATCTAAACTTGAAAATAAAAGACGACAGTTTTTGTAATAAACCGCAACTGCTATCAAGACCCTTTTGTCACTGTTAACTAACCACGAAAGATGTCTGATATACCTCCATTCAGAAGTAACAAAGTGTGCATGCATTTAAAGACGAAGCACATGATGAGAAGTTCTGTGGCAGAGATACGAACCCAACAGGTAATCGGATTGTTAACTAAGTAAAATCAAGTGTTATATATCGGTTTACCTTACCAGCTGCTAGATATTTGAATCTAAAATAAGGATACAAATTTTTGTGCCTGAGCGACAATCAAACCGCACACCTATCGTCCTTCTTTATCATCCACGAATATAGTTTAATGAGCATCAATTACTTACTTACCAACAGTAAGATGTGTGCGTGTTTGACCAGAAATAACGACACATACTGCGATTGTTGGCAACACATGAACAGACATTAAAAATGACGTTAATTTTCACTAGCAGGCCAGTGTGCACATGCTAGGGCTTGAAATGACCCACATACTTAACTTTGGAGGAGAGCTAGAGAAGACTGAAGTCTTGGGAAAAGGAACGAAATGATTGATCTATACTGTTCCGAGAGATTCAGTTCCTCGAAAGAGGCGATATGAATTCGAATCGCAGTCCAGCACCAAATTTTTCTGCGTCTCTAGTTCAATCAAGTACAAGTAAAATAGGCGCCCTGTTCCTTTAAGTGGCTATGGGTTCATCAAATAAAATAAAATTTTCTAATGTAAGTAAGTTTACTGGTGACCGTATTTCTGTTTACCATGACTTCCGCCTATGTCATTTCCCAACGTAAACCGGCTCTGCCCAGTTGGTAATGAAGGAACGTGATGTTAAATGCGGATTCTGGATTATAACGTCTTTCTCTTGGGGTTACCAGAGGTAAAGTAAATCTGTTTGTGCGTCTTAAAAGTAAATGTCTGAACCCACGCATTGCACTGTGATAGTTCGTTCCACCAGACCATTGTGGCCACATTTCCCAGCCCCAGGAGTGTGCTGTAACGGATAATGTGCTTAGTTTACAAATTAGTCACGCTGGTAAAAATGTGAGTGTATTAAATGGTCAGCAGGATGTAAAGACTCTTCTAGGTATTATAGCCCCAATGTGAAGCCATTTGAAATTTTCACTAATTCACCAAATTCCTTAGTTCGAGAAAATGCACTGTGAAATGTGAAGTTACCGGATAATTCTGTTATTACCAGCATTATTACTATCATTTTCTTCATACCGCTGCTGGAACACATGTGCTTGAAGATCATTTGATGCCTTTTGGTCATTATAGAAGTAGTTGCCCAAGAACAGTTTCTTTTCCTGGCCACGGAATCCTTTTTATGTTAATATCAAACGTCAGCAATTACTCTTAGATTATATTAAAACTAAAGTAATTCATGAAGACGTTACTTGATAACAAAAACGTGCTGCCTTTCTTCATTTACTTGAATATAGAAATGGCGGTCGAATGCTGCCAAAGCAAAAGCCAAGGGATCTTACTGCCTTCCGATATACTTCGCTGTCAGTTCTTCCTTATGATTTGGTCGACGTGACCTGTTTCAAGTTGTGTAGGACAGAGAATCCTTTAGAAAATCATTTTTTTTCCTTTGCAATAAACGGAGAGATTTTCATTCTAAGCTATCCAAGTTCAAAATTTTCGCAATATTAGTTCAAATTTAATATTCGCTTCTATAATGTAGGAAAGTATTTCACAGTTGCAAAACCTGCATCCGACTCATTGACCTTACACTTGGTTGCTGACAATAAATTCTAGCTCAGAGGGACATCAGTTTAAGTAACATAATGTAGCGAAGACTGTTTGCCAGTGCTCTTTCTCACTGGAAAATAAGCAATTCGTTCATTGGGCTCTTTAAGTACACTGTAAGAGTAACTTCTGTGTGTATGCAATGCATATGGATTGTAGAATTCAGTGGTGCTCTCTCATCCTCCTCTGTATACAATTTGCCTGACATAAACGAGCCCTTTATCAGTACAGGCCCTGGGCAGTGCAACATGATACTGACAACAGTAATGTGCTTATAGCGACAAACTCACTGATCGTTTTACCTGATTCTGTATAATCATTTAAATAAAACAAGATGACCTTCCAGTGGGAGACATTTCGTCTCCCTTTTCCTTGTGTGAAATTTGTCAGTAAGCTTTTTGCCTTCCAACCAGCGAAATGCGGCAGAGTAGGCCGGTAATCGATTCACAAACCACGATTTAGTGCCATTAAGACGATTTCTTTAAACAGTGTCGTAGCTGAAAGAATTTAGTTTCTTCTTAAATCGTCTTATGCAGCAACTTTCACAGATATCTCAAATAGGAAAAGCTCTTTATCCAGGTACGAAGGTTGTAAAACAATCTTCCCACAGTTTGTGTCAGGTTGATCTTTTCGTCTTATAGCACTGTGTAAGTGTTTCGTCTAAGAGGTATCCAATGGCTCTGAGCACGATGGGACTTAACAGCTGTGGTCATCAGTCCCCTAGAACTTAGAACTACTTAAACCTAACTAACCTAAGGACATCACACACATCCACGCTCGAGGCAGGATTCGAACCTGCGACCGTAGCGGTCGCGCGGTTCCGGACTGTAGCGCCTAGAACCGCTGGGCCACCCCGGCCGGCTCTAAGATGTATCACAAGTAGTGTACCTGTAGCTGTGGGAATCATTGATTGAAAACGAGATTAACACCAACGGGTACAATACTGCTAAATATTCAAAATGATTATCAGTTTAAGCCTGAGTTCATCCACAAACTGAGGCGTATTTATAATATTGAAGCTAGACTGTGTATCCACGTCTCCTTGAGTGGGCATTGGAAGGCGTTTGTTTACACACACGTATACAATACTATGAATACTTCGAACGCTATAGTTAATGTTGCTCTCATAGACTAATTTTGTTTTTTTAAAATTCTTCTGGGTCTTCAGCGTGCAATATGTGTTGTAGATACAGTCTTAGACAAAAAAATGACCACCGAGTCGTTCACGTAAGGTGGACCAATACAGTCGTGCTCCCCTCAGAATTCTATGTCCGGCAATATGCTCGATCTGGCAACATTGTAGACTGCGCCACTTCCCGGAGAAAGTCTTGACTGCAGACCGAGTACATTGCTCTTGACAGCGACCGTAGTCTTGAGGTAAAACACGAGTCTAGCTAATACGACGGCTGGCAACTGAAAGCACAAGTCGACAAAATTTTTATCGCCCCTTTCCTCTCGGTGCTGAAGCTATGAGTGTAATTCAAACGAATCTACAATATATTTCGCTTTCTGTCACATTGGTAATAACAGTTTGGTTCAACAATATTTTCGCGAGAGATTTCTTGGCCGACCATCTGCCTCTGAACACCGCATGCGTCTGAGTTCTCTGGGACCCGTTTGCTGACTACCGGCAGGGGCTGAGGCACTGCGCTGCCTCGCCTTCTGCTGACAATGTCTGCTCCACTCCTCACTCTCGACGGTGTAAAATGCTTTAATGTTGTTGAGTGGTGACCTATAAAATCTGTCTACGATTTGTGTTTCACACTCGACAGCAACAGAGGCACAAAACCGTTTTTATTTCATGAGTATTTTTAACACTAGTATGCAATACATCAATGTGGCACAGAATTAATTTCGTTGTTTCTGATCCAGTGCACTACAATTGAAGCATCACATCCTGTTCTTTTTCCTTTCACAGGAGATTCTTCAAATAATTTATTTTTGTCATGGATTCATAAGTGTTAGTCAAGGCACAGAGAGTAAATGCAATGTAATCTGTTTGGATTCTTTCTTTGATTCCCTATGGTAAATGGACGTGAAACATTGTGTCAATACCTTTCAGAACCTGTTCTATAGTTACTCAGGCAAGTTTCTTGTTTTAAGGTCCATATACACTCCTGGAAACTGAAATAAGAACACCGTGAATTCATTGTCCCAGGAAGGGGAAACTTTATTGACACATTCCTGGGGTCAGATACATCACATGATCACACTGACAGAACCACAGGCACATAGACACAGGCAACAGAGCATGCACAATGTCGGCACTAGTACAGTGTATATCCACCTTTCGCAGCAATGCAGGCTGCTATTCTCCCATGGAGACGATCGTAGAGATGCTGGATGTAGTCCTGTGGAACGGCTTGCCATGCCATTTCCACCTGGCGCCTCAGTTGGACCAGCGTTCGTGCTGGACGTGCAGACCGCGTGAGACGACGCTTCATCCAGTCCCAAACATGCTCAATGGGGGACAGATCCGGAGATCTTGCTGGCCAGGGTAGTTGACTTACACCTTCTAGAGCACGTTGGGTGGCACGGGATACATGCGGACGTGCATTGTCCTGTTGGAACAGCAAGTTCCCTTGCCGGTCTAGGAATGGTAGAACGATGGGTTCGATGACGGTTTGGATGTACCGTGCACTATTCAGTGTCCCCTCGACGATCACCAGTGGTGTACGGCCAGTGTAGGAGATCGCTCCCCACACCATGATGCCGGGTGTTGGCCCTGTGTGCCTCGGTCGTATGCAGTCCTGATTGTGGCGCTCACCTGCACGGCGCCAAACACGCATACGACCATCATTGGCACCAAGGCAGAAGCGACTCTCATCGCTGAAGACGACACGTCTCCATTCGTCCCTCCATTCACGCCTGTCGCGACACCACTGGAGGCGGGCTGCACGATGTTGGGGCGTGAGCGGAAGACGGCCTAACGGTGTGCGGGACCGTAGCCCAGCTTCATGGAGACGGTTGCGAATGGTCCTCGCCGATACCCCAGGAGCAACAGTGTCCCTAATTTGCTGGGAAGTGGCGGTGCGGTCCCCTACGGCACTGCGTAGGATCCTACGGTCTTGGCGTGCATCCGTGCGTCGCTGCGGTCCGGTCCCAGGTCGACGGGCACGTGCACCTTCCGCCGACCACTGGCGACAACATCGATGTACTGTGGAGACCTCACGCCCCACGTGTTGAGCAATTCGGCGGTACGTCCACCCGGCCTCCCGCATGCCCACTATACGCCCTCGCTCAAAGTCCGTCAACTGCACATACGGTTCACGTCCACGCTGTCGCGGCATGCTACCAGTGTTAAAGACTGCGATGGAGCTCCGTATGCCACGGCAAACTGGCTGACACTGACGGCGGCGGCGCACAAATGCTGCGCAGCTAGCGCCATTCGACGGCCTACACCGCGGTTCCTGGTGTGTCCGCTGTGCCGTGCGTGTGATCATTGCTTGTACAGCCCTCTCGCAGTGTCCGGAGCAAGTATGGTGGGTCTGACACACCGGTGTCAATGTGTTCTTTTTTCCATTTCCAGGAGTGTATTAATTAATGGGGAAATGAGCGCTGTTCAAAAGTGATATTTAAAATATTCAATTGAATTTAAGTCGACAAAATTGCCCATATTTGAAGCTAGCCAGAGGAAAAGTAAGTTGCTAGAGCCGCTGTTAGCAAGTGTCTGCAGAGAGTTCCTAATTGCTTCTGTGTAAATGTAGCATAGAGGCCCTATAGTAATCAAGAGGTTCATTTCCTTCATACTTATCACCCTGGCATGTGAGTCTTAAGCGAAAAACAATATTCAAATTCGTATCTTTGACGGTCGATTCGAATTTGTTCAGAGACGCTTGTATTGTGAAGCAGCTTGGCAGTCAGAAAGCCGAGATCCATGACCATTAACACAACTTACTGAGTCGAGCTACCAAGAGGACTTGGTGTGGTAAGATTTTCTTCCTATTTCGTTACAGAATTTTTTTCTGGAAATTCGCAGCTCCATAAAATAAATCAGAAAAAAAGCTCACACACACTGGCCCCTACCACAGTTAGAACTGACAACTCATTGAGCCATCATGACACGAGATACATGTGGTACCATGGGGCTACAGACACACTGCTGGCAGCACGCCACTCTCATCATGGTATGAGTTGCTCAGCCTCATGACGCATCAAATATTCAGGTGTATAATCTTCCATCACGATTAAAGTTTCCCACAGAATATATACGAATAAAACACTTACCTCGTTACTTTGTGACAGAAGATTATTTCAGTACAATAAAAAGTCTTTCGAAATCAACTTTGCCCACCTGCCACGAAAAGTAAGATAACAAACACGTTGCGCCTCGAAATCGATTGCATCTGTGTGCAGTCTTGTGATCATACAAGTAGAATTTCAAGAATTACACGAGAATGTACAAAAACGTTGGTGCAAATGAAAGCTGTAAGAAACACAGTTAACTAATTATTCTGTGCCCCGTAATAATCAATTGATTTGAAAATACAGAAGAGAACAAAACTAAAAATTATGCTCATTAAGACAGAACGTAAAGTGCAGACGCGGGCACTGTGCAGATCTGCGCTTTTTCGTCTTCAGATCTATACACATAATACACTCCTGGAAATGGAAAAAAGAACACATTGACACCGGTGTGTCAGACCCACCATACTTGCTCCGGACACTGCGAGAGGGCTGTACAAGCAATGATCACACGCACGGCACAGCGGACACACCAGGAACCGCGGTGTTGGCCGTCGAATGGCGCTAGCTGCGCAGCATTTGTGCACCGCCACCGTCAGTGTCAGCCAGTTTGCCGTGGCATACGGAGCTCCATCGCAGTCTTTAACACTGGTAGCAGGCCGCGACAGCGTGGACGTCAACCGTATGTGCAGTTGACGGACTTTGAGCGAGGGCGTATAGTGGGCATGCGGGAGGCCGGGTGGGCGTACCGCCGAATTGCTCAACACGTGGGGCGTGAGGTCTCCACAGTACATCGATGTTGTCGCCAGTGGTCGGCGGAAGGTGCACGTGCCCGTTCACCTGGGACCGGACCGCAGCGACGCACGGATGCACGCCAAGACCGTAGGATCCTACGCAGTGCCGTAGGGGACCGCACCGCCACTTCCCAGCAAATTAGGGACACTGCTGCTCCTGGGGTATCGGCGAGGACCATTCGCAACCGTCTCCATGAAGCTGGGCTACGGTCCCGCACACCGTTAGGCCGTCTTCCGCTCACGCCCCAACATCGTGCAGCCCGCCTCCAGTGGTGTCGCGACAGGCGTGAATGGAGGGACGAATGGAGACGTGTCGTCTTCAGCGATGAGAGTCGCTTCTCCCTTGGTGCCAATGATGGTCGTATGCGTGTTTGGCGCCGTGCAGGTGAGCGCCACAATCAGGACTGCATACGACCGAGGCACACAGGGCCAACACCCGGCATCATGGTGTGGGGAGCGATCTCCTACACTGGCCGTACACCACTGGTGATCGTCGAGGGGACACTGAATAGTGCACGGTACATCCAAATCATCATCGAACCCATCGATCTACCATTCCTAGACCGGCAAGGGAACTGCTGTTCCAACAGGACAATGCACGTCCGCATGTATCCCGTGCCACCCAACGTGCTCTAGAAGGTGTAAGTCAACTACCCTGGCCAGCAAGATCTCCGGATCTGTCCCCCATTGAACATGTTTGGGACTGGATGAAGCGTCGTCTCACGCGGTCTGCACGTCCAGCACGAACGCTGGTCCAGCTGAGGCGCCAGGTGGAAATGGCATGGCAAGCCGTTCCACAGGACTACATCCAGCATCTCTACGATCGTCTCCATGGGAGAATAGCAGCCTGCATTGCTGCGAAAGGTGGATATACACTGTACTAGTGCCGACATTGTGCATGCTCTGTTGCCTGTGTCTTTGTGCCTGTGGTTCTGTCAGTGTGATCATGTGATGTATCTGACCCCAGGAATGTGTCAATAAAGTTTCCCCTTCCTGGGACAATGAATTCATGGTGTTCTTATTTCAATTTCCAGGAGTGTATATACTAACCAGCGTATTCTTTGCTTTCGTAATGTTTCCCTCTTGTTTAGTATTCTAATGAAGAACTGGAACCACATCCATGAGTCTGTTTCTTTGTATCCTTCCATCTACTATCTTTGTGTTGTTATTGCTCGGTGCTCAAAAAGCAAAATATTATGCCTGCTCCCACGAGGTATTAGAAAGGGGTCGCAAGAAGGCTAACGAATTATAATCAAAATACTCTGAGACGCCAATTTGTCTGCCGTCATGGTGTTAAGTCGACAGAAATAGTTTGGTATTATTGCCTGCATCACCGGCATCCCATTGTCGTCTTCTATTACTGAGATTTTGATAATACCATGACCACAAGACGCCGAAATAAATGTGCATATTCTCCGTGACGAAACATCCCACATTCCGTTCATCCTGATTCATTCGTTACGTGCATCGGCAACAATGAGTGATAGGAAAGCTGGTGTGAAGTGACAAATAACAATAACAATGGTAGTAATAACAAATCAGTAATCAAGGATGTTTACTGCAGTACAGACAATTGTTAGCGATTAACAAAATAACCAAGAAAGGTTGAGTGTTTAATTGGCGCACTATATAGGTGTTCTTACAACTTAGTTACTGAATTCTGTTCTGATTGTTTGGAATTGTTGTTGTTCTGGTCATCAGTCCCGAGACTGGTTTGATGCACCTCTCCATGCTACTCAATCTTGTGCAAGCTTCTTCATCTCCCAGTACCTACTGCAACCTACATCCTTCTGAATCTGCTCAGTGTATTCATCTCTTGGTCTACCTCTACGACTTTTACCCTCCACGCTGCCCTCCAATACTAAATTTGTGATCCCTTGATGCCTCAAAACAAGTCCTACCAACCGGTCCCTTCTTCTTGTCAGATTGTGCCACAAACTTCTCTTCTCCCCAATCCTATTCAATACCTCCTCATTAGTTATGTGATCTACCCATCTAATCTTCAGCATTTTTCTGTAGCACCACGTTTCGAAAGCTTCTATTCTATTCTTGTCCAAACTATTTATCGTCCACGTTTCACTTCCATACATGGCTACACTCCATACAAATACTTTCAGAAACGGCTTCCTGACACTTAAATCTATACTCGATGTTAACAAATTCCTCTTCTTCAGAAACACTTTCCTTTCCATTGCCAGTCTACATTTTATATCCTCTCTACTTCGACCTACATCAGTTACTTTGCTCACCAAATAGCAAAACTCCTTTACTACTTTAAGTGTCTCATTCCCTAATCTAATTCCCTCCGCATCACCAAACTTCATTCGACAACATTCCATTATCCTCGTTTTGCTTTTGTTGATGTTCATCTTATATCCTCCTTTCAAGACACTGTCCATTACGTTCAACTGCTCTTCCAAGTCCTTTGCTGTCTCTGACAGAATTGCAATGTCATCGGCGAGCCTCAAAGTTTTTATTTCTTCTCCATGGATTTTAATTCCTACTCCGAATTTTTCTTTTGTGTCCTTTACTGCTTGCTCAATATACAGATTGAATAACATCAGGGAGAGGCTACAAGCCTGTCTCACTCCCTTCCCAACCACTGCTTCCCTTTCATGCCCCTCGACTCTTATAACGGCCATCTGGTTTCTGTACAAATTGTAAATAGCCTTTCGCTCCCTGTATTTTGCCCCTGCCACCTTTAGAATTTGAAGAGAGTATTCCAGTCAACATTGTCAAAAGCTTTCTCTAAGTCTACAAATGCTAGGAACGTAGGTTTGCCTTTCCTTAATATTGCTTCTAAGATAAGTCGTAGGGTCAGTATTGCCTCACGTGTTCCAATATTTCTACAGAATCCAAACTTATCATCCCCGAGGTCCGCTTCTACCAGTTTTTCCATTCGTCTGTAAAGAATTCCTGTTAGTATTTTGCAGCCGTGTCTTATTAAACTGATAGTTCCGTAATTTTCGCATCTGTCAACACCTGCTTTGTTTGGGATTGGCATTATTATATTCTTCTTGAAGTCTGACGGTATTTCGCCGGTCTCATACATCTTGCTCACCAGATGGTAGAGTTTTGTCAGGACTGGCTCTTCCAAGGATGTCAGTAGTTCTAATGGAATGTTGTCTACACCCGGGGCCTTGTTTCGACTCAGGTCTTTCAGTGCTCTGTCAAACTCTTCACGCAGTGTAATATTTCCCATTTCATCTTCATCTACGTCCTCTTCCATTTCCATAATTCTGTCCTCAAGTACATCACCCTTGTACAGACCCTCTGTACACTCCTTCCACCTTTCTGCTTTCCCTCCTTTGCTTAGAACTGGGTTTCCATCTGAGCTCTTGATATTCATACAAGTCCTTCTCTTATCTCCAAAGGTCTCTTTTCTTTTCCTGTAGGCAGTATCTATCTTACCCCTAGTGAGACAAGCCTGTACATCCTTACATTTGTCCTCTAGCCATCCCTGCTTAGCCATTTTGCACTTCCTGTCGATCTCATTTTTGAGACGTTTATATTCCTTTTTGTGTGCTTCATTTATTGCATTTTTATATTTTCTCCTTTCATCAATTAACTTCAGTATTTCTTCTGTTACACAAGGATTTCTGCCAGCCCTCGTCTTTTTACCTACTTGATCCTCTGCTGCCTTCACTACTTCATCCCTCAGAGCTACCCATTCTTCTTTTACTGTATTTCTTTCCCCTGTTCCTGTCAATTGTTCTCTTATGCTCTCCCTGAAACTCTAGTCAGTTTATCCAGGTCCCATCTCCTTAAATTCCCACGTTTTTGCAGTTCTTCAGTTTTACAGTTCATAACCAATAGATTGTGGTCAGAGTCCACATCTGCCCCTGGAAATCTCTGTCTTACCATTATATAATCTACCTGAAACCTGTCAGTATCTCCAGGCTTCTTCCATGTATACAACCTTCTTTTGTGATTCTTGAACCAAGTGTTAGCTATGATTAAGTTATGCTCTGTGCAAAATTCTACCAGACGACTTCCTCTTTCATTTCTTCACACCAATCCATAATCACCTACCACGTTTCCTTCTCTTCCTTTTCCTACTACCGAATCCCAGTCACCCATGACTATTAAATTTTCGTCTCCCTTCACTATTTTAATAATTTATTTTGTCTTCTCATACATTTCTTCAATTTCTTCGTCATCTGCAGAGCTAGTTGGCATAGAAACTTGTACTACTGTAGTAGGCATGGGATTCGTGTCCTTCTTGGCCACAATAATGCGTTCACTATGCTGTTTGTAGTAGCCTACCCGCACTCCTATTTTTTCATTCATTATTAAACCTACTCCTGCATTACCCCTATTTGATTTTGTATTTATAACCCTGTATTCACCTCACCAAAAGTCTTGTTCCTCTTGCCACCGAATTTCACTAATTCCCACTACATCTAACTTTAACCTATCCATTTCCCTTTTTAAATTTTCTAACCTACCTGGCTGATTAAGGGATCTGACATTCCACACTCCAATCCGTAGAACGCCAGTTTTCTTTCTCCTGATAACGACGTCCCGCCCGGAGATCTGAATGAGGGACTATTTTACCTCCGGAATATTTTACCCAAGAGGACGCCATCATCATTTAATCATACAGTAAAGCTGCATGCCCTCGGGAAAAATTATGGCTGTAGTTTCCACTTGCTTTCAGCCGTTCGCAGTACCAGCGCGGCAAGGTCGTTTTGGTTAGTGTTACAAGGCCAGATCAGTCAATCATCCAGACTGTTGCCCCTGCAACTACTGAAAAGGCTGCTGCTGCCGCCCTTCAGGAACCACACGTTTGTCTGGCCTCTCATCAGGTACCCCTCATTTGTGGTTGCTCCTACGGTACGGCCATCTGTATCGCTGAGGCATGCAAGCCTCCCCACCAACGGCAAGGTCCGTGGTTCACGGGGGGGATTGTTTGCAGAGAGAAAAGAAAGAACCTTGTTGCCATACATATCGCTAGTACAACGAGATATTACCTATCAACTATCCTAGCTTTACATCACGAGACGAACACGGTGTCACCGAGCTGATATTTGAAATACATTTCTGTTTTCTCTCTCTGTCTTTCTCTTTTTATTTTTTGAGGAAAGTATTGAGAAGTGCGAGTAATAAGCAAATAGGCATATAATCTATTTACAGTTATTTTCATCGGGATACATAATGCAAAAATATACCTTTTACGTGTATTATTACGTAATTCCAATTTTTGACAGTCAATTCGTGAGCTTGCTCGCATTCAGTGGGGTGAAACCTATCACAGAAGCAAGCAAAACACAAATATTTCTTGCACCATGCGCAACACGCAAACGGAATCTCACTGCACTGACGTGTTATCCGATATATTGCTCGGAAAACATATATGGTTCATGTTGCTAAATACAGCTCTATCAGACATCAATTTGGATGCTTACCAAGTGTATAAAAGTATATCTTGAAACACACAGAAAGGCACATAGAGGTATTCAACTGAAACATAGCCATGACCAAGACTGTAACTAGGGTCGACAGCATCGTCGTCTACCACCTTGACAACTCTAACGCTGACAGTGCTCGGCCAGTTACTTACGTTTACTGGTATCAAAGCTACAGCATGAAAACACAAAAATGTTAATAACCCGATGATCATTAACTTTGGGTCCCAGTCATCAGTCGGAAGATTGGTTTTGAACACCGCAGTGCTTTAATAGGCACGATCTTGTTGGAGGTGGTGTGCCATTGCTTTTCTCCGACCTTTGATTTGACTTACCTAGCCAGTTAATAGGGGAACCTACAGTTTCACGTTGCTTTCGGACCACAGTGCAGCTTTGCATTTGTCACATCAAGAAACACTGCCCGAGGGGAAATAAGTGTAAAATGGCACATGAAAATCGTGGGACTGACCAGGGATCGAACCCAAGACCTTTGTATTTGTGGTCTTGCTCTTTACCACTTTGCCTTCTTCTTGGGCTAAAAATTAAGGATGTCTCGTTTGTGCCTGCATTGGCACTTGCGTGTCCCTGCACCAAAGTAAAGAGAACTGAATTGAATGTAGTGCCTTCAAGTTGGCATAAGCAGAAATGGAGAAAAATTAAATCACATAAATGGTCTCTCTCTGATGCCTTTATCGTCATTGCCATTATGCGTCTTATGAGAAAAAACGCACTGTTCATTAAAATAAACATCTTCGTCTTGTTATGCAAATATTTGCGATGTATTTTACATTAAAATTTTACTAAAAAATTTAAAATAGGAGAAGTTTTCCTTTTGTTCACAGCATCTTAATCGCTGAAGAGAAGTTAATCTGAAATTAAACAATATGTGCTTTAAACAAAGTCTTCTTCCTATTAACACAGCAGACTTAGTACCGCGTCCAGTTCCTGTCCTCTTCTACAACTGCATTTAATCGCCGGTGAACAGAGGCAACAAGCTTTCTGATGAATTTGTCACTCTGTGACATCTCTTCCCAAGCAGCTTGAACTGCTTCTGACAACGCTGACTTGGATGTCGGTGCACGTCTTTTGCTCCCAATATTTTTTTCCATCTCTGCCCACACGTTCTCTATAGGATTGAGGTCAACAGCTTTTGGAGGCCATTCCAACAGCTCAATGTCTCCTTTCATCTGAAACCAGTGTCTTACACGATTGGCTGTATGGATTGGGGAACGGTCATGTAGGAAGATAATTCTACCTCCAAGAAATCGCTGACGAACAGAAGGAAGCATAACTGCGACAGACGTCCGGCCACACCTTTGCCTCTGCTGGACATATTTACGGTCGTATCTCGTTCCACTTGGTCGATACACATGGACAGAGCTATTTGGAGCAGTTGAAAATACCTTCTCGTCAGTAAATGTAACTCGGTCTCAGTACGAAAGCGGCTTCCTCTTCAGGCCCGTATGAAATTTAACCTGGCAGCCCTATGTTGCTCTTTCAGCATTTCGTTAACAGCCGATTTCCGTCCATACCTTCCTCCCTCGTAGAGCCGACGAGGTATGGTCGACCTGCTCACTGTTAGCTGCAAGATGTTTTCAATCTCTCTGCAGCTCCTGAAAGAGCCCTCATTACTGAAGCGGAGTATACTCTTGTCCTCAAAAAAATTTAGTGCTGGACTGTGATTCGAAATCGTATTTCCTCTTTCGAGGCTCTGAATCTCTCGGAACAATATAGTTCAATCATTTCGTTCCTTTTCCCAAGACTTCAATCTTCTTTAGGTGTCCTCCAAAGGTAAGTATGTGGGTCCGAATCCTGATCCACTACAAAAATATTCATTATTTCATTTCACGCCCTATCATGTGCACACTGGCCTGCTACTGAAAATTAACGTCATTTTTAATGTCTGTTCATGTGTTGCCAACAATCGCAGTATGTGTCGTTATTTCTGGTCAAACACGCACACTTACTGTTGGTGAGTAAGCAATTGATGCTCATTAAACTATATTCGTGGATGATAAAGAAGGACGATAGGTGTGCGGTTTGATTGTCGCTCAGGCACAAAAATTTGTATCCTTATTTTAGATTCAAATATCTAGCAGCTGGTAAACTTCTCATCATGCGCTTCGTCTTTAAATGCATGCACACTTTGTTACTTCTGAATGGAGGTATATCAGACATCTTTCGTGGTTAGTTAACAGGGACAAAAGGGTCTTGATAGCAGTCCTGGTTTATTACAAAGACTGTCGTCTTTTATTTTCAAGTTTAGATTTGGTTACTGATATTGGCGAAAATTTCGGTAATTCATGACTCTTCATGGGTAGTCAGCAACATGATATAATTAGATTAGATTAGATTTCATTAGACTAATACTTGTTCTATAGATCATGAATACGACATTTTGTAATGATGTGGAACATGTCATTTTAATGAAACATTTCTTTACATACTATGATTCAATTTCTTTACAACAATTTTTTACTCTCTCATTCTTTTGTATATTTCTCTCTCTCTCTCTCTCTCACACACACACACACACATTCTTTTTTTGTTTTTATTTGTTTGTTGTGTTCGACTATCGGCGAGGCTCGAAAACGACCGGGAATGAGTTTCTTAGTTTTGAGTACACTTACGAACGAAATATAAAAGCTACTATGAGAGTTACTGATTTATGATGCTTAGTTTGCAGTCAGTTCTGAGTGTTATTAGTAACTACGCTCCTGTCCCTAAACCTAGTTACAGAAATGCGAATCAGACGCATTACGTATTCCAGGTCGTAGCAGCCGCGTCTTTGAGAAGCCAGCTATATGGTCACTTCCCAGCCAGCCTGCTACAGGATTACATCGGTTCGTCTTCCTCCTGCTGGTACTGTAACTGAGATTTGGCAACAAGGCAAGGTATATTTGGCAACTCTGTGATCGATAAGTTACTTCCTAGTGTGCAGGGAAATAAGCCTCAAAGTTTACTTGATTTTTCCTGTCATTTCCATTGAATAATCTGAGTTATTATCGCTTGAGATGTAACAAAAGATTTTTAAACTTACGGTTTTCTGCCCAGGAAAGTTTTTGCACGTGGAAATCGCAACTAATCTCGTCCCTGAAATAGCGGTTTACGAGTTCTTGCCACTATTGGCCTCGTAAGAGGAAGCCAAGCAAAACATCTCTTTGCCATCTCTGTGGTAACGTGCCGACCTGTGAAAAAGCGTCTGTTACGGTTCGCGGTTCCAGACTTGCTGACTGTAAAGTTTTCAACCCTTCTGTGAAAGAGTTATAAGCAGTCAGATCAAACATCGATAAGGAAATCGCAAGAAAATACTTTCGGCTCATAGTGCAACGGTGAAAAACTCACAATACTGCACAACAGATAACGCCTCTTTCCGCTGCTGACAAGCAAATTTTGGGTTTCTAGGAATACATAACTTTATTTATGAAATGCCACATTTGCGTACCTCGTGAGTATGACACAGCATACCAATTAAACACAGACCCAATCGAAATCTAACAAGTGAGTAGTATTTTACTAGTGTAGATAGAGGCAGGCTTGTGTACAGATACTCAGTTTCATTAAAACAGACTTTCGCCATAAGGTTATCGTGGGTACTTTTTATTTCATTTCTTATAATACAGTGCACAATTTGCGTAAGGTTTCTTTTAGAGTTGTTAAAGCAATACTTAACATGAGAGAGATATTAATCATCAATGATATATGCGAATTCTCTGATGTTATCTATAACAGTCTGACAATGCACATGCAGTTTATTGATTATATGAATGTAGAAAACTTGTTCTCGGTTAAATCTGTCAAACAAGGTTTGAAGGAGAATAAAATACCACTATCACACGACAGCTAATGCAGAAATTACTTTTCTGACGTATTTTGGTGCTACGCACTCTCCCCATACATAATACAAAAGTTTCGAGATGCATCTGCTGCCTGGTTGTCTATTAAACTTGAAAAGAACAAAATGTCTCAAAAATTAGCCCTTTTTCCACATATGACTATTTTGGGTTGAGAAGTGAAGGGAATTATGTCCAAAGTTCCATTGGATTGATAACTTCAGCAGACAGCAGAATTGCGGTTTAAAAACTGTAGCAGTCTTATCTATGGTGCACGACGCTTACCGTTACGGTACTAGCTGACACATACCTACAGCAGTTCCACAAGTCAATAACAATTCCTCCAGAACTTCCGCATTCCACAGTGCTGTGAGATAATGCATATGGCCGGATCTAGACTTCTGAGAGACAGACAGCTACCGCTTTTCTTTTGCACTGCACGACGTTTTCAACAAACAGATAGCGTAACAGAGTAGCTCAAGTGGAAAGGACCACTTCCCATTTAAATATCTGCATCCTATACTGTTGGCAGTTCTGTGTAGGTGGCAGTTACGTGATTTTATTTTGGTGATTACAAAATAGTCGAATGTATGCACTGGGTAGCCGAGGCAGCTAGGTCATGGAAATTCGTTCAACCACGTAAATGAATGTACTCAACATGCTGCAAACCACTACAGGTAGCCTGTGTGTCAGAATTCATATCCAATGTGGCGCAATGGCGTTATGATAGAAAAATGAGTCACAGAGAAGAGGATTTGGTGGTCTGTTGGACTGATGGTAGGTTCATATACTTATGGTCTGGGTTCGATTCCAACTTATGCCAATTATTTTTGATAGGGAGAGACGGATTCTATTCTCTTCTGGCTACCCCAAGTGAAGAAGGTATAATAGCGTTGTGGTCTGAAATTCACTTTAAACATGTTACTCCTTCTATACCAAGTAGACGTTACACTTGTATGGACATGGTGTCTGCTCTTACGGACATGTCCGAAAGAATAGACACCATATCCACTTAAGTATAGTATATAGTTCTGGCGATACCGGCCATTACTATCTTCTTCTGTGTGGATGCACACATATTCCCTGCACTCTTATGGGACTTGGTAAGAATGTTGTCCACAAGTAATGAGTGTGTTGGGGTGGGACACTACAAATGTAGTGTGTGGACATACAGGGTGAGAATGTGTTTCTCTCGAGAAGCATGCCTAAGATAGTCCCTGCAGTTGCGCTACCTCCTGTGCCCTCAATGGCTCAGATGGATAGAGTGGCTGCCATGTAAGCTGGGCACACATTTTCACCTGTCCCTGTTGGTATATATCGAAGCCCGTCAGCAGCAGAAGGTAATAACTTAATTCTCATTTCAAGTAGATGTTAGGTTGAACTACAATAAAGTCAGGAGTGGCGACAAGTAGACACTCTATCACCAGTACCTTTTCTTATTTATTTCTTATGACGAAAAAAAAAAAAAAAAACAACGCTATGTAGGGTTACAGGACACTCATTCCATCTTTTATTTGAGCTTCTCTATGTCGATACAATTGGTTCTGAGCTGGGAATGCAACTCCGATCACCCTTAACGCGGAATTTGATCCCTTCGTGACAATACAGCTCAACTACAATTTGTTGTTTGTTCAAAACTGCAGATTCCACAACATCTCCACGTATTGCATGTCAATGGGTTCGGATCCTGGCCCGACACAAGTTTCATTATGTATTATCAAGCTCTAGCATGAGAACACCTATCTGCTGGTCAATAATAATTTTGATTTTTGATGTATTTTCATTTGTTGTCAACACTAACAATATCTGACTTTTCTGACTCCCAGTGAGACAGAACTATTTGCGAGATCACTGTAAGTTCAAGGATGTTATTCCGAGCTGCTGGTGGAGATAAATTCGGTAGCTGACATCTCATTGTGTGTAGTCATCAATGATATGTGTGGGGTTCACAGTCAGCACTGAACTCTTTGTCATATTATTTCTAGTTCAAACATGCTCACAGGTAGCTGCTGGTGTAACAAATCCATATTTAATGTTCATTTTCTCTAGAATATAACAGAGATAGCGGCCAGGTTGGTGTCCTGGGAAGGGTAAAATTAATGTTTCGTCTCGTCATTTCAGTTAAAACATCTAGCTACTGCTGAGAAAATTCGATATGTCACAGTTGATTGTGCTTCGATATCAATCCAATTAGGTTCTGGTTTCGAATTCCTGTCCAACACAAAGCTTTACCTCACGGCATTTCAAGTACGTTGCTTGAGCAGAAGCAATATTTAACATCTCTCGTAGTTCGTTAACAGGGACAATAGATGCTGGTTAGGAATTTGCGGCCATTAAAAACGTTTACATTATGTAATTTAAAGTTGATATTTGCTAACTGATACTGTTTAAAATTGAGGTACATCACTCTCTGTATGCCTGGTCAGAAATGACTGTTAGTTTCCATCAGTCACAAAGTCTTTGCTTAGTCTGCATGATCTGGGTTTGAATCCATATGCAGAACGAGACAGTTCATCGTGTCATTTTAAGTTCATACACATTCTCAACTAGCTGGTTGTGAATAACTTAAATTTTTACTGTCATTTTGTGTTAAATAATAAGTACGGTATGTTACTTTGAAGAGGAAATTATGAATACGACAAACTTACTACGTGCATTACCTATCTGACGCTATAATGAGAGTGGTAACATTTCAGGTATGTCATTTATTGTAATAAATGTGAGCTTACAAGTTTTAAGGACAGTCTTATCTCTGATATGGTGTTCTCTGATATTTTTAGTATCATGGTATTACTTTACATCTTAAGTTATTGCAATACAGAGCAGTGTTTTCTAGTGATGACTTGTTAGAACCATTTTCAATAGTCAAACAACTGTACCGAGGAGTGATTAGAGGACCTGCTAGACAGCTGCGTTATGCGAATTGCATGTGAATCAGACGAAATGCAATTCAGGTCATTCGGATACTTTTGAGCGTGACTGTACAATTGTTGCATATAGTACAACTCATTCTTTGGCACAGCTCAACAGAAATGACTGAAGTTTCCTTGTGTGTTTTCAGGACTTTAAGATTGCACACATGCTATTCCCTTTGAATACTGCACCTCTGTTTATGACTTGGCCTATTCCCCCCAGACTCCCACACTGCAGCATGTTGATATCAGAAGCACTCTCAAGTCCGATTAGGCACACTTTGTAAAAAATGCCTTTAAGACTTCTTAAATATCTCAAGACATTGTGCTCTCATTTCTCAACCTCAGTTACTGCTGTCCAGTGACAAAATGATTTTATGACGCAACAGTTAAATTAGCAAACTCATGGATATCATTTTCCATGAAACTACCTGGCAGTTTAAAACTGTGCTGGATCGAGACACATACTCGGGACATTTACCTTGATATGCAAGTGCTTTACCAAGGAGCCACCCAAGCATAACTTACTACCTAGCCCCTCAGCTTTACTTCTGCCAGTCCCTCTTCTCCTACCTTCCAAACATCCAGTTGCCTGTGAAGAGAAAGGGCCCGCGATCAAGTCTCAGTCTGGCACATAGTTTTAATCTGCGAAGAAGTTTCATACGAGCGCACAATCCACTGCCGAGTGAAAATTTCATTCTGGATCAGTTTCCATGTCTGAAATACTGGTATTATTTTACATACACTGCTGGCCATTAATATTGCTACACCAAGAAGAAATGCACATGATAAACGAGTATTCATTGGACAGATATATTATGCTAGAACTGACATCTGATTACATTTTCACGCAATTTGGGTGCATAGATCCTGAGAAATCATTACCCAGAACAACCACCTCTGGCCGTAATAACAGCCTTGATATGACTGGGCATTGAATTAAACAGAGCTTGGATGGCGTGTACAGGTACAGCTGCCCATGCAGCTTCAACACGATACCACACCACAGTTCATCAAGAGTAGTGACTGGCGTATTGTGACGAGCCAGTTGCTCGGCCACAATTGACCAGACGTTTTCAATTGGTGAGAGATCTGGAGAATGTGCTGGACAGGGCAGCAGTCGAACATTTTTTGTATCCAGAAAGGCCCGTACAGGACCTGCAACATGCGGTCGTGCATTATCCTGCTGATATGTAGGGTTTGGCAGGGATCGAATGAAGGGTAGAGCCACGAGTCTTAACACATCTGAATGTAACGTCCACTGTTCAAAGTGCCGTCAATGCGAACAAGAGGTGACTGAGACGTGTAACCAATGGCACCCCACACCATCATACCGGGTGATACGCCAGTATGGCGATGACGAATACTCGCTTCCAATGTGCGTTCACTGCGATGTCGGCAAACACGGATGCGACCATCAAGACGCTGTAAACAGAACCTGGATTCATCTGAGAAAATAATGTTTTGCCATTCGTGCACCCAGGTTCGTCATTGAGTACACCATCGCAGGCGCTCCTGTCTGTGATGCAGCGTCAAGGGTAACCGCAGCCATGGTCTCCGAGCTGATAGTCTATGCTGTTGCGAACGTCCTCCAACTGTTCGTGCATATGATTGTCGTCTTGCAAACGTCCCCATCTGTTGGGGCTACAATCCGACCTTTATCAAAGTCGGAAACATTATGGTACGCATTTCTCCTCCTTACACGAGGCATCACAACATTGTTTCACCAGGCAACGCCGTTTGTGTATGAGAAATCGGTTGGAAACGTTCCTCATGTTAGCATGTTGTAGGTGTCGCCATCAGCGTCAACCTTGTGTGAATGCTCTGAAAAGCTAATCATTTGCGTATCACAGCATCTTCTTCCTGTCAGTTAAATTTCGCGTCTGTAGCACGTCATCTTTGTGATGTAGCAATTTTAATGGCCAGCAGTGTACATAATTCTGTGTATTTCTACGGTGGGTGGAAACAGTTTGGATGTACCTTCAGCTCCTATTTAACATTTGTTGGTTTTGATTTATGTCTGCGATTTGCGTTTCAAAACTGTCTCTCCTCTGCCCCATCTTGTACTAAATAAGTCTTTTCCATTTGTCAAATATTTAGCAATTCTAAGCCGATTTAGAACAAATACAGAGATACAGGACATTGTCATCAACATCCTATGTGGCTGCAAACAGTTTTACACTCTGCAACAAGCATCGATAGAATCACTGGATAGGACATTACACACACCTGCTATCACTTTATCCTCAGGAGTCCACTCTGCAGTAGATGGGTATAGAGTAAGCTACACTACCTTTATTGAAAATATTCACACACCCCCCCCCCCCCCCCTGCATCACCAAATCCAAGGCTATCACGTCACCCGGTAAATTTGTGTAAGCAATAAAAAGTGAACACAAACTAGAGTGACAGAAAATTTAAGCAAAACAAAACGAATAATTACTGAATTCTATCACAAAAAACTAATCAACTGCTTTTGCTTTTATTTTTCACTATGTACAATTAGTTATGGGCAGATGCCTTGTAGACACCAGTTTTCCATTCACCAGCCTGCTGTGATTATTTTCCAGTAATTTCACTCATTCATCTCTTCTGCCTTAACTTGTTCTTTTTATTCTGAAAGAAGTTTGTGGCCATAAAACTAGAGACTCCTAACTACCTACCTACCTACCTACCTACATATATACACACATATATGGTAAAAACTGAAACATTGTTTGGAATTTATTTTATGGTCAGTATGATGAACATTTAATATGATTAAAAATAGCCTCAGTTTTATGACTGATGGTTTAATATCACATTTCTTTAAAATAGCTTTTTAAAACTAAAACAGTCAATTCCTTTTGGTGTGTTCAAAGACCCAAATAAATAATGTTCTTTAACTTTTTACAAAGAAGGAATTGAAAATTTACAGGTACATACTGTATAGGTGTAAACAGGAGTGTGAAACTCCAGAAAAAAATTCAAATGGGCTAAATACCATCATCACAGAACATACATCAAAAATACTTCACAACTACGTAAATCCCTCTTCAAATAAGTACATAATTACTTTTAGAAATTCAGTGTACACTTAAATATACATATTTGATGGGATGACAATCAGGAGCATACAATGAAATCTGCAGAACAATAAAGACTGAACTTTTAAATAATGACACCTAAGATACAATCACAATGAGAAATAAGTAGTTTCAATTACGAATGTTTTCTGCAAGTGTATTTTCCTGCAACATCTGAAGAGTAATAGGCAGAGTATTCTAAAAATTCTTATCAGTCTTTAGTCATTTACAGCCTCAGATTCCACACACATTTATACATCATTAACAAATAAATACATTGAAGTTAGATACACAGGAATGTTTATACAGAATATCTGAGCCATAATAAAGCTCTCATAACTTAGGCACAATGAAGCTCTTTCTTAAAGAGCATCATTTCACAAAATAAAACAGAAAAAGCAACACTTCTTGTACTGTATGCCGATATGGTTTCCAGGATAATACTTTTCACAGACAATCCAAGATATTTACTGCAAAGGAGGAGGTTACTGACAGCCAAGCAGCTTCTGAATAGCATTTTGTCACGTGCTCACAGTGGGCAGCCTGAATTCCCGCCTAATATAAAATAATATATAAGGTTTGCACTTTGCGACAACACCACATTCTGTTGGCCTCACTGTACTATCGTTGAAATGGAACCACTGTCCTGTGAACAAAAGAAATTCATGGTGATTCTCAACTCATTATATACCGAAGTAAAAGACACAAAAGGATCAAAACAGTAATTTTTTATACAACGTTGCTCTCCAACTAACACATTAGAATGATATAACCACAAAAACTTTTTTATTTATCACTGTCAACCTTTCGGGCAAGGAGCCTGAGTGTATAGTAATGTGCCACACACTTGGTGACCAGTATTAAAGCAGGAGCCTGTTGACTGATATAAAAAGCATACTGGTCTATTATCAACTTGGGAGTGAATTTAGTTTTCTGACGAACTGATGTAAACATATCTTCACACACACAAATAGTGTATTTCACCTCTAAATGATCGTTCACCTCTGAGGAAATGCCTTAAATGCATGAAGCAGTAATTTGCATAGCTTTGCTTCAGAGCAGTTTACTTGAATTTGGAATGAACTTCCCGACAAAAGTGTTAGTATGTGTAACAGTTTTGTCAGTCTGGATAATAACACTGGCAATTTGGCTGAATTGCGGTAGAAACAGTGGCAAGTAAGGATGAGGATAAACTATGTTCTGGAAGTGAAAAGCCAATCAACTCAACTAACTGTAAGAAGTACTTTTAGTGACATATACATCTCATCTCAAATCCAATGAAAGTCTAGTCTTAAAATTATGTTGAACTTCTGAAAATTCACTTGTGCACATGATCGAGGGTTAAGTCAATTATTATCCACAATTTAGTTATATTTTTTATTATTTTGGTAGTACTGTTGTTTTACATTGATGATGCATGCCTTGTTTATTTGTTGTTATATCTTTGCAATTTTCAAGCTGCTGGGTCAGTTTTGTTATCGCTGC
This sequence comes from Schistocerca piceifrons, assembly GCF_021461385.2. Lineage (NCBI taxonomy): Eukaryota > Metazoa > Arthropoda > Insecta > Orthoptera > Acrididae > Schistocerca > Schistocerca piceifrons. The sequence goes on from NC_060144.1 coordinate 247,528,707, forward strand.
CATGCTGTTAATCATGGCTGCTCCACCGTCCATTTGCACCAAAGAAGAACGACGTTCAGTGATCCATTTTTTTGTGGCTGGAAGGCGTATCAGGGGCAGAAATTCATCGAAGACTTTCGGTACAGTACGAGAACAGTGTTTTGCCACAATGGAGTATCTACGAATGGATTGAAAAATTCCAAAATGGTCGCACAAGTGTTATGCACGATGAAGGAGCCGGATGACCGAAACTTACACAAATGAAGAAACCATTGAGTGCTCACGTGAACTGATTCTCTTACACAGATGATTAACTATTGACAAAGTGGCACATCGTCTGCAAATTAGTCACGGTTCTGCCTACGAAATCATCCACAACAGAACTGGGTTTCATAAAGGTTGTGCAAGATGGGTACCAAAACAACTCACACAACTACGTAAACAAACACGCTTAGACATCTGCAAAAACCATTTGGATCACTATGGTAATGAAGGGGACAACTACTTAGACAGAATCATTACTGGTGACGAAACATGGATCCATCATTATGACCTGGAGAGTAAACGGGAGAGTATGGAATGGAAGAGTAAACGGGAGAGTATGCAACGGAAATGTCCAAATTCGCTGTGCAAAAAAAAGTTCAAGACCCAACTGTCTGCAGGAAAACTGATGCTTACGGTTTTTTAGGACACACAAGGTCCAGTACTAGAACATTATGGGGAAAGGGGTACAACAATGAACAGTGTAAATTACAGTGAGATGCTTACTGCCAAGCTAAAGCCGCAATTCGAAGCAAACACCGAGGATTGCTGTCAAAAGGTGTTGTGTTGTTGCACGACGATGCCCGTCCGCATACTGCTGTCCACATTGCTGAAATGCTCCAAAAACTCAAATTTTAAGTATTGTATCATCCTCCATATAGTCCCAATCTAGCCCATTCTGACTATCACTAGTTTGATCCACTCAAACAAGCATTAAGGGGGCGTCGATTTGCCTCAGATGAAGCAATGAAAGAAGCGATGCATTCCTGGCTCACAGCTCAAACGAGAACCTTCTTTTATGAGGGCATCAGGAAGCTTGTACAACAATGGACCAAGTGCTTTGAAACACAAGGAGACTATGTTAAAAAATGATGTAAGTTTCCTATTTGATTAAAAGAACATTTTATAACTACTTTGTGGATAATAACTGACTTATCCTTGTACACCAACAGTTACCAGGACCGATGGACACAATTAATTACAAATCTGGTTTCTGTTGGTCTCCAGGCTTAGACACCTAACTCTTAGAATTATTCATAGACAACCTGTAGTACTCAAGACCTCTTATCACAACAGTCGTAATAATGTTACTTTCATTTGCCTAGTACTGACTGTGAAAACTATGCACTTATTACACGTGAGTTGCCTCTAGCTACTAACCGACAACCTACACGGAAGAGATATTTTAATACTGCTGGGTCAGAAGTAACTAAATCAGAGACCACAATGCTGCTGAGCCATGGCAATGGCTCCTTATTGATTCTTGCCTGCCTTCCATAGTCGTATGTGTCTATGGTGGCACATTTACCCTGCGTGTATCAATTCTCCTTGTTAAGCAACACCTCTGGCAGTGCAACAAGGAGGCAGTGGAACATGGTGAGAGCCAGTACGACAAGGGCAAGCAAACAGCTGGGTATGGTGAACCGGAACGACCAGTGGTCTGAACTACCAGCTGCAGCTATGTCTCTCAAGCTCTTGTTTTGGTCATGGCCTTGGTGTTTCTCGCCTGTGGCAATTTTTGGGGAGAAAGCATCCTCCTGTAGGAATTCCATTTATCTTGATGTCATATGTGTCTATGGGGGCACATTTCCCCTGCTTGTATCAATTCTCCTTGTTAGGCAACACCTCTGGCAGTGCAACAAGGAGGCAGTAGAATATGGTGAGAGCCAAGTCGTATTACATAGTTTAATTCTTAATTTCTTTGCGTGTTTTTGGGTACTTGCATTGTTTAATTCAAAAATTTCTGGCGTATTACAGTATTTGAGAGTTGTAGCATCGCGTTTTAGTACCTGAATAGTGTAAATTCACGTAGTTGTTTGCCTTCTGTTTTTGTTTTGAACGGCCAGTGTCGGTGGGTCACAGCCAGTGTGCTCCCTGCCGCCATTGGATAAGCAGCTGCCAGCAGCTAGTCGCATACTCCTAGCTCACTTATCTGTTACATAGTTTCGTATAGGAGGTGTAATTTCGAGTTTTAGTTACTGTAATCGTAAATTCAGGCAGATTGTAGCGCAGTTGTTAGGCATTTGTACAGGTTAGTTCATACATTCTTTGCGTGTTTCCCTTGCGTTATTTAGGCACGGACTCGTGTTTCAGTAACTGTTGTTCAACATCAATTCGAATGGACAGGGACTGTGATTGCTGTGTTGAGATGAGGGCTGAGTTGGCATCCTTTCGCTCACAGCTGCAGGCCGTGCTGACCTCGGTCGCGCAGCCTGAGGCTGTTGCCAATGGGCACCACTGTGGGGAGTCGGACTTGGGTATCACGAGGATGTCAAACTCGTCCCGTCTGTCCTCAGATTGGTCTGCCGCTGTGGTTACCCCGGTTGCTGCCCGCAGTGGGGCTGAGCCCTTGCCTGTGGTTGATTGGGAGATCGTTCCAAGGCTCCAGGTGGAGTCATTCCTGATGTAGAAAGGGTTCTTCCGGATGCCATGAAGAGCATAGGGGGCAGCCAGCTGCAGGCGGTGGCACATTTCGGCACTAATGACGTGTGTCGCTTTGGATCTGAGGAAATTCTCTCTGGATTCCAGCGGCTATCTGATTTGGTGAAAGCTGCCGGTCTTGCTTACGAGATGAAGGCAGAGCTCACCATCCGCAGCATCATTGACAGAACCGACTGCGGACCTTTGGTGCAGAGCCAGGTGGAGGGTCTGAATCAGAGGCTCAGACGGTTTTGCGACCGTGTTGGCTGCAGATTCCTTGACTTGCGCCACAGGGTGGTGGGGTTCAGCTGGAGGCTACACGGGTAGCGGAGGCCGTGTGGCATGGACTACGCGGTTTTTTAGGTTAGAAGGCCTCAGGAAAGTACAGGGTGGGCTGCAATCTCAAAGGGTGCATGGCAAATACAGGGCGTGCCTGGATCAAGCAACAGTCGGAATTGTAGTTGTAAATTGTTGCAGTTGTGCTGGGAAATTCCCTGAGCTTCAAGCGCTAATAGAAAGCACAGAAGCTGAAATCGTTATAGGTACAGAAAGCTGGCTAAAGCCTGAAATAAGTTCTGCAGAAATTTTTATGAAGTCTCAGACGGTGTTCAGGAAAGATAGATTAGGCAGATTTGGTGGTGGAATGTTTGTGTCTGTCAGTAGTGGTTTATCTTGTAGTGAAGTCGAAGTAGATACTCCGTGCGAATTGGTACGGGTGGAAGTTATACTTAACAGCCGAACTAAGTTAATAATTGGCTCCTTCTACCGACCCCCAGACTCCGACGATATAGTTACTGAACAGTTCAGAGAAAATTTGAGTCTCGTAACAAATAAATACCCCATTCATACGGTTATAGTTGGTGGGGACTTCAACCTTCCCTCGATATATTGGCAAAAATACTTGTTCAAAACCGGTGGCAGGCAGAAAACATCTTCCGAGATTGTCCTAAATGCTTTCTCCAAAATTATTTCGAGCAGTTAGTCCACGAACCCACGCGAATTGTAAATGGTTGCGAAAACACACTTAACCTCTTAGCCACAAACAATCCAGAGCTAATAGAGAGCATCATGACTGATACAGGGATTAGTGATCACAAGGTCATTGTAGCTAGGCTCAATACCATTTCTTCCAAATCCACCAGAAACAAACGCAAAATAATTTTATTTAAAAAAGCAGATAAAGTGTCACTAGAAGCCTTCCTAAGAGACGATCTCCATTCCTTCCGAACTGACTATGCAAATGTAGACGAGATGTGGCTCAAATTCAAAGATATAGTAGCAACAGCAATTGAGAGATTCATACCTCATAAATTGGTAAGAGATGGAACTGATCCCCCATGGTACACAAAACAGGTCTGAACGCTGTTGCAGAGGCAACGGAAAAAGCATGCAAAGTTCAGAATAACGCAAAATCCCGAAGATTGGCTACAAATTACAGACGTGCGAAATTTGGCACGGACTTCAATGCGAGATGCCTTTAATAGGTTCCACAACGAAACATTGTCTCAAAATTTGGTAGAAAATCGAAGAAATTCTGGTCGTATGTAAAGTACACAAGCGGCAAGACGCAGTCAATACCTTCGCTGCGCAGTGCCCATGGTACTGTTACCGACGACTGTGCCGCTAAAGCGGAGTTATTGAACGCAGTTTTCCAAAATTCCTTCACCAGGGAGGACGAATGGAATATTCCGGAATTTGAAACACGAACAGCTGCTAGCATGAGTTTCTTAGAAGTAGATACCTTAGGGGTTGCGAAGCAACTCAAATCGCTTGATACGGGCAAGTCTTCAGGTCCAGATTGTATACCGATTAGGGTCCTTTCAGATTACGCTGATACAATAGCTCCCTACTTAGCAATCATATACAACCGCTCCCTCACCGACAGATCTGTACCTACAGATTGGAAAATTGCGCAGATCGCACCAGTGTTCAAGAAGCGTAGTAGGAGTAATCCATCGAACTACAGACCTATATTATTGACATCGGTTTGCAGTAGGGTTTTGGAGCATATACTGTATTCAAACATTATCAATCACCTCGAAGGGAACGATCTATTGATGTGTAATCAGCATGGTTTCAGAAAACATCGTTCTTGTGCAACGCAGCTAGCTCTTTATTCACACGAAGTAATGGCCGCTATCGACAGGGGATCTCAAGTTGATTCCGTATTTCTATATTTCCGGAAAGCTTTTGACACCGTTCCTCACAAGCGGCTTCTAATCAAGCTGTGGGCCTATGGGGTATCGTCTCAGTTGTGCGACTGGATTCGTGATTTCCTGTCAGGAAGGTCGCAGTTTGTAGTAATAGACGGTAAATCATCAAGTAAAACTGAAGTGATATCAGGTGTTCCCCAGGGAAGCGTCCTGGGACCTCTGCTCTTCCTGATCTATATAAATGGCCTGGGTGACAATCTGAGCAGTTCTCTTAGGTTGTTCGCGGATGATGCTGTAATTTACCGTCTAGTAAGGTCATCCGAAGACCAGTATCAGTTGCAAAGCGATTTAGAAAAGATCGCTGTATGGTGTGGCAGGTGGCAGTTGACGCTAAATAACGAAAAGTGTGAGGTGATCCACATGAGTTACAAAAGAAATCCGTTGGAACTCGATTACTCGATAAATAGTACACTTCTCAAGGCTGTCAATTCAACTAAGTACCTGGGTGTAAGAATTACAAACAACTTCAGTTGGAAAGACCACATAGATAATATTGTGGGAAAGGCGAAACAAAGGTTGCGTTTCATTGGCAGGACATTTAGAAGATTCAACAAGTCCACTAAAGAGACAGCTTACACTACACTCATTCGTCCTCTGTTAGACTACTTCTGCGCAGTGTGGGATCCTTACCAGGTGGGATTGACGGAGGACATCGAAAGGGTGCAAAAAAGGGCAGCTCGTTTTGTATTATCACATAATAGGGGAGAGAGTGTGGCAGATATGATACGCGAGTTGGGATAGAAGTCGTTAACTTCCGAATGCGAAAATATTTTGTGGAGCCCAACCTACATAGGTAGGAATGATCATCAAAATAAAATAAGAGAAATCAGAGCTCGAACAGAAAGGTTTAGGTGTTAGTTTTTCCCGCGCGCTGTTTGGGAGTGGAATGGTACAGAGATAGTATGATTGTGGTTCGATGAACCCTCTGCCAAGCACTTAAATGTGAATTGCAGAGTAATCATGTAGGTGTAGATGTAGAATTGCCGATGTTCCGACCTGGACTTTCCATTGTTAGTATCATTTTGACACAATGCCAAACTGTAAAAATTCTCAAATTATTTGCTCACTATGCAGCCAAACTACAGAAATGTATGATCACTGGATGACTACCATGAAATGAATGATCTGAACATTATTTCCTCTTGTGTTACTGAACGGATGCTCTCTGGACACATGAATGCAAGAAAATGTTCATAGCAAACAGAAACAAACAAATAACATTAGATTTTTGGTGAACTTCAGGAGCCAGTCACATCATTTAAGTATTTTGCATGTAATACACCATGGCAATAAGAAAGGCAGCAAACATGCCAATGAGTACAAGCAAGGGCATATCTAAATGACACAGTATTGCTTCAGTATTTGGAATCCTCATCAAGTAGGCATGACGGCAGGCACTGAAAGAATTACAAGTGCACAACTAAGATTGTAATAGATAGTTATATACCATACAGAAGGTTAACATAAATACTGAGGAAATAAAAATAAAAATGGCCAGAAAAAAGTTAAGGCTGTTCTTGAGAAACCCTGATTTATACATCTGATATTCTGGGTGCAACAATTCAGTTGGCTCCATCCGATCTCACACATATGAAACTGGAACAGCTCCCATAATCTGATTTATTAATCACTCAATCATACCTAGTTTAATGACTATGAAGTCACATCTTCATGTGAAAAGTGGATGAACCTTAAATTGTGATTAGATTTCCTTGATGGTAAATAATAGATGTCACCTATCTGACTGCTCGAAAGAGACGTATAAAAAAAAATACACCCACAAGTCATAAAATGACGACCACGAGGCAAGATGTGTTGTGCTGATGTCCTGGACATTTCACCTGGGGTGTCCTCACTCCGCCTTGCTGGGTTTTGTCGTACCTCACGCCCTCTGTCATTTTATGGATGACAAGTGCATTTTTTTTGTATGCTAATTTCAAGCAGGATGATAGGCAGTCTATTATTTACCCTCATGGAGATCTAATTACAATTCAGGTTCACCTGTTTTTCCACCTGCAGATGTCATGATGGTCAGTGAACTAGTTACGATTATGGGATTAGTAAATCCATTTATGGCAGTTGTTGCATTTTTTTTATTACTTGAAATACATTACTGCAGCTGTGGTTGTCCCACATACCATGTTATTTGCAACCAGGAAGTTATCTATCTCAAACATTTAACTGAAGAAAATCAGCTGCTGTGCTGACTAAATCAGAACAGCTGATTTCTGGACACTGTATAGTTGGCACCTAAAAAACTCAAATTTTGTGATAAAGAGAATGTAGACGTGAATTCTGCCACAACATGTGGTTACCTAATAACTGCTGTTACATAGCAAATTGTATTCAGATGAACTATTTTACTTGATATAGTTTGAAACTGCTGCATTTTCCGCATGTAAATATAGAAAATGTAATGTATTTTTGGCTGTAGGTCTGTTGAACATAACCTGGTGAAGCTCAATGTTGGTGCAAGAACATGTCTGCGAAATAGAAAGTGGATGAATGTAAGTATGTACTGGCATGATTGGAGCCTTGTTGATTATCAATGGCTTAATGGTCTCAATACACATGGTATAACTCAAAGAAGGACTCAGCCATGGGATCTATTATCTTACAAGAAGGAAGGTATGTTTGCTGGCTACCTAAAGCTCAAAGTTAGAACTATCACTATGTTCACATGCAACACAACTTCTGAAAGACAAAAACCGAATTTAAGAAACCGTTTCTTGCTGCCATGTTTATACAGGGTGACACAGAGAAACAGGAACATTTCCACAATCCAATAAAACTAGAAGTGATGAAGGAAAGAAATTGCATTCATAGTAATTGAAACCTTACAACTTAGCCATTTATGAAGCATTGATGTCATTTATAATTTTTAAAAATTAGATCTTTTACATGGTGTCGCCCTGTATGAATACATTAGTGAACTCTGCTGTTGAGATTCCTAATTGACCGCTGCAACATCTCAGCTGGGATATTGTGAACTGCATCCCGAATTCTCTGTTTTCACTCATCCAGGATTCTTGGTCGAGTCATGTAGGCTTTGCTCCTGAGGTAGCCCCACAAGAAAAAAAAAAAAAAAAAAAAAAAAAAAAAAAAAAAAAAAAAAAAAAAAAAAAAAAATATATATATCACAAACAGATAAATGTGGCGATCTAGTAGGCCAGGGAATGTTACCGAATCGTGAGATCACACAGTTGCCATCCAATTCTTGGAAATATGCCACTGATTGCTGTGCAGTTTGCGATGTCACTTGGTCCTGCTGAAACCAGGCTTCTTGAATGTTTGGGAAGTTGTTCAATGTAGGTGTAACAAAAGTTTGTAATGTCTCCACGTAACGACTGTCATTGACAGTTATTGAGTTTCCCTGTTCATTTGTGAAAAAATACAATCCGACAACCCCATGTAATGAAACATCACACCATACTGCCACTTTACTAGCGTGTGAAGGGCGCTCATGAATGTCATTAGGATTTGTGTTAGCCTCAGTAACGGTAGTTCCGTTTATTCACATAACCTGTGAGATGAAAATGTGGCCTCATCTGACATCCACAACTTGTTTAGAAATTCATAGTCATTGTTTATTTTTGTTATCATTTGTTGACAGAATCCTAATCGTAACCAGTAATTGTTGTCCTTCAATTGTTGCACCATCTGTAGTTTGTATGGAAGAAATTTTAAATCAAGATGATGAATTCTGTGAACACTCTCCTAGGACATTCCAACCACTGCTGCTTGCTTACGAACTGAACACCATGGACTCCGTAAGAAAGGTTCGCATACAACATCAAAGTTTGCTGGAGAACACACACTTCTTGGTCGTCCTATTGGTTTCTTCTTGACGGCAGATCCAGTCTCTTCAAAGTTATTACGAAGTTATTAATTCAACATTTTATCGCGTGTTTCGATGGAACGGCATCATGACGAACAGCACCATCCTGAATTATAAAAATGTCGAAACTCCTCTGCACCAACATTTTATAAAACATTTTTATGGCTAACGCATACTGTTGTCCATTCCACTGATCCATAATTACTGAAACGGCGGACTGTTTACTCACTAACTGTCACAAATTCGCAGTGGTGCCACCTGCCCATGGCTGCCACTACCCATTTCAACATTCCCGTTACTCTGTGTCACCCTGTATGTTAAGGACTGAAGCAGTTTTGGTACACTGGTAAAATAGTGCATGTGGAAATCTTGAAAGGCTGACATGGCAAGAAGCCACAATTTCTTCACATTAGTATGAAATGTATATTTAAGTTTATAGGCCACAATTTTATTAGCATACACAGGTAGACAAATAAATGTAACTAGTATTTAAATTATAGTTGACTGACCGTTCAGTCCAATTAATATTTTTAATTTACTGCAAAAATCTTGCTAACCCATTAGCAATAATAAAATGTGAGACATAAGAAAAAAAGGGTAATTCAGTATATTAACAGTAAATGTGCTTACCGTCATTGACTGCAAATGCCGTGTAGTGACCAGAGCCAGCACTGAAATGAAAACACATTATGTAGGTGAAAAATTCTATTTACAATTAGCAGAAACTCTAAAACAAATCTTCAACAGCAGAAATCTCAGAGATTATTATATAAATAGTCAGAAGTATCTGTAAAATTCAGCTCCTGTTATTACTCGATCTATGTAAAAATAGCTGCAACTTATTAGTAATCACCCTCATCTTTTTCTAAATTACAACACACAATAACTTTCATTTATGCTGGCTCTATTCCTTTATTTAATTCTTCTTTCTTTTGCTAACTGTTTTATGTTATTCTGTCTTTGCTTCCACACTCTCTTTCCTTATATGTGTTAGACACACATTCACACTGCAAATACTTGTAGTATTTCACACGTAAGAGCATTCCTATAACACTGCCCTCAGCTCTTAACAAGTTAACAAAAAACACACATGTAGGATGGTTTGCATGTTTTCACTCTCTCTAAAAAAAGGTTATAGAAGTAAGAAATGTCAAGCATTTTCCAATATAACTCCTAACTCCTTTTTTGCAAGTGAGTTCTTAATCAGCATCAACATATGCTACCTTAGGCATTAATGCCAGTTCTGTAAGTATTGCACCTTTCTTTTGTCTATAAGTTTTTCCATGCAATATACTGAACATTTCCCATTGTGTACGCATTTTGAACTGTACCAAATATTGAGATTCACTGTGACATGTCATTTCAGAACTGAAGACGCCAGTACCTAGGATTTTCACGTACAGGGTGATTATAATTACGGTTAAATTTTCAAAATGCTTTAGAAATAAACATCACTGGTCAGAATGATGTCAAATTACAATGGAATATTATCGGAGAAGGGCGAAAACATATGGGAGAAGAACAAAAAAATAGTGTGAAAATTGATCAATAGACGGTGCTGTATGTGTCAGAATACGTAAATGAAAACACCTGCCATGTGTACAACCCACTGATGTTGGTATAAACACGTCGGGTATGCTACTTTACTTTCATGTTGCGACATTCGCCATGACTGTCTCAATGCAGGACTGCATTCTGCTTGTAAAGCTGTATTACAAGAATGATGACTGTGCACGTATCGCTCTGCTGAAGTTCCGGGCACTGAAGGGTTTGAAAAAAGGCTTTGGTCCAATGACTGCTGTGGGTCTGAAGAAAATTATTCCGAAATTCAAAAACATGGGTTCTTTTGGTGTGCAAACTGGTAGATGGAGGAAACGAATTGATTCAACATCAGTGGAAGCACTGGCCACAGCAAAGTAGGAGGAGACAAGTGGTTGTATGCAAACGTGTAGTACACGATGAACTGCCTGAAAATTAGACATACCTGTGAACATGGTGCGTAAAACCCTACGAAACATCCTCCTTTGCTATCCATTCGGAATTACCCATGTGCAGAAGTTGCTTTCTGCTGACCTCCCAGCAAGAGAGACCTTTGCTTTAGAATTTCTTTCTCACATGGAAGTTGACAATAATTGGCCGTGAAAGATTTTGTGGACAGACAGAGCCCACTTCTATCTGACAGAATATGTCAATACGCAGAACTGTCGAATATGGGCAACGGAAAATCCACAAGTGAATCAACCAGTATCACTTCATCCTGAAAAGGTCCCTGTGTGGAGTGGGTTTATGGCATAATTTATCATGGGGTGATATTTTTTCGAAGAGACAGATGCTTCCGGTCCTGTTACCTGTATTGTCACTGGTAAGTGCTATGAGTGTCTTTTGCACAGCCACGTCATTCCAGCTCTCCAACAGTGTGGACAGTATCATTTTAATGCAAGATGGTGCACCTCCGCACATCGCACATCCAGTTAAGCAGCTGCTGAAGCAGCCCTTTGGAAATGCTTGAATTATCAGCCGCCATTTCCCTATAGTCTCGCCGTCCTGATTACCTGATCTTGATCCATGTCACTTCTGGCTGTGGGGCTATCTGAAAGATGTGTTCAGTGTTCCGATTGCAAACTTAGCTGCATTTAAGGCACGCATTGCGCAACACATTCTGAACGTGACCCCGGAACACTTCGATTAGTTGTGGAGCTTACAGTTTCTCAATTTCAACTTGTTGCAAAATATGGTGGACAGGATATTTAAAATGTTTTGTGCCAGTCACATGGAAATTAATACTCCGATCTGATTTTGACTGATGCTTTTTACGCGGTTTTTGGTCCCAGGACAATTAAAAGCCAATGTGAGTGATATTTTTTATGCTGTTTTTGGCCTCAGGACAATTAAAAACTGATTTTCCCATCTGATGTAATATGATCTTGCCATGGTGGATGGGCTTATGTAACTAACAGTATCACACCAGTACAGCCATGCACACTGAGTGGTACAGTTTGTTTAATGTCAAATGTACACCTTAGGCATTGTTGTATGATTCATCATCTGTAGTTGATCGCTATTAAATTACGATGCTTACAGCCCATTGGGGCTGCCCTCCAGTACCAAATTGGTGATCCCTTGATGCCTCAGAACATCTCCTACCAACCGATCCCTTCTTCTAGTCAAGTTGTGCCACAAACTCCTCTTCTCCCCAATTCTATTCAATACCTCCTCATTAGTTATGTGATCTACTCAACTAATCTTCAGCATTCTTCTGTAGCACCACATTTCGAGATCTTCTATTCTCTTCTTGTCCAAACTAGTTATCGTCCATGTTTCACTTCCATACATGGCTACACTCCATACATATACAGGGTGTATACATGGACAAAGAAAAAAAATTCCCGGATTTTTCCCGGATTTCCCGGTTAAAAATACACTTTCTCCCGGGTGAAAATAAACTATTCCAGTGTTCCTAAGTTACTGTATACTTTTCCTCGGTACTGTAAAACTTATCAGTCATTTGAATGTTTGTGGTTTTATACGCCGATGAAAACAAAACTTGTGGGAGGGGGGGGACACGTTTTGGAAAGATCTTTGATGTGCAGCAACATGTACACTGCATATTTTCGTGTTACCAAGGTATGAATGGGAATTCCGCCAAACACTCCATGTTACTTTCCAAAGAATTGCAATCAAGATTGCGACATGCTTTTGTAAGCCAGTCATAGTTCATGTCACGTGAGCTCGACAGCTGATGACAGTGTAGGACACGTGATGTAGTCAGCCAATAGCAAGATCACTCTTAAGTAGTGCGAACACACAAATAAGAAAAGTTAATGGTTTAAATTAATATACATAGTGTTGCTACAAGAAAAACAAAGGTTTCACATATAATCGTGATCTCTAAGATCAATAAGCTGTAAGAGAAGCTAAGCTTCCACATATAATGTTGATCTTTTTGCGCGTGTTACACTTTGAGATATATCACACTAATGTGTACTACTAAAATTTTTAGTAACGACGTAAGTGTCTGATCTTCTGAGCTCGAAATTCTTCTAGATAGTCTTACTCAAAGAGTTGATTTTTAATTGAGAGTTAAACGCTCTGTGATTTAAGAAATTCATCATACATTATCGCACATAGTTCATCTTATGTAAAAGGAAATTTAAGAACCTTCAACACAATCGAGGCGGGTTTTTAGTTTTTTAATATAATTTAAAGGAAATTTACTTTGAAAGTAACGCTTTTCAAACCACCATATTTTCCCGTGACCTGTTAGAAACTGATTCGTTTCAGCAGTTGCCAGAGAGCGCCATATAACAGGCGCCACTGCTCTTGGGCAGCTACGATGACGCAGGAAGCTATTACATTCGTACGTGTAAAACATTAAAAGATCTGCAATATGTTACAAAAGAAACAAGGCATCAGAGGATACTTCAAGAGCATCGGAATTTCGTGAACCATACTAAAATACATAATTCGGCTAAATGTACACATTCGTATGTCCAGATTCGGATGGTAATTTTCTTGATTACCAGTACTGTATTATCTCATGTTTGATTCTTTATTATGACATAATACCATGCGAGCTAGGAGATGGAAAATGTGCACTTGAAATGCAGCGAATAGTTTAAACTAGCCAACAGTGCGAAATGAAACACTTCATTTCAAATAAATTGACTGCCTCAGCGCTAAAGATTAATAAAAGCCAAATCTCTTTAGCAAACCGACAAAAATAAGTTCATTGTTGTGCAAGGTGATTAATGCTTGACTGTCAGAAAGATGGAAATAAAACCTGAAACTAATAACATATTTTAGTTTCCGTAATTATGCGAATGTATTTTAATTCATTTGATAGCTCCAAACCACAGAAATCCGTTTTGTTTTCATTTAATGTGAGGGCAATAAATGAAGAGGAAACAGCAAAATCACTAAACATAAACACGGGTCACACGGAGACTACCCACCTCCCCACTACAGCTCAGATTTATCTGTGCATCAGCCCCGTATCTACGATATTTCTGAACCGGGACAATAGTAGATAGCGCCACCCAGCCACACATCCATAGGCAGAAGCGGGTGAAGTTACTACCCATACGTGACACAACTGCGCATGCACAAGAGCCCGCCCGCAGTTACTCAAACGAGTCTAATGTACAGAGCTGTCACGTCACGCTCATCGAAGGCAATTTGTTGTTAGGAGGCATTGCATAGTCTTCCTAAAGCCTTTGACACACTTTGCTGTTGGCAGACGCTTGTATGAGCACTATGTTTTGCTGTTGTATATGGCGCATTTACTGTGCTACTTACGTTTTATTTTCATTATTTTTTTTCTCGTTCATGTTTTGTTGCTGCAGTATTATTCTGCAGAAGCGGGGTACAGTAAAATTATTTTTTGGAGAATTGGTTCTTACCAGGCAAATTCACAAAAATTTCACTGAAAACTAAAACAAAGAAAAATTCCCGGAATTCACAAAAATTCCCGGGTTTTTCCCGGTTTTCTCCCGGATGAAAAAATTCCCGGGTTTTTCCTGGATCTCCTGGTTGTCCCGGGTCGTATACACCCTGATATACTTTCAGAAACGACTTCCTGACACTTAAATCTATACTCGATGTTAACAAATTTCTATTCTTCAGAAACGCTTTCCTTGCCACTGCCAGTCTACATTTTATATCCTCTCTACTTCGACCATCATCAGTTATTTTGCTCCCCAAATAGCAAAACTCCTTTACTACTTTAAGTGTCTCATTTCCTAATCTAATTCCCTCAGCATCTCCCGACTCAATTCAAAATGTTATATAATATTGAAAAAGCTGTTAATACGAATAATACCCAAGACTGGTGTGGTTTCTCGATCTGATTACATCTATTTTGTCACTGTCAGCTATATAAAACAAAATACACCTTTCTAATATTGCAGCAATTTTGTAACACACACCAAATAAACGAGGCTGTTCTGGCACATATGGTCATTTTTATAACACGACAAAATATAATTCACGAAGTACCAATATCATATGCCCGTAAGGTCTACTACAAGCGAAAAGCTTTATATTAGGAAATAGTTTCACATTTCATTCACACGCACCAGTTTCTCAAGCAAGAGATCGAAAAGTAGTATTAGAAAATTTTTATATAAATTTTGAATAGTCTTATTCTTTCGTAATCAGTGTGATGTTCCTGTTTCTTCTACTTCCTCGCCTAACAATCTTGTCATCAAGAATTCTCTAGCTATTCCTGCTATTGTCAAAATTTGTTTGCCAATTAACTTCACAAACCCTGCCAGAAGCACAGGTTTAGTTATCTCACGATTATTCTCCGGTTAGGCGTTGTTACGTATTCATGCAACACATTTTTCGCGTTACTTGTACACTATAAGCGTATTCAATAATCAACTTATGAGCCATTCAGAAATCAACTTAAAATGTGTTCAGAAACCTACAGGGATGCATTTCAAAATCATATGAATAATATATTAAAAACGAAGATTCCATGACTTACCAAACAGGAAAGCGCTGGTAGATAGACACAATAAAAACACACACACACACAAAATTTCAAGCTTTCGCAACCAACGGTTGCTTCGTAAGGAAAGAGGGAAGGAGAGGGAAAGACGAAAGGATGTGGGTTTTAAGGGAGAGGGTAAGGAGTCATTCCAATCCCGGGAGCGTAAAGACTTACCTTAGGGGGAAAAAAGGACAGGTACACACACACACACACACACACACACACACACACACACACAAGCAGACATATTTAAAGGCAAGGAGTTTGGGCAGAGATGTCAGTCGAGGCGGAAGTGCAGAGGCAAAGATGATGTTGAATGACAGGTGAGGTATGAGTGGCGGCAACTTGAAATTAGCGGAGGTTGAGGCCTGGTGGATAATGGGAAGAGAGGATATATTGAAGGACGAGTTCCCATCTCCGGAGTTCTGATAGGTTGATGTTAGTGGGTAGTATCCAGATAATCCGGACGGTGTAACACTGTGCCAAGATGTGCTGGCTGTGCACCAAGGCATGTTTAGCTACAGGGTGATCCTCATTACCAACAAACACTGTCTGTCTGTGTCCATTCATGTGAATGGACAGTTTGTTGCTGGTCATTCCCACATAGAAAGCGTCACAGTGTAGGCAGGTCAGTTGGTAAATCACGTGGGTGCTTTCACACGTGGCTCTGCCTTTGATCGTGTACACCTTCCGGGTTACAGGAATGGAGTAGGTGGTGGTGGGAGGGTGCATGGGACAGGTTCTACACCGGGGGCGGTTACAAGGGTAGGAGCCAGAGGGTAGGGAAGGTGGTTTGGGGATTTCATAGGGATGAACCAAGAGGTTACGAAGGTTAGGTGGACAGCGGAAAGACACTCTTGGTGGAGTGAGGAGGATTTCATGAAGGATGGATCTCATTTCGGGGCAGGATTTGAGGAAGTCGTATCCCTGCTGGAGAGCCACATTCAGAGTCTGATCCAGTCCCGGGAAGTATCCTGTCACAAGTGGGGCACTTTTGGGGTTCTTCTGTGAGAGGTTCTGGGTTTGAGGGGATGAGGAAGTGGCTCTAGTTATTTGCTTCTGTACCAGATCGGGAGGGTAGTTGTGGGATGCGAAAGCTGTTTTCAGGTGGTTGGTGTAATGGTTCAGGGATTCAGGACTGGAGCAGATTCGTTTGCCAAAAAGGCCTAGGCTGTAGGGAAGGGACCGTTTGATATGGAATGGGTGGCAGCTGTCATAATGGAGGTACTGTTGCTTAATTTACCAACTGACCTGCCTACATTGTGACGCTTTCGATGTGGGTATGACCAGCAACAAACCGTCCATTCACATGAATGGACACAGGCAGACAGTGTTTGTTGGTAATGAGGATCACCCTGTGGCTAAACATGCCTTGGTGCACGGCCAGCACATCTTGGCACAGTGTTACACCGTCCGGGTTATCTGGATACTACCCACTAACACCAACCTATCAGAACTCCGGAGATGGGAACTCGCCCTTCAATATATCCTCTCTTCCCGTTATCCACCAGGCCTCAACCTCCGCTAATTTCAAGTTGCCGCCACTCATACCTCACCTGTCATTCAACATCATCTTTGCCTCTGCACTTCCGCCTCGACTGACATCTCTGCCCAAACTCTTTGCCTTTAAATATGTCTGCTTGTGTCTGTATATATGTGTGTGTGTGTGTGTGTGTGTGTGTGTGTGTGTGTGTGTACCTGTCCTTTTTTCCCCCTAAGATAAGTCTTTCCGCTCCCGGGATTGGAATGACTCCTTACCCTCTTCCTTAAAACCCACATCCTTTCGTCTTTCCCTCTCCTTCCCTCTTTCCTAACGAAGCAACCGTTGGTTGCGAAAGCTTGAAATTTTGTGTGTGTGTTTTTTTATTGTGTCTATCTACCAGCGCTTTCCTGTTTGGTAAGTCACGGAATCTTTGTTTTTAATATATTTTTCCCATGTGGAATGTTTCTTTCTATTTTATTCATATGAATAATAGATAGACCAATGTGCACTGGATGCTAGGCACTTTGTGAAACAAGGTTTTTCCCCCTCAAGAATATGAATTTGGCGCCCCCTTTTCCCAGTAGCATCTGGCTGCTTGCTCCGACCTCTCGCACAGCCAACAGCCACATTCCTGTAGCCAGAAGCGGGAGAATCTACTACTCTAACGCGACTCAACTGTGCATGTGCAAGAGCCCCCTCTTAACTGCTAAAACAAATCTAATGTAAATAGTCGTGAAGTGACGCTCATCGGAGGCAATGCATTGGTATGAAGCATTGCATGGTCTTCCTAAAGCCTTTGACACATTTTGCTGTTGGCAGAAGCTTGCATGAGCACTGCGAGTCGTCGTACTGCGGCTTGTATGACATTCATTACGCCAGAGATTGCAATTGTGTGCAGCAAATGATGGCCACCACATTGAACATCTATTGGCCTGACATGTCGGGACACACTCTATTCCACTCCGGAAATGAAAACGGAAACCACGTGTCTACATGTACCTCGCCCCTCATGGTAATGTACATGTGCGTCAGTGAAAAAGACCAATGAAAAGGTGTCAGCATGTGGATGTGATGTGCTGTTCCAGTCTCTTCTGTACCTAAGGGCCATCACCATTCCCTTTGGATCCCTACGTAATTCGGTGCTCTCCGATACACACAATCGAACAGCGCAGGAGTGGTACTCAAGCGTCAACTTTAGGTTACAATATCTCTGGATGTAATTAACATTTTACAATGCAACAAACGGCACTGATTACGTATTTGTTTATATTTTCAGATGTGCTAACAAAACTAACGGGGTTCCATTTAAAAAAATGTAGGTTTGTGTTAAAAAACATACTTCCGTGCATTTTTTTATGGTTTATATTAACCAATTACACTAGCCCCTCTCCTCACGTTCAGTCTGTGGAATCGATTCGTCAGTATTTGATGTGGTTTACGAAATACATCCAGCGGCAATGTTAGGTGTGACACCCTGTATAACAAGTTCTTAGCTATGAACAATTGTGTGTGGTGTATTTTTCACTAGTATAGTCACATAAAGAATTTAAGTATAGTGATATGCGATAGTAAAGTGTACAAATACTCATCCTTCAAAAGACGGCAGCAAGGATTCTATGCCATCTCACAAGTAACGAATTATGCAAAGGGGTAGTCAAGAGTAACAAATTATGTATACTGCCACCACTAGTATGGTGCAACAAGCACACCGCTTTGTCCCCCAAAGGAACATGCATGGAAAAGTTGTGTGAACTTCATTACTTTCTCAAAGATGCACAGAAAAAAAATGTGAAGGTGTCAATGAATTCAATGGCACTTAAGATGATGTAAACAAACTTCAAAAATATTCCATTATCTCTTTGACAAAACATAAGCGATAATAGAACAAATTTGAACAAGAAAATGAAGTCCCAAATATTCTGATTATGTTCAGGCACTATCAGTAGAGACGTACAGCAGAACTGTTTAATAAGGATACCATATGTCAATCAGATTTTTGTAATTTTTTATATTTATAGCACACCGCCCTGTGGCTCTGTAGCACAACTGTTGCCTGCCATGTGGGTATCCTTTGTCCACTTCCCAGCCAAGGCAAATTTTTAAACAAGGTGTATGCTCTACAAGCCTTTGCACAATGCATTAAAATACATAAGCAAGCAAAAAACAGTAATAAAAAATAAATAACACAATTTAAAAAAAATCAATATCATCAGAGATGGGTAATCGCTGGTCTGAGTTTACTATGGGTCATTAGAATACCTAAGTCATTTAAATATAAAATTCCATCAAATATGTGCTAACATGTTTCTTAAGTGTCATATTTATGAAAATTGCTTGTGAGGGAACACAATAAAAATGCAGTATTTGTTCAGAGTGCTCAATGCCATAAAATTATTGTTTCATGTGTTTTTATGTTGCTCATCGTTGGACCACATGATACCACATCTGTGCTACAAAACATTAACGCAGTCCAAATAAGCAGCAATTGATTTTTCATTTTTGTCCTAATTTTTTTAGGATAGTTTGACTATTTAAACACTCTCCATTAACAGCTTTTTATAAAAGATTGGTAATCAGGAATGGGTATGTGCAATGAAATCTGAAATTTTGCATACAATATGTAACTAGAAATAAGATGATACGCATTTTTCATAGATGATGACAACTAGGTGTTAATTAGCATATATTTGATGAATTTTACATTTGAATCATGTAGGTATATAACTGAATGAGAGAAAAAGGGGGGGGGGGGGGGGCCAAAACAAGACTTGAAATAGCAAGCACCAGTGTCAAGTGATATCTGTGGGTTTTTTTTTTTTTTTTTTTTTTTAAATATATCTTGCATTTCACAGCAATGTTTAAAATCCCCACTGGCAGGAACTGAACCCAGGCCATCCCAGGGACAAGCAAGCATTCTACCAAAAAGTCGCAAGGCCCCCCTACTATTTGTCTTAGCTTTAGTGAAATAAAGACAATTTAAAAACTTGAAAGTCAATCTTTTAGAGTTGCATGAACCCGCTTTGAATAACTAAATCAATATTATGAAAAGGGAAGTTGCTACTCACCATACAGAGGAGATGCTGAGTTGCAGATAGGCGCAACAAAAAGACTGTCCCAAATAAAAATTTTGGCCATTAAGGCCTTTGTCAACAATAGACACACACACACACACACACACACACACACACACACACACACACACACAGAGCTGCAGTCTCAGGCAACTGAAACCACACACAGTCCTGCGTGCGAGTTGCGTTTGCATTTGTGCACACACGTGTGTGTGTGTGTGTGTGTGTGTGTGTGTGTGTGTGTGTGTGTTTTGACAAAGGCCTTAATGTCCGAAAGCTTTATTTGCGACAGTCTTTTTGTTGTGCCTATCTGCGACTCAGCACCTCCACTATATTGTAAGTAGTGACTTTCCTTTTCGTAACAGTGTTACATTCCATCCTGAATTTTCCATTGCTTTGGGTAACTAAAATGTAAATGTAAATGTCGCGTGAATAGAGTCTCCCATCGGGTAGACCGTTCGCCGGGGGCAAGTCTTTCTATTTGACGCCACTTCGACGACTTGTGCATCAATGGGGATGAAATTATGATTATTAGGACAACACAATACCCAGTCCCTGAGCGGAGAAAAATCTCCGACCCAGCCGGAAATCAAACCTGGGCCCTTAGGATTGGCATTCCGTTGCACTGACCACACAGCTACCATGGGCGGACTTTGGGTAACTGATAGTTCTGAACATCACATACTGCAAATATAAAAAGTTACAGACATCCTTTTTCCAGTTGGTCCTGTAAGAAACATCTGGCAGATTCATATTCCCACCTAAACCTTAGGATTTAGCAGTACAGTAGTTCCTACCAATTTAATACTTTATTGAGAAAAAAATAAATAAATAAATAAATAATAAAAAAAAAAATCTTTAATGTGCTGGTCCCTGAAATGGGACTATTTCGTAGCACTAAATACAGAACATAAGCTACAAAACATTAATATGGTGGCTGTTCATTTCAGCCACTAATACGACAGCATTTTGCTCAAATTCGTAACACACTGCAAAAATCTTATGTGAGTTTCTATGTATTACATAATTAGTATGCTCCAAAATGTGGATGGTTAGGTTAGGTTAGTGTTGTTTAACGGCCCGTCGACAACGACGTCATTAGAGACGGAGCGCAAGCTCGGGTTAGGGAAGGATGGGGAAGGAAGTCGGTCGTGCCCTTTCAAAGGAACCATCCCGGCATTTGCCTGAAATGATTTAGGGAAATCACGGAAAACCTAAATCAGGATGGCTGGAGACGGGAGTGAACCGTCGTCCTCCCGAATGAGAGTCCAGTGTGCTAACCACTGCGCCACCACCCAAAATGTGGAATTCTATGTTATGATTCAAAGAACATGTCCCACACCTTGTTCATGTCCTATGTGAGGATGGCTTATGCCAATATTACACATAAAAAGATCTGTTTGTCAAATCTAGGATGACATTCCAACTACTGACAGTAAAGCTGTTATGAATCCCAAGGTTAGTTTGAGCAACACACTGCTTTACTAAACTTGATCCTATTAGAGGTGCTATGCTGCTCTCTTATTTAAATAGTATTACTTTGTGAATCTAGGGCCTACAGTTTAACATGGACTCCAAACCACAGTGCATCTCTACATTTTTTCATATTAACAATCATTGTCAGAGGTGAAAAAAGTGATAGGTGACAGAAAAATCCTTCAGCCACTCATGCTGGAAAAAAAGGCAACAAATGTTAGCCAAAGAACCCAAGACAGAGGCCAACAGGCAATACAACCACAGCCTATTTAAGATACTGTCAAACTACTGCAGTTCACAAGCAAAGATTTTACCTAGTTAGTGTATAAACTCTTTTTTTTTCACGTTATATAGGTCTCAACAAATATGCATACAATAACTTGAACAAAATTGTGCATATTTCTAACACCAGGAGAGACTGGGACTGCCATTTAGCTAAGTGTTTCTCTTAAGTTGTAGATAATAGCCTCATTAGTGGGGATCAAACTGTATAAAAAAATTGGCTTGTTATTTATGGGGAGCTACTTTGAGGTACGATTTAACTAAGTCCTTTCAAGTAAGTATGTTATCTCATCAGTTTTTTCATATCAGAATAAATAATTCATACCTAATTTATGATTGTTATTTCATGGAGTGTCCACTAGTTTTTTGCGACAAATTAAATATATGGCCATAATCCAAAACACCTCGTGTTGGTATTGTGTTATCCAAGGACAAACCAAACATACAACATATACAGCAACCATAGCAGAGAGTGTCACCTGAACAGACCCATACCTACATCTATACTCTGCAAACCACCATAAAGCGTATAGTAGACAGTACGTCCCGTTGTACCAGTGATTAGAGTTTCTACCCGTTCCATTCACGTATGGAGCACTGGAAGAATAAATGACTGAATGCCTCTATGCATGCTACAATTATTCAAATCTTATCCTCACGATCCCTTTGTGAGTGATATGTAAGGGATTGTAGTATATTCCTAGAGTTGTCATTTAAAGCCAGTTCTTGAAACTTTGTTTGTAGACTTTCTTGGGATAGTTTATGTCTAAATAGATAAGGAAGTAACTAGGACTCAAAAGTCAACCTTTGTGATGGACTAAAATATAATGCGGATTTGTGTCACCGGAAGTTGTCGTTTAAAGTGATTAAGCATCGATCTTGAGAGCTGAGTGAAACTGAGTTTCCCGATTTTCTTATGTATACTGACAAACTCCTGTATACTTTATAACAGAGTAACAGACTGATCTCTTATGACTCCCATTTTATGGCAGCTTCCATCCAGGAGGTGGTGAGATCCTCCTTACTCGTCTTTGCATAGGCCACAGCCATATAACGCTTGGCTTTATGCTCTATCAAAAAGACCCTCCAATGTTTTGTGCTTGTGGTGTACAGATTACGTGCACCACATTTTACTAGACTGTTTTATTTTCAGACTGAGTGGCAGCAGCTGAACTGCCAAAAAATTTGCCTTGTATTTTAAATGACAATTGAATGTGGTATGGCTTTCAAGGCTTTGGAAATTGTCCTCACTGCTTCCTAAAAGTTTAGGGCAATGTTTTTAATGTGGTATCTGGGTAGCTTGCTCATCCATGCCATTTTTGTAACTGATCAGCCAACCAGATACTCCTGCAAATCTGCCTTAGCTTTCCTCTCGTCTTACTTAGACTTAGTTAACAGTTTTAAAACATCTGAACACCATCTTCCATGATGTGAGAAAGTGTGACTGTGGGTGATCATGGGAGATATTTTATCTCAAATTGCTTTTCATCTCTTTCCTCACATTTTCTCCATTTTAACTACATGTTTTTCTACTAATTGTGTGTGTGTGTGTGTGTGTGTGTGTGTGTGTGTGTGTGTGTGTGTGTGAGTGTGTGCGCGAGCGCGCGTGCGCGTGCGCAAGCATGCGTGCATTTGTTGATAACCCCATCATTGGGATGAAAATTTGCGAAGTTTTCAGTTTTGTCTATATGAATTTTGACAACTTTTACTCCTTAAATTATTTACTTCCACCAGCATTTTTCAACACCACGCACAGGCAGGAGGAAATCTGACGATACGACCCGCCAAGGAAGGTCCGACTTACACTCGCAAATTCCGGATGGAAATACTGACCAGTTGTACTGTACGTCACATATACCACCCTCTACGGACTCGTGGCTAAGCTGAGTAATAACAGTATCAGTTTAGAAGTGAGGGGATCTTGCAACATGGCGTGTTCATGTTTATATTTACTATATTTCTTAGCTTTTGTAGTACCACTCGATAAGAGCGCTAAATATGGATCGAGCCACGATTTTCTTGATGCGCAAGGAATCTATCACTTGAAAACTGGGTTTACTTCGTAGGAAAACGATGTATGGATGTTTTCCTACCTGCCTGTGACTGGTGCTGCCTTCTGTTGTCAATTTATACAATTATTGCCAAAGGAACATTAGCAAACGTAACAGCTGTTGTCACCAATGGCTGAGCCGGTACGTGATAACACTAACATAATTTCACGCATTTACTTATTCAGTTTCGGTTTCCCAGTGTGCTGTAATTCTGCTGCAACGTCACTTTTGTCATGCAATTTATCGAATGACCAAGAAATTTAGGATGCTCAAGAGAAAGAAATTGCTCAATAACTCACCTCACCCATTTTCTTGAAGAATAATTGTACAATACCACGATTTTAAAATACACGATCTATTAAATAACTAAAGTAAATATGAAAACTAAATCTATACTCCCAGTCTTTTATCAGTATGTATTGCTCTTGAAGATATACCACTTACACATGTACCAGTGAAACTTTAAATAAAGGCTTAAATGGCCGTTTTATATGTCTGCCATGCTTCTAAGTGGTCAGTTTTCAAAGTGTTAAAAAGATCTTCAACATGAAGTTCCAAACAACTCACTACAATAACAAATAATTCACACAGAAAATCTGTACACCGAATCTACAACCAAGTAAGAATGGAACATTACATAGCACGTAACAGAAACAAAGTAGAGAATTATATGAAACATTGAAGAACAGTAAATAATTGATCACTATACAGTACTGTTAGAAATGGATCATACTTTGTCAAAATGTGACAGAAAGAGAGAGGAAGGAAAATGTGAGGGCAGACGACAGAAGAAAATAGGAGAGTTTGCTCAACAGTCAGGTATAAGCTGAAGTAAGGAATTACTTTTGTAACTTTAAAACTCTTGTTGTGTGTGTCATGTTCCCATCTACGAAGACATTTGAAGATTCATACTTCTGCAAAATCATTATTCCAATGTTTCCCTTACTTCTTTGTTTTCAATCAACCTTTAAGATCCTAAACATGAATATTTGTCATTTGCCGATGTAGAAAATTGTCAAATCTGTTTCCTATTTCCTGTTTGAAACGTTCATAATTCTCGAAGAAATCCAATATAGAAGTCTTATGTCATGAAAGATAACCCAAAAAAATTACTACTGAGGATGTTTCATTGTAATACTCACCCAGATCCATGATGGACAATAACAGCAGCCAAATCATATAAGTTGCTACCACTTCCTGATCTACGGGTATCGTGCAGATTGCTCAGCACATACTGTGACATGTCTAACGCAGTAACAGGAAATGATATATTTGTATCTATTTTCGTTCTGAAAAAGTTATGCCATCTGAATCTCTTCAAATGAAGACACAACACCTGGAAAACATATATGCACTTTCTGTAAAATCAAACTGTTATTCATTTTAACGTAAATTTATTTTTTCAGTAAGATAAACAAACAGCAAAGACAAATGAAAAAATTGCTCCTACACTTACATTTGGTAGCCGATGAATCCAGAAGCGTTTTGTTGACCGTTGTTTGCTCTTGCAAGTGCTACAGTAATACAGCTCAGTTTCAGCCAGTTCTTCAACTTCTATAAAACTTGTTAAACAATCTGAAATAAAAACAACCTCTTCAATATTAGAATCGTAAAAACAGAAAACAAAATGGACAAGTCCAATAAAATTTTTCGTTAAGATGATTGTTAACTTTTCATCCACTTAATAAAGCATGTAGAGACCTTAGCAAGTCTTGCAAATGATTGCTTACATCTCTTTTCATTTATTTAATGTGTGGGTTTACCATTTATGTGATATATTAGCAACAAGTGTAATGCAGCACACATTTCATTAT
The DNA here is from genome assembly GCF_021461385.2 of Schistocerca piceifrons. Lineage (NCBI taxonomy): Eukaryota > Metazoa > Arthropoda > Insecta > Orthoptera > Acrididae > Schistocerca > Schistocerca piceifrons. Next base: position 247,554,089 of record NC_060144.1, read on the forward strand.
GGGGATGTTGAAGATTATTACTCTGCAGTGTGGAATTATTGTGGCTGGATCTTAGTGAGGAGGGACCTAGGGACCTGTTTTAATAATGACATTCCAGAACTTACACTCAGTGAGTACAAAGTGTCACACAAAGGTTTTGCGGCGCGGCACACTCCTTTCTACCGCCCTGCCAGTGTCCAGCTATGTTCATTTGTCTAGCTAAAAGCTGTAGTAGAAAATACTAGAGCACTACTGTCTATTGCAGGTCGCAACATACATGGAATTGTCCAGTAAATGGGATGTGGCTAGCTACCGAAATAAAATTTTTAACTTGGCAATGTAAATTTTCAGGTGTATTTTTACGATAAAGATCACAGTTAACACTGCCAAACCCGTACCAAGTGGCAACACGCACACTACAATCACACACGTAGCCAGTTTATGGTATTTACACCCGTTACTGAAGTTAATAGAGTTCACCGGATCGTTTAGTTATGAAAATGCTTGCTCAAATGTTGTGCACTCTGCTCTACACGTAATACCTGTTCCAGTCTTAGTTAAAACCACGTGGCGTGTTGTGCGATCTAACAGTCAAAAGCAATAATTTTGATATTCCGTCCGAAATTCCACACAACTTCCACTATACCGTTCACTTAAATACACTTTGTACTACTTCACGAACTAGTAATTAGCATTTTTCCATGATTTTACAGCACTTTCGTCGAAGCTGCTTTCAATGAGATGTTACTAGTTCGAACCCTCAGCCCCGACCCCCCCCTAGATCACACCAAAGGCTTTGTTCCCAGCATAGATTGACACGAGCCTGCATTTTTCTGATTGGCTGATATCACAAACAGCAAATCAGGTTGCAGTATTATCCCACGCTAACCCGTGCTTTACTTCAATGACCAATCATAGTAAAACATTTCTTTCTATGGCAATTGCTAAATAAATAAATTTAGAAAAGTATCAATTACAAAATTACTCCTCCTGAAATTATCAATTCATTTGTGTTCTACTCACAATTTATTAGTACCATAAACTGACTGCACATTTAACTATCGTAAATCCCCTGTATAGTTTAACTGGTACTTCGTAAATAAACAAAACAATTTTCATTTACTTCTGTTCTTCTTCACTCGTACAACACTCACACTGCTAATTACTACACATATAAAACAATTATAATTATGCAAATACATTAAATATTAATCAAACATAACTTTACAACATTGTTTTGACTGCGACTGCTAGCACTGTCCGTCAACTGTTGACCTCTGCCGCCTACCAGTACAACTACGTGCAGCTCTGTAACTCAGGTCCATGTCAGGTGGTGACATCTGTCGATGACTCATGCCTATAACGATATCGTCCTAACAAGTGACAGGAGGGATGCGAAGGCGCTACGCCTCAGTTTGTCTTCCGAAAGAGATCAATCACAATAAAAATCACAATAAGAAAATTGATTTTTTGCACTTTTTCTAAGGCATACAGCAACCACAATGTTTCAGTGTATTTATCATCCTTCATAATTTGTCTTCACAATTACAGATAAAATAACCCATTCTGTAAACAGATACAAGCTACCTCCACCGGATAATCTTATTGTGGATTTGTAACAATGTGCAGAATGTTGAAATGAATACTGTAGTTTCTCGTATCCCAGCCCAGTGCGTTGAAAGGCATGGACCTTGATAACAGCCACTACACAGTGCTGCTATAATTTGCGAGCACAGCTGTAGCCACTTCAGTGCTGTCTAGAGCTGTCCTACCAGACTATCAGCACTGCCCTTTAAAGCCAGCAGCACAGTGCTCAGTCAGTCAGTTGTGATTTCACAGTACTCTAGTACTGATCTTGCTACAAATCGCTGTGTCTGGTTCTGGATTCACTATGTCTTAAGTTTCAATCTTGGTTTACTCGTTGGACTCCACTGTGTCACATGGTTATTTCTCCTTCTCTGTTGTTGTCTTTCAGTTTACTTTTAGCAAATTGCTGGTGATGCCCTCAGCCAGGCAACCAGTCCCTGCAGATTCCCAAGTTGTTCCTGGTCTTGACAGATTCTGGTCACTACAGCTGGCAACAAGATAAAAGGACAGCAGTGTCCCTTGAGTACCAAACTTGTGGAGCAGCAACAGCTGCTACTGCAGCAGCAACTGCAACAAGAACAGCATCAGCAGCTGCAGCAAGAGCAAAATGCATTTCTCCTCCTCAATCAGGAAACTCAGCTTTTGAAGGATCAACTGCAGGTTCCATAAAATGGTGGTTGCTCCTCAGGCAGAGCCACCCACCTGTGTTTCCATCTATTAACGAGACCTACGAGTATTAGGACGTGTATTTGCGAGAACAGAAACAGCACTTTGCTATTTTCCAGAGTGCAGATGGTGCTCTCCAATGGTTGCTTGCTCTACCCTTCCTGGGCTTCCCCAGAGAAGTTTTTCTCAGTAAAGAAGTTGGTTCAACTCTCTAATCCTGCTGCAACAATTTTTGAGGATATATGTTCCTTGCTTTCAAATTATTGTTTACAACAATTTCATGTGGTCACTCCGTGCCTCGAATTTTGATTTCACTTGTGTAAACCTGGCTTGCAAAACTTCATAGTTACTTCTTTGATTCATGATGCAGTGGTCCAAGCGGCTCCTGATCTGGAAGTATCCACAGAAGCCTTGAAACTGGAAAACCATTCCTTGGATGATTTTTTGAAAACCGCGTACTCTTCTGAGATAATACAGGCAGTAAATTAACAAGTCATGACATGAACCCACATAGGAACTGTCTAGCTGTCGCCTCAGGGGCAGAACACCCTTAAGTCCTTTTCCCGATGGCAGCATCACAATTCATCAATTCCAGACCTGACAATAGCCTCTGAACAGCCACTCACACCCTGTCAGCATAAGCAGTAGGGCCTCCCATCATGTCTGACAGCTTCACATCAATCCGTGTGCAAACTGTACAGATTGTTAGGTGCACCCCACATGTTGTGGGGAAGACGGACATTTCTGGTCAGTCTGTCTAAAACAATTGGGACAGTCTGATCCTGTTCCCTATATGCATCAAAGAACAGTAAACCAACTTCAGGCAGTTGTTCCCCAGGGCAATTCTTCCACTACCAAGTTGTTTATCTACCTCACGACTGTGGATGACTGTTTCCAGGTGAACACAAGAGCTAATGTTTCCTTGATAAACCTCCGTATGCTTTTCTGGGGTTCCCTGGCTTGACGCCACCCTACCGTACATTGGTGACATATGGTGATAGTTTATGTCGCCTCCATAGTCGATTCACAATCACTGCTGCATACAAAAAGGTCACTCTACTGTCAATAGTCACTTGGCTGGTAATGTTTTCAGTCCAGATGCCTTCTACCTGTTTGGATTCTGCAAAACTTACGAGACCTCATCTCAGACACGGCTCCCTTCCAGGAACTCAATGACCTCTGTGCCACCTTTGTGCATCTATTCGCGCCTGGCCTGGGATGCACTACAGACAGATTTCCAGGCTTGTACCTCCTGATGTCCAGACGAGATAGCATGTTTCTGCCAGGCACATCCTCTTCCTCTCTCCTTGTGGACAGCCATGAAGCACTAACTCAATTGCCTCCACAAGGCTGGAGTGATTGAAACTGTTAAAACCAGAGTTTGGGCCATACCACAGGTAAGACGATCAAAGTCCAGGCACAGGTGTAAAGCTACTCCATTCCACGTCAAGAGACTCCTCACGAATCTAGTTGGAAGTGAATATTTTTCTGAGATAGACCTTGCCAACAGGTATATACAGGCATCGCTGCATAAGGAATCGCCAACACATTATGGCCATTAACATCCCCTTTGGCTTATATTAATACAAGTGCTTGGCTTTTGGGATCTCTTCTGCACCTGCAGTCTCCCAGAGGTACTTGGAAGGAACAGTTAACCATGTCCATTCCCACTTGTACGGGAGGACTACCTGTGCAAACTTTGTACCCTCTTTACTAAGACGAGTGATGTGGGGCTCAAGTGCCACTTTCACAAATGGCAGGTTTTTCAGGAGCAAGTTGAGTACTTTGGGCACTTGCTAACAAAGACAGGATCCAGCCCTCTGACTGCAAATTTTCTGCTATTCAGTCTTGACACTGCTCCCAAAACTTAGAGGAACTGCAGCCTGACTTTGGGGATGGTTAATTATTATTCCATGTTCCTCTCACAAGTGCCTCACATATGTGTCATCTCAACCAGCTGCAGAAGAAGGGCATTTAAGTACAGGTGGTCAGTTGCCTATGAGCACATTTTCTCACAGCTGAAATGCGCACTGCACTCAGTGCCCCACTCTATGCCCTTTTCTCCATTACATCCCCTGGTTTTTCCCACTGATACTTCTTCCTGTGGCACAGGTGCATAGGAATATTGATGTTACTGAGCAAAGACACTGGCACCCACTCAAAAGAACTACTTGCATACATAAAAATAAGCATTGGTCATTACCTTTGCCATTAAGAAGTACCATGTTTACCTATTTGGAACAAAGTTAACCCTCATTACTTATCACTAAGCACTGGTCGCACCCTTTGGGCTATACTCCAGAGGGGTGGCACAACAGTTCCAGCATTGTGGACTTTTCAACTCCTGCAATTATACCATTAGATACAAGCCCACAGAACCACACAAAAATGTGGATGCCCTCTCTCATCTGCCCTCAGGACCCAACCTGGGATTGGACCAACAGGACATCTGTTTCCACATCGACATGGAACAGCAGCATGTCTTTGACAGGTTTCCCATTACTCTAATGCTGCTGTACATGTTGTGACCCCATCTTACAGCAGGTCATGCGCTATGAGCTCCATAGGTGGCACACGTATTTTTTGAAGACCACCAATCCACAACACCCGGCCTGAGCTAGCCTCTCCCTGACCATTTGTCAGTTTTCTCCTATATTCACCTGCTTGACGCGGATGTTGATAACTCACCATCTACCCTGTGCCCTTATGTTTTTAATTCCTTCATTGTGGACATTGGGGTATGTCGCAGATGAAACCCCTTATGCATGGCGACATGCCTAATGGCCAGGACTGAACACAGACGTGGAGGCCATGGAGTGCAGCTGTTCTGCTTGCGTCCGGAACCAGTCTACGCCTCTCCAGTCTCTCAACCCTTGGCCCAGACCCCTGCCGCTCCTGGGACTGTGTTCACCACCTCAACTTTGCTGGCCCTCCTCCTCTTTCTGGGGGGGAGGGGGGGGGGGAGGGGAGTTACCCCAGCCCGTTAAGTTGGAAAGCACGCCGAAAGGATGGACATTGACGACAACAACAGCCACTAGATGGCACTTCTATGTCCAGCGAGTGCTGCTGCCACTGCTGCGGCAAAAAATGTAGAGAAATGCCCATCCTAGCAGCCTATCAGCACTCCCGAGTGCCCTTTCAAGCCAGCAACGCAGACACTCAGTCAACCAGTCGTGATTTCATTGTGGTTGAGTACTGATCTCATTACACATTGCTGTCTGTTTTTGGATTTCCTGTGTCTTAGGTTCTGATCTTGTCTCATTCTTTGAACTTCTCTTCCACCATGTCATCAATGTTGTTTGTCCTTCACAGCTGTTGTCTTTCCGTTTGCTCTCAGCAACTCAATTTTGACACCTTCGGGTTGCTGGCCAGTCCCAGCAGAGTCAAGAGTCGTTCCCAGTCTTAATAGATTCCAGTCACAATATAGCTGCCACTAGTTATAATAGAGAACGAATATACCCAAAAAACAAAGATGCTGTGACTTACCAAATGAGACACTGGTAGATAGACACAATAAAAAACACACAAACACATACACAAATTTCAAGCTTTCGCAACCCACAGTTGTTTCATCAGGAAAGAGGGAAGTAGAGGGAAAGACGAAAGGATGTGGGTTTTAAGAGAGGGGGTAAGGAGTCATTCCAATCCCGGGAGCGGAAAGACTTACCTTAGGGGGATAAAGGGACAGGTATATACACACACACACACACACACACACACACACACACATATCCATCCGCACATATACAGACACAGGCAGACATATGTAAAGGCCAGTGCTTTCTTGTTTGCTAAGTCACAGCATCTTTGTTTTTTGAATATTTGTTTTCCCATGTGGAATGTTTCTTTCTATTTTATTCAGAACAAATATACCGTTACATTATAGCTTCCTCTCTTCAATAAAATAAAGTTTGTGATGAAGTGAAGAATATTAGAGTTTAGCATCCTGTCAATGTCAAGATCAGAGACTGAGCATACACCCAGATGGAGCAATGATGCAGAAGGAAATGTGACACCATCGCATCTTGTGGTTAATGGCAGGAACTCTAATTGCTCTGCATGACATTGAGGTATGGCATTGAAAAAACAATACATACTGTCTGTGTACTCACATCTAGTACCCATTCCCATTGAACAGTCATCATAGTTTAATGTAATGAAACAAACTATGAAATTATCTGCTCAGAAACACAACCCAAAAATAACTGAAAAGTGTGGAGTTTTTCTTAATTCTAATCTTACATTATGCCACAAATAGTCATTCACAGCACATCATGGCAGTTTCCTGTCCCTCCTCACAAATCGTTAACTAGATCGTTACAGTAAAACGTAACAGAACAGATCTAAACAATATGTTTGCATAGTCATGTGGGAGTGTGGTCACAGTTACAAAAAGGTAAAAGATAACACGAGGGAATGTGAGGAATTAGCAATACCTTATTAATCAACTCTACGAACAAGGAACAAGAAAGTGAAAGAGGACGATTCAACAGTAGTCATGCACTATGAGAAGGAGAACAACGGGAGCATAAAAACACATAGTAGAAAGTGAAATCAACTGAGTCACCATTTCATGGATGAAGTAGCACTGTATCTAGAATTAGTTCGATTCATTTGTTTATATCACTATGTTCTTCAGATCAAATAAGTAGATTCAAGGCACACACATTAACCATGAAGCAGTAGTTAGAAACAGAACTCTGTACACTATACCAGAGATAAACTATCACTACACTAAGTTTGGGATATATTTTATTAATAACACTCTAAATTTAGTACCAATCTTTCTTTTTTTTTCTCGTTACTGTTGAAGCATTTCGGGGCTACAACTCCAGTTTCAAGGATTGTACACACATAATACAAGTTAGATCTGATGCTGTTTTTCACTCAACAGCAACAGGAGGACACAGTTGTTTGTTTTACAAGGAAGATGTCTCAGGCAGGATTAAAGAAAGAAATATAACACAGTCCCGTAACAAATTGTCTGTATTTGACGTCCTAACATCTGTCTTCTGCACTGCTGAAGCACTTCCACATTTGCACTTCCATCTTGAAAGATTTAGCACGCTTATGACAGTACTATATGAAGCAAGCAATAAATATTTAACTTATGTTACTCAATTATTATTATTCCCTTTTCTACAGATGGACAAACTAAAATTTAAAAAATTCAGAGGAGTGAGAGTTATTTTTTTGGTTCACATTCACATTCAGAATGGTGCCGAAGTATGATTGGCACCTCACAACAAAACCACAGAAGAGTACAGTGACACCAGAACGGCTCATCTACTTGTGGCTGTGCAGATAGCAGTCAACAATCAAGACGAAACTTCCTGGCAGATTAAAACTGTGTGCCAGACTGACACACAAACTCAGGACCTTTTCCTTTCATGGGCAACAATCAAGATGACAGCATCACCTTAGATAGGCCACCAGTGCACTAAATGTTTAGGCAGACATTAATGTGAACATAATGTCAGTTATTCTTCAAGAGAAGTGTCTTGTACATTAGTCTGTGTAAAGTGAGACTTAAACATTCAGAGACAGTTGGAATTTCTCATAACATTCTTGTGGATTTTGATTATACAAAGTTGAGTAAATCTTTGTGTCTATATTGTATTAAAGTGAATCAACATTTTACATGTTCTGGTTCTGCTCAATCTTCTCTTGGAGTAGAATCACCATTGTGCCAGTGAGTGTATTTTTATACAGCACAACACAGAGTAACTTAAAATATTCATTACAATTTACTGCTACCATTGCTAAGTGTAATTTATACTTGCCAAGAATGTAACCTATTAAGTATAAGGGGCGTTCAAAACAAAATGAGCCGGAGGCATAATTATAGAAACCAGTACCTGTATGTTACAAGTATTGACCCTGGCTGTTGAGACACTTGTCCCACTGTGACGCAAGGTGGTGAACAGCTGGCTCATAAAATTCCTGGGGCTGCGATGTCAACAGTTCCAAATGTACAGAGGACGTCGTAGTCCGAGGTGAATCGATTGCCTCTAAGAGCTTTTTTAAGGGGACCACAAATGGCCCCCTTCTGATTCACTTCCTGCAGCAAGGGACAACAGTGACTGTCCAGCATTACTCACATACCTTGACCACAAAGCCTCATACAGCCAACACAGTCGTAGCACTCCCACAGAAATTCAAATGGGAGTTTGTTGGCCACCCTCCCTACGGTCCGGACATCCCTCCCTGTGATTATGCCATTTTTGTGTCACAGTGGGACAAGTGTCTCAACAGCCAGGATCAATACTTCTAACACAAAGGCACTGGTTTCTGTAATTATACCTCTGGCTTGTTTCTTTTTGAATGCCCCTTATACCTCACATTATTTAAGTTTATACATACAAATGAAATGAAGTAAGCTACATTGTGAGTACAACATGAAGGCTAGCACACACACAGAGAGAGAGAGAGAGAGAGAGAGAGAGAGAGAGAGAGAGAGAGAGAGAGAGAGAGACTAGAGTAAGTGAAATGGGATGGAGTGCTTATATTTGAGGCTGAGATAAGGGAATTATGTTTATTAGTTCACATGAGGCTGTTGTATTAAGGTAGTCACTACTGAATCTAGAGAATAATCTTTTGTACTTACTGTCTGTCTCTCTCTGTTTATTCAAAACGTCAGTGGATTGGAAAACCTGCCTGTGTGTTTCTAGAGTCTGTTGAGATTTTTGTGCCTGAGAGTACTATATATGGCAGAGTGAGAGACCTTTATTGATGTTTGGAATACTGGTTGCTGTAATGAAGACGAGTTGCCATTTTATATTTATGACGCCAATTTACAGACAAGGCTGACGTATTTTCAGGTATGGTAAATCATGTCCCTATGAAAGAAACTTTGACAGTCTGGGCATATGATATTGTAAACACCTGGTTCCTTATGTGTATCGAGTTTGTTAAAACTGCAAGGAAGGACATGGTTTATTTTAATTTTTGTGTAATAGCTCATTTTAATACCATATCTTTTTAATTGATTAGAAATTTTATGTTTTCCAATGAATGGAACAACAACAGTTTTCCTCTTCAGTTGGCCAGGAGTGGTTTACAAGCAGTCTTCATGTCTTTGCTAGTATCATTCTTCCCTCAAAGCTATATCTCGATTGACTCCTGTCGTTACTACATACTTCACTTTGTCCAGACATCTCTTTCTTGATCCTCTTACTAGTCCTTCTACCAATCACATCTGGGTATAGTCTCTTTCTTTTCACCCCTTTGTTAGTCGTGGCCAAACCATCTCAAAGAGGCTATTGTCAGTTTTTCTTTCAAGGATTGCACACTCCCGCTTTTTCTGTTTATTTTTTCATTTCCTGAACAATCGCTGATAAGAACAGTTCTGCTGTTCACTGTTTGTACTCTACCTACTTGATTGTTATGCAGGTTTCTTGGCAGGAATGAAATACTAAAATATTGTTTTAGTGTCAGTTGGTAACAAATGCATTGTTTTTATTTCTACTTGTTTCCTTTTTCACATTATTGAGGAGGCTATCAATTGTGTGTGGTAAATATTAATTATTTGTGACTATTTGTCGATTAATACAATTTCATTATGAAAATCATGTTGTGCCATTGGGATGTTCACAGCCTTATTAACCACACTTCTGATCCCACTAGTTTATTCTATCTATAATTGTATTCTTTCCTTATAGAATGAAAATAGGTGTTTTTGTGTGTGGAGAGGGGGGGGGGGGGGGGGGGGTTCCTATACCTGATAAAGGCAATGCAACTGTTGGAATGTTGAGGTGATTGACTATTTACAAAAAACAGATTTTTCCACAGTTTCCACACAGTGTTTCCTAAGGCAGAACAAAGAAACAATGAAGAACAAAATTTTCCTCTTCACAGCTCAAGAAACTAAAGCACCTTTGTTTTGATAGACCAACCCAAATCGTATAAAGAAGGAGTCCATATTAGACTTGTAGAATTTTCCGGAACAAGCTCAACATTCCCATAAAAACTGTTCTACAATGAAGAAGAGCTACACCTTTGGACACAGTAGATCCACCAAAAACAACAGAGAATTCACTCGTATAACATCCCGTCCGTTAAGTCTGCCTTGAGCCGGGGTTCGGGATGACTTTCTGAACTCTACCCCTTTTCCTGAACCTCTCCAGTCCTTTTCCTTCACTTCCTCTTCCTTTCCCTTCAACCCTTTTACCAGATGAAGGGGCACTGGCTCTGAAAACTTGTATAAGCCAAACCTTTTTTTACAAGATCTCCCGCCACCACTTAGAGAGGAAATTTTTTTAACTATCCAATTATGTAATATATTTTGACAGACGAAATAGATCAACCAGGAGATTCTGATAAACGGGCTTCACGAAATGAGAAACACTGATCACGAACCAATGCAATCGCAAGGATACAGAATTTACAAGGGAATACCAGGGAAAAGAGCAATTAAGCAATGCCTGCAATTCGAAACAGGATTCGTGGTCAACCTCAAAATGATAGATTCCATAATACAATTCAATGCACTACTTCCTAGGCTCTCAACTTTAACTATAAAAGTGGCAAATATAATGTAGTAACACTGTTCACGTTTACGTCGCACTTCACTTAGCGTAGACTGGGACTGTGTCCTAGGCATGCCCGATGTTGACTGACTGGGCATGGCCCGTGCTGTCTGAGTTGTTGTTGTTGTTACGCCGGCAGAGGTCGCGTCCGAATTCTCGCGTGCCCTCTGGTGAACAGGACTCTACTTGCGGCAATTACCGTCCGTGACGCGCCGTGCCGATGTGCGCCTCCCGCAATCTTTCTGGTGGCTACTGCATATAACATACACAATAATAAATGCCCACGCCCCAACTAATGACAAAAATAATAGAAAAGACCGCAGAGAAGATGTGGATGGATTTTGCGAGCTTTTAAATCAGACGTCAACAAAAATCACACCAAAATTTTAATTGGAGACTTTAATGCCCAATTAGGAAGCAAAAAGAAATACAGAGATGTAATTGGGAAATGGCCAGCACAACGAAGAACACACCAGAATGGCATGAGATTGGTGGATTCTGTAGAAACAAGTGACATGATCTCAAAATCAACATACTTCATGAGAAGACCAAATAAACTTAAAACCTGGAAACACCCAGACTGGGCAAAAGGAGAAAGGCAGTTGGATCATGTCTGCATGGATAAGAACTAGCACAAGGAAATCCTGAATGGAACTGACACCGGATTAGATCATAACTTGATAAAAATAAAAATTAAATTCACCCCATGGAGAGAGAAAAAATCCCACCCACAAAAGAAGAGAACCTATGACCCTCATAAATTGATAAATAACAAGGCATATGAAGAACAAACTAAGAATATAAAAATAACAGATGATCTGGATGAAACAATTCACGAATTGAAACAAATAGCTGAACAAGTAGCTCCAATAAATCCTAGGAAAAAACATCAGTGGTGGAATGGCAAATGTGATAAAACAGATGAAGATAGACCCCATATCTGGTTAAGGTATCAGAATCAAAGACAGAAGAATCTTACTTGGAACTCACAAAACAAAGAAAGATGATTCAAAAAATATTAAGGAGGGTTAAACCTCAATATAAAAAAATATACTTTCTATGACAGAAACAAATAGTAAGAACTCAAACTCATGAGATTACTACAAAACATTTAGCAAACAACACTAAAGATATGATCCCCCAACACTAATGCTAAAAGATAAAAACAATACAATGGCCCATAGTGATAGAAGAAATACAGACATTTTAGCATAAACATTTAACGAATTACTAAATTCGAAGGATCCTCCTGAGCTTCTTGAAATAAACACAGAAACTCCAACAAAAACACCCCACTGACAATTCAGGAAGTCGGTGAAGCTTTGAGTGAGCTCGAGAACTATGAAGCAAGTGGAGAAGATCAAACATTTGCAGAACTCTGGAAATACACAGCAGAACCCCTGAAGATATCATTACATCAATGCATAGTTAAAATCTGGGTCGGAGATGAGCTGCCAGACCAATGGACTACATCTGTCATAGACTCATTACACAAAAAGGAGAAAAACCAAATCCGCACAACTACAGAGGCATTTTCTTATTGGATTGCACACACAAAATATTGTCAAGAATTCTCAACAATCACTGTAAAGATCAACTTGAAAAGAAGCTAGGAGAATATCAAGGAGCATTTAGACCCTGGAGAAGCTGCCCAGAACAGATCATCACATTAAAACAAATAATGGATGCCTACAAAAGGAGACAGAAGCACTTAGTCATAACCTTTGTAGACTTCAAAAAAGCTTATGATTGCATCCACAGAGCTTCTATGCTGGACATATTAAAAAATTTTGGACTTCATGCCAAATTAATAAAATTGATAAAATTAATCCTTACAAACACCAAGTCCAAAGTAAAATTCAGAGAGAACTATCTGAGCCATTTATGATTAAAACAGGGTTAAGACAAGGACATGATCTAACACCACTGCTCTTCCACTGTGCTCTTGAATACTTGATGAGAGAATGGTACCAAGAGAATCCTAAAACCTAACAATTGGAACTAAGAAAGATGATATAAACCTAAATTGTTTGGGAATCGCAGATGACTTGGCATTACTAGCTAATACTGTACAAGACGCTAGAAATCAAACAATGAGCCTGCAAAATATTGCACAAAAAGTAGGACTATAAATATCTTTCGAAAAGACTGAGATGATGGTACCAGGCCCACTAGTAATAGACCACGAACAGTAGACAACAGAAAAATTAAAACAGTGAAGCAATTTAAATATCTTGGAGAGATTTTAACACACAACTTGGATGAAAAACCTGCTGGGCAAGAAATAACCAATAAAATGATAAAAGATCAAAAACTAATATTGTCTGCATACAATAAGAAATGTCTATCAATTCAAACAAAATTAAAACACTACACGATGGTGGTTCAGCCAGAGGTAACATACGCAAGCGAGACTCTTTTTGAAGTCACTAAGAAAAACAGAGTCAACAAAATACTAAAAGTAGAGAGAAGAATAGCTAGAACATGCATAAATAAAAAATACCAAAAGGATGGACAACGGTGGATAGTGCCGAATGAAGCAGTGTACAGAGAACTGGAGCCCATCACAGATATTATACATAGAAAGAGGATTTCTTTCTTTGGCCACATAATAAGGACACCAAAAACCAAATTAGCAAGAAAAATTTTGCAGAAACTGTGGAATCTGAAGCAACAAGTAGGATGGATCAAGGAAATTAAAGAGGATGTGGGAGAACTATATATAACCTTCGATCTGCAAAACAAGACAGAAAATCTCAAGAAACTGAAAGATAAGAAAATAGGATTTAAACCAAAAGTAGACAAACGACACACAATGAAAAGGGTATTTCCCGATGAGGAAAGACAGGAAACAGCAGAACAAATGAAAAGATACTGGGCAGTTAAGAAAGAACGAAACATGGGCTTACTGAAGAAGAGGACCACGAAATGATTGACTAAAGTGGTCCAATGAGGCCATAAAAGCACATAATAACAACAATAATAATAATAATAATAATAATAATAATAATAATAATAATAATGTCAGAGAATTCATTCAGTTAGTCAAAGCCTGGTAGATATTAAATGAAGCTAGACTAGCGTCATTTGATATTTTAAATCTGAATGCAAATGCCCCAGTAAAAATTAGGCATCACCAACAAAAATTTAAATAAATTTAAGACAATTGCAGCAACACAAGTTACGGAAATCCAAGCACTTTTGTTGCAACGTCATAATTTTCAGTTTAATAACAAATTGTATGAACTGCCACTTCTTTTGGCCATGGGATTACGCCTTTTTGGATTGTTAACTGACATTTATATTGATCATTTACAAAAATGCCTTGTTAAAATCATGTATTTGTTAATGAAATAATTTACTTTTATAGGTATGTCGATGACATCATAATACTTTTCCATGGCAATGAAACTGAAGCAGTTCCATTCCAACATCAAATTCACCATCGACCATGAGGTACACATGACATTAAATTTCCTACACCTTAATAGTTTGCACAAAAAACAATACGCACCTTCACTTTACACAAAAAGGAAACAGCTACAGCAGAGGGCACTATTCACAACAGCTTTTTCCATCCCACTCCCAACAAACTAGCAGCATACGGAAGTATGATTAATAGTGCAGCGAACGTACCAATGGCACAATATGATCACGGTGATGAAATAGTATCGATCAAACAAATAAGAACTAATAATGGATATTTAGCACCCACAACTGATCACGCTTGATAGTATTCCATTCACTGGAGGAGCCTCTTAAAAACTGTTGATCACCTCACATAATATGACATTAAAATGAGATGTTACATGAAAAATAAAACAAAGCATGTCCTTCCTCAAAGTTCCAACAAACAGGACAAACACAAGAAACCAGATTTTACTATATTATATGTCCATGTATCACTTTTTATGTAGGTAGGAAGGTACATCATTTGCCATACAATATAATGAACATTGGTCAGCCCTACATTTAAAGATGTATCACAAATCTGAAATGGCAACTACCTTGATGACAGCAAACACAACCTGCTATAGGTAACCCCATCAGGCACAAAATTCAATATACTACAGGCACTAGAAATATATACACAACAGATTTTTCAACTCACTGACATGCTGAATGATACGTCTCAAACACACCCTCTTATCCTATTCTCATACTCACTGTCACTTTGCAATAGGTTATTTCAATTCATTTTTGTAAATGAACTTAAATAATAAGGGCTCTAAATATTTTTTTAATTTTATTTCCTCAATCTATGTAATTGAAATAGTATTAAATTCAGTCCACCACGTCACTGTAATATGAGGTAGATATGTTTCATTTGAGTCATGTGGTCTGCCAAATGTGCTGAATCATTTTGAACTTAAGAGAAAATGTGGAAATTTGTCATAAATGCATGACAAATGTTATGTGGTCATACATAGCAATTTGTTAGAATGCTTTACTATATTTTTCTCATTAACCCCACCTGAGACAGTGTTCCTGTAAAACTAACAACTGTGTCATTGTGTTACTGTTAGTTGAAAGGCAGTGGCAGAGTTAGTACCCATTATGTATACACATTCTTGAAAGTAAAGTTATAGCTCTGAAATTTGTTGGACAGTAATAAGAAAATAAAAATATTGCCACTGAAGGCATAATATCAGAAGTAAAACAAATCCCTCTAGCAGTTACAGTCACAGACTACTTAATCTCTATCAATAGCATATCAAAACACTTTTATACACCATTTGTGCTTACACAAACTGAAATGAACACAATGGGACTAGGATGAAAAACAATGCACATTAAGAAGTCATCAACTGTGACCTTTCTACAAAAAAGAAAGAAGAAAACATAGGATACATACACCAATAATTATTGAAGAACAATAGTTGATTGCACGCTACAAAACTGAAGATCTGTTTACAAGAAAATATTTTACTTGCACTGTCAATGGCAAATTTCAATTTTTAGATCTAGATCATTATGTAATGTGACAAAAAGTTAACAAGAAACTTTTTAATTTTCATTAACCCTTTCGTGGTTGATGGATCATGTATGTCCCATAACTTTGAGCGCCAGTTCGAGTGTCGGGATATATGTTACCCAGCTCTGCACGGTGCTGCCATCTACGGACGACTGTACTGAACCTAAGAAAAAAATCGGGACTGCACTGCAAAGGCAACAGAGAAGCGGTGACTACTTTTGTTGACTGGCGTGTATATATGGCCGCTGCAACGCCACTTATTTGTGTCATTCTTCAGTTTTCATCATTTCTCACTTTCCAGCGATGTCTGAAGTAAGTAATTCATCTTATAAATAACTTAATAATCATTTTTTAGTACAAATACAGTGTGGAATGTACTTCTCAGCGACTGTACTATCTTATAATCGAAATAAAATTAGTTGGACATATGTGTCCCAGCAGACATTATTTGTAAAGATTAGCAAGACAATTGATTAATGGGTATTTATCCAGGAAAAAGAGGGAATCAATGCCCACTTTCTTCCTAGCAAAGAGAGGAGTCTCTAGTGTGCCAGATGACGTCCGGCTCGTGAACGTAGGCAAACATGTACCGAAAGACAGTGGCACTAGGAAGCGATGCAGATTCTGCAGCATAAACTCTAAAGAGAGGAGAACAAAAGTTGTTTGCACTGCTTGTGGTGTACCACTCTGCGCCACACCATGTTTTTCTAAGTTTCATGGCATGTAAAGTTTTGTAAGTATTGATCATGTATCATGAAAACTGAAATGTAATGAATATTTTTTACACTGGCTCTACACAAATAAAAAGATTACATGCATGTATAATTTGTAGTTATTTTATTCTCTGCAAAATCTTGTTTATGGCTAAAAAAATAAAATTACAAAATCAGTTAGTCAGCAGAAAAGGTATCCTGCGAAGGTTCACGGGATGTGTGTGTCCCACTTCCTGTTGTGAAAAAATGAAGAACTTAAAAAATATTTTGGTGGTGAAAATATAATAATGGGACTGAAAAGAAACTGTTATCACCTTAATATTTTAAAAATCTGTAAAAAATGAATTTTATCCACGAAAGGGTTAATCCCTATGTCTTGTTGTGGGCATTTCCTAATGTAACTGAGGTAACACTAATGCACCAATGAATGGTTACCGTGAGTGCTTTAAGGACATTTTTGGGTACGGTCATCTTCCTGACAATACATTTCATTATGTGATTGTTCACCTCATGTGTTATAATTAGGTATTCATGTTGTCATTATGAAGGATTTATTTGGCACAAGTAAAGTTTTCCTCTCTTTACAATAATAAAACGAAAAGAATAAATATGATCCACCTGCCTGATATGTTACATGGAGGAATGCCACCCTCATGGTCTTTATACTTTCTGCTGAGCTGAAATTTGTCTGGTATGTCAAGAGAAAGGTCCAGAAAAGGGTCATGTTTCTTTGATTCTGTACTGCAGTTAAGACACCGTACCTGAAACAATTACAGTAATTAATTTCTCTACATTGCACAGCACACACACACACACACACACACACACACACACACACAGAGAGAGAGAGAGAGAGAGAGAGAGAGAGCGGGGGCAGGCGAGGGGGGGGGGTATTACCCTGTTTGCCTCCTTCCTTCTATTTCTGTTGCACTTATCATCATTGTATTCTTAAGTTTTTCTGTCATTGCCCATTGTCATATAATCACTTATTCATCGCACTTATGCTAAACATTCTCTGTTCCTTTCGACTTGTGCAGAACAGATTGTTTAACTGGAAGCAATCGAATGTAGTGAAATTATGTTAAAAATCTCATTCAACATCTGAATACAATGTGTTGACTGAAAATTCACTATGATTGAGCTGACCACATGCATAACTTACAGGATCATAAATTCCCCCACTGGTGAATAGTTACCACTTGTATCCATGCATGCCAATTTAATTTTCCCAGTCCACCAATACATCGAAGTCCAAGCCTTCATAAATATTGGGCTTTGAGCCACTGCTGCACTTCCATCAACAATGGACAATAGTAACAACAACTTTAACTCACAGCACAAAGTTTTGAAGAACATGGGTATTACACACAAACGGTGCACGTTTACTGCACATACATCATGTTCAATCAAGGAAATCAGCTGTGGCTGAACACCACGTTTCCAATGACCACACAACGACCTATGAATATCTTCCAGTTCTGTCCACAGTATAACCATTTGTTGATACGGTGGTCGAGCATACTGTAGACATGGCAGGTGACAATATAAACAGCAAGAAAGAGGTATTACCTTTTAAACGCGTCATGGGTATCACTCTTTGCTCTCAGATGAATCTGTAAAACGATGTTTTCTCTTCTTAGCATTCGGATACCTGCCACCAGTTTGTGCATATTTGTACAAGGCACTATTGCAATTTAGTTTACACTACACAAATTTTCTTGTTACACTACACAAATTTTATCCTAGGGATTTGTCGCATCAACTATGTTATCAGTGACAAATGTGTCTCAGTCTTAACAGTGTAATTTATGTCATGTCTGTGTGCCAGTATCAGTTATATGAAGCCAACACAACAATAACACTGATTTAATGGTTACTTTAGATTTGTAAGTTGTGTTCGTGGGTTTTTGCATAGAGAGAGAGGAAGTACAATATCATTCAGACAGTCACTTTTCGCTTCTGGATGAGAATTACGAGATAAAAGCAGAATTTCATGCACTTTATGATAACCCTTTGAGTACTGACTGTCAAATGAAAATGCGTGAAGCAGTAAAAGCCGTAGGCACATTGATGGGAATGGCGATGTATTTTACACTGGCAATGGAAATATCATAAGTTTGATATGTACCGTCAGCCCTATGCATGCCACGATTGCTGACAGTAGTTGCAGTACCCTACTGTGTTGTTTTTGGGTCAAATTAAGAGAGATGCAAAGGAGTTTTTTGTATCAACACCTTCCCTGTGCTTCAGCTCCTATGGGTCCTGATGCAATTCTTTCCACCCCCATCGGCATGAATTATGGCAACTTCCCAAAACTGCAGAAACAATTATTACGTCAAATTCAAAGCGGTAAAAGGCTCAAAGGTATATACATTTACTCAAATACAATTATGTTATTGCTTGCGTTAAGACCTGATAGCATTTTTTCGTCCTGTTTTCAATCATTTGGGTCTGATGCTGCCCTCGTTTAGTGCCAAACATTACAGAAAATAGGTCACTCATTATTAGTTAGCAGGGTAAAATGTCCCTCAAAAATAACAAAATCAAGAGACAACAAAAATAAGAATGATTTTTCAAGACTCAAGTTGTTGAAAAGTGCAAAATTCATGTAAAAATGATTTTTTAAATTGTTTCCAGCAGATGTGTGTTTACCAAAAAAATGTCCAGGGGGGGGGGGGGGGGGGGGGAACAAAAAGAAGTTGTTTAGGGGTCAATTCAGGGGCGTCTGGCTGGCCACTACTTCAGCAGTTGCAGAAGTAAGTCACCTTTGCTATTTATAATCCAGCAAGCACCTTGGTGGTCAACTGACATCATACAGAGGTATAATTACACATGCAGGGTTCGCAACAATGGTGAACCCTAGCTGAATTTCAGCTAAGTTTTCGTCAGGTCACCTGTGAGCTGACATGCACGGCACGCGCGATAACAAATCTTCCTCTGCAGGATACGCGTTTTGTTGTCATTATCAATGAAATCTGTATTCTTCATCAGAACCCAGAAACCAAGCAACAATCAAAATAATAGCTTCCTCCTGTTGAGTCCACTCTGAAGAAGGCTATGATTGTTCCATAGGTCAGAGAAGTTATGGTAGCAGTTTTTTGGGAGGTGAAGGGCCTGACGCTCCTAGACTTCTTTGTAAGAAGACATTTGTTCCCAGGAGAATACCACAACAAATAAATAATCAAAATGTGGAACTATGTTTGTAGAATTTAGCACTCTCTTTGATGGAAATAATAGCATTCTGCCTGTTGACTTTAACTAAATATAAGGAAACCAAATCCTGATTCTGTGCAAATTTATACATTTGTTTACACAAATACAAAGTGTTTTACTTCTGTCATCTATTAAGAAGTGTTGACCATCTCATCTTCAGCAAAAACAAACTGCATGTGAATTATCAAACAATGGAAAGTCCTATCTACTATACACAGAAATTTTATGCTTCTGAAATGTGCTTTCCAGACTTAATTAACATCATAATAGGAATGTGTGCAGCACAAGATGGATGAAAATTCCACTTATTAGAGCATTATGAAATGTAGACAACTGCCAAACATTATGAAGAAATACCAGTCCTGGCTAACAAAAGGAGTGCTGAGGACACACTGCAATTCACTGAAGACTATATCATGAATCTTAAGCTTACAAACATACAACAGAAGGCAGAGGAAAATTTGTAGAAACGTCTTATACCTTAACTGAAGTACCTACAGGATATCTGCAAAATAAATGTATTTTCTCAAACAAATGTGTGCACCCTATTTGTTTCTTTAATGGATAGGTCCAATGAACACTGCCTCCATAGTTCA
Organism: Schistocerca piceifrons; assembly: GCF_021461385.2. NCBI lineage: Eukaryota > Metazoa > Arthropoda > Insecta > Orthoptera > Acrididae > Schistocerca > Schistocerca piceifrons. The sequence continues at coordinate 247,574,346 of NC_060144.1, forward strand.
AATGGCTCTGAGCACTATGGGACTTAACATCTGAGGTCATCAGTCCCCTAGAACTTAGAACTACTTAAACGTAACTAACCTAAGGACATCACACACATCCATGCCCGAGGAAGGATTCGAACCTGGGGTCGCGCGGTTCCAGACTGAAGCGCCTAGAACCGCTCGGCCACTCCGGCCAGCACCTTCATAGTGGCTAGTGCCAGACTGTCAGATGGGCAACACAGAATGCATTCAATTTTTATCAGACATTATTCAAAAAAATTCTTTAAATTTGTATGTATATTCAACACAATCTTAAACTGCAGTCATAGAAATTAAACTCAAGGTGCAGAACAGATATGCATTTAATAAGCACAGAACAACAGAATATCTACATTAAGGCTTACAGCATATTCTACTGAACATTTGGGGGCACCTTTCATAATTCTCTCAGTCCCCTTACTGTTGATTTAATTTAATCTCCAATTAGTGATAAATAAGAATGAACTGTACAGAGCTTTTTCAGCTCCACAAAATTACACAACCAGTCACACCAACTGCCATTAACATTAGCAGCTGCTGCCAAATGAGGCTTAATTTCCACCAAAACAGTGTATCTCCACAACACATTTATCTGAGGTGTTTAACAAAAGAAAATTAAAGCATTATAAATACACAATGAAACATACAACCAAACAACACTGTATGCAATACACCCGAAGAATAGGTAACCAATGTAAACTGAGGCAGAATAAACAACAGAATTTATTACCATTTAATAATTATATATATTGCAGCAACTTACTTCACTCTGTAGTGTTCCCCCAAACACACTGGTGACGATTGATGTACGCCCTTTCTGTAGGGAGATATAAGGGCTCTCCTTCAGAGAAAAGTCGGGCAAAAGGTGCAGCAGTTCCGTGTGTAAGCGATCTAGCATGTATCTTAGAAACTCGTGTGCATCTTGTTGTTGGTAACCCCTAAAAATCAAAACATATTCATGAAGGATCCTACACTACTTGGTGAAAGAATATTACACATATAAATTTTAATGAACTAGGCTGTCACTAACATCTCAGCGTTTGGTTTCCGCATATTGTTGATCGCTACATATCGTCTTCCCACTAAGTATACACAATGGCTAGGACAAAATTCCAAGTTTGGGTTTGAAAATACTGAATTATTTAACTATGTCAGTATCATTCCTGACATATGAAAACCCTGTCTCAGACCAGAAGTCAAACCAGGAACCCTGCCGTTTGCAGGCAACACCCTTACCAAATGAGCTATCCAAGAACGACCCGCAACCTATCTTCACACTTTCTATTCTGTAAACACCTCCCCTTCTTCTTTCCTTACTTCCTAGTTCTCCACCGTAACTTATGTTGACTAGTACTATTGGAACAAAGAAGTTTTTATCCCCTAAGGTATGCAGAAGACCTTTTGTGAAGTTTGGAAAGCAGGAAAGAGACCAGCAGAAGTGAAGCTTTGAGAATATGTCTTGAGCCATGGCTAAATACATTTGTCAATAAGGGCATTGACCATGGAAGGCAAGTTCTGGGTTCAAATCCCAGAAAGGCAAAGAGTTTATTATGCAAGAAAGTTTCAAAGTAGTGCATACCCCAGTGCAGAATGAAAACTTTTTTCTATTATCGGAGGCTATAGCTCGAACAATAAGGGGTGTATCAAAAAGAATCATCCAATTTAACGCATCTACATTTCTGAAACCAATACACACATACAATGAATTTTTTTTATTAACAAACACTCAAAAAGTTTTTTTCTCATATCTTTTCATAGGTGTTCAATATGCCCCCCATTGAGATGCATGGAATACGTCAATGCAGTAATCAAATTTTGCGACACTAGCATGTCTTGAGTCACAGCTTCCACAGCTGATGTTATGAGATGTCTCAGTTCATTCATTGCTGTTGGTAATGGAGGCACACAAACAGAGTCTTTTATAAATCCCCACAAGTAATAATCACAGACAGACAGGTCCGGTGACCTTGAAGGCCACTTTTATAAGGCCAAATCATTTGGTCCAGTGTGACCAATCCACTGTTCAGTAATCCTTTGATATAAAAATTCCCCCACTTCCATATGCCAGTGTGGCGATGCCCCAGCCTGTTTAAGTTCTCAAGTACATTGAGATATTGTACGGTGGATGTGTTCGACATCTGTGTCCAACAATGGGGGACGTGGTCTGCCTGGCAATTTGCTTTTGTGCAAACAGTTTGTTTCTCGGAATTCTTCATGCCAGCGTCTAACGCTCTGTGCTGTACAAGGATCCAAGCTATACCTACTACGAAAGTAATGCTCAACAGTTATCACTGACCCACAATGCACAAAATTTAGAACACAAAACGTTTTCTGTTGTCCAGACATCATTTTTACTAGAACTGAAATGGGCGCACACTGTTGCTACCTAGTGGGGAACCAAGTAAAACTCAAGAGTTTGCTCTTTCCAACCATATGCTGTTCATGCACATATCTCAATTAACATAATAGTATGAATTTTTGTAAAACCGGATGACTCTTTTTTTTATATACCTCGTATAACTCTGTGACTGGTAGAATGCAGTGCAAGGTAATCAGTGTTGCTGGCATGCAGCCACTGGTGCTTCACAAGGCTCTGCACATACTCATTCAAGGAGAGTTCACAATAAACATGTGGCACTCGGAAAGAACTGCAAATGACTGGCAGAAGGCCCATCAAAAATATTAGAACATAAATTGAAGTACAGTAACATGTCCCAGCATGTTTGTGGCCTAATTTTAACACAGAGCTCTAGTTGAGAATCGAGATGGTTGGCAATGCAAGCTGTGTAACATTTTATTAGTGGTGATACTGACACCTTTCAAAGTTGTTTGGAATTTTCATCATTTTTTGGAACAAGAAGGAAGAGATTGTGATTGCAATGATACATTACAGTTCAGTTAATACTGCCAACGTCAAAGAGTGTTGCACTGTAGTTGCTACTTATTTTAAAATACGCTACACATGCGTATGTCATGATTAGGTTGTAACCTGATGAGTTAGCTTAAATTGCAACCACCATAAATGACCATGGCTCCAATACTTTATTAATACATAAGAGAATTTCTTCTTCTGCACTTCAAGGCTAAGGTACTTGTGTCTGGTCCATCTTGACTGCCACCAAATTCTGAGACTTCCTACATCCCTTCTTCTTCTTACCTGGTACAGCATGACCAGATGAGGGATTCTCTCTACCTCTCACTTTGCTATGAAATCTCGCTGCATATTGATTGATGTTTGTTGAGATTATTTTCTACATTGTTGTCCATGTCATAGCTTATGTTCCATCCTAAAAAAGTGGAGCTGGAGTGTTGTTGAAATGGTGTATTATCATTAATTTTAAGTGAGGGAGGGGGTATTCCCCATGGTGAGCCATGATTTTAGTTTTCTTTGTTGACATTCGCTGATTGATGCAATTTATTCAATGCTTTTTGTAGTTCATCTTCACCTTCTACCAAAATGGTAACATCATCTGCACAAATAAGGACATCAACATACTTATTTATATCACACTCTATACCCAGATTTACTTCCTGTCTCCAGTTCTTAATCATCAAGTCAATTTTATATATTATTCTTTTTCTTCACACTGTTGGAAGCTTTTTCTAAGTCAATAAAAGCTACATGTATGTCTGAATTGAATTCTCATCCCCCCCCCCCCCCTCCTCGACCCACCCACTTCCTGAACGGCTTTTCCAGAATCCACCTTGTTCTTCTAATACGAGTGTATCCGATAGGTCCTTAAACATTAATTACTTTTGTACATATTTTACAAGCAGAGTTTATGAGGCTATTTCTTCTGTAATTTTCACAACTGTTTCTTTGATATTTTTTGAAAATTTATATTACTTCTTATATTTTCCAAGTGTTTCGGATTTTACAATAGTGTCAATATTCATTAAATAAATGTAATAATCTAAAATCACAAAAGTGACCGGCTTATTTTAAAAGTTCTATATTAATACAATCTGGTCCACAGGCTTTCCTCTTTTCCATACAAAAAACTACTTGCAGCTCTATTTTGACTGAATCCACTCCACTATTATGTGATGTGATCCCCTTCTCCCCCAATTCTGGATCTTCTATTTGCCACAATTTTTTGAAGAATTCTTTCCACTGACCTTCGGTACTTGTATTTAACCATGCAATAGCTTTCTCTGTTTTACTGAAGTGTGTCATTAGTTCACAGGCAATCCCGTGTATATCTTGTTCTACTTTTGTCACAAAAATATCGCATGACTCTTGGTGGGCTAGCCTGGTTATTTGTTTGGTGTGGTTCCATTTTTGCTGACACTCCAGTTTCTGGTGTTTTATTCTGGAGGCGTTTTTGTGGACTCTATCTTCTCCTTCAATAGCCTTTGAGAAGCTTTCATTCTATTCTATCACTTAAGCCTTGTCCCGCAGTTACACAGGGTCAGCCATCGTTAATCGGATTTGGCATGTTAATGCTGAAGGGGTGGCATTGATAATACTTCTCCAGTGGATAGCTAAAGATATCGATTCGAGACGCAGTCCAGTACATAGTAGTTTTAACCTCACAGAAAGTTTTAACACAGCGGACACTATAGGGGGGGATCTGTAATACTCAACACCATACATTTCACTAATTCCAGATGCTACTGTACTGGAAAGTTTCGAGCTGAAATGGCCAACAGCTGATTTCCTCTCTCTAAGCGATCTTTCCAGTGGAAGTATGTTGCTACACACTTTTACCACGAAAGTGGGAAGAGGATTTATGCTGGAACCACAACCGATCTTTATCATCTTTCCAACCGCAGTTAGTTGACAGTGAATGTTACATGACATGGTCCATTCAGACGGCAAAGTGTTGAAGTTTTCTGGTGAAACCTGTAGCACATTTCATAGGATAATCATATGAAACAACAACTGATAGTAAAAAGTGAAATGGTGACATTACTTCTGGGATATAGCTATTGCTATACTAACAGTAATATTTATATTAAGGTGACACAATTAGCTATAAAAAAACCAAGCTATGAAAAGCAAGTAAATATGAGCTGCAGTTTCACTAGCAGCAAACTGATTGAGATTCTGTTAGCTCCTGCCGCCACCCCATACCCCCCGGGACGGAATTAGTGTACCCCAACTGTCTGCGTCGAGTGTAATCCATGGAATAGTGTGAAAGTGTTCAGATGTCTGCGAGCCGTGTAACTGAGGCGGTACATGGGGACCAGCCTGGTATTCACCTAACGAGATGTGGAAAACCGCCTAAAAACCACATCCAGGCTGGCCGGCACATCGGCCCTCGTCATTAACCCGCCAGGTGGATTCAATCCGGGGCCAGCGCGCCTACCCAAGTCCAGGAAGCAGCGCGTTAGCGCTCTCGGGTACCCTGGCGGTTCCTTTGAGAAGCTTTCATTCCAAACCCTTAATCCTTTCTTTTCCCAAATGCCTTATACCTGTATGCCACTCCCTCTACACATTCTTTAATATTTTGCCATTCTTTCTATGTATCCTGAACAGCTGGAGTGCCTAGCAGATATTTCTATAGCCAACTTTGATGAAATTTCCTATCACTGTCTTGTTGCAGAAGGTACACTTAAAGACACCCTCAAAAGCTTTGTCTGTCTTCTTGGCCTAATTTTCTTTCACTTAGCAGTCATTCTAACTGTTGTGAAGATTAAATAGTGATCAGAACACTTGTCACTTCCTCAGTGTACATGTTCATCTTCAACCTAATCACTATCATTTGCGATTAAGTGTTCTATTAATCATCTTTAAGCCTCACGACTCCATGTAAACTTATGTACCTCTATTTCTTCAAAATGTGTTAATGATGTTGAAAGCTGTAAAGTCTCTAAGTTCTTTACCATTTTCATTGATGTGTTGTTTTCTGAATGTATCCACAACTCCCAAGATAGCATTTAAGTCTCCACAGATGAGGATCTGGTATCTCTTATTTACGTTGTTTTAGGACCACTTGCAGGTCATCACTGAAGAGTTTTTTGTGTACACAAACCTAAACTGACTACCGTTTTTACTCGAATCTAAGCCGCACTCGAATCTAAGCCACACCTGAAAAATGAGACTCGAAATAAAGGAAAAAAAAAAAAATTCCCGAATCTAAGCTGCACGTGAAATTTGAGACTCGAAATTCAAGGGGAGAGAGAAGTTTTAGTCCGCACCTCCAAATCGAAACAAAGTTGGTCCATTGTAATATGAGAGACAATTTAGGTCGGATGAATGATGATACAGCTACAGTTGTTTGGTTCAAGTCATAAGCTTAGCAGTTAAGCTTTATCAGGTAGCCATTGCTATGCGTCAGGCGCTCCGTCTGTATTTATACGGGTACCCTTCCTTTTTCGCCTGCTTCATCTGGTTTGAATTGATTGCTTATTTTTCTTTGATCTGATAAGTGCCATTCTCTTTGTTATAGGTGTCTAAGTCACTCTAAGCTGAAAATGCATTACTGTACTGTGTCATGCATTGCTTGTCGCATTCTGATAATGAGAGTTTACGACCTGTCGCCGCTTGCGGCATGACCTGCTTTTGTGCGCGCTACTGCCACTTACAAATTTAAAAAAATAGAGAGGAATCGTCTCATTGGCGAAACGATGGCAAGAGACTCCTATTTGCTGTTACTTACACTGCTGCTTTCTTTGATAATGATCACCAAGAACCAAATAATAGACTGCGTATGATAGAAGATGTTCTGAACGAGAGTTTAGCGAAAATTTTTCTCCGTTTGAAAATCTTTGCATACGCCTCTTTAGTACATTACATTCTGCACGGAACTTAGAGACATCTTAGATTTAAAAATCTAGTCAGTTGCCGTGCTTCATTTCTGGCTGTATAACTATTAAGCATAAGAATAATACGAATATAAACATGACATGATATGTATATTCTTCAGCGTTTGCTGTTGTCTCACTCTAGTTTCGTAGTTTATTAGGCAGACAGGATTTAAATGAGATAGCAGCAAACACGAAAGGATACATGGCAAAATGTTTATATTCATATTATTCTTATGGTAAAGAGAATACTGCATGTGATTCACAATTAATAAAAGTTACTATTAGCAACCATCTCTTCTCACAGGTAGGAAAAAATTCAGAATGTGGAGTTGGCCATATTGACAAACATCCCGAACAGTCTTGAAAGTCGGATTTTCGTAGTACATTGAAATGCTACTACATTCGAAGACGAACAATACGGAATTTGTCTTTACTTTGTCGGATAATGTATGAAAATGCAGTGGCCGAAACTGGGGGCGGAGAAAAAAAGCTCGTCTTCCACCTTTTTTTTTTAATTTATTTACTGACGCAGAGGTTTTGGTGGCAGTATTTATCTATGTGCCTGCAAAGCATGCCTGTGTAGCGCTGCATATATTCAATGGCATAAGTAGTTGTGGTGGCACCTACAAACATTTTTTAGAACTTCCGCCTACTTTGCACTCGATTCTAAGCCGCAGGCGGTTTTTCGGATTACAAAAACTGGAAAAAAAAAAAGGCTTAGATTCGAGTAAATACGGTAAATAACCTCTATCAGTTTTACATTTACATGTGACTGTTCTTTCACTGATACAAGACTACACTACGTTATAGTTCTTCTAATTTTTCTTTTCCACTTGTTATTCATCAAGATTATCACCTCACATCTCATTCATGTTTTGAGATACTTTTGTATATCATCATGTAAAAAATTCTTTATTTCATTAGTTTGTGTATCTCGTAGAATGTCACATAGGGCCAATGGACGTGGGGAGGTTTTTCAGTTGAATACTTGTTGATACACACATCTTCATTTATATGTCATAAGCCACCCTATTTTGCATCTGTGCGCGAGTGTGGCGGGGGGTCGACTTCTTCTTCTTCTTCCTCTTCTTCATTTCTGAGACTGGTTTGATGCAGTTCCCCACACCACTCTATCCTGCGTGAGCCTAAATAACTACTGCAGCCTACGCTCATTTGAACCCACTTACTGTATCATTTGAACCCACTTACTGTATTTGCCTCATCATCTCCCTCTCCAATTTTTATTCCCACAATTCCCTCCAATGCTAAACTGATGATTCCTTGATGTTCCACAATGTGTCATTCCTTGATGTTCCACAATGTGTCCCATCAACCGATCAAATTCTTTTAGACAAGTTATGCCAAAAAATTATTTTCTTCCCAATAATATTCAGTACCACATCATTAGTTACAAGACCTACCAATATTATCTTCAGTTTTTTCCTGTAGTACCACCATATCAAAAACTTCTATTCTCTTCTTGTCTGAGATCTTTATCATCCACATTTCATTTCACTTCAGTACATGGTTTTACTCCTGACAAATAGCTTGAGCAATGATTCCCTAACACTTAAATCTGTATTCAATGTTAACAATTTTCTCTTTTTAAGAAATGCTTTTCTTGCCATTGCCAATCTTCCTTTCATATTCTCTCTATTTCAGCCAACATAAGTTATTTTATTGCAAATAGCAAAACTCACCAACTACTTTTAGTGGCGTATTTCCTCATCTAATTCCCCCCTTTATCATCATCTGATTTAATTCAACAACTCTCCATTACCCCTGTATTGCTTCTGTCAATGATGATCTGATATATTCCTTTCAAAACGCTGTCTATACCATTTAACAACTCTACAAAGTCCTTTGCTGCCTCTGACAGAAATACATCATTAGCAAACACTAAAATTTTCATTTTTCCCCCTGAACGTTAAATTCCTTCCCGTTTTTTCTTTGCTTTCTTCTACTGATTGTTCAACATAAAGACTGAATGACATCATGGACATGCTATAAACCCGTCTGTCCTTTCTTAACTGCCACTTCCCTTTCATGCACTTTTAAGTCTTTTAACTGCTGTTTGGTTTCTGTACAAACTGTAGATAACATTTTGCTCCTTGTGTTTTACTCCTGTTACCTTCAGAATTTCAAACAGTGTATTCCGGTAAATATTGTTAAAACTTTCTCTACGTCCACAAATGCTATAAACACAGGTTTGCCTTCTCTTAACCCACACTCTAAAACAAGTCATACGGTCAGTATTGTCTCACACGTTCTTACATTTCTCCAGACCCAAACTGTTCTTCCCTAAGGTCTGCTTTTACCAGTTTTTCCATTCTTCTGCAAATATTTTTTGTCAATATTTTGCAACCATGACTTAGTAAACTGATGGTTTGGTAATATTCACACATCACCACTTGCCTTTTTTGAAATGTTAATTATTGTGCATTTCCTAAAGCCTAAGGTATTTCTCCTGTCTCTTACATCTTGCACCTTATGTGGAACAGTTTTGTCATGTCTGGGTCTCAGAAGGGTATCAGTAATTTTAAGGGATGTCATTTACTCTAGGAGCCTTGTTCTACTTAGCTCTTTCAGTGCTCTGTCATTCTTCCCCATCAACGAAATTAAGAAAAAATTGAATACATCCAAAAATAAAGAAAAATGCCTTGCAACTGTAATAATCTAATGTAGATCCCTTGTATAAAAGACCGTGACCAGCAGTTGACAGAAAGCACAGGTAAAACTAATCTACAAGGAGGGTTGCAGAATTGATCCTCAAAACTACTACCCAATATCCTCGACATCCATTTGTAGTAGAATTCTAGAAAATATTCTGAGCTCATGCATAATGAGGTATCTCTAAAAGAATGACCTCTTCCATACCAACCAGCATGGGTTGCAAAAACACCAAATATGTGAAAGCCCAAGTTGCACTTTTCTCACATGACATCCTGCAAGCAACAGATCAAGGCAGTCATGTGGAAGAAGTATTTCCCGAAAGCAGGATTTCTTGACCTCCAAAAAGCTTTTGACTTAGTACCACACCCCAGCTTCTTATCGAAACTAAGATCATATGGGGGGTATAAAGTGAAATTTTTGATTGGATTGAGGATTTCTTGGTAGAGAGAATACATCATGTTATCTTGGATGGAGATATTAATGACATTGGTTGGTTGACTGTGGGTAAGGGAGTTAACAGTTATGTTACGAGTCCCTCGCCAAAAGATCCAGAAATGTAAAGTAAGAAAGGATAGAATGTAATGGACATCAGTTGAATCATCAATAATAAAACAACATGAGAGAAATACTTGAAGCCGCATACAGGCATGCCCGGGACTCTGCACACAGTTCCCCCACAGCTGTCCCACCCCTGATCCATTATAGACAAAGTGTTAAAGATGAGGATAACACCCATAAGTCAACTGAGTGCTACTCCTAAAATGGAAAAAAGCAAGAAATATGATTACGCTCAATGGGAAGGTGAACAGCAGGTATCACAGGGTGATGATAGTAACATGACAATACCATGGAGATTGCTCACCGAGTCATTACATATTAAAACATGGTCAAGGGAGGTCTGTTTAATAAAACAGAGCGTGCAGTTAGGGGTTTTCTGCTCTGCAATTAAAAACACACGTTCCCGGCAACGAATAATGTTCCTAACCAATGGGTGATATGAAAGCATAAACCGTCCTACCCACGCTTTTAGTCATCAACTGGTTGGTTGGTTGGTTTGTTTAAAGAGGGGAGGGGGGATCAAACTACTAGGTCATCAGTCCAGAGTCATCAGTGTGAAACATAATAGCACCCTGATACTACTGAAAAACTGAAAGGAACACATATGCTGAAGCATAGGTCCTTGAAATTGATTAGTCCTAATTTGTGGCCTGGGTACCAACCAAGGAGGAAAGGGCAAGCGATGGTGCAAGAAAGCAGGGGAACACATTCTGAGGAGAATACACAGAGGTCATGGCAGAGGGCTGCAAGGCACATTCAATGTGGTAACCCCACCTGACGGCAAGCACCAGAGGTTCAAAGACCCTCTTATGCAAAAAGAATGGGATACATTTTAAGATTGGGCATTGTCGAATGGCAATTGCATAGAGAACAAAGAGTTGGTTCCATTCGAACTGAAGATGGAAGATTCCCACTTTGCGAAGAGGACTGTCTACCGGATTAGTCTGGAAAGCACCAGTCGCAAGTCACACAATATGAAGATTGACGGGGTCTAACAATTTCAAAACTGAAGGTGCTGCAGAGTCATAAACCTGGCAACCATAATCCACTCAAGACAAGATCAGGAACAGCAAATACGGAGAACAGTAGAACGATCACACCCCAAGATGTGTGGGCAAGTAAGCAGAGAGCGTTAAGCTTCCGTGTGCAGCTAGTCTTTAGCCACGTCAGCTTCTTGTCAAAAAGAAGTCCCAAAGCAGCATCTCAGTGATGCGTACCCAAGAAGTGTTCCGGATCAGAGTCAGCCATGGTATGTTGAAAAAAATGTATAACCCTGATTTTTGCAGCAGACAACTGGAAACACTGGGAAAGGGTGAAAGCAGAGGCTCATCAAATGGCACCTTGTAGCCGGCATTCAGCCGAGGCTACTGAGTGGGAGCTGTACCAAATGCAAAACTCACCAACACACAGCGCAGGGATTAACAGCTGCCCAACAGGGGTGAGCTGAGAGAAGTACTGAATCTAACCCAGAACAACTGGTGGGATAAATATTGACTAATATAAATTGGAAGGTGCCTTTGAAGCCCCAGTCACGGGCACCAAGTAAAAAGTGATGGCCTCATGCAGTGTCATATACCCTTTCTGGTTCAAAAAGGACTGCAACGAAGTGATGACATTTAGAAAAAGCCCACTGGACTGCCATTTCCAACCTAACCAGATGAATGGTTATGGGTTGTCCCTCCCAGAAAACACAGTGATGGGAACAAAAGGCCACGATATTCAAGAACCCAGCATAATCAGTAGGTGACAATCCTTTCAAGCACTTTTCCGAGCACATTAGTGATGCTAATTGGTCAGTAACTGTTGACAAATCTTGGGTTTTTTTCTCGTTTGGGGACTGAAATGAGAATACCACCTTGCAATCACAAAGGGAAGATATCGTAGTGCCAAATAAGGTTGAAGACCTTGAGGAGATGGAGCTGTTGAGTAACATTTAGACGCTGTACAACCAGACAGTGAATGGAATTAGGGTCCAGGACCATATTGTGAACGGACATGCATTCAAGTCATCACTTACACGTCTGGAAGGAAGCTACGGATGAAGAGGCTGCCGGCACCGACACAAGGTGTTCAGTAAGAACTGACATGTCAGTACAAAAACCACCCTGAAGGTAAATATCTGGTATAGCTGTGGCTCTTTGGCACTCCTAAATACTATGGAACGCGGCCGATACCTTTGATGAAGAGGCATACATTCAAAGGGAGGAGACATAGCAGTCCAAGCATTCCTTCAAACTTTGTTGCATTAGACACCGAGCATTAGCACAAAGTTGTTTAAAAGTGATAAGGTTGTTCTGTTACTTGAAACATTGATGATCATGAACAGCTATTGCAATGTCTTTGTTCCACCATGGCATGCTTGGCAATGGAGAGGACATGTAGAAAAGGGAATAGCGGTTCCAGCAGCTGGTGTGATCCGTGTCGTGGACATCTTGCACCAATGGTATCTGACTAAAGGTGTAAAGGAAACAACAAAGGCATACAACTGTCAGCTGGTTCTTCGAAGCGCCTAATGTAGTAGATGGTCCATCTAGTAGTGGCAAGGAAGTGATAGGATCACCACATCTTGGTCACTGTCACAAAGACTGTCATTTAGTGACCAACATAGCGGAGCCATCAGATTAGTGGAAAAACATCATTAGGTCGATAGCTAGAAAAAAACCCAAATGCTACACTGAAAAAAATGAGCAGGAACCATCACAGAGCAGACACAGTTCACAGTCAATAAGAAGCGGTCAATTAAAAAGCCCCTACCAGAGGAAGTGGTCCTCCTCTACAAGGGGCAGTGTGCACTGAGGACTCCAAATAGAACAAATGAGGAGGAAAGTTTTTGGATTAAAGTGGTAAACTCAATGCATGTTTAACTGGCATACCAGGAGGTAAATAAATACTGCAAATGGTGATTGCTGAGGTATTTTTCCCCCGCTCTGCTTTGCTTCCAATGTGGTATGAAGAGAAATCCACTGACTGACGACATCTGTGCAGATCCTCCTCCTGCCCTCTCAGGGGCCAGCACAGTTCCACCAGAATACACTTTAAACAGACCATTGAGAAATGGTCATAAGCGAACCACGTTTCTTGTGGAGCGACGCAAATTCCAAAAGTGGAGGAAATAAAGTGGTGCAGTTCCAGTAGGTGACAGTAATATAAATTACAATTCCATTGACTGACCATCTCACTGGCGTCCAGGTTACAAGAGAAGGGGACAGGCAGATCAGCCATGCCCCAAGATGACTAATGTGGATGATACCACCTCCCCCTCCTTCACATCTTTGGTGGCTAAGATTCTTGCGAAAGACCTATCCGCAATGTGCTTAGCGATGGATGAAGACGTGCAGCGCTGGAACGCACAGGCCACAGTTCCGCCAGTCACTGGCTGGTGTTAGGTCAAGAAGAGAGATCTCGAGAGGGAGCCCTGTCACCATTTGACACCAGAGGAGGAAGCTGCTTCTCCAGCCTAGAGCAGGAAGTGTTTCTCAACGATGGTGCTGAAGGAACCACAGAGAATAATACGATGGAAGAACTGGTTTGGAAAAAATTGACACCTTTCGTGCCTCAGTATACACCTCACCTGTCCACCTTAACTTTTTCGGGGGGGACATTCATTTCAAGGGCTAATATAAAGGCATCTGCATCTAATCTATTACCCTTGGACCACTTTGGATGCACTGTGCAAAAAGTATGCTGCTCTGCTCAAGATTAGCCCACAGCTCCTCGCGTAAAGCATCAGATCTCTGTGGAAAATGTTTCCCTAGACCATAAGCAAAGTTTTGTATTAAGCAGTGGTCAGTGATACGACACCCAGACGACCACATAACTGAAGAGCTACAGTCTGTGATGCTGAGAAAGCTTTAATAATGATCCTTTAATAATTATCCGCTGCATATTTTTCCCACTGACTGAAACTTCTCCAAATTGATCTTCAATATGCTTAACAAAAAATAATAGCTTTGTTACAATGAAAATATCCCCATCAGTTCCAGAAAATCCTCCATATTGGAAAAAATTTTTCACTTTCATACACCTGGCTTGTCCTTCTTCCCATGGGGTAGCCAGAATACGCAAAGCAGTGGAGTTGTAAGTGGGTACACTGAAATGCCTAGGCCTGTCTGATGACATGGCTGGATCAGAACAGCCATTATTTTCATGTAATTTAAAATGCTTCATGTGCAAAATGTCTGCCATGATGCCAACCATGCCAATCAATGGTTCTCCCTCACAGGCACAATCCAGCCACAGAAAAGGCTATCTATTAAGACGGCCGTTACCATGTATCCTGATGCCGCAGGACGACGGGCATTTACTCATGGCATGCATGGGTAGCTAGGAGCTCAGGAATTAGCGGTGTAATACCTGTGTTGTCATGGGGCTCAACCAAAAAGGTACATAATTGCGCCAAAATGTTGGAAAGGCTACCGCATTGGCTTTAAAGTGCAGGCAAGTCGATGTGGGTATCGCACACAGATGATCTCTAACAACGAACACAGTACATGCCATTTAAAGTGTCCTTCCTCAGATGGCCTACACAACAAGAAAATTTGAAAAATGAAGGTAAAACCCAGAAGGAAACCAAAAATTACTTCAGCCGAAAAGTAATGTAAAGTAATGAGATGCATCCTGAGAAAGGAAAGCAGAACCCAAGGAATATCTGGATTAATGTCAAAGGTTGTCACCTTGGGAAAGAGATTAAGAAAAGGAAGGATAGTCAAAGGTCAATGATTCCAGCACAGAAAAGGAAATAGTGCTGCAACAGCTTGGAGACCCGAGATTTCACACATGTCCTCACAAAAAAGCTGGGAGCCCTCTGACAGAAATTAGTGATGTTGCAGATGATACTAACAGTAACCGCAGACTTTTTGCAAGTGATGAAGTTGTCGACAACAAGGTACAGTCTGAAAAAAAGGTACAAATATTTAGCCCCATTTTGATGAGATTTCAAAGGGGTGTAAAGATGGCAACTTGCTTAAATGTTCTGAAACATAAAAATGTCCACTTTACAAAATCAATAAACATAGTATCCTGGGACTAAAATATCATAGTTGGAACTGGTCAACTTTTACTGATATAATCTGTCGGGATACTCACGAGTGAGCAGCGCTCTTGGAGAGGGAGTGGCCTTTCCACGAAGGACATTGCAACTGCAAACCCAAAATCAGTTCCCGTTTGCTGTCCTGAAGTGCTGTACAATGTGCAGTGGTTTATGTTGATCCTGCTCATGCAATTTTCGTTACTGATATCAGCTAATTCACTCTGTGTATTTTGAAATGTACTTTGTCATTCAGAAGTGATGGATAAGTTTACGTCTCAAGAAAATGTGCACAATACAAAGAGTAATTATTTTTGAGAAAAAGTGTTCAATTGTCTCTAACATAATTTCAGCTTGTATTAAATAGTTGAAACAAAAGGAACTGTTGGTTACTGTTGTCAGTCCCATACTGCAATTCGTACAAAAGTCAGCACAGCCGCAACAGGATGCATGAGAAAGAAGCATGAAAATAAACCACATGGTTTACTCGAACTGCTAAGACATATGAATTTTGGGAGGTAACTCATCCTTACAGATAGTTATACGAAATTTGAGAAAATGACGGAGGACTTCTTTGTCAAACAAAAACATGTTGTCGACATTATGCAAATTTCCTATTGAAATACAACAACAACAAAATTATTTTCCTTGGCAGACAGTTGTTTTGCACAAGATAATGTGTAAAGAGAGTATTCTCTGGAGAAGATCTGAAGAAGTGAGATTCTGGTAGAGAGAACTGATGTGACTCACCGGCAGTGCAGATACTTTGTTAGAGGTAAGGAAATTAAGAGAGCAAGGTAAAAAGTTCTTTTATATTGACAAAATTGGGTGCACAACATTTCTTGTTGTCTGGGTCCTGGCATTCATGGCATCATGGACAATGTTCCTGGAGGCAACAGGCTTATTGTGGTGAACAGTGCATCTAATAATAGCTTTAATTATTAGTCTCCATCCATGTTATTCTCTTCAAAATATTCCCTGTTACACACTACACACCGATGTCAGTGCATTTTCCGAAGTCCAAAACATTTGTGGTACTATCTTTCAGAGAGCTTTTTATCCTCTCACTGACAAAGTTTTAATTTCATCTAGGCTTGTGAAAGAGTGCCCTAAGTTTTCTTTATTTTGGGGAACAAACAGAAGTCACATGGAGCCAATATGGGAGCTACGGTATCATTAAAATACTGTTTTTCTACGAACATTCACCAACAATGCAACGAAATACAAGCTGTTGCATTATCATGATGCACAATTTCATCTCTATCTTGTGTTTCAGAAGAAGGCATCATTTTTTGTATTCCGCATGGTGTTTACACATTTATCTAAAAATAAATGCTCATCTGCACAATGCATAGCCACAGATTTTAAAATGTGCACCATGGCAGAGCCATTACAACTTCATGAAATAGGCTGTAGAAATGCCTTGTGATGTAGCTGAGTGGGCAGAGTGGGGATTGATTCTCTCATAAGTTTACACACGGACTATACCTGTTGTAACAATTTGTTGGGATATGAAATGCGATGATCACGAATGCTCTATTATAGGTAAAGTAGGTGGCAGACTTCGGTTCACTGTTATAATATTAGGGAAACTCAACCAATTTACACATGGGATACTTACTTACCACTTACGCATCACAACTTACATAACACTTATGCATCACACCCTAAAATATTTCTCGTGTGTGGGACCTGTATCAAAAGAACTGTAAATTCATCAAGGAAGGTGAAGGTGCAAGAAGAAATATTGGCACATTCAAGAAGCAAGAGTGAAGATCTTCCAGGCAATGTAATGAGAAGGGCAGTGGACTTTTAGAAGATTTACAATTTAGTAGAACCTATCTAGCTAACTACGATTGTGATTCAGTTTGAGTTAATGGGAAACAAAGCTCGCAAGGAGGAGAACATACTCCTGAGCAATTTGAAATAAATGTTTCTTGCTATCACAACAGAAATGGAAATAAAGTCAAATTATCAAAATTTTGTGACTTGCATACAAAATGATGTACAGAAGGTTCACTCAATTTGTGCACACAATACATTTTTATGTAATGCGATTGGTGGTGGTAAAGACACAATGAAAGCCAAAAGTTTGATCCTTACCTGAAATGATGCCAAAACGAAAATAGGTGTTTCTGGTCTACTCACATGTACCCTTTTAAGTCATATTAACAACTGCAAATCAGAGGTACAGATTTTTAAAAAATGTGTCAAAGAAGGGCACATTTGAAACACTTCTAATTTTTGCTGACTTTAAATGCTGATAATGTAGTGAAAACATTCGTAGCAAATATCAGAACTCAATTATTCTGTGACAGGCAAACAGACAATAAAATGACCAGCAATCATGTTTCTCGTGGCCTTCACCTACTACTTACTGCTTTTTACAGTACAAGGAACATTATTATGACAAAATTTTGAAGCAAGTTTGAAAAGAAACTGTGCCATAGGCACTGCCACTGCTTTGCAAACTTCATTTATGTTACCTCTAAGTTCTGCATAAAAAGCTGTACCAGGATGGCAAAAGCTGCAAAACTCTACCCACGCTAGGTCTAGAACAATGGCTTTCCATATTTGAGGATTTTGCAGAGAAAGTTATAACTTGGAACATATTCAAACGGGTCCTTTGTGGCTCATTCGGAACAAATTGCAACAAAATTAAAGACTGACAGGCTAGAGCACCTTCACGATTGTGTCAACTGGCACAGAATCACCTACAGATCAAAGTCCTGACACACTAATCTCCATATTTCAGCAAGCAATCTATAAAGTAGCCACTGATTTTACTACAATAATGTGAAGTAACAATACAATGTCATACTACAACAAACCTCAAGTTTTACTATTTTTATTCTAAAACTCTGTTCTGCAGATATGGCTGGGGAAGAGAGAGTAACACTCCCATATCCTTCTGCTTACTTTGTTTTCCATACCACTGAAAAGATTAGATTCACTCACTCACTCACTGGCCTGTCCTGCCCATACATAAGTTCATTCTATTTATTATTGTTTCAGTGTAGCTTCAGCTGCCACTGCAGTTTGTGGTGTGTGTGTGTGTGTGTGTGTGTGTGTGTGTGTGTGTGTGTGTGCGCGCGTGTGTGTTCTTAGACAAAGGCCTTGGAAGCTTATATTGTGATCGTCTTTTGTTGTGCCTATCTGCGGCTCAGCATCTCCACTATATGGTGAGTAACAACCTTCCTTTTCATAATACTGTTATTCATTCATTGATTTTTAACAACTTGTTGGTTTTTATGCCAATCAGCAAATGTATGTCAACTAAATTTGAGATCTATCATGCATGCAAATATTCTTCAAAGGTCTAGGAACCACCCCATCTTACCTGAAACGAGGTACCACCTTCCATATCACAAGAAACAGGGACTCAGGTGAAATGGCGCCCTTAGTGCCACCTTGTGTTAAACTTACAAGAACTTTTCTCAACTCCTCTGCCATTATTGCATCATTCATTTCTCTAAGTGTTCTAGACTGATAAACGCGTCTGCCATTTTGCTTAGTTTTTTCTAGTGATGGCAACTGCTTGAAGTAGCAACAAAATTCTTGAATGTTGCTGAAATGAAAAAGACAATAAAATACTACTCATGTCTCATTACTAAAATTATTAGCAGGAATTTAAAAACTCACCTCAAAGACTGTAGTACTGCATTCATGAAACAGGTATTACCTAAGTTTCTTATACCAACAACTTTCTTCTCCCTCCTTAATTTGGCATTATTATTTTTTGGTTTGTCAACTTTTTCTATATGCTGTTTTTTGTACTTCACTTCACCGTTAACATCTGATGTGGAATACCTATTTAAAATATTGTCTGTATTTCAATCATTAGTGGGTTCAAGTAATAACATTCTTCTTACAATCTGTGTTGTACAAATGAAACTATTAAGTTATTGCTTACCCTCCAACGTTACAAATCCTGTAATAACATTATACATTAATTCAGAATCAACACCACACTGCAAAGCCAACTTTAATCCAGTATACTAACCAAAAATTATACATTGTTCATTAAATTAATTTGAAACAATGGAGAAAATGAACGCATAACATGAATATAATATCATTTAAGGTCTGAAGACCAATTTCTTCTGTAGATTTGTAGATTCAATCCTCTTTTTTGTTCCAGTCATCCATTCTAAGAAGAAATTCAGTGAACTAGTCGGCTGGAGTAGCAATTTCGTAGAAATCTAAATATGTTGACTGGTTTTGAATACATCCGGACTGCTACCAACTTAAGCCATCAGAACTCTGTGTTTAATGCATCCAACATGTCAATAAATGATATTTTATACGTTCAACACAGGAAACAATCAAGTGTTCATTAACAGAGTTTTGTGGAAGCATATGCTATGCATACAGTGTTGTCTCCTTGTTAACAATGGTAGTGTCTACATAGGAATCAATACTGCCCCATGTCATTAGATTTCTCAAAATCAAATACTTCCACCTACCTTTCTCTGAGTGCACAAACAGTTCCTGAACAACAGAGTAAATACCATCACAGTTTCCAAGCTAAATTAGAAGTCTAATTACACTGAAAGTTATTCGACAGTGATCTTGTCAAAAGTCATCCTCTGGGTTGCCCCACACATCTTTCAACGTACTCTCAACATATATTTTCACATAATGAATAAAACCTCAACAACACACAAAATCTCCTTGGAACATTGGTTTGTAAGAGCTGAAAAATTTTCCACCTGGAAGTCAAACCCTTGTTGACTGTAGTCCTTATTAACATCATAAGAACATAAATTTTAGGTGAAGTTTATAACTTAGACTAACAACTTATTAAAGAACCTCACTCTTAAATTTTGCAATTTGTAGATTTGTGTATTACAACAAAATAAAATACAAATTGCTGGTACAGCATAAGCATGAACAGACAGTTTTTAACACAGTGGTAAAATTAACTTGAAGGGGGCTTAGCAATGTTTCAACGCATTTAAATATGCCTTAGACAGTGCTTCAAGTTCTACGAAATATCTGTTACCAGGAAAATATAAATTATCATAATAGCAATAAAAAAATAAATCCTTTAATGTCCTGTGCCAATTATGAATGAAATTTCTGTTATCAAATGTCACCCAGCAATGGACTCTGAAGCTGAAGCTGAAAGGCAGTTTAGATAAAAATATCAGATGAACATTAAAACAAAATTGTAACTGTGGATATAATGGAAATACCTCTGCTGCACACTCAGAAGCACACCATTAACCAATCACACCTAGAAAACCTGAGAGATCACACGCTTGTATCTAAGTTTTTTACAGGCTTCTATCAAGCAAGTTCATCTTCAGTCTTACACCAGGTATTTACTTGCACGTCTGAATGGATAGACATTAGTAACGATTGACAGCCATCTGAAATTCTAAATTATTTCGCTGAACACAATTGTCTTGGCATTAACATTAAAATTTGTGCCAGGCCAGGACTCGAATCTTGATTTCCCGCTCATCGCAAGCAGTCACCTTAACCACTTCGGCTACCTGTGTATGTCTCTCTGACTGACCCAAACTTCCGTTTATTGCACTGTCTACATCCCTTCACCACAGTCCCCTACTTTCATCATTTAATGCTCAAAGCATTACTCTGAACTCTGCCCCGGTGACAAGACTGAGGAACCAAGACCCATGTTATTATAGTCTTGCGAATGCCCTGGAATTTAATATTTACTTGTATGTCTGGATCTATATATGTTCAATAACAGACAGTATGTCTATAAGTAACACAATTGATGCCAAGATATTTCCATTCAGCAAATTTATTTCAAATTAGAGCATGCAGAAGACATCAACAGAGAAAATTATGGTGTATTCATTACGAGCTCTTGGGCTTTGGGTGATCACTGGTTGGTTGGTTTGGGGGAAGGGACCAAACAGCGAGGTCATCGGTCCCATTTGATTAGGGAAGGATAGGAAAGGAAGTTGGTCGTGCCCTTTAAAAGGGACCATCCCAGCATTTTCTTGAAGTGATTTAGGGAAATCACGGAAAACCTAAATCAGGATGGCCAATCGTGGGATTGAACCAACGTCCGTCCGTCCTGAATGCGAGTCCAGCATGCTAACCACTGCGTCACCTCACTCGATGGGTTATCATTATTGTCAGAAGGTAAAGCTGAAGACATGCTAGGAGAAACCTACTGAAGGACCTCATGGAAAAATAAATTACACACTTTTTCCAAGGGATTGGCACGTCATATATATATGGAGTACAATGCAGATTTTAAGTTCTATAAATTTTGCACATGGTTTAAATTTTGAGGAGAAATTTCCAAAACATGCCATTCCAACAGCAGCAGCTAAAGAAAATAGATAAATAACTGTAGGTTCTAGACATTCCTCACAAACAACTGAATTTATCAGCTCTCAGGCCATTCCACATTAAGTGGACCAGGGGTCTCAGTTCGGCTATTTCCAAATATAATGAAATTTAATAGGAAGGTTCCACAATATCTCAGATGAGAAGAGAAAGTTTCAGCTCGGTATCTCCTTTGATTGCATCTTTACAGCCTCTTGCAGATAAGAGTACCAAGTTTGCATGATCTACGTGCATGCTATAGTGCCAACTTCAGATTACTTCTATGAAAGGTACTTTCAATTTAGAAGGCCCTACTTTTGTATACCAGTACCTAAACAACTTTCTCTGCTTAATAAAAATATATTACTGATTATTATTCTTAATACATCTGGCGACCCCCATATCTTCAGAAATGTCAGAAAATTCATACAATGAGAGCCCATTATTAACTAGCCATTAATCACCATTTTATGGGTGGATTCAGCTAAGAATTTGTAATATGACACTCAGCCATGCTGTGTTCTAGCACTTCTTGTACAACAGCCTCTGTCCTCCTCGATCAAAATATGCGTACCTTTGAAATTCATGAGAATGTTTTTGGTGGACAATTTTAGGTATTTTTGGGGAACCATGTCCTACGAAACTGTCTGTTCTTTAATCTTTTTTTCTTTCTGTATTTACAAAGTACATTCTTTAAGCTTCCGAAGCTACAGAGTTTACACCACACCAACTTACAGATGAAAAACATTCCTCAAAATTATGCTAGAATGCCCATGAGTATACAGAAATTAAAATCTCTGAAAAACATTTTTTGTCAATAAAAATAAAAGTGTAGTTATGTACGAATCAATACCAGCAACAAGCAGCAATAAAACAAAAGAAAATGCAGAATGTTAGAACTTTCAACACACTACACAACTAGAATAACTCTTTCACATTTTAGACTGAATAAATTGCCCATGTTGTCTTGCTCTGATTGTGAGTAAATGTATTGCCTCCCTCCAGATGATATTGGTGGTGATTTTGTGACTTTTAAATATATATGCTGCTCGGAAATCCAGCTCGATGGATGGTAGAAGCAATGTGCAGGACCATGGAGATGAACACAGTTGACAACGCATCATTTTATTGTAATGGAACTTCAGATACACTTCTCACCCAACAAGCACAGTCATACACACATTTACATCTATTCTCTGCAATCCATCATGAAGTGCATGGTGGCAGGCAGTATCATTGTACCAGTTATAACTGTTTCTTTCCGTTCCATTCATGTATGGTGCACAGGAAGAGTGGTTGTCCGAATGATTCTGTGCATGCTGTAATTACTCTAATCTTGTCCTCACAAACCCTATGTGAGTGATAAGTAGGGGGTTTCTGCACATTTCTGAGTTGTCATTTAAAGCCAGTTCTTGAAATTTTGTTGGTGGACTTTCTTGGAATAGTTTATATCTATATTCAAGAGTCTGCCAGTTCAGTTTCTTCAGCATCTGTGTGACACTCCCATGTGCCAAACAAACCTGTGACCATTTGTGCATTCATGACCATACCAGCTACATACTGCTTGCATTTTAATGTTTAAATTGAAACAACTAGAATTTCATCACCTACATTAACTGTAACTGCTGCAGTATCATTGCAAACTCTGCTTACTCTGACATTGTTTAAACAAATGGGCTTGAAACCAGGGATTCTCTCTCGTCCCGGCAATTGTGTGGCCTTTGGCAAACAATCTTTCCTGATCGAACTGAATTTGTTATCTTTCTTCCTGTGTAACAAAAGAAAGTTGGTGCCTAAAATATTACACTTGTAGAATTTAAAGGCATTAAGGAGTGACAACATATGTTTATCTAAATGTTTCTGCAAACTAGTATGAGACGCAAGTATTTTACCTGTTTCTTCAATTCCATCACAAGGAGATTTTCTGTGGCTGGTTGCAAAGACAGCAGGTATACCCAAGTCTTTTTCTTGCAGACATATACTGAAAAAAATTCTTATACTGACAGCATATCCACCACTAAAGTAGTAAATGTGCTCAATTTCTCATACTGTTGACTTCATATATTTAATCAGTCTCGTTATGACCACATTAACTGCATGGTATCATGATGAAACCAATCACAATTAACAGAAATGCTGATGTCCTGTAGTTCTTTACCACCACAGTAAACTACAGAGGAATGCAATGTGGCTGGGCTTTTCTCCCAATGAAACCCTTGAACGACACCTTTAAAAACAAATCGAAATATCACCTCACCATCTTCAATATTTTGTTTCAGGTGCGTCAGATACGGAATTTGATGTTTTGAAATGAAATGTTAGGTTGTCAGGTCATGAATTTTTAGAACCAGTTCATCCATGAACTCTTCTGCAGTTGCATGTCAGGTATCTAGTGTACCCCTGTCACTATGAATCCATTGTTCATCTTTTATCACTTTTGGCACATATTCTTTGAACACATCTGCCACATAAGTTTCCAGTTCAGTTTTTCCATGGCGCTGTTTACAGCATTGCAGCATGAGCTTTCAATTCCGGTAACAGCACGTTTTCTTGATTAGTTCCTTGTAATCACCAACTTTTGTAAGCGTTGCAGCCAACATCAGTTTGGCATGCCGACGCGTTAGAAATACACAAATAGTTTATTTACCAGCAGCACCAACTTGGATACACCACTTTGGCCTGAATTCATTAAATTTTGAGAAGCCTAAATCACTGTGATATTGGTTACAGATAGGTTATGAACATTTCCTTGAAGTTACAAAGTAGGAGCCCTTCTACTCACAAATTTTTTCACCGCCCACTCTCACTTCTATACGTAATTATATTTGCCTCTGCATAGCCAAGACAATTCACCACCTTCACAGTACCTGATGAGAGGATGCTAATCTTATTGATGTTTTTTTCCTTCCCCATCTGCTGGTATTGCCATGACGCCAGCCTCCGTTCTTAATTTCCTTGCCTGTTTCAGCTTTCTTGAAGAAACACTAAATTCTTTTTCTGTTTGTTCTACACTCCAGCTGCTAGGAGCCATAACTGAAATTTCCACCACATGTAACCTATTTACTTCCTTCTGCCTAAACATTTAACGGATACAGATATTACATGACAGCATTAGAGGATTTCAACTAACCTATTTGTTACAATCAGTCAGTAAGGGGCTGCAAGATTCTTAAGAAAATGTGTATTGGTGACAATTGGTTCACTCTGTAAGAGCCAAAAATAATACGTGATAAAGTTGGTGAATACACCAGCCATACGTTTAAGAATTAAGTGTTAAGAAAAGGAAACTGTCCTAGACTATAGTATTCCTTATAGTCCTCAACTAAATGGGAATGCAGAGAGACTATATATGACAATAATGAACAAGGCTACATGAGGAAAAAAAAAAAAAAAAAGAGGATTGCCAAAATGTAAAAAGAACACCTGAGATACCTACACGTACCAATAATTATGGCATTTTCTTTAAAAAGAAGAAGAAGAAGAAGAAGAAGAAGAAGAAGAAGAAGAAGAAGAAGAAGACGAAGACGACACTATTCATCTAAATGTATATTGTGATGCTGATCATGCACAAGATTTAAGAGACAGGAAGAGTAGATGTGCACACATTGTTCTCCATAATAGTTTTCACGTCAGCTGGTGTTCCAAGAAGCGAAGTGTAACAGCTACTTCATCAATGAAGCAGAATAAATTTCAGCAGCAGAATGCACTAAAGAAATAAAACACATCAAGATCCCATCACAAGAGTTGTCAAGAAGAAATGTGAAGATCATACCTCATGCAGATAATGTGCTATCCGAACAGTCATATCAGGATAGTTAGACGAATCTAACATATAGACGTGAAATTTGACTATGTCAATGGATAGTACAGTGAAGACTGGTTTGGAATGAAGTGCAACAGTACAAAGCAACAATTAAGCATACTGACCAAAGCTCTGCAAAGATCAAAGTTTGAGAAATTCTGGAATGCTACTGCAAATCAATTACGATAACTTACTAGTTTTACAACAATGTTAAGTGACAACTGTTTAGTGTTTGATTAACTGAAATTGTGAAACTCATGATTTAAATTTATTGAAAACAAACATTGTATTTTATTGGGAGGTTTAAAGTGTTAAAGAACAAATAAAAACATTGTTTGCTGTGTTTTTAAGCGTTGGCAATCATAAAAAAATAATGTGGTATCTAAGAGTTTATATATGAGAACAATATCTGTGTGGTCATTTGTTGTAACAACATAGTAACTTCTGCCATTTCTAATCATATTGTGTGTATTATTACATTTCCAATAAAGTGAACACATTGTTGCTGTTGTGGTCTTCAGTCCTGAGACTGGTTTGATGCAGCTCTCCATGCTGCTCTATCCCGTGCAAGCTTCTTCATCTCCCAATACGTACTGCAGCCTACATCCTTCTGAATCTGTTTAGCGTATTCATCTCTTGGTCTCCCTCTACGATTTTTACCCTCCACGTTGCCCTCCAATACTAAATTGGTGATCCCTTGATGCCTCAGAACATGTCCTACCAACCAATCCCTTCTTCTTGTCAAGTTGTGCCACAAACTCTTCTTCTCCCCAATCCTATTCAATACTTCCTCATTAGTTACGTGATCTACCCATCTAATCTTCAGCATTCTTCTGTAGCACCAAATTTCAAAAGCTTCTTTTCTCTTCTTGTCCAAACTATTTATCGTCCATGTTTCACTTCCATACATGGCTACACTCCATACATATACTTTCAGAAATGACTTCCTGACATTCGAATCTATACTCGATGTTAACAAATTTCTCTTCTTCAGAAACGCTTTCCTTGCCATTGCCATTCTACATTTTATATCCTCTCTACTTCGACCATCATCAGTTATTTTGCTCCCCAAATAGCAAAACTCCTTTACTACTTTAAGTGTCTCATTTCCTAATCTAATTCCCTCAGCATTGCCCGACTTAATTCGACTACATTCCATTATCCTCGTTTTGCTTTTGTTGATGTTCATCCTATAACCTCCCTTCAAGACACTGTCCATTCCATTCAACTGCTCTTCCAAGTCCTTTGCTGTCTCTGACAGAATTACAATGTCATCGGCGAACCTCAAAGTTTTTATTTCTTCTCCATGGATTTTAATACCTACTCCGAATTTTTCTTTTGTTTCCTTTACTGCTTGCTCAATATACAGATTGAATAACATCGCGAAGAGGCTATAACCCTGTCTCACTCCCTTCCCAACCACTGCTTCCCTTTCATGTCCCTCGACTCTTATAACTGCCATCTGGTTTCTGTACAAATTGTAAATAGCCTTTCGCTCCCTGCATTTTACCCCCGCCACCTTCAGAATTTGAAAGAGATTATTCCAGTCAACATTGTCAAAAGCTTTCTCCCAAGTCTACAAATGCTATAAGCGTAGGTTTGCCTTTCCCTAATCTTTCTTCTAAGGTAAGTCATAGGGTCAGTATTGCTTCACGTTTCCATATTTCTATGGAATCCAAGCTGATCTTCCCCGAGGTCGGCTTCTACCAGTTTTTCCATTTGTCTGTACAGAATTCGCGTTAGTATTTTGCAGCCGTGACTTATTAAACTGACAGTTCGGTAATTTTCACATCTGTTAATGCCTGCTTTCTTTGGGATTGGAGTTATTATATTCTTCTTGAAGTCTTAGGGCATTTCGCCTGTCTGATGCATTTTGCTCACCAGATGGTAGAGTTTTGTTAGGACTCGCTCTCCCAAGGCTGTCAGTAGTTCTAATGGAATGTTGTCTACTCCCGGGGCCTTGTATTGACTTAGGTCTTTCAGTGCTCTATCAAATTCTTCACGCAGTATCACATCTCCCATTTCATCTTCATCCTCTTCCATTTCCATAATATTGTCCTCAAGGACATCGCCCTTGTATAGTCCCTCTACATACTCCTTCCACCTTTCTGCTTTCCCTTCATTGCTTAGAACTGGGTTTCCATCTGAGCCCTTGATATTCATACAAGTGGTTCTCTTATCTCCAAAGGTCTCTTTAATTTTCCTGTAGGCAGTATCTATCCTCCCCCTCTTGAGATAAGCCTCTACATCCTTACATTTGTCCTCTAGCCATCAATGCTTCGCCATTTTGCACTTCCTGTCGATCTCATTTTTGAGACGTTTGTATTCCTTTTTGCCTGCTTCCTTTACTGCATTTTTATATTTTCTCCTTTCATCAATTAAATTCAGTATTTCTTCTATCACCCAAGAATCTCTACTAGCCCTCATCTTTTTACCTACTTGATCCTCTGCTGCCTTCACCACTTCATCCCTCAAAGCTATCCATTCTTCTACTGTATTTCTTTCCCCCATTCTTGTCAATTGTTCCTTTATGCTCTTCCTGAAACTCTCTACAACCTCTGGTTCTTTCAGTTTATCCAGGTCCCATCTCCTTAAATTCCCACCTTTTTGCAGTTTCTTCAGCTTTAATCTACAGTTTGTAACCAATAGATTGTGGTCAGAGTCCACATCTGCCCCTGGAATGTCTTACAATTGGAAACTTGCTTCCTAAATCTGTCTTACCATTATATAATCTATCTGAAACCTGTCAGTATCTCCAGGCTTCTTCCATGTATACAACCTCCTTTTATGATTCTTGAACCAAGTGTTAGCTATGATTAAGTTGTGCTCTGTGCAAAATTCTACCAGGCGGCTTCCTCTTTCATTTCTTAGCTCCAATCCATATTCACCTAATACGTTTCCTTCTCTTCCTTTTCCTACTATTGAATTCCAGTCACCCATGACTATTAAATTTTCGTCTCCCTTCACTATCTGAATAATTTCTTTTATCTCATCATACATTTCTTCAATTTCTTCGTCATCTGCAGAGCTAGTTGGCATATAGACTTGTACTACTGTTGTAGGCGTGGGCTTTGTGTCTATCTTGGCAAAGGACTGTTAAAAAAAAAAATCCACTGGGTACTCTTACCGCACCAAGTAAGTACATCTACTCATCAGTTATGCATATCATGGGAAACATTACGAAGTACTTCACAAATACTCCTAAACATAATTATGTAACAAGAGCCAGTTGGATTTCCACTGACCAAAGAAAAACAAATAAACTCAAAACTGCATTTTTTTTTAAATCAGGAATAAAATTGTCTAACAAACTGCCCAAAGGAATGGTAAAGATTACTGAAATACCTCTGTTAAAATAGGCAGCTAATACATTCTTCAGAAGTTAAGATAATTTAGAGTACTCTGAGCAGTGGTTAATAATGATGAAAGGGGACAACTGCAGCATCCTATCACATTATAACGCATGATCACAATGTAATGATTTTCAAGAGAATCATGTGTCAAAACTTTAGCAGCTTATTCAACACGGGGGAGGGGGTGAGCTGACTCAGTTTGTAAGGGGAATGAGGGGAGGGCATTCAGATGTGCATGGGGCATAGTTGCATCGATCAGAGTTAGTGTAATGGGCATTAGAAGCACTGCTGCATGCTCTTAGTCCTGCAATCAACATCAGGTGTCCTTAGTGTGTGCAGCAATGAAAGGCAAAGCTATGTTTTATATTACAAATTATATGCAGCAAACAGTGTATGAATCAAAGAAATCTGTACGATAGGAAGCAATTGAATGAGGTAGTGGAGTTGTCAAAATGCTGACTTCATATTCAGGAGGATGAACTTTACTCTGTTCAGCCATCCTGATTTACATTTTCTGTGGTTTTCTCACAAAAATGTCAGGATGGTCCCTTCATCAAGGCCATGGAGAACCACATGCCATATCCTCACGAAAACATACTTTGACATTCACTGTGTATGTATATTTTGAGCTATATATTTTCATTCTGTTTCCAAATCCTGTATCATTGTGAAGTCATTTGCGGATGAATAAATAAACAACTAAATAAAAATAAAATTTTGTCAGCTACAGACACCATTCAACAGTAACCTAGGTTTAAATGACCAACAGATAGGCTATAAAGTTCCAGAACAAAATAACTGGCAACAGGTTCTCCTCTGTAATTATATATAACTGAATTACAATTCAATGAATGGTGTTTTTTTTTGTGTGAAAAGTAAAAGCTTACTTCTGTTTTTAATAGCACAATTTTGTTCCTCAATGTAAGCTGAGGTAAATAACATGAATTCACACAATTAACTTCGAGGTAGGGTAGCATTCAATACTGTTCAAATCATTGTCTAGCCCACCTAAGTAACTTATTTTGGCAATAATACACCACTACATGTTTTCTTTTAGACTTGGGTAAATGGTGTGAACTTGGAAAAAGAAATTAGTGAGAAGAAAAAAAATATCAATTTGAAAAGCACTGTTCTGCTTTATTTGATAAATTAAGTAAAAGTAATAGGGTGGATATTAAGCCAATTCAACAAATTTTCATAGCAGATGAAGAATATAAGCCTTATGATCACATCCATCCATGCATTTCTCTCTCTCTCTCTCTCTCTCTCTCTCTCTCTCTCATATACAACCTGGCTGCTGTGTAGTTGGTTCTTTCCACATTGACGAGAACTACCCAACTCAAGGGGAACCAAGCACAAACAAATAAGGTTCAGTTGTTTTGAGGTGGAGCCCTAGCATCACAACAGAGAAGAAACCTGTAAGCTGAAAACAAGCCCAAGTGAAGTACACCTGAACACACAGATGTCTCGTCTTTTGCGAGGACAGCAGCAAAAAGTCAAACTGGATGAGGAAAATAGGGGAAATCATCAATATCAACTAAAAAAAATTAATGTGAAAATGAAACCCTCAAAGATTGGAAGAAAGCGAAGAGTGGATTTACAGAAAATGAAATCTGAAATACAAACACAAAATTCAACACTAGGCTGAAAGAAAAATTATACTGGACCAGTCTTGTGATAGCAAACCTCTTTCGTAACATAAATCTGATTGTGAAAATGTGGAGTTAAAGAATTATTTAATGACTACAAATGAACTATTTAGAAGATGCAAAGCTTACAGGAAAGAACAACGAAGTCTTATGTTAGGGCTAATAGAACAAAAAGTACAAACGAATATTTGTGCAGCAAACTATATTTTGTTATCTAGGTGTTAAAAGCTACCCCCCCCCCCCCCCAGCCTTATTTGGAAAGTGCCCCATGGTATAAGTGGTCTCCAAAAAACATATGCTTCAGCTGAAATGTAAAACTGAACATTTTGTTTATTGTTAGGAGCTATGATAAATATTTACACACTGTTGTGGCGAATACTGTTCATTACAAAAAATAAATAAATAAAATAACAAACATGTCATTTTCTACAGGAAAAATTAATAAAAATTTTTTGAAATGTGCCCCTATCTATCAGGTCAGGTCACCTTATTTGAGAACAAAAGCGCAACAGGAAAGTCAGGGCCTACCTTACATGCCACACTGTTCATTCTCAACAGAACAAGTTAATATCAAAAAATCCAAGTGAACAAACGGCGATGAAATAAATTATTACCCACACATCAAAAAAAGATTATTCTGGCGATGAAATGAAAATATGTCTACCCAATATAAACAACAGGGTCTCTTCAAATGAGACAAAACTGTCAAGTCTTTAACACCTTTTCACTATGCTCAACTTGGAAAATCGAGTTTTAGTACACATGCTATAAATGTATTTTCCCTCATTTCATGGAATCATTACGAACTTACGTTTTCCCCCTTTTTCAACTACTTCAACCTTGGACCGGGGTTCCTGATGAATTCTAATAGAGGCATAAAATACCTTTTGCGCGACCTAGGCCGCAAAATCCGGACGTTTTCTTGACTGTCTCTGGGCGTGAGGGACCGAGACTTCCAAGGCTTCCGGTCATTTTCTGCAGTACGACATTCATTTTCTTCATTCGTCTTTGCATCTAATTTGTGAAACAATCGACGAATTCCCTGTAGGACATCTGACTGCGTATCATTCGTTATAAATTCATCACATGTGTAGCTGAAAATTAGATGTACCGAATGACAGTAATGCTGCAGCTTCTAATTTCACCGTAACTCACTGACAACCGTCAAGAGGGTCACTGACCACTACTCACCAAAAAACTGCTAGGGTCTCACAGTCCATACTGAGTGTATGATCACTATGCTGTTCTGAATGATGCTTCGCATGCCCATTAATATAGCGACCGCAATTTATCGTTCCGCAATATAAGCACAGCCACGGACTTTCTGAAGATGAGCATACTGAAAAAAATGTATTGCAACATTACAGGATAGTTTGGTCTCACTATTAGCAAAAAAACATTGCGCACTATTTGTTTTTGTGAGAAAGGGCAAGTTTGCTATTCACACCAATTTTCACTAATAGTTCCCAAAAATATGTGACATTTTAATTTCAGCGAATATTTTGTTCGTATACGATATCAAAAAATTACAAAGCAGTGCGATAATCACACAATGCAGTCCAGGAGAATTTTATTTCAAAAATAGGAACCCAACCTCACCTGCACATTGCCAATCTCTTATTCCGTCAGAGCTACTTTCATATGCAGATACATGAAATTTCACACTGGATAACAGATGTGGACACTCCATCCTGCGGTTAACAAGAGCCTACATCTGCAGTCAGTCCTTGCCTTTCGCAAATGACACTTCCTCATGAACCAAGTGCGACAACCGCTCCATCGTTAGAACCCAAAGTGCTACGCCAGAGATCTCAAGATTTTGTATCCTTGCGCGGCACCCAAATTACACGGTGGGAGCAATATTTTGTATCTCGCGATAATTTCATGAAATAAAGGAGTAGTTGAGCCTCTTATCAGCTCGAAATATTTTCTAGAGCTGCTTTACTTTCATTATGGAGGCTCTAAACGTAAGACAATAATGACAGCCTGAGAACAAAGAATCAATAATTTTTAAACAGTTCTGAGCGCATTATTTAACACATACAGTCGATACTGACGTAGAAAATCGTTTTCATTACTTAAATTCAACATAAATTCGACAAAATTTTCAGGCAAGGTGAAAATATAGTTTTCGAATGCTTGATTAAAGAAACCATATGGAACAACTTGTACAAGCACAAATGCTCAATAAAAGTTCTCAGTTCCTCACCTCCTTCGAAAATAATTTATTTATAAATAGATACAACACAACAAATACGAACAGCTGCAAATACAGTTATCGTTTTCGTGAGCAACTCACTCTCGCTCAAATGCTGTTGTGCAATTACGACAATGTCTTCGTTGCCTCCAAACAATGAAAGGTGTGTCGTCTTGCCGAAATCAACTATCCCACGCATGGCTCAAAGGGCGATACTCAGTTTTAGAGTAATGCCACTATTTGGTTCCTTTCATGTGAGATTACTATTTGCTTCACAGCATTCGGAAGAGAAAAATATGCCGTTGTGGCTCTGCGGTTGCGTGTGTGGTAACCGCTTCATCGGCATTAAGGGCTTTCGACGCTTCGCTACTAAAAGTTTCGCTTTTCGCCAAACCAGAAATCGGCTAACAGTACTACAGCAATAACAGTGATCGCACCAATTATGAGACAAAGGCAGGTCCTTCTTAAATAAATATGCTTTAGATGAAAATAACTAACAAATCCCACACAACTCTCTCGTAACACTGGACACTACCATTACGTTCGTGGACCACTACCTTCAGTCTCTAGATATGCCATATGTTTCTTGCTACTGCCAGTATTTTATATCCTCTTACGTCAGTTATATTGCTGCCCAAATAATACAGCACATGTACTACTTTTAGTGTCATTTTCTAATCTAATTTCCTCACAGCCAGTTGATTTAACTCTTATACTTCCTCTAATACTAGTTTTGATTTTGTTTATCTTATTCTCTCTTTTCAAAACGCCAGTTCCACTCATTTGCCTTTCTGACGTAATTAGTATCATAGGGAAACAATATATTTTTACTTCTCCACCTAGAACATCAATTCCCATTTCCTTTGCTGCTTGGTCAGTGTGCAGTGAGCAACACAGGGAATATGCCACAATCCTGTCTCACTCCCTTCTCAACCACTTGCTTAGCTATCATATAATTTGGCACCTCTGGTTTCTCCACATTTTAATTTACCTTCCACTGCTGGTGTTTTATCCCGTATCTTCAAAATTTTGAAAATTTAGTCCAGCTATCACTCCCTGCCTCAATGTAGTCTTAGAGGTTTCATAATTTGACTTCTGTGCTCATAAGAGCAATTTCAAGTTTATTTACACAACACACAATGGGAAAATTTAATATCAACTTTGTTGCTAATGCTGTACCAATAGTTTTGGTAACTGAACAAACCTTACTTAAAATTCAAGAACATTAGTATGAATGCAAATGCTCCCTGGAGTTCACACACAATTAAATAAAAAAAATACTAACACAGCTGGACAGTCTTAGAGTCCGAACTGGATAAGTCAATAAATAAGTATGATGACAACTGGTATCTAACCTTGCGAATACTGAGCTATATAACAATTTAGGTACAGAAATAAGCAGGAAAAAAATATTTGACACAAAGTCACTGAAATAACTACTTGAAAAAATGGAGACACTCTCAGAAGTACTGCACAATAGTTCAACACACCCCCCACCCAAAAAAAAGAAGTGTGCACGAGATATAGGAACAGATGCTTTTATTCCTTTTTGTTCAAACTCAAGTTGCTGATTTTCATATTCCTAGCAACCATATGAGCAGTAAAGGCATAAATTATTGTGCTGAAACCTGTAAATACAAGCATCTCAGTTCTCATAGAACTTCCCACAAATAACACTGACAAGATGAACATCAAGTAATGTTCCCCAATAGTCTTACAGGTCTTTAACCATATTGTGCATCACAAGACTACAACTACTTCAGTTACAAATCTATCATGAAACCACTGTCACCTACATGAAAACATTTAGATGCTGTAGAACAACAGTACTTGGTTGTAACTTGTTATACAAGGCCTTCACTTAATTTCTACAGACAAAATTATTACATTTCAGACAAATTATTACCACATTAAGATACACAGTGAGCAGTCACATTATGTTCTGGTTCAGGAGTTGCACTGCAATGCAAAAGCCGATATGTCACAGCCAAGTCTGGCAAACTTTTTAAACCTGTTGTCAAATGCATGATCAAAATCAGCTCTACCATGTGAAACTGCTGGATCCCGAGTAATTCACAACCCATACCAAACTTGGTTAACTTTTACACAGTGGTTCTCTGTCAATCAGTGAAACTTACTTATGTTTATTACCCTTTAAGTAAATAGATAAAATAGCAAACTAAAAGAAACACCACTAAAGCCTTCAACCAGATTCTTCCTAAACCCAACATTTATATGCCAATAACACGCAGCTGCAACATTGCAATTAAAACTAATAGAAATATTCTTAGCATCCCCAACAAAATGACTCATTGACTGTAGTGGTAAGAGCAGTGTTGCCAACATGCAGCCAGCCACACTAGACAACACACAGGATGCACCTACAGAAGAACTGAGACTGCTTCCAGTAGTCAAGGAACTACCACTGGCTGCCTGGCTCCTACGAATCAATTCACTTAAATGTCGACTATCACTTATCTAAATGTATAAACAGAGACCATTGCAATTTGCTCCTCTACATTACAGTTACTATCATAAACTACATTGGGTACTGCACTGGGGTTGTAAGGCCAAGCAGAAGAGTAACTGTAGTAATTCCTCAGACTGTAATCTGTCCTGGCTATTTCACTTTCTGCTAAGTTGTAATATAATATTCAACAATGAAAGCACTGAATAGTCAATACACACTCCACCACAATTAAGTGGACCCTAACTGACCACATTACTGCATACCCCATTACTACACTTCAGAGATTGTCCTAGTTTCTGATATTGTGCATTCACAGTAACTGAAAACATACTTCCAGTCAAACAAGTGCTACATGTACTGGTTAATTAATACAAAATTTCACAATGTATTTTGACTTTTTCAAAGAAAAACCAAATTTGAATACTGAACAATAGCATTGCCACCTTAAGTCACAACACTGCAAATAATAGGTATCCCCATTACATTAAATGTGCATTTCTTCAGTTTTTATACTTATATGTCATCATTATTCCGAATTCCTCTGCTATTTATATTTTAACTTACTCTACTGAGTATTTCAAGCATGAATTGGACTTTGCAAAACCTTAAAATCACTAATATTAATTACGATCTACTCTTACAGAACAGCAAAAAAGATGGAATATGTCAATACTCCCCCACTCTACCACTTGATAAATACAACAGCCTCTTCACCATTTGCATGTGCACATTAACTTTCAGCATTTTATTTTGTTTAGTTCCATTTATTTCAGGCCACCTGGTTACAGCAAGACTGCAGTTGGTACAATACACACAGTAGTTGTAGATTAGTTGGGAAAAAAACGTAGCAACACGAGGAGGATTCACTTTACGAAAACGCGGTGGCAAAACAATTTATTTTTAAACCCATTGCATTGTTGCTCTCGTGTATTTTACACATATTGGGTTTGTCAAGGCTAAGATGATAAGAATATGAAGTAATCTGAAATAGTAGGGACTTGGTGTCCTGTCGCTGATGTAGGGACACAGGACAACTATAGAAAAGGTCGAATAATCCCAACAAAAATATAGGCATGTAGAAATCCTACTTAAGAATTGGTTTTAAGAATTCTGCAAAATGTTACCTACACACTAAAAATTTCCTGCCTTCTTTTCCATCTATAACAACTTATTTTCCTTGTGCCAGCATGTAGGTGGATAGACTTCTTTTCCCCTTAATGAATCACTGCAAATTTTGGGAAATCAAAAGGTCAGCATTTTTATAAATCAATAAAAGTTTCATTATTTGTAAGCTTTATTGATACATAAGCAAATGCAAGTAACAAAAGTTCACGGGCGTCTGCCAAATCCTTGTGTTGCTGGCTGAGTAAGTTGAAGTCCTGTGATGTTGTTGAAGTCCTGTAACAAAATAGATGTTTTAGCTTTTTCCAAGTGTTTGCATTTATAACTGATCAATCCATATTCTACTAAAAACAGTATGAAGACTAATCCCACAGATTAATTTTCTACAATACTAAATCAATCAATCCTAAAAGGAGCCCACCTCAAGATACAATGACAACCAATACAGTAGCGTGCAAATTAATTGGGACAAGCTCATGTCTTACAAGAAATTGAAGTTAGTTAGCTGTAAATTTTATCCGCCAAACTGTTTTACTCTGAGAACTACTACTGTCTTGACTATGAACGATTTCAGGTCCCCTCCAGTTTAGTTAAGTACTCATATACTTAGCAACAGCGTGTGTTATTTCCGTGTGCTCAACACGAAAACTTAGTGTTAAAATGGACATATTGCCTAAGTAACGCAATTAGCAGTTGTCTATGGCAATAAGATAAATTGCCTCTATTGGTGTGGTAAAATCTGATGTTTGACGACTTATTACGGCACATGGTGATACTGCCTCAATGTCTCTGAAGAGGAAAAGCAGATGCGAACGATAATGAAAAACCTCCCCCAACAACTGACAAAACATTACTTAGAGCACATTTCATACTCGCAAAACAAAAGAGAAGCAGGGACCATCAGAGTGATATGTTAGCTACTCAGGTTGAAATTGATGCTTCAACAATATGGCGTAGTGTTCTTGATAGCGGACAGAACACACAAAATCAAATGAAAAGGTTCCAGTTAACAGCATACTGAAATCCAATCAACTATTTGGAATTCCTTTACTCAAGAGTGAATCATTCCTACAGACTTCTGCAAATGGAGGAGGAATATTTCAACACGATCTGGACCCATGTCGCACTTCTAAAGTGGTCAAGACCAACACATTCATGGAAGGAAACAACATTAATGTGTTTCCGTGGCCTGGTAATGCATCATACTTAAATTCCTTAGAGAATCTGTGGAGCATTGTGGAAAGGCATATCCGTTAAATGGACTGTTCTACAAAAGAATGCATGTTAGTAAATGTGGTGAAAGTTTGGTTTCATGGTGAACTACGAAATACTTGCTCTAGCCCGACCTAGTCTATGCCACACATTCAGCTCATTAAAACAAAAGGAGGAGAACACATTAGTTAGTAATATTCAGCAAAGCTACTAATTGTTGCATCTGTATAGTAATAAATGTGCACCATTAGAGCTTAGTCATCTTGTCCCAACTATACTCCACACAACTGTAAGATGTGCAACAAATATTACTCACCAACATCTTCAACATGTCTTTTGTTTCTGGGTCAACTTCAATAATATCCTGCTCCAAAGCAGACACCTCTGGAACATAATTATCACGCCTTTCACGTTCTTCTTCCTGTAGTTTGATTGAAATACCTCTGACTTGGCTATGTCTCAATCGCTTCATGAGATGTGTCACAAATCTGTAACAAGTTAGTGCGCACATGAAATTCTGATGAAAAGCATTCTACTTTCCAGTAAAGCGTATATAAAGCATCAACACACCACAAAAGTAACAACACACCAAACTGGGATAGCATGTATTTCCTATTACGATCCCAAATCGAACAGGATAAAAGAACACACATTACTAAAGACACAAAGTTTAAACTTTGCAACCTTTTTAAGCAACTGAAATATTAGCGTTCTATGTACATGGAATAAGGTTACATGCTCGTACAACATTTGTGTGTCACCTGTGGTGGCTGCTATGCAAGAGCGCACAAGACCATGTGAGTATCCTAATTTTCGTCACCTTGTGGACTGACTGGTTATTTTTTGTTTGAATGCTGTTAACCATAACACAGATGCTGCAATCTGAAAGATACGGCACTTAAATCTACCGTGCTACAACTCCTCTACACTCGTTGAAACTTGGAATCAGGGTCACAAGCATACTTCAGTTATGTATGTTTTAAGGAGCTCTTGCGCATGTGCAACTCATGTGACGTAATTGCCTCAAAGGCCACACACATGGATTTGATAAATAACAAGCATTGATCACGATGTGCCCTAACAGCCCTTGCCAATCAACTCTTCAGAATACGTCAGTGTCACTAGGTGGTAGCACACTGTGGCAGACTTTTGTTCCCGTTGCTAGGCATAAATCGTACTAGATATGCTAATTCATTCACTATATACTGTAGTAAAATTAGAGCTGACTTCAGCATATGTTAAAGTTGTACTGACAGTGAACTTATTTTGTGGTTTTCTGAATGAGTTATGTTTAACAAGTTACGAGGTTTATCACACATCAATCCTTTTGAGGCACTGAGAATCAAAAGCACATCACCATCAATTGTGAGACTGTAGCACTTAGTCATGCTTCTGGAATCTGTTGATCGTATGGTGAGTCATGTTTATCAATGCTGTAGACCCAAAGTGTATACATGAAAATTAATGAAAAGCTGTATCACTTGTTTTTCTGATATTCACTTAAATGTGGGATTAACAGTGTGCTTTAGGCTCTTATGAACCTCAGTGCTTCATTTCCACTCTGTTCAAGTAACCATGCTGGTAGACGTTACTACTCGAGTTTAAACATTTCCGCAAACTGCACTCTGTTTAGAGTCGGTTGTTTACTGTGTGGGATCAACTTTCGTGTGCAGAGTAAACATGAATTATGTTGAATCTTTTTTAAATGCTAACAGGAAAGTATAGCTGTAAGGCTGGATCGTAAGTCATGCTTGGGTAGCTCAGTCTGTAGAGTACTTGCTGGCGAAAGGCAAATATGCCAAGTTCAAGTCTTGGTCCGACACACAGCTTTAATCTCCCATGAAGTTTCATACCAGCACACACTATTCTGCAGAATCCCACACTGGGATTAGAAAAGAAAATTACCAGGAAAAATCAGCCGCAAAGGAACTCCGCCCTCTCTGAGCACGCATCCTTTGAGTGACAAAACCAAATAAGCTTGACGACAAGCAAACATTTAACTAAGAAGTGTACAGTTAGCCCACGTTGGGTGGGTGCAGTGTAAGAATATCTGATTTTCAGCCCAGAATTAAATTCATGAGCTAAGTCTACATCTGTTAGGGATGAAAGCACGAAAACTCCCACTTAGACAAAAATGAGAAACAGAGTTGCGAAAGCTTACTCATAATTTCATTATTGCCCTAAACTGTACTTAATTACGTACAAAACAACAAAATTTCACCAAGACAACTCTTTCTTTTGTCAGATTCACATCATTATTATTATTATTATTATTATTATTTTACTCTTCAGGTTTTCCCGGCAATCTAATGACATCTTGGGTTGTTGGGTGTCCTCCTGGATGTCAGTGTCATACTCGCACGATATTGTGGTAATTTACGTGTAACCTTTAGATGCAACTTGAGACTGCTTCTAATGTGGAACTGGTCCAATATTTATGTTTGTAGCACTTCACCAGCAGTTGCAGGCATTCCCTCTGCGGTCTACGCCCACTCACTGCGATCTTCTGGAATGTTGCTGTTCCATTTTTTGTCCGCTGCGGATCTGGATGCTCCTTCTGTAACCTGCATCGACCAGACCCACTCCTGGGTGTTTCATCTTCAGTCTGGTGCATTTGGAATTCTGTCTGAGAACAGGATTTCCCCCTGCGGTCTTCAGTGGGAACACCAAGAACCGCAGCGGATGGAAGAGATAACAGCAACACTCCAGTAGATCACAGAGAGCGGACGCGAACTGCAGAGGGAACACCTGCAACTGCTAGTGGATGGGTAAGGCCACAGGTCCACGCGAGGAGCAGTCTCAAGTTGCACCTGATGAAGGTTATGAGCTACATTACCGAAATATTGTACAAGTACAATGGTGATACCCGGGCCAAGTTATTATTATTATTGCTGGCTGTAGATGTATGGACTCATTAGTAAGCATAAGAATTGTATAGCAGACACTATTAATTTCACACTTAAATTTTTCTGAATCTAAAGATTCATGAACACCTAGAAAGTATACTCTCAAGCCGCCGCTGTGCATCGCACAACTTAGTTGTTGAGCAGTGTGTGGTTACAGTCCACTTCTGAACGTCTCACGACCAAAGTTATTAAAATTTCAACTATGTAGCATGCCTGTCAGCATGTAACTTTGGAAGAGTGTTAAAAACCACCATTTAACCTTGTTTTCATTTTCCGTGCTGTGTTGAGTAAGTTACTGAAACATGATCCAACCCTAACACTCCACAGATAGTATTGAACAAAATTCAAATGGCTCTGAGCACTATGGGACTCAACTGCTGAGGTCATCAGTCCCCTAGAACTTAGAACTGGTTAAACCTAACTAACCTAAGGACATCACAAACATCCATGCCCAAGGCAGGAAGTATTGAACAGCAGTTGAAAATACTGCACACGTCTTCTGAAGGGTATCAAAAAATATTGTGGAGGCAATAAACCCTCAATAACAATAAACACAGCCCCTACAGTAGTAGAACTAACTACTTCAATTACAAGATATACTTTTGATAGACACATCTGTTGCATTTGCATGTATTAGATTCCTGCTACAGCCACCTTTTAGCCACTTTTTTTTTTAAAAAAATATCCAATATTTTGATTTGCATACTAAAGATTTTATGAAAATGGAAAAGTTAAAGTACATATTTCATAAGAAAGAGTCTGGTTTGAACATTTTTTTAGTATTTTGTTTTCTGAAAACTATCAGGAATTTTAAACATCAGTTTAGAGATTATCTATTGAGTATGAGAA
This sequence comes from Schistocerca piceifrons, assembly GCF_021461385.2. Classification (NCBI taxonomy): domain Eukaryota; kingdom Metazoa; phylum Arthropoda; class Insecta; order Orthoptera; family Acrididae; genus Schistocerca; species Schistocerca piceifrons. The sequence goes on from NC_060144.1 coordinate 247,615,249, forward strand.
TTTCAAGCAGATCTGTCCTCCTTAACACTTTCAAAAATATAATGTAATGTTAATTTATTAATGCAGTACAGATAACTATTGCATGTACATCACTGGTTAAGGTGAAACAGGATATGAATAATTTAAGAGTAAAGGTAACAAATTCATCGGCATTAGAGGCCTCTAGTCAGTAACGGGCACATAAATAAGAATGAACTCTTTGCTAGCTTTCAGACAAATTGTTTTTCACGATGGAACATGTACGCACGTGCACACACTCTTCTCTATGGATACACTGTGGCAGCTGACTACAAGTGTATTCGGAGTAGTTGCTGCTACTGAAATTATTTACTATGTATCTAATTTGTTTCTCTAAAATTGCTGCATCATCTTTTCCTAATTACATAAAAAACTAACAGGTTAGTTCTTGTATCATTTGCAAAAAATACATCAGATTTTTCTGTTTACAAGCCTGAAAAACTTTTCATCAGTTCCAGAAGTAATTTCTTTTCTTTTCTTTCAAATCCAGCAGTAATCAACAACTGCTTATTAAGCTGAATGTATTATGCTGGGCTTTTTAATATTCAAATACACGCACAACTATAATCAGTAACTTAGTTTAGGAGTCTTTAGTGCATTTCAGAGCACTGTACTATTGCCCCCCCCCCCCCAAGGTTAGGTCAGGCATGTGAACTGGTAAACGGATGGTACTTACCACAAGCATTTCATTACTTGTTTTATGGATACTCAAGATGCTCTCATGCAACACACCCCTTACCCTCCGACAGTGACCTAATCTATATCAGGTGGACGATGAATAACTTCTTGTACTTCCTCTGAGAAATTGTTTGGGTGAGACATGACCCCTGCCTTTCAGCAGTAGTTGTGTCACAGAACTGACACCATGACAGGCAGTCAACATCGAGGGGTTGGCACTAGCTCTTGCGACAGCCCTGACAACCCACGACCAACTTTAAGAGAGAGAGACACTGCTGTATGTGTGAGTAGCAACACCACTGTGCTGACAATACACAACACCAAGGCCAGACCAATCAGATATTGGGGTTCACTCTGTGCATTTGAAGCATACTAGTCAGTCTAAACTCTTGTGTTATTATCTATGACAAACTTTCTTGAGCTGCTGACCCACAATCAAATATGTATTCCGTGTGTTCTCATTATTTTGCTCTAATTCTCAAGACCCACCTATTTCTCAGCATCTGTTCCTAGATAAACCCAATAGTAGTCACATTCTCTTCATCACATTAGGCCGCATTACAAAAACATTAATGCTATACACAATTTTTAAAAATTTTCTACCCAGTGAGACAATGGCTAGCTTGCAAAAAACTGTGAACATTACCAGGAACAACCATTTGGAGATTACCACTCCAGAACATGACATCCACCAACATAATAAAAGTACCAATTCTAGAAATTAATGATTTGGGATTAATGAGGGGAGGTGAAAACATTAGTATTCGGTCATAAAGGAAACGGAACTGTAGTAGCACAAAAACTGCAGGTTGCGATCGTTGCTTGGCACAATTTCCCACCACGCAATTTGATAAATTTTGGTAGAATTTCACATACAGCGTCTATTTAAATAAAGTCTTAGGCAGAACTTTAAATGAAGATTGCCCCCTTTTAGTAATGAGAGTTATTTGATATACACATTGCAGTGTACTTCTCACAATAATGTCAAGTACAATTTGCATTCAAAAACATTTTAGGGGAAGAATACAATGTGCTAGTCACCACACTGTATAGAGTCAACATACACAATATTAAGAACTGTGAGGCTGACACGAAAAGTGAAGACTTCATATTCTATCTTGCAAAGAATGACACGAGTGCATCAACAACAAGAAGTGCGTCACAAGACATGGTTAAGTTCTTATCACAAACTCTTGGCAAACTGCAAAAGCAACAGAAATTTAAAGGAAACCTTTTACTTGAAATCCTAGGTATTTAATATCAGTTTAAAAACAATATTCCTAATTACTAGTGACTACACTGGCAGGAAGGTGCTGACAGAGGAGTGAGCTGCTGTAGCTATACATAGCTCTTAGTATCAAATCAGCGGAGGCACTGTGTAGGGCACTCGGGATAGTTGCAGCGAGGGGCTCAAAGTACTACCAAGGTCCTTGCCCTCGGATGGCAAGTTGTTGTCCACCAGGTAGTGATTGCTCAAGAGCTAGAAGCAAAATTTATTTTTGAGGTACTCCCTCTCAGACAGAACTGGTGGTGGCATTCAATACATCTGAACTCTTCCCTATCTTTGTAATACGTAAGAAGTTAATAATAGGAATTTCCACTTCCCAATCAGTTGTAAGTTTCAAAGTACTTGAAGATGTAAGTTAACTAAAATGATGAATGTAACACGCACGTGCCAAGCTGTTTTAGTTGATGCCACTCCAGTAATGAGGATGAAACGGCAGAGAAAATCTCCAGCTAGCCAGGAATCGAGCCCAGGCCTTTCGCATGACATCCTTCTGCACTGACCACTCAGCTATGGAAGCTGGCTGTTTGTAATATTAATAAAAGCAAATAAGCTTCATTTTATGTACACATACAGGCCTACAACACGACCTACCTCTGTCACTAGGTGGAAGGTCAAACTTAAAATCATTATCAATGTAAACTCAAGTAACACTTCTCATCTACATTTTATAAATGCTTGTATGTATGCAGTTCCACTTTTGCTAAAACTCCACAGTTAATATTGCAAAGGGGAGTTCATCAAGAAACTATCATGTAGCCTATATTATTAATCCGGTAATATGGCAGTATGAACTGGGTTTTAATGGAAAAAGATAAACAATGAACAGCAGGAAATGAACTGAGCTTGATACATCAAACACGGTATAGATAACAGACACTAAACTTGAGATTCTGAGGGTCACACTGCCAGACTAACAATCCATTACAGCATATATTAACTGATAAACCTGTGTGATATTACCCATCACCAATGATGTCTCATCAAGATGGCACACAATTTCTAAATGACAACCAATAACATTACAAATTGCCATGGCATGAAAATATAGTCAAATCAAAAAGGATTCTTACAAATTTTTCGCAGTAAAACTTGTGGAACAATCACAGGAAATAGGATAGGACAAGTTAAAATCTATATGGACACATAATAATAATAGTATAATCTACTAAACAAAACAAGCAGAGGAACACTATGAAACAGTTTCAAAATTTTAAGAAATTAGTGCACACGAACTGTAAGTGGTATCAAAAACATCACTCGTGCTATGCAAATTTAGTTTAAAGACAACCTGAAGGCGATGGCAGTACAGAAAGCCAAAAGCTGGTGACAATACAATAGCAACAGATCTCGTGAACTAACAGAAGATGGGATTACAGAAGCATCCAATTCCACCCGTCTGCTTTGAACCACAACATCACCAATACGGAGGAAATGACCATTCCCAATGTCTCAAGTATGGTGCCTATGACATCATTAAATAAACACAACAAACATGAAAATACCTATAAAACCAAAAAACCCATCTCCCTCCATAAATATAATTGAACTAACGGGAAGAAATTGGGGGTTTTCGGGTGGGGACGAACTAAATATAACACACACACACACACACACACACACACACACACACACACACACGAGGACATAAAAAGAACACAAAATCCCCAAATTATGCTACACTTGCAATATCGACTTACCAACATGACCAAAACAAACCCCAAACTCGCATATTCTGCTTGCATACGCCGCACTGCACTATCTCCACCACAAACCCAAAAACTTACAGAAACTTAATGACGGACAACATGTCGTCCTCCATGCCAGCCCACAGATGCGCACTATTAAACTTAGAAGTCACATCCATACCTAACAAAAGAAGCCATAAATTCAATTGAACAACTTACCACGTGACAAACAGCAAACCAGTAACATAAAACGACACTGCAATAACATAAACAACGGAAACTTAATTCTTAACTCACTGAAACTAATTTCCATTCTTGTGTAACAGTCACGACCGATAAAAGTACACTTCACGCACCGACACCCAAATAAACTCAATACACCACACAACATGCAGACCATACACACACTAGAGGACACCACCAACCGCAACTAGATGATACCACCAACTGCAACAAGACAACATCTACAAACACAACACACTCATAAACTAAACTCTGCGCCATTACGACGTCACACACAACACCCTTACATCACGGGTCAAAGCCAACTGGTGGGATCGGACACCTCCGTTGACCCCAAAAGATGTATCAGAAAATACGCGTAGAGCTATAAAGCTCTTAAAACACCAGTATCAATACAGAAAGCCATAACATCACTTGCGTAGAAACAAAAATATACAAAATAATTACATTTGATATCACTTTACCAGCAATTTAACATACTAGGTATGAAACACAAACAACATATTAAAAAATAAATAAACACTATCACCTTGAACTACAATGTTTGGATGCAAAATTTGTTTGTATGTAATTCGAACGTCATGTAAACTGTTTCTCTCATTACTAGCACAACCAAAGATAACAATCGCTAAACGCTTACAAGCTTCAGCTCGATAACAAATGAAGTCATCAATATCTCGACTGAAAAGTAGTGGGTGGTAGTGAACACTCAAATTGATTCTGTACATCACACACTACCCAATGTGAGTTGCTTTGTGTCTTGTTTAATCTTCCTCAGCTGATTTACAATATAATTTAGCAATTTACTCACGTGTATCTACAGTTTTGAATTTGCTGTATTTTTTATTTATACCAAAAATGCATTAAATATGGAGCAAATAAAGACATCCGGTTACATTGCAGATCACTGTCACCATAACAGAGACATGGTGGGGGGGGCACACTAGCTCACATCTAACTTTTCTTTACACACACGATTTCAAGCATACTACACCTACACTATATAAAATGCAAGTAGGGATTATAATGAGACAATAGTTTCACACAGAAAAAGAGGGACAGAAGAAGAAAAGGGCAGGTTGAGAGAGTGCTGAACAGGAGAAAAAAAAAACCACACACACACACACACACACACACACACACACACACAAATTAGTAATAAATATATACATTGGAAGTCACATAATATTAACAGGGAGTCTGTGGAGACTCATTTGGGAAAATCAATATAATGTGGAAAACATCAGGAGAAATGAAACAATGATCGCTGGGACAAATCACACTTATCTTCACTCTCTTATGAAATTGGGCATGGTAGATGATTTGGGCTAGCCGAAATGATACAGATAGAAGGTACTCTAATGGCATGGGCAGCTGTTACTCACTGCCAACCTAGACCAATTTCAACAAGCAACACAGAGTTTCAGCTTCTGTACATGAAACATCTAAAAAACGCGAAAATACAAACTACACTTAGAAACGGTAAGGTAACAGAATGGCAACAATTCCAGCACATACTTTATTGTACAATCAAGGCCTCACACAAATTCGCTTCCCAATTGTACCCTATAAACTGTGACAACAGTAAGTGCTCTACAGATAATTCCATCAGTACATACAGCCTGAAACGTACTTTGGAAAATTACAATATCAATTTGTTTGGCATTCATATATGACTAAAACATATTGTGCAGCACACACCTACACATGTCTGTTTACACGCAACTAACGTATCATGAACGACAACACTCAAGACGAAACTGCACGTATTTCCACTTCAATTCTCATAGCTTTTACGTATCTCTTCCTATTCCCATACCAACACACTGCTTCAACGGGTCAAACATTAACGAATGAAAACTAGTGGTCCAAATTACAGATTTTAAAGTTCAAAAGCACAACCGAATCACATCAATTATCAAGGAAATCCATTTAATCGGTGGCATAGTTTAACCAAAAATATGTGATCTGATCCAAGGCGCTACGTATACATTAATATGGTTTAACTTACAATTTACGCAAATATTCAAATTTCGTTTTAATTGAGAATACATGTTCTTTTATCACTGCAATGCGCAAATAAGAAACACCGCACTGAATGGTGTCAGTCGTCTCCATTAACTCACCCCGCAATTTTATTTCTTAGTGGCTTGCTGGGGATAATCGCAATTTCCTCGCATATCCGTTTGTTTGTGTGAAAGTCAAGCGTTAACTTAGTGTAATATTTCTCGATTATAACACGAGCTGCTTTCTTCACAGTTTTCGTCCTCACACGACCCTAAAACAAAACGTGTATAATGTTAATTCATTTCGTTCTGCAGCAACATTAACCACACAATACAGCAATAAAATAAATAAAAATACTTGTTCTCATGGAACTATTATTAAATAAATATCAACACAGACTTGATTTACAATTAGATATTCGATTATTTCACGCTATCAACCACAATAACTCACCATGTTGCGAAGCTTTCCGGAAAGACCAACTCGAAAGTATGGCTGACGTTACATCCGCTTCCAATGATACTCAGTACTCGCACTTCAATGTGTTTCAGAGATAATGTAAAGAAAAACCAAGGATTGTAGACCCGACATATATTTTATTTTCGTAGTAAAACATTTTATTTTTAAAACTAATATATAAATTTCTAAAGCAAAAAAGAAAGATAACATTTACTTTTACGAGCCCAAGAAATAATATTTAATGAATCTGTGACGTCACTTTATTTTTTAAAATCAACTTTTACAGAAGAAGAATAATCTGTGTAGCAAACTAAATTTAATGTGGCTGGTTTATTATTAGTTCTTTATGCATCCTTAACCCAGCTGACAGTCCAGCTGGCTTTTCGAAATGATATGAGTGAAGGCAATGATTGTGGTTTCGTTGGTAGACCTGCGTGTGAATGTCAGAAGCATTTGTCCATCAGCGTAGTGATGTGATGCAGTTGGGTTGTGGAGGTTGGTGTGTTCGGTGGTAAGAAATTGTTAGAGGAGAGTGGGTTGCGTGTGTACGTTTCGATATTTCTGAACAATGTCAACATGTTGTTGAGGACAAAAAGATAACGAAATCTGTGAAGCTGTCACTGCACAAGCCATACGGCATTAATGTAAATTTCGTCCCTCTAGAGACAGTGCTTTACAAAACAGTGGACAGCTGATTAACATTTTCGGCTGTCTGATTAAAATTTTCAGTATACAGAAGAGGAGGCAAGTATTATGAAACTTGATGCTGATAGTTGTTCGGTTTTAAACACAGCGCTGACGAGAGACAAGTTACATAATGTGTTTGTATACATAATTACAATGTCATTATTCTGTTTTTCAGATTTTAAAACATACTGTTTGAACTGTTAACGACACAACAGTTGAAATGAGGTTTCAGTGGTGTTTAGTGTGTTTGTGTTGTGTGGCAAGCTTTACGTTTGTACGAAGCCGTCAGCAGCCAGTATACATGAACCAGTTTGCTGTGCACGTACCAAGTGGATCCGAAGCTGCAGATGCGGTTGCCGAAAAGCACGGTTTCAGAAATTTGGGACAGGCAAGTATAAATAAATTTTGAGAGAATAACTTAAAATGAAAATGTTAAAAAGAGCCGCTGAAGAGCGAACAATTAGTATTGTTCATGTGCCTGTGAATTTCTGCTATTATCTATTCCATCGTTGATGTCAAGTCACGAATTTCTTGTAGAACATTTTGCGTTGCTGTAGTCACTGTTTCGTGTGATAACACAGATTTAATTCAGTATAATTCTTAGTCGCAATCTCATTGCGTGATTGAAACATGCATTTTATCCCGCCACAAAACTAAGCAAACTTTAGGAGACAACAGCCCAGTGAGCAGCCACCAGTGCGACCAGCTGTTCCCTTTCAAGTCTCTTTAAAGCAGTTGGCATTATGCCAAGCCCGGAGTTCGTACCGAAGGCTTACAGAGGTCAGTTGAGGCAGCGCCCAAACGTGTTTTGCACGTCGTACAACGAAGTGTGTTAGCTTTTATAGCACAGCATTTAAAACATATGCGCTGACATCGAGCTAGTTGTTTTCATCTTCAACACAAGACGATCAAGTCTTATTGTTAAGAGTACGCAGTTTTCGTTGTTCAATATCAAGTCGACATGTATGTAGCTATAATCAAAGCAGTATTGCTACATCATTCGTTACCTATTCCTGGAAACGTTGTCCTAGAGTAGCCTAAGTCCTGATCAGCGCTGTCAATTCTCTATGCTGAAAAGATTCGCTGGCACTTACCGGTAGTTCGTATTAAAGTATCGAATGTTAAAAAAAACCATTTGCTTGTTTTTTCCTCCTTTGCCACTGTTCACTTGTTTTGTCAGCTGCTGAACAAAGCTGTAGAAAGGTAAATACACGTAGTAAACAGAAAAAATAATTTTGTCTCCTGTGCAGTAGTTACAGATGAAGACTTGCATGGAATATAATTACATCAAACCAGCCTTCGGTCTGAAGATCGCCTTACCTAATTCAAGGTTTTGTGTTTTTTCAGTAGAGTTAACCGGAATAATACGTGGGCATGTAAATAATGAATTAATGTTTCATGTAACTGTGCGTCATTTGACTCGTAATAATAAATTTCTGTACTGTATGTTGTCGATACCGAAAAATCTCTAGTTCGTTGTCTGGCATGTCATGTTAGTTCTTCCGTATTGCCTTGTTTACATAGTTACGCTCTACACTGAAAACTACTCGACGTGTAAAGCTGAGTTCCTTCGTTTACCAGCTGTCACAGGGATACAAGGCTCCGCGTTACATTCTGAACAAACGTTTGTAATAAGTAACGTTGGTAGCATCATGCTGTATGTCCCAGAGGAAGATAAAGAATATTTATTAAAATGCCCCGTCGCCATAGTATTGATTACTTTTGGGGGGGGGGGGGAGGGCAATTTTAAGAAGGCATGTCATTTCAGGCTTATAATGTATGGAAATTATGGCCGATCACAGCACTGTGGCGAACTGGTACAAGGGTCCTACGTTCGGTTCCCGATGCGGCACATACTTTTGATCCGCCAGGAAGTTTCGTATTGTAGCATTCTTCACTGCCGAGTGAAAATTCATTCTTGTGACAACTTATCACTTGTTTACGTATAATCAGTGTCAAAAACTAGTTAGGCTACTTCACTCGAACCTGTTTCGAAATCGTTTGTACGTTACTCGTATTCATGGACGTCCACATTAATTTGTGAAATTTTACGCGGGGATGGGGCACAAGAATCTGAAATTGTCGTTTTTGCTGTAAATGAGTTTGTTTAGAGACGTGCCTTGCCACAATTCCTAGATTTTAATGGTTACACAAAAGAACGTAGGTCCCAGAGAACAGCGTATACACTCATTTACAGAACTGCGTCAGAATAATGCAATGAATAAAAACTCTGTACTCCGGATTGCAGGAGGGAAAGGCGGGCAAATGCCCCCTCTTGCTGCCTCCCACCCCGCCAGTACCACCACCTAGCAGTCGCCTATAATCGAACATGCAGAAATTAGTTCGTTTAGTGAGCACTTGTGATCGCAATTACATATGAACATTTTTGACGTGATAAGCGAAACCATAAAGATGGTGTAGATTTTTTTTGCAAATAAACATTAAGCATTTTTACGTAGGAGCACGAAGTTTTTCTCCACCTTAATAAGTGGATTAATGAAAATATTTTGCTTATATGAAGTGAAAGCGCGTTATTCATTAGAAATTTTCCGATCTGTATACTGCGGGATTAATTACAAACCCACATTAAGAAGTATGTTTGTTGTTGTTGTTGTGGTCTTCAGTCCTGAGACTGGTTTGATGCAGCTCTCCATGCTACTCTATCCTGTGCAAGCTTTTTCATCTCCCAGTACCTACTGCAACCTACATCCTTCTGAATCTGCTTAGTGTATTCATCTCTTGGTCTCCCTCTACGATTTTTACCCTCCACGCTGCCCTCCAATACTAAATTGGTGATCCCTTGATGCCTCAGAACATGTCCTACCAACCGATCTCTTCTTCTGGTCAAGTTGTGCCACAAACTTCTCTTCTCCCCAATCCTATTCAATACTTCCTCATTAGTTATGTGATCTACCCATCTAATCTTCAGCATTCTTCTGTAGCACCACATTTCGAAAGCTTCTATTCTCTTCTTGTCCAAACTATTTATCGTCCATGTTTCACTTCCATACATGGCTACACTCCATACGAATACTTTCAGAAATGACTTCCTGACACTTAAATCAATACTGGATGTTAACAAATTTCTCTTCTTCAGAAACGCTTTCCTTGCCATTGCCAGCCTACATTTTATATCCTCTCTACTTCGACCATCATCAGTTATTTTGCTCCCCAAATAGCAAAACTCCTTTACTACTTTAAGTGCCTCATTTCCTAATCTAATTCCCTCAGCATCACCCGACTTAATTAGACTACATTCCATTATCCTTGTTTTGCTTTTGTTGATGTTCATCTTATATCCTCCTTTCAAGACACTGTCCATTCCATTCAACTGCTCTTCCAAGTCCTTTGCTGTCTCCGACAGAATTACAATGTCATCGGCGAACCTCAAAGTTTTTATTTCTTCTCCATGAATTTTAATACCTACTCCGAATTTTTCTTTTGTTTCCTTTACTGCTTGCTCAATATACAGATTGAACAACATCGGGGAGAGGCTACAACCCTGTCTTACTCCCTTCCCAACCACTGCTTCCCTTTCACGTCCCTCGACTCTTATAACTGCCATCTGGTTTCTGTACAAATTGTAAATAGCCTTTCGCTCCCTGTATTTTACCCCTGCCACCTTCAGAATTTGAAAGAGAGTATTCCAGTCAACATTGTCAAAAGCTTTCTCTAAGTCTACAAATGCTAGAAACGTAGGTTTGCCTTTCCTTAATCTTTTTTCTAAGATAAGTCGTAAGGTCAGTATTGCCTCACGTGTTCCAGTGTTTCTACGGAATCCAAACTGATCTTCCCCAAGGTTGGCTTCTACTAGTTTTTCCATTCGTCTGTAAAGAATTCGTGTTAGTATTTTGCAGCTGTGACTTATTAAGCTGATAGTTCGGTAATTTTCACATCTGTCAACACCTGCTTTCTTTGGGATTGGAATTATTATATTCTTCTTGAAGTCTGAGGGTATTTCGCCTGTTTCATACATCTTGCTCACCAGATGGTAGAGTTTTGTCAGGACTGGCTCTCCCACGACCGTCAGTAGTTCCAATGGAATATTGTCTACTCCGGGGGCCTTGTTTCGACTCAGGTCTTTCAGTGCTCTGTCAAACTCTTCACGCAGTATCATATCTCCCATTTCATCTTCATCTACATCCTCTTCCATTTCCATAATATTGTCCTCAAGTACATCGCCCCTGTATAGAACCTCTATATACTCCTTCCACCTTTCTGCTTTCCCTTCTTTGCTTAGAACTGGGTTTCCTTCTGAGCTCTTGATATTCATACAAGTCGTTCTCTTATCTCCAAAGGTCTCTTTAATTTTCCTGTAGGCGGTATCTATCTTACCCCTAGTGAGATAGGCCTCTACATCCTTACATTTGTCCTCTAGCCATCCCTGCTTAGCCATTTTGCACTTCCTGTCGATCTCATTTTTGAGACGTTTGTATTCCTTTTTGCCTGTTTCACTTACTGCATTTTTATATTTTCTCCTTTCATCAATTAAATTCAATATTTCTTCTGTTACCCAAGGATTTCTACTAGCCCTCGTCTTTTTACCTACTTGATCCTCTGCTGCCTTCACTACTTCATCCCTCAAAGCTACCCATTCTTCTTCTACTGTATTTATTTCCCCCATTCCTGTCAATTGCTCCCTTATGCTCTCCCTGAATCTCTGTACAACCTCTGGTTCTTTTAGTTTATCCAGGTCCCATCTCCTTAAGTTCCCACCTTTTTGCAGTTTCTTCAGTTTTAATCTACAGGTCATAACCAATAGATTGTGGTCAGAGTCCACATCTGCCCCTGGAAATGTCTTACAATTTAAAACCTGGTTCCTAAATCTCTGTCTTACCATTATATAATCTATCTGATACCTTTTAGTATCTCCAGGGTTCTTCCATGTATACAACCTTCTTTCATGATTCTTAAACCAAGTGTTAGTTATGATTATGTTGTGCTCTGTGCAAAATTCTACAAGGCGGCTTCCTCTTTCATTTCTGTCCCCCAATCCATATTCACCTACTATGTTTCCTTCTCTCCCTTTTCCTACACTCGAATTCCAGTCACCCATGACTATTAAATTTTCGTCTCCCTTCACAATCTGAATAATTTCTTTTATTTCATCATACATTTCTTCAATTTCTTCGTCATCTGCAGAGCTAGTTGGCATATAAACTTGTACTACTGTAGTAGGTGTGGGCTTCGTATCTATCTTGGCCACAATAATGCGTTCACTATGCTGTTTGTAGTAGCTTACCCGCATTACTATTTTCCTATTCATTATTAAACCTACTCCTGCATTACCCCTATTTGATTTTGTGTTTATAACCCTGTAGTCACCTGACCAGAAGTCTTGTTCCTCCTGCCACCGAACTTCACTAATTATTAAGAAGTATGACAACAGTAATTCGGTGTATTTTCACTGTAATAGCTTGCTCCATAATGCACTAGATCAAGAATGGAAGAGTTAGTTTCCTGGAATTAATAAGCCTATATATATGGGTGAGAGCACTAATCGACAACGGAGGAAGATGATAGTGTTGTTTACACGCCCGTTTATATTCTTCCTTGTTGACACAGATTATATTAAATACAGCGTACACAGAGGCATTCAGGCAATCGTTCTTCGCGCAGTCCATACGGAAGTACGTGGTGTGCTTCGTATTACCATCTGCCATACATTTCAGAACTTCGCAGAGTTTAGATGAAACTTCGATTTTGTACCTGAGAGCCTGCTCGAAAGCAATATAGTGTGATCCATACAAACAGATTCTTACCGTTGCTAATAATTTTGGCTATAAAGCATTCTAGACCACCACCACCACCACCTTACTTCTGCACACAGGTAGCACCTTATGTAAGCCCACAACCAGTTCTGTAATAAGTCGTCAGTTGTGAAGTCATTCTTTTTCCTCGTATCATTCGTGCGACGTCCTTGGTTGTTGTAGTGAGCCTTCATGTAAATGAACAATATATAATAATGTTATTAGGAAAATAATTGTTGGACATATGTAATAACACGAGAAATTTTGTGACATTGCTGGAAATAATCACGAACTGCTACTGCAACTGAAGCACTAATCCACGGGTGTCAGAATAGCTCAGTAATTTAAAAGCTATAGTTCATCCAAAGAACGCCCTGTTTTGTAAAAGGCGGAGCTAAAAACGTAACACGTATTCATACCAGAAGCCCTTTTATGTGACCAGTCTCGCTTTACAACTGAAATTTACTGTCGTAATTTGTTTAAAGGGCAGCAGCAGTACAGAACAGCGATAAATTAATCGGTGATTAATGGATCTTGTTGCAGGTGTCAGTAGTTACCATTAATTTATTCACATTGAGGGGGCAGAAGTTATTTTTCAGAACAGTCGGCAGACCGGTATGGAGCTGTTGTTTCTCCTGAAACGATACGCATTGTTCTTCCCCTGTAGTTAGACGCGTTTTTATAATTAAAGCGTGTCCATTCAGTTACTGAAGTTGCACTTCATGTAATTGGATCCTCCTCCTCATTATTATTATTATTATTATGATTATTATTATTTAGAAACATGCAGCGCTCTTCGTCTCGACTAACATTGCGTACTAAGATATGAAGGGATCAAATACGAGGAACTGGTTCAATTTGAATTTGTCGAGCACCTTGGGTTCCCGGCGCCTTTCAGTTCTGTTTTATGACTATCACCTCTGTGGCGGGCTGTCCATAAATCGCAATCATCGGTTGACTGTTTCACATTAATTGCAGAGTGAGCAGAATGGTAGTCGTAATGCTAGTATTAGTCAGGTAAATCGCTAGTGGTACACACATGCGGGCTGGAATTACAGGCCTTAGAATATGGGTATAAGGGACTAGTTAGTTCTGCAGGAGCTCAGTAGTAAACAGTAGTCACGCATCGTCGGGTTGGTGGAGCATCGTCGGCGGCGGCGGTGTCCTGTTGCCTCGTTTATTGACAAATTATTTCGTCACTCATCGTCGGGTTCGTCTGCGGCGTCGGCCTCGTCACCTCGTTTGTTAACGAAATTATTTTGTTTAGTAATATACTACAGGCAGCGTTTTTTCTGTGGGTCGTTTGCTTAGTCACCGGACTCCAGTTACCTTGTTTATTCCTGTTATCCTTAATGCTGTCGGCTTTGCTACGTAACGGTGGCTGAAGGAGGAAGTACCGTTCCCTCGCCACTGTGCCTTTTATCCTTGTACCAAGACCCAAGGACAACTGCGGAGTTGAACTAGTGCTCAGCTGCACGTGCTGTTGGCGCTAACGGGACTCCGTCTGTCCAGCGGCCATTGCGAGTCCGGGGAAAGTAAGCGACTTGCAGCAATCCGGTCGCGCCGGGTCCAACTTCGTGCTTGCAGACTCGGCTTGCTATGCTGCTCCAGCTCGCGTAACCGAATTTCTCTCCCACAGAGTGAGATCCGTCAGATATTCGTACAGCCGGCCATCGTAGATCGTTCACATGAGCGATTTCCTGCATCCATTTGTTTCTCGCGTGGAGGTGTGTGGCGAAGGCAGTTCTCATACGTTGTGGTGTCAACATGTTTGAACAATTGCAAAGAATAAGTTTTATTTCTCTTACGCATTTTTCACTGGTAAGTACAGTTAACCTAAAATTTGAGCATAAATTGCATCTGTAGGCCCATAAGGTTCTGGATGAGATAAATGGTACAAATGGTTAAGTCCAAACCGTATAGCTACAGAAATTGTCCGAAACGTTATTACTGAAGCAGTCAGTAATATAAAAGAACTGATACCAAGGAGTTAATATTTGCATTTATGTGGAATCCTGGTACGATGCACTACCGACTACGGAGGAAATAAGCATGTATATTAAAGGTCTTAGTGGGTGAATGCTAGCGTGTTACTCCTCTGTGTATGATTATATAACTCGGCCGACGGGTGTACTCTGCCCGGGGACTGGGTGTTTGTGTTGTCCTCTTCATTGCACCATTCGTGACAGTGGCTAGATTGGCTTGTGTAAAAATTGGGACTTTATACGGGCGCTGACGACCGCGCAGTTGAACGCCCCAGAAGTCGTCATCGACCAGTGTAGCGGTCACTGTCGGCTGGAGGTGATCCCTCTGCTGTGGGTGCTAACCATAACATCACCAGCAGCGAAAGTTGGGAAGTTTAGTGAAGGATCAGTCCAACAGTATACTTTCAATTACATTTTCGTACACTTACTGAAGTGTCAGCGAAGTACTCCAGCACGGTCAATTTCTTTTAGCTTTCTTAGAATTTCAACTGCACTTAATTAGCCAAAAATCGATTTTTATCCCTCATAAACAAATATTCTGGTTGAACAAAACATTGTGAATTGTTGCGTGTATGCGAATTTTTTCCTGCTGGAGGTGGCGCACCACCTTAGGAACACGGTAAGGTGGTTGCGGGAAGGAGCAAAACAACTAAGCAGACATCAATACAATACGTACAGAGATCAGTCATGAGATAGCCATATGCGCATAAACATATTCCTGTAGTATCGCTTACACAAAGTATAAAATGGTAGTGCATTGGCGAAGCTCGCATTTGTATTCAGGTGATTCACGTGAAAAGATTTCGACGATATTATGGCCGCAAGACGGAATTAACAATTTTCAACATGGTATGTTGATCTGAGCTAGAAGCATTGGACGTTACTTTTCGGAAATCATTAGGGAATTCAATATTCAGAGATCTACAGTGTCAAGTGTGAGCCGAGAATACCAAATTTCAGACATTACTTGTCGCCACGGACAATGCAGTGGCCAATGGACTTCACTTAACGACCGACAGCATCGTTTGCGCAGAGTTGTCAGTGCTAACAAACAAGCAATACTGCTTGAAATAACCGCAGAAATCAATGTGGGGCGTACGGCGAGCGTATCCGTTAGGACAGTGCGACGAAACTGGATGTTTCGGACTATGGTAGCCAACGACCGTTGCGAGTGCCTTTGCTAACAGCACGACATCGCCTGCAGCCTCACTCCTGGGATCGTGACCATTATCGGTTGGACCCTACACGGATACAAAACGGTGTCGAGGTCAGATGGGTCCAGATTTCAGCTAGTTACAGCTGATGGTAGTGTTCCTCTGTCGTAGACCACACGAATCCAAGGACCTACGTGGTCAACGAGGCACTGTGCAATCTGGTGGTGGTTCCATAATGGTGTGGGCTGTGTTTACATGGAATAGACTAGGTCCTCTGGTCCAACGAAACCGATAATTGAATTGAAATTTTTATGCTTTGCTACCTGGAGACCATTTGCAGCCATTCATGAATTTTATGTTGCCAAACAACGATGCGCAATGTTACGGGCCAATGTTACCGGGCCACAGTTTCCCGTGATGGGTTTGAAGAACATGCTGGAGAGCTCGAGGGAATGGTTTGGCCACCTAGATCGCCCGAGATGAATCCCATCGAACATTTCTGGGGCACAACCGAGAGGTCAGTCTGTGCACAAAAACCTGCATCGACGACACATCAGCAATTACAGACGGCTGTAGAGGCAGCGTGGCTAAATATTTCTGCACGGGACTTCCAAGGACTTCATGAGCCCATGGCATATCGAGATGGGCTAGGCAAAAGGAGGTCTTGAATGGGGGGGGGGGGGGTTCGCTTAAAGTAAACGCAAGGATGGTTTCTTTGAAAAGGACGTGGTTGATTTTCTTCCGCTTCAATGTATTATCTGCGCTTGTGCTCCATTTCTAATGACTTTGGTGTCGCCAAGTCGTCGAAGCATAAACTTCATTCCTTTCTATTCTAGTTTCCCTATTGTGACAACAGTATCTCCGGTAGTGGAGAGAGTTACTGTCAATGAGCCATTTCATCTTCAACTCCCTTTAAAGTATCTGAATAACGTAGAGCGGCGGTCTCTATTCAAGCACTGAAGACTTAAATAGGAAAAATTTCTAAGCACAAACATACTGACATATTGCGCCCGGTCATTTCTAAAACTGAAGTATACCGATGAGAAGCGGATTCGAATCTATTTTGTTGTATATACAATATTTTGTATTAGTAATTCTATTATGTTTATCCCCATTTCCTGCGGTGTACCTAGTGTACTTCAATTGAAGGAGTTCAAAGTCATAAGATCTCTTACGGAGTAAATTTTCCACTCACTGGCTTGTAGCTGTAAATTATTTTCTTTGATGACCTCTCTTCCATCCTATCTGTGTGGTCTTTCCCCTTCCTTCCGTCGTGTTTTACTTTTTCACTGATGCCGAAAACTAAAATCTCTTGTCTAAAAGTAAGTTCATTGTTTCTTATCGCGCATTGTGTATCATCTGATCTAAAGAACCCCACATATGAGCGACGCCTACAATCAGTCCCTCGGTTAGACACCGCCACACACGGCAGATTCACCTTGCAGTATTTAAACCAGTAAATCGAACGCCAGTGCGTCGTACGGTTCCGCTGTGGGAAATTACACGGCGTGCTAAAATAACGCCTCCGATTTTTTACGTGAATATCTGAGCTGTTCAGATAAAACAAACGTAATTAAAATACTTTACTCTTCATGTCTACATATGTATTTCTCAAGTCACACTGGCGACGAACGCGTTTCTCCCAACGAGAGCTCAGTTTGTTGATACAGTCACTGTAGAATGTTAGACTGCGTGGACGGAGCAACCACCTCACCTCTACTTGTACCACTTCATCATTATGAAAGAAGTCCTCGAAGGTATTCATGAAGTTTCGGAAAAGACGAAAATCGGATGGGCCAAGTCCAGACCGTATAGAGGATGATCGATGACAGTGAACCCAAGGCTTCGGATTGTTGCAAATGTTGAGCGCTCATCAGTAGTCTGACATTTTCATGTTGGAGAGGCTGCTCCATATGTGGAGACGAACTCTGTCCTGCTTTCGGTTTTTCTGTGGGTGTCGCAATACCTTGCAGAGTTCACGGCGGTGCCTTTTGGTATGAATTGCACATGCGTCACATCCCGAACATCCCAGAACACAGTGAGTACGATTTTTCCTGATGATGGGATAGTCTTGAACTTTGCTCCGGTCATCCTTTGTGGCGAAACAACATTGATGGTGAACCCAGCTTTCGTTACCTGTCACATTGTTGCTAAGGAGCCCATCACACAAACGCTCAAAAAGCGGAAGAAAGTTGACATGTGCGATCCCCACTGTCAGGTGTGAACATTCGGGGCACCCACCAGGCATACGGTTTTCTGTACCGGCGTTCTGCAGTGACGGCATGTACACGCTCTCGTGATAGGTCTTATTTACCCGAAAGATGTTTGAGTTACCCGGCGATTTCTCTGATGTCATCAGCCCGATTCCGACGAGTCTTGTAGGTTGCTCTACGCGATCGTCCACTCAGAGCTCCGTCACACACGTAGTGGTTAGCACAACCGTTTATTTCAGTACAAGTAGGAGACCCAACGTTGCATATTACTGGTATCGATACAATCAAGTACATACAACCATACGTCCATACAACCATCAGATTTTTCATTCTGCTATGGATTCCTATTGGAGACATGTTTCATGGGCTTAGAAACTTGATTACAACTCGCTGTTCCTCGCGCACCGGCTATACACCGCGACAATTCTGGCCCCCCTAGGGGCAGAGCGTTGCAGTTGGCGTCAGTGAAGCAGGAAAGTCTACAGAGTAATATGCATGCCATACAATATTTCAGCCAATATTGAGAACAGAATAAAAAATTCGGAGACGACATTCAACCACCTTCTTCCTTAATCCAGTATATTTCATACTTCGTATTTCACAAAGGACTTCGGAGTGTGCTTGAACGGAGTGGACATAATCTTGAAAGGAGGATATAAAAACTTAACAAAACAAAAGTAATGGGATGTAATCGAATTAAATCAGGCAATGCTGAGGAATTCAGAATAGGAAGAGATATTAAAAGTAATAGACGACTTACGCTATTTGACTAGTAAAACAACTTACCTTGGCCGATCTAGAGAGGATATAAAATTTATAATAGACAATACCAAGAAAAGTTTCTGAAGAGAAATTTATTAACATTGGGTATAGATTTGTCAGGGAGCCCTTTCTGGAAGTATTTCGTATAGTGTGTAGCCCTGTATGGAAGTGAAACATGCACGATAAACAGTTTAGACAAGAGAATGGAACCTTTTGAAATGTGGTGCTACAGAAGAATGCTGAAGATTAGATGGGTGGATCGCGTAACTAACGAGGAAGTACAGATGAGAAATTGGTTCACCAAACTGACGAGAAGAAGGAATCCGTTGATACGGAACCATTCTAGACATCATGGAATCGTCAATTGAGTATGGGAGGAGCGTGTGTGCGGTAAAATCAGCAGAGGGAGACAAGGGCGAGTACTGTAAACAGGTTCCAATGAATGTGGGTTGCAGAAGTAAATCGGAGATAAAGTGGCTTCCAGAGGATGGAGTAGCGTAGAGAGCTGCACCAAGTAAGTTCTGACCGAAAACAATAACAGCATTCGTAATTTAGTAATTTCCCTTTTCCGTTGTCAGTATTCTAGTTACTTTTTCTTTAGCCACATATGAATTCCTTTAGTTTCAAAAGAGTAAGAACAGCCATGGTTATTAATTTTTTTAAATTTATGTCGTCCCTAATGTTAGTAAAATGAAGGAATCGTATTTTATTTCCAGCGTCCATTTCTTGGAAACATAAAATGTTTCCTAGGAAATGGCGATCTTCTAAACTGAGATTCTGGTTCGCTAATTGCTATGAGTGCAGTATTAGTTGTCATTACAAGAAAGAAGTGGGGTTTATTTTCCAGAGCAAATTTAGGGAAGAATTTGCGTGGCGTACCCAAGACGAATATTTAGACCCTTAAATAACGCACTGATTTGCGATCTGCGCTAGAATCAGAGCTGCAGTAGCAAGAGTACTGGAGAATTTAGGTAAGCAGAGGAACTGCACCGGGTTTTTTCGCTTCCCTCTCCCTTGGCGTGGCAGGTCACAAAATACTACGGCGAAAGGCGGCCAGGGCGGGCCATCTGGCAGCCGCCGTTGTCGCCGCTCAGTAGAGCCGCTGCCACAGGCCACTTTCATGCCTCGCCTGTTCGCTTTCTAATGTACGAAAATCAGAAAATGAGCGCTGACCTTGATATCATCAATGTATAGTGTGGTTATAATTTGTTACAGGATTTCACCTGGAACGGAACTCAGCTGTTTACCCTCATCTCAAAGGGGAATGTTGGAAGTTTTCACTTAGGCCTTATACTGTCTGATCAAAAGTATTCCGAATCCCCTGTGAGATGAAGAATTGGCCACTAGATGTCTGAGGCGGACCCGCAAGCATACAAGGAGGTGGGGAATGTTTGTGTTGTCAGCGGAGAAGCAGTAACAACAGACTGGATACCAGAATGAGATTTCCACTCTGCAGCGGAGTGTGCGCTGATACGAAACTTCCTGGCAGATTAAAACTGTGCCGGACCGAGACTCGAACTCGGGACCCGAGCTAGTCTCGGTCCGGCACATAGTTTTAATCTGCCGGGAAGTTTCAACAGACTGGATAGGTTAGGAGAACTGTGACTTCGAACATGGACTAATCATAATCGGATTTCACTGGAGTGAGGGGCATACCTACTCGTCTAAAGCTGCCAGATCGACTGTTGAAGATGGGATTGCGAAGGAGAAAGGCGGAGGAACAATCACAGATATACGAAGACCAGACTGAGATGTATTGACGGACGGGGACCGTGGATCATTGCGGAGAGTGTTTGCAAAAAATAGCATGAACTAACGCATAGAATCGTTCCGGCTTTCTTAAGAGGTACCAGCAGTCAAAGAGCGAGAGTCTACATATGCATACCTATCCCTCAAGCAACCGTACGGTGCGTGGCGGAGGATACACCCGTACGACTACTAGTCATTTCCTGAATTAGCAAACAGAGCTAGGGAAAAGACTGTCTATCTCTGTATGAGCCCAAATTCCTCATCTTGTATCATCGTTGTCCTTACGCGAAATGTATGTTGGCAGTAGTAGAATCGGTCAGCAGTGGTTTCAAATGCCAGTTCTCCAAATTTTCTTAGTAGTGTTACTCGAAAATACTTCGTTCCCTCCAGGGTTTCCCATTTGAGTTCCCGAAGAGTCTCTGTTAAGACTTGTCTGTTGTTCGAACTTACCGGTAACAAAGGTAGCAGCCCGCCTCTGAATTGCTTCGATGTCTTCGTTTAATTCGACCTGGTACAGACGTAAATTACACGAGCCGTGCCAAAGAACAGGTCGCACATGCGGTATCCTTTACATTCGAACTAAACTTTCCCAAAATTCTTCCAATAAACCTCGTTCGCCTTTCCTACCACAATCCTCACACGATCGTTCAATTTCATTCCGCTTTGCAAAGTTAGACCCACATATAAACGATGGGATTGTGTCAAACAGGACACTACTAATGCTATACCCGAGCATCACGGGTTTGTTTTTCCTACTCATCCGCTTTAACGGAAATTTTTCTGCTTTAGAAGCCAGCTGATACTTAACACACCGATTAGAAGTTGTGACTGTCATCTTTTATCTCCCTACAGTCGCTTATCTTAGACACATTGCGGTACACATCATCATCATCAGCGAACAACTGCAGATTGCTGCCCAAACTGTCGAGCAGGTCGTTTATGCATATAGTAAATAATAGTGGTCCTATCACAGTTCACTAGAGCATTCCTGACCATACCCTTGTCTCTGATGAACACTCGGCGCCGAGGACAACATACTGGGTTCTATGACTTCAGTCGTCTTCAAGTCACTTAAATATCTGGGAACCTATGTCGGACACTCTTACCCTCGTTAACGGTCTGCGGTGGGCTTTCCGGAAAGCTAGAAATACGGAGTCTGCCTGTGGCCCTTTAGGCATAGTTCGCAGTATACCAAGTGAGAAAAGGGCAACAGAGTTCTGCACGAGTGATGCTTTATAAAACAGTGCTGATTCTTGGGCATAAGCTCCTAAATTTCAAAAAAACTTATTTTATTCGAACTGAGAACATGGTAAAGGATTTGCTGCAAACCGATGCTAGGGATATTGGCCTGTAATTTTTCTGGTCCGTTCTTTTGCCCTTCTCATATGCCGGAGTTAGTTGCGTTCTTTTCAGTCGCTTGGGACTTCGCGCAGGGCGAGAAGTTCGCGATCAACGCAAGCTAGGTAAATATAATCGAATTGGGATTGCATCCGGACCCGGCGACTTATTTGGGTCACAAGCGACAGTGGAGGACTGGAAACAAGTGATATATCACGCTATTCCCTGTGGCAATCCGATGAAAGGTTTTGGGACTG
This sequence comes from Schistocerca piceifrons, assembly GCF_021461385.2. Taxonomy (NCBI): domain Eukaryota; kingdom Metazoa; phylum Arthropoda; class Insecta; order Orthoptera; family Acrididae; genus Schistocerca; species Schistocerca piceifrons. The sequence goes on from NC_060144.1 coordinate 247,637,522, forward strand.
ACGAATGCGAGCAGAATGTTACTTTCCACCATGTGCAATGCCAGCAGTTAAGTACGGAGGAGATGGTGTCAAGATATTGGCGTGTTTTTCGTTGTCGGGATATGGACCCGTTATTACGCTTAAGAAAACGCTAAATATAGAAGGATATTAACACATCTCAAAGTATTGTGTACTACTTACAGTAGAACAGCTTGGAGCGGTGATCGTACCACCGCGACAGTGTACTGTCATAAAATAACATATCTGAGGCAATGGTTTATGGTAAGTAACATTGCTGGTATGGACAGACATGGAAAATTCATGATCTGAAACGAATGGAACACCTTTCGGATGAATTAGAACGTCAACTTCGCTCTACATCCTAGCGGCCAACATTACTACCTTCTACGGTTTCCGCTCATGTCGAATAAACTGCTTTTCCTCCAGACATGCAGACACGTTGTTGAAAGTGTCCCCAGCAGATTTCAAGCCCCCGTAGAAACGAAAAGTGGACACCCTACATATTAACGTCCATTAATAGCTGTCGCTGCAGCAACAAATAAATAACCAAAAGTAAAAAGTACACGCAGCTAGAACCTTGTCGACGGCTGGTCGCACATACTGTCCCAAGCAGCTACATACAATTTTAGCCGGAGTAACTGACCAGAGGCTGTTCGCACGAAAAATACTTGTGGGGCCTAAACTCCAATTCTGCATCTGCGTCACGCTTCCAACAGCAAGAACGATATCACTCGAGGTGTCTGCAGCATGTGCGGCTTACATAAATTACACAAAATATAAAACAGATTTGCAAATAAAATAACAATAAAACTCATTGTCTAAGAGTCACGTGCTATTCATAATCTAAAATCCAAAAGGAGAAAATTTATAGCAAGTAAAAACCCTCACAAATATGAATAACATCCTAATCACAATGCAGTTTAGGAATGCAAAGGGTTATTTAGGTACCAGGTACGTTCAATAAGTAATGCAACACATTTTTCTCGGCCACGTTTGGTTGCTAAAACGCGGAATTTTTTTATGGGACATAGTGGAATATTCTCGCTTTAGCCCCTGTAGTTTCAGGAAATTACGATAGGTGGCGACGCTGTACGTAGCTTCCAAAATCGCGTCTGTTAAGGAGGTGGGTTCCAAGTAGAAGAGCTGTAAGTTCCTTTTGGCCAAAAATTAGAGCATTAGAGATTCATAGGCGCTTGCAGAATGTCTACGGAAACCCGCCAGTGATAAAAACCACGGTGAGTCGTTGGGCGAAGCGTGTGTCATCGCAACAAGGTCGCACAACCAAGTCTTCTGTTCCGCGTGCCTGCAGACCGCACACACATGCGACTCCTGCAATGTTTGAACGTGCGGGCACTTCCTTTCAAACACCTATCTGTTCAGCTGTAAGACTATGGTGGTAGTGCTGACACACTGGTGCACGAGTGCCCGCTGTATTTCTCGCCGCCTAACAAAAGACCATAATAGAGCAACAAAGGACCCTCTGTGCGGAATTGCTTGCTCGTTAAGAGACGGATGGTAAGTTTTTGTCGAACATCGTCACAGGCGTTCAAACATGGGCCCGTCACTTCGAACCGGAAACAAAATCGCAATCCGTTGAGCTGCTCCACGCCACTTCTCAGCCTGTAAAGACATGGCGACAGTCTTCTGGGATTATGAAGGGATTATAATGTTTGTCGTCCTCCCTCACTGTGCAGCGATTCTCTTAAGTGTACTGTGCTACTCCCAGGAAACTGGAGAAGCGACTTCAGCGTGCGCGTAGCCACAAAAATGCAAACGAACTTCTTATCTGACAACGCAAGGGCTCACACAAGCTTGCGCACCCGTGAAGAACACAGGAAACTTCAGTGGATTGTTCTTCCTCATCCACCGTACAGCCCGGATCTCGCACCTTCCGATGCCGTCTGTTGGGCCCAGTGGAGTTTACAGTCCGTGGGAAACAGCACGTGGGTGGTGGGGAGGTTACTGGTGTAGCAAGACGTTGGCGCCGACGTCGACGATTGTAGTAATACCACGCGGTCATACAATCCCCAGTAAAACGATGTAAGGTCGTCGCATTCAACGGAGGTAATGTTGAAAAATAGGATTGTGTAGACATTGCGTCGCAGAAATTAGAAATTTTGCTCAAAGGTACCTAAAACGATCCTCTGCGATAGTGAAAAGCATGGCGCTCGGCAGCGCTTCAAACAGCAAGGTGTCGACACGTGCGAAAAAACCACTGCTTAATTTGTGAGTTGTAAGACGGCTTAACGATGTCACATTGGCACCACATTTCTGTTCAACGCCATCGTGGACATCTCACTCAGTGGGAAGGTCGTCATACCCACATTTCACATCTTTTGATGCTTCTGCGATAGTGGTCAGAACCACGACGCCCAGCGTTGAAACCACGCTGTTTACTTACGTGTGACAGACGGAAGCATTTCAGACACCCAACTGCCCAGAATCTACACGAAAAGTACTCATGAGGTGGCATAAAGGGCGTCAACGGAACCATTCCTTCCCTTGGGGCGTTGATTCTCATACTTTTGACCGTTGAAAACTACTGTTCTGATATCCTTGGCAACGTGCGCGACATTGCCGGCACCCCCCCTCCCCATCTCCCCGTCGGATGATTCAATTCTTCCCAGCTCCTAATCTGTGGGCCTGTGGCCTTTCATTCGAATGTGTCGACATCTTGGTGGTGGAAGCGTCACCGACAAGAGGGTGACGTCGCAGGGCTTTTGCACCATTACAAGGGAAGGTTATAGGCACCTTTGACCCAAATTTCAAACTTATGTTTTGGTGGGAGGCAATTATGGGGGCTTTGAAAAAAGTGATGCGATTTTTCTCGCAGTGTAGATCAAATTTTGATGCAGGCTCTTGTTAACTGTACTTGAGCAAAGTCGGATTCTTGCCGTGACAGCACACAGACGAAACACGAGGAAGTCGCCCGCCATGTCCTCCATACCAGACCAGCAGGTCAGGAGGAAACACCTAACACGTCTCTCGAGTCCGGCATTGTTAATGTTTGCGGTCAAGACAAGTCAGTAAAAGTATTTTTGAATATTCCACCGTATGCTCCGTAAACAACGTATAGCTCCTTGCTCCTTGACGTCTGACATTAGTCTGGCGTGGCGTTTCTCAGCACTGACTTTGTCGCTGGAAGTTCATGGGAGGTGGGGGGGGGTTGTAAACTTCGGGCGCAAGATGAAACTATACATAGGGACATCTGGTAAGGTGTCTGTACATGTACATGTGCAGGTGTCAGTTCAGATACCGCGAGCACAGTTCTGTCATCGGAAACCTTTACTTTTCAATATAGCTAAGGCTTTACACAGCTAGTGTTATTTGTACAGACGCTGCCAACCTTGCTATCGTGTGACTATGTAATGCAGAATAATTCCAGTAGTTATCGGTAGATACTGTGTTCATTTTGCTGAGTAGCATTTGAATTATTGGAGGCTAGTGGAGCGGCTTCTCTTACATTGCAAGCGCTGACTCCTTGTGTCGTTTCTCCTTTCTTTTCTAGGCGCTCAGTCGGGAACCGCGCGACTGCTACGGTCGCAGGTTCGAATCCTGCCTCGGGCATGGATGTGTGTGATGTCCTTAGGTTAGTTAGGTTTAAGTAGTTCTAAGTTCTAGGGGACTGATGACCACAGATGTTAAGTCCCATAGTGCTCAGAGCCATTTTCTCCTTTCTTGGTTACTTATATTAAAATCAGAATAGCAGATTGACAGGTATTTACAAGACAGCTACTTTAGCAGCAACCAGAGAATGAGGTGCGTCACACCGTAAACGTAATAGCTGTGATTTGTCTGGATTGTTCATTTTACGCTACAGAATTTCCTAAAGTAGTTGCGAAAGTACGCAGAAAAGTTATGCTAAGCAAACTTAATAATGCACGTTAACTGTTAGGGTGTGTATATATCCATAACGGAAACGGTCACTCGTTACTGTCACAGCAGTATTGTGTGCTCAAATAAACCGGGACCGACAACATATTCCGCTGTCGTGCTCGACTCCAAATAACTTTTTTTATCGAGGTGTAGTGGTAAGCATAAAACGTGAGCTCAGTGGAGGCGCTGCGTAAGACAGGCGGAGTTTGCAATATTTGCACCGCTCTTCTACATGCAGCTATCTACGCGAGGTTATTTCCTTGGTTCCCTCCCTCCCCCGAGCCCCATCCCATAAATCAACAATCCGTTAATAGGGTGAAACGGCAAATGGCCTGAACAATGACCGCTGTATAAAAAAGTTATACAACGACGAGAAATATTAATTCGACCGATAAATGTGTTTGTGAAACTATCTTGGAAATAAATAGTCCTTACCCTCAGAGGCTTTCCAGAAAATACACCCTTTATCTCAAGTCTTTCAGAGCAAGCGCTTATGAAACATCAAAGTAGAATTCAGTGTGTTTGGGGGGGGGGGGGGGGGGGAGAGAGAGGAGAGAAAGAGGCGAGAAACAGATGGTCGGTGTCAGCGCGTGCAGATCATTAGTGCACTTCACGTGTTAAGGATACAGTGTTCCCACAATTGGGGAAAATCATCGCCGGTCAAATGCTGTGAGCAATAATGTGTTGATGATGTGGGTCGTCGATGACTATTACTGATCCTAACAACTTACATATGGATTAAAATGCTGAACAGCACCGAACGAGGTGGTGCAGTGATAAGACAGAAGACTCATTATTGGGACGAAGACACTCTATATCTAGATTTTCCGATGTCAAGCTAAACACTTCAGACTAATGGCGGGACTGCTTCTTTGAAAAGGACACGGTTTACTTCCTCCTGTATCATTCACCCAATGAAACGCGCCGTCTCTTAATGACCTCGTGATCGATAGGACGTGAAACTCTAGTCTTCGTTTCTTCCTTGAACAACGGATTAACTGCGATACCGCAAGAACAAACACTAAGCGGATTTCTTTACAGATGCACGTCACTCTCTCCCAGAAGCCTTCCACAAATCAAAGTCGAGGTACCGGTAATGGGTTCCTCAGCCGTCAATTCCTTTAGTAGTATCACTCCTAGATACTACTAAAGAAGCTTCGCATTAAAATTGTAATTGGGTAACTTAAAGTGGAGTTCTTCCTCTGCCATACGCATTGGAGATACAAATACAGGGTAACCCGAAAGTTCGTTAATATTTGAAAATTCAATAAGTCACGATGTAATATAGGTGGAGACGTAAAAATGACAACTGGTTGAAATGACATGCGGTTTTATTGGAACCAAGAAAGGAGCACAAAATCAGCAACAGATGTCGCTTCATATGATGATAAACAGTAATTAGCATAAAAATAGATTACAACAAATGTTCATTTCGTCGGCCGTCATTCAACAATATTGGGAGTCGAGAGACAAGTTTTGAACAGTGTATCAGTAGGTATGATTAGAAAATGTCGTTGGATGTTCTTTTAACATCCCTAATACGGTCGGACGATCGCTGTAGATTTGTGTTTTCAGGTAATCGCGCGGACTGATGTTTTGGAGACCTGGGAGGCCAAGCATGACTGAAATGACGGCTCAGCACTTGATCTTCACCAAGCCATGTGCGCAGGAGATCTTTCGCACGTGTAGCAATATGGGATGTAGTGCCATCCTGCACAAGTCGTACTTCTCAGCAGATCTGTATCAGCCAGGCTAGGGACGATGCGACTCTGTAACATACCGGCGTACCTCGCAACCTGCTCGCTGACACTTTGAAAAGCAGCACTGTGTATTTCCTCTAAGAAAAAGTGTATGATCACAATTGATGTGCCAAATTCATACTGTACCGTGACTCTTTCGTCATGCAATGGGGTTACACCACCGTTCTGATTTTCAGCAGCCCAAATTCTGCAGTCGACCATGTTGACAGACCCTCGGAGTGTGAAATATCTGAGGGTAATCCCAAAAGTAAGGTCTCTTATTTTTTTACAAGTACATAGACCGGTTTATTTCTACAATGGTTTACATCACTTTACAGCTTGAACATTTAGCTATTTTTTGACATAATCACCATTTTTGTGGATGCTGTGGCAGTTTTTGTATGCCCATGTCATACCGGCTCGCCGCCATGCTGTTCAGAAAGTTTTGAACCTCTTCTTTCACCTCGTCGTCGGAGCTGAATCGCTTTGCGGTCAAATGTTCTTTTAACCTAGGGAACAGGTGATAGTCACTCGGCGCTAGGTCAGGACTATAGGGTGGGTGGGTGGGTGGGTGGGTGATAGTTCCACTGAAACTGTTGCAGGAGAGCATCGGTTTGCCGAGCGATGTATGGGCGAGCGTTGTCATGGAAATGTTTACACCCTTGCTCAATATTCTTCTCCGGTTCTGAATTGTCCGTTTGAGTTTTTTCAGAGTGTCGCAGTACCTGTCAGCGTTAATTGTGGTCCCAGCGATTCAGCTCAGACGACGAGGTGAAAGAAGAGGTTCATAAATTTCTGAACAGCATGGCGGCGAGCTGATATGACATGGGCATACAAAAACTGCCACAGCGTCTACAAAAATGCATCGACAGAAATGGTGATTATGTCGAAAAATAGCTAAATGTCCTAGCTGTAAACTGATGTAAACCATTGTAGAAATAAACAGGTCTATGTACTTATAAAAAAAATGAGACCTTTTGGGATAACCCTCGTGCTCCGTCGGTCCGCCACACGTTAGACAACCAATCGTCATGTTTCCCTATTTTTTTCAAGTGCCCACACCGCAAATGCTCTCAGCGTCACAAAATTGGTAGCGAACAGTTAATTATGACACTGGATTTTGCACGGATAGCGATGGAGGGTACGCCTCAGTGCTCTGCAAAGCGGCTGGCCGCCCACTGCGGAGCCATCATCTAAACAACGCGTGGCCGCGACGTGACGATAATTTCCTTCACAGCGGAACTTACCACAGGACCTTTACTCCTTCGAATATCCTTTTTATGGCGATAGGGTAGTAAAGCTGCAGTAGCAGATTATCCATTCTGGTAGTAAATCTTCGCTAATAGTGCCACTTCCGGGAAAGTCAACATCCCACGATCGCTGACGCATGACTCTCACTACAGCACATTTCATACGCGATTGCCATGCGGCTACTGACGCTGCTGTCCATTGCCATCAGTTGGCCGGTTTTTGCATGAGTTTTTGGTTTCAATAAAATCCCATCTCATCTCAGGCATGTGTTTCAGCTCTACTTACCTACCTATCTACCTACATTATCCCGTGAATTAGCGCATTTTCAAATGTTCACGGACTTGGGGATCACCCTGTATAATTGTAATAACAAATCTGAAAAACTGGACACAGTGTTGGAAAAAGTGTGAAAGAAGCCCTGGAACGATTCAGCATCTACACTGGCACTTCGCAAGGCACCTTAGTGTGTGCCGGAGGATACTTTGTGTACCACTTCCACTCCCCGAACCCTTTCCTTTTTCAGTCGCGAATAGTTCCCGGTAACGAAGATTATTGGCAAGCCTCCGTGTGAGCGAATTTGTGTGCTCTTAACTTCTTAGTCTTTTCGCGAGATACGCGCTGAAGGAAGCAATATATTAGCTGACACTTTTAGAAACATGTCCTCTCGGAATTTAAATAGTAAAAAACATAGTGATGCAGAACGCATCTGCTGTAGCATCTATATAATCCGTTCATCATAAGAGTAAAACTGGTGTAAACAAACACAAACGCGATGATTGGTCAGAAGCCGTAGCACATGTACGCCGGTGGTGTTACGCTCTTGGAAGTAGGTCCTACTTATGTGTTAGATATCTTACTACAAAGTTAGGTTAAATGAAAATTTAATACATTAAAATGTATAACCTGCCATCAACGTTTTTCTTAACCCCGCTTCAGCTACGTAGTTTTAATTTCAAAAATCGTATAGTCACAGCCTCTGTACCGTTGTGCTCTGATCGTCGCGCTGTTAATGCGCATTATGAGAAGGACTGAGGCTGATTTCTGTTTCGTTGTGAAACACGCGAGGAACACGATTAAAAATGCCGAGAAATACGCTGTTCTTAATGTTTTTCATAAATTTACGGAGATCATTGGCTTTGAAGTTTTCCCAGCGTTGTATATTATGCACTTAGTTGATGAACTAACCTACATTGAACGTGTAGCGCAGTGGGTAGCATTATGGTAAATGAACAATGTGCGGTCATTCCTGCATCGTTTTTAATCTCCCCAGTATCATTTTTTCTCGTTCAATTTGAAATACCTACATCTCGGAATTATAGAACTCATTTTTTATTAATAGTATACGCCGTCTAGTTACTAATCACATATTGAACGCGAAATTCCTGTTTCCATTTCAAATACAAATTCTTAATCATCGATGTTTTATGAAAGACTGTTCATAAAAGTTTTTTAAATTAAGAAAACATAATTCAATTTTTTAAGTTAAAACTGAAAAATCAAATCTTTATTTGGACTATGTCCATTGTTTTATACCACAGTGGCAGAGAACTATCGTAGAAATACGAAAAAAGATTTTCACAGCATGGAGCACGTCATACAAATGCTGCATTTTTGCATTTGGTATTGTACCATTACAATATGAACCCAACAGAACTGATCTGTAGCCAAGTTGCGGGATTTGGCCCGAGAAGTAACAAGACCGTTAAGCTGCCAGACGTACTGGAACTAACGCACGCAGCTTTTTCACAAGTCACTGCAGAACGCTGACGTGATATAGAACGGTTCGTCATAAAAGGAGAGAAAATTATGCACCTGGTTGGCTTCGTGGATTCTGTTGTTGATAGGCTCGTTATCATCGTAACAGGTGACACTTAAACTGAACTGTATTTCTCGGATTCGGATAAGGAAGGAGCTAAGAGATTACCAGACGGCTAAGTAATACCTCCAGTGGCTTCAATATTTAGCTGTACGGTGAAATCCTTAAATACTCTTACGTTACATACAGCTTATCCAGAAAAAATTACCCTGTTGCTTAGTCACGAATTGTCATCATTCTTGTTTTTAATTGCAATAGTGAGTTAGCTAAAAACGATAACGTGTTTCGGTTTTCGTCGAAGGAGCGTATTGCGGGAGATTTGCAGTGCATTATTTCATTCTCCTTACAAATTAAATGACATTCGAAGCTGTATTCCTCCTCTGTTCGTCTCTTATTAAGTGTGAACTGCAGCTGGCCAAGTCACTGGAGGCTAGCTGTACCAGCTGACCGTCCAGTGCTGTCAGTTTCAAATGCGCCGTTAAAGCTGTTGTCCGTATTATCGCTAAGACGATGAGCGCGTAACGCACAGCACAAAACGTACAGTTACTATCGTACTTCACAGTACTCCAGACAGCTTCGCTGCAGTCCAACGTGAAACGGAAATCCAATGAGTTTCCAACAAACACGGAATAATACATCGTGCAATGTTTACGTCAGATTTATTCTTATGATGAACAGATTATATCACTGTAATTGGCAGAGCATTTCCGTGACTCTTACATGCTTACCAAATGAACCTACAACTGGATGCGCCGCCGCTACTCTTAGGAACTTACCCGTTTCCTCTATCCGTCCTACCTGTCACGAATCACAGATTGGCGAGCATTATTAAAATAATTGTCGAACGAGAATATTGTACCCTCTTACGTGTGTGGGCTACACAACCTGGGATCACTACAGTGAATCTGTCTGAATCTGCCTTACCTGCAATTCGCTTCATGTTGTCGTGCCACTTTAAATTGCTCTGTACGCAGGCCTAGATATGCAATGGATTTGACTGCTTGCAGTGTTGTGCACTCCTGTAATCAGTTCATTCTTTCAGTAATGTTTCTTTCTGCCCATTCATGTGGAAAACAGGTTTATTGAACGGCTTGTGTTTGACATCGGAGTAATTGCTGATACGTTAGTGAAAATCAGTGCCTGTATGCTAAAATATACCAGCAGAAGATGAAAGAAGGGAAAGCAGAACTTGCAGTGGGAGAAAAAGGATAATATGGGAACTAATGTGACAATGTTCTCGGTTTGAAATGTATGTGGCCTTCTCTTCCGGCCGCTTATCGTCTGGCTGGCAGTGTAGGCTTCCGCTTTCCTATACAACTGCGATCTGAGCGAAGATGGACAGCAAAACGTTTCACACTCCATTCAAACGAAAGTATAACTCTTCAATCTGTTGTGCTACTGTGATATTTGCCAATCCATAGGGGCGAAAGCCCAAGTACAGTGAACATTTCTGCTACTGAGTGCGTTGCTACAGTACCACTTTGCCGTAGTCGTGAATTCCATCAGTTAAGTTACTCCATCATTCATGACAGTATGAACAGATAACTAGAAATATGGTCTAAGAGCGGTGAGTAGTATTAACCTAACTGTTCATGAGGGTACCATGTGCTGAGCTTTAAGCATCGCCAATATTGGTGTTTCAGGAGTGGCTTCATTTCGTCAGGTGACTAAATAAACGCAAATAATTACTCTGGCTCGTAGATTTCGCCATTTCTCTGTTGGCACATGGTCAGTACAGACTGAGAAAATACCATTATTGACAAACACACCTCGCCCTTATTCACACAAAGAATAACTGATATCGATAGGAATCTCAGACTGATACGTTATTTCTCGGTTTGAAAAGGGCTTTTGCCGCCGTTCCTCACAATCCTATTCTAATCGATCTACGTGCCAATGGAGTAGCGTCAAGGTTGTCTGCGACTGAATTCGTGATTTCGTGTCAGAAAGGAGAACGTTCACAGTGAGGGATGCCATTGAGTGAAACAGAAGAGACAACTAGCGTTCCACAAGGATTTGTTAAGTTGCCAAAAGATTTGGGAGACAAAGTGAACAGCTTCCTTCGACTTTTCGTAGACGATGTTGTCGTGAATCGTCTTGTAAAGTCATCAGATAACAAAAGCCAATAGCAAAATAATATAGAGAAAATATCGGTATCGTGCGAAAAGTGACAACTGACTTTGAAAAATGAACTGTCTGGTCTTCCACATGAGAACTAAAAAGGATCCGTTAAATTTCCATTGCGCAATAATGAATGTAAATTTCAGCGTCGTCCATTCATTGAAATTATAGTTAACTCCAACTGGACCATATTAAAAATCCTGTGGAGACGATCAACAAAGACGGCATTTTTAGGAAAACACGTACAAGAAGCACCAAATCTACTAAACAGACTTCCTACACCATCGTCTTCTGTCTTCTACTGTAGCATTGCTGTGCGGAATCCTTACCATTTACGACTGCTGGGGGACATCGAAAACTTCAAGGAAGGGCAACTTGTTCTGTATTATCACGAAGTAGGGGGATTGTCAGGTGATACGCGCACTTGATTGGCAATATCGAAAACTAAATTGTATTTCGTTGAGTGATATATTTTCACAAAATTTTAATCACTTTCTCCTCAGACTGCGAAAATGTTTTGTTGACTTCCACCTACATAGGAAGAAAAACCGTCCTAATAAAAAAAGACAAATAAGAAATCGCACGGAGAGAGTTAGGTGTTGATTTCTCTCGGGTGCTACTGAAGAGTGGAACGGTCGAGAAATAGCCTGAAAGGGGTTCTGTGACCCATCTACCAAGCATTTGGATGTGAATTGCATAGTAGTAGATGTAGAATGAAATGTCGATGTTCTCAGCACTGACGAAAACTGACGGTGGGCTAGCGAATCAGGGTGGGGGTTGGGGTAGCGTTAAATTTGCTGCACTTTCGCATACGCTGTAATAGCATAAAAGATAGAGAAACCGTAAACCGATAGGAGGTGAGACAAATTTACTGTTTTACGGGGCCGTACTGTTAACAGATTGGGCGAGTCAGGGTGTATGGTTGTCAGTAGTTGTTGAGCTGCTTTAGCTTTCCTTTGCGATGCAATAAATTGGATTAAAGACTGCTTGTAAGATCAACTGAGGCTGATGTTGAACTAGTATAGCCTCTGTGCTTCGAAGATTGGTCTTCTCCAGAACGCTCCTGAAGTAAGGGGCACTGAAAGTGGCATACCCTATCCATCACCAGTGTGCGAAGCCTGCTTTGGCGCATCCAGCCTTTAGTATTTGAAAAGTTATTCGGATGTTAATAATTCTTAGAGTTCACTCATAACATACTTCGTAGAATCTTATGTTTCACACACAAATCCACAAAACATGTAATTAGCCATTAAGTATACAAAATAACATAATTATACTTGGATACAAAACTAGAGGACGAAAGCAACTTCTGCATGATGTGTCGCTGACAAGTAACTCATCTCGATGAAACTTGGACCATACCTAGAAAGAACTGTTACAGTATTGTACAGAAAGTAACTGAAAGAAATACGCACGAAGACGAGGAGAAATTATGTTTCTATTCAGACAATAGTAATCATGTTCGGCAGTACTTGGGTACTCTGACACGGTTTGCACCGAGGAACATAGTCCGACATGATGGTTTTGGTGATCAAAGTGTTACGGTGTGTGAAGGCATAATTTTTCATTGGCATACTGACCTCCAGATCTTTGACCAAGGGGTTGGCTCACTGGAGAACGTTACTGTTACGCTGTATTCATATCCTATCTGCATCTTTACGTGGGCGCGTTCGGCCCTGACTTGATTTTCATGGATACAATGCACGATCCCATCGAACAGCGAGGAGGAGAAGGTGGTCTTAGAACGAGAGGTTACTCGGCGGATGGACTGGCCTGCCAGTTCTCTATGGTTAAATACCACCGAGCACATGTGGGATGCGACTGGGAACCATTACTGCGTGTCCACATCCATCGACGACCCAGCAGTTGTCAACCGGGCTGGTGGCGGAATGGGACGCCCTGCCACAAGAACTCCGTACGATCATACGGCCAGCACGGGAGCACTGCCGTACGTAGTGGTCACACATGCTTTTCTAATTTCCAGGGGACCGTCATATATTACGGTGTCTTTTAATAAATCTGTAATTTCTGTTAGTCTCATAGCGTATTTGTTACCTACTGTACTACACGGGGGTAGCAGTTCTTTCTCGGTATAGTCAAAGTGCCACCAAGCTGTGTTACTTGGTAGTGACATAGCATGCCAAAGCTACTTCCGCCCTTAAGGTTTGCACGCCAGTCCCCAGCGTGGGAATTTCCAAAATCCTTCGTCATTATAAATGTTCAGAAACCTTAAAAGCGGACATTTTAGGTTGGGCTTTACCATGACTGTTATTCGTATCGAATGAAACAAGTTAACTGTTACCAGTCGATGTTTGTCTTTCCACAACGCGTTTCGAAGTGGATTTACATGTGTTAGTACATGAGTGTTACGCCGGCAGGTAACTTGTGGCACTATCTCCGGTGGTACAGGCTCATTTCACTCTCGTAACATCACGCACAAACTGTCATACTTCGTAAACAGTATCCAGACACCATCTTTGTTTACAATGTATGACAGTTTGTGTCGTGTGTATTAAGACAGAGAAGGGAGCCTTTTGTTATCGGAGACAGTGCCACAAGTTAAACCCAAGTCTTAACACAACACACTCATGTCCAGCATAAGCAAATCTACTTGATGGAGGTGCAACCCTTCGAAACAAGTTACGGATTGAAATAAACAGTGACTGGTTAAAGTAAACGTGTTGGCTCATTCGAATTCAGAAACGTCTCTCTCACAATCAGAAAACTGACGTCTCGCCTTTGTTTATTTGTAAAACAGAGTAACATAGTACTTTGAGTACAAATGAATGTTATAGTGGTGGATGACGTGATGCAATTCTGGGTACGGGCTCCTTGGTGATGGATTTGCATTTCGAAAGATCCTGGGAATTATCTCAAGCTTTTTAATGTGGTGTATGTAAGTTGCTCATGTCTCAGAGGCTCTGCCATATACAGATTCCACTCGAACTCTAGCGACAAAGTTCGGATTTTCTTCAGGGATATTTCCTGAGCATTTTATTTTAGGGTCTCGTGGTCTCATGTGCCTCTTCAGAGTAATTCCATTTGGTTTGGTTGTTACCCCATTTATTTTTGTTTCTGTGTTAGACTCAAAAGATAAGAACAACAGTGCAAATGTCAACGGTATGTTCCGCGTGTCTCGTTTGGAGCTAAGTATGTTCTATTCATTTCTTCATTCGCATTCCTCTTTCTTAGTAGAAGTTACGTTGTTAAGCGTATTAGTACAGAGCGGTATTTTAGTATACTCCTGTCAACTTGCACGCAAAAGAAAATTTTCTGGAACTTTTGGATACCACCTCATAGTTTCGGCACAAAGCGGACAGCAAACAAATAACGCTGTGCTCTAATTCGTTTCTTCAAAAATGTCGAAATGGTCACCCTATTCGTTTGCGTTCATAATAAAATTTCAACATAAATCGCAAATTGAAAGGGATACTGACCTCCACCTGGCCCTCATTACGAGGGGTGCCTCGTAATCGACATGGAAAGTAGTGCTGCTATCCAGTCAACTGAACCTTCGTCCCGTAACGTTCTGGTGTGTTACGTCATAGAGCACAAACCGAAAGAGAACAGAAAATTGTCGATATTTGTTTTGTATATTAGTTTTTCGATTGTAAGTTGTGGTGACACACTGACCTGTACAGCATCCCGACGTCCACGTTAGTCCGAAAGGACAGCAGGGTAGCGCAGTGGTTAGCACACGGGACTAGCATTCGGGAGGACGACGGTTCAAACACGCGTCCAGCCATCCTGATCAAGGTTTTCCGTGATTCCCCTAAATCGCTTAAGGCAATGCCGGGACGGTTCCACCGGAAGGGCACGGTGCCTTTCCTGCTTCATCCTTCTCTAATAAGAGTTTCTGCTCCATCTCGAATGACTTCCTAGTCGACGAGACGTTAAACACTAATTTCCTCCTCCTCCTCCGGTTGAACGGTGACAACTATTGTCAGGTGGCGAAGCGATTTCGAACACTTCATTTAATCCATCGAATGCTCTGCATCAGTTATTTTCATTTTCCGCGTGTTGCCTGCAGAACATTACTTAACTATTACATAGTGTCGTTTCATTGCTCTCCCGTTTACATATTTTCCTTCTTTAGATCATTCGACGTATGTTCTTCTTTGTCTCGTTCAGTGCATCCTTCGAAAAGTTCACCAGAATTAACCGATGCTGTGCTTGCTTGACTTCATTAACAACGAACTAAATTTCTTTCTACTCAAGTATTTGCTGGATATTCGATGTTTTGTTCATACAGATTACGCTTTTCCTTCACTGAACATACTTTGTGTGGCTCTTTAGCCGTCTGATTCGCTAAAAAATGTGATATTTAGTTGTTTCTGTAATTGCCTCTATATTTTCGCATTTCTGCCACAAGTGAAGTCAAGAACAATTTAAGATGGCACAGAAATGATGAAATTTGTTTGACTAAGAAGTAAAAAATTCTGAAACCGGGAAGACACCTTCTCTTTTTCTCTTAGTAACGTTATTCAACGCTGAACTCCTGAAATCCCCTTTCTTTTCCGTTCCTCGCTTCTAACACACATTTTCCAATGGAAATCGCTAAGCTTTTGTTCAGTTGCATCCCAGTGGTTTGACATTAAAGATGTGGTTTGATTAACGGGCGTGCATTGTAATATTACGCAACATGCAGAAAAGAGGTAAAAAACACGCTTACTGCGGAAAGCGGCATTGTGTGGAAGTGCTAATGTGACGTCTGAGTGCTGTGAGGATTATCGTGCTGTGTACGGAACGAGGGGCCCATGGGATGGTGGTGGAATAATAATAATAATAATAATAATAATAATAATAATAATAATAATAATAATAATAGAACAGAACCATTATAACAGATAAAACACCATATAACAAACCTGACATCATACTCACCAATAAAAAGAAGAAATTAACACAACTAATCGAAATATCCATACCCAATACAACAAATATAAAAAAGAAAACAGGAGAAAAAATTGAAAAATACATGCAACTGGCTGAGGAAGTCAAGGACATGTGGCATCAGGATAAAGTTGACATTATACCAATTATACTATAAACTACAGGAGTCACACCACACAATATCCACCAGTACATCAATGCAATACAGCTACATCCAAACTTATATATACAACTACAGAAATCTGTAATTATTGACACTTGTTCAATTACCCGAAAGTTCCTAAATGCAATGTAACATATACCGTACAGTTAATAGGAAGTCACGCTTGATCAAGGTCCGCGTCACCTTCCATTTTTAACCAGACATAACGTCTGAGACAAGAAAGAAATAATAATAATATCACGCACTCTTCAATTGTTGTATGCGATAATTCGAACTTCTGTGGCAGAATATCGTCGAATATTGACCAATAGCACACTATTCACAGGAACGAAAATGTAGGCATACACTACCGGATGAGCCTGAAGGGGTGGATGTAGTCTTTGGCCAATAAAAGAGCACGTATCTGCTTATACAGGATGTTTACTTGATATCAGTGTTACGTCATAGGGTAAAACAGGCTCTGCTCAATCATTGTCATGTGAAATAAATCCTGTTTTCATGTTCTTAACATATTTCCAGTAGTCTCCTGTCTGATAAGAATTTTTGAGCTGATTTTAAACTAACTTCCATATCAGATAGAGACTTGAAATTTCATGCGTATCTCGAAACTTGTAATGTAAAATCTCATCAGAATGTTTAAAAATCCATTGAGAAATATCATGCACACAAGAGTAATAGGCATAAATAATACAAATGAAAATTTCAATATAAAACGTTTTAAACTGAACTGAAAAGAACAAATATTCTCCTGGCCCCTTACAGATTCATAAGCCCATCCACATAGTCCTGGAAATTTGTGCTTGTGGCTGTGCAATAATAATTACAATACATGTAAAATTTATAACTAAGAACGTGGGGAACATCCAATAGACATTAGTTCGGTGACTTATTCATTTATGTATTGCTCATGCCCCCACAGTTCTCGTTGTAAATCTTAGTTACGAACATTAAAAAGCACAAATTTTCTGGACCGTCGTTTGGGGCTAGGAGATGTTTTATACCCTTTGAAACATCCCCTTAAAAAAATTATAAATGACTGTGCTGGTAAACTTCTACGTTATTTGATAGTAAGACAGCTGAGTAAAACTGAAGGTACTCAGACATTTCTCTCTTTACTTATTCTGATCAACACTAAACTGGCATACAATATTTTTAGCGTAACGAAACCTGACTCAATAATCCCTACAAAAGAATGGCCCTGACTAACAATAACCTATACCTTTCATACCGGGGAGAGGCTACAACCCCGTCCCACTCCCTTCCCAACCACTGCTTCCCTTTCGAGTCCCTCGACTCTTATAACTGCCGTCTGGTTTCTGTACAAATTGTAAATAGCTTTTCGCTCCCTGTATTTTACCCCTGCCACCTTCAGAATTTGAAAGAGAGTATTCCAGTCAACATTGTCAAACGCTTTCTCTAAGTCTACAAATGCTAGAAACGTAGGTTTGCCTTTCCTTAATCTAGCTTCTAAGATAAGTCGTAGGGTTAGTATTGCCTCACGTGTTCCGATATTTCTTCGGAATCCAAATTGATCTTCGCCGACGTCCGCTTCTACTAGTTTCTCCATTCGTCTGTAAAGAATTCGGGTTAGTATTTTGCAGCCCAACACTACAATACCAAATATTCCAACAATGCAAACTAGCTACAGACAGCACAGTCGGTGATTTTCATACAGAGCGCTGCGTGGCGTTACCAACCTAACAGCCTACTTACACTTTGTCAGATTCACAAACGTCTTACACTAAAAATTTATTTGTATTTTCATGACTGTTCTTGGTTATTACTTTCAACGGGGACTGTTAACGGCGTGTGCCGTTTTTAAGATCATTGATACCTTATCGAAGTGTGTACCAGCGTTTTAAAGATTTTAAAAGGACCCAATTGTAACATGACAAACGTTGACAAATGGTCGGTTGCCTGTAAGTTAATTGTTAGTGTTGTTTGTAACTCGTATAGTAATCATGGGTACAAATAAAGAATACAAAGAGCGATGACGTAGTCATCCCGCTTGTCGTGCGCTGATGTAATCAGTAGATTTTTGCCCTCGATGACCACTTGAAAGGTATACCTCCTCCCGCTATCCGTCTTGTGTGCGCGTGTGCGCCACGTAGTTGCAAGGACTTCTCCCCGTGTACCTCGAAAACGTGAAGTATAACTCTGTTTCTATGTGCTCCACCAGTATACAGCAACCAATGATAACGTTACAATGAACAGTAGCTCCCACAGATAAGAACGGTAGGCGAACGTTTTGAAATTTGTTATCTAAATTGTGAGCCTTCAAAGAGAACGTAATATTTACCCGGCTTTCCAACAAGTGAAAACGGAACATGCTGTGCATGCAGCACCACTGCAATATTCGTCTACATTTTTCCATTTTTGACAAAATATAGCACAATCGCGTGCCTTTTTATAATGTTCTCAGTACTCACAGCTGAAGAGCGACGCCAGATACTAACACCTCCATTAGCAATTAAAAAAAAGACGCGAAAAAAGGGACGAGAATAACTACATTCGCGTGCCTGCAGCTGTCGAACATTCCAAAGATTTCTGAAATAATGCTGTTGCAGAGACAATTCAAATACGAATCTCGGGCAGTAACGTAAATGCAGAAGAGGCATACATTTCAGTAGTCCTTGATTCACTTCGGCGAGCTCAAAGCTGAAGCCGGATCACAAAATTTTTGTGTGGGAGGGGTGGGGAGGAGGAGGAGGAGGAGGAAGAAGAGGAGGGTGTGATAACACTAAATGAGGAGCACGAGCTTTTCGAAAAGAACAAAAGATGAATTCAAAAAGTAACGTACTGCAAGGAAAGAAAAGGAAAATACATTGACATAATAAAAAATTAAAATTCACACAGTTAAATAATGCACAGAGCATTTGAAAATAAACATTCTAGTACTAAATTAAAATATTTATTAATTCTTGGTCACTCCAATGAGTCTGGCGTGCATAGCAGTTTTTCGAAGGAGAGTTTCGTATTAGAAACGTACTGTCCTTTTTATATGTTTAGCTGTCTCCGTTTTCAAAGCAGCCAGCGGTAGTGTGTAAGAGTAACAGATAAAAATTGGTTTTGGTTTCGCCAATGTAATGGATAGAAGTTGCGAAAAAGAAAATTTACCGATTCTTGGTAATTTGTGAGACATGCAACTTTTGCATCAAACTCCTAGGAAAACATGTTACTTTTGTATGAGGAAATTCTGTTAAAAATTATATCGCGAATAGTGGGCGGTTGAGAAACGCCGCTGTAGGCGGAAGACAGATGTTGGAAATGTGCCCATAAAAAAAAGCTCATGGGGAAAACGGTGCGTCTAATGACAAATCGCTTGTGTGTAAAAATACCCTTGAAGAGGCCTTGAGTTTAATTGGGTGTTGAGTCGAAATCTTCGTTGCGCAGACAGCCTAAGTAAGCGTCACACTTACCGTCTTCCCTAATTCAGATATGCGAAATCCTTTAAATATGTAGGCTTACTATTGTGAATAAATTTGAATTGGGATGATCAGACAAAAGAAGTATACGGGGAAAGCGAAGGGAGAAGTGTTCTGAGAAAGTAAGGAGCATCGGCATAGAAAACAGGAGCAAATACTTGAGTACAGGTCCAGCGTTTGGAAACCTTATCAAGTAAACATATCAGCAGGCGCCAAGCGAGTTGCTATAAGCGTCCCTAGAATCGTAACAGATTGGTATAGCTATACAAATGTGTAAAAGATGCTTCCGGAACTTCAGATGATCTTTAGAAGGAACGCAACGTCATTCTCGTAACACGCTGTTAGGTTAATTTGGAGAATCTGTGTTCGAGGAGGATAGGACAATTACGATAGTATCTCCTCCTAGGGGATCTTGGAAATTAATCGAGACACATAAAAGCGTGTAACAGGCGTTTCGTCACACCTCTCTCTCTCTCTCTCTCTCTCTCTCTCTCTCTCTCTCTCTCTCTCTCTGAATGAAATGATAAAAGTACTGGTTCGAAGTACATTAGCTTGAGGATTTTGCAGAACCATCTGACTCTAGATCGTAATAAGCTTCGGGCAACTACAAGAAGGTACTCAAGGAAAGGGAGCAAACTCGGAAGGGCCGGAGGATGATTTGAACCTGTGTCCTTCCAGATAAAAGTTCTCTGTCTTCCTTGAAAATAGTTCCACTTCTAAGAAACACTTTTTCTTCCAGTATCTTAGCTTTCAGCTGTTAACACTGAACACAGAATAGTGCACTTTCACCTACGATAACTCGTCTAGATGATTATTCAGATACTATTTACAAAGATAAATGTCTGACATTAATAGTATAGGTTAGCTCACTCTCAAGCGCAGAATTTCACTCCAAAAATCTGATACCGATTTCCAGCGAACGCAGTTCACATAAGCACTCTTCAGCTGAAGTTCCACGGTTTCGAATATTCACGTGCGGGGAATGTTTCCTTGGGATTATTTGTTTCCGGGAGTTTCAATACTTTTTCTGTTCAAAACAGATGAGTGGCATTCCATCACAGCTGGCGCTTTGATATCTCAAAGGGGCGGACGCTGTTATATGCTTTCACTGCCAGATGCCAAACAGATATTTGTAACATGAATCCTGATGACTTCGTATTGCCTTTGTTTTATCCCATTCGCAAAATTCACCTTTAATAAAGCTTTTTTTTCTGAGTTGTGCATCATGCCTCTTCCTCAGACTAAAACCTGAGTTCGTCCAGTGACAGTATTTCTACGTATTTCTACGTATTTTAAGTATGAAATTCATTTCAATTCAAGTGGGTGTAATTGTTCACTTAGAGAACATATTAAATGTCTATATGATTGATGTCATTTTCGTGATACAAGTAACTGCTCACAGTAAGACTGCTCCAGAAGTATCTCCACCAAAGCTTGAAGACGGCGCATTGAAGATTTAGAAATATTAATTCGAGGCAATGTCGTACAGGGAAACATCGATCACAGTGTTTCCTGTAATGCTGAGGAAGCATATGCTAAGGCTTTTACGGTTTCGCGATTGTCATTAAAAACATCTACATCTCTAGATGCAGACAGCTTAGAGAGGAACGGTAGATCAGCTGAGGGAGCGTACGCATGTTAGCGGCGAAGTACTTCTGTTATTTCCAGTAGAATGGTTCCTTATGCTCCTAGTGGTGTTGGAATTGTAGTTTACTCGGCGTCGTCGTTCAGTACATACTTGAAATTTCGGCCCCATTGTACCTTATTTTGTTCCGAATGCCAGAACTCATAAGCCCGCAGATGAGAATTTCCAAAACGAATTCGGTGCGAATTGTGCACTGTAGTGAAACGTTTTATTGTAACCTACACTTCGCTGTGTAGGGTGAAAGGCAAACTATGGAAACAGCCCGACACCGCATCAATTTTCCCAGGAGTAAAAGACCTGAAACAACGCTTTACAGCGCATGTGTAGTAGGACAGGAAGGCTTAATCAGGCGGGAGGCGTGCGTGGGTGTTAGATTTCTTTCAAGCGTTACCTGCGACAGCTGAGGTTCCGGATTAGTCAGTCCGTCGCACGATGTAAATTTGTGACATTACATGAGAAAATTAACATCTTTCTAGCAACAGATTGTGTCGGGTATACCGTGCGACACACCATCGCTGAACAAAACATCGTGAAATCGTGAAGATCCTCTCTCTCTGTCTGTCTGTCTGTCTGTGTGTGTGTGTGTGTGTGTGTGTGTGTGTGTGTGTGTGTGTGTGTGTGTGTGATTTTACAATTACCGCATAACATATTTTGGAATTGAGACGACGGCAATTGACACAGTAGTTTTTATTATTCTATTTATATTTTCACTCCTGAACCTGGAGATCATACAGGATGAGTCAGTAGGAAAGGTACACGCTTTTTTGACTGGTGATTCTGAACAAAAAGCTTCTAATACACGTATGCCCTTTTCTTAACCGTCTCCGGGTTTCCACACAGTACGTGTTCAAACAGTCCACCGTCAACTGCAATGCATGTTGCTGCTCTTGTAGACATGTGCTGTGTCGCCGATCGGAGCTCAGTTTTGCATTCCTTTACCTGGGCACAAGCGTGTGAAATACCAGCAAGAAATTCCTCGTGTCCACTCTGCGCTTGTAGGTATCGCTCTTCAGCTATCCCCACAAACAGTAATCCAATGGGGGTAAGATCGGGTGACCTCGGTGGCCAAGCAATGACTCCACGGCGACCGATCCAAAGACCAGGATACTTCTTGCTTTGGCCGCATGGAATGTGTAGAAGCTCCGTCATCCTGAAAGTACGTGCTAGCTCGTGTTCCCAAAGGGAAATCCTCAAAGTATTCTGGTAACACATTTTGAAGAAACTAAAGATACCGTGTCACAGTAAGACGGTTACTTAAAAAAACTGGACCGATGAGTTGGTCACCAATAATGCCACACCACACGTTGACTGAGAGACGTGGTTGAAAATTCGTTTCCACAGTAGCGTGTACATTTTAATTTGCCCATGCATGAGAGTTACGCGTGTTATTGATTCCGTTGCGGGTAAATGTTAACTCATCAGTGAGCAAAATACGTGGAATTAATCGCTCATCGGCAATGTTCCATCAACAGAATTCTTGCCGGGCGCAGCATCTGTTTCACGCAGATGTTTTACACACTGCCGATGAAAGAGATACAGACCGTGCTCGTGTTCTGTGCGTATCACTCGTCTTTGTGAAATACCAAGTTGGGCAGCAATTCTTCTAGTGCTAGTAGTAGGGTTGCGTTCAACCACTTGAATGTTCCCAACTTCATTAAGACATAGTTGTACGGGACGTTCAGAGATATTTACACTGGGAAGCGTACCACGCTCACGCAATCCGTGACACACTCTGCCAAATAACACTATCTGGCACTCTGTGATTCGGAAATCGTTATTGGTATTCTCGCTCAGCATCTCTGGAATTCCCATTGGACAAACTGTAGACAAACACCATGTCAGCATACTCGGCATGTGTGAAGATACGTAGCATTTTTACTACACAAAACTGTATTCGTTGTTCGCGTAACAACACCATAGTACCGTGCTCTACGACAAGCACTGTCAGACTGAGCAAACAACTGCACCATGCGAAGTGAACTGCCTGGTGACACTGTTAGAAAGGACGACGCTACTCGTTTCCCGTTCATAGTTGTTTTCATTGGTTAACCCGGAAAAGGTTAAGAAAAGGGCATATGTTTATTAGTTCCTGTGTTTAGTATCGCCTCTAGCGTGGGATGCAAATGTGTAGCTCGCTACTTCATTACTCCCAGAGACATTCCGAGGCGCAACTACTTCGCTAGCATATGCACACTTATTAACTGCAACGGCCTTGCCTCGTTGAATACACCGGTTCCCGTCAGATAACCAGAGCTAAGCAGTGTCCAGTACTTGAATGGATGACCGCCCGGGTAAATCTAACACTTCTGGCAATTTTCCATTTTACCTTTCAGGCAGAGGGAGGCGGGGTGATTAAATTACAAAACTGTTCGCTGTATTTATGGAGTGAGGCCACGTGACAATGTAGATGGTCGTCCGCCCGTTGTATGGTGCCAAATTTGGGGGCCTCTTGGTGCTTTTCGAAATGAGTTAGCTTTGTGCAGGCGCAGAGTTTCATCCTATCCTTTCTCCGATCATCATACAACGCAAACTGGATAGACGTCTACACGTATCAGATACAATTTAACACACGAATTTCACACTTCGCGAAGGAAAGGTACCGGTTCCAGTGAAAGATAGGAAAACCTTTCTAATTGGACGGCAGGGCTTTGCCCTCGGAGTCTCCCATCAAGTCGTGCCATACGCCTTCACTTTTTACCTCTAACATGTCTTCCACCGCCTCCAGCTGGTTTCTAGCTACTTTCGCTGAAACCCACGGCAACAAAATACGAATACTGGTTAGAGCCAATAGGGCCAGAGTTAAATTGGCGGGAGTCATTTTTGGTTTTAACTACCACATTCCAGCTAACTATCTGGGTCCACAGCCTACTATGAGGTCTGCCCACTGAGCGTGTACGCACTCGCTACACGGACACTACTCTGAAGGGACTCGCACGAGCGACAGATAGCAATCCGTTGCATGGACGACTGATCACTTCGTGGATCTGACGTGCGTGAGAAAATTGCAGCGATCGGTCGCTGATCGTAAGAAAATCACAGCCAATCTGATCCATTGCATGCGGCTCGCGCTTGTAATGTGGCTGCCTGGCTCGCTAGCAGCAATGTGTGTCAATATGGCTGCAACTTATTATTAAACGTGGCTGTGCAGTTCTGTTTCGCTTTCCATCAGTGAGTAAGAATTCTACGTTAGAATTTATAGCTATTCAGGGGCCACGAAATACTCTGAGAAGTGGAGGGCGGAGTTGCCATTTACATTAATAAGTAATACCGAATACACTCTCCGATTCTGCAGTGTTTAACATTTCAAAAACCTGCGCTCTAAAACTGATGGGAAGTTCACACTAATATCCGCAATTCAGTGAGCGCAATCAGTGTTGTGAGTTATTTAGGAAATAAACGCATTATTAAGTTTTGAACTTCTGAACAGACTGACTTACGTACTGTAACGTTAATCTAAATCTTCAAAGGCAATCTATTATACAGCTATATTCAAGGCTCTTGTTATTTCACATAATCCAACTCACTCTCATACAATTTTTAACTAGTTTTGGTAGTCAGTAGTGCTGGTGCTGAAACCATCTCTATAGACAAATACATATTACAAACTAATCGTTTAAATATTTGCAGTTGAACTGTAAGGGGAATGAATAATAAATTGGCCAGATAGG
The DNA here is from genome assembly GCF_021461385.2 of Schistocerca piceifrons. Taxonomy (NCBI): domain Eukaryota; kingdom Metazoa; phylum Arthropoda; class Insecta; order Orthoptera; family Acrididae; genus Schistocerca; species Schistocerca piceifrons. Next base: position 247,662,119 of record NC_060144.1, read on the forward strand.
AGTACGACTCGCGCATTGAGCGTTCCGTACGAACCTTATCATGTACATGGACAGTTCATGAATTCCGATAATCTAAGATCTCTACGATTTTTGCCCGTTACCGACACTGATACTGGCAAGATATCGGTCCCATGGACTCCACGGTTTTCGAGAATGTTATAATTTCAAGTCTGAAGTGAGACACTAAATTAACAATTTTCTGATTTTCCTTTAGTTATACTGCGAAACCATTCTTCTTGCAAATTTCGTGATTTACGTCAAGTGGAAGTAGCCTATAGGTTTTAATGAGAGAGTTTGCGAGTATCGTAACAGGCGACAAATGGTAGTATCTTTTGATAGCAATGATTTAGATGCTTCAATTTTCTACATCACCAAGAAACCGTAAACATAACACGTGTCGTAACATTCAACTCTGTCCACCCGTTCCCGAGAAAAAGGGTTTTGAACAGTCGGACTGACAGATACCAACAAAGTGACCCCGTAAGAGTTCCGTTTTTATCGACCGAGGAACGAAATCCTGAAAAGTAACTGAGGTCTTATTAACGAAAATGAATTGTATTAGTACACTGTAAAGATGCATACAGCCCACTTGGCGTCAATGAAAAATGTAATATGATCTGTAGAGTGACCTGCAGTCCCCAAGAAAGCTTTTTACAGCAAGTTTAATAAATTGTAATTCCCGTTTATTTAAAATCTTTTTTTGCAAGTATTTGTGGTGATACAGAAATAAACTGCAATTGTTGCTAAATACATTTATTTTCCATAGCAAAACTCTTCGACACCCTAGCTTTCGCAACACTGATTGAAATTACTAGGCAAATCCCTCGTGTGTTGGGTTTCAAGGTAAACGAGCGACTACAAGCGATATCGCTACGGATCGCTGAGATCCGTCGCTCGTGGGTGGGGTCTTTAATACAATACCAGAAATAGCTCAACCAGAAGTCCACTCCCACGCATGGTAGCACATTTTCGGATTCGCACTTCTCCTTAGAGCATGAAATAACTTTACTGATCCGTAACACGCAGTCACTAGACTTCAAAAATACGCAAGACAACACATCTCTACCAGAGGCAAAAGACTTCCACACCCTCGCGAGGGTTGTCAACCATCTACTCTCATTCACGCACTACAAATTTTAGCTCTTTCAGCTACTCGGTTTCGGCAAAAGAATTTTGGCGCTTTTATTAGCCGCATCGTGCTCCCTACTTTCGGTAAGGCGCGGCTTCCTGCCACGACTTTTAGAATTTCCTTCCTAAATGGCGCTGGGAAGCACGTGATTTCATGGAAAGCCACAAGCCCTAACGTCGACTTAATCGGCATACGCCACGAGTCGTTATGTGAACTGGAGGGAGACCGGAGCATCATCTGCAGGTTGGACAACCCCCCCCCCCCCTCCCTCTAATGCTGGAAACCGACTGTGGCGTCCACAACAGCGAACAGGGCGGGAACACAAGCATGGCAAGGTAATATGTTAGAATGTAGTAAGAGCAACAATGAAATAAGTCACTGTAGGTGAAGTAAGTAGAAGACTTCGTCAAGTTTGCCTTCACAAGCTATTGCCTACATAGTTAACGTGTGGTATAAATATCACGTCCGACAACAGGAGATAGCGGATGTATACGGTGTGAGAGCAAGGCGAATGCTGTTATGTATGATTAACTGGAGTAAGAACGGGCAGAGAACGCTAAAAAAAATCTAGTGATGATTGTTCTCAAGGTCTTCAGTTCGAAGACTGATTTGATGCAACTCCCCACGCTAGCCTATCCCGTGCAGGCCTCTTCATCTCTGCTTAACTACTACAACCTATATCAGTTCGTACCTGCTTAACGTAGTCTAGCCTTTGTCTTCGTCCGCAATTTCCCCCCCCCCCCCCCCATTTCTTACTTATATTACCAAATTTAAAATCTGAGAAGTCGAGATGTGTTTTTTCAACTGGATCATTCTTCCAGTCAAGTTGGGCCACAGTTACTTTATTCCCGACCAATTCGATTAGTTCCTTATTAGTTATTCCATACACCTAATTCTCAATAGACCATTCTTCTGCAGCAGCTCTTATCGGAAGCCCTATTCTCGTGTCTGTACTGTTCATCGTGCGCATTTAATATCCGTAGAAGGCTACGCTGAAAACATGTAAGGGAAAAGATTTTCTTTATGTTCGATGTTCGCAAGTTACTCTTTTCTAACATTCTTTTCCTGCTGTAGCCGGTCTGCACTCTACGTGCTCTAGTTTGGTCACCACCATTTTTTTCTGCGCAGTTAGTCTCACTACTTTTAGTGTCATTTGTCAGCTGGTATACATACAAAACAAGACGCGTAAGTCCAGGCGTAACAACCTAGGTAGAAAATACCGTTAGTTGGATATTCAGGACAGAATCGCCGTATATACGCTACTTCAGTCCCCAGTGCATCACTCCTGAATGGGTAGCTAACGGAAAATCTTATCAGCGCCCCCATTACCGACTCCATTCGTGAATGTAGTGGGAGAAAACGTTAATATACTGGTGTGCAAAACTTAGGGGTGACAGTAACTTTCCCATGACGATTCACTGCAGAGAGACACGGCTCGATGAAAATTGGACCATAAAAGAACTAAGAAAAATTACTTTTATTCAAGACAATTACGTTGAAGTCACTGCGATTTATGGTTGTCCTCTGGACATTACAAAAGATGGAACATGGTTCTTAATAGGGTGTGTGGTCACTACGGACGGCAATCCCTACTGCAACGTGCTCCCATGCCAGCCACAAGGTTGTTAAGGGTATCTTTTGGTAGGACACTCCGTTCGTCCAACAGCGCGGTTGACAACTGCTGTGTCGTTAGTCCATGCGGACGTGCTGCAATGTGTCATCTTAACGCGTCTCACAACTGCACGGTGAGATTTAATACTGAGGAATGGATAGGACAGGCCATTCTATTCATTGAATATATTCCCGTTTTAAGGACCCTCCACCAGCGGTGTCCGATGCGGGTGCGCATTGTCATCCATAGAAATGAAGTCAGAGCCGAATGCACAGCTGGAATGACGCACCTGGGAAGGAGTAGTGTCAGAATAACGTTGACCTATGAGTGTAACGCGTTAAAAAATCTGGAGCTCAGTACGTCCACGAAACATTATGCCTCCTAACACCCCAACACATGACCCACTAAAACGATCATTTTTGACGACGGTGGACGTACCCTCACATGGCGAGAGGAGCGACGACGTAATGACACAGGAATAATGTCGAAAAATGACCGTTTTTGATACATGTTGTTTTGTGGAGGTATGGTGTTGCGTGGGTGTATTGAACTATGAATCTTTGAATATTACACACTCACAGGTCAACGTTCTGTGACACTGTATTCGCTCCCAAGTGCGTCTCTTCATGGCTGCGTTCGGCCCGGACTTTTTTTTTTATGGATCACACAGCACGGCCGCATTGAATAGCGCAAGTGGAGGAGCTCTTTGATCGAGGGTACATTCGCCAATTGGACTGGCCTGGCCGTTCGCACCGCGCACGTGTAGTATGTATTGGAGGAACGTATTGCAGCGTGAACTCCTTACCAACCTTGTGGCCAGCACCGGAGGGTGTTACACAGAAGGCAGTGCCGCTCGCGGTCAACACATACCCTACTAAGAGCCATGTGCCGCCTTTTCTAATGTCCAGATGATCATCATAAACCGCGGTGGCTTCATTGCAGTTTTTTTCTTTGAACAGAAGTGTCATTTCTGTAAGCCTCATAGCTTAGTTCTTTCAATCGCCTTTTTAACTGTACTGTAGCAACCCTGTCTACGTATGGCTAAAAGTTTCGTCGAGTGCATGTTACCTGGCAGTGACATTATGCGGAAGTTCTGTTCTTGAGTTTTGGACATACACAGGGTGAGTCAAGAGGGAAAGTACATGCTTTGAGGGTTGCGCAATAAGAGGGCCCCGTTCTGAGTATACATGTTCAGGTGTCCTGGAGAGACAGTTCCGCTGTGGCATGGATAATAGTAGCATCATAGCATCCGATTGAAATAGCGCGGCACGTGAAAAGTACTTCGAAGCTGAACTACGCGGGACAGTGCCATTCTTCCGGCCATAACGACTAAATTGCCCAGATACATCATAAAATTCTGAAGGCACATGAATAAAACACGGCGTTCCAGCCGTAGTGAAATGGTGTCAATTTGACCAAGGCCGTGCAGACGCGGTTGATACGGACAGGGATGTCCACATTTTGTACCACGTGATTCCCATCTTCTCTAAGCTTAGAGCATCAGGGGAGGAGAGATTTTTCAACGAAGAGGCCATTGACACCTCTGTTTTCGAATGGCTCCGTGGTCGAAGAGCCGGTTTCTAGCGTTGAAGAATTGAGCATTGGTACAACGTTCTGGTCGATGTTCACAGAGCCTTGGTGACTACGGTGAAAAATGGCGTATCCACGTTACTCTGATGTGTAGTGCAGCTTTCAGTAAAAGTAACTTTGCATCTCCTAGCAATGTGTAAGGAATTTTTTGATGTCCCCCTCCCAGATACAGACTGGGCTTTTAATTAACGGCTTTGGATTAGCGGGAAATTCAACGCTGTCCCCGTATCAAAGCGTGGCTGGAGACCCATACTTCAAGGATTTCAACTTGTCTCATTAGTTGTTTAGCCAGTTAGCGCAGCTTCACATTTCGTAACAATAAAAATACACGATGTGTAGGATGAAACTGCCTAGTAGATCAATACCACTTGTATAAAGACAAGTTGTTAGTTCAAAGTTGACGCCAAAATCTCGAAATACTTCAAAGTTTTTAGGATTCAGGTGGACATAGACTGTATGTTTTAATAGACTGTATACAGGATGTTACAAAAAGGTACGGCGAAACTTACAGGAAACATTCCTCACACACAAAGAAAATACGTTATGTGGACATGTGTCCGGAAACGCTTACTTTCCATGTTAGAGCTCATTTTATTACTTCTCTTCAAATCACATTAATCATGGAATGGAAACACACAGCAACAGAACGTACCAGCGTGACTTCAAACACTTTCTTACAGAAAATGTTCAAAATGTCCTCCGTTAGCGAGGGTACATGCATCCACCCTCCGTGGCATGGAATCCGTGATGCGCTGATGCAGCCCTGGATAATGGTGTATTGTATCACAGCCGTCCACAATACGAGCACGAGGAGTCTCTACATTTGGTACCGGGGTTGCATAGACAAGAGCTTTCAAATGCGCCCGTAAATGAAAGTCAAGAGGGTTGAGGTCAGGAGAGTGTGGAGGCCATGGAATTGGTCCGCCTCTACCAATCCATCGGTCACCGAATCTGTTGTTGAGAAGCGTACGAACACTTCGACAGAAATGTGCAGTAGCTCCAACGTGCATGAACCACATGTTGTCATACTTGTAAAGGCACATGTTCTAGCAGCTGAAGTAAAGTATCCCGTATGAAACCATGATAACGTGCTCCATTGAGCGTAGGTGGAACAACGTGGGGCCCCATCAAGACATCACCAACAATGCCTGCCCAAACGTTCACAGAAAACCTGTGTTGATGACGTGATGGCACAATTGCGTGCGCATTCTCGTCAGCCCACACATGCTGATGGTGAAAATTTACAATTTGATCACGTTGAAATGAAGCCTCATCCGTAAAGAAAACATTTGCACTGAAATGAGGACTGACATATAGTTGGATGAACCATTCGCAGAAGTGTACCCGTGGAGGCCAATCAGCTGCTGATAGTGTCTGTACACGCTGTACATGGTACGGAAACAACTGGTTCTCCCGTAGCACTCTCCATAAAGTGACGTGGTCAACGTTACCTTGTACAGCAGCAACTTCTGACGCTGACATTAGGGTTATCGTCAACTGCACGAAGAATTGCCTCGTCCATTGCAGGTGTCCTCGTCGTTCTAGGTCTTCCCCAGTCGCGAGTCATAGGCTGGAATGTTCCGTGCTCCCTAAGACGCCGATCAACTGCTTCGAACGTCTTCCTGTCGGGACACCTTCGTTCTGGAAATCTGTCTCGATACAAACGTACCGCGCCACGGCTATTGCCCCGTGCTAATCCATACATCAAATGGACATCTGCCAACTCCGCATTTGTAAACATTGCACTTACTGCAAAACCACGTTGGTGATGAACACTGAACTGTTGTTGCTACGTACTGATGTGCTTGATGCTAGTACTGTAGAGCAATGAGTCGCATGTCAACACAAGCACCGAAGTCAACATTATCTTCCTTCAGTTGGGCCAACTGGCGGTGAATCGAGGAAGTACAGTACATACTGACAAACTTAAAATGAGCTCTAACATGGAAATTAAGCGTTTCCGGACACATGTCCACATAACATCTTCTCTTTCTTTGTGTGTGAGGAATGTTTCCTGAACGTTTGGCCGTACATTTTTGTAACACCCTGTATATGATACATAAATATATATACATGTAAAAGATAAGGCAGAAATGTTACTAGCAAGAATCTCAAGTTCCTTCAGTAATTTATTTCAGTGTTACGCTATATTCTAATTACAATTAGGACAGATACAGGCTGTATATTTTCAGTATGTATGACATATAAAAACATACATAACATATAATAGGTAAACGTTGTCAGCAAAATTATCAAATGGTAATACAGGTAACACTTCCCAGAGACTTTAATTGAATTGAAGTTGTAATGCTTGGTAGTACTGTAGGCCTTACATGATACTTCCTCCAACAATGACGTGGTGCCATTACCTAAGTCGTTGAGCCAGTCTCCGTCGCACGTGGCCACTCTCTCTTCGCTGTAGGAGTAGTCGTTAAGATGGACATAATTACTATAATATTAGTGAACGTCCCGCTGTTACGAGCCGACCCTTCACGGGCAACGCCTCGTTGAACTCGCACGGCTGGTGGAGCGACGTCCGCAGGAGGCGCTCTGCAAAGTTCCCCCCTCTCCGGCGTGCGTAGTTTGGTAGGCACGCCGTTGCCGCCGTCTGGAGTGGAGGTCGTTACAGTTAATGGGTCTCCTGTGTTAAACATTCGAACAGAGCGGCTCGGCCCGCGCTAATTACGCCGTAGGCTGCCCTCCAGAGCCGGCGAGCGCCGCTGCACGCGCCGAGCCTCCCTACGTATCGCGAGCAGCGGCGACGCCCACCACGCGCTTCCTCTCCGTAATCTCGCCTCGGAGAGTCCAGCTCGTTACTTGTATTTCCTTCTCTCCTAATTCAGCGTGCCTGACACCACTCACTTCATTTTCTCTATTCACTTCCCGGACATGCTCGGTGGGGGGAGGGGAGGTGGTATTCCATTGGTCTGTATAATTTTAGACCGATCTTTTTGCCACCTGTTCAGTCGTGGGCCTACTCTTCGGGGGTTATCACCCTGTCTAATAAACTTAGTGCAATCAAGGAGAAAACCACTACGTGGCCTTCTTCCCCTTCACCTCTCCCGGTGAGAATCTACCATCCTCCGCCTTCTTCATATCGATCATACTAGGTTGACCCATGCTTTTTACTCAGCAATGACCCACCCGCTTCCTAGTTGCCTTCCCTTCTTATGGTAATGCATAATTTGCTGGACTGTCCCCACCATTTGGCCCTTCGCACTAAATACGCCCTCCAACCTTTCTTTTCCGGGTGTTACCGGACGACCGTCGCATGGTTACGCCTCCACATCGGCCAAGTTCTCCCCAACCTTTGTCCTAGGTTTTATCCGGTCTTTTTTGCTGATTGTTTCCTGTTTTCTTGCGCCTCCTCACTGCCGTTGTTCCCGTTGTCATGGTAAGGTGTCGTAGGGTCGGCGCCGGTGCTCACACTTGTAGCGTCTCTCGTGCGCCCTTGCTCTCACTGACCCCCTCCCCCTGTTCGTTACTCGTCCTGCTGCCCCGACGTTCCTTACCTCTTTTTTGCCCGTTTTCCCAATTCTTTCGACTAGGCTTCGATGTTTGTGTAGTTCCTCGCTTGGTTTTCGCCTCCTCAAATTATAAGATCGATGACCTCGCTGTTTGGTTAAAAAATGGTTCAATTGGCTGTGAGCACTATGGGACTTAACATCTGAGGTCATCAGTCCCCTAGAACTTAGAACTACTTAAACCTAACTAACCTAAGGACATCACACACATCCATGACCGAGGCAGGATTTGAACCTGCGACCGTAGCAGTCGAGCGATCCGGACTGAAGCGCCTAGAACCGCTCGGCCACAGCGGCCGGCCGCTGTTCGGTACTCTCCCCCCATCAACCATTTTTCACCTGTCTCAGAGGTCGGTAACACGCACTAGTGCAATGTACGGCTGTAGCATGTACATGTATTCGTTGCCAAGTAAAGATAGCACGAGATTAACAAGTGGAGGGTCACCGGTTTTGATCAAGTTTTGCTAGGACGATATATATTGTAAACACACGTGTTTTGGCATTCTGCTACACGCACCCTAGATTTTGGAAAAAAAGAGGGCAAAGTTGACGACGGAAAAACGTATTCTCAATACTATATATCGAAAGATGGTGTAAATAAAGTGTTATTTATTAATACAGAGTTTAGAGCTCCTGACTTTTTTTTCACACGTTACCTTTGGTATTCATCATTTTATGTACTTAGCAGAGCGACGACGTCGATCCAGCGGTAAACGCATTAGACTACCAAATACCTGGTCCATGTTACATTCTTGGTCGTGACTTCATTTCATTCGATATTTTTTCGCTGTATTTGTTAATATTCTGATAATGGGGATACCTCTCTTACCTTTTATTGAACTATAACGTCGGGAGGCGTTGTTAATAATCAAATGTCTGTGTACAATATATTCACAGTTATTTTTATCCTGATAGCTGGAAACAACTAGTAAACCCAGTAATTAAAACTTCCGGGCTAAGAGGCCGTGGTCCAATAGTAGAAATACTTCTCCCTGACGTTTCGTTGCCAGCTGCGGGCAACATCATCTGAGGTGAGTCTACGACTGGCTGCTAGGCCGTGGAGGTCCTGTTTATATAGAGCGCGTAGAGGGCGCCACCACTCGTCACGTGTTAACAGTTAAACTATCTCTGGCTGGCGTCATTTCTCTCGATCGAAGGTAATCGATTGTCACATCTTTGGTACAGAGTCGATCGCCATATCTTATCTAGCTTCAAGCATTCTTCTTTCCTGTTAAAATTATTGTGGTGTTTAAAAATCTCTACAGCCTCTCTATACATACGTGCATAATAATGCGATGTCTTAGCTAGCACGCTCGTCTCACTAAATTTTATTTCATGGTCCCCCGTTTCAAAAACATGTTCCGCTACAGCCGATTTGTCCGTGTGTCCCAGTCGACAGTTCCTTTTATGTTCAGTTAGGCGAGTATTGATACTTCTTTTTGTGGTTCCAATGTAAACCTTCCCACAACTACAGGGAATCTTATAGACACCAGGAGTAGCTAAAGGGTGTCGTGCATCTTTCGCCGATCTTAAGCATTCACTAATCTTCTTGGTGGGTCTGAAGATTGTATCAACTGTGAACTTGGCCAGCACTTTCCCGATACGGTCCGTAATATTGTGGATGAATGGAAGAAAAACTTTCCCCACCGATGGTTGTTGTTGTTGCACGTTTTCGGACATTTTTCTTCTGGGATGGAGTGCTCTATCTCCTTGTCAGCGTACCCATTTTTCTGGAAAGCGGTTCGCAAGTGGTTTAGTTCCTCTTGCAAATAAGCTGGCTCACAGATTTTATTAGCCCTGTCCACCAATGTCTTGATGATGCCTCTCTTCTGCCTGGGATGATGGTTTGAATGCTTATGAAGATAACGATCGGTATGCGTATCTTTTCTGTAGACTTTGTGACCCAGAGTCCCATCTGCTCGTTTAATTACTGAGACGTCCAAAAAATTTATCTGTCCATTACTTTCTGTCTCCATAGTGAATTGTATTTTTGAATTGATGCTATTCAAATGCTTCAAAAAACGGTTCAGTTCTTCTTCACCGTGATTCCATACGACAAAAGTGTCGTCCACATACCGATACCACTTCAAAGGCCTTTTTCTGGCTGACTGCAGTGCTTGCTGTTCAAAAAATTCCATAAAAATATTAGCAACGGCTGGACTTAGAGGGCTACCCATTGCCACTCCATTAATTTGTTCATAGAACTCATTATTATACTGAAAATAAGTCGTGGAAAGGCAATGTCTAAACAAAGCTACTATATCAGTCGGAAATATGTCAGATATGCAAGCAAGAGCTTCGTTGACAGGAACCATGGTGAACAGAGACACCACATCAAAGCTGACAAGAATATCACTGGGGCTGACGGTAATCTCCTTCAATTTTTCGATGAAGTGCATAGAGTTTTTAATATGATGATCAGTTTTTCCAATGAACGGTTGTAACAAGGTGGCAAGATGTCTAGCCAGCTCTTGAGTAGGGGATCCAATAGCACTTACTATCGGTCTAAGTGGGACATTAGGTTTATGCACCTTAGGTAGCCCATATAATCTAGGAGGATAAGCTTCCGTTTTACAAAGATCTTTTTTATCCTCTGAAGGAATAGAAGACTTTTTTATTAATTGATTGGTAACTGTCAACACTTTCGTTGTAGGATCCTTTTTCAACTTCTTATAAGTGGTAAGATCCAAAAGGTCACTGATCTTCTTGTGGTAGTCTTCACTCTTCATCACCACGGTAGCATTTCCCTTGTCAGCAGAAAGTACAATAATACTCTTGTCCGCATTAATCTCCCGTAATGCTTTCTTTTCTCCTTGAGACAGATTACTGCTAGGTGGCTTAGCTTTACGCAGTATCCTGGCTGTTTCCATCCTAACTTCATCAGCAGTGTGTGATGGTAACAGCCGAATCCCCGCCTCTATATTAGCTACAATATCCTCCGTTGGAATCTTCAGTGGAGTAATTGCAAAATTACCTCCTTTCGAGAGAACAGAAGTTTCTTCCCTGGATAACTCTTTTCCGGACAAATTTATAACCGTTCGAGAATTGTCTATAACCGGTGATTACGGGTTTTAATTACTGAAGACGCCGGCCGTGAAAGCCTACACGCTATGATTAGACGCCTCTACGGGGAGGATATGTCGGTTATGGTACGACGATTAGAGGGCCTACGCAAGAAGAAGGCCCTGCAGCTTTGTTCGCTCACTTTCTTGCTACGTTGTCGTGACACCGGTGCAGTTCCGAGGTTTTTGAAGGTGAGAAGATTGTGTCATTCAGCGCAAGCTAGCCGTATCTATTCACGCATGGAACTGGCAATGCTACGAGAACGGATCCATCAAACACGTCGAGGACTGGCGGTAACATGCAGTCAACTATTAAATCTCCATCTATTTATTAGCAATACAATGCAGATTTGCGATTGGAATACGGTGGATGGGCTAACATTTAGATCCATGGAACGTAGTGCAGAAGTGTCTTCTAATAGACAGAACAAGAAGTTTGACTATCTACATAAGAGCAGACAGGAAACACCGGTTATAGACAATTCTCGAACGGTTATAAATTTGTCCGGAAAAGAGTTATCCAGGGAAGAAACTTCTGTTCTCTCGAAAGGAGGTAATTTTGCAATTACTCCACTGAAGATTCCAACGGAGGATATTGTAGCTAATATAGAGGCGGGGATTCGGCTGTTACCATCACACACTGCTGATGAAGTTAGGATGGAAACAGCCAGGATACTGCGTAAAGCTAAGCCACCTAGCAGTAATCTGTCTCAAGGAGAAAAGAAAGCATTACGGGAGATTAATGCGGACAAGAGTATTATTGTACTTTCTGCTGACAAGGGAAATGCTACCGTGGTGATGAAGAGTGAAGACTACCACAAGAAGATCAGTGACCTTTTGGATCTTACCACTTATAAGAAGTTGAAAAAGGATCCTACAACGAAAGTGTTGACAGTTACCAATCAATTAATAAAAAAGTCTTCTATTCCTTCAGAGGATAAAAAAGATCTTTGTAAAACGGAAGCTTATCCTCCTAGATTATATGGGCTACCTAAGGTGCATAAACCTAATGTCCCACTTAGACCGATAGTAAGTGCTATTGGATCCCCTACTCAAGAGCTGGCTAGACATCTTGCCACCTTGTTACAACCGTTCATTGGAAAAACTGATCATCATATTAAAAACTCTATGCACTTCATCGAAAAATTGAAGGAGATTACCGTCAGCCCCAGTGATATTCTTGTCAGCTTTGATGTGGTGTCTCTGTTCGCCATGGTTCCTGTCAACGAAGCTCTTGCTTGCATGTCTGACATATTTCCGACTGATATAGTAGCTTTGTTTAGACATTGCCTTTCCACGACTTATTTTCAGTATAATAATGAGTTCTATGAACAAATTAATGGAGTGGCAATGGGTAGCCCTCTAAGTCCAGCCGTTGCTAATATTTTTATGGAATTTTTTGAACAGCAAGCACTGCAGTCAGCCAGAAAAAGGCCTTTGAAGTGGTATCGGTATGTGGACGACACTTTTGTCGTATGGAATCACGGTGAAGAAGAACTGAACCGTTTTTTGAAGCATTTGAATAGCATCAATTCAAAAATACAATTCACTATGGAGACAGAAAGTAATGGACAGATAAATTTTTTGGACGTCTCAGTAATTAAACGAGCAGATGGGACTCTGGGTCACAAAGTCTACAGAAAAGATACGCATACCGATCGTTATCTTCATAAGCATTCAAACCATCATCCCAGGCAGAAGAGAGGCATCATCAAGACATTGGTGGACAGGGCTAATAAAATCTGTGAGCCAGCTTATTTGCAAGAGGAACTAAACCACTTGCGAACCGCTTTCCAGAAAAATGGGTACGCTGACAAGGAGATAGAGCACTCCATCCCAGAAGAAAAATGTCCGAAAACGTGCAACAACAACAACCATCGGTGGGGAAAGTTTTTCTTCCATTCATCCACAATATTACGGACCGTATCGGGAAAGTGCTGGCCAAGTTCACAGTTGATACAATCTTCAGACCCACCAAGAAGATTAGTGAATGCTTAAGATCGGCGAAAGATGCACGACACCCTTTAGCTACTCCTGGTGTCTATAAGATTCCCTGTAGTTGTGGGAAGGTTTACATTGGAACCACAAAAAGAAGTATCAATACTCGCCTAACTGAACATAAAAGGAACTGTCGACTGGGACACACGGACAAATCGGCTGTAGCGGAACATGTTTTTGAAACGGGGGACCATGAAATAAAATTTAGTGAGACGAGCGTGCTAGCTAAGACATCGCATTATTATGCACTTATGTATAGAGAGGCTGTAGAGATTTTTAAACACCACAATAATTTTAACAGGAAAGAAGAATGCTTGAAGCTAGATAAGATATGGCGATCGACTCTGTACCAAAGATGTGACAATCGATTACCTTCGATCGAGAGAAATGACGCCAGCCAGAGATAGTTTAACTGTTAACACGTGACGAGTGGTGGCGCCCTCTACGCGCTCTATATAAACAGGACCTCCACGGCCTAGCAGCCAGTCGTAGACTCACCTCAGATGATGTTGCCCGCAGCTGGCAACGAAACGTCAGGGAGAAGTATTTCTACTATTGGACCACGGCCTATTAGCCCGGAAGCTTTAATTACTGAAGACGCCGGCCGTGAAAGCCTACACGCTAAGAACTAGTAAACCCTTTGGTTCAAATGGCTCTGAGCACTATGCGACTTAACATGTGAAGTCATCAGTCGCCTAGAACTTAGAACTACTTAAACCCAACTAACCTAAGGACATTACACACATCCATGCCCGAGGCAGGATTCGAACCTACGACCGTAGTGGTCGCGCCGGTTCAGACTGTAGCGCATAGAACCGCTCGGCCACTCCGGCCGGCAGTTTACCCTTACAGAGGTGTCTAGTTCACTGATCTATTGTTCAAACTGTGCATACGGAGTATATGAAATGATTACAGTTACAGATCAATAGCACAAGCGGTTCTGAGTTATGAGGTATTGTCCCATGCTGAAACATCCTAATCAGTACGTGGTGTAGCCTCAATGGGTGACAATTGAGGTGCTGACTCAGCCATCCAGTCCATAGTACGCAGGGCGAATACGGTCTCGGGATACGCTATGCCATGCATTGTCGACCTGTTCATACAGTTCTTAGATGATGATAGTTGATAAGTCGCACGAGTTACGTCTCGTCCCATCATATCCCACAGGTTCTCGATTGGTGCTGGCCAGGGATGGCCAGGGAAGTTTCTGCACGTCGTGCAGAGCACATTGAGTTTCACGGGCAGTGTTTGGGCGAACTTTATCCCGTTGGAACAACACACAACATTCCTGTTCCAAGAACGGCGAAACTACTGGTCTAATATTTCGCACGTACCGAGCACTGATAAGCGTCACATCCAGAAACTCCAAAGGTGAATGAGAGTTGTAGCCTATCGCACCGCAGACAATAAGGCTTGGGATGGGGCCAGCGTATCTTGAACGAATGCACTCTACGAGACAGAGCTCACCAGGTGTATGACGTACACACAAACTACCATAACTTGGGTACAGGCATCGCTGAAAACTACGGCGCGCTGCACCATCCTCTAAGTGATCCCTTGACGCTTTCATCGAGCCGTGCACGTCGATGTGGCGTGAGTGGAAGACAGACTAGACGTCTACGTGCCCATAGTCCCACTGCTAATACCCGGTTCGCAACAGTTCGTGTTGACATGCCTGGGCTCACAAGCCCTCTTACCTGTGCTGTGATAAATATACGATCTGCCGCTGCTGCCCTGACAAGACGACGATCCTGGTATGCCTCTGTGCTGCGCGGACGTCCCGAACCTCGTCTGCGGGTGTGAAAAGGTTCACGTGACCGCTGATGCCAGCAGCGTTGCACAACTGACGCGCCACATCTAACATGTGTGGCAATTCGCCGAAAGGACCATTCTGCCACTCGAAAGCTCATCAGTTGACCAATTTGAAGCTCGTTAAGTTGGGCGTAGGAAGCACGAGTGCGTTATCGTGGCATGGTAGCTTGCTTGTTTCTCATGTCTGCACCACACTAACCCCTCTGGTCTGTTAAAGAGTAGACACAGATGGAGGTCCGGTAGCTATGCCACGCCACCTGTTGGCGGACAATGTTGAAGCCATTATCATATCAGTAACCCCAGGTGACACGTCATGGGATCAAAACCGATAGCTTCTTTCCAGATGTACCTATTTTTTTTCCGGCAATGTACATGACGTGCTACTATGACTTCCGTAAACGACGATGTTGAACCGACCTACACTTCCGCTCTCCTAAAACCTTCTTGACAACTTGGGGTACAGCACCGCCTTGGCTCCGTCCCCGGATCTGCCTGCTCCGTGACCTTTGTCAATTTCCCAAGGATGGTACCCCTTCACTTGTTTATCATCGGGCATTTGCTGCTCTAGGTGCACAAATGAAGGAAGCCACATTTATTTGCACTGATGGCTCGAAAACACCGTTAGGTGTAGGGAGTGCCTATATTGTTGGCGACACCCCAAATCAATTTCGGCTTCCCGACCAGTGTTCGGTTTCTACTGCGGAGCTTTACGCTGTTCTCAAGGCTGTCCACTACATCCGCCGCCATCAGCGGATACAGTACGTTATCTGTTCAGATTCTCTCAGCTCTCTCCTCAGTCTCCAAGCTCTTTACCCTGTCCACCCTCTGGTCCTCAGGATTCAGGACTGTCTGCGCTTGCTCCACCTGGGGGGCGTCTCGGTGGCGTTCCTCTGGCTCCCAGAACACGTTGGTATCTGTGGAAATGAGGCGGCCGATATAGCGGCCAAGGTTGCAGTCTCTCTCTTCGGCCATCTATTCGATCGATTCCCTTCGCCGATCTACGGAGTGTTTTATGTCGTCGTGTTGTTCTTTTATGGCACGCACATTGGTCGACACTTCCCCATAATAAATTGCGGGACGTGAAAGCTCTTCCCTGTGCTTGGATCTCTTCCTCCCGAACGCGTCATCGGGAGGATGTAATTTTAACTAGACTCCGGATAGGGCACTGTCTTTTTAGCCATCGACATCTTTTAAGCGGCGATCCTCCCCCACTCTGTCCCCACTGCTCTCAGCTGTGGACGGTAAGACACCTTTTAATTGAGTGCCCCTACTTTACTCCGTTACGCGCCCGTCTACAGCTGTCGCCTTATATATCGTCAATTTTAGCAGATGACACTCGCTCGGCTGATCGCGTTCTCGAGTTTATTAGTGCCAGTGAAATGACGTCAGTTATTTGAAGCTTTTTTGGGGACAACCAACCCCTTTCTGTAGTGGGTTTTTAAGCCTTCCTTATGTTTTTAGTTTCTCCAATTTTTTGAGTTTCGTTCCCATTGCTGCTGGTTTCCATTTTCGGTTTTTACAGTTTCCTAAGTCACGGACCGGGCGCTAATGACCATAGCAGTTTTGCGCCCTAAAACCAAAACAAAAAAAAAAGGAACCGACCTGCACCATGAAGCTGATACCATCCAAATGTACCTCTCTTCGTCAACCGTGTGACTTTTACTTCTTCCTGCAAGTAAAGAATTGCGTTACACTGAAAGTGGCTAGTTAGTTTTTGTTGTACGGTAATGTTACGTTACATTCGCTGGTATTTTGTCTCTGTAGTAATGTGAAATCGAACTCCTGATTAGAGAAACAGTTAAACATTATAAGTTCGCAAGTAATCTCGTAATTCTTTGAAAAATTGATGAGAAATGCAAAAGTAGACTGTTTATTGTAACTTTCGTGGCGAGAGTACAGTCTGTTCTGTTAAATTTCGAAAAACTGTCCTGTTAGCAATAATACAACCAGTCTGACGGGGAGGACAATATGAAATATAACTACCAAAATTGCCCTGTCTGAAAAGTATGTCACTGTTCAAATGTTTATTATATCACACACAAATTATAAATTCCATAGCTGTTTATGCAACGAAAAATGCTGTGCTGCTGCTTTCTCCAAACGACTGCAGTTGCTGCTGGTATGCTACTTACGAAATAAAAATTCAAGCCACTAGCAACACGATGTGTAATGCGTGCATTAAACTATAGACTTAACCGCAAAAATTCTATGCTAATAAATCTCATAAGCGCAGTGATCATTGTCAATTAAATTTGTTACTGAGAAACTCGGGAAAGCAAGATTACATATGTGAAACTTGAAATAGACGATTGCTGGTTGATAGAAAAACAAAGTAACTGTATTAACAAAAGTTCACTAAAACAATGTTTTGACACTGGAATATAAAAACTTCGCTTTACATTAATCGTGGAAAAATATGAATAAATTCTCTTCACTTCCTTAGACACGTATGCTCCACATCTTTGACGAAAAACCAGTAAACCACACATGTCATAAAAATCTGATTCTAAATCCCTGACCAAATCCATTACTACACTTGGATGTCTTGGCAAATGCGCTATTTCAGTACGTTTTGAAGTCTTCCGACTGAATTTACGAAATCTCTCTCCATAAATGTAAAATAATATAAGAAAATTGCCAGCTCATGGCATGGCCTAAACACACTATATATATATATATATATATATATATATATATATATATATATATATATATATATATATATATAGCCTGCTTAGATAAGTGGTAATGTATTTGCCTACTATGCAGCGGGCCCGGGATCGATTCCCGGCCGGGTTGTAGATTTTCTCCGCTTTTGGACTGGATGTTACGTTATCGTTTCATCACCACCGACACTGCACTCACAATCAAGGGGGTCAACAGTCTTTCGCAGCACATCTTCGGCAGAGATGTTACCCACTATTACTCATATGCTATTGCAGCTTTACTTTCTTGCGTGACACCAAAAAGATCACAATTTCCTGTATGATTAAAACCATTAACATTCGACATCATAACCGAGGAGAGAATTAACATACAGGGGAGATAGTATCAAAATTCTTAATCTGATCCACCCAAAACCAGTTGTCCATGCCTGCCTTTCAAGATACGATTTTATAAGCTTGGTACGCATCCAAATTGGTGTCTGATGAATCTGTTTCCAGACACGTGAATCATGTGTGTTTCCCACGAACAGTGTACCGCAAAACATGTCAATCACGCGAATTTTCCTTCGTGTGTTGCGCATGGTGCGAGAAATATGTTTCGCTTGTTTTTATGATAAATTTCACCCCACTGATTGCGAGAACGCTCACGAAAAGACGGTCAGTTAGGATTACGCAAAAAATGTGCTTCAGAAGTATTTTTGCTCGTATGTATCGTGAAGTAATTTCAGTACATTATATATACTTATTTGATTATTAACACCTTCCAGTCTTCTACTAAATAAAATGATCGTGTGGCATTGCTGGCCGGGAAGTTCGGCAACCGAGTTCCAGTTCCTATTTCAGGTGACGCCACATTGGGCGACTTGAGTGTCGGTGGTGATGAAACGATAACGTAACATCCAGTCCACAAGCGGAGAAAATCTAAAACCCGGCCGGGAATCGATCCCGGGCCCGCTGCATGGTAGGCAAATACGTTACCACTCATCTAAGCAGGCGGACATTTAATAAAAGAAAAGAAGGGTATCCAGATTATCACAATAATGTTACACACCGAAAGAATATAAAAAACCAGACCGAGAATATAACAAGGACCAGAAGTTAGTCAACTTAACGATCCATTGTGGTCTTGCCAACGGTTCACGCACTCATTTGTCGTGTCATACGGGATTTAGAACGGCAGCTGGATTTTTTTTTTTTTTTTTACTGGCGTCGCTCTGGAACGGCTTGCAGTTAACCCATACATACATTAAAGAAGGTTAAGTTTTATCGTCGCGAGGAAGAAATAATTACAGGAGCAGCACAAGCTCCGTTTGGGGAATAGTGAAGAAGAAATCGGTCGTGCGTTTTTCAAAGGTACAATTCCTGAATTCTCTTTAATCGGTTTAGGGAAACCACGGAATACCTTACCATTTCTAACGGTGCTGTTATTGGAACTCTCACTCATGCAATGCGCTGCTAGTATATTATCCATCGTGCTATTTCGCTCGGTTGTGGAAATAGGTAAATAAACAGCAACAAATTCCAGAAATTTCAGTTAACCCTTTATTGCATGACTTTTTGTACGAAACCAATTTCAATGAAAAACATACCTGGGGTAAGGTCTTACACACACAATTCTGTGTAATCGGTTAAACTTACAAATTTTGATGTAATTTTGTTTTGTTCAATATTTTAGGTCCGTTGCCATATGGCAACACCGTAAGTTTGTGAACACACTTCCCAGAAGACTCACAACATGTCCGTTTACATAAAAGTAATAAATGACATAGGAAAGATACACAAATGTGCGTCTACATTTATGAATTGTTTCAGGAGAAAAACTTAGTTTTGTTTTCAAAAAATAATTTGTGATACTATTCAACAATCCGATACCTCATTTCATCACTTAGTGTGAAATTTCAAAAAACAGTTTTTATTTGCAGTGGTACATAAATGCACCTTGCATTTCAAACACTTTACTATCACAGTTGTATTGCATGATGAAACTTTGCACCTTTCTTTGATATTCATAATAGGCAAATGTCCTATGCCATCTACCCGCATACCTTTTTCAGGCAGTGCAGCTGTTGGTCCTTTTTCTTCGGTCTTCTGTGCTTTCCTGCTTCACTTTTCCAGTGGAAAAACAAACCTCTACCTATGGCCTTCTTGAACTACGCTAAAACGAGCGTACTTTCCCAATACATTCCACTTGATAGTGCATCTCTTCTGTAAAGAAACCAAGCATTCGCTACCATCAGGTCTAGAATATGAAAAAATATTCTGTGATACCATTTTCGGAACGTATCTAAATCCTATACAATGCTAGAACTGAATCCACAAAATCTACACCTCCCATGAATTAATTATACTCCATCACTGCTCTGGGGCAAGGCACATTCACTGACTTCAACCTTCTTGTCAAATCTTTCTACTTCAGTCATTGGATTTGCTCCCACAAAACTGCTGAGTAATGTCAAAATCTGTGGTCATTCCACTTTACAGCAGACCACTGCATATTTCCCATGGAACACTACCTTTCATACGTTGCACGTCTTTCAGATCTCTTACTTTTGTTGTCAGAGTCGAGCGCACATCCCTTTAGACGATTGGAATGAACAGTGCCTAGGCTGTAGATTACTCTTTCTGCCAGTTTCATTTGCAGATCTGAACTACAGAACCAGTTCTCAAAAAATTTTTACGATCTTTGTGCTCAGGTAGCTAGCCTTAGCACATCATTTCCACTGGCTCCTGTGTCAGGAACATGATTATTTTGGTTAGTTCTGCCAGTATGCAGTTCAAAGTTGCATACTAAACCATTCACATCAGATACTACAAACATTATGTAGCCCATCTCTTCGGTTTTTTGGATTGTACTCTTTCATTGAATGACGGCCTTTGAATGGTATAATCCGCTCGACAAGGCTGAATTTTTCCGACTTCGGTAGCAATTTACACTCAGAAACAGTATGGTCAATAAGACTTCTAATTCTATAAATAGGATCATGCCCTGGCTCTCCTTTGGGTATTGTTCTCAAATTATCAGCAAAATGTGTTACTTTTTACTTGTTCAAGCCGATTTATACGCATTCTATCAGTTCCAATAGGAACTCTAGTCTCAGGATTCCAGTAATCTCTAGTGGAAGGGAGTCTAATCAGACATACAGAACGCCATTCCTATCAGAATTTCTAATTCTTGTCTGTCAAGTTCCAGCGCTTTTGCAGGATTTTTTGCATGGGTAGTTTGATTCAACAATGTCCAAAATTGTGTTTTCCATGAAACACATGAAAACCTTCGTTCGGATCGCATGCATGACAAGGGCTGTCAAGTGTACCAGTCCATTCTGGCATAACTAGTACTTTCCAGCATTTCTTCCAACTACATGCATGTTTAGGCCTTTTATTTAGTTTTGAAGTACTATTTTCTTCTGCCGCTACAATGTCATTTTGACGTGAACATCGTTTCCGTCATGTTCCTCCTCTTGTTCCTTTCCTTCTTCTCGTTCTCCTTCAGTGTCATCGTCAGCCTCGGATCAATTATAGCCGAAGCTCCGTGAGGAATATTACGTCCAGCACTTTCATCCTCTTAATCATCTGCAAATACTTCATTGTCGGTAGTGCCCAATTCCGAATCCTCAGTTCTTCCAGGAATGTTCCTAATTGCCGCTGAATGTCTGCCACCATAGAAAAATGAAGCTGGAATTGATGCCATGTCTAAAAAATAAAAGTAATAAACGGCATTTTACTAAATCCGTCCATGTTGGATAAAGTTCCGTCTACATTGGCAAGATCATAGCGTTGCCGTATGGCAACAAACCGAAAACTGTTAGTAATTGTCATTCAGTTACAGAGACACCGAAAAATTATCCGTGCAATCATTAAGCATCATTTTTCATAACAAAAATAAGTCCTTTAGGTGTGATGTAAGTGGCAGAAATAATTCACTTTTTCCGCTACCTTACCTCCAGCAACCACTGCAGACTATCACCAGTTTCTGCCAACATAACGACGCTAACCACAGCCCGGCTTGACGCAGCCAGTTTATGTTGCCATACGGCAACGGCCATTCATGTGCAAGCGGTTTCCTTAACATAAGTAATTTTATGGTTGGCTGCCATATGGCAATACCATGCAATAGAGGGTTAAAACAAGCTTTACCCACAGTCATCCTGCCCACACATTCGTGAGTGGAGCAGGGAAAGGGGGGGAGGGTCAGTTAGTGGTTCTAGAAGTACCCCCCAGTAGGCTTGCCGTGTAGTTATGTAAACGTAGACGCAGATTAGACGTAAAAGCAAGCTTCACTTTCATTCATCACCGAGTGATGTATGGTTTCTAAATCATGAGTGGCCTCAAATGGCTATTTACAGGTGTTGTTGTTGTGCTCTTCAGTCCTGAGACTGGTTTGATGCAGCTCTCCATGCTACTCTATCCTGTGCAAGCTTTTTCACCTCTCAGTACCTACTGCAACCTACATCCTTCTGAATCTGCTTAGTGTATTCATCTCTTGGTCTCCCTCTACGATTTTTACCCTCCACGCTGCCCTCCAGTACTAAATTGGTGATCCCTTGATGCCTCAGAACATGTCCTACCAACCGATCCCTTCTTCTGGTAAAGTTGTGCCACAAACTTCTCTTCTCCCCAATCCTATTCAATACTTCCTCATTAGTTATGTGATCTACCCATCTAATCTTCAGCATTCTTCTGTAGCACCACATTTCGAAAGCTTCTATTCTCTTCTTGTCCAAACTACTTATCGTCCATTTTTCACTTCCATACATGGCTACACTCCATACAAATACTTTCAGAAATGACTTCCTGACACTTAAATCTATGCTCGATGTTAACAAATTTCTCTTCTTCAGAAACGCTTTCCTTGCCATTGCCAGTCTACATTTTATATCCTCTCTACTTCGACCATCATCAGTTATTTTGCTCCCCAAATAGCAAAACTCCCTTACTACTTTAAGTGTCTCATTTCCTAATCTAATTTACAGTAGTCGCGTGTATTAACGTCAACCTCAGGCAATGGAAAGTTCAGGATGGGATAACAATACTGTGAAAAGGATAGTTCGCTACTCATTACATACATTACGCCTTGAGTCGCGGTCAAGCACAACGAAAAGACTGCTAAACATAAAGCTTAAACGTTCGGCAGCGTTTCCATTTTGCTTCTCGGCGAGTTCTCCTATATGTGGTAAGCAGGAATCTTTTACACAAGATTTTTAATGTAACCTTCTGTATTTTAAATAAAGTGTCGTCTGCAGCCATGTTTACGGTGGTCACACAGTGAAACCAAAACCTTTTTTAAATACTTAAACATTGAAAATCATTCTACCTAAGCCATTTGTACTTCGTCTTAACGTATCCTTAATGTGGCTTACGTATCGAATTACCTTAATGTACTTCGTTGCCAGGCGGTGAAAGTTTTTGTAGCTGGCCTGTAGTTACCTTCCTGCGTGACGATAATGCGGAAGTGGGACACACACTGCACGCTGTCTGTTAGAAATTGGCGATGTCTTATTAGTACCAGTAGCTCACATGGTGGTTGGGTATTGTGTAATAGCAGTTGTGAGCGGAACAGCCACGCAGCATCCTTAATTAACCAGACATCTGCCTCCTACTTGAACGTTGCGGACCTCAATTTCCCATCGGAAATTACTGTCTGTCAGAGGTAACTTGGCCATTGTGTGCGCGCGTGGCGGGCTCGTGTGTGTGTGTGGGGGGGGGGGGGGGGGGATGGCGGCAGCGGAACAGAAAGAAGTCAACTACCGTCCGTTGTATAACACAGGAGATACTGAAGTTGACAAGAAAAGTAAATATAAAATTGCAGCAAGTGAAGCAGGCGAAAGGGAGCAGACAGAAATGGCGACGTGGCTAAGCAGGAATGACTATAGGACAAGTGCAAAGCTATAGAAAAATGCATGACGAGCGGAAAGGTAGATACCGCATGTAGGAGTAGTAAAGGAATATAAATGGCTCAGATGGAAAACAAGCACTAAGCTGAAACGTGGAAGGAATATATATAGTGGGTCTATATGATGGAAACAAGCTTACAGATAACATTAAAGAAAGAGAACAGAGAAAGTGGGTTTAGATAAGAGGGCCGATATGATAGTGCGAGAAGAGTGAGAGACCACTGATAGACCTAAGTGGAAACTAGACTTCCGGCGTAGACGAAATTGTCTCAGAATTATTGAGAAACTTTCACGACCCAGCATGACAGGATCGTTGCAGGGGGTGTGCAAGATACATAAGAAAGGCTAATTCAAATGAATGTAACAATTTCAATTCCAAGAAGGCAGGCACTGGTAGTTATGGATACTTCCAAATAAGCTGAATAACGTAAATTTGTAAAATATTTGCACGAATTGTTCACAGGGAAGTGGACTAACTGGTATAAGCTGACCTCGGAGAATCAGGTCATGGAGGAATGTAAGTTCTCACCAGACAGTACTGAGCCTAATTCCTATCTCGGAAGATAGGTTGGAGGCAGGCAAACTTAGCTTCATAGGACTTCTAGACTTAGAGGAAGGTTTCACAATGTTGACTGGACTACTCTCTTTGAAATTCTCAAGGCAGCGAAAACTCAGTGTACAGAAAGCATATTCCGGTTATGAGTCGAAGAACATGAAAATGAAACGAGAGAGAGAGAGAGAGAGAGAGAGAGAGAGAGAGAGAGAGAGAGAGAGAGAGAGAGAGAGATTGTAAATGGAGAAAAAATAAAAACATAGAGGTTTTGCTGACATTGAAAGTGTCAGACAGCAAATGAAATGAATTGATAGCACACAAATTATCGGGAGATTGCTCTATTCATAATTGGAACCGAGACAATTGCGATAATGTTGGATCAACTTCAGTAAGTACAGAAATGTGCAGTCTGCAACTGCAAGACTGGAATTTCTTCGAATGTGCAACAAGACTGGAATCTGTAATAAGACGAAGAAGCTAGGGTGTATCGTGTAACTCCTCCCAGCGTAATATACAAACTGTAGGGTAAAATGCAATTATTCAAATACACAACTTCACTGATTTCCCGGTGCACGGATACGCAACCGCAGTTTTAAAATTAAAACCATTATGCCACTTTCGACTGATTGAATATATTTAAAAATGACGATTTCATTTCGTCGTTCACTGGTGCACTGTCAGGTGACCACTAGTGCATGGTTAATGTATTGTTCGTACACATTAAATAGAGGTTAACTTAGCTTAGTCATTGGTTCTTCCTCCTACCATCCATTAACAACATAGGGTTACTTCAGTTCTTCCAAAATCTTTTTATACAAAGTCTTCAAACTCATACTGAGCGCAACTTTGTGTTCCAAGATTCAAGTTAGTATTGTTTATGTTCGTATCATCGCAGTTAAGTGGAAAAAAAGCAGGCTCCATGTCCACGAAGCATTGCGTATCACATTCTCAAAACAGCTGTGCTGATTTCAGAAATCTCGCAACCGAGCAGCGAGGTCGTTTCGGCTCAGCAGGTGTCTTGATCCGGCCGTTTACCGTCTGGCCTCAGATTGCCTTGGGCACATATGGCTGCCGACAGAAACCTTCGGATGCAAGGTCAACAATCACTGCTTGACCACAGTATTACTTTACATCTGTCATTCACATTAAGCTAGTAGCTAAGTACCAGACTATAGATTCAGATGCACAGGGTTTGTTCTTCAGTCGGTCCTAGGACTTCGTTTCCGCGGCTTCGCCATCGGCCGTGACTTACGTATATGAAAGTGGCCATACTGTTTCGTGGTTCGGAATCTACGAAAGAGTGGGGGCTCCGTATAGCTTTCTAAGATTGCGGGAAGACTAACCCGCTTAGTAAAGCACCTTCGAACTGAGAACAACTATACTTACAGGTTGTACTTGCAGTGCTCGCAAAAAGTTGCGAAATCCTGAAAGAATAACCCTAGTGACACCAAACATAAAATGTGTGAACACCGTATCAGCCATAAGAGATGAACACTACAGAGATATCGTACGCATTGGTCAGTAGCGCATTCTCGTGTGACTGGAAAAGCCAGTGGTCCACATGCAAACTGTGCAAGGCACCATGTGGCGCATGACGGGAAGAGTACCTTGTACCACTGCTAGTACCCCCTGCAGGTCCGGGGTAAGAATAGGCCCGAGGTATTCCTGCCTGTCGTAAGAGGCGACTAAAAGGAGTTTCAACCATTTCGGCCTTCCATGTGATGGTCCCCCTTGGGGTTTGACCTCCATTTTTCAAAATTCTACAGAAGTAGGAGCCTTTTGGGGAAGGACGCCTTACGTGGTGTACCACTGGTCCTAAGTGCACTAAGACCTTGGCACTCAGCATTGTTACGGCGTTGTAACCATACCCACTATTCCTCAAATTGGGCCTAAACGCCTGATGGGTTGTACAAGTTACGCCCATAGTGCGATCATGATGGACTTTCCATGGCACCAGAAATCCAGCACGGTAGCCAGCCCGTTGTGGTGGGGTCGTCATGTACCCTCTAGGTTGTAGCCCCCTGACAACACAGGGATCGTACTGCCGATACTTGAGCTGCACCCTCCCCACGTCGGCCAAGGAGTAGATGCCAGTCTCCTTGGGGCATCAGGACTCCCGGCAACGGTCATCCTGCCAGGTGGCCCTTGCTGAGGCTGGGTGGCGCCCGTGGGGAGAGCCACTGGTCGGAGTGGGTGGTATCGGGGCGGATGTTTCGCAGATGAAACGTCAACACGTATCAGGTCGCTCTGCGGCCGAGTCTTTCAAAAGGAAAGGTACTGTCTCTAGTTCTGGTTCTCCTGCCCTTTCCCCCTTGGCCACTCCCTGGGAGGAGGGACAGGCCCGCCGGCTTGGGGCGAAGTACTTCCCCCGCTATTTGGTCTGTTCTCGAACCGATGGGGGGACGTTCGCCACCTCCAAGCCCATGTTCTTTGTTCAGCACATTGAGGACATCTTCGGGGAAATTGAGGCTCTCAGTAAGATGCGTTCGGGGTCCGTTCTTATAAAGACCACCTCCGCCACACAGTCGGCGGCGCTCCAGGCGTGCGACCGCCTTGGGGACATCCCAGTGTCCATTGTCCCGCATCTGGCACTAAATAGGATGCAGGGGGTTATTTTTCATCGGGACCTCCTGCTGCAATCTGATGAGGAGCTCAGGGCCAACCTGGAGCACTGAGGCGTACATTTCGTCCGGCGAGTCCAGCGCGGCCCCAAAGACCGTCGCATCGACACTGAGGCCTTTATCCTCGCCTTCGAGGGGGACGTTCTTGCGGAGGAGGTAAAGGTGATGTGCTACCGGTGCGACGTGCGACCTTACGTCCCGCCTCCTATGCGCTGTTTTCGGTGTTTGCACTTTGGGCACATGTCGTCACGGTGTGAGGCTGAGCTCCTTTGTGGCGATTGTGGACGTCCTCTTCGTGAGGAACATACATGCACCCCACCACCTCTGTGCGTTAATTGTCCTGGCATCCACTCGCCTAGATCCTCAGACTGCCCCGCATATCAGAAGGAGAAGAAGATACAGGAACTCAAAACTTTGGATCGTCTCTCTTATTCTGAGGCCAGGAAGAAGTATGACTGCCTCCATCCCGGGCTGTTGACCACTTCGTTTGCCTCAGTTGTCCACTCCTTCTGCGATATCCTCACCCCTATCCTGTCCCCCCTCCACCTCCTCCCCCCATCCGGGGTCTCTGCCTCCACCTCCCAAATCCCTCCCTTCCAAATCCTCCTGCCCCGTGGCCCCCACCCCCTCTGCCCCAGGGGCCACCCTTCCTCCTCCTCCTCCTCCCCCCCCCCCCCCCCGCCGCCTGAGAAGCGATCCTCTTCTCAGGCGTCCATCGGGGAAATGTTCCGGACCCCAGCTTCCGAGGTTCGGCGTTCCAAAACTGACCCCACGCATGAGGACCTTCTTCGGGTCCAGCCCACCATCCCTGTGCTTCCTCGACTTCCAAGAAGGCCTCCAAGAAGTAGTCTCTATCCCCCTCTCCACCCTGGCGCATTTCGTCTGACGCTCCATCCGTGAGTCGCTGCTCCCGGCCGTCCTCAGTTTCGCCGGGATGCTCTGTTGCCAGGCGCTCAGCTGGCCTCTTGTCGGCAAATGATGATGCCCCTCCAACACCACCAGGGACAGGGGCCGCAGCTGGCGACGACTCGATGGAACAGGATCCGCCTCCCGCCGGTTGTAGCGTTGTTCCCTCGAAACCTGGCCCTCTGCAGCCGTTGAGGTGACCAGCTCTTCCCCCGTCTCATTCCCCCTCTTTTTTGACTAGCGATGGCCTTGTTACATTGGAGCATAAGAGGTATTCGATCTAATCGGGAGGAGTTAAAACTGCTCCTCCGCCTGCACTGTCCGCTCGTCCTTGGTCTCCAGGAAACAAACTTGCGCCCGACTGACCGTATTGCCTTTACCCACTATACCTCGGAGCGGTATGACCTCACCCCTGTGGACGGTATCCCAGCTCATGGTGGGCTCATATTGCTCGTTCGGGACGATGACTATTACCATCCCATCCCATTGACCACCCCACTCCAAGCAATAGCTGTCCGTATTACTCTCTGCTTTTACTTTTTCAGTTTGTACCATCTACACTCCATCGTCATCCGCTGTTAGTCAGGCTGACATGATGCACCTGATTGTTCAGCTTCCCCCTCCGTTTTTATTGTTTGGCGACTTCAATGCCCATCATCCCCTTTGGGGCTCTCCTGTATCCTGTCAAGGAGGCTCACTCTTGGCGGATGTCTTCAACCATCTCAATCTTGGCTGCCTCAATACTGGCGCCCCGACTTTCCTCTCAGACTCTACTCATACCTACTCCCACTTGGACCTCTCGATCTGTTCTACCACCCTTTCCCGTCGGTTCGAGTGGTATGTCCTTTCTAACACCTATTCAAGCGACCACTTCCCCTGTGTCGTTCGTCTCCTGCACCACACCCCATCCCCACGTCCTTTGAGCTGGAACATACCGAAAGCTGACTAGGGACTTTACTCCTCCCTGGCCGCCTTTCCGGACCACGATTTTCTCAGTTGTGACAGTCAGGTCGAATACCTCACGGCTGTTATCATCAATGCTGCCGAACGTTCCATTCCTCGTACTACCTCTTCTTCACGTCGTGTTTCCGTCCCCTGGTGGAACGAGGCTTGTAGGGACGCTATCCGTGCTCGACGACGTGCTTTACGCACCTTTCGCCGCCATCCTACGTTGGCGAATTGTATTGGATACAAACGACTCTGAGCACAATGCCGTAGAGTCATCAAAGACAGCAAAAAAGCTTGTTGGGCCTCTTTCACCAGCTCCTTTAACAGTTTTACTCCCTCTTCTGTCGTATGGGGTGGCCTGCGCCGGCTGTCTGGCATTAAAGCCCACTCCTCGGTACCTGGCCTGACCTCAGGTAATAAGGTCCTCGTTGATCCTGTGGCTGTCTCCAACGCCTTCGGCCGGTTTTTCGCGGAGGTTTCAAGCTCCGCCCATTACCACCCTGCCTTCCTTCCCAGGAAAGAGGCAGAAGAGGCTCGGCGACCTTCCTTCCACTCGCTGAATCTGGAAACTTATAATGCCCCCTTTACTATGCGGGAACTCGAACGTGCGCTAGCACTGTCCCGGTCCTCTGCTCCGGGGCCAGATGCCATTCACGTTCAGATGCTGGCACACCTTTCTCCCGCGGGCAAAAGCTTCCTTCTTCGTACCTACAATCGCATCTGGACCGAAGGTCAGGTCCCCATGCGTTGGCGTGACGCCGTCGTTGTTCCTATATCCAAACCCGGGAAGGATAGACACCTTCCTTCTAGTTACCGCCCCATTTCTCTTACAAGCTGTGTCTGTAAGGTGATGGAGCGCATGGTTCATGCCCGGTTAGTTTGGATTCTTGAATCTCGACGGCTACTTACCAATGTCCAATGCGGCTTTCGTCGCCGCCGCTCCGCTGTTGACCACCTTGTGACCTTGTCGACATTCATCATGAACAACTTCTTACGAAGGCGCCAAACGGTAGCTGTGTTCTTCGATTTGGAGAAGGCTTATGATAACTGTTGGAGAGGAGGTATCCTCCGCACTATGCATAGGTGGGGCCTACGCGGGCGCCTGCCCCTTTTTATTGATTCCTTTTTAACGGATCGAAAGTTTAGGGTACGTGTGGGTTCCGTATTGTCCGACGTCTTCCTCCAGGAGAACGGAGTGCCTCAGGGCTCCGTCCTGAGCGTAGTCCTTTTTGCCATCGCGATAAATCCAATTCTGGATTGCATTCCACCTAATGTCTCAGGCTCTCTTTGTCGATGACTTCGCGATCTACTGCAGTGCCCAGAGAACATGCCTCCTGGAGTGCTGCCTTCAGCGTTGTCTAGACAGCCTATACTCATGGAGCGTGGCAAATGGCTTCCGGTTCTCTGAGGAGAAGACGGTTTGTATCAACTTTTGGCGATATAAAGCGTTCCTTCCGCCATCCTTTAAATCTTGGTCACGTTGTTATCCCATTCGTGGAAACAACTAAGTTTCTAGGGCTCACGTTGGACAGGAAACTGTGTTGGTCTCCGCATGTCTCTTATTTGGTGGCCCGTTGTACACGTTCCCTTAATGTCCTCAGAGTTCTTAGTGGTTCATCTTGGGGAGCGGATCGCACTGTCCTGCTTCGCTTGTATCGGTACATAGTCCGGTCGAAGCTGGATTATGGGAGCTTCGTCTACTCGTCTGCTCGGCCATCCCTCTTACGCCGTCTCAAGTCCATCCACCATCGGGGGTTACGTCTTGCGATCGGAGCCTTCTACACTAGTCCTGTCGAGAGTCTTTATGCTGAAGCTGCCGAATTACCATTGACCTACCGGCGCGACGTACTGCTGTGTCTGTATGCCTGCTGGCTGTTGTCTATGCCCGACCACCCCTCTTACCAGTCCTTCTTCGCAGATTCTCTCGACCGTCAGTGCGGGTTGTATGTGTCTGCCCTGCTGCCCCCGGAGTCCGTTTCTGTCGCCTGCTTCGACAATTGGATTTTGCCCTTCCTACCACCTTCAGAGAGGGTGAGAGCTTGACACCACCTTGGCTCTAGGCTCCAGTTCATATTTATCTCGACCTCAGCTCACTCCCGAAGGAGGGTACTCCGGCTGCAGTGTATTGCTCACGGTTTGTCGAACTTCGTGCTCGACTTGACGGTCACACCTTTATGTACACCGATGGCTCCAAAACTGACGATGGTGTCGGCTGTGCCTTTGTCGTCGGGGCCGCCACCTTTAAATACCGGCTCCTCGACCAATGTTCCAGCTTTACGGCTGAGCTTTTTGCTCTCCATCAGGCCGTTCAGTATGCCCGCCGCCACCGCCATTCATCGTATGTACTCTGCTCTGACTCACTCAGTGCTCTTCAGAGCCTTGGAGCTCCCTATCCGGTCCATCCCTTGGTTCAACGGATACAGCAGTCCCTCCATTCTTTCGATGCTGATGGTTCTCCTGTCAGCTTTCTGTGGGTTCCTGGACATGTAGGAGTGCCTGGGAATGAGGCTGCGGATGCTGCAGCCAAGGCTGCAGTCCTCCTGCCTCGGCCAGCCTCCCATTGTGTCCCGTCCGTGGGGATGTTTGTAAGAGGCTTGTGTCGTTGTGGTGGGATGCTTGGTCATCCCTCCAAGGAAACAAGCTCCGGGCAGTAAAACCGCTCCCAACTACTTGGACAACCTCCTCCCGACCATCTCGGCGAGAGGAGGTCCTTCTGACAAGGTTGCGGATTGGGCATTGCCGGTTTAGCCACCGCTACCTGCTCTCCGGTGACCCAGCCCCACAGTGCCCTTGTGGTCAGGCATTAACAGTGCGCCATGTTTTATTGTCGTGTCCCCGTTTTAGTCAATCTCGTGTTGTCCTGTCCCTGCCATCTACTTTACCAGATATTTTAGCTGATGACGCTTGAGCAGCTGCTCGTGTTCTGCGTTTTATAACTTTGACTGGATTGTCCGACGACATCTAACTTTTTTACTTATATATCTGCATCTTTGTCAAGCCTTTCTGGTGTTCCCCCCTCCCCTTGAGTTTTACTAGATTCCATGTTCTCTAATAGCTGTGACTGGGCGCTAATGACCTCAGTAGTTGAGCGCCCTTAAACCCCACCAAAAAAAAACTGCTAGTAATTCCCTTTCCTGTTCTTCTCGCAAATGGAGCGAGGAAAAAAAGAACTGCCTGGCTGCCAACGTACGAGACCAAATGCCTCTAGATGAAATCGTCTCGGGTTATCAGCCGAGTCAAGGCGGCGTTCTGCGGCAACGTTCAGACACGTTTACGACTCATTATCTTCAGTCGAAGTAGGTCAGTTTGTTAATTCAAAATGTGTTCTGGCTGGGGTGTAAGTGTCCTATGCATTTCGATCCCTTCTAAATAATAAAGCTGTCTTCCTTTACTGGGTTGGATACCATGACGTTTTGTCAGACCTAACGTGTTGTCAGTACGGAAGCCTATTATTACTTTTGTGTCACGAAATTATTCAGCTATTCTTTCAGAAACGGCAACGCTTTATGATAGGGACAAATGTTTAGATATAGCTTTTTCCTTTTTCTGCAATGTCATCTCGTCAGTGATACTGTGATGAAGTAATTTTGCAACAAACCTTTATGTACTATTTGTGCAGTGGAACTGTTGTTCAGTGCTAGATGTCTAAAGATAGGTAGTCCTTGGTTAGTTGCGTTTTCTTGTAGGACAAGACTGATTAGTCTGAATCTTAGAAAGGAAAATGCCTTCTTGGTGGGTTCGTGGGTGACAGGAATCAGTATAAGTGAGTTTAAAATAGATGCTAAATCTATGAACGCCATTATTCTCTATAGTCGGATGCAAAAAGTTAATTATGTGTGTTTCTGATTCCATGATAAAACTGTTAGGTTGCGTACTATCGAGCTGTGCTAAGATGACGTCAGTGTCATTAAGTGATCCTGTAAATAACACTAACGTCTCATCCACATATCTATTACAGTACACCATTTTTATTAGCTGCGTTGTGTAATTTATTAAATAACTTATTTTCGCGAGGGTTAGGAAAAGTCAGGTAGTGTACTCGCTCAACAACTGTCCATGACAATGCCCTCAGGCTGTGAAAAAATTTCATCCTTAAACTTGAAATACGACGGAAGAGTATCAGCCGTAATAAGTCAACGATCTCATTAATTTCATGTATGCAGACTTTTTGCCTTGTAGAAGATGCTCTCCAATGATTTCAATAGTACCTTCTCAATTTCATGTTTACGTGTATTATATTTGACGACTGATTGCTTTCGGAATGCTGGAAAATGACCACGTGTCAAAACTGCAGCCGCAGTAAATGTTTTAACAGCCTAAAGCGGAATTATTTCATTTAAAAATTTCACCAAGGACGTGGACCCAATCATCAAATTTCTCAGTAGCGTTGGCGAAAACAACGTCTTCCTTCCAGGGACTGTTATCTGAGTTCACGAAGCATTTCCGTAACACTCTGGTCTTGATCTAACCTACCAGTAACAAATCTAACCTCAAGCCTCTGAATTGCTTCGTTGTTTTCCTGTAACCCGACTTGATAGGGGTCCCAAACGCTCTAGTAGTACTAAAGAGTGGGTCTTACAAATGTTACATACGAATCTACGGATTTCCATTATCGTCAGAAATCTTCCAATAGACTGAATTCGACCATTCGCCTGCCTTAAAACCGACATCTTGTTGCGCTGTACTCCTACCTGTGACGAGCTCTCAGTCGAAGCAGGACAGTCAAATAAGCCTTACACGGAGTGTGAGCACGAGATTGACTTCGAAGTGTGAGAGAGGTTTTAGTCTCCATGAAGTACTACTGCGAACAACGTGAGGTTTCAGAAAAGGTTCTTAGGTAGT
Organism: Schistocerca piceifrons; assembly: GCF_021461385.2. Lineage (NCBI taxonomy): Eukaryota > Metazoa > Arthropoda > Insecta > Orthoptera > Acrididae > Schistocerca > Schistocerca piceifrons. The sequence goes on from NC_060144.1 coordinate 247,695,273, forward strand.
GACGTTCTGAAGCCGTACCACGCATTGTGACTAAAGCAAGGAAAGACGAACATGAAAACAAACCGGTGCCTCCTTTGATTTCATGACACGACGTTAAGAAGCCCTGAATGCAGGACATGATATTCATGCCACTGAATGTCCAGAGTCAAATATGATCTTCATTTCTGTAAGCCCAGTAATTCATGCATTGCCACTTCGTTTTGGGTGGGGATCAGCAGTCTTCTGCCTGATTTGATCCAGCTCCTCACAGTTCCCTCTCCTACACCAATCTCTATCTCATAATAGCAGCTATACATAACATCCTCAATGATTTCTCGCACATAATTTAATCTAGCTTTCTTTAAAATTTTTGCCGTCTGCTGCTCAATCTTTTATCCTAACATATGTCTTGTACCTTTCTCTAGTTAGTTTACCGCTTAAGATCTTCCTTGGCGGTACTGTGGCGTACCTTGCCAACCTCAAACGCGTCGATCCACTTCTTTTCCGTGTTTCTCACAGCTCGCTGTACAGTATTGAGCTCCAGGCGTACGTTCTCAGTTGGGGTTGATACATACCTAAAATTATCGGCAAGGAATGCGCTCATTGCGTGTGCTTGTATGCTTTTTGCGTCTTTGCTTCGCTGTTTGGTCAGCTCCCTCCAAGTAACAAGTCAACCAACATCTTTAGTATCTTCCTTTAAAGGAGGCAGAATTCCTCCAGCTCGTTTACTAAAGTGATGGTCGATTTTGATTTTACGTTGCTCACTACTCTCGTTTCTGCCTCTCTTCAGTATTTGTCTTTCATTGGTTTGGTCTCAATCTGTACTCGGTGTTAAAGACTCCCTACATCTGCAGCTACATCATACTCTGCAAGCTATCCAGTGGTTTTTGGAGGATACTTTTGGTGCCATTGATATCCCCTACTGCCCCATTCGCGAACGGCCCGTGGGAAGAATAATTGTCGGTAAGCCTCAGTACCGTCTCTAATTTCTCACATTCACTCGTCGTGGTAATTACGCGAGATGTATATGGGAGAAAGTAATGTTGTCCGACTCTTCCGGAAAGTGCTGTCCCGAAGTTCCAATAGTAAACTTCCCCGTGATGCACAACGCCTCTCTTGCAGCATCTGCCAATGGAGTTCGTTGATCATCTCCGTTACGTTCTCGTGCCGACTATACTATTCCGTGACGAAACGCACCTCTCTTCGTTGGATCTTTCCTATCAGTCCTACGTGGTAAGGGTCCCAGATTGACGAACAATACTCAAGAAGCGGTCTAACATGAGTCGTGTCAGCCAATTATTTTGTGGAATTAAATTTCCTGAAGATTCTTCCTATGAATCTGTCTGGTGTCTGCTTTTTCTACTGTTCGTTCTGTGTCATTATTCCACTTACGGTCGCTCTGGATAGTTACTCCTAGTTGCTTTTTCCAGCATTTTTGTCATCAACAGTGCAGCTGTACGGTTGTGAATTTCTTTTCCTGTGTATGCGCAATATTTTAAGTTCATTTACGATGAGGATCAACTGCCACAGCCTGCACCAGACCCTTTGCAGGTCATTGTAGAGATTTCTGAGTGATATCAACATGTTTTTGAGGGCAAAGAGATAATAAAATCTCTGAAAATGTCACTGCATAAACCATATGATCATTCTGCAAATCGATACTGTCTTCCGGCGTTACTCCTTTCTTACAGACAACGGCGTCATGTGCGAATAGTCTTAAAGATCATCCGACGCTTCCTACCACCTCATTTATGTACATTGAAAACAATAACGGTCCCATCACATTTCCTTGGAGTACTACCGAAATTACCTACACATGTGTCAATTTTGTTCCGTTAAGAGCGTCGTGCTCAGTTCTGTGTGCAAGATCACTCTAATCCAGTTGCAAATCAGGACCGAGAACTCCATAAGCTCTTACTTCCTTTTCACTAAACTGCGGTGTGAGACCGTGTCTTATGCTCATTCAACAGGTCCTGTAATTCTGACTTACTTTGATATACAGCAATTCGCAGTTAAGTACCTGGCAGAGGGTTCATCGCACCACAGTCAAGATGTTTCTCCACCGTTCTACAATTCAAAGTGCGCAGGAAAAACGGTGCACTTAAATCATTCTGTGCGTGATCTGATTTCTCTAATTTCATAACTGTGAACTTTTTCCTACCGGGATGTAGATGGGACCCAACAAAGTATTCTCGCACTCGGAGCAAACAAATTTCGTGAGATGATGCCGTAGCAGAAAACGCCTTTGCTTAAATGATTGCCACCCCAATTCGTATATAAAATCCGCGGCACTCTCCCCCCATATTTCATGACAGTAAAAAAACGAGCTGACCTCCTTTGAACTTTTTCGATGTCCGTAGACAATTCTGTCTGATGTAGATCCCACACAGCTCAGCAATTCTCCAGTAGAGCATGAACAAGCGCAGTGTAGGCAGTCCTTAAAGTAGACCTGTCAAATTTTCTTAGTGTTCTGCCAGTAAATCAGTCTGATTTGCTTTCCTTACAATATTTTCTATACAATGGTTCCAATTTAAATTATCGTAGATGGAATGCCTAAATATTTAACTGAACTTACAATCTTTAGGTTCGTGCGGTTTATCGTGTAAGTGATATTTAGCTGGTTCTTCTTAGTTCTAATGTGGATGACTTACTTCTCATCTGTTAGTGAATTGGCTCTTTTGCACCATACAGATACCTTGTCTAAATCGTTATGCAATTGGTTTTAATCATATTATTTTACAAGATGATCAATAACTGAATCATCTGCGAATAATAAAAATCACATATACAGATCAGGAACAGCCGAGGCGCTAGAAAACTTCGGTGGGGTACGCCAGATTTTTCTGCTTTACTCGATGACTTTCTTTCAGTTACTACTGTGACCTTTTTGACAGGAAATCACGAATCAAGTCGCACAACTGACACGATACACCATAGGCGTGCAACTTGAAATCGCATGTGAGGAACGATGGCAAAAGCCTTCTACAAATCAAAAATATGGAACCAATTGAATATCCTTTGTCCATCGCACTCATTACTTCGTGAAAATAAAGAGCTAGTTGTTGTTGTATCGATAGCTACGATGCCACGGCGTAGGTACAATTTCTTAGATTGGCACTACAAGAGCGGACGATCAACACCGACGACAGCGCCCTCTAGCCGGCGCTATGCAGCTCTACGAGCGCCGCTCCAGATTCAGCCCATTTGATCACGAGCAGACGACCAACCAAACTTGCTTCAGTTTCATAGTGGGCGAGCCACTACAGATTTTGCACATGTAACTTCTGTTAGCTTTGATACATCAGACTTCGCACCTACTTGCTCCAAAGTGCAAAGCTAAATATTCACGTTTGTTATTGTGTTTATGTAGTAAAACCACGTCTACTTTGCTTGTAGTACCGAGAGCTTTACCTCACCTGCTCCTACTTGATTCCTACATTCGGCCTACCCTTCAGATTTGAGGAGCAGACCCATGCGCCGCCTTCCAGGCAGAATACAAAACTTGTGCGTTACGAGAACGATATTTTCTGAATCCTATCATGGGCTGGTGTGTGAACTCGTGAAATATCGCGAGAAAAAATGACGATAAGCCAACCGAAGCGCCCTCATTCTCAGATGCAGTAATATTGTCGTCTACTAATAATTCATGTTGTTTGAACACAGTATACTTTCCAACATTCTACAGCAAATTATCAGATGACGGTCTTCAATTGAGCGGATTACTCCTTTCATTTCTTTCAACCTGAGTTTTAATCTCTCTTCTGAGCTTTAATTTCATTTCCTTCTTTCCTATATACCTAATGTGCGGTAAAATTTTGTTAGTCACGGGTATTTTGGTTGGTGCCGGAATTGTTAGTGTCGTTTCAGTGTTGCTTTTACACAAAGTCGGCAGTTTAAATTACGAGCTACCGATAACATGTTGCTATTGGAATGGCACATCGTGGTATTAAATAGCAGATAAGGTTTCGTCCCGGATACGAGTACGCGACTAGTTGGCCGCTGCGTCGGTTTATCCGTTGCTAGTTCCGGGGTGGCTAAATGACAGGGCGCCCTCAAAATGGCGATAATCTCCACAACTCACGGCAGCGGCCGATAAGCGAGCGAGTGTTTTACGGCCTGGAGCGTTATCGGCACCAGCAGATACCAGTGGCAGGCGCCGGTCTAGGTGCTGTTTGCGGGCGCAGCGTGTCAAAAGTGAAAGCCTTTCCACGCGAAGGCTGCGGTGCGCCGCGTCGCATCAGGCAGTTGCAGCGAAACCTCCCATCGCTGCAGCAAAGCGAAGAAAACTCGGCTAGCTTCTCGTTCAGAGGTTGCTCCCAACTTCCCGTATTCTGCTGCAGCACGGCATTTCCGGTTTTACCTCGTAATAAGATACGGTCAGGCTGTTAGGATCGTTTTTGAGTACAGTTCCTGGTATTGTGCTTTCATTTTTCCTGCGCTCATTTTGCCGCTCTGCTCGCGTTTAATAACTGCTAATTATCAGAGTACCGTTATTTCGAAATTATCGTCTTTTAACACCACACTTGGAAAACAGACAAGTCAAATAAAAACTGATAGCTTCTACTGAAATATCAGAATACGCGTACGTTGATGTATTGTAAAGTGGCCACAAAGACCTATATTAAAACTCAAGATTTTTTCTATTTTTACGGTCCCCGTACCTCCGTCAGTAAAACCGGAACCCTTACGGGATCATTTTGCTTGTCTACCGTCCGATGTTAAGCCATTTTTCAGGAACAGGTAGACGTATCAAGTTCAAATTTGACATACTAAGGTCCATGGTCGCTTGGCGGTGTAAAACGTGAGAGCTTTTACGACCTTGTAATCAAAACATACGGCCATTTAGGTCACCAAATTCTATATTCGCGCACTCAATCATTAAAACATATAAAGCATGTCTCGTTGAATCATTAAATTTCGCAAGAAGCAAGGTTTCGCAAAACAAGTCGACAAATATAAAAATAGATTCTTGCCATTAGAACATACACTGCATGCGCCATCCGTCAAAAGCATTACACAAAAATATCACAGCATGCAAACACAAAATTTAAGTGGTTGTCATGTTTTAGTTCGTGAATAAAAAGAAAATTATGAAATATTCTCTCTCAACATCCATAAACTGAAATCTCCACCTCTTTTTGTACGTGTGCATTAGTCTCTATAACTACTGTAGAGATTTTGATACGCTCTTCGAATTCCCGAGACCGATATCTCGCTAGTATCGATATCGAAAACAGGCAAAAATCACAGTGAATGAATGGATGAATCATCTGTATACATACTCAGGGTTTTACAGAACTCTCAGTATGAGAGTCCAGCTCGTAATTGGTTTACAGTGTGTTTTGTCTCGATTGGTCCGGATCGACAAAATTTACTCATGTGCAAATCTCTTAGTATCAGGGTACCATCTCCTACAGTTTTTCTCCTGTTCGGCTTCCTCCAGTGGAAGGTCGAATAATGGTCGAATTGATGGCATATCATCAATATTTCAATAATAAACGAAGTCTTCTTCGGGTTGTTAATCGTACTCGCAACCTGGAATCCAGTTAGGCTGTTCGTAGCCCGCTTCGACTTCGGGCGCTTGCTACGTCTTCTGATGCTGATTTGTTTTTCGATGCCCGCGATGGTTTCGCGGAAACGCACGTTCTTTACGCTTCTTTCAGGTTTTGATACACGAGATGGCTGGTAACATCGTAATAAACGGAATATCCTACCCCGATCCTTGTCTGTTGAGACCTCTGCCCTGTTCGCTAAGTTTTCCAGTATCTTTATTTCGAAATACTTTGCGGCGCGGAGTGGCCGCGTGGGTTAGAGGCGCGGCCCCTCCAGCCGGAGGTTCGAGTGCCTCCCTCGGGCATGGGTGTGTATGCTGTTCTTAGCATTAGTAGTATAGAAGTCCAGGGACCGATGACCTCAGCAGTTTGGTCCCTTAGGAGTTAACAAATATTTTTCAACCAGTCCGGTTGTCAGAAAAACGTTAGGATACATAACAGGAAAACCTATTACAAAATTTAATTACAATTTACAGATGCACAACATGCGCTAATGCAGCTGCATAAACAGAACCTTTCATCAGTATTAGATACATCGGTACATGGCTCACTTCACTAGAGCCCCAAGCAAAGAACAAACACTGCAAACGATAAACAATTACAATCATTTTTAACCAACTTTACGTTCACCCTGCCTCTTGAACATCAGGCCATTTGGAACAGTGCAGTAAAACGTAGCATTGTAATCACAAAAATTAATTACCCCTCCTTACAGGCTAATTATGGCCAGTAGAACCTGAGAACATGTCGCCACAATTACGAAGTGCCCTGAAGCTGACATCTCTCTTCTAGATTACGATGCACATAGTTTAACATGATTTGCAGAGCCCGGAAGGTCTAAAACAGAAAGGCACCCGGTTACTCATGGAAATTTGTAGAACACGCCACTGTACGATTTCGTGACACTAGATTCAATCGTAATCCCAGCCCGTTCCTCGTCGCTATATCCAATGTGATGTGTCCCAGAAGTAGTTTGTAAAAATGCTCCCGAGACATGCGAACCGAAAACAATTCAATTTACAGGATGACCGTGCACGCGATCGGTGTCCGTCACAGACGGAGAAATAACTGTTCAAGCTAGGGCTGTTGACAAAACATCCATATTTTTCAGAAAAATATCGGTATTTATCGGCAACATTTTTTCCGACGATATATGGATGTCAAAATGACAATATCGAGGGCCGATACTTTCATTTTGTATTACATTTCTATCACTTGTTTCGGTAAATGTTCTTTTTATATTATAGCAGAACATAACTTCACTTTCACTTTGTGAAGAAGTCGTATTACTTTTTGCGCGCCCGCATCTCGTGGTCGTGCGGTAGTGTTCTCGCTTCCCACGCCCGGGTTCCCGGGTTCGATTCCCGGCGGGATCAGGGATTTTCTCTGCCTCGTGATGGCTGGGTGTTGTGTGATGTCCTTAGGTTAGTTAGGTTTAAGTAGTTCTAAGTTCTAGGGGACTGATGACCATAGATGTTAAGTCCCATAGTGCTCAGAGGCAGGCACTTTTTGCGCATTCATCATGTCCAGTCTTTATCTTTGACTGTGTGAAGCAAATAAATGTGGCACAAAACTAGTAGTTAGATTGCAGTAGGGGGTGACCGTATTAATGGAATAACAAGATTTCCAATGTGAAGAAATAGCCCACCAGTTGCGTTAAAAGACAATTAGTAACGCAACTAGGGTCCTATTTCTTATCATCGGCGTTCTTCAAAAACAGGTTGCTGAAAATCAACAAAAATGTAAATGACAAGATCGGTTGCTGAAAATCAAAAAAAATGTAAATGACAAGATCGGTTTGCGCTGGTCGGAGACGTGTGAGAGGAAATGCTGACGTAGCCGGCACTCGACCCTTCAAACAGAAGCTACAACGTTAAGCTCCACCACACGGTGTTACACTACAACGGCTAGGTCGCTGGCGTTAGCAGAAATGAAAAAATAGGGAAGTGGACGAATCCACTACGTGACGAAACCAAACGAAGAAACCATCGGACACCTTTCATTGTGCCACTTCCATGCACTTACCATTGTTAGAAAAGTGGTTATCGCCAAGCGTGAACGTGAATCATTGTCTCAATTTTTGCTCTAAGCGGATAGGCAGACCGCTAGCTTGTTCATGTACAGAATATCTAATGATAAATACACTCCTGGAAATTGAAATAAGAACACCGTGAATTCATTGTCCCAGGAAGGGGAAACTTTATTGACACATTCCTGGGGTCAGATACATCACATGATCACACTGACAGAACCACAGGCACATAGACACAGGCAACAGAGCATGCACAATGTCGGCACTAGTACAGTGTATATCCACCTTTCGCAGCAATGCAGGCTGCTATTCTCCCATGGAGACGATCGTAGAGATGCTGGATGTAGTCCTGTGGAACGGCTTGCCATGCCATTTCCACCTGGCGCCTCAGTTGGACCAGCGTTCGTGCTGGACGTGCGGACCGCGTGAGACGACGCTTCATCCAGTCCCAAACATGCTCAATGGGGGACAGATCCGGAGATCTTGATGGCCAGGGTAGTTGACTTAAACCTTCTAGAGCACGTTGGGTGGCACGGGATACATGCGGACGTGCATTGTCCTGTTGGAACAGCGGTTTGGATGTACCGTGCACTATTCAGTGTCCCCTCGACGATCACCAGTGGTGTACGGCCAGTGTAGGAGATCGCTCCCCACACCATGATGCCGGGTGTTGGCCCTGTGTGCCTCGGTCGTATGCAGTCCTGATTGTGGCGCTCACCTGCACGGCGCCAAACACGCATACGAGCATCATTGGCACCAAGGCAGAAGCGACTCTCATCGCTGAAGACGACACGTCTCCATTCGTCCCTCCATTCACGCCTGTCGCGACACCACTGGAGGCGGGCTGCACGATGTTGGGGCGTGAGCGGAAGACGACCTAACGGTGTGCGGGACCGTAGCCCAGCTTCATGGAGACGGTTGCGAATGGTCCTCGCCGATACCCCAGGAGCAACAGTGTCCCTAATTTGCTGGGAAGTGGCGGTGCGGTCCCCTACGGCACTGCGTAGGATCCTACGGTCTTGGCGTGCATCCGTGCGTCGCTGCGGTCCGGTCCCAGGTCGACGGGCACGTGCACCTTCCGCCGACCACTGGCGACAACATCGATGTACTGTGGAGACCTCACGCGCCACGTGTTGAGCAATTCGGCGGTACGTCCACCCGGCCTCCCGCATGCCCACTATACGCCCTCGCTCAAAGTCCGTCAGCTGCACATACGGTTCACGTCCACGCTGTCGCGGCATGCTACCAGTGTTAAAGACTGCGATGGAGCTCCGTATGCCACGGCAAACTGGCTGACACTGACGGCGGCGGTGCACAAATGCTGCGCAGCTAGCGCCATTCGACGGCCAACACCGCGGTTCCTGGTGTGTCCGCTGTGCCGTGCGTGTGATCATTGCTTGTACAGCCCTCTCGCAGTGTCCGGAGCAAGTATGGTGGGTCTGACACCGGTGTCAGTGTTCTTTTTTCCATTTCCAGGAGTGTATACAGCTCTAAAACCGGCAGTATATGTACAACGCGCAGCCAAGATTTTTATATGCCGGTACGTCTATATTTTTTCTGTCGATATATCGATATTTCCTCGAAACATCGTGACCCTATGATGATACTTACTTAACCATCGATATATCATATTCCTGATACTTCCAAAATTATCAACAGTCCCAGTTCCACCTAAGCGAAGGACTCATGAATGCTGACGCTAACCAAATCCAGTAGGCGTGCGAGTCACTAATTCCGATGTGATGCGCTTTCCACCGTCCACTAACTCAACAGCAAACTGCAAGGCGCTGACCCGTAACTCGGACGACGCCGTAGCACTTGGCGCGCTTCCAGTACACAACTAGCGTGCGCCCGACTCACGCTACACGGCCCTCTGTCGTCAAGACGCCATTCACCTAAGGCCCACCCGGCGGGGCCACTAAAACCGCTATCCACGCCTGGCCCCTCTGACCACAAAACAAATTTCATTTGCGTGAAGGTGCACTGATTACAGACGTAGATACGGTCGCTAGTATGCATCGCAGAAGTACAAACCGAAAATCATATGACCGTATTGCATACTTTGCAACTGCCCTGAATTGTTTCAGTAGCATACATAGATAAGACCTGCATATTTTTATGGAATGCGATGCAAACTGCAGCTTCGTAGCCTTAGATCGTCTTTAACATTTTGAAGACGACTTGTTATAGTCGTTGACAAGAGCATGCCGTTAATCCCGCCATGAAACCGTAAGCGATGACTCATTCCCTTGCGTCTTAACATATAGCCTATGCCTTCCTCCATTTAGTATTGTCCATATATCCGTTTCGTTTCAGCAAAGTACGTCCTCATTGCCTGTCTTACAAAACTTACTTAATTTTCAGCATCCCTCTGTTGTATAACGTCCTAAACGCATCGATTTTCGTCTTCACTACTTTTCCCACACTCAGTTATTCAGTTACATACATGCAGTACTCCAGATGTACTATCCCATGAATCTCATTCATCTCGTGGATTATAGATTTCGTATATCGTACTTAAGTCGCTTCAAACGTGAGCAGCTTTAATATGCGAAATAAAACTTACATAATTATGGTTTTGCCTTGACATCTTTGTACTACTACTTCTGACTTTTAAACTGTGCTCTTACAAAATCTGTAGTTTGGATAAAATCGATCAACCCAGTGGCACGCGACGAACGTTCTATGAGGCTTTTGTGGCGCTCCACCGGTAAATGCATCACGATGTCTGTCAGATAAATGACATTGGCTCTGCAAATTAGTTTTTTTACCATGTACGTCCAGCTATGACAGTCGCTGTAAGATTAAGAGCCTCATTCCAGTCTGTGCTCAAACATTTTTTCTTCCACTGCTCGAAGTATTTCTACATGTTCTTATGGATTGACAAGAACTTCACTGTTCTCCTTTCCATGAAACGCAAGAAAGAGTCCATAGTAAGCTGTTCATGCTATGCAACTAAATTCGACTTCCACGAAACTTCAGAGCGTAAGAATACAATTATAAATAGAAAAGTCTCGCACCAACACGACCCAAGAAGTAATTATTTGTAATGCGAGGAATATCGTTTCTCTGGCGTAGAGGTATTGCACTAATGAACAAAAACATTACGTTCACTGCCCACCGCGAGGCGGAATGGCATCTGGTGGCGTTACCTCTACGTGACGTGATAGCGAAAGTGCATAAGTAGAGCAGAGGCGAACGGAAAACCATTCTAGCGACGACACGGACAGCGAATGGTGCAACTATTTGCATTAGCGACTCTGACAAAGGATAGGATAGTTTAAGGCCCGGCTCCTGGGAATGGGCATCACGTAAAAGGCGAACCTGGTCGCCTCGTCGCGAGCTGCTGTTGTGGAAGTGGTTGAAGGACGTTGGTACCACGGAGGATAGTTGTCATTATCAAAAGATCAGAAATCGTGACAGTGTTTGAGAATCACGATAGTAAACTCACGTTGATGCCTTGGCCACAAAATTCGCCTGTTCTGAACCCGATGGAACACTTTCGGAACGCTGTCGGCCGCCAGCTCCACGCTCATAACTAGCGACTATGTGCAGATACCTGGCGCCATATAGCTCCGGAAAACTACCGAGGACTTCACGATTCCACGCCACGCAGAATCGCTGCTGTAGGGGCATCGCATTCAGAAGACGGACCTATCACATTAGTAAGCAGGTGTTCATAATGTTTCGGTTCATCAGTGTATACAATGCGCGGTTCTATATACGGAAACAACTCTTTTGGCAAATAGTACGTTGTCACATGTTCATGTTTGGTTAACGCACGTGTTTCTATCTACTGAGAAACAGGCGTAGAAAGGTTTCCGTAAGGGAGACTGTGTCCCTCTTCAACAGCACTCGATAGATCGTGGAAATAGCATTACATTGATGTAATAATGTCTAATACTCCGGGCTTTCCCAGGTTATACTTCTGCTTTCCCAAACGTTGGAATTACCCGTAATAAAGTATAACAGACGGTGAAGCGGTAGTTCATTACCAGTAACAGAATTTACGACCAACACTATGCTTTATTATTCACTCCAGTGATTTCTTGTATAAACGAACAAATGATAAATTGAGATAGGATGCAAAATCGAAATTTCCTATCACAACCACTCTGCTTCTTCCTTGGACCATGAAATTACGAGCCTTCTCTTTTGGGAAACAGGCTACAGGGTTTAAAAATATACTAAAACAATTTTGTGGTTAATTATTTCAAATTTGTTTAATACTTCGTGGATCTGTAAAACTTGGTAGAGAAGATCTAACCGAATGTGTTTGTGTATTTGTGTCGGGCTTAATAAGTAATGCCAGACTAAAATTAGTTAGGAAATGTATATAGAGAAGAGAGATATTCAATAATAACATTCCCATAAACATGGCCAAATAATGACTAATATTGATCTGTTTTCCGAATTGCCCCATGTTAAAGTAGTACATAACTGATCCACATTCCTAGGCATATGTTACTAGCGATTCAGTTTTTGAGATAGGGAAAATGTGCTGCGAGATAGGAATTGTGCATTGCTTACGAGGGCGAGCTTTTAGATGCGTAGAGCCCATTCACTCTTTCGTGCCTGGCAGTTAGTGCTCTCATATGGCATTAGTATTACCACTCGTACCACAACAAATGAATTACTTGCATTGAAAATGGTGGTAATATGCTCTGAAGCCGGTATGGAAATAAATAAAATTTGGTAGCTGCACGGAACAAATCCTTAGCTTTATTCAATGAAGAATACAGCTGCCGGCATACCTTATAGAAGCACAACGTGGAAAAGCATCGAGCTAATTCTCAGTAATGATCGTGCTGACAGTCTGTGACAACTCGCATTGTTCTTTCAACGAGGTTTCGGTGGAGATGAGCCATTGACCTTCCTTCGACCTGAGGCTGTCTGGGAAGACGACTCGTGCAGTTGGTTCTTAAAGAAAAGGAAAGGGTGAAACCAGGTATCGGCACACAGCCTACTTTCCACGAAGACCGTGGAAGAGGTTAACGAGCGTCGCGTTCCCGTCCGTCGTACGCATTAGTACTAGCAGTGAACAAGGATACGCTCCATGTAGCACAGTAAATACGTGTCACATGTGACCTAAAATATTTGCGCCTGTTCCAGTCATTGAGAACTGTACGCTACCACCTGTTTTCAGATTCTCGCAGAAGCCCTGAAATAAAAATAAATTCAGATGGGTTACGTACCAAGTCAGCAGCTAACACAGTGCGTTTAAAACCGCCTAGAATTTTTATGTACGCGATCATTGTGAAAAGACTTTCGTCGGTGAGTTTAGTCAGTCTGCAAAGTGAAGAGCGAGTCCCCACTCACTCTACCCAGTAACTTCACAAGGAGCACCTACAGGGGCTTCACAGGATGTAAGTATGCTGTTTTTTAAATCATTTCCGACGCAGTGCGCACACGCACTCGGGAAGAGTTTATTTTTCCCCAAATGCGGAAACACTTCACGGTATACGGTTATTACATACTAAAAAGGAACTAGCGCAAGAAACGGTACGGACAGAAACCACGTAAATCTCTCCGAACTCAACTGCAATGCTGCAGTTGGATTAAAATTACTTGATAGTTGACACAACACGCAGTGGGCCAATCAGAACCCTCAGCGTCACGCTCGAAACGTTTGCAGTTGCCAAACTGCCGCAATAATAGATCAGTTCACTTCCAGTTTTTTGTCCGGCTTACTTCATGTGTTTGAATCCCGAATCTCGGTTCTAACTCTTTTATTTCGTATTTCAAAACGCACGCGCGCGCCGGCTGCTAATGAAGTACACGCGTTTCATACACAGCACTAACCAAACAGACGCATAAGACGCGATGCAACGTTACAGTTTTACGCAACAACCACGGACAGCGACTTAACATTAGATAAGCTTCGCACGACATCGTGTGAAGCCGAATTTTTGAAGCCTAAAATATACTAATCGACTAGGTTGCCAAAGACATAAAACCCACCACCTTCCGCAGTACAAAGGCTTAGTGCAGTGGTTATATATGATAACTGAAGTATGGAAGGTTGTAGGTTCCAATCACCTCAGATACAAGAGATTTTTCTAATCGATTATTCTTACTCAGTTAATTTGTGTAAATGTATTTTTTATTTATAATACCGTGCCACGTCGTTTAATCATCGTATTGACTTTTTCGTTCTTATTTTTGTCCGTGTTATCCTTTTTTCGTTCGGGATCTGCTTATGTCCCTATAATATGCAACAAAGTGCTAACGAGGACTGCTCATACATCGATTGGTACACGGCAACGTGTGTAGCCAGTGTGAGGATAGTTTCAGGTAACCAATGACAGCGAGTAAATACTGTTCTTTTAAAGCTGAAACTGGAATTTTTATGTCTTCAGCTTGCTCGTGGAGTTCAGCATCAAACGCCATCAACAAAGCGACCGTGATGTTAGTTCTCATGCAGATTGCTGATTGACGTTTCTTGTGATACGCTGCACATCACGAGGCTGTGGTTAGGTTAGGAGATGATTTCAAATAAAAGGCTACAAATGGCGTAGTCCGCCGCAGTTCAGTCATTGGCCACATAAAATCAGCTGTTCACAGGGCATCTACCATGTCCGTGATACCCCGCTGCGGCCTCTTCCAACATTACGCGTTAACAGCATTTGTGAATTGACCCGCCGTGTTTGTGTGCCTCATATAACCGGGCCGTAGCCTGTGGCGGATGCGTCAACACCGTAGCGGCGAGTGACAGAAGTCAACTATCAAATAATTATAATCAACGTATAGACGGTAAACTGATTCGTAGTCATTCTGTACGGCAGTTGTAGCGTTCTTCTCCGAGTGAGTGCTTCACCCCTCAAAAGCGCTGCTCGCTCATGAGTTGACGGACTGACTGGTGGTGGTGGTGGTGGTGGTAACAGTTGGTTCAAGAAGGTTACATACAGTTTCGATAGTACGCGGAGCGGCCATCACACATTAGACAGGCGAGTTTCGCGAGCTCACAGTAAGGTTATCTGGCTGTTGAGTTTTGTTAGAAATTAGAGTCGAGGGCCCTGGGCGGGAGCAGGTGAGGGGAAAAGTAAAAGGGCGAGACCGGCAGGGACGGGAGCCTTGGCGGTGTGGAACCGGGTGGAGGAAGGCCATTCGCTGCCGATACGTGATCCAGCCTAGTGAAAGGGCTACGCCGCCGAAGTCGCCTCTCACCGGGTTCACCTGAATGCCAGCGGTTGTGCTGTGCCGTCTCTAGCTGCAGGTAACAATCCAGCACATCACCTCTCACGTGACCGTACTCTTCCGCCAGGAGGATAATTCCACGATTATGTGTTGTCGTTGTGTTCAGTCCGAAGACTGATTCGATACATGTGTCCACGCTAGCCGTTCTGTGCAAGCCTCTTCATCTCCGCATAATTACTGCAACCTGCATCCATTTCAGTCTGCTCACTGTATTCATCCCATCGTCTACTTTGTTTTTACTGTACTTTTCTTCTTCTACCTGTATTTCGTACGTGTGCGGGGTCGGCATGGTTCTTACCGGATTTGGAATTGTTAACGTTAGTGGGTGACAGATGCCCCCACACCTTGACCCTCCCTCCATCCCTCCCTCCCCCCTCCCCTCCCTTCCCCTCTCTAACAGAATTCCTGTACGCAAACTGTCGGCGTGTTGATACCCATGTGTCGTGAAAGTGTGATGATTTGTGTGGCGGTCATCCGCGGCGAGCACAGAAATATTCACGTGCAATTTGCATGAAAACACCGAGACAAAGTGGCCACTCGGATGCCCGTCGATATCTTTCCTTACTTCTTGACCACACTTTAATTTTTCCAGTGATCTTACACGTTTCGACTTAACGTCATTTTCAAAGGCAGTGTTACGTCAGTCATTTAAAACTGTTCGTCACCAATTGTATCACTTGTCTCGGGCTCAAGAATGATGTGATGCAATGTATCTAAGGAAAAATTTTGACTAACATGACACTGCCTTCGAAACTAACGTAAATTCGAAACGCGTAAGATTATTGAAAAATAAGTTTTAAGACATCAGAAAAGTTACCAAAGGTACAGAAATACTCATTTTGTAAATAAACACCGCCTTTTCTTGCTGCAGTGTATTTTATTTCTTCAAGAAGCGTTTCGCTTTTACTTTGAGGCATCGTCAGTATACTAGTACTTCGCGTTTTTGGTTGGCGTCTGCGTTTCCTCTAATCGAGTAACATGGTAGAGGTTACACTACATCTTTACTTACGACATATAAGCACATTTCCATGTTACGAACTTTCTTCTTCATAATTTTCATATTGTTTGCCCTAACTGTTCTGGAGCACTATTAGCTTTTGCCACTATTTGCAGATACTTCACTGAAAACTGTGTTTCACAGTCGTAACTACTGTGTTCACTTTGTCTCATGTTGAACACAGTAATTAAAACTGTAAAACACAGTTTTCTGTAAAATATTTGCAACAACTGATATGAGACGAATAGTGCTCCACAGGAATTGGGGAAAACAGTATGAAAATAATGAAGAAAAAGTTCGGAACATGAAATAATGCTTGTGTGTCGTAAGTGAAGCTATCGTGCGACGTCTACCATGTAACCAGATTAGAGGAAACGCAGGTAGCAACCAAAAACGGGAAGAACTAGGCCACTATGCGCTAACACTCGCGGCTATCCGGGCGAATTTTTTTACTGTTATTTACGGTTGCAAAATGCAAACACAAATTCCTTACAGAACAATGGAAAAAGCGAAACGCGGCTGGAACAAATAAACATTGCACCAAGAAAAGGCAGTTTTTATTTGAAAACGAATGTTCCCTAATTGTTAGCCAATCGTGTGACTGAGGCAGTACGTAGGCAATAACCCGGTATTCACCTAGTCGGATGTGGAAAACGACCTAAAATCCACGTCAATGCCGGCCGGCCCACCGGCCATTGCGCTAATCAGTCGGGCGGATTCGATACTAGGCCGGCGCGTCTGCTCAAATCACGGAGGCAGAATGTTAACACTCGCGGCGGTCCGAGCGGATTTTTTCAGTGTTGGTTACGGCTGCAAATTGCAAACACTAATGCCTTAAAAAAGAATGGAAAAACTGGTAAAAGACCACCTCGGGGAAGATTAGTTTGGATTCCGCAGAAACGTAGATATATGCGAGGCAGTACTGACCATACGACTTCTTGGAAGGAAGGTTTAGAAGAGAGAGAGCTACGTTTATAGCATTTGTAGGCTTAAAAAACCTTTTGACAATGTTGACTGGAACACACTTGGAAATTATGATGGTAGCACGGGTGAAATACACGGACCGAACGGCCATTTACTACGTGGTCGGAAACCAGACGGGAGTAAAAGTCGTGGGAGGTGAAAGGAAAGCAGTGCTTGAGAGTGGAGTGAGACATGACTGTAGCCTATCGGCGATGTTATTCAGCGTGTAAAAGAGCAAGCAGTAATCGGGGCCAAAGAAAAATTTGGAGCAGGAATTAAAGTTCAATGACGAGAAATGAAAACGTAGAGGTTCGCTGATGAAGTAATCCCGTCAGACAGCAAAGCAGCTGTCAGCGCCACGTCAACGTTAGCTGACTCGTCCCTTGTTACAACGGCTTTACAACCGTAATTGTTCTTCTACTACTTTTGTCTCCTCGTACCTGTTTCTCGATGTTAGGTGACAGCAAAGCAATAATGAAGCAGACTCTGTCGAACTGAATGGGTCTACACTTCACGGTGTTGTGCCGCCTTCTTCTGGAGTCTGGACCCAATGTGACGTATGTGCTCCGTGAGACGTGTGACTATACGTCGACCTGCGCCTACTTACACAGGATGTTACAAACCACTAGGGTCAAAATAACATTGACGGCAGACAATCTGACATTGAGCACTTTAAGATTTGTAACTAATAGTTTCCTGATAGACAAACAGCTCACACGTCGTAGCAACAGCCCAAAGTCACGGCTACCGTTCAGAGTGACGGCAGCTAATGCGCGGGAGTTCAATGGAAATCTAAGTTCATTATCATTTACCCATACAGCGTGTCTACATTCCTTATGATAAGGGTGTGATTGTTGCTCCACCAGTACTCCCACACTGCTGGAATATTGTTCGAAGTGTGCACGTCACGAGCAAGTTGGCAGGTGCTTGTTGACGAATCTTAACCCAAGCTCTGCAAAACATATTTTCGGGTTCTTCCGTTTCCGTAAGTTCTTCGTTGATAATCTCGGCTGGCTCTCTGTAATTTGAACCATCAATTATTTCTTATGCATCAAAAGTAATAAATTTCTACCAGTTAAGACGATGTCATTTGCGTAACTTTTCTCTGTGAATTAGTTTAGTTTTCCAAATACTACTTCCTGATGTAAAAACACCAAATGCGCATACTCCTGTAATGAGTAATGCTCTAGCTTCGACGAACGGTGGTTAACTCCATGGTGCAAACATCTGGGACAACTGCACCTTACTGTTTGAGACACCACCACAAACACAAGTTTGGCAGGCTGTGGTTTGTTAATACAGGGTGTTTCAAAAATGACCGGTATATTTGAAACGACAATAAAAACTAAACGAGCAGCGTTAGAAATACACCGTTTGTTGCAATATGCTTGGGACAACAGTACATTTTCAGGCGGACAAACTTTCGAAATTACAGTAGTTACAATTTTCAACAAGATGGCGCTGCGGTCTGGGAAACTCTGTAGTACGATATTTTCCACATATCCACCATGCGTAGCAATAATATGGCGTAATCTCTGAATGAAATTACCCGAAACCTTTGACAACGTGTCTGGCGGAATGGCTTCACATGCAGATGAGATATACTGCTTCAGCTGTTCAATTGTTTCTGGATTCTGGCGGTACACCTGATCCTTCAAGTGTCCCCACAGAAAGAAGTCACAGGGGTTTATGTCTGGCGAATAGGGAGGTCAATCCACGCCGCCTCCTGTATGTTTCGGATAGCCCAAAGCAATCACACGATCATCGAAATATTCATTCAGGAAATTAAACACGTCGGCCGTGCGATGTGGCCGGGCACCATCTTGCATAAACCACGAGGTGTTCGCAATGTCGTCTAAGGCAGTTTGTACCGCCACAAATTCACGAAGAATGTCCAGATAGCGTGATGCAGTAATCGTTTCGGATCTGAAAAATGGGCCAATGATTCCTTTGGAAGAAATGGCGGCCCAGACCAGTACCTTTGAGGATGCAGGGACGATGGGACTGCAACATGGGGCTTTTCGGTTCCCCATATGCGCCAGTTCTGTTTATTGACGAAGCCATCCAGGTAAAAATAAGCTTCGTCAGTAAACTAAATGCTGCCCACATGCATATCGCCGTCCTCAATCCTGTGCACTATATCGTTAGCGAATGTGTCTCGTGCAGCAATGGTAGCGGCGCTGAGGGGTTGCCGCGTTTGAATTTTGTATGGATAGAGGTGTAAACTCTGGCGCATGAGACGATACGTGGACGTTGGCGTCATTTGGACCGCAGCTGCAACACGGCGAACGGAAACCCGAGGCCGCTGTTGGATCACCTGCTGCACTAGCTGCGCGTTGCCCTCTGTGGTTGCCGTACGCGGTCGCCCTACCTTTCCAGCACGTTCATCCGTCACGTTCCCAGTCCGTTGAAATTTTTCAAACAGATCCTTCATTGTATCGCTTTTCGGTCCTTTGGTTACATTAAACCTCCGTTGAAAACTTCGTCTTGTTGCAACAACACTGTGTTCTAGGCGGAGGAATTCCAACCCCAGAAAAATCCTCTGTTCTAAGGAATAAACCATGTTGTCCACAGCACACTTGCACGTTGTGAACAGCACACGCTTACAGCAGAAAGACGACGTACAGAATGGCGCACCCACAGACTGCATTGTCTTCTATATCTTTCACATCACTTGCAGCGCCATCTGTTGTTGAAAATTGTAACTACTGTAATTTCGAAAGTTTGTCCGCCTGAAAATGTACTGTTGTCCCAAGCATATTGCAACAAACGGTGTATTTCTATCGCTGCTCGTTTAGTTTTTATTGCCGTTTCAAATATACCGGTCATTTTTGAAACACCCTGTAAATGTAAGTAATTTATAAAAAAAATCATTTCACGTATTGCTCATTTTAGAGCTTTTGCCACCTGAAACAATATTAAGTTAACCTCGAGGTACTCCATTTAGGATCCTTTATATTACTTCCTTTTTAAATGTGACCGGTTTTAGGGCGCAGTTACCTAGACAGTAATTTGGACTCCTGTAGGCTGTGTGCTCAAATATGCGGTCCAAATGACCTATACGCTTCAGCATCGAAGGAGGTCAATGGTTTGTCGTGCTGGTCGATTAATTAATGGAAATCACGGGACAGCTGTTGTCCACAGGATTACATGCTGGCGGCTGAACTCTCACCGATCGAAATAAAATGCAAATGTTACCGAAACGGTGTCTCGTTTTTCTTCACGAAGTTGTCTCAAGACTTTTTGTATAAAGCTGTCTACATAGCTCAATGTATTTTCGTTTATTACGATATTTCGGCGACTGTCATCAGATACGTAATCACGGTTGAACAAGTTGCTGCTTTCATTTCTATACTGTTCGATGCAGCTCCTAATTCTCCATCTTGTGCAAACACCATCATTTCAAAGTAACTTCTGCAACCTGCATCCTTCTGAATCCCCTTACTGTAAACATCTTCGTCTCCCACTGATTGCGCCCCCCTTCCCCCCCCCCTCCCCTCCACACACACACACACACACACACACAATAAATTTGTGATGTCTTGATGTCTCAGAATGTGTCGTATCAACCAATATCTTCTTTCAGTCAAGTTGTGCCACATATTTCTTGTCTATCCGGTTCTGTTCAGTACCTCGTCATTAGTTAGGCGATCTACCATCTAATCTTGAACGTCCGTAGCACGACATTTCAAAAGCCTCTGTAACTCTCTTGCCAGAACTTTTCACCGTCAGGGTTTCACTCCCACAAAAGGCTTTCTAACACATAATTCTGTAGTCGATCTTGAGATTTCTCTTCTTCAGAAAGTCATTTTTGCCGTAGCCAGTTCAACCTCTCAACTTCGACCATAGCTAGTTAATTTGCTGCCCTAATAGCAAAATTTATCTAATACGTTTAATGTCTCGTTTCCTGTTATTACAGTTTGAGGAGCAATTTCGTCACTTGAAACACATTCTGCGATATTTCAGCCACGTACCAATAAGAAGCAAGCAAACGGCCCGCTCAAATTGTCGCGTTCAGTTGAAGTCCATATTTGGTGGGTTGTACGTTACAACTTACACACAAGGAATGTAAGCTATTTTTCTGCAGCTGCGCACAGAATCTCTAGAGAACGCGTCTTTACTAGTGCGATTTGTTGTCATAAAATGACTGGAAACGTTATATTCGTGGATAAGAATTTTCGCATTTATTTTCGTGTTAGACTCGAGTGCTATGAAAGTACACCTTTTTAAGGCAACAGCTCATCGAAGATTCAACAAGAATCAGTCGTTCTTGGTAGGATTTGTTACAATTATATGTTAGTTAATAACTTGCCGGCGATTAAAGCCTTCAGAAGACCGTAACATCAAATACATGGTCACTCATTGCAGTACTTCATCGTAACCTGGGGCGCCTCATTACGAAGTAGTGGATAGCAGGTATGCGTCCTGCTGGGTTCAGATTTTCCCCGCGTTCGTGTTTCGTGAAAGGTTGTGGGACGGTAATTTCTGTAATATTTCGTTTTACGTAAGTGACGTTGGATTTCCTGGCCCGTGTCACCGTCAGCTGCTTCGTCCCGTCTCATGACGTATTACGTACACAGATTCGTGATTGCCAGAAATAGTCGGCATGTGGGCCAGTAGAGGTCGCACGGGTACCCTTTATCAGGAGGATTTGTAAATACTCCAGCTAAGACATACAGCATGCTGACGCTTGGAGCCGCAAGAGGGTATCACGACAGCAGAGCGACGTTACAACAGTGGTTTATTGCTGATTAATCAAAACTGCCCATTGACAGTTAAAAAAACTATTAGTTAAGCACTTCACTTCATGTGCCTTCCTCCCATAATTTAATCACGACAAGAGTTCGGTGACTTTCTTGAACTGTGACAACACGGACAGGCAACATTTTATGTTAGAGCAATTCAATAAATCGCCATTGTAAAGGCGATAATAGCTAAAGCGTAGGAATAATTAACATGCACTCATTCAACTCAATGTTCTTCGGATTCGGTCCTGCGGGAGAAATTCCGGGGTTCTAGAATGAGTCAAGCTGTATAGCGAAAACGAACGGTAGTTGTTAAAAACCAATCTGTTCACTGTATGAACAGTGAAATGCCAGTACACTGCTCTACTGATCATGAAGGAAAAGTTACCTCGAACATAGCAGAACCAGTGTGCCTCAGCAGTGCGAAATTGAACTGTTTCAATCGACGTTGAACAGTGGGTCTCCGTGTAACTGAGCTAAAAGACTGGAGGAAGGCAAGGGCGTAACCCTCCAGTAGAACACTATGAATAGTGGAGTGTGACGTTCATACCCAGTTTCCCATCCCCAGGGGGTCCACAACTTTTTGTGGATACGTGCATAGTGAGCACGGGACCCCAAGCTAATGTGGCCCTCCTTCCTTTCCGGGCTGCATATCTTCCTTTTCCGCATCCTTCCCTATCCCCCATCTTCGCCCCCCTTCCCTTCACCTTTGGCTCTTTCCTTCCCCTTCTCCCCCTCTGGGAGTATGGTTTGTGCCTACGTCCGGAGACGGACGCTCGTAAATGTAACGCATTCTTCGCCTTCTCTGCTTGTATGTCTTTATCCTTCCTTTGCCCTTCCTTTTTCCTTACCTCTTCTCTTTACCCTTTCCTCCGCTGCGGCGTTCGAGACCTCTCTTCTTTCCTTTCCCTTTCTTTGTTTTTCCCTTTCTCTTTCTTCCTCCCTGTGCGTGTCTTAAGGCCGACCCACGCATTTTCGTGCGTAGCCGGTGACGGGGTAACGCGTAATTCCCCGCCCCCAGATAGACCGGTAGGACACGTACGTACCCTCTGGTAACGGCCAGGCCTAGGGATGGGTGATTACCCGAGCTGATACCTTCCGAAAGTGCCGATTGGTCCCTCTGTCCGTTTGTCGGGAGGTGTGAATTGAGGTGTGACCTGAGTTGTGAACAATCACCTAAGGCGCGAGTGCCCTCAGAGGGCCCCCACAAGGGAGGAGCGCGCCATCGGAGACGCCGGTAATCATGGGGGATTCTTCCGCAATGGTTTCCTCATCTTCCACTATGTCTGCTCACAAGCGTAAGTTCACTGAGTCTCAGCCACAGACAGTTCTTCCATCGTTGCCACAGTTCCTTGTTGTTTCTCGGTCTGACGAAGGTCACGACTTCTCCACAGTCAACCCTTTCATTATTCAGAAAGGTGTCGACGCAATTGCAGGTCCTGTAAAGTCTTGTTCCAGATTACGGAATGGCACTTTGTTGTTAGAAACAGTCAGTGCCCTCCAGGCACAAAAATTGCCACGTATTTCACTGCTCCACACCTTCCCTGTCCGGGTTGAACCGCACCCCACTTTAAATTCCTCACTTGGAGTCGTTTATACACGCTCCCTCGACGGATTGTCTGACGAGGAAATCCAGCACTACCTGTCCGCCCAGGGTGTAACAGCTGTTCATAGAGTTATGAGAAGGATTGACACGAACATCGTTCCAACCCGTACTGTCTACTTGACATTTGACAGAGTTCAACTCCCATCGAAAATAAAAGCGGGCTATGAAATAATTTCCGTTCGCCCCTACATTTCAAACCCTACGCGTTGCTATCGGTGCCAGCGGTTCAATCACACCGAGTCCTGTTCCAACCCGGCCAAATGTGTTACGTGTGGCAAGGATGCCCATGAGGGTGCTTGTCCACCTCCATCCCCTCGTTGTATCAACTGTATGGGTGACCACGCTGCTTCTTCTCGTGATTGCCCCATTTTTTAAAGACTAAAAGCTCATTCAGGAAATCAGAGTGAAGGAAAAGGTGTCGGCCTTTGCTGCTCGAAAATTAGTCGCAAGTCGAAAGCCCACTGTGCCTCAGACAGGAAAATACAGCACTGTCCTTGCCTCTCCTCTGCCAACTAAGGAGGCGGCCACGCAGACTAGTGATCTCACCTTTAGTGACACGGTCGTCAGATCGGCCAGTGCAAAGATCGCCCGTTCAACCTCCCCACTTTCGCCTGCTCAATCTATGGCTCACCTGTCATCGGGTTCTGCTAAATCTCGATCCCAAAAGTCAGACACCCGGACTTCCAAAAAGGAGCATACTCCTGAAGATTTTTTACATACCCCAACTGCACAACCATCAGTTCCTCCTTCATCTAAACATCATGTTTCCAAGAAACCTAATAAGAAACCCAGTTCCTCTCTTTCTCCGCCACGGCGTGTCTCATCTACAGGACCACCTGGCGGTAACCGCCCTCGGCCGTCTTTCGTGTCGCCGAGGCGCACTGCTGGCGGCCGATCAACCGGCCGATCGCTGGTGGCAGGAGCTGCTCCTGAACAACCTATGGATCAGGATCTTCTGCCTTCGGCTGAGTGACGTTCCACGCTGTCGGTCGCAAGCTCTGAGCAGTCGTTGAGTTGACGGCAACCTTCGTCATATTCTTCCGTTTTCTGTCCATACTATGTCCATTATCCATTGCAATATCCGCGGCATTCGAGCCAATCGGGATGAATTGACGATCCTACTCGCCGGTCGTCTTCTGTCCTCAGGAAACAAAGCTGCGTCCGCACGACCGCTTTGTCTTCGCCCATTTTTAGTCAGTCCGATTTGATCTCCTCTCTGTTGAAGGCACTCCAGCACATAGCGGACTCACGATTCTTCTCCATAATACTCTCCATTATCACCCAATCCCCTTAAACACTTCCTTCCAAGCAGTCACTGTCCGTCTTTCCCTTTCTGGATACACTTTCTCTCTTTGTACTGTATACATTCCATCGTCCACATCAATGGCACGAGCTGATCTCCTTCATCTTCTTGGTCAGCTTTCACCCCCCTATTTGCTGGTTGGGGACTTCAATGCCCACCACCCGCTTTGGGGATCTCCACATCCATGTCGGCGTGGCTCACTATTGCTAGGCGTCTTCCACCAAGCGGATCTTGTTAGCCTCAACACTGGGGACCCTGCATTTTTGTCTGCCTCCACGACAAATTTCTCTCATTTGGACCTTTTGGTCGGTACTGTTCCGCTAGCTCGGCGCTTCGAATGGTTCGCCCTTGCTGATATACACTCGAGTGACCACTATCCATGTGTCCTTAGATTGCAGCCACAACTGCTATATACGCGCCAGAGACGCTGGAAGTTTGCCCAAGCCGATTGGACACTTTTTTCGTCTCTAGTGACATTCGATGACCGTCACTTTCCTAGCGTCGACGATGAGGTCACTCATATTACAGACGTTATTCTTACAGCTGCGGAACGTTGAATACCTTGCACCTCCGAATTGCCCCGGCGCCCCCCCCCCCCCCCCCCCCCGCCCAGTTTGTTGGTAGAACGAGGCATGCCGTGACGCAATACGTGAGCGGCGACGTGCTCTTCGCGTTTTCCGCCACCATCCTACTTTGGCCAACTGTATCCGCTATAAGCAGTCCCGTGCGCGATGCCGTCGCGTCATCCGCGATAGCAAGAAGGCAAGCTGGAAAGTCTTTACTAGCTCATTTAACACCTTCACTCCCTCCTCGGAAGTTTGGAGTCGGATTCGATGGTTATCAGGCGCCCCTAGTTTCTCCCCGGTCTCTGGGCTCACTGTCGCGCATGATACGTTAGTGGACCCCGTCGCAATTTCTAACTCATTGGGTCAACACTTCGCTGAGATTTAGAGCTCTTCAAATTACCCGCCAGCGTTTCTCCCGAAGAAACGTGCAGCGGAAGTGCAACCTCTTGCTTTCTCCTCTCAAAATCGCGAAAGCTATAATACTGTTCTCTCCATGCGGGAACTCCAACATGCACTCTTCTTCTCGCTCCTCCGCCCCAGGACCGGATGGTATCCTCATCCAAATGTTGCTGCATTTATCATACCATAGTCTGCGTTACCTCCTTCGCCTTTATAATCGAATTTGGACCGACAGTACTTCTTTCCCAGACGATGGCGGGAAGCTATCGTCGTTCCTGTTCCGAAACCTGGAAAGGACAAACATCTCCCCTCTAGCTATCGCCCCATTTCTCTCACGAGTAGTGTATGTAAGGTTTTGGAGCGTATGGTGAATTGCCGTTCAGCTTGGTGGCTGGAGTCCCGCAGTCTTTCAACACCTGCCTAATGTGGTTTCCGAAAGCATCGTTCTGCAGTTGACCATCTTGTTGCTCTCTCCACTTACATCATGAACAATTTTCTCCGGAAACGCCAGACAGTAGCAATATTTTTTGATCTGGAGAGAGCATACGATACCTGTTGGAGGACAGGCATCTTCCGCACACTGTTCTCTTTGGGCTTTCGAGGTCGGCTGCCACTATTTCTTCGCGAATTTATGGCAGAGTACACATTTCGAGTGCGGGTGAACACTACTCTCTCTCGTACTTTCTCCCAAGAAAACGGGGTACCCCAGGGCTCCGTGCTGAGTGTCGTACTGTTTGCCATTGCCATAAATCCAATTATGGACTGTCTCCTTCCCGATGTCTCAGGCTCCCTCTTTGTGGACGATTTTGCGATCTACTACAGCTCTCAACGGACCAGCCTTCTTGAACGTCGTCTTCAAGGATGTCTCGATCGCCTCCACTCTTGGAGCATCGAAACAGGCTTCCGCTTATCTCCCAGTAAGACCGTTTGTGTTAATTTTTGGCGCCGTACGGAGTGTCTTCCACCCTCCTTACATCTAGGACCTGTCAACCTTCAGTTTTCGGACGTCGCTAAATTCTTTAATCTTATGTTTGACGGAAAACTGTGCTGGTCCTCCCATCTTTCGGCTCGCTGTCTGCGATCCCTCAACACCCTCCGTGTCCTGAATGGTACCTCCTGGGGAGCGGACAGAGTGGTCCTTCTCCGCCTCTATCGCGCCTTAGTGCGCTCGAAATTGGGCTATGGAAGCATAGTTTACTCCTCTGCTCGGCCGTCCATTCTTCGGCGTCTCGACTCTATCCGCCACCGTGGATTACGTTTAGTGTCTGGAGCTTTTTACACCAGCCCTGTGGAAAGCCTTTATGCTGAGACTGCTGAACCTCCGCTGTCCAATCGGCGAGCAGTCCTTCTGAGTCGTTATGCTAGCCATCTGTCTTCCATGCCTGCTAATCCGGCCCATGACATTTTTTTCGACGCCTCCTTGGATGTAGGGTATGCAGGCCGCCATTACTCCCTACTACCACCGGGATTCCGCTTCCGTCAATTGCTCCATTCTCTTTCCTTCCGCTCTCCTAAAACCTTCTTGACAACTTGGGTTACAGCACCGCCTTGGCTCCGTCCCCGGACCTGCCTGCTCCGTTACCTTTGTCAATTTCCCAAGGATAGTACCCCTTCACTTATCGTCGGGCATTTGCTGCTCTATGTGCACAAATGAAGGAAGCCACATTTATTTACACTGATGGCTCGAAAGTCTTTAGGTGTAGGGAGTGCCTATATTGTTGGCGACACCCCAAATCGATTTCGGCTTCCCGACCACTGTTCGGATTATACTGCGGAGCTTTACGCTGTTCTTCAGGCTGTCCAATACATCCGCCGCCATCAGCGGATACAGCATGTTATCTGTTCAGATTCTCTCAGCTCTCTACCCTGTCCACCCTCTGGTCCATCGGATTCAGGACTGCCTGCGCTTGCTCCACTTGGGGGGCGTCTCGGTGGCGTTCCTCTGGCTCCCAGGACACGTTGGTATCTGTGGAAATGAGGCGGCCGATATAGCGGCCAAGGTTGCAGTCTCTCTCTCTTCGGCCAGCTATTCGATCGATCCCCTTTGCCGATCTGCGGAGTGTTTTATGTCGTCGTGTTGTTCTTTTATGGCACGCACATTGGTCGACACTTCCCCATAATAAATTGCGGGAGGTGAAAGCTCTTCCCTGTGCTTGGACCTCTTCCTCCCGAACGCGTCGTCGGGAGGATGTAGTTTTAACTAGACTCCGGATAGGGCACTGTATTTTTAGCCATAGACATCTTTTAAGCGGCGATCCTGCCTCACTCTGTCCCCACTGCTCTCAGCTGTGGACGGTAAGACACCTTTTAATTGAGTGCCCCTATTTTACTCCGTTACGCGCCCGTTTACAGTTGTCGCCTGATATATCGTCCATTTTAGCAGATGACACGCGCTCGGCCGATCGCGTTCTCAAGTTTATTAGTGCCAGTGATATGACGTCAGTCATTTGCAGCTCTTCTTAAGAACAACCAACCCCTTTCTGTAGTGGATTTTTAAGCTTTCCTTCTGCTTTTAGTTTCTCCAATTTGAGTTTCGTTCCCATTGCTGCTGGTTTCCATTTTCGTTTTTTACCGCTTCCTAAGTCACAGACCGGGCGCTAATGACCATAGCAGTTTTGCGCCCCAAAACAAAAACAAAAATACCCAGTTTCCGATGGAGGAAAGCTTTTCTGTTATAATTAGTAGATCCACTGTTAATTTAAGGAAAATGGCCGGCTAATTTTTAACAAAAGTTTGTCTCTGACGATACAATGCAGAATTCCGACGGCAAGTGTTTGGTCTTCCGTTGCTTGCGATGTTAGTTGTCCCACCGTTACTTCTTGAGGCTATAGTTCCTCCTCCAAACCGTTGCATGAACGGGAAAAACAACATACCGGAATTGGTGACCAAGGGATAGAAAAGCAACTGAAGTCTCTCAGAAGAGGAAACGCCACTGGACCTGACGGAATGCCAGTTAGATTCTGCACAGAGTTCGCGAAATAACTTGACAGTCTTGTAGCAGTAATGTACCGTAGGTCTATTGAGGGGCGAAGCATCCCTAGGGATTGCAAAAAGGCACAGATCAGTTCCGTTTTCAAGGCTAGTCGAACAAACGCATCAAACTACAGGCCTGAATGTTCTATGCTCGCGTATTGAGACATTTCTGGAGACAGAAAATCCCCTTCAGGAATCAGCATGATTCCGAAAAAGATTGTGTGAAACCCAGCTCTGTTGGTCCAGGAGACCCAGAAAGCGGTAGATAAAAGCTCCTAGATAGATGCCGCGTTCTTGGACTTCCAGAAGGCATTCAGTACTGTTTCGCAAGGGTGCCCAATGAACAAAATACGTGCTTACGGAATATCAGTCGAAGTGTGTGACTGGATTGAGTAGTTTATAGTAAACAGAATATAGCTTGTCGTTCAGAACGGGCCTTCATACGTCAAAATAACTTCGGACACTTCACCAGGGTAGTGTTATCAGTCACTTTTCACCATTGACGTAATAAATTACTTGGGAAGTTCCAAGAGGCTTTTAGCGAATGATGATTTTGTATACAGATAAGTTGGGACACTAGAAAATTGCAGCGAAATGAACGAAGACCTGCAGAGACTCTACGCTTGATGTAGGGAGTGACAGTTGACCCTCAACATAAACAAATGTGACGTATTCCGAATACGTAGATAAAGACATCCTTATTCGTAGATTACAAAATTGTAGAACCGTCACTGCAAGCAGTTACTTCTATCCAATATCTACGAGTATGTGTATGGAGCGATTTGAAGTGGAACGACCACATCAAATTCATCGCGAGTTAGGCAGATGCCAGACAGGGATGTATCGGGAGAATTTTCAGAAAACGTAGTCCAACAAAGGAAGTAACTTACCACACACTCGCCCGACTAAAACATGACTACTGCTCGTCAACGGGGGATCCGTACCACACACAACTGAAAATATAGGAGATCCAAAGAAGAGCAGCACGTTCCGTCACAGGTTCACTTCGTAAGCCAACTCCGTAAGCCAACTCCAGTGGCAGACGCTGCAAGAGGCGTTCGCCATTAAGTTACGGTCTACTGTTAAAGCGTACATTTCTAGAAGAGTCAACAAACATATTGCCTCCACCTATGTATACCTCACGAAAAGAACATGAAGATCAAATTACATTCGCGCACACACAGAGACCTACTAGCGATCGCTCTTCCCGCGAACCATACGCTACTGGAACAGAAGGGGAGAAGAAGAGTCCACAAAGTACCCTCCACCACACCCTGTAAAGTGGCTTACGGAGCACTGATGTAGAGTGAAGGTACAGCTATAGTTGCGAACAGTAGTTAAGTGTCGCGTTTCTGTTTTGTTTAGTGGTGGGAACTTTAGTTAGTGAGATGGTGCGGTATGTGTTAATGTAGATTTCCATTTCACAGTATGACCGAAGATCCGTTGCGAAACTTCATGTATAATAGACTTGGAGGATATTGTACCGGAAAATTGATGAGGTTTTTTGACGTACTGTTAAGTCATTGAAGTGCTCTACCTCCGATTGTAATCCAGCAGCCGGAGAAGTGCACTCGGCGTGCTAGTAGCAGCCGGAGAGATGAACAATTCGAATTAGTTCCTACGATTTTAATGGTCTTCGTGCAAAACAGGACTTTCGCTATTGCAGGTCGGCCCCTCTGGCACCAATTTCAACAAAGTGCCACAAAACTGTTAGGTTCCTAGGCAATTATCTCTGTCAGGGAAACAATTTTTGTCTTGAGCAATTAGGTAAAACTGTTAGGCGGTCTTAAAGGGAGTTCTTTCAGTTAGCTCTAAGAGATGTTTTGACGGAGCGGAAACGTAATTGCCCGATAGTTACTCACACACAGTTGCTGCCGCAACTTTGCAGCGCTATCTATTGACTGCAGTAATTACACCCACTTACAGAAGTCGTGCTCGGTTCTTAAGGGGAAAATTAGGCTTCGCTTGTGTTTACTTTGGACGTTTTGGTCGATCGGCGAGGGACTGAAGCGATTGTCTTCCGGAGAAAATTATCACGCCTCTGTAGAAGCTATCAGCTGTGAGAGGCAATTTGAGGAAAACAGAAGATAACTTTGTCAGTGGCAGAAGGATTGGCTTCCAACTAACGTCCTAATTCGCCGCCTAAAAGCAGCTCATTATTGCCCATGTCGTGCAGTCTATATACAGTGACAGCTGTCGCATTAAAAACCCTCTGAAGCAAGAACATATCCGCTGGATATCGCGTGTAAGTTTCCGTAATGACGTGAGGCATTACGTATTGAAAAGAATCCTCATAAGAGGTTACATAAAAGTTTCGTACGGTGTTCTAGATTTCGTACTTCGGATCGCTAACTACAGTGATCAGCCAGAACATCATGGCGACCTACCTAATAGGCGTTGTGTTCACCATTGCAACGGATAACAGCGGCGACGCGTCGTGGCATAGCATTAGCGAGGGCGTGGTAGGTCGCTGGAGGGAGTTTGCGCTACATCTGCACCCACAAGTCACCTAATTCCCGTAAATTGCGGGGAGGGGGG
This sequence comes from Schistocerca piceifrons, assembly GCF_021461385.2. NCBI lineage: Eukaryota > Metazoa > Arthropoda > Insecta > Orthoptera > Acrididae > Schistocerca > Schistocerca piceifrons. The sequence goes on from NC_060144.1 coordinate 247,726,123, forward strand.
CGCTGAGCTCTGACGACACGTTCGATCACATCCAGATGTGATAGATCAGAGTCTGATCTGGCGAGTTGGGGGAAAGGGGCAGCACACCAATTTGAACTCACCAGTCTTCCTCGAACCACTCCATCACACTCCTGGCCCTCTGACACAGTGCGATATTTTGTTCAAAAATGCCATTGCTGGTGGGAAAAATAGTCATGTGAAAGGGTGTACGTGGTCTGCAAAGAGTGTAAAATACTCAGTGACCGTCATTATGCCTTGCACGTGCCACAATGGGCCCATGGATACCCACGTGAAAATTCCCCAGAGCACAATGTAGCTGCCACCAGCTTGTCACCGTCTCACAGTACAGGTGTCAAGGAGCTATTCCCTGGAAGAGGAAGGATTCACGCCCTCCCATCGCCGTAATGGAGTTAACGGGATTAATCAGACCGTGCAGCGCTCTGACACTGGGTCAACGTCCAATACTGATAGTCACGTGTCCATTTCCCTCTTAGTTGCCAATGTCTCGGTGTCAAAATTGTCACAATGATGGGTCGTCGATTGCGGAGACCCATGGTTAGGAGTGTTCGGCGCATTGTGTGTTCATACATTTGTACTCTGCTTAGCATTGAAGTTCTGCTACCGTTCTCCGCCTCTCCTGTTCCATCAGTCTGCCCAGCCTACGACGTTAGACATCTGTAATGAAGGGGTGGCCATCCAATCCCACGACTTCTGGACGTGATTTCACCTTGGTTTCGCCACATGCTAACACTCACCACAGCACCCCGAACACTCGACAAGTCATGCAGTTTCCGACATTGTCGTGCAGACCCTTCGGGGCATCACAATCTGCCCTCTGTCAAACTCAGATCGCGGGCCGTCCCCATTCTGCACACGGACTGCACGCTCACTGATACTACATGCACTGTGCGTGTGTCTGACTTGGAGTCATTCCTCGCCCGGACGGTTTGTATCGCGGTCGGTGGTAACAATTTTCTGGCTGACCTGTGTACATCGGTGGGAGAATATCTGTAAAAGCCCTTCCTCGCCAATGAAATGCGTATGATGGGCCAAGTGTGTGTAACATGAGTCTTCACATAGTTCCTAATATTTAAGGTCGAAATTTTGTTACAGAGGCTCCCAAATGGAGTAGTTTTAGATAAGGAACTACTGGTGGGAAATGTATTTGTAGTTAATATTTTTTTCTATTCGATTTCTTTCAACTGTTACGAACGACTTCCACCATATAACTACTACTACTACTACTTCCGTTCAAAGTGGTGACCGCCAGTTTTAATGAATGCATTACAACGTAGAACCGTTCACATAGCTGACTCTGGTTTCAAAATCATTCGCCCACATTGTTTGCACGCGTTGTTTATGATTGGAATGTTATAGCTACTCCATTAGTATCACGTCGTATGCCTCAAACTGTTCATTTCACATGCAGGTTGACGGGTGGTTTTTGGTGAATCTTGTTCCACACTATCCAACACAGTATCCTCAATTTATTGACCAATTTTTCGATAACCTAGGTCAGCTGTGAGAGGCTTGAACGCTCCCACTTCGTCGGATGTTTCTACGCACACCAATAAACTACTTCCAGTTAAGATGACGCCTCTCCTCAAATCTTTCGAAGCAACATTCAGCTTCGAACAACTACTCACGAACCGTAAACAGTGCTAAACTCTATTGTAAACATCAGACGACTGTGGATGCGTTTTCAACGTAGTGCCTGCGAGCTCGGTGAGGCAGGAAGTTGTCCATCTTGACACTTCATTCATTTACAAAGATTAGGTGACAGTGCCGCTCACGCATTGTTCATTGAAGTTCTCTTAGCCCCTGAAATATTCATTTCCCACCAATGGGGGGGTATATCTGAAAGAGATCGATTTTGCATCCTCTGCCACGTGTATAATTTGGCTCCTTAAGGTTTGGGATACTGTGTAGACAGATCTAGCAAACCATTTATAATTAACGTGCTAAGGTAATAAACATGGAAACCATTTTCAGCACATACTGTAAGTGTGGCAGTCTCTGTAGCAACGTGACTGTATCAGTGGTCTCCAGCATGGAAACCATGTATTTCCGGACCTAAGTTCATTAGATCTTTTTCGTTCCGTATCCTTTCATCGATCAATCGCTAGAGTTCGTACACGAGGAAAAAAAATCAATGCTAAACTCCATTGTGAACATTTTATGGTAAAAGATGATACATTTGAGATGGTCCCATAACCAAAAATCGCACGGGTTGAGATCCGGTGAACGAGCAGGCCATGCAACTGGACCACCTCGTCCGATCCATCGACCAGGGAAGAGACAATTTAGATGTGTCCTGACGTTACCGGCGAAGCGGGCTGGAGCAGCATTATGTAGCAGCCACAGAACCCTCCGAATCATCAATGACACTTCTTCCAGCAGGGGAAGCAAAGTTACCTGCGAGAAAAGACGATAGTTCCGGCCTACGCGACGTGGAAGGAAGACTGATACAAAAAATAGGTCGCAAATTATCCCGGCCCGTACATTCCGGCACTTACGCTGATGATTCGCTGTCACCACAACCATGGGGGTTTTGCATTCTATCCCACAGATGACTGTTGAATATACCATTCCGCGCGAAGTTGGCCTCATCGGGGAGTGGGACGGGTGATACAAATCCCGGGATCGTGGTTGCCTGGTGAAGAAACGATCCCGATGTGAAGTCTGTTGCTAGTAAGTCCTGCACACGATGTAAGTGATAACGGCAGTAAGAAGTGTAACTGAGAATGTTCCACATGGTCGTCTGACTTACTTGTACCGGTGGGACAACTGCCCAGTACTGACGCGGCAGTCGCCTTGAAGTTTTCCACAGTCTGGTGTCCAAAAATTTCGGGTACGTTCTTTGATTTCCTATTTGCTGAAACGACCCTGTCTCAGACGAACGGTGAAACACAGTTGGAAACGAGGAAATACTACTGGAAACGTTGAATGCTATGGTTGTCGGGGAAGGGTCTCCTGGTACAACCTTGCTGCCCGCCGCCATTTGCCTTCCCGTAAGTAAACACCATGCCGGCAAGCTCTCGATTCTAATACGGAACAATTTTGTACAACGCTGTATCACATCCCCTACAAGGGGAGTCAGCAAGAGAAATGATCGGACACATTATCAAATATTATGGCAGGAGAGCGCGCTAGGGCATGACGTATGAGGAAACGATCTGTACTGTAAGTGTGGCTGCGTGGTACAGCGCGTATTAGACAGCAGTCACTGTAACAAACTATGATCGAATAAATGGTCTCAAGCATAGAATTAATGCATCTCCGGATACAAGTTCATTAGACCTTTTTTTGTTCCGTGTCGTCTCATCGATCAAACCCTGGAGTACGTACACGGTGGAAAAAATCTTCTTCTATACAGTAGATACATCGAAGCTTCTGAAATCTCAAAAACAAACTGAATAAAACTTTTTTCCCTTGTATTTTTCTTCTTCTCCTTCTTCGTATGTTCTATTCTCCAATCCAAGGAGCAGAGTCGGACGTTTGGGATCAGGCGTAATATAGGGTCACGGTTCTGATAGCGGGACAGATGGTTTTCCAGTTTAGAATATGAATTAGTAAACTTCAGGTTGTTTAAAGAATTGAACGCCCATGTATAAAACGGCTTCGGGATTCTGATTGCTTCACAAATGTATTAATGTGTAAAATACTTCAACCATTTAAAGGAGAAAGAGTTAAGGAAAAGTTCCATGTTACGTATAAAGTTTGTTCGAAGTCGGCAAGTGTTCCCATTCTGAAACGCTCGATGAATATAGCCTGGGTAATTCGCGCATCGTGAGTTACTCTGCCTCAAGACATACAGTTTCTAACTGTAATATGCGACTTTGTTAAACCTCTAACGTGTGTTTTGAAATAGGAATATCCCGTTCACAGAAAAAGAACCATAACTTCTGCATTGTAGGATAAATGCATTGTCAACTGAGGGAGCAACCCTGTCCGTTCTATGACTACCCACGGGACAGCAGCTAATACTTCATTTTATAAACTAAATAAAAGGCTCAGTAACTCACGGTGAATGCAACATTACTGAAGATAAACGATAATCGCAGGTTCCAAGAAAGCCGTGGCGCCCTTTGCTGTGCTGCGTGAGCCCAGTGTTCCTCACTCCCTCGTGCGTGGTACAACAATCAGTGCGGACAACCATGAAGACGTCTTCAGAAGTAAAGGCATGCAGCACAGCCATCGTCCCTGTGATGTCGGTTGACCATTAACCCGCCGGAACGGCCTCGCTCGCAGATAAATTTCGAAACTAACAATAAGACACGCTTCAGGGATTTGACTGGAAAGCATTTAAACATCTGGCTTGCTGCACAGTTCCCCATTGATCGCTTTTGCATTTACGACGATTTGAGGAAAGAAAGTAGTTGGTAGCATAAATGGTCTTAGTCGGAATTTACTGATCGTTTTCTCTCTGAAAAATTAACTCATTTTTGTTTCTGCTGATACCTACAGAGATCTTCCGCTCATTGCCGTCGAATAGCCCGTTTCCATTTTTCTGACGTATGAAGGCAGATTGTAACATCTTGCGAAGTTCGAAACAATTCCGTAGCATTTTACGCAGACGCCACAAATATTTGCTGAAGAAATTATATATATTATATATAATATTTTCAGGCTCCTCGGCATCACAGTTCGTGAGTCTTAGTGAGTAGACTGCTGCAGTATCAACTTGTTTTCTCTGTTGACAACTGGCAACAATGCACCATTGAAACATACTGAATGTGCGAGCCATCGATACGAATGAACATGAATATTCGATCGTCCTGAATGCGCGTGCACTATACATAAACGCTTTCTTCTCTCGATAAGTTGCTGTATGCTACCAGGATTTACACTGCTGTGGCGTCAAATAAAGGCTGTGAGGTACATGACTTTTTATTTACAAAAACCCAGCTACCGGAATTTTATGCAAATGGTCATCTGTCCTACACTCCCGTACCTTCATAAATAGAAACGAGAGACCATCTAGATACAGTGGCTGAAAAAATTAGAACACCCATTCAGGGTTTCCCAATTAATTAAAAATGTATTGCAGTAACAGTACTTGGGCTATGCAGTGTATGGAATAACAGATCAGTAGCTCTAGCGCTTCTGAGGTGCCAAATACGGACCGACGCTGAAATTAGTGCGCAGTGTAGCCTCCATGGGCGGCAGTGCAAGAATTGACTCTGGTATTTCGTTAGTCATAAAGGTGAAGAATGCTGTCTTCGGATACGTCATTCCACACCTGCTAGACTGCCCGCGTAGCTCAGTAAGAATTGTCGGTGAACGAATCGCACGAGTGACTTGTCGTCCCATCCCCATTACGTCACCACACGTGCTCGACTGAAGAGACTGCGGTCTTGTTGGCCAGGGAAACAGCTACAGGTCTTGCAGAGCATGTTGAGTTTCACGGTTAGTGAGTGGGCGGGCATTGTCCTCTTGGAATAGCACTTAAATTTTCTGTTGCAAGAATGGTAGCAGAAAAACCCTCCGTATCGAGCGCTTGTCACCATTCGCCCCACAAATATGAAAGCTGAATGAGAGTTCCATAATTTTTCGCACCCTAGACCGTAAGACCTGAGGTCGGGCCAGTGTCCAGGACGAATACACTGTCCTGGACAGCCTTCCCAGGTGTAAGTCGTACGCGGGAACGACCGTCACTTAAATGCAGGGATAATCTGCCTTCCTGACGACACCGGTAGAGACAAGCGTGCAGATGCTGTAGCGCGGGAAGACGGAATAGAGGTGAGCGTGGTCGTAGTCCTGCTGCTAGTAACCGGTTCGCAACAGTACGTGTTGTCGCTTGTTAGGTCGCATTTGCTCTTCCCTGTTCTGTGGAAGCTGTTATCTGCTACTGCTGTTCCTATAATATGGTCACGGTGCGCGTTATGTGCTACGTGGACGTGTAAAACATAGCCAGTGTGTAATTCATGGGTAATCATGGGTAATTTTGCCTGCATCGCTGCACAACTGGCGTGACACGTACACATGTATAGCAATTCTCCGTAGCGACCATCCCGTCACTAGAAAGACAATTTGATTCGTCGCAAACTTTGTAAGTTAGCTGTAAAAAGCAAGAGTGCTTTTCGGTAGCGTTTTTGCTCAACATGTCTGCACCACAATGAGCGTTACGGCCGTGGACATCACCTTTTAATGGGTAAGCACAGAGGGCGCTCTGGTAGTTCCGCCACTACGCTATCTGCTGGCGGATGACATTGAAACCATTATGGGTACATCCTACATGTTCCTAATGCCATATTTTGTCGACTGATCAAAATCGTTCTGCATTTCATTTTTTTTTTTTTTCATGTAGTGCTTTGTCCACCTCAGTTCCGTGATCTAACGCCGAGAAGGCATTCCTTTACTCTAATGAAATAAACAAAGTACCGTGAGAACTCCCGTTGTTGGTAATCAGCCATACTCCTGTCAAATGTTACACATAGCTTTCCTCCTCTCAATAAAGAGCATTGACGGTCCCAGTGAATACCTTACAGAAGTCACAGTACTGTCATGTTTAACTGTAGAAGAACGTAAGCACAGCCACTGAAGATACTTGGCAGAGTGCAATTGTGATATACAAATCCTGGCTTAATATTTGACAGTGGCAGTGATCCTGCATACACGTCGAACATTAATGAACGGTCTATTTTTCAGTCCTGAACGTGAAACTGCACTTCGAACTAGTGTGCTTTCTTAACAGGCTACCGGTTTTAAAGAAACATTAGTCTTTGGAATAGGAAGAGTTGTCCTGAAGTAATGGTTTTATGTTGAATGTAAAACTTGGCATTACTACTACCTGAGAATTTGTTACTGGGCAAAATTATCAAAAGTTTTTGACGAGTCTTGACCACATCTCTGAGCCACGGACAGCTTTTCTAGTGACCAATAAGGTCTGTCTTCTAATTTTGTGCAAGTGGTCATCGCTATTATTCTTCAAATGTAAAGATTTGACGAATTTCATTAGCGAATGTAGACACACTTTTGCTGTGCGAAATTTAAGTACGAGGTATAAGAAGTAACGTATATTAGTAACTTAGTGAAAAAGAAAGTGCAGTAGCATGTTGCCAATGGACTACCAGTCGTGCACAGAAATCTGGACGTCACATTGCGTGAGGTCAGCGTGACTATAGCGCCAAATGGGGCTGGCCCCGCGGCGTGATTAAGCTGAAGAAACCAGGAAAAACAGTGCATGCCAGCCAGCGAGCTGTTAAAGTGCGCTCTGGTGGTGATCTTTATTACAACACGGCCTGGAGCCATCATTCGGAAGATTCCACACGGGGAAAAATCACCAGGAAACTGGATGAAGGAAGAGGTGTGATGTGTACAGGAGTTGGGATGTGACTCACGGCGTTGTTACACGTGGATGGGGAGCGTTCAGTGCCACAAGCACTCCTATGTAAAGGAGTGTAGGCGACCACTACTTCGTGCAACAGGCGAGAAGGGACCGACGTAAAACATCGGGTGCAATTTACAGTTACGTTTAACAGGGCTGCAAGGCTTGCAGTCTCGTACTCCAGTGTCTTGGCGACTGCATAGGAGGGGGGTCTCTAGGCCGAATGACCAGTACGTTTTTTGTTTACATATGCATATTGGCGACACTATTAGCGATAGTGCCGAGTGCGTAGGGACTCAACCAAGGAGGAATGGGGTTGCGTGCTGTCTGACCAGTGATTTTGGATGTACCCTCATGAGGTGTAAACACGTAATTCACATTGCCGTAAGTGATTGTTTTGGTGGTCCAGATGGTGTGGTATGGGGACGATCTGACCTTCAAATCACTGAATACTGTACCCTCACAGGTCAACATTACTGTGACGGTGTAGCCCCTTCCTTACGTGCGTATGTTTAGGAGCGCATAACCGGACCTTTTTTCTATGGATGAAAATGCACGATCGAATCCAACAGCGACAGGGAGAAACTCTTACAACCAGGGGATATTCGGCGAACGGGCTGGCCTGCTCGCTCCCTTGGCTCAAGTCCCATCGAGCACGTGTGGGATGCGTTGTGGAGGCGTATTGCAACAACTCCACATGAATCAATGATCATCGAGCAGTTGCCAACCGTGTTGATAGAGGAAGGGAACGCCCTGCTAGAAGAAATGTTTACCAACTTCTTACCCTCATTGCGTTTGTTTTTGCGTTCTATACTATACTGTAGCAGTTATTCTATGAATGGTTCATCGAGCTAAGTTACTCGATAGTGACACGTCACGTTCGTCCTTCAGGTTTGCAAACCATTGTGTACATAATTATGTGAAGGTACAGTTAAAATGCGCAACGTTTTGGAGATGTACGTACGCAGTGACTGTTGGTGAACACACATTATCATCACTACCCACTTTCCTGCAGGCAGTATTTTGCAAGCGATTAGTTAACCAGAAAATTATTTGGTAAGACATATTTTGCACATTTCCGCGCAATAATGTTACCAGGATGATACGGTTATTTACAAAACTAACAATTATACGAAGAGCAGAAGTAATGGAACTTAACTGCTTGAGCAGCTCAGTAACCTGTTTTTTCCACATATATTTTTCATCAATATCTACACCCAGAGATTTGGAACAATTTGCCTTGTTCATTGACGCCTATTCATGTACATAAATTGTTGGTATAACTCTCTTCGTTGCGTAGAACTGAATGTAGCAAGTTTTATCGGAACTAAGGGAAAGAACATGTTCAGAGAACCTCTTAATACTTCTTCGAAAAAGATCATAAACAGTTCCTTCTGTTCGTTTCCTCCTTATGGAGATAGTTCAACGCAAATATCGTCCGTGGAAAGAACCAATACTGCTTCAAGAAATTACGTGGAAGGTTGTTCGCGTGCATAAAATTCAACCCTCTGGGAATCCGTGATTTCTCCTCGGTAATTAAAATTTTTTACGCCCAACATCGCTTGAATTATAGAGCAAAACGTTTTGCACGATGCTAGGTGTGATTAAAGCTAGTTGTCTGTGAAGCCACCTAGTTCCACAAAACTTGAGTTGCTCTGGGAGAGTGACGTGATGTACGCAATCAACCGCGTGTAAAATCTACACGAAATTCCAGCTCGCCGTATTTTGAGGCCTGTAATATTTGAAGAGTGAATGTGTGAATAGAATTCTCAGTCGAGCAATTCGTCTGGGATCCAAACCTATAGAGCCAAAATTGTTCAGACTCCAGAGGATCCTAAACACTGTATTTTGATATGTCTTAATAGTCGAAAATGACTGGTCAAGGTAGTACGACGTGTTGAATGAGCATTCTGAGGCACGTGTATTTGTTTTTGAACAAAGAACCCGTCAAATTCACGTTGGTGACCCTATTTTTAAAAAATGTAAATAGTCTATGACGTTTCCACAGTGGGGTTCACCTCTGTTCAGACTGACTGGTTGTAAAAAATGATTTAGCGTTATTGGGTTCTAGTCGTACGTTTAATGTACGTATGGTCCAGCAGACTGTAGTACCTGGAAAACAGAACGAATCTGCAAATAAGTTTCTCACCGGGCTGATCGTAATTCGAATAAATTTGTTGCGGATGAAAACATAAGAGATCAGGGGTCGCTCAAAGAGTTGGCCAAGGAGTCGACAAAGAATTTTTCCCCGTGTAACATATGAAGAAACGATGTTGGATATACTGGGGCAGCATTTACCAATAAGTGTCCGTCAATTTGCTCGTCACTCTTTTTTTTTTTTTTTTTCAAAGAATACAGTCCGAACGAACATACTCGTGGAGATTGCACCACCTCTATCGTAAACAATTTCCGCAATTGTTTGAAGGGGGGGAGGGGACGAGATCATTTTGAACGTGAAAATTAGTTCTTCCACTGCATGCAATGAGATTGGCAGCCCTTATTTTAACAGTAGAAACTAGCATAAATTGTTAAAAGGTATGTTGTTTATGCAAATAAAACCTCCGGATTAATTTTCCTTCATTTGTCCCTATCTCAAAGTACTCCTGTTAGAGTCCTATACAATATGCATAATTTTGATCCAGAAGATACAGTTTTTGGTACTGTCACCAATCGCATAAAATTAACACTTAATATTCTTGAACAATCCAGTGTGATTTTGTTCGGGATGAATTTCAAATTGAGTGTATAGGGAAGAGTAACAAAGTTCGAAGCTATTGACAGCGAAGACCAATTCAGATCGGCAAGATAAAGTGCAGTATGACTCATACTTAAATTAAAAATAACAAGCGTCGAAATAATGGAATGAGAGGGAATACGGTTAACGTGCATGCCGTCAGTTCAGTAATATAGAAGTACTCATAGGCACTTAGGCGTAGCTGCACTGTAAAACACACGTTTCGTATTGGACAACACTACTATTACGATTGGATAAACGGCTTTGTCGAAGATCTGACACAAATATAACCATATCAAAGCGACCTTTAGACATGCATTTCACGCTGTGTAAACTGAAAAAAGAAATCCTGAGTATATGAAGGTTCAATTTGGGCAGGTCCGTATCGATATCGATGAAACTGGATCACATTATGCAGTTTCCTTCTGTCTGCGAATATGCTCCGATGATAACCTGGCTGAAGTGGAAGATATAAACTGTGTTCACAAGAAAGAGAATAGGAGACAGAGTAGGATTGCAGTAGCTTAACAAATACTGTGCAAGTGAAGAGCGTTGCTCACAAGTGAGAGACAATGCATTAGTTGTCATTTCGTATATCCTATACGCACTTCAACTTAGCATTGAATCCACAGTATTCCAGTGACTGTGTAAGATACCCTTTCATACTCAAGTTAAACTGGAAACTACTTACACAGCAGCTAGCTGTTGTCTACTGGGGTATCACTGAACACTAGTTGACTGTAAGATTCTCCGAAGGTTCGCATGTTGAAGAGGTTTAAGCCTTCCACAGTCGGTGGTATTTAAGGTGCCTTTACACGGGTAATGTTTCACGGCTATAAGTGTCCGAATTATAGTTGCTGTCAACAGTTTCGCAGTGTGGTTCCAATACATGACGGTGTTCCGGTATCGCCGGGCGATGTGATTGGTGAACACTGGTGTTGCAGGTAGTTACCAAAACGTGGGCAAAGTGTTGCCGGTATTCTCTACCAACGGTGGAAAACGTGTCTTACGGCCGAGTGATACCTGTTTTTTTGTCTGTAATTTCCTCCATCTCACTTCTACCCTTTTGTCCTGACAGCGCTACACTCCAACGTCAAATAATCCGAGCGGTGAAATATTCTTTCGCTTCAGGTGGGAAGTTGACATGGTTGCATAGTGGCACCCAATTTGTTGTCTACAAGACGGTACTAGTGAATAAACGAGATAACCATGAATTTCGTAAATGTGGTAAGTACATCTACAGCGAGGACTACGGAACACAAAATAATATTTACAAAGTTACGATCTGAGAAATGTCACCTTCTGTGCTACTCTGAGATTACCTGCCACAACGAAGCATAATTATGTCCTACGTAGTTTCTTAATGGTACTGCATTTGTGAAAAACATCGCGTGTATCTCCTGGTTCATGGGCAACATGATGTACTTGTTTAACTACATCTGATGAGAGCCATCGCCAAAGTCTTGCCGCAGTGGTAAAACAGGTTACCGATAGATCACCGAAGTTAAGGGATGTTGGGCTGCGCTAATACTTGAATGTGTCAATGTCCGGGTCTGCCGAGTGCCGAGAGCAAGCGGTGTGCGCTCAGCCCTTGTGAGGCCAATTTAGTAACTACTTGATAGCGAAGTAGCGGCACCGGTCACGAAAACTGACAACGGTCAGGAGATCGGTGTGCTGAACACATGCACCACTCCCCCTTCCCCCCTCCCGCATCCTCATTTGTGCTGAGGCTGACCTGGCGGCCGATCGGTACCGCATGGGGACGTCTGTTCGGACGTCGTTATTATTATTATTATTATTATTATTATTATTGACATCAGCCCCCCCCTTCACACGTACAGTACCTGTTCCACATTATACTTACCTAGGAGGTAACTTTAATATGACTAATAATACCAATGATTCGAGTGTCTATAGAGACCATGCGAGTAAATAACGTTGAACATGAAGTTCTAACATTCTGCGTGGTGTCTGTCTGTTCTATGTCGTGTCTCCCTACCACTTCCTCGCAACGACGCTCTGTGCATGTTTTTTTAGGGAATTGCCTTGTTTGAACCTGGGACCTGTTGCTGGTAAGGAGACGCCAGACCACACATGACATATAGAATTCAGAAGAGTTCAGTGAGACTAGCGATGATGTAACCAAATACTTAATGATTTCAGCGTCAGCTCCACTGCACTCCCTGTAAAAGAATCTTAATACTAACTAAATTTAGTGGAAGGCGTTCAAGGCTTTCCTACTTTTAGTTAGCTGGTAAAATTACGTCGAAAAAGCAGTTAAGTTTACCATTGGAAATTTTATTCTACTCACGAAACATTGTTTATAAATTGCACTATTAATAAAAGGAAATATTTTGATACAGGATGATAAAAACCGTGTTCACCAAAAATATGAACGAATATTCCCTGAATGGGTTTCCAAGTTCTACAATGGATCGAAGGATGACCTATGCCATATCACATCTATAATCTAGGTTTGAATTAAACTATCAAAATTGGTCTACAGTGACGCTCAGTTATCTTTAATTACCCATTTAACTTGTAAATTACAGTGGCTGATGTGGCTTCTCAATAATTATGACAGAAAAATCATCGCGTTTCAGATTTTAACTTCCCGTAGCAAATGTGAATACCATGAGCTTTAATTGACGATCGACACTAAAATTATGCAAAAAGGGGATGTAACAGATGAGACTTCTGCAGTTCCGAGTGAAGCCTTATGCGCTCAAAAATGCGGCATCGCATGCGTTCATTACCTTGTCGGTGGTTAGTCAGTATCAGCGGGCGGCGCAGCTCCACATACCTCCCCGTCTCGGAAGCAACTCATCTCTAACCTCTCTTTACTACAATTTACCGAAGCTGGTTTAAGAAAAAAGTATCTGGCTGTGTTTTCAACTGACTAATCAGGGTCTCAATGTTAACCTTAAGCTCCGCCTACAAAAATTCCTTCTGTCCAATGAGAGACGTTACACTTTTCATGGTGGGGCAATGTTTTTAACGTTTGCAACGTAAGAGAAGCGTATGGTCTCACACTAAAACTTGCAGCTGGTGTGGCCCTTTTGGTGTTACCGTAAGATCTATACTGTTCTTCTGGAGGGCTCTATCTTTTAACATGGGCTGGGAGGGTGGTCTTGGCGGTCGGCTGGAAATAAGGGTCTCCGTCCCTTATCGTAGGGCCTTCTAGCTTAACACGGTTCTGCTCTATGCTTCTGTTCTCGTTTCTCCCCTCGGAACTGCGTCTGTTCCACGGTGGGAAGGTACGACATGCATTTAGACGTGCTTGCTAGTCTGTGGTATTCCATTTGCTCACTCGTTGATAGTATTACTTTGGTTAATTTAATGTCAGGATTTATTCGGAACTATGTGACATACTGCCGGATTTGCTATCATGTCAGGGTTTTCATGGAAGATGTTGGATTTGCCTGATACCTTACAAAGTGATAAAGTAAATACTGGCAATTCCGCTGCTTAATAAATAATAGTAATGGCAGATATAAAAATAATTTATAAGTGCACAAGTTAATTTCTGATACAGCGAGTTGTCGGGGAAGAAAATAAGACCTCGTTGGAAACGATGATTCACAAGGATAACGAGTGTGTACTGGGACAATGGTAGTCGTTATAGTTGCTTCAGTAGATAAGCTATTAACTGTCTTCTGAATCTGGAGGCGCTACTCAGTTCTCTAATTCTCTGGAGATTATTCCAGAGTCGGGTTCCAGTTACTGAGGAGGACTTCGAGAAAGTGGCTGAACGATGGAGTGGGAGAGAGAATATTTCTCTGATGAGAACGGATGTTTCTGCCACGTTACTCCGACGAGATCGTTGACGTCGAGGGGGGGGGGGGGGGGATATTTATTGAGGAGACACAGGGTAGAGAAATGTCTCCAATTGCATGTACACAGCCATGGTGGTTAGATATGATCAAACACTGATAAAACGCACAGGCATTCGCAATTAGTTCCAGGCGCAGTGAGCTTTCTTGAGAACGATCTTGAAGGAAAGCATCGCTGTGACCAGTTACTTCAAGGAGAAGTGTTTTTAAAAATCTTTCGGATTATGAGGAAAGAGCTTTTTATATATTTGTAGTGCATGGAGAGGTGCTGACGACCAAATGCACGTAGCAATTACATGCTCAGTCCAATTCTGATTCACATATACTGACAGATCTGAAAAAGTTAAAGCTAAAATTTTTCACTTGAATAAAGTGGGATTCAACATTTACTCACCTGTCTTGTGAAAATCTGCATTTCCTCTCACGTGATCAGATTAGAGGACGCACATCCAATAAATTTAGAAAACAGTGGAATATGCATTGGTAGGGAGCTATCTAACCTATGACCAGATGAGAGAAAACGTAGATTTTAGCAAGAGTCGAGTAACTCAGTACAACATCTATTTGTGAAAGAAAATGTGAACTACGAATGCAGGATTTCGCGGAGATACACTGATAAAATTATTTAGAGTTTCCAGCCGCGTCAAGTGGTTCAAAATCCACAAGCTTCCGGCCGAGTGCTCCTCGGCCATTTCAAGTGGTGGCCGTCTAAGCGCGGCTTGGGATCCGCCTATCCGGAGGTTGAAGTGGTCGCGCAGCGAAAACATTGCCTTAAACGGCAACCGAGCGAGCACCAGTGACGTCTCAGGAGATAGCGCGGCTGTATAAAGGCGGTAGGAGCAACAGACAGTAACTAGTTTTGACGGTGGCTGGGGAGTACTCGGCCGAGAGATCGTGGATGTTAAACTACTTGGCGCGGCTGGTAGCTTGAGATAATTTCATCAAAATGTGAATTGTTTGGAATCGAAAACTATTTTACTTGAATTCGTTAAAAATACTTGCAAAGTTGCTGCGGAGGTGGGCCACATAAACTTGTTACTCAAAATCGTACTTTAATGATCTTCACGGCCAGCTTCAGTTTACGAGTTGAAGTTCCGAAGCCGTTCGCTTACTTAAAAAAGAATCTTTCATACAGTCAGATTTATCTTTCCCTTGCTGAGGAGAGCCACTGTCGCCTCCAGTAGCTCGGTTTCGTGCATTTTGCCATATGACTGTGGCCTGTGTAAACATTTCTGACCAGGAAATGCATTGCCGCTAACGTTTCTGGACGACATTGCCGGCAATTTTGGCATGGAATATTGCTGGCTGTATTGTCGGCAATATGAAATTCATACAGCCATTGTAAGGTTAGTTCAGAGACGGAAGTAATGGTGGGACCCACGGAAAAATGAAATCGAGATGCTTAGAAATGTATTTAAAAATACTCGTGACCCCAATAAAATACTTTGATAGGCACCGGTTTCGATTAGAACTTTACCGTCTTCAGACGATTTACACTGTTACGGTAAGCGGTGGTGGTGAACGGAGCAGCCTTCAGGACTTCAAGAAAGTCAACCGACCAGTCAACGTTCGTGGAGTCATAACGCCTGCTCCGTCCAGCGCTGCCTCCTCCTACAATCGTGGTATAAACGGTCTGAAATGGTCACATTTCGACCGAAACTGGTAACCATTACAAAAGTGTTACACTGCGTTGAAGACTTTAGAATGTATTAAAAGTATTTTCAACCACATCGCCGTTTCTCCACCAGAAATGTTCTGTAAATTTACTAAATCTGGAGGACTGGGTGCGGGCCTGAACCAAGCTTCTCGAGAATAAATGCGTTTGTCATTTAATCACTAACTCAGCCTCCGTAGCTAAGTGGTCAGCGTGTCTGACAGCTATGCGGTGGACTACGGTTAGATTACCAGTAATGCCAGGGATTTTTCCTCTGTAGAATGACAGTAACGGGGCGCGCTCTGCCTCCTGATGCCAATTGAAGAGGTACTTCAGTTAAAGTAGCGGCCCCAACGTCTTGGAAGCATACAACGGCCTCGGTTGCTGTGTGCTGACACCACGTCCCTGCGATCCCATCGGCATGGCGCCATTTGAGAGAGGATGACATGGCGGCCGATCCAATAAATGTCCGTAGGCGACCAGTAGACGGGACTTACTTTATTTAGTGACTAAACGTGTATGTCCATTTAACAGATAGCTGCAAGATTTCCAATGATGATTCACACTGTCATAAAACAGTAACCAAGGTGATCCTTAGGCAGGAATATTTCAAGATCCAAATTAAAGTAGTTCAGGGACATCATTATAACATTATGTAGCTCCCCAGACGTTACTTTGAGACGCTGCATCATCTGACCAAATTCATTTACTTTCATGAAACTCCAAGGAAGATTTGCGTCCACTTTCTTCGCTGTAAGTGGATATTTTCTAAGCTATAGCAATTTGAAGTAAGTCCGGCAGCACCTACTACGCTTTCCGAGACATCGACAGTGCGCTCAAAAGTGAACCCGCGTTAGGTAGAGTTCCTCAACAACTGCTCTTGAGTTTCAAGACCGAAACTTCAGCATTTCTTGGGACAACTATTCAGAGAGAACAATGTGTAGTTGTTCGTGCATTTGTTGATAGTCATACGTTACACGCGTATTGTATGGAGCCTACTGTTATTCATGTGATTATATCAGTAATACGAAGAAGGCACGAAGACGTGAACTTCTTAATACAGAGGCGATAATTCATGGGATAGTCGCTTGACACCGTGTCGCACGTCGTATCGCCCGGCGTAGTGCATTAACACAACGTGGCATGGACTCAAGAAGTTGTTGGAAGCCCCCCTACAGAAATATTGAGACATGCTGCCTCTTCAGCCGTCCATAATTACTGCAAAAGTGTTCAGGTACAGCATTTTGTCTTCAGACTGACGTTTCGATTATGTCGCATAAATATGCGTCCCGATTAATATCGGGCGATCTGGGTGGCCAAACCATTCGCTGGAGCCGCTTAGAACCATTCGCTGGAGCCGCTTAGAACCATTCGCTGGAGCCGCTTAGAACCATTCGCTGGAGCCGCTTAGAACCATTCGCTGGAGCCGCTTAGAACCATTCGCTGGAGCCGCTTAGAACCATTCGCTGGAGCCGCTTAGAACCATTCGCTGGAGCCGCTTAGAACCATTCGCTGGAGCCGCTTAGAACCATTCGCTGGAGCCGCTTAGAACCATTCGCTGGAGCCGCTTAGAACCATTCGCTGGAGCCGCTTAGAACCATTCGCTGGAGCCGCTTAGAACCATTCGCTGGAGCCGCTTAGAACCATTCGCTGGAGCCGCTTAGAACCATTCGCTGGAGCCGCTTAGAACCATTCGCTGGAGCCGCTTAGAACCATTCGCTGGAGCCGCTTAGAACCATTCGCTGGAGCCGCTTAGAACCATTCGCTGGAGCCGCTTAGAACCATTCGCTGGAGCCGCTTAGAACCATTCGCTGGAGCCGCTTAGAACCATTCGCTGGAGCCGCTTAGAACCATTCGCTGGAGCCGCTTAGAACCATTCGCTGGAGCCGCTTAGAACCATTCGCTGGAGCCGCTTAGAACCATTCGCTGGAGCCGCTTAGAACCATTCGCTGGAGCCGCTTAGAACCATTCGCTGGAGCCGCTTAGAACCATTCGCTGGAGCCGCTTAGAACCATTCGCTGGAGCCGCTTAGAACCATTCGCTGGAGCCGCTTAGAACCATTCGCTGGAGCCGCTTAGAACCATTCGCTGGAGCCGCTTAGAACCATTCGCTGGAGCCGCTTAGAACCATTCGCTGGAGCCGCTTAGAACCATTCGCTGGAGCCGCTTAGAACCATTCGCTGGAGCCGCTTAGAACCATTCGCTGGAGCCGCTTAGAACCATTCGCTGGAGCCGCTTAGAACCATTCGCTGGAGCCGCTTAGAACCATTCGCTGGAGCCGCTTAGAACCATTCGCTGGAGCCGCTTAGAACCATTCGCTGGAGCCGCTTAGAACCATTCGCTGGAGCCGCTTAGAACCATTCGCTGGAGCCGCTTAGAACCATTCGCTGGAGCCGCTTAGAACCATTCGCTGGAGCCGCTTAGAACCATTCGCTGGAGCCGCTTAGAACCATTCGCTGGAGCCGCTTAGAACCATTCGCTGGAGCCGCTTAGAACCATTCGCTGGAGCCGCTTAGAACCATTCGCTGGAGCCGCTTAGAACCATTCGCTGGAGCCGCTTAGAACCATTCGCTGGAGCCGCTTAGAACCATTCGCTGGAGCCGCTTAGAACCATTCGCTGGAGCCGCTTAGAACCATTCGCTGGAGCCGCTTAGAACCATTCGCTGGAGCCGCTTAGAACCATTCGCTGGAGCCGCTTAGAACCATTCGCTGGAGCCGCTTAGAACCATTCGCTGGAGCCGCTTAGAACCATTCGCTGGAGCCGCTTAGAACCATTCGCTGGAGCCGCTTAGAACCATTCGCTGGAGCCGCTTAGAACCATTCGCTGGAGCCGCTTAGAACCATTCGCTGGAGCCGCTTAGAACCATTCGCTGGAGCCGCTTAGAACCATTCGCTGGAGCCGCTTAGAACCATTCGCTGGAGCCGCTTAGAACCATTCGCTGGAGCCGCTTAGAACCATTCGCTGGAGCCGCTTAGAACCATTCGCTGGAGCCGCTTAGAACCATTCGCTGGAGCCGCTTAGAATGGTTTCTCAAACCAATCGCGAACAGTTGTGGTCCTATTACGTGGCGCATTGTTATCCAGAAAAGTTCCATAGTTGCTCGGAAATACGACGTCTGTGAATGGTTGAAAATGGCGTTGAAGTAGCTGAACATCCAAAGTACCTAGTCCATTCCATGTAAACACAGCTGACACCATTATAGAGCCAACGCCAGCTTTCCCAGAGCCTTGTTGACAACTTAGATCCGTGGCTTAGTGGGGTCTGCGCCACACTCGAACCCTACCATTAGCTCTTACCAACTGAAATCGGGACTCCCAGGCCACGGTTTTCCGGTGGTCTGGGGTCCGACTGATATGGTCACGAGCCCAGGAGAGGCGCTGCAGGCGATGTTGTGCTGTTAGCAACGGCACTAAGGTCGGTAGTTTCCAGCCTTAGTCCATTAACGCCGGATTTCGCCGCACTGCCCTAACGGATACGTTCGTCGTACATTCCTCATTGATTTCTAGGGTTATTTCACGCATTTTTCCTTGTATGCTAGCATCGACAATTCTACGCGAACGCCACTGCTTTTGGTCGTTAAGTGAAGACCGTAGGCCATTGCGTAGTCGGTGGGAGAGGTAATAACTGAAAATAGGTATTCTCGGCATACTCTTCACACTGTCGCTCGTGGAATATTGAATTCTGTAATGGTTTCCGAAATGGAATGTCCCATGTCTCTTGCTCCCACTACCATTCCACGTTGACTGTTAATTTCCTTCGAAGACCTTTTCACATGAATCACCTGAGTGCAAATGACAGCTCTGCCAATGCATTGTCCTTTTATACTTTGTACTGCTACGGTCGCAGGTTCGAATCCTGCCTCGGGCATGGATGTGTGTGATGTCCTTAGGTTAGTTAGGTTTAAGTAGTTCTAAGTTCTGGGGGACTGATGACCAGAGCTTTTAAGTCCCATAGTGCTCAGAGCCATTTGAACCATTTTTTTATACTTCGTGTACGCGATACTACCGCCACCTGTATATGTGCATATCCTATGACTTCAGTTACACAGTGCTCTTCAAAACCCGCGAGCACTACCATCAAAGTACCATGTAGGCGGAGCCTGCCGTTCGTCCAAGAAACGAACTTTTTTTCCTGTTGGTTGCCATATATCTACTGGACTTCTGACAAGAATCTGAAATTAAAAACTGTTGACGTTGCAGTTCGCACGAGCGGAAAATGGAATGCAGTTGGAGCTTGGACCGGGTAGATAGGTTCTAGTAGAGTTAGCCACTTCTGGGACCACGTAGACTGGTTTGGATTGCGAGTTGTTTTCGGAACTTGAGTCGTGCACGCGTATCGCCATAGCTGTTGCATTACATGCTCGCTGTGTGCTAGGCGTGTAAATTCATAGGTTTTCGAATCTCCTATAACATTACTGCCTACACACGTTCAAACTGCAAGACGTTCGCTCTTCATTGTCACCTGGTATGCATGATATTAATGCATGATATTAATGCAGGATTTATAAATAAAACGATAAAACATTGTTAGGTGTGTTCATCTTTACCACTTAGATCAATAAAGCATCCAGAACAGCTGCATCTTTTTAAAAGGCATTTTTACTACCCAAAACTTATCAGATTTACATCTTAGCGTATTGTTAGACCCTTCGCAGTATGGGGAGTGTTGGACGATTTGCTTAGATGATGATTCGCGGTTCGTATCATCCCACAGTGACGTGATGTTCGTTATTTTTTCGGATAACTTGTCTACATTGTTTTCCTCTTCCTGCTTCTGGATTGGAAATACGTAGTTACTCAGTTAAGTGACGCTGAACAAACTTCAATTCTATTGATCCTCCGCTAAACGCACACACCGGTCTGAAACGATAGTGGTATATATTCATTGTGAATGAATAGCTTGATTGCTGTTCTTGTCGTCGTTCGTCCTTGATCATCTGACTAATTTGATGCAACCCATCACAACTTCCTCTTCAGCCCCAACCTTTTCATCTCAGAGCAAAACTTGCAACCAACATCCTCAATTGCTTGCTGGATGTATCCCAATCTGTCTTCCTGTACAGTTCTTTTCCCCTCCACAGCTCCCTCTTGTACCATGGATGTTATTTCCTGGCAGAAAGTTCCTTGTTAGGACATGTTCGTTGGTTCGTTCATACATGAGCATTAAAACGTTTGCCTGATTTTTACCCAAAATTGAATGTACTGTCCTCAGTTATAAAAAGTTAAACTGAAATTACTATTGCAAACAGCGTGTTTCAGTGCATACATTTACATGAAGACAAAATTAACTGGCGTTCACTGTGCAGGAAATTAGATGAAAACCTACACATATACCACTATCAAAATCAAATTGCACTGCCCAAAAAGCTGAAACACTGAAATTAGGTAGCAACATCATAAAACACACACTGCTCACTCACCCGTTAAAAATCTGCATTTCAGAGAACATACTTAAAATTTGCGCAGTGGAAACGTGAGATGAAAAACGAAAGAACGAACAAAAAATGAAACCAATCTAACCTGAAAAATGACCGCATAATCAGCAACAACAACGCGGTATGAAGAAATCGCGCTAGCTGAAATATGCTAAAGTAAAACGAAGCTGTTGAGAGAATGATTGGTGTGAGGTTCTCATACTAAAGAAAAATTTACAACTTGAAATTTAAAGACTAATCCGTTCATTATGACAATGCTGTTCTAAACTCTCATTCCACAAGAACATAAAGCTCACAGAGATCCAAAGACATTACGTTCTTCACAAAAGTCTTACAAGGCATTACTTCAACGTTTATGCAAATTGAAATGAATTAAAACTGAAATATCCTAAACTGAGGTGGGCTCATCAGTTAAAGGACTCGCTACAATCATAAGTGCGCACCAGCAGAAATTATTACTTTAAAAAAAGTCCAAAATGCAAATCTAGTCTCTGTTCCATAAATGCTGCATTTGTAAGTCCTTACGTCAGATTAATAATTCCTAACAATTTGCGTCAGCAAAATCCTTCTCCAATATGCACTTCACTAAATGTTCTACCAGCTTTCTCCATGTGCAACAATCGACTATGCTCCGATTTACAGTTGAGACAAATATACACAGGTTCAGAGATACTAATGTCACTGCCGTTAAGTTGACTATTCCACAGATGCCACACGCGACTGCTGCGCTCCCGTAACATGAAATTCCCACTCACTCTGTAACTATCCGCAAATAAATGTCCAGTCCACCTACAGTATATACGTTCACGTCCGCAACTCGTGGTCTAGTGGCTCTGGATCACGGTGTTCCGGATTTGGTTGGGGATTCTCTCTGCCCGGGGGCTGGGTTTTTGTGTTCTCACCATTTGTGACGGTCCCGAGATAGGATAGTGTAAAAATTGGACTGTGTACAAATGGGGACTTTCTACGCCGCTTATGACCGCGCAGTTCAGCGCCCCACAAAGCCATCATGCAATATACGTTCACTTTTCATACTCCTTGCAGATGTTCTATCATCTTGTGCCTTCTTGTCAGTGTTTCCACGCCGATTCTTCGGTGAACTCCCTCTTCCCTTACGGTGACTGTCCACCTAATTTCCAACATTCATCTGTAACGCCACAGCTCAGATGCTTCGATCCGCTTCTGTTCTTGTTTACTCACAGTGCATACCCTGTGCCATACAATGCTTTGCTCCACACGTAAATTCTCAGAAATTTCTTCTACAGATTAAGACCTATGTGTAATAGTAGCAGAACTACTTTAGGAAGAATTGCCCTATTTGACAGTGTTTGTTTGCTTTTTGTGTCATCCTTGCTCCGTCCGTCGTGGGTTATTTTGCTGCGTAGGTAGCAGAATTGCTTAACTTCACCCAATTTCTCATCCGCAATTCTGTCGTTGAGTTTCTCACGGTTATCATTTCTACTACATAGATACACTGTCCATATTCTGTAGTCAATCGACTCTTCATTTCATTCAACAGACCAATTTTTCTTTACTGTCACGTCGGATGACAGTGTCACCAGAGTGTCTTAACATCGATATCCTTGGCCCTGAATTTTAATCCCACTCGCGTACCTTTCTTTTATTTCCGTCACTATTTCTTCGATGAATAGATTGAACACGAGTCGTGAAAGTCAACATCACTGTCGTTCTTATCCTTCAGTCTCATTGTTCCCTCTTGGTTCTTCTAAACATCGTATATTACCCGTCTTTCCCTCTAGCAAACACTTTTATCAGAATTTCGAATTATGAACAATTTCACATTGTCCAACGCTTTTCCTAGATCGGCTAATCTATGAGCGTTCTTGCTCTTTATATTCCTGTTTCCGATGCCAGCGCAGCATTTAAGTCTTTCGTGACTTAACCTTTCCTGAGTCACCTGAAAATCCTCAGCTGAATTTTTCATTATTCTGTATATTATCTTTATCATCTTTACAGCCCCGTGCTTATTTACGCAAGAGAATTTTTTAAAACGATGTTTGCAGTGTCCTTACGTGAATCGTTACAATGAATTGAAGACTCCACACCAAGGTCGTATTCGGGGTGCGGCTCGAAATTTCGGAGTAAAATCGTCCGTTAAACATAACGTTAAATCCCTTCTGACGTGTAAACATTACTTCTGGAGTGATTGAAACGATTGTTGGTGGAAACTGTCTGATGAAAGACGCCAGCTTTTGAGGACTGGTTATAGACAGATTGAGAGAAACAAAGTGTTAGAAACTTACTTAGATGTTACAGACCCACTTGAAAACGGGCTACGCCTGAAACTTCAGAGTGCTGAATAAAGTAGTTTCAAAATACAGTCTGGTGGGATCATGTCTCAAGTTACTCGTTGTGGAGATAACTGGAGACGGACTTAATTGAACGAGTGTGCTACAGAATCTGTTGGCTTGCGAAACAAGAATCCGCCGACCATATTAAGTGAACTAGGTAAATCGTGAAACACGTGAGTCGGTAGGGGTGGATGAGAATTTGAATCTCGGTAGATACAACGTACTGTAGATGCGTGTCGATTGACACGACAGTAATGAAGTACTAACGTTTATAGAACGTTAAGAAACTCAGCATCTTTAGTAATGGAATTGGAAAATGAGTGGAAATTAGGTCTGAGCTTACTTCTCTGTAATAAAAATTGGCAAAGGGAAAGAGCTTAGTCATTGATGTTAGAATTGCGACGCTCTCTCTAACAAGCAGCAACGGGCTTCGTTGTCATGTTTTGAGCTCAAAACGGGTCGAGAATAGCCTAGAGCGAATGAGACAGTGCTGCAGATGTAATGTCAACTCCAATGTTTCGTGGAAAGACCTTTCCTCCCGTTAACTGCGGAAGCGGCACTCAGTTACGTGGCATTCACAAACGTGTCTTTGTTAAAAAATCATTCCATTGTACATTGCGTCTCCATAGCTGCTTCACCGCCGTTCATTGAACTGCCGTTTCTGCCCGACGGGGCAAAGGTTGCTTTTGTATGAGAATCCCTTTCTTTGTAGTATCGCATAGATGAACAGACATTACTGGTATTGTCCTACGTAGAGTTCATAATACGAGGTCGTGCTGAAAAGTAATGCCTCTGATTTCCTATTTTGTTAAATATCGGTTGAACTATTACATGCCATGCACATTACTCGTTAGAGTTTCCCGCCTCGCTAACGCAAGTTTCAACCCTCTGCCGTAGAGGTCTGAGTCGTAACGTAACGATGTCGGTGCGAGACAGTCCCTCAGAAAATTGAAAGTACGAATGTGTAGAGTTCGTCCACACTTGGAGCACCGTCTCCTTCAACATCACAAAGGAAGACCACATTAGTGCCAGACAACTCAAAGCGCTGCGACAGTCCGATGCTTTGGGCTCACTGTCATCGATCATTCTCCATACAGTCCCGACTTGAGTTGGCTCCATCCGATTTTCATCTGTTTCCAAATCTTACAGTACACCTTGGAAGACTTCACTGTGTTAGTGATAAAGTGGTGTAAGCAGAGGTGAGGTTGTGGCTCCGTTCACGAAGTCAAACAATGTACAGTGACGGTAGGAACAAATTAGTCTCTCATTGGGAGAAATGTGTTTGTAGCCAGAGTCCGGCAGAAATAGGTATACATGAAGAACAATGATGCAGAATGTTAACAACTTTTGTTTTAGTTTAAAAGCTGTAAGAGGTTTCACATAAGAAAACTCGGAAGCATTACTTCTCAGCATTCCCTTGCAGTAAAGTCATAGGTTTTCTATCAATATATTTGTGTTTCCGGAAGTGGTTTGAGCAGATACGTTGTAAAATACGTTGTAAAATACGTTGTAAAATACGTTGTAAAATACGTTGTAAAATACGTTGTAAAATACGTTGTAAAATACGTTGTAAAATACGTTGTAAAATACGTTGTAAAATACGTTGTAAAATACGTTGTAAAATACGTTGTAAAATACGTTGTAAAATACGTTGTAAAATACGTTGTAAAATACGTTGTAAAATACGTTGTAAAATACGTTGTAAAATACGTTGTTGCTTTGCTGTACGTGGTAACTTTAATTTTCTAGGCGTTATAACCAAAAACAGACGGCGTTTGTTAGGGCAAGAGATACCCAAAAGAATAAGTCTAAGAAAGGCAACCTTGATGTTGATTGGTGCAAATTCTGGAAAGCTATTGGAAACGAGAAGTTATTTTTGTACGTGCAGTATTTTGCAAATTAAGAAAACTACGCAGACAGCAACTATCTACCCCATTAACAATAGATACCGTATTATACATGAAATACAGATCACAGAAAAAGACTGTGGCCACATCTTCACTGACTACGTATCACATAGAAGTCTGTGAGAATGAACTACGGTAAACCAAAATCGTTCACTTTTAAGGGCACGCAATAGTTGAGGTACAAACCGACGAACCGCATGCTTACAGGATTCGTTGCATTATGAGGACAAACTGCCGTCAAAATATTGAATTGTCTGAGGTGAAATTGCATTAAAATGAAGGTGAAAAGTGGTGTGGCTGTGAGAAAAGCGACAGTAACCTCTTCCCTCTGACAGGGTGCCGAATGAAAGACAACTTGGAAGTAAATTTACTTGACTTGTTTGTGTGCTGAGTTGACGCAGCTACCAAAACACACATGCAAAAGAGTGCTCTTTATATGGGCAGTGGTCGAGCTGGGACTACTGGTATTTCGTCCGCCTCACAATTATTAGACCCCATGAACTTTTTGTTTCCAATCTTAAATCAAAATAGCGTGGAGAAAAAGCTATTCTAATGGACAGTTCATTTGTACTAAGTGGGAGTAACTTGCAAAGTTTAAAAATTCCGTGAAGGAACTAAGATCATTCTTAAATTTATTTTCTTAAAAGCTATGTTTTTGATGTTCAAGTTGTGATTTCGGTGTTCCAGTATGCGACGCTCTGAGGCAGCTGACTGATTTATTAAACTCACTCAGACTATAACTTGTTTCTTACATTTCGACAGCTTGTGCACGCTCTGGGAAACACGTATGAGGAGGAGGAGGGGGAGGGAAGAGAGAGAGAGAGAGAGAGAGAGAGAGAGAGAGAGAGAGACCGACCGACCGCAGAAGTCCTTTCGACTTTTAAATCTTCGTGGCGACATCGAATTAAACTTCGACTAAGCCATATACAACGTACATTGTGTAATAATTATCAGCTAAAATCGCTAAATCTTGATTTGGACGTAAACTAAGTTCCAGCTCTCCGTGTAAAGTTAACTCTGCTTTAGACTAGGCTTAATACAGTTACAAACATGGTAACTCGGTTCCTCTCCGCTAATTAACACACGTCTTGACTGTTGTTTACTCTGTAGTTGAAAGCGTAGTCGTTAAAAGGCCAGGAAGTCTAATTCTCGACATTTGTTTGGTTAGAACTGTTCACTTAAATTCTGGAGATTAAAGGCTTAAGGTTTACTGCCAAGTGTGGAGCGTGTACATGTTTAACAAGAGGATGGGCTGATGTCACTTAGTGTACTACACCCTTGTCTTACAATTCCATACAGTTTTCTTATGCACGTATTTTTATTTGAAAGTAACTGTTAACTATTAACTGTTCAGCCATGCAAATATGTATGTCTGCTGTGGTCCTGGCTTTATTCTTATAATCCAGTAAGAAATTCGCCTTGAAAGCAGAATTATCATAACATAAGATGGCAAGCTGTTTTCTCTTTTGATAGTAAGTATCGTTGTACAAAATAAAATTACACACTCAAATGCTATATTACTCCAACCCACACATTAGCTGTAGCATGGTCGATTTATCCTATCTGGGACAAGACATACGGGAAACGAGATTGAGTAATACGTACTTAGCGAAATTAAGAAAACCAGGCGCTACTTCAACGTAAAAGTCGGGCCATGTGGTTTCCTCTAAAATCAAACAAAAATTCTCAAAACGTAGACAGCGAAGCTGTTACTTCCGCAAAGTAGAAGTAAAAGTCGCTACCTACGGAAGGTAAAGGGACGTTAACATTAAAATTTTCGTAATACATATTTATAAAACATAGTTCTGAATTGTCTTCTTGGCATAAGAGTGAAACCTGAGGACGACATTGCGCAAATACAATACAGCCCCTCATACTGTCTGCAATGAAGCGCAAAGCATACAGAAAAAAGATAACACATTGGAAATGTTACCTTATAGCGCATAGCAAACTGGGCATACCGTGCAACGATTGCTCTTGCAGTACGACTTGGTTTAAAAGTACCATTTCTAAGATACTATGTTCGCATCCTGTCTGTCGTCGTCTCGTCCGTTGCTGGAGTACAGATTACACTAGAAATACTTTTACAACATTTAGGAACTGGTTCTTTACACCAGAACAAGGAAAAAAGTTCTTACAAACATATCTCCGAAAATCCTTCGTTTTGTAGTTATTAATGAAAGTTGATGTTAAACGGCTTTCCAGGTCCAACCCAAAAACTTACCTGTGGAACTGTTTGACTCAAGGTGTCCTAAATTGCATTTTGTTGCCAGGAAGACTTGTTTATATTTGTCTGACTTCAACGTGTCCATTGTGTACATCTACAAGAGGTAGTGAGTTAACTGAAGGTGCTCCTTTCAAACACGGTAGAATATTCATTTCGTCAGCAGGTAGACAAGATCTTAATGTAGGGCCGCGTGAATGGTAACAAGCACGAGGTTACACGGCTGTATCAAATGGCGTTTCCATATCGAAGATCGCTGGGTCATCCAATCTTTGTTTCTACGTTTCGTCGCGCTGCCGGGACAGGATCCGTAGCTCCACAGACAATGGATCGAGGAAGCCCGTGTGTTACTGTGTTACAGGTTCACTTGCTGGTACCTACCATGGTGCATGAGTAGGTAGAGGAGGACCAGTTCCATTGCCTGCACGCTCTCCCCCCCCCCCCCCTCCGCCCCCCCCCCCCCTCCCCCGTCCTTTCGTATGTGTAGCAATCGCCCGGACGCAGAAATTCTTCATCGACGTGTCATCGAAGCCTGCGAAACTATTCGAAATCGTCAGGGAGTATTTGAAACAGTGTGACACTCGATGATTCGACGAGTGCATGTGGAGGACATTTGGAGCACCTACTTGAGTTCGTGTTCATGAGTTCCATCAGCAAATTGTAAATGTTCAGTAAGTGGAAAACGAAGGATATATGAACACACATTTGAACATCTTTATTGTTTTGGTCTAAGAAACTTGTCCCCGATGGTGGTAAAACTATTTGAGACACCCTGTATATGAGTTACGGTATCTGCAGTTACTCTGTTATACATGTTAATTACTTCCACGACACAGTTAATGTAATAACCATTTAGCATCTGTTTTTCCATGCATTAGGACTTCCAGCTACGTGCATCCGTGTTTGTTTTCTAATGTTATCTAACGATCTTGCATCAGGATGAACTGCCGGTCTTTCGTCCGTCGTTGCGGTCCAGCAAAGAACGTTTCTTCAAATTCTCACCGTGTTGTATATACACCGAATAGCCAAAGAAACTGTGCCTAATATCGTGTAGGGCACCCGCGAGCACGAGTTAGTGCCGCAACACGACGTGACATGGACACTCTGATGTTTGAAGTAGTGCTAGAGGTCAAATGTTGATCGTGTTACGACAGCAACCAGCCACAAATTTACTTTGAGTTCCTTTATTCAAAGGAAACCGTTACCGGTTTCGAATCGTTCCGATTCATCATCAGACGGTTTACACGCTTTCTTTCTACATTTGGTGTGTTTTTTACAGATTAATTGTCCTAAAATATAAATAAAACACAATTACAAACACGCCACACACAGATGGTTGCGTTGCAGATTTTCGTTGCATGTGACTTACGTGAAACGTCGGTTTCGAGTGATTGTTTCTATAACGTTCATCCAATCGATGTAAATGCATTCCCACTGCATCCTCGTTGTTGCACACGAGATAGTTCTCACTGTACACTTTAGATTTGTCAGTGAGTTCATTCCAACCACACACCACATGTTTTGGTAAATACAAAGAGCTTACAAACATATGGGTGTCACAGATGCTATGATACATCGTAACATTTGACGATGATGTTTGGAAAGGATCATATATTCTTTTACAAAACTGTAATGTCTTTTACATTAGTGTAGAGAGATAGAATTTTTCTTTTTATTTTTATATATATATATATATATATATATATATATATATATATATATATATATATATATATATATATATATAACATATTGACGCCCTAAGACTTGGTAACTTGAACAAATCAGCATTTGCAGCCCATATTGCTGAAGAAAACCATTCAGTGGGTAACATTGAGGACAACTTAAAGATTTTACATCTAACAGAAAAAGGGGCCACTATGAATATATTAGAAGAATTAGAAATACACACACACACAAACAGCACCCCAGACTATATCCTTAACGAACAAACAGAGTTGGCTAACGCCCCTTTCCTGAAAAATTTCCAAAAATTACTTTCCAGCCTCCAAAGCAAAAAATAATATTAATACACCTGTCTGCAGATCAAGTAGAAAATTTATTGTTACTATAATTCTCATGCTGCCAAATGTAATAAAATAATGCACTATTTTACCCATACAGCTCTAAATATATATATAAAAAACTTTATAATTAAATGAGCAATGACAGATTTATTTATTTATATATATATATATATATAAAATAAAAAAAAATTCAATCTCTCTACACTAATGTAAAAGACATTACAGTTTTGTAAAAGAATATATGATCCTTTCCAAACATCATCGTCAAATGTTACGATGTATCATAGCATCTGTGACACCCATATGTTTGTAAGCTCTTTGTATTTATCAAAACATGTGGTGCGTGGTTGGAATGAACTCAGTGACAAATCTAAAGTGTACAGTGAGAACTATTTCGTGTGCAACAACGAGGATGCAGTGGGAATGCATTTACATCGATTGGATGAACGTTATAGAAACACACTCGAAACCGACGTTTCACGTAAGTCACATGCAACGAAAATCTGCAACGCAACCATCTGTGTGTGGCGTGTTTGTAATTGTTTTATTTATATTTTAGGACAATTAATCTGTAAGAAACACACTAAATGTAGAAAGAAAGCGTGTAAACCGTCTGATGATGAATCGGAACGATTCGAAACCGGTAACGGTTTCCTTTGAATAAAGGAACTCAAAGTAAATTTGTGGCTGGTTGCTGTCCTAACACGATCAACATTTGTCTTTAGAAACAGCCACGGTCTCCAACATGTCATCATATGACAAAATTGCAGTGCTAGAGGTAACTGACAACATAAATCCTGCAGGGGTGTTCATAAATCAGTGAGAGTACCAGGGGTGGAGATATGTTCTGAACAGCATGTTGCAAGGCATCGCAGATATGCTGAATGAAGTTCATGTCTGGGGAGACTGGTGGCCAGCGGAAGTGCTTAAACTCAGAAGTGTTTCTGGAGCTTCCGCGCAGCGGTTCTGGACGCGTGGGGTGTCGTATTGCCCTGTTGGAATTTCCCAAGTCCGTAGGAATGCACAATGGACGTGAACGGATTCAGGTGATCAGACAGAATGCTTACGTACGTGACTCCTGTCAGATTCGTATCTAGACTTATCAGGGTTCCCATAACACTACAGCTGCATTCGCCCCACACCATTGCAGAGCCTCCGCCAGCTTGAACAGTCCCCTGCTGACATGCATTCATTATGGTGTCTCTATACCCGTGCACGGCCGTTAGCTAGATACGATTTGAAACAAGACTTAGCCGACCAGGCAATGTGTTTCCAGTAATCACCTGTCCACTGTCGGGGTTGATGGGGGCCCAGGCGAGGCGTAAAGCTTTGTGTCTTGCAGTCATGAAGGGTACAAGAGGGGGGCCTTCGGCTCCGAAAGCACATTCCGATGATGTTTCGTTGAATGGTTCGGACGCTGACACTTATTGATGGCCCAGCATTGAAATCTGTAGCAATTTGCGGAAGGGTTGCACTTCGTTATGTTGAACGATTCTCTTCAGTCGTAGTTTGTCACGTTCTTGCAGGATCTTTTTCCGACCGCAGAGATGCCGGAGATTTCATGTTTTACCGGATTCTTGACATTCACGGCACACTGGGAAAATCCCCACTTCCTCGCTACCTCGGAGATGCTGTTTCCCACCGCTCGTGTGCCGACTATAACACCACGTTAAAACACAATTAAATCTTCATAACCTCCATTGTAGTAGCAGTAACCGTTAACAACTGCGCCAGATACGTAATGTCTTAGATAGGCGTTACCGACCTCAGCGACATATTTTGCCTGTTCACATACCTCTATTTGAATACGCATGCCTATCCCAGTTCCTTTGGCGCTTCAGTTCATCTGCATAGGAAGGAAGGAAGGAAGGAAGGAAGGAAGGGAGCGACCGAACGAAGATACCGGTTTGTCTCATCGACACCGAGGTCGGGACAACACCAGACAGGAATGTTTCATGGTTGAGGAAGGAAATTGGCCCTGCCCTTTCAAAGGAACATAGCAGGAGAGCTTTAGGGAAATCATGGGGAACTTTAACCATGATGGCCGGGAGCGGATCTGAACTGTCACCCTACTGAGAGTACAGTGGGCTTATCACTGCGGCACCTCGCTTAGTCGGCCCGCTAGAGATTTTTTTTCTGCTGTTTTTCCACTTGAAACATCATTTGCTGTTGACAGAAGTATCTTTTAAATAATTCCTTTTTAGTACGAGTAAGTGCGTATCATCGGCTTAAAATGAGAACGTCGTATCTGGTAAGTCAGGCGTGCTTTTCTCACTTAACGTCGTGCTTTTCTCACTTAACGTCGTGCTTTTCTCACTTAACGTCGTGCTTTTCTCACTTAACGTCGTGCTTTCCTCACTTAACGTCGTGCTTTCCTCACTTAACGTCGTGCTTTCCTCACTTAACGTCGTGCTTTTCTCACTTAACGTCGATGTCTGGCAATATAAATGGTTTCTTTTTTCCTCACCAGAGCGCAGCACTTGGATCATTAAATAGTTGGTGGAGATAGTTTTCTAACCAGTAATGCAATACACACTTCTAAAGACGAGATTTTTATTCCAAGTCGACGGTAAGTGTCTGTAAGACGCGTTATTCAATATACTATGCACACTGTAAAATAGCTAAGCATAGATGGCTGGACGACAAATGTAAGGATGTATTGGCATATATCACTAGCGGTAAGATGGATGCCGCCTACAGGAAGATTAGAGAGCTCTTTGGACATAAGAGAACCACCTGTGTGAATATCAAGAGCTCAGATGGAAAGCCAGTCCTCAGCAAAGAAGGGAAAGCAGAAAGGTGGACGGAGTATATAAAGGGTCCATACAAGGGCCATGTACTTCAGGGCAATATTATGGAGATGAAAGGGGACGTAGATGAAAATGATACGGGAGATGTGATACTGTGTGAAGTGATACATAGATCACTCAAAGATTTAAGTCGAAACAAGGCCCCGGGAGTAGACAACATTCCATTAGAACTACTGACAGCCTTGGGAGAGCCAGTCCTGACAAAACTCTACCATCTGGTGAGCAAGATGTATGAGACAGGCGAAATATCCTCAGAGTTGGAGAAGAATATAATAATTCCAATCCCAAAGAAAAGAGGTGTTGACAGATGTGAAAATTACCGAACCATCGGTTTAATAAGCCACGGCTGCAAAATGCTAACACGCATTCTTTACGGACGAATGGAAAAACTGGTAGAAGCCGACCTCGGGGAAGATCAGTTTGGATTCCGGAGAAATGTTCGAACACGTGAGGCAATACTGACCTTACGACTTATCTTAGAAGAAAGATTAAGGAAAGGCAAACCTACGTTTCTAGCATTTGTAGACTTAGAGAAAGCTGTTGACAATGTTAACTGGAATACTCTACTTCAAATTCCAAAGGTGGCAGGGGTAAATTACAGGGAGCGAAAAGCTATTTACAATTGGTACAGAAAGCAGATGGCAGTTACAAGAGTCGAGGGACATGAAAGGGAAGCAGTGGTTGGGAAGGGAGTGAGACAGGGTTGTAGCCTCTCCCCAATGTTATTCAATGTGTATATATTGAGCAAGCAGTAAAGGAAACACAAGAAAATGTGGAGTAGGAAATGAGGTCCAGTGAGAAGAAATGAAAACGTACGTCTGCAGATGACATTGCAAGGACTTAAATGAGCAGTTGAAGGGAATGGTCAGTGTTCTGAAATGAGGGTATAAGATAATCAACAAACGCAAACCCAGGATAATGGAATGTAGTCTAATTAAATCAGGTGATGCTGAGGGAATTAGATTAGGAAATCAGACACTTCCAGTAGTAGATGAGTTCTGTTGTTTGGGAAGCAAAATAACTTACGCTCGAAGTAGATATAAAATATAGACTGGCTATGGCAAGGAAAGTGTTTCTGAAAAGGAGGAAATTTAACATGGAGTGTAGATTTAAACATCAGGAAGTCTTCTATGAAAGTAAATGTAGGAGTGTAGCCACGTATGGAAGTGAAACATGGACGACAAATAGTTCAGACAAAAAGAGAATGGAAGCTCTCGAGATTTGATGGTATAGAAGGATGCTGAAGACTAGATGGGTAGATTATGTAACTAATGAGATAGTACTGAATAGAATTGGGGAGAAGAGGTATTTGTGTCACATGTTTACTAGAAGAAGGGATTGATTGCTAGGACAAATTATGGGGCATCAAGGTATCAGCAGTACCGCTGCTGCCTTTGGATCACGGGGTCCCGGGTTGGGGATTCTCTCTGCCCGGGTACTGGGTACTTGCGTTGTCCTCATCATTTCATTATCATTCATGACAGTGGTTGTGTTGGACTGTGTAAAAAAAATTAGACGGTGTAAAAATTGGGACTTCGTACGGGCGCTGATGACCGCGCGCGCATTTGAGCGCCCAACAGACCAAACGTCACCAAGGGATCACCAGTTGAGTATTGGAGAGAAGCGTAGAGGGTAAAAATCGTAGAGGGAGACCAAGAGAAGAATACACAAAGCAGATTCAGGAAGAGGGTGTAGGTTGCATTAGTTGCGCGGAGATGAAGCAGCCTGCACACGATAGAGCAGCATGGGGAGTTGTATCAAACCAGTCTCTCGACTGAAGAAGAAGAAGAAGAAGAAAAGAAGAAGAAGAAGAAACACTACTTAAACTAACATTGTATATCTTTCCCCCTTCAACATAATCTGCACTTCCTCTTGAAGTGTTTCTTTAAAATTTTATATCCCTTGTTTGCTGTGTACGTTGCGGGTCTCATAAATTAAAGTTATGAAGTTGATTGGATCTGTTACATACTGTGAAGTTATTTTATTTTCGTGAAATGTAGTAATCTGCGTTTTTCGACCTATCGTATCGTTTCCAAGTGTGTGTTCTGTTCGCTTCCTTTTGGAAGAATTGTGAATGTCTTACGTCTCTAATATCCCATAGTTCCAGCGATGTGGAGGCAGACTCGTGGAGTCTCGACGATAGCATGTGTCGCATTGTTGATTTTTCAGCAGCCGCATCTCCAGAGGTCGCTACAAATGTCACAAGGAATGATAGTTTGCAACAAATAGTTTTCGGTTGTCATCATAAGGTCGATCTTGTTTCTCCACATACTGTTAAGTTCGCGTCAATGATACGTCTACGTTGTCAGGCTAAGACACAAAAACCTTAATAATTTCTGGTAGCATATTCTTTATTTCACTGTGAAGAATCGTTTCTTGGTTTACCTCTCTGCTCATTTTTCACAGTATTACTGGCTATTATTTTTCTGGCGATTTATCATTCCATATCCCAGATGTTGTGCGGTGTGGAATCCGCATCAGATAGGACATCGAAAAAGTTCAGATAATGGCAGTTCGTCTCGCATTATCGCGAGATAGGATTGTTCCACGGACTTACGTGAAACGGGTTTGGCGATCACTAAAACAAAGACGTTCTGCGTTGCGGCAGGACCTTCTCGTGAAATCACCAGCTTTCTCCTCAGATTGCGGAAATAGTGTTTGCGCCCAACTACGTATGGGGATAACTGATCATCATGATAAGAGAGATCAGGGCTCTCACAGTAAGATAATGTTCGTTTTTCCGCACTCAGTTCGGGGATGGAACTGTGGTGTCACGCGGTGTGGCCGCGAAGTCCCTCCCGCCGGAGGTTAGAGTCCTCCCTCGGACGTGTGTCAGTGCGTGCGTGCGCCATGAAGACGTCACACACATTTGAACATTTTTTTGAACTGTAGAAAAATAGCTTAAAGGTGTTCAGATGAATCCTGTGCTAAGCACTTCATTATGAACTGCAGAGTAATGACGTATATACAGTTGACGAGGATCGGGTGTACAAGATCAGTTTGTCGTACTGCTGTATTTACTTCGATGGCTTCTGATTGCTCCCCCGTTCCTCATGATTACATTTTAAATAGTATCTAGTTCGCTAATTTATATCAGTTTGTATCCAAATTAATGTGGACCTATTTCGCATATCTGGCATAGAACGTATTTAATGTCTCGTACATTATTTTCTGTGTTATTTAAACATCATCCTTTTTGACAACGTACCACAGGAGTCTCGAGGAAGTTGAGACTACAAATTTGGTAAGACACCTGCCGTCTCAAGTCACGACACTTCTCGAATTGGCCTACAAAACTACCTCAGCTATAGCGCATGCGCGTCGCACGAGAAATTAATTTATTTCGTACTCACTTCGCGCGAACTACTAATCGTAGAGAAAAACGAATAGGATCTTTCTTGTAGAATATTTAATGTAGGTTAATTTTGTACTAAGACATGTTTCCGTTAGAGTGTGTGGTTTTAGAGTTGTTCAAGAAAAATTAACAATAGTGATACTAAATGTGTTCCGTCTCTTAAAGCATTGGAATAAGACTTAGGACCATATGAAGTTTTTTTATTCAGAATCACTATAGCATGTACCTTGACTCGTGACTTAACCTGTATTTGCTCAGAATAAAATGTAACGCTTTCTATTCCCAACCAGACATTCGTCGTAACGACGTTAGCCTAGTCAGCAATTTTTTTAATATCTTGCATCCAACTGATAAAAATAGAAAACACGTGCAGTTATAAATAGCAGTGGGTAAAATATCAGTTTCCATACGTCCGGAATCTTCTTTGCTTACCAGATGTCTTAATAAATCGCTGACTATCTTTGGTTGAGACGATTTTCAAAATTTCCAATTGATAGGTATCTTAATTCAATTACGTGTATTGAAGCGTTCGACTACCGTAGAAATAAACTGGAGTGTGTGTGCTACATTGCGGTAAAGCACCAAACCGGAAACGTTGATTTTAAACATCCTCCAAAAATCAGGATCCATTAGCATTGTGTATTTCCTCTCTCTCGATGAGTAGGACCCGTTCGCGAGGAAGAGGCAGATACCTTTTTCCATAAAGTGGTTCATAGAATGCAGACGAAAAACCACTGCTGAAGAACAGCATATTGATCTGAGAGCTACCAGAAATAGTATGATTCGCGAATATAGACACCTATGAATAAATACAGAATGTTGGGCCACGTATGAAACACCGACCTCATCCTGATTCCTTCAGCATTTCTGAAGACGCCATGAAGACGTCACATGATCGCTTGCAGTACGTTGTTTATATAAACTATTACATAGATACATGGCAGATTCTAAAAGCATAGTTTGTATCTCTTTTTATCTGTTGGCAGTTTGAAGATGACCACCGTTTAGTCTAAACCTTCCACGGCATTGTGAAATGCTGATGTGATATTGTCCTATGTCATATACAGAATGAAAGAATTTCAGCTCTTTTTTTTCGTCAGTGTGTAGTAGTTTCCTCATTCTTGCAAACAATCCTTCAAGTAGGGTCTCCACAGCTAAAATCATTATACATACTGAAAGGAAGACTAAAAAAAATTAAATTACATTGATGTTAAAATGGTAGTAAATTTGATTGAGAGTTCGATTTGCCGCGTTGGCTGTTCCGTTAAAGTCACTAACAGGCTGGTAGAACAGGTTTCTTACATTGCACATACATCACCAGATATATTTATGCGAAAAAGAAATTTCGTTCGTAACTTTACGAGAGCGGCGCTACAGACACACAAAGTTCTGAATTCGTAATACTAGAAAATTAAAATCATGGCACTCGAATTAATAACGAAAGACGTGAGCTGCTACCATTAAAAAATCCTGTCAAGGTCTAATATTTTACTTCAATGGCTTAATGCTTTCCCCAAGATGCAATGAAATGAAATGTCGTGCGGCTAGGGCCTCCCGTCGGGTAGACCGGTCACCTGGTGCAAGTCTTTTTAGTTGACGCCACTTCGGTGACTTGCGCGTCGATCCAAGATGCAATGAGCAGCTCTGACGCAACCAGCAACGATAGTCAAACTTCATAAAGCCAGTTGTCACGGATAAATTACGTTTGGAGAGTGCCAGAAGTCCCCAGAAATAAAATGATGTGAAAGTAATATTGAACACCGTTGGTGGTAGCGTCACTTGGTGCTCCTCATTGCGCCATGTAACAGGCATTAAGCCAATTAGATAACATGGGACATTAGACATGTAATTAATTTCATGGTTGCGGCTCATGGCTTTTGTTATTTGCGTGCCATGATTTTAATTTTCTAGTATTACTAATTCCTAACTTCCAAGGCTGTAGTATAGCTCTTAAGAAGTTCCGTAGAAAATTTTTTTCGCAGGAATTCAATTGCGGATGTACGTGCATGGTATGAAACTAGTTACACCAGTCCCAGACCCACTACAGTATGACTAACGCGGCAAATTGGACTCTGAATTAATTTTACCATCATTTCACTATCTCAATATATTTTAATTGGAGTGGTCCTTTTAGTATATATATTTTCTTATTTTTGTTAGACCCTGATCCTCCTCCTCCTCACCTCGTGTCGTTCCCAGTTAAATTTTAGCACAAATAACATTTTTCTCCTTTCATTAGAATGACGTCCCTCGTAACTTGCAGGATTTTGTTGCTTTATTCAAACTCTTCTGGTTGGTCGCTGGAACGCTCTGTAAACACGGCGGCCTTATCGGAAGTGGTTCGGAGTCCGCTGCCGCCGCCTCCTTTCCTCGCTGGCAGAACTTTGAAAGTGCAGGCTGGGGCGGAGTCATGGTGCTTGAGAACTTGGGGAGCGGGGCCAAGTGTCTCGTAAATTCCCAGGTGCCCTTGATACGGCGCGACAACTCCAGTTTAGCGGGCCCCCGCTTCTTTCTCACCCCCTATACTGTTCCGTTCCGTCCTGTCGTGTCACATGCGTGACCTCTCCTCTGTCATTTATTTATATTAAAATCAAGTAGTTCACCTTAATTCATAGCAAGTTAAATATTAAGATGGCTGCTCATTACTGTTCTCCTCTGCTATCTCAGTGTCGTATTGATCGATTCTGGGTATTACTGTTAGAAAACGCTGATTGGAATTAATCAGTATGATTTGACCCTCACTCATCGTTCCTTAAAGCTAAACTCAAATTTGGTTATATAAAGATGTAACTACAGCGCAGTCTGCATGTCTCTTGAGAAACCTTAAGTGTTACATTTCATTGCCCAGTGGTATATCTTCAACGTACTAACCTCCATCTCCTACCACCAGCAGTTAAGTACTCTCGCTAAACTATGATATTCCTCCATATTAGTAATTTCCAAGAGTCTTCTCATAAGCAAGTCACGTTGATAAATAGCAACCCCTAAAGTATACCCAAGCATCCTTGAACGCTTATTATGTACTTCATCTGATCTGTGTTATTGACGTTTTATTTCTTTCTGTTTCAGGTAAGCTGAGTATCTGACGAGTCTCCAAAACAAAGAAGCCTTCTGTCAGTAAGTTTAATCAGCTTCGGTATTGGGAGACTACAATGCCCACTTAACCCTCCATAACAGAACATTGTTTCAAAAATATTCTATATTTATGCTAGCGTTTTGTTTCCAAAAAATTGCGTGTTAGTTGACGCTGGAAGCAGCCGATTTGGTTACTATTAGACTATTTATCATGTTAATAGTTACAGCAGAGAAGAGGATATTACGAATATTTCCTAATGATATCCGTTGCCTGTAAGCGGAAGCTCCAACGAAAGGAATGCACTTACTTATCTTTATTCTTACATATGCAGCATCGTGGTGCCGTCTTGCTTCTCTTTATTCCACTTTTTGGGGCATGATTTGTAAATGTTGATACTTATTTAGGACACAGTAACAAAAGCGTATTGAGGCCCCTTTTTAGGTGTAAGCCGCATTGCATTGCATTTTAGGCGTAGTAGTGACAGACATTTCGCGGGTGCGACACTAGTAATAGGCAGTTAGTTAAAATTACAAAAAATGCCCTTATCTTGATCCGAGAGTGCAAGCGGTTGTCACTGCTGTGTATCCTTACCGACAAATGCTCCATTAAATAATCTCCTAGTTCTCACACTTCAGAAATACTAAGGAAGTAAGTCGTGTTAGTTACTTACACGTCCGCAGATTTGTGTAGTATTTGAAATGTTTTTATGTAGCCAGCAGACCTTATTGCACATAGTACTGCATACGTTCACCCCCTCGTAATACTCTGTAGATTTCACGAGCACTGTTAAATTGCCGTTCGGCTTAGACTGTAGTGAAAACAGCCATGTATTGATATCTTCCATTGCGTTGTTTTTGTTTCAGCTCTGAACACTACGGAATGACGTATGTCAACGTATATTTGAACGTACTTTAATTTCTTTTCCCTCCCGGCCTTCGTTCAGTTTTCTCCCTCCCTACCTCATTTCCTTTCTACCTACCTTCTTTCTTTCCTTGTCCTGCTCTCACCCAGAATTACAACTGCTTTTACATGCGGAAAATTATGTAATGCAGTCTAACTATATATGATAGAATCGTTTCTTGTGTGTGGTCTGTTTTATACTGTTATTTACCAAATGTGTTAGGCGCCCAACATA
Source organism: Schistocerca piceifrons (assembly GCF_021461385.2). Taxonomy (NCBI): domain Eukaryota; kingdom Metazoa; phylum Arthropoda; class Insecta; order Orthoptera; family Acrididae; genus Schistocerca; species Schistocerca piceifrons. Next base: position 247,765,954 of record NC_060144.1, read on the forward strand.
AACGTAGCAGTAAGCGAACCGCCTACCATAGAAAGTACAAACCGATCCAGAAGAACGTGACTTTTGTCTTGGTAGTTTAATGCTGCATATAGCACTCACTTCCTAAACATCACATCACTCCAATGAGCGCTGCCTTTAGTCGGAGCATTCACGCAGACGAGCTATGAAGCTCCAACGCAAAGGGTTGTCCAGTACAGCAACAGGACTACTCGCGACTTCTGTACGGATGTTGGCCTCCAGCGCTTCGATGTTTGCAGGGTGATTTTCGAAAACTTCCGACTTACGATACGCCAGAGAAAGAAATCGGGCTCCTTCAGATCGGGTAAACCGATGCCCGTGCCTGTACTGTTTCCCCGTGTCCTCACATTTTGGGCTCGTCCAGAAGACTTGACATCACGCACTGATCCATCCTGCGCCACTTAGCTACCCAATGCCGCATGGTATGGCCATCTGGGACGTGTCTTCGACGGTTTAATCTACGGAAAGCTCGTTGGGTCGCTACGATTGACTTCGTTTCAGTGTAAAGCTGTACCACACGGACAAGGTCTTGCAACTCCACTTCTCCATTGTAAGTGGAGCTCTCACTCCCTTGCATTGTTGCTAACGTGTACCTGCGCGCCCACCAGTAGTCAAAATAGCTAACTGAAAAGGGGCGTCCTTTCTGACTCGCCCAGTTGTTGCTGTGATGAGGTGGCATGCTCGCACGCCGGAATGCAGATTAAAATTTAATGACGTCGGTAACACAGTAGGTAAAATTAAGTAATTTGTTAAAAGACTATGTACAAATACTCACCTTTTGTTCGATGATACGGTGTGCCACTGAGGTTCAATTTGTGATGACTGGTCTAAACCTAATTACGTGAGGCCGAGTAACCTAACAGTACTTCCTGTCTGGCTCTGCTCTCGGTGGCAGTATCAGAGTCTTGAGTCTTGCAGCATATGTATACGGGGGACATAAGCCGGTTACTGCGAGACGGTGGCTGCGGCAAGGTGACAACATTCGATAACTGGTGAGTAGCAGAGTGTAGACGTGCATCCCTTTAAACCCCCGGTCGGCGCATAAAGATTAATTTGCGAACTATTTATCTGACGCCAGACGGAAGCTGGATGCAGTCCCCATTCCCATAGCTCTCTATGGCGTCAGAGCGTAACTACGGCGGATGGATAAGACATCCGTGTGACTTCCGTGTTACAATTGCACTCAGGGGCTACTGACAAAGACTGTGGTGAAGAATTGGGGACTGTTCTTGTCGTTTGGCGCTCTCTGTGTTCATGACAGTCCAGCCGTGTCTGACGGCGGACACCGCATATAACAACCGACTGCCCTTTCTTAAACCCTTCGGACACAACTGAAGGAAAAGAGGACGTCTACGGATTACAAATAAGTGCGCGCTACAGTAACAACCGTTCGGTTTTGTTTAGTCGTAAAACTACCGCAGGCTACCGTAGACTATAATAAGTGTAGACTGCGGTAGTTTCCCTAGTAGCTGTGGTCAGTTAAGATAGTACCGCGTTATATGTACTGTAAGGGTGTATCAGGCGTTACCTCATAACGATCTTTTCTCTTTACATATGCGACCAGCGTCTCATTATTTAGCGGTAAACCGTCTAGAAACAGAGTGAGGATGTATAAAGGGCCGGGTAACCTACGGAACACATTTGTTCTACATAGTTAAACTATAGGCAGTTACTTCAGAGTAAACAGTATGTAAAGCATAATTGAACTCGTTAATGTTTAATTCAAGTTTTGTTCGTAAATTGTTCATTTTCAATGCGAAACGGAGGCATGTTGTAGAAACTAAATGAAAATAACATAGATTATGCAAAACAAAAAATTTTCAAACATCGCTTCAATACTTCGAACTTAAACATGTTTAAGTTATTCATGAAAGAACTTCGGCAGGAAACTTACTGCCTTTGATCGTGATGAAGAAACGTCGGTTGAGTACAAAGTAACAAAAATAACTAAAGTTTTTGTGTCGCGCATGTAAACTGTACTTAAATTAAAAGTAATTGCTTTACTTATATAATAGCGCAGAATTATACTATCAACTAATTTTCATACTAAGGAAACGCATTTTATATTCTGTAAAGATCAAAAAACACAATGTAGTAACATAGATTGACGTGCGCTTCTAATCATGTGCAATACAAAAAGCAAAGAAATCGTAGTCTCCCAGTTCCTCTCTTACACACAGATTTACGTCTCTTTTCCTACAAATACTACCTGCCGACAATCCTACCATTTACACCGAGGTGACAAGTCATCGGATAGCGATATGGCAGTAGCATCGCGTACACAAGATACACAAGGGCAGTGCATTGTCCGAGCCGTCATTTATGCTCAGTTGATTACTGTGGAAAGATCTCCGACGTGGTGATGGCCGCACGACGGAAGTTCCGACTCTGAATCCGTAGACGGAGCTTGACGTGTGGCACACTGAATTTCGGAAATCGCTTGGAAATTCAACGCTCAGAGATCGACAGTGTCAACAGTGTGCCGAGAACACCAAATTCTAAGCATTCCCGTCGGCCTTTACTTAACGACCGAGAGCAGGAGCATTTGTGTAGAGTTGTTAGTTGTAACAGATTAGCAACATTGCACGAAATAACCGCAGAAATAAACGTGGGAGTACGACGAACGTATCCGTTAGGACACTGCGGCGAAATCTGGCGTTAATGGGCTATGTCAACAGATTACCGGCACGGTGCATTTGCTGACAGCACCTTATCGGTTGATCCTAGACGACTGAAAAACAATAGCCAGGTCAGATGAGTTCAGATTTCAGTTGGTAAGAGCTCATGGTAGGGTTAGAGTACCTGAACCCACAGAACATACAATGCTTTAGAGCATTGTATTCATTGCTTGCGGGCAAGAAATGTGTGGCTGACATGTGGCATTAATGAATAACATGACTCAAATTGATTCACAGATTGTCACGAAAAAATTTAAAAGCGTAATAGTCAAATGGGTCCTCCTGCCAAAGGAATTAGGATGTTAATTTAGACTAGTCATTATTGGTTACCAGTAGGCCTATAGCAGGTATTAAAATCCATGGAGAAGAAGTAAAAACTTTGAGGTTCGCCGATGACATTGTAATTCTGTCAGACAGCAAAGTACTTGGAAGAGCAGTTGAACGGAATGGACAATGTCTGAAAGGAGGATATAAGATGAACATCAACAAAAGCAAAACGAGGATAATGGAATGTAGTCAAATTAAGTTGGGTGATGCTGAGGGAATTAGATTAGGAAATGAGACACTTAAAGTAGTAAAGGAGTTTTGCTATTTAGGGAGTAAAATAACCGATGATGGTCGAAGTAGAGAGGATATAAAATGTAGACTGGCAATGGCAAGGAAAGCGTTTCTCAAGAAGAGAAATTTGTTAACATCGAGTATAGATTTAAGTGTCAGGAAGTCGTTTCTGAAAGTATTTGTATGGAGTGTAGCCATGTATGGAAGTGAAACGTGGACGATAACTAGTTTGGACAAGAAGAGAATATAAGCTTTCGAAATGTGGTGCTACAGAAGAATGCTGAAGATAAGGTGGGTAGATCACATAACTAATGAGGAGGTATTGAATAGGGTGGGGGAGAAGAGAAGTTTGTGGCACAACTTGACTAGAAGAAGGGATCGGTTGGTAGGACATGTTTTGAGGCATCGAGGGATCACAAATTTAGCATTGGAGGGCACCGTGGAGGGTAAAAATCGTAGAGGGAGACCAAGAGATGAATACAGTAAGCAGATTCAGAAGGATGTAGGTTGCAGTAGGCACTGGGAGATGAAGAAGCTTGCACAGGATAGAGTAGCATTGAGAGCTGCATCAAACCAGTCTCAGGACTGAAGACCACAACAACAACAACAGGCCTATAGTCGAAAATTATCTTCGCTCTACTTTGTGATAAAGGGAATGAAATGTTGATTTTCAACGAAGTAATTATACTTGCGTACGGGAAGTATAATTGAGCGTGTAACTTCAACCCATGTGCGTGACAACATCCACTATACTGCAGGTGCTAATTGATTTTTTACTGCAGCTTCTGTCTAGTGACGTTATACCTTAGCATAGGTCATAGAGCAACAAAAACTGACACGTAACCAATACATACACAAAGTTAGTAAACAGAAAAGAAACTTTGCAGCAGGTGCCCTACAAAAGCGGGATGACGTGGAACAAAAATTGTGCTTCATAAGACCAGGACAGTGTGTGCATGCAAAGACAGTCTTGAAACGAAACCTAAGAAATGGGTATACCTGGAACGGCGGCGGAGTTGCTCTTTCTGTTTAGACCTGTTACGTTGAATCTCGTGTATCTGCGCCTTACATCGCAAATTCATTAATGTCACGGCTGCTTTCTCCCTCAGCCGAGCAAAATAGAAGGTTAAAAGTCAGTGGCATTTATTGCACGTTTGGCATTTCATGTGCGCTATATGAACCGGAAATGATTACGTGTTAGGCTTCCGTAGACTGCGTTGTTCCCGAAGGTTCCTTAAAATACTTAAAGACGTATTGAGTACTCTATTGGCGTCACTGACGCTTTAATCGCTTGCTGTTAGTGCTTCGATGGAAATAAACTGTATCACTATCCCAGAGAGATTGCCGAAAACTGCGTAGTAGATGTTCCTTAACGTGTCGTCAGAACGTTGTCTTAGTGCGCTATGAGCAACGTTATATAGTCAGTGCCCTCTGAGCAACGTCTGCACTCATATAGAATGGAAGGAGGTTGCCATTAATATGCACTTGGTAATGAACACGGTAAGCAGGAGGAAATGAAGTTGGCCTAAACACACACAGTTAGTGAAGTCAGTTACGTCGAGACAATATAGCTACCAGTTATTTGTTAACTATCTTGTACAGTTTAGATATTAACGAGTCGCCTTCATTGAAGATGGCAGCTGTATTTGTGAACTGTGGAGGTTTGTGGACTACGAAAGTGATATTAATGAGAATTGCAGCCCCCTCGAGAAATCATTGGAACTGTTAAAAAAACTAAATAGTTCTAAACATCAAATAGCAGACGCATCAGACGTCATCGTCACACACTGCTTAGATACAAGTCGAGTGTTGATTAGTGTTAAGTATGTATTTACACGTTCCTTAAAATCATGGTCGGCCACCAGGCCAAGGCTGTCTGTATCACCTTCGCTCGTTCCTACCCGGAAGTACCCGGGACAGAGAGACATTTCATTTCGTATTGCGGTGTGGCACTTTTCGGTCGGCACAAATGTCTTCAGTTCGGCAGAATCGCGGTGTTGCCGCTGTTTACCCTTCGCTATTTGTTCGTGGTAAGGGGACGTTCGAAGGTTCAGTGGTTGTTTGCACGAAAAGAGGTATTCTAGCGATCTATTGTCAAAGACCGTTAAAAATGAATGAGAATGACAGAAGAGAGGAATGAGAGTTCTTAATACATCATATTACGCAGTCGCCTAAACGACTGGTGCTGCAAATTTGCTAGGAAGCGATGTTACAGACCAAGCAGAAAGGGTTTAAATAGTTGACAATGAAGAGCAAAGAATTAAGACTGATAGATGGGACTCATTGCTCAGTACATCAAGAACTACTTAGTGCAAAATTTAAAAGTATACAGCACGTGAAGATATTGGTGGTATGAACAGTGAAATTTCTGACGACTCGCGCATTATTCCGCTATCAGATGACACTCTTTCCATGGTATTGAGCGAGTTTGTGGGTATTGAGCGAGTAACTACAAAGTACATTTGTTAAGTCAGGAAGCAAGCTAGCAACGATTTTTCGATTTAATACACGCTAGTGTCGAAATTATGAAGGGAAAGGAGTGCAGGGACGGAAATCAGAACATCCGGGAAGGACTGTAGACCTCGCATTTCAAGCGGACTTACTGCACACTATCAGCAGTAAGACATTGCAAGGTGAGAAATAACGTATTTCGGATACGACGGAGATGGTTTTAAAAAGAAAATCGCGCTTTAGAAGGGCGACATTTTGACAGACTGAGTTCAGTTGCCTAAGCTGACTGCCGTTAAGGGAAGTGGAGGTTTGAAGAATTCATTGTGGCCTTGAAAGAAGTACAAAGATAGTTTCCTAAATGTTTCTAGGACATTGTCTCACATCTGTTGTCGAGCTATTTAGAGACCGTTTCAGTTAAAACTGGTGCAGATGGAACTGATCGATCTGCAGGGTAATTCAAATTTTAATGACCAATCCTTCTACGTTAAAACTGTCAGACTTCTACATCCTTTTCCAAAGGTAGTTTTTACGTCTCCATAGTGAGGTTGAAAAAGTGCTACACAATTTCGAGCGATATATGTGTGTAAGACCTTTTTCGATCAGTTAACTGTATAAGATTATGTGGCAACTTAATTGCGAGAATCTGTGAAACTATCTCCGTCTGTCCGTAAGTCGACAGCTTGTACCATATAAAAAGTCTTCTGCACAACTGAATGAATAAAACTGAAAATAGGTTTTGTTTGTGATCTGTGTCGTTGGGAAATGTGAAATATAGAATGAAGTCTTACGCAGTGCGACTGCACTGCCATTTAAATGCGGCGCGTTGGCACTTTCCCCTTGTGCCTCCCCCCCTCTGCTCAGTGAGAGTGGCGTGGCGGTGGGGGAGATGTGCACCGAAGCTACACGGCCCGTGAGCCGAAATCTTCATCGCCCCTGCTTAAATTGAGCAACAAAGGGCAAGCTACAGCGAACAGGAAAAATCTTGTGTAGTTAGACGATCACATTACTACTGCAGGCACAGAGTTCTCCATCATGGAGTCGAGTGCTAATTGGAATTCCCTGTTCCTTGCTTAGTTTGTGGCAACTGCTGTGTGTCAGACGGAATTATTATTCGTATTGCTCAGTCACAAAATTTTATCCAAAGCATCTGAATGTACCATGTATACTGCCAGCGGCACTCCCTTCAGTGCCTCAGTTGCACGACTTGCGTTGCATTACTGTGAACGCAGAGATTCTATCTTCTAGTTTCCCCCACTGTTGGCTGCGTGCTATACTCTTCTAACATCAAGCGTAATCACGTTTGATCCTGTTATTACAACATGTACTTCTGGTGCAGCAAGGCACGGTTTCAATTCAGATTGGCTAGTTAAAACACTCCGGTGTTCTTCGCACTAAACTGCCATACTGTGCCTTCTCTCGCCTCCTAACCTCACTGCCGGTTCGACGTGACAGATGAGAAGCTGAGCAGACCATTCGTTTCGTGATGAAAATGTAACACGTCTGGCAACATTATAATCTGTTATTTTTGAATAGGCTACCTTCATGTGTTAAGTATGTTTCGCATTTTTGTTACTCTAAATCATTCAGATAACATTTTCGGTCAGTATTATCCAAAAAGTCATTTTTTATGTAATTAAAGCCTAAAAATCGTTAAATTTAAAGATTTGGTCTTGTGATCGGAGGTGCTGTTGCTGGCCTGAAACGCTAGTGATTCCACAGGCTAGGAGTGAGACGAGACTATGCATCTGTTGCTGGAGTGTTAGCCGAAGTTATTACAGTTTTTCCGTGCATTGTCTGCAAATAGTTTATTTATCTGGTATTGAAAACACATTTACAACTTTAAGTAGAAATTGAAGGTAATTCTATGAATTATAGCGAAAACCTTCCAAAATTAGATGAGTGTATGGTCTCTTCGTTCTTCAAAAACTACGCAGATTTTTGTGTTTCGGAAATGAGAAACTTAATAGTTTCGCGTGGGGTCTGGGACGGAGGTACTGTAACATAGCAGTAAGTCGCAGAATTGCCTTAAAACTGAGGAAATCTAGAACACCGTTTTCTTGGACTAAGATGAAAAGGCAACTTGCGAAAGACTTCCCACCAAAACGCAGTGTGAACTTTTTCAGTCCGGGTAGAATTCTGATCAACTGCCGCGCTTGTTGCAGGAACTGCTACAGTTTTTCAGCTTTCCGCAATTATCAAATATTCGGACACGTGTTTGCTTTCAACATGTTTACACATTGCGCTTTTTCTGTTCCTACAGGTCATTAATTTAAACCATGGAAAATTACGCCCATGTAATACGCAGTTGACACAACGGAATCTTAAAGTATGTTGTTCAATTGCGTACTTAACTGCTGTTGATTTGAAAGTGCTTAAACAGTGCCAACTTTCATTTTGTCGTAATGCCCTTATCTTAATATATTTCTTCGTAGGTTCGAAGCAGTGTTAAATTTTTCTCTCTGTTAAAATCATACAGCCTTACAACAGGCTCAGTGGAGACAGGAAGAAGTGGCAAATTGTCTTCAACGCCTTGTTTGGGAAGAACAATGTCGGAAATAGTTAAATGGTATCTCAGATTTTCCAGAGCAGGAGATATATCAGGCGTGAAATAGTTTCTTAACGCCATATTCGTGATTCATCACAAACTGATCAGGTGCAAAAGGAAGCTAATAAATAAAATAGATACCAAAATGTAATATGACACAGAATCCAAAGTTCCTACGTTGCTAAATTACGAATAAAATAAACTTAATAAGACGGTAGTGTTAAGGGAAGAGAACGGGAGGACCCAGCGAGGTGGTGCAGTGCGAACGCATGTTACCCCTGTGAACGATATGTTTTAACAACGCTTACCAGTTAGCAAATAACGACGCCTGTGGCGAATACGTATTCCACAAAAGGAGAGTTTTATGTTCTGAGATTATTATGTATGAATTCCATACTTACGAGTGGGGAAATGTCAGAATAGTCTAAAGTTTGAGTGAAAAGCGTTAGCTCAGTGACCCTTACACCGAACACCCCTCAATACTTCGAAGTAACTGAGTCGCGATTTTTCTCATCGGTCGCTGAAAAATAGGCATACGGTTCCTCAGATTCGATTCGGTGCAGGTACAGGCGCCCTGCGACCTAGAATGCAGTCTTGCTTCTTGTTCTCGGTGTGACGTCAAACCGGAAGGGAGAGAGCGGCCGCAGGTCAGCTTCTTGTCGGCCACGGGCCACCTCAGCCGCGCGTCTCGCTGGCACATTCGTGGCGGCCGGTCTTCGCCCAACACTACTGGCCGTCATGTTTACATGCTAATTTAGACGTTGTTCCACCCACCATCCAACACTAGAGCACTTAGGCTGTGAAGAATAATTTAGGACAATGGGAGGCCGGTATGTACGAAATTCTTGGAGGGGGGGGGGGGGGTGTAGAGTTTAGAGACAGATTATGGCTATAAAATATCCGGATTGATGGTGTCACAGACTAAGCAAGCGTGTGCCAAGTATGATCGTCCAACAGCTTCTCAGTCGAATGTGGCATTTATGCTGTCCGTAGACACATCACTGTGGCCCTCGCCTTAGTTCGTGTAAAAGCTATTATTTTGTTTCACCGGAAAAGGGATATGTGTAATAATAGCACAACGAATTATTGTGAAGTTTCATGCTGCTGAAACTTATCTTTTACGAAAAGACGCATATGGCGAAGACAGTTTATCACGCACGCCAGTTTCTAAGATGTTCAAGCGTTTACAAGAATGCGCTGATCACGGTTCAAGATGACATGTTTGGGACGCTCCTCGACATCAAAAACGAATGAAAATATCGAAAAAAATAGATCTTATTCGAGCTGATCGTCGGGCGAGTATTCTATAGACTGCTGGGACTGTAGGAATTGACAAAAATGCATAAGGAAATTCTACATATCAAATTTAACATGAGAAAAATGTCTACGAAACTCGTTCCGAATATTCCCACGTTCGAACCAAAAGAAGCCCTCGTTCTATATTGGGATGTATCGTGGCCTATGAGTTACAGTTCCCGCCTGAAGGAGCGTCTGCAGTTCGAGCATTCTGGCAATTTGTTTGTACTGCACTTCAGGAAGTGCTGTTACTTCAGTACTTCCTGTAGCAGTCTGGTTGTCGGATAACATTCGCAATTTTACTGCCGTGTACACTTCCGCCATTTATCGTATAGCGCCAGTTTATTCGGTAAGCAGTCATCTGTTCTAGCTCTGAAGTGTTGTGCTCGTATTAACATGTGTTGTACATAAATGTTTCCTATCCTCCACCCTCATTGGCGCTTAACATCCGTATGCTGTCCTTTATCTTTCTTGGCGCTTAACATCCGTTGTGTCGTCTGACATGGATTTTCATCAGAACTATACCAGTGCCTGACATATTTGTTCTCATTGATATGAGTGGATTGATGGCATTGACACTCATCTTTGCCTCAAGAAAGGACATGAGAAGTTTCAGATGGAAAAGGTCCAGTTTCTTGACGTGTCTCCAGTATGGACACACACATGCAAGACTGCCCGAAGGGCAGTGCCTGCGACATTATTGTATAAAGGGAACTACATAATTGCAGAATGTGAAAGAGGAAGAGACAAACCAAAGTCACCAAACTCAGCGCTTTTTCATCCAGTGCGGCTATTAACTTAAACATAAAAGCTTTTTACGTCACACTGCCACCATATACTAGCATTTGCCCACAGATTGAATGAAGTTTTTCAACGTCTAAGCGGATTTATTTAGGTTCATGACAGTAAGAAAATACCTCTTACGTTATTATTGGGTGTCACATTAATACTGAGACGAAACTTTGTGATTAGCAGAACCTGTTTGCATTGTGTGGAGTCCCTCTTCAGTGCCTCAGCTGCGATCACGTCATTGCCGATTACAGTCTGTCATTTATTACTTCTGGCTAAGGTTTCCTGCAGCTTCGGAGCCTTTGTAAGCTAAGAAAATTTCCATTGGGATTATATCATAAGTGGTCATCATCAGCGTGGTTCAGTACATCATTCATGAGTGCCGTGAAATGTATGAAAAACAGAATTGTACCTTGAACACGCGTTGCGTCACAACGCGCCTGATTTTAAAGCCGTTAGAGTATGTTTAACAGACCGTGCACTGCGCTTGTTGCAAAGGAACGTAAATCGTCAGAGGTGAATCGTTTGCCCCTCAGCCTTTTTAAGGGGACCAAAAATGGTGTAATCACAGGGATGGAGGTCTGGACCGTAGGGAGGGTGGCAGAGAACCTCCCATTTGATTTTTTGCAGGTGTGTCGCGACTGTTGTTGGCCGTATGAGGCTTTGCATTGTCGCGGAGCAGAATGGCCCCACGGGCGAGATTGTCTGGTCGTTTTGATTTGATCACTAGGCGAAGGGTGGTCAAGGTTTGCGAGTAACGCTGGGCAATCACTGTTGTCCCGTGCTGCAGGAAGTGAGTCTTGGTCAAAGAAGAACGTCAGCATAACCTTCCTGTACTCACGTGGACGACGACGTCCAGCTGTACGTGCGGAACTGGTTAACATCGCAGCCCAGGGAATTTTATCAGACAGCCATTCACCTCCTTGTGTCGCAGTGGGACAAGTGTCTCAACAGCCAGGGTCAATACTTCTAACGTACAGGTACTGGTTTCTATAATTATGCCTCCGGCTGGTTTCTTTTTGATCGCCTTTTACAATAACCCTTGTAGGACATTCTTAGTGAACCAGGCAACGGAAGATTGGAATTGGGAAAAAAGAAAACCACGGATAAACGCCTATACTTTCGAAAATTAAAATTTCATTTATTGATAAACTGTTATCATAACTCCATTATTATTTAAAAGTCTCAATCCATATACTTCAGAGCTTAGAATCAAGAAATTGGACGCCGAACGTGGTCTTTAAACTTCCAGGATTGCTCTTAGAAACCTGAAAATTGAGACTTTGAAGGCAGACTGGTTAGCATTGGATTGTATCCAGGAGCTTCGGCTTTACAGGAATATCTTAAAACGAACGAGAAGGATCGGCATAATCAGCTGTCCCTCTCTGAATTCCAGGCTAACTGAATGATACCTGAATTAAAACTTCCGTCTTGCAGCTATTTCGGATCACAGTCAGGCACGACTGAAAAATCGCGGTAGTTTCCTGCTGTCTCATTTGGTCGCCTATAGGTAATAATAGGTGACAGTTTCTTTCTCCACCTCTCTGTGCTTTAATCAATTGTAGCGACCACGTGCAAGGTGACATCTAGATAAACGGGTTCTAGTTGACGTACGTCCTATTGCGCAATCACTCAATATTGTCAATAACTACACATAAGAATAGAAACAACGCAAACGAAATTGCGTATTATTCGCAGACAGCCACAAAATGGCATTGTAGGCGAAATAGACTTACCCAAACCAATAAACGACTAAATACGTTAAACACAGCAGCGATTGGTATTTCTCTAATTATAAGGCCAATATTAGATAGCTATAAAATTGAATAGTCTGGTTTGTTTTGAGTGAAAATTACTGAACAGATACTAGCCATTCGCTTAAAAACATTTCGATATTACCGTCAGCTCATTGTCCGCGCGTGAAAATTGGAAGCTTCATAAAGCAAGGCAGACTACGACTAGGTCAGCATAGACGTGGCACAAGCTCTGAGTACACTAGAAAAGGGCGGGGAATCAGTCGTGGCCTTTCAAAGGGAACCGTGACGGATATTCCTCAAGTAATTTAGCGAAACCATGAAAGCCTAAATGTAGACGACCGAAAAGAGGTTTGAACCCTGCTCCTCTCTCATGACAGTCCAGTGGCTTAAATCAGTGCTCTGTTCTGCTCAGCCTGGCATTAATTACAGTTCTCTTATGGTCAAGCGTAATAGACTCAGGCCGCTAACATTTCAGATTCAGCATTCGAGGCAACACGAGAGTATTTGCTGGAAGTGCGTTCGCCATTAGTCAGAACATTATCGCCTGCTGTTGACAGTCTACACTTATCGCTGATATGTATTAATATCCAGAAATGTCACCACAGCGCCGATATTAAATATTTTGTTTTAATGTACCAGGCTCGCAAACACCACGGACGATTATTATCGCATCCGATATTGAAATGTTCCGAATGAAGCCGCTTCGTTCCGCTGCTTCGGGCTTGATTGCTAATTTTGCGGTTTCCTCTCGTTGTTTACGTACGCGAACTCAATTAGGCGAAATAATTTTTATTCGAGCACCATCCCGTAAACAATTTGTTTTTGATGTACACAGATCCTTGGCCGTCGCGTTAAGCTGCTCATGTTATTTAATTCACACAAGGCAGGCAGGTGGCTTTATTTGCTCTTGTTTGAAGTCTGTTCTCGCAGTTTGTTCCAGCGAGCCTTTCGAAAGCACTGCTCACTCATTCACACACCGGTGAAAAAGGATATCACTAATACTAGACGGCAGTGTTTTACAGCACTATCGTTTTCATTAGCTTCAGCAAAAGACTAACTTTCGTCAGAAGTTCGGACAAACAGTGTTCGCATCTAATCATACTGCCAGTTATTTTCTTACAATGTTCACTTATTTTCTGTTTTGTGGGTGTTCATTTGTACCTAAACTATTTTTTTTTTCTTGTGTGTTAGACTTCACCATTTTACTCCGTTACAGGTATAATAGGTGGAAAAATTTGGATTGGTTCGTCCCTCCGTCACCACCTTGCAAAGATGCGACGAGCTCCTGATCTGTATTCTGTAATTCGGTACTATTACCAATTCAAAAAGGCATTTTTCTTCACAGCAGCTTTTAAATGCTCACATTGGTGCTCTGAACAGCCGAAGGATTAAACCATAAACTGTCATTTCCAGTTGTATGTGCGCTCGTGCACTGTGCCTGTGTCAATCGTGCAAACATGATAAGGAAATTTGTTACATTCTACCGACGTATAGATCATTACTAAAATGGCACAGACTGGACAAAGACGGGGATAGGAAACACCACGGCTGTAGTATAGAAACATATCAGCATTTTTTAAAGAATTTCCTTCAATATGAGCTTACATTTTTACTCGTGACATACGCCGATGGACAAACACAGAAAACAGTCAAAAAGAAAAGATTTTAGGTAAAACGTAACCGTAAGTATTATGAACATCAAACTAGCAAATAACTGTAACCAAATACTTCCAGTTACTGTGCGTTTCGGATGATTATCCTTCTTCAAATCTCAATGCTTAGGCAATTAAAATATAGTAACATGTGACATTCACACTATTAACGATGTATTATCCGAAACACTTAGTGGAAATATTAAAGAAAGTGACAGGTTAGAGTTCGCATTTCAGTCGGGAAATACACTCCTGGAAATTGAAATAAGAACACCGTGAATTCATTGTCCCAGGAAGGGGAAAGTTTATTGACACATTCCTGGGGTCAGATACATCACATGATCACACTGACAGAACCACAGGCACATAGACACAGGCAACAGAGCATGCACAATGTCGGCACTAGTACAGTGTATATCCACCTTTCGCAGCAATGCAGGCTGCTATTCTCCCATGGAGACGATCGTAGAGATGCTGGATGTAGTCCTGTGGAACGGCTTGCCATGCCATTTCCACCTGGCGCCTCAGTTGGACCAGCGTTCGTGCTGGACGTGCAGACCGCGTGAGACGACGCTTCATCCAGTCCCAAACATGCTCAATGGGGGACAGATCCGGAGATCTTGCTGGCCAGGGTAGTTGACTTACACCTTCTAGAGCACGTTGGGTGGCACGGGATACATGCGGACGCGCATTGTCCTGTTGGAACAGCAAGTTCCCTTGCCGGTCTAGGAATGGTAGAACGATGGGTTCGATGACGGTTTGGATGTACCGTGCACTATTCAGTGTCCCCTCGACGATCACCAGTGGTGTACGGCCAGTGTAGGAGATCGCTCCCCACACCATGATGCCGGGTGTTGGCCCTGTGTGCCTCGGTCGTATGCAGTCCTGATTATGGCGCTCACCTGCACGGCGCCAAACACGCATACGACCATCATTGGCACCAAGGCAGAAGCGACTCTCATCGCTGAAGACGACACGTCTCCATTCGTCCCTCCATTCACGCCTGTCGCGACACCACTGGAGGCGGGCTGCACGATGCTGGGGCGTGAGCGGAAGACGGCCTAACGGTGTGCGGGACCGTAGCCCAGCTTCATGGAGACGGTTGCGAATGGTCCTCGCCGATACCCCAGGAGCAACAGTGTCCCTAATTTGCTGGGAAGTGGCGGTGCGGTCCCCTACGGGACTGCGTAGGATCCTACGGTCTTGGCGTGCATCCGTGGTTCGCTGCGGTCCGGTCCCAGGTCGACGGGCACGTGCACCTTCCGCCGACCACTGGCGACAACATCGATGTACTGTGGAGACCTCACGCCCCACGTGTTGAGCAATTCGGCGGTACGTCCACCCGGCCTCCCGCATGCCCACTATACGCCCTCGCTCAAAGTCCGTCAACTGCACATACGGTTCACGTCCACGCTGTCGCGGCATGCTACCAGTGTTACGCCGCTTTCACACTATACGGTTTTGACCGTACGGCAAAAAGCCGTACGAGTTTTAGCCGTGCCTGTGTTGCTTTCACATTACACGGCTTTTTGACGTGACCAGTTGTTGGTGTCTATTCAGTTTGCTTAATGTGTGTATCAAGATGAACCGTAAACGAGTTGTTGCTTTGTGGTTGCTTCATCGTCGCCGCAAAAGAAAAGGTCGTCTTTTGTGGGTACACCCCATTAACCAGAGAAGAGACGAAGTGGGTTTATTTTATACACTCTTTGAAGATTTGAGGAACGACGGAAATAAATTCTTTAACTATTTCCGAATGTCTATTACCTCGTTTGACGAATTACATAGAAAACTAAAGGATGTGTTACAACGACAAAACACACAATTCCGCAATTGCATCCAACCTGTTCAAATGCTGGCTATCACGTTAAGGTAATTTAATACATAAAAACTAGTTCTGTTTATTTACTTATTTATTTGTGTTTTACATTTTTATTACGCTCAGATTATGAAGTAGAAAAGTCAATATCAATATCAGCAGTTGAAACCAAAGAGTTTGTAGCAGGACTGACTGTACTGTCACTTTGTGGCGACAGGCTCTCTGCAAAAACGTTGTAGAACTGCGTTGTTGATGGTGGGCCTTCATGGCTACTTGTGGAAGGCGAAGGGTATGGTGGTGGCACTTTATTAATTCGTTGATAAGAACTGCGACCTTGAGAAGTCTGTAATGGTTGTTCGAGAAAAGTAGTTGGGTTTGGTGCAGCTGGAGGAGGACGAATCTGATGCGTATGGTAAGAGGATATTGGAGCAGCATTTTCCATAGGTGAATAAGAATAAGCTTGAAATCTATTATTATAGGGCATGGGAGGTGTGTAATGGGTAAATGGAGGAGGTTGAGCTGTCAATATATTTCTCCTTTCATATATATTTTCTATAACTTTGAGGACTCCCATCTGAAACTGAAGATAATCCTGTTCATCAAATTTTTCCAGATGAGGCTTCAGACTAAGTAAAAATGACATTTTGCTGCAAGGTTTGTCTTCTTCCAGAGCTCGTAATATTTTCATTTCGATTGCATCAGGTTTTCTATGTTTTCTGTTTGTATGGCACTCGCTTTTGGATGTTTGTTGTGTGGGTGCTGTATCAAATGGCCCAGAAACATTCTCAGTATTTTCGACGGAGCCCTGCGTTTCTATATCTTCTTCCAGTCTGGCGGTGCGTTCCGATTGAAAACTGTCCTCCGTCTCTCGAGCATCATACAGCTTTTTTAGAAACTGCAGCTGATCAGAATATACATACTTTTTCATTTTCTTTGCTGCTGAGCCACTTTTTTTCGCAGCTTGAATTTTTATGTTTGACTTCACAAAGGAGTCTCGTAGATTGGTCCACCTCCGTATTACTTCTATACCTACATCAAAAGAAAACAAAACTGTATGAAAACATTTTAATTTTGTATAGAAAAAAGCAAAACTGTAACAAAAAATGTCCACTGCAAACTAAATGTCACTGATTTTTTTTCGTTTTGTTCAGGTATCTGGCAAGCGGTTGTTCCTTCACTGACTTACATTTCCAGTACAGAATTGGGATTTCTACAGCAAGTAAAGTGGTTAATGATGTATGCACAGCAATTTGGTCATCACTGCGGGAAGAATGTATACAAAGACCGACCAAAGAGGTATGGGAATCAATAGCGGCTGGATTTGAACGTACTGCTAATTTCCCCCACTGCTTAGGAGCGGTGGATGGAAAACATATCCGTCTTACTGCCCCATTTAATAGCGGATCAATGTACTTCAATTACAAAGAATACTTTTCTGTGGTTCTGATGGCTGTAGCGGATTCCAACTACAGGTTCATTTATGTCGACGTAGGAAGTTATGGCAAAGACTGTGACTCTTCAGTGTTCAGACGGTCCAGTTTATGGAAGTCAATAGAAAGTAATTCCCTGGAATTTCCAGACGTCCAATGTCTGCCTGGTACGGAAGGTCCAAAAGTACCCTACTTCTTCGTGGGAGACGCAGCATTTGGCCTACACACGCATTTGCTCCGGCCTTTTGGGGGAACAAACTTGACAGTTGAGAAACGTGTATTTAATTACCGTTTGTGCAGAGCAAGGAGGTATGTGGAATGTGCTTTTGGCATCCTCACCAATAAGTGGCGGTTGTTTCACCGACCTTTAAATGTTCATCCAGATTTTGCAGTAAAAATGGTTAAAGCTTGCATTGTTTTACACAATTTTGTACGTCAGAGAGATGGATTTATAATTGAAGACACCACATCCTTCACTGGTTTGGAAGACTTAGCCCAAGATGCCAACATAAGAGGAGGACTGACAGCCAACGCCATAAGGAACACTCTTTGTAAATATTTTATGACAAATGCTGGAAGCGTGTCATGGCAGATGTCAAAGATATAAATTAACAAGCCTTTTCCTTTTTGTAGATTGTTTGTGAAAGCCTGCGACTGTATAGTAAATAGTTTTCTTTATAAATAAATTACTGCTACCACTCACGTTTTTAATCGTTTTGTTTATATTTTGTACGACGCGTTTCGGGAAATAATTCCGATCTTCAAGTGCGTTTTTTTCTCTAAGTTTTCATTATGTGTAGTGTTTTTTTATTTGTGAGGTCTTGTGCGTGTTTCTCTTATAAATTACAGTAAAGAAAACAGAATGCAAGACCTGACACATAAAAAGACACCACACATGATGAAAACTTAGAGAAAAACGCACTTAAGGATGGGAATTATTTCCCGAAACGCGTCGTGCAAAATATAAACAAAACAAAAAAAACGTGACTGGTAGCAGTAATTTACTTATAAACAAACGATTTACTTTTAGAATAAAATTTATAACGTTAAATAAAAACTGTTTAAAACGTATTAAATGTAATATTAATATATTAAATAAATACTTACCAAACGCATTTTTATCTTTGTCTTCCATCTCATCAAAATCTTGCTTCAGTGCTACGCAAACTTCCCGCCAAGCATTCTTTGTAGCAATACGATCTCTATACGCATCTAGAGTTTTGTCCCACAGAACAGGTCTTACTTCCACCAAGGTTATCAAAAGTTCAGTATCAATTTCATCCATTCTTCTACACTTTTCAGTAAACAAGAATAAACACAAATGAATAAAACGACACTACAACGAACTAGTCGACGCCGTACGGCTCAAAACCGTCCAGTGTGAAAGCATGCACTTAGTCACGTAGGCCACTGTTGTCGAACTTGCCGTACGGCGACCGTCTGTTGTAGTGGCAAGACACGGCTGCAGCACGGCACGGCAGCGGCATTTTGCCGTCGCCGTATAATGTGAAAGGCGCCATACATTTCTTCACACCTACAGCCGTACGGCTTTTTGCCGTACGGTCAAAACCGTATAGTGTGAAAGCGGCGTTAAAGACTGCGATGGAGCTCCGTATGCCACGGCAAACTGGCTGACACTGACGGCGGCGGTGCACAAATGCTGCGCAGCTAGCGCCATTCGACGGCCAACACCGCGGTTCCTGGTGTGTCCGCTGTGCCGTGCGTGTGATCATTGCTTGTACAGCCCTCTCGCAGTGTCCGGAGCAAGTATGGTGGGTCTGACACACCGGTGTCAATGTGTTTTTTTTTCCATTTTCAGGAGTGTAGTTACTGATATCGGTGGATCGAAAAATGTGGCAACTTTCGTGGGATTGACTTAACAGGAACTAGAACTCATGTGAAAAATAAACAATAAGATTTCAACAGGCGCCAGGTATACGTAATTGTATGAGCCTGTCGACCAACCAGTCTCCCAGACATCCTCTCTGAGTGTTTGGTTGCTCGTACATCGGCCGAACGCTTTCAGATTTGGACATGGATGTCCAAATAGATGCCCGTCGCATTATCCGCAGGAGTATCTCATATGTTTGCATAAATATGTTTTTCATGTAAGTTATCACGATAGCGAACAACTAAAACTTGTTTTAAATAAGTCATAGATTCGCAGAGAATGTACCTCATTTGAATTAAATGTTTTATTCAGCACTATTGCCCACTTCAACAATAAAATGCCCCAATTTTAAACTGCTCATATACGTGGGGTCATGCATGTGCTATTGACAGATCGTACGTTACGTCCAAAGTCAGGAATATATTTCAGATTCATCACTGATTCAAATGAACACAAAGAACATCACAGAAAATAACGTCAATGGAGATAGACGGCACTAAGAGAAAGTCCGTTTCCCACTGGCCCTTTGGCTTACGTCTCTTGGTGTATCTGTGCTGTATAGACAGCTGAGAATTATCAGTGAATTCGTGAATTACAAACTACTTACGGATATGACACAATGATTTTACCATGAAAAAGTGTCTATATTGTCTTTCAGAGCGTATTGTTTGCTACAAGCATTTTACGATGCGTTGGGTCTGAGACCGAGGACGAGAAACACAAAGAATGCTCGAAAAAGATATTGTATGTCAACAGAGCTTTTTAGACAGCAGTGATTCAGATTGTGTCCCCAAGTTCAGGAGCACAGGATGACAATACACACTGATCAACCAAAACATTATGGTCACTGTCTATAGCAAGATTGAATGCTATTCGGTGGCGATGCCAGCACGTGACTAAGTAAGTATGCTACATCAGCGGAGCAGAGACGAATGGAGATTTGCCCTAGCGGCATTGTTGTTGTTGTTGCCCTCAGGCCGAAGACTGGTTTGCTGCAGCTATCCATACCACGCTACTCTATGCAAGCCTCTTCATTTCCGAATAACTACGGCAACGTATATCCTGTTGAACCTGCTTAATGTATTCATCTTTTGGTCTCCCTCTACGATCTTTACCCACCCCCCTCCCCTACACTTCCCTCCAATATCAAAATTGATAATCCCTTGATGTCTCAGAATGTGTCCTATCAACCGATCCCTTCTTTTGTTCAAGTTGTCACAAATTTCTTGTCTCCCCATTTCTGTTCAATACCTCCTCATTGGTTACGTGATGGAGCCATCTTATGTTCAAAATTCTTATGTAGCACCACATGCGGGAGCTTCTATTCTCATTTTGTCTAAACTGTTAATCGTTCACGTTCCACTTTCATACATCACAACACCCTATACAAATACCTTCAAAAGAGACTTCCTAACACTTAAATGAATATTCGATGCTGACAAATTTCCCTTCTTAAGAAAAGCTTTTCTTGTTATTACCAGTCCATATTTCATATCCGTTCTACTTCGGTCATCATCAGTTATTTTGCTGCCCAAATACCAAAACTCACCTACTGTTTCAGTGTTTCACACTGAACTTTCATTCCTACTCCAAATTTTTCTTCGACTTCTTTCACTGCTTGTTCAGTGTACAGATCGAATAATATCGGGCATAAGCTACAACCCTGTCTCATTCCCTTCTCAACCGCTGCTTCCCTTTCATAAACCTTGACACCTGCAACTGCCGTCTGGTTTTTGCACAAGTTGTAAGTAGCCTTTCGCTCCCTGTACTTTACCCATGCTACGTTCAAAATTTCGAAGAGACTATTCCAGTCAACATCGTGAAAAGCCTTTCCTCTAGGGCTATGAACGACGGTTTCTTTACTTCATCTTGTAAGATAAGTCGTAGGGTCAGGTTATAGGGCCAGTATTGCCTCGCTTGTTCCTACATTTCTCCGGAATCGAAGCTGATCTTCCTCGAGGACGGCTTCCCCCAATTTCTCTGTTATTATGTAAAGAATTGGTGTTAGTATTTTGCAACTATGACTTCATCAACTGATTGCTACGTAACTTTCTACCTGTCTGCAACGGCTTTTTTTTTTAAATTCGAATTACTACATTCTTCCCCAAATCTGAAGTTATTTTGCCTGTCTCATACATCTTGCACGCAAGATGGAAGAGTTAAGTCATGACTGGCTCTCCCAAGGCCATCAACGGTTCTGACGGAATATCGTCTACCCTAGGGGCCTTGTTTCGACTCAGATCTTTGAGAGCAACGATACGGGCCGCAATTGGGGAAATCCGCTGATATACTGATATAAGCGACTTTGACTAAGGGCAGGTTGTTACGGCCGGGCCCTTCGAACGAGCACCGCAAGAACGGCGAAGTTGGTCGCCTGTTAGCGAGCTATTTTCCTTTAGCATCTGTTGAAAGCGGTTGAAGAAAGAGTAGGCGACGCGGCGTAGGACGTCCACGCCGCCTCAAAGAACGCCTAGGACTGAGGGATGCCTGCTCCATAAAGCAGGGTAAGGGGGCGATCTATGGCAGATACGATGACAGAATAGAGTGGTGTTCAGCGCACGTCGTTGAGAAGGGTCTCCACTGCAGACGATTAGCCATGTGTCCCCGTGTTGTTCTGTCGACGTTTGTCCCCATGTTGTCCTCTCAACATTGTAAATTAAGATTCCACTGGGCAAGAGATCATGGAGATTGGACCTCAACATGAAAATAGCAGCGTTTGTCAAAAAAAAGTTTTGCGATTCGTCCGTGCATTTCAGCAATTTTGGAAGGCAGTATGTCTACTCAAAATACAGAAGAGTTGGGCATTATGTAATACGATTCTGCACCATTATTGTTCACCGTAAAATTTTGAGTACCCGTCGAACACAGTTACAGTTATAACTTTAATTTGCTCTCGATGTGTTCGTGAAAATGCATGTTTAAATACGGTGGTACGGATTAAACGTTATCAGATATTATGCTAAAGGCATTCTCTGAAAATTATTTCGAGCAGTTAGTTCATGAGACCACGCTGATAGTCAACGGTTGTGAAAACACACTTGATCTCTTTGCACAAATTATCCTGGCTAGTAACGAGCATGCAAACGTAGATGAATTTGAAGAAATGAAAGAATGATAACCGTAACCAAGAAAAAATTTGATTCCGTAATATGAGAAATAGACAATCGTTTCGTGTACCGTAGCATTTGATTACTTCGAGAAATGAGCTAGTTCTTATAATAAATAACATGTATTCGATTGGACTGCGCTATCTGAAACCTCAGACTGGGTTATGATTGAAAACACTATTGTACCGGGTGATCAAAAAGTATAAATTTGAATACTTAACAAACCACGGAACAATGTAAATACAGGGGTAAAAATTGACACACATGGTTGGAATGGCATGGGTTTATTTGAACAAAAAAAAAACAGTTCACGAAATGTCCGACAGATGGCGCTGGACAGCAAAACGTCAGTGACTGCGCATGACAATCACGTGTAAAAGGAGCTGTAATCAGAGAGTGAATCAGATGCGCAAGCAGTCGCAGCATGTTGACGTTACCTGAAAAGGCGCTTTTAGTGGAGCTTTATTATCAGAATGGGGAATGCGCTAGTTCAGCGTTACAATCCTATCGTCATAGGACAAACGCAGCTGTGGCGAGAACGATTTCGAAGTTCGAAGCCACGGGTTGTTCAGACAATAGACGCCGTAGTGGCCCACCGAGCATAAGGCGTAATGCTGCTGAGACAGTTCAGGAAGAAAAGGAGACTGTAGCGGGTTCGTCTATGCACGGGGAAGTCAGCGCTCGTGCAGACGCGCGTCGCACCGGCATTCCATACACCACTGTTCGGTTGGCACTTAAGCGTACCCTTCGATGCGATCGGTACAAAATCCATAGACATCATGAACTGTTGCCTGGCGATTTAATGAAGCGGGGGGAATTTGCGGTGTGGGCGTTTCAAAAGATAGCGGAAGATGACGATTTGTTGAGTAACGTGTTGTGGACCGACGAAGCTCATTTCACGGTCCGAGGGTCTGTCAACGCCCACAACTGCAGAATTTGGGCTACCGAAAATCCTAGAACTGTCGTGTAAACGCCATTGCACGACGAGAAGGTCACGGTATGGGTTGGATTTACCACATCTACCGTTATCGGGCCTTGAGTGATTCTGGTTTCGTAACTGCTACCGTGACGGGTGAGAGGTACGCCGATATGTTACAGCATCGCATCATCCCCAGCCTGGCTGATAAACACCTGCTGGAACGTACGATGTTTATGCAGGATGGCGCTCCACCCCATATTGCTAGACGCGTGAAAGATATCTTGCGCGCGTCGTTTGGTGGTGATCGTGTGCTCAGCCGTCACTTTCGTCATGCTTGGCCTCCCATGTTCCCAGATCTCAGTCCGTGTGATTATTGGCTGTGGGGTTACCTGAAGTCGCAAGTGTATCGTGATCGACCGACATCTCTCGGGATGCTGAAAGACATCCGACGCCAATGCCTCACCGTAACTCCAGACATGCTTTACAGTGCTGTTCACAACATTATTCCTCGACTACAGCTATTGTTGAAGAATGATGGACATGTTGAGCATTTCCTGTAAAGAACACCATCTTTGGTGTGTCTTACTTTGTTATGGTAATTATTGCTATTCTGATCAGATGAAGCGCCATCTGTCGGACATTTTTGAACTTTTGTATTTTTGTTGTTGTAATAAAACCCCATGTCATTCCAAGCATGTGTGTTAATTTGTACCTCTCTATCTACATTATTCCGTGATTTATTCAGTTTTCAAATTTATACTGACTTTCTGGTCACCCAGTATATCTGACTAAAAATGGTGTGAAGGTTTGAGATGACAATCGCTTTCAGGAATACATAAAGAGCTTTTTTAGAAACAAAGCGTGACTCGGAAAAATGGAAGATAAAAACTCGGAGGGGGGGGGGGGGGGGGAGGAATGGATTAACTTTTTTAAGCAAAACCGAAAATCCTGAACGCAAATTCCAACTGCAAAAAAATACGAGAAATTTATTTTCCATTCCTGCACACAACGCCGCTGTGGAAAGAGTATTTTCGGTGATAGCCCAGTGTACTGATGTAAGAAATGCACTGCTGCCAGGAACCTTGGAATCTTCCAGTGCCACTTTAAGTACAAGCTGACTTGCATTGAGTTTCATAAATACATAAAAAGGAAAGAAAGACTTGTTAAGAGGTAAAATATTCCGAAAAATGAGGTGTACCAACTATTGCCGCAACAACTTCCATGTAATTGTGCTCTAAATGAAAAGCAATTATGTTGAATAAATTCGTTACCTCACTTCTAATCAGTCTGTGTCCCGACGAGGTCCCAGCTAGATATGGCAACCGTATGTGTGATACATAATCATACATTAATCTGTGCATGCGGCGATACGGCAAACATTTTCCACAATAGAAGTGCAGACAGTTCGGCAGTCGTGTAAGTACTGTCGTCTGTTGAAAATCTACACTGATAACTCTTTTGACAATAAATAAGCGAAACTTGTTCAGCATAATTATGTATCACGAGTTGTAATTACACAACAAACTGTAACAGAAATCCCTGTAATTATTTACGATCTGAATCGAGGGATCCACCTGCGTGGAGAACAGTTTCGGCCCCAGTTGCTCCAGTAATCGCCTCGGAACTGGAGGAAAAGCAGCGAGTGGAATTTCAGTGAAAGGGCGAACGCGCTGGCCTAACGACTACCGTGTTGCCGCTGCGCTCGGCTAGCAGCGCGGCGTGCAAGCGGATAGGCCGCTTCAAAGCAGCAGCCAGCCAGCTAGCTAGTCCGTAACGGGCCGGCAGAGGTGCACGCGCTGCCTCGTAGAAGCGGCTCGTTGCGAAACAGTTGCGCTCCGACTGACGTGAAAGGTACTTTCATTACCTCGCGAAAGTGATTTTCCATAACAATGGTCCCTGCAAGAGGTGCACCAATTTGTGGCAGTCAGCGGGACTGTGTAACTTCACGTCATCGCCTGCTCTGGCCGCTTCATTCCTTGGCGGTACTTGACACTAAAAAAGAAATAGTCCGAAATATACACCACTGGCCATTAAAATTGCTACACCAAGAAGAAATGCAGATGATAAACGGGTATTCATTGGACAAATATATTATACTAGAACTGACATGTGATAACATCTTCATGCAATCTGGGTGCGTAGACCCTGAGAAATCAGTACCCAGAACAACCATCTCTGGCCCTAATAATAAAGGCCTTCATACGCCTAGGCATTGAGTCAAACAGAGCTTGAATCGCGTGTACAGGTACAGCTGCCCATGCAGCTTCAACACGATACCACAGTTCAACAGTAGTGACTGGCGTATTGTGACGAGCCAGTTGCTCGGGCACCATTGACCAGACGTTTCCAATTGGTGAGAGATTTTTGAGAATGTGCTGGCCAGGGCAGCAGTGGAACATTTTCTGTATCCAGAAAGGCCTATACAGGACCTGCAACATGCGGTCGTGCATTATCGTGCTGAAATGTAGGGTTTCGCAGGGATCGAATGAAGGATAGAGCCACGGGTCGTAACACATGTGAATGTAACGTCCACTGTTCAAAGTGCCGTCAATGCGAACAAGAGGTGACAGACGTGTAACCAATGGCACCCCAGATCATCACGCCGGGTGATAAGCCCGTATGGCGATGACGAATACACGCTTCCAATGTGCGTTAACCGCGATGTCGCCAAACACGGATGCGACCATCACGATGCTGTAAACAGAACCTGGATTTATCCGAAAAAATGGCGTTTTGCCATTCGTGCACCCAAGTTCGTCGTAGAGTACACCATAGCAGGCGCTCCTGTCTGTGATGCAGCGTCAAGGGTAACCGCAGCCATGGTCTCCGAGCTGATAGTCCATGCTGCTGCAAACGTCGTCGAACTGTTCGTGCAGATGGTTGTTGTCTTGCAAACGTCCCCACTGTTGACTCAGGGATCGAGACGTCGCTGCACGATCCGTCACAGCCATGCGGATAGGATGCCTGTCATCTCGACTGCTACTGATACGAGGCCGTTGAGATCCAGCACGGCGTTCCGTATTACCATCCTGAACCCACCGATTCCATATTCTGCTAACAGTCATTGGATCTCGACCAACGCGAGCAGCAATGTCGCGATACGATAAACCGCAGTCAAGATGGGCTACAATCCGACTTTTATCAAAGTCGGAAACGCGACGGTACGCATCTCCTCCTTACACGAGGCATCATAACAACGATTCACCAGGCAACGCTGGTCAACTGCTGTTTGAGTATGAGAAATTGGGTGGAAACTTTCCTCCTGTCAGCACGTTGTAGGTGTCGCCACCGGCGCCAACCTTGTGAGAGTGCTCTGTAAATCTAATGATCTGCATATCACAGCATCTTCTTGCTGTCGGTTAAATTTCGCGTCTGTAGCACGTCATCTTCGTGATCTAGCAATTTTAATGGCCAATAGTGTATTTGGTCGAACCGTCGCCCAGGGACCGCTTTACGTATCCACAACGATTCAGATGCTCGATAAACAGGGCGATTATATACAGTGAGTCACTTAAGACGTAACACCACTTCAAATTCGTGAGCGGTTCCAGGTATCAAAACTAGGTTTACGGCAAGTGATAGCATACTAATGGACATGCGCTTAGGCATACGATAAAATGACATGCCGAAAGAAGACAGTTCCTGCTAGTTCAGTCGCGAAGACAAGTAAGCAGATGAAAGGCTTGATACGACGCAGCCTGGCACGGAGCATGTTCGCAGTGGAATAAAGAATTCCGGCCGATTTGTCTTTATTTTAGAATATTCCTCGGACTGTTTGGCGAAGAATGTAAACATCAACAGTAACGTACGTATGTCATTGTACTCGTCTTCTCAAGCGCTTCAGATTGCAGTTAAAAATTCATTCCATTTTAAAAAATAAACAAAAGTTAAGACTATCATAAACCAAAGTATATGTCCCTAAACGTACTATCATCTGCCGTACACCTAGTTTCTGTATCTGGAACAGTTCACGAAATAACATAGGTGCGTTACACCATACGTTGTTCACCCTGTATAGTCACCACGTAGTCGGTATCAGCACGGAAAACATAGTATTCCCAGTGTTAGTATTTGCAGCTATAGTTCCTCACTGTTATTTCCGTGCTATTTACGCAAAGACAAGTATAACTTCCACTAGCATTCTCCTGTTGAATTTTCGTTACCCTTTCTGCCCAAATGTTTTTCACCCAATTTCGAAGGTGTAATCGCTGGTGTACAAAGGAGTAGCACAGAAAATTGAAGGGGTCTGCGGAAGACAATTCTAAACCTCATTTCAGAAAGGATAGTGTGATTCCATTATATGCTCTACTTTCGAATGCACCACATGCTGGTAGCAAGTATGTACTACTGGGGAGATACGTCTACTCCATAATACATTGCTTCTTGCTGAATTTAAGTTCATTTTCCTGAACGTAACCTAACACAACACACACTAACTCAAAATACGCCTTTGCGGATTAACCCTTTCCGTAGTCGATCGCTACAGTTGCTTGCCAACAAAAATATTTTGAGATACGCCCTTGCGCTTGACACAGCAGCACTTTCAGGTTGTTCAACATCTACGTGATTACGCTATTCACAGTAAAGTGCCTGGCAGAGGGTTCAATGAACCACCTTCAAGCTGTCTCTCTACTGTTCCACTCCCGAACGGCGCGCGGGAAAAACGAACACTTAATTTTTTCTGTGCGAGCCCTGATTTCTCTTCTTTTATCGTGATGATCATTTCTCCCTATGCTCGTGGGTGCCAACCGAATGTTTTCGCAATCGGGGGAAAAAACTGGTAATTGAAATTTCATGAGGAGATCCCGTCGCAATGAAAAAGCCTTTCTTTCGATGATTACCACTACAATTCACGTATCATGACTGTGGCACTATCTCCCTACTTCGCGATAATACAAAACGAGCTGCTCTTCTCTGTACTTTCTCGACGTCATCCGTCAGTCCAATCTCAAGCGGATCCCACACCGCACAGCAATACTCCAGAAAAAGGCGGACAAGTGTAGTGTAAGCGATTGCTTCATTAGATCTGTTGCACCTTCTAAGTGTTCCGCCAGTTAATCGCAGTCTTTGGTTGGCTCTACCCACATTATGTATGTGATCGTTCCAATTTAGGTTATTTGTAATTGTAAACCCTAAGTATTTAGTTGAATTTACAGCCTTCAGATTTGTGTGATTTATCGCGTAATCGAAATTTACCTGATTACTTTTAGTACTCACGTCAATAACTTCACACTTTTCTTTATTCAGGGTCAATTGCCACTTTTCGCACCATACAGATGTCTTATCTAAATCATTCTGCAAGTCGTTTTGATCATCTCGTGACTTTACAAGACGGTATATGACAGCATGATATGCAAACAATCTAAGATGGCTACTGAGATTGTCTCCTATGTCGTTAATATAGATCAGGAACAATAGAGGGCTTGTAACACTTCCTTGGGGATCGCCGGATATTACTTCTGTTTTACTCGATGACTTTCCGTCTATTACTACGAACTGTGACGTTTCTGACAGGAAATCACGAATCCAGTCGCACAACTGAGGCGATACTTCGTAGGCACGCTGTTCGGTTAGAAGACGGTTGTGAGAAACGGTGTCGAAAGCCTTCCGGAAATGTAAAAATATGGAATCAATTTGACATCCCCTGTCGATAGCACTTATCACTTCATGAGTATAAAGACGTAGTTGTTTCGCAAGAACAATTTTTTCTGGATCCGTGCTGACTAAGTGTCAATCAATCATTTTCTTCGAAGTACTTCATAATGTTCGAATACAGTATATGTTCCAAAACCCTACTGCAGATCGACGTTATTGATATGGACCTGTAATTCAACGGATTACTCCCATTTCCTTTTTTGGGTATTAGTTTGACTTGAGCAATTTTCCAGTCTTCAGGTACGGATCTTTCTGTGAGCGAGTGGTTGTATATAGTTTCTAAATATGGAGCTATTTTTATTAGCATACTCTGAAAGAAACGTGACTGGTATACAATCTGGAAGCCTTGCTTTTATTAAGTGAATTAAGCTGCTTTGCGACAAAGAGGATATCTATTTCTATGTTTCTCTTCTTGGCAGCTGTTCTAGATTGGATTTCAGGAATATTTACTTCGTCGTCTTTGGTTAAGGAGTTTCGGAAGATAGTGTTCATTAACTCTGCTTTAGTGGCACTGTCACCAATGACTTCACCGTTGTTATCGCGCAGTGAAGTCATTTATTAAGTCTTGCCACTGGTGTGCTTTATGTATGACCAGAATGTCTTTGGGTTTTCTGCCAGATTTCGAGTCAGAATTTCGTTATGGAAATCATTAAAAGCATCTCACATTGAAGTACGTGCTGTATTTCGAACTTCCGCAAACACTTTTCCAGTCTTTGGGATTCAGTACAATTTCGGATGATGTTTTATGCCTGCCGCCGGCTTTAAACGTATAATTTTTCCAGCATATCGGGGTAGATTAGTCACCACCGACTATAATTGTATGAGTGGGTTGCATATTTGAAATGACTCAAGTTTTCTTTGAACTGTTCAGCAACTATATCTTCTGAGTCGGGGTCGGTAAAACGCCCCAATTAATAGTTTAGTCCGATTGTAAAGCATAACCTGTACTCATAATATTTCGCAGGAACTACCTACTTCAGTTTAACTAAAAGGCAAACGACTTAAGACAGCAATAAATACTCCACCACCAGTTGTATTCAATCTATCCTTTCTGAACATCGTTAGATTGTTACAATAAATTCTGCTGAGCGTATTTCCGGCTTTAGCCAGCTTTCTGTACCTATAACTATTTGAGCTTCAGTGCTTTCCATTAGGGCTTGGACCTCTGGCTCTTTCCCAACACAGCTATGACATTTTACAACTACAATGCCAATCGTTTCTACAACTAAATTACTAATCCCCTTTAGAAGGACGCCCTTTCTATGTTTCCCTGAGGCTCTCTAACCTAAAAAGCCACCCAGTCCCTTCCAACTGCCCCCGCTACCCGTGTAGCAGCCTCCTGTGTGTAGTGGACTCCTGACCTATTAAGCGGAAACCGGAAACCCACCACCCGATGGCGCAAGTCAAGAAATCTGCAGCCTACGCGGTCACAGAACCGCCTGAGCGTCTGATACAGACCCTCCACTCGGCTTTGCACCAAAGGACCACAGGTGGTTCTATCGACAATGCTGCAGATGGTGAGCTCCACCTTAATCTCGCAAGCAAGACTGGCAGTCTTTACCATTTCCGTTAGCTGCCGAAAACCAGAGTGAACCTCCTCTGATCCCAAGCGACAAACGTCCTTGGTACCGATGTGAGCCACCACTTGCACTTGGCTGCACCCTGTACTCTTCGTGGCATCCGGAAGCAGTCTTTCCTTTCCACAGACGGAATGACTCCCCCCTCCCCACCTCCTCCCGTACGCACACGGAGTGCACACTGGCTTCCTTCCTCTCGTTGGCAGCCATGTTCCTAAGGGGCCCCATTACGCGCCTAACGTTGGAGCTCCCAACTGCCAGCAAACCCACTCTCTGTGAACACCCAGACCTTGCGGGATGAGAAGCTGCCTCTGGAACAGGGTGGATAACTGCATCCAGCTCACACACATCGTCAGCCACAGATAACGCCCGAAACCTATGTCAAACTAACCGGGAGGCCCTACGATCGGCCCCTTGGAAAGTTTTTCACTGCCTGCCAGCCTTTGGAATGATCTCCCACTCGACCACGGGTGAGAGGTCAACCTCAGTGCAGACAGTACCCGGGGCAGCCACAGCAGTGGACCGAACGGGGGACATTGGGACGTGCTCGACGTCCCTCACATCTCCGCGTCCGACCCACCACAGTGATGGCCCTTGGCAGCAGCCTAAAGCTGTGTGACGGAAGCCAGCGCAGCCTGGAGCCGTGAGTGGAGGGTCGCCAACTCATATCACATCTGTACATAGCAATCACAGTTCCTATCCATTACTGCAGTCGCTCCTGTTTGAAGCTCGTAAAAATATACAACAAACGAATGGTGTACTCGCCTTCTTAGCAGCAGGAACAAGAGGTGCTCTGCCACTGAGAGTCTCTTGTCGTTATTATTTCGCTGTATTCGCTACCTTCTATCGCACCTCCATATTCTGGGTGTCCTACTTGTGTAGAGAGCTATGCTCTATTGTTCCGTTGTTATTATCTTTCCAAGAAAATAGGGATCTGTCACGTTTCTGTCTCCCAGGTGGTTACCATTTAATAATTTTCATTGGCCACCAATGATCTGACATTCTCGTACCAGTTAAATGATTTTTGTTCAGTCCCATCACTGTTTCTTTCGCCCTCATTGTAGCTCTTCTAAATAATATTTTTATCTCCATTCTTGATATTCTGGCACTTCTTTGTAAATAATCCATTTCCACAGCTATCCGTCTCCTTTTGAGGTCCACATACAGAATTCATAGTTGTGATCCAAAGAACAGAACAAATTCCAACTGTTCTTGTCCCTCCAAAAAGAATTCATACACTCCATAGCTTCGCTTCTTTGTTGCATTTCGTATTTTACTTCTGTATTACCCAATCTACGCTTGTCAGTATATGCCCATAAATATTTCAGTGTTTCCACCTGTCCCGTAACTACTCATTGATTTGTGCTTCAAATCTTGCATCACTATTCACTACTAGTTTTTGTTAGAATCAACTATAGTTCTGATTCGCCATACGCCTGACACAAGCCTCGTATCAGAGACACAAAATCGTATTCATCTTGTGCTAGAACGACTTGATCATCAGAAAAACTTAACAAAAACGCCTAAGCGTCACTAATGATTTCCATACCTCCACAGCTGTCCTTCCATCTCCGGACAGCCACTACTATGTATAAACTGACTTAGATGGGGTTACATACTACAGCGTTGTCTCAGCCCTCTTGTAATCTGTACCTTATCTCTGTACATTAAACATGCAGTTATCTGTACAACTACAGGACTGTGAAAAACTACAGGACTGTGAAGTAGCACCTTCTATGTTGGCTCTCCTATACATGTGGCACACTGCAAAATTGTCATACACAGTTGAGTCCACCTGGATGCAGAAGATCCGATGGACACACCTGAAGCACTGGAGACTTGGAAGATACTGCTGCACAAAGGTGTACAGTCGCAATCAATACTACGATTCACTGTCCCATAGCCAGACTACCTCTCTGAAAACTCGATGGAAACACTTGTAGAAACGTTTCCTTGAGCGCTCGCCGAACTCAACTTTTCTCACTACTTGTCTTTAACGTTGATATGTCGAAAGAGGAACATACTGTTAAACGGTTAAATCTCATAGGAGACATTCCTGAATTTCTTAGATATTACAAAAAAATGTTTCTGCGTGTCTCAACGCACCATGTAGTTTGAGGTACATACATTAGCTATCAGCTATTTACTTAGATTTATTCTATATCAGATCAGTTCATATGCACTGGCATTAAACACTCTGTGTAAATAAAAGTTCTTCTGTCTTGATTAATGTGAGTTTCACGTTTGGCAGCGCCTTTTCGTGGTGTTACAGAACTGTTGATAATACCGCAATGATGTTCGGTTATGGGTGTATCAGATGATTTCGCTTGATGCACGCATCTCTGCCAGCGTTACAGAATATGTGGTTTCGTTCCGCATTCTAGCGCAAAAACGTTAAAGTCGTTCATGATACATCACGTGTCTTGAGAGCCCCGTCTGCCGCAGCAAAAACGTAGTCAGGCGATCTGTTGGGAGCAGGTCGAATACCACGAACAGACACTGTTGACAAAGTCGTATACGATTTGGAAATATGTACAGGAAATAAATAGTAAGGAAATTTTATTTCTCTCGTGTATCATAAATAGACTGAAACAGTGAGCGCAGCATCCCAATGGTGAAACAAAGTTCAAAATGTCAAAAGGCGCCTCCAACTGCGGCAGTACGTCAACATGCAGGGGAATGCGGGAGGATTCTCTTAATTACCCTAACAGCGCTATTTCATCAAAATGTGCTTCTGTTTCACCATTTGCCATCATCGTATGGTATGGCAGCTTTTGGAAGATTCGATTGTAAATTTTTCAGTTTAATTTCACAGTTCAGTATGGAAACATGTGTTCAAACTGTTACGGAAAAAATGTAGTTACTAACAGATTACAATCAGATTAATACTAATAAAATTACATTCGTGGGAGTTAGAACAACTGTGAACAGCAGATGATCATTCGCCCCGTCAGTTGAGAGTAGGCAGTGTTAAATAGTGGACGTGTGACCGTAGTGTATCAAAGTTATCACAGGTCATAACGGAACAATAATTCTAAATCATATGTTGAAGGCATTCTCCAGAATGTAACGTAGAAGAAAAGCGAGTGCGAAGTTCGTACCGTTCACCTCCACTCGCGACAAAAACAATGAGGCGTTGACGCCTTCCGCGACTGCGTTAAACGGCAAAACGCAGACAGTTCTTACTAAGACAAAATCATCACTGGTGACTGGTTTAGTGTAACCAATACGACCCTATCACAAAACGACAGTGTAGACATTCATGTGAACAGTGAAAACTTTAAAGACACAACCGACATTGAAGCCAATGTGACGCGCTAGTTGAAAAGCATCACAAAGAAAGACTTTCCTGACAGTTTCACGTGGTTGGATGAACGTTCTGAACTTCATTCTGAACAAGGGGAACTATGTAGAATATGTGCATCATTCAAACTACTATCTTAATTTAACTTCGTTACCAGGCGTATTTGCTATTTCACCACTTCTTACAAAAGGGAACTTCAAATATTGACAAGCTTTCCTTATGTTTTCTTAGGAATACTTCAGCGAATATATGTAATTCGATTTTATATTACAAACGTGTTTCCTTATTGTACAGACGCATTCGCAGTATTTTACTCTTGTCACATAACTGTGCGCTTATCTATATAGAATTTGGTCTCATGTAACGTTGGGTGTTTTTCTTAAGAACAGCATCGTATAATACAGAAATCTACTTCCTATTTCGTTTAGAGAAACAGATTTCAAACAAATTCAAACCGTCTTCGGGTCATAAAACCTGTTCAGTCCTTTATTCCACGATCGTAATGACTGAACTTTCTGAAATGCTCTGTTAAAGAATATCATGTGTTACAGCAACCTTATCCTCAGACATGGAACTTACGCATGAAAGTACTTCACATTAACAGTCCACTGTTTACTAGACGAAGGACATGTTTGTTATTGTGCATCATACTTAAACATTTCTGAATGTTTAATCACTGCAGCTGTGGAATACGCAACTTCGCAGGTTTTATGATCCGAAGATTATTTGCATTTGACGGAAATCGATAGTCCTAATATATCAATAGATACAATTAAGTATAACTATACTCAGTTCCTAATATTTATCGAAGCTGTCGAGCCCCCTCTTAAACACGATATTTTTGTTTTATAATTTGTAATTAACTGAGACAAATGTGTTACTTGTATCATTGTTACATCCCTTGCCCCCCCCCCCCCCTTTTCTTCGCATTTTGTTGGCCTTGTTGTTCATCTTTTCCCTATGTGTGTTCATCTTATCTTGCGGTTTGGGCTGGATATTTTAGTATGCTGCAGAGTGGCTGGCTCATCCTCTTGTATTCTTGTGATCAGCCAGCCCAGACCATCGGCTCTATGGTTTGAATACCTTCCTCTACTTTTCCTTGTGGTGTACGTTTCTCCCTTTTTGTTGGTTTCTTTCGTTTCCTCTTTCGGTGTGAATGCCCACTCCTTTTACCCTCTTCCACTTTCCCAAATCAATTTGGGTGCTGTTATTGCTTCTGGGTAAACATTTAAATAATGAAATTAAACTATTATAAGTCAAACTTTGTCTAACAACAGAATTTGTACCTAGCACGTGAGTGTTTTTCTGCCCGAGTATCAGTTCGCTAGGACAAGTTGTCACTAACACAAGGGTCGCGATTGTGAGTTCTATCGCGAGCGTGAGTACGGACTTTGATCTGTGGCTACAGCCGTGCGCGAAGGCGACCTCATTGTCATACACACAGGCACGCCGTTCCGTTCACTCCTGCTTTCAAAGGTTTACTGCTCATTGCGTGTGTTTGCCTCAGACTGTCAGACTTCAGCCACAAAGTTAATTTACTGTACATTGTGAGAAATGCGGAACTGACGCGGCGTATTCGTCTACAATGAAACGTTTTCCCACTCTAGAGTGACCGTCAGAACGAGTCCAGATGTGGAGCCATGAACAGCAAAACCACCTCCCGGGAATACCTTCATGCAGTGAGTGTGTTAACGTAAGTTCACAACATCCTCTTCTGTACATTCGACGTGCCGTTACTAGTTTGTAGTGGTAGACAAATGGGAGTATACGAGAGCGGGGTGAAAAGTAATGCATGTTCTCAGTACCGATGAGGTATTACATGCCGTGCATGTGATCGGTCGGCTTCCCCGCTTGGCTGACTCGGTCGCAACCCTCCGCCAGCAGAGGGCCTCCGAATTGCAGCGTGTGACACGGTGCTGCCTAACGTAACTGCTTCGGTGCGTGAGAGAGTGCTGTAACAGTTACGCCGTCAATCATCGTCCATAGTCCCAACCGGGGCCCATCCGGTTTTCGTCTTCCTCCAAAACTTAAAGAACACCTTGAAGGACTTAACTTTCACAGTGATGAACCGGTGCAAGCGGAGGTGAGGTTGTAGCTACGGCAAAAATGTGAAACGTCGTACAGTCACGGTATCAACAGACAGTCTATATTCGTCGCCGTAGTGATTATGTAGAGAAATACACACAGACGTAAAGAATGAATTTGTAGGATATTAAAAATGTGTAATTTAAGATCTTAGTTTTCACAAAAAATCGGAGGCATTGCTTTTCAACGCGTCGTCGCAAGTTGACCCATTCCTCTCATTTTATGCAGATTTTCAGTATATGAATGAATATTGACATGGAGAGAGAATAATACCCATGAAACTGTGAGGGAAAGACTACACTCATAGTAAGATCATTATGCAACGTTCTATTGTATTGCACTCCCCCGTGCATGTTGTGCATAGATTACTGCTTTTCTTGTCAATATCTTCTAAGGAAAAACAGGCGCATCACGAAGGAAGTATCCGAATGGGACGAAGTCGGATGAATTGTTAAAGAGAAAGCGATTCACAAATAGAGCAATAACGGGTTGGTCCATCTCTGGCCCTTAGGTAAGAAGTTATTCGGCTTAGCCTTGATTAACACAGTTATTAGGCGTCCTCTTGAGAGATACCGTGCCAGATTCTGTCCAGTTGGCGTGTTAGATCGTTAAATAATGACCCAAGCGTTCTCAATTGGCGAGAGATCCGCCGACGTTGCTGCCAACGTAGGTTTTGTCAAGTACGAAGAGAAGAGTAGAAACTGTCGCCGTGTGTGGGCAATGATCTTGATAAAATGAAATGTAAGCCCAGGATAGCTTGCCATAAAGGCTAACAAAACGGGAAGTATAGCATCGACACACCACTGTGATTTAACGGTGCCGCGCGTGACAAAGGAAATGAGACGCCAAACCATCACCCCCCGGTTGTCGAGCCCAATATCAGATGACAGCCAGCTGTCCGGGACATCTCCAAAATCTCGTTGACTAGACTAGGACTGTATTCAGTGATCAGTCCCGCATCGAATTGAGCTCCGATGACAAACGTAGAGGAGTCCGGAGACGCCGCGGACACTGGTAGGATACCATCCTTATGTCGCCGGCCATACGGCCCGACAAGCAGAACTGATGGTCTTGGGTGCCATTTCTTTTCATAGCAGGACCCTTCTGTTTTATTATTTAGAGCAAAGCCTTTATTATCTCACGTAATGTATTTTACCACAACTCTACTTACAATCCGAGCGCTGTCGTATCATCTTTGTTCATAGAAAAGCTAGGATCATGGTTAACACGCACTAACAGTACTAATGTATATTATTACTATAAATATCACGATCTGTTCGCAACGTTATGGAGCTCCACGTAATATGACGAAAGGTAGTTAGTTGTTGGTATATGAGATGCTTTTCTGGTATGCCAGATAAAATATTGTTCTTCATGTATAAAAGTGTTGGAAGGAATTCAAACTACATAAAAATTGACTGATCACTTTAATCAATCAAAAATGGTAGAATAAACGGAGCCAGTGGTAAATTGCTCAATAGATTTTTTAGAACAGACTGAATATGTATCCAAACCACCGGACATTCTTAGTTCAAGAAATAAAGATGAAATAATTAACGAGCAGATGATAAGAATCCAGCAAATCACAGTACACACTCAAAATGACTTAGTCTCGGACGTATGAAACGGTGAAAGCAGGTGGCTAATTAAGTAATTACGCTAATAATCACATAAAATCTGCCTCTAGGATTAGCATTTAGATCAGCATAAAATCATCAATCTATTACACAATAAAGAAAATCAGTGGACTTAAATTTATTTACTCAAAGGATAACACCGTAGGATCTATCGTAAGAATCATAGATAGGCATGTGTGGAATAATTTGCTAGCTATAACGGTGAAACTTGGCTACACTTTGACTGAAAATTTACTAATTCTAGAACTTTAGAAAGAGTGCGAAACAATTATGTTACAACGTAATGCGTTGCTGGCGTCTGGTTCATTAAGCAAGCGTGTACAAAAATAATTAAAATGCATTGCCTCGTGGGCTCATGAACAGCCAATGACTTGTAAAATAAGGATAGTTTCGTTGCCAGGTATCACACCCGCAGTTCTACACTCACGCTTGCACAACATAGAGAGGAAAAAAGAAAGGAGAGGAGTTACGAAATACATAATAATCGTACATAGTTCAGAAGAGGTAAGACATACACCATAACCATACATAACCGGCAACAAGGTATGTTCCCACATGCCTAACGTGCCAGTAATCAACAGGAAAGAGCTCACAGACGTTAAGGGTCATCTTTGTGCTGAAATAAGCACAACCTCAAGCATAGGCTAGCCACCTGCGGTGGTACAGTCACGTAAAGCACCCACGCAAGGAAATGGATTACGTGAAGTTGCGAATGGTCAGTAACAGAAAGCAGAAATAACGAACAAGTGAATGGCATTTAAATTTTATTTTTGACAAAGAAAGGAACTGTAAGACGAAGAGCTTATTGCTTTTTCAAGCACTAGGGTCCAAGACCATCAGGAAACACGAAAATCAAGAAAAATTGGTTACTCCAGAGAGTGATTTATACACATAGGAAAATTACCTCAAAATAATAACGAAGTAATGCAGAAAACTGGAGGTTGTGTACACCATTCACGAACATGTGGAGTCAAACAAAGGCACTCCTGTGAAACAGAAATAGCAGAGTAAAATGAAGTTAATTAAAAAAGAAATTGAAACGCAAGAAACACACCCACCTCCACACTGAGAAAACAAGAGAACTTGCAATTACAACCATAGTTCGTCCTCGACGCTTCCACATACCTAAACTAACTGAAGAAAGCAACTACCTATAAAAATCGAATAACAGTAAAAATCCTAGCTTTCCCTGTGTTGAGCGAACTGTACCACACATTAAGCAAAACCTAACGCTGTAAAATAATTGGTTAATACTTCAACTAACCTGAAGTTAACTGTGTCAGTCACCATACTGAAGATACTCTCTACGAGCTCCCACAAGCGACCTCAGTCACAAAGATACCAGGACGAATGCCTGAGCACGCAGGAAAATAAAGGTCTACATACGTGGGTGACACCTCACAAGACTCCCTGCAAACAAGACGTCATTTTGACGTCACACTGTGTCGAACACGGGAAGAGCTGTCTGCCGTTTTTCGTTACCTTACGTTTCACAACACGTGAGGCGAACATGGTGTTCGTAACAACATTCGTCTCAGAAAGAACTGAAGGTACATTAACCTCGAAGTTGCTTTGTTTGTAAGTGTCTGTCGTTTCCGCGTTCATATGAACGGGACTGTGAATGATAGACGGATTTAAAGTGTTGCAAGAATTAATTTCGAAATTTAATGAAAGCGTTCTGTTTTTCGTAATACGTCTTCACTAATTCACATTGAGTCGACTTGCTGATCTACAAGTAACAAAACAAACAGAAGCCAGCCAGCACTGATTCCATACAACGTGCGGTGTATATACAAAACACTGGCCGTTTAGATGTCTCAAGAGCGTAAGTTTATTTTTAGAAACTCTGAAAACTAGTTTCGGAGTTTGTGTGTAATTATAAGGGTTAGATAGGCATTCTAGCAGACGAATTAAAGTGACAACTTCTTTGACTTACGTTCCACGTAACACATCGAGGATGTCTCGAAAACTCGTCTGTATTGGTACAGTCTATTGTAATAAAATAAGGAGAAACGTCATACTGGAGCTACACATATTTTAACTGAAGTCGTTCTTCTTCTTCGTCAAAGAAGTGACCTAAAACAACTAGCTCATAAATTTTCTTTTAAACTTAATAGACGGCTGAAACTGACACCTTTTAATTCTATTGCAAATGTCAGTCTTTTCTACGGGTTCTATTGTTTAACAGTTTTACACCTTATGATCGACATGTTACGAAATTTTACTCGTATTTTTTGCGTTCAGCGCTCAGTTTGTAAATCGCTGACGGTCGCAACTCTCCTGAGAGAGCACTCCTAATATATGTAACATCAAATCTTACCGAACTTACTTCTACGAAATTAATAAGGCAGTCACTGAATCTTCCAGATAAGGGGAAAAAGTTTGAGGTTGTTAGACGCGAACCCGCAGCTAGCAAGCTCCCACTACACATTCGTACACTCAGAACAATTACACGACGGTGACGTCGCAGAAGTTTGGACTCTGTGCCGTAACTTAGATCTCATAATAGCTTTAATCGCCGATAACTCGTTATGTGACGCTTGGTTATAATGGTAATAATTGTAAGAAATCGAACCAAGAACGAGACGTTCTATAAAGGCTTCGATGCCGTATGTGGCGTCAATGACGCCATGTGTAAACGAAGGCTTGTGACAGTTACTCGTGTGAGAATGGCCCGCATCGAACACTAACTAAACTTGATAGCAGCTCCTGTTTGCAAGTATTGCGTGTGACGTCAAAATGACGTTTCGCTTGCAGGTCGTCTTGGAAATATCACCTTCGACGGTAACGTCAGTGGCCAGAGAAAACCGTTTCCACACCGTGTCAACTTAACCACAATAGCTCTTCGACTACAGGACCCAACCTGTTTGCTCCATTCTAAGTCTTCGTAGAAGTCGGCTAAACTGCCATAGCAGCAGAGCCAACGTCTGTAGTGTAAACCAGTTACGAAATAGATGCAGTTTGTGAAAATGCGTGAAACTCTGGTTAATAAAGATACTCAGCTGCTAATTTTTTATCTTGGCATGATTTACTAAATGCACCGAAAGTGTGGGGTGGGAATGATTTGGAAAATAAAGTTAATTTGAGTAAGACATAATGAAATAGTTCATGCAGAGACCTTTCAAAGAGAAATGTAATAGTGGTCACCTGCAGCGACCACGTGAAATGAATGGAGCAGCTAGCCTAGAAAGTAGAAAGACGCGGCCGGTGCAGGAGTTTCGATAGCGGGGGCAGGGACCCGGTGACGGCGGCTATTTCTTGGCGCTTCCTGCTTGGAACACCGCCGAGGTGCTTATGAAGGACGCGGGGTGAAGGACCGCGGCAGACTCGTCGCTCCGATCTGCTGTGACACGGGCGACTCGGCTCGTGTCGTTCGGCGAAGCCCGGAACTGCGGTTCGGCCGGGCTGGGGCGTCGCCGCTGGTGTCTGCAGGGCGAGCGTGCGTAAGGTCAGTTCACACGCCGTCACGCCCCGCGCAGACTGGCTGTCACCGCCACATTCCCGATTCTGGCGCTGCTAATTGCGTGGGCTGCGTGCTCGAAGGCGCCGTTGTCTTGATAGACCATACAGCCTCCTCAGAGCTAGCAACATACGGTGCTACAGATCAGGTGGCTTTTCTCTGCAAGTTCCAAAATATTCTGTCAAAGGGATATTAATTTACATAAATAAACGTAAGAGACATTCTTCTTCCCGAATTGGGAAGTTTAGAACGTAGTCGTCCAGAGTGTTAAAGCAACGAGTTAAACAGGATGTTGGAGGTGTAGGTATAGATATTTTGATCATTGGTACCTATGTACCCACATCATTGTTAGTTGTTTTTTCTCTGTGTCTAACACTCTTCCCGCAAACTCATCACATAACTTATTACATGATGTTTCTGCATAGTAGTAAATACATCCGAAATGGACATTGCCTGTCAGTATAGACTACACGTCATGCATCCACGTGTCAACGCT
The DNA here is from genome assembly GCF_021461385.2 of Schistocerca piceifrons. Taxonomy (NCBI): domain Eukaryota; kingdom Metazoa; phylum Arthropoda; class Insecta; order Orthoptera; family Acrididae; genus Schistocerca; species Schistocerca piceifrons. The sequence goes on from NC_060144.1 coordinate 247,807,075, forward strand.
TCAATACCTGTCCTGCTGCCCAAGGGGAAATTAACATTAATGGTCTGCATGTGCCACGCTTACGTGCAGGTACTAATCAACCTAAAAACATACTAAGCCTAATAGCTATAATTATTAGTCTACAAATTAAGTAAATATTGATGCAGTGTTGTTCAGTACACTGTCCTCAGTCATCAGTAAATATCTGCACTTAGTGCACTATCGCCCAGTGCATGTTTTTTTTTAAATGAACGTTAGTTTATCACGTAGTAGATGTATTGTAGGGAGGAGAGTGTCACAGATATGATAAGCGAGTTGTGTTGGCAATCACTAAAACTAGTTTTTCATTGCAGTGAGGTTATTTCACGAAATTTCAATCACGAACTTCCCCTCCAAATGCGAAAATATTTTGTTTGGGTCCACACATAGGGAGAAATTATAATCACAATAAAATAGAGAAATCAAAGTTCGCACCGAAAAAGTCAGAGTTCCTTTTTCCTGTGCGCTGTTACAGATTGGAATGGTAGAGAAACAGGTTCAAAGTGTTTCGATGAACCCTCTGCCAAGCACTAAATGCTGAATTGCTGAGTGGTTGAGCAGATGTGGATGTGAAGAAACTGTGTACAAATCAACTGATACCAAATTTCTAAGTTAGCGAGGTAGAATAAAGGATGTATGCAATATACTGCATGTTACTGGTTGTGTTCAGATGGCACACTGAACCTAGTTTTTTGCGCATTCCAATCTGCCTTGTATACGGCAGTGTAAGAATATTTTCTACCATATAACCTAAAAGGACTTGAAACAGCACATTTAGAAAGGTGGTTGCTGTCTTTACATTTTGTCCGCAGGTTGTTCATAAGACGCTGTGAGTTGTGCATTCAGCAAAATGGACACTCCGTTGAATATCTCGCTTAACCCTAGCATGTTATCAGCTCTGCAAAAACCTTTTTCAAAAAATTTTTTTCAAAAAGTTTTTTCCAAAAAATTTTTTTCAAATTATTTTCCAAAAATTTTTTTCACACAAAATGTAATTAGGAATAGGCTTTGCTACTAGGGGCAGTTAAGAATTTCCAATGATGTCACCAAACTATTTATTTGTTTTTTCTCCTTTACCCCGTACCTCATGGCGTCGACATAGTTATTATCGGACTAGGCATCGTTAATATTAGTTGTTGGCTGGATGCCCTTACTGTCTCCACCCCTTCGCCGCCGCCCCCCCCCCCCCTCCTATCCCGCAGGACGGAGTTCATGTACCCTGTCTGCGTGTCATGTGAACTGTGTGAGGCTGGCAGGCTGGCTGGCAGGCACACAGGTTCCCCGTTACTGCGTCAGGCGGATTTTATCAGACGCCTGCCCGAATCCTAGAATTGGCGTGCTGTCACGCACAACGATCCACGCGGGTATTAATTGTTTAACCACTTCTGTTTCCGTAGCTGAAGCTTTAGTATCAATTTCCCCTGCCCATTGAAACCAGAAGTGTCATCTTGTTACGAATTACGTATATCGTCATTGAAGAAACAGTCTTACATCACCAGGTGAATTTTCTGTAACAAATACTAAGAGGTGCGGTCTCTAGGACCCATCGGTTTAATCGGATTTAAGGATTAAATAATTCCGAAATTTTAAATTAAGCTGTATAACACTTCTTATTACAATTACTCACTAGTTCATTTGATTGCGCTAAATAAAAAGCGCAGAATTTTACTTCTAATCATGCAGGATCACATACTTCGGTGCGTATTTTTAAATACTACACATAAGCAAACTGGCAGGTAATTGAATTTCGCATTCTGAAAAATTATAGTACCTCTTAGCACGTAAATTTTCACGTAAAACTAAAGCCCAAGATTTGAACTTGCTCATTTAAACTGTGCTCAACAGGTGAGAAAAGAAATTCTTCAGAATCAACACTCAGTGCTGGGCTCTACATTTTGTTTCAAACCATTTCATTAAAATATTTCAAAACATTTCTTGGACTTTTTGTGGATGCTCGTATTTGCCCCCTTTTTTAAGTTCCATTTTACATGTTTTTTAATAGTTTGCTGCGAGACTCTGAGGAGATGTGTAGCCACATGGTCCAGCGGTTCCCGGACTTTTCCTCTAACCCAACATTTCGAGAATCCTGATACTTTCACGGAACAACTTTATTTTGGAAGCTAATAAAATTTTTAAATGTGAAAAATAGTAACATTTTTTAGTTAGTGTTGTCAAAATTTCGGGAAAAACTCCGGTTATTAAGTTTCTCGCGGAGCCGTTACGCACTTCGCGGGGGACACGAGTGTTGCGCGGACCACGGTTTGGGAAACCCTGACATACTCTGCAAAGATTTCTTCTCTCGTCGCCCAGTGGCCCTTCTCCACTTGGCTCATGAGAGTTCCTTTTTTAAGTGTGTCCTTTCAGTGTTGGGACGGCCCTTCCTACGTAGTCCACCAGAGACACTTTCACAGCAAGGTAATACAGATAGAGTTGTACTCTTCCACGACCGGCTTTCCTGCTCCGTGGACTTGTCCCCTATCAGCATGTGTCTGACGCTGAAACGTCAGATGCCGCAATGTCGCTCTCTACATGATTCGGAGACGGCTGTTCCAGATTTGGGGCCAATCTGTCTCAGGACATCAGGCGTGTAATCTTCTCGATGCCAGACCGTGTCGCGACATGTTTTGCAGCAAAATATGGTCAATAACGTTACTGATGTTGCACTGTATTTGTCTACATGTACTCACCGTATTTGTCTTGATTTTGGGATCAAGTGTCTCCCTCATTTGTATCATTATGTCTAATAAATTTCATTTCGATCCGATACTTCCCTCTTCGTGCGTTATTTTCAATGTTCTTGAGTGTGTGTATAGTGTGTGTGACGTTTGGGTTCGATGGTGATGGCGACAGGAGGGATGGAATTAAAAGCGGCACCAAGACAGCCTACTTTCCTCGAATGACGTCAAGGGGCTTCTGAGCTTAATTTCCCTATTCGGCGGACAGATCACTATCAACAGTGTTACGTGCCTTCACTTCCTGTGATGTGATTCCCCTCCCCTCCTCCTCATCAGTTTCATTCTCTACCATTATTGTCCAGTATTAGGAATGCAGGATGCCCCAGGAGTGATGGTCGATATTCAGGGATATGACCGGAACGATCATTCCAAGAAAAAACGTAACGTAAACATGGCCTCTAAAATACATGCATGTGGGACTACGAGTACTCTCATCTTCGCTATTGTGAAAAACATCTGCGCTAAATTCCGTCAAGTTAGAAGGCGAGCTCAGTGGTAATTATTCCATAAATAAAGCTTGGTTACGCAGTTACATTTCTGTATAGTGAGCTGAATTTTCGTGTTATGCGCTGTTGTTTAATGTTCATTAATGGAAAAGCAACAGAAGACACATTCTCGAGGAAACTGTCGGTCCGCGTCTAATTGTTAAATGTCTTTCTGCAATTGTCTCCCGTCCATTTGCGGCGTTAAATAGGAAAAGCCTGCCGCAGACGGGTCTTCAGGCAAATTTCGTAATAAGAGCGACAGGTGCTTCTGCAGTGCTGCTGACTGCACGTTTCTCAGGCTCTTCACTAACGTATAATTATCGCGGAACTCCTGCTTTCGGCAACTGTTATTCAGAAACAGCTGTGAAATGAAGAGAAACAGCAGCTGATAATTGTTCGCGAGGTAACTGGTTATTACGCACTCCCGAGGAATTCCTTGAACCCTATTGCAGCAGAAGCAGAGTACAAGGAATCTCGACAAGGAAATTCTCAGGGATACAAGCGCGCAGTACGTAGGCCTATTCTCATTGTTGCCACCTTTTAGTTTTCAGTGTAGTAACGTGCAACAACAGCGTACTCTCGGGTGTTGGGCGAATTGTCAATTCGGTTTTTCCGCAAAAAAAAAACACCCAACTCGGTTCACACACAAAAGCACGCCATTAATATAGCACAGTGAGAGAAAATGAGAGGTTAAAACACTCCACGACAGTTTGATGAGCTGCACATCATGGCTCTATCTGCATGAATAGTTTCGCAGGAAAAAAATGATTAATTTTTCGTCATAGTCGGTAAACTACATAATTTGTATCGTTACCAGATTTTAACACCAGAATGGTTTTCACAGCTTTACTGTTCCAAGGACAAGACTACTTTTTTCCTCGACTAAAACCCAGCTTAAGTTGCAAAAAGGAAGAAGACAATATTAAATCTGTTGCATGGACAAGGGGCAACTAAAATCTATGAATTGGTTGTTATTACTGTATACGTAATTATGGGTTACAATTGTGGTTAATTGCTGAAAAATCATTACAAATATAGGAAAGGCCTTAAAAACTAATTTGCAGGTCGTTAACACAACATAATGACCAAAATTCGATAGATGGCAGTACCTGAAGATCGGTGACGTGGTCGGTTGTTTCCACTAGACAGGGTCGCGACATTTTGGCTACCAAACGTATGGTTTTACAAAAGAAAACGTGTTCCGTTGTAAGCTCTCTCGTGAAAGTTCTTTATTTGAATCTTACCATTAAGTGCTTGAAAATGAAGTATGGTCGAATTTAGCTAGTCGTACGATTTAAATAAAGCACACTTACATTACGGCAATACAAGGGCGAGGCTTCATTTTATAAATTACTTAGAGGCAGCGGATCCGCACAGGAACAAAACATGTTTCACTGGTGATACAATGTTGTAAAGGTATCGTCGTGAGTTCTATCATGGATGGAAACAATTATTGGTGAGAAACCAGTTGAGATGCAACGCTGATCAGTGTACTGTGTCGCGTATGACTCTATGCGTTCCTATTGAGTAATTCTTTGATTGGACTCAGTTTCGGTGGAGTAAATAAATCTCCAAATTTTTGTGTATCGCTCATACGTCGCTGTTGGAGTTGTAAAACTACTGTAGGCTGCTGTAGACCATCGTGAGGAAGCGTGGACGTAAGTAGTTTCCGTAGTATCTTCGGTCAGTTGGGATTGTACCCACGAAGTACGGTAAGTGCCTATCGGACTTCACCTCATTTCGATTACTCTGACCACGTATGCGATCTGTGTCTTCCTAGATTCCCCTAGAAACCAGAAGTCGAGGAACTGAATGAGAGTACATAAAGGACGACGTAACGTACGGAACGTAATTGTTTTACATAGTTATCCTCCTGTCACTTACAAATCAACATTATTTATAGCAAATTTGAAATTGTGAAAACTAAAATTCATTTGTAATGTGAACCAGAGGCACGATGTAGTAAAACTAAAAAAAAAAATGCGGGTGTATCATATAGCCCTACAAAACGCGGTTTCCTCAAAAATAGCTGAACTTCCAAGAAAGCAAAACAAAAAATATCAAACATCGATTCGATACTACTTCGAGCTTACATATAAAATACGGTTCCGTTATTCTAAAAAACTTCGGCAATTACCAAAATAACAGTAAACTTCTGCCTTCGATAATGACAAACGTTCTATTGAGTACATTATCAGAATAATTACACAATTTTTTTTATGTTTGTAGATGCGAACTGTACTTAAATAAAAGCAATTGCTTTCGTTACGTAAAAGCACGGAAGATGCCTGGTCAACTAATTTCTATTACTTATCAAATGCAGTTTATATTTTGTAAGGCTATAAAATACACAATCGACTGATGCTGAACGATGTGCGGTTACAATTATGTGCTAAACAAAGGACTAAAGGAACATAAAGGACAGTCGTCGGCTCGCAGTTCGTCCATCGTATTAATTTACTGTTCCATCCTTAAGATTGACGTCGTTTATGTAAAGTACCAAAACCAGTAAACAATAGTTTTGGTAGAACGCAACTCTAGTCTCTCTCTCTCTCATTGATATGAGTAGAAACTGGTGTGGTTCATGAAGAACTGTTGTTGACCAAGTCACACTGTTCATGATGCTAAACAGTAAGCGAGGCATGTTTGTATAATATTTTTCATGACTTCTACGGTTCTTCGTGATGGAAAAAAAAATGTTCGCTCATGACGAAGTTTGTCTTTGTATTACTATCCGTGTAGCGACATAGTGGGCCTGATACTTCTAATGCAGCTACGACAGTGTAAATTTTGTTAAAATTACACCATTGTAAATACAACTGACATTGTCCTTTCATTGACAAAAAGCGTCTTTCATTTTCGTGTTTTTGGAGACACACGTCAGTATAAAACATAACCTAGTGGGACGTGGTTGTTATTGACACTTATTCGTATGCAGTACGTTTCCCGCTTGGTGACAGAGAGACCGTTTGATGTTAATTTCGCAGGGCAGTAAACAGGAAAATAGATCAATTCGACAATGGATTTCTGAAGTGGTGGTAAAATTTTGAGGTTTATGTAGAACACCCTCTGAGCTTCCGTTAAGAAATATTTAAATTTCCACCACTAGTTACGTTCATTGAACATACTCGGAGAACATCTACCACGATAGGTAGAGGAAATCATATATCGCAATACGAACCTGTCTTTGCATGTAACGTGATCTCAATCCTACAGATAAATAAGATGCATTTCGTGTTTTGGCTTCATAGCACTTCCTAAAATAAACATCGTCACAGCATTCATTCGTCACGCTAATCAGTATTGTGGAACGTAAGACTAAATGCAACACGTCTATTTATGGAATTTCGTTCTGGCCACTTTCAAAGACAGTTTCATAATTAGAGATGCGATGGCCTTTGCTGGTCGTAATAACAGGCGAAATGAAGACGTTCAAATTCGACCGGTAGTGGAAATTTAAGTATCCCTTACAACGGTTGAGGCGATGCTCCTTCCATACTCGTTTTAAAACCTGCGGCAGCACAATACATAAGATGCGTGAAATTATTTGAATAATGAAATTGGCGCTGTAGTTCAGAATCGTCACGGACCACGCTAGTGGACACCTGCAGATACTGATGCTTCACTGGTAATATCAGATATTTACTGTACGAGGAAATAAGTTAATTGCTGCTTTCCCATCTAGAATTAGCTGTGGTTAATTCTGAGGGAGAACAATACCATTCAATCTTGTATCGCTTTTGCTGAACAACTAATGTCGAATAGAAGAGGTTACGTCTCGTTTATCCCTCGCCAGATGTATCCACTAGCCACATAGTGGCTATTGCTTTGAAAATTGAGCAGGTTACCCATTTTCGATGCATTATTGTCTTAGACACGTTCGAACTAAAACGCTGCGTCATTTTCTGAACATTTGCAGCTTGTACAGTGAATCGGATTCCTATGTTGTTAGAAAGCAGAATGATAGCTGATTCCTAATGATTAAATCATTTATTCCTGAAAAACGACGAGTTTAGTTAGGAGCGAACGTATCTTCACTGTCTCTGCTTGTAAGTTTACAATGACCCGCTAGTGTATGCATACTATCGCTTCGCTTATGAGAACATAGTTCAATGTCCAGATCGATCATACAGGTAGCAGTAGTTTTTCTGAAGTCTCACAGGCAGAGGAAACATGATACTACCTACGTTCTCGTGACTACCCTGCCCGAAAAAGATGGTCTGATATAAACTCTACGTGCTTTTTGATCGAATATAAAATTCAAAAAATCACAACTGGGTGTCTAGGGAACGTTCTTTTATTGAGCTCGTAGTTCCGACAGGATGACAGATTCACCGAACTTCGTTACTGCGTGGACTTCCTAAAGACAAAAACGTTCAAACATCTGCTTGTGTTTTCGTAAACTTGATAGCTACCTTGTATATATTTCACAGAATCTCACGGCTAAATCAGCTGTGAATAAGAGGAATGTTCCTCTCTGCAACGGATGGTAATTCCATTGTACGCATCGCTGATGCCCCGTTTCATCGCTCTTAAAGCTTCGTGGAATTATTCCCGCTATCTCTCCCACAGCTGAGTTTATGGCTTGTGAGCATTCTGTGATGAAATGAAATTACATCTCGATGCGCTCATTGAAAGCCGTTCGTTTTATACACTTCGTGATAATCAAGTGCTTTAAAATTGCGTACCAACGTTTCACATAAAAAACTGCCGTAATAAATCAGTTGCAAAAGTGGCTGAAGTGAATGGATTTACGAATGTATTTTTCGTTTCAGCTCTGTGCCCAACAATAAACAAAACACCAAATCGGTGGACATGGCTTCTACATTATTCGTGGGTTCTGACTTCAGGCATAGTACGTGTTCATTCTGTTAGTCACTGATATTTATAAAATAGTGAGGGAGATATATAAAATAGTGAGGGAGATATATAAAATAGTGAGGGAGATATATAAAATAGTGAGGGAGATATATAAAATAGTGAGGGAGATATATAAAATAGTGAGGGAGATATATAAAATAGTGAGGGAGATATATAAAATAGTGAGGGAGATATATAAAATAGTGAGGGAGACATATAAAATAGTGAGGGAGACATATAAAATAGTGAGGGAGACATATAAAATAGTGAGGGAGACATATAAAATAGTGAGGGAGACATATAAAATAGTGAGGGAGACATATAAAATAGTGAGGGAGACATATAAAATAGTGAGGGAGACATATAAAATAGTGAGGGAGACATATAAAATAGTGAGGGAGACATATAAAATAGTGACGGAGATATATAAAATAGTGAGGGAAATATATAATAGTGATGAACCTGAATTACCACATCGCCTAATTAAGATAATGTGAATGCTACATAAATTATTAGTTACCGCCCGAGGATTTGAGTATGTTAGTCGATACTCCAACAAAAGATAGTTTCAGGAAGTTGCTTTCGTCAATACCCCAAACTTGCAACGACAGTTACAGCCGGCAACCTCTGGTTCATTCATATTGGGTGAGGGCGACGCTAGTTTCGAATGAAGTTGTGGTGACGTGCTAAAGGCAAATGAAAATTACTTTAGATAGAGTATCATAGTGCTAGAGCTCACTTTTCTCAGTCTTTTTATAAGCGAAAATCAGAACACGTGATAGCTCCAGTGTTTTGGTGCGGTCTCGTGATGAACGTATTCCGAATATACATTTCATGGCTGTTGCTCCTAAGTAGTAATGTAAAAACTTAATGCAATCTGGTGTAAGCGTAACTTAATTTGCAGATTAATTTCATTGCACTCAGGGTTTCATAACACGGTATTAATCTGTATGTACTACATCTTCGAACCTTTTTTTTTCACATTTAGCTACGAGATAAGAGAAGTATTTTTTGAAAGACCGTGCACGGCTATCTGTATAGCACATAAAAACAAATAGATTCCCACTAATATAAGCTCAAGGAGTACTAAGAAAACTTCTACAGACTTTTCTCATTTTTGTTTACCCTATGCACAGAGGTCTTCGTAAGAATCAGAATTACTGTATTTTGTAATACAATTCATGACGACAAAGCGAGAAAAATGCTTGTTAAAAAATTTTCACGCGTGATGCAAACAATATCGAGTTGCCTGTGTTTCCATCGCAATCACTTTCGTCTTCGAAATTAATGAACATTCAGTTGAATCGAAAATTTTGTGATAAATGGAAATATTGGCAGACCTGAATTTGCACTTTGGTATGACCATCTAAAATTTTTTATTGGCTTCACAGTTGTATAAATAATACGTCAAACAACAAAAGATTACTAAGATTTTGTTGCGTGGATATGCCAGCGAAGCTTGGTCTAAATATTGTAGACGTGTCCTGGTTCTATTGGATGACAAAAGCGTGACAGGTTCTAACAGTTTCAGCCTTCCGAGATACCGTTGCTAAACACGAACTGGATATTCAGATATCTTTGTCCTTGACACGCCTTATCTTAGTTCCGGCGCGTTGGGGACAAACTTACCAATGATTCAACAGACTTAGTGGTGGTGTAACATTTCAGGGGTAGTTTTTTTTCCCGTTTCGCTGCAGATTATATCAACAGAAACATTACAACGAATTTATTTTCTGATACATGCAACAAGAACTGAAGTAACTAGTTTGTGTTCGACGTGTTACCTGTTTCTATTAGTCCATAACTGTGATTAATTACTGCATGTGCTGTTATATTTCTATCGCTGTAACTTGAAAAACGTTGTCATGTTTGAATTCCTTTTTCCAAGTTTCCTTTCAAGCGAAAACGGCACAAAGGCATTTCGCCTGATGGGAGAACTGCTGTGCTGACACTGTTAAGACTACGTAAAATGTTGGAGCTGGCAGGCAAGAGTAGTAAACGTTCTGATGGAAGAAAAGACATAACGTCTATGGATTCTAAAAAAAAGAGTTACATTCAGTACTGTTGAAAAACCAGCAGAAACAGCTTGTATCGTGCATCAGTGGAGAATATCAGGGCGCCAGCGGTTAGCTTCACGGACTCCTGACGTGCAGGCCTCGAGTTCGATTCCTGGTGACCACTCCGTATGTTCGGCCTCGTCAGGACTATTGAACATCTATGTGCGAAAATTAGCAGCGAAGCACATACACACAGCACGAGAGTGATACAAAGCCAGTGGCTTACGTAAGACAACGAGCCACACTGCATTTATTATTGAAGGTACTGCGAATCTAACGTTACAAAATAACGTAAAAATAGAAAACGTTTAACGCCTCATCGACGTAATTAGGGTCGAAGCGTTAGGCGAATTAAAAATATTTCCGGGAATAAACGGTGATAAAACTTCGCCTCAGGTAATGAAGGGAACTTTCAGAAAGAGCCGGTCGGGGTTTGAATCCCATCTCTACTAAATAACCCATCTGCCTTGTCAATTGCGCCCCTTTTCTAGATTCACCGACTATGGCGACGGGCGCTCATCCGGAAAAAATTAGACGAGAGAAGGCTTTTACCGGGCTCTGCCGAAAGTAAATGCCCATGAATGCTGTTGAAGCTGATAGGCGGCTGCCTCTCGATAGTTCAGGGACCGGAGGTTCGCTTTGGTACTGTTAGCGAGAATAACGCAGTCTTTCGACTGTGCTGTTCATTAAGAAGTACTATTGGTCTGATACGCTATCGGATTCTAGGGTTTCAGCGGGGTCCACGAGAAATATGGGCCCTGCAACGGTTTTGTCACCTCAAACAAGTCGCCTTGTCCGCCATACTTCGCTAAGCTCTGCCCCGTGCGGGGCCCACGGGAAATCAGTATGTGTACGAAAAGGTACTCACTAAAGGTACTAACTTCGTCGTGCGCTATTGAGAGCTAGCATACGGTTGAACACGACAGATGACACAAACGCGCGCGCGCGCGCTACGCGATCTTTGTCGTTGGCCTCGGGTTTATGTGATCCACTCAGTATTAACATGAACAAAGCAAAATCAGGCATTTGTTGATTTGGGTTCAGTAAATCGTAGGTACTTCAGCAGAATCCACCGCGATAGGGAACTTCCTTCTTGTGTGCAGATTGTCCAAAAGACGATCGCCGACTACGCGCTAGCTAGCGTCTCGGCTACTGCAGCGCAACTGTTGCTTGAGTCTATTTGCAGCATGCCTTATCAGATCACACCATTGTTGAGCACTAAGGAACACACCCTAAGGCACAGCTGCGCTGTTTTTATCAATTTCCTCAACAGTGCCTCTGGCGTCAACAAAGATTTCATCGGCAGCAACAATGCCATCGGCGTCATCACCACGACGACCATCGTCATTGCCATAAACAAAAAATAAACAATAACATACGTTAGCTTCTGGCGGCTTGTGCACATCTAGGGGACGAGAACCGAATTCTTTCCGTAGGCGTTAGTCGACTTAGGAGTGAGGGCGCTTCGATCGGCTTGTGTATTTACCTGTGTACTTGAAGCCCATCAGAATGTTCACGACTGTTAGACCAGGCGTCATACTCGTGAAGTTATTCGTACTTACAGTGTATGCGCCACCCAAAAATTAATGTATGTTGTTTATTGCAACGCACTGCATGTTCCCGATAATGACCACGAGAGCTTGGTTCGGTAGTACAGTATACTAAGACCGTTTAGGTCCATCTATCCTTGGTTATCTTGGATGGGGAGGGTAGCAGTGCTAAAGTTGTGATCTGCCAAGTAGATCTATCTGTTCTCCTCGGAAGCACAGTGACAGTCACTAGGCTTGATCGGACTGCGTTTGTGTTTGTGCGTGGAATTGGGGAACTGGCACATGCGGCGGCCGCTGCCTGTTGAATTGCGTCACGCCACGTCGGCCGTGGCAGCAGCGGCAGCGCGTTGGGCAAGGCAGCGGCGGTGACCGCCTGAGCTACAGCCACCCAGCAGCTGAGCGCTGCCCGGCCAAGCGAGAAGTTTTCACCTGCGACGAAACTGGAGCAGAGAGTGCTGCCCCGGCCTAGCGGTACGCCGCTTCACTTAACAGCGTCAGCTCCCTCTCAGCCCACAGACCAAGCGTTGATTTGTCAGTTTCGCTGTGAAGAGGTCTGCTGTTAGCTGCATCACGTGCAAATGCGCTGTTTACCTTCCACGCAAAAATGACTGTAGTCATTTATATCTAAAATTTGTCGTATTTCACAAACGTGTTCAACTCCTTCAGTCATTCACATACAGCAGAAAGGCTAATTACGTTACCATTGCTGGCCATTGAAACAATAATACACAAAACTGACAATCGGCAAACATCACACTAAAATGAAGAAAACGGTTTGATTGGATATGTAAATGATCGGCATATCATCGTAACTGTATAAAGTAGATTGTACTAACACCATCCTTATTTTTTAAAGAAAAGTAACAGTGAGTTTCTAACACACAAATAGTATTTGAATATTGTTTGTTGTGAAAAGATTGATGTGTTTTGTAAGAAGCATCTACCAGCACTTATTGGAATCGGACAGTGGCAGGATAGTTGCAGGATAGTTGCTTACTGCGACTGTGGTTTATTGTTCTGTGATACTGCTGTTAGTGGAGATAACACAACTGTTAGGTTGATGTGTCTCCAGTATCTGCTCTAAAGTACCAGGATCTGTTCCAACCAAATTTGGCACAGAAACTGCAGGCTTAATGAGTATTAACATTGTGGAGTTTATAACTGCCTAGCTTCAAAAGGATCAGATATAGGAGCAAAACCGTTTTTCCCATACCCTGGTGTATAGGCTATGCTGCATGACATGCATGATGTATGGGAACAGTATCTGCCGGCCAGATAAAATTGCTTTGGAGGGCAGCCTACATGTCAGGAGCAAATAACTTTAAAGTGTGTGATATTTTGCCTACCTGCATGAGAAGTTTGTTGGGGGAGTAGCATCAGCGTGCTTTATTGAACTATATTGCAGGGACTACACATTATTAGCTTGACTGAAGACAGGTTGCCTGAGAGAAACGCGCGCGCGCGCGCGCGCGCGCGCACGCACACACACACACACACACACACACACACACACACACACACACACACACACACACACACACACACACACACTAGAGATACTTGCAGGATCCTCCAGTCACAATACAAATCTTGAGTTGGGAAATAGGCTTGTTTGCAACACAAGTAACATTGACATTATGACATCGTCAGGAGCATGGCTATTTGCATGGCGACATTGTTGCAGCAGGGAGAGGTGCGTCGACAGAGGTGTGTCCAGCAACAGTGGGTGGGTTAGTGGCATCTCATTTTTCCAGATGAGTAGTGGTACAGCTTACGACGACACCGTTGACATCTGTTTGTGGGGACTTCGAGGAGAATGGATGTTACCAAATTGCATTTGGCATAGTCATATTGGACCAGCACGTGCCATGATGGTATGTGATGCAATTGGGTACACAACACAGTCACCAGTGATAAGCATAGCTGGTAATTTGGACAGCGGACATGACATGATCAGCATAGCTGGTAATTTGGACAGCAGACATGACATTTTCGAGGTGTTAGGGCTGGTGGCTGTGGCCCATTTTCCAGGTTATCTTTCAACAGGATAACGTAAGATAGCATATTGCCCATGGAGCCCTGACCTACATCGATACAGTGTGTGTTGGACTCTTGCACTGGTCAACACATTCTCGAGATCTCTGGCATGTTGACAACTGCTCATAGGTTACAGAGAGATTGGGGCGCCACCACTTGCCTGACACTAAGATAGAGGAACTCGGGCATAACGCGGTTACAGTATTAAATAATGTACTCAGATCTGTCAACTAAAGCTCAGATCGACTCGATGCCATGCCAGTTAAGACCTGTTGTTACTGTGTACTGAATATCACACCCTGCATAGCTGAAAATCACCTACATATTTTTCTTCCTACTGTACTGTCATGAACAAGTAAAATTTCATTGTATGTTGCAGTTCCTGGTGCTAGTTTTTATGAGCAGTAGGGTACTTTGTCATTTGAACAGCCAATTCGTGTAGTGTTGCTCTCAATTACTGTCTCTTCCAGACGACGTTGTAGACAGCAGCTCAATTTTCAATCTAAGATACTTGTCCACATTTGACATTCGAAACTGACGAAGTGTGCATGTGGTACGTGACCTGTATGCTAAGTGACCCTGTTGATCCCGGACTCAAATTCTAAAACAATCAATTCGGGACTGAGTTGGTTCTGAGCATATCAGTGCTGAGGCTTAGCTTCGTTAACGTGTCAAGCTAAATTCTTCGAGCCCTGGCAGGCCAGCACACTGTGAGTTGTGTGTCGGGACCATACCGCCACGAGACGTGTTGGTGTACCAGCACTAGTGATTCTGTGTTAGTATCATATGTTTCAGGCTACGGCTCTGTGAGCCATAGGGCACATCGAGCTGAGACTGCGACCGCGCGTTTCTACCCTGTGCTCCGTTCAGGTAGTAACATGCGCCTAAGACGGCAAACTTCCTAAGACTTTAACGTCGAATATGCATATTGTTTTACAAGAGGAAAATACGGAATGAGGTACGAGAAAACCAGCTTCTTTTGAAACAATTATATCTTCAAATAAAGCAATGGACCTACGTTTACTGGCCTAATTACTAACACGTTGTACGGGTAAAATACTTAAAGGCAGATGTAAGTACACAGGTAGGTGTTGCCGATGTTACAAATTTGTCCATTACTAATGATAAATGTCAAAAGACCTTGAAAGCGGTTGAACGTCCAAAATAAGCCAATATCTAGTTCCATTTTATTCGGCGCTGTACGTTGTATTTTTAACTCCATTCGCATTTCACATGGAAATGATGCTCAGTTTTTTGTTAGCACAGTCTCACCTCATGTCCGAAACCGAAACATGTCAAAATACTTCGTGCACTCCTTCTAGCATGTCAAAGATTGCGGAGTTGCGGTAAACTGAAGATCTGACAGTAAGTCCGTACCTCGAAGCGAACATTTGCATTCTATAAAAACGCTAAACATTTTCAAAGGAAGGTTTCCTTCATCTCGGTATCCACCGTGCGGGCTGGCGTGAAGGTCAAGGCACAGTATTCAGCTCCACTCGGGCCGATCTAATTAGGGTTCTTCTGCTTTTCCTGAAGCAGTTCGGACGCTTTCCGGTGTGGTACGTTCAGTTATTATCCTCCCTTACCGTTTTCTTTAGCTAATTTTTAATGAGTTCGACGTTACATAGACGTTACTCTGTCAAGTTGTAAGAGGCCTACTGTTAGTCTCCTTGCCAGTATTCTCGCAACTCAGTCCTGTGGAAAAGTAGATCAAGGCTGCCCTTGGTCCGAAACTTCGTTCGGACACCAGAGTGCTTTTCTGGTATTGACCCACTACACACTGTATGCTTTTACTTTCCCTGGGGTCTTTGAACTGACACTCCGCTGTTTGATGGTGGGATATACTGTTCAACATGGTCGCCGAACAAAGACGTAGGTCAGCATTCTTCACATAGATCATGAAACAAAAGAGAATTGATTGAAAAATAAATTTTGTATCTGCTCAGGGTTGAGCCACACGTCTTCAGATTTGTAATCTGAGACTCATACGAAAAGCCACAAAATTCCACAGTAAAAGCGGAAAAACGCTCAGTTCAAAGTATAACGAGGTACTTACCAAGCCGTAATAGTGCTCACTGGCGAGACTGAATCTTCATTGCCGCTCGACAAGCGATTTTGTAAACGAAGATGGGAGTTGGAGTGAAATTAAACTCTGAAAAAAGAGCGCGTAACTGGAGAACGAGGAAACTTTTGAAAATAGAGCTCATTAATTAGGTAATTAAATTTGAAAGTTAAATATCGGTAGGAAAAAAAACTAAGATGACCACCTAGTTCAAAACGGCTTGGAAGCAATTACCACTACTTAATAACTTAACATCTTGCCATTGATACTTGAACACCATCGTGATGACACGGCTTGGTCCTTAATACCGAGCCATTTAAGGGTCACATGAGAACGTAAAGGTCAATAATTCGGCAAGTACTTACAGTAACACAGTGCGTTACCGCAGAATAGCGCCGAGAGACGTGGGATAAATTTTTTAGATAATAGATGAAATTTGTTGGCCAAGCAGCTACGTTTTTCACCGCTTGGTGGGGAGTGCAACAGTCCCGGCGCTGCCGTGTGTCGTTATTTAAACATATTTGCAAACTGTTACAAACGGAAAAATAACGCGCTCTGGACGCTAAAGCCCCCTGTGGACACACCAGGCGCGTTTTTCAATTAATGGAACTGTAAATTCATGCAACTGTGGACTCCACAACGTATCTGTACAGTCAGCTGCCTCAATTGAAGCACCACTGTTGTAACTAACATAAATACGATGACAATTAATGGGATAAACCCTCACGTTATTTGGTGAATTGTGTGAAAACAGCCTCATACTACTGACAACACTTTCCTGATAATTGCTTTTTCACTCTCTCGTTCGCATTTGAATCAGTCAAAAGACGGGTTGAACGATGCCCCATCAACGTAATGAAGGTTTTCCGTAGTTGTTGTAAGTCGTACTAGATGAAAGCTTCAGTTCTTCCCGAGAAGAGCTACGGTTCGTTGTTCGCTTCTCATTATCAATATTGGGCTTACACTCCTCACAATGAAAAGACTTTAAACCCTTCGGAGACTTCCTCATTCATATTCTCTCAAATGTACCGCTAGGTTTTCAGACACCAGCGTGTGGAACAACTTATCTTCATCGCTCATGGTCTTGCGTGGGCGAGACGTTAAACCGTAGTCTTCTCCTGTATCCTGCGTAGTGTGACGTCCAGCTTCGGAGGAGCAGTAGTTCTCGTATATGAGGTATTCAGTAAGAAAATAGTTCGTCACCTAATGTATCAAAGGGAACACACATGTGACAGAAAAGGAATATTACTTAGCCTACTTCAGCTCATCGTTAACCTCGTTTAATATGTTACAAAAATCTGTTCCAAGCAGAGTAACAGGCCTTAGAGAATTTAACAGATCACAAGTAGGTGGACTCGGATTCAAAAATAAAATAGGCATTTTGTCCAAAAAGGCAGTATTTTGATTAGAGTATGCCGTATTTCAAATGCTGCTGAAGTACCAGTGCTGATATCCAGATCCACGTTGGTAGTGGCCCTGGCCTACATCTTTCCCAATCCTTCACCAGTCAGGCCTCATGCCCAGCCTCTAATGACGTCGTCATCGGTAGAAGGTTAAGCCCTCACCTTTCTTCCTGAAATACAGGGTGTCAGAAAAGTCTTTACCTTATTACATAAATTGATAACTCAGGCTAGAAGTAAGACGCAAATATGGAACTGGTGTCTAATTGTTTACAAACTGTTTTTTTCACACATCAGTAAACTTCCACTTCCATTGTTGCCCAATGACAGTACACGTCAATATGACTTTGCGGTCGAAATGCTATCACGTATTGAGGACGATGATGGTTATCTAAGACGAATTGCCTTTTCCGACGAAGCGACCTTTTTTGTCAGTGGAGTAGTGAATCGCCATAATGTGCGCATTTGGGGTTCACAACCCCCTGCCGAGGTCATGGAGTGCACCAGAGGCAGTCCAAAGGTGAATGTTTGGTGCGCGCTATTACACGATCGAATTATCGGGCCATTCTTCTTCGCTGAGGCTACCATCACATCTGCAGTGTATCTGGACATGATACAACTGTATGCTGTTCCTCAGCTGCTTCAGTATCACCCCGATGTCTTGTTTCAGCAAGACGGTTCACCGCCTCATTGGGGTTTGGACGTCCGTGCTTTTCTCGATATGACCTTTCCTGGGCGATGGATTGGTCTCGATGGGCCAACGGTTTGGCTCCACTCTCTCCTGACATAACCCCATAAAAAGAAGTCTAATGGGGTTATGTCAAGGGCGAGGTCTACCGAACACGTTTACCAGATCTTGAAACCCTGCGGCAACGGATAACCACAGTCGTTGAATCGATCCATCCAGTGATGTTGGCTAATGTGTGGACGGAAATTGAATACCGCCTAGATGTGCTACGTGCTACCAAGGGTACTCATGTGGAAGTTCACTGATCTGTGAAAAAAAACTTTGATAGTGTGTAAACAATTACACACCAGAATGAAATTTTCACTCTACAGCGGAGTGTCCGCTGATATGAAACTTCCTGGTAGATTAAAACTCTGTGCCAGACCGAGACTCGAACTCCGGACCTTTGCCTTTCGCGGGCAAGTGCTCTACCAACTGAGCTACCCAAGCACGACTCACGCCCCGTCCTCACAGCTTTACTTCTGCCAGTACCTCGTCTCCTACCTTCCAACCTTTGCAGAAGCTCTCCTGCGAACCTTGCAGAACTAGCACTCCTGAAAGAAATGATATAGCGGAGACATGGCTTAGCCACACCCTGGGGGATGTTTCTAGAATGAACACCAGTTTCATGTTTGTATCTTACTTCTAGCCTGAGTTACCAGTTCATGTAACCAGGGAAAGACTTTCCGGACACCCTGTACAATCGATATGGCTAAGCTTCTTTTATGGAAGGACCTACACACCTACCAGCGGTCTTGTGAAGAAAGTAAATTTCGTAGGCGTATAGCTTCGTGCTATCTTCCTTTTCACAAATAGTGTAGTTCATCACAGTTGTGATGGCAAGACCTGTCGTACGCTACGGAACAAAAATGCGTTGCCCGACGCAAGAATCATCGACAGACGTCAACGCTGGTTTCTATCGATGTATGACTGAACACTCCAGTGCATAGCATAGCATAGCATAGCACAGCATAGGCGTAAAGAGCAGAGACAAGTGCAAGTGTCTTTTACCCAAATTTGCCGGCAGTCTCGGCGGTATATATTGTACTGCTTGGATGTGTGGCTACAGATGTGGATTGACCCAACTGGAACTCCAATAAGTGCTCTGTAAGTGAAACCCAGAAAAACGCTTGGGTAGCAATTGCGTGGAAAATTTTAGGGGAAAGTAGGACCTTTTCTATGGGTTCCACTTTCAGTAGACCTCTCGCAGAACTGAATACAAACGAAAGATTTTCAAATCTTTGTGGACAGCTTCGTGGCCCGTAATGTTTATTCTGTGCCATAGTTCCTCGCTGTAGTTCAGGGCGTTTTACGGAAAACTTTAACGTAGATATTATTGCAATATTTTCTAATCAGTGTTTTGTGAATTTTTTTAGCGGCTCTTGCCATTAGAGTAGTAACTTGAGCATATGTTCCAAAGAGCACGAGAAGGAAATAAAGCTGAAATCGGGCCTTGGGTTTGAAATACCAGATGTTGCTAATCAGTACGACTCCGTCCATGGACGACTGGATTTTGCTGTGGTGACGTATTCGTAGCAAGATTACTGAAACTCTTTCCCAAGTGCTAGTGTGCCGAAATATTGGACTTCAAACAGATTGCTTCGCATGAGGATCCAGAAGCGATGCACATCTAGATAGTCCACTTTCCACTGAAAATCTCCGGCGTAGCGTCAGTGTGCCGCGCTGTTTGGCTCAACTGCACTACTGAGTGTTGCAGATATAGACAACCATGTATCCTACATTAAGAACATCCTACAGGCGGACATGGCTACAGAGAAACGTGTGGTCTCAAGGGCAGGTTAGAAGCTTAGCTACTAGGGACGATGGAAGATGCCGCATTAAACCCACCACAAGAATATCTGAAGAACCTGATATTCAAATGTTTTTCTTGTACTATCTTCCCGACCTTAGGAAACAGTTCTCGTAGAATTAGATACATATCAAGGGAAATCACAAATGTTCTCAGATGAAGTACTATTGGAAGAATTCACGAATATAGCAGCACAGACTGCGTTAGTGCCCGTCCGATGTGTCTCGCAAACGACCACGCATTCGTCTCTTCATGTACGAAAATACTCGGCATGCCATTAAATACCAAACGGCGCAGGGTACATCGCTCCAAATTGTTTCCTTTCCCATTCCATTATCATATTTAGCTGGTATGCCCCTGTACGCGCCGTGACATTTTTCTTATGGTCACTATGTAAGATACACGTTGATGTAGCATAATGGTCACAGTGATCCTGGGATACGGGTTCTCTATAGTTAACAAACTGGATTCCGCGAGAACTAAGTCTTTCTTCCAAGGATACCCATTTAAGTTGGTCTATCGTTGCTGTTCACGCTTTCACGTGGGCTGTACCGACCTGATATTAGTCTAGCAATTTCTCAGATTTCGTACGATGATCTACTTCATTGACTACAAATGTATTGTCATGCCTACTTGATACGGTCGCTAGACACTGCAACGATGTTGAAGAACTGGTCACACTTAGCGTTTTGTATGCGACTTCCTTCACACACACACCTGATCGTTCAGAGCACATTCAGCAAATCTTACTCGTACATTCTCCTTATCTAATAATGATTTAACGTGATCGTCCCAATTCACATCGCTTCTTAGTATTACTCCAAAATACTTAAACAATGTGACATTATCAAGACGGTCACTACTAATATTGTAATCACATACGTTGTCTTTGATATAAGCATTTATTGCTTCTTCTACCTACTCTGTGGATTAAAATAAATACCATGCGATGGGTTGAGCCGTCGAGGCCTTGGACATACTCTCTCTCCTGGCGGTTATGTAAGCATTGTGTGTGTGTGTGTGTGTGTGTGTGTGTGTGTGTGTGTGTGTGTGTGTGTGCAGCGACCGTACGAGAATGTATAGTCTGAAACCCGGTACCAGCACGTAGCCGCCGCCTCCTCCCGACTAGCACGAAAAGGTTCTTAAAGTTCAACGTCCCCATTCGACGACTGGATCACCATGAACACAGTTAAACGTCCGCACTTCATGACACTGCGGACATGTTCGGCATTTCACCCAAGACATCGACGCAAAGAACGGTGACCAGGAACTTAATTTGACCACCCCACTTTCTTTTGCCGGCCGAATAATAGTGGTAGTGATAAGTTCCTCCACCGCCACGATTCGAACCGGCGTACCTCAGTCGAGCGCCATCGCACAGTCGTGCGTTAGCAACCTCGGGAAATCGCATCTGTCGTCCGGTCAAATGCTTCCATTCCCTTCCGCCGGCCACATATTTTCTCTCCCTCACGGTAGTGCGGGTTGTAACCATTTTCTTTGTAACTGGTGGGAACTTCTTGCACGCCAGGCACTGAAGAGTATTAGGTGTGAAAGCCAACTCCGCAGCGGTTTGTTGTACCGGTGACCCGAGCTGACTTCCTACTTCTCTAGCACTGGAGTGCTGTTCCGCGAGCCTCGTCTTTTTTCGGCGTTGAAAATGGAAAACTCTTCACTAACAAGGAGGGCGCGCTGTCGGCCGAGTGCTGATCCGAGGAGACTGGTGCTCTTTTGTAAGATGGCTGGACTCGGGGAGTTGCCTCATCGCACCCCGTGTTTCCCGGATCTGCGTTATTAATAGCGGAGGCGGCGGTGGCGCGGAGAGCAACAGGAAAGTTTGGCGCCAGGCACGGCGAGGCGAAAGGGTCACGCCCGGCGAAAGGGCCAGGCGCGGCGGTGGCGGAGCGGGCGGGGGAGGCGGAAGGGGACGGGGAGAAGGAGGGGATGCAGCCTCGGCTCGCTCGCCACTGCCGGCTTTCGGCAGGTTTTCTCCTGAGCAGCCGAGCCTCCCACGCAGCTCCGCCTGTCGCGAAATGCGCTTTGCACTGCCGCATGGCAATGCCTTTGACGCCACGCAGCGCAGGCGTCTGTTAACTCAATAAAACGCGTTCTGTCGGGCGGGGCCGGGAGCGTCTGCCTGCAGCACGAGGCATACAGCACGCCGGAAACGCCACAACGGAAGTGAAGACGTCGCAGTGCCATTGATGGCGTCACAGATATTTCGGTTTTCATCTGCAATTTTTTGCTTCGGAAGAGACGTGCTTTCCGTCGATTCATGACGTATCCAAAATCACACTGGCGATCGTTCGCATGTATATTTTTCTAACAAAGGTAACTTCTACGTTTCTAACTGTAGGTCCCATATACAAAGAGATACTCAATTTAAGTTTATCACCAACACGTTATAAATACGTATAAACATAAAATGTAGCGTATCTTTTGCTTAACCGTAGACTATTTCGGTTTTCAATTGTTACACGCACAATATGTCTACCAGCACTTCAAAATATTCGTAGTGAGTAACCAGCCACGTAAATTGCGGCTGTCGAAAGCAACTTACTCGTACTTCAGAGTTTGACTTAATCCAGACAGAGTTGAGTGATCAGTTATCCGAAAAAAAAATTTATCCAGACAACTTCATGTTTCTGTCTTTCTTTAGTAACAGAGGATGTATTCCAATGATAATTACAAAACAAAAACTTAAGGGTTCAAAAACGAAATCAACTATTTTTACTATAAATCCATCTTTTTCATTTTTATAGGTGAGCGGCTGCATCCGCCTAGCTTCGAAGATAGAACATATTTAGAATAAAGCCGTTATGTTGTTATACATACACCACATCGGAGCTAAAACGTCACTTCTGCATGGAATCATAAAAACGTCGGGTTCAGATTACAAAATACGTGTAAATCGATAAGCAACCTTGTCTTTGTTCATTAAACGTGAAACAACTGGAAGAAATTCCTGAATTCATGTCTTAACCGTAACTCTGTTACTTACATTTTGTTGTCTCTTCTGTATTTCTACTACTCTCTCAGCTTCCCTTAACACCCTCATATGGCAGTCTCATTTTCTCGTACATGCTTGATCTAGGGAAACAGTTAGTTTGGGCGAACACTGGAAACTATTACAACAGTAATACAGAGAAATTTACTACATTAGCGGCCGGCATTCTATTACTTGTGTCTTGTTACTTCTGAACCTCAGGAAATTTTTGCTTCCCCAGTGCCGATGCCCACTGAAGTGTAGTGAATTATTGACAGAATATATTGGCAATTCTTTAATTAGTTCCGTCGAGAAATGACGCGGATTTAAGTTTTAGAGAAGACATTTCGGTCGCTCCTCGACCCAGTGTTAAGTTCTGAAGCAAAATAATAAACGCTAAGTAGCGGCGACGATGCGACGGGAGTTTTTGTGCATGTTGATGCTCCCCACAACTGCTCCAGTGACAGTGTGAGTTGTGTATCCAGATACGAAGGAAAGGCTTTTTGAAGCGCTGGTACGTGCATTGCCTGCTCTCCTCTCGTGCTCTCATTCTGTCAAGTGACCAGCTTTTCAACACATCTGGAGTGCCCGTACTTGCTGCTCGTTGATTCTGTGTGAAGAGAAGAGTCTGTGTGATACTGGCCACCAGGCAGCTTCGGTTATTTTATGTACTCAAGAACAGCTTTCCATACCATGACTACGTGTGAATGACACAGTAACACAAATCAGTACTGATTACAAATATGCTGTTGTATTTGGCTAAGATGTGTAATGGAAAATTCCTGAATATTAAGGAGAAAAATTTCCTAATGTTTCGCAAAATCGTATTTATTTCTTCACTGACAGACGTTTGGCTTCTTAGGCCATCTTAACGTGACAGCTGAATGTCCACACAGATAAAATGATCTGTGAATTACACAGGTATTACTTGTACAAAAGATACAGAAAGGACAAAGAGCATTTAGAAAAGAAAAGATAATTTTTTGTCACAAAGAAATCATTAAGTTCACTGAAACAGAGGGAACAAACTTTCTTATGTAGAGATATATTTAACAAATTATGAGAAACCAAGTTAAGTTTACACGTTGAATGCAGTATTTCTCACGAAATGTTAATTTAACAAAGGGGGAAATGGGATCTGAATCTGATAATTTAATACTGCATTCTGGGCTATATGTATCTAGATTTCTATAATGGTTATTTTTGTTTTTCTTAACGAAATGTAAAACTCGACACATTCTACGTCATATGAAATGGTTTTTCGTTAACAGATGATCGACAGATTCAATCTTTCTTACTTAATCTCCAGCTTCTCTCACATTCAGGTAACCTAGTTGCCACAACTCTGCTTGACTGACCAATATATAGTTTTCCATACTGTTGGCATGTGATTTTATGCACTCCACTCGATGCCAAGGATTGCACTTTGTCTTTACTATTCAATAAAATGTTTGATATGCTGCTGATTTTACAAAATGCGAAACATAAACTTAGTTAGCAATTTATCCCTATATGGGATTTTGCAGCAGTTCTTGTAGCGACCGTCTGTCTGCCTACTGACTGCTGTTGGCTAGCGTACAGAAGTGGTGTAACGTCATGCCTCTTTTTTTCATTACTACTCAGGGCAGAGCTGTAGCCATTGCTGGAAGCTGTATATTACACGGTCTGCAGTTTTGTCTGAAAGACTGATTCATATAAACATAACACACTATGCACCATCGAATGGAAGACAATGTGTTTGTCCCTGTTTGACTGCTGAGAGCTATTAAAGGACAATTCCAAATAAATTTACCACAGAAATCGCCCATGAATTCCAAAATCAGATACTGGGTCAGTTACGTGGATGATGTGTTAAGTTTATGGACTGGTACCACTAGAGAATTAGACACTTCATCACTTCTTTTAAACTCAAAACATATGAAAATTCAGTTAATAATGGAGCGGAGAGGCTCAGCTATAAATTTCTTGGACCTTAACATATAGATATTAGTACAACGAGACAATTTCAGCTTTTACAGAAAAAACCGCGTATGCAGATACAGTATCGTTCCAAGCTCCCATCATCCATACAACCACGAACATGGAGTAAGTGTTTCCTGTTCAGTATTATCTGTTCAGTATTATCAGAACATAATACATCTAGCACAGGTGGAAAATTGAGTTAATATGAAAAAGGTTCTGAAGTTGACTCGAGGTAGCAAGTTAAGTGTGGATTACATCCCAGTTAAATACTTTGTTCGAAAACTTCGGTCCGTTAACGTATCGTGTTCCACGACAGATGGCCAACTAACGTAGATGCAAACGTGGTGGTGGTATGTATAGGGCACTGTTTGTGTGTTGGTGTTCAATCGAAGGCGGTGGCATAGTGGTTAGCACACTGGACTCGTATTCGGGAGGATGACTGTTCGAACCCACGTCCGGCCATCCTGATTTAGGTTTTCCGTGATTTCCTTAAATCGCTTCAGGTAGAAGGCGGAATGGTTCGCTTCAAAGGGGATGGCCGATTTCCTCCCCATCCTTCCCTAATCCGAGCTTGTGCAGTCTCTAATGACCTCGTTGTCTGTGGGACGTTAAACACTAAACTACTCTTCCTGTATGTACTCACTTCAAGAATTTTAGGTCGGTGCCAGATATCAATTTCCTATAGTAGTACGACGCAGTTCCTCAAAACAATTCGAAAAACCAAACAATATTAAGTAGAAAATTGTGTATTAATAACATAGTCATCGCTAGATAAGTACGTATTATAAATGTTCTGTGAACGTAAAGTCGGTGGTATCTCGCTGGTACCAACATAATTTTTACTCTTGATGGAAAGGTTAATTAGCAAGTGTTGAATTATAATTTAATGGCGCCATTGTTCTTACTTTCTAATTACTTGAAACTGTCAACTTCCCCAATAAATTATGTGTCGGACAATCTACCCCATTTTTTAACTTACGAAGATTGAAAAGCATTAATAATTCGTAGAGTGAATTTTCACTCTGCAGCGGAATGTGCGATGATTCGAAACTCCTGGGCAGATTAAAACTGTGTGAATCGAACGTGGGACCTCCGCCTTTCGCGGGCAAATGCCCGATCGTATGAGCTGTCGAAGCACGACTCACAACCCACCCTCACAGTCTTACTCCTATCATATCTTCCAGACTTCACATATCTCACGGGACTAGCACTACAGGTCGAAAGGATACTGCGGAGGCAGAGCTGTGGCTGCACTGGTGGAATAGGTATAAAGGCAGGGTTCCACGAAAGTAATGGTATAATGGGCGAAGCATACAGAAGACATAAATAACATAGATGTACACAGTTCCTTTCATAACACGAGTAACAGAAGAAGCCAGTTACATTTCCTGGGTGGAGATGAGTTTAAAGGCACACTCTGCTTTGTGGTGTTACTGGATTCTTGATACTTCGTCCGACCTCCGTTCACCCTAATTGCCTCAGAAATTCTCTTCGGCATTGATTTTTTAAGTATTTGCAGTTCCTGCAGTGAACTGCAACCCCATTTCTCGTATCACCCTTTTGAGCAGACATACAGCTTCAAAGTCCCTTCCATTGCGATAAACACGCCTTACAAGCATTGCCCAAAGGTTCTCCATGGAGTTCAAATCGAGGTGACGACGTGCAGGGCAGGACAAGAGATAGATATCGTTATCTTAAAACTAAGTTTAGATTGTAGCAGGAACAATGAAAGAAGCATTGCCTTACTGATAATTCGGATTTTCGTCCCCTGGGTCCTCACATGTTCTCCTAAGTTCAGTTTCTAGCATCTCTGTGTACATGTTACAGGTCATTCAGTTCAGACAGTTAATGCGTGCCTGACCTTTACCGCAGAAGGCTGCCCAAAATCATGGCACTTAAATCACAAAATTTCTGATCTGTTCTTAGCTCACGCCAATAAGGAAATCCATCTGACCCATCTAAATTAAGTCTACTCATCACTGAGGGTCACTTCATCCCATTACGCAGTCTATGACATCTTTTTCTTCTTCTTCTTTCTTTGAGGAAACTCCAGTCTAGCCTTTTTATAAATGATGACTAACTGAAAACCTCGATGTGGACAGCTGAAAATGTGTGCCCCGACCGGGACTCGAACCCGGGATCTCCTGCTTACATGGCAGACGCTCTATCCATCTGAGCCACCGAGGACACAGATGAATAGCGCGACTGTAGGGACTTATCCCTAGCACGCTTTCCGTGAGACGCACATTTCCAACTGTCCACAATTCTACATATGTATTGTACCTTGTAGACATTTGCCCAACCATTCATTACTCGCGCACGCTTTGGCGATTCCCGTAAGAGTTTGGGGCAACGTGTGCGCATTCGCACAGACGAAGGTCAATGGCTGGGTCCCTGCAGTCGCGCTATTCGTCTGTGTCCTCGGTGGCTCAGATGGATAAAGCGTCTGCAACGTAAGCAGGAGATCCCGGGTTCGCGTCCCGGTCGGGGCACACATTTTCAGCTGTCCACATCGAGGTATATCAACAACACCTGTCGGCAGTTGAGATTTTCAGTTAGTCATCATTTATTCCAGGGAAAAGCTGCACGGTCATCAACAGTAACTGTTCTTTCGAGAACAAGTTACTGTCTTCGTATATATATAGCCTTTCTATGTTTGGATGCTAGAGCGGGGTTCTAGAGTCGTTTCTCGAGTGCAAGATGTTGGTTATGGAACTAAAATTGGCGTACACACCTGACAGTTACTGGCAGCTGTAAATCAGATAAAAGTTCAGAAGAATAACTGTTTCTGACCCTTGCTTTTGCGCAAAATTTACTTTTTCTGTGCCTCAGATAATTTTCCACTTCGCCAATATTTTCCGTTCTGTGCATATCATGCACCCGGTCTCGGGAAATAAAGTATAAGTGTTCTTGAATACTTCAGCTTATTGGCTGTTCGACGATTAGTGTGTTCCATTTCCTTGTACGTAGCGATTATTGCTTTTTCGTCACACAAATGTTTTTCGCTTGGCACTGTCAGAGTTACGGTTTATGTACCCAACACGCATTGACACTAATGGTGTGTCTTCGCTATCCACAGTAAAGGCACGTACTCACACACTAACACCGCACAGAGCCGACTGCCGTTGTTCGGAGTTCCATCCCCAACCACCTGAATCGTTGACGTCTTCTTACATACTACAAGACTACTGACATCAAATGTGACAAAATTTGACTGACTGCATTTGTCGGTATAACGGATTTCATCCTATTGCATCTACATTGTGCACAACTAGTCCAACCAATAGTGTTAATTTTTCTGCCAATACCCAGGCCTTCGATTTCAGTTACTGTATGCCATTCTGAAAGGTAGGGTATGAGGAATTGGAGGTGGTGAACTGCAAGGGCGGGTCGTAAGTCGTACTCATATAGCTCGGCCGATACGGCACTTGCTGTAAAAGGCAAAAAATCCGTTTCGATCCCCCTGCCGCACGAAATTTCAGTGTTGCTAACGTTTATAATTTTGTCGTTTAACGAAAAGGCATTTCACAAGCTAGAATGAACTTTTACTCTACTAACGCATGGCTACTAATAAACAATAAGAACATGTATTATTGGAAATACGATCCACTAATTATCATTTGGTAAAGAAAAAAAATTTTGTTACTAACGAGTTTCCAAACAGCGACTATACAGCTCCCAAAGTTTCAACGCTACTCACCCAGTTACGCCGACAATGTCAATAATTACCAAATTTTTTGCTTTCCAGCGTTCGGAAATACTATAATTTTCAAAGGCGATTTCTTAGAGCTTTATTTGAGAATTTCTCCTTTCTGCTTTAGGAAACTGTGTCCGTGCAATTACTTCAAAAGACCAGAAGTTGCCCTTGGAAGTCACGTAACTGAAATAACACGTAGGTCTCTGCAGCGACGGTACTGTAACTTTCTCTGACGGCAGGCCACTTCCGCGCTCATACACCACCTTCTGCTAGCTTCTGGCGGATCCTCTGCTGCTCCTTCAGTTAGCTCCGTGCTGCTACCTCTCCGTGGTCGACCATTGGCCGTCTAAAACGTTTCTGCGGAGACGTCGCTCCTTTATGGGAGGCGAGTTGCGTCTCAGCGTTGTTGTAGAGTTATATTACAGCTAAACGAAACACAGCTGCACTTTCCAGTGAATACTCCAGCCCCCCTTAATAGCTCGGCAGATACCTGTTCCCTCGCTCGACTTTTCGGCTACGCAACAGACTCAGTTTTTAACCTTTCGGTGACAATATCGTGATACTGTCCGCCAACTGGGCCGATTATATCTGAACCTACATTCAGACCACACGTTCCACAGTGCTTTCCATAAGAAACCCATTCAAAAAATATTTCAATCAGAACTAAGTCATGCACTTAAACTTCGTCTTGTGTTAAACACTGCGCAAGAAAATTACAGGATGACTTTTAGAAACCGCGTAGTTGTCTGCCATTGCGACGCGTAAGTTCGAAACTAGGCTCAAAGGTGTCTACAACCTTCCTCTGCAATGGTGCAAAAGCGTGATGCCCTGCGACATTACTCTCGGGCTTGGTGAGGCTGCGGACAGCAAGGAGTCTACACACACGAAAAAATGCCACAGCTTGGAATTGCATGCGAGCTATAATGTGGGTTAGTGACGTTACGTTGGCACCAAATTTCACCACAATTCTGCACAATGCCCTCGTGGTCGTGCTACACAATGACAACGTCGTCACAGTGTTCTTACCCCCATTTCGCCGCCTTCTTTCTAGGTCAGAACCGCGACACATGGCGTTGAAGTAACGTAGTTTTCATACGGCTGGCCGAGGAAAATATTTCACACACCGCCGCTGAGAAGCGAAACAAAAAAGCCTTATGGGGTGGCTTAAAGGACGTAAATGAAACCATCCGTAGGATGTTCATTCCCACGCATTTAACAGTCGAAAACGGTAGTTCATAATGCGATCGGCAGCAGGTAGATGTTCCTCACGACCTTAGACACTGCTGAGACCCCCTGCCTTTTCTCTAAGGACAGAGTGTGATTCCATCCCCATTGAAAGTGATGGCACCCAAGCGTAGTGCAGCGCGACTGCAATTTTTGCTCTAGTGTAGAGGGTGGAGCAAATGGGAACCATTCAAAACTAGTAGACTAAATTTAAACGCTATCGCAAACATCAAAGGGTGTCTATGCTTTCTCAGTTGTCCTGTTCCGCGCCCTAGGGTTCATTTGCTAGGAAGTTCTTGAAAAATGTAAATTTTAATACTACGTTATGCTGTTTTCACGGATTCAAGAGTATTTCTCAGTTTGACTTTTTTTTCTCTCTCTTTCTTCTTCATGTGCAGGAGTATTTTTTACAATGGCTCTGTGATCACTTTCTTTGCAAGTTTGTTCAGTAATGTCTAGTAGTAGTAGTAGTAGTAGTAGTAGTAGTAGTTGCAGTAGTAGTAGTATTGTTTTTAGATAGCATGCGATCTGTTCTTGCTGTTCTGACACTAACGAAGTAACAAAGTTCTACGACTGCGACTTTCTGTGAATTGTTGAATTGAAATTATGTTAAACCTAAAAATGGTGGTATCTCTGATATGCACATAACAATGGGGAAAATAACGTGAGAGTTAAAAAAAGATAAAAAACGCCAATACTTCGGTGTCTTCAGATAACTCATACTGCCGCATACCCAACAAGAAATCACAACGTAGTCGATTAAAGGACGGCGAGTAGAGAACAAAGGAGAAGAAATTACAGAAAGCCTGGCAGTGTGTCAACAAAACTATGGTGACTGGCAGCAGACTTAATCAACTACGTTCAGATGTCAAGACGCTGAAGAGGATAAAGCACTCAAAGCCGAAACAAGGAATTCCTGATTAAGAGGGCGCAGACATCCAGACAACGTTTAAACCAAAGAGATGTAATATATTACAGTCACTCTCACACACGAAAGATCAGGGTGGGGGTACAAACACAGTAACTAAATGAAGGACGTGATTCGTATAGTGTGCGCGCGCATTGCGTTTGCTAGTGTGAACTATTGTACACTTACTTCAAAAGAAAAGCTGGCGTTCATACAGCATAGACATTAGCAGTAAAATATGTTTCTTGTCACATACCGAGGGAGGTGGCGCAGTGGTTAGTACACTGAACTCGCATTCGGGAGGACGACGGTTCAAACCCGCGTCCGGACATCCTGAAAGAGGTGTTCCGTGATTTCCCTAAATCGCTTCAGGCAAATGTCGGGATGGTTCCTTCGAAAGGGCATGGCCGACTTCTTTCCCCATCCTATCCTAATCCTATGGGAGTGATGACTTCGCTTTTCTGTCCCCTCCCCCAAATCAACCTACCAGTGAACGTTCTCATATAAAAACAGGGCTCAGGGATTTAAAATTGCATTAAAAACTGATTGAATTCATAAAATTTCCGTGCACTCGTAACGGTAAATGCATTTTGAATTGTATCCTAGGCTGTATCTGAAACAGATCAGATGGGGTTATTGCAAACGACGTTCTGACAACACGGATAGCTATCTGTGTGTGTGTGTAGACAGCTAACATATCATAGCAGTAGCAATACATACTATTTAATCCAATAAAGTACTGCAAAATGATAACCCGTATGGCCCTGAGGCTATCGGTCTACATAGAAATACTGGATGCATCAGTGCACTTCCTTAAAGATCTAGTCTGGGCGCCGTAGGCTATGATTTGGTGCAAGGTGAGGCAGGCCCTGAATAATGCAAGCGAGCAGGTTAAACGTATTCATACACGTGGGCACGTCGCCCGCTGCAGCCTGCGCCGGCACTTACGCGCTGTGGGCGCATTTTGTCGGCGGTAGGTGTAGTGGTGCGTGCGGCGGAAAAGAGCGCACTGCCGTTGACAGCATTCCGTGGCACCACAAACAACAGTGATCATGCAGCAGGAAAAAACAAGGGAACGTACAGAACAGTGAGACACACACACACACACACACACACACACACACACACACACACACACACACACACACACTGGATACATGACGACAAGGGTATACAAGCGGAGCCGAGAAGGATGGGAAATCATCTACCTACTATACGAGACGGAAATACGGAGGTCAACTGACAAAAGCGACATTGACAAGGGGCGTATCGTTATGGCGCGTCGCCTGAGAACGATCATATCGAAAACGGCGAATTTGATCGGCTGTTCGCGTGCTACAGTTCTAAGCATCTATGGAAAGTGGTTGAAGCTCGGTGACGCCACGAGGTAGCGACAAGATATTAGATGCCCACACTTCATTACAGAAAGGAAGATAGGCGGCGGTGTGGGGCAAATCTAACGACAAACGTACAGTGCTCGTGCATATACAAGGGTTTCAGAGCACGGCACACACCGCAAATCGTTAAACATGGGATTCCGCAGCAGACAACTACTTCCCGTATTGACCGAGGGACATCGTAAATTAAGACTGCAGTGGACACGAAATAAAGAAGATAGGAACACAGGTCAATGTAAACGTGTTACTTCATCCGCTGAATCCTGTTTGCTGTTACACCAGGTCGATGGTCGTCCCGGGATATGCAATCAACCACGCAAACAGCTGCTCGATACAGTAACCGCGCCGCGGTGGTGGTCATTTCTGCATTGCGGAGATCATTCCCCTGGTCGTCGGTGTTAGATTTAGACCATGTGAGCATAACTGCCCACAACCTGCACCCTCGCATGCTTCGTGTCTTCCCAGACGGCGATGTCATCTTCCAGCATGATAACGGTACGTGTCACCAGGAACGAGTTGTGCTGCAGTGGTATGAGGCGCTTGGTAATAGTTTCACGTTGAAGTCCTTCCAAACTAACTATCCTGATCTGAACCGAATGGAACATGTCTATAACGCCATCGGGACAAGCTTTAAGCCTCGCCATGAAACTGGTCGGTCAAATTTGTGATGATGGAAAACACCTACCGCTTGCATAGCCCCTGGTTAGTAACAATGAAGTTCTTAGCGGCTCCTCGCTTGTCAATTCTGTAGTAAATCATGTGTATTACTTCAAACTCGCATCAGACTCAAACAATTATGGTTGGTGGCTTCAATTTACCCTCGATATGTGGCGAAAATACATATTTAAATCCGGTGGTAAAATCGTCCGAAATCGTGCTAAACTTATTGTCTGAAAATTATTTTCACTTGTCATCGTTGCAACAAATAACCCTGAGCTACTAACGAGCTTCAAAACGGTTGCAGGAAGTACTGAATGCAAGGTTGTTGTAGCGAGACAGAATACTGTACCTTCCAGATCCTCCAGAAATAGAAGAAAACGTATCTACTTAAAAACTGATAAATAGTCGCTAGACGCTTTCCTGAGAGACAATCTCCATTCCTCCCAAGTTAACACTCAATTCTTTTCATAGCAG
The DNA here is from genome assembly GCF_021461385.2 of Schistocerca piceifrons. Lineage (NCBI taxonomy): Eukaryota > Metazoa > Arthropoda > Insecta > Orthoptera > Acrididae > Schistocerca > Schistocerca piceifrons. The sequence goes on from NC_060144.1 coordinate 247,840,120, forward strand.
GACCCCTTCGGTTGTTGCCCACGGCACCCTTACACCATAGCGTTACGTCGACGATATTGCAAGACTCGTTTTGTCGTCCTTTAATGGTAACCCATACCGGACTTAAACATACAAAAAAGTTTTGCATCACCTCGGTTCCAAGAGTTCTGGAACCTGTACAGAAAATTCGAATGGAGATAAACAATATCATTTCCACCCTTTTCGTTGCTCATGAAAATCACACATCACACATTTCATGTTGCACCACAATACGTCGAGACCTTCAGAGGTGCTGATCCAGATTGTACACACATCGGTACCTCTGATACCCAATAGCGCGTCCTCTCAGACTGATGCATGTCTGTATTCCTCGTGACGTACTATCCAAAAGTTCATTAAGGCACTGTTGGTCCAGATTGTCCCATTCCTCGACGACTATTTGACGTAGATCGCACAGAGTGGTTGGTGGGGTCACGTCGTCCACAAACATCCGTTTTCAATCTGTCCCAGGCATGTTCGATAGTGTTCATTTCTGGAGAATATGCTGACGACTCTAGTCAGGCGATGTCGTTATCCTGAAGGAAGTCGTTCACACTATGTGCACGATGGGGACGCGAATTGTCGTCCATGAAGATGAATGCCTCGCCAATATGCTGACGTTATGGTTGCACTATGGGTCGGAGGACGGCATTCACGTATCGCCTCCTTCCATGACAACGACCAGCGGCTAGTCGGTCCCACGTAATGCCACCCAACAACAGCAGGGGAACCTCCACCTTGCTGCGTTCTCTGGACAAAGTGTCTAAGGCGTAGAGCCTGACAGGATTGCCTCCAAACACGTCTCCGACGAAAGCATATAGGACACTAATCGGTGAAGAGAACGTGATGTCAATCCTGAGCGGTCCATCCGGCATGTCGGTGAGCCCTTCTGTACCGCGCTGCATGGTGTCGTAGTTGCAAAGATGGACCTCGCCATGGACGTCGGGAGTGAAGTTGTGCATCATGCAGCCTATTCCGCACGGTTTGAGTCTTAACACGACGTCCTGTGGCTGCGCGGAAAGCATTATTCAACATGGTGGCGTTGCCGTCAGGGTTCCTCGCAGCCGTAATCGGTAGGTACCGGTCATCCACTGCAGTAGTAGCCCCTGGGCGGCCTGAGCGAGGCATGTCATCGACAGTTCCTGTCTCTCTGTATCTTCTCCATGTCCGAACAACATCGTTTTTGTTCGCTCAGAGACGCCTGGACACTTCCTTCTTTGAGAGCCCTTCTGGCACAAAATAACAATGCGGTGGCGATAGAACCGTGATATAGACTATCTAGGCATGGTTCAACTAGACAACACGAGCCGTGTACCTCATTCCTGGTGGTATGAATGGAATTGATGGCTGTCGGACCCCCTCCGTCTAATAAGCGCTGCTCATGTAAAGTTGTTTACATCTTTTGGCGGGTTTAGTGACACCTCTGAACAGTTAAAGGGACACTGTCTGTGATATAATATCCACAGTCAACGTTAATCTTCCTGAGTTCAGGGAATTGGGGTGACGCCAAACTTTTTTCATGTGTGTATTTAAAAAATATAATCCACACCTGCACAATGCGAGTGTTTCTATTGCTGCTACACTCTAACTTGGCAAGCAAGTTCGCCATCTGTCTACCCAGCTGAGAACATTAGGAGCATTATGAGCAGGACCCTAAAACAAACTCGAGATTATTACGATCTAACGTGTCAATTGGACAGACTTGGGGCACGATATCCCTCAGGACATAAAGCAACTCTGTCAGAGAATGCCAAACAGAGTACTACCTGCATAAGGGCCATAGGTGGACCAACGCCTTATTGACTTGCTTAATTCGTACTTTGGAATAAATCGTCCAATTTTTCTGAAATTATAATTTGTTTCTGTATATGTACATCGACCGATTTCCATCCCATTCGGATACTTCTTTCGTGGTTCATTTTTTTTTTTTTTTTTTTTTTTACAGTTCAAGTCATTCGGATTATTTCCCAAGGCGGAACGGCACAACTGAAGTTTGTCACGCATGTTTATCAGCTTACCGTCAATTTCTGTTGGTGGTAAACCATTCAAAACAATGGTCTGGTGTTCGTTTTTATTCAGTTGAAGAAATCGCACAAAACACTACAGCTGCGAAAACCTTGTTTGACATGTTTATTTCGAACATCTCTCCATCTCACGTAGAGATGCAGCATGAAACAATACACAAAATTAATATTTTTGCAGTATCAAGGCTGGCTGTCAGGACGAGATAGTTCACCTTGCCTTCATCCAGCGAGGGGGCGCAGTGGTTAGCCCACTGGACTCGCATTCGGGAGGACGACGGTTTAAACCCGCGTCCGGTCATCTGTTGTTACGTTTTTCGTGATTTCCCTAAATCGCAAATGCTGGGATGGTTCCTTCGAAACAGCAAGGCAGATTTCGTTCCCTATTGTTGACACACCGCTTTTGCTCAGTCCCTAATGACGTCGCTGTTGACGTGACGTTAAACTGAATCTTCCTTCGTCACCTTGCGTTCATAGTACCGAGGGTAAAATGTCACAGGCCGGGCTGATTATGGAAGATATTAAAGTTGTCAGGACAAAAATCACGTCCATCTCGCCCGTCTCGTTTGCGAGGCAGTGAAAAATAAGCTGTATTCATAAAGCACAGATTTAACTACTCCCTAAAGGCACTGTTTCCTTGTTTCGATTATTTAATGCCAAATAGTTTCAAGGTATCTAATTTCATTATGAAGTGAAGTGCTCTGCTCGCCGAAACAGAAGGTTCTCACCGTATTATTTTGCACATGTACTCACTATTTCGAAGACTTAGATGAGGGTCTCAACGCCAGTACATCCTGTGGAAGCTTTTTCCATCTGTGCATAACTATTTACTGTAGTCAAGTCTTGGTCTACATGTAAGATTGTCGCCTTGTTCCCGATTCTTTGATGTCTCTGTATGTGTCCTGTCAAGACTCCTTCTTTTGGTAAAGTTGTGCCACTAATTTATTCTCCCAGTTCGATTCAGTACCTATCCAGTAGTTAATAGTTCTGTCTAAATTTAAAAAAAGTCTGTGCTATTTCCCATTCGTTTCGCTTAAGGACATTCCCAGACGAATACCTTCAGAAAAGACATTCAACATGTACACTTACTTCAGAGTACGGACCAGGCAATGCTTTACAATTTGCTGGATATTTTATTGCAGGTATGTTCAGTCTTCGCAACTTAATGAAAAGAGGTTGTTTTTTCTCATATGCGTTTCGCTTCTTTTATTTATGAAGCATATTCAGTGTGTTTACTCGGTCCCCGTACTCTAGATGGCCGATTTCCGCTTTTCTTCACTCACTGGCAACACTGGAAATCGCCACTAAAGATGCTTATAAAAAAAAGCGAATCACAAACTGCCTTTTATTTATTTGCAAGATAAAACATACCTCCATGAATTTTGACGCAGTTAAGTAACGACTAAAAGGGAAGAAATGACGCTAAACTTACATAGGATTTGGATATACCTCCTAATTTCCTTCTTGGCCCCCCCCCCTTCCCCTGCCATCTGTTCTCTCCCCCTCTGCCTCGTGATGGCTGGGTGTTGTGTAATGTCCTTAGGTTAGTTAGGTTTAAGTAGTTCTAAGTTCTAGAGGACTGATGACCATAGATGTTAAGTCCCATAGTGCTCAGAGCCATTTGAACCATTTTTTTTGTCCTCCCCCCCACCTCTCTCTCTCTCTCTCTCTCTCTCTCTCTCTCTCTCTCTCTCTCTCTCTATTTCATCCCCCCCCCCCCTATCCATTGTTTCCTTTCCATTTCTCCCTGGCCTTGAGCCTTGTTAATTGTTTGTTACAGCAAATTGTTTCCATAGTAGCATTCTACAACTTCCCTGTTTCCTGTGAAAACCGACAGCGAGTAAGAAGCAAAACAGAAAATTGTTGTGTACACGATTTTGAGAAGTAATAGGCAGAGGGAAACAACTCACTAATATTTTAAATGGCTTTGCTATCATAGTTCGAACGAACTACTAGAAAGGAAACAAAAAGCGAACGTTCTAACAGTAGAGCGCAGAATAACATTCTATTTCTCGCAGCAGTTTAACACAAACCTTCACATTATACTATAGAAAATAAGCCGTCTTCAAGTGTTTATAACAATATCATGAAAGTATGTAAAGTAAAAATACATTTCTCGGTTTTTGACAACAAAGTTAAAGTAGTTACCTTGATAATTACAGTAATATATAAGTGTATTTGTAAATTACACTTATCAAAAGATGACAACCTTTGCCTTTCAGACGGTTCTGTAGAGTGGTGTATAAAAATTTAAAGTAAATTGGTAAGCATTTAGAGATTCTTGGTAACAACGTTAAACGACGCCTTGTATTTATTTAGTAGTGTAGATGTTAAGGAATTTCTTTTCCTTGCTATCACCCTTTCGAAATTCTTTGTTTCGTTTTACTGCTTATTCAATATACGGATTGAATAATTTGGGGTATAGGTAACCACCTTGTCTTATCCCCTTTAAAGCTACTGACTGCCTCCATGTTACGTCCTTAGACTCCAGTATTGTAGCATGGTTCCTGTAAAAGTTGTAGATAACTTTTCACTTCATCTCCGCTACCTTCAGAATCTGTGTATCTTAAGTCAGCGTTGTCAAAGTTTCCTCTAAATATACGAATGCTATAAACGTAAATTTTCCTTTCTGGAACTTGACTTGTAAAATACGTCATACTACCAGTGTTACTTGATCCTCCCCGAGATCGGCGTCTACCAGCCATTCGATTCTTTTAACTAATTCGTGTCAGCGTTTTGCAACCGCCAGCTTTTAAACTAAGGGTTCTGTAATGTTTACACGCCAGCATCTGCCTTGTTTCGAACTGCAATTACCACGTTCTTCTCGAATTCTTCGGGTGTTTTGCCTCTCTGGCATATTTTGCACGCCAGGTGGCATACTACAATCATGGCAGACTCATTGAAGGATGTAATTAGTTCTGAGGGAATGTCGTCTATTCCAGGTGCCTCGTTTCGGCTTAGTTCTTTCGAATTCTTCCCACCTAGCGCGTCCTCCATCGTCGTTTGATTTGCTTTATTTTCTATTCCATTACACTAACCTCAAATTCGGTTCCTTTGTGAAGTCTGTTTATATATTCGAACATATTTGTAGCTCTTGTTAATGAAGTCAGCTAGTCATGCCAAAGGCATTCAGTCCTGAGATCAAACATTGCTAGAAGTCAATTCTCTGCTCGAAAATAATTAAGGAATTTAACGTAACTATGGATTGCCGATAATTTCGCTTCCGTAGATTTCGTGCCAAGCTTACTGTCCGCTGTTTTCCACATCGACCTAGTTCTGACTGGGCTTGGTGTTTACACAACTTCTCAGCGGCCCTGTGAGGAAGAGAACACCCCTCTTCTACCCTCGCCGCAGTCCTCTCTATTCTTTATTTAATTCCCGCCAGAAGTACTTTACGGCCCTTTGTGTGCGGGAACCCTTAATAAAAGGATTACGGTCAGCCTCTGTTTCCTCAGCTTTTGACCGCATGAATGGTCCTCGCTGGAGATTAGTTTGTCAATCGACAAGTCGAAGCTGGAGGAAGAGAGGGAATTAGTTTCGAGTATTCCCTTTGTTCTCTTACGATAAAAAGCGGAACAGAATGTTGACAGACTAGGCCAGGAACAGGAATGTCGTAGAAATTTAGCAGTGGAGAATGGGGCTGGATGCGGAAGGGGAGACACTGAAACTTGTTGCTCCAGTTCGGAGGGAATAGATACTGACAGCGCTCTCTCTCTCTCTCTCTCTCTCTCTCTCTCTCTCTCTCTCTCTCTCTCTCTGTGTGTGTGTGTGTGTGTGTGTGTGTGTGTGTGTGTGTGTGTAATCAATAATAAATCAATAGAGATAGGTTTTAAGACGAAAGTGATGAAATTTTAAAACCGTAATTGGTTTTGCATTCCCGAACAGTAACCAGTGTTGAATGTCATTCCCTGCAATCTTGTATAATGAAATTTGCCTGTTTGTTTGATATTTAGTTCAGTGTGAGATTTTTGGGACTTCAGACACATATGAAAAGGAATTAAATGCACTCAAATAAAATTAATAGATCTATGGGGATGAAATACATAAAAGATGATGCAATGACTTGAAATGACGTCATTGCGTGTCGGTGGATGCATCAGCGACAGTTCAAGTTCGAGTCAGGGCTGGAGATGTGGGCAGATAGCCTAATAGTGAAGGCGGCTGCTCGAGATAATTAGGAATTTCGGGTTCGAATCACGGTTTGCCAATATGTTGTATTACCCTACAAATTCAGATACAGAGAAGCTTCGATTACGTGAAACTGAAGTGTTTGTTCATAAATAACAAATTTTTTTAAGGTGGGAAGGGTACCTCGATACGATAGTTTCACGCCGGTATGAAATAAGATCCCAGTTTAGGTTTCCATGATTACTACCACACAATGTCGGTTGGAACAGAGCTTTACTTCATATCGATTGCTGTGAGGTAATGTACGAGTAACAAACGATCCTAACGTTTTACTAAAGCTGCAACAAACTCAAATAATACTAAAGCTGCAGTGCTGTGGTGTTACCGTTGATGCATGATAAGTGCGTGTGTGTGTGTGTGTGTGTGTGTGTGTGTGTGTGTGTGTGTGTGTGTGTGTGTGTGTGTGTGTGACCCACAAGACTGGCATGAGTGCTGTGTTTCGCGCGAATGTTTTCAGTAGATCCTTTTAAAGAGCCATAGTCTCATATTCCGAATTATGACGTGTAACAAAACAGCACAGCTGTATTCTCCCCCCTGCGGGTTCGCGGGTTAGAATAGGCCCGCGGTATTCCTGCCTGTCATAAGAGGCGACTAAAAGGAGTCTCAAATGTTTTGGCCTTGTGTGATGGTCCCCTCTCGGGTTTGACCTCAATCTTTCTAAATTGTTCCAAAGAGCGAGCCAATTGGGGAAGGGCGCCTTACATGGTGCACTGTATCTGTCGTGCGTTGAGACCTTTAGCCGGCTTTCTCGTCGTTGCAGTGGTGTCCAACTCGTTTTCCGTCTCCTGGGCGAGGATACGTCCATGGGTGCGATTTCCACGCTGCACTGCGCAGTGTTGTTTTTCGCTGCGACGACGACCTCATACATTTTTGCACCTAAGATCCAGCACGGTAGCCAATCCGTTGTGGTGGGGCCGCCATGTACCCTGTTGGTTGTAGCCCCCTGACAACACAGGGATCGCTCTACTGATGCCTGCGCCGTTTACTCCCCATGTATGCCAAGTAGTAGATGCCCATCTCCCTGGGGCATCAGGACTCCCGGCAATGGCCATCCTGCCAGGTGGCCCTTGCTGTGGCTAGGTGGCGCCCATGGGGAGGACCCTTGGTCGGAGTAGGTGGCATCAGGGTGGATGACACGCAATGAAGCGTGGCACATTATCTCTTGCTGGTGGCCAGCCACCAGCAGTCTCTAAGCGTTCGAGGGCTCATTTTAAAGGTAACGTTTATGACCCCAAATCGTTCCCATCCCTGGCCACACCATGGGAGGAACGAAAGGCAATGAATGACAGTGACACGTATTCGCCCCGGTATCTCGTCTGTACCAGAGCTGATGGGGAATCTCCGTGAAGCCTCAGTTCTTTGTAGAGCATTTAGAGGACAAGTTTGGGGAGGTGGAGGGCTTGTCCAAAATGCGCTCAGGGTCAGTTTTGATAAAAACGGCATTGTCCGCCCAGTCACGCAGGTTACTTGCTTGTGACAAGTTGGGGGATGTTAACGTTACCATCACACCACATAAGAGTTTAAATATGGTCCAGGGTGTTATTTTCCATAGGGACCTACTTTTGCAGTCTGATGACGAGCTGCGCACCAACTTAGAGCGTAGAGGTGTTCATTTTGTCCGGCACATTCATCGGGGTCCGAGGGACATTCAGGTTGCTACCGGTGCCTTCATCTTGGCCTTCGAGGGTGATACATTACCGGAGAAGGTCAAAGTGATGGTCTACCGTTGTGACGTCAAGCCCTATATCGCTCCCCCAATGCGGTGCTTTAAGTGCTGGAAGTTCGGCCATATGTCTTCCCGCTGCACTTCCTGCCTCACATGTCGAGATTGCGGACGCCCATCTCATCCCGATACTCCATGTGCTCTGCCTCCCATCTGTGTCAGCTGTGGAGAGCCTCATTCACTTTGCTCGCCAGACTGCAGGATCTTACAGAAAGAACGCAAAATCATGGAATATAAGACCCTGGACCGACTGAGCTCTACTGAGGCTAAGCGAAACTTGAACGGCTACATCCCGTGCGCATGATGGCATCTTATGCCTCAACTGTCACTCCTGCTCCAGCTCCTTTAGCTGCACCACAAACAGTCAGCTCACAGAGTCAGAGGACCTCACCTGCCCCCTTGACGATGGGAGCCCCTTCTCTCGCTGTTGCTCCCACACCATCTACCTTGGGAGCAGCACCCACTAAACCACCAGGGACACCAGTCCCCACTTCTAAGCCGGAGAAGCGTAAGTCTTCTTCGGCTTCTCTCGCTCGGAAGGGATCCCTTGGGTCACTCCCTTCCCAGGTTCCTACCAGCGGCACAGCAGACACCAACCAGTGGCTGAAGAAGCCACAGGTCGCTGGTCGTCGAGCTTCGCGATCATCTTCGGTCCCGGAGACTGACTCCAATAAGCCCTCTCAACGACGACAACCAAAGGAACAGCGTGAGAAAACGACATTGAAGACACGTAAGACCAAGACACCTGCGGTGGCATCTACTCCACCGCTACCTGCAAGCTCTGCGTCTGAGGATGCGGTGGAGATTCTTGCGTTCGCTGAGGACCTCGATCTCGCCGGTCCCTCAGACGCAGTGGATAGCACTTGCACGGGTGCTCCATCGGAGGCAGCAGGTGACCCAGAGGCGTAATCTGCCTTCCCAGTCCCGTCACGCCTTTCTCAGCCATTGACAATTCCATCCTCCAGTGGAACTGCAGCGGTTTCTTCCACCATGTAGCTGAGCTCCGACAACTTATCAGCCTTCACCCTTTCTTCTGCATTGCTCTTCAGGAATGCGAAACCCTGCCCTCCGTGGCTATCGGGGTTATTATAAGAACCGGGCAGCTTATGAAAGGGTGTCTGGTGGCGTCTGCATATATGTCCTTAACTCTCTTCACAGCGAGTCTATCCCTCTACAAACAGCTTTAGAGGCTGTCGCTGTTTGGGTGTGGACGCCACAGGCTGTTACCGTCTATAGTCTTTACCTTCCACCGGATGGTGATGTCGCGCAGCATGTCCTGGCTGCGCTGATAGCCCAATTGCCGCCACCTTTCTTATTACTGGGGGACTTCAACGCCCATAACCCTCTGTGGGGTGGGTCAGTGGCGACAGGTCGAGGCGCCATCATTGAGCATTTATTGGCACAGCTCGATCTTTTGCTGTTAAATGATGGTTCCCTCACACACTTCAGTGTAGCGCATGGCACGTACTCCGCCATTGACCTTTCGATCTGCAGCCCTAGCCTCTTACCATCTGTCCAATGAAGAGTGCATGACGACCTGTGTGGTAGTGACCACTATCCGATCTTTCTGTCACTGCCACAGCGTCAATCTTCTGGGCGCCCTTGCAGCTGGGCAATGAATAAGGCTGACTGGGACTTGTTTTCCTCCATTGCCGCTATTGAGCCTCTCTCTAATGATGGCATTGATGCGGTGGTTCAATCGGTCACCATGGGCATCGTTACTGCCGCCGAATCTTCCATTCCCAGTTCTTCTGGGTCCCCTCGGCGTCTGACTGTGCCTTGGTGGTCGCCTGAGATCGCTGAAGCGATTAAAGATCGCTGGCGGACGCTCCAGCGTCACAAGCGACATCCCTGCATTGAACACCTCATTACCTTCAAACGTCTGCGTGCGCGGGCCCACCGCCTTATCCGCCAAAGCAAGCAGGAGTGCTGGGAGCGGTATGTGTCCACCATTGGCCTCCATGTCTCTCCATCGCAGGTCTGGGCCAAGATCCGACGCCTCTATGGCTATCGGACTCCTGTCAGCGTCCCTGCGCTCTCACTGAATGGAGCAGTTTGTACAGACTCCGACGAAATTGCCAACCGCTTGGCAGAGCATTTTGCTCTGAGTTCCGCGTCTTCCAATTACCCACTGGCCTTCCGCTCCATTAAAGAGCGGATGGAACGTCGGAGCTTTTCTTTTCGCACCCACACTTCTGAATCCTACAATGCTCCATTCAGTGAGTGGGAATTTCAGTGCCCTTGCCGCTTGCCCTGATACCGCTCCTGGGCCAGATCGCATCCACTGTCAGATGCTGAAACACCTTTCAGTGGACTGCCAGCAACGCCTCCTTGACCTTTACAACCGTCTCTGGGTCGAGGGTGAGTTTCCGTCGCAATGGCGGGAAAGCATTGTCATCCCCGTTTTGAAACCGGGCAAGAGCCCTTTGGAGGTGGACAGCTACCGCCCCATTAGCCTCACCAATGTTCTTTGCAAGCTTCTCGAACGGATGGTGAGCCGGCGCTTGAATTGGGTACTGGAGTCTCGGGGCCTTCTGGCTCCGTCTCAGGGTGGGTTCCGTAAAGGCCGCTCCGCCACCGACAATCTGGTGAGTCTGGAGTCGGCCATCCGTACTGCCTTTGCCCGCCGTCAGTACCTGGTCCGCTGTCTTTTTCGACATGCGGAAGGCGTACGATACGACATGGCGTCATCACATACTTTCTACGCTTCATGGATGGGGTCTTAGGGGCCCTCTACCGATCTTTATCCGAAATTTTCTGTATATCGTACCTTCCGCGTGCAAGTCGCGGCCGCCCATAGTTCCTCCCGAGTCCAGGAGAACGGGGTACCACAGGGATCTGTTTTAAGTGTCTGCCTGTTTTTAATCTCAATAAACGAGCTCGCTGCGGCGGTGGGAAATTCTGTCTCCGCTTCCCTGTATGCTGACGACTTCTGCCTTTACTACCGCTCTACTGGCATTGCAGCTGTTAAACGTCAGCTACAGGGCGCTATCCGCAAGGCGGTGTCTTGGGCTGTAGCGCATGGTTTTCAGTTTTCAGCTGCCAAGACCCGCGTTATGCATTTCTGCCGGCGCCGAACAGTCCATCCTGAACCGCGGCTTTATCTTGCTGACGAACTCCTTGCTGTGGTGGTGACCCAAAGGTTTTTGAGTGTAGTTTTTGATGCCCGGCTGACTTGGCTGACTCATATTCGGCAACTTAAACAGGCGTGTTGGCGGCATCTAAATGCTCTGAGATGCTTGAGCCACACCCGCTGGGGCGCCGACCGAACTACCCTGTTACGGCTCTACCAGGCGTTAATCCAGTCTCGTCTGAATTATGGGAGCCTGGCTTATGGTTCAGCATCCCCATCTGCGCTGCGGATACTGGACCCAATCCTACACGGCGGAATACGCCTTGCCACTAGTGCTTTCCGGACCAGCCCAGTGGACAGCATACTTGCGGAGGCAGGTGTCCCTCCATTGCGGTTCAGGCGCCAAAATTTACTGGCCGCTTATGCTGCCCATGTTTTTAGCTTGCACGGGCATCCAAACTATCGTCTCCTGTTCCCGCGATCGGTCGTACATCTGCCAGAACGCCGGCCCCGGTCAGGTTGTACGATCGCGGTCCGCGTCTAAGAGCTTCTCTCAAGGGCTTAGGGTTTTCACTGTTCCACCTCCTTTTCGGGCCACTTAGCGTACATCCCCATGGTGTGTTCCTCGCCCTTGCCTTCGGCTCGACTTGGCACAGGGCCCGAAGGACTCAGTCCCTCCCGAGGCCTTCAGCCGCCGCTTTTATTCCATCCTGGCCACGTATCAGGGCTCTGACGTTGTATACACTGACGGTTCGATGGTTGCTATTCGTGTCGGTTATGCGCTAACTCTAGGGGACCATTCCGAACAACGTCCCTTGCCGGCTGGCTGCAGCGTTTACACTGCTGAGCTGGTCGCCATCTTTCGAGCCCTAGAGTATATCCGCTCCTGCTCAGGTGAATCCTTCGTGATCTGTAGCGACTCCCTGAGCGGTTTACGAGCTCTCGACCAGTATTTCCCTCGATCTCGTCCGGTGATGGCTATCCAGGAGTCCCTGCATACTCCTGCCCGTTGCGGTCGCTCTGTGGTCTTTGTGTGGACCCCCGGTCATGTCGGTATCCCGGGCAATGAACATGTTGACCGCCTAGCGAAAGAGGCCACCAGGCAACCATCTCTGGATGTTTGCCTCCCAGAGACTGATTTGCGAGCGGTCCTCCGCCGAAAAGTTTTTGCGCTTTGGGACGCTGAATGGCGCGATCGGATCACGCCCAATAAACTCCGTGCCATTAAGGAGACGACGATTGTTTGGCGGTCATCCATGCGAGCCAACCGCAGGGACTCAGTCGTCCTTTGTCGGCTCCGCATTGGCCATTCCCGGCTGACACACGGTTACTTACTGCGTCGGGAGGACCCTTCTCTGTGTCGCTGCGGGGCGGCTTTGACAGTGGCCCACATTTTGTTGGCCTGCCCCCATTTAGCTGTGGTCAGGCGGACATTTGCGCTGCCTGATACGCTCCCTGCCCTTTTAACAGACGACTCCACTATGGCTGGCTTAGTTTTACGTTTTATTCGGGCAGGGGTTTTTTATCATTTAATATGAGTGTTTGTTTCATTTTATTGTTTTGTGTTCTCGGTGGTTGGCTTTTCCCTTTTTATTCTATGCTCGGCCAATCACTGCCACACTCCGTGTGATTTTAATTTATGTCTGTTCTTTGTCTGAGTTTTTCTTGTCCTGTGTTGTCTGTTGTCTCTTTCATCCGTTTTTTACTCAGTGTGGTAGTTTTTAAGTTTTGGAACAAGAGACCGATGACAGTTGCAGTCTGGTCCCTTTAATCCCACAAACCAACCAACCAGCTGTATTCTATTCACAATTTAAGTAAGTAAAGCTTACATCACCCTGAAGGAAGATTTGAACCAGATTGTGCTTTACTAGACATGGTTCAATGGGAAGTGTTACGGTGTTGCGTTCCTCCAACCTTACTACGGACATGAGAGGGGGGTGGGGGGAGTGACGGGGTGGAGGGGACCACATCAGGAGGTTCAAAAACTGCGATGTTTCTATTGCATAAATCGTTAGCTTAACTATCCAAGAATACGCTGTCAGAATTTCAGAGTGAAATTCGCATTCGCTTAGATTCTATGAGCATAGAACAGAGTTTTAAAAATCAAATGTATGGGTCACGTCCAGAAGAGAACGGGGACTCGACTCCGAAACATTCGAAAAACTATAAAGCGTGGTGGAAAACGCAGACTGTCATTAGAGGAAAAAAGCGTAGCACTTAATATGGACTAGCAATTCGAAGACATACAAATAGTGTGCAAGATATGAAATGGCAGTTATGCCGACATACTATCATATGATTTCCACGGATGAAAATCCTCGACGTGAGTATTGCCCAGAGGGAGAACACAGCTAGTACGAGTGGCAGAAACGAACAGCCCTCGCAATGTAACATGAACCTCAACCTCAACCTGCTCCGTTGCGCCCCGATGTCCGGAAGGAAATTCTTCCAATATATGAAGATTTATCAAGGGATGAATTACTGGAGAGAGATTTCGGTGGCCACGCACAAAATGCGAATGAAAGTTTTAATTCCACTATTTGGCGATTAGCTCCTAAACACTTGCACTGCGGACTAAAAGTCGTTGAATTAGCATCTTATTTAGCAGCGGTAGTATTCAGTGAAGGAAATTCATCCCTTCTGATGGTCGTGAACGAGGCAGGAATTGTAGTAGGCACACAAAGCTTAAATTATACCGAATAAATGGAGAGCCGGCAGAATCGACGTAGTTACTTGTAATCGAAGGAAGCTCGGAAAGCACTGTCACAAACGCAAGACGAAGCCTATGAGGAAGGAGGATGATTACTACATGGCGCTGGAAAAGCAGAGTAATCGGTAAGCATTTTACATTATTGTTTACGTCGTTGAATTCCTAGTTTCTGAGAATTTACTTTTCAAACGCGTTTATCTCGAAATGACTTTCTTCACATTTGTGTGCACTCTCTCAAAAAGTATAGAACAGATCATCGTGAAAATTGGTAGTATGATTCTTCATAAAATTACGAATTATAAGAACCAACATGTAAGATGATACGATTCTAAGGATATTTTTCTCTGCATAATTAGAGAAAAAAATCGTGAAAATGGAAGTAAATTTATCCAATGCCCTCAAAATTTATTTTCATCTGCATTGAGGTTGATATTCTTTGTAAATAAGTTCCTAATGTAAAATCAAAACCTTTTTGATCGGAATGACTACACGGCAGGCGATTGGAGAACTTTACTCACAACCTTCAGCGGACATCACAGCGTAACTTTTTTTTATAACATCAGCCAAAAATAACAATCACTAATTGTTCGAAAAATGAATGAAATGTCAAAATTTTATTAAATTCTAATTAATTCTTCCCACGCAAAAATCCAAAAAATCTGTGTCAAACAGCCTCCTAATGCGGTTTCCTGCCTTAACCCAATGCAAAGTATTAATCTTAGCATTTCCATATTAATCAACATTGCCTGGGATGAACGAAGTTACAAGGGACAGATAAAAATCCTAGGACTGTTTACAGATGGGATAGGAGACTACACACACACACACACACACACACACACACACACACACACACACACACACACACACGAGAAGAGCTGGGCTACAGAATGGCGCGGACATTCGTCGTGGGAAAGCTGGACGGAAGCAGAAATGATTAGTGAAAAAGTTTACACAACAGAAGATTTAACTGGTATTTCTCCATAAGACTCGTTACAAATAATGCAGCAAGAAACAGATTCCAGCTGTCACAACGTCAACAAGGAAGAGGCTCTCTGTACTAAACTCGAACAACGTCGTAACCGAAAGGCTCCAATTGCTGGCCGTCCTACATCGCCTCGGCAGAGGGCGCTCATAGTCCAGAGGCGCTGGAAGCGTGGCGCAGTGCCCGCTAGATGCCGCGCGAACCGGTATCGGCGTCGGACGGAACCTTGTAAATCCGTCGCCAACTTGGCGACGCCCGTGGGATGGTATCGACACGTGATACCACATGAATTTGTAGTGTGCCACTTCACCATTGAGCCACCTAGCTCCACCATAATTCCTTACGCTCTTCGTAACTCGGAACTATTCTAACCAATGCCACAATCCCTGCTGCACGTGGCACGCTATGTATAACTAGACTGCGTCTGATCACACCTCATAAGGCCGAGCGGTATCGGCGGACCGCCGTGTCCTCCTCTTCCTAAAGGCATCGATGCTGTTATGGAGGACCGTCGCGTCAGCAGATAATTCTTCGTTGTCAGTTCTCGTGACGTAGAGCTGCTACTTCCCAAACAAATAGCTCCTTAGTTTCCATCACAAGTCCAAACTGGCTTGCTAACAGGGCGAGGCAGACACGGACGGTCACCCATCCAAGTACAAGCCACGCCTGACAGTGCTGAACTGTCTACGACGAGAACCGGTTTAACCACCGCGGGAGGCCTTTGGCTACACCACGTATACAGCAATTGCATTGGAATCAGCGTGATACCAGATGTATGCAGCGATCGTTGAATACAGACTACGGTGAGCCGGCCGCTGGTGGCCGAGCGGTTCTGGCGCTACAGTCTGGAACCGCGCGACCACTACGGTCGCAGGTTCGAATCCTGCCTCGGGCATGGATGTGTGTGCTGTCCTTAGGTTAGTTAGGTTTAAGTAGTTCTAAGTCTAGGGGACTAATGACCTCAGCAGTTGTCTCATAGTGCTCAGAGCCATTTGAACCATTTGAACAGACTACGGTGAAAAGAACAGGAATCAATTGCGAAATCCGTCGTTTGATTACAGATGATGTAGATGGCAACTATTAGGCAGTCTTCTTCATTGCTTAAAATTGCAAGACAGGAGAACTGGAAATAAATAAGGTACCTGACATCTTACTGTTAGTGCAAACATAAGCGCCACCCAGATCCATACCACATAATAATATATTAGTCAAGTGTCACGTAGTAAACAATATTGATGGTGCAGAGCTCACAGGAGTCCAACATGAGCTGAGGCAATTGCTTAAACGGTGGAAAAGGAATAAAAAGTGACGCCATAGGCATGTGGCGTCTTCTGTCGAGGTGACTGTGAATAGTTACATAAGAGTAAAGCTATCAAATTTTTTAAAACTTCTTAAGATATACCGAACAATAAAACAAGTAATGCTTAAACATGGAAAGCAAAACACGTGTGACGCTGAAAGTATAGCCCGCTCAATGACAGTAAGTACAGGATAGCGTTACGTACTTCGTTACTTAATATCGACTTACGTACTAAAATATCTCATTCTGTAATACGTTTAACATTAGTTGAAAATGTCGAATTGTTGATTCATAACCCACAACGAAATCTGTCCCTTTGGTCAGTGTATTGCCGGCGTTCGCGTTACCGCCACTATTGGGGGTTTATCTGTAGTATATATTGTGTTCAGAAGTTGGCAAGACACTTAAAGCCAGTACACCATTCCTTTTATCGCTGCACCTTTTAACTTACTGTATCATTTTTATATTATTTTCTACTGGGTATATAAAAACAACGCTTAGCTTGGTTATCTTTTTTCCTTTCCTAGTTCCGCGACGTACTCTAGCCTTGAGAGCCCTCGTGTGAAAAAACCACATTCTCACTTAATTCTATGTGTTTTGAACACATCCTATTTCTCAGAACTCCGTTACTTTATTTTCCTTATTTGTTCCTCTTTCATGCGCCACTGGTTGACTGCAAACGTTCCGATATAGTGCGGTGTTTCATTCTGCATGTGTATACTGTAATCCCAGAGAGGCCGCTAATGTATTTTACTACCTGTATGATCTTAATTTGTGACAACAGGGCACACCATTTTTATTGTACTATTTTCAATCCTTCATTTTATTTTCATGTTTGTATATGCGCTACTGGCTAGCTTCACTTCCTTCGACATACATGCTGTATTCCACATGTTTATACCGTAAGTCCAGAGATGGCGCTAATGTACTAAGAGTTCTACGGTTATACTTCATGCCCAGAGAGGGCACGATTTCCATTTATTATTTCGCTACGTTATTTTAACTTCGTACTTTTCGTAGAACGCGCGCGCGCGCGCGCGCGCGCGCGCGCGTGTGTGTGTGTGTGTGTGTGTGTGTGTGTGTGTGTGTGTGTGTGTGTGTTTTTTTGCTTATATTTACACTTAGGATACGGTGTCACAACTATCTTATATTTGTTCCCGATTACTCTGTTCTATAATTTTTGGTATTGAGGATGACTAAGTAATACCTGAAATCTAGATCTGCTGTAATAAAACGACGCGTTTCACGATCGAATCCTGTTCTTTTCTCTACTGTCTACATGTACAGTAGTTTCCCCTTAAATATTCATCATATAATTAGAAGCCTGCAGTAGCTCGAAAGCTGTTTAATGGGACAATAAAAAGTTTTGAAGAACTTACAAAGCAACTGGTCGCAGTTTCTGTATAAATTACCGTGTTTCAAGATCTAACGTCCCGTCGACGTGGTGGTCATTAAGTACTGGACACACGATCAGGTAAGGATGGGGAATCGGCCGTGTTCTTTTCCAAAGGAACAATTCTGGCATTTGCCGTAAGCAATTTCGTCAAAAGGCGTAAGACCTGCATCTAGATCCCAGGCCGGCCTCTATGTCCGAGCGGTTATAGGCGCTTCAGTCTGGAACGGCGCGACCGCTACGGTCGCAGGTTCGAATCCTGCCTCGGGCATGGATGTGTGTGATGTCCTTAGGTTAGTTAGATTTAAGTAGTTCTAAGTAGTTCTAAGTTCTGGGGGTCTGATGACCTTAGATGTTACGTACCGTAGTGCTCAGAGCCATTTGAACCATTTTTGTTTTAGATCCCAGGGTGGGGATTTGAAAGGTACTCCACTCGAATGCGAATTCAATGTTCGAATCACTGACTCCTCACTCGTCGTCAAATTTGGCATCGCGGGGACCATTTAAAGCACACCTGCAGTTATCTTCGTGAATAGTCACTGGCCAAAAAGGTTTCATGTATAAAACAATGGCATTGTATTTTAAACGGCTGTGTTCTAAAAGTCGGTACAAGACATGTCCCCCTAACTGCAACTTGTGTTTTCCTTCCTGCTTCTCGGCGCTGTTTCATAGTTGCGCGATAAATAAGAAAAATACTGAACAGCTGTGACAAAGGTTCCCATCCCCTCTCACTCATTCTGACACAGGAGTTTTCTGTCTTCGAAAATAAAGTTGTTTGATAGTTACCAAAATGTTATTAGGAACATAAGTGAAAATATAGAGGAATTACTAACGAATGTTTCCATTAGAAGTAGCGAACGTTTTGGCAAGTACTTTCCTACAATCTTCCCCGTGAACATGCCGTTCGATAAGGAAGTCAGGTGAAACCAGTTTTAAGATATCGCAACTTAAGAGTGTCATACACAAAGAATTTAATGAAAACACGCCGACAATAGGAAATTATTACGTCTTTAATTTTTGGTCACGTTTTAACTGCTATTTTCTTTTTTTGCAGGTAAGATGAACTCTAGATCTTCGTGCTTTTCGATGCGTCGGTAAGTTGCTGATTATTCAGAGCAGATTGAGTATTCATGTACTATAATTGTAAGGTGAAACTAGGTCTCACTTTTTATTTCGTTGCTATATCCTGTAAAATTCTGCGTTCTTACCTCCTCGAACAAGTGAACTGAAAATGTGCATCCCTTAGGATTATTGTAAGTGTTGCTTTCATAAACAGTAACAGTGCCATCTCTCTCCACGCATGCTAACCTCACGTATCTATGAAGAGGAATGACGAAGTACGAAAAGTTTATAATGGATGTCACGTTGACAGAGTATAACAGAAGTAGGGCTAGCTCAGTTTGAATGTCTGTGGAGGCGTGAGTGGTTACTATGTACACCACCTCATCCCTCAGATATAAAATACTCAGCACTGTAAGACAAAATGCCTAAATTGTGGTTTCTTTCCCAAATTACTGAGGACAGAGAACGCACACTTCGGGTTTATTGTCAACGTGAGGTAGCAGCCTTTTCAGAATCTGGATATATGGCCCGATACTGCAGTCTTACTCCTGTTGTACAGAGATAAAGTAAAATTATCTGAACCCCACTTCATGATTCATTACGAGAAGAAAATATTAGTGGCGGATTAAAAATTACTGCAGACTGAAACTTGGATATGAACCCTTGCCTCCTTCGAATCTTCAAAGATGGGAAAGAATGAGAGAAGTTCCGGCAAACTGAACCTGTGTGGCTGGCAGTGACGTGTTCATGTACAGCTCTTTCACTTGCGAAAGACCTGTCCAGACTAAAACTTGTAGTCTTAACAGTATCAACACATTCGTTCAAAGCTTTTGGAACAATTGCACCAGAATTCCACTTTTGTTACAGATACATATATTTGGACGTAGATCCTTACCAAGTGGTTTTATCATTTTATCTCCTCCTCTGGTACTTGGCGAGTTCATAGAGAGTTTTTAGCGCTTAAACTCGAAGTTTTTTTTACGAAGGCAGGCAGATGAAAACCAAACATCCACCGCAACGGGACCATGGAATGGTTCCATTGAAAAGTTGTCATCCAACGCATTAAGACATTTATCCCACTGGGAAAGGAGATAATCAGTTCATGTTTCGTAGAACATGGTCGGCCGCTGGTGGATCCACTCAAGCGCTTCCTCGTCAGACTAAAAACGCATGTCCGTCTTCAGGTTGCCAAAGATTAGAAGATCACACCGTGAAAGATCAGGACTGTACGGAGGTTGTTACAGTGTTTCCCAACCAAACTGCTGAAGCGTAACATTTATCAGATGGGCAGTGTGGGACGGGCGTTATCATCCAAGAAGACGATTCCGTCCGAAGGAGGGGGTCGTCATGGTCTTACCGGAACTAGTGTGAACAGCTTTGGATCTCCTTGGCGGGGGAGACACGGGATCTTTCCACTGCAGGCTTTGCCGTTGCCCTCCCACACTACAATCGGATGAAGGCTACGCTTCAGCTGTTTGGTTGGGAAGCATTGTAACATATTCGGTATATCGCAGATCTTCCGCGTGTGATTTCACATCTTTCACGACCTGAAGAAAGACATTCGTGGACGTCTGTTTGTCTGACAGACAAGTGCAAGAGTGGGTGCGGTTGTGAATCTGCCAGCAGCTGTTCACATTCTGAGAAACAGGAATTTATCGTATTGCCTCCCAGCGAGATAATGATCTTAAGACGTGTGGTGATAACTTCCGAATGCAATCAATCTATGGTCCCGTTGTGGCGGGTGTTTGCTTCTTATTTGGCTGCCCCTCGTAATACGCTACCGACCTTGTTTTTCTTTTATATCATTTCACTGTATGCATTAAAGAGTGCAACTCCAAAATATAGTATCATGCAGGCTTCCGTCAATGAAATTGTATCCATGGCAAGGTCACAAGAAAGTCAGTATGGGGCGACCACACATAGTGGGGCAACCGACTAGTGTCAAGGTCTTCTGAGAAATTTTCGTCATCCGGAAGGAGAGATGGCAGTTTCAAGTATTTTGTTACTGCTTCCAAATGTCCGGCGCTAAATACAAAATCTTCCGGTAGTCCCTCATATAGTGTAGGCATAGAAAACTGTTGATATTGGCCTGTCCACCAAATGGATATGTCAACCGTATTGCTGCCTTTGAGAGAAACAGGCTATGCGGATACTAGTTTAAAGTCCATTTCTTTTTCTACTTTATCTGACATGATAGCAGTCAGCTCACATTTAGCTGTTAGATGCATGCCTTGCAAAGCTGCACTTAGAGATACCAGTCACATTTCACGATCCACAGGTGCTGAGGTGAAGGACACGACAACTTCTTAGTTTGAAAGTTGAAGAACTTGAAGTGCAAATTTTATACGTTGTGCGCGTTACGCTTTACTAACGCCGAAAAGAAATAGACGACTGGCGCTAAACTGGTAACAGTTTCTCGAATACTAGAATTGTTTTATTGCCAAAGTGGTTGCCGTATTTTTATCAGCTAGAAATCTGCGTTCTACACCTTGTCAAAAATCAATAAGGATGGGTTTGTTGTGCCTCCACTGTGTAATGCTATCGTACAGAATTACGACTACTGTACAAATTAACATTAATAACTAATTGGAGACAAGTTTTTTTATTCTGCTCTTAACACACATCACAGGTAAAAGATCTTCAGGTATATGGAACAAGTATCCGTTTCATAAACCATTTAATGTTGGCATAAGGTGAAAAGAACTCCTGGGAATCTCTGAATATTAGCAGTAGTGATGTACCGGACAAATAGTGAGCGTTAAGTTGTACAGTAATACTCTCGCATGAGAAACGTACGTGCTTGTCACACGGTCTACATGTCTGTAGTGTGTTTTAAGTGGTAACTCCGAAATTTTATTTAATGACGAGTAACATGAACTTGAAGAAGCGGTAAAATATTCATTGCCGTAGGTGGTAGTAAGTAACAGATAAACAACACATTTCTTTATATACTACGTCTTTTTTGTTAGGACAGCGTGCACAGTATACGCACATTTTTCGGTGTTACATCCGTTTGCTTAGACACTATTACATTTGCTTCAGGTCCATAAGTAAATTGCAAAGTCTTGGATATGAGTGACATTTTAATTAGAAATTTGTATTTCATTGTGGAGACAATAATTAAAATGGTGTATTGCATTGTTAACGATTTGTTAAAGTAGCTTGATCGGTAGGGCAACTGCGGTGTGCAATGTAGAACATACGACGTGCATAAATGAAGCGCTAGTACTGTTACCGATATTTGAACGATTGGATTTCTTAGCTGAATTTTTCTGCAGGCTTCTGAAAATAAATCATTCCGTTTTTTCTTGTTTTGTCACAGTCTTCAGTCTTCTGACTGTTCGATGCGGCCAGCCACGAAATCATCTTCTGTGCTAACCTCTTCATCTTGAGTAGCACTTCCATCCTGCGTCCTAAGTTACTTGTTGGATGGGTTTCACCCTCACTCACAGCCTACAGTTTGTACCCTCTGCAGCTGTCTGCAGTACCCCGGAAGTTACTCTCAAACGGCTTAGCACATGTCATGTCGTCGTGCCTCTTCTTGTCACTGTTCTGACGAAATTCATTTTTTTTCCCTTGCCGGTTCTGGGGACGACCTCTTTATTCCTTATATTACCAGGCACCTGATTTTCAACGCAATTCTATAACATCACACCTCAAACGCTTCCATTCTCTTCTTCTGCGGTTTTCCCACAGCCCATGGTTGACAGCCTATACAATGCTGTGCTCCAAACGAATATTCTTAGAAATTTCTTACTCCGACAAAAGCTTATGTTGGATACCAGTAGATTCCCGTTGGCCGGGAATGCCCTCCTCGCCTCCGCTAGTCTTCTTTTTACAGGGCTATTACAAATGATTGAAGCGATTTCATAAATTCACTGTAGCTCCATTCATTGGCATATGGTCACGACACACTACAGATATGTAGAAAACCTCATTAAGTTTTGTTCGGCTGAAGCCGCACTTCACGTTTCTGCCGCCAGAGCGCTCGAGAGCGCAGAGAGACAAAATGGCGACAGGAGCCGAGAAAGCGCATGTCGTGCTTGAAATGCACTCACATCAGTCAGTCATAACAGTGCAACGACACTTCAGGACGAAGTTAAACAAAGATCCACCAACTGCTAACTCCATTCGGCGATGGTATCCGCAGTTTAAAGCTTCTGGATGCCTCTGTAAGGGGAAATCAACGGGTCGGCCTGCAGTGAGCGAAGAAACTGTTGAACGCGTGCGGGCAAGTTCCAAGCATTGCCCGCGGAAGTCGACGAATAAAGCAAGCAGGGAGCTAAACGTACCACAGCCGACGGTTTGGAAAATCTTACGGAAAAGGCTAAAGCAGAAGCCTTACCGTTTACAGTTGCTACAAGCCCTGACACCCGATGACAAAGTCAAACGCTTTGAATTTTCGGCGCGGTTGCAACAGCTCATGGAAGAGGATGCGTTCAGTGCGACACTTGTTTTCAGTGATGAAGCAACATTTTTTCTTAATGGTGAAGTGAACAGACACAATGTGCGAATCTGGGCGGTAGAGAATCCTCACGCATTCGTGCAGCAAATTCGCAATTCACCAAAAGTTAACGTGTTTCGTGCAACCTCACGGTTTAAAGTTTACGGCCCCTTTTTCTTCTGCGAAAAAAACGTTACAGGACACGTGTATCTGGACATGCTGCAAAATTGGCTCATGCCACAACTGGAGACCGACAGCGCCGACTTCATCTTTCAACAGGATGGTGCTCCACCGCAATTCCATCATGATGTTCGGCATTTCTTAAACAGGAGATTGGAAAACCGATCGATCGGTCGTGGTGGACATCATGATCAGCAATTCATGTCATGGCCTCCACGCTCTCCCGACTTAACCCCATGCGATTTCTTTCCGTGGGGTTATGCAAAAGATTCAGTGTTTAAACCTCCTCTACCAAGAAACGTGCCAGAACTGCGAGCTCGCATCAACGATGCTTTTGAACTCACTGATGGCGACATGCTGCGCCGAGTGTGGGAGGATGTCTGCCGAATCACTAAAGGGGCACATATCGAACATTTTTGAATGCCTAAAAAAACTTTTTGAGTTTTTGTATGTGTGTGCAAAGCATTGTGAAAGTATCTCAAATAATAAAGTTATTGTAGAGCTGTGAAATCGCTTCAATCATTTGTAATAACCCTGTATGTCCTTGCTTCGTCTGTCATCCGTAATTTTGTTCGCAAGGTAGCAAAATTCCTAATCTTCGTTTACTTCGTGGGCACCAAATTTGATAATTTTCTCGGCATGCTCATTCCTGTTGCTTCAGTAGTTTTCTTTTTACAGATTTCTCTCTTTCCATATTCAGTACTCGTTAAACAGTTCATTCTAATCAGTAAATCTTCTAACCTTTCTTAATTTTCACACACGATAGCAGTGTCATCAGCAAATATTATCACTGATACCCTCTCACCTCGATTTTTAATCCCACTCTTAAACCTTTCTTTTATTTCCGTGACTTCGATGTAAAAGTCGAAGAGTTGGGGTGAAAGTCTGCGTCCCTGTCCTGCACCGATTTTAATCATAATGCGTGGTACTTGAAGTTCGCACCTTACTGTTAAGTTTTCGTTCTTGTACGTGTCGTATATTAGATGTCTTTCACTACAGCTTAGCCCTGTTTATCACGGACTCTCATCATTTGAAATTGTTGAAAGGTTTTTCCCGGTTGACAATGAATGTGTCTTGATTTTTCTTTAGTCCTGCTTTCATCGCCGAACGCAACGTCAGAACTGTCTCTCGGTGACATCACGTTTCCTAAAGCCAGACAAATGGTCATCAAACAGATTTTGCTATGTAGGTTAAAGAACATGAAATCGTTTTATAGACCAAAAGCAGAAATATCATTGTAGAAGTACACGTAAGCTTATTGGACACAGAAGGACGCAAAAAGACTGTGCCGTCCGTTGCAAAAAAGTTAGGTTCTCCACGTCAGAACTAAAACAGTAAAATTTCGGTTACACAAGAGATAACACAAATTCAAAGGCTGTAGGTTCAACCAGATACATAGGGATTCCACAATTTAAATTTCAGCTATCATTTATGTATGGTTAGGGGCGGGGGATGAGGGAGGGACCGAGACGAACCAAAGACTGCGTTTTATTTGCAGAGCAGTTAGGTGCAAACATCTAGTAAAGACGCTTCCTACAACAGGCTCCTCCTTCCTCTGCTAGAATCTTTGTCTGCTGTGGGACCCGTAGTGGAGAGGGTTGACTGAGGACCTGGGGAAAGATCAAAGAGGAGCAGCTCGTTCTGTATTACCGCAAAGTAGGAGAACGAGTGTTAGGGATATGACGAGTGTGTTAATACGCCAATTATAAACCAAAGGAGCTTTTCATCGAGGCGATACCTTTCCACGAAATTTCAGTTACAAACTTTCTCCACCGAACGTGTGAATATTTTGTTGGCATAGGGAGAAAAGGCTACCTTTATAGCATAAGAAACATGGCTTATCGCACCGAAAGATAAAAGAGCTAACTTTTCCACGCGGTATTTGAGAGTGGAACGGCCGAGAAATAATCGGACAGTGGTCCTGCCCACCCTCTCCCAAACATTCAAGTATGAAATATGTCTAGTAAGTCACCGGCTCCTCCAGAAGTTTGCGGTGACACGTGACAAACAGACTAACTCCACCGGTCACGTGACTGATGTGGTAACATTTCTCCCTACTTGGGAGTATGGCACGCGTCGTTTACCATTCGCAGGCCGCAGCGGCCTTGGCGGGCACCTCGCGTGCGTCAGCAGGCGGCTCGTGCTTGCGATGCGTTGTCGCGTCGCCATTCAAGGCTACTTCGGTCAGCACATAGCGCCCTCACCTGCACCTGCACCTACGCTAGCGGCGGCCCTGACCTTCCGCTACTGCTGGCGCGATAGCACCACCGCTGTCGCCGCAGTTCTGTAGAGTTCGCCACCAAAACTCGCCCAGTACTTCCCACACATCAGCCAGCTCTCGAACCGGGCGTTGTTCTGGAGTTTGCAGTAAACAGTACGGGACTGTCAAATTTAAACAGCTCTCATAGACTGGATATCAGTTACTTGCCTGTTATTTCCTTAGAAGAAAAAATTTCAGCCAAGATCGCAATAAAACACTGTATTGTGGATGACGGGTTTCTGTAAAACTATGTTACTGTTATCTGATCTTGGTACAGGTTATTACGCACATAAAATCTTACTATTAAATCTAGAGATGCCCACGTCGTTCATATCACATGTTTTGCATCTGTAGATTTAATGGAAAGATTCCATGTACGAAGATCTGATGATACTAACCTAGTTTTACCGCAACCGGTCATCCACAGTACAGTGTTTTATTTGCGGATCTTGACGAAGTAGTTTTTCTTCTCCTAAGAAAGTACATACACATCGCCACTTCAAAATCAGCATGAGTAAACTAATTATTATTATTTCATTGTTATTTTTTTACATCTGTCTTACTTCCGTCTGAAACCCGTACTGCCATGAGAACAAATAATACAGTGCTTAATAGGACATACTCGATGTTGAGCAGTGACTCACGATCATTATTTTACACAAGACACATTCACTTTCGGATTCTCAATCGCTGTTTTTACTTTCAGACAAATCCAACTTACCGCAATTTGTCGTAGCTACGGGGTAACAAGTCTAACGGTAATGCCAATTTCTCCGTCACCTATTACGGTAAACCAATAACGTTACCGTTAACACTTACTCTGTAACTACAATATATGATGGGGAGATGGGTCTGTCGCCGGCCGCGGTGGTCTCGCGGTTCTAGGCGCGCAGTCCGGAACCGCGCGACTGCTACGGTCGCAGGTTCGAATCCTGCCTCCGGCATGGATGTGTGTGATGTCCTTAGGTTAGTTAGGTTTAAGTAGTTAAAAGTTCTAGGGGACTGATGACCGCAGCTGTTAAGTCCCATAGTGCTCAGAGCCATTTGAACCATTTGAAGATGGGTCTAAGTATTTTGAGCTCATAAAAACGGTGATTGACAATCTGAAAATAAGGGTGTCTTATACTAAAACGTATACTGGTAAAAAAAATTGGGCACCTACGGGAAATAAAACAAATTTTGCAAATGCATGTACCGAAGTAATCTGTAAAGTTTTCAATGTAACAAGTAACTATTCAAAATTTATTTTTAAACATATTATCCTTGTAAGTACGTACACATCTTCCAACGATGCTCTCCTTTTTAACCCGTTCAAATAACTGTAACTTTACTACACGGTGGTAGTTTACGAAGGTGGCGGCCTCTTCATTCGACGAACATTTCTGTCCACCGAACTCAACTTACAGTCTAGGTAACAAGAAAAAGTTAGGTAGGGCTAGATCTTATGAGTAAGGTGAAACCGCAGTTTTTAGGTCTTTATCATGGCAACGGCTGACGTGTGAGACACCAGTGTGAAGAGTCGTGCTACCCAGCATGCGCTCAGCTTTCTCAACCCTAAATTTTCAGTCATGTGACAAACAATTTCTTTAGATCTTCTCATAGTGAATATTACCTCCTTCACCTTAACTCGACAGTTCACTAGCGCCATATGCTCAACGTCACCAATGTTATGGTCAGTGGTTGTAGTTGTTAGCTCTTCCTAACATTCGTCACCCAACCTGCCCAAAATCTCACGGTGGCGAATGATGTTTCAGAGTCGCCGTAAACAGCGTCTAGCTCCTGTTTTATTTGCGTACGCGTATTGTCTTTCAAGAACAAAAATATAACTGCAACTCGATGCTCGATTCTGTCCATTTTTCACTAACACAAGCGCATCGACTCGCTAAACGACTGTCAAAAAAAATAGTGTGCGTCTGCAATGGCTGAAATTCCGGTGAAAGCCGTGCTAGGTTTGCGCGAACAAATTCCCCAACTTTCGTTGACAAGTGCTGCTATCTTCATGTTGAGATCGGTAACTTTCAGACTTAGCTCGTATTATGTACAGAAAACAACACTGCGGCTACAAGACAGGAAGCACGCGGAAAGCGGAGCAGTCGTTCAAAAGGGCGTGAGACAGGGTTGTAACCTATCCTCGATGTTGGTTACCTGTTCATTGAGCTAGCAGTAAAGGAAACGAGGGAGAAATTGGGACAGGGAATTGAAGTTCAGGGAGAACAAATAAAACTTTGTTGCTTGCCAATGACGTAGTAACAATGTCAGAGATAAAAAGAAATTTGAAGAGCAGTACAACGAAGTTCATAATATCTTGAAAAGATTTTACTAGGTACATACCAACGAAAGTTATGTTCAGTCTAACAGGCGATGCCGATTAAAGTAGTGGATGAAGTTCACTATTTCATCAGTAAAATAAACGACGATGGCCGAGATAGGGGGAAAATAAAATAAAGACTCGCAATGACACAAAAATCAAATCTGGTAAAAAGGAATTTAACATCAAATATCTATGTAAAAATTGTGAAGTCTTTGTAAAGGTATCTGTATGGAGTGCAACCTTATATTGCAATGAAACGTGGACGATAAACAGTTCAGACAAGTAATGTGTTGCCAGAGAAGAATTTTGAAACGGGATGGGTAGAATAACTAATGAGGTACAAATTGACTGAAGTTGGGATCGGTTAATGCGACACATCTTGAGACATGGAGTCGTCAGTTTGATGGTGGAAGGTTGGGGTTGGGGGTTAAAAATTGCAGAGGGAGACTGAGGCGTAAACGAAGTGAGAAAGTCCAAACAGCTGTAGGTTGCAGTAGGTATTCAGAGATTAAAAAGGTTGCACAGGATAAGGGAGTGCGGAGAAGTGCCTCAAACCAGACTTAGCACTAACGAGGAGCACCGCCACATCGGGAATCACCAATATTTTTTTTATTTAATGATATGAGTTTGCCAGTAATTTTAAACAGTAAGGAGAGAAACACAAACGAACGGTTTCTGCGACATCTGAGTAGTCCAGAATCGGGTAAACCAGTGAATAATTATTGACCTTAGCTGTGGTGCGAACAGTCGACAATCCTTTCTCTGGGCTTGTCACATATTCATCGAAACAGAGTTCTCGAATTAAATTTATACGCATCTAAATACGAGCTATCACCAGTTGTGGAATAACAGGGGTAGGCGAAGACGTGGCGATTTCCAGTTGATCAAGCACTTGTTAAAAAAACCTCGCTGCATGGAAAAAGGCAACTGTACCTCAAAAGTAAGAGAGAGACTGAGAAATCGAAGTTGTGATGCTGGCCATGATGTGCGCATGTACACTTCAATCGGAAAGAACGTAGCGAGCACGAAGTCGGCGTTTGTGTACAAATAGCAGTAGCTTTGTCTTCCGCGAAACTTCAAGTAGCTCTTCCAGTTCCTTCGTTGTCTGACAGAATTTCAAGGTCACGGTAAACATCAAATGTTTTTATTTTTTGTCCAATATAATAAATATTTGTCAATTCAGTCGAAGGAGTAGGAAAGTACCCACATCGCAACGACAGTTTGCCCTTGTTGCGTCACCGGAACGGTGACTTGAGCCATCTCGGTGCGCAGAAGGCTTCATGAGTGTAGTTTGTATGCGACGCGACTACCAGCTGTGTATCGCTCATCGCATGTAGTAGAAGGAAGCGCTTGCAGTAAGCACGCAAACATAAAGTTATCTTGCCTATAGCCGTACTACATAACTGTCGATCCAATTGGAGCTCGGTGCATTCGCTTGTCGTCGGTCGCGCTGTGGAAGTTTTTGCTTTCGAATGTCTTCAAAATTCATTGTGGTGTTGGTTTTTCCAAATATGTCTGATCGTTTTTAGCTATTCACATTGCTGTCCAACAAGGAATGACAAAGGTAGTTACATGTCAAAAATGAGTTCGTTGGCTAACCTCAGTACCGTGCATATCAGTATCTGGGATTTTGCGACGTATTGGGAGTGGAGCAGAGCAGAGCACAACACCACCGAATTAGACAACGCACCGGATTTGACGTAGAATAGGTTTTTCTAGTAAGTAGGACTTAAATATAGGGGAAATAAACAATAGGAACCTGCAGCGAATAGTAAAGACATTTTGGGCCTGCCCGGTGCCTGCGGCACGCTCACCGGGATTAGCTCGGTGGGCAAAAAGTAGGTTCATACCAGACTGGCACTTAGGTAATGTTGCAGATAGTGCAGAGGCTAGTTTTCGCGTATATCACTAGAGAAGGTAGACAAATAACAATGGTAATGTATCTTTCCCATTGTAATTAACACTACTTGCAGTTTATTGTAAACTACCCGCAAAAATCATTGTAACAATTGTAGGACCCACTAATTGTATAAGGTAGTGATTTATTATGTATAATAAAAGATTAAGAAGTATTCAAGCGATGTTTCTTACATTGTTCGTTTTGCGGCTTTTTATTTTACTTTCTGTTCAGGAAACGGCGTTCTCCAGTGCTATGTGGCAAATCTGTATTGGTTTCTTTATTTATATTACAACATACCTCTTTTTCACGTTACAAATCAACAATTTTCGAATAAAACCTCAATTAAACATTGAAAATTTCAGTTATACTATAAACGTTGTTCATTCATGACAGACAGGGTAATTATGAAATAGAACAAAGACACACAGAGGGTTACCTGGCCCACAATGTACGCTCATTTTCTAAACGGTTAACTGATACCGGTTTCTAGGGGAATCTAATAAGACAATAATCGCGTACGTAAAAAGTAGGATTGTTATGAGGTAATGTCCGGTAGGTATGCATCAACCCAACGTACTGCGTCGGGTAACGATCTTAACCGACCAAATCTACAAAGAAACCTACCGTAGTCTACGCTTGCTTATGATAGTCTGTAGTAGCCAACGCTAGTTTTAAAAATCTGTTGGTCAGATTAGGTTCTGTCGGCCATCTTCGGCAACTTCCTCCAAGGTTTTCAAAGCTTACCAAACAAAAATTCTAAAGTAAGCTTTTGCTGTCTAGACCGCAATTTTCCTATCACAGATGTAATACGATAACCATAGCCTAAGAAAATTATGTACGATCAAGCATAATACAAAAACGCTATACAAAAGCTGAGGAAAGGTAAAGGGAAGCCAAGTCTAAAAGTGAAGATAAGACAAATCCGCCTAACAGTGTAGTACAAAATATGTTAATGCTTATAAGGTAACATACTGTTCAGAATGTGGAAAAGTGGTAAGCGTTGGAAAGCATCAGTAGCTGTAGTCATGCAATAAAATGCTTCATAAATACCAAAACAATAACAGTACGTAGTTTAAAAACATCACCGTGAGGAAGCCAGGTTGTAGGTCTGTCAAAATTATTGTAGACCTGAATCCCAAAAAGCCTAACTCCAAATGTAGATGAATTATAAAGTTATTAAGATAACAATGGCGTCAAGTTGAAATTATAAGGCAGATATCTCTATTACATTCTAAAACGTGCAGCTGGCCATTTGTTGGAGGTAAATCCTACGTAACTGGTATTCATTCGAGAATACAATCCAAGAAGATTGCGCCTAAGCCCAAATTAATTTAAAACTACAAAAATAACAAGGAATGACTTTGACAACTAGAAAACACATGGAAGTTGGCTGATATAGGTAACTGGATAAGTGCCACATGTAAAATATAGATCAAACGTGAGATTCATATGCCAGTCAGGATTATTTCGAAATATTTAATTTATTTACAAATAATTACGGCTGGCATTTGACTCCCACGTATGATTTATCTTTCACATACGGCACGTTGCCGGTTAGCTATATAAGGCAGCTTCAGTGTGTTTTCTAGTTGTCAACGTCATTCCCCTGTTACTTCTACGGTTTTAAAATTAGTGGGACTAACAGACAAGCTTCTTCGATTCCATTCATGAATTAATGCTAGTTGCATAGGATCTGCTTGCTACAAACGGCATGTTGCCAGTTCATGACATAATACATACATCTACCGTGAAATATTAACGTTACGCCATTGTTGGTTCCATATGAAGGGCTTACTTCAATAGTGGTACAAATCCATTTTTGTTCATTGTGAGATACGAAGTCCCAAAGTTAAATCAGCGCTGAAAAATCTGCAGTTGAGATACGAAAAATATTCAAGCATATGGCTTCTTGCTAGAGATGAATCTCTTTATGTTCGGATCATTAATTACAGAAGCATTATAGGCAGAAAAAAGGAGGTAATGGACTTGCACCGCTATAGAAATAAGCCCTTCATATTTTAAAATCCGGTTGGATATAGAGTAAGCTTTTTGAGATTTCTAGTCTAAAATTCTTTCGACGGGTCTACAACCTCGCTTGCTCGCGGTGACGTATTGAACTATATACTGTTACTGATTTGGTACTCACGGAGCATGTTACTGCACGACACCAGCTAGTGACGATTTTCAATGCTTATTCACCGCTTTTCCAGATTTTGAACGGTATGTTAGATTACAAGCATTAACATTTTGTACTACACTGTTAAATGGATTTGTCAAATGTTCTATTTTACTTGGAGTCGGTTTTCCAT
Source organism: Schistocerca piceifrons (assembly GCF_021461385.2). Lineage (NCBI taxonomy): Eukaryota > Metazoa > Arthropoda > Insecta > Orthoptera > Acrididae > Schistocerca > Schistocerca piceifrons. Next base: position 247,871,997 of record NC_060144.1, read on the forward strand.
TATTTTTCGTCAGCGTTTGTATAGCGTTTCCGTATTCTACTTGCTTGTACGTAATTTTCTTGGGCTAAATTTCCTCCATGTGTTACAGATCTGAAGGTAATTGCAGACAGCAACCGAAACTAGTTCCCGTAATATGTGAGCTGAAATTTGAGATCTAGACTGTAAAAGCTTTTCACTTTAAAAATTATTTAATAAATCACATTGATAACACCGTCTCCTCCCTGACAATATCAGGCTGAACTTCCGGAAGTTTATTCGTCCGCTCTCGCATACTGCAGCCAAGAGAACACCACGCGGATGCGGCATGCGCCTGCAGTGTCTTAACCCTCGCTGTTTGTCTAGCCTTCACAGAAAACTGAGCCTCACAGCCTCCCCTTTTGACAACCGTGGGCGTTACCAGTTAGCGGCATACGAAAACGGACGAGCGCATCGTAAGCAATGAGTTAAATGCAGCGATGCACGTTTACATTTCGGATTGGCATTTTTAACTTCGTCCAATTGATCCGTCAGCATGTGGCAAGTGAAATCCACGACCGGGCGGTGTGCCAGGTGGCGGCGCCCGCACAGTTGCCCCGGAGTGCAGCGCCACGGTCGCGTCCCTGTCAGGGCCACGCCGTTCCCACCGCCGAGTGGGAGTGGCGGTATTAGCCGCCGCTGTGGTCGGGGGCTGCGGCGGCCTAATTACGCCACCGCCTGCAGCTGCGGCTGCGCCGCTGTCGGCTCTTGACACTTGTTGATCTTGGCTGGCCACCGGGCCGCCGGCCAGCAGACGGCCGCACGTTGCGGAACGGCTCTCCCGGCACTGGCACTTCGCCCTCCAATTCATTAGGAGCCGTGGCGTGGGCGCTCGTGACAAATTAATGTGTGCGGCTCGCACATGTCCCAGCGAGCGACATCTGGCTGAATTTATGTCGAACTACACCTTAATCCTAGTTACTTGTTTATTCATCCATTGAACACTGTCTCATCTTCGTAAAAGATGAGATAGTGCGGGCGTGCAGCAGTCGAAAATGAAGTAGTGCTTCAAAAAAATTACTAATTCATCTCACACTATACGTCTAAGGCGACAGGTACAGATACCACTGTGTGTCGAACCTCAAACTTACCATCTCCGTTGGACCTAAAACGTCAGCCGTCAGCTAGGAAGTAGAGTTGAGTTTTGGCGCTTGAAGAAAAGGCACTAGTCAGTCACGCGAGGTCGGCTTACAGCATGAAGAAGCCCGTTGGTGCGATTAGGGGTGCAAACGATTTGTTCCACCTTCCTAAAATAGTCTTCATCCGCACTTTTGAGGTACGAGGGGGCGATCATGAAGTAACAGAACACGTTTTTTGTCGGCCAGTTTCGGTTGAAAAAATTAATTGGTTATGGGACGTTGTGAAATATTCCCGCTTGAGCCCCTCTAGTACGTGTAGTTTCTAGTTGTGGCGGCGCTGCAGGTAGCCTTCAAAATGGCGTCCGTGAGGGATGTACGTTTCAAGCAGAGAGTACTCCAAAAGTTCCTTTTGGCGGAAAACCAGACATGGCAGATGCCTAGAGAGACCTGGCAGTGAACAAAACCACGGTGAGTCGTTGGGCGAGGCATCTGTCATCATCGGAACAAGGCCACGCAGTCCTGTCCGATATCCCGTGTGGCGGCCGGCCGCACACAGCTGTGACTCCAGCAACATTGGATCGTGCGGACGCTGTCATTAGAGTTGATCGACGGATCATAAACACCTCGCTGCACAACTGGTGCAGCTGATAGGCTCGTTCACAATTGGGGTACTGAAAGGTTTGCTCCGACTGGGTTCCTCGCCGCTTAACGTAAGACCAAGAAGAGCAAAGGAGGACCATCTGTGCGGAACTGCTTGCGCCTTTTGAGGATAATCGTGACAGTTTTTTGTCACAGGCGCTGAAGCATGGGTTGGTCACTTCCAAGCGGAAACCAAACGGTAATTCAGAGTCACCATACCACCTACCCTCGCAAGAAAAAATTCAAAGCAGCACCTACGCCGTTACAGTCGTGGCGACGGTCCTTCTGGATTCTGAAGCATTCTGTTTGAAGTCCTCCCCAGTGATATCTATACAACCTGGATGTAGAAGTCTGGTCTCTGAGTATAGACTGCAGCGTGTCTGCAAATACACGTGCTTTGCATCGTCCGTCATATTGTAGTTTGGCAAACAAATTTCCGTCGGTCTGCATGTAACAAAGAATTGCAGACTGATTTCTTCTTTTGAACTTTGTCAACATACGATGTAATTGGCTGATGAGGGAGCGGAATTGAAAAGTGTTTTCTTTTCGTGTTCCAGTGGCATTTCCTAGCAGCCATGTTGTAGTTGGGCAAGAAACGAAATATGAGCATCTATGGCTGGCAAGATCAGATAGCAGATGTTCAACATCCAGGTAGTATAGAGATTACTGGTCCTCCATCACGGTGCTACTATAAACTCGGAAATGTATTGCGCTACCCTCAGGAAACTGAAGAAACCACTTCAGCGTGTTCGTCGTCAAAACATTGCAAACTAACTTCCCTTCGTGGCAACAAGTCTGCGCAACCGAGAGGAGCTCACACAATTTCACTGGACTGTTCTTCCGCATCCACTCTATAGCCCAGATCTCGCGCCTTCCGACTTCCATCTGTCAGGCCCAACGAAGGATGTACTGTGCGGGATGCAGTACGCGGATGATTGGGAGGTTACTGATGCAGCAGGACATTGGCTCTGATGTCGACTAGGGGTACCAAGCGTGCGTACAGGTTCTCCCGGTAAGGTGGCCTAAGGTCGTCGGATTCAACGATTATGCTGAAAAATAAGATTTTGTAGCCATAAGAGTGGGGGAATAATACGATGCACTGGAATTCTGAATTAAACCAAACTGCTTTCAGGAAAAATTTAGCATTACTTGTTGAATGCCGCCCTTATGTTACTGCACTTAATCTGTTAAATAGACAGATTAATCTGTTGTCTTCGGAGGCCAGCACTGATACATCATTGCTTCTAAAGTTTAATGATAGCGCCCCCCCCCCCTCCCCCGCCATCGAGTTATGAGTGAGCCCTGTTACTTAAACAGTGCTACATTTCCGCGTGTAATTCTAGAAGACAGTGTTACATTCTTACTTTCACATTTATCAATGTGTTTAATGATATTACTTGCCACGTAATTGGCCTCCAGGCCTCTCTAGGCTGTTCCCAGTGAGTTGTCAGTTTGATACGAGCCTTCGGGCCTCTACCACCAGGAAACATTCCTGACTCCTTCTACGTCCCTCAGTGTGGTGGTATAAACCAACGTTATTTACAACAATAATGTATGTGAGTCACTCACATTGAAGAGTGCAAGTAGCAGAACGAGAGAACGCGTGTCGGGCGCACGTTTATTGGATGAATCCACAGCTGTGATGCTTATTACGTAAATTTAAGGTTGACAGGTGAGAAAGGAAAGGAAAGGGTGTATGGATGTTAGCTGCATCGGAAATTGACACATAATCAGTGGCGACCAGTGAAAATGGGTGCCAGACCGGGGTTCGAACCCGGAATCTCCAGCTTAATAGGCAAATAGTCCGAGCAGTTGCGATACACTCTGTGTCCGGGTAACACACTGGTTAACGCAGCTGCCTAGTAAGGAGGAGATCCTGGGTTCGAACTCTGGTCCGGCACACATTTTCAGTCAGCACCTCTGATTACCTATTAAGTCCAGATGCAGCTGACACCAGGAGTTCCTTGGCGTTCCTTCTCCCCACCCCTCCAATTTAAATTAACGAAACACGTTTATTGAACTTAAATAAGGTGACGTGTGTGCCTCGGGATTAAGTTCGTTCGGTGATGTACTCAACAAATAGTTCGATGCCGCGTCAGTACGACAGCAAACAGATCAAGCAATTCAGCTGTCCTCAGGACTTAGGCCATGTTTCCGTTCAACTCTTGGTGTTGCCCCCATGACTGAGTCTGCACCTCATCTCAGTGAATTGATGCTGAGCTCAAGAAAATAGATAGAAGTTAGAATTACCCCATCACAGATCCTGGGATATGATTTTACAGTAAGATTCATTAAAGTATGAGAGTTGACTGTCGGAGGACAGTCCTACTTGTTATTAAATAATTTCTGACCTCGGATAGATTCACCGAAATATGGAACTGCTTTTGCTTTCAGATTTCCACTGGACAGCATCATGATATAAACGGCCTCGAGTCTCAATATATCGGCTGGTGACAGGCAATTCACTGCTCAATTTGGAAGCGAAGTTTCTCACTCATCACTCCCTAAGTTCCCGTACATTAGCCTACGACGAGCACGCGGCCTGTGAGGAATTAAGTTTTTGCTACAGGTTGTCGTTGATAAAATGTCAGCAATATGTGCACTGAATAATAAAAACGAAAGAAAGATAGGATCTATTTTAGAAATTACATTTTCCTCCTAGACTTCGATTAAACGTATGTATTTACGATCGTGATTCAGATATTTGACACTCTCAACCCAGAGCTCAATAGGAGTTGTTCTTATGAGAGAACTGCTCTAGTATCAACAACGTTTACGTACTCAGTATCCATAATAAGAAAGAAGACATTGTCATTTACATAAATCCCAGGTTTTCGCTAGGGAACCATACCATATAATTACTTGGTCTGTGTATAAATCACTGTACTCGTAATTCAGATTTGATCTGTTTCTACGCCACGTCTTCTAGAAAAAGTAATTGGGAATTTTTTCTCAATACAGAACAACATTTTTTTTTCTTACCACAGTAATTCTTGCTCCGCTCAGTAATACTCCGCAATAACCTGCCTGGATGATGCACCCGTAAGAACATCAATCAGCGAAGGCTAGATACTTCCCCACAGCTTTGAGTGGACTCAAAGAAATAGAAATTTGAGGGTTTTAAATCAGGACTGCGCCCCCCCCCCCCACCCCAATTTCCACTGAATTCCATGGTCGCAACAGTGTTGTGGGCTTGGTGTTAGTGTTGTAAACGGAAATTTTACTTCCGTGGTCTGATCTTGCGAATTAATGATTTCACAGTTGCCTTAGCATCCAAGACATGCAAAAGGATCACACCTTGCCTATGCCAGAAGACTGTACACACTCTTTCTTTAGAGACAGTTACTTCTTGAAGTTTTTTTGTTGTAGCACTTGGATGTCGCCGCACCGTGAACTGTCTTTTCGATTCCGACTCGTAGTGGTCCTTTGGATCCCAGGACACGTTGGTATCCGTGGAAACAAGGCGGCCGATATAGCGGCCAAGGCTGCAGTCTCTCCCCTTCAGAAAAATTGTCACTTCCCGTCTAATTTGGGCCCAGCAGTACCGATCTCGCGCCCCCCCCCCCCCCACCCACACACACACACACACACACACACACACACACACACAAACTCTGATATAAAAGGTTGCGCTACATCTTGAGTGGAGCTTCATGGATTTCGGCTGTGTGTAGAATTAGTTAGTTGTAATAGGCCGACCCTGACGGATAAAGTGGTAAGAGACGCTGTTAACTATGAGGGATGGTAACAGGACCGATCAAGGAGAGTATTCTCGTGCACATCCTTTCCAACACTACTGAATCGCATTACCTAGCCGCCTCACGTTACTCACATCTACTGTACCGCTTCCATACACCTTTAGCAAGTGTTCGTGGACTTAAGTTGGCGCTATTTGTTCATTGTTCATGAACTCGGTGACACACCTGTGTTCTATACACAGCTTGATGTTTGGGGCCATTCTGCAGCGCTCGTCTAATGCCTTTGTCACCGACAGGTCAATAAGGGGAAATTGAAAAACGAAATAGTAAAACACCGACATGACGTGGAACACTCAATTACACAAAAAATTGTGTGTGGGCATAAGTTCCGTAATGAATCTCGTATGTACGGGGTACGATGTAAAATTTGCGAATTGGTTAGTTAAAAGCTGTGAGAATGCTATATATAACTTGAGTACGCCTTGAACACCGTTTTAGATTGCCGTTTGTTACATCAAATGCCTCTTTCTGGTATCTTGCTACTTCGTTCTGGTGGTGGGGATCCTCAGTGCCACTGCCATACGTGGACATCGAACTCCTCTGGACTTCATCCCGTCTTGTATGCAAATGCTAAAAGAAATATCACAGCTTATTCTCCTAACTACGGAGTGATTTCGAATGAACTCTCGTTTCAACACTCTACGTTTTAGAGTTTATTGCTTCTTACTAGCATTACAGTGGCTCATATACGCTATATCAATGATACCTCACATCAGTCGTTAAAACACGTTTAACTTGCAGGTCGTACAATCAGTGGTATGTTACGATACATCAGTAGTCTTGAAGATGTTGGCGTCGTCGGTGTACTGCGTGTTACGGGCAGCCCATGACATAGGGGCATCACGATGCATACACACACGCCCAGCCGGCAGGCGCCGCGCGTTCACCGCCAACGCACCTCGGCCTTCCCGTAGCGTCTGTGTGAAAATAATGCGGAACGAGCGGTCTCTAATTTTGCCTTGCACACTTTCTACCTATTTCCTCTATCACGATCATCGTTTGCTGGGACGGTTCTTCATAGCGGTCCAGGATACAAGAGTGATCCGTCATGATGCTAAAAAAATTTGAGACGATGGAGAAGGGTTAATGTATTAAATTGAGGTAAGGGGTACAGATCCGGAAATGATAAAGTCGGAAGTTACAAGCGAAAATCGTTCTGATGCCTGTGACAGTGGACCTTTCTACTACAAGCTCCTTGCTTTCCATATTATGGGAGGAAATAGTATGGGCCGAAACAACAAAAAATTGTCTAGTAAACATGGGCTCTTAAGTGCATAACTTACGAGCTACGAGCATTTGTTCAGAAGAAGAGACGTGTTCTCCAGTAGCAAAGACGAAAAACTCCTCATAGCTATTAAGAAACGCGGTTTAGAGCCCATGTTTACTGCACAATTTTTTCTTGTTATGGTCTGTACTGCCTCCTCCCATAATACGAAAGCAAAGAGCTTGCAGTAGAAGAGGTCCACTATCAGAGGCATCAGAACGATTTTCGGTCATAACTTTTGACTGGGTAGTTCCTAGATCAGGATCCATACCTCAGATTCATTTACCCTTCTCAATCATATCCAAAAGTTTGTAACATCATCACGGAATAACCATGTATTGGTATGGCGGTGTTTTGATCAACAACAACCTGTCTACTGCGACTGCTCACTGACATTCGTGAGACAAATGTCATCCTCTCTTCAATAGCCCGTCCCACGGTTGCACCTGAAAGCTGCCCCTCCCTCTTCCACTTCGGTGGCGGGAGAGTCCAGGATGACGATGCTGCGGACGGCGAGAAGCGATGTCACAAACTTTTGGTTAGGTGGGTGAAACTTAAATCGTCGCCTTAAACGACGGCGTCTCGCACGAGGGAGGCGTTTACTGCCAAACTGCTTTCGCCGCTCACCAGCGACGCTATCCGAATACGCGAGCAGTCGCTTGGCTGCGCGCCGCAAATCACTTTAACTGCTTCCGCGCAGTTTGTTCCCGGCCGTCTCAGCGCGGCGTCGCGCGATACGGCGCGCTGTGTGTCGCGTCTCCGGCTGTCCGTAAATCAATGTCGCCCCTCTCCTCTCCTTCCATCCTATTTGTTTCGTATTCTTCGAGGCGCTTGCTGGACCGCCGTCGGCAACACCGTCACAGGTCGAAGCCGCCTTCCGCTTCACGTGCGTTAATGGTGCTTCCTCAACCCCCTTCCAAGGACTCGATAAATAATTTCCGATCATTCCATACTCACTATAGTATTTACCGTTTATTCGATTTTTTTTTTAATTTCGCCCAGGCGTAGCATTCAGGACTGGTTTAAAGTGGCACGAGGTCCGTCGAACTGACGAAATGCGGAGCACCCATTCACCTTTACATACTCGCATTCTCTTAACCTTATGTTGCTTCCATCTAATAGAAAAATTATTAGAGCGTTAGCAGATGTTACGCGCCAAAAGTTTTCAATTGTTATCAGTTCAGTATAATCATCGCTTAAGACAAAATAATCTTAAAAGGTTCAAATGGTTCTGAGCGCTATGGACTTAACTTCCGAGGTCATCAGTCCCCTAGACCTTATAACTACTTAAACCTAACTAACCTCGGGACGTCACACACATACAGGCCCGAGGCAGGATTCGAACCTGTGACCGTAGCGGTCGCGCGGTTCCAGACTGTAGTGCCTAGAACCGCTCGGCCACTCCGGCCGGCAATCTTGAAAGGTCACAGTTCTTACAAATCATAGGTGTACCCATCACAAACATGACATAGTGTGGCCGCTATACACTGAAACAAAGTGTAAAGGGTGTACTTCCTCTTATCACAAAGAGAGAATAGTTAACGTAACCGCTGTACCCCGTTTCTGCGATCACTCTAATTATAGGCAAACAAAACTGACAGTTCCTTTGGATCCCAGGACACGTTGGTATCCGTGGAAACAAGGCGGCCGATATAGCGGCCAAGGCTGCAGTCTCTCCCCTTCAGCCTGCTGTTCGCATATTCCCTTCGCCGATCTTCAGTGTGTTTTATGTCTTCGTGTTGCTCTTTAATGGCACGCACATTGGTCTACACTTCCCAGTAATAAATTGCGGGATGAGAAAGCTCTTCCCTGTGCTTGGACCTCTTCCTCCCGAACTCGTCGTCGGGGGAAGGTAATTTTAACTAGACTCCGGATAGGGCACTGTCTTTTTATCCATCGACATCTTTTAAGTGACGATCCTCCCCCGTTTTGTCCTTATTGCTATCAACTGTGGACGGTGAGACACCTTTTACTTGAGTGCCCCTATTTTAATCCGCTAAGCGCTCGTCTATAGCTGTCGCCTGATACGTCTTCCATTTTAGCACATGACACGCGTCAGCCGATCGCGTCCTCGAGTTTGATAGTGTCAGTGAGATGACGTCGGTCATTTCAGGCTCTTTTTGGGGAAAACAACCCCCCCCCCCTTCTGTAGTGGTTTTCTGAGCTTTCCTTCTGTTTTTTAGTTTCCCCACTTTTTGAGTTCCGCTCCCATTGCTGCTGATTTGCATTTTTGTTACCTTTCCCTAAACCACAAACTGGCGCTAATGACAGTGGCAGTTTTTCGCCCTAAAACCATAACAAACTACTGACAGTCGCACTTCGTTGCAGGCGCTCAATTCTGCCAGCTTTTGTGTTCAAAAATAAAATAGATCGAATTACTTATTCTCTATGTAAGTAAATTGAACTCCCTTGCTCGCATCCGTCTGTATATGGAGGCTAATCTCAGGGACTGCCGTAGTAATTTTGATCCGTTTTTAACTAAGGATACACTTGTCTACGAGGAATATTTTAGTACATAATTTGTTTCGTACAAATTTTCTGAATTGTGATGAAGTACAGTTCTGAAGACGATGTCATTGCCACCTAACGAACGTTGCCATAACTCGAGAGAGAGCAGCAGAGCCTCGAGTATGCAGCAAGCAGGATCTAATTCGCACCTGGTGTCGTGGTCCAGCGGTAGAGCGTGTGGCTGGAAACCAAAATACTAAGAGATAGAATCTCAGCTGGTTCACCTTTCTTCCACTCTGCCTCTTAATCTAGCATTCACCTCTAATTGCTGTGGAGATAGGGATTTCGAAATCTGACTACAATGTCAGACTGCCAGTATCTACTTACCTTGGATTAACTATCCCAATTCGCTCTCTTAAAGCACTACAAATTCTTCGAACAACAGGCAGCGAGTTACGCAGATTTAAATACCGTAATAAGTATGACCAATGACGAAAAAATAACCATCTCGCCATCTGTGTGATGACACTCCCATTTGAAAAACATTTTTTCAAATAATAAAGTATTTTAACTACGTTTACCTGCAGCACTACCAGAACAACTGCATAACGAAAAAACGTGCAGATAGCAAATACGAGGTGGTTTATTTTTTATGCAAAAAGTGAAACGTTTTCCGAAAAACTGCTTCAGCAACATTAATTTGCATCAGTACGCTCTTCATCAGTGCAGCAAATGACCTAGATCTGGACACGATTCTTTGCGTGACACGGCGAAGATGTCTACCATAAAGAGTTCACGACAAAGAATTGCGGGATTGAGTCTAAACAATGCATCACAGTGAGTAATAGGCTTCACAAGAAGAGTGCTTAATACGAACTAAACTTGTACATCATGCACATCTTATTTTTTCTTCTATTTGTGCCACCTCAGCTAGCCTCAGTTACATAATGCAGTGGCGTGCACTGACATCGTCTTCCGAAGCAATGAATCTTACAATTACAGTATTACATTATTAATTACAGTGTTCTTATATATTACACATAAATTACAAATAGATTAATAAATTAATAATACTGTAATTTTATGAAAACAATATAGTTAATCAAACTACAGACTCGTGTCGGTAGCACAACTGATCATGCTTCAGTTTAAGTGTTAATAATAAAGATTGAATTGACAACTTGGTAATAGTATAAATTGATGAAATACTCCACTTTTCCCTGAGAGACGTAGACAAACTGACGAAGTAACAAGTGAAACACCATAGAAACTCGACCTATATACACTGTGATCAAAAGTATCCGGACACCAGATTGAAAAGACTTCAAAGTTCGTGTTGCCCTCCATCGGTAATCCTGGAATTCAATAGGTGTTGGTCCACCTTTAGCATTTGTGACAGCTTCCATTCTCGCAAGCATAAGTTTAATCAGGTGCTGGAAGGTTTCTTGGGGAATGGCAGCCCATTCTTCACGGAGTGCTGCACTGGGGAGAGATACCGATACCGATATCGATTTCGGTCGGTGAGGGCTGCCACGACGGCAGCGTTAAGAAACATCCCAAAGGCGTTCTATAAGACTCAGGACAGGACACTGTGCAGACCAGTGCATTATAGGGATGTTATTGTCGTGTAACCACTCCGCCACAGACCATGCATTATGAAAAGGTGCTCGATCATGTTGAAAGAAGCAATCGCCATCCTCGAATTGCTCTTCAACATTGGGATGCAAGAAGGTGCTTACAACATCGATGTAGGCCTGTGGTGTGATAGTACCACGCATAAAAAGGAGGGATGCAAACCCTCTCCATGGAAAACAAGACCACACCATAACACCACCGCCTCCGAATTTTACTGTTGGCATTACACAAGCTGGTAGATAACGTTCACCGGGCTTTCACCATGCCCAGACCCTACCATCAGATCGCCACATTGTGTACCGTAATTTGCCACTCCACACAACGTTTCTCCACTGCTCAATCGTCCATTGTTCACGCTTGGTACACCAAGCGAGGTGTCGCTGGCATTTACAGGCGTGATGTGTGGCTCAAGAGCAGCTGCTCGACCATGAAATTCAAGATTTCTCAACTCCCGCCTGTCATAGTACTGGAAGTGGATCCTGATGCAATTTGGTATTCCTGTGTGATGGTCTGGATAGCTACCTTCCTACTACATATTACGACCCTCTTCAACTGTCGGCGGTCTCTGACAGTCAACAGACGAGGTCGGCCTGTAACCTTTTGTGCTGTACGTGCCCCTTCAGGTTTCCACTTCAGTGTCACATCGCAAACAGTGGCCCTAGGGATGTTTAGGAGTGAGCAAATCTCACGCACAGACGTATGACACAAGACACCCAATCACCTGACCACATTCGAAGTCTGTGAGTTCCGCGGAGCGCCCCATTCTGCTCTCTCACGATACCTAATGACTACTGAGGTCGCTGATATGAAGTACCTGTCAGTAGGTGCACAGTGCACCTAAAATGAAAAACGTATGTTTTTAGGGTGTCCGGATACTGTTGATCATACAGTGTATATCCGGACCCGGCCTTTGTGTCTTCTATACACAGAAGGGGAGAGGGGTCGAAATCATTACCAAGAGGGTATTCATCGTGACCAAAAGTATCAAACATAAGGTGTAATCCGAGAAAAAAATTGAATGTACTTCCGGAAAACAGTGTTGAGCGTAGTTGAATCGTGGTCTCTGAAAAAACTGGAAGAGATACGAACTCTTTGAATTGTTATGTTATAGGAGAATGGAGTGTCTCGTAATGAGGTGCTCTGCAGAATGTGCGAGAAAGGGGATATGTTGCAAACACTAACTACGGAAGAAGGGACAGCACCTTCCATGGTGCTAGATGGAGCAGTAGAGGGTAGAAATTGTAGAGGAAGATGGAGATCGGAATATTTCCAACAATAATTGAACAAATTGGGTGTAAGTGATATTCTAAGATGAAGAGACTGGCACGGGAGAGGAAATCATAGGCCGCATCAAGTCGGGAGACAGATAACAATAAAAAGGTGCACGACATTTTTTACACCTTGAACTGTTTCCTTACGTTTTGACAGTTTTAATCAAAGTAGATAAACTTCATGCCAGTGGACGAGAAGTCTACTGCCACTGTGTTCTTGTACTCACCTGGAGGTCGAAATTTCGGACCTCCAGCGCAGCTTCACGGAAGAGGAGTACGCAGAAATAGACTTGTGTGTACTGGTATGGCCGGCCGGTGTGGCTGAGCGGTTCTAGGCGCTTCAGTCTGGAACCGCGCGACCGCTACGGTCGCAGGTTCGAATACTGCCTTGGGCATGGATTTGTGTGATGTCCTTAGGTTAGCTACGTTTAATTAGTTATAAGTTCTAGGCGACTGATGACCTCAGAAGTTAAGTCGTATAGTGCTCAGAGCCATTTGAACCATTTTGTACTGATACGAGCATATCCCGTGTGAGACCGTCACTGGATGAAAATGTCTGGCAGACAAACAAATTTTCAGCACCAGTGTGTTTCTTTGTCATACCTATTAACATTTTCCAGCCGATCGGATCATCATCTTTAGCAAACCACTCACCCATTGCTACTGAGAACATACATTTCGTGAACCTAATCACAGCCTGACACAGTTCAAGGTCGAAAAAAAAAACCACTAACACAAACTATGATAAAGTTCTTAGGAATTTGAACTGTCTCGTCTCTCTCCTTGCTTTTATACAGGGCATTGCAAAACCTAACGGCAAAACCGAAAGAAAGAATTCCTTTTATTACAAGAAGAAAGGTGGTCTGGTAAATATGGGCGCTTAAACTTATAAAGATTTGAGCACTTGCTCATCATCGATACAGTAAAACACATCTCCTCTACTGCAAGTTCTGTACTTTCCATACTTTGGGAGGATGTAGTTCGGACCAAAACAAAGAAAATGTCTGGTAAACATAGGCTCTAAAATTCTTACCTTCCAAGATGGGAGTAGGTGTTCAATAGAAAGGGCGATTCTCACGTAACGTAGATAAACATATGTTCATAGCTGTTAAGACAGGCATCTTAGAGCCCATGTTTACTAAACTTTTTTCTTTTCCTTGTGTGAGGAATCCATCCCTGTAGTTTTGCCGTAGATTCTGGAAACCATTATCATTTTGCCTTAAGCCTATGGGTCATATTTCACTGATATTAAGTAAATGGTATGTGTTGGTTACAAACTATGTTTCACAATCACAGACAAGTACATCTCACTGACAACCTAAAGTATCTGCCGAGCAGTCCGCTACTTGCCAACGTAGAGACATCTCTACCAGGTAGACTAGTGTCTGTCGATAGGTGTATCATGCACAGTTGTCCCGAGCTGTCTGTGTGTGTTCCTCTTGGAATATGTGCGTCTGACTACTGGAGTATTGCCGCTGCCTCAACGGCTGGAAATTCATGAAAGGTAAAGTTCTACACCCGTAACAGATTACAACCGTGTGTCGAGTAATAACGATTAATAACTCCCGCCTTTCTCCGCCAGTATTCTACCACCAAGGCCAGCGTTGCTGAGCTGCTAAAAGCCGATGCGACAGCAAACTGAAACGTTAAGTGTTCATAAAGTGCCGCCAGAGTACCGAATTTTAAGAATTGGCAGGTTAAATTGTTAATTTAAAAGTTAGGGCGCAGAGAAATTACTTCGACGCTGACCACATAACGTTCCATAGACAGGGGTAAATAGTCATCCATTGTCAGGCTATGAAAAACTGGCTAGGTGCGATTAGGATTCATGCTCTGAGGGCTCCACAGCAACCTAATTATGTATGTAGACAGTTCCTCCTTCGCGGGAATTGAGAATCTCTATGACCGATGATTTTCACCTGTTACCGACAATGATACTGACAAGATAATGTTCCGGGACATAGAAAGACAATAGAAAAAGTTTTAATTTCAAATTCGAAGTGTAGTAACAAATGACAATTATTTTTTGTGTAACATAATTGCAAATTAATAATTACCGATTTTTTTCCTTGTACTCCGAAACCTTGTTTCTTGCCATATTTCGTGATTATAGGTCAACGGGAAGTACCCTTCAGATTTTCATGGGTAAATATTAGAGTATCAAAATACGTAACATAAATGAAAATGTCTTTTGACTCCATAGACTCAGAAGCTCAATTTTTTTACACCGCCCAGAGACTATTGACGTTGCTGCGCGGCACAAATTTCAACTTGATACTTCTACCGTTTGTACGAAAAAGGGTTTTCAAAAGTGGGACAGACTGAGACAGATGCAGAAGAAAGTGATCATATAAGGGTTCCCTTTTTGCCAAGTAAGGTATGGAGCTCTGATAGTTAAAGAGCGCGGGAGGGGGACATAGTCGCCGCTATTGGCTAAGTGCGACAAGCTTTCTGCTTCTACGCTGTCACTCTGTGAAGCTGGAAAGTTGGTGAGAAATTCTTTAGAACACGGTCTAATATTTATTACAGTTCTAAACTTCGGTAGCTCGGAAGCTTGCATAAAACCTGGCTTAGCAAGTTTCTGAATAAAAGGTTACAGGAGAGATTCCAAATATAGTTTCATTTCGTGTCTCCTTCAGATTCAATGTAGTGTTAATTTATCTGTGATGCTTGTCGTTCAGCTTCTCGTCCCTGGAAACCACGAAAAACTTACCTGACAAGAACTTAAAGAAACATAGCAACAAGCCCTTTCCTGTTAAACTTTATTAATGCAAAGATGGTGATCGGATTTACACCCACCTTCAGCTGGGTTAATATATTGCTGTCTTCATCATTAGGTTTATGACGGTTGCATTTAAAATTCTGCAGTTCCCCTGTGTAAAACGACGATTCATTTAGCGACCAAGTATCCCGAATTGCACATTAACGTTAAATTAATAGATAAGCACACCTCTGTTTACTGTAACTTTTGGTTCCATTTTTTCGCTTTTCTGTGCATAGTATGTACACCTTAGTTTCACTGACGTGCTGGTGTATGCAGCATTCGGTTTGTGGCCGACTTGCGCCTTAACAGGAAGCCAAGTAAAAAGTTAGTTTGATTTAATTATACGGCTCGGCGAACGTAGCATGTAAACAAATTGTTACTTTGCGCGGGGAGCTGCAAACGGCCAAAATACTGTTGACAAAACCGCACTGTTCATAAAAAATATGAATAAATGTATTACGGCAGTTGAAGATAGGTGAACATCCAAAATACTAGAAGTCTTTACATAAAGCTGCATAGACCGAGGCTATCTGCTGTAGGTCGTACTTAATCTCGTTTAGGATTTTTCTTGGGTTTCTTACTTCGCATCCGATGATTACCATGATAGACCCTTCTAATCTTGACCATATTCTTTCGATGCTTGCCTAATTAACCTATTGTTCGGCGACGACTACAAAATATTTAAGTGTGGTGCTAATTTTCCTCCTACAATCAAGAAGCTAAAATTTTGATAATAGACAAATATTTTTAGAGTTTAAAATTAAGGAGGGCGTACCATTCTAGGCGAACCAGCCAGGGTTTTCGTTTATGAAATCAGAAATAATTTAAAAAATACGGCTTCCTATCTGCATACTGATGCCGCAAGTCTTTATATTGAGGGTGCGTTTTCTGATTGGAACGTGGTACACAAGAGTATTTATAAGTAACTTTGGGATTTCAGAAGACGACTGCACGAAAGCTATAAAACCTATAGGAAAATCACACTTACCAGTGGAAACAGCATCTCTCCAGGTGTAGATTCGTGGCCTTGTTGCAGAGCAATAGGAGGCAGGCTTGTAGGAAAATACATACAATAGAGCGATGGGTGCATTTTGTGTCCTGTAATTCGCCAAATGAGTCATTTGCGACTATTCAGCGATTACGCGCCAAATACCAGGTAAAAACTGCAACGAACGAAAAAATCGGTTGGTGATGAAACACCATGGTACTGGGTGCTTAGAAGGTGCGAAGGAAATAGGCTGGTCGGGACCGCGAGCAGGGATGTAAGAGCTTCTTTTTCTTAGTCTTCTTTTTCTTCCTCCTACACATTTAATATTCACCACTTAATTTCCCATTTTATATTCTGGTTTCTCTCTTACAGCATCTATAATGTGGTCCATAATTAAGTCACAGGAGTGCGCTTAATGAGTCACCTTGACTAATTTCTTTACCTGTTAAAATTTCATTTGTGAAGTCTTCATGTCGTTTAATGGGACTGATGCTGACCCAGCATAGGCTCGCATGTACCAAAGACAAACGACGAGCAGTTTAAGGCGTGAAGCTTTGTGAGTTGAATGCGGCATCTCTGGTGTCTGTAGACAAACCGGAGTTGCCGTGGCCTTCGTCTAAGAGCTGTTACTTTTTTCTGGCGGAAAAAATAATAAGTGCAATAATAGACCAACGAATAGTCTTGTAGTTTCACATGAAACTTCAAAAAAATATTGAAACATACATTTTGCTGAAAGATGTGTATGGCGAAGACTGCCACGTACCGAGTTTTTCAGTGGTTTCAAGCGTTTCAAAAAGGCCGAGAAGGCGTTGAAGATGACTCACGCCCGGCAAGCTCTTAAACTTCAAAACCGGAAGGAAATATCGAAAAAGTACGTAATCTGATTCGATCTGACCGTCGTTTGAGTACTCGGTAGTTTGCTGAAACTATGGAAATTGACGAATAATGCGAAAGGCAATTTTGTCGGAACCAATTTAACATATGAGAGTGCGCGGAACTGGTACCGAAAGGTCCCACGATCGAACTAAAAGAAGCTCGAGAAAATGTTTGTACTGACACTTCGAACACCACTTAGTCATTTCTTGGAAATATTGATAACGTGTGACGAATCTTGGTGGAAGAAAAAGCCGTGGGTTCTGCGTCAAGTCAGCGCACCGGCCCATACCTCACTGACGGTTGAGAGGCTTGTAAAATCATACAGCATCCCAGCGTTAGGCCACCCTCCTTATTCGCTTGACCTGGTACCATGTTGACTTTTATCTATTCCTCAAGGTCAAATCTGCATTAAAAGAACAAGATTTCCATTCGCTGTAAATAAACTTTCACAGCAATCGTCCACTTGTCTTTTTACCACACCTCGTATACTACTATTAGTCCTCACTGAAACCATTGGTACTCTTCTCGTGCTCTTGTAGCGGGGGCGGGAATCCTACGCCAGGAGTCTCAAGAAATTCCGAATTCAAACGTGGGGAGATGCTGTGTTCACTGAAGTTCCTATTTTGTGCATGTCTAGTAATCCTCTCCCAATCTGAGTTAGTATACTTAACTCGATCTTTGCACTGAGATGTGATAACTAATTCCAATGAGCATTCGGTAGCCTTCGGTTCTCGAAAAGACCATTAATTCTTTCTACTTAGTCAACAAGTAGTATACGAGCATAGTATGTTCTCACTCGCGGAACTTCGCTCAAGGAAGTAAGGAGTGCCAAAATGCTTCATATTTCCCCTCCGGAAGAGCCAGTGGTTCATAAATGAGACGTAAAACTTTAATGGTGAATCTCATGGGCCGTTAAAACTGACGGCGCTCTGTAATTCCACGGTTTCAGCTGAACCCAGCCGCGGCCGTTGTCTTCTTTTAACGAGCGGAACGGAGTAAACTACGCATTAGTAGATGGCGAGAGGCCGGCTTTAAAAGTTAATGCACATGCTTATCTGTAGCAAAAACGCCTTTCTTTGCATTAAACGCTGCTGTAAGCCTAACTTTCTGAAGTAATCTACATGATCGATGTACTGCGAAGACGATACCAATCGCTTAGTCCGGTGAAGCATCTTAATTCGCCTTTCAACCATCCTTGTCTGCCATATCAGTTGGAAATGTTTTCACCATTATTGGTGAATCCACAAAGCAACCAGTTTCTTGACGCTTAATTACTTCAACTATGAATCTATATCCAGAGTAGAAGACCATAATACAGGACGTCCCGAATCTTTAGGGTCAATATTATAAACGCGATAAAGAATGAATGGTTGGCAATACCTATTGCCCATGTGAGATCTTGGATGAACAATGAAAGACGGGCACGTAAACGTAAAATTTTGTTTCGTATCAACCTGCGTCACACACATTGGTGGCGCTGCCTTAAAATCGCGTAGTGTGTCCGCGATGGAACTTACCGCTGATTACGATTCATGACTGATTGCTGAAGGTGATCGTTACCCCACTGCAAGACTTCATGGTCCACCGTCTAGATACTAAGACTGACTATACATTCCATTAATAAGACACAGTGAGTAATTTCTATGTACATATGTTCGTGAAGTATGTTAAATTCGTACGTACGAAGTGGTTCGGAATTGTAACATTTAACACTTCCAGTAATAAGTCCTGCTGATGTACTAAGCATCCTCTTACATATTCTACAGTGACGATATCAACAAACTGGTCTCCTGAAGTTAAAGTTTTCTGGGTTATTAGGCCGCGTCATGTTTCTTCTAAAATGTTGGACGTTTCGACCCCTCTGCTGGGATCTTCCTCAGGATCTTTCGGTGTCCACTACTGCTAGAACACTCCAAAACATCCTGAGGAAGATCCCAGCAGAGGGGACGAAACGTCGAACATTTTAGAAGAAACATGACGCAGCCTAATAACCATGTTTTGGAGTGTTCTAGCAGTAGTGGACACCGAAAGATCCTGAGGAAGATCCCAGCAGAGGGGTCGAAACGTCCAACATTTTAGAAGAAATATGACGCGGCCTAATAACCCAGAAGATTTTAATTTCAGTGACAACGGCCACGAAAGCCTGCAGACTTCCATAAACTGGTCTCTTGCTGGGAGAAATATGTTCGTCGCGAGAAATACTGGGTGATCAAAAAGTCAGTATAAATTTGAAAACTGAATAAATCACGGAATAATGTAGATAGAGAGGTACAAATTGTCACATGCTTGGAATGATACGCGGTTTTATTAGAACCACAAAAATACAAAAGTTCAAAAAATGTCCGATAGATGGCGCTTCATCTGATGAGAATAGCAATCATTAGCTTAACAAAGTAAGACAAACCAAAGATGATGTGCTTTACAGGAAATGCTCAATATGTCCACCATCGTTCCCCAACAATAGCGGTAGCCCAGGAATAATTTTGTGAACAGCACTGTAAAGCATGTGCGGAGCTATGGTGAGGCATTGGCGTCGGATGTCGTCTTTCAGCATCCCTAGAGATGTCGGTCGATCACGATACACGTGCGACTTCAGGTAACCTCAAAGCAAATAATCGCACGGACTGAGGTCTGGGGACCTGGGAGGCCAAGCATGACGAAAGTGGCGGCTGAGCACACGATCATCACAAACGACGCGCCCAAGAGATCTTTCACGCTTCTAGCAATGTAATATGATATGCACAAAAGGCTTCATGGAGATCTTACAGTGGAAGGGATGTCTTAGGATTAGATCCCGTCTTCGTGCTACGTCTTACGCCGGATGCGAAGAGCTCCAGGCCACTACACGTGGAACTGTTACTGCGGAGATACGTAGCGATAACTTTTTTGTACGTCGGTAAGCTGATGTAACAGATCGTTTCAACCTGCTCGGTGGTAACGCTCGCCTTCGCAGACCCCGTCTCTTCGCAGAAGGTAACTACAAACAAACGGTTTAGCATGTGGACTGGCCAGCTCGATCTCTCCCGACTTGAATACCGTGCGAGTTGCTTCGGATGCTTTCAGGAAGCCTTGGTTGCTCGCTGCCGTTTTGTCAAGATCGGTTTACGGTTTTATTAGAAGAATGGCTGACAGATAGCCGTCACTAACATAATCACTCAAACATGTAGCTGTTGGAGTCAATCACGCTTGACGTTAACGTTGATTTTCTGAAAGATGTACAGTCAAAAGGCGGTCCTCCAGATGGTTTCTATGACTACGGCTCCATCCAAAAGTAAAATCATTAATTAACGTAATTGTGCTACACAAAAATGCCAGAACATTTTGCACATTTAGATGTGTCAGAACAGCGCTGTTACTCTTTCCTTGACTGTCGAAGGACAAACAGCGGTAGACATCCATCGGACAGAGAAGAAAGTGTATGGGGCAGCATGTAGGTCTAAAACTACCGTTCTAGGATGGTGCGCGACAAGGAGTGCTGTTGTTCCATTGTAACGTACGCGAATATCCTAACGCGGAAGTTACGCCAGCTGAAAGAGAAGATACTCCAGCAGCAACCTTACCCGTAGTCCTGATTTCTCCCCATGCGATTGCCACGCTGGAAGTTAAGATCTTCTACACTTAGCAGGACACGGTGTTTTAGCGAACAGGTGTGATAAATCTGGCACGTCGCTGGGATGATTGCCTCAATGCTCGCGGCGATTTCACGTGATGATACACCGATTATGGACAATACGGCCTTCGAACAGAGGCCTTTAGATCGCCCCTTGCATGTACCCCCGCTGACGTCCTTTAACATCGGACTAGATGTCATCACTTTGAGGTCACTAATTTTTGAGTTATTTTTGTGATTTTTTCCAGAGGTGTGTAGAACCAGAGTAAACGATAAATGGGCGAAAAGTATCCAGATGTAGTACAATGTCTTACACTATCGCGAAATTACTTTTTTGTTTCAGCATCTACACACATCAAAAAGGTTCTGCATAACCTAGGTTCAGAGAGTTCCGGAACTTGTACAGAAAATTGGAACAGAGATCAACATAATCATTTCCGCCCTTTTTAATTGCTCATGAAAACCACACATTGCATATTGTGCCACCATACAGCGAGATCTTCAAAGGTGGTGGACCAGATTGCTGTACGCACTGGTACATCTAATTCCCAGTAGCACGTCCTCTTGAATTGATGCATGGCTGTATTCGTCGTTGCATACTATCCACAAGTTCATCAAGGCACTATTGGTCCAGATTGTCCCACTCCTCAACGGCTGTTCGGCGTAGATCCCTCAGGCTGGTTGGTGGGTCACGTCGTCCACAAACAGCCCTTTTCAATCTATCTCAACATGTTCGATAGGGTTCATGTCTGGAAAACATGCTGGCCACTACGATGGTGCCGCGAATTTTCATTCATGAAGACGAATGCCTCGCCAATATGCTGCCGATGTGGTTGCACTATCGGTCGGAGGATGGCATTCAAGTATCGTACAGCCGTTGCAGCGCCTTCCGTGACAACCAGCGACGTACGTCGGACCCGCATAATGCCACCCCAAAACAGCAGGAAACCTCCTACTTGGTGCACTCGCTGGACAGTATGTCTAAGGCGTTCAGCGTGACCGGGTTGCCTCCAAACACGTCTCCGACGATAGTCTGGTTGAAGGCATATTCGACACTCAACGGTGAAGAGACAGTGATGCCAATCCTGAGCGGTCCATTCGGCATGCTGTTGGGCCCATCTGTACCGCGCTCCGTGGTGTCGTGGTTGCAAAGATGGACCTCGACATGGACGTGAGGAGTGAAGTTGCGCATCATGCAGCCTATTGCGCACAGTTTGAGTCGTTACACGACTTCCTGTAGTTGCAAGGAGGGCATTATTCAACATGGTGGCGTTGCTGTCAGGGTTCCTTCGAGCCATAACCCCTAGGTAACAGTCAGCGATGCAGTAGTATCCCTTTGGCGGCCTGAGCGAGGCATGTCATAGACAGTTCCTGTCTCTCTGTGTCTCTATGTCCGAACATCGCTTTGGTTGTCCGCGGCTCGTGGTCTTGCCGTTGCGTTCTCCCTTCCCGCGCACGGGGTCCCGGGCTCGATTCCCGCCGGGGTCATGGATTTTATCTGCCTCGTGATGACTGGGTGTTGTGTGTCTTTCATCATCATGTCATCCACATTCACTCGCAAGTCACCGTAGTGGCGTTAAAGAACTTGTGGAGCGGCGACCGAACCGCCCCGCGAGGGGTCTCCCGGCCACCAATGCCATGCGATCATCATCATTATTATTATTATTATTATTATTATTATTATTGTCGATTTGGTTCACTCAGAGACGCCTGGGCATTTCCCTAGTTGAGAGCCCGTCCTGGCACAAAGTAACAATGCAGACGCGATCAAACCGCGGTATTGATATTAGAGGAATGGTTCAATTACTGACAACACGAGCCGTGTACTTCCTTCCTGATGCTATGACTGGAACTGATCGGCTGTCGGGGCCCCCTTCGTCTAATAGACGCTGCTCATGCATGGTTGTTCAAATCTTTGGGCAGGTTTACTGACATCTCTGAACAGTTACAGGGACTGTGCCTGTGAGACAATACCCACAATCAACGCCTATCTTACCAAGTTCTGGGAACGGAGATAATACAAAACTCTTTTGATGTGTGCACATGCCTTTTGTGGCGTACACAAATTGCAGCCCAAGTAGTTGGTGCATTGTTTACGATTACGGACTTAGATATACCAGTGATCCACGAAATATCGACACGTGATCAGGACATAGTAATGAAATTAGGATGATAGTTCTCTTTTTCAGAGTCACAGTCTCGCCTTGCTACACTATGGGGAAGTGTATCGTCTCTTACATCAGATATCAGAACAGCGGGGCTCTATTAAAGTGGTCACCGCTGAACTCCCGCCGCAAGAAAACACTGACAAAGGGCGTCAAAATCTCTACACACATCGAAGATAGTGCTAGTACCGCTAACCATTTCGACTACTTTCATAATGCCCAAGTTTGTGTTCATGAGATCGTAGTGTAAGAGGAATAGAAAACCAGTAAGGAAATGAAATTTAGAGTCGAGAAATTGCGTGTTCGTTGTTCGAGAAGGGATACGTAGTTAAAGAAAAAGTGGCCGTTAAGAGAGATACAACAGTATTTCGATCTCTCAGCTAACCGACGCAACAAAGTGCAACGTAAATATGAAAATTAGCACCACGACATGGGAAAATCGAAGATTCATCTGAGTCTGCGTTTCTTTCTGACAATATAAAATCATATCTCGATCGACTGTTTTGGAGCCCAGTTTTAAGAACAAACGGTGTCATTGGTGATCCTGCGCCGTTCTTCACGTTACACATCATAATCCTGTCGTAGAATTACTCTTATTAACGGTTTAAAAAGATACCAAATCAGGACTTGAACCTGGAACTAGAGTTTCTCTGCATCCCAAAATTTTAATGTATTAGAAAGCTGCTTAAAGTGCCCACGCAGCTGCAGAACGACTATTTGATTGTGTGGAAGGAAGTCACGAAATCAGCAATACAGTAACAGGGGCTTATCGATATGCTTCCGGTACTTCGTGTGCTACGCTCTAACTGAACGTATTTCTACACACACACAGCACGTTGTTTAGATCCTTATCATTAACTCTATCTTGAAGCTGATTCACGCTCCAATAATGAGGCGCCTTTGATGTTTACTTCTGGCAACGCCCATCAAACGAAGTTTACCATCTGATCTTGTCTCTTTCCTATTAGGGCTGGCTGTGTATTCGCTCACGGCCCCCTGGCTCTAGTGTCTCCTTCGATCTTTGTCGGCCTTGTGTCGGGTGAATTAGTTTCTATCGTCTTTGTCTGAACGTGACCACTCAGCCATACTCTCAAACTCAGGTGCACTTTTAATGAGTTTTCGTGTCAGTAACATTTTCCATTTCCAATCTCCATTTTCTTTGTCGTCTGACTATCCTTATATGTAATGCATCTGAACAATTACTTGGTTACATTCAATAATGCCCCTCTATCTGACTATGCGCTGTACTTAGTGGCGCATAAAATTCGGCTCACGGAAAACAGTAAACTGGAGGAACAGGCAAAACTTCATGATAAACTAAAAATACAGGTGAAGCGATAAAACAGTGAAATCAGTTAGTTCTGGCGACGACTCAAAAAGAGGCATAGTAACCACTTCTCGCAGAACACACGACAGTTAGAAGAGCTGAAAGTGACTCGTTCAGGTAATTTTAGGCGTTCAGGAATGTCGGGATCAATGTCGTCTGTTGTATTTCTCGCAGCTGTCGACCGTTGTTTGATCGAGAATTCAAACAGCCAGCACGATGAATAAGATTCTGCGGCAGATGTTGAGTCATGTTAAGAACCGGACTATGTGAGAACCAGTGACTTACTTCCAAGTATTGGTAACGCTCTCCCAGTCTTAGACGAATTTTTCTAGCCATGCAGAGGGAACTTACTGATGATTATTTGACCCTGTCCTTCCCACATTCCATATACAGGGTGTTACAAAAAGGTACGGCCAAACTTTCAGGAAACATTCCTCACACACAAATAAAGAAAAGATCTTATGTGGACATGTGTCCGGAAACGCTTAATTTCCATGTTGGAGCTCATTTTAGTTAGGGCCCCATGTTCTTCCACTTAGGCTCAATGGAGCACGTTATCATGATTTCATACGGGGTACTCTACCTGTGCTGCTAGAACATGTGCCTTTACAAGTACGATGCACGATGGAGCTCCTGCACATTTCAGTCGAAGTGTTCGTACGCTTCTCAACAACAGATCCGGTGAGCGATGGATTGGTAGAGACGGACCAATTCCATGGCCTCCACGCTCTCCTGACATCTACCCTCTTGACTTTCATTTATGGGGGCATTTGAAACCTCTTGTCTACGCAACACCGGTACCAAATGTAGACTTTTCGTGCTCGTATTGTGGACGGCTGTGATACAATACACCATTATCCAGGGCTGCATCAGCGCATCACGGATTCCATGCCACGGAGGGTGGATGCATGTACCCTCGCTAACGGAGGACATTTTGAACATTTTCTGTAAGAAAGTGTTTGAAGTCACGCTGGTACGTTCTGTTGCTGTGTGTTTCAATTCCATGATTAATGTGAATTGAAGAGAAGTAATAAAATGAGCTCTAACATGGAAAGTAAGCGTTTCCGGACACAAGTCTGCATAACATCTTTTCTTTGTGTGTGAGGAATCTTTCCTGAAAGTTTGGCCGTACCTTTTTGTAACACCTTGTATATAATTCCAGGGTACAAGGAAAGACAGCAGAGGAAAGAAAATACATACGATATACATCATCCTAGAAGTAAAATAGCAATAAGGGCCCACTTCCGACAGAAGATTTAGGGAAGGTTTCGTTGTTAATCAGGCGACTGCCGAAACTGAAAGGGCAAATCCCTTTTATTCCCAGTTGGGAATACTTTTCGCGCCATTCCCAAGTTGATGAGATTAGATTGAAAAGTGGGAAATTCTACTGCTGTCACGAAAGATAAAATCAAAATACCTGGTGCCGTTCTGGTTTATTTTTGTAGTGATCTGTTTCGTTATAGCCTTTCGCTTAGCCTTCTCACGTACCGTCGACGTCGACAGGGAAAGTCAGCGCCATGCAGAGCTACACAGCTGCCTCGACAGTTGCGCAGGTCACAGCCTTCACCACTTCAGATTATTATATCTGTTGACCCGGAGCAGATCACCACCCTTCCTTGCATCTTGGACGCATGACAGAGTGAGATAAATTCGTCCAGCCGTCTTCTCTCTAGATCACTGGCACACATCGCGTGACACACGGAGTGAATTACGAGCTGCCGATGTCGTTCGTAGGAAGTAACTCATCCAAAACCTACATGTCATTCTTTGTTTCGACGCAGATAGTCGAGAGACGGAACCCTCGGAGTCGAATTTTCTTGGTATGTCACGTTCTTCCTAATCTTACCCATTTCTTTCTTAGAAATTTTAGTGCGTTCACAACATGGTAATGCATGAAATCTTCCGCTGTCTTTTTCCGCTAGTAAAGAGCTCATAACGCGTAATATCTTCGTTCGTTGACAATTTAACAGTCGGTCGAAGGCGCAGGGGAGACAACTGATTGTGAAAATAACTTCATACGTTTGTATTCGATTTGCTGCCTAGTAAGACATATTACATTGTATTTTTTTAAATTTTACGTTGCGTCTACATGCTTATCGTAATGATCAGAAGCGTTCCGAAATAAACCAAAACATCAATGTGTCCATAGAAAACAATGGATTAACTAGCATTGTGTTAAGTAACTATTTTATCGATCTCTTGTAGTAATTAGTGACAAAGACATTTCAGTATATAGGTTGATTCAAAAGATTCATCCGGGTTCACGACTCAGTGCTTCTACATGAACGAATGTAGAAACTTGGTATAATAACAGGCGAATCGAACCTAAGTTTATTTTGGCAATGGTTGTAAGCTGCGGTCTGTGAGGCTGCCGGATAGGGACTACCCGGTGCAGCTACACAGCTCGCTAGTTCATTACACGTTGTGTGAAGAGTCCAGATAGCGATGATACATCAAGTGGAGGTGTTCTTCGGTCTCCGTGTCAACAGATCCATTTCAGTAGAGTTGTTTGGCGTGATCTTCCACGACAGTTCGGCGTCGCCTATAGACAGTAAAAGGCGTATGGATTTGGCATGATACCAGTGACTTGAAAGGTCGCGTGGTATGTGATATCTTTTATTTTTAGGTTTGTGAAAGACTGTGTCTTCCATTTGAACAACTGTGGGTCAACTAAAACGCCGCATATCAGCAACAGTAGTATGTGACGATTCGATTTTGACAATGTACTGGATGTCCGTCCTGTGTCGGGTGGATGGCACATTCGACATGTGTGAAAGGTAAATGAAAACAAGATCATAAACGTAATTGTGGAAAATACTCAAAGGTTATAAGCGGACACTTGCGAAAGACACACTCGTGGAACATCGTGTGATCAGTTCGAAAATAAAAACTCCCTGGTTCCGTGCGTAAGCTGCAATGTTTTTGTCTTCATTCATGTAGAAGATGCAGTCACATGGAATCGGATTGATCTTTTTGAAACAGCATGCGTTACGTTCATGTGTCGACAACAAGTCTCTCCAGTTGAGGGTGAATGACACTAACAATGTAAAATGTGAACAGAGCCGTTAGATTTGATCTTACATGTAGCACGGCACAGGAGCACATCTAGGACTTGTATCTCACCGTCATCTCCTCTTTCTTCTCCCACCCCGTCCTCCCTCTTCCCCCGCCAGTATAATTTGCAATCACCTGTATTTTAAAATTTTTTAATGTGACAGTAGTTTACATCAGTGCTTCATCATAACATTCAATAAATGAAAGATCAGAGATGGGTTATTTTAAAAGCATTCGCCCAGACATGCAAGAAGTACACGCATCGTGCAATTCAAGTAAGAACAATAACGAAGCAAATTCTCACAGCTTTGATTCCATAATCACACTATCGGCTATGGCCCTTTTCAGTATTCCACTTAGTACTAAGATGATAAATAAAAGTTTGCAGACAAAGGCTATGCGAGCGGGTGGGGAGGAGCAGTAGTTCTTTTCCCAGTCGTTTCCGCCTACATTCGGGAAAGTTAGTAGACATACTATTTTTTTTTTTTTTTTTTTTTTTACTGGTGGAAGAGTTTTTCGTATCTGTCTTACCCAATTTCCTGTGGTTTCCCGATTCTATCTGTTGTCTCGCGAACCGTCTCGAATATATTACTCTCAGGTGTGGCCAGCCAGTGAATCGGCGACTTTTCCTAGCCGGAATGTTTTCTGTAGGCTGTAAAGCCGGAAGCCCATACACGTGGACAACCAACTGGAAAGCACCGTAAGTTAAACTTGAATGTCTTGCAACTTTCGAGACGGTGTTGCCATGCGACTGTATTCTGAAATAGAAGTAGACTCGCAGATCTAAAGTCCCCAGACACCAGTTGAGACATTTTGTGTCCACCGTTAGCCATTATGACAGCTGGATATCAGCTGGGGACACTTTCACTGAGGTATTAGAATGTCTGTGGAGGCGTTGCAGCCCACTCTTCAATCGAGAGGAGAAATCGGACAAGGTAGTGATGTTGGACGCTAGGTGTCTGGAACGAAGTGTGTGTTTTAACTCATCCGAGAGGTATTCCATTAGGTTCAGGCCGGGAGTCTGGGCAGGTTTGTCCATTTTTGGAATGTTACTCTCCACAAGCCATTATCTTACGCCTGCACCTTCGACAGGTTGCATTGTCGTGCTGATAGACTTCAATTGTCAGCGAACTGTTCTTGTAATGTGTTCGTATCTTCTTGTATTTAGCGTTTTCCTAAGCTCAATAAAGGGATACACACTAACCACGAACAACCCCTGCATGCCGCAACACCACCACCTCCGTACTTCACTGTTAGCAGTACGCGTGATGCAGGTAACGTTTCCCAGGCATTCGCCAGACTCAAACCCTTCTGATACCCACACGGAATAAAATGATTCGTCACTCGTTTCCAGTCATCGACAGTCCAGTGGCGTCGTTCTGTACACAACCTCAAGCGCCGCTTCACATTGAGTACAGAAGAGTGTTTGCTTCCTCTGATGCTGTGCGATTTAAAACAGCCATACTCACCACTGCATGACGGCCCATGTCCGTCATTACATGAGATCTACCTGGTCTTCGTTTACCTGTGGTTGTTCCTTCACATTTCCGCTTTACAGTTACATCGCCGATAATGGACTTAAGCAGCTTCGGAAGGACTGTAACGTCCCTGAAATTTGTTAATCTGGTGACATTCAGTAACAATTCCATGTTCGATGTCACTGAGATCTCCTGACCGACCAATTTCGCTGTTACTGCTGCCACACTCACAATCAAATACTGTGTGCCTTCTTTCATACCGGCTGGCCCGCCTCCGTTGAGATATAGTAGTCAATCCTGCACTACCTAGGAGTCTCAAAATACGTTTGATCAGACAGTTTATGTAAAAATATGAAGGCTAATTCTGTGTGGCTGGTCTCGGCAGAGGTTTGAGTCCTCCCTCGGGCGCGCGCGCGCGCGCGTGTGTGTGTGTGTGTGTGTGTGTGTGTGTGTGTGTGTGTGTGTGTGTGTGTGTGTGTGTGTGCGCGTGCGCGTGTGTGTGCGTGTGTGCGTGCGTGTGTGCGTGTGTGTGTGTGTGGGGGGGGGGGCGGGAGGGGTTTGTGGGGACGGGAGGGGTTTGTGGGGGCGGGAGGGGTTTGTGGGGGCGGGAGGTGGGGGGTTTGTCCTCAGGATAATTTAGGTTAAGTAGTGTGTAAGCTTAGGGACTGATGACCTTAACAGTTACGTCCCATAAGATTTCACACACATTTGAACATTTTTTGAAGGCTAATTCCGTTATCTGGCTTTCCTTCAGTTGTGGCAAAACGACATCCTATCACGGATGTTTCAGCCTCGAGAGTACAATGAAGTTGAAGGGGATCATGTTCGTTGAATACGGTGGTTGATGCGATATAAAGATTTCATTCATCGCCAAAAAAATCACTGAACAAGCATTGAGGTGTAAGTGGGAGCTTATAGTGATGAAATTCCTATGAGTGAGTGGTTTTGACGCAATTCCGGTCGTTTTCTTCTGATTGCTGCACGCAAACGACGCATAACTTCCAGGTAGTTCCCTTATTGACCGTACGACCAGCAGACAGGAACTCGTGGTGCACAATCCCATTGTAATCGAAGAAAACAGTGGGAAGAAATTTCACATGCGATGGGAATCTTTTTTTCCGGGGTTGGCTTTTCAGGCAGTTCCCAGTCTGACGGCGGTGCTTTGGTTTCGTTGTCATACCGGTAAATGTTCCTTCACCTATTGGAACTTTCTTTTGAAGTCCTGGATGGTTGACATAATTCACCATTTCCTTAAACGACGTAGTTTTCGGTCGAAATTCAACAATTTTGGAAAAAAACTTTGGTGCTACACGTTTCATGCCCAAAATATCCCAAAAAATTACTTCGCATGAGCCGAAGGATATGCCAACATCAACAACTTCTGTGACGGTGATTCGGCGATTTTCCAGAACCATTGTCTTTACTTCTTCCACACTGTCGTGACTAATCGACGTGTTAGGGCGTCCATCCGATCGTAGTCTTCAAAGTCTTGTCGACACTTTTTGAAAGGTTTATACCATTCGTAAACTCATATCGTACTCAAAGTAGATTCGCGAAAATCCACAGCCAACATTTCAAATGCATTGCTGCACTTAATTTTTCAAGCATAACTTCTTTGTTCCACCTTTCTCGTAAGTAAAAATTGGCTGAGCCCTCGAAAACACGTGTAACCTTACCAACTGTCAGCAATAACTATAATTTTCGAAACACCTGAAAATGCAAACATACATCAGAAACACGTGTATCGACACGATAAAATATTGAAAATTGGATGAATAAAGCCCGCAAAATTATAAAATACCCGTTACTTTTTCATCAGACCTGTTACTAATACCATCTGTAATCATCATTCAGAGCTGTGCTTCGAACTTATTCGCCGATTGTCGACTTAAAAAGTGACGCAACAGTGTACCGTTCGACGTGTATCTCTGTGTGCATAGCGTTACCTCATACTGTCGGTGGCAGAGTTCACCGTGCCGGCTCCAGTTCAGCGCGGCTTGGGCCACAAAACGAGAACAAAGCTCTCCTCCCAACTGGGGCGCAGCCGACGCTCCGCGGCGATTATTCGGCGTGGCTCCTTCGCGGCCCGCCCAGATGCTAACCGCTTTGCATGGAAATAAGCCAGTTTCTGTCCCGCGCGCTGGATGCGGGGGCGAGCGAATGCGCCGGCCAGCCGGCACTTGGCAGAACGCTAACCGGCGAGTTCGTAATTGCTTCATTGATCACAGGGGGAGGTCTGGGCGCAGCCTAATTCATACAGCGGCCCCTGTATCGCGGCGGGCAACACTGCTCTTCCTCCTCCCCTCTCCCTCTTCCATCCCCCTCCCTCAACCCCACCCGGCCAGCTTTTGTTTGATATTCCAATTACAGCGCGAACGAACGCACAGTCGGAAGGACAGAGTTGGAGCCCGCTTCCTCGGTGCCGAGGCCCCCAAAACGAGGAAAGTAATTAGATTAAGCGGCGGCTGTAAATTAACGCAACAATCTCTGTTACAAGTAAATCACCCAGCAGTTAAATTACGCTGCCAGACGCGGCCTCCGGGTTAAAATGAAACTCCGGCTCGGCTGTCTCTCACCGGTTTTGAGGCACATTGAACGGTCACTGCGGTCCGATTAACGCGCTCGCCCCGTTAGTGTTGCGAAATGGTACGAGCGAAGCACCGAAGAATAGTGGACTGGAATACTGCAGAAGGCCAGGCAGATTACATTTCTGCTGTTTCTATGTCCAGGCAACGTCATTTATTTTTAAAAAAAGTTGTGTAAGTTGTAAACACGTTACTATGTAGAAACTGATCTGACATATAGAGACCGGTATGTACTCCAGAACACGTAGTTAGGTGTGTGGCGGAAATACACAAGGTGTATAATAATTACTAGCAAAATCTGTTACAGTTTAAAGGACAATCAGGTGACAAGAGTCATGTGATAGCGATATGAACATACAAAGATGGCGATAGTAGGGCGTACGCAAGGTTTATAAGGGCAGTGCTTTGACGAGGCTGTCACTTGCAATGAAGCAATACATATGAAAAGGTTTCCGACATGATCATGGCAGCACGGCGGCAATTTAGAGATTTTGAACGCGGAATGGTGGTACGAGATAAAAGCATGGGACATACCATTTCGGAAATCGTTAGGGGCATTCAGTATACTGAGATGGAAAATGTCAAGAGTGTGCCGAAAACACCAAATTTCAGGCGTTACCTCTCACGACGGACAACAGAGCGGTCATCGACCTTCACTTAACGACGGAGAGCAGGGACGTAGGCGTAGAGCTGTCCATGCTAACAGACAACACTGCGTGGCGTAGCCGCAGAAATCAATGTGGAACGCACGACGAACGTATCGGTTAGGACAGTATGGCGAAATTTGACGTTATTGGGCTATTATAGCAAACGACCTACGAGATTGCCTTAGCTAATAGTACATCTCCTGGGCTCGTGACGATATGGATTGGACCATCAGTGACACCAAATCGTAGCCTGGTCAGATAAGCCCCGATTTCAGTTGGCAAGAGCTGGTGGTAGGGTTAGCCTGTGGTACAGACACTACGAAGCCATGGATCCAGGTTGTCAGCAAGGGACTGCAAGCTGGTGACGGCTCCATAACGGTGTGGGGTGGATTTACGTGGAATGGACTAGATCTTGTGGTCCAAATGAACGATCATTGACGAGAAGTGTTATGTTCGGCTACTTGGAGGCTATTTGCAGCCATTCATGGAGATCCTGCTCCCAAACAACGAAGCAATTTTTATTGGTGACACTGTTTTCGCGACTGGTTTGAGGAGCATTGTAGACAGTTCACGCAAATAATTTGGCCACGCAGATCGCCCTGCACGCATCCCATCGAACATTTATGAGACGTAATGGAGAGGTCAGATCGTGCACAAAATCCTGCACCGGCGACACTTTGGCAATTATGGCCAGCTGTAGAGGCAGTATGGCTCAATACTTCTGCAGCGGCATACCAACGACTTGATAAGTTCACGCCACGTCGACTTGTTACACTCTCGTGGGCAAAAGGAGGTTCCACACGATATTACGAGGTATACCATGACTTCTGTCACTTCAGTGTGTAAGTAGGCTGTTTAGGTTCTTATATTGGTAACGCCACCGCCACGTAGCGCTCTGTATGAAAATCACTGGCTGTGCTGCGTGGTTTGCATTGTTGTTGGCTATTGTAGTGTTGGGCAGTTGGCTGTTAAAGCGCGTAGCGTTGCGCAGTTGGAGGTGACCCGCCAGCAGTGGTGGATGTGGGGAGAGTGGACGATCTGGACGTGTGTCCATCAGAGACAGTAAATTTGTAAGAATGGAAGTCATGAACTGCTATATATATTATGACTTTTGAACACTATTAAGGTAAATACATTGTTGGTTCTCTGTCTAAATCTTTCATTTGCTAACTATGCTTATCAGTAGTTAGTGCCTTCAGTAGTTTGAATCTTTTATTTAGCTGGCAGTAGTGGTGCTCGCTCTATTGCAGTAGTTAAGAGTAACGAAGATTTTTGTGAGGTAAGTGAGTTGTGAAAGGTATAGGTTATTGCTAGTCAGGGCCAGTCTTTTGTGGAGATCATTGAAAGTCACATTGCGTTGCGCTAAAAATATTGTGTGTCAGTTTAAGCAGTC
Organism: Schistocerca piceifrons; assembly: GCF_021461385.2. NCBI lineage: Eukaryota > Metazoa > Arthropoda > Insecta > Orthoptera > Acrididae > Schistocerca > Schistocerca piceifrons. Next base: position 247,904,993 of record NC_060144.1, read on the forward strand.
ATGTATAATTTTTCTAAGGGGACGTTTCAAGTGTGTATGATAATACAACACGTTCCTAGAAATCTGGGACTGCAGACAAGTCGTTTCAGATAAGGCAGCAACTTTGGGGTTATGAGATGCCACTGATACAAATACTTACTTGTTAGTACAAATCTATTTGAAATGTAAACGTTGTCTATTAAGTCCCCATCAGATTGGGCTCAGATTCCACCCACGCTCAAATTTGGGAATGGGGCGCATATATGATACATACTGACAAATTTTGCTGCTGATACAAAATACCTTATGGGCCAATATAGCATAAAATTGGGAGGCCGAGCAAGGTATGTGCCTTCATCGTGAAAATCACCTGGCGTTAGTCATCTGTATATTCGAATTCCTGGGAGCTATACGCCCGTGAAACCTGAAATAGCGAAGTTCGCAATCTGGTCAAGATGTCCAAGATAAGTGGTTCTCCGAAAACGCTTTAGAAAGAAGAAAATAAATTTCATTTTAATTAGAGGACGACACTTGGTGCACCTTCAACATGTACGAGTAGTGAACAGTAAATCGTAACGTGCTCAAGTAGCACTGCATTTCCCGTTAAGGTAGCGCGCCCCCCCCCCCCCCCCCCCCCCCTTCGGCTACCCCGCGCGGCCGATGCGCATAAGTGAAACATAAAATATGCTCTACTGTAAACAAATCCATGACGCATAGTTTGTACAGCAGAGGCACCGTTCAACGTGTTTGTTATAATCGCTCCCCTTACAGTCAAATGCGCGGAAGATACGCGGGAAGGAAGATCGTCGGTATGAGCTGAAAGGTGTCAAATTTATACCTCGTCGTCGTAAACAAGAATTAATGTTTGATTTTCTAGAACACATAATTGAAGATAATGGGTAAAGGCACTCCATATTTCACCGTCCTTGTGGCGACTCTCACTAACACTCACTCGTAGACTAACACATTGTTGTCAAATCACATGTTTCTTCTAAATCTTTCGCATTTCCGCCGCCCCCAACCCCGCCGTCGTCTTGGTATTTGTGATTCTACTTAAACTGTTGCTGTTGTTTCCAATCAAAGGACTGGTTTAATGGAACTCTCAATGCTACTCTCTCCCGTGCGAGCCTGTACATCTCCGGATAACTACTGCATCCTGCACCCTTCTGAATCTGCATCCTTCTGAATCTATTTACTGTATTCGTCTCTGATCCCCCCCCCCCCCCCACACACACACACACACACTCACACTCACACTCACACTCACACTCTCCTCTCTCTCCTCTCTCTCTCTCTCTCTCTCTCTCTCTCTCTCTCTTCCCCCCCCCCCCCCCCTCCAGTACTAAATTGGTGATGATATCTTGGATGTCTTCGAATGTCTATCAACCGATCTCATCTTTTGGTCAATTTGTGCCACAAATTGCTTGTCTCCTCAATTCTATTCAGTACCTCCACATCAGTTATGTGATCTACTCATCTAATCTTAAACATTCTTCTGTAGCACCACATTTCGGAAATTTCTATTCTCTTTTTGTCTAAACTGTTCATCGTCCATGTTCCAGTTCCATTCGTGGCTACATTCCAGACAAAAAAACTTTCTGAAAAGATTCCCTAATACTTACATCCATTATTCCATATTAACAGATTTCTCTTCTTCAGAAATGCTGTTCCATTATCCTTTTTTCGCTTTTGTTGATATTCATCCTACATCTGCCTTTCAACACTACCCATTCCGTTCATCTACTCTTTAAAGTCCGTTAGTGCCTCCGTATGGATGTCTGATGTATTTTAAGGCAGTCCATCACGGCGTTTCGAACAGTAAGTTTTTTGTGACCACTATGTATTACATTCAGCGTACTAGGCGTTTAGAGCTCTTGTTCGTTATCGGGCAACTTCTTGCTTCCGTATTTGTCACTGTCATCATACGCCATAAAGGAAAAAAATACGGAGTGGCTAACTCAAAACTTCACGTAACTGGATACTACTCGTACTATGTTCCAGGTTACGATCGTGGCCATAGAGGTATAAATTTATCAAGGACATCTCCCATGAAGTGCCAACACGACAAAGAAATACAAGAGAAAAAGACGTGAATATTTTACGTGGCTTCGTCCACTGTCAAAAAAAATTGATTCCTGAAATGTCCTTACTGTAGCGATTAGTGGCAAAGTTATTTTTGAGAGAAAGGTTTATTGCATGTCACAAACACTTGCATATCTCAGGCACGACGTATGGATAAAGGCAGATAAATATATGTGTGGGTAGATATCCGAAACGGTTACTTTCCTGTAAACCACTCAAAATTAATGCTCTGGAACGAAAAATGGGAAGAAAGAAGATTGTCTGGGGGGGAAAGAGTGGAAGATCCAAGTGTTCAGTCTTCCAAAACGGTATTAAGGTATTTGAAATCTGACATCAGGGAAAAAGGATTTGAATATGATGAAACATACACGGTGTATCATTTGTTACTGCTCTTCTGATTTAGAGGGTTCATTTTTACGAGATTTGAGAAACACTGTAAAACATCTCAACGAAAGCTTTCTCGTCCGTTCATTGACTAACGAGGCTTCGTGCAGGTAGTAGAATGTTACCATTAGTTTTGTTTAAAAAGCTTCGAGTTTTCACATAAATTCTGAGGTATTACTTTCCAGCACGCCGTAGTAGACGTAGACACAGGTTACAACACCGCTGTCCCAGAAATTGGAGTAGTTGCGGTAGCAGTCCATATTTTTCACGACAGCGAACCCATTGGTAGCCATCTCTGAGAAGGCTAGTGTGATACTGAAGGAGCAGTGGCATCACAGTGGTAAACTACATTACACTGAGATGTGAATGCAAAAATACTTCGTATTAAACACGATGATGCGTAGATAAAACAAGAGCTAAGTGTTCGACATTTTGCGAAGTACACGCAATATTACTGCAGAATAGTTCCACCATATCTTTGTATTAATAGTTTCCAAACTTGTAATTCCATATGAGCATGGACATGCGGATTAGATACTGGTAAGTTACTGGCCTGAAATAGTATGAACAACTGTGGTAGGGTAATTTGTTTATAGGTGAGATGACGCCGTTGTACATGGCGTCTTGTTGATTCGCCGTCTCTAACATCGATGATCTAAAGTTGCAGAATCGCCTCCACCTTTCGTGTGGGTTTTACATTAGTTTAAGTGTCAACTAAAGTGAAAATTAAGATGCGAACGAGTACTCACATAGACCAGTTTCAGGAGATAATTACAGCTTAATTCAGGACACCAGCTATTGAATTTACTGGAATTTCCTTTCAAACAGAGCCTCTATTATATAGTGAAAAGACCACAGACTACGTTATTAGTTGAATAGCAACTAGCGTCGAAAAACACATCGTATTGCAATGAAACGCTTTGGAACAAAGTTGCACGATGGTACTCTTGGTTGCATCCGCAGAGGCTGCGGTGTTACGAGAAAGTATTCGTTGGTTACCCGCATGACGGTGCGCACCGCTTTCAACCGCCACTGATAGTACACTTTTTCTTTCCAGTCATGAAAGCATTAAGCCACTTTCACGCTGCTGCTATGGCGCAGGAGAAACAGTTCAGCGCCATCATTTCGAGTAAAATCTAGGACTAAGCTACCGCATGAAAGCTGCTGCATGAGGGCGGTATCAATGGTACCTCAAAACGATGTAGGTAACCATAGTCAAATGTAGTGGTATTTTGTTGACCTCTTTACTAAGAACAAAATGCGATGAATCGGGTCAACTTTCAGACTCAAACATAGACATCAGAGATGGTAATGTTACCCGGGAATTACCGTAGAATACATGTTAGTAATGGTTATAATAATATGCAGTACGGTTCTCAGGTGATCAGTCTATCAGGTGTAATGCGTAATTATGGTTTGCTTTTCGCTGAGAAGCTGTGGGGTTAGGAGTATCTGGAGTAATCTGAGTAAAGCTCTTCTGGACCTCAGCTGCGTGGGAGCAACAGGTGTAGAACAAATGTGTAAAAGAGTACTTCCAAGGAAATGTCCCCTAAGATCGACTTAAAGAAATTAACTGTATCTGTACGGAGATGCAGGTTAGGGTCCCAGGTATCTCACCGTACAGCTATTTATCTAGTGGGCCTTCATTTGAGAGTAATGTACAAAAAAACGGGGCTCAAACCCACAACTTTCACTATACCAGTATCATAAATTATCCGCTGGAGTACGGCACTGTTTCTAAAACCAGGCTCTAGTGGAGAAATTATTCCTCAGGTACTCTGAAACGAAAACCCACCAGGGTGCGTAGCTGCAGAGTTAGATACCATGGATTCTATCCTACACCACTGTAAATGTGGTTTGAAAAAGTGAATCCCACCCATGAACAGAGATCTGAATTATGTGAAATACATGTATTTCAAATGCAGAATACCTATTTTCATTCTGCGTTTGAAATATGTTTCTAAAAAAGAATTTTGTTTTGACATACTTGCAACATACCTATTTTGTATTTGTAAAATATAAGATGTTGCTCTTAAATATTTTGTCTCATACTTCGTACGTTTCACTCATTCAATGAGCTGTTTGTTGGAACAAAATAGTTCCACGACGGGTACAGATGGTGCAATAAACAACGAAGTATACCTGTCACGTGAATATAACCATGGCCCTGTTTATTGCAAAAGGCAGTGAGACTTCAGTATATATATTCACTGTTATTGTTTGTTTAATGTGATATGTACCGAAATTATCTGATCACGCCTTGTGATATCAGAAGGAAGTGAAGGTAGGAGGGAGCGCGGTCAGTATTGCATTTGTGTGTAATTAAGAGTTAAACACAGGCAACAGTAAGAGAATTCATTAAGTGGAATAATGACAGCTATACCTTTTGTAAACAATGTCTGCATCTATGGAGTACTTCAAAATTGCTTTTTGTTTCCATCGTAACAATTAGTGTCGATAGTTACCAACGGTCATCGATAATTTCGATACTATTGTTGTACTAACGATGTTAATTGAACACTAAATTGTAAGTGCAGATAATGATTTCACTGTGGTGGTAGTTCCCTAAGTGATACCATGTTATCTATATCAGTTGTACAAAATAAATGCATTAAGGCTCTTATTGAAGGTATACTGTAGTCATCTGTCCCACCACAAATTAAGTGCTGCAAAACGTGTAATAAAAAAAACTGTAGAACAGTGCACAAAATATGTAGAGAACACATAAGGATCTTTGAAAAAGGTTGATTCCGTACGCACCACTGCTGATGCTCGGTTATTCAAAGGAAGTTAGCTGGTTCTAAGGACTCATGGGATTGATTTAAGGGAACATAGTTACAGTAAAGTAGCTGAACAGATTGTGTACATTCATTCCGAATTAGATTTAAAACTGACAAAAACCGTGAAAACTATCACCGACAATGGATCAAATATGTTCATAACATTTAAAATACATGGAAAAGATTCGGTTACAGGAACAGCAGAAAGATTCAGCTCGTATTCAAAATGTTGGAGTTGTGCAAAATAATGTTGTTGTTGGTGTTATTGTTGATTACGATATTTTTAGACTAACAGAATTTTCGGAGGCATCTGAAGATTTTCCCGACTTGCAACTGATTAATCATTAGATTTGCGCCACACACATTACATTTAGTGGCACAAAGAAATAAGGCCAGGTCTCAAAGTAATTCATACAAAAACTTTATAATACAGCCGTGTCAATCGGTCAAGCATTTTGAAATCTGTGTTAGACGTCTCCTAAAGCTTGTGAAACCTGTTCGGAATCAACTGGAAAATCACCTAGTTATCCATGTCCAACACGATGGAATGCGTACTATGTTTATTAAAGATGTAATCACAGTCAAGGGTACTTCAAATGAAATGTTAACGAAACTCGGTTGTAAAGAAATTGAAGTACAGTTTTTTAGCGAATACAAAACCTATTGCTGACGGCATCAGAAGTTCAGAAGGGGACAAAGATACATGCTATGGATGTGTACCGCCACAACTGATGAGGCTAAGAAGAATGCTAAGCAACTTGCAAATCGATAACCCTACGGTCTGTTGGGTGCAGATAGAAATCATTCAAAAATGTCCTAATAGGTACTTCCAGAAATTCTATAGATTAGAGGAACAAAAGGCGAAGAACGACGTATTAGCATATTACCCTTTACGCAAAATGTGTGGGTAAGCTAACAGACAATACCTTAAACAACTGTTTACTTCAGAAGTGCGGAAGATGGAAGAAGAAGAAGAAGAATATGGGAAAAACTAGCAGCATTCTGATCAAAAACGAAAAGATTGACTCTTACTATATGTTTGTTTAGAAATCTGACCCTTAGGTGGCGGTGATAATGCCCACACAATGGATCTGGAAACAATACAACATTGAAAAGATAATGAATGATAAACAAAATGAAGACAAGTATACGTCACTACGCAGGATTCTGAAGGAAAAGTGCGCAGCATACCTGGTCGAAATGCTGCGGAACGGCGCTAAAGGCAATAAGTAATTAAGTACAGCTAAATGGAGCACCCTATATGGAAACTAAAACTGTTTCATGTGTGCCTATTGCTTTGTGAGAACCTAGGAGCGGGACAAATGTATGCTTTTTGTATTTTTTTTCTCTGTTCGAAGACTAGTTACCCAGTAGTAACATTCCAGGCATATTTAACCGACAGAATACACTAAACATTTAGACAGAGAAATACGTACACGATGTGTCTGCTTTGAACATTTCATGCTTTCTAACGTGCTAGAATCTAGTTATTGTGATATAGTAATGTATTACTGTGGAAAGAATGGCGAGTCTGACTGCGATATGGGGATGTTCGCTTTCTGCTCGGGCTGGCAATCTACACAGTCTATACGCCAACAGGCAAATAAAATCATGATTTGAAATAAACGCGTTTGAAAATATCACAGTAAACAGATTGATTTGGTTTTCTGTTGGATTTTGGCCTTTAACGTTCAGGCGATGACAGTTACTACAGACTGTGCATAGCTCTGATAGAAGAAGAGTGAATACAAGATGGGAGTGGACGAAAATATAGAAGACAAGCTGTCGTGGTTTTGTTCCAAAAAGCATCCTCGTGGTGACATACCGTAATTCAGCTTCTCACGGGTAAAATAGACTCATTATGATTTTAAGTAAACAGATGAGCGATAAGAGGAAAAGTGCATTTCTCTGAGAGGCACATTCCCTGAAGTGTTCCACACTGTTTGCTTTAGATGCATACTCATGCGTAACGTGGAGTGACGCAACATTATCTCCCTCTCCCCCTGCGCCTGCCTCGCCACCTCTCCCCCCCTCCCCCCTCACATACACACACACACACATGCAAAGCTCGCTCATTTTCAGCGTAGTCTGAATTCCGCTCGGACTAGCGGCTCGACGATTTCACGGACAGAAAATAATCGCTGTAATTTCACCTGGGGAAAACTTAATTAAAACGGGTGATCGGTAAAGAGCGCACGTTACGCATACGAGAGGCGAAACTCGCATACTGAATAAGACTTCGCAATGAAAAGACGACACATTGGTTGGCACATTGGACTGACATTCGGGGTAGTGGGGTTCAAATTTCTAATTGGCGATCATTTCATAGCCGATGTTTCCCTAAATCGGTCAAACGACTCTGTGGTTTTTTGAAACGGACGGATTTCAGGTGGTGCTTCATACCTAGTGACCTCGTCGTCGATGGGACGTTAAACCTCCATTTTCGTCCCTTTACACACTGCTTAACGTATGGGTAGACGTAGACTCTACATCACAAGTAACTCTTACAGCTTACAATCACGAAACTAACGGGTTTGCGTGCGCGTAGCTGCATATCTCGTTGTACAAGTAAATAGCGTGACTTCATGCTACCAACAAAGGACCAGCGCACAAATACATTAAGAATAAAGTTTACCTCGTTCCCTGTAAAATGGATATGTAAAAATTGGTTTCCATGTTTAATTCCAATCATGAGGTTGCAATAAGAACTGCTGAAGTAAGTTTGCTCGGAAAATGATACTTCATCACGCCACAGTATCAGCGAAAAGAACATTTGTTACTCAAACATTTTGTTGTTAGCATCTATTATTGCCAGCTGAATACAAGGCAAAACAGTATTAAGTTATCGCATCGGGGCAGTGCAGCCAAACTCTAATCAAACAAGTCGATTACAGCTCCTTCTACACAGTATCAAAGTTCCCCAAGTTTCATAACATACGGAGCTAACAGAACACACAAAGTGTGGTTTGAATAGATTCCAACAGCCGGAAGTTCAATGCATATGATTGTAATTTACATAGGGTATAGCTTTTCAAATACAGGGGCGGTCAAATGAAAACCGAACAGCCAGTGGTTCCATCGAAAAGTAATAACGTCACGCGCTAAGACCTTTATCCCACTGTGAGACGAGCCAATAAATACCTGTTCGGTAGAAAGCGGTCGGCCGCTGACGGATCCCCAGCAGCACTCACTGTTGCACTTGATTCTCCGGCAGAAACCGATGTTCACGCATAAGTCTTCAGGTCTCCAAAGATGGCAAAATCAGACGGTGAAAGACCCGGGCTCTATAAAGGATGTTGCAGTGTTTCCCAGCCAAGTCGCTGAAGCGTACCCTTCATCCAACTGGGAGCGTCAGGTCGAGTGTCATTGTGTAACAGGATTATTTTGTTCGACGGCATTCGTGGGCGTTTTGATTTTATTGCGCGTCGCAGGTTTTGCAAAGTGTCCTCATGCTCAAGGAACGCGACGAGCAGAGGGCCCCAGCAGTCGGAGGTGGTCCTCATGACCTTACCTGAACTTACTGAACAGCTTCGGATTTCTTCGGCGGGGATGCTGGATGTTTCCCCTGTCATTTTTGGTGTTTGCCCTCGGGCTGTCGGAAAGAAACATCCTGTCGCTCGATGACGCCCGCCCCGACACTTAAAGTTCGGCGAAGGCTACACTTCAGCGATTTGGTTGGGAAGCGCTGCAACATCCTTGGTACGGGTCTGCCGTTCAACATTCCCATTCTTCGTTGTCCGGATGAGGTCTCAAACGAATTTAGTATTGACGTAATGAAACTAAAAAAAAAAAAGCATAGAGTTCTCTCATTCTCAATGTTGTTACATTGTGCTGAATTTTATAAGTGATGTACTCCCTATGTTCACCTATGGTATTAACTAATATTCTAATAGAATGTCGCTTGTAAAATGAAAGTACAGCAATGTAATTCATTCTTAGGAGTCAAGTTTTTAGCGAACATTGTATTTCGCAGTTGGACTCCGTGAGCTTTATTATTGCAGTCAGTGAGGTGGTTTCCAGACTTCTCGAGCAGCCATGAAGTATTGTTCCCGGTTGCGGCCATAAGTCGGAGGGCAGCCTTAACCGCGTTGTTTTCTAGTCAGCCTGTAAACGTTATCTGCGTGACTACTCTTTGTTCAACATTAGTTGCTAGGTCGTGTGCACTACATTACGAGAGGTGGTAGCCTTTAAACTGTCAGCTCAGATATGAGTAAATTATTTACGCTGCTTCTGCTGGTGCACTCATTTCTGGATGGGAACTGATTTGCTGGACTAACATGACTATTAGTTCTTCACTTCTATACTTCTCAAGTCACCTTACAGTGTGGGACGGAAGGTGCTTCGGCTACAATTATCCTCTCATTCCTTGTTCCATTCGCGAGTGTCGTCAGAGAAGGCCGACTATCGGTGTGCTTTGTTGCCAGTTAAGTTTTATTAATTTTTCTCATCGTAATCATTTCAAAAGATGCGTATGGGAAACTGTAATGTGTTACCGGACTCACCTTAGAACGTACACCATTGTAATTTTAACAACAATTCTCTCCGTGATGCACACGCCTCTCTCGTAGTGTGTCGAGTTTCATGAGAATCACTTTTAAAGCTGTTGCGTTTATCAAACGATTCCGCCACAAAATGCGCTGCTCCTAGTTGCATCCTCTCGATCTCCTTTACTGGCCCTATTCGCTCAAACCCACCGACTGATGGTTAGTCTTCAAGACTCTTTCGAGCGGGTAACTGGTGAGCCTTGTCTGTCGTGCGTGGATCAAATGCCCTCCATATTCGTGCAATTAGTCTCCTGGTGGCATCTGCTTTTTCTGCAGCTGCACTGGTGCGCGAAACTTACGAACGAAAGAAACTTTCATGTGATGTCACTGTCAAGTAGTGTAACTCGATTAAATGTGGACCATGCATAGAAAGAGCTGTCACAATATAGCGCAGAAGGTAACTGAGATGAATACGCAATAAGACGAAAACAAATTACACTTTCATTCAAAGAGAGTAGGTACATGAAAGTCGCAGCAATTTATGATGGTCCATGGATATTACCAAGCTTTAGACATGATTCTTAATAGGGTGTGTGACAACCCACTGATGGTAATGCATGCATCGCACGTGCTCCCTTACTAGCCAGAACTTCGTTGAGGAGTACTTGCTGAAGCCCGTTTGATTCCTCCGCCATCGCGAGTGACAAATGCTAGATGGTCGTCGGTGCATGTGGACGCTCTGCAATCCCTGCTGCATCCCACATGTGCTCAATTAGACTTAAGCCGAGGAAACTGGCTGGCCAGTTCATTCGCCAATATCCTGTCGCTCCAAGATAGTCTTTACATGCTGCATGCAATGGCGTATTGCAGGGCTTCCCAACCCTTTCAGCTGGCGGACCCCTTCTTCAGTCGAAAATCCATGGCGGACCCCTAGTCACTCAAGAGCACAGTAACTTCAAATTTGAGCGAAACCCATGGGAACTGAAAGCTTCTTAATGCGGGTGCCATATTCCCAGTGACCCCCCTCCTCCCCCCCGAAGTAACAATAGTTTTTGGTTTAGAGATGAATGAAAATAACTTAAAATTAACGATCCAATTTGAATTCCCACTGTATCCTGACACTTACTAGTTGATTTACTCCCTTTGTTCAACACACTACAGCCTGATTAAAATTACTTGGTAATTGAAATTCCACGCGATGGAGCTTTCTTCCTCCAAGAGCAATCAACGTCAGATCCAAACTGTTAGCTGTTGACAAGCTGTCGCTTATGGTCTGTTCACTTCCACTATTTGGCTACTGTTGTGTAAGGAGCATGCATATTTCGTAACAGTCATGTGTGTGTGTGTGTGTGTGTGTGTGTGTGTGTGTGTGTGGTTTTTCGTGAAATCCGAAGAAAAATGTTCAAATGTATGTAAAGTCTTCCTTTGGTCGTCGTCCCTCCTCATTCATTTCAATTGGAAACTTCACTTGTTCTGAAGGCGATGGAGAAACTGCAGCCTTCTTCAATGATCCTGACTTCAGCCACCGATACATGTTAGAAGTAATAAACTGGTCGAAAATCGACTTACGCAAGGCAGGGCAAGTTTAACATTTAATGATACCTTGGGCCTCATACGTGCTAGCGAGCGCTGTGATTGGTCGACAAAGCTCGCTCCGCGCATCTAGCGCCGTGAGCCGGCGCACAAACGACCCCCGTATTGTTGTGAAACAGTTGATCAGAGAAGCTGCATTCTCCGGCACTAAACTGTGTGTACGTTGTCACTTAGGAACGGCAAAGGCTGTTTGGGGATACGACCGGAAGTAAAAGTACACATGTTTTTCACACGAAAAAACAATAGTGATGAATTTGGTTTTCACATTCTTATTCAATAATTTTACTCATTTTACACGATTTGGTGAAAGGTGGCCGCGGACCCCCTAGAAAGAGCCGGCGGACCCGTAAGGGGTCCGCGGATCACAGGTTGGGAAGCCCTGGCGTATTGAATTAAGTTCTTATTAGCAGCCTTTTGGAACGTACTAGGTGGCGCATGCGACGCACGCACGCGCACACATATAAATTCAAGGTGGAGGGGGTGAAGGGAAGGATCTACTGATGTCAGGTGCATCGGGATCTCTTGCTTATAAGGCAGTTGGGTTAACCACTGCGCTACCCGGACACAGTGTTGACGACAATTGCGCGGACTATCTGGGCACGCCTCCCGGCCAACCCACTCTCCTACATAGCGCGACCTGTACTGGCTAGTTTGAGATTCCTGATGGGCGTCGAACGTATTTGCACAAATTCAATGCATATGATTCTAAAGACGTGTAATTTACATGGGGTATTGCTTTTCAAATATAAGGGGCGGTCAAATGAAAACCGAACAGCCAGTGGTTACATCGAAAAGTAATAACCACACACGTTAAGATATTTATCGCACTGAGGTGGTGGATTCGTTGCTCATCGAGGCAAATTAATTACATAAATGCGTGGTGCCGGTTCTTGCGGATATGTCAGAAAGAACAGACTCTACTCGGGATCCGCAGCTATAATACAAATTGTGCAAATTGAAAGTGGACAGAGGAGAACGGAAAGGAAATAAATAACGTCAGCTGCGTCGGGACTTGCTGCGGAATCAACGGCGGAGAGTGAAAATGCGTGCCAAACCGGGATCCGAACTGCCCGGCAAGGAGGAGATCCCGGGTTCGGATCGCGCCCAGTACGGATTTTCACTCGTCGCCTCTGATTTTGCGTAAAGTAATGATGCAGCTGACGTCGATAGTTACTTCGCTTTCCTTTCCTTTCGTTTCTCCCCTGACATTTTCAATTTGCATACAGGGTGACAATTATTGAACTATATGAAATAAAATAGTCACAACTTCCGAACAGTTCGTGTTAGGACGGTCAGACAGCACGGTTGGCCGCGGGACTTGATGTGAGTCAGTATGCGCATTATGGTTTGGTTTAGCGACGGAGCCCACTTTCTTCTGGATTCGTTCGTCAATGAGCAAAATCGGCGCATTTTGCGGATTGAGTCAGCATTTCGCGATCGAAAGGTCTCTTCATTCTCAACGCGTGACGGTGTGGCCTGCAATGTCCAGCGTCGGAACAATCAGTGCGATATTCTTTGATGACACGGTGACTACCGAACGGTAAGAGAAGCTTTTGGGAGATGATTTGATCCCCATTATCCAAAGTGACTCTAATTTCGACAAGACGTGGCTGATGCAAGATGGAGCTCGACCGCATCGAAGCAGGAGTGAGTGTTTGATGTCGTGGAGGAGCACTTTGGGGATAGCATTCTGGATCTGGGGTACCCAGAGGTCACTGGCATGCGCCTCGATTGGCCGCCATAGTCTCCGGTTCTGAACACGAGCAACTCCTTTTTGTGGGGCTGTATTAAACACAAGATGTACAGCAACATGTCCAAAACCATTGCTGAAAACAGCCATTCAGGAGGTCGTCGACAGCATCGATGTTCCGACACTTCAGAGGATCATGCAGAGTTTCGCTATTAGTCACCGTGTAATGGTTCTTTATTTACGTGACCGTAACGGCACTCCAACCCCAGTTCTCGATACCAGTAATATCGTACTGCTTTTCTGCGAATCAAGATTTTTGTGACAATATTCAGATTTGGTTTTATTAATGTTTAGGTACTCCGATGTATCGATATATTACAGTGATATGGTTCTTGTGTGTGTTCATTTCTGTGAGACTGTCCTAATCTTTAACTTACTTGTAACAGTTTTGGCGCGAATGCGCATAGAGCAATCTTTGTTTCCCTTTGCAGAAGTTATTTCGCTTTGTAAAAGAACAGTCAAGTCTTGCGTTTGGTTAAAGTGGAAATTAAATACACAAGAAGTTTAATAAAAATGTGGACCGTGAACACAGTCAAAAATTATTTCTCCCATACCATTGTTCTGATCAGGGATTGTTTGATCATTAAGAATTTCCTGAAAAATGCATTTGTTAGGTCTTCAAGTATTGCTAAAATACAGATCTGGACCTTCTAACAGTCAAAGTGGAATCACTCTAGAATCAACAAGATGAGCCATAACAGCTTCGACGAAATCTACGTGGGAATCCTTTCAAGATAAGAGCCAAGATTGACTTTTTTACAGTGACTTCATTATTTCCATTCTGACGATACCATCCACAGTCTAAAACTTTGTTGTTGCCCGATAAAACGAACATATGCTGCGTGAGCAACATTATTAATCTGATTTCTAACCTACTTTTCAAGTGGTGGTAATGTTAGAAGCGCCACATCATAGCCAATGATGGCAGGCATATCGAACATGTTAAATGCAAATATCAGTAGCGACTTGTAAATTTTGCATAAAGTTCGTAACTAATTGACGTTTTTTTCCGTACAGTTCAATAATGTACCTTGTAATAATAATTTTTAAGGTGTTAGTTACGTGTGGTTTATTTGACGTAAGGATGACTGTGAATATTTGTGGGAAGGGTATGTAGCAGTGCTACCGGCCGACTCCCGCCCCCCCCCCCCCACGCCCCATGGCCGAACATAGATGGGTGTCTGATCACAAACGGCACTGTTGATGGTACCATTGCTGCCGGCAAGTCTGGCCCGCAGAAAGCAATGTGAGGCGGGCCGCTGTCGGTGTCGCGCGCTTTCTCGCCGCGTCTCCGCTACTGGCCGGCTACTGCGGCTCGGCTCGGCTCGGCCCGGCCCGGCCCGTCGGGCTGGCACCGTATGCGGGCGGTGGTGCCGGCGCCCTCATTCCTCGCCGTCCCGTGGCCAGCTGACCGGTTCACTTTCTCGCCGTCTCGCGCGAGTCGTGTTTCGCGCAGCTGTATCCGCGTCCCTACCAGCGTCTAGCGCCTGCGGAAGGGGCACGTCTGCGCCCGTAAAAGCCCGTCTCACGCCGAACCAGTTTTGCCGTAAGAAGACGGCGCGCATGACTCCGGGCTAGCGGTAATGCTTGCTCAAGCTGTCGCGCCGTGTAAGACAGCGTTTCCCAATCTAGGGGTAATTGCTCCCGTCAGGAGTCGAACGTAATTTTCTGAGCGGTAAAAGCAAAAGTCTTGAATTGCTTTTCGATCACAAAACTATTCTTAAAAGATCACGACTGTTAGAACTATTCCGTAATACTGTGATACTCATTACAGAAGTTGGCAACAATTAAATTTTGCACAGATCCCAGCATTACCGCTCTTGAAACGAATATAGGGACACCTTCCACTACACGCATATTGTGCATTGTATACCACGCATCTATGACAGTAAAATTCAGGCATAGACATGACGTACGCTTAAATAAGTCATGAAAAAGTTCCCAAAGTTGCAGTAAGATCCCGCAATGGACTTACAGTGGTTTCCTTATTCACTTCACTACAATAAACTAGCAAATTTACTCAATACCACTACGGTAACTACGTAACGCTACTACACGCCCGTAGGTGTACACTAATATTATTGACACAAAGCATTGGCTATCGGTCTTCCAATTTCTGTCACTTCCGAATTTGTGTGTTTAGCAAAGAAGTGATTCACAAACAGTAGGCCTAAAAGCAGAGCATCCATCTTTTTGATTTTTTAATGGGGTAGAGGGGTGCGGATGTAGCAAGTACCGCTAGGTGAAAAAGTGGTGCAGAGGAAGTAAGTTTTGTGACAAATTTCTACACTAATGTGGATAGTTAAATTTTTTCTGAACAGTTGTCGGTAGTACTCGCGATGCAGTGAAAATTGCTTCACCGTTCTGTAAAAAAATAGTATGTTAACAAGCCGCACCAGTTGACACACAAACAAATTAGGTCGTGGATTCATAAAAAAAATTGAAGAAACTAATAATATCAGCTATGTGTTTCAAACTGCCTATCGGCTTCTGTCTCGGGTTCTTCGGCCGACGTTCATCTAATGATTTTTCTGACGTTTCGCCAGAACGAGTGGCTGGCATTGTCAAAGCTTCACCCTCCATTGCCGGTGGTGAACTGGAGCCGAGCTCGCGGGCGCAGACTATATGTACCTGGCGCGCCAACGTCCGAGGGCTTCTCCGCGGTCATTTCCGGTGCCTGAACGTCGGCCGAGGAACCCGAGACAGAAGCCAATAGGCAGTTTGTCAACAAGTGGCCACGAAAGCCTCAACAATTTTGTATGTGTTTCAAGTTTAAAAATGGAAGTGTTAAAAGAAAATTGTTTCTCTTTCTAAAGGTTCGTTAGTAACTGATTTCGACGATGTGGGAGGGCGGTGGGGGAGGGGATGGGAGAATTGCTCCAAAATCTGGGAATCACAGAGTGAACTGGACCACCACTCATTAGTGATACGAATGGCTGTAACAGGAAAACGTGGGCCAAAGCTATAAAAGCTGGGCAATGGAGCAAAGGAAGAATGCCATTTGGTCGGATGCGTTGTTCCACACTGTGTCCAACTTCTGGTCCGCAGCTCATGGTCTAGTGGCTAGCGTTGCTACCTCTGGATCACTTGGGTTCGATTCTCGGCCGGGTTGGGGATTTTCTCTGCCTGGGAGATGGGTGTTCTGTTCTCTTCCTCATTCTATCATCATTCATGAACGTGGCCAGATTGGAATGTGTTGGTATTTGGAATGTGTCGGTATTTGGAATGTGTCGGTATTTGGAATGTGTCGGTATTTGGAATGTGTCGGTATTTGGAATGTGTCGGTATTTGGAATGTGTCGGTATTTGGAATGTGTCGGTATTTGGAATGTGTCGGTATTTGGAATGTGTCGGTATTTGGAATGTGCAGTTGAGCACCCCAAAAACCAAACATAATCATCAAACTTCTGGCCGAGTTTACGCCCCAAGAACGAAACATTGCGGGGCTTCGGTGACGATTCGGGGAACAGTGGTGTTCCATTGGCCCTCAGGTTAATCTCAAAGGTTGCATTACTGGCAAGGGTAATTGGACTGTTTTGGCTGATCAGATCAATCCCAAAGTACATCATTTTTTTCCCCAGACGCGATGCTCTGTTCGAATATGACGGGACTCTGTTCACACAGCTCGCATCATCCAGAAATGGTTCTGTGAACACAAGGATGAATTTTCAAACCTGTCATGACCACTACAATCATGAAACCTCAGTATTATTGAGCCCTTATCATCAACTTTGGACAGAAGGGTGCGTGATCGCTCCCCACCTCCGTTACCATTAGCTGAACTTGCCATCGTTTTCCAGGGAGAACGGTATAAGGTTTTCTTGAAAACCATATAAGTCTGTGTTCATCTCTTCCGAGGAGACGGGAAGTTGTATGACCGTCAACGGTTTTCCTGCACCGTATGAAGGATGGTAATTGGTTGACTTTTTCCGAATTTTTTTCTGCATTTTTGTCCACTATCTGTATATGTGATTCAATGGATAACATAGCAAATTGGATGAGACGCTTTCCCGAAGATTTTGATGTGTATGGGAAGAGCCAGCCGGAGTGGCCGAATGGTCGAGTGGTTCTAGGCGCTAAAGTCTGGAGCCACGCGACCACTACGGTCGCTGGTTCGAATCCTGCCTCGGGCATGGATGTGTGTGATGTCCTTAGGTTAGTTAGGTTTAATTAGTTCTATGTTCGAGGTTATTGATGACCTCAGCAGGTAAGTCCGATAGTGCTCAGAGCCATTTGAACCCATACATTTTGTATGGGAAGATACAGCGAACTGCAGGAAGACCTAAAAGTATCAACGACTCGGACAGGGAAGGGAAATTAACCCTGAACGTAAACACATGTAGCGTAATGCTCATAAACAGTATTACACTATTGGCAGTTATCACTAGAAACAGTGACAACTGTAAAATACGTGGGAGTAAGTGTTGCAATGAGCACATAAAACAAACAGCAAGATAAGCAGTTGCCATGCTAGTACTTAGTGGGAGAATTTTAAAGGAACCTCGTTCACCCAGGAAAGAAGTGGCTTCGTTCGACCGATTCTTGAGTATTGCTGGGGACCCTTAGCCGGAAGAATTTATACAAGCAGTCCAGAAGAACTATCGAAGAGCGGCGCGTTCTGTTCCTGGTTAATCTAGTAAGCACAAGAGCGTTACTGAAACGCTCAACCAGCTCGATTAGTAGACGTCAACAGTGAGGAGTTGCCATCTCCGAGTAGTGTCCTGTCAAGTTTCTGAACAGGTCAAAGAAGAATCGGTCACCATATTACTAGCTTTTGCAGTCTTCTCAGGATATGACCACGACGAGAAAATAGTAGTAATTGAAGCTAACACGGAGGCTTATCCATAGTCGTTCTTCCTGCTCGATGTTCGCAAATGGAACAAAGAAATTAGTGAATGACGATTATATCAGAATAACGCTCCGTCGCGCACTCCAAGGAAGTAGATGCAGTATAGGTGAACGTTGAGGTGGAAGCATTAAGCCTTCTGTTTGTGGCTGCTGCAGAAGTAGGAGTGCAATGCAACTTGCACAACTCACCTCAGGTAACCTTTATAGTTTCTGCGGGAGAAAGTACATGTGCTCTACCGAAACGGCTGGCAGAGGTAACTGAAGAAAGGAGGAAACTCGATCCGGTTCGGCATCTGAACCTAGGTTCTTGGGGTCCGGAGCCAAACAGTAGACTGCTTTCATTTTTTATGTAGTTACTCTTTTCACATAAATCACACTGACTCCAAGGAGACAAAGGAAACGGAACTACGTAGTCATGCTTCCGAGCATGCGCAATACGACTGTCAGATTAGGTCCATACTCTGCACCAAAGGAAGCGCGATTTACGCGAGAAGAGTGCCTGTTAAAGAGAGACGTACAAACATGGCTACAAAGATTGTCGAAAGGAATAAAAAGGTCAGAAAGGAAGTACGCTCGTACTGTTGCTTCTCCAAAATACTGTCCACTGCGTAAAATTTTCAGGTATTGCTTATATGATAAATTGAAAGCTCACAAGAAGCTAACGAAAATTACCTACCTTACCGTGCTCATTAGTTCAGTTTTGGCAGCATTACTGCGTTTTGTGTAAGTGATTCGCCCCCCTCGTTTTACCTCGTCGTCACTCGTGAAAACATCCCCCCTCTCTTTCTTTCCTTTTTCCATTCTTTATTTTTTCTTTCCTCTTTCCATTCTTTCTTTTTCTTTCCTTTTTCCATTCTTTCTTTTTCTTTCCTTTTTCCATTCTTTCTTTTTCTTTCCTTTTTCCATTCTTTCTTTTTCTCTCCTTTTTCCATTCTTTCTTTTTCTCTCCTTTTTCCATTCTTTTGTTTTCTTTCCTTTTTCCATTCTTTTGTTTTCTTTCCTTTTTCCATTCTTTTGTTTTCTTTCCTTTTTCCATTCTTTTGTTTTCTTTCCTTTTTCCATTCTTTTGTTTTCTTTCCTTTTTCCATTCTTTTGTTTTCTTTCCTTTTTCCATTCTTTTGTTTTCTTTCCTTTTTCCATTCTTTCTTTTTCTCTTTCCTTTTTCCATTCTTTCTTTTTCTCTTTCCTTTTTCCATTCTTTCTTTTTCTCTTTCCTTTTTCCTTTTTTTCTCTTTCCTTTTTCCTTTTTTTCTTTTTCTCTTTCCTTTTTCCTTTTTTTCTTTTTCTCTTTCCTTTTTCCTTTCTTTCTTTCTTTCCTTTTTCCTTTCTTTCTTCCTTTCTTTCTTTCTTTTTTCCTTTCTTTCTTTCTTTCTTTTTTCCTTTCTTTCTTTTTTCCTTTTTTCCTTTCTTTCTTTTTTCCTTTTTTCCTTTCTTTCTTTTTTCCTTTTTTCCTTTCTTTCTTTTTTCTTTCATTTCTACATTCTTTCTTATCTCCAGCCATCCTTAGAAGAAAGGAGCTCCATTGCCATTTCGTCGTAAGCAGAGTTCACTGTATTACTGTCATTGCCGGCATTTCAAATCCTAAGGGACTGAACTGCATAGGTCATCGGTCCCTAGATTTACAGACCACTTAAACTAAGTTAAACTTAAGCTAAGAAAACAAAAACAAACACACACACACACACACACACACACACACACACACACACACACACACACACACACGCGCGCTCGTACTGTTGCTTCTCCAAAATACTGTCCACTGCGTAAAATTTTCAGGTATTGCTTATATGATAAATTGAAAGCTCACAAGAAGCTAACGAAAATTACGTGCCTTACCGTGCTCATTAGTTCAGTTTTGGCAGCATTACTGCGTTTTGTGTAAGTGATTCGCCCCCTCGTTTTACCTCGTCGTCACTCGTGAAAACACAGGAAACAAACTTAAGCTAAGAAACTTGGCTACGGAGATTGTCGAGAGGACCGACGGAGGACTGGAACCTCCTGCGTGAGTGGGCGCGCAGCCCGTGACAGGACGCTTCAAACCGCGCGACATTTAAAATCGTTGGCGAACGGTAGTAGGGGCAAGGGACATCCTAAGAAGAATTCTAAAGATTCTACTCTTTGGGAGTCGTGCTGTACGTAGTATTAGGTCATACGTATGTCTGTCTTTCGCAATTCACGTCTCCAACAATTCAAATATCCCTTTTTTTTTTTTTCTTCGTTCTTTCGTTTAAGTGTCGTGGTCGACACAGAAGTCGTTATATAGTCGGAATAACCCCACAGGACGAGGATGGCGAAGCGATTCTCCGGTGACATACATTCGCATCGTCAACTCGTTGTTTGATGAAGGTGGAGGGCAGGTACCGGCCTTGTCTTCGTTGGCGCAACCATGTTGACATTCACATAGAGTGACTAAGACCGGTGTGTATGTCACTCTACGTCTGCGTTCTGTTTTTCCTGCACAGCACGTAGCCATCATGCGCCGTAGCCGAAGGTTCTGCTGCATTAACAGTGTTCTTGATTATACAGCCAAAAAATAAGAGCACTTAACTAAATTCTAGGTATTGCCCCGAATTGTCAGTATACTGAAAATAGACCAACTATCGACATCAAAGTGCATAGAGATTTAGAACTCAGGTGGACAAGGAATGAGTAAGGATACAGCCTCAGGTTTTATTGAAATAAGCATCCTGTTAGTTGCCTGAACTAATGTCAGAGAAATAACAGAGAATCGGAATTAGAATGACAGGATGGGTATTTAACCATCACTCCTAAATGAGAATTCTGTGGAGGTGTACTGTGTCACTACAAGTAACTAATATTTTGTACAGCAGTTTCATTAAGACTCCAAAGTAGATCTGGGACGAGCACTACGAAATTTTTAGGAATGTGAGTGACACTCTGTCAACGAACCATTTACGGTTCAGTGTCAGAGTTGGTATGGTTGCTGTAGAGTACAGCATCCAATGAAACACCTTAGTTCGCATTCCTTACGGTAATGGTAGACGGATTAGCCAGAACATTATGGCTCCGAATAGGGAATAATTCGAGCCATGACACCCATCACAAACGGGGAAACCTACTGACAAGTTTCTTAAATAAATGTCAGATTGGTACGGCCATGTGTCTGGGAACAAGCATTTCGGAAAGGGTGAAGCTGGGTACTTTTCAGCCTTCAAATCTTAGGCATCTGCAGAAAGTGCTTGAAGGACGGTGGAACAACGAGTAGGCTCCAAGGTGTTAAACATCTGTGTCTCACCACAGAACATGGAGATCGTAGGCTTACCCGCTCCTAAAGCATTATAAGCACTTAGCTTCGGCCATTCTGACGAAGGAACAGAATACTGGGGCAGCACGAGTTTCCAGGAGCACATGGTTGGGAACAGATCCCCACGTGTTCCCAGCTAAGTCAGTAATATCGTCTGTTAGGATTGCATTCGGCGTAGGATCAAGGATAATGGATCCCGGATCAGTTAATACGCGCCGCTCGATTGGATGAATCACTTGTCTTGCTGCAGCAGGTCAGTGATGATATTCGGGTACGCTAACATCCAGGCGAAAGGCTGTTCGAAACATGCATCACGCCAAGGATGCAGATGGTCCGCAACAATTTTCCTATGGTCCACGGCTGTCAAGCAGCCTTCAATTATTGCTCCATGATAGGATGGATAAAGGTAACTTTTCCACCATATAGGTCATTAAATTTTATGCAAGAATTTCGGTTTCGTAGCCCTTCCATGAAGACGTACGCTGTGCATAGTGCTATTGGACTTAATAATGGCCAAAGTTAGTTAGTACGCGCTATTCATCCCACGACTCCAATGGTACCGTGGTGCAATAAGACAAAAACATTATCTTCACGATTGAAGTTCAATTATTAGAAGTCCAACAAACACCTCTATCGGCTGACATTAAGCGCCAAACCTCTGTGTGTTTCAAGAGTAGCAAATCCAAATCTGTATATTCCTGCAGTGTTCTCGCAATACTTACCACGTGAACGTACTTACAATTAATCTTCGGGCTGCTGGTGATTAGTTTCAAAGTAGCCTCCAAACTTTGTTAGCATCCAACAATATAGTAACGAATGAAATACTGGATCTACATCTACACGACTACTCTGCAATTCACATTTAAGTGCTTGGCAGAGGGTTCATCGAACGACAATCATACTATCTCTCTACCATTCCACTCCCGAACAGCGCGCGGGAAAAACTAACAACTAAACCTTTCTGTTCGAGCTCTGATTTCTCTTATTTTATTTTGATGATCATTCCTACCTATGTAGGTTGGGCTCAACAAAATATTTTAGCATTCGGAA
Organism: Schistocerca piceifrons; assembly: GCF_021461385.2. Lineage (NCBI taxonomy): Eukaryota > Metazoa > Arthropoda > Insecta > Orthoptera > Acrididae > Schistocerca > Schistocerca piceifrons. The sequence goes on from NC_060144.1 coordinate 247,927,210, forward strand.
GAGAAAGTTGGTGACTGAAATTTCGTAAATAGATCTCGCTGCGAAGAAAAACGTTTTTGCTTTAATGACTTCCATCCCAACTCGCGTATCATATCTGCCACACTCTCTCCCCTATTACGTGATAATACAAAACGAGCTGCCCTTTTTTTGCACCCTTTCGATGTCCTCCGTCAATGCCACCTGGTAAGGATCCCACAACGCGCAGCAATATTCTAACAGAGGACGAACGAGTGTAGTGTAAGCTGTCTCTTTAGTGGACTTGTTGCATCTTCTAAGTGTCCTGCCAATGAAACGCAACCTTTGGCTCGCCTTCCCCACAATATTATCTATGTGGTCTTTCCAACTGAAGTTGTTCGTACACCCAGGTACTTAGTTCAATTGACAGCCTTGAGAATTGTATTATTTATCGAGTAATCGAATTCCAATGGATTTCTTTTGGAACTGATGTGGATCACCTCACACTTTCCGTTATTTAGCGTCAACTGCCACCTGCCACACCATACAGCGATCTTTTATAAATCGCTTTGCAGCTGATCCTGGTCTTCGGATGACCTTACTAGACGGTAAATTACAGCATCATCTGCGAACAACCTAAGAGAACTGCTCAGATTGTCACCCAGATCATTTATGTAGATCAGGAAGAGCAGAGGTATCAGGACGCTTCCCTGGGGAACACGTGATATCACTTCAGTTTCACTCGATTTGCCGTCTATAACTACGAACTGCGACTTTCCTGACAGGAAATCACGAATCCAGTCGCACAACTGAGACGATACCCCATAGGCCCGCAGCTTGATTAGAAGTCGCTTGTGAGGAACGGTGTCAGAAGCTTCCCGGAAATCTAGAAATACGGATCAACTTCAGATCCCCTGTCGATAGCGGCCATTATTTCGTGCGAATAAAGAGCTAACTGCGTTGCACAAGAACGATGTTTTCTGAAACTATGCTGATTACGTATCAATAGATCGTTCCCTTCGAGGTGATTCATAATGTTTGAATACAGTATATGTTCCAAAACTCTAGTGCAAACCGACGTCAATGGTACAGGTCTGTAGTTCGATGGATTACTCCTACTACCCTTCTTAAAAACTGGTGCGACCTGCGCAATTTTCCAATCTGTAGGTACAGATCTATCGGTGTGCGAGCGGTTGTATATGATTGCTAAGTGGGGAGCTATTGTATCAGCGCAATCTGAAAGGAACCTAATCGGTATACAATCTGGGCCTGAAGACTTGCCCGTATCAAGCGATTTGAGTTGCTTCGCAACCCCTAAGGTATCTACTTCTAAGAAACTCATGCTAGCAGCTGTTCGTGTTTCAAATTCTGGAATATTCCATTCGTCTTCCCTGGTGAAGGAATTTTGGAAAACTGCGTTCAATAACTCCGCTTTAGCGGCACAGTCATCGGTAACAGTACCATCGACACTGCGCAGCGAAGGTATTGACTGCGTCTTGCCGCTTGTGTACTTTACATACGACCAGAATTTCTTCGATTTTCTACCAAATTTCGAGACAATGTTTCGTTGTGGAACCTATTAAAGGCATCTCGCATTGAAGTCCGTGCCAAATTTCGCGCGTCTGTAAATTTTAGCCAATCTTCGGGATTTCGCGTTCTTCTGAACTTGGCATGCTTTTTCCGTTGCCTCTGCAACAGCGTTCGGACCTGTTTTGTGTACCACGGGGTATAAGTTCCATCTCTTACCAATTTATGAGGTATGAATCTCTCAATTGCTGTTGCTACTATATCTTTGAATTCGAGCCACATCTCGTCTAAATTTGCATAGGCAGTTCGGAAGGAATGGAGATTGTCTCTTAGGAAGGCTTCTAGTGACGCTTTATCCGCTTTTTTAAATAAAATTATTTTTTCGTTTCTGGTGGATTTGGAAGAAACGGTATTGAGCCTAGCTACAACGACCTTGTGATCACTAATCCCTGTATCAGTCATGATGCTCTCTATCAGCTGTGGATTGTTTGTGGCTAAGAGGTCAAGTGTATTTTCGCAACCATTTACAATTCGCGTGGGTTCGTGGACTAACGGCTCGAAATAATTTTCGGAGGAAGCATTTAGGACAATCTAGGAAGATGTTTTCTGCCAACCACCGGTTTTGAACAAGTATTTTTGCCAACATATCGAGGGAAGGTTGAAGTCCCCACCAACTATAACCGTGTGAGTGGGGTATTTATTTGTTACGAGACTCAAATTTTCTCAGAACTGTTCAGCAGTTATATCACCGGAGTCTGGGGGTCGGTAGAAGGACCCAATTATTAACTTAATTTGGCTGTTAAGTATAACCTCCACCCATTATGAGTTGCCAATAGCACCAGTATCCAGATACAGCTCCATACGTTGGTAATATAATGCTTCATTAATTAGAATGTTAGGGGACGACCAAAGTACAGTTAATTTTCCTCCCTCGTGCTGCTCAGCAGGACTTGGAACGTTCACCCTATGACTGTATATAGCTATGTATCTGCTATATTTGTGTGCCTGAATACTAGTGTGTCAATACATACAGCTGTCATGCTTAAATATGTTCTTGTATAATGTTCTCATGCTCTGCCTCGCTGTTACTTACAGACACATACGAATATTCAATTCTCTATCCGCAACTTCTGAAAAATTCTTACAGGACATCTAAAAGAAAATTTTATTGTTAACTAGCTCTACCAGGCCATGCTTTGCTGTGGCTTAGTCTGCCTAAATGGAAAAGAAAGAAGAGGGAAGGAATGCGGTTGTAATATCTATGGGAATTGGATATATGTCCCAATCTGCGTGTCCCTGTCTCTGCCCATCTCCCCTCTCCCCATTTTTTTTGGCCATCTCCTCGTACTTCCCTTCCGTCTGTCATCACCTCCTCCCCTTCTCTCTGTCCACCTTCTCCTCTGCCCCTCCTCTCTCCATCTTCTCCTGGCGCCTCTGTCCCTTTCTTCGTTCCCGTTTTCTATGTCCCATTTCCACCCATTCCTCTGGCCTTGTCCTCTATCCCCCTGTCTGACCTTCAGTCTTTCTTATTGTTATTGCACATACATATTTTGTAGTAATAATCGGGTTATATACATAATTTTAGATACCTGAAACAGGCCCGTTTTACAGTTCAACGTTGTCAGAATTTCAAAGCAGTAGGTCTGCAAGTTTTGGAGATTGTCAATTTTGAGCAAACGAACATTTACATTTTTATTTAGATAGATCTAGGTGCATAGTCATTGATTGAATTGGGACTATGCCAAATGTGTACCAACAGCAACTGATCAGTTCTTTCAATGTTAACAGTAGGTATAATGAAAATTTTTTATCTACATCCATACTCCGCAAGCCACTTGACGGTGTGTGGCGGAGGGTACCTCGTGTACCTCTATCGGTTCTCCCTTCTATTCCAGTCTCGTATTCTTCGTGGAAAGGAGGATTGTCGGTATGCCTCTGTGTGGGCTCTAATCTCTCTGATTTTATCCTCATGGTCTCTTCGCGAGATACACGTAAGAGGGAGCAATATACTGCTTGACTCCTCGGTGAAGGTATGTTCTCGAAACGTCAACTAAAGCCCGTACCGAGCTACTGAGCGTCTCTCCTGCAGAGTCTTCCACTGGAGTTTATCCATCATCTCCGTAACGCTTTCGCGATTGCTAAATGATCCTGTAACGAAGCGCGCTGCTCTCCGTCGGATCTTCTCTCTCTCTTCTATCAACCCTGTCTGGTACGGATCCCACACTGCTGAGCAGTATTCAAGCAGTGGGCGAACAAGCGTACTGTAACCTACTTCCTTTGTTTTCGGACTGCATTTCCTTAGGATTCTTCCAATGAATCTGTCTGGCATCTGCTTTACCAACGATCAACTTTGTGATCATTCCATTTTAAACCAGTCCTAATGCGTACTCCCAGATAATTTATGGAATTAACTGTTTCTAGTTGCTGATCTGCTATTTTGTAGCTAAATGATAAGGGATGTTTCTTTCTATGTATTCGCAGCACATTACACTTGTCTACATTGAGATTCAATAGCCATTCCTTGCACCATGCGTCAATTCGCTGCAGATTCTCCTGCATTTCAGTACAATTTTCCATTGTTACACCCTCTCGATATACCACAGCAGCATCCGCAAAGAGCCTCAGTGAACTTCGGATGTCATCCACAAGGTCACTTACGTATATTGTGAATAGCAACGGTCCTACGACATTCCCCTGCGGCACACCTGAAATCAATCTTACTTCCGAAGACTCCTCTCCATTGAGAATGACATGCTGCATTCTGTGATCTAGGAAGTCTTCAATCCAATTGCACAATTAGTCTGATAGTCCATATGCTCTTACTTTGTTCATTAAACATTTATGTCGGAATCAGTCCTTCGTTACGCGTGCGTAACATCGTACCAGGATTCGACTTAAACTAAACTATACTCTGAATTGTCAAAAACAAATTGCAGTATAAAATTTTCAGTGTTCAGATGGCTGTAGGGATACTTCCCGAAAGCGACTAAAGTAAAATATATGATTATATCTGCTCTTGCGAGCTGCAAAGTTCATTCTTAAAATGTTGATAGCATGGTAGGGACAATTAAGAGGATGGGAGAAGAGGTGCATCAGTTGTGTAAGTTGTAGAATGAGAGGGGGAGAGAAAGGGGTGGTGGGGAAGGGGCGGAGGGGAGTTGTGAGAATGAGCAGACGGTGAAAGTCGAGAGTAGCGGAGGAGACAGAAGCTCCAGAGTCACCTTAGCAGCGAGAGCACAGCGGAGCGGAAATATTGTTCCGTGATGTATGGATCGCGTTTTTATCGGTGCTGCAGTCGGAACGTGAGATTTACCGCCCGCCGTGCCGGCTTCAGTGATTCATAACTGCGTTCTTTCTGCACAGCTTTCAAGGCTGGCCGTAAGGTACGGCGGTGGAACAAAAGGAAAGTCGGGGAGTCCCAGCTTGAAAGGAGTCTGTTGACAACATTTCCTTTCAACTCGCAAAAACTACTCACGACTTTAAGAGAAACGCATCTTAAAAATAAAGCACGTAAAAAAAGGAGCTTGCTTGCCAAATTTTACATAACGTATTTTGATTTTGTTGCTTTACTCTTTGGCAGCGGACTACTCATCGGCAGTGAGCGACGGAGAGAACCGTGTGAAGTAGTTACTTCGCTTCTGTAGATACCAACGCGGTACTGTAATTGTACTGCGTTCACATCTTACAGGTATGAGATCAATTGATGTTTCACTTGGGCCATCAGCTGCCTAACATTTCTCATTTATGTAGACGTTGCTTTGTGTTAAATAAACGAAGATATCTGCTGCTGTCATGTTGGACGGCCTCGGATTTGGAAATGGGTTTCCTCCAACTCTTTGTGATCACCGATGTCCAACATCGCACTCAGTTCACTATATTTGCCTTTGCGGCATCCTGTCAGAAACAGTGTGTCGCCGAATGCTTTCTTGATTTGTAAAATAATGTTGGTTGACAAGCGATTTGGAGAATTCATTCTGTGTAACATGTAGCTCCGTAACTCCCCCCCCCCCCCCCCCCCCACCCCCAATGAACCATAGACGTTGCCGTTGGTGGGAAGGCTTGCGTGCCTCAACGATACAGATAGCCGTACCGTAGGTGCAACCACAACGGAGGGGTATCTGTTGAGAGGCCAGACAAGCGTGTGGTTCCTGAAGAGGGGCAGCAGCCTTTTCAGTAGTTGCAGGGGCAACAGTGTGGATGATTGAGTGATCTGGCCCTGTAACACTAACCAAAACGGCCTTGCTGTTGCACTGCGAACTGCTGAAAGCAAGGGGAAACTACAGCCGTAATTTTTCCCGAGGGCATGCAGCTTTACTGTACGAGAGCTGCATCAAACCGGTCTCAGGACTGACGACGTTACATTCAGTTCAGTAATTAAGTATAACTGTAACATCAAACTCTGCCTTACTGACATTTCCTCGGTTCAAACATAGAGAACACTGTTTACTCTTCTTGAAAACTAGAATTACCGCGCTTTGATAGAAGTGAAGAAACTAAGCTGTGCTGTATGTTACCGTGCATGGATACCGTAGTATTAGGTCCTTTCTTTGGCTGCCGTTTCTGTGCTCTCAGCGGCATGCAACGAGCTTTAATTTCCGCTCCTTTAAATCTCTCTCAATTCAGAAATCCTTGTAGCAGCGGATACAAGTCTATCACCTTGCGTCCCGTATCACTTACATAAATAAGGTAAGGTTGAAAAATCCATCATGAAAGTTGTGGAACACAGACAAAAATTAACAATTAGTCTGTCACTGAACAACTGAATGTGCTTAGTTTCAAAACTCCCGAGTCGTGCGTGGATAGCGGAGTCGGTAACAGTATTACCCTAAGATTACGTTTAGAGCTCGAGGCCGGGACCGACACAATTTTAATAGATCTCTGGGTGACAGGGAAACAGCTCTGCGCTTGCCTAGAAAAGTGTTGGAAATAGTGTAAATATGACTCGTAAGACAAGTTGGTGCGACAGATACGGTTCGTTAACACGGCACGGTGATTCGATCAGGGACTGGTTCACGTGCCTGACTCGCCAGATATCGCCTTTCACGATTATCTCGGCAAACTTTACCTTTCGTGAACTACGTAGCACTAAATTATACTAAACATTACCAATAGGACAATGATCAGTACTCACTGGCAATCGAACACACTCCAACACGGTTTAAGGTTAGAAAAATTCTTTGCTGTCTCACTGATCCAACGCAAAGGCAACGTATGCCCATATATGTAGACGCCGTGTTCACCAGTGACGACACTTCCAATAAAGTGGTGGATCAGCATTCCACCAGCATTTCTTCCACTTACTGTCAAAGGAGCGCCTGATTGTGTGGCATTGTGACCACTACATAAGGCTGGAAGCCCAACAAAATTTCGTTGAATCCCCCCCCCCACCCCGCCCCCCCCCCTCTCTCTCCTCCTCCGCCATGGACTTCAAAAATACAAAACCTTCCTGTACTAATGACTCGCGGCACCCCGTTGTTCCACGCGGTTCTCCAATAAGTCCACAAAAGAACAGGTAACCCTTTGGAACCTTCCATTCGCGCGCGATCTACCAGAATGTGTGTTGTATCACTCTACAAACGCAATCATTTCACAATCCCTATATATATAATGCAATGTCGTGACTATCATCGCCCGGCCCAAACCGCTAAGGATAGAAACTTGAAATTTGCAGATGTTTGTTTATTCCGTAGGCATAGTTTGAGAAAGGATTTTCCGAAGTTCCAACCCTAAGGGGGTGAAATACGAGATGGTTTATTAAAAAAAACGTCGTTCTTAGGGCAATTTCGAAATTAGACCTTAAAATTGGTGTATGGTTTGTTGGTCAGAAAGAAAGAAATACGTGTTCAAGGCTTTTCGGAAATTCAACCCCTATGGCACAACCAGTTTCTTCACCATCTCTCGGTGCACTGTCAGGGTGAATTACTCGCCCTGTTCAACCGCATCTGGACGGAGGGCGTTTTCCCAACTCGTTGGCAGGACAGCGTTACAATCCCGGTGCTGAAACCTGGTGCAGATCCGCTGGTGGTTTATAGATATCGCCCTATCAGCCTTACCAACGTTATGTGCAAACTCCTGGAACGGATGGTGAGTCGGCGGCTCATGTGGATCCTCGAAGCTAGGGGCCTCTTAGCCCAGCAACACGGGGGCTTCCGTTAGGGCCGCTCAGCGATCGACAATTTAGTCTCGCTAGAGTCGGCTGTTCGTACAGCTTTTACACGGCGAGAACATCTAGTTGCTGTTTTCTTTGATCTTCGGAAGGCGTACGATACCACCTGGCGCCATCATATCCTTCCTACACTGCACGAATGGGCTTACGGGGTCAACTTCCGATTTTTCTACGGAATTTCCTCTCCAATCGCTCCTTTCGGGTTCGAGTTGGCACATATTTTAGCTCTGCTCATATTCAGGAGAACGGTGTCCCGCAGGGCTCGGTCCTCAGTGTTCCCCTCTTTTTGGTGGCGATTAATGGTCTTGTGGCTGCGGTGGGCTCTTCGGTCTGTTCCTCTCTATATACCGATGACTTTTGTCTTTATTACAGTTCCCCAAGCATCAGTGTCACCAAGAATCAGGGAGCAATCCGTAAGGCACATTTTTGGGCATCCAACTATCGTTCTCAGCCTCCAAGACCGGAGTGATGCATTTCTGTCGTCGTCGCACGGTCCACCTCCATCCAGAGCTCTGCCTTGCCAATGAACTCCTTCGTATTGAGGAGACACACCCGCTTCCTTGGCATGCTGTTTCATGCTCAGCTCACTTGGACACCTCATCTTCGCGAGCTTAAACAACGGTGCTGGCGGCACCTCTTAACATCCATCGCTGCCTCAGCCACACCGTTTGGGGGGCTGCACGAACATCCCTCCAACAGCTCTATAAGGCCTTAGTCCAGTCCCGTCTAGACGACGGGTGCATGGTGTACGACTCGGCAGCACCTTCAACGTTGCAGATCCTCGACCCGATTCTCCATTGTGGCGTCAGACTGGCGACAGGTGCCTTCCGCACTAGTCTGGTGACTAGCCTTCTTGTAGAAGCTGGAATCCCTCCCTTACGATTCCGCCGACAGTTGCTTGCGTCATACATCGCCTGCGTCCATGCCTCGCCCGACCACCCAAACTGCATGCTCCTTTTTCCATCTTCTGCACTCCCCTACCCACGACGGCGGCCTAGGACGGGTCTCCCGATCGCGGTCCGCGTTCGTTCCCTTCTCTTGTCACTCGAGTCCTGTCCCCCTCCTCTATCCGTCCGGCCCTCTTCTTCTACCCCTCCTTGTTCCTTCCCTCGCTTGCGGCTTTGCTTGGATTTGTCCTGAGACTCCAAGTCATCCGTTCCACCTGACAGTCTTCGTCAACAATACCTGGCTCTTCTTGCCTCATTTCGCGATGCAGATGTAGTCTACACCAATGGTTCTGTGGTCGATGGACGCACTGAGTTTGCTTTCATCCACGGCGACTACGTTCAGCAGCTTTCCATGCCTTGTGGGAGCAGTGTTTTCACTGCGGAGCTGGTTGCCCTTTATCGTGCGCTCACTCACATTTCCTGCTGCCCTGGGGAGTCATTTGTCATATGCAGTGACTCCCTAAGTGGATTGCAAGCACCAGTGTCTTTCTCGGGACCCTTTGGTGCGCGGTATTCAAGATGTTGTTTTTGCTCTCACCGAGTGTGGTCGTTCAGCGACGTTTGTGTGGACCCTGGGCCACATCGACATTCCAGGAAACGAACGTGTCGATCGGTTGGCCAAGCAGGCCACCACTTCGCCGCCCCTGGAGCTTGGTCTCGTGGAAAGAGACCTCCGGTCAGCCCTACATCGCAAGGTCCGTGATGCCTGGAGCTCTGAATGGTTTGTCTTGAACACGCCAAATAAGCTCCGCATGGTCAAGTCGTCCACGGCCGTATGGAACTCATCCTTGAGGGGCACGCGTAGGGACTCAGTTGTTCCCCGCAGTCTCCGAATTGGACGTACGTGGTTGACCCACAACTATCTCCTTCGTCGTGAGAACCCGCCCAAGTGTCGCTGTGATGCAGGGCTGACAGTGGTCCATCTTCTGGTGGACTGCCCCCTTTTAGCCCCCTTGCGGCAGTCCTTTAATTTACCAGCTGCACTTCCTTTAATTCTAAGTGACGATGCCTCTATAGCTGACCCAGTTCTACGTTTTATCCGTGCAGCTGGGTTTTATCACTTGCTCTAGTGTGGGTGCTCTCGCATGATTTCTCAGGCCACACCCACTCCAGCGACTTTTAATTGCGACGTGGATACCAAAATAGTGCCTTTTATGGTAACAAATTGTGTTGGCACCTCTATCAACGCTTTCCAGCTGGAGGTTCATTTGTAGTTCAGTGGTTGACCTTTTACCTGATCCATCAACCCCTGTAGTCTGTTTTACTCTAGTCAACTATTTGCTCTGCTCCTTTTAAGTGTCCTCTATTTTGTGTTACTCCGGTGTTCATTTTAGCTCCGTACCCCTTGGTGTTCCCTCCCTCTGGGTGCAGAGGTTACGCTTTTACTGTATAGGCCTTTGTCAAGTATGTCTGTTTGGAACTGGGGAGTGATGACCTCGATGTTTAGCCCCCATCATACCCCAAAACCAACCAACCAACCCCTATGGGGTGGGGGGGGGGGGGGGTGAAACGGAGGATGAAAGTTTTTATGGAAGTATTTCATCACGCTAGGATTCCTCAAACTAAATGTATGAAAATATGTCTTTGGCTTCTCTGTTAGAAATAGAAGAAATGAATCACTGTTGTCGCAAATCCATCGCCTAAGGGGATGAAGTAGGGGGTGAAACGTTTTATAAAAATATTTCATTTCCAAAGCATTTTTTAAAGCTAAATCAAAAACTGGTGTCTTGCATCTCGATTAGAGATAAAAAAGAAGTTTGTGTCTTTCAAAATTAACCCCTAAGGGAGTGCAATACAGGATGAAAATTTGTAAGAAAGGACTTCGTTACATCAAAAAATTTGAAGCTAAATTCATGAAAATTGTTACTTCATTTCTCGGTTAGATATAAAGAAATATTTGTTAGGCCATGAAAGTTTCTTTGGAAAAGTCTCCACAAGTACACAGAAGACATGATTAATAAAAACCTTGGACTATAGCTACCAGAATCGCTTTTTGGCCACAAGTACATCCGGGAAAGACCTTGCTTATATGTCCTTAATTATCTTGAAAAGATTAGGTGGTGTTGCAGTTAGTAAACAACGTAAAAGCTTGATTAAATAAAAGCAAAACGTCTCTGCAGGCGATACAGTCCACGCGAGCGATGAAGTCCTCAGCTCGTGGTCTAGTGGCTAGCGTTTGCTGCCTCTAGAACACGGGGTCCCGGGTTAGATTCGCGGTTGGGTTGGGGGTTTCCTCTGCCCGGGGACTGGGTGTATTTGTTGTCCTCATCATTCCATCATCATAATCATTTGTGACATTGGCTAGATTGGATTGTGAAAAAAAAATTGGACTGTGTAAAAATTGGGTCTTTGGACGGGCGCTGATGATGGCGCAGTTGAGCGCCCAGAAACTAAACATCATCAAACGGGGGCGAAGCAGGGGGCGCTAACTATGTTGTGGAATATGGCATGTAAGTGACGAGTGCGTCAGAAGGTACTTACTACCTGTTTTGCATTACATCATTTCACAATATATTTGCTTTCCAGAATTTACGTGAAACATCAATACCACAGTTTTAATTAAAATACTCTGGGAACTTAATTGTTAGATCTGTGTGTTGGCTTGGGAGAGGGAGGAGGTGGGTCATCGATGTATGAAGTTCCGTTCAGTAAGCATAAATCTGAAACAACCTGGCACATAAAAACTACGGACCTGTGTCATACCTATTCCACTGGTGGTGCTGTTCCCGAAGGAAGAATTTCTGACAGCAATGTTTGAAAAAGTGGGAGGAAGACAATGAGCGTGAATGTTTGTGTCTGCCCTGGAGGCGTGCTCGGATAGCCAACTGAGTCACTGCTCGCATTGGGCAGTAGAGGTGGGTTCAAATTACAGTTTGCACAAATTTTGTGTTCCGATAAACTTGCTATGGAGTCGATTGATGACAAATAAAATTTATCCATGCGTCGAACTTGCCATGACTCTTCAAAAGATCTCGTTAAATCAAAGTTCTTTAATCATACCTGTGTCTGTGCGCTCATTAAATCGAAGGGAATGTCGTGACTTTGCCCCCACAAATGAGTAATTCGAAGTGAGCAGCTATATAAAACTCCATAATTTGAGTGGTTTCTTCAAGTACTCCCTGCTCTGGTTTATTGTTTCAGCAATACACAGTTTAATCGTAATCCAGTACGTACGTCAGTTGTAAAACTGACTTGAAAAAAAATTATAAGTGCTTTACTTTTGTAGAAAATAATTAAATCATTGAGACCCTTCAATGAAGAGTGAAAAATAAGGATGTAGCGATATGTTCGTCGTCCATGATGTCTACATCCTCAAGTAGAAAAATAAGATTGGGAAGTAATACAGAGAGAGGGAGGAAGCGTATCTGACGAAATCAATTCTCGCATCTTCAAGAATTCTTACTGAAATGGTTAGTCAGTCTAGTTGGACCCAGGTAAGCAAGAGAGACGACAGCTAGAAGCCCTGAAAGCTTGGTGCTGGGCGATAAGTTACCAATGAAGAGGTGCTGAGAACAGTACAGGGAAACAAGTCTGCCTGGAGGCACATCAAAAGACGATAGACAAATTAGTAGGACACATTTTAAGACACAATATCATTTGAACAAAAGTAGGAGCAGCTATTGAGGGAAGGACTTCGTGGGGACGACCAAGGATGTCACACTTGGAGCGTATTATGGACGAGGTGGCATTCACTACGTATACGAAAATGAAGAGCATGGCAGACATGAAGGAATGGAGTACTGCTGCAAATAAACCTCACGATTGAGAGAGAGAGAGAGAGAGAGAGAGAGAGAGAGAGAGAGAGAGAGAGAGAGAGAGAGAGACGCCACGAACTTCATATGCTTCAAAAAGGCTGTCATTCTCTGTTGCTCACGGTGTTGAAGGGTTCACCACTAGATGGGTGACTAACTATTATTGGAAATTCTTTGTGGAGGAAGTGCGAGCTTTGACGATGATTTGCTCATCATGGAAAAACAAATGGAAATGTAGTTCCCTTGTGTATATTCGAAAATTTCGATCTTTCGTTTGAAATGTGAAACACCTTTCTTGATTCCACCTTGATTAAAGTTTCCTTAAATCGAACTCTAAACTATTCGAGCTTCTTATCAAGTCCCTTTGTTTCAGTACTATAGTGTGTCTACTATACTGTTTGTTCAGGATTTCGTTAGACATTTCATGGAATTCCATGTAATGAATTTCATCTCAATGAATCTAATTCTATAAAATGTACAGTTTAACTGTTTGTCGGTGTAGATGTAACATAATTCCACTAAATATCAGTACGCTTATTGTGTACTAACCTTCAGTTCTTGGCCTCAGCAGATTGGCTCTACAATTTACTGACGTTGACCAGTTAACAAAAACACGTTGTTACAAAAGTGTGACGCACAGAAAAATGTGGTTAAACACACACTCTTGCATGTCAGTAAAACCTCTGTTAACTGGCGTGTTGTTCAGGTCGATCCATTGTGTGTAACGGCGGTTCCATTCTCTGCCGCCCATCCCCCTACTCCTCCCCCAGCGCTGCTAGCAGCACAATCGCTGGACAGCTTCTTATTAAATTCCACGCAGAATTCTTTTCCTATTGTCAGTGAAACTCGGCAAATTACTCTCGCCCCGATGTCGATGTCGATAAGCGCCTCTGCCGCAGAGGAAATTGGCACCGTTTGCACTGCCTCCCGCTATAAAGGTCCGGGGAAAAATTACTGCTGCCAGGACAGGAGACACTCTACTAGTTTCAAAATGTATCCTTCGGTCTATCACATGTATCGTAAAAGTCTGAACGTGAGATATTTGTTTCTCACATTGGGTAAAGAACATTAGAAACATGAAATGTATCACGTTAAATAATCTAAAATAATTAATACTATCACGTAAGTAAAAATAATTTTTCAAACATCGTTCCTCCTGCGGGCAATTCGCGACTGGAACAGGACGAGAGGAGGAGGGAAGAGAGGGGAGAGGGCGAGGGAGAATTAATTGTGTGAAATAAATTCGTTTGTCTTCAATTGCTTTATGTATAAAATTTCGATTATTGCTCCTTGAACTTAATCGTGTAATGGAAAGAGAGAAGATAGTGTAGGACATGGTAGTGATCGTTACGAAAATAAATAGGTGATAGCTTATTCATGTAAAGAGACCAAATAATGTGAGATTGACTAAGGATATGCTGTATTAGATTCCTCGTGATACCGAAGGCCTAGAGGACGATCTAATGAAAGATGTATTGACGACATAAAGAAACGACCAGAGTATACTCAAATGCGAAAATTTGAAGATACTGGTCTGTGAAGAAGATGAGAAGATGCCTATTGCCTGCTCTGCTGATACTGATGATACGGCGCCGACGATGGATTTCGAGATACATACTCTCTTCAGATTTATACATCGTTGAAATAAGCTTCACATAACGGGATGTCCGCGATAGTCAACTATTTCTAGAAGAAATTACGTTGTACCCTTTGTGTGTAGTCGGAAAGTTACAGAAAATGCAGCTTAATCTGTGGAATAGAAGAATTAAATTTATGCATACACGAATCGTAAATGGAGATAGCATCTGTGGTGTCGCTGAATGAGATTGCTTCACATTCCAGGACATTTTCTAGGCTCTACAACAGCTAAGCAGTAACACAATCTTTCGACGCTGTACGTTTGCACGGTGATTATGATTCTAGGAGTGATGCCAAAACAATTTCTTTTGTAATTTCGCAAAGCAGACTTCGTCACCCAAAACACAAAATGAGATACTTACAAAAAAAAAAAAAAAAAAAAAAAAAAAAAAAGAAGAGTAATTTAAAAGAGGATTTTTGGATTCGTAACGTGTCCGACGATTCACGGTAATAGCAACGGCAAATCATGAAAATGTTACCAAGAATCGTATTCTGTTCCCAAATAAAGTATTGATGATTATACATATAAAAGGAAAGGAGAAACATGTGGCAGCGGAGATGAAAAAGGGACACACACACACACACACACACACACACACACACAGTGTTCGTTTGGGAGAGAGGAGCACCGAAAAGGCTTGGAGGAGAGAGGAGGCAAGAGAAAAAGTCAGGAGGAGCTAGAGGCAAAAAAAACCGTGGTGGGAGCGAAGGGTCGCAGAAGCAGAGCGCGTTTCGGGTAACAAGAAATGGAACACGCCGCTGACCGAGGCGAGGCGCACGGACACAAAGCAGGGCGACGCGCGGGCACACATTTCAGCGAGTTGCTGGGGCGGAAGGAAGCCGGGCTCGCGCGCGCCGTGTTAATAAAGTCTGCCCTAATGTAGTCGCCCTAACTCTGCGACGCCGAACGAAAGGAAACATTAGCGGCGCTGCCCCCGGCCGGCCGGCTTGCCTGCCGGCTGGCTGGCCAAGCGCCTGCCCGGCGCAAATAATGCGCCCCTCTCCCTGTGACCGCAGCTGTATACATTACACGTGTGTGTGTGTGTGTGTGTGTGTGTGTGTGTGTACAACATGGGCCTACGTGACACGCATTCCATCGGTCAGAGGAGTGCTGTTCGTTCCCTCGCTTCGAGTAGTACTGTTCGTGCATTCATCAATGAAGGAACAAATGAAAGTCAGAAAAATGACAGGAGTAGATAGGTTAGAGTTTAAAGTCGACGACGAAGTCTTTACAGACCTAGCATTACCTCATGTACGCGGAAATGGATATACTGCACGATTAATGAGCTTAGAGCTTAGGGCAGTGTATTACAACCTTTTTTGGATTGGCGACCCCTTTCCTTTGGAGAGTTCAACAGGTTTAAATTCAGTAAAACATCTGAACTGATCAACTTTATAATGTGCTTTCACGAAACGTCGTCACTTCCATGTGATACTTCTACTATAGCAGATGACTGTCGCGAAATGTCTTATCTGCCATGCTGTAAATTATGGTTGGACCATTTGAAGTGCTTAAATTGGAGTCACTGCTGCGACCGCGACGCCCTAGGGTCGCGACCCAGACGTTGAAAACCACTGCTCTAGAAAAACTGATTTGCGGAAGCAGAGGTATGGCTGGACAGTGATTTCAAAGGCACTCCAACTCGAATTGGTGAACTACATAGTCACTTAGGTAATTAGACGGAGTTACACTGGAAATGGACGATTTTGTATCATCATCTTATTCAGAACTTGAAGATTCGTGGCTTCACAGTTACCTTCTCTGAAGCTGTGGTCTTCAACACGTAATCCTTGTTTCACTCTTGGTATCAGATTTATAATGCTGTCGTGAATTCCTCGTACTGTTCAACCCTTCACCGTCCAGTAAAGTTCGGAAAATAAATACGTAGAGTAAATGGCGCATTTTTAGTGCTAGCGTGAACGTTTCGTGTAAGTTAAAAATGTCAGACACTACAATGTCCAGTTCCTAACATTAAAAAAAATTAGGAATAAAATGTAAGTAATGTCATATAAAGCACGATGGAAAAGAATGTTTTCTTTTATATATAATGTATAATAAGCTCACATGCATTACATGGAAATGTAACAGCGCCAGAATTCCTATTTAGTATCGGTACGTATAATCTTGAAGGTACACGTACTCAGTTTTTTGTACATCGTACCTGCGTTTTTCCTGCGACGCCCTGCTAAAATAATTTTTGAAGATTATTTTTGAGGCCGTTAAGACATATTCGTAGACGTACACGTCTTTATCTGCATTTGAGAGCAGCAGATTACGCATATTCGTGTTGCTTCTTACAGCTTGCTTCGAGAACGAAATAATCTTTTTCAAGTCTGTAACGCCATTATTTCGCCCTCGTAAACTTCTGTTCTTTAATCTTAAATTTTCTGTACACGAGATTACGTTTACCTTTCGCGTTTCCTATGTTGAAACGGTCACTGGCGATTTTTCCTTCGGATTCTTCCACTCTAACAGTTGTCTTCTGATTTCACTCTCACATTATGTCTTACCATAACTTCAAACTGATATATTCTACAGCTACATCCACAGTCATCAGACCACCTGAAGGAGTGTGGCGGACTGTGCTTTATATGGAAGTTCGCCCCCCCCCCCCCCCTTTCCTGTTAGACTTGCGAATGGTGCGTGCGAAGGAATACCACTGGTAATATTACTTACGAGCTCGAACCTCTATAATTTTACCTCCATGGTCTTTCCGCAGTATGTATGTGGGCGATTGCAGTATTTGCCAGCACACTCTTTGTTTTAGCAGTAAATAGTAATTTTTTACAGCGCCTGGATGTAGAGTTTAATGAGGATCTCCGCAACCTCTTCGTGCTTAACAAATCATCCGTCCATGAAACGTGCAGCTCTTCTTTGGTTTCCTCTACGCTACATCCACAGTAAACTCCAGCAGACATTCGTTAAACCTACTACACAGCGTACCAGGGTAAGATTTAAATAATACTTATTCCATGAATTATCAAAATCAATTGCAATATGATATTTCTTGTGATTAGCTGGCTGTATGGACAAGTTCGGCAAGCCAAATAAACAAAAAAAAAATTGAGCAGTTCGCCCTTTCCTAATGACAACTTTCTCGATTTCGGTGACGTGCTTACAAAATGGTACTTGTTTTCTGCAGAATGTAGAAAATACTTCTTTTAAGAAACGAGAATTGTAAGAAACGGAGGTTGTGGCATGTTTGTGGTACATCAAGCGTTGTTTCTGTTCTATCGCGGAATATGTCAATGGCAATATCGTTGCGGTCGTTCCTTCAATACCACTAAGGAGATCATCCTCCTATTAATATAGGCCACGGTATGTAACTCTGGATTGGACGCTATTGTGGGAACACCTCAACCACTTCTTCCTGAATTTTTCCGCTTCTGACACAGTTTTATGCAAAACTGCTACTGTTTTTTTTTTTTCTGTGTACTTCCGCGTATTTGTCTGTGTACTTTAATAAAAACTCACCTGCACATTTAGTAAGATATATTTTAAGAGTTTTATAGTATTATCGTTAATTGCAGACCACTAATAGCGTGTTACTGAGCAACGTGTTATTGTAGTAATTTGCCTATTGGCTATCTCGGTACATCGTTAATTCGTTAGTAATCACCTGTGATTGGACTCAGTATTAAACAAACATCCGGATTTCCAGACATACTTTCCCGTGGAGTACCTACATCGAGCCAGGTAATTAGCAAGATAGTTCACACGAATAGCTCGTTTTCGCATCCTCATCTAACTGAGCTTGCGTGATAGATGAAAATATTTAATACAGTTAATTTAATTAATACAGTATTTAGTTGTATGACGATGCCTTAACGCAAAGAGGCACAAAGTCGGTCCGATATCGTATTTACTGTTTCACAGCACTAAATGAATATTCTGGAAATACCTGGAAGTAGCGCAGTTAGTCGGACGTAAGTGTCTCAACTTGGCATTATAGAAATAAAGTTACACGCTACGCTAAAACTCCAACTCTACTGGGCAAATCTGCTGCAAACGAAGCTGCTCTGACTTCGAAAGAGCCATTTGTCAACGGCTTCCACTGTGCATACTACATGGCGTGCACTGTCATTGTAGCTGCGAGCAGCATGCTTACAATCACCTTGTTCGATGATCTTGCTACATCATGGTTTGAACGATGTTAGTTTCGAGATGGGAAGTCGGCATATCGTGGTACTTCGTTGATACGTCTACCAAGGAGACGGTAGATCGTCATACTTTTGGGGATTTGAAGGTTAGTGCCGGGACATCAGTCTCGTAAGCTGTACGATACTTCCCAAAACATTTCGAAGATTTCAGAGCGCTGGTAAGTATAAAGAACACAAATTAGTTTTTAATTACTGATAGCACTCTGTATTAAACAGAAATTAGGAACAAAACTATGAAGCTAAATATTATTCAGAAAATAAAATACTTCATTTCTAGAGATGGCGGATAACTACGAACATAATATTAAAAACACGATGCCGAGTTGTATCGTGGTTCAGAACCCACGATAAACTGTGTCGACATACAACTGGCTGTGTACATCTGTTGAGAGGTCGAAGGAAGGTAATGACATACAGTCACAAATAGGACCATGACTAGTAAAGCACAGTGATGTTGAAACCAAGCTTAAGACTGATAGAAACTTCACCACACTTCACATATTAGTACCAAATTTTGTTAAGAACAGTCACATCTTCATACGACTGGAAATTAAAACAGATGTTCTATTAAAAATTATTAATATTTGTTGATTGACATTTCAAATCGTAATAAATACAGTACACGGACGAGAGTAAAAGGAAGAGAAGCGAATCAGCATCCCCGCGATTTCAACACTAGGAGAGGCTCCGTAAAAGTTTCAAATGGAAGAGGGCCAGTACGTAAGGTAACCTTGGGAATCTGTATAGACCAGTCGATAACCTTCTAAATACGGTCTCTTAAATACGTCAAACAGATGTGCGTGTGGTAGTTTGGTGACCTTAGAGACCTTGACCTCGTGATATAGATCTATTCACGCGGTAGCTAAATGCAGCTTTCCGTTGTCGCGCGGCACTGGCGGCAGTGGTGTCCGTGATGCGATGGACTAGGGTGGTAGCTAATTGGCCGCGTCTCGTCTTCCCTCCTGACATCGAAGTACCGGCCGTGCTGCAAGGCGTCTGCCCGTTCTCAGAAATGTTTACGAGCTCCCGACGCTTCACCGCTCGTTCCAGGATGCTCGCTTGCCCTTCACCGTTCTCTCGATTCATCCGCGCTCGGTCGTGCCGCTAATATAAGCTGCGTCATATGGGCTTGCCGATTACACAAAGCATGGCCGGCTGGGGTTCCCACAGACGTTGATGGGAGCACTTACCGCGGCGTCCATTCCCAGAAGCCGTTGCTTCTGTGAATCACCTGAACAACTTCTACAATACGTAGAGAATTATTGGTCGATATGTAATTTACTGGCTTACGTAAGTTTCCCCGTTCGCACTATTGCAGCGCTTTCGTCCTGGTTCTGCATCTCGCGTCAAAGTGCGATGACAACCACTCCAGCCGTGTTCTCCACCATCTGTGTCCTATGTACGTTTGTCGTGTACGATCGAGTCATTGAGAGAAATGTAATCTTTTCGCATTGTCGATGTTGGTGTAAATGGAAAGATAACGATTTGCTGCATGGCTTGTTTCTTCCCGCCAGGTAAATTTCGTTTCCTAGAACACGATCATAGGACGTCCTAATTCCATTGAGTGTACGTGAGCAGCTATTAGGCAAAAGTTCGTTTGGAAAGAAATTGGCATAGGTATGACTATCAGTTATTTGTAAAATTAATTTATGCTGTCTGAAGAGTTGTGTGCTTGTATAAACGTTAATCCCATATTGTATCGCCGTGAAGTAGGATGAACTTTGACTGGCTGAAATTCGTGAATCAAAATCAGGTTCAAATGTAATCGTCAGTTTACAGCGTAGTGACTTATCAGAACAACGTGTTTCTGTTGTACAAATAGCAGTAACAAAGGAGTTCTTAATTACTAGGTGACTATGCCACACATTCACTGCTGAAGCTCTAAATACATTTTTCTACCTTTAAAGTTAGGTCAAGAAAATAAGGTATATACGTAATGAATACGCATAATTGATCTCATAACAATTCTTCGAGACGTCTCATTTTTTAGACAGTCAGCTCCTCAGTATGATAGCAAGAGTAGAATATTTGAAATATTTGCTGTTAACTGTGTTAATCCGTACAGCAACCAATAATGACTGAACTTGTGTTCAGTTTACTTCTCAGCTCTAGTGTATTAGCAGTACAGTGCTTACTATTACCTACCGAAGACATGCGTAAACTGCTATGCAACTTCTTGCACGTTGATGAATGCAGCGTATTCAAGAATATGTAAGTTCCTTAGCAACATGTTTCAGGACCTGCTTCTATTGTTGTTTCGACAGCTCACAGGTTGCGTTCTAGCATACAGTGCAGATGGTCACAGCTGCGGGCCGAAGTCGGTTCATGGAATTTCTTTTCCAATTGATACTACTTACGCCATTGTAATGCTCTTAAAGATAATAGTAACAACACTGTTCTTAAACCGTACTCTACTCCCGTGTCCGAACGTTCTGCGCCACTGGTAGGCAGCATTCTGTGCGAGTGCGTACGTGCTGTGAATTACATTGTTTCCTTCCGTTTATTTTACGTTTATCTGGGTGTTCCGATTTGTGTACTGACGTCGACAAAGGACGAACTCATTTTCTGAATTAAATGAGAAATCATTAAGCTGTTTCGCTTTGACAATTCCGTCAGTTAGAACTAAGGCTAAGAGCACGGAACGTCGAGAGTACCTGCTGAAATCAAGCAAAAGAAATCAGCCACTGACTCTAGTGTGCGTGCTACTTTCGACGTTGATTATATGCTAGAAGCAGCTTTCAGACGACTGTTCGCTATTTGTTTAAAACAGATGTAGCAACAGTTAGCAGAGCTGTGCACACGGTATCGGTATGCTTTATCTCACTGAAGAAAGAATTCATCGAAATGCCCTTGGAACAAAATGTGAGAAAACCCAGTGTGATGTTTACCAATAGCGGCTTTACCTGGTGACTTAAGCCTTTTTCAGTGTACCCTTATCCCCATGAAATCTTCTGTCGCGAAAGTGCAGTGATATTTAGGAATCGTCATTGATAGTTACCATTAAACGTACAAGCAGCCCCAGATGCTAAGCTTAAGTATAGCGTATTGAATTGTGTACAAAGCACCGTATACAAATTCAGGACGAAACTGTACGGAGAATTTGTAGTCCTACAGAAAATGAAGCTAACACGAATCACAAAGCATTGCGTGCGGAATTTATTAACAATGTAAGTACATGAAAAGTTACATTTTTTCTTGTTTCATAAACAGCTGTTTTTGCATTATATTGCTTCTTCATATTAGCCCAATATGATTTCCAGCAACAGATCTTTCTTGTATGGAGCCAAGTTTGAAGATCGCTTCTCTTTCATTTTACTGTCCTCCATCTTCATAACAGGACACATTCGATTATAAATATTGTGTATCTATAATATACTATTAATCCTTTCGTTCGAAGTGCGATAATTGTGTCGATAGCCGCTTTTAGCGGTGTTGGCAAGCATGTTTTGTGCTAACATATGAGCCCTTAACCTCGTTCGGTGGATCCAATTTCATAACTCGGGTTCGAACGTCGCGTTAATGGGCTGAGCATGTTAGTTCAAACGCGTCAGTGTTCTAAAATAATAATTTCCTTAGCTGTTCGTAAATTTTCCTTAAAATAGGTTAGGATTTCTTGGGGAGATACAAAAACAACTTAAGTCTCAAAGGGTGCGGGTCTAACATGGGAAGAACATACAGGAACCATCGCTATAACAGTCGTAAATTGTGGTAGCTGTGTTGGGGAAAGTGCCAGAGCACCAAGCGCTTATAGAAAGCAATGACGCTCAAATCCTAATAGCCACTGAAAGCTGGTTAAAGCTGGAGACAGTTCAGCCGAAGAACCTAACGCTGTTCCGAAAGGACAGGCGAAACACAGTTGGCGGTGACGTGTTTGTTGCTGTTAGAACTATTTATCTCGCTGCGAAACTGAAGCAGATAGTTTCTGTGAGTTCGTATGGTCAGAGGTCATTCTTCGCAATCGGAATAAAATAGGATTCCTTCACCGACCTCCCAACTCGGATGATAAAATTGCTGAAAGATGGAAAGAAAACTGAAGTTAAATTATAATAATAATATCGAACGAGGTTAAGGGCTCATACGTTAACACAAAAAATGCTTGCCAACACCGCTAAAAGCGGCTATCGACACAATTATTGTACTTCGAACGTTCCCACATAAAAGTATGCGCCACAAAATGTACTGGAGAATGATGAATACAAATTGTACTGGAACAGAACCATTATAACAGACAAACCACCACCACCACCACCACCACCACATAACAAACCTGACATCATACTCACCAATAAAAAGAAGAAATTAACACAACTAATTGCAATATCTATACCCAATACAACAAATATACAGAAGAAAACAGGAGAAAAAATTGAAAAATACATCCAACTGGCTGAGGAAGTCGAGGACATGTGGCATCAGGATAAATTTGACATTATACCAATTACAGTATCAACTACAGGAGTCATACCACACAATATCCACCAGTACATCAACGCAACACAGCCACATCCAAACGTATATATACAACTACAGAAACCTGTAATTATTGATAAATGTTCAATTACCCGAAAGTTCCTAAATGCAATGTAACATATACCATACAGTTTAAAGGAAGTCATGCTTGATCAAAGTCAGCGTCACTTTCCATTTTTAACCAGACATAACGTCTGAGAACGGAAAGAAATAATAATAATAATAGTAGTAGTAGTAGTAGTAGTAGTAGTAGTAGTAGTAGTAATTTAGTGGTGACTTCAGTTCCTGACGAATCTGATCTCCCTTGGAACACAAAGCAGGTCAGAACACGGTAGCAGAGACGACGACAAAATCGTGCCAAATTAAAAGGAACGCAACGTCTCTAAGATTGACTTTCTTTTATAGAAGCTCGAAATTTATCGCGGACACCAGTGGGATATGCTTACAGTAGATTCCCCAACGAAACTTTACCTCGAAACCTGGGTGAAAATCCGAAGAGCTTCTGCTCATATACAAAGTATGCTAGCGACAAGACGGTCAATGCCTTCTCCGCGCGATAGCAATGAAAATGCTATCGACGACAGTGGTGCGAAAGTATAGTTGCTAGACATAGGCTTCCGAAATTCCCTCAACGAAGAACTAGTACTAAATATTTGAGAATTCGAATCAAGAACAGCTGCCAACATCAGTAACATAGAAGTAGATAGCCTCGGAGTAGTGAAGCAACTTAAACCACTTAATAAAAGCAAGTCTTGAGGTCGAGACGTATAATAATTAGGTTCCTTTCACAGTATGCTGGTAGTCGTATCAAGGCTGACACTGTATTAGTGGCCGCAGGGGGCTCACACAGGATGTGTTGAGTGCTATTGACAATGGAGTTCAAATTCATTCCACATTTCAAGATTTCCAAAAGGCCTTTGACACAGTACGACACAAGCGGCTTGTAGTAAAACGGCCCTCTGTCGTTCATTATCTGTATAAATGATTTAGGAGACAATCTGAGAAGCCGTGTTCGATTGTTAGCAGATAATGCTGTCGTTAATCGTCTAATAAACTCCTCAGAAGATCTAAAGAAATTGTAAAAAGATTTAGGAGAGATGTGTGGTGCAAAAATCAGCAATTGCCTGTAAATAATAAAAAGTGTGAGGTCATCCACATGTGTGCTAAAAGGAATCCGCTAACCTTTGGTAAAACGACAAATCTAAAAGACCGTAAGTTCGACTAAATACAAACGAATTATAATTACGAACAATTTAAGTTGGAAAGAAAACTCAGAAAACTTGGGGCAGGGAAACCGTTTTATTGGCGGAATATTTGGAAGATGAAACTGATCTACTAAAGGGACTGCCTTCACTACGCTTGTTCTTCCCTTTTTGGAGTACTGATGCGCGGTCTGGGATCCTTACCAGATACGATTAACGGAGTACATTGGGGAGTGCAACACGCTTTGTATAATCGTGAAATGAGGATGAGCGTGTCCCGGACATGATACAGGATCTGTGATGGACACCATTAAAACAAAGGCGTTCATCGTTGCGGTGGAATGTTATCAAAAATTTCAATCACCAACTTCCCCTCAGAATGCGAAAATATTTTGTTGACACCGACCTACATAGGAAGAAACGATCGTCATAATAAAATGAGAATCAGAGCTCGCACAGGAAGATACAGGTGTTTGTTTTTTCCGCGCGCTGTTACGGAGTGGAATAATGGAGAATGGTTGTGAAGGTGGTTCGATGAACCCTCTGCCAGGCACCTAAGTGTGATTTGCAGGGTATCAATGTGGATGCAGACATAGAGAATATTATTTTATTTTACTGTTTAGTGAGGACAAAATGTTTCACTAATCTTGATGAGACATACGTGTCCGCAGCTCGTGGTCGTGCGGTAGCGTTCTCGCTTCCCGTTCCCGGGTTCGATTCCCGGCGGGGTCAGGGATTTTCTCTGCCTCGTGATGACTGGGTGTTGTGTGATGTCCTTAGGTTAGTTAGGTTTAAGTAGTTCTAAGTTCTAGGGGACTGATGACCATAGATGTTAAGTCCCATAGTGCTCAGAGCCATTTGAACCATTTGAACATACGTGTGTTCAAACTTCCTGGCATATTAAAACTGTGTGCCGGACCGAGTCTCAAACTCGGGGACTTTGCATTTCACGGGCAAGTTCTTTACCATCAGAGCTACCCAAGCACGACTCAAGCCCCGTACTCACAGCTTTACTTCCGCCAGTACCTCGTCTCCTACTTTCCAAACTTCGCAAAAGCCCTACTACAAGACGAGGTACTGGCGGAAGTAAAGCTATGAATACGGGGCGCGAGTCGTGCTTGGGTAGCTCAGATGGTAGAGCACTTACCCGCGAGAGGTAAAGGTCCCGAGTTCGAGTCTCGGTCCGGCACACAGTTTTAATCTGCCAGGAAGTTGCATATCAGCGCACACTACGCGGCAAGGTGAAAACCACATTCCGGATACCTGCATTCATACGTTCTTTTCCCCACTTCCTGTATATCCAATACACCAAACGAGGGTAGAAGAATGTTACGTTGCTACTGAATCGCCGTAAAGCATATTAATCCACATTTTATTCAAAGGAAGTCATACACTACGCATTAGGTAATTGCAATGATTAGATGTCCAATGATACGTCACGTAACGCATTAAGTGCAAAATGAACTGTTGTATACCCTACTGCAGACGTAGAATTTTAAAAGGGTTTAGTAATCTAGGGTTAAGTCTCAAAATTCAGTGTGCATGCAAGCGCAGACGTTCAGGACTTTCATTTTGGTGATTAGTTCAAAGAACGAAACTTCATAGGTAGTCTATAGCATCAACTACTTGCCATCAAGAGTTCCATTTTGTTCCGTAGTGTATCACACTATCACACTATCGCGCAAGACGTACGGACGGAATGAACTTCCGCATCATGTGTCAGTGCAATGTAACAAAGCTCGATGAAAGTAGGACCAACTATAGAAAGGACAAATTCAGTTTGGTACCAAAGGTAACGAGAAGAAATGCACTATGAGACGAACTGTAATGACACATTCAAAGACAATAATTCCGCTCAAGTCAGCAATATATATTATTGTTCCTTGGACATCACAAAAGACTGTAATAGGGTGTGGCATCACAATGGAAGGCAGTCCATGCTCTGCAAGGCACAAGGTTGGTAAGGAGTTCTTCTAGTAGGGCGATCCACTCCTCTACTAGCGCAACAGGCAAATGCTGGATGGTCGTTGGGGCATGTGGACGTGCTGCAGTGCATCTTCCCAATGCATTCCAAACTTGCTCGATGAGATTAAAGTCGAGGGAACTAGTAGAACAGTCCATTCGCCGAATATCCTCTCGTTCCAAGAGCTCCTCCATCTGACCAGTTTGTTGGGAGTGCGCATTGCCATCCGCAAAAACGAAGCCGGTGCCGAATCCACCGCTGGAAAACGCACGTGGGGAAGGAGTACATTGTCACAATAACGTTGATCAGCGAGTGTACTGTGTTCAAAGATTTGGAGGTCAGTACGCCCATGGAACAAGAGTCCCCACACCATAACATGTGCTGGGGCCACCAAAACGATCATCTTCGACAATGTTTCTGACTGCATTTCGAATCCCCATATGACGAGAGGTGGGATCTGTTCCATGGAGATACGCTACTTGGAAGTGACGCAACATGCGAAAGTTACTTTCGCCCTTCAGTTTTGCACACCATTGTATTTTCGGTAAATATAGTACTAATTTTAAGTTTTTGTCGCAATATTTTCCCAGAATTTTGTGTTACGAGAAGATTGTCGCAGTTAAGACGACGCAGTAACGCAAGATCGATAAAAATAGACGCACGTTTAATACTTCAGAAGTAATGATGATTGAAATATTTTGTACGGTTTCATAAAAACGCGAGCGTGCGCGCGAAGGTGATACGTATATGCCGGAATATGTTAGTGCAAGCAAGTGAAAGAAAATGCTGATTCGCCGCGGGAAGATGCACATTCCTAACAGATAAAGAGCTACAGTATTTATGTAACTGATAATATGTCTTTAATCAGCATTTCGGAGATGGTTGCCTCTTTCTCCATCAGGAGCATCACATTCTCACAAATTTCGACTTTCCTCTATTTCCTCCCTAATTTAGAGAGAAAAGGCAATAACCTAGCACTGGCTTTGTTTACTTTAGAGACCGCTCCGTTACCCGTATGCAGCGATTTGTAACAGTCTCTTATGGCCCAGAACTTAATATGAAAGAGTGATACCGAAGGACGAGAGAAGATTCACACCAAATATGTCGGAAGTGTGACACAAAATTGCAAAAACGATTACAAGTCTCTAAACAGCTGTACAGAGCTTCTTTCTTTTCGTGTTATGTTTAATCTATGGGTATATATCTCTGCATATGCTTGACAATAACTGTAAAGTTAGTGGCAAAGGGCACTTCTTAGTACGCTATACACAATGTTTCTTTTGGTTAAACTTTGTAGAACCATGAATACGAATACGTATCAGTTGATATAAATGGGTCAGAATGAATCCATCCGCCATATACAACTTAACCTTCATAGACGAATTGTGGGCTAGAGAGCGCGGAGCCACTACCAGAAATCACGTCGTTAAGAAATATTGTCATTGTCGAAAAATGAATATGTGGTTATCAAATGAGAGCATTATTCATTGTAAATATGATGTGACTAATGAAAATGTGTGCCAGGTGGGGATTAGAACGGAATTTCCTGCTTACGTCGAGCTGTCACCTTGCTATATGAGTAGGTTCTAGGCCTACGTCACTCCCATTTATGTTCCTTCCTGATACCTACGAACAAGTATAGGCGGTTCTTCGTTTCGAAATAGGACCATCAGAGGGACGGGTGTGATGAAGGAACGCGGCTTACCGTACCACGAGGGATATATTAAGTAAGTATGTGCGTCAGACGAATGGCAAGGATCAGAAGGAATTAAATGAAATAAGATTCTGAGCGTACTTCACTGTCACAATTACATTTCATTAAAGTCATCATCCAAGTTTCCATAAAGTTCCTGTCAGCGTATTAAGTTATTTTCTTAGTCTCTGTTTTAATCACCAGAGCTTGGGAAAGACATAATTGCTGATCGGACAATAGATTGTTAACATTTAAGTAACAGCATCTCTCTCGTTGGATTGTGGCTAGTGGGCCCTCTGATGAAATGTCATCAACATTGTTCGCCGGCGTATTTTCTCACCACTTAGAGCGCTCACAGATCTTGTTACTATGTGCTGCAAAAACGAAAGTGTTATCACACGCTGTTGAACCAGAAAGATTGTAATTGAACCGCCTGCGTCATGTTTCCGTTCGTCTCGCCCGAAGATAGAGGTAACAGCGAAATGCGGTGCCAGGAACATTGTTAATTGCACAGGTCGCCTACTGGGCCTATTTATAAACAACAGAGAAATTGCATTCGCAAGCTAATTTCGGATGGCAATGTTTGCAAGTAATGATGACGATACGCTATTTCGCTATGTTTAGAGAACTCGTTCGTGTCCCTCGGGCAAGTGGGAAAAGGGAACGGGTGAGGCCTGGCACCGGCTTGTTTATTCAGCCGAATGGGCATGTTGATGAAAAAAGTTTAAATAACGAAGCTTTTTTCCCCACTACGTCACTCATTGTTCTGTAAGCAATCTGATTAAAATACTGAGTCGCTTATGAGGCACAGTGTACGATCGTAAGCGCGCGGGCAATATGAAGAAAGAGCAGTTTCATTGCACTGTTAGACAGTAATACCCTCAAGTCTTATTTTTAAAACTTACGTACTTTCATTCTATGATGCTTGTTGCAGATACTTGACACGTGAGGATCACAAGTCGGTGCAAGGAGACGTTAATTCCAAGACAGAGAAAACGCCGTAATCGTGATAGTTCGTGTTATGGGCTGTGTAGTTGATGTAATGGAAACTACAGTACAGAAAAATTAATATCAAAGTAACAACTACAGTCTCGTATGATCTTAAATGTTTTTCACGATGGAAGGTCGGATGCCAGCTTACTTCAAATGACGGCTTTACAGTACAAAATTTGCGTCTTATAGCACTGCTTCGTACTTTATAACAGTTATATGAGAGGAAAAAAAGACTGTCATTGTTTCTATAAACTACTTAACGTACTTATTGTCAGGAAAATGTGTAGCCACATGAATCTGTTCTAAACTTGGCAGTAAAGTTTGCTCACAGGCAATGAATTCGAAGTTCCCAGTTACATATTCGACGTCACGTTTAGAGAGGCATTTCCAGAGGACATTCGGGTATTATGTGAAATTGGTGCTGTGATACTTACTCCCGATAATGCAGTAGGTGGCAGACGACGTTGACACAACAAGTAGTTTCATCGCTCAGTTCACTGCATCGTTACGCTTAACCAGTGCTCGTTTCTGCGCAACTACCGAATTATGGAACTGCTCTGTTTCACAGTTGGTGAGCTTCTAATTTGCGCAGTCGTTACAAGCTGTGAAAAATATACGGATGCCATAATTTCTTCACGACTTGGGTGCTACTTACCAGCGAGCACCGAAGTACCTATTCAGACTTCTTACAACATAACGTAGTTGGAACGATTTCATACTTACGAAACAGTGTTTCACATGTTGTATACTCCTTAAAGGAAAAATACATTTCCTAGTTTCTTCGTGAACTAGTTGTTACAGTTTTCGTTTGATGACACAGATCAGGTTTCGTAATAGATAATAGGAGGGGGAGTGGCACTCTGGGAGGCCGGATTCACGTATGTCTGGCTGTCAAAATTAATATCTTTAGTGTTGTAAAATCAATTTGAGAGAATTTTAGAAAGATTTGTTGCACGTAGCCTCGGTCCATTTTTTTCGCGTGTACTTCGACGCTGATCTAGCACTCCGTCTCAGATGTAGATGTCGAAGAAACTATAATTTGCAATCTTTCTATTCCTTTTCATTGTTTTCATCAGTATGAGTCTTTCGCGAAGACGGTGACTAAGGAATTGTAAAAGAGTAAATAAAAAGATCGTGAGTACTTACATGTAAATGGATCCAGCACCAGACTACCACATCATTAAATTAATGCAGAAATTTTGGAAAAATCGGCCGATGTATGCCTCCGTAAGCTTAAACAATCGATGACAAGCAGGGAAGTATAAAATGTTTCATTACAACTGGACTGATCTCATGCAAGAAGAGAGAGAAATCACAAATTCACTCAAGTGTGCGCCTTCCTGAAAGCCATATGTGGCTTAGTATGACATTTTCTACCCAGGTTCGGACGGGAGTATAGGTACACCTCGGCCTCCACCCAAATGGCTAGGCTGTAGACGACCATCGCCAAAGAAAAAGGGGAGAAATCGTGGAGTGGTCTGAAGCGCTGCAGCATCACAAGACTTTGAGATGACTTCAAATGATACTAATTTTTTAAGTACAGGAATTTGTGACTTCTCTTCGTAACATTTCCAGAATGTTCTACTGCCTGCATCCCCTTATCTCCCTACTAGAAAGACCGTTGATGCCCCTACGGATTAGCCCGAATTTCTCTGACGTCAGCGTTGTGGTCATTATGCAAGGTGTATTTGAAGGGATCGGTGTCACTGACTCGTTTTGGAGCGGGGAAATTGGAAGTTCGTGAGGCTTTCCGCGCTGCATAAGGCCTTCGTTGTAGCTTTTCCTACAGGTATATGTGAGCATCTCTTTCACGCTGCCTAAATAAACCCATAATAAATCTGTGAAAAGTCAGTCGTTCCCTCTTACGACTGAGAAAGATAGTAAATGCTATTTTATCTGTAGTTAACGGTCTCCTCCTGTGTAGCTTCACTTACCTTCCTCTTGTTTGCTGGTTAGAGTTGTGGACTTACGAGCGGTGTCAGATTTGTTTGTGGCAGCAGCCTTGGTCAGCTTGTCAGGGCGCATTTTGTTAGCTGGATTCCTGCTGAAAATCAGTCCACGTAGACCAACCCTCAGGAAAGCGACGTGAAGGTAAAATGAGTTAAAGGAAGCTCGTAATTTTTTCTTTAAATTTCTTTTCATTAGCGAGAATCGTCACGGTACTTAATGCTCCGGAAGACAGTTTGCAAATTTAGAAATTAATATACACTGAGGAGCAAAAGAAACTGGTAAACTTACCTAATATCATGTAGGGCCCCCGCGAGCACGCAGAAGTGTCGCAACACCACGTGGCACGGACTCGACTAAAGTCTGAAGTAGTGCTGGAGGCAATTGGCACCATGAATCCTGCAAGGCTGTCTATAAAACCATAGGGTTGCGAGGGGGTGGAGATCTTTTCTGAACAGCACGTTGCTAGGCATCCCAGATTGCTCAATAACGTTCATGTCTTGGGAGATTGGTGGCCAGCGGAACCTTAAACTCAGAAGAGTGTTCCTGGGGTCACTCTGTAGCAATTCTGGACGTGTGGTGTGTCCCATTGTCCTGCTGGAATTGCTCAAGTCCGTTGGAATGCACAATCGACATAAATGGACGTCAGTGATCAGACAGGATGCTTACGTACGCGTAACCTGTCTGTCGTTTCTATGCGGATCAGGGGTCCCGTATCATTCATCATTCTAACTGCATCCCCCCCCCCCCCCAAACACACAAACACGCACACGCACACACACACACACACACACACACACACACACACACACACACACACACACACCATTTCAGAGCCTTCACCAGCTTGAACAGTTTCCTGCTGACATACCGACTCCATGGATTCGTCAGGATGTGTCTATACCCGTAGACGTCGATCATCTCGATACGATTTGAAACGAGACTCACCCGAAGTTGTCCAGTCGTCAACAGTCCGTTATCGGTGTAGACAGGCCCAGGCGAGGCGTAAAGTTTTGTGTCGTTCAGTCTCCAAGGAGACCCTAGTGGGCCTTGGGCTCCGAAGCCCATATCGATGTTGGTCCGTTAAATGGTTCGCACGCTAATAGCATTGAAATCTGCAGCAATTTATGGAAGGGTTGCACTTCTGTTACGTTGAACGATTTTCTGCAGTCGTCGTTGGTCCCGTTCTTGCAGGATCTTTTTCCGGGTGCAGCGATTTCGGAGATGTGTTTTACCAGATTCTTGACACGGTATACACCTGAAATGAAATGGTCATACGGAAAATCTCCACTTCATCGATGCATTTGAGATGCTGTGTCTCATCGCTCGTGCGCCGGCTATAACACTACGTTCAAACGCACTTAAATCTTGATGAACTGCCATTGTAGCAGCAGTAACCGATCTAACAACTGCGCCAGACGCATGTTGTCTCATATAGGCGTTGCCGACCGCAGCTCCGCATTCCACTTGTTCACATGTATCTGTATTTGGATATGCATGCTTACACCAATTTCGTTGGCGCTTCAGTGTATTTGGCCGACCTGCCCTGGAAGCGCACAGATAGCGATATGTATCTACGGCTGGACGATTTGTTCCGTGTTGCGAAAGTAAATTTTACGAAGTGTCTAAATGAAGTAATGAGATTAACTTTTTTTCCGCCCCTTTTATTCCATTGGCGTTAACGCTGAACATTGACTATTTCAAACTACCTGCCTTAGGAGGTCACAGAGCTCTTCTCACAGCTGTGCTGTACTAGGATACCGGAGTGACTTTTGGCCAGTAGTTCATAACCATTTGAATATTCTGAAATGCCTCAGAGCAATGTCGATCGACGTGTTTTCGTCTCTCGTCAACGGTAATGACATACTTCAGAGAATATTATTGAAGAATGATCGTTGATACCAAAATTATTATTAAATTTATTAAACAGCTGGCATGTTTCCCTTGACAATAAATGTACTCTTAAATGTTAAATTGTTTTTAGTGATAAAAACGTAGGGACGGTTTAGACAGACCGTTGTTGTCGGTGGTGGTGGTGGTGGTGGTGGTGGTGGTGGTGGTGGTGGTCTTGTTCTTCAGTCCAGAGACTGGTTTGATGCAGCTGTCCATTCTAGTCTATCCTGTGCGAGTCTCATCATCTCAGAGTTACTGCTGCAACCTACATCCTTCTCAGTCTCCTTAGTGAATTTTTCTCTTGATCTCCCTCTACGATTTTTACCTTCCACGCTTCCCTCCAATTCCAGATTGATGCCTCAGAATGCGTCCTACCAACAGATCCCTTCTAGTGAAACTGTACCACAAATTCCTCTTCGCCACAGTTCTATTCATTACTTGCTCATTAGTTACGTTATCTACCCATCTAATCTTCAGCATTCTTCTGTAGCACCACGTTTCGAAAGCTTGTGTTCTCTTCTTGTCTAGGTTGTTCATCGTCCATGTTTCACTTCCATACACGGCTACCTTCAGAAAAGACTTCCCGACACTTAAGTCCATACTTCATACAAACAAATTTCTCTTTTTCAGATAAATTGTAATTTTCTGTTCCGCTCCTTTATCTACTTCCGTATGACGGTACTGTTGTGGAGATAAAATGAGAACAATAACATGAAGAAGATATAATAACAAAAAAATCGATGCCCAAGACACTGGAATCATTATATTACGATACTAGTCCTAGAGAATGCGCAATTCTTGGAATTGCAGAATCTGAATGGGTACATGACGAATTCCTAACCAAAATCATTATAGATCAATTTTTAACTCAAATTCCAGTTACTGTAAGTACATATTAGTGCTATTGCTATTATTGCAAATAGGTAGTAGATGTAATTTTGAATGACAGGTAATTTCAGGTAATTCGTGTAATTCTAAGAGTTATTTACAGTGCTAGAGACAACATGTTATTGAACAGGTGCAAGACGGTTAAGAAAATAGGACCTGTTCGAAACGTCTCAATTTAAAAGGGAAAGGATTATCTTGTAAATAAGGAGTACAAACAGTCACATTCCAACAAAATGGAAAAACATATAAAAGTGTTTGAAGTGCCTTAAGTACAGTGGTTGAGAACAATTTCGTAACTTTTTTCAGTAGTATAGTATACGTAAAAATACTACATACAGGCTGTCTATGTAATATAAACTATACTTTATTTCAAAAATTACTGTTAAGCTTGAGTGTAGTTTTCTTTTTTATGTACTATCCCAGGAATTGACCTTATTAAAGATTTAAAAAGTTTAAGTTTAGAGTCCAGTTTATTTGCCTTAACAACTCTGCTTCACCCTAACGCAGCTTTTTCAGCTTCGTTACCCAATCACTGAACAAGCAGTGTTGCAAAACACCTTTTCCAATACAACGTATCAGCTTGTTTTTTCTTGTAAGTGCTACTTGTCAATCTCTAAAATGCAAAAATGCCTGGGCATTAGTGAATTTTGGGCATTTGCCTCAACTTCAAAATGCCCAGCATTTTACACCTATACAAATACAACTCTGGCCTTATCATTGTCAGCCGATGACCTGCAAGTTCTTGAAGCCAAAGGCCTTAGACTGCGAGGTTCATATTAGCTGTCTTCATTCATTCCTTCGTCCAAAAAGTTAATAGAAGAATTTTATTCCTTCCGCAGTAACTACGGTGACAGCTTGAACTAACAACCGTAAACAACAGGTGTGCATTCGCCCAGTAAATTACGAGCAGGCATTGTTCGGTAGTAAACGTTAGGCCATATTGTGTCAACGTTCTTATGTCACAAGTCGTAATGGAGCAACACCTTCAAATAAAGTGTTAAAGACACTCTCCAGAATGTTTCGAAGAATACCAACGCCCACGCACTGAAACCCAAAGAGCAGATGGGGAGCCCGAAGGAGGCCAGTCAGTCGGACCCCGCCGCCCCCCCCCCCCCTCCACTCAAGTCCTTTCCGATCCAACGCTCAGCAGAAAACGTCTCATGTAGAAATATGGAATCAACCCCATGAGAGTGGGGTGGGGGAAAGAGACTATCTTGCTGGAAAATGTCGGGAGTTATTTATGGAAATGAATAGTTCGCTTTCTGACTTTCGCGCATGCTCCATGCGACTCAGAGCTGTTCGTGAAATGGTGAAGATCCTATCTTGGAGAGCGTCTCTGTCGACTGCGTATTCCCCCACAAATATAAAACGTAGCGTTCCTTTGTTGTAAGAATTTGTGTCTACTTCTAGCCCGGAAACCCTGAATATCACAGTCTGACAACTGGTGCATAACATTCGTAGTACTGATTCACGAGACAGTTGTGCTTTGCAACAGTCAATTTGAGTCAAACTATAATGATAGCCATAGTCTGGTACACAGTACACCAATTGGCACTAAAGTAATACGGTTCACGGAAGCAAGCCTGGAGAGAGAAACTCTCGTGCCAGCCGGATATCGCCTCTGCCCACAGCAGAGTGCGTGGGCGTCAGCAACCCTGTGCCACTCTGGCGGCTCAAGGGCTCGTCCGCGCGCTGGCCGGAGAGCACTCTGCCACCGAAGACGGCGACCAATCACAGGGCGCCGTGTTGCCGCGTATCGGCCGCGCTGCTACCCTGCAGAGGGACAGGGTAGACCGTCAAACTGCGCATCACACGCGGGCAGACGGTCTGGCGCCGCGAGCATGCAATTGTGCCAATTGCAGTGCGCCCACGGCTCCATGCGGCAGTAGCAGTGTCCGCCGCGGCGGTCATCCTTTCAAGTGAGTACAAAGCCTCCCTCGGAGAAGGGACTGACAGCCTGGGTGGCTGACACGGATAGGACCATCTCCCCGACTAATTGAAGTCTCGCGTCCACTGGGGCAAGGGGGCTTCGATTTCAACTCCAAGTAGCTCGTCCAATGGGCGTCGTTTACGGAATTACCTCTACAATTTTCGTTTAATTTCGGTTACACAAACGTAAAAGATTCCAATTCTACTACAAGGGCTATTTGGAAAGTAAGGTCGGATCGGTCGCGAAATGGAAATCAGTGAAAAATCAAAAATGTTCTATTAGCAACAATTTGCTACACGCCCCACATACTTCGCTAGGAGGCAGCCGCCTGTGCGTTTGCGCGAGTTCTCTACACTGGTCTGTAGTTCCTCGTCTGTGCCGAAATGTTTTTTTCGTAACCAGCGGTTCACGTGAGCAGGGATAAGCATCAGAGGGAACCAAATCTCTGCTGTGTGGTGGGCGATCAAACCCTTCCCATGGAAAACGCTGCAAGGGCGTTCTCATTGTCCGTGCACTGTGCGGCCGAAAAATGTCACGAAGAAGGAAATGCATGCCAAGTACGTTATGTGGGGTTGCATGAAATCAGACGAAACCTCGCAGTGGGCACTCATACTTCGTGGGAGACACTATTATTCAAGGCATCTTTACGTGCTCACTGTGTGCTCGTAACTGAAAAGAGCGACATGACGCTATCACCAGGCATACTAGAGACACTCCGCAACCTACCTGTGCACAGATTACTCGGATTTTTCACTGTCGTTTCCATTCCCCGACCTATCCGATCTTAGCCTTCGTAAATACCAAGGTGCTACAATAAACAACTACTTAAATTATTGTAGCCATCGCACAGAAAATGTTGCGGGGGAGGGCGAGCCAGACACTGCGTTTTATTGCCAGAATACTCAGAAGATGCAACGAATATACTAAAGTCACGGTCTGCACTACTACTATTTCTCGTTTTCTGCAGTACTGCTATGCGACATGGGATCTTCACCAGATGGGATTGACAGATGACATCGAAATGGTCAGTGAAGGGCAGATCGTTACACTAAATAAAGGGGCTGTGACGCGGATCTGATAAGCGACCCAGGATGACAATCATTACCGCAAAGTTGATTTCCATTGCTGCGGTGAGCTCTTTCCATTAAATTTCAAGCACTAACTTTACTTTCCAAATGTCAAAATGTTTTGTTGGCACCCACCTACATAAGAAGTGAACATCGTAATAAAATAAAACTAATCACAGCACGCACGGAAAGATTTAGGTGTTCATGTTTCCCACATGCTGTTCGAAAGTGTAACAGTAGAAATATTGTGTGAAAGTAGTTATAGGAACGTTCTTCGAAGCACTAGAGTGTGAATTTCAGTCAAATCATGCAGACGTAGATGTAATAGAACGCTCTTCCTGCAGCCGTATTGATCATTTAACATAAAGGAGGCAAGTCATTCGCGTTAACCATCTGTAAATCGCAAAACTTTTTTCTGTTTGTTATTGATTGGTTACGGTATTTTCTGCGTCGGAGATACGAGACTAGCCCCGCATTTGTCTAGACAAGCGTAGAAAACCGAAGATCGGCAGATGATCGTAAACATAAATAAATCATCATGTTAGTAGACAAGAAAATCCAACACGGTTGCGATGGTGAGCGTTGTATGGAATCAGTCACAACCTTCAAGTAACTGGGAGTACGTGTACGAGGCGAGGAACTACTACATAAAGTTCGTAGTGCAGAGGGCTGACGGCCTCCTTCCAACAGGCGCAGGTAAAAGGCAATGAGACGGTCATGGGGTGAAGGTAAGAAATGACCCGTCCTGCCTCATAACGTTTTACTAAAAGCTATTTATAGTGCGTATTTAAATATACACATACTCCGCTAGTCAAAGAAGTTTCGAGAGTGGATTAGAAACAAATAGAGAATCGTTATAATTGTCGTTTCAACGCTTCAGTCATAGTCTCCTCCCAAATGAGTGCAACGCACACTTCGTTTATACAGCCATGTCAAAAGCATTTCTTAGTTTTTTTTTTTTCTCTCGCGCGTTATATGGGCTTGTTGCAGTTTGTCGTCAAATCGTTGAACTTCAGAGGTGAATTTCAGCACTCTGTCGTTTTGTGGCAGATTAATATTATCAAGAATATTGTTTAGAGAACAAGGGTGATAGATCAGCTATGTATGAGAAAACAGATCAGTGCAGCAGTAGAGGCCGTGACGCCTGTCATCTTCGTGAACATGAACATGTGGCGTGGAGTATCGTTCCGATATCTGTCGAGCTACAAACGGTGCCCACATTGAACTGTACCAACATCGATAAAAATGTTTGCGCTCTTGTGTACAATGTTAGACAAACTTTTAAGGGCGGTGGTTGTCAAATTTGTAAGTGGGCAGTTTTCGCGCTTTAAAAAAGAAGTGAGTCGTAAGTGACCAACGGGCACTTCAGCGATGTCCTCAATTAAAACAGCTACAAACTTGTTCCTCTTAGTGGTGTTAGGTTTCAATGTGTCCTGTTGGTCATTCTCTATTAAGGCACACATGGCAACCTAAATGCATTTTTTTTTTTTATAGGATCCGCTATTGTTTCAAATATTGTTCAAAGGTATTACGGTGAACAGCAGCATCGTTGGGGGCTGTGATATTTGCGTTACAGGGTAGTACTGTCATTGGTAGATAAAGGCAGCACAGTTTAATTTAGAACTGAGCCTTCTGAGAGTATGATGCGCCACCAGATCGACGGCAGTGTTATGATCTGCGCGAAGGACACAGCAGCGGCGGGTGGAAATCCTGGACGCTGCGAATTGGGGCACCGCGGCGCTGCCAGGTGGAGTAGCTCGCCTGGGGCCCGTAGGAAGGATGCGAGCCGGCTCCCCAGAGCGTCTTGGCGCCGGCAATATCCGCGCCCGCAGCCTTGTGCAGTCACCTCCACGTCCCCGTAACACCAGCCACCTCCTGCCGCCGCGGCGGTGATTAGTTCTACGCGGGGGAATCATGTCGGCGGTATTGCTAACGCGTGGCTCGAGAGGGCTGTGCCTGCAGGCAGTCCCGCCAGCCTCTTTATCCATTGTCTTGCAACTGTGACGTTCTATTAAAGGTTTTCAGGATGTAATACGAATTTCTGTCTTTCCAAAAACCTTCATGGGAGGGACGTTGAACAAGTAATGGAACATTTTTTTTTCTCGGCCAGTTTCGGTTGAAAGATGAATTTGTTGCGAGACACAGTGAAATATTCACTCGTCAGCCCCCATAATTTCATGAAGTTCCGATAGGCGTCAGCGCAGTACTTAGCCTTCAAAACGGCCTCTGTAACGGAGGTGCTTTCCAAACAGGGGGTTGTCATTGAATTTAATTTGGCAGAACACCAGAGAATGGCAGACACTAATAGAAGATTGCAGAGTATCTACGAGGACCTGGAAATGAACAAACGCACAATGAGTCGTTGGGCAAGGCGTCTGTCACCGCAACAAAGTCGCGCAAACCTGTCCGATCTCCGGCGAGCCGACTGGCTTACGTTTGTTACTCCTGAAACGTTATAACGTGCGGACACACTCACTCGAGTTGATCAACGAATATCTCTCTCTCTCTCTCTCTCTCTCTCTCTCCCTCTCTCTCTCTCTCTCTCTCTCTCTCTCTCTCACACACACACACACACACACACACACACACACACACACACACACACACACACACAAAAAAAACCGCTGCACAACTGGACGTATCTCTTGGTAGTGTTGACCCAGTCGTCCACCAGTTGGAGGCGTACAGCCGGGATCTCGCACCTTCCGACTTCCATCTGTTGGGCCCAATGAAAGAGGCACTGTGAGGGAAGCAGTACGTGATGATGTGGAGGTTATTGATGCAGCAAGACGTTGGCTCCGACGTCGACCAGTAGAGTGGTGCCATTCGTGTGTACAGGCCCTCCTAGAAAGGTGGCGTAAGGTCGTCACATTGAGCGGAGGTTATGTAGAGAAAAAGGTTTTGCAGCCAAATGGGAGGGGAACAGTATTGCGTATAGGAATAGCGAATAAAACCAGCCTGGTTTTAGAAAAAAGTGTTGCAATATTTATTCAACGCCTCTCGTATATTGTCATTGTACTCTGCTACATGATGGCACACGAAAAACTGGTTTCGAGACCAGACTGCTCGCCGGTTAGGTTCGGATTGCTGACCGCCACGGGCATATAAAACAACAGATCTACGGGTAATAATTACATAATAAAGGAACAACAGATAAGTTAAAAGTGGTTAGGTCCGGCGAACGCGGTACCCACAATTCTTTGCTAACAACCCTTCTTCTGTGAATCTTCCCTGGATTCGTGAGACTGGCTCCCGTGAAGTGTGAGAGGTCGCCCCCCCCCCCCCCCCTATCCCGCTGAAACCGGCATACGTAAGTTAATAGCGGTCAGCTGTGGGTCAGATTGCTTACTACTTCGCGTGTAGACAGCAGTGTTTACTGTTATTCCAAAAATATGGGACCTATAATCCGACTTGCTGACACCACAAAATGATTTTTTTCACCGCTGAGAAGTGCCTCATAAGCCTTCCAGGGATTGTTCGTTGACCAGTATCTGGTGTTGTTAAGGGTGTTCACATGTTCTTGTCAGATGATAAACAACAGCGGTTCAGACATTCCACTCCCACTTGTTGGCCACGTACAGTAGTTTACAAGTTTCGCCTTGTCTTCTTCCTCCAGTTCTTGGACACACATCATTTAGTAGGTTTTCATCCCTATATGGTGTGAAACACGTTGACAAACATTTGCGAAAGGTTCACCTGTCCTGAAAATTTACGGCACGTCTTCTTTGGATTCGGGATTATTCGTGCTCGAACATTCGCAATCACAACAGGTGTACGAACGAATGGGACTCCATTATTTCTTGCAGTTGCAGCTCACCCTGTAGTGCCCCACTTCCTCACAAAATCATGCACTCTGCTCTTTTGCTGGTATGGAAACGCCAAAATAGTTTCCAAAAAATGACCGCGTGTGCTTACATCATCCGGTACACACGCACGCCTCCACTCCTGCGATTCTTTCTGGAAGAGGATACGTGTCGCCGAGATTTTACTTCACACGTCTTAACCATGTCGCTACGGATTTCGTACTGACACTACAAAACATACTCGCAGCAGCTTTGACACAGTGGATGACAATCGGTGTGCGACAATGAACACTGGAGTAATCGGGCCCGGTTTTTCGTGCACTACCCCGTACTTCAGTTCGTACAGAATTGCACAAGCTGTCACATCGGCACACGCGGAGTGTTCATAAAAGATTATCGTCTCGAAAAAATAGTAATGGTTTTTGAGAGTATATGTCTGCAGTCCTGGTACGCATCGAAATCCTACAGCCAAAAGGAAATAACGCTCCTAATTGGTAAAGTGGAGAAGCGTGCGGTAATTGGTTTTCTGCATTAGAATGGGGATAATGATGTAACAGAGTTTGACATCAGTGCACCATGGTATGACCCAGAGGTATGTTGGCGGAGTCGTTCACAGTGTGACGAAGAACTGAGTGATGGACCATCGATATGCGAAGAACCGGAAATCACAAGGAAACTGGAGGCCCTTGTGCTCCAACACCGGCGTATCATCATCGTAGTCGTAATGGCAAGAGTGAAGATCAGTCAAGAATCATTTTGCAATATCTTGCGTGACACAACATATGAGGTCATCGCCAACTGGAGTCAACGACCGTTCATATCTATTTATGAAATCCGCCCAAGCGAGACCAGTGGAAATCTGTGTCATACCAATCAAAATAACTTCTTTAGCCGTTTAGTCACAATCTGTGAGAACTGGGTTTATCACTGTGACCAAGGAAGACAAGAGCAAAGCAAGCATTGGAAAGATACCGAAACCGCCCGAAAATTTAAACACCATCCTGTCATTAGGCCAGATGATTATGAGTGGTTTTGGGATAGCCATGGCGTGGTGCAAATTGATCATACTCGCAACGCGCAAAGTACCGCGATGTCCTGAGGAGATCTTGACGAATTGTTGAAGTAAGATAGTCCCAGTTCATTCTACACAGGACGCAGTCACTATTTTTTTTGGGGGGGGGGGGGGGGTAATAAATTTAAAATAACGACGAAGTGATACTTGATGGGGAAAGTTTCCTGAAAAGCTCAGATCACGACTTAAACATCCAAGGTCTCTACCAGGTCATCAGTTGTTGGGGAAAGCTGCGTCACATTGAAAGATGGGTGAATATGTGGACATCCATCTCTCGAGGTGATAACGAAGTCGACAACTATCCCTCGTATCAAGACTCTATTACGGAATTTTTTCAGCAGGTTATATGGACACGCCTTGCAGTTCTACACAACTCGATCCGTTGACCCAGAATGGCGAATAGTTTCTCTCGGTGTTGCGCAGAGAAAGAAGTCACATGTGGAAACGACTTACAACCAGTCGAGTATGCGCGTTAAGATTAACATAGAGCTTACGTAAGCTTTTCCCCTTCTTCCAGATTTCGAAATAATCCAGCAGAAGCAAAGATACTGCTGCATACGCCTGCAGCTACTGCCCTCTCCGTTTAAGCGTTACTTCTTACTGCATAAACTAACGGACAATGAAATAAGCACTAGCCATTCGACGGCACTCGTTGTTCTCTCATTTTTCTGATACGTACATCATCAGTCAGAATCTATTCTAAACGGATGTCTGCAGAGCATATTCAGTTAAATAACATTTGTTATATAGAAGTTCAACTCCACGAGGCGGCACTTCATTTTTACCGGCTAGCTAACACGTTAATAAATTAAAAAAATTAAAAATGTTCCTTGTGTAAAACTGTAGTTGTGTGGAGTCGAAGTCGTCACACTAACATTAAATGTAATCAAATATTCGATAACTTAGGGAAGATTGCCGATCATAACGGCACTTTTGCAAATATCTTATCACTTCAGACTTGAAGACTACTTTATGTAGGAGGAGGAACCAATGGGAAGATGAATACGTCATCGATACACGGAAAATTGAAATATATGGACGAATACAGCCCTGGTTCCACACAGTTAAGGCGAATAAAACGTTTACAAATTCATAATTCACATGAGATTTAACCATCGATCATTCGCTAGTGATTTTCAGAGTACACGTTCCATACAGTTCTTATCGTGAAAGTGAGGGTGTAATAATAGGCGGTAACAAAACATTTTTTCGAATGTAAAGTGACATTTTTAAACAAACAAAATTTTACCCTGTAAAATTCTTAAAAATTACCAAAGTAGTGAGACATGACTGGTTAAAAGCCATTTTAAAAACTGTCGAACTCTTTCATTTAAACGCATATGAAACTATGAAATTCACAAATATTGGCAAACAAATTTTTTTAGTAAAACTTGAATCTCATCTAATGGTTGAACAGTATTACTGAAAATGTGTTCGCCCATAGCTCAATTTTCATTTCTCGTAAGAGATCATTTCTTTCGCCTTCATTCACTCTCGTGTTAACCAGTCCTCCTAGGTCACTAAAAGAAAAGCTTGATATACCGACAACATTAGATTCTACTTAATTCCGAATTCCTGTAGAAAGGCCTACAGTGACATGACTAAGGCATCGGTTAACACGAGACTTGAGAAGCAAAATAAATTGTCGAAGTGGGCAAACGGAAAAAATAACTGTGGACGAACTACTATTCAGTGGTAATAGTACTCAAAAAGCTCAGTCCCAGGTCTTAGCTTACACAAAGTGACAATCTGCACTTAAAAGTCTAGCAGAAATGGAGTTACACAAGCCGAATATCCGCCTAACAGGAGTGTGAACACACTATGAATTGGCGGTTATGTTGCTCGGCCATTGGCGAGACCATGGGGATATAACTGAAATGAAGGACGGCCACCAGACACAGGAGGGGGATGGGGGGGGGGCGGTGTTAGTCAACAATGAAATGATGTAAAACCTGCCAAATATGATGGGGTTGAGAAAATGTAAATTTAGGCGTAGACTTAAAAAGCAATCAGTTCTATGAAACGCTTGAGAATATTTACCACTGGTGAAATGTTAAAGAAATGTTAAATAGACGAAGTCCAGTTTGCCAAATATCCATCAGAATTCTACAGACGTCGAAGAGTTCGTAAGGGACAGTAATTTATCTATCCGTTTTGTAGTACAACGGTACGGCGCAACATACATCGGTTCTAGTGGCCGACTCCATAATGTTCTTACGCGAAACGTTTTTCTTATCACGAGCGCAATTACATAAACTTTAAAGCTATCGTAACAAGACGCTGTCAGAAGCGAAGCTACAATGTTAAGGCGTCATGAGATGCAAGTCTTTAAAAACAACGAATCTAAGATGCCTTAGAAGCATCGGGTATTCTTTGCTAAATTTGGAGAACATCATTTAATGTTCATCATGTAATTTACTTAATCAATAGCAATAATTCTTCTGGGTGGAAGGCGTGTACGAGGCTAATCCGAAAAGTACCACATGAATTTAAGAGTTCTTTAAAATGTCGATTAGAACTTAAAAGGTGATGTAGGTTGGAGTGAACTGTTGATGAATTAAC
This sequence comes from Schistocerca piceifrons, assembly GCF_021461385.2. Classification (NCBI taxonomy): domain Eukaryota; kingdom Metazoa; phylum Arthropoda; class Insecta; order Orthoptera; family Acrididae; genus Schistocerca; species Schistocerca piceifrons. The sequence continues at coordinate 247,970,839 of NC_060144.1, forward strand.
CGGATGAGAGGTGTTAGTGGCTTTTCGTGAAAGCTGCGCAGCATACGAATTTATAGGAAACGTAACAGCGGCATTCAATCATAAAATTTCGTAGGTAAGACTTCTTTCGCGCATCACTTACTATTTAGGATATTCACGGTTTGATTCATTTCCGTTCTGAATCAAATTTTTTAATTGGTTTTAAAACGTTAAATACTCTAAGTACAGTGTAACCAGTAAATTTACTGCGCGGTTGAGACGTGTCTGAAGGGATGGGAGAACAGGGGCGAGAGCGGAATGTGGTTTTCGAAAAGATCTGCTCACTATGGAGTGAATATCTTGTGAACAGTTAAGGAAGCGACAGTACTCGACAATTTTTTATGACCATGAAGGCCCGTGAACGCCATTTCGGTATACCACTCCATGCCCTAATTTTAGGTTGTTGCACGGTAAACGTATCAAGGAACAAAATTAAAGAGACATGAAATGTGAAGGGGTAAAAATTAAAAGATAAGTCACACATCCATGATCGAGGGACAAACACCTTCCATGTAAACAAAATATTTCTTCCGCTACCGGAATATCAGGTAATCGACGTAGTGGGTACAACGAAACAAGTATATGTTGCTGCCAGTAAACTTGACTTAGTAAATTTTTATGCGTGCTGGCCGCGCTTCAGATGGATAATACAAACAGATTAACCATCTAAGATTTTAAACTCATGAACCATGAACCATGGTCGAAGGTCGAAGTAGAGAGGATATAAAATGTAGACTGGCAATGGCAAGGAAAGCGTTTCTGAAGAAGAGAAATTTGTTAACATCGAGTATAGATTTAAGTGTCAGGAAGTCGTTTCTGAAAGTATTTGTATGGAGTGTAGCAATGTATGGAAGTGAAACATGGATGATAAATAGCTTAGACAAGAAGAGAATAGAAGCTTTCGAAATGTGGTGCTACAGAAGAATGCTGAAGATTAGATGGGTAGATCACATAACTAATGATGAAGTATTGAATAGAATTGGGGAGAAGAGTAGTATGTGGCACAACTTGACAAAAAGGAGGGACCAGTTAGTAGGACATGTTCTGAGGCATCAAGGGATCACCAATTTAGCATTGGAGGGCAGCGTGGAGGGTAAAAATCGTAGAGGGAGACCAAGAGATGAGTACACCAAGCAGATTCAGAAGGATGTGGGCTGCAGTAAGTACTGCGAGATAAAGAAGCTTGCGCAGGATAGGGTAGCATGGAGGGCTGCATCAAACCAGTTTCAGGACTGAAGACCACAATAACGACGACGTTGTAAGCACTCCCTGGCACATCAAAACACTGTGGCCGACCAGGACTCGAACCTGGGAATCTGCACACATTGCGCTGCAGAGTAAAACACTGGACACTGTTCAAAGCATAAGGACAAAGTTTTCAACAGATGAGAGCATATTTCACTTTTTCGTTACCTATCTAGGTAATAGCGTTTCTAACACTTTGAAAAAGCGTCATATTTGTACGGCGCATTTGATTGTGTGTACGCGCGCGCGCCAGTCTGACAAATGCATTTTGAGTTTACCTTCCATCATCAGTTTGTCGTTCGGTAGTTGTCACATATATTTCAAACATGATACGCTGCTTTTTTGCGTGTCCTAACGTGGATTTAGTAAAACCAAATACGTCTTACTTCTCCATCTGCGTTTCTGTTCTATTCTACTGGTAATAAGTACATTAAGGCTTTTCAATATCTAGAATGGTTCAAATGGCTCTCAGCACTATGGGACTAAACATTTGAGGTCATCAGTCGCCTAGAACTTAGAACTACTTATACCTAACTAACGTAAGGACATCACACACATCCATGCCCGAGGCAGGATTCGAACCTGCGACTACAGCGGGCCCGCATCTCGTGGTCGTGCGGTAGCGTTCTCGCTTCCCACGCCCGGGTTCCCGGGTTCGATTCCCGGCGGGGTCAGGGATTTTCTCTGCCTCGTGATGGCTGGGTGTTGTGTGCTGTCCTTAGGTTAGTTAGGTTTAAGTAGTTCTAAGTTCTAGGGGACTGATGACCATAGATGTTAAGTCCCATAGTGCTGCGAGCCATTTGAACCATTTGACTACAGCGGTCGCGCGGTTCGTCTGAAGCGGCTAAAACCACTCGGCCACTGCGGCCGGCTTCAATATCTAGGTTCAGCAGCTACTAGTACCAGCCACCCGCTCCCCACCCCACCCCGATTCTGTGGATCACTTTTGTAACTAGGAGTTAGATTGTTCAAACGTATGATTACTTCTTAATCTGTTTGACCTTCAGCGTGAAAGAGAGAAACAGTTAAGAATATATTTGAAATTCTGTGTAAGATTTGTTGGAAGTCGCTAAGTGTTCTCATTCTCAAACACTGGATGGTCATAGTCTACAGAACTTGTGTGACGTTACTCTGCCGTAAATAATAGCCTTACTAAGTTAAACATCTAACATAAGAATATATCTCTCAAAGCGTAGATTGTGACAGCAGTTAAAATTTTTAAATCCGGCCAGTAACTGTAGGCAGTAATTCAAGCAAATCTTTATTGCCATTGGAAGCCGTTAGACACCTGCAACAGGCACTGTGCACGATGAATGGTGTTTGGCGTATAGTACGATGGGTGTTCAGTAAGTAATGCGAGACGCAGTTTCCTGAAAGCAGTTAGATTTTATTTAGCATTCCTATACACTATATTATTACACTTTTTTTTTTTTGGCTAGAGACCGTATTTTTCAACATAGTCTCCGTTGAATGCGACGGCCTTACACCACTTCACTGGGAGGACCTGTATGCCCGCATGGTACCACTCCACTGGTTGACGTCGGAGACAACGTATTGCTGCATTAACAACGTTCCCATCATCTAAGTACTACTTCCTGCGAAGTGCCTCTTCCATTGAGCCAAACAGATGAAAGTCGGAAGGTGCTAGCTCCAGGCTGTACGGTGGATGAGGAAGAACAGTCCAACGAAATTCTGTGAGCTCCTCTCTGGTGCGCAGACTTGAGTGAGCCCTTGCGTAGTCGCGTAGTAGTAGTAGTAGTAGTAGTAGTAGTAGTAGTAGTATGTTTGCATTTTAAAGCGACGAACACGCATAAGTTCATACATTGCATGAGTCACAGCTGTGTGCGCCCGGCTGGCAGACGGGAGATCAGACAGGTTTGCGCGACTTCGTTGCGATAGTGACAGACTCCTCCCCCAACGACTCAACATGCCAAGTCCACGTAGACATCGTCAAAGTACCTATGAGTAACTGCGATGCTCTGGTCTCCGCCATAAGCCACTCGTTGACAACTCTGTTCGAACGTACCTGTGTTACAGGTGTCACTCTACGTATAGCGCCGCCACCTATCGGCAATTCTTGAAAGCCAAGGGGCTGAAGCGGGAATATTCCGTGATGTCCCACAACAAATTCCGCATTTTTTTCCACCGAAACTCCCAGAGAAAGGGAACACGTTGCACTGCTTGTTGAACGCCTCTCGTTCTACAGAATAACGAAGCCATTTAGTGCGAAATGAGGACACGAACGTTCCCATCCGTTGTCACGTGACGAAGTTTAGTTTCTTCTTTCCCCGAAATACTTCTGACTTTAAACGCTGACGAAATGAAGTATACGACGTAATTTCCAACCAAGTATTGTAAACTTCGTGCCCAATATCGTCAGCCAAATCTGAATGTTCTAATTTGTGGTACAGTGCGAATATAATTCAGTGTCATGTTGATACGTATAAAGCCCTTCGTATATGGAAAACGTGCTAAAGTGGTAACAGACGTGCGTGCGCCAGCGATTCGACAAGGTTGTCCCGATCAGTCGGACCTTTCCTTCGTCGCAGATGCCATTCTGCGCGAAACTCAGGGTAGGAAAGAACTGCGGAGCGCTTTAACAGCGCTCCGGCGGCCATCTGAGCTCCACTGCCTCCGACGGACCCCACTTCTCCCCTCCCCGCATCGAGCTGCGGCGAGTAATGCCTTCCCCGACTTCTCTGCGACTGCCTCTGGGGATAAAACTTTACTGCTCTATTTGGACTCTTTATTTAAGTAGTAAAAATAAATTGTGCCCGTGGCTCCGGTCTCGCCTCGCTGCCACAATTCCGGGCTGTTGTTCCGCCACACATCGCCCGCTATGCAGCTTGTCATGATCATTCCCAGATCTGGTGTGTGTGTGTGTGTGTGTGTGTGTGTGTGTGTGTGTGTGTGTGTGTGTGTGTGTGTGTGTGTGTCGCCACTGCAGTAATGTCCATTCGGTTGGAATAGACAGATCATCGGTTACCCCTCGCGGCGGAGCAAGCCTTTCAGATGTAGCTATCCCACGTTGTGGCGAGGTGACCAAGGTCGAACTTACGTAGTCAGACGTCCCTACAAAATGTTAGCTATTGCGTCGTATCGTTTTATGCCCGTGCCGCCACAGATTTGCGTTGGCGGTGTGCCGTTGGTGATGGCATGAAGTGGTCGCCTTCCTATGTATTTTCAATTTCGTCCCACCACCACTACTACTACTACTACTACTACTACTACTACTAGTACTACTTTTACTCTACCGAGGTTCAGTGCAGCGTTGTTGTATTTCCATTACAAGTAATTTTATGTCCGTGTAGTGTCGCTGTTTTCAGCACACTTGTAGGAAATACGGAGGGCACGGAAATTTACATGCACAGTAATTTTCCTTGTTACGGTGTGGACTGTAATTCATTCGTGTTTCAGTAGTCTCAAGACACGTCATTGTTTTAAGACTCTGTCCACGCCATGTGTGTTCTCATTTTTAATAGTGATACTAACGTATTTCAATGCATTGGTGTTGACGTAAGTGCCGCGTGTTTCCCTTACACGATTAGACGCCATATCTTTGATAGTTGAGCCCATTACCACGCCGGTTGTGTGAAACCCTTGACAGGGGCATTGGTTGCTCCACACAGGTGTGTAGAAGATATCATACTACATGCATTACAGTTTTTATAGTATGACGTAGCTTGCTAATGTCTTACAGAAGAGAATTAGCTAACCGCTAAAAAATGAAACAAGGCAGTTACTTTCGTGTGTAGGCTATTTATGGTGAAGTACCATCCCTCAAGTTACTCCTTACATAAAAAGTGATGACTGTAATTACACCTGTTTTACACGCATGCCTAAAAGAATGAACACTATTGGCCATCTGCAGCTGTAGAAAGTAATTCTAAATTAATTCTCCGACTGAGAATTCCTTGACATCAGCTGTGCAACGCTTAAATATACTACGCAGTATTGGCACATACAAATTGTTACCGGACCGGGACTACGACAAGGATTTTCCACTTATCGTAAGTGGTCACTTTAATCACTTCGGCTATCTGTGCACACTCCACCCAGGCGGACCAAACTTTCGTACGTCACATTCTCTACGATCATATGAGGATGTATCCTGTTGAAGGAATCCAAATAATGTTTCGAGCATTGGGTGATTCTTAGTGTTCGTCTAAATAAGGATGTAGACAGTGTCACATGTCGAAGTCCGGGTCAGTCTGGGGAGCGTGCACGGAAAGCCCAAGTGATTAAGGTGACCGCCAGCGATGCTTGAGGAAAACCAGGTTCGAGTGCCGGTCCGACACAAATTTCCATGTCAGTACCGGGTTGTACAATCCGCAGACAGCGAGTCAATATCGAAATTAAAGTTTCGACTTAACATTGCTAGTGGAGGGCTGACCAATGTTGAAATCCATCGTAATGGAGACCTTCCTTCCTCACAGGGTGTTCCAAAAATATCTGTCTGATTTCACAAGACTATACAACGTAGAAAGACGGGGCTATTTTTAACACGTAGGTGTACAAAGCTTTTATTTTAAAAATAACCATCCAGTTTTACAAGAGTCTCATTTACAAGCATACGACCTTGGGGTACTCCGGAATAACACTTCCGATCAAATTTGATCTGCGTTTCACAGATACTGAATGTGCCCTCTACAAGTCACGACAGACATATAGCAGATAGTCAAACTCGTAACATGCTTCAGCGAACATGCCTGGACTTTCTGCATCCAATGTTCTTACTATGCGGCATCAGAGTGATCCAAAGGAGAGTCTCGTAGACGAAGTGTTCACAATCGCTTCCCCGGAAAAAAGCCAAATTGTGCATTGAGTCATCGGTTCGCCAGCGTTCCGGTATTCTTACTTGCAGAGCCGTCGCGGTAGTGCTGCTTCCTGTTGAAAAACGAAATTTCCTTCTTACATACCGATAACAACGGAGTGTTTTTATTTTTTTTAGATTTCTCGTGCCATCGTCGACTGCTTAGAACAGCGGATGATACAGTGTCGTGCACCAGACCAAACGGCTACAGTTGTAACTGAACTGTACCTTTTGACAGGAGAAAGCAAGAAATGGGTTAGTTGCTTTACATGCACCGTCTCTACTAAACGCACACCAGGGAGCGAACTTAGTATCTAGTTGCACCAAAGGTCTACAACTTGCAACTGGCTACATAGTAAACATTCGGTTTCGATGCGTAAGTTAAAATTTAACTGCACGTTTCTATCTCCGGTACAGCCTTATCAAATCGGCGAGTCTTTTCGGAACACCTGTATAATTAATTCGCAATTGCGAAAGAGACGATGACACTGAATTGCGAGTGACGCTAAGTGCGCATTTCTTCGAAGTGTCTGGGCTTACTGATGTTAATGACGTCAACACTACTGTAAACATAGTTCGTAATCGTGAAAATGTCATAAGTCAAGAAATGGTAAAGATTTCTGGTAATGAACGAAATAAAGCAGTTACCTGTAAGCAGCAACGTTTGTTGAACTCTTAGTGTCGCATTCAAACTGATGTAGAAACTTGTAGCCGTGGCCATTCAGAGTGGAATTCATAAGCGGATTGATACAGTGTATTACACACAGTTATATGGTGTCTGGATGTAGTAATAAATGTGGTCTCCGTGCTTCTGAGGAAAGATTGCGTATTAGTTTCCACATGGAAGAAACAGTGCGTTAACTTACTGTGCATATGTGACTGTTGAGTATTCACATGTTTGATACACTATTTCCAGATGGTCAGACTTCGAAAATGATCAGTTGCTACGTACCTCTTTCTGCTGGAAGATGTAAACAGTCGGCGAACTGACAGGTGGAAGTTAAGTGTCAGTTCTGTGTGTTGAAGACAATAGAAAAGTTTACGTTTCTAGCCAAAGTCCTTTTTTGTCCTACAGTAAGGAACAATGGAAACAACATAACGTACGGGAAAGTTCAGAGCAGCACCACCATCACATGCAACTAATTACGTCCGGAATAGACGTCATCTGGCGCCGCCTTAACGCTTTGATGCCTTATGCCATAGGTCTCGTGAGTAGTAAACGCAGGAAGAGATCCTGTGAGAGACAAGCTTTAGAGTGCAAAGTCAAAAGTCTATCGCCTGTGAGGCATACTCGGATGAAAAACTGCCATGAAATCGGGAGAGATTCCATAATTACACGCAGGGGGTCACAAACAGTCTGAAAAGCTTGTAAGACAGTTGGAGGGTAGGTTGTGCTAAGAAATAATTGTTACGAAAAGCATTCAGGATGTTGCACCGTTTCAAAGTTAATTGGTATTGATCATAGTCAATCAGGTTTGTTCTTCCCGCCGGTGAGCGAAGGAATAATACTAGACATCATTTTCGATTCTGAGAATTTTTTCTGAAGAGAATTACGTTAAAACAGCCCCTATGTTCATGTTCATTCTAGAGGCTTTCCACTGGCATAGCCGCGTTTAACACAATCTCCGGAAATCCCAAACGCGGAGCCTACAGCGTTTTTACAAGCGACACCAGAAATTTGAGTTATGTGAAACACGCTGTTTGCTCGCTGTTGTAAAAACATTGTACGTGTCATACTAAAGGCAGAATATTCTGTAAAGTATTCGCCCATGTAACATGCGTAAGTTACATCAGTGCGTTCAGAGGGTTGTGCAAACTTTGGAGCCGCCTTGACGGTGTAGGATGTCAAACGGGCTGACATGGAACAGGAGAGGCAACACAGGACATTTTAATTTCCACTGTCCATACTTCTACAAATAAATTTATAAAACATTGTCAGTATGACTACGAAGGATTCAGGATTCATAACCATAGCAGTGGAAGTTCAAAAATATAACAAACTAATTTTTTTAAATGTGAAATTTCATCATTTTTCCCTTACTGTTGGCTGCATTTATTTCTATAGGTACTTTCCCTCGTAAGTAACGGACATTCTTCGATGAATTTTGCACAGCATACGAACCATACATACAGGCGTATGAGACCCTAGAATTTATTTAATTTATGAAAAAATTGGAGTTGTTGCATTTTAAACTTCACGTTTAGAAAAACTCATTCTTATAGTTAATTTTCTCAATTGTTACTATAATTTTTAATAGATCTGGAAAATCTATTCAGGCTGTGCAAGGATAATGGTAGTGCACATCTGGAATTTCGGACAAATATCTGTAAATGTTATTTACGTTATAGTGAAATATAGTTTGTTGCATATAAGTTGTTCTTAGCGTTTTTCCATAAGTTTAATAAACACAAAAGATACACATAACACAGATTTCAGTCGTCAATAATACAGTCCCCTTCGCTATTTTACAACAGTCTACTGTAGAAATAGTGTGGTTTTGAGGCGAAGAACTCGACGAGCCATGTTCACAGCGCATTTTCATCCGGAAAGGAAGTTCCTTGAAGGTTGCTCAATAGAGAGCGGAATAAGTGAGAGGGCGCAAGATAAGGTAAATAAGGTGCGTGCGGAATGACTCCCATCCTAACTCCTACGTAGTGTTTCTCGCGAGAGTAGTGGAATAGCATAGCACGACCCAAAATTCCTGGTCGTCTTTCTTGGACTGCATCTGCAAGATGTCTCAGTTGTTGACAATAAATATCGGCAGTGATGGTTACATCTCGGGGAAGCAATTCGTAATACACTAAACCTTTGTTGTTCCACCAGATGCGTAACATAATCTTTTGTGGATGCACGCAAGTATTCTATGACGAGTTACGGCTTTTTTTTTTTGGGCTCAACCATTCCTTTCTTATATCAGCATCAAGACACAATTTCTCATAATCTTTAACTGTAGAGGGTAGGAACGGTCGGTGTTCACGAACCAACTGATGACGGACAAGCAGGGATACACATATGGCCACTCGCTGATTTTTGTTATTTTTGGTTTAGAGCATGCGGTACGTATACACCTTTCCCATCGTACTCAAATATACGATGGTGAAATGATCACAGTTCATCACATTTGTCAGTTCTCAATTATTTTGACGTGGATTAATGCGTCCAATCGATCTTCATCAAACACCAAAGGACTTTCTGAATGTGGAGCGACACTAGTCTCAAAATCATACTCATCAAAACGAGAAAACTATTTCCTTGCCGTCATCATGTAGCAACGATGAACTAGAAATAACAAACGATCTATTAATAAACCAATCGCAACTGGAATGCAAACATGCAAAACGAAAACGCTAAAAACTTAGTCACCAACCTTACATTTGCGTGTGTAAAGAGACTTCCTAGCCTCTTGTAGGTAAAAAACCGAAGCAAACCCACACGCACGAAGCCGCAACATTTGGGGTCTAGCATGAGTGAAAGAGCCTACTTCACGTGAGTTAGTGTTAGGCTGAAGACTGGCAGTTAGTTACCTATAGCGCCTGAAGGCTTTTCCATTAGCGCCCACTAAACGCGAGCAATCTGCCCCCTGGGGCTTGGTATAATGTGTACGTGTCGCTGCCGCAGGTGGTAATGGTGGCCTACCGGTGAAACGCTCCGGCCGTTCCCTGCTGTCGCCTGCCAGGTGACAGCTACAAAGCATCAGAGTATCCCGGTGACGTCAGTTTTCCAGGATTCAGGTTTCACCACATGCATAATACTCCTTTGATGCCATTGGTGTAGTAATTATCCGTTACCACAGGTTTAGAATAACAGAAAGACGAGAATAATTCGTCCAAAGTTCCAGAATAAGATATGTCCCTAAAATAGAATGTTACGGATTCGAAGGTTCTAATTTTAAAGAAAGAAACAAAATCGAGAAATCGGTTGCTAAACAATACAAGAAAACAGCTGTCAAGAGGATTTAGTTGATCTTCGCTAACGTACATGCTTAGCAGCGACGAAACATGGATTATGTTTGAGATGGTACAATAGCTGAACCAGCGCTGCATCCAGTTCCTGAAAAAGAGGTGTGAGGAGATCTGGAATAAGACAAAGTAATGTCCAATGGGCCGCTTTTCATTTTCAATATGTCCCAGATCTACCTCAAACCTTTGGTCAGTCCATGCGGCGGATATACTCACCGACGCCAAATTGATAGAGCAGAGCAGTTTGATGTGGACGACACCCATGAGGTTGTTGTCTGACCCAAATTAATCTTCGGAAAGTCTCACATGAGTTCTTGCTTACTCCTGTACCTGTGGGAACTAACATCATCACTTCGATTTGCAACGTAAACGTGATGCTCCGAGCGCGCATTCATTTTGAGTGTCTTTCTACAACTTGGCTGTGAATGCACGGGCTTCCGTCAAGAAGCATGTGTCGACAGTAATCCCGTGAACTCAAGCGAGATTAGTTTCTTGTATCATCAGTTTACTCATGCTCCAATCTCCGTTTTGACGATTCCACCGTTAATTGCCTCGTTTATGCGCTGTCATGGTCTGGACACGTACTGCCAGTCGTATAGCACACATTCCATTTTCTCAGGGATCTTCGAAACACAGTTCGTTGTTGAAAATGCTTAAAGAGTTCCTGTTCGAAGGCCGTAGAGTCCAGGATATCCCAGGTATACCAATGAGGCAATATTGCCTTAAGTATAGATGCAATCATCCCACCAACGCGTTTGGTTGATGATGCCCATTTTGGTAAAATACTGTGTCCTGCTGCGTGAAGTAGTCAGTATCTACTGCTCATTCTCGTCCGACAGGAATCGTAGATACCTGAAGACCTTCTTTAATGGACCGAAGGCGTGATAATCGCATGGGGAGAGAACAGGACTATAGGACGACTGCTGCAGTGTCTCACAATTGAATTCTCGTGACTACTGCGTTATGACATTAGCGATAGGGGGAAGTGCGTTATCGTGAAAAAGCAGCATCCCTGTCGGTTTCCCCAGACTTAACTGCACGCCGTATTGTTCATTTTCTGATGGATGGTTATCAGTGTTCGCCCTTCTGCAGCCAAGAAAAGAATAACAGCATGTTGGTCCTGTTTGGACGCATTTGGTAAGAACGTCTACGTAGTTTACGTACCGGTATACGTATCTGCCGCACGTATGGTACGTCGGAAAGACAGGAATGCCACAAGCCGGTGCTTGCTTACCTGTATCGCCATCTCACTACGTTAAACATACGCTGCGGCAACGTTCTCAAACGCAAACTTTTCGAACGGCCGTAACACCGGGGCAACGATAAGGCAATACACACTGACTCACATCTCAGGCACGAAAATACCATCATCCAGCCAGAAATAGAATTGTTTTTGAAAAGCTAATAGAACTAAAACTATTTCTTGTCAGGGCCACTTGGCTTCAGAGATCAAACACATCAAAAAGATTTTAGTGAAGAACGATTACAGTGAATGAGATACTAAAGAAACGAAAACATGTTTTAAGTATTGTCATCAAGAGGTTATCAGCGTGTAGTACTCCTTTTCTTCGGAGCTATATCAAATAAAATACGCAGAGCCCCTGTCAGCCAAACCATTAGAACCGCTTCCCAATCATTCAAGGAAAGAGACGCTGCATCCATTGAAATGTGGTCTTAGTCTCAGTATTACTGGAATTTGTGAAGTACGTTGTTAAAGCGGTAGCAGTTCAGTTTCACTCTATACGTACGATTTCAAATAGCTGCACAGAGCATTGACGCTAAATTGAATTCCAAGATTTATAAAAATCTGCTGATGAAAAATTTCATAAACAAAATTATGACTATGTTCGACGAAACACTAAATCGTATCCCATGCACGTGCTTACTGGGATTCTCTCATCAAAGAACTCGTTGAGATAAGAACGTACTAAAACTACTTCCTATGGGACATCGGTTGCCTACATGTGCACACCGCAAGCCCACCTTTTCTTGTCATTATTTTTCGAGACTTAGGGGAAGGAGGTAACGTGTTCGCCTGTTCTTCTTGGAACGTAAGCTCTCTAAATTGCAACTAAAGCCTCTACATAATGGACAACTCTTACTGGAGTGTAGAAGCCGACCATTGTTAAAGACTACAGAAAAAAATTATCTATCATGTTACGGAATCAGCTTCGTTACTAACGTTCCTCTATTATCGACGTAGACATAATCGCTCTTACGGAGTCAGCAGCGGTGCTGCAGAGATATAATGGAGGGAGATAGACTTCCACGGTACGTTGCTTTGAAGCTGCCGCCGTGTTAATAGCTCCTAAACATTAGCAGACTACTGTTTACGATTGCTTCTTGTTCTGATTTCTGTCGTGTACGGAATAGTTGTTTCCAGTAGTAAATGTTAAAAGTGCTTTCGTGAATAAGTGTCAGGAAGGCGTTTCCGATGTTTTTTATGGGCTTACATGCATATGTGATCTAGTAATACGACGCGTAGTCTGAGTTTTTACTGTTGCACACAAATGCTTTCACTGTTGATTACTGATAACTGTTTACTGTCTCCCCTCCACCTCTCAAAAATATATCAGCTGCGAGTTTCTTGATCTCAAAATACAGCTCTGTCATCATTTCGGCGACACGAAATGCTTTAACACTTACGATAGGATATATATGGATGGGAAACAGCGAGATATGTCTTAGCGCGCGCGCGCGCACACACACACACACACACACACACACACACACACACACACACACACACAAAAAACTGTTACCCTTATAAGTTACCCTTATAATTGTGCATCCACGCAATTATTTACTTTAACGATTACTTATTTTAGTTGGCGAAGTGCACTTTCAGAAGAAAAGTTACACTTCCGAAGCGGTAATGATACTGTGCCCTTAGAATAATAGGTCTGACTTGCCTGTGAAGATTCGAATTTGTTCGTTTGATAGTAAAGTGGACGTAACAGTCTCTCCTGCATAGACACGTTCCTACGTCTACCACTGTTCGCCTACGCCTTTCCCCCGACGAATATATGACTGTTATGAGTATTTCATCTACAAGGAACAGTATCATGAGGACTGCAATAGTTGATAAATACAAATGAAAGACTTTTCTGAGTCAGTCACTTGTTTCGCTGTTAACAAGTTTCGATGGTCCACACCGTCGTCTTGCGGTGGACAGTTGTTTAGTTACTTAGCTGGTGTCTGTGAAGAGCACAGACGCACGATCATACTTGCCCTCTCCACCTGATGAAAAAAAGTAGCAATACGCGGACTTTCTTCAAGGCTCTGCTGCCCCTTACAATTTACTGAAACTAATTAATATTTTTAACTTCAAAAGTGCCTTCTGTAAACATCCATTTTTATCATCAGAAAAAGACTTACCATAAATAACATTGCCCTTGCATGCTGCTGTGAAAAGGCATATGTGCTCTTCACAAATACAGGCTATTTAACAAAACAATGTCCACCTCAAGATGATGGTGCGAACCATCGGAAGGTACAGTAGCAAAATAAATGGATGCAGAAAACTGTTCATTTGTAAATGACTGCTAAAGTGGCCAGGCATTGTCCCTCAAGATATTACGTTCGCCCACAGTACTTCAATAACAGTCCAAACGACTCTGGCTCCTCCTTCCCTTCTTGGTCGACATTAGTTCCCTGGCCCCTTTGGCCGAGCGGTTCTAGGCGCCTCAGTCCGGAACCGCGCTGCTGCTACGGTCGCAAGTTCGAATCCTGCCTCGGTCATGGATTTGTATGTTGTCCTTAGGTTGGTTAGTTCTAAGTCTAGGGGACTGATGACCTCAGATGTTGAGTCTCATAGTGCTTGGAGCCATTTTTTGGCATTAGTTCATTTTTGTTTCTTCTGGTCTTCTTATCTCACCGACACTCCCCTCCGTTGAACACTTTCGAAATATAATGCACAGATGAAAAGTTCATTGAGTTCTTATTGCACGAACCCATTACAGTCAAAGACTATCTATTTGTTACACTCGTCGCTAATCACTCAAAACGGGCCCAGTTCAGGCACCTCACGTAATCAGCCCCATACGTCACAGTCCGGAAATTACTGCGAAAAATCACTTTTTTCCACAATTACCTTCACGAACACATCTCCATCCAAATTTTGAAATCCACTTTCAATTCTCTCTGTGATAGTTTTTAATTGCAAAGGCAGTATTTATCCTACTGGCTGATAGCACTACTTCTACGTAAAGTACGAAACTAAGAATGGTATAGCATAAAACAACACTATGAAACGTACATGTACAGGTAATACAACACTCCTTGGAATATAAGCTCTACTTCGGCATTTATGCCATAGAAATCAGATAAACATACATTACGTGAAAAATACTTCCGTAGACAATAAATGAAAGTATAGTATCAGAATCGATCTTGCAGTTGAGAAAACCTCCGTCATGTTGGCTTGCGAAAAAAGTTTGGGAAGTAGGGAAAGAGCTTAGTGTGCACTCTGCCTCTGAGCTGTTTAAACAGTTTCGACGTAAATTTTGCCCAAATTACATTGTGAAGTTCTTTAAAAGTCGTCACTTCGTTCGACGTAAGTGCAAACCACGAGGGACACTTAAAATTTCCAATAAACAGATTAACACCGAGCTGTCACCAGTCATGGGATACTTCCCAATATCGCGTCGGACCTCCTTTTGCTCGGCGAAGTGCAGCAACTCGGCGTGGCAGAGACTCAACAAGTCGTAGGAAGTCTCCTGTAGAAATACTGAGCCATGCTGCCTATAGACCCGTCCATAATAGAGGAAGTATTGCCGGTGCAGGATACTGTGGACGAAATAACCTCTCGATTATGTCCCATAAATGTTCGATGGATGGCCAAATAGTTCGCTCGAATCGTCCACAATGTTCTTCACTCCAAACGCTGAAAATTGTGGCCTGGTGACATGGCACATTGTCATCAGTTAAAAATCCATCGTTGTTTGGGAATATAAAGTCCGTGAATGATTGCAGATGGTCTACATATAGCCGAGCATTACCATCTCATCTCCAGTAAGTGGTCAGCTCAGTTGGACCAGAGGACCCAGTCCAGTCAATGTAAACCCGCCCATCGCATTATGGAGTCGCCACTAGCCCGCATATTCCCCTAATTGAGAATCTGGGTCCATGGCCTTGAGGTCTGTGCCACACACAACCCTACCATTATCTCACCAACTGATATCAAAGCTCACCTGATCAGGCCACGGTTTTCCAGTCGTCAAAAATCCAACCGATATGGTCACAAGTCCAGGAGAGGCGCCGCAAACAATGTCGGGCTGTTAGCAAAAGGCCCTCGCTTGGTTCGTATGCTGCCATAGCCCACTTACGCAAAATTCCTTCGCAATGTCTACATCTACATCTACATTGATACTCCGCAAGCCACCCAACGGTGTGTGGCGGAGGGCACCTTACGTGCCACTGTCATTACCTCCCTTTCCTGTTCCAGTCGCGTATGGTTCGCGGGAAGAACGACTGTCTGAAAGCCTCCGTGCGCGCTCTAATCTCTCTAATTTTACATTCGTGATCTCCTCGGGAAGTATAAGTAGGGGGAAGCAATATATTCGATACCTCATCCAGAAACGCATCCTCTCGAAACCTGGCGAGCAAGCTACACCGCGATGCAGAGCGCCTCTCTTGCAGAGTCTGCCACTTGAGTTTATTAAACATCTCCGTAACGCTATCACGGTTACCAAATAACCCGGTGACGAAACGCGCCGCTCTTCTTTGGATCTTTTCTATCTCCTCCGTCAACCCGACCTGGTACGGATCCCACACTGATGAGCAATACTCAAGTATAGGTCGAACGAGTGTTTTGTAAGCCACCTCCTTTGTTGATGGACTACATTTTCTAAGCACTCTCCCAATGAATCTCAACCTGGTACCCGCCTTACCAACAATTAGTTTTATATGATCATTCCACTTCAAATCGTTCCGTACGCATACTCCCAGATATTTTACTGAAGTAACTGCTACCAGTGTTTGTTCCGCTATCATATAATCATACAATAAAGGATCCTTCTTTCTATGTATTCGCAATACATTACATTTGTCTATGTTAAGGGTCAGTTGCCACTCCCTGCACCAAGTGCCTATCCGCTGCAGATCTTCCTGTATTTCGCTACAATTTTCTAATGCAGCAACTTCTCTGTATACTACAGCATCATCTGCGAAAAGCCGCATGGAACTTCCGACACTATCTACTAAGTCATTTATATATATTGTGAAAAGCAATGGTCCCATAACACTCCCCTGTGGCACGCCAGAGGTTACTTTAACGTCTGTAGACGTCTCTCCATTGATAACAACATGCTGTGTTCTGTTTGCCAAAAACTCCTCAATCCAGCCACACAGCTGGTCTGATATTCCGTAGGCTCTTACTTTGCTTATCAGGCGACAGTGCGGAACTGTATCGAACGCCTTCCGGAAGTCAAGAAAAATAGCATCTACCTGGGAGCCTGTATCTAATATTTTCTGGGTCTCATGAACAAATAAGGCGAGTTGGGTCTCACACGATCGCTGTTTCCGGAATCCATGTTGATTCCTACATAGTAGATTCTGGGTTTCCAGAAATGACATGATACGCGAGCAAAAAACATGTTCTAAAATTCTACAAGAGATCGACGTAAGAGATATAGGTCTATAGTTTTGCGCATCTGCTCGACGACCCTTCTTGAAGACTGGGACTATCTGTGCTCTTTTCCAATCATTTGGAACCCTCCGTTCCTCTAGAGACTTGCGGTACACGGCTGTTAGAAGGGGGGCAAGTTCTTTCGCGTACTCTGTGTAGAATCGAATTGGTATCCCGTCAGGTCCAGTGGACTTTCCTCTATTGAGTGATTCCAGTTGCTTTTCTATTCCTTGGACACTTATTTCGATGTCAGCCATTTTTTCGTTTGTGCGAGGATTTAGAGAAGGAACTGCAGTGCGGTCTTCCTCTGTGAAACAGCTTTGGAAAAAGGTGTTTAGTATTTCAGCTTTACGCGTGTCATCCTCTGTTTCAATGCCATCATCATCCCGTAGTGTCTGGATATGCTGTTTCGAGCCACTTACTGATTTAACGTAAGACCAGAACTTCCTAGGATTTTCTGTCAAGTCGGTACATAGAATTTTACTTTCGAATTCAATGAACGCTTCACGCATAGCCCTCCTTACGCTAACTTTGACATCGTTTAGCTTCTGTTTGTCTGAGAGGTTTTGGCTGCGTTTAAACTTGGAGTGAAGCTCTCTTTGCTTTCGCAGTAGTTTCCTAACTTTGTTGTTGTACCACGGTGGGTTTTTCCCGTCCCTCACAGTTTTACTCGGCACGTACCTGTCTAAAACGCATTTTACGATTGCCTTGAACTTTTTCCATAAACACTCAACATTGTCAGCGTCGGAACAGAAATTTTCGTTTTGATCTGTTAGGTAGTCTGAAATCTGCCTTCTATTACTCTTGCTAAACAGATAAACCTTCCTCCCTTTTTTTATATTCCTATTAACTTCCATATTCAGGGATGCTGCAACGGCCTTATGATCACTGATTCCCTGTTCTGTACATACAGATTCGACGGATACGTTCGTTGTGCGTCCATCATTGATTTGTGTGACTGTCTCACAGTGTGGCTCGTCTGGTAGCACTGATAAATGTACACAAGCACCATTGTTGTTGGTCGTTAAGTGAAGGCCGCCGGCCACTGCGTTGTCCATGGTGAAAGATGGCTGAAATTTGGTATTTTCTGCACTCTTGGCACTGTGGATCAAACGATTTCCGAAACGGAATATCCCATGCGTCCAGCTCCATAGGCACATATTTTTCCAAGCTTGTTTCCTGTGTCATACGTTCTGTTTTATCTTATTGTTCCGAGTCTTTTCTTGACACCCGTCTCAATCTGTTACTGAGCGGGCGCTGAAGACCTTGCCGTCGTGCGCCCTTAAAACCCTCTCCATCCATCCATCCATCCATCCATCGATCATTCCGCGTCCAAAGTCTGTTAGTTACGGTCGTACGGCCATAACAACATCCGAAACATTTTCACTTGCATCACCAGAGTACAAGCGACAGCATCGGTAATGCACTGCCTTACTATACTTTGCGTACGCGATACTACGGCCATCTGTATAATTATGTGCGTATCGCTGTCCCATGACCTTCGTCACCTCAGTATACATTGTCTGACTTGATTACTACACTCAGAAACAGTTACTTTCCTTAGGGGCAGCACAGTGCCCTTATGGAGGGATAAGGAACGGATATTCAGTGCCTGATGGTAATTTCACTTAACAGTTTCTCTTTTCTAACTACTAATTTCTGAGAGCGTACGTTTGGAGCACAGCTTTGTACAGTTGTGAAACATGGACAACGGGAAAACAGGAACAGAAGAGAATAGAAGCATTTGAGTTGCGGTGTTACAGAGGAATTGTGAAATTAGGTGGACTGATAAGATGTTCTGGGCAGAATCTGAGAGGAAAGGAATATGTGGAGAACATTGACAAGGAGAAGGAACAGGATGAGAGGATATCTGTTAAGATGTAAGGGAATGACTTCCATGGTACTAAAGGGAGCTGTAGACGGGAGAAACTGTAGAGGAAGACAGAGATCGGAATACATCCAGCAAGTAATTGAGAACGTTGGTTGCAGGTCCTACTCTGAGATGAAGAGGCTGGTACAGAAGAGGAATTCGTGGTGGGCCGCATCAAGCCAGTCGGAAGAGTGATGATGACTCAGAATACGCTGTGCATGCAATAAAAGGAAAACGCAGTAGAGCGTGCGCTTGACTAATAGATCGCTTTACTCGCGGTGCGCTGTATTGCTGGCTGTGGCACCGCGGTATTGGCGGCTCCGCCCGACTGGTGTGCTACACGCGAAGTGGCCGCCATAGGTGAAGGCCGCCGTGCTAGCGGTCCCACTGCAGCCCGCTTTCCGGAACACGCCCTCAGTTGCTCGACTCAAGGTCCTACATCCGGGCGCGATATAAACCTGCTCCGGTTCGCTCTTGCTTCTGTCGAACGGCAACCGCTGCAGCCGCAAGGACTTCATTTTTTTCACGCGGCCCCTTTTGATAAATGGCAGATAATGTCCTTAGCGCTAGTCCGCTACTACGGTGTCAATTGAGGAGGTTGTAAAGTCGACAAGGGCTCAGAGATACAAGCTGTCATATGTTCGTTGTTAGCGTATAAAAGTGCGTGAAATTCGTTTCTTTGTGCTTTCATTCGTTACAGCCATACATCCATATATACAGTTGTCCGTTAAGGGGAGCCGGAGGTGGTCAGATTCAAAAAATTACGATTTTTTTTTTGCTACCGAAAATTAATTGGAACATTCCTCTTTAATGTAAACTTTGAATTATTGTTCTACTTGCCCTAGAAGTGGAGTTACTACCATTTTCCCCCACGCCTGCAGAGGAAATGGGCGGCCGCTGAGTGCATCTAACACCCTCTCGTGACTTCCTGGCGAACTGCTTGGGATTTTCTCGGCCTGTTACGCATACAGCGCCTTATGTTACGCGTACACCGAGTGTGCAAGGGTTGGCTACATTGTTTTCTCTGACAAATATTACCCGTATTTCCTTACAGCTTACTCCTATTTTCCTCAGAATTTCGAACATCTTGCTCCATTTAATATTGTCGTACACTTTTGTTGTGGTTACGATGCCACGTTTTAGTAACCGTGTATATAAGAAGAGGAAGAAGGTAGGGAAAAGAAAATTAACACTAATACCAAGTTGCGATACTACAATGAATAAGAGCGCGGAACATCGTCTCTTTGCTGTTCACCGTTTCGAATTAGTTTAATGTTGCGCCTGTTGTTGGTGGTATTATACTTCTTGTGTAAAGCGGGTAATACGCAGTATGTACAAGAATCAGGAGGGAACAATAAAACCAATTTTTCATGACTTAGCACAGCCAGCATTGTTACACAAATGTCTACACGGAAAGACGTAGAATCCTAATGAGAGCGTAAACAATTTGATTTGGAAAGTGATTCCTAAAAGGGTGTTTGTAAGCATAAAAACACTGCACTTTGACATTTATGATGCAATAGCAACCTACAACCAAGGGAACAGTGTGAAGTGTGAAGTTCTGAAGGCATTGGGATTTACAGCTGGGGTGAACACTGTACGAGCACTAAGAAATATTGACAGAGAAAGGATAAGAGGAGCAGAAAGAAGAGAATGGCATATGACGTATGATGGAACAACAGGCCAGAAAAGAAGACAGAAGAGGAAGCTTTTGGAGGATGAAGAAGAAGACCCTGATAATCCATCCTATAGTGCAGGAATGTACTGAGAAACTCTGATAGCCATTTCCCGTAAATTAGAATTTTTCGAATATAAGGAACATTTTCTCAAAATCCACTCAAGCTAGAGAGATGAAATTTTTATACAGCACTCCTAGTGCTCAAACTTACATTGTAACACAGCCATTTGGCAATATGTTCAGTCGTTTCATTTCAGTTTAATTATAAAGCAATTATTTGTAAAAAAAAATTTGGGTCATTAATAAAAAAAATGGAAGGAAACTAGAAAAGATACTCCAAAATCTCTCTGTCATAACTGCAATACTAAACCACTCTATATGTAAAAAAAAAATTCAATGTTTTCTATTTGGTAGTTTATTCATAAATGTTCCTCAAACTTAGTGATTGTAACATGGGCAGCATAGGCTCCTCCGGCTCCCCTTAAGCCTTTCAGACGATGTTTTTCCGTTCAAAGCCACCTAGGATTTCCTCTTTTCGTTGAATGTCCACAGTAGCTACATCTGTAGCCATGCTTGACGTCTCCAGTAGATGCTGCCCTGTAGCGTCTGCAGCTTGAACAGTTCCATATGTTTCGTATCTCAGCAGTCAGACAAGCAAATGTAGGAGCAATTTCTGTGTGCAGTGCACGATTGTCTTTGTTTCCAAGTTGTGATAAAGTTCATTTCTTTAAAGTATGTTTCACGCATGTATTACCTACAGAAAAGCATCCTGTCCTAATTTATACATTGTGTATTGCGATAATAATTCAATTAATGTATTTATTTTCATAATTATTTCGGTCGTTCTTTCCGAAACAATGCGGCTCTATGGGCAACATGAGTAGCTGTTACAGGTTGTTAGATTTCCAGTTTAATGCGCTGTACTGTCGCAGAATAAAAGAAGAGGGACTTCTAGCGTGCCTTTTGGAAGAGATTTCATTTGTGCCACTGAGATTGACAGTAGCAGTGAAGGTAGCGATGACAGTGATCGGGATTTTCGAACGAAAAACTTACTCTTGTCTTTAATTATTTCAGAGAGAGAGAGAGAGAGAGAGAGAGAGAGAGAGAGAGAGAGAGAGAAGTTAGTTAGAACAACACAGGTCAGCTGGTTCCTCTAAGTCAGACGCCACAGATTGTGTAGGAATTAATAAGAGTACTTAACAAATACACGTATTTTAGCAGACATGATAACTCAACCGGTGCTAGATTTGGTGGAAAAAGTGCGTAGACTGAGCACCCGAAACAAGTGTCTGAAGAAACGAACGACTTGCCACAACGGGAAGAGAATTCATTGCTTGAAGTTTGTGCAGACAGTTTTGCGAAGGGAAACGAAGTTTGTAAATGGTGGCAGTACTGTCTCGTGAAGATTGTCAGTAAGACACATCTAGCTACTCCTATATTTTCGGAACACCTTAGTGTGTTTCCTGTATACCGAGACTGGCGAGTTTATCGTGGCAATAAAATACATTGACAAGGACATGAAACTACGAGAAGTTCGTCTTGAAGATGGAAGTGTCAGACAATACAGGAAGTGTGACTCAGTGGGCGAGTTCGTTCAGTATGGTGGCCTCGTGCTTCCACAAAAGCCCTACTTGGACGGAAGTAACCAGTTACCAGATAAATACATGGGCAACTGGAGATTATTCGGTCATTAACGTAGACTCTTCATTGTGTTGTATC
This sequence comes from Schistocerca piceifrons, assembly GCF_021461385.2. Taxonomy (NCBI): domain Eukaryota; kingdom Metazoa; phylum Arthropoda; class Insecta; order Orthoptera; family Acrididae; genus Schistocerca; species Schistocerca piceifrons. The sequence goes on from NC_060144.1 coordinate 247,992,770, forward strand.
GTTGGAGAATAAAAGTGGAACTACGTTCCCCTCCCAACACGCATATCCAGTCTACTACAGAAATGTTAATTTATAACCGGATTGACACTTTGAGTGAAAGATGTCAACCAGGTTGAAAACTGCGTGATAGTGCTTTCAGTGTGACGAGAATTGACCGAAATGTGGAAGCATTTATGTAGTTACACGAATTGAAACTCATCACTCCCAATGAGATTGCAGTGGCTTAAGCAATATTCTCTCCTGTTTGCTCAGGATTAAACTTAACGTTCAAGTATTTGGTCGTATTTTAATTTTCGTACTTTTTGTTTTCGAGATTGACAGCGATGTGCATTGTATCCGTGTTCAGAAGTATCCAGTGACACCATCAGAACCAGAATTTGTAGGTGATCAGCAGATTCAAATGTCGAGATCTGTGCGTAGTATTGTGAACAGAGATGCTTTTAAACATTACTGGCTCTGAGCTCTATGGGGCTTAACATCTGAGGTCATCAGTCCCCTAGAACTTCGAACTACTTAAAACTAATTAACCTGAGGACATAACGCACATCCATGCCCGAGGCAGGATTCGAACCTGCGACTGTAGCGGTCACGCGGTTCCAGACTAAGGCGCCTAGATCCGCTCGGTCACATCGGCCGGCGCCAAACCTAACTCTCCTCTCCATCCGTCGAGTGGAGTGGCTGTCCCAAGCTCCTGTAATCTACAAGAAATACTTTCTAATCAAGCAGCTTAATTCATAAACACGGTTTTTAATTAATAAATTTTCTAGAATGTCGTCTAGTACGTTACGTCATTTCTTCCAAAGGCAGTCAATCCTAGCTTGTCCCCATTTCCTGTCAGTTAAAATCGACACACTGTCTCCAGGAGAGGCACAACAAACTAAAGAATGACAAGTAAGTATTCACTCTAAATCGCTAAGAGATCAAATGTTATAATCACATTGATTCGTCATAAGACGAAGTGAAAAATTTTAGTAATACATTAAGTAAAATCTAAAAGTACTACAGCAGAATATTTCCGCGACGTCCAAATACGTATGCACTACAGATCCTAAGCATATTTGATTTACTGTGCAACAAAGTGCTGTTAAAAACTACGGCAGTTCACCAAAACTGATAAAAATTGAGTGCGGAAGTGTCTTCTGATAAAAATTGAGTGCGGAAGTGTCTTCTTACAGTTTAGAGTGAATATTGGTTGCGTCGATCTATCTACCATTGCTTTCGGATGACGGACTACCTGACCTGTTCTTAGTCACATAACAGTCGGCTACTTAAAGTTAACTGAGCGTGCTGTTGCTGTTCAACATGTGATATTTGTGTTTTGCAAAATTGTGATAAAACAGGTTGGACTACTCACTTATCTACGCTGTGCCTCTGTACGCGCAGTTGTCGTCGAGCTGGGGTATTAACACATACACAAGAAGTTCAAAGAATAATTTCTTTTAAAGAAAATTAACCCAAACGGGTATCGCGACATGGCCCATATCATAAGATAGGTTCCTCTGCAACAGTTGCACTTAACAGGGATTATCTTGTGTGAGGTAGGAGATGTCACATGTTTCATCAGAAAATAGCACTGTGACAACATAAATAAACCCAATACTGTCTGTGATAGGGAAGACTTCGATTGCAAGTTCAGAAACATGTTCCGGCAGAGCAGGTGTAGCGATCGTGAAGTTCATCTATCGGCAGAAAAGAGCAAAGACACTTAATCGATACAAGACGATCACCCCATAGGATTCCTTCATTTATTCTGAGCGACAGCAAGTAATACAGGCAGAGTCCTGGGCAGACACGGTACTCCATTTTCCGACCACCAGAGAAAGTTAAGTTGGTGTTGCGCCCAGTAAAAGGCAGCCTTGCATCGGTGTTCCTGGAGTTAATCAAATTCGTTGTGAATCTGTTAGCAGTTATACTGCTCAGTGAATGCGTACATTTCATAATGTTGCACAGAGTACCGCAGATACCTACCACGACCTCATTAACAAGCCTAAGGTTACATTTGATAGAACGGAGGTTTACGGTACGAGATTCAGTTATCAAACTAGACGTTACATCAGTATTTTGTAACTTTGGTTACAGACAGTGCGTACAACCGTAGTGGTTCATGGAAACGGGAGAAATCAACAGAATCATCCACCATCCAACGAAGTCACCATTGTAAAATGCTCTTAAGTCATTCATAAACATTGACGTGTTCGCTGGTAGTGCAGGGAAGTTCTATGACGCCGACATGTCACCAGGACATAACTAGGCGAACTGAAAAACCTAAATGTAATCGCCGGCGATCACTGCATAGGAAGTCATCAAAGTTGAAGATAGACAAATCTTTCTTGCAAAGAACTCCGTGACGCATTTACTCGAGGACATGACATAGTGAGAAAGGGCATCCGGAAATGGAGCAGAAAAAGCACGGCAGTCTGCAGTTCGCTGCCCAATGCAGCTGTCAGATAATTCATTCCCCAAAATTGGCTTAAATCCTCTCACTTTAAAATCTTTTTTCTTTTTTTTCTTTTTTTATTTTTTTTAAATGTGGACATGCGTTATAGACTGCAGTACTTGGTCAGCAACTCCTATGCGAATAGACGAGACTGCTGAGTTTATTGAATGACAGTGCCACAAGGTTCCTTTCGAGTTTTCTTAAAGGCTGAGGGAAATTATCTGATACCGTATATGGTCTAACTCAGTTTTCAGTTGAAAGTTGTGCATAAGTATAGGAAGAAAATCCACTCTTCATTGGTAATGTGACTTGCTGGCTGTGTTTGAGAGAAAGGAGATGCTAAGTTCCAGACTTACGAGGGGATCGTAAGAACTTCCCGTCATTCATACTGACAGGCCGTGTAGGGAACGATTAGGACTTCAAAGTGCGTAAATAGCAACCGTCAACCGCTTTTGACAAAACTGACATTTAGTGTTTTAAGCGTGGTTTCATACTTAGTACGGTCATTAGTGATGGATACCGCAGCCAAGCGTATAAGCGCTTATTTTCATAAGCGCGAGATATGTGCTTTCTAACAGGTATGCATGGTACGCCACGCAGTTGTATGACGACCGAGAACCGTTTATGAATGTAACCCAAGTTTGTTGTGCAATAGATACATGAAAAAAATCAAGCACAAGCAAAAATTTGCCGTTCATTACAAGCGCTGTGTGTTGCAATAATAACTGTTACCCGTAATGAGATTCTCACTTTGCAGCGGAGTGTGCGCTGATACGAAACTTCCTGGCAAATTAAAACTGGTAGAGGACTTGTCCGCGAAAGGCAAAGGTCCCGAGTTAGAGTCTCGGTCCGGCACACAGTTTTAATTTGCCAGGAAATTTCACTGTTACATATGTTTCTGTTGAAAGTGCCATCATCATAATTACGGTGCTCCTTAGGTTACACATTATACTTCCCACACATGTAGATAAAATAATATAAATAAGTACACTGATTTGATCGAATGTTCTTGTGTATCCATGTCCTCCTGTCTCCTTTTTTTCCAACGAAAAAATTACAAATTTTATCCTTTTTTCATTTATCTGACAAAAACTAGTGGACAAATAGACACAACGTTATAATAATATACACTGGAAAACATTCGTGTGATTATCTTCTACAGGCGTGGGTATTACAAAAGGAAAAAAAAGTAATAATAGGATTTCGAACACGAAGCACAAAATTATGAAGACTAGACGCTACGCACTGTGCCATGGCTTTGTCTGAGGACATCGCGCGGTGAAAGGCGCACAAAGTACCGGGATAATTGCGCGACAACTTTGACAGTCGTGTTTTAAGAAATGTAGTATCTACAGATAAGCAGAGACACGTGTTCCCATACTTTCACCCACTTTCCACAGAGCGAAGTTTCTGGGAAATTGGCTGATTATACATACAGTGATCTCCTCGATAGCCCTGCGATAATTTTTTTAAAAACATAGTTTCTCCTAGGAAACAGTCCTTTGTGAATGTGGGGGGAAAACAAAGTATCCCTCTAACCGGATGCGTAGGCCGACTTTGGTGCCGGAAGTAGGCGACGAGGACATACGAACTCCTAGGGATTCGGTTTTATTTAGTACCCTCGGTAATCTTTCGATTAGTGGAACGTTCGCGATAAAAGTGCAAAGAGCGCGAGGTAATAACGACGTTTGGCACGCCGCGCGCGTTTCACGATTATGCTAAGGAGTTCTACGACGGTACTGTGCCGGATATTGAGCCACGCAAGGCTAATGTCGTCGTTACACTGCGGCCAAGGCCCGCGGTACGAACAGAGCAGAGGATCGTAGCACACGTAATGGGCTCGAGGCGCGAACCGTTCGGAGCACAGTGAGATGGCGGGAGCGAGGGAGGGAGGGTGGGGGGGGGGGGGGGGGGGAGCGAAGGCTGTGACGGCGCGCTGCTGCGGCCCATTTTCGCCGGGGCCGGTTTGGCTGTGCTGCAGCGCGGCAGGCACTGATGTCGCTCGTTGAGAGCGAGCAATTAGCGCAGCGCGGCGGACCTGACGTAGCGAGAGCGCCGCGACGCCTGCCTTCCTGGCCCTCGCATTTAAAAAGTGAGGCAGCGTTTGTTCCAGCTTCACACGCTTTTGTGCGACGCTCCAAGGGCTTCTCCAGGCACGTGCGCCTTAACTCTGACGCTGTTCCACTGTTACAAACGGGACCCCTGCTAGTGGAAAAATCGTTTCGGGTTCTCGTCCCGCACGTGTTCTTGCAATTAAGTACTAGCACAGTTGGACAAAGATGGGAAAGTGTATGGACTTCCAAGAGACGTTGTTTCGTCATTCGGCAGAGTTTCTTTGTACAAGCCACCACTACGTAAAACAGGGTAGCAAGTAAAGGATTCGAAAGAAGTTACTCCCGATCATCGACCACTGCAGAGATGCTGTATGTTTATGTAGAATAGCCAGGCGCCAGAAAAGAGGGATCAGCTGAAGAATGGCATGCAACTCGTTGTCTTTGACCAATGACCTCGGATTTAACTCCTACATAATAATTTATTTTCGAACCATCAGATAACTCGGTTATCTTTCTTAGCGAAGCGTCATCATTGTAGAAAGAAACAAATGAATGTGTGATCAAGAGACAGATGTTGCGTACACTTTTTGTTGCTTGTGGTAATTGTAAATCATTTATGTATATGTTTTCAGTTTGTAAGGTTTGGAAATCAGAACTACTATTGTGTAAGCTGTAAATAACTTTGGTTTAATGTTGCAATCTTATCACAGAAGTACATGCATTTACACAGTTCACAATCTGACAACGTTAAGACAGCTGTCAAACGAACGCATCTCGTCATCAGAAAATGAAAAAATCCTAAACCCACAGTGGTAAATTTTAACTAGAAGTTTCTTTACAAATTTATTCTTAAGACTGTCATGATGTTGGCCAGTAATACGATAAATCGTCAGATTCCGGCTCAAAGTTCGGAATTATTTAGGATGACAATCAAGTCCACGGAGGATGGTTAGTTGTGTGACAAGTTGAGCAAAAGATTACGTAAGGTCGCTCAAGTTTACAGCGGACGGAAGCTGGTGAACCAACATGTTTACACCTCTGCACGTGGTCTAAGGCGCTGCAGTCATGGACTGTGCGGCTGGTCCCGGCGGAGGTCAGTCCTCCCTCGGGCATGGGTGTGTGCGTGTTTGTCCTTACAATAATGTAGGTTAAGCAGTGTGTAGGCTTAGGGACCGATGACCTTCAGAGTAAAGTCACATAAGATTTCACACACATTTGAACCTCTGCACGCGGCTTTTACCTCAGCTGCGGTGAGCTGTCTTCTGCATGGCTACTCTCGTCTCAAATTCCTATAAAAACTAATTCTTTGCTGATTTTTCCAGCAGGAACTCTCCCTGTGTTTCTAGTAACGCGAGGAAATATGTACTCATCCCTAGTTTGGAATATAGCGATATGCACGCGCTTGGCTGGAGCAGCGTGCGTATTAAAATGCCCTCTGTCCTCTCAAGGACAATTCACTAACTGGCTGGTTCGTTTCTCCACGGTGGGAGCTCAACAACGCTTCGGCTAATATGTAGCTGAATGTCGGCCGAACGCAGTGTTCACTCATATTTGTCCTCCGCGTCGTACACAGCATTATGCGCCCCGTTCTGCACTTAACGCCATTTCAGAGAAGAGTCCTCGAAAATTTCACTCTCGTCTTTCTCGTAGCCGAACTCTCTCCCGACCTGGGGTCTTTCGTTCTCCACGTCACAGCTTTTTTCCACCAATACGAGCATTCCTCTTACTTTGTGGAAACTCTATCTGCCAATCGCAAGGGTCCTACCATTGAACTGCCTCGAAATCTCGGCACTTCACTCTTTCCTAGTTAGTTTTCGCCAATTGGACGTTTTGTGCCCGCTCACATGCGTACCATTCGCTGTTCACGTGATCAACTGCGTCACTGGTTCTGTTCATATCTATTTGGAATTCCGAAAGGCAGTTACCTAAAGCTTCTTTCTGTCTTACTTCTGGTGGCCCATTACATGCTCTGCAGTGTGAGTCACCTGTTCGGTCACTGACTCCCGCCACAGGACGCCGCCCCCCCCCCCCCCCCCCGAGCTTTTCATGGTGGCTCCTGTGGTGCGGCCACTGCGTCTGCCCGCGCTGGCTCCCACACAAAATGTTTCCTCTCGCTGCTTGTTTCATCTTCTGCTCATGCTCATTGTAGGAGCGGTGTGTTAATACCGTTGACCGAGTGTCATTTATTGTGCCACCTTACAAGTTCTAAGATTGCCGATAGTGGGTCTTCCCAATTGCTGTTTACTCTGCAGTTCATCCCTATCTGTTACTATGTGGAAGCCGAGGAATGCACGCTACATTGTGTTCTTCTATTGATCTATATAGGTCATATCCAGTAGAGGGTACAAATTTTACGGTTGTCGCTTTTTTTCCGTCTAGTATCATGTTCTTCAGTTAACCTCTATAGGTCAATTTGCCCGTGCTCTAGTGACGCTTGTTGGTATTTTGTCCACGACCAGTCTTAGCGTTTTTGACGCACTATGCATTTTACTAGTAAAATAACCTGAAACACGGACTAAAATCTCTTCTGGGGTGTAGGTCATAAGTAACAACGGCGACCAATAAACAAATAAAAAAGAGATCGCAACTTAGTATACTATAGGACGGTCCTACTCATTTCAACTGGAAGTCCTACATAACATGAAAGGGTGTTCCGCACAGTGTATTTCAATGTCAAAATCACACGCATTTACAACTGGTAAACATTTCTAGTCTTCTTGCACCCATACACTTAGTGACACCATGTAGCACATTGCTGTGACAATTTATTTAGAGCAGCTGTCTACGACACATGCTTCTGCTCGTTTCATATCTTCATCAGACCATGAAGCACTTAGCGCTTTTCTTTTGTTTGCACAGACTATATGAAAATAAACCAAGAAAAAATTTTCTCTTGAATTTCGCGCCGAAGCCTCAACTAAACTAATAATATGACGGCGGAAATAACATACGTACGAGCGAAATGGCCGCATGTATACACATTTCAAAAGACGCGGCAAATTAGATGTTTCTGGGAAAAGCCAGAAATATTCATACACACAGGACATAACTTGTTTTCTTATTCAGGTAATAAAGAGTTTAAAATTTCGCTTTAATGTGTATGGTACACCTTAATTCGTACGGTTGTATTCTTAAACTATGACTACATCATTCACAATTCGCTTACCTCTAGAGCTCGTTCTTCTGTCCTGTCAGTTACGTAAGAGAGAACACCATTACGACAACAACGTGTGGTGACACGGGGGCCAAACGAACTTGACACTATTAGGAACAAGCGCACAGTAGCAACATTTCTTACTTCAGGGAGATTCGCCCCAAGAGCGGAACAGTCCCGCAGTGCCCTATTTACTTTCCACGGATCGCTAGTATTCCCCGCAACCGTGCTCTAAGAGAGAATCAACTGTTTCGTCGTGAGTACGGGCACGCGACGCAGTTCAACGTCAGCCTACAGAGGACAGTGTCGGCTTTCGTCGCTCAGTTAAGCTTCGTTCCTGCTTACGTTGTTAGAGCACTGAGTTCCATAAAAGGACACATACGACTCGACTGTAGTGAACAGTGTTCTTCATTAACTGCAGACTCGTACTGCAACGGAGCTCAGTGGCGCGCGCGTGTGCGTGTTCCACGTACAGGCGGTACCTGGTAGGAACCAAATTGCCGAGGTCATCGGTCCCGGTTCTTGGGCATTAGCATCTTAGAAACGGCGAGGTAGTGCGGCTGTTGGCGTGCTGCTGTCAAGTATCATCTATGGAAAGTGGATAAAGGGTTTGCACATGCTGTAAAACAGAACAGGCGGCGATCTGCAGCAGATCAGAGGACAACATGCAATGCTGATACAGGCACCAGTGTTCGGAAGCACAGCGTCCAGAGAATATTAGTGAATCCGGGGCTCTGCGGCAGACTACCATGTTGACCCAACATCTTACCTGAAGATTGCAGAGCTGGATCACAGAGATGCGACCGTGGATCAATTGCAACGTGTCGCTTGTTGGGATGAATTAAGTTCATTCTAAAGAAAGTTGATGATCGTAGCCGAATACGCCATCATCCAGGCGAAACACGTACCATGCTGCAGAGGCAGGTCGAGCAAGGCACTATTAGGTTGCTGGCGAACTTTCACTTGGGCTTCCAAGGGGATTGTGGTAGTAATCGAAGACAACATGATAGCTGAGGACTACTTGATTACTTTTATGTTCGATGTCTTACCCGATGGCGACGGCATCTTGCAGAAGGATAACGGTCCTTCTCAGAAGGTCAGAATATTACTACAGTGTGGTTTGAAGAGTAGAATAATGAACTCAGGTTGAAGTCCTGGTTACCAAACTAGGCTGATCTGAAACTGATGGAACCTATAAGGAGCTTTTGGGCGGCAGCTCCGCGCACAAAAATTAATGGCCCGTAATCAACAGGAGTTAAATGACCTGTGCCGTATACATCTAAAAACTCAACAAAACTTTAGAACCCATGCCTCACAGAATCCGTGCTCTATTGAGTCCAGTGGCGAAGAAACACAATATTAAACATGTGGTTAAATTTTTTGGCTCCTCAGTGTTCGTATTGGGTGTCTTCTGAACTGCACAATTTTGTTCGCTTTAGCACACGGGTTTGGAAATAGGTGCGCCAGTCTCTCCTTCAGTTTCATTGAACAAGAAGACCCAAGACTCCAGACTCTTATTCAGAACTAAGTGAGATGGTGGGAAGACTAGATCGGCTTTCGGGAAGACAGTGATTCGAATGTCAGTCCGTCCAGATTTGCGTGGTTTTCCAAAGTCATTTAAAACAAATGCTGCGATGATTCTTTGCAAACGACAAAGCTAGTTTACCTCCACATGTAAACGCGCCTGTGCTTTTGCTCAGTCACTAATTTCTTCCGGTCACTCTGGAGCAGTGGCGCTCAGACCTCACTTCTCTGTTCCTGTATGTCACTAAAAGTAAACGCCGTATGAGCCCTGCGAAAAGTCCAGTGACTGTTTCTTGCTCCATTCTTAGACTCGGATTGTAAATGGGTAAATATCGGACCATAAATACGAGGGCTATTCAGAAAGTAGGGAACGTTTCCGTCTCACGCCGCTAGGCGCACGCCGATCAAGTATGTTTTGGTATGTGCGTGCTCGACAGCTTAGTCGGCATCCATCCGTGACAGCGGGAACGTCTCTGCACATCTGGTTTTTTCGATATTCGAATTTGAAATGTGCGGTGCAATAGAAAATTCCGCCAGTTGTGAGGTGCAGTCTGTGATAGTTGTTGTTGGCAAAAAGCCTAAAACCTATACAAATTTATCGTGAGCTGTGTGAAGTGTCCGTAAACAACGTAATGAGAGAATTTTCCGTCTGGAAATTGTGCATTCGGTTTAAAAATGGCCGAACCAACGTTCGTGATGAAGAGCATTGTGACTGACTGACTTGTAGCTGATGAAACGATTCGTGAAAACCGTCGGTTCACAATAACGGAGCTTTCGCTTTCTCCTCCACAAGTTTCAGGGACTTCGTTGTTCGAAATTGCCGTTCAAAAGCTAGGCTTCCACAAATTTTTGTACACGATGGGTGCCCAAAATGCTTACAGGGCACAATAAAGAACAGCGAATGGGGGCATCGTTGACATTTCTGGAGGCCTAACACAAACATAGTGATTCATTACTGGATCGAATCGTAACCGGTGACGAGACTTCGGTGAAACACTTATTGCAAAACAAAATTACAGTCCATGGAGTGGTGGCATACAAGGTCCCCCCCAAAAACCAAGAAAATGTTCGCAAACCTTGTCAGCAAGGAAGCTAATGGCGACACTGTTTTGGGATAGGCAATTTGTGCTTCTTATTGATTTTCTCGAATGTGGAGCAACCATAAATTCTGCCCGGTAGTGTCAGTCTGCACAGCGTTAGAAGAGCAGTTCAAAATAAACGCCGAGGAAAGCTGACGTACTAAACTTTGTTTTTGCACGACAATGACAGGCCTCAAACGGCAAACCGCTCTAAAGAAATCCTTAATTCATTCAAATGGGGAAATTTTTCCTCATCCGCCCTACAATCCCAATCTTGCACCAAGCGATTTCCACTTGTCTCCCAAGATGAACTGGCCTGCAACGCAGCGCTTTGATGACACGGAACTCCAGGCGGGCGTGACTCACTGGCTGAAGCCTCAGGCAGCAGGATTTTACGACGAAGGTATTGCAGAGCTTGTTCACTACTATGATAAGTGCCTGAATGTGTTTGGTGACTATGTGGAAAATTAGTATGTCAGTTGCTCTTTCAGATGTATGTAATAAAATATATTTCTTGTCATTAGTTTTTTTAATGCCAAAACGTTCCCTACTTTCTGCATAGCCCTCGTACAAGGCATTTTTCCATCACATAGCGTCTTTCATCTGCGGCAATGATTAGTTAGTGGGGAAAAAATACCAAGCTGCACTTCAGTTCCGATCGGGGAAGTCATTTGAAAGATTGGAGAAAGGAAATGGTATAGCACCGCCCATAGGACAATTATACATAAAAAGCGAAGTTTTTAAACACTCTTGAACTGAAGATTGTGTATTTTACTCCTTCCACAGATACGTTATGCACCGTGTGTTGACTCAGTATCGCTTCGATGTATTTATGCCACTACATCTTCGTATGAGTCACGCGTTCTTATTCATTACCATATTTGCTGTCTCTTCTCGTAGATTGCGCATCTTTCGCAATAGCAATTACATGCATATATTTGTCGAAAGCTTTTCCAGCTCTCCATTATACACAGTGATAGATCATGGATATACCAGGATGACTCTATGATAATCAACGTTACAACAACGCAGTCAGCTTCAAAATTCTTCCCTGTTTATTTCCACCGTACGTTCTTTCTACATACAAAAGAAACCATTTGTTCCCTCTTCCCCCTCCATTCCTCATGCAACAAGACTATTCCATGTTTCACACACATACTTGCGATAAGTTTCTGGCTAGAAATTTTTGTGAATAATATACTTATATAAAATTATCGAAGTAGGATGAAAATTGTCCACGTTAACTGTCGGCAAAATCGCGTTGGAGAAAGTGTGCACGTTTCGGACGACTTTGTAACAGCATCTTCGTTGGTCAGTTCCCATGCTTCATATAATGCCATTGCTGTGGCAAGTAATGCGTTCTGTTTAGGAATGCTAGATAACACAGAGTGACTAATGTTTGTTTAAGCAACTTGTTGTACTTAATTGAGAATATGGATTATTGGAGGACCATCCTTCCCGCTTGTTGATAGAAGTACTTCAGTGAAAGTACTCAGATTTCGAGTACTTCATGAGAGCTTGTTGGAGCAAGTACAATGTTTATGTAAGTCTCGTAAGTTACATAAGTAATCTGTCGCTAGCCGCAAATTTCAAAATAACTCTACCTAGCCGATACAGAGACAGCGCCTCGAGGTAGACGATTAGTAAAGCTACTGATAGAAAGTTCAAATACACGACAATAGTTTATCCCTACAGCGGTAATGGCAATGTTACTGATGGCTGGAGAAAGATGAGATAACCTGAAGTGCCCGTATAAAACTCAAAGCTTCCCTGAAACATGGATATCGCGCTTTGTTGCTCATCACTTGACAAATGGAGCAACGTGACTACCACCTATTTAGATAAGGCGTTGCTTGTTTTCTTGAAGAGATAGCAAATGCTTTCCGTAGTACGGCCTCACTAGCTTTCTTAAAAGAATTTCCTGCTCTGCAAATAATTTCCAGCACCACTGTAAACTTTTTTATCTGTTTATCTCACTGTAACCTCCTTTCTGCGCATGCCCTCCCACCATCGATGTCTCCGGTGTTAGAGGGCGATCCTCCAATGGTTACGTCTGTCCTCTGTTTTCTCCGCGACGGTGGTTTGCCCTCTCAGGTTTAAGTAATTGAATTTTCATCTGGAATTTGAATGCCTGAGTTAGCTAAGGCGTCGGTAATGGAGACCTTGACCTTGCCTCCGCACCGGCTAGGTTATTCCCTCCTTTTCCCTACATTTCGTCTCGTGTGTTGAGCTGTTTAATTTTCTTTCTCTTTTGTCCTTTTCCCCTGGTGGTGTTCCTGTTGCATCGTGGTTATGGTATGGTGCTGGTGTCTGGATGGGTCGGTGGCGCTGCTGGTTCTCCACCGCGGGTAGCCTTTCTGAGACACAACTGCTCTCCCTGTTTCCAGCCACTTCCCTTCTGTTCTTTACTATTCCTGCTGTCCTGACGTCCATTTTCTCTCTTTGTTCGCCCGTTATTTCTTTCCCTTCGCTCTTGACTGGACTGGACTGTGCTGTTCGTGTTGTTCCTCCCTTGATTCCTGTAATCTACAAAACACACGATGTATAGGAAACAGCTTTGTAACGTTCGTAAATTACTAAATTAATTATTCCACATAATAAAATAAGTATAACAAAACTGTGCCTGAAGCAAACTATATGGCCACAGCACAGAATCGTGGAAATGTAATACTAAGGAATTTAAATTATTGGTGTGCGTTTTAGACAGTCCAAAGAAAGTTAGGGTTACGATTCGGTCTTCTGTTCAAAAATGTCCAGCCTTTTGAAGATAATTGCGAGTGGAACTACACACGGGTAGTGTTTTGAAAGTGCCAAGCATTTGCTTTGTTTTTAACGCCAAACAGCTGAATATAACATGAAATGGGCCTCGAATGAATGTAACGGTGCTCGGAGGAAGATGGTTTTACACATGACATTATTTTGCGCGTGGATCAGTTGGAAAATAGTATTCGTTCTTTAGCAAATTGAACATAGTGACGGAGCTCATTGACGTACGGCTGTCTCGCCTGGTTAAACTAAATACGATTCGCCACCTGCCAAAGTCCGGGGAACGGACCAGATTGTATAATGTTATTGGAAAACGACCACGGGATATTGGTTCTGACGCAACGGCAGACAAAATGTTACGCCGTACAAGAAAGAGCATCTATTTACAAATCACCGCGAATCTCTTTCTTAAATTACGCATTCAGTGGAGTAGACCTCACATAAAACGGCGGATGAATGGAGCCATCGGCTTAAAGCAAAAGCTTGTCGTTCAGTTACTTCTGTCTGCGAGCTCTGGGACGGGAAAGTAACGTAACTGTTACCGCTGTATCAGTTCGCTTTCGATCGCCAAGGCGTCCGTGAAGTTATTGGCGCTCGCTGATTCACTCAGTTTAAAGCAAACGCGATTCAATATTTGCGCAGTAATACAACCTCTCCCTTTTCGTTGTAGGACGACGTTTTGGTTCGGGTATTCACTGCCCGCTGATACTGTATCCGTATGTCCACATCTCGAAACCTTTTGTGGGGCGGAGCGAGTGTGTGTTCCTGTCGTGTTGTCATCAGTTCCTGTAAAATTGTTTGTTGCTACAAAGACATAAATTTAGCTTCCTTCGTCTAAATTTACGGTAACCTACAAAGTCAAGGATACAGTGCCAGGGACTTAAAGAAAAACATTACTGACACTGTGGGGCGTCGTATCTAACAGGTCATTAAGTTACTGTGTTGCGGAAGGAATCCAGTTATTGTAATTTCGAGTAGTGTCGCCTGCTTATTAGAAGTCCCACCGTGAAGTAATTTCCGTACCAAATTTAACAAGACAGCGATCAACGCCTGAACAGCTAAACAATGGTTCTCAATATATCTTCATACTCCCGTAAACTAAAGCATCAGCATCTGTAAAAACAACAAAAAATTGCTCATCGGTTAGGAGCAGTTCGGCCGAGGGCACAGTCGTCTTCAAGGAAAAAGATGGCACACTGATAGTCTGAAACTCTGATCAGCAAGTAATCGGGAACAACGTTTGTTACAGAGAAAACGTTCCATGATGCTTCCTGGCGAAGCTAGGCGGCCGGACGTACATACTGTGCTGCGTGAGTATGCCGTGTGTACTGCGTGTGCTCCAGTCATCTGCTGCGTATGAAAGGATGGTACGCCCAGCGAAAACAGAGTTCCTGATCTGCTTCCAAAGTATTTTTATCCGCTTAGGGACACTTACTCTTAAGGTTTTCTTATTGAAAATGACTCTATTTATTTGGGTAGGTAGTATGCAGCATACCGGACTAGTAGACTCTGCTATTTCAGTGGAATCCCTACGTCGAAGGACCGACGAATAATAAAGGTCGTCAGAGAACATTTTATCTCAAACAAAATGTTTCCACATGACTGAAACGTCAGTCCTTCATGTCTGATGCAAACACTTCGAAACACCTATATAATCTAAATAGAATGTAAAGTACTTAAAGTAAACTTACATGAGTTTTTGCAAAAATTTGCACGAGATTGCTTAACTGTGGGTACAAGAAAGCGGAATATTTGAGAAAGTAAGCGGAGATAAACTCTCGGAGACGCAATATTTTACTAAAGAGAGGATGCGCTGCAGCTTGAACTAGATTCTATAGTTAAGTGAAACACGACGATATGATATCCTGTGGGGTATCGTCAGGACTGCTCAGATGCATACACAGTCGCCCTCTGGAGCAAAACGATGTAGAGAAATTTTTGTTGCAAACGGGAAGAGAAAGACACCACCTGAACCATATCGATGTAGCAGTGCCTAAAATCAGTATTACTCATCAAAAGCTCACTTCTTAATTACCTAGTGAAATTATTGTCTCCGCCTCTAAGTGTTAGAGCATCCAGAACGAATCCTCCACAAATGTGCACTGTTCTGAAACGTACTCTCATATGAAAACTGTGTGCCAAACAGGGGCTCGATTTTCAACTCGGCGTTCACTGCGCTGCAACGTGAAAGATTCATTCTGGAAACAGACTGTGGCTAACCCACGTAACCGCAATATCTTTCCTTTCCGGACTGTTTGTCCCGCGAGGTACGCAGGAGAAATTCCGTGGAGTATGAAAGGTAGTGGAGAGATAGCAGCGGAAGTGACTAAAAGAACCCAGTACGTTGTCTTCGACGGCAAGGATTCATCAGAGGGTGATATCGTCAGGAGCGTCCCGTATAAGTGTCACAGGCGTTACGGCGTGAGGTCGGCGCCGGCGCGTCAGTCGGGAACGACAGAGAAAAGAAGGCAATGAGAAGAAGTCAGCCAATCGTACGCTGACCGACCTTCCTCCAACACAATGCGACATCAGCGGCTCCTCGGTGAAGACATCAGCGCCTCGCCCAAATGGTGGCAGGCTACTTCCACTTACATAGCAGCTTCAATGTTAACCACTTAGTTAACACAGACTGAACGAGACGGATCATTTTGTATGTCGCCCTTTGCTTGAGACGCATATCGAAGTTAAGTATTATAATTGTCTGATTGTAATAAAACTGATTAGTACGAATTGTTAGATTGTTTGTCTAGCAAACAGAGTATGCAGGATTCCTAGATACAACAACAGGACCGCTGTTATTTTCTGTATACATAAATGATCCGTGGGGCAGGATGGACAGCAATCTGTATTTGTTTGCTGCTGATGCTGAGGTGCGCGGGAACATGTGGAAGTTGAGTGGTTTAGTACGATAGTTCACTCAGACGAAACTTTTAGTTCATAAGATGAATGACAGCTTGCTCTAAACTTAAAGAAATGTAAGTTAACGGAGGTGATAGGGGACAAACAACTCCATAACGTTCGAATACAGCATTAGTAGTGCACTGCTGGACAGTAACGCCGTTTAAATATCTAGGCGTAACGTTGCAAAGCCATAGGAAATGGAACGAGCATATGGAGATCGTGATAGGGAAGGCGAGTTGTCGACTTCGATTTATTGAGAGGATTTGAGGAAAGAGTGGTTCACCTGTAAAGGAGACAGCATTTAGGACGCAGGTGCGATCTGCTCTTGAGTACTGCTCTAGTGTTCGGAATCCATACCAGGTCGGATTGAAGGAAGACGTCGAAGCAGTACAGAGATCTGTTACCGGTAGCGTTGAACAAAACGTCAGTGTTACGGAGATTATTCGGGAACTCAAATTGGAATCCTTGGAGGGAAGGCGACGTCCTTTTCAAGAAACACTATTAAGATAATTTAGAGAACAGGCATTCGAAGCTGAGTGCACAGCTATTCGGCTGGCACCAACATACATTTCGCGTACGGACCACGAAGACAAGAGAAATGAGGCCTCGTTTGGAGTGTACAGACAGTTGTTTTGACGTTGCTCGAACTCAGAGTGGATGCAGAAATACATCTGGGAGGGCGGGTCGTGAGTAGTGCCTGGATACCTCCGTTGGTAAGAGAGTAGCCACGGAAAGTGTGTGTTTTTGGGCTCATGTCTCGGTTCGGCGCATAGGTTTAACCTGCTAGCAAGTTTCATTTCTCGTTCTACATGTAGCTTCCCTAGTAAAAATCAGCTCTTAAACGAATTTTTCGGTACAGGCTCTTACATATTTTGTATCTTGCAGCATTGAGGGGCGATGGACTTGAACACGAGATCTCCCAGCGTTCACCGTTGTTCATGAACTTGATGCAGGTATTAAGTTTCTGCTCTTTACCGGCTATTGCGAGGGGTATTTAGTACTGTACCGACAGTAGTCAGTATTCAGCCTGCCGTAAAGAGTGTCACCGTGTCGCTACGAACGGGCCACTTTCCCTCCTTACGCAATGGCCTCCAGAGAGAATGTCTTGTTGCGCGGCGTTTGGAAGTAGACATACGGAAACACCACACAATGCTATGAAAGATCTTGCAGCGTTAGTAGTGACGTTTTGCTAGTTGCGAGATAGTATTCTGCGTAGCCATACATACTCCACAAACCACCGTACGGCGCATGGCGGATGGTACCATGTACCATTGCTAGTCGCCTCCTTTCCTGTTCCACTCCCAAATAGAGCGAGTGGGAAAACCGGTCTATAAGCCTCCGAAAGAGATCTAATTTCTCCCATGTTATCTTCATGGTCCTTAAGTTCAATGTACGTTGGCGGCAGTAGAATTGTTCTCAGTGAGCCTCAATTGTCGGTTCTGTAAATCTGGTCACAGTTCCTTTCGGAAAGAGCATATTCCTGCCAGGGCTTGCAATATGAATTTACGAAGAATCTCCGTAATACTTGGTGTGCTGATGGAACCTACCGGTAAAAAGTCCAACAGCAGACCTCTGAATTGATCCGGTGTCCTACTTTAACCCGACATGATGTGATCCCAAAAAACTGTAGCAGTACTAAAGAATAGGTTGCACTAATTCCCTATAAGCAGTCTCCTTTGTTGCCGAGCTACATTTTCCAAAATTCTTAGTAAAACGAAGACGAGCATTTACCTTCCGTATTCATGAAACGGGGTGAGTAGCAACATAATTCAAGGAGAATGAATGTTGTTACGACGCCTCCGAAAAGAGCAACAGCGCGTGTGAACATTTCACTAAAACGAGAATGGAAGAAATATTTTTCCAGTGTTAAAGGACTTGGTAAAACAGTTAAACCTACAGTTCTTACTCTGCGCAGGCTTATCTTAGTTTTAAAAGAACACTGTGAAATTCCATGTAACAGCTTGTTCATCTGCGGGTCACCGAGCGAGGTGGTGCAGTGGTAGCACACTGGACTCGCATTCGGGAGGACGACGGTTCAGTCCCGCGTCCGGCCATCCTGCTTTAGGTTTTCCGTGATTTCCCTAAATCGCTCCAGGCAAATGATGGGATGGTTCCTTTGAAGGGGGCACGGCCGACTTCCTTCCCCATCCTTCCCTAATCCGATGAGACCGATGACCTCGGTGTTTGGTCTCTTCCCCCAAACAATCCCATCCAATCTTCATCTCAGAGTAGCATCTGCTGGTCGGAGGATATTGTGTGTGTGTGTGTGTGTGTGTGTGTGTGTGTGTGTGTGTGTGTGTGTGTGTAGTGACTCTATTCATTTAACGCTGTTAACACTCAATGAATTTTTGCTGCGAGAACACGTTTCAAATTTTAAAATGGACTGTAAGGTATAATTTACGTTGAACTATTAAAAAAAAAGGCGAGGAATCATGTCGGAAGGAGTACAGAGAAAAAGTGCTGCTCTCGCACCGTTCGTGATACACACGCGGCAACTGGTGCAAGCGTGTTGTTCATCTAACTTACATCGATTACGTTCCAAGTGTCTCATTTCTTCCGTAATCTTGTGCAACTTCTCATTGGCGAAAGCTTCTCAGGTAACAACAATGATACAGAAGTTCACAGATATCTATGGTAGTGTGTGGAAACACACCAGTCATATTCTAAATAATCGTATGGGATAAACCAGAATATTTTTACATTCATCATATCTATTTCGAAGAAATAGTCATGAACGGTATGCTTTACAGTCATAAAATACAGACCCCAGTTAAAACAGTATGAAGTCAGTACTTGTTATGTTACTTAGCGACAGTCATCGATTGCAGCTCTCAGACTCCGTTTTCGCTTCGGGCGTAAACTTCAGTTCCCATGTAGGTGTTACAGAGCGGGTAGCTTTGTCCATATTTGTGCGAAACGGATCTTCGTTGTTCTATTGCTGCTGCTGCTGCTGCCGCCGCCGCAAACGTGATAACTAAGTGAAAGCTTTACGCCGCATATTTTAATTAAAATCGACCGTTTGTTTCAGGTGAGTGCTGAGCTGCATATTCGCGGGAGTCCACATGGGTGAGTTAGACTGTACGGTTTTTAGTGCATGCAAATAAGCAGCATACTCAAATTGTGTTTTAAAAATGGAGTTGGTATATTGCACGGTTTCACCATGCGTCGTCGCTTGCTTTTTTTTTCCCCTCTGCCCTAATGAAAGTATTACCAGCACATAATTTTTATACATGCTTGGTGTTAGTGGATTCAGGAAATAAATCGTGACCCATTCAGAGAACAAGGTTTTTGCTTTCAGTTAAGGATGCCCTATACGTGTTCGTTATTCAGTTGTTCCTGGAATGAACTCATTCTGGTAGTAAATGTGGTCTTCCAAGAGTAATTTAACTAAAATAGATTTAAAATGCATAAAAGAGAGCATCTCCAGTATTAAACGTTCTCCAAATACTTTGCTAGGAAACACATGATTGTTGTGCACTGTTAATCTCAGTCTCTAGGTTCGCGAAAGTTTATGAAAGTACAAAATGCTTGTAAGGACATTTTTGTCATCAACTGTTTAATTCCTTCATCTTGAAGAAAACATGCGAGATCAAACAAACATGAATTACATTCCGTCGTGATAAGAGTTCCCATTTGAGTGTGTACGTTAAATGTTAATTTAATGCGGAAGCTGCATTGTAGTTTGTCGGTTTTTCTGCAATCTGTATGTTCTTCCATTTTCAGTTCAACTCATTTTCGAAATATCACTAACTTGATGAGTTACCAAAGAAGCATTTTTGCATAATAAGAGCGTTTAACATGGCACCAACACTGCACGACGAATGTGACGTAAGTGGCAAATCATAAATTCGAAATATATTAATACATTTTAAATAAAAATGTGTTTCTGAATTGTGTTCCTGTGTCAGTTACCGAATTGTTGTATTCTTTTGTCAAAATCTCCAGGAGGAATAAACTCAATGCCTGAACTCAATAACTTTAAATGGGCGCCAGATTTTTCTTGATAACTATCATGAATCGTCACTGAATAAGTATTCAGCGCACTCATATACGAAGGATGACTGTTCTTTCTGTATAGTAAGTGATATATTTTTCTGGAACACACAAATAGCGAATTCTGTAGGCTGGCTTTCTAGCAGTAAACACCACATAACAGAAATATGAATACGTGTAAACATTCTTCACTGGACCTAACTACAGAGTCCAAAAGAGATCTGTAGACGAAGGGAAAGGTAGACGAAGGGAAATAGTTTACTTTCTGTACAAGAACCAAATGGCACCAAGATAAGGTAGAAGCAAGAATAACGAAAGGCGCAAGGGAAGACTCCAGCTTTTCTTCACTACTGTGTCAAACGCACGTGGAAGTCACAACTAAACATCTTCAAGTCAAAATGCCCTTGGAAATAAGACAACAACCAAAGTAAAGTAATATGCGCGGAAAAGGAACGGAGTGTTCGCGTAAAGCATTAAGAGAAAAAAATTTGCACAAGTAGAAACTTTTTTCGGCGAAAGAAATAATAGGGGAAAAAAGTTGCACAAGTAGAACAGCTGAGGTATTTGGGAGGTCTTAATTCTGCTGCGAAAGAAACAAATAGACCTCCGCTGTAGAGGAGCAGTAGGTAGTGGTTTGTTACCAGTTAGGAATTGGTGAAGAAATTCTTCTTAAAAAAAGCCTATGGAGTCTGGCAACATCAGAAACTTTTAAGTTGTTGGAGGATAAAAAACACTAAAGTCATAAGAAATGTGGTGCTGGCGCCGAATATTGCTCGTAGATGCACAAGTAGAACAACGAATAAGTAATCAATGACAAACGCACGATAGGGACATACTTCCTTGATAGTAACGGAAAGGGCTCCATACTTATATCATACGTTTACTGCGTCACTCATATTTGGGTGATGCTCTAATAGAAGCAGAAATGGAAGGAAAACCAATACCAGGAAGACGAAGAGCAGAACGCTTACATGACGTCAGAAGACTCACCCGTATTGACAAGTAAAATGACAAACGCAGTGAAGATTGCAGTGAGGTGGTCATGTGGCCTACAAACGGTTATGAGATCAACGCTCAACACTGCCGCGATCAACAACAAAAACAACACACAGCTGCAGTATCAACAATCTGAAACAGAAAAAACTCCACATAAAAATCGTGATGTGTACGTTTGGACCACTGGGCACAAAATACGTAAATTACTGTGAAAAATGAAGCATTAGTCTCTGAATGTTAACAGTAAGCTGTTTCCAATACTTCAGGGTTATTTTATAATGTCTCTTGGTACGGTACTGAATGTAGTCCGCTGCACAATACAAAGGACGCAGTTAGTATTATGCGGTCGAGGTCAAAGGAACGGCGGTGTACGTGACAAAGGCGCAAATTCCTTTTCAGGTCGCTCAAACACGGCCATGCAGGCTGTGACAGATACATAAAATGATGAGGCAACGTTCACAATGACAGTTCGTTAAGTCACGTTGTGCCCTTTCACACTTCGTCAGGAGTATTTGCGTAGGCTATAGAGGATTCTGTAGACGAATGAATATTTTGCATTCCTCAGTTGTGCAGAAAGGGCGCCAGAAGTAATAAAACGCAGACATACAAAATACGAAGGGTTAGTAAATTCAAATATCTTAGAGGTCCTCAGTTTTCAAAAGCATGGATTAGGAAGGTCGGCAGTGGACGAAATAATCAATAAAATGTAATGAGTTCAACTAAACGTATTTACTTCGACAAGCGCATCTCCAGACACAAGACATTTACTACTCTGCAGTACATAACTATGTACTCCATTCATGACGAAGTAGTTTTGCCTCGCATGGTCCAAAGGAACTTCATGAATATAGCGATGAGATAAGAATCTTCATATTCTTGCAAGTGCTTAAAACTTAGTTCTAGTATATCCATGTTGTGTTTCAAAGAAGAATCGTTGGAAAAATAATGGGTGCAACACTAAAGAGCTGTAAACTGAGAAGTGATGGAGAGCTACCGAAATACACACAAAACATCGGAAGTAATGACAAAATGCAGATTACTCATCTGTGGACATCTTAATGGAATAATATAGGATAGACCAAAAATGCAATATTTCTGCAATTTCTGAAAAAGTCGGGATCTGACAAAAAGACTCTAAAGAAATAACATTACATCATCAAACCGGCAGATAGACGATTTGGGAACTAAGAGCCTCGATTCAGAAGGCTACCAAGGTGGAATGAAGGATCAGCATGGACAGAAGGAAGAAACAGGCGGCATGGTGAGAAAATGAAAAACTGAAAAAAGGAAACAATGAAAGTAGTCGAACCGTGATTTTTACTAGACCATAGTCAATACTAAGATGATAAAATGACCTATGAGGACTGAATACCCTCTTGAATTGTGGTACATTCCTAAGGCGAATTTTGTGAAATAGCGCTCATTTAAAATGAAAAATCGTTAAGGCAGCTTACCACGAAGTTCATCGCTCCATCTGCAGAACATATTATAGTGCACCTGGGGTTGGTGGGTTCTTACACTTCTTCACCAGCTGCAATCAGGTTTATGGGAACTCCGATTCAGCGATCGGAAATTGATCTGCTCGCTTGGGGCCCTGTCAGCATCATATTACTTAGTGGGTCTGCTCCTGGTATATCGTATCTTCGCCGACCACGTATTCAGCCACAGGAACCCAGTTACGTTGTAACAGGACACCAGAGGCTGCTCGTAGTCATGTCAGTGGTACATTAATTTCTCTAGGTAACTTTTGGATACATCGGGATAAAATTGGTTGAGTACTATTGTTCATGTAGATAAAGTTCTTAGCTGTCTCTACTGAACTATGTAATTCTGTAGTCCTTTGTAGTAAAAGAGAGATGACAAAATAAGTCCTGTAGAAGGGCGAATTATTATCAAGTAGCTTTCAGCAGTAATTTTGCAGCCGCGGTTAAGATAAGACTTTCGCTGAGTCGCGAGTTGATAAATTAAAGCCGCTTCGTTGGAACTGTTCGCAGAGAATGACGAAACAATCTTCGTAGAACAGAGATTAAAGCCAAATGTAGTTCAGTTTGCGCACAGCTTAATGTATACAGGATAAATGTGGAAATACGGACAATTTGCTTCTTTACATCACATGGAAGTAATGGTTTCTCGTTTTTTGACCGTTTTATTCTACTCTATTCGAAAGTCGGTCATTTGTGTCCAGCTTCCTGTTAAGTTTCTTGAACTAGCTCCTGCTTCTCAGAGGGCATGTGACGTGCTGAACTCATGACTGACAATGAAGACAAGCCACTAAACTGCTGATAAACAACAGGAGGGGACCGCGTTGCATATGCAAGCATTGTGCGTGGTGAAAATCTTCAGCAGCCAGGGCTCCATATAAGTGTCCTTATTGATACAATGAATCGCTGGCTCAGCGAATTTCACCAGGCGTATTATATTACGCAGTTGTTAACTTTTATACACGAAAGGTGACAAAGAATTGAATAATTATCCTCCAATTGCCTTCTGACATCATTTTCCAAAATAGTCGGAAAAGTAATGTGCTCATAAATAGTTCCACATCTGAATACAAACAGTTTACTTACCATATCGCAGTTCGGATTCCAGAAGGGTTGCTGGGTTGAAAATCCTATTTATACATTCATTCATCAAATAGTACTAGCCTTAAATTACAAAATGTCACCAGGTCGTATTTTTGTGATCTTTTTAAGGCTTTTTGTTGAGTAAATCATGTTAATCTGTTACAAATACCCAGATTCGTATGGAATAGATGGCCTTACACACACAACGGGTTTGAATCTTATTTAACAAACACAATGCAAAACGTTGTGCTGAATAATTGAATGTTTAAACGAGAGAAAATTCTAGAGACTGTGGGAAAATCACACACGAACTCCCACAAAGTTCAATATTTCCTATGTTGGAGGCCCTTCCACTTAGCATTGATCATGT
This sequence comes from Schistocerca piceifrons, assembly GCF_021461385.2. Taxonomy (NCBI): domain Eukaryota; kingdom Metazoa; phylum Arthropoda; class Insecta; order Orthoptera; family Acrididae; genus Schistocerca; species Schistocerca piceifrons. Next base: position 248,016,608 of record NC_060144.1, read on the forward strand.
GGAATCTGTATTTTTTTGTGGACGATAGTAGGAGCACAACATATCCCATTAGGGAGGAAGCAGCACAAAAGTGTCAGTCATTTTCAAAGAATGATTAAGTGATTCTCTGAGAATGGGATCTCCCTAAATTTTCATAGAGCTAACAATACTGAGTTCTGCACAACGAATAGTCATTCCAGTAATTCCTGTAGCACGTAGACAGTCAATAAACAGGGTAGGATACCCAAAAGTTTTTGGGTGCACATACTGATGAAAACTTTGACTGGATGAAGCATGTTACTGAGCTGTTCACATACTTCATCACGGCGGCTTTTTGCTCTTCTTGTAATTGTTTGTCTTGGAAAGAAACTAATCAGCCTCATAAACATATTTTGCACTCAATTTGTTAAAAATAACTTTCTGGGGCAGCTAGGTGATCCATCTTGATTTGAGAAGAATACGATGTCGATGTTCACTGGATTAGCCGAAAACATTACCTTTATTGCTCATAATTAAAGCTGTTAGTGGCTCAGAAAGTTAAATACTCACATGTGGCAATTAAAATTGATCATTTTTCCCAGTAAAATGTCTGACAGGTAGCAAAGCAAGTTTTAAAATCATACTTCCTGTTGCATGAATAAGACTTACAGTATGTTGAGTAATGTTACAATTAATCATGTTTAGATAACCTGTAAACTGACACGTTCCACATCATATCGATGAAAGAATAATTCGCATATATGGAACATGCAACTAACTAACCAACCAACCATCATCACCAACAACAGCTATTGATAACGACGACGGGGACGATGACGAAATTACAAATACCATCACGGTATATCAATATTCATGCTTAATAGTTGAGCACTGTCACTTTTGTCGGACATACAAAAAGCTGTTGCCTCCCAGAAATTTCCACGACTTACAAGAATGATGATGAAAGTCGTGTGACTCGCCGTCTAGGCCAAGCGTTTAGATTTGACACCACTCTAGTGGCGTGCTTTGTTTTGGCCTGTGTAGGGTGAGTGAACCCATATACAGAACTTCATACCACGGAAATTTCCATGTTGATCACCAGGAATAGTGTTCGGAACTTCGTTAAAAGTTGGCGGCCCAAAGCCATTCACCATGGTGGCGGCCAGGAAGTTGGTAGATACGAGCAAGCAGTTGTTCAGATACGCAAGTGGGTGTTATTAAGTGTGAAGAACTGTCCGAATATTTAAATGCTCCACGAGTAACCTAAACAACGAGAAGATCAGTTAGTAATTTCTTTTGTCGTGACTGAACGTCAAAGTGGTATGGAATACGAAAACCATCTGGTGCGTAATTCCAGTAGACGGCTCTGTTTTACAACTGGTTGACGGTGATCAGAAAATTAACCTAAATACCTTCGGTTCTTAGTAACCATCTCAGTGGAGCGCAGAATCAGACTTCCGGAATTGGACTCCGGCTAGATAAGTTGAAACAAAATATATACCTCTTGACATTGTTTTTCGATCCATATCTAATGTTCCCTCTCTTCATTCGAAATGCAGATAATCAAGACGAAGATTATATTCATAGCTGTACTTACACATCACTATAGTCGACGTGCTCCCTCGAATGCCAGTGGGACATCGGGCTCAATAGTTTTGACGACCCTTGTTGGGAGCGGCATAATTAATGCAGTGAAAATCTTATTTCTGTTCCGCGGGACAGAGCGAGACTGATGGCCCTTATAAAGACTTCTATTGGTGTAGTAACGCAGTAAATGAGCTCGGATCCACCAAAAAGTTTCCTAAAGACCGGAGGAACAATGCGTCGCGTATTGGTGTTTAGTCACTAAGAAACTACTTAGGAAACAGACTACTGCATAATAGGTGTAAACCAACTCATTTGGTTGTCGCAGAGGGTAATGCTTGAAGCTTTAAACGACTGCCGTTAGGTCAATAGTGATTGTGAGACCAAAGTTATGGACTAGACATTACAGAATGTCGAAGGAACTGAAATTAAGGATAACAGATCAAAAGCAGAAATGCGGAAATCAATTTTCAAATGTTCCTTCACAAAGGAGTATCCAGGAGTGTTGTCGAAATCGAATTCTCGTACCAAGACAGAGGTGATGAAATTGATTTGTCAACTACGTTGAAAATAAAGTGGTTAAAATTCAGGAAAGCCCTAGGGACCGATGGAATCCCAATCACATTTTATAATGTTTTCACGGCTGATACATCTCCTAGATTGGCCATAATACGCTGTAGATCGCTCGGAAAAAGGTAGGAGGAGCTCTTCAACCTGAAAGCGGAGTCAGCAGTAGAATTAAAAGTCGGCACAATGAAAGTGTGTCGGGACCTCTGGATATTGTGTTGTATTGTATTGTCAATGACGTTGCAGAAAATATTAATCGTAGTCTGACTCCTCGCAGCTGATGCAGTAATTTATAATAAAGCACTGTCTGAAAAAAACTGCACAATATTCAGTCAGATCTTGATAGGAATCAGAGTTGGGCAAAGATTGGACGCTAGATTGGAATGTTCAGAAACCTGAAATTATGCGTTTCATAAAACGAAGAACCGTAGTAACGTGTGACTAAAATATCAATAAGTCACCGCTGTAATCGGTCAATATCTGGAAATTCTTGAGTGTAACAATGGTAGACTTGGGAAAAGCGATGAGTCTGCAAAGATCACTTACTTAACACATTTGCGACCGATCCTAGAATATTGTTGAAGTGTTTGGACAAGTACCAAATAGGAGTAATAAAAAAATTAAAAAGGAGGGTAGCACAAATGGTCAGAGGTTTGTTTGACCCATGGGGATTTACATGGAAATACTGAAAAAACTGAACAGGCAAACACGCACCCATAAAAACGTATTTACATTGTTTCAAGAACAAAATTTACATGACTAATCTAGTTGATGTAATGCGTCTTGCGCGGCAAGAGTGCGTGCATTCTGATGACGATCGCTTGTTAGACGTCGCGCGACACGTTGACCACTCAGAGAAGGCAGAACGTTTCACCATCGTTCACTTGGCTTGTGTTATGCACTGTACAAGTCAGATTTAGATGATGGTATCCAGTTGGGACAGCGTGTGATAAAAGTGTGTGAGGGGCGTAGCCATCATGTAGAGATACCATCAAGGCGTGACAAGAATGTGATCAGGCGAAGCAACATGGTATATTCGCAGTCGGAGCTAGTCTTCTTACCGTGGCTACGCACTTCGTATGGTTGTTGTGTTGAGTCGGTTACTAAAGATATGTACCTCTCCATTGCCATTGTCCTGTACGTGTAGTCTTTTGGGAGCGGCGCGCCAGGAAGGAGAGGCGTGGCGCGGGCCTTAATTACCAGGCTTTTAGCAAACTCTGGCCCTGAAAGCATTCCGCAGTCGCTCGCCGCCTAGAGTAAGAAGCGCGCCGCCTAGATAGCGGGCGGTGCGCCCCGGCAGTAGGCAAGCGACGGCTCCCCCCTCCGCCGTCCGCGGCGCCGACATTCGCACTAATTGCTGCTACAGCGGGCGACGGCAGCGCTTCCTCCAGAAGCTGAAAGCGACCTCCAAAGAAAGACGTTCTGTCGGCGCGAGAGTGGATCGACCAGCGCAAAAAGCGCGTGCCACTTCTGAACAAACCCTCAGTGTGACGCCTGTGTCGGTTGTTGCTACTGCTGCTGCTAACCGCTAAGCCGCAACTACTGCACTGGAGCACTACGCCCCATGGTTCACTCTCCGCAGCGGAACACATCGTCCGAGTAAGCGAGCAGTTACTGCGTAATTACGGAACATCTCTTGCTGTCGCGTGTGACTGTACTGGAGACGGAAAAATCCCCTGTAATAATCAACACAGATTCTGTTAGAAAGTTTTTGCAAACGCGAATTCACTCTGTTCGCTGTCGTGATCCGGAAGACTGGAAGCAGTGGAGAAGTACTTTCCACTGCGTTCCTTCTCTTCTGGAAAGCACCCTTCGTAGATAAATGGTAAAGTCACTATGACAACCTCCTATATTCGATGTCAGTGTGCAAGGGCATATAAAGCCTGTCGGGGGTACGCTTTAAAAAATGCAGCCGTTGTCGTAATGCGGAGAAAGCGATTTGTTTGAAGTTGAAAGGGGAATAATCATTGGCTTTTGGGCTAAGGGAGGAAGAATTTACGTAACGGCTCAGTTTGTAAGCTGTTCGCGTGCAGTCGTATTTAAAGTATGGGAAAATGCCGTCATCAAAAATCGGCACTGAGGCAAATACGGTGCATCTACATCTACATGATTACTCTGCAATTCGCATTTAAGTGCTTGGCAGAGGGTTCATCGAACCACAATCATGCTATCTCCCTATCATTCCAGCGAGCGGGAAAAACGAACACCTAAACCTTTCTGTTCGAGCTCTGATTTCTCTTATTTTATTTTGATGATCATTCCTACCCATGTAGGTTGGGCTCAACAAAATATTTTCGCATTCGGAAGAGAAAGTTGGTGACTGAAATTTCGTAAATAGATCTCGCCGCGACGAAAAACGTCTTTGCATTAATGACTTCCATCCCAACTCGCATATCATATCTGCCACACTCTCTCCCCTATTACATGATAATACAAAACGAGCTGCCCTTTTTTTGCACCCTTCCGATGTCCTCCGTCAATCCCACCTGGTAAGGATCCCACACCGCGCAGCAATATTCTAACAGAGGACGAGCGAGTGTAGTGTAAGCTCTCTCTCTAGTGGACTTGTTGCATCTTTTAAGTGTCCTGCCAATGAAACGCAACCTTTCGCTCGCCTTCGCCACAATATTATCTATGTGGACTTTCCAACTGAAGTTGTTCGTAATTTTTACACCCAGGTACTTAGTTGAATTGACAGCCTTGAGAATTGTATTTTTTATCGAGTAATCGAATTCCAACGGATTTCTTTTGGAACTCATGTGGATCACCTCACACTTTTCGTTATTTAGCGTCAACTGCCACCTGCCACACCAATCTTTTCTAAATAGGTTTGCAACTGATACTGGTCTTGGGATGACCTTACTAGACGGTAAATTACAGCATCATCTGCGAACAACCTAAGAGAACGACTCAGATAGTCACCCACGTTATTTATATAGATCAGGAACAGCAGAGGTCCCAGTACGCTTCCCTGGGGAACACGTGATATCACTTCAGTTTCACTCGATTTGCCGTCTATTACTACGAACTGCGACTTTCCTGACAGGAAATCACGAATCCAGTCGCACAACTGAGACGATACCCCATAGGCCCGCGGCTTGATTAGAAGTCGCTTGTGAGGAACGGTGTCAAAAGCTTTCCGGAAATTTAGAAATACGGAATCAACTTGAGATCCCTTGCGTTGCACAAGAACGATGTTTTCTGAAACTATGCTGATTACGTATCAATAGATCGTTCCCTTCGAGGTGATTCATAATGTTTGAATACAGTATATGTTCCAAGACCCTGCTGCAAACCGACGTCAATGATACAGGTCTGTAGTTCGATGGATTACTCCTACTACCCTTCTTAAACACTGGCGCGACCAGCGCAATTTCCCAATCTGTAGGTACAGATCTATCGGTGAGCGAGCGGTTGTATATGATTGCTAAGTAGGGAGCTATTGTATCAGCGTAATCTGAAAGGAACCTAATCGGTATACAATCTGGACCTTAAGACTTGCCCGTATCAAGCGATTTGAGTTGCTTCGCAACCCCTAAGGTATCTACTTCTAAGAAACTCATGCTAGCAGCTGTTCGTGTTTAAAATTCTGGAATATTCCATTCGTCTTCTCGGGCCATAGACGATAGCGTTGAACGACGGCTTCAGAGAGAAGCGTACGGGCGAATAGGCGTGTAATTGTTCAGCAATTGACAGCCCAGACGAACCATGGGGCTACGAACAGTGTCTCCTCAATGAGAGCGGTCGTTGTTGCGTGTAGGTCTCCGCGGCAGGCGCGTGGTTCACACAGTCAGGCTGACAGCTGTTCATCAGCGTCGAAGGCTGAAATTTGCCCGTCAGTACTGCAACTAGACGGCCATTGAGCCGGCCTTTTCAGATGAACCGCGTTGTATGCTCAACAGGACAGATGGCTGTTGGCGTGAACGACACGAAACACCTGAAAGGAAACACCCTGCAACAATCATCACAAGGGCTCAGGTCTGAGGGCATTGTCAGGGTGATTTCATTATTCTGGAAGGCGCAATGTATCAACAAAAACATGCATCTATCGTAGAGGACCATGCTTATCCCATCATGCAGTACGCCATTCCTCGGCACGAAGCCATCTACCAGCAGGACAATGCAAAGTGTCAGACAGCTCCTGTGTTTCGAAGAGCACCACGATGAGTTTACCGTACTCCCCTGGTCCCTAAACTTACCTAATTTAAAGTCACTCTGGAATTTTAGGACCACATCAGTCGGGCTGTTCGCGCCATGGGTCCTGAACCGAAAAACGTAACGCAGCTGACAACGGCATTTGATCAGACGTGCTTCCAGACCCCTGTCGATACCTTCCAGAATCTTACTGACTGTTTCAGCAGTTTCCGTGCTGCAAAATGTGGTTGTTTAGGATTTTTACAGTTTGCCACATTAATGTGGCTGGACAGTGTAAAAATCACTTCGACATCAGAATGAAATTTCGAACGTGCCTCACGTAACTATGGAGCTGATTCTTCAACTTCTCCCAGCGTATTCTTGGTCGGACAGTCCACAGGTGTACTGCCGGTCCATAGTGTCCAACGGGCACAATATTTCGGCGATCAGACATGTCGTCATCGTCAGATCGCCGAAATGTTGTGCCCGTTGGGCACTATGGACCTGCAGTACACCCGTGGACTGTTCGAGCAACTATAGAGCTGTTATTTTTTGCACTGCGTTGCAAAAATCTGTGCTTTTGACCGTTGGTGGAGACCGTCTTTTGTACAGGGAGGTGACACCGTTTGGAAATGACAGTGATATACAGAAAGAATTTGCAGGTAATTCCCTACACCACTCTATGTAAAACGAAAAAAAAGCTCATAAACATGCTAATACGTTCCTTGATGATACGATCACAGCCGATCGCGGTAATTGTTTGATTCATTCGTGGATCAGTGTTACAAGGATATTGGGCATATCCTGATAACACAGGTTAGGACTGAAAAAGATTTTCTTGTAAAAGCAGTTACATACGTAGAACTGGAGGTTTATTTTGGCAAGGGATGGACAGGTTGTTGGCCGTAATTCTTAAAGTAGGAACCGTAATGGTTACTAATAGAACTATTGCGTGTGAGCTGCGGTCATGGGATCCAGGATGACACCAGAGGACTCCTAAAGTCAGAAGTGTGTCGGCAAAATAACGCGTCGCTTTCGAAAGTGACTCTGATCACTATGAGCCTCTAGTCAACGTGCATGAACAGGACAGAAAAACTCGAAGATGAGCTAATCTCTACAGTCTGCGTTGCACGATGTAAATGATAAATATACATATAGTTTCGATATTATGATCACATAATTTTTAGTTCTTAGTGTCGACATTTTGCTTAAAAGGTTTTGACCGAGCATGACTTCGAACTGTCGCATCTGAAGATCACCACCACACATGGACGAAACTAGTCATCAATAATTACCATGACAAATAAGACTGTAAGGATAAATTTTAAGTAAAGAAAGAATGCACAATTACTAAAGGGTTCGACAGTAAATTTGACGGCGTGAGATAGACTCTCCCAGAATGACTTTGCGCCTCAGGGATGGGCATACTTATATATAGATCACAGAAACGAACGTTCGTTAATAATTTGACAAACTAGTGATTTCATCTCCTATAGCATACATCTCATGTATTCTCCACAACTGAAAGAATAGAGAACTCCAGGGTTATACTGAGCGGTTCTGTTGTCCCTGGCGCAGTGGTTCTTAAACTGATTCCGTGCGAGGTCTCGCAGTGGATTCGCATTCGCGAAGACAACAGTTCAAATACCCTTCCGGCCATCCTCTTTCAGATTTTCCGTGATTTCACTAAATTGGTTTCTTCGAAAATGACATGGCCAATTTCCTTCCCCATTCTTCGGTAATCAGAGCTTGTGCTCCTGTGACCTCGTTGTCGACGGGAGGTGAAACAATATTATTTCTTCCCTCCTAACCTGTGGGTAAAAAGGTAAAATGAGATTCCTTAGGGGTAAAAGTAAAAAGGGTATGCTTATATTCCGGTCACGAAATTAATCTCATTAATCTTAACACTATTTCGTAAGACTGTAACACAGATTACATTAAGTTATAAGTAATTAATTTTTTTCAAATACTGTCATTAACAAATGACACCATGTGGTGCAGGTTACAGCTTATGAAATGACTGTATGAAAAACGTCCTCCTCGCATAGTCCTCGCCCTACACATACACTTCTGATATGTTTGTTTTACTGTCATAAACACATATGTTACGTATGCTTAAATATCTAATGAAAATGCCTTGTCTGTGTTATGGGTAGTTCCCACAATGGACCAGAAATTATTCACATCGCAACAGATAAATGAGCTAATTGAAAATAATAGTTACAATGTAACTACGTTGCGGTAGGGTCTACAAAGTATTACCACAATTATAATAATAATAATTATTACTACCATCATCAGTGGTCAGGTACAAAGTCCTTCAGTTCAAAAGTAAGGAGTACAGCAGTAATGTGATCTACAAACAATAAGTGTAGTGCAGACTTGTTAAACGGGTGGATTTGAAATAGGGGTCGAGCGTGTGGATTAAACAAAAGTGTCGCTAGGGATAGTAGTGGTGAAGCATGTTTCGTAGCAAATGTTTATCTCGAATGTGGATTATTAGCTTTCTTTAATGAGGAAGAGTTACAGGTACCACTCCTGATGCAGTAGGAATTGCTCCGGAATTTTGTAAAAAAAAATAATAAAATAAAAATAAGACAAATTGATTCATATATATAAACGTTACGTGTCTTCCGTCATTCTAAATATGAAAGTGTTACAAAAATCCTTTTCCGTTAAGTATAATTAGGCACTAAAGTTGGTGGTTAGGGGGAGGGGGAGCGGTGAGATTACTAGCTAATTGATTGCAATCAGGGGTAAAGGTCCCAAAAGCTTGAGCCACTACAGTAGCGGTATACTCGAGAAAAAAGAGTTAGGCAGTTGTGTGAAAGAAATTATACAATATGCATGATAATCAACAAAAAACATTGTACAGTCCTTGCTGGTGAATGCTTTAGTGAAATTAGCATCTAGAGGGATCAGTATGTCGAGAAGAGTTGTGCAGATAGGGCGCGAATGCTCTATGCTGTATCTTAGGTTTTCTCCTCGCGTCAATTTTTAATAAAGCGTTTGCTTTGCGTTTAACTAACGGATCTCTTCATCGTTCAGAATTCTTAATTGACTAAGTGGAATTTTCCTGCGCAATCAGCGATGGATTCATTACGCAACATTATCCATCGCAGTTCTTTACCAGTTAAAAGCAGTTTTCCCTATCAGTATTCGAGTAATGTTGCAAAACTGCAAAGAGATCTCAGCTCTTCAGCGACGTTAGCACTAACGCTAGCGTATAGAGCAAAAGCAAGAAAACAACCAGGTCTCCTTATTGACTACACCCCCCTTCGCAAGCTGCAAACGCTTACACAACTGAATCGCTGGCACGTGTCACCAATCTGTTCCTTCTGACGTAAAACACGGGTCAACTGTTGGGATTAGACCACCGTCCTTGGTAAGACATAATTTCTTTTCCCCTTCGTGAAATACACCACCTTACCCCTCCCACCGACCTACTCCAAATTACGCTCGTCTGCCTGTCTGGTGAATCAAAGAGCGTTTGATACACGCCAAAAGATAATCCATCTTTATTTTCTGCATAAGCAAACCGCTGAAACATTGTTATCTGTAAATTTATTTTTAGAGTGACGGTTTATGATCTGATTCGTAGTTTGACTTCGGCCCAATACGTAATAATTAAATCTGTGCACCTTCTGCTCACTTCTAAAGTTAAGTTTTTATGGCGGGACAGATTTCTTCCTGAAACTGAGCTAACAGTTCTCCTAGGTGTACAAACGATTTAAATAGAAATGCATGCCTTTTAGCGGAAGTGAACGAGAGACGAATATACAGAAATCCAACTTTCGACCTAATCTTAAATTTTCAATGTTTGGAATGGCATGTAACATATAAAGAGCGTAAGTAAATACCCCAAAAAATGTAAAGATTTGATGGTGTATATGTGTTTGAGTAAATAAGAAAGATAGACCCGCTCGGCTAATCCCGCGCAGGTGGTATTAGTAATAGTAATGTTACTCATCAATGAATGGCTTTTAAAAGGACACTGGACTTGGCCTAAAGGTAAAGTACAAAAAGGCAAGTAGTTCAGACAGGCGTAACATATTTCCGGGTCTAAATGGCCAAGGATAGGAGTAGTATTTGACCATTACGGTGGGAATGATTCCAACATAGCCTCGAAGAAATTTAGGGAAGCGAAAGAAAATACAAGTCAGCTAACAGAGCCTCTGGTAAATCGCAACACACACCTCCGGCGCCACTCGGTTCAGCTAGCAAGGCAGTGTTGTGAGCAAATGTCGCTCCGACCTTGGGTGAACGCCTGTAGCAGGGTTCCACAGTGCTGGCCGACCCTGTAGCGCAACACGTCGTGTCAAGCGGCCAGGGTCACGATTCGCACGCCGCAGGCAACTCCACGCAAACGGGTCGTGCGCCGACGCTTTGCGTGGGCAGCCAGCTGCCTCCACAGCATTAGTTTGCCAACATGCACATGTGCAAGCACACGATAACGCGTCCGTAAGTTTTCCTGTTTCCCCACACGAAATGAATAGGGACGATCGAAGAATTTGACCGGTTGTCGTGGTAGGCGCTGCATCGAAGTCGCTCTGTCACCAGTCAACGTTTCGCTCAACTATTGGACTGGCGCGTCGGTATAAAAACAGCTGTCGTCTTCATGAAGAGCTGTTTTATTTCTAACCCACCTTTTTGTTAGTGAACAGTCAAACGAATTTTCTTCCCCATGCAGTCCACCTCAGAAAGCAACTAGGATAGTGAAACGTCACTGGTTCGGAATACTTCGAACGAACCACAACCCGAATTCGTGAAAGTTCGAATTGTATAAATGTTTCGTAAAACATTTATATGAAGTTATAATTCAGAATGTATATGGTCTAAAACTTTGCTTCCGCCGTTTTTTCTTGATGTTAGAGGCTTTATTATGAAAAACTCACAAAAATAAGTAGTTCAGAGCATTAGACATCGCTGGCCACTGTTTTCTCCCATCTTCCGGGCTGCATATGAATACTGCGACGGGAGGACTGGGCGTCTTTTGAGAAGATCCGTGAATGTATCCAATTTCGCACTTGTTCATATAACCGAAAGTGTTGGTCAGCCACGCTGTGTGCCGTTGATCTACATAGGACGTAGTCAGAGGGAGACACGTCTGCAGAATACGTCGAATGAGGTAGGGCTTTTCACTTCAACGTTACCAAGTGTGTTGTGATGGTTTTGCGACGTGGGATCGAGCACTACCATGCTGCAAAATCACTTTCTCGTGTCTATCACTGTATTGTGGCCGTTGGTCTTTCCGTGCTCGGCTTAGACGCATCAGCTGATTTCGATAAAGATCTCCTATGATTGTTTCCGCTGCTTTCAGTAGCTTGGAAAACCTCCACTCTTCCACCGCCATACGGGTCCAGGACGTCGAGATCACCGTTGTTGAAGCGTTGAAACTTTTATCTACCTGTTCCTCCACTGATAGGTGCCTCACCATACATCTTACTCAGCATTTTCTAAGGTTTAGCCGCAGGTTTCGCCATGTTACAGCAGAAAATTAAAACTTCACTGAAATGACCAGTATTGGGCTCGTAATCTGACGCATTCGGTCGAGAATAACTTACTGATGCAATCACAAATAGACTAGTATTTTGAAGGCACTGTGTTCATATCCCTAACTTAGTGTATGATACTCAGTACCTACCACCTGCACCACCACTAGGGTCCGCAGCTCGTGGTCAAGTGGCTAGCGTTGCTGCCTCTGGATCACGGGGTCCCGGGTTCGATTCCCGGCCGGGTTGGGGATTTTCTCCGCCCGAGGACTGGCTGTTTGTGTTCTCATCATTCATGAAAATGGCGAGATTGGACTGAGTAATGTGAATTTGTAAGGGCGCTGATAACCGCGCACTTGAGTGCCCCACAAACCAAACATCACCACCAGCACTTGCCGCTGATTCTAGCTATTGCAAAAACGGAGGATGAAAAATTCTAGATCTAATAACATAGAGTGTATGTAGTGGTTAATTGAAAACAAGACGAATTATACAAAGCGTTGATGTTTGTGCCAGCTGTACATAGCGTTATAAACAGTGGTCACATTTGCTATAGATTTCCGTCTTCCTTTTCCAGCTAGCTCATCTTGTTTTAGCACAAAGTCCGAAATTTTATTGTGGCCTTTTTATTTTTTAAATCTTACAGAACGTCGGCTTGGCACTGCTAAACACTATTACAATTCTCTGGGCAGAGTAGAAGCTGGAATTTCATCAAGCTCTTTCATTCAGCATCTTCTAAACCTAACGCTTTGTATTTTACGTCTACATGGATACTCTGCAAATCACACTTAAGTGCGTGGCAGAGGGTTCATCGAACCATCTTCACAATAATTCTCCGTTATTCCACTCTCGAACAGCGCTCAGAAAAAAAACGAACACGTTTATCTTTCCGTGCGAGCTCTGATTCACTTAATTATGGTGATGGTTTCGCCCAATGTAGGTTGACGTCAACAAAATATTTTCGCATTCGGAGGAGAAATCTGGTGATCAAAATTTTGTGAGAGGATTCCACCGCAACGAGAAACCCCTACGTTTTAGTGATGCTCACCCCAAATCTTGTATCCTATCAGCGACGCTCCTTCCCCTATTTCTCGGTAATACAAAACGTGCTGCCCTTCTTTGAATGTGCTCAGTTTACCCTATCTGATAAGGACACCACACCGCGCTGCAGTACTCTAAAATAGGACGGGCAAGTGTGGTGTTAGCAGTCTCTTTAGTGAATCTGTAGCATCTTCCAAGTGTTCTGCCAACAAAACGCAGTCTTTGGTTTGCTTTCTCCAGAACATTTTCTATTTGTTCTTTTCAATTGTAATTTCTAGATATTTAGTCGAATTTACCGCCTTTATATTTCATCCATAGTGTAGCCAAAGTTAAAGGGATTCCATGTAGCACTCATTCGGATGACCTCACACTTTCCATTATTTAGAGTAAATTGCAAATTTTCGCATCGTACAGATATCTCAAATACCAGTTTTCGTTACTATCACGTATTGTAAGACACCGTGATGCACCTTCAAGCGATCCAGTGGAAATTTAACACAGCTCGTCACTTGGGTCACTGAGTAGTCTGAGACTGCGTTGCGTGCTTTTGACCAATAACGCGAAATATTCTTCGACGGAAGGTGAAGAGATAGGAAGAGACGGGTTGCGTTCAACAAGTCACATGAAATGAGGGTGACTGGAATGATTTCCCGTACTGTACGGTGGTTTCCCTCTTCGCATAAAGTCCTAATTATGGCGAATTGTGAACCATTGGAGTGAGTGAGACACCGTCAGAAGAGAACACTACCGCAGAGACCTAAGTCTGGGATGTGCCAATCTGTACCATTATACCAGACATTTCGTCTGTTTCTGGAGGTTTGAAGTAATAAAAAAATTCTTGGACTTCAAACTTCTTAACAGTAAAACATTTTTTATTCTTTAAAAAATTGTCAATTCGGAACTGTTTCAGACGTAAGTCTCCCAATAAGCGATTCTGCAGTGATATATGTTGTATTAACAAATGCAAGCCACCCAGGCGTCTTCGAATATCTCAGTTACTGCAATACATGGGAAGCCACCCTCTAGTTTTCCAATTCCCCCTCCCTACTTCACTCACTGTCCCCTCTGTCTCCACCCCCTGCAAACACCCCCCCCCCCCCCCCCCCCTCGGTTGGGACGTTGATTCTAGTCGGATAGTCTTCATCAGCGTTCATTCTCCGATAATGTTATAGCCCGTCAGAACAAGTCCCTTTTTCCTGCCGTTAATGTTACTGTTGCCTTTTTAGCTGAAATTGAAAGTGGATTGGCCGGAGTAAATAAAGATGCCGTAGGCAACCATTGTCGTGAAACCTGTCAGTCGCTTGGTCGCGCACTTGTTTTGTACCATGTCGGAACTGCCGCATGCTGCTTTTTATTTATTTCCAATCGGACGTGTTGCATTGTCCCTTTTCTCGCAAAACAATGGAAGTAATCCACAGTGGAATGTTCATTGCGAATTACGTAAGTTCTGAGAGGAGAAAGTGATACGTTAACGTTGCGCCTTGCGCGCATGTAGGTCGAACGGAAAATAAAACCACTCTTCTGGCCAGCGTAGCTTTTGTTCAGTCTGTTGCTGATTTTTTTTTTTCTCCGTTGCGTTTACTGCGAGTTGCATGTACTGGGTAGTTAGTTTAAAAAGCTGTGCTACTCCAGAAGGTCTACTGGGAAGATAGTTTCGCTAATGGATTTGCGTCGACTACTAACTTCACACTACTCAAATTGCACGAGGTTTGTTTACCTGAGAATAAACGTCCTGCATAACATCGTACTATATTATTGTCGTTCATGGATTTCGACAAACTGATAACTTCTGATAATGTACAACATACTGCCTCTCCCGCAAAGAAAAATTTTGTAGGCCAAAAACAAGATAGGGTACGGCCATCGTAATCTGTTTTTGACAGTTCATAATAAAAAATATATCTTGCACCTCTATTCATACCATTTTCAGCGACGAAGGGGCTTGCGGAGATACATAGTAGTTTCGTACTGGCTAACTATACTAACGTTTCTCGAGCGTTGTTGCTTGGAACGAGTATGATTCTCGAGGTTGGACGAAGACAGTGTGAATAAAGAAACCAGTTGGATCACTGTCCTTATTTGGAGGCTTTAAAGCAATGGGAACAGCAAATGGTGATGGTGATAATACCCTCGTTGCTAGCTTTTACAGGATATCAATATTGGTTGCAATCATAATTATAGCAAAATTTTTCTTGATTGATGATATTCGGTTTTATACCATGCTAACATCAACACGGAGTGTCCATTGGCACTACGTAGCTTCAGTAATAAGAATGATACTGGGAATTAACTTGTTCATTAAGTGCCCCAAGCCCAGGATGTTTTAATTCTACGAGCAGAGCCCGAGCGTAAAATAAAAAAAAGAAAACCTCTTAACGCACCTGGCTTTGGTTTGTTCTCTCAGCCTTCGTATATTGTTTGCTATCCAGCTGTTTTTGCTGTGGACTGACACATCAAAAGCATCATGTGATAGAAGTACTAGATAAAAATCACGTTACAAATGTCATGACCGCGGCTAGCAGACAATAAATGGGGGGAAGCTTTTAGTGCACCACCCACAGCCACGCCACGTTCCATTAACCTGATAAATGTCATCGACACTTAGTTCTACGGTCGATGGTTGCCAGCGAGGGACGTCCGCAGTTTGCATGTAGCGAAGCAGATAACCTGAAACGTGCCACAAACTTTGCCGTAACTGCTGACAATGAGCCACGTTTGGTACGGCCGCGTTTCTCCCGACTCACATTTATAGTTACGTACTCTCTGGAGGTATTCCATGTAGTTGCCGCCCTTCCGTTGGCTCTCTCTTTACCATCAAAACACTGAACACCGATTGATCCGAAACTTCAGATATGCATCATTAGTTCAGTATATGTTAGTCTTACTATTATTATACTGTACTATAATAACAGTCATTTAATAAAAGGAGACGCTCTTTCGCGCTCTCTTAAATCTGTTCGTAATGTACACGGTCCAGTCACGTTGATCATA
Organism: Schistocerca piceifrons; assembly: GCF_021461385.2. NCBI lineage: Eukaryota > Metazoa > Arthropoda > Insecta > Orthoptera > Acrididae > Schistocerca > Schistocerca piceifrons. The sequence goes on from NC_060144.1 coordinate 248,032,375, forward strand.
TGTCCGAGGTCAACGTGCAGTAACCGCTCTGTAGATGGCAGCATTAACAGTGGAGGCGTGTCGGGCGGGGAGCGAGGGGGGGGGGGGGGGGCGCGAAAAAGAAAAAATTGTACAGTCGTTGTCGAATTGCGATTTATGTGGCTGGCGAAAGAACTTGATCGTTGGCTTTCTGGTGAAAAGAGTGGAAGTGTTTCCGAAGCGGCTAAGTTGGTGAACTGTTCGCGTGCCGCCGTGGTTAAAGTGTACCGTGCGTGCACCACGGGCCATACAAAAGAGTGAACGCCGATTGCGGAGATATGTACTGGCGAGTAGAAGTGCAAGTTCTGAACAATTGACCGCCCAGACGCACCAAGGGGCTGCCACAACACTCTGCCTCCTCTCCCCGTTCAACGAGTGTTGCTGCGAATGGGCTTCGGCAGCAAGCGCCTGGTTCATGCACCCATGACTGCTTTTTTCAGGCTGGAACTTGCACGCCAGTACAGCAAGTGGACACCCGCTGAGAGGCGACAGGCAGCCTTTCAGTTGGAAATTTTATTTGCTATCGCACAGATAGCCGTTGGCGTGTACAAAGTGAAAAGTCTGAAAGCAAACCACCTGCAATAATGGTTAGAACGGCCCAGCTCCGTGGAGGGAACAGTGTTGTCACCTTCTAGTGAGCCGTCGAGGGCTAGAGAAGACTTCATTCGTGCCGCAGTTCATTAGCGCACTGTATGTATTTCGCTCGTGCGTCAAGAGGGACCCTTCCTCGAAATTCATGGAAAATCGCAGTTTTCGGTGTATTATTTACTAGCAAAACTCATGGACAAGAAGTTCCCAAAGTTTCAATGATGACATCGCGTCCGAAGTCTGTGGAAAACAAATTTGCCACATGACCTTCCTGCCCCGCCCGCTTTTTGAAGCGTCACTTCAATATCTCCGGGCTCACAGGGATAACAACCCCTGTATTCACAAATGGCTCTGAACACTATGGGACTTAACGTCTGAGGCCATCAGTCCCCTAGAACTTAGAACTACTTAAACCTAACTAGCCTAAGGACAGCACACACATCCATGCCCAAGGTAGGATTCGAACCTGTGACCGTAGCGGTCGCACGGTTCCAGACTGAAGCGCCTAGAACCGCAGGGCCACTTCAAGGAGAGGTTTCCAAATTGTATTCCGGATGTTTTCAAGCACACTTACAGGTCTCTGGCCGGTTGGGAAGTTCTGAAAAATCATGTTCATGGAAAAACTTAGAATTCAAATTAGTCTCTAAATTCAACCATATGGAATCGATGCTTTAAAACCACATTTTTGTCTGCTACAGTTCTTAGAATTTCAACTTAAGGTGCAGTTATTGTATTTAATGATGGGAACTTACGGAGGTTTTAGTTATTAGAGTGAATGTGCTTTAGATAAAAAACTTCTTTCGAGACATCATGAGAAAATAGATTTACGGCTCCTCTCTGCAGCTGAAAATTTATTTGAAGACCTGGTAAAGGAAAGAAGGCTGAAATCAAGAAACCAGAAGAAAACTCTTAAAGGCAAAGAGGACCCTTAAAACAAATGTGGGGCCTTCTGAAGAAGAGGCAAGAGAGAAAAAAAACATTATATTGAACTTCAAATTGCATTTCTTGCAAATTGTTTTTTAAAGTTCATGTAAATTTTTCTTAGAATCTATGAAGTCCAGAATCACGAAATTTTGTACATTTATTTCTGTAACCCAATAAATGTTACCTCAAGAGTAAGTCTTCAAATTGTGTGTGTAATCTGAAATGCAGGTCAAAATGTTAGGAATTTTCATTGAATGTTACGGTGTAGCCTACCCACAAAATTACAGTTAAAAAATACCAAAGTTCTTCTATTTCATATATTCAAGAAACCTCATGAGACAAGCTTACTATATGCAAAGAGATTAAACACACAACATTTATAGAAATCTGTTGAATAGTTTGTGAGAGAAAGGTACATACATTATTTTTTGGAAATAAGATTTTTAAATTCCGGGAAAAAGTTAAATACATGTATAATCTAGAGAACTTTGATAAAACATTCTACAAAATTTCATCGACATCCCCAGAATGAGCTTTTCACTCTGCAGCGAAGTGTGCGCTGATATGAAACTTCCTGGCAGATTAAAACTGTGTGCCCGACCGAGACTCGAACTCGGGACCTTTGCCTTTCGCGGACAAGTGCTCTACCAACTGAGCTACCGAAGCACGACACACGCCCGGTACTCACAGCTTTACTTCTGCCAGTACCTCGTCTCCTACCTTCCAAACTTTACAGAAGCTCTCCTGCGAAACTTGCAGAACTAGCACTCCTGAAAGAAAGGATATTGCGGAGACATGGCTCATTCTGGAAACATCCCCCAGGCTGTGGCTAAGCCATGTCTCCGCAATATCCTTTCTTTCAGGAGTGCTAGTTCTGCAAGTTTCGCAGGAGAGCTTCTGTAAAGTTTGGAAGGTAGGAGACGAGGTACTGGCAGAAATAAAGCTGTGAGTACCGGGCGTGAGTCGTGCTTCGGTAGCTCAGTTGGTAGAGCACTTGCCCGCGAAAGGCAAAGGTCCCGAGTTCGAGTCTCGGTCGGGCACACAGTTTTAATCTGCCAGGAAGCTTCATTGACATATCTGAAGTCAGCTGTCGTCAGGAGTGCCGCGACCGTCGCCGTACTCTCTTTCGTTTGGAGAATATCAATGAAATGAGGTGGTTCCACGCATTATCCAATTTTTAGCTTTTCCACCATACCTTTTTCCATGGATTTTTTAATGGGAGTCAAAAACTGACGTTGCGGGGTGGCAATTTTTATCCTACTCCGTTGCGGTGGCCAAAACTGTTCTATCCTACTCCACTGAATGACCTGGAGATACAATGTTGAGCAATGGCGAACTTCGCAGTGTCACAAAAGAGTAACGTTGGCCACAGAGATAACGTTTCGCGGCTTCGCAACGAAAGCGTGGAAATAGCCGTATCGGGAGATTAGATGGACTGTGTAAGCGGGTCCCAGTTAGACAATCAGTGGAACCCCATCATTTCCACGGTTTGCTCAAAACGAAGATAGAATACGCCCTAAGGAAAGCTGAGTTCGCAGTTACATTAGCGACGACGCCAACCGCCGCGTAGTGTGATACATCTGTCACCGCGGTCCGCGCTCACAACGCATCCGTGGAGGAAAGTTTTCTGCAGTCTTCGATTGCTTACCTGAAGATAGCTGTCATGTGACAACTCGAAATATCGTGGAAGGCATTAGGTTGGTGCACAAGTTCGTGGCGTTTTTCAGTAAGTTTAATAAATACAACAGATACACGTAACAGTGATTTGACATCAACAGTCTTATCTCTTTCACTATCTACAACGGTCTACCAATACGGGGGTAACTTTTACATTCCGCAATTGTAGAAATCACGTGGTCTTCTTATGAAGGAACACGTCAAGCCAGGTTTGAAGCGCAATTTCATCAGCAAAGGAAGTCCTTTGGAGGTTGTTTCATGGAGAGGGAGAGTTGAGAAAGTGAAAATCTGAAGGCGCAAGGTGAGACTAATATTTTGGGGGAGGAACTACTTCGCACTCCAACTCCTGCATAGTGTTTCTTGTCGGACTAGCAGAATGCGAGTGGAGCAGGATCACTTCACGCAGACTTCCTGGTAATTGTACTTACATTGCGTCTGTAAGACGACAGCTGCTCACGATAAATGTCAGCATTTACTGTCACACCTCGGCGAAGCAATTAGTAGTTCACCACACCGTCGCTGTTCCCAAAGGTGTATAGCGTTACCTTTTGTAGATGCACGCAGGTCTTTGTGCGGTGAGTTACTGCTAGGTTCGGCTCAACCTGTCCTTTATTTTCCTTCTATTAGCATAAACAATTTCTAGTCACCAGTACCGGTAACGATACCGAATAGGAGTGGACGGTGTTGTTATCAAGCCAATTGTTGACGAACAAGCAGAGAAGCCCATATGGTCACACGCTGATTCTTACGATTTTAGCTTAGAGAATGCGGTACCCATATATCCAATTTTTGAATCTTCACCATTGCATGCAAATGTCGCGCGATGGTATAGTACTCACAGTTCATCTCATTTGCCAGTCCTCCAGTACACTGATCAGGACATTATGGATTATTAAGTCTTCAGGGCTCCCATTACAGGCTCTTCTGGAACACTCGTCAACAATGGGACTGATGGTCTGATTTTCTCCGCAGTCACACTGAGGGGATGGTATTTTACCCCATTTATCCAGGGAGTAAGCACATCTGCCATGAAGAGTTCTAATCCTGTTTGGAGTGGACCACGTTTTGCGTGGTAGGTCAAAACCAGGTGGCTTTTGTGTGATGCTAGGCATATTATAATTTTGCCATGCGTTCCATTTTTCAGACCATGCGTTTGTGATACTGAAACCTTTTTGTACACAGGTTCTTGGCGGGTTCCTAGATCGAAGCCTATTAGTGCTTGCAGCTTCAATGTCTTGGTGGACTGACTGGCTTCGATTTCCCATGATGTTTTTGTATTCACGTACAAGGGCGTCAGTGCGTCGCAGGTGTGGCGGTGGGATGTGGCTTAATATTGGGAGCCATTGCGTTGGAGTGGGTTTAATTACTCCAGAAATCATCCTTAGAGCGTTAGGCAACTGGACATACACCTTTTTTACATGTGGGCTGTTTAGCCAAATCGGAACACAGCATTCGGCAGCCGAGAATAAAATTGCTAAAGCAGAGGTGCGGAGAGTGGAGGCCGTTGCTCCCCAGGTAATACCACAGAGCTTTCGAATAATGTTGTTTGTTGTCTCTAATTTTTCGGCAGTCTTTGTTAGGTACTCTTTAAAAGATAGTGTTCTGTCCAGCGTCATGCCCAAGTATTTAAGAGTTGCGTTGTGCCTGAGAAAGTTGTTTTCAAATCGAAAGTTGAGTTCCTTTCCAGCGAGTTTGTTGTTGAGATGGAGGCAAATAACCTCTGTTTTGAAAGCATCTGGTTGAAGTCTCCACTTGAGGAAATATTCGCCCATTATCTTCAGGTCTTTCGTTAGGATGTCCTCAGATGCTTCAATTGTGCTACATCTTTTAGCGAGGGCCCAATCGTCAGCGAACCTGAACTTCCTTGATTGTGTTCAAACAATAGTCACGAAATCCCTAAGGTCTTCCTGAACGTGGAAGTCACTGATGTCAAAATGATGCTCCCTCTAACGAGAAAATAAGTTTCTTCTCGTGCTCTGTCCAATGGTAGTGTCCTCATATACAACGCAAAGGTTTCTGGCTGCTTCTGCTGCTGTCACATCGCTATTGAAAAATGTGTCGGAAATGTTAACATTTCTCCATGTGGCGCTCCATTTTCTATCTTGCAGAGCTCCACTTACCATATCCAAATGACTGAATTACAATATGTAAACTCAATAGCATCACTGAACTACAAATAAAAAGACAATAGAGCAATAAATGTGTAGCAACCGAATACCAAGATTTAAAACAAAAACGCTACGTACTTAGACACTGACCTAATTGTTAAAGACGACTTACTGCAAGACCGCAGCTTTCTCTGAATGAAAGTTTTTACTAGCGACAACACAAGTTTTTGCAACGACGTACTGCATTATCGTGAAACACAGTGATAGGTCTGTTGGTGCTGAGGGTAAACTAGCGAGCAACTGCAATACAGTTCGCGACTTACGGAGCTTAGAGAGGGGCGCGGCTGCAGCCTTCGAGCGCCATCTGCTTCGCTGCAGGCACCCATACGTCGCGCCGATCAAGGGGTTAGTGTGTGTGTGTGTGTGTGTGTGTGTGTGTGTGTGTGTGTGTGTGTGTGTGTGTGTGTGTGTGTGTGGGGGGGGGGGGGGCATGGGCCGTGTTTTATTGCCGCGGCGGGCGCGCAAGAGCGATTAACATGGCACCCGCTGCGTCGGCTTTATCGGCCGCCCACTCCGTACCCCCTAGCTTTCCTTGAGGGCAGAAGGGTCGATGTCTACATGCACCTTATCGACGTGGTCCTTGTCTTCCATTTCGTGGCATCCTAAGTCACATCAACAGCTGAGAATTTGATGCGCCCAAATTTAACAGGATCCAGAACCTCTTTCACGTGTTGTATTAAATTTGAAGGACACTCTCTCTTACTCCATATCAACAATTTTTTTAATTTTTTTTTTGCTGGTACTTGTGTGGTTGTATGTTAGACACCTATTATCAAAGGGATTTAAATACATTGGTAACTGAAGGAATTCAAAATTTCGTACGATAATATTAAACAAAAAATACTTCAAATTGACAATTTAGATCAATGGAATTCCATATGACGGCATTAACTGTTTTTTTTTTTTTTTTTTTTTTTTTGTAATCCACTCAAAGATGCACGACCAGTTTTGCACCTTAAAGGTGCATCCTGAGGTGTACTTAAGAAATCACTCCATGACTGATGAGAATAACGATACTACGGGGTGCAGCTATAAACGAGATACTCCTGAACTGCTGTCATCAGACTAAAAGTCTGTTAACCAATCTTTTTGTCTGTAGTTCTTGAACATTCACATGGGCACTTCTCCAAACACGAGAACGAGAGCGTGAGAGAGCGAGAATGTGTGTGAATAACGTGTTTGCGACCAAAATTCTGGCCCTCAGATACATGAAACTGCTTCTCTCTCTCTCTCTCTGTATTATCAGCAAGAGCTGTTTCTGGTCCTTCTACTTACCTACGCTTCACGAGGTTTATTCGGCAGAATCGCACCATGTTTGCACAGAACAAACAATACAGCTGTCTTTATTTGTGTGACTCTTCGGCTGAAACAGAGGCCTGCAGTGTCATGACAGCCAACACTGGGAATGTGCTCATCAGATACTGGAAAGTTCTAATGTAAATTTTCGGAAAAATTTAGATTTCAGATAAATACAGAACTTATACGTTATTTCTAATTGGAAAGTCTGTACTGTTTGTCAGAAATAAGAAGCAAGAAAGGTTTTTCATTTTGTGGGTGCTAGTCCCCGTAACGGGGTAATTGCGTGCCATTACTCTTCGTTTGAAGTAGTTAATGAAGCATTCACCAACATACGTGTACAACAAGGCAAGACAGGCCATAGTGAGCGCAACATTGTAACATACAGATAGTATCTCTGTCCCAATGAGGTGGCGATGTGCAAAGATACTGGATTCGTATTCGGGAGGTCAGCTGCTCAAATCGCCGTCTGGTCATACCGACGTAGGTTTCAGCGGCTCTCTTAATTGCTTAAAGCAAGTGCTGTAAATGAACTTGAGCTCAGTCTGTAACCACCTACCCATCGATGGGATCTCGAACTCCAGTCTTCATACCTCCTTCATTGATCTTTCTCACAACAGAGGCCCGCCCGGTTAGCCGTTCGCTCTAAAGCACGGCTTTCCGGAGTGGGAAGGATCGCCTGGTCCCCGGCACGATTTGCGTCGAGGTCTGGTGAGCCGGCCAGTCTTTGGATTGTTTTTAGGCGGTTTTCCACCTGCCTCGGCGAATGCGGGTTGGTCCCCCTTAATCCGCCTCAGTTAGCCTGTGTTGGCGATTGCTGCGCAAACAAGATCTCCACGTACGCCTACACCACCATTACTGTAACAATGCAAACAAAGGGGTTACACTCGTCTGGTGTGAGACGTTCCCTGGGGGTGGGGGGTGGGAGGGGGGAGATGTCCACCGGGGGCCAACCGCACAATATCCCTGAAAGAGTGGTTCGGTGTGGGGCTGCGGAGGGGTAAAGTGGACTGCGGTAGTCGTCGTGGGGTTGTGGACCACTGCGGCTGCGGCGGGACGGAGCGTCTCCGTCGTTTCTAGGCCCCGGTTAACATACAACACAACACAATACGGTACCTCAACAGAGCGCAGACATGGTAGTGATGGTCACGGCGTTGTCGCGTTTGTAATAGTGAAATAAAGCAAACGCTGTTTCAGCCCTTTCCCAATGTTGTGGGTAGTTGAACCCGCAGATCCAGTTGCGTGGGGTCGAAATAAGCATCTACTACCCTACTCTCTGCCCTGACTTCGCTTAAAGCAGCGAAATCACCCCCCTACCACAGATAATTCGACCTAGTCTTCACAATCACAGCATAATGATAAAGGACAGAAGGGTGAAGTACAACTTAGGCAAATAGATTAATAACGAAACTCTAAAAATTTAACAAGGTAAGGCAGGTGCTGTAATGAAACCTCACACACAAGTAGTCGAAGGACACAAACAACAGGAAGAAGTAAAACACCTAACTGAATGAACCTTCTGTGACTGTATGACTCATTTACACACTGGAATGAGATTTTCGCTCTGCAGCGGAGTGTGCGCTGATATGAAACTTCCTGGCAGATTAAAACTGTGTGCCCGACCGAGATTCGAACTCGGGACCTTTGCCTTTCGCGGGCAAGTGCTCTACCATCTGAGCTACCGAAGCAGGACTCACGCCCGGTCCTCACAGCTTTACTTCTGCCAGTATCTCGTCTCCTACCTTCCAAACTTTACAGAAGCTCTTCTGCGAGGAGAGCTTCTGTATGGCAGCCCTAAGTGAAATTACACTAAGGTATTATCCGTGAAAGCGAACTGAAGATACGGGCGGAGTATCAGCGCTGCTGTGTTGACGCCAGAGAAACGGGTATGCTGCGTATACTCCAGTATTCCTGGAAATGAAGCGCTGTCACACCCTACACGTCTGTACGACAACGATCTGCCATAGTACAATAGAACACTACATCTACATCTGGGTGATAACTCTGCGATTCAGAATTAAGTGCCTGGCACAAGATTTGTTGAACCATTTTCAAGCTACTTCTCTACCCTTCCACTCTCGAACAGTGCGCGGAAAAATTAACACCTAAATATTCCGTGTACATGCTGATCGTCGAATTCTATTATAATCATAATCTCTCTCTTTGCTGGTCGGCGCCAAAACTGTTTCACACTGTGAGGAGAAAGTTGGCGATTGAAATTTCATGAGAAGTTTCTGCTGCAGCGAAAAACGCCTTTGTTGTGAGTGCTACCCCAATTCGCGTATCATATCTGTGCACTCTTCCCCCCTATTTCGCGATAATGTTAAACGAACAGCCATTCGTCTAACTTTTTCGAAGTGCTCCGTCAATCCTGTTTGATGCGGATCCCATACCGCACAGCAGCAATCCAGAACAGCGCGCAGTGTAAGTAGGCTCCTTAGGAGACCCGTTACATTTTCTAACGAAATAACAAGCACAGACACGGAGAGGCACTTCTTTTTTCAATACTGCTCAAAAATTTCAACATTTTATTCACAGTGTGGTTTGTATGAAGACACAGTTTGCATTAATAGCCCACTGGCCGCTTTAATTCTGATTTCGTTTGGACGTCAAAGTTTCATGTAATGTGCCATTTCTGAAACTGTATCACCTCGTTCACACACGACTCGTTCATATTGATACTTTTAACACTGAACCCCACAGAGACAATTTTTCTGGTGGTTCTTTGGTAGCTCTAAAGTTTCAGTTCTGTACAATAAATGCTATGAAAGTATTTGAAAAGTTGGTATTTCATGGTATTGTTTGTAATAGTGCAGATTTCTGCCTGCTAAACCATTTACCCATAATGTCAATGTGATGTTTATTGTGTACATTCTCCTGATGCTGGTTCTTGTTTGGAATAGATATGAGTGCCACTAGGCTTAACTAAACACCATTGACTTCATAAACTTGAACAGCTTGCTTGAACGTGCCGGTAGCATAGCAGGTCTTTCTCATAATCAGTAAATTTACTGACCTTAACAGCAAGCAGTTGGTGCTGCCCACAGAGATGTATTCAGCGACTCCTTGCTGTTGCGTACGGCTTTATATACAATAGTAAGCAGAGGTGGGCTGCAGAATGGTGCGGCAATTGTCGTCTTGGAAAGCTGAACACCAACAGAAAAAATTAGTGAACAAGTAACGCAATAACCAGAAGGTCATGTAAATTGTGTTTCTCACAACGAACGACGACTCACTACAAATCCTACAGCAAGAAAGGAAGAGCCTCTCTGTACTTCAGCATGAACGATGAGGACAGAGCCGCGATCACGTGACGTGTGCGTAGCATCCCATTGCGAAGTGGATCCGGGCACGGGTGGTGTGAGACGCTGCCGCTGGTCGTCCTACAGTGTGGCGGCAGAGGGCGCTGGAGGTACCAAGCCGCTAGAGGCGTGGCGCAGCGGGCATGCTCCATTGGGTCCGCCGGATCCTGCACGACTGCTGTCGGCATCTGACTGTAACTTCTAGTTATTTACCTATGACGCCCTTGGGGTGGTATCTGATACCACACTCGCGAACTTGCACTGCGAGGTAACAACGAGCACTACGTCGAACTGGACTGTGGCTAATCGTCACGTGACCAAATTAAGAGAACTTCAGAAAGTAAGTTAAACACCCCGTCCCACGCTAACGCTGTTGTGCAACAAGAGTGGCGCCTTATCAGAAGAGAATGGATTCTCTGGTTGAAATATCTCTGTCAGAGATTGGAAGGAGTGCTGAATATTTCCTTCGAAGGGACTTGTAATAGCCAAGATCGCATTCGGTACTATTTATTCCTGATAACTGGTTTCAGTGTTCAGAGTCAAGCAATTAAACATCTAACAAGCATCAGTGGAATGTTGTGTTTCAGGACAGCCCTAGTTACACAAGGTGCTTTTATAATTATATTTTTGTGACAAACCTGTTTTTAGAAGAAACAACCCCCAGGCTGTGGCTAAGCCATGTCTCCGCAATATCCTTTCTTCCAGGAGTGCTAGTTGTGCAGGTTCGCAGGAGAGCTTCTGTGAAGTTTGGAAGGTAGGAGACGAGGTAGTGGCGGATTTAATGCTGTGAGGACGGGGCGTGAGTCGTGCTAGGGTAGCTCAATTGGTAGAGCACTTGCCCGCGAAAGGCAAAGGTCCCGAGTTCGAGTCTCGGTCCGGCACACAGTTTTAATCTGCCAAGAAGTTTGAAACCTGTTTTATTTTTAATGAATACGTGTGGAATGTGCTAATATTATGCCTTATAATTTCAACATTGCATGTATGATACAGGCATAACGCAACAGAATATATAACAAGCTTTTTGTAGATGATAAAAACTTAAAAACGGCCAGCAGGTGTGAATAGTATTGTATGTGATCCTGACTATTAAAAATTTCTTCGAAGTAAGTGTTCCGGGTTTCATGCTGATACAGTTCTGCCGATGACAGGTGAATCACAGTTTCTGGGTGAAATGGAAAATGTACTCCAACGTGTGAAGCACGTGGAACAGTATGGTCCTTGTCGGCAAAACGTCTAAACTGCGCACGGATTCGCAATAGAATTCCAGCAGTATGTGGACCAAATGCAATGTCGCGTCCAGCTGTAGTGAAATGGTGCCAACAATTCAACGAAGGCCTCACAGACGTGGTTGATGCTGATCGCCGAGGACGGCCATCGGCATCGACCGCAGATGACCATGTCCAGGCATTAGAGAAGCTGATGCGCAGAAGTTGTAGGTTTCTGGACGATAAGGACGTGCACGCAGCGGTTCCCGAATGTCTCCTTAACCAAGGGGCGCATTTCCTTCTTCGAGCAACTGAACAATTGGTACTATTCTTCGACCGTTGTTTACAAAAATTGGGTGAAGAAGTTCGAAGCCAGTGTTACGTAGCGTAACTGTGTAGTGCACCATTTAGTAAAAATTATACTGAGGTGACAAAGGCCAAGGTATAGCGATCTTCACACGTATAAAGATAGTGATAGTATCACGTGCACAAGGTATAAAAAGACAGTGCATTGGAGGAGCTGGCGTCACTAATCTGGTGATAGCTGTGGAAAGGCTTCCGATGTGATTAAGGCTGCAGGACGGCAACTAGTTACGAACGGCGAGAGAGGCAGCATGGTTCAGTATTTATGGAAGAGATTTCGAACGACTTGTTGAGTCTATGACAACCAGAGTTGGCGCACTACGATGGGCAAAAGGTCAGACACAGTATTAGAAAGTATCCCACGTCTTGTCACCTGTGTATTTGGCCTGCTATAATAATGGGAAGAGTACTTTTTAGAAGTCCCCTAACCCCCCCCGAATAGCTACGCCCGTTAACAAATGGCTTTAGAGATTTTGGAAGGCGCGGCGGTTCTGGAACGAATCCCCGTGGCAGATTAACGACGAGGGAAGGTTTGTCTGCCAGCCTGGATGTCGTTGTTAGGTGGATTTCCACATCAGATTACGTGAATGCCGTGTTAGTACCCACGTCTCGCCTTAGTTACGCTATTCACAAACATGTAGAACAAGTTGTCGCATTTTTGGATACCACACAGGTCCGCACAATTTCTTTTCGGGTAGGTGTGGCGACAAAATGGGCATCCGGCCACGCTATAGGGAGGCCTACCCCTAATATGAAAAATCCAGGTCAACAGGCCGTCCCTGTGTAGATATGGGATTAAAAAAGCCAAAGAAAACAAGACTTCTTGAAGTCCTGGCATACTTCAAGCTGTGACCGGGTCTTGGGTTTGATTTGATAAGTCCTGCTTAGAAAAAAAAGCTGTGTTGTGACTGGACATTATGAACCATGAACAAAACAAGTACAGTGACTTTGGAAACGTTACGCCGTAGTAACCTCAGTCCAGGGAAATAGATGTCCACTGACTGCGATGAAATCTTAATGCTTTGAGACGAAGCTATGGTGCGTCGTTTTCGTATTCGAAGAGTTGTAACAGCGAAACGTTACGGTTAATTGATACTCCCTGTAAGACACTTGTTCGAGATGTTCTCTCGTGTACGGCGTCCTTAGGCTTAGAGATGAGACAGAAACAGCGCCAGGGTGTAAGTGTCGCAGCACCTAGCGTCCCTCGAGATACGCAAGTAATTTAGAACGTCGCCGACAGTGTAGCAACGTCTAACAGCGCCTGACACCTCTTAGTGAGCTGAATTGGCTCTCGGGTGTGCTCTTGTATCAAGTGATTTTAATTTCAGCACCGACGTCAGAAGCAGAGCGAGCTACTCCGCATTAACTTTTAGCACGTAGCTTCTGTGGAGCGGCACGGTTAACAAGAGACAGCGCCCCCTTAAAGTGCTGGTGTATGTTTATGCATAACGGCTAATAATGCGCCGGCTGTCCTCGCATAGCCTTCCTCTGACACGCTGCTCGCGGCGCCCAAGTCTGCGAGCTCGTATTTACCTTGAAAGTATAGCACCTTGAGCAAATCCTGTTAGAAGACGGGAGTCTATTTCTGTTCACTTCTCATACTAATGCGTGTTCTGTTTCAGCTAGAAATTAATTGTAGTTAGATGTCGGGTAACGCTCACCCAACAAGACTTTCTCCAAACGTGATGTCACTTGGACGTCATACACAATATCAACAGTCGAAGCGGCAGGCGCCGTATTCATTTTCGTACATTTATGTTTCTATTGTAACTTGCAATATACCGTTTCAAAGCAACGGTACATTGGAAATTTAACACAAGCACGTCAGCATTATCTTTAAATGTCAGTTAATAACGCGTCAATGATATAAGACTTCAAGTGATACAAAAATTACCTAGACAAAAAACTAAAATCACATGAGTAATGGATCATGTCGTGGTTTACGGAATCTAAGGATGTGGCTTCACATCCCGCTACATTTTTCATCTTAGTGTTGTTAATACATTCTGGCACTTCCTTATGAATGTCATGCAAATATGTTCTGCAAAATTCAGTGTGTTTGCGTTTCCGGCTGATTTGAGAATGAAGAATGAATGAAATAAATATTGGGCGATTTCCGGTTTGTGGTTAGGCGGGAACGTAAGACGACAGCTTAAATTGTTGTGACTGAAACGAGGAACAGTAACATTTATACTTTTCTTTGTCTCAAAATCTATATCAACTTCTGAAATTGTCGATATACTTTGTGATTTCAAAGTGACGTCACGTTTGCAGAAAGTCTAAAGAGATGAGAGTTACGCTTGGGTGTCAAACCCGGAAGTACCGAAATAATGGCTAGAGTCAGATGCACTCAATGTTTAGTTACTTTTCCTTAGCAGCTTTTGAGTATGTAGTTAATAAGTCTGGAACAAGTTTGTGTGTTAACTCAAGAGTCACAAATCGTGGTTGGATTTGTAACAGATCACGTGAAAATGACACTAAAATATTGAATTGGGTTTAACTAGTACCTTTCTGTAGCCAGCATTAGGCGGTATTGGCAGTCTTCAGCCGACAAGTTCAGCTACTAAAACATTAAATCTGGCCGTTGACTGTCAGTATCATTGTTCAGTGTTATTGTGTAACATTATTATTATTATTATTATTATTATTATTATCAATAGACAGCGCAATAAAAAATGCAATAATTTTATGTAGTATTGAGTCTGCTTCTGCTGTGCTGATCGCTTTCATTGCAAGCAGAAGAAACAGATGATCACAAAATTTTCTTATAAGGAGCGTCAAAAGTTTCTGCCTTCTCCACTTCAGGAATCAATTTCTAAAATATACCTTCCATCGTAGCTGTGTGATACTACTGTGGGATACGGCGCACTTTATTTATTGAGCAATAACTCATTCTTAATTTTTCGGATGTTATGGTACCGTACCTCAGTCGGTAAGAAAAGGAACTCGCATCAGGGTCAAATTATTGTTTGTGTCCGTTCGTCTAGTAAAATCCCATTTTTATCAGAAACGGGTAGACGTATCATCTGGAAATTATGCCAATTATTGAGGTGTAATGTTCTTCGGCGGTGCAAAAAACTAAGACATCGCATTGCCTGTGTTATACACACACATATCAAGTTTTGTATCACCTCGGTTCCGACAGTTCCGGAACCTGTGCAGAAAATTGGAATAGAGATCAAATATAAACATCATTTCTGCCTTTTTTATTGCTCAAGAAAAACACACATTGCATGTTGTACCACCATACAGCGAGACCTTCAGAGGTGGTGGTTCAGATTACTGTACACACCGGTACCTCTAATACCCAGTAGCACGTCCTCTTGCATTGATACATGCCTGTATTCGTCGTGGAATACTATCCACAATTTCATAAAGGCGCTGTTGGTCCAGATTGTCCCACTCCTCAACGGCGATTCGGCGTAGATCCCTCAGAGTTGTTGGTGGGTCACATCGTCCATAAACAGCCCTTTTCAATCTATCCCAGGCGTGTTTGATAGCACTCATCTCTGCAGAACATGCTGGCCACTCAAGTCGAGCAGATTAATCTGAAGAGTCATTCACAAGATGTGCACGATGGGGGCGCGAATTGTCGTCCATGAAGACGAAGGTCTCGCCAATATGCTGCCGATATGGTTGCATTATCGGCCGGAGGATGGCATTCATGTATCGTACAGCCGTTGTGGCATCTTCCATGATCACCAGCGATGTCCGTCGGTTCCATGTAATGCCACACCAAAACAACAGGGAACCTCCACCTTGCTGCCCTCGCTGGACAGTGTGCGTAAGGCATTCAGCCTGACCGGGTTGCCTCCAAACACGTCTCCGACGATTGTCTGGTTGAATCCAATGAGACACTCATCGGTGAAGAGAAGGTGATGCCAATCCTGAGCAGTCCATTCGGCATGTTGTGCTCACATGTACCGCGCTGCATGGTATCTTGGTTGCAAAGATGGACCTCGCCATGGACGTCGGGAGTCAAGTTGCGCATGATGCAGCTTATTACGCACAGTTTGAGTCGTAACACACTTCCTGTGGCTGCACGAAAGCATTATTCAACATGGTGGCGTTGCTGTCAGGATTTCCCCGAGCCGTAATTCGTAGGTAGCGGTCAGCCACGCCAGTATTAGCCCTTGGGCGGCCTGAGCGAGGCATTTCATAGGCAGTTACTGTCTCTGTATCTCCTCCATGTCCAAACAACGTCGCTTTGGTTGACTCAGAGACGCCTGGACATTTCCCTAGTTGAGAGCCCGTCCTGGCACAAAGTAACAATGCGGACGCGATCGAACCGCGGTACTGACGGTCGAGGTATGGTTGAACTACAGACAACACGAGCCGTGAACGTCCTTCCTGGTGGAATGACTGGAACTGATGCGCTGTCGGACCCCCTCCGTCTAATAGGCGCTGCTCATGCGTGGTTGTTCACAGCTTTGGGCGGTTTTAGTGACGTCTCTGAACAGTTAAAGGGGCTGTCTGTGATACGATTTCCACAGTCAACTTCTATCTTCAGGAGTTTTGGGAACCAGGGTGATGCAAAACTTTCTTTGATGTGTGTATAAAGTAAGATGGGATGTTCCTTCACATGTGCATGCGGGTCCGAAAGAACATTCCTTGGCGCTTTTCGATAACACAGGCACTACTACTTCGTATTTATTCTCCAAATCAGATCCTCGATTCTGAATAGATACGTTCCTCCTGGACGGGGGTATACGTAACATGCCAGTGCAGGCTATTACAAGTAGACGACGACATAAGGAAGTTGGGGTCTGGCCGTGATTGGAGCACGAGTCGATGAAGCGGTTAAGGCGATCTCTCGCGTAGAGCAAGAAATCAGGGTTCGAATCTCGGCGCGTCTCACCTGCCTGATATGATTTTCGAAACTGTGTAAAACAAAACTTCAGATATTACATTAAAATAATAAATTTTGATTCATAAAATGGGTTTATTGCATTTTGAGTTCAGGAAGTTACGTTCCCAGACTCTGGACTTAAAAGGTTTAATTTACTCATCCGGAAATAGTGGGCAGTAATTTGACCCCTTATGGTCGGATTCGCGCTGCAATCCTGTACGTAATACATGAAGATAAAATTTCATTGATTTTTTTCGGCACATTACATTTCAAAGAGTCAAAAACATCACTGTTACACATATTGGGGTGGTACAGTTTACCCTGTATTTTTTTTTACAAGGTGTACTGCCTTTCACCGAGTATGTGCGTAAACATTACGTACTTCCTCCATCAGGTTGTTGTAAGACATTTAATTTGTCTCTCTTGCTTCAGAAAAGTTTTCCTTTTCTTTCTTGAGTTTCCTATTGAACAGTTAGACTTCATGAGGCAGCACCTAATACGTACGCTCATAGTGGCTCTTGGAGCTGTTTCTGTCGTCAGTACCCTGTCTGACTCGTAGCACTTCAAAATAGAGGTATGTCATGGCTGTGATCGCGTGAACTCTGATCAGTATTTTTAATGGGCCGGGCTAAAGGCGAAGTACGCAATCAATACGATCTATGCGGTTCGTAATAGGTAACATGAAAAGTTAATCTGTACTCTCAAATAAGTAACAAGCGAAATTCTGTGATCCAACCAAAGACAAGGCCTAGACGTGGATACGTGTTTCATACTTAATTTTCTAGTAGTCATCAGTACGGTACAGAATCGAAGTGTTTTCGAAAGTAAAAAGGTAAATAAACTCCCCAAAACTGTCAATCCCAAGTTCCAAAGTTGTAACGTGTGAAGGACATACGCTACGTTTTCGTATGAGTGATGATGAGTACAGAACTCAAAGTGGTTGTGATGGAATACGGAGTTCTTCTCCAAGTGGGTTACTGTTGATAAGAACAAAACATCAGTTGAAATCACGTCTAACCGAGAGCGACATCAGTCGGTAGCTGAGTGTATCATTTCTACTGCCGTTCATTATTGATAGCCATTGCAGTTGTAACGCCACTAATGATAGCAAGTAGCGAAGTGTCACTTAGTGTGCGTATTCAGTAGGACGGGCATACAATTAAATACGTAGGTGACTTTGGATAAACAGCGTGCGAAATTTACTACCAGGGTTGACATCTACGGCAGTAACAAGGGCTCTAACCCGGATGGGCATGGAGTCGAAAAAACCTTGACCCCACACGGGTACGTCGTTCCATATTGGGTGATCTCTCTCAGATTTCATTATTAACAGTGGCTGGCCCGTCACGGCGTCATCCTCGCGGCACCCAATGACCCGATACTTTTAATGGGTGTGGGACAGGCCAGGACAACAGTGAAACACCCTCTGTATCGTGTTAGGTCACTATTTAACACCGGAAACATCCGGTCTTAACTTCTTGGAAGATAAAGTCACGAGGACACCGAGGATAGGTCACAACCACTGTCTTAACAAGTCAGAACCGAAGAGACTGCTGTCCAAACGACGGACTATGCTGACAGAGGTGATCTTGTTGCATACCCAGTGAGACCATAGACTTAACGCCAGACACATTCCCAAATATTAATGGCGAAAGCAGTCCGGCAATAGTACTTCTCCGAGGCTCCACACTTGGGTAGGTCCATCGCGATGCTGAACGCAGAACCGGTAATCGTATGAAAAGACGACGTTTGGCCACCGTTGTGTTCATCTGGTCTTGAAGCGCATCAGTCGGCGCGCCCCCCTCTAGTGTCACGTCAAAGGATACCGCCGTGCTGAGTCATCATCGCAGTGTCAGTGTGGATACTTGCCTTAGTGCAAAAAAGCCAATTATTTGACTCTGTGTAAGAGACGTGGCTGTGCGCTAGTCGCTTGGGACCGAGGAGACCCTGCATGGCGTGGAGTACGCACCCATAGATTCCTTACTCGCGTGAACGTCGTGAGTCCTAACCGACGTGAGCAGCAACGTCGCATGATAATAAGCACAGCGTCGATACGCCTTAATCCTGCCAATGTCTGTATCCGTATTGTTAAACAATGCCTAACAGGATCTCCTCACCATTCAGAGGCGTCTTCTGAATGCGAAATACACTTCATAATTTTTCTTTCGGAACAGTGTAGATAGCGTCACTCATAGCTGCTTAGTGTTATTCCGCTGAAGAAACAATCATTTGAATAATCAAGAGCGTAATACTTGGCGCCAGTGTACTGTTCCTTGCATACTACCTTCATACGTTTCATTTTAGTGGCCAGCTATGTAGATATGCGATATGCAACGAGGGAGAGTTCTTGTCTCAAGACGCCTGTTGGGGTTAATCGTGGCCCGGAATTAGGCAAAATTAAAAGATACCTACGAAAAGACTAGAGGCAGTTACCTCGTTCAATTATTGGACAGCCATTTATTTCAGCGTTTAGTAATGCCGGCAAATGGTGCGCGGAGCGCGTCAGTTAACGGTAGCGCCTGAAACACGGACGGCTAGCCGAGCGTTAAGCGGCCGGCGCGGTTAAACAGATCGCTCGCAAACAGCCTGCGGGCGCGCAGCACGTGCTGCATATTTCGCCGGCGGCATCCGCGAAGCGCGGCGCTCCACTCCGCTCCCAGCACGTCCGCCCCCGCACAAAGCCGGTCTTGTTACTAGAGCCCTCCCTAATGAAGAGCTGCTGCTGCTGCTGCTGCTGCTGCTGCCGCCGCCGCCGCCGCCGCCGCCACTGTCCGTGGCACACCCCTCGCTATTGGGAGCGTCCCTGCGGTCTCGGCGCCCCGTTGCAGGCTACCTCTAAATGTCGAAGTGGCGTCATGCGTTTCAGATGGGACGGGTCTTTATCTAGAAGTGTCCTGCTGTCACCATAGACCGCTGGACTATTCATAAAGGAGGCTGGTTCTCTGATCGTATTATCAGGACTGCGCTGAATTAATGCGACACGCTACAGGCGTGTAACGTTTCTGGCTAAGACAAATTAGGGTGGGTCATGAATTACAGTGAATCCATTAATCGTAATTATTCTGTTGATCTAGTATGAATGTACCGTTATTTCTTCCACGTCAATTTTACGTAATCGATTATTCTTGCGGCTAATGATTCCAGTTTGACCTCCTGCGTTTTAAAGCCTGTTGAGTGTTGACTTCCTGCCCATAGCCTCAATACGGGAAGTAGTCCGACTGTCCCTAGTTCAAAAATGGCTCTGAGCACTATGGAACTTAACATCTGAGGTCATCAGTCCCCTAGAACTTAGAACTACTTAAACCTAACTAACCTAAGAACATCACACACATCCATGCCCGAGGCAGGATTCGAAACTGCGACCGTAACGGTCGCGCGGTTCCAGACTGAAGCGCCTAGAACCGCTCGGCCACTTCGGCCGGCGTCCCATAGTACTCATCGTCTAATGTCGCCGCAAGTTCTAACAATTCGTGTCGACTCCGTTTTGTTTACAATTGCTGCCGACATCAGTGTCCTAATATTAGAGGCCCTTAAGCAGCATGAGGAAGTCCCTTGTTGCGTGTGTCAATTCAGAAATCAATAAGGTAACAAGCATGTTAACACTAACGTCTCCGTTATGTGCTCCCATCAAGCCTCGTTACTTCGGTCATAATTCGTACCGTAGCTGTTTTAGGTATGACGTCTCCGAAGGCGAGAGTTGTCAGCGCCGGAAGGTAATACGTAAAACATTCCCCCGTTTTACGCCACCTCACCACACGTGAACCTATGAGCCAGTCGCATTTAGATCCGAGATCAACCCTTACAATTAAATACGCCCTAAGCTAAATTTCTGGCTCCATCGAAACCAAGTGCAGTGTTAAACTATGCTGAAAACACTGACAACGGTTTGTGTGTTTTAAGACGGGGAACTGTAATGTTTCTCAGATCACGTCGTGAAAATCTTCAGTGCTCGTAAGCAAATTAAGAGTATGGTATCTCTGTTTAAAAACAAAGATATTAACTAGGTTTATCAATAAATGTTTCCTAGGTATATATTTCTAGTAAAATAAAAAACCGGTAATTATGCATTTCATAAAACTGATAAACTGAATTACGTTAAAAAAAGAGAGATATAAGCGGGGTATAGTGACCTTTCTTTTTACAATGAAAGTTTTGATCACACAAAATAAGTGAAGGGATTTGCTTTATAGACCAAAAATAAAGATGTAACATAATAATAATCGGATAATCGATTGTTAAGATATTCTAAACGATATGTCTGATCGATCCATTTACATAATATCGAAAAGTCAGTTCTTCGACTTTTACTCCTTATCGCCGTACCTAACACAACTTGGTTAATCCTAAACAAAAGTATTTAGTGTCACCGCCCGGAAGTACACGTGGATCAGGGTAAAAAGTGATGGCCAGCTGCTTTTTTACAGGATAGATGCTAAGCAATAACCAGTCAGAGAATGATCTCGGTCACGCCATCTATTCTGTTCACCCATGTCACATCGCTGCTACCTAAACTGATGGTTGTCACCGTTAGTTGCAGAGGGTGCATGCAGCCGTGTTCGTTTTTGTTTTTGTATTGTTTCTGTGTGCGGAGCATTTTACGTGGCATAACGTCCTAAGGTATTTGCGAAAGGGCAGAAAAGTGATATGACTATTACCAACCTGCTAAGTAGATACAGTACTGCATGTCGACGGCGGCGTGTGAACGTAAGTTGAAAGGAAACTAGCAGTTGTTTGGTACCACAGCCGTGTTGTGTGCGCAGATGAACGTAAGGAACAACGTAGCCCACTCCCATGTACGTATACACGCTACAGACCATTTTGAGCTGCATGGAAATATGTGCCTCCCATCGCATCAGTTATTAGGGCTTTTTTATGGAGAGTGAGAAGAATGAACGCCTGAACAGACATTGTAATTAATCTATTCTTGGCTTCGCGATATCTGTGGGAGAGATATGTAGGTGTTTCCAGTGTATTCCTGGATTCGTCATTTAAATTTGGTTCTAGAAACTTTCTAACTACGCGTTCATGGAGTAGTATGCATCTATACTCAAGCATCTGCCATTGCAGTTCTTCCAGCATCTCCGTGACCCTCTTTCATCGCTCAAACTTACTTGCGACCTATCATTCGTGTTGCACTTCCTTGTATCGCTTAAATGTCAACGGTTAGTTCTACTCGGTATGGGTTCCACACGCTTGAGCAGTATTTTACTACGCAATTTTCTTTGTAGACTAATTGGATTTTCGTTTTATTTCACCAATGAACGGAAATCTGCGTCCATAGATCGTGTTCTAGTGGCTAGCGTTGCTGCCTCTGGATCACGGGGTCCCGGAGTCGATTCTCGGCCGGTTTGGGGATTTTCTCCGCCCGGCGTCTGAGTGTTTGTGTTCTCCTCATCGTTTCATCATCATCATCATCATTCGTGACAGTGGTTAGACTGGACTGTCTAAAAAAATTGAACTGTGTAAAAAATTGGAACTCCGTACGGGCGCTGATGACGGCGCAGTTGAGCGCTCCACAAACCAGACAACTTCCTCATCTTCCGAAATGTGCCACGTGCTTTACCTGAGACTGAGCCTACGTCGTCAGTCCATTTAGTATCCCGGCATACTTGGTTGCACTCAAGTACTCGTAAGATATCACTGATTTAACTGTGACTCACTGATACTGTAGCCATAGGGTACTACGTATCTTCGATTTGGGACGCGCACGATTTTACTTTGCTGAGCATTTAAAGAGGGTTACAAGCCTTTACATAACTTCGAAATCTTATCCGGATTTGACTGAATATATTTTCAGACAGTTCTTCAGTATCGATAATTCAATGATCGGCAAAAATCTGAGGTTACTGTTCATAACGTCTGCAAGGTTATGCCAACATGAACAGCAAGGATCCTAACACAGTTCCCTGGGGAACAGTTAAAATTATTTCTACATGAGTCTATGACTCTCCATCGGAGATAACATTGGTGTCGCCACCATCAAGAAATAAGCAACCAAGTCACAAATCTCGCTTGATACTCCGTATTGTACTTCTGATGGTAAGATTATGTGTGGTGTTGAATCAAATACCTTACGGAAGTCAAAAAACTAGCCTACATCTCACTGCCCTGATCCATGGCTTTCACGATGTCATCACATACTCGATTGAGAGTCAGTTACCTTGACCCAGGTATATCATCTTCAAGACAGAACTACGATAAAAGGAGCTTCACAAGTTTCTGGCATGTCACTTAGTACAGTTTTTACTGTACAAAACATGTGACTGTAGAGTGCAGTTACTGTGAGTGGATGGCGGATTAAAATTCCAGAAACATAGGGTTGAGCCACCAGTTGGGCCAGTGACTGTATCGGGCATTTCCTTGCCCCTCTACCAATGATTTCTACGTATGAAAACACGTCTAGTTGTATTGTGCTTCGGGACCCCGTTAAACTGGTTGGATAGGTCAGTTAAAAGGTGCGATTGGGGGGAGAGCGTACCATCTCAGAAAGGACGATACGTATTGAAGCTCTGTGGTGTTCAACTCTATCTATGGACAACAGATTGTTTAAATAGAAGGTAACATCGAAACTTTCCAAGTCACCGTTCTGGATATCCGCAAAATACTGATACAGTGACATAATTTCCTGTTAAAAATGTTTAAAAAAGCAATAAAAATAACGTAATGTCATGGAAGATAAAGTGGTTCACAAACTTCAGTATTCTTTATAATTCAGTGGAAACCGCTAGCAAGCATATTCCTGCAGTCTGAAGATCACCAACCTCCTGGTTTATTGAAAGTGGCAACAACATTGTGCAATGTTCAGGTGATTGTGTCGAAAAAATATCAAAACAAAAGTATCCGTCATAACCTAATCGTGGAAATGACTTAAAAATCATGGAAAACCCAAATAAACTGAGAAAAAATTGGCAAATAATTTCCTGCGCTACTGGTCTAATGTCAGCTGGCCCTTCATCGGTAGAAGGTAGAATGTTCTCGCAGGTATTACTAACTCGGCTCGTTGCGTAACCTACAACCGTGGGAACGGCCGCCAGTGTTAAGAGGCTCTATGAACTAAATACATCTATACTATAGGTGTTCAGGGGAAACAACGTAACAAAAATGGGTGTGGCAAGTATAGTCAGAACATTACGGTCAGACTTCAGCTTTTCTTTTCGTAGCACCGTGAGAATCATCTCGGCTAACGTATTCGTAAAATATTGTTTGCAGAAGTGAATGTCAGTCTGTTCACTCTGGGAATGTCAGATATGCCTTCATCGACCTAGATAACAAATAATTATGGTCTTTAATCGCAGCTGCGCGCTGGGGACCTCGTGGAAAAAATCGCGAATGCCTCTTTGCGTCGACTCTGAAAATTCTTGCGGGAGCATGTTTGTTTCAGAGGATACTGATGACGGGTGCAAAGGTTCGATCATATTGTTAGGCACCATTATATTAGTTTTTGCAAGTACCAGTAAACGTGAACGCCATTCACGTGCTCTGTCGGGCCTGTCACTACCGGCCGACCGCCATGTCATCCTCCGCTAATAGCGTCTTCGGATGCGATATGGTGGGCCGTTGGGTCGGCACATCGCTCTCACGACCGTGTCAGTGTCAGTGACCTGCAGCTGCTACTACATCGTCAAGTAGCTCCTCAGTTGGCATCACGAGGCTGAGTACATCCCGTTCCAATATTCGCATCAAAGAAAAATTTCTGGCAGTCCCTACATTGCAACCCAGGTCCTCCGTATGGCAGTCAGCTGCGGTTACCACTCGGTTATGGAGGCGGATGCAAGAATCATTGGGCCTATTGGTTATTTCTGTGTTAAGTGTCTGCCTCTTCCGATGGTTTTTCATTGGCGCAGAAATTTTTTGGCCCATAGTTATTACGGACATGGTCCTCTATGTTTAGTGTGAGCATGGAACTTCAAAGCTGCCGAAAGCACAAAATTGACCGCCAGATCTAAACGTCCTCATTCGCCGGCCGAATCATCAGCACCAGCTTCCTACTTCCCAACTTGTACGGAATTTCAGGATTTTATAGCTTTTGGTGACAAACTTTCGTGGTAAAGAACATTGTCACGCCATCTTCTCAACTGAGAGAAATGGTATTACATCGGTATTCAAAGGAGCATCGTTTGAATCCCCGTCGGTCCACCCTAAATTAGGTTTCCTGCGGTGTTCAGGATAATATAAGAATGGAACCCTAATGCTTCTTCCGTTTTCTCTCTCTTGTGTACCAGGTTACAAAATAAATCATGCAAATTAGTTCCGTTAATAGTATTGTTACTTAAAAGAAACAAGCGTTTATTTCCACGCTAGTTTCAACCATCCGTTGACCATCTTCAGTTCCACAAATGAAAATAAAATGTCACCTACTTAGTTAAGTAGATAAGAATGAGGAAACATTATCAGAAATTTTACTATATAATTTTACTTGAGTGGTCACAAATCGTGATCAGTCATTTAAATAGCAACTAGGGCAGAACTTGTATCTGTCACACCAGCCTCAAAATCGTAGTGAGAATTTGTAATGGTGCCCTACAGTTCGTAAAGACAAATACAAGATGTTGAAAAATAAACTAACAGTGAAGTCGGAGCACGTTGAAGCCATCAGGTCGAACAAAATTTTCCAAATAACTAGAAATGCGGTGATGTGGAGCAGCAGACCTAAAACAGCGTGCAGTCGCTCGTTGCGTCGTGTGGATTTGCTCGACGAGCTTACCTTCTAATTTTCTCTTTACTTGATTATTTCGCTTCTGTTCACATAAATTTTACTCCACGTATCCTCACTGGAATTATATCCAGGTTATACCTTCAGCGTTAGTTACGAAATGGGTTCAAAAAGAAACTGAAATCAGTTTAATTTTTAATACGTGGCTACGAAGCGTGCTAGTGATATGTCATTTGTGGTACTATATTCTCCATAGCCTCCTTAGTAACCTCATTACTTCATACTGCTTAGACCTCGTCCAGTTACCTGGCTGTGGTGCGAATTCATGGCGACAATTGCGTGTCTAAGTCACAAGAGAATGATATGGTGAAAGATGGAAATAAACATTTACGGTAACGTTTGAAATTCTGAAGCAAACTTAGAGATGATGATCTAGTTCAAACGCAATATTAAGAAAGCTGTCCGCAATTCAGAAATAGGCGCCAGTCATATGAAGACCAGTGCCTTCGACCTCAACTGTTGACGCTCACCTTCAGAAAGTAAAGGAAGCGGTACGCGCCAATTGTGGAAAGAGTGGGGATAGGTGTGCAACGTATGCGTCTAACTTGTACGCGAGCGAAGCCGCAGGGAAAACGCTAGTCAAAAATAAACTGAGAAACAAGGAGAGAATAATTGTGGGTCATTGTCTGGAATTCGTGTCAGTGTGTGGAATTTGTGTTATACGCCGGAACAAGTATGTGAAAGGGGTACTTTGAAGGAGGCAGGTACTAAACATTCCGAAAATAAATGAAAACATAAAGGTAAATTTGCTGGTTTTTGAAAAGATACAGTTTATTAGCAGTGGGAAATAATTGTCTGTGTGCATATATGCAATTTCATGCAGCAGGTGTAGTAACTGTGACGCGAAGAATTGCAACATAGTGTGCAGGTAGCTTCTGCGCAGCGGCGCGAGCAGGTTGCGTGCAGTGGCCGGTGGCTGTACCTCGCCGAGCCGAGCCACCCCCGCCGGAAACTGCCACTCCCCCCCCCCCCCCCCCCCCCCAACCCAGATGTTGTCAGACACGACTGCTGGCCGGCGGCTATCTGGGCGTTTATCGCGCCGTCCGCCGCTTCCGCGCGCCGTGGGATGTGCTAACACCGGCCGTCTTATCTGCGCATTCGGTCTGACGTACGCCGCGCCGACCTTCACAGCCCCGTCTTCCGTTTACATCGCATTCTCTTTCCTCACCGCTCTAGGGCGATTTGCGTAGCGGTCCTACATCTCCTATTTTTAACAAGGTAAGCGATAAACTAAACACATAGGTAGAGTGGAATCACGAACGTTTCGTTGTTCTGTAGCGGATCAGATGTGTTTACAACATAGATAGATTTATCATCCGATGTTCTTGCACACTGAAAGGTTGTAACGCAAGCAAATTGCGTAAATAGGTACGTCATTATTTCACTATACGATTGACGACCAACCACTGGAAACAGCCACAGTAATTACGCACGTGGAAGTATGCGTACGGAGCATATTACTGTGGAACGACAAAGTAAAACTGATTGTAGGAAACAAATTTCAGATTAAAATTCATTGGAAGATTGATCGCGGAATGTTGTTCTCGCACGAAGAAGAAAGCTATGGAACACTCATTTGACCGATACCCAAATGTTGTTCTTCAGCTGGGGCCGCTACTCAAGTAGAACAGAGAGAGGAAACAGTGAAGATCCAAATAAGAAGGGAAAACATTACGACCCTATGATAGCCTGTCTTGAAGCATCTGCTACTAGAGTTAGGCTTAGTGCCTGCCGTGTGATATGCTGTTTCCTAGAACGGACTCAGCTAGAAGAGTAAAGGAACATACAGGTTTCCTCTGCACACACTATCTCATAGTGTCCGTACACGTATTAGTGGTCATTAATGTGGGTGTACGCACCCTTCGCGTTCATGACGGCTTGAACTCCAGGGGGACACGTCCAGTGAGATAACTGAATGTGTGTGGAGGAATGGCAGCCCATTCTTCCTAAGGAGATGAAACCAGGGAAGGTAGCGATGTTTGACGCTGTTTCCAGAAACCACTGCCCCCACATAAGGTGGTTAATGACGGGATAACAGTGTGGATTGATATACAGATACAATCAGTCAACGTCTCCGAATTGTTCCTCCACTGTACACAATACACCCTACTATAGTGTGTGCTCATATCCTTCAGCATTTAGCATTTTCTGAAACGCAGGGGATCACACCCTAACAACGAAATCTTTCCATCGGATTGCCACGGGGTATAGCATGATTCATCTGTCCAAACCATTCGTTTGCACTCACTCACTGTGCAATAGCGTAGCTATTACCATTACCTCAAGCGACGCTTAGCTTTGACAACAGAAGTAGATGGCTTACTAGGAGCTGTTCGAGCACTGTTCCCCATTCTTTTTAACTCCCTACACACAGTCATAGTGGTAGCTGTACGGCTGGTAGCATTTTGGAACTGGCGAGCGACTCCTTCCGCTAATTTCATGCATTTTGTACAACCATCCTCCTCAATGCGCGAGAGCCTCTGTCCTTCAGTATCTACATGATGTCTGCCTGGCCGCTCCTTCGCGTTTGCTCTTCACAATCACATCACCAACAGTCGACTTGGGCGGCTGTAGGGGGACTGAAATGTCCCTGAAGGATTTTGTACTAAGATAACATTGTGACTAGTTTACGTTCGAAGTCACTGAGCTCTCCTAACCGATCAATTATGCTCTTACTACTTTCCTGCTGACAACTCAATAATCCTCGCCTCCTTTTACACTGGCAACCGTCTCTGATGACATCTAGTGGTAAATACCGCAATACATAGGGGTGTCTGGATATTTTTTATCAGTTTGTGCATATCTATTGAAAAGACATTGAACCTATAATAAGATCAGAGTTCACACGATGTCTTCCGTCGTCACTCCCGCACAAAACTCTCGAATTGAACAGAAACCAGAGGAAGTAGTGATAGTACCTGAAGAACCCTCCGCCTCACGCCGCAAGGCTTGCGGAGTATAAAAGTAGACGTGGAACCGCTTCTTTGTGTCGTTACTCCTATAATTAAAGTAACGTAAGTCATTCAAGCGTAGCGTCCCATTTGTCAAGGGCAACAATATCGTCACCAAAGCTACCGAAGCCAGGTATCGGGCTGTTATATGTAATGGGAACAGTGTCTCGCGGTACGGTACACATTCGTAAGTCTATTTAAGCAACTTAGTTTTTAAAAAATTTCACTTCCTCAGCGGCGTTCGTGAGATCTTGAAAATAAATGTGATACAATGCGAGTAACATCAGCAGTTAACAATTTCGCAAAAGTAACCAGTAAATGCACTACAGGTTAAACTTCAGTCTGGTGGTCCAATGCGTAGTCACCTTTATTCGGCAATCAAACATAACTTTACGGGCCAGAAGCTCTGCTCTACTGGAAAACGTCTGTTACATTGCGCATATATCCTAAATATTACCGCCTCAATTTAACGTTTCACTTCTTAATAGCTGTCGCACGTCGTTTCAGTGAAAAGAAAAGCGTAGTTTTTTTAAATGTCTCAATACCAAATTTTTTTGTCAGTAATATGTAGCAAAATTGCCGTTAAGTTGACGTCAAGTTACCGGCAATTGCTTTAGTATATTGTTAAATTGTTGATGATATGTAGTGCATATCATATTGTAATATCAAGATGATAGTTTGTCACTTTCCAAAAGGAGAGCTGTGACAACATTTCTTTCTTTTTCATAAATATTTCGCAATCATAGCCACATATCAAAAGTAATGGGCGCAGCTGTTCTTCCGGTTCGATTTTCCAAAGCAGTCATGTTATGTATGCGTTTGTGTTTTCTGTTCAAATTGATAAACTGGAGTCTAAGGCGCTGCAGTCATGGACTGTGCGGCTGGTCCCGGCGGAGGTTCGATTCCTCCGTCGGGCGTGTGTGTGTGTGTGTGTGTGTGTGTGTGTGTGTGTGTGTGTGTGTGTGTGTGTGTGTGTGTGTGTGTGTGTGTGTGTGTCCTTAGGATAATTTACGTTAAGTAGTGTGTAAGCTTAGGGACTGATGACCTTAGCAGTTAAGTCCCGTAAGATTTAACACACTTTTTAACATTTGATAAACTGGAATGTCGTGCTGTCATATGAATTGTTTGCATTTAACGGAAATAAATCCTAAGTTGGCGAAAGCTAATGAGTCCACTCTTCCATTTCCAAGAAGTAACAAACAGAAGTCTGAATTCAAACGTGGTTATGCTATACTCAAGCATAATCAGCGTGAAGTATATATGCACTACGCTCCGAAAATTAACATCGGGTGTGTGTTGAAAGGTACTCACGATATCGCTGTTCTTACGTTCCCTTTCTTGCTTAGTTCGCGAGTGGTGCGCATGAGGGACGGTTGCCAGCAAGCTGAGCTGTAGTTTCTCTGATTTGTCCCCCCCATGGTTGTTTCTCGAGTTGTATATGAGAGGAAGTACTGTATTACCAATCATCTTGGAACGTACTCCCACTCGGGATTTTAATAGTAACTCTGCGCATAGTGCTCCAAGCTAGACTTAAAACGTTCGCAATGGCAAATAGATGGCACTCTAAAGTTCACTTAGCGAACTCGAAACGCGCCGGATTTCGCCATATACTCTTCATCTCCTCTATCAATTCTACCTAGTAAGGGTCCGACGCTGGAGAACAATGCTCGAGCTGGCCGGAGTGGCCGCGCGGTTAAAGGCGCTTCAGTCTGGAACCGCACGACCGCTACGGTCGCAGGTTCGAATCCTGCCTCGGGCATGGATGTGTGTGATGTCCTTAGGTTAGTTAGGTTTAAGTAGTTCTAAGTTCTAGGGGACTTACGACGACAGCAGTTGAGTCCCATAGTGCTCAGAGCCATTTTTGAACAAAACATCCACAGGTCTCCCCGCGTTCCGCTACAGTTTTCTGTCAATCTGATCTTAAAAGAACGAGAAAAAGCGCAATTTGGTAATGGACGACCAGTAGCTGTGACAACATGGAATTTTCTTGGGAATGTAACACTACGACAAAATTTTGGGCAAGATGGGCGCTGGATTTGTTGAATGCTGATCATAAGTAACTGCAAAAACACAATTGTGTAAAATTTTTCCAAGTGTTACTCATTTTGGCATCGATTTATTGCTGTAGGTGACAGGTGGGATCACTGCTGGTAGTGCAACAGCAATTAAAAAAAATGAGTATAATCCTCCGGCCGTGCACAGAAAACTGTCGTCTTCATTGTTCGTTAAGCCTACGCTCAGTGTTCCGTTCTCAAAAATGGTTCAAATGGCTCTGAGCACTATGGGACTTAACTTCTGAGGTCATCAGTCCTCTAGAACTTAGAACTACTTAAACCTAACTAACCTAAGGACATCACACACATCCATGCCCGAGGCAGGATTCGAACCTGCGACCGTAGCGGTCGCGCGATTCCAGACTGTAGCGCCTAGAACCGCTCGGCCATTCCAGCCGGCGTTCGGCCCTCAAATACGAAAGGGATTACTTTACAAGGGTAAAATAAGTAAATAAATGGCGTATATTACGCATTCTTTCTGGACCAAATCCATGATAAAATAAGTGAGAAGAGCGTCTATTGCAAGCGCAGGCCCACCAATACTGTCCATTAGTATACTTTCGAACATGACTGGGCGGTATAAAACAATTCTCGTATTGTGCTGTGTAAAAAGATAAGCTCATTTTCTTAGAGACCAAAATTATTTTGATAAATGTATTTTTGGTAATGTCGGAAGCCAATAACAGTACAATCAAAGGAGACCTTGTATTGCAACTACGTGTCTACAGTATAACTATAGATCATACTACGGGCTACTTCCCGTATATTTTCAGTCCCTGGCGCGTTCTTTATGGTTCTCAGTCTCTGGTAGCCAGCGGGACTGAGTGAATTCTTAATTCAGCCTTTGTGTGTTGCATGCTTAATCACTACGGGAGCGACAGCACGATGTGTGGCGAAGGTTAATTCGTGCACCGCAGTCGCTTTCCTCCTTGCTTGTTCCAGTCGCGACTGGTGCGAGGGAAGAATGAATGGGTAAACCAGAGTATGAGCTTGAATATCTCTGATTTTAACGTCGTCTTATTGTAGCGGATATGTGTAGGTGGAGGCAATATATTGGCTGTCGCTCTCTGAATTTTAAAACTAAACCAAAACGTGATGCACCAGCGCCTCTCTCGTAGTGTCTGCGACTGGAGTTGAATGAGCTTGCGCGATTTCAAAACGAACCTGCGACGGAACGCGCTGCTCTCCTTTCGCTTTTATTTAGTCTGACAGTCCTCTCTGGTAACGATTCAACAAGACGAACGCTAAAAAAGGTATCGCCGGGACGAGAGTCTTGGAAGCTGCCCCCTTCGTGGGTACACTTAAAGTCGTGATGACTTTCAATGAATCTGTGTGGCACATGCCTTCCCTAAGATTAATTTTTTGTGCTCATTCATCTTACATAATTCCGGATGAAACTATCTACAGTGACTGTTAGGCAATCGTGTGGTCACACTGTCTTTCTGCGTATTTATGTGCGATACGTTATCCTTTCCTTTGCAAGGAAAGGTATAAACTTTCGTTTTTTCCGCTCGTGTTAGAGAGAGGAACGGTAGAGAAATAGCTTGAAGGTGGTTCGATGAACCCTCTGTCGGGCATTGACTTCGGAATTGCAGAATAGCCGTGTAGCTGTAGATGGTACGAGCTGATTGTCACTCGCTGCCACCAAGAATCGGCGCTTTGCAGGCCTTTCTACCTTTCGCTACAATTTTACAACTGTGCCGTAGGAAACTTCGAACTTTTCCATTGGGTCATCTACATCTATTGTGAACAGAAATGTCACGCCCATGGCATACACCCGAAGCTATTTTTATAACTGAAGATTGCTTCCCGTTAACAACGAGTGCTGTGTTACTATTTGTTACGTCCAATGTGTGCACACCCTCTGTTTAGCCTGCAGTGCACGTAAATACAGCAACGCCGGGTCTTTCTGGGAAAACTGCGGGGGTCGCTTCGGCGTAGCATGGTTTGTTGCCCTCGTTTACGTTCAACAAATTAGGAGGGGAAAAGCAGAGAAGAGGCTTGCGTCCATCCTCCGACCCGGAGGCCGCTCGACATTCGGGAATCAATTATTTCAGAATTTTTACAGTCACTGGGCTACATCTGAAGTCTCCTCCGCGACAATGTATTATTTCAACTAAGAGTTTGTTACCCCTTAGAAAATTACTCCAATTATACAACTTCATATACAGGATGAACCAGATCTCCACCGACAAACATCATAGGCTATTCTGAGATGTCCTCCGAATGCTATCGTGTAAGGGATCGTGCGTCTCGTTACAGAGTAATAATGTAACAAAAAGATTTACTCGATTTATTACCGCATCCTTGTTCGTCTGAAAACAGCTTCACAATAGTGAAACAAAGTTCGGCTGAAATGCAATTACTGGAAGTTTAATGAACATCTCTGTCGGCTCTACCTAAGTGCAGCTACACTGTGTGTTTGCGGAGAACAACACTATCCAAACCATACGTTTATACAGTGTCCTCGGAATATGTACCACCTAAACCTACTTGCAAATAATCTTCGGGCCGTTAGTCATCAGTTCCCTAGCAGCCTCCAAACCTTGTTAGCATTCAACGATAAAAGCAACGTTTAAAACATTGTACGAGTTCGTCAGTACTGCCAATATCCAAATACAACAACTTGCGCTGCTGATGAAATGGTCTTGGTAATTAGAATGCCAGTGGAATACCAAAGCACAGGTAACCGACTATATTTTGAAGTGTTATCTGCAGGATATGGAACGTTCATTTTATAAATGTATATCACTACGCACCTCCTATACGTATGTGTCTGAATTCTAGTATAAATATATGTGTGTGGCTGTAACATCCAAATCTGGTTCTTGTATACTGTTATCATGTTGTGTCTAGATGATACTTAGAGACCTGCACAAATAATAAATTCTGTATCCGCAGCTTTTGAAGAATTCTTACAAGACATACAAAAAATGCATTATAGTTAATTTAGATATATGGTCGTTATTATGGATACAATTTGAAATTTTCCAAATGCGTTCAAACTGTAATTTATCGTTTCTTGTTCTGTTACCAGTAAGATTTTTCATAGCATACTACCTCTTTGTATCCTGTGTTACATGTTCGTCTTGTTTACTTGTTTCGATGTACTGTGCACGTAAAACGTGTTTTATGCCGGAATCGGCCCTTGTCAAAACTCTGTAACTTCACACCTGCGTACGGCTCAAACTAATGTATACGCTAAATTGTCAAAGCAAACTATAATCTGTAATACATCATTTCCATTTTGAGATGGTTGTATAGGCACGCTTCGAAAGTCAATAAATTTAAGAAAAAAAAGTACTATCGCTGTGCGAACAGCTCAGGGAAAGCGTCGTGGTGCGGATTTTCCATTGCATTAAGTGAACCCATAGACTAACATTTTGAAGAATCAGCCTCAGTTGCACAAATTTTCTACTCTTGGCCAGGTTTCGGCTAAATTAATCTAGCCGTCTTCAGAAGCAAAAAATTTCTGTAACATGTACCACAGTGCTATAGGTTTTAATTTTAATATTGACTGTGCCTTACTCAGGCTTGTTGTAGTAACTTTATGCTTCTGAAGAAGGCTAGATTAATTTAGGCGAAACCTGATAAAGACCAGAAAATTTGTGCAACTGAGTCTGATTCTTCAAAATATTAGTCTATCACAGTTGCTGACGGGGCTGCAATATGCTAAAAGTTCTTGAACACATAGCCGCCTGCCGCTGTGGCCGAGCGGTTCTAGGCACTTCAGTTCGGAACCGCGCTGCTGCTACGGTCGCAGGTTCGAATCCTGCCTCGGGCATGGATGTGTGTGATGTCCTTAGGTTTAATTAGTTCTAAGTTCTAGGGGATTGATGACCTCAGATGTTAAGTCCCATAGTGCTTAGAGCCATTTGAACTCATAGACGAGTTGCATATCGGTCTACTTTCCTTCAGTATATCCATACTGCTTTGTATCCCTTTTACCGTGCAACGAACATCGCCGGCATAAAAAAAGAGGAAGAAGCGAGCAGAACTGCAGGCTAGCTTGAGGAAGAAGACAAAAGTGGGCATTACTGTTTTCATCAGTAAGTACTGTGAGTGAGTGGAAGGGTTTTCCAAACAACAAGCATAGCGCATAACGAACCGCAGGCATCACCGTTTCCATTGCAGTACAAATACAAAGCTAAGTAGTACAGGAAACTAAACGAAATGCAGTATCGGTGTAACGAGCTGCCGGAGAACGTGGGTCCCTTACACAAAGTGGTCAGAAGGTATTGCTGAACAACCCCTGAAAGTTTTCGAGTGGTGGTCGTGATTCACCCTGTCTAAAGCACAAACCACTGCACAGTGTACCAGTATTACCGATTTTTGTGCCTATTCCATTCACGTCTTGAACGAGTGAAAAATGTCCGCCTATTTTTTCTCAGTATGCTTCCTAACCACATCTAACTTCCTCTCACGATCCCTACGCCAGAAATCCAGTGGTGGCACCACAATGGTAGCGTAGTCTTCTTTTAGTGCAGGTTTTTTTTTTTAATTTACCCGACGGGGTTTCGTGAGAATTAAATCATCTTTCTTCTAAGCCTTAGAGAGCATTTGCGCTGCGGGTTCGTGTGGGTTATACCGATCCCAACAGCGCTTTTGGACTTCTTTCTATATGTCTGTCACGCCTACCTGATAAGAACTCCAAACTCTTGAAAATACACTAGAATTGATCTTGCTAGTATCTCGAATGTGAGTGTTCCGTTACAGATGCATTGCATTCTCTCAGAAACCTTCGAAGAAGTCAGTCTTCGTTTCCCCTTCTCGAATACTGATTCGACACCTGCTCTGAGTACTGAAGTCTGGAAACCTGCCGCGGGCGGGAAAAGTGACTGCAAGTGATAGTAACTGTAAATATTGTTTTACACCGTCACTCCCATTGTAACAGCATGTGTAGTGAAGAAAAACTGTCAGCTGTGTGCAGAATACAACATACTCTCTGCACTTCTCCATTTCGTAAAACGTCATACACACTGTTGGTCACTTGAATTGCCGCTACACTTCGTAGCTCGTACGGTTCACCTATCGCTGCAAGAAGGGAATATTTTTTCACATGGTTTTGGTGAATTTTTTATTATTAGGTCGCTGGGCTGTATACCGTAACTTTTGACCAGTTAGACACAGTGATCTGTCTGTGGATAATCTGTGCTGATCTCAATAAAGTGGCTATTGGTAGTTAGCAGATTGGTATTACATCAACGCCAATGGTTTTCAAGTGCCCACTAAGATCTTTCTGGCACTGTTGGCAGTGTACCGAGAACTACTGGGACCTCTTTCACTGGTTTACGCCAGTCACTGTAGCTCGATTTTAAGGTCCTCGCAATTGGTGTATTTTTCAAGTTGTTTCTCCTCGACTTTTATTTCTGGTATTATGTTCCAGCGTTCAAGGTGTCTGAAACCGAAGTTCAACTATTATTTGACATGTTCTTTCCGGCAGCTCTTTCAGGCTTGTGGACGCACCACTTGGTTGCCGCCCGCAGATGGTGTTTTTGGCTGAAGTTACGGTGGATCATTAGAGCGCTGTTGCTCTGCTTGCCACCAGTGTGGGCGATCTTGTTGCAGTAGCTCTAGATAAGGTAGGTTATTTCCTGAGCTTATTTACAGAGTCAGCACATCCGATCGTCCACCGATTCTTGGATTCTGGCACTGATGACGTAAGTTCTTCCTGTGCAGGAAGAAACAGTCCTTCAGATTCCTTCCGTAGGGGTCTGTTTCGTCAATCAAGATCAAGTCTTCTTACGTAACTATTTTGCCTTGAATCTTCCCATAAGCTGCCCAAGGAACACGTTAATGTGCACAGTGTCCGTCCGGCACTGGAGATCAGGTTAACGGTATTTATTCTTGGTTTACTATACTTCCACAATCATTCTGTTAAGTTTAGAGCTGATTCTTGGCTATCTTCCACATAGCTTGCCAATGCGTGTTTTTGTCCGTCCACCACCTGTCTTACTTTCAAGAGCCTTGTGCGGTTTGTCTTTGTCGGCAAGTACAGGCTGTCACGTCACTGCAATGGTGAAGTGCGCAATGAACATCAGCTTTTTTTTCCATTTTTTTCCTTTCCATATTATCAAACTCTGCTTCCGTCTAGTTCACGAAGTCTGCTGTCTATCTGATGAAAGGTATGGACCAGGTGTCGATTGTCTTGGTGTTGCCGCCTTCCACTTCGCATTCCAAAATTTTGCTAACCCCTTTGGTGTATTCTTTCCTCACCACACTTCCTACACGTCCGTTCTTGATGTCGTCCAACTGCAAAATTCCTTGGTATTTTTGGGCTTTCGGCTGGTTGCAATTGATGGCTTGTTCATTCGGCGTTTCGATACTTAAGTTTTGAAGTTTTGCCCTTCTTCAGTGCCAATGTAGCGCATTTGTCTAAATCAAAATCCATGCTGATGTTTCTGCTAGACATTCGGACTGTGTTCTTCAGAGACAGGATTTCAGTTTCACATGATGACGATAAGATTATCTGTTCGCTGAACGCAATTAGATGTAATTTGTGACTGAAATAGATAAGTGCACTTCATTTGCGTTTTGATTATGTCGCAGGCATTTCAGTGAAGTAAACATCAAGCAGAACAACGGCTACGTGATGAAGTAGTACACTTTTTTAATAAATTCAGTAGCCTGCATAGAAATACCCAGTTTGCCGTTAAGCATTAAGAAAACGCCATTCCCTTTCTTGACGTGAAAATATTGAAACAGAACTAAAAGGTGTCTTTCAATGTTCACAGAAAACCTATTAGTACAGACACCACCATATTAACCTCCACCACACATTCCACCTCCCACAAAAAAAGCTGCGTATAGAATAATGCTATACCGAGTCTAAAAGTTTCCACTTCAACTTACAGAACTCTAACAAGAAATAGAAACTGTAAAGTGAACTGCGATAAACAATCGCTATGGTCCTTCACTCAGTAATACAATGTCACAAAAGATAAAAAATAACGTGAACAAACAACGTCAAAGTACTCTAAATGCTGAAAGCATCCAGCCAGTTAAATATGTAAAAATGCCGTACATGCTATGATGTCGGATATTCAAGAACTCGGAAGTAAAAATACGGTTCAGTACCAACAACAACGTAAATAGGAAGCTTATTTAGAGTGTAAAACGAGGTACAGACCTTACAAATTTGAAAACATTTGGAAACGAACTACACTCTCAGAACCTTACAAAAAATTTGAGAAAGGAAAAGAATGAGTATCATAGAAAAAATGAAAATTTTCATTCCTAATATAGAATATGGAGATAATATTTTGAATGAAAGAACCGAATTCAAAATTCTTCAGGAGCCTAAGGCACTTCCAACGCAGTAGATGTAAGATGTGCCAATGTGAAACAAACGACTACCAGTCAGTATCACGAATATCGTCGTAAAATGCGATACGCGATACTCAGCCACATAATGCAAGGGGGGCCATACTGTATTAACTGTTTAGTGTTTAAATGTATGTAAAAAAATTTGAGCAGTAAATTACGTCGAAAAATAGCTCCAAAATAAATAGTGCAGTAGTGTAACGTCTCATAACAGCTTCGGCAGTGTACCAGTGATGCAAACGAAGCTTCGGGACGCCAGAATCGTAGTTGAACAAAAGTCAAATAAGTATGTCACACGATTTTCGTACCGCAACAACTGGTACAAAACTGTCTTACCCACACAGACTGTCATGTCAATCTTAATAAACGAGGCACAGCTCCACACCAGTAGAAGGCATCCCTGGACATTAGTTTCGGCCAGCCACTGCTTCCCGCCCCTATCTTTCACTCCAAACACCCCAACAGCCATTCAGGTGCGAACAGATCACAAAATCTCTTATGTTACTTCACTTTAAGACACGTTATTTTAACCATTTAATACCTGAATACATTCATAGACGAAAGATAAAAATAAATGGTGCTTTAGAGGTGCGCGAAGCACTCAGTAGATGTCAGAAACGTTGGTATTTTCATGAAGAATCAATCTATCGGGACTGGCATTCAAAAACAGTTAACTTCCAGATATTAACACAGCATTGGTATGACGCGAATTCGCGACACCCGGATTAAGGGGCTAAGGCATAATTTTCTGCATGCATAAACGCCTGAAGATGAGCAGAACGTGCTCAAAACGCGTTGCAGCGTGTTAAATGAAACATAAGCAAACAAAAGTGACTGGTAGAAAATACAAATAACTACGCAATGTAAGTTTCGTGGTCTAAAAACTGTTTCTGGCGTACCAAAAAGGGCTGTTGTTGCTGTTTATCGCCTCGCATGCCACTACTTGTTACGGACAAGCCGTGTGCTTCCGAGCGGGTCCTTTTCCATATAATTACTGCCCAGCGAGGAGCAGCCGAACGCGGGCCGCCGACGCGCCGGAGCCTATTATTCGGCCTGTTAGCGGAGTATTACTTGCTACCTCATCGCACAAACAAGTGATTGTAGCGGTTGCGGCAGTTGAGAGCGGCGCGCGCGGTATTACAGCGCGGATGATTAATCGCGGCGGCGTGTAGCGCGTCCCACGGAGCATAGCCCGCTAACAGCTCTCCCGGGAATTACATACACCCCCTCGCCTTCCCCCCCCCCCCCCCCCCCCCTCTCCCTCAAGAATTCGCGAGCTGCTACTGACGCAAGCTCTCGCTCCACCGAGAAACGTATTAATGACGCATGGGACTCACCGGGCCAGGTCGTTATCCGTTGCTCTCCAGGCGAAGCTTTCGCAAGGTTAGTTGCCAACTTGCCTCTGTTTTGCAAGGAAGCGATCACTTCCTCGTCAACAGGAAATTGTAATTCTGTCGCAGTTCACATTTGATAGCCAGGTATTGCTTCTGGAGTGTTGTCGAATAGAGAGCGTTCCTGTCCATTTCGGTATGGCTGCTCCTTAGTGGCGATTGTTAATGCATGGTATTATGGAAGCAAATTGTTGACATATTGTTAAACATACTTGCGTGTCGCACTCTAGACACACAGTTATTGCTGTCCGGCGACCGTATGTTGCCAATGCCTTACCGCTGTAGAGGCAGGTGTTCGTCCTGCAGACTTAAAAGTGAGCTGTACAATGACACTAAATAATACACAGACTTAGCAGATGTCATGGGATAGTGGGGCACATATGGCGCAGGTGTGTTCTATGCGCATCACACTCGGCTATGCCAGCATTCGAATGTCGTATGGTTGTTGGTGCCCAAAGGATGGGAATTTAGAGTTCGTCAGTGGTGCACTAATTCGGCGTCGAACGTTCACCCGTGTCCGGGATGTATCGTGAATGGCTGAATGAGGGTGTCACAGTCCAAAACAGATGACCTACGGGCCGTCCAGCCACCCTCGATGACTGTGACAGGTGACATGTGAGACAGATCGCGTATAGTAACAGAATGGCAACAGTGTAACAAATCACGGCTCAATGCAACACAGGACTTGCCAGACACGTCTTCCAGTTGGCAGACCGTAGGAATGTGGGTCCCATGGGATACTGGAGCCGGCGCCGTACAAGAGTGCCATTGTTACCTCAACGTCATCGGACTCAACGGCTTACATTTGTCGTCAGTCAGCAGGGATGGACTATGGAACAGTGCCGTAACGTAATATGGTCGGACGTATCAAAATTTCAACTGCACCATGCCGATGGAAGGCACAGTGTGTGGTGCAGACGGCATGACCCGAGGATCCCGCCTACCAAGAAGGTTGGTGCAATGCGGTGGTGTCTGTTGAGGTCTGAGGTGCATTTTACTGGTATGGAATGGGCCCCTTAGTTCTTCTGGAAGGGACTTTGAATGGTCCGCGATATTTTGAGCTGCTCAGGAACCATCTCCGCCCCTCTTTTTTTTTCCAGTACGCTGACGGTCCTGCGGTGTTTCAAGATGACAACGCGCCACCACATTGCTCCCACTTCGAACGGGGATGCTTCCAGAGAAACGTTCCGGGAGGTCCAAAGACTGAGATGGCAACTCAAGACCCAAGATGAGAAGCCCTTCTAGATTATCTGGGATGTGACAGAACGTAGACTCGCGAGCGACACACACACACACACACACACACACACACACACACACACACACACACACACACACAAAACCAGAATTGCCTGCCGCTTTCGATACGATTTTGTGTCAGCTGCTTCCAGAAGAGTACCAGGCAGTTTTAGAATCACTTCCACGGCGTCTCATTGCGTCTGCAGGGCTAGAGGAGGTCGGCCCCCACGCGAGATTAGGTGCCTATTGCATGATATTTGCTAAGTCAGTGTATGCTTATCCCAGTTTTTTGTTAGGTTTAGTTTGACAACGCATGTAACGAACGCTTTGTTCACCAAATACCGCGCACGACAAGCATAGGTAAAAAGTTTTGTTCCGTTTTCAATATAAATGATCATGCTTCTTCCAGTTAGAAGAGGTTAACAATTCACTCTCAAATTAATCAGCAATTCTGTTGGAATTCAGATCGAATCACAGTAACATATCGTATAAAAAAAGCTTCCACGGATACTTACCTAAGGTTTTACGTCGTGTTCTTTATCCAAGAAATATGAAAATACTGACGAGTGTGCCACTCAGGAGAGTGGCAAGCACTTGCCAGACGCTGGTAACTCACCTACGGCTTGCCAAACTGAAGATACGTGATTCGCAAATCAAGAGATTTTATTGAGAAATGTAAATAACTGATCCAGTGCACAACACGATGGCCAGTGTACTGTCATCAGCAGCTGAGAATAAGGCGAGCGACAGGAATGCGGAAGCTAGCCAGGTGGGTCTGGTGAGGGGAAAGAGTTCACTACGTTCGAACAACATTGCCATGAATGAATAGGCTGCTTTTGTTCGCAATACATTTCAACAAATTAAATATATCACATCACCACATTCTTTCAGGGTAGTCATACCTTCGGAATGGTAGCGATCACATTTTTCAATTGTGTAGCCTGTTATGTAATTAGTTTATTAGTGCTTATTCCGTGTATGCAACCACAGAAATGATTTTTCTCCTCACTACTCGCCAATCAAAACATTGTCATTCATGAGAATAACTCGACTGTTTCTACGGGTAGCTTACAGTGAGAATGTGGTGTCTGCATGCATATAGTATTACGTCTGGTATTCATATCCAAATAATCACAAAGAAACTTACATATTTCTGATCTCGAGCGCTTTTTATCTATGGGAATACCTGTGCAGATCCCCACTTCCAGAATTTCTGTAACGTCGTACAAATATGCCAGCGAAGTAGATAACACGGAGACAAACTTGCAAAATATCTAAAACTTCCTGTCTTACTTCTTGATAACATGATATTCAAATAGTCCTGACTACTTCACTACCCACAACATGAATCATCTATCCCTTCTTTCGATTTGAAGACACTGTACATGCAGAACATATGATCCCTGTGGCTAATGGCTCAACAGTCATTGAACTGTGCCTTGTCTTTGACAAAAGAAAAACAATAACGAAATAAAGCAGCAGAATTACAGAGTTATGAATAGCTGAAAAGTATTATGCACTAATGAAAAAAGCAGATCTTAAATGGCTAAAAACCAAACACTACTAATTGAAAATAAAGTTCAGTAGTAAGGAAGTGTTTTTCGGAGGGGCAATACTACAACTGCCCATATGCGCCATGTCGAAGGGAGCATATGGGAGGACTGCTTTCGCGCTTCCCGCTCCATTTCTCCCACCCAGCGCGGCGCGCAGGGCGAGAAGCTTTGCCACAATCACAATGCCACGCGACCAAGTATAGACGCAAGTCGCTTCCCCATCAAGCCCCATCCCAATTTGCGCGGTCCAACTTGAACCTGTTAAGTTACAAAAATTGCCGCTGCCCTGCACCGCGCCACACGCGCCCTACGTGTCAAAATTTGCGCCTGGCCTTCGGAAAGCGGTTTATGTTCGGGACATGTCAGTCGGAACTCTGCCTCGATAGCGAACACGTCGGGGCTCGACCATGTGGATGTGTACTGCAACTGAGTCACTTGCCTTGGAAAACACCAGCAGAAATTATGCAGAAGGGGCGAAGCAAATCCGAGTAACTTCCCGTGAACATTTAAAAGGACCAGTTACTCTCTCATGGGAGCATAGATTAGAGATAAGAAATGAGCTCCGTAGACTCTGTTTGAACTCGGGTGAGTCTGCGCCGCTGCCTACTCGTCACCTGAATCTGTTGTCCGATGCAAGTGGCCTGGACTGGCTCGGGAAGGAGAGCCAGTACACGAGTTCTCAAGTATAACGGCGAACTCGAGTTATTCCTGCTACATAAGCGCCGTGTCGAAAATAATTTCCGCCATTGAACTGTAAACAACGTCTCACTTACATAGGCATTCTGAGATGGAAATTGAAATGTCTCCGACCTCCTTAAATGACACAAGTAAGTTTTATATCAGTATAACGACTGATAGGCTAGAAGTGGATGTTATGTTTATACATCTATTTATATAGATAAAACTTCTTCGAAGACCACTGTGAATCTGTTGTAATATTTAATATCAATTGAGATCGTGTCTTCACAGTTAGGTTGACAAGGAAGCATTTCGAGGAGTTACCGAGAGTGTAACGCCCATACCAGAAAATATTACAGGAGGATGAAGTGCAATCTCTAAATTTACATGAATGTATGAGAAGCTACACAATTCGCTGTTTGCCGTGACCAAATGAATACAGAAATAGCGCGTTTCTTGTCGCAGGAATATAACAGTGACGTTGCTGTCTGCCCATGTTTCGTTTGACACAGCACGTATGTTTTCGTATGGTGGAGGTGAAATAAACACGAATTCAACCATTTTGTTTGCAATGGAGGAAATCACGTTTTTCGTGTGAAGCGTGGACTGTAGCGCGAAACTTAATCCAGATACCACTCCTCAAATGGGACCCATCTGCAAATATGTACTTTGCATCAGTTAATTTTCCTCCTACAATCTCGGCAGTCTCACAAAACACAGCTTCGTTAAAGACCGCGTGATACCGGCATCCGGTCATTTCACCTTGTCAGTGCTATTTACAGCAGCAACATCGTGTACTCATCTTCCGTACTAACATAAAGTCAAGGACTAGGCTTACGCTCGTGCCTGCTTTCTTAAGAGAAAACAAGTCGAGTATGAAGCGACCACAGCGCCACAGTTCTCAGACTTCTTATACGCGCCGAACTATAGCGGGAACGAAGCAAGCCAGTTAGCGCTGATGCAACAACGGCGCCTTGATCAGTGAAGTCTGCAACCCGAACACTAGACTCGATCAGTGTTGTGTTGTCTCTCTGAAGTGGATGTTAAGCTAACGCGATGCTCTAAGCATCGTTGTAAACATAACATATTAAAACATTCTACATATTTTATCATAAATAATAAAATCTTAGCCATCTGTGGTAAGTTTGAAGTGTGAATGACCCCAAGTTATACACAATCCAATACATTGTGACCACCGCCTATGTTCGACGTGAATGTGCAATAACCGCTCACAGACAGCAGGCGACAGCATTAGCAGTGCAGGTTATGTGAAGCGTGTCAAGGGGACGCGGTAAAAAGTGCAGTTGTAACGCGAAAACGGAGCGCTTTATCTTACGTCTAAATGGGCATGATCATTGGCTTTCGAGCCAAGGATGGAAGCATTTACGTAAGTGCTAAGTTTGTGAACGGTTCGTGGCCGCCGTTGTTAAAGTACAGTATAACGTGCAAGGCAAAATGGAGCAATCCGAAACAGCACCGAGGAAACTGCTGTGTACTACCGAGTACTACCGACTATACACGCCAGGTGTGAGCGACGGCTGTGGAGATGGGTACGGGCGAATAGATGTGCAACTGTTGAGCAGCTGACCGCCGGGATGAACCTAGGGGCTAGCAACGATGTCTCCTCAACGACTATTCAACGAACGTTGCTAGTATGGGCGACCGTAGCAGGCGCCTGGTTCAAGCGCCCATGCTGACAGCTGTCCACGCCAATAACGCAACGGAACTTCCACGGAGTGGTGACATGTGCGCGTTTCAGGTGAATAGCGTTTTATACTCCGTCGGACCGATGGCTGTCCGCGTGAAACGTCTGAAAGCAAACACAC
Source organism: Schistocerca piceifrons (assembly GCF_021461385.2). NCBI lineage: Eukaryota > Metazoa > Arthropoda > Insecta > Orthoptera > Acrididae > Schistocerca > Schistocerca piceifrons. Next base: position 248,076,493 of record NC_060144.1, read on the forward strand.
TGCAACCACGAGGGAGGTTTATGGTCTGTGGGATATTTTCGTGGCACTGCCTGGATGATATAGTCATTCTGGATGGCACAATGGATCAACTCAAGCATCCGTATGTCCTTTCAGACCACGTCGACCCTTGAATGCAGTTTGTTTTTCCTCGGCACTATGCCATCTACCAGAAGCAGAATGCAACGTCTCGCACAGCTCCCAGTTTATGTGCGTTGTTGGAAGAGCACCGAGTTTACCATACTCCCCCAGCCACGAAACTCGGCGGATTAGAAACCGCTCGACAGCCTGAGGGACCGTATGGATTGGACTTTGGCGCCACGAATCCTCGGCAGAGAAAACTCGAGCAGCCGGCCGTGGCACTGAGTCCACAGCCCTGTCGGTACCTTCTACAATCTCACTGATTCTCTTCCTGCACGTCTCGTATAAAAAAAGTAAATTTGTGCTATGCGAGGGTTAAGTTAGGCAATACATGTCGGCTCCTGCCGAGACCGACACCAATGCTCCGAACTAATTTCCGCAAAGAACTGAAAAGTTAATGACGAAAGATTAGAAACCGCCCTGAAAGCTGTTATATGGAAGTACTTGTGGTACTTTGATTTCTTCAAATACCCGATTGATTAGGAAACGCCGACACCTCGTTGTGCGCAATAGCAGAAGAAACTGAAGATCATGGTGTCATGACATGAAGCAGAAATCTGTACTTTCCTTGAAGCAATTCTGAAACTTAATAAGATCAGGTCAGTTGTTCACTGAGGCGTTATGTTTATTTTTCTTGCGACAATTGTCACAACACACAGAAGATCATGTAGGCTATCAATCAGCGTTATTTCGTTTGCAACAGTTGTTACAGTAGAGAACCCCCTCAAAAAAAACAACCGATGCACACGATAAATTTCACAGTTCACTTGTTTTTTTTTGTTATTAGTTGTTCACGGATCTATGCTAGAGCTGAAACGGCGTTGTAAGCGGAAACTGTTCAGGGGTGTGCCATAGAACATGAATTTGTCTGAAGTAAAAAGAACTTCAAAATTTGCGTTTACCTTTCAAATGTTATACACAGTTCCAAAAAAAAAAAGATAAACGTAGTATGTTTTTACACAACTCCACTGTCAATAACAAACTCTGATATTATTTTACATTACAATTCATTACAGAAGCGGGTACCGATCCCCTGCAGATACTCTCTGTATGGGCTCTAATCATTTCCGCTGTTTAAGGTTTCGTCGTCTTCTAGACTTCTGCTGTTCCAAAAGTCCCAAAAATTCCACCAAAAAAGTGTGATAACGTTCTTCTTCATAAAGTGCAGTCATCGGAGCGGGTTGTGTTATCGAAGCACGTGATTCCCATTAATTGTAGTTGTACTAATGTAATTTGGGCTCAAATATAGCAGAGATACATTTTCAGGACACACACATGCGCATAAATCTGCCGTCAACAGTTCCCAAAGTATTGACAAAAACCCAGGCCAGTACGACCATAGGCTGGCAACTTCATTGCACTGTAAAGCCCATACGGATTACATACTAAGGAAGAATAATTCTTCCCTTAGTACCCGGTAAAATCTACACATACCAATTTATTTATAGACAGACATGCAGCAGTACAACAGCATTTCCCCACTACATTGTCCAAAAGCGTCTCATAACCCTTTCAGACAATGGGATACCACTGTGATTTATTCATAGGTACCTTAGTGAACATAGCCAGAATGCTTGAACTCAGTGCGCAACACAAAAACTAGGATAACTGTGAAGGCTGTTGGGCATTGTCGTAACCTAGTAGATGTAAAATTTTATGAGAAGCCCTTTTATTATGCAGTAAATTATATTTCATGCCAATTCTTATTTTACTCCAAACTCGGATTGCATTCAGATTTGTTTCAGTGGCTTACTGGTTCTTAGTTCCACTGGACTTCCGGTGATACTTTCATGCAGCCAGTGTTCTTCGTTTTGCGTTGGTGTACTGGCTACCCTGAGACAAATCTCATTAAATACACTGAAGCACCAAAGAAACTGGTATAGGTGTGCGTATTCAAATACAGAGATAAGTAAAGTCAGAACATGGCGCTGCGGTCGACGACGCCTATATAAGACAATAAGTGTCTTGCGTAGTTCTCAGATGGATTACTACTGCTACAATGGCAGGTTATCAAGATTTAAGTGAGTTTGATGATGGTGTTTTAGTTGGCGCACGAGCGATGGGGGGACAGCATCTCCGAGGCAGCGATGAAGTGGGGATTTTCGCGTACGACTATTTGAAGTGTGTACCGTGAATATTAGGAATCCGTTAAAACATAAAATCTCCGACATGGCTGCGGCCGAAAAAAGATCCTGCAAGAACGGGACCAACGACGACTGAAAAGAATCGTTCAACGTGACAGAAATGCAACCCTTCCGGAAAATGCTGCAGATTTCGATATTGGGCCATCCACAAGTGTCAGCGTGCGAACTACTCAACAAATCATCATCGATATGGGCTTTGGGAGCCGAAGGCCCACTCGTGTACCATGGGTGACTGCACGACACAAAGCTTTACGCCTCGGTTGGGCCCATCAACACTGACATTGGGCTGTTGACTACTGAAAACATGTTGCCTAGTCGGACGAGTCTCGTTTCAAATGGTATCGAGCGGATGCACCTATAAGGGCATGAACACAACGTCACGAATCCATGGACACTGCATGTCAGCTGGACTTTTAAAGCTGGTGGAGGCTCTGTAATGGTGTGGGGCGAGTGCAGTTGGAGTGATTTGGACCCCTGCTACGTCTGGATACGAATCTGAAAGATGACAGGTACGTAAGCATCCTATCTCATCACCTGCATCCATTCATGTCCATTGTGCATTCCGACGGATTTCGGCAATTCCAGCAGGACAATGCGACACCCCACACGTCCAGAATTGTTACGGAGTGGCTGAGTTTAAACACTTCCGCTGGCCACCAAACTCCCCAGACACTAACTTGCTGTTCAGAAGAGATCTCCACCCCCTCGTACTCACACGCATTTGTGGACAGTACTGCAGGATTCATGGTGTCAATTCCCTTCAGCACTACTTCTGACATTAGTCGAGTACATGCCACGTAGTGTTGCGGCACTTCTGCGTGCTCGTGGGGGCCCTACACGATATTAGGCAGGTGTGCCAGTTTCTGTGGCTCTTCAGTGGATAAGCAATGGCTAGCGGTTACCATGTGCTAATGTGCTACAGCGCTCTGACAACATTGCACTAAAATTGTGCCATTTATGTTTTCTCTTAGAGTACGAGCCGAAAATTGCATTAAAATTACGCCATTTCTCTTTGAAACGGACAAAAACATGTGTTGTAGCGCTCTCTCCACAGTAACTGGAAACGAGTGTCGAGTGATGAAATTATGGTTAACCGCACGACGATCAACTAAGTGAAGGGACGCAGCTGTACGTTTTCGACTGTGCATCTCCTGATGCGACATCATCCCTACCGGCGCCCTGAGTGCTATGTTACTCGCAGCACCAGGCGAGTGTTCTTCTTTGAAAGTGCATGTAACGTATCGCGAAAGCGTAGCGTGCGAGGTTTTTTTTTCAGAAGCAGCTGATACAACGGTGCTGTGGCCCTGTGGTCAAGCGAACTCACTGCCAAGGTTAGTCCCGCTGCTAGCACCGTTTTTGCATTTTATTTCATTCCAAATTAAAAATATTTAAAGCGTTCAGTTTATGTATGTTGAATTAACATATTCAGTGTAGTAATCGAAACTAAAGTACAGTTATCACCCGCCTAAGTCAAAGGCTACAGGCCACCACAAAATATCACACTGGTAAAATTTCCCATGAGATGCCGCTGGAAAAAAGGGCACTTCATTTCGCGTATCTCAGCGATTGCCAAATGCCGTTTTGTGCACGCAGTTGTTCAGATAAAGGTTATTATATCGTACGTTGACATAAAAACAATGTTAAATACATGCCATATTTTTCTAATACCTCCGTTGTTTTCGGTAGCCGCCTACACAGGAAATTGGCCGTACGCCGTTGGCATGCTTTTACAGCTGAAGATCGGAGCAGTGTATTTCTATCTGCCAAATAGGAAATAAAAATCCATGATATAACGAGGTATCGGTGAATCAGAAATCGAATTTATCACTACGCATTTGTTTCGTGTCGGAAGCCGGTACATACGAGATTATAGCTAGCTTTTCGATTCTGTGATGCTGCATTTTTTAAATATTTAATTGCGAATATGTTAATTTTATAATTCCAAATTTCTCTCTGACGTTCTGTTGGGCTGTAGGTAATAATTACAAATTAATGGAATATTTTATTAGACCATATTTTGACTTAAACGGAACTAAAAAATACACGACTTTTCCTATCATCTCAAGAGTCCAAAGTAAGAAGATAACATACCAACCTGGTATACAAGCCATTGCAGAAATGGAAAACGCCCAAATGGTGGCCCTTTCACGTCACTCCCTCACAACGTGGCCTGGCCTGATCTGATGTTATCAGTGATTTCAGTAATGCACGTTCCTGGTTCGGTCAACACTGGTGCTATTGGAAAGGGGTAATCGTGGTTATCGTACTCGAGAGAGATTAGGCCAGCGGTTACAGCTGTTCTGTGCGGCCACGCGCGACCGATTCAGTCACTTGACAACTATCGTTCTGCTTGGTTCTAGAACTGCTTTCGTTGTGTATGTGCTGATGCCTTGTCCTGGAGGAAACAAAACCGCTACTCTCACTGCTCCTGCTCCATTCATCTGCAATAAACTAAGACAATAATCAGTTGTTCCGTCACCTCGAGGTATATGTGCCCAATGATTCTCAGCCAAAGCAGCATTAAGGTAATTCAGAATCTGACATGTAGTGTCAAGGACAGGGTGACGTTTCTCTGTTAGACTTGTAGATAAAGACAATGTCTCATCACTCATGATGATTAGTCCCGACACTCATACCTGTTTCGGAAAAATCCATAAAAACGTCTCGAAAGCGGTGTCCCTTTGGAGTATCGGTACGCTGCAAGTATGTACCATTTGCAGTTCGTACGGAATCCATTGGAATATCTTTCGTCGAACTGATTTTCTTTCACTATTGGTATCCAGCTGCTGGCCAGCTCTGCATCCTGTTTCTATCGCACCAGATGAAACTTCCGTGTCTTTGACGATACGCCTAAATTTCTATTTAGTTTCACGCGCAATGTTTCGTGTTTCGACGTTGGAGCTAGTTTTCTTCTTCCTAACGTCTACCCCTGACTGTTCTGTTCCTTGCTTCCGAACTTGATAACCGCATGCAGTCATTGTGACATACGTGGTAGGAACTAGTCACGTAGAAACACCCTCTGGGTCACAGTGTATTTTTATGTAGATATGTTTTGGTCTGATGTCCGTGTCATCTTCAGATACGAAACTGGAGCTGCGAAATGGGTGTTTCAGAAGAAAGCAGACGAGTGTAAATTAACAGCAGTGTTGTTTTCATGAAAAACTCAGATCCTCAATTATGATAAAGGATTACAACGTACGTGAACAGTGGTTGAATGTAACGTGTTAGAGATACAAACCTTACGACCCATGTCCGCAGCTCGGGGTCTCGCGGTTGCGTTCTTGCTTCCCGAGCACGACTCCCTGCGGGGTCAGGAATTTTCACATGCCTGGAGATGACTGTTAGTGTTGTCCTCATCATTTCATCATCATCATTTGAACTGGCGAGATTGGACTGGGCAAAGATTGGCAATTTGTACGAGCGCTGATAACTGCGCAGTTGAGCGCCCAACAAACCAACCAACAACCACCACCACCACCACCACCACCACCACCTTACAACCCACAGCTCTGTCATAACCAAAAGTGTGCTCTCCTTCTCTCATTCCTTTCACCCTCCATATTCAACTCGACCTCCGGAAAACTACGTACCATGTATTGAAATAATGCTTTGGCTTTGCCTTTTGCTAGACTGCCGCAGGTTACCATAAAATCGGAAACATGACTCATACATGTATTCGCATAAATCCAACTGACGCTGGGGTTTTAAACCTGTGAAGCGCACATTGGAAACAATTTGACTGGCAACAACAAAGTTGTTTCGGTCGACGTTAATAAGTCACGATAAAATCTAGCGAAAAATGTTCGCATTTAAAGGAACCAGCTTCATTTCTCAGAGCGGTTCAAACTATTTGGGCAACTCCACAGATGTGCAAAATTTAGGGACTATAGTAGCTTCCGCATTGTGTGTCACTACGGAGTAACTGAGCTCGATAATACTTTGACCGTAAATATAAATAACAGCTAGAATGTAGTACAGAAGGAAACTCAAAGAAATGCGAAATGAGACAAAAAAGAAATGATACTTGTGTTTAAAGAGACCGGTTACCCTGAAGTCGCTGCGATTCACGATAGTCCTCTGGACATCACAAAAGGCGGAGAATCGTTGTTAATACGGTGTGCAATCAACATAGATAGCAATGCATGCTCAGCAACGTGCTCCAGTGTCGACCATAGGGTTGATAAGGAGTTTTTATGATAAAGCATTACATGCCTCCATCAGCACGGTTAACGGACGCTGGGTAGTCGTTGGTGCATTTGGACTTTTTGCAATACGTCTTCCCAACACGTCCCAGACGTGCTCGATGGCATTTAAGTCGGGGGATCGGCCAAGGCAGTCCATTCGCCGAATAAGTTTTCGTTCCAGGTGAGCTACACCTGTCCTCCTTGATGCGATCGGATATTGTCATCCTATATAAATGAATGCAGGGCCGAATGTGCACCTGAAAAGCACATGGGAAGGTGTACTGTGTCACAATGACGTTGACCGTCGAATGTACAGTGTTAAAAGATTAGATCAGTAGCTTTCGCCTACCCATAGCAAAACACCTCGACTTCCAAAACTATTAGACAGTGTTCTGGATGTAATACGTGTTACCATCTCTCGACATGAGTGTACGTCCAGCATTGTGGAACATGATGGTTTTGGTGAACTAGGTGTTAGGGTTAGAGGACAGATAATGTTGCATGGGCGTACTGATCTCCAAATCTTCGAACACCGTATACTCAACGGCCAATGTTATTGTGACACTGTTCTCCATACCCATGTGAGTCGTTGCAAGAGACCATTCACTCCTGACTTCATTTTTATGGATGGCAATAGCGCATTGAGCTGCACAATCGTAGAAGCTCTTAAAACGGGAGAATATTCGGCGAATGGACTGGCCTGCCCGTTTTTCCGTGTTAAATCCCGTCAAGGATGTCCGGGATGTGTCGAAGAGCAGTAATAAAACACGTCTACATGCACCAGCGACGGTCCAACGGTTGTCAGCCGCACAGGTGGAGGAATGGAACGCCCCACAACAACAACAACAACAACGCGTAACCAACGTTATGGCCACCATTGAAGCACATGACAGTGCATCCATTGTCGGCCGTTTTGATCATACACGCCCTATTAAGAACTGTCGCGTCTTCTGTAATGTCCAGGGGTCCTCCACAAATCGCAATGAATATAGTACGCTTATTGTCTTTGAATAAAATTATCATTTCTGTTCGTCTCATTGCTTGTTTCTTTGAGCTACCGCCTGTAGTGTACTGTAGCATTTCTATGTACGGTCCAAGTTTCATCGAGCTACGTTACTGGTCACTGACATATTACACGAAAGTTAATTTCGTCCGTAAGTTTTGCGGAAGCCAGTGTAAAATTTACAATGTAAAGCCCTTACTTCATGTGAGCATAGTAAAATGAAACAAAAGAATACAACCACAATAACTAGGAAGACGAGTGGAAGCCAGGGAGCTGTTTGCTTCCGACGGCGGACCTATCGCTTGTCATCAGATTCCTTAGAAATTACGAGCAATTTGCGATCGATCGCTGTGATTTCCCCGCGCACGTGATATCTACGGACAGATTGCGCGGCATTGCAGTGGACTACTGCAACCCGCCTCTCGTGTTAGGGGCGCTTTAAACGGTAGCGCACTGAAGGGTGAGTCAGTTACAGGCAGCACAGCGGCTGGGATGGCGCAGTGGGTCTCTGCGGCGCTTTTGTGCTGCCGTCTACTGGCTGGCAGCTTCCGACAGGCGAGATGCGTCCCAGTCAGTCCGGCGCGCCCATTCAGTAAGAGGCTGCGCCGCAGTGCACAGGGGTGTTCGCCGGGCCGGCAGATACGCGCGCCTCCGTGGCATACTTCACTGGATGCCTCCACCGCTGTCACTGGAATCAGGATCCGGACGCACAGTGGTAAAAACTATGCAGGCCCTACACATAACCCGCTCCATATTGGCACCTCCCTGTGTTTTCAAGGGTGTAAAAGCGCAGTCACAATGTGTGTCCATCGTAATCGTATTCGTTAAAGTATGAAGCAATTAAATGGTACTTGGGTGTTGGGGCTGACAAGTTCTGGCATAAGGTTCGAAAGATTTTCCTGACCTGCGCTTCAGAAACAAGATTAAGCCGATGAGGCAGCGGGAAACAGTCATTTGCTCAGAAAATTAAGAGTACTCTTGCATTAACTGGGAAGCACCCGCCATTGATAAAACTTGTACGGCCAACCAATAGGTTGATCTCCTCTCCTCACTATGAGCAACCAAGTGTACCCTTGAAACTCCTGCCTGTTTAAAGTTCGTGTTGGGCCAGGCCAGGATTCTGGAACCGGAACTTATACAGTTTGCAGGCAGTTGATGGAGCGACAGGGCTAAACGCGCACGAGTCAGGACACGCCCTCACAACTTTACTTGGCGCCAGTACATCATCTCCTACTACCCAATTTCACAAAAGTTCTCCAGCGAAACTTTGATTACTACCACTCCTGAAGAAAGGGTGTTGCGAATAAATAGGTACGAACGGGGCTCGCGAGTTCTGCTTGGAAAGCTCAGCCGCTAGAGCGCTTGCCCGCGAAGAACAAGGCTCGAGGTTTGCGTCCCCGTCCGACCCACCACACACACACACATACACACACACACACATACACACACACACACACACACACACACACACACACACACACACACACACACACACACCTTCAATCCGCTGTAGAATGAACCTTCATTACGGAGACTGCCTTTTTTAGCTACTAAAGCACCAAAGATTGATACACCTACGAAAATGTCATGTTCCATCAACAGGAATCGAGCCATACACGTACTGAAGTTCCCGATGTCCATCCTAAAGATTGCCTCAGAGGCATGTGGAAATGTGAAGGATATGGGAATCCAGCAGTGACACCACCACTACTACTACTACTACTAGTAGTAGTAGTACTGGGATATATCCTGTATATTTCCCAGTAAGCCTGAGTCAACATCGTGTAAACTACGACGTTAATATTAACGGCATTTGTTGCTGTTAAAATTCTTAAATCACTTGCATTACATACACGCTTAAGTTTCTTGCAAGAGTGCTTTTCAAATAATGTATTTCAGTTTTGTGATGATTTTTTTTTCTTCTGTATAAAAGTGATAAACTAAACATTAATCTCAACAAATCACAACATTTAAACGTCTTGTATACGAGGGGCATTCAATAAGAAATAACACTTTTTTCTGAAAGCAGGTTGGTTTTATTCAGGTTACAGTACGCATATTATTCCCACAAATCATATTTCTCAGCGTAATGGCCGTTCAAGACTACGGCCAAACGCGTTCCCTCTGAGGGACTGCGTGTCCGCATGGTACTGGTCTACTGGTTCACTGTTAAGCAACGTGGAAATCTGATAGTTTCGTGCGACCTTGTTCCGATGATGACGCCTCGCCCGACGCCTCACCGTGCTTTTGTTCACTACCACGCATCCGTAGACTTCCCCTAGCACCTATGGGTATTTGCGATGCTCTGGTTTTTCGCCAAAATAAACTGGCAGCTGTCGGCCTGTAACGCACCTCCGTTACAGACGCCATTTGCAAGGCTACGTATGAGATGTCACCTATCAGAACTCCACGAAACTAAAGGGCTGAAGGGAGAATATTCTATGATGTCCTACAACGTATTTCACACTTTTTGTCAATCTAAATTGACTGAAAAAAGTTTTGCATTACTTACTGAACGCCCACTGGTAATTTATTGTTACATTATGGAAATGAGTCACATGTGGTATTTTAAAAGTGAAGGTGACGGCCAGTTAAGTTTGGGAGAGGGTGCGATTAGAGCCAGTAACGGACAGTGACTCCTGTCCCCACTGTCCACACTTACAATAGAACCCTCTATTCGCGCCTGCTTCTTAACAGGTCTAACGAGGCTGAGTGGACTTCATTCCGATGTTCTCACTACAGGAAACTCTGATGTCGTCAGCGGGAATCAAGACCGCGCTCTCGGCGTCAGTAGCTACCAAACGAAGGAAAGGAGGCAATGTTGATTCAATAACCACAGCGGAAAAGTCTTGTAACTAGCGAAGTATGTTTGTTTCTCGATACAAGGGTGCAAACTGGAAATTCTTTGAATAATTAACGAAAAAGACGAATGGTGTTTCTGGACTTAGGAACACGCCATAAATTTTTTACCATCGAAATTAAATTTTAGTCGCAGTCTGTGCGCTTGTGTGGTAGATAGTTTTTTCAGTTACTGATGGTCCCAGAACACGAAGGATCATTTACGGGTGTAATATTTCAACTCCCAACTTCTTACAGAATGCACCTCGTCGTATCACCGCGCAGGGTGATATCATTGAAGGACAATGGAATAAAATACACCAGTGCTCAGTGGTCGTACTCTATCATTAAATAGTTACCCCTAAGTTCCCCACAAGTTAGTTAAGTAGGATTACTTAACTGGAGTACGCAGTTCAGGTTACACTCAATTTAAAGTTCTACGTTTATGTCCTGTACAGTACAGACAGCAGCTTAGCACTCCGCATAGTCCTCAGGTCTCGTTGTTTCCTGTTCATGTCGTAGTTACTGCAAGGTGGACAGTTTCACTATTGAGCAATCTCAAAAATTATCGTGCTGCTCGTTACGGTGGGAGACGGGAAGAAAAGCGAAAGCTGCACAGGGCGGCGCTTGGTTCTCGTGCCTGCCGTCGCGGTTGGAAATTGTGCAAAGAAATGATTACGTAACGTTTTACCTGTCTCGGATCCTGCTTAGTTTTCGGGATTGCGAAGTCCATCCTCCTGTCAACCGCACGAGCTGAGTAACACCAGATGAGTGAACTACCATAAACATGTAATGCATATACGTATAGCCAACACGTTTGAGCACCGTAGGCTCACAGAAAAGCCTCGTTGGTAAGTTACATGAAATGATGTTGCTTCATCCGTAATAGAAATGTAGAACTCTGCGAATGTTTCTGGAATATGTAGGTAAAGTAATACTAGTATAGTCACTAATCATCAATGACTTTTTCGCTATTCTCAGAAGAAGTAAAATAATCCATAATTAGTGACTTAATAATTGTTCTGTTTATAATACAAGTTCTCACCAGCTGACTCCTTTAAAAGCTTACAAATTTTGTTGCTATAAATAGATACTGAAATGCCATCCACTCGCTATGACACGCATTGGTAGCGCCTTTTGTTGTTTATCGGTATTGTTCTGTTATAATATTCCACCGGGTTCCATTTATTCGTATAAGGCGCTTTACGAAATAAACTCTACGTTGTGCAGTTTTATATTCGTTAATGTCGAACCAGCAGACGACACAGTTCATATCAATCAATCGGCTTTCGTTGGTACACAGGCTGCCATCACTCACTGTCCTCAATGCAGCAGGCAGTACCTAAAGTGTTAACTGCATAGGTAACAAGAAGAGTTTCAAGTCACATGCCACAAGCTCTGAAACACAGTCGCGTGTATCCTGAATATCCTTACGTGAAATAGTCACACTGTATATTTGAAAACGGTTGACTACGTTTGTGTGGCTTTAACTAATTCTTGATCTTTCGCATTGGATGAGTAAGTTCAGAATATTTTACGACTCAGTGCCCCCAACAAAGTCCGTAAACATTGACACCGTCGTGTCAATCAACATGTTTCTACACAAGAGACACAGTTCAATTTGGCAGTGCCACTGAAAGCACTCCGTCTTCAGGCCACAAGTCGTCCATCGGGACCATCGGACCACCGTGTCATCCTTAGGTGAGGATGCGCATAGGAGGGCCGTGTGGTCAGCACACCGCTCTCCCGGTCGTTATGATGGTTTTCTTTGACCAGAGCCGCTACTATTCGGTCGAGTAGCTCCTCAATTGGCATCACGAGGCTGAGTGCACCCCGAAAAATGGCAACAGCACATGGCGACTGGATGGTGACCCATCCAAGTGCCGGCCATGCCCTACAGCGCTTAACTTCGGTGATCTGACGGGAACCGGTGTATCCACTGCGGCAAGGCCGTTGCCTAGTGCTACTGAAACTTCTCAGTGATGGTCACAAACATCTCGATGACGATAAATGATCGCGTGTACATAAACATATCAGGTGACAGCACATTACACTAACTAGCGGGTAAAGTCCGCTTTTATAGAAAACAAACTTCAGTCGCATTTTTCACAACATTCAAACTACATTGACTTCCTGAAGCATTATGACGTTTCGCGTAACGCGATTTACGTAGTAGTGGTAAGCGTCGGAAGCTGTTTAAGACTGTCCGCAGACGATGCGATCCTATGTGAGAAAGTAGGAACGCCAGACGACAATATCTGTTCGCAGAATAGCCTGCTGAGGATTGATGAACAGTGCAGGTTCTGGCAGCTGACCATGAAGGTAAATAGATATACCATACTGCGCACACGTAAAAAAAGAAGCGCACTCCTTTACACTACGCGGTTGATGACAAATTGCTGAAAACAGTATCTGCCGTAGAATACGTAGAAGTAACTATCCAGAGCGACCTTAATTAGAATGATCATATGGAGCAGATAGTACGAAAAGCAGGTGCGAGACAGAGATTAATAGGAACCATCTTCAGGGAATGTAACTCATTCACGAATGAAGTGGCCTACAAGGCGCTTGTTTCATAGACTCATCATTGTGGGGACCTTAGGAGAGGTAGAAAAGTTCCAACGAAGAGCTGCGCGTTTAGTCACAAGATCGTAAGGTTGGCGCGAGAGCGTTACGTAGATGACAAACTCCGGTATCAGACGTTACAAGTTAAGCGATGTGCATCACGGAGAGGTTCAGTATTGAAATTTCGCGAGACCACTCTCGGGGAAGAATCTGACAACATACTGCCTCATTCCAAATGCACCTCGCGAAATGGCCACGATGAGAAAATTTGAGAAATTACTGCTAATACGTATGCTTACCGACAGTCATTCCTGCACTTACATCTGTACTCCGCAAGCCACCTTATGGTGTGCGGCGAACGGCTACTTTGTGTATCACCGTCACTCCCCGTTTCCTATTCCACTTCCATATAGTGCACGGGTAAAACTAATGGAACGGCTAATTTCCACAGGTAGATCAATTCGTAGGCCTAACAGATAACGTACCAGATAATTGCACATGGCATCATTTCTTCCAACGTACCAGGACCGACATACAGGTGCGCGTTGAGACAGCTTCATAATGATGCATTCCTAATTGTAACGGAGTAGTTCGTTGTTGATTTAGTTCGTTTTTATTCGATCAGAGGAATTTAGATACCATCTAGCGGCGTTTTCTGAGGCCATAAACGTCTTCAGAACTCTCAGCCTATACAGGATGAATCAGAATTTCTGTTACTCAGATGCTTAGTAGATGGAACTCGCGGCTGCAATATTTGGTAATAAATTGTCTAGAAATGAACCATTCGGAAATAGTTGACTTCGAATGGTGGAAGGCAATACACGTTGACAGAGGTTGGTGTCTCGTGTCACATGATGTCTTTAGTGATATCATGTGCCATCAGAGAACAAACGAATGAATTGGAGCACATGCACATCACATGCCACTGAGCGATCGAGAGAAACGGTGCACTGCAGAAAGGCAAAGTACACTTTATCGAGGACACCGACAAGTTAATGATCCACGGTGAAAGTGGACGAAATGGTCGATAAGCGTAATGTCCTTATCACAAACGATTTTTGGATCGTGCCCGTACATCACATGCCATTTTTGCGAGATTGGAACCAGCACTTCCAGGGCTAATTGTGGTCGTGGCCGAACGCGCCGCACTGTTGACGTGGAGGAGGTGGTCCTCCAACTCTTCAACCAGAACCCGTCAACTAGTACCGGCTTCATTTCAGATTCCATGCTTTGTCATAGAGCAGTATCTGGCGAGTTCTCCTTGAACAGCAACTCTACCCATACCATCTCCACAGGTTGCAGGCAGTGACCACCTGATTTTGTGCAACGTGGCGAGTACTGTGCATGGTTCCTACACGTTTTTTCGAGGTTTCAAACTTTGCTCGGATCATTCATTTCATCGATGAATCGCATTTCACAAATTAAGGTCTGATCAACTTCCGTAACAGGCATATTTGGGGATGAGGAAAACCCGTATGTCACACATCCTCATGGATTTCATCATTATTTCGGTATGTGGGCTGATACTACGCCTGGTAGTCTGATTGGCCCGTGTATTCTACATTCCAAAATTTACTGGTGCAGCATTTGGAGGAAGTGCCTTTGCATTTCCGTCGGAGATGTGGTTCCAGCATGATGGTGCGCCAGCCCACTTTCCGCGCGACGTCCGTTAACATCTTCACCAAACCTTCAGGGACAGGTGGGTGGGTCACGGTGAACCCATTCGTTGACCACCACGATCGGCCAATTTAACAACTCTGGACTTCCTCCTGTGGTGCTACGTGAGGGGTATTGTTTAGGAGACTCCCATGAAGTCAAAGGTGATGTGTGCAACGAAGGTCGTTCAGGATACTCCCAAGACTTTTGGACTGAGTGTGTATGAACGCTGTTCACAGGTGAACTCCGTCCAACGAAACTCTTGGTCGCCACTAACAGCATATGTTGTAGTTAACGCAGGTACGAGTAGATTGATCCACTTGCGGCATATTTTATGACATCCTTTCAAATTCGTTCAGCTACCAAACGGCACATTTCCGGACGTGGGTTTATTGCCAAATATTTCTATTCCGAGTCCCCTCTAAACATTTTTAACTGTGCAATAGGAATTCGGTATCACCCTGTGAAGCTGTGTAGTGGCATCGATACTATTACAGCCATATGGCTGTCCAATGTTTTTCATCTTACCAAGAACGTATGAATAAATAAGCGACTACAAATGTGCAATCCATAAAACTAAATTAGAGCAACATATATTTGGAATGAAAGGTGTATGTGGGTTATGGTGAGAGTTAGAGCATAATTCCTATAGATACTGCGAACGGCTGAAAGCAAACACCGCCGTTGTATTTCCATAGGACTTGTAACTTATCGTTGGATGTACTATTGTAAGTATATTCAAATAGAGGGGAGTTTCTGTAGCTATGTACAGATGACGAGGCTTGTACACGATGTACTTAAGTGGATACGTAACGCATACCAGTGGTAGTATTGGACTAGTGCTAAATAAAATTAGTTGTGGTAGTAGGTATAATTAGTAGGTATAATCTTTATTGAAGAACAGCTGTGGTGACAAGCAATAATACATCAAGTGTAGTAATAATTGTAATTTCATTCGTTGCCGATATATAGTGAAGTACGTTGTTAAAACGAAATTTTCACTCGGCAGCGGTGAGTGCGTGTCGGACCGAGACTCTAACTCCGTGTCTTTGCCTTTCGCGTGCAAGTACTCAACTGACAGCTACCCAACCACGACTCACTTTCCTGGAGGACGGGTCGTGAGTCGTGCTTGGGTAGCTCAGTCAGCAGAGCACTTTGCCCCGAAAGGCAAAGGTCCCGACTTAGTCTCGGTCCGGCACACAGTTTTAATCCGTCAGGAAGCTTCAAGAATATTACTGGTAATAGTAGTCCTTTGTCTAAGAATGAACACTGAATATTATCGAATTGTAGATTGCAGGCTACCTTCCAATTCGACCATAATCTACGTATTATGGTGGAGCATATCTTGACGAGAGATAAGTAACGTAATTATGTTTTCACGCGTCCATCACTTGGGACACAAGAAGATACTGAACACTGTTTCGCTCACGTGTCTACAGGTACACAGGCCGTCGCACTGTGAGCAGTTCATTTGAAGAAAAAAAAAAAAGCTTTCCACTCTGAGAGATGAATGACCACCGATTATGGCAAGTGTTTGTGCATGACATCGGCACCGAAGTAGTGCGTCACTGCTGGCAGGAACTACGAATTGCTGCGGCGTGAATGTGAAACGGGCGGGAAACAGATAAGGCTCTCTGCGCGAACATTCCGGAAAGTGGGTGAGTGGGAAGCATCGCAGGCTCCGCCAGCGGAAACTCTAATGCGGGGAGGGGTGAGGGGCGTGTTGTCAAGGATGCAGCGATCCCATTCGTCGTTCGCCCTGTACATTTCTACATCTACATCTACATCCATACTTCGCAAGCCACCTGACTGTGTGTGGCGGAGGGTACCTTGAGTACCTCTATCGGTTCTCCCTTCTATTCCATTCTCGTATTGTTCGTGGAAAGGAGGATTGTCGGTATGCCTCTGTGTGGGCTCTAATCTCTCTGATTTTATCCTCATGGTCTCTTCGCGAGATATACGTAGGAGGGAGCAATATACTGCTTGACTCTTCGGTGAAGGTATGTTCTCAAAACTTTGACAAAAGCCCGTACCGAGCTACTGAGCGTCTCTCCTGCAGAGTCTTCCACTGGAGTTTATCTATCATCTCCGTAACGCTTTCATGATTACTAAATGATCCTGTAACGGAGAGCAGCGCTGCTCTCCGTTGGATCTTCTCTATATCTTCTATCAACCCTATCTGGCACGGATTCCACACTGCTGAGCAGTATTCAAGCAGTGGGCGAACAAGCATACTGTAACCCACTTCCTTTGTTTTCGGATTGCATTTCCTTAGGATTCTTCCAATGAATCTGTCTGGCATCTGCTTTACCGACGATCAACATTATATGATCATTCCATTTTAAATCACTCCTAACGCGTACTCCCAGATAATTTATGGTATTAACTGCTTCCAGTTGCTGACCTGCTATTTTGTAGCTAAATGATAAAGGATCTATCTTTCTGTGTATTCGCAGCACATTACACTTGTCTACATTGAGATTCAATTGCCATTCTCGGTACGTGGTAGCTTGCTGCGTGAGTCACTCGCTGTGAACCGATTAACTGATGCTTGAACACGGCAGTGTAAGAGCAATACCTCATCCAGAACTGGGTAATTTGATATCTTCTTGTTAGCAAGGGCAACAACCTTTAGATTGGAAAATATCAGCTAAGGGCCCCATCAGATGCATTGATGAACAGGGAGTAAATAAGGAAGGAAGGTTAAAATTTTACATCCTGTCGATGTATAGGTCGTAAGAGACATTTACTAATGCATTTCGACAAGGATTATGTATAGAATAGTTCGTAACCTCCGGAATTCACGTTTAAAGGTTTATGTAAAACACGTAAAACCTAAATCCGATGGGGCTGTAGTGGTATATTAAACCCTTGTCCCAACAATTGAAGAGTTAGAAAACGTCTTAAGTGCAATTTTTTACAAAAAGCATTTCCGATGCTTTTGGTTCGCGGTACTCAGTTTCAAGTGTGTAGACTTGAGCCACGCGTCAAACAATGGGGAAAGCCTTTCAAACATATGCTAGTATTCAGTCTTAAAGCCAAGCTGTGCTTCGCTCTGGAGTGTCCTAACGTAGGATATGGGAAGCTGTGTTTCTTAAAACGATTCTACTAGTTAAGTCTAATGCTGTTTCTTTACTTTCATTATGACAAGTAAAACGTACTTACTAATCATGACATTACACACAAAAACTTTCTTGTTGTTATTTCATTGAAAACCGACACTTTTGAAACCATGGCTATGTGCAAAATGCAAATTGATTCGTTCAAAGAAGAAAACAGGACTCACCTACTGTTAATAATGGCATTTATATGGGCAAATAACGTCACCACAGGTTTCGAACCGACAGGTTCAGTTTTAGACGGCTGTTGACGTTTGTTTTACATTTGTTGTGTACATCACTTGTTCGGAAAAACAGCAGACAACAAATGGATTCCAAATGTCAACAGCCATTGGAGGTGTCACCCGTCCGTTCGAAAACGGTAACGACACTACTTGTGTAAGTAAATAGCGGTACGAACAGTGGCTTCTTTCTCTTTCCTCCTTCGCAAAAATCAGATGCTAAGAACGTTCTCCTTAACACGTAGAACCAGTCATTTCCTGGTATGGCACTTAAAAAGATCCCAATAAAGTATTTGTTTTGTAATACGTCTCCTTCTTTTGCGATGGTGCGCTGAGAAGCATAATCGTTCGTTTCCAGAACACTTCCCAATTTTTTTTATCAATTCAGGAATGGACAAACACAGATACATTGTTCTTCTATTTTCCAGATAAATGTCAGACTCGGCATTTACAAGTGGGTAGTAATGTCAGTCCCCTCACCCTGAAAGAAACTCAAGAAAAGCATTAATTTCAAAGGTTGTGGGATAATTTTTGGAAAGCAATGTAACATAAAAATTGTTTTGAAATGGCAAGGACTTCTCGAAAATGAAGAGCTATGTTTAACAATTAATGCTTATAGGGAAGAGAGGTATTTATATGATGAGAGATTATCCCAATTATTACAGCAAGCATCTGCATTTTTAAACAAACGTTTTGCCACCATCAATTGCTGTAGACGTTAATCAGTTGCATATTTTACAAATATGACTTAGTACGTGTGGTGGTTGGTGCAATGCGATTCTGATGCATTTTTTAGACAGTTCCAACAGATAATGAGAAAAAATTGAGGACTCGAGTTGGTTGGGCGTTAGCGAGTCTCCAATAAAATTTAAAGTAGTTAAACCACACCTGTTTTTAGAAATAAAATAAAAGTTGACATTTCTTTGGTACTGAGGCGTTTAAAGCTGCGTTGTAAGTAATTGCGCTCGAACTTCATTAATTTTTCGAAAAGTTAGTTGTCATTGTGGATTCGATGGTTTTTTTCTTGTGATTGCATTTCTGAGTACGATTTGCGAGATTATGAGAAGTATTTGGATTATTCCTTATTACGAGTCATCTTTATGTATATTTCATTATTCCTCACACACACACACACACACACACACACACACACACACACCTCTTCCTTCAGTCAACTTTAACATGAAGTTATTTTCTCCTCACTCAGATGAAAGTTCTCTTCATTAATGACTGTTTACTAGTATAGCTTTATGAATTCTTCTGCAACACGTCATTCCTGAAGCTTCTATTTTCTGTTTTTTGTGCCGTTAATAGCAGGCATATCACTTCCAAGTAAAATCTGCAGAATATTGCTGACGAAATATCCCAGCACGAATACATTTATTTAGAAATCATCTTCGTATCGTCTGTTTAAATGGAAAGTAATGAGAACTTAAGGGGCATTCCACAATGAGTATGCAGTCACTGTGAAACTAATCTTTGTTTTACAGCCGCTGTCGACTTAATAACTCAATAAGAGTATTATTGTATTCTAATTAAAACGTAATTTTTGTTTCAGGTGAGTGTCGAGATGCATGCCCTTGGCAGTCAGTCTGGGTGAGTTAGCGCGCGCGTACACACACACACACACACACACACACACACACACACACACACACACACACACACACAATCAACAGACGTCTGTCGGATGTAAAAGGTTTTTACTTTCAGTTAGCCACTCAGTACGTGCTTCCCTAAAGTCATCTCACTGGTCTTATATCCAAGAAGAACTGAACATAAATCCACGTTCGGATTTTTTGTAAATGATTTATGCTACCCAAGGAGAATACTGTGGGGTCAAGACCACAGACCTACTACTTTTCAGAGAGTGTTCTAGTGCCCATGTCATCGTGACGGCGCATTCGACGGAACGTCACAATTTGGCAGAGGAAGGACGCCGACATCAACTAATATCGCCACTTTTCTCTTTCTGGGAATTGGTTGGCACTTTTCCCACTTCGAGAATCGTTCACTTACATCGCTTTTAGCGTCGATGCATTTTTCAAAAACCCGCTTTATCTGAATTGCTGCGAGCGGCATACAACGGCGTCCCGTATGACCTGTCCTCATTGGCAGGCGCGCTGTGCTGCTCCGAAGAGCATCATGAAAGCGAAAGCTTCCGATGGCGCGGCTGCGGACCGCTTCCTTAATATGCAGAGCGCTAATGGTCGGCGAGCTCTCAGCAGCGCGGGTTTCGTGGAAATGCTGGCCACGGCGGACTGACGTATGAGCTATCGACCGCCACGTGGCAGCGGTAAGTGCATGGACGCGACGCTGCTGCAACGGCCGGCGTAGCCCCTCTTGGAGCCATTGAGGCGGCCAGTAGGTATCGATCATGAAAGAGGCATTGTGGACGCAGGCGAGGCCAGCAGCATTGTCGGCTGCGGACAATGCCTGCCGTTACACGCCCGCGCGATGCGGCGCCCTCCGATGACCATACGGACAGGGAAGCGCTGGTGAGTTACAGACCAGTTGCTTTACTCGAGCGGACACCCAAGTCACGACACTGTGTCCCATTTTTCGCGTTTTGTTTCGGAAGTCACTTCAGTCATCATAAGCAGTTCTGTCTTCGGTGAAACAGCTGCAACGAAAAAGATAACGTCTAACAACCAAAATATTCATGTAATTAGGTTAATTTCAGTTTCACAGAAGTACATTCGGGGCTTCAGAAGAAGACTTCGTGAAAAATAAGCCGTACAGAAGAGTGACGAACCAGTGAATAGAGCATCTTTCCAAATTCAGGTTCGAAATGCATGCCATGGTGCATTTGCACTAAAGGCCAGGCGTGTCATAAAATGTGGGAAAACATTCGCTCCCTACTGTCGCATCGAATTAGATCCGCCTACATCCAGGCAACCCAGTGAACAGACTTGTAAAGCAGGCTGCTGTCCAGCGTTCCTGACACATTTTGCGTAAGCGACTCCAGCGAACTGCAAGCACTGGCGGACGCTTGCCGCGTCACAAACGGTGCCCATGTTGAACACACGTAATGTGAGTTAGAAACTCTGTCTACCAATATGTTATTCTTTTCTGTATGTCGTGAAATTTTCACGCAGTCGTCTTGTGAAACCCCAGAGGTACTTGGGAATAATTGTGTATAGCGCACACAACCAACTACGAAAATTGCAGTTATACGTGATCGCGAAAGAGATTAAAGCATAGACGACTTACTCGGGTAGAAGGTACAGTCTCTGACAGTTTTCCATGTTATTGGACTCTCCATACTTAAGCCTGTCTCACACAGAGCAATATTCGCTGTAAGTTTCCTTGCTGGCTCGCGCGACAGCTACCTTCCGGGCTCCGTCGTCTGCTAGCGAGCTACCTTGCTGGGAACCTTCTAAGATTTCCAGGATAGGTCCGGTGCTATTTTTCTTGTAAGGTTCCCTGCGTGCTACCTGCGTTGGCCAATCATGAAACGTTTCGTTTGTGACGTCAAACGCGGAAAGCTTGGGCGGGAAACCTTTGTTGATAGTTGCTTTTCTGCTGTTGTGAGGTGCGTTAGGAGGTTCTTATAATTATTAAATAATGGCACCGCAGTGGTCCAAGGAAGCGATCGAAGCATTGATATGTACTTATAGGGAAGAACAGTGTCTGTACGTCGTGAAAAGCGCAAACTATTATAATAAACACTTGCGTGCAGAAGCGCTCGAAATAGTTGCAAGTGCCGTGTGTCTTGTTCAACCATATACGTCCATTCGTATAAAATTTGAAATGGATGTACGATCTTCTATCCTATAAAATAAAGTCGTATATAACAGTCATTATTGGTATATTTATAAAGTCATACAGTTTTGAAATGTTGATACTTTTCAAACAAAAGTAGGTGTTATGCGAACTAACCTCAACTCTTTATGAAGCATGGAGAGCACACCTTTTCCAGCGTTTCTCCTCTTAATCCAGTTTTTCGCCCATTCTTTCTTTCTTCTTCTCTCATTAGCATGCATTTCTGCATCGTTTAGCACCAAAACAGCTAATAACGCCAGTTTGCTCTCAACATCTGTACCTCAAGCAGCCATCTTCGTTCGATACAACATGCATCTGATCACAACACAACTAGCTGACGATCTTGCACCATGTGAGAGCTTCGGTATGGAAGATAGCCGGCTCCTTTCCCTGCAAGCCGGCAGGCATGCACGCCATCTCGCAAACTTGCGGCGAACCTTGCTCCCTGTGAGACGGGCTTTAGTTCCAAGTTTGAACTGAGCTGTTCGGCAGTCAGCATTGTTAGTTATTAGTCTTGGTAATGCATTGACGTCAGTAGTAGTAGTAGTAGTAGTAGTAAAAAATTGGTGGAGGTAGTGTTGCTCTCGTTACCTACAATCACAAACGAAATAGAGACTCGTGGTTTACTTGATGAGGTAAACCACTGTACTCATGAAAAACGCTTCTTGCAATACCGTCAGAATGGCCACCATGCATATCAAATCAGCATCTGTTGGGTGCTATGGCATCACAGTCGAAATGACGTTTATTATTGCCCCAGTACTGCCCGTTGCAACAGATACCTTCAACCAACCCATCACAAGTGTTTTTCCTGAGGCCTGGAAACAGGGACGACTGAAGCCACTACCTAAATACATCCTCTGATAAGACATTTTTGCGTGCTTTCTGCTCTGTCCAGTGTCTTAAAATATATAGTCTACGACCAGCTGAAAATACGTAACCACAATCAATCTCCTAGAAGAATGCCAATCAGGGTACTGTAAATGTCGCAGCACAACTTCTACCTCAATAAAGGAGTCAGATGACCTGAAGCTTGCAATGACAGCACAAGAAGGGACTATCACCTGCTTCTTAGTCTTCAGCAAAGCCTTCGTCACTGTCATCTTAGTCATTTTACTTGACAAACCTCGTAGTCTAAATTTCTCGCGAAGTGAAGTGCAGTGCAGTGCAGTGCAGTGCAGTGCAGTGCAGTGCAGTGCAGTGCAGTGCAGTGCAGTGCAGTGCAGTGCAGTGCAGTGCAGTCATTCATACCTGACATCGCACCAGCAGTTGGTCGCTTCCAGCACCATAGTCACAAAGGAGGCAGGTGGTATCAGGCGTTCCCCAGGGTTGGATATTAGGTCCTATATTCTTTTCGTTGTATGTCAATGATGTGTTACCAGTTTTGTCCTTCAGCAAACTATCAAATGTACGGTGGTGATATGGAATTGTAACAAAGTGTGAGACCTGTAAATCTGAAGACAGCTATTGTGAAAGTCAATGTAGACCTACGAGCACTATCAAAATGGGCGCAGGGTGTAGGATTAAAGCTCAGCCTATCCAAAATCCATCGGTTCTGGTCTGTCATTCTAGGCTCATTAGTCCGAAATATCGGGAATCAATACCATCTTTAACCCTAAATGGGACAAATATCAAGTTCTCTCTTTCAGCAAAGAGACCGATATTAACAACAGATGAAAATCTAAATTAGACTGAACACGTAACTGCAATGTGCAAGAAGGCATCAGCACCCCTCCGTGCCCTACAAAACATGAAAGGGTCTTCCCTCTTGACCTGAACTTGTCCTTCCCATTAATGATTCCAGCGATGTTATCCTGCAAAGTGTTTCCCACGAAAGCTCACGGTGCCAGGAACCGGTCATGAATGCCTGTGCGTTACATCTGTGTCGTTCGACGCTTACTTTCATACACTGAAGAGCCAAAGAACTAGCACACCTGCCTAATATCATGTAGGGTCCCCACGAGCAAGCAGAAACGCGCAGCACGACTTGGCATGGGCTTGACTAATGTCTGAAACAGTGCTGGAGGGAATTGACAGCATGAACCATGCAGTACTATCCACAAACGCGTATGAGTTCAAGGGGGCGGATATCTCCTCTGAACTGCAAGTTGCAAGGCATCCCAGATATGCTCAAGCGGAAGTGTTCAAACCCAGAACAGTGTTCGTAGAGCCACTCTGTAGCAGTTCTGGACATCTGGAGTGTTACATTGTCCAGCTGGAATTGCCAAAGTCCGTCGGAATGCACAACGCACATGAATAGCTGCAGGTGATAAGACAGGATGCTTACGTACGCGTCACTTGTCAGTCGTATCAAAACGTATTAGGGATCCCGTATCACTCCAACTCCACTCTCTCCATCCCATTACAGACTCTCCACCAGTTTGAACAGTCCCCTGCTGACATGCAGGGTCCATGGATTTACGCGATTGTCTCCATACCCTTACACATCCATCCGCTAGATACAATTTGAAACGAGACTCGTCCGGCGAGGCAACGTTTTTCCAGTCATAAACAGTCCAATGTCAGTGTTGACGGACACAGACGAGGCGTAAAGCTTTGTCTCCTGCAGTCAATGGTACACGAGAGGGCATTCGGTCCCGAAAGCCCATATCGATTATGTTCCGTTGACTGGTTCGCACGGTGACACTCGGTGATAGCCCAGCATTGAAATTCGCGGCAATTTGCGGAGGGGTTGCACTTCTGTGACGTATAAAGATTCTGTTCAGTCGTCGTTCGTGCTGTTCTTGCAGGATGTTCTTCCGACAGCAGCGATGTCAGAGATTTGATGTTGTGCTGGATCCCTGATTTTCACGGTACACTCGTGAAATGGTAGTACGGGAAAATCCCCGCTTCATCGCTACCTCGAAGATGGTTCTTCCCATCGCTCGTGCACAAACTGTAACACCACGTTCAAACTCACTCAAATCTCGATAACTTGGCACTGAAGCAGCAGTAACCGATCTAATAACTGCACTAGACAATGGTATTATACAGGCGTTGCCGACCGAAGCGCCGTATTCTGCCTGTTCACATGTCGGTATTCTAATACGCATGCCTTTACCACTTACTTTGGCGCTTCAGTGTATTTCACCGTGCCGGCTTCGTGGAGAATATGGCAGGTATTTCCCTACTGCCTTATCAACATATGCTGTCCCCCTATGTCTCCTCCACCTTAACATTTTCGTCTGAACAACATGGCAGAAACACCCGTCCCCAACAGAATAAAATCCCTTCTGCTATTGTTCTACTACCTTCTCAATGTCAATATCAACTGCAGGAACCCGGTTCTGGAACAGACTCCCGCATCAGGTTAGAGAACTAAACGTGATTTCCAGCTTCAGAAGACAGTTGGTGACACATCTCCTAAAGCAACAATAATGGCTGGCATTGTTCCTGTACCCACTCGTTACCCTTGCACATCCTGATTTCTAAGTATTCTTAGCTTCCTTTGCCCATGACTCGCTGTATCAGAAAAAATCTATTTTGTACACCTATAAATTCTTTTTATATCTGTTATTATTATTATTATTATTATTATTATTATTATTATTATTATTTTCGATTATTCCCATTTAAGAGAGCGTTTGAACTTGAATTCCTTTATGATGATTGATTGTTTTTTCTGAGCCCAAATTTTCTTCATGTGTTCACTGTGTTGTTTCTTTCGCTCCGCTGTCCATTTGCATCCTGGTCTCTTCTGTGTTGTGGTGTCAAATTTGTTTTTTGATAATGTTCCTGAATCCAGTTCTATTCTCTGCATCGTGTACTGTTATGTGTGCTTGTCTGAGGTCCTCTTCAACTTCTTTTATCCATTTTGTTTTTCCCCTGCCTGAGTTGATGACTTACAGAATTCGCTTTGAAATTCTGTTTTCATTCATCCTGTGGATATGTCCGTAGAACTGCATTCTTCTTTTCCTTATTGTATCCGTAATCTTGTCTGTGTATTTATATCTGTTATTATTTCTTTCTTGTCTCAGACGTTCCGTCTGGTTAAAAATGGAAGGTGACGCGGACCTTGATCAAGCGTGACTTCGTTTTAACTGTACGGTATATGTTACATTCCATTTAGGAACTTTCGGGTAATTGAACAAGTGTCAATAATTACGGATTTCTGTAGTTGTATATATAAGTTTGGATGTAGCTGTATTGCTTTGATGTACTGGTGGATATTGTGTGGTGTGACTCCTGTAGTTTATAGTATAATTGGTATAATGTCAACTTTATCCTGATACCACATGTCCTGGACTTCGTCAGCCAGTTGGATGTATTTTTCAATTTTTTCTCCTGTTCTATTTTGTATATTTCTTGTATTGGGTATGGATATTTCGATTAGTTCTGTTAATTTCTTGTTTTTATTGGTGAGTATGATGTCAGGTTTGTTATGTGGTGTAGTTTTATCTGTTACAATGGTTCTGTTCCAGTATAATTTGTATTCATCGTTCTCCAGTACATTTTGTGGTGCATACTTGTATGTGGGAATGTGTTGTTTTATAAGTTTATGTTGTAAGGCAAGCTGTTGATGTATTATTTTTGCTACATTGTCATGTCTTCTGGGGTATTCTGTATTTGCTAGTATTGTACATCCGCTTGTGATGTGATCTACTGTTTCTATTTGTTGTTTGCAAAGTCTGCCTTTATCTGTTGTGGTATTGCGATCTTTAATAATATGCTTGCTGTAATATCTGGTGTTTATTGTTTGATCCTGTATTGCAATCATGAATCCTTCCGTCTCACTGTATATATTACCTTTTCTTAGCCATGTGTTGGATGCATCTTGATCGATGTGTGGCTGTGTTAGATGATACGGGTGCTTGCCATGTAGTGTTTTCTTTTTCCAATTTACTTTCTTCGTATCTGTTGATGTTATGTGATCTAAAGGGTTGTAGAAGTGGTTATGAAATTGCAGTGGTGTAGCCGCTGTATTTATATGAGTGATTGCTTTGTGTATATTGCTAGTTTCTGCTCGTTCTAGAAAGAATTTTCTTAATTGTCTACCTGTCCATAATGTAGGTTTTTGATATCGATAAATCCCCTTCGTCCTTCCTTTCTGCTTAATGTGAATCTTTCTGTTGCTGAATGTATGTGATGTATTCTATATTTGTGGCATTGTGATCGTGTAAGTGTATTGATTGCTTCTGGGTCTGTGTTACTCCTTTTCACTACTCCAAATGAGTAGGTCAATATTGGTATAGCATAAGTATTTATAGCTTTTGTCTTGTTTCTTGCTGTCAATTCTGTTTTCAGTATTTTTGTTAGTCTTTGTCTGTATTTTTCTTTCAGTTCTTCTTTAATATTTGTATTATCTATTCCTATTTTTTGTCTGTATCCTAGATATTTATAGGCATCTGTTTTTTCCATCGCTTCTATGCAGTCGCTGTGGTTATCCAATATGTAATTTTCTTGTTTAGTGTGTTCTCCCTCGACTATGCTATTTTTTCTTACATTTGTCTGTTCCAAAAGCCATATTTATATCATTGCTGAATACTTCTGTTATCTTTAGTAATTGGTTGAGTTGTTGATTTGTTGCTGCCAGTTGTTTAAGATCATCCATGTATAGCAAATATGTGATTTTCTGTCGATATGTTCCAGTAATATTGTATCCATAATTTGTATTATTTAGCATGTTGGATAGTGGGTTCAGAGCAAGGCAGAACCAGGAATGACGTAATGAGTCTCCTTGTTATATTCCACGCTTAATCTGTATTGGCTGTGATGTGATGTTATTTGAATTTGTTTGGATATTAAGTGTAGTTTTCCAATTTTTCATGACTATGTTTAGGAACTGTATCAATTTAGGATCTACTTTGTATATTTCCAATATTTGTAGTAACCATGAGTGGGGTACACTATCAAAAGCTTTTTGGTAATCAATGTATGCATAGTGTAGCGACCTTTGTTTAGTTTTAGCTTGATATGTCACCTCTGCATCTATTATCAGTTGCTCTTTACATCCTAGTGCTCCTTTGCAACAGCCTTTTTGTTCTTCAGTTACAATTTTGTTCTGTGTTGTATGTGTCATTAATTTCTGTGTAATGACTGAAGTTAATATTTTGTATATTGTTGGTAGGCATGTTATGGGGCGATATTTTGCTGGGTTTGCTGTGTCTGCTTGGTCTTTAGGGTTCAGATAAGTTATTCCATGTGTAAGTGTATCAGGGAATGTGTATGGGTCTGCAATGTAACTGTTAAATAATTTAGTTACATGTGAATGTGTTCAGGTGAATTTCTTTAGCCAGAAATTTGCTATTTTCATTTCCAGGGGCTTTCCAATTGTGCGTAGAATTAATTGCTCGGGTGACTTAATGTTGCAAAATTATCACTTCAGGCATTTGTGGTATCATCTTGTATGTATCTGTTTCTGCTTGTATCCACCGTGCATGCCTGTTATGTTGTACCGGGTTTGACCATATGTTGCTCCAGAAGTGTTCCATGTCTGTTATGTTTGGTGGATTGTCTGTTTTAATGTGTGTGTTATCTATTGTCTGGTGAAATTTCTTTTGGTTTGTGTTGAATGTTTGGTTTTGTTTCCTTTTATTTTAACTTTTTTTTATATCTACGTCGTTTGGCCAATGCTTGTAATTTCTGCTTCTTTTTCATCTAATTGTTCTATCACTTCTTGTTGTGAGATTTTACCTAACCTTTTTCGTTTTTTTTCTGACATTTCATTTCTTATAAATTGTGTTAGCTGTCCGATGTCTTTTCTCAGTTTTTCTATTCTGATCTGTAGCCTGTGTTGCCATGATGGTTTTGTGGGTTTCTTGTGTGTGTTGGTTGGTTCTGATCTCTGCCTAGTGTGTATATTTAGTGTAGTGAATGCTCCTATATAAACCAGTAGTTGTAACTCCTCCATAGTTGTGTTTTCATTTATTTTGTTGTGTATGATTGTGTTGATAGTTGTTATTGTTGTTGTTTCGACTTGTGGGTTATTTGGTGGTCTATGCAAGAATGGTCTAATGTCTGTATTTGTGTCTTTGTA
The DNA here is from genome assembly GCF_021461385.2 of Schistocerca piceifrons. Taxonomy (NCBI): domain Eukaryota; kingdom Metazoa; phylum Arthropoda; class Insecta; order Orthoptera; family Acrididae; genus Schistocerca; species Schistocerca piceifrons. Next base: position 248,105,102 of record NC_060144.1, read on the forward strand.
TTCTATATATGTAAGCTGAAATTTTTCTTCTATATCTAACATCTGTGTCACTTCGTGTTCTATTTGTGCTTGTTCTGGTGGCTGTCTTAAAATTTCGTTTTCCTCCGATTGTTTAATTGGTGCGTGTTGTTCTTTGTTTGTTTGCTGTGGGATGTTTGAGTCCATTACTGTATTTTCTTCTTCTTCTGATTGCATATTATTTTGTTCCAGTATTTGTTGTGCTTGTTGTGCTTGTTGTTTGATGATTTCTAATTCTGACTGGGGTATCCTGTTATTTTTGATTATTACACGGATCTGATCAGCTAGTCGTTGTTCTGTTAAAAATTTTAATTCTGGGTATCTGGTAATAAATGTTCTATATACTTGTGGTCTGTATCCAGTTGTGTTTGTTCCTAAGTTTGTTGCTTGGTAATAACAGAACGTGAGGTGTCGGTTAACTTCATCTGACCATCTCATCCTCTGTCTTTGTTTTCCTTCTAGGGTGGTTGCAGGAAGCATATCCTGCAAAACACCTCTATTTGGATTTGAATCATTTTCCAGTTGGCTAGCAGTGTCGTTACCATTGTGGGCGGGCATAGGGTTCAAGCGTCGTCCCCGACCATGACGGCGCTCGTCCGAGTCTTCTTTAGTTCTGTCCTGAACCAACTAATCACACTAAAAGGGGGGTTAGCCCTATTAGTGGTTTGTTCTTTTCGTCGCCTTTAACGACTGGCAGAACATACCGGAGGCCTATTCGTTTCCCTATTATTATTATTATTATTATTATTATTAGTAGTAGTAGTAGTAGTAGTAACAACGCTATTAGTTCATAGTTAATAATATTTGTTCACATTGTTACTGAAACTTCCTGGCAGATTAAAACTGTGTGCCAGGAAGTTTTATATCAGCGCACAGTCAGCTGCAGAGAGAAAATCTCATTCTGGGCACATCGTTACTGTAAACACTCAGATCATTTTATTACTACTTCTAATTGTAAAACTGTCATTTGTTAGGTAACTCTGATTCAAAATAGGTACTGTGTATGTGAAACCCCGGTCCTGTGTATAGGGCCTTATTACCCTAACTGAGTTGAAGTAAAAAAAAAAAAAATTGTGCGGATTGGAACTGTTTTCAGGTCTTCCTTGGTTGTCCTGCACTGATTGATTGTGTAGGAATTACGGAGTTACACCCTCCAGAAAAACATTTACATCTTGGACTATTGTTACATATGGCTCGTGGAAAAAAAAAATTTGCTTTCTGAAAGAATTAACTCATCAAATTTAGTCCGCATCTCGTGGTCTAGTGGCTACCGTTGCTGCCTCTTGAACACGGGGTCCCGTGTTCGATTCCCGGCCGGGTTGGGGATTTTCTCTGCCCGGAAACTGGGTGTTTGTTTTGTGATGATTATTATTATCTAAGCGCTTCAGCCTGGAACCGCGCGACCGCTAAGGTCGCAGGTTCGAATCCTGCCTCGGACATGGATTTGTGTGATGTCCTTAGGGTCCGCAGCTCGTGGTCGTGCGGTAGCGTTCTCGCTTCCCGCGCCCCGGTTCTTGGGTTCGATTGCCGGCAGGGTCAGGGATTTTCTCTGCCTCGTGATGACTGGGTGTTGTGTGATGTCCTTAGGTTAGTTAGGTTTAAGTAGTTCCAAGTTCTAGGGGACTGATGACCATGGATGTCAAGTCCCATAGTGCTCAGAGCCATTTGAACAATCATCATCATTCGTGATAGTGGCTAGATCGGACAGTGTAAAACATTAGTGTGTGAAAACATTGGGACTTTGTAAGGGCGCTGATGACCGCGCTGTTGAGCGCCCCCACACGCCGAACATAATCACCAAATTCAATAGATTGTGCAACATGGCTATGACACGTCGCTCTTCATCGATGTGCACGAAGCGTAATGGCTAAAGTGCAATCGGTGAAGACGACGGATGTCTGCTCGATCTCAGATTAGACTCAGTGATGATTTACTAACTTCGTACCACACAACCTGGTGTTAAGTCACACACACGTCCCCTCCAAAACTAAAAGTTTACTGGATCCGTGCCTGGTGTGGAATACCCTACGCCACACACTTAACTTCCAGAGTTTATTCAGTAGCTTTATTTATTACTCTTAATAATGTACAAATATTAACGCACGTTTTCATACAGTCATTATTTGGTGCTGAATAAATTTGCAACAACTGAAATAATGCCTCCGACGAACCCACAACCTGACAACTGGAAACAAAATATCAGGCTTATGTCACATTCATTAGATGGCCATTTTATATAGGCATTCGGAGTGCTCCAGCACGGACCCATAGGGGAAAAACAAAATATAGCAATTCAGTATAACAATACGCATTGCAATCAGAGTGCTAATGATTTATTCACCTATATAGCTGTGCCCCTTACAGCACCACTTCCGGAACGATGCCGATTCCTGCCCCGGTTCCAGTTCGAACAGGCCTGGCGGATTAACGATGAGTGTCGGTGTGCTGGCCATCCTGGATTTGGGTCTTAGTTGATTTCCCACATCTCCCACTAAGTGAATGCCAGTCGGGCTCTCGGGCCCGGCTCAATTACCCGATTCGCAAATTTTTTGAAAAACATCCACTCACTTCCACATAAGTAACGCTACACGCAGACAAATACGACAAATACGGCACACACACACACACACACACACACACACACATTCCGTTCGGGGATGGGAATCTGGCTACCCTTTAAAATTATCCTTGCCAGATCCGTTAATAACAACGCCGACCCTTCGCCGATGTGGGAAAAGGCACGAGAAAGCACTGATGATATACCCTGTTCATTTTTACGTAATTGAGTCCACTGAAGTCTTGTTCATGGGTAAATCTTCAGTAGTGCGGCTTGTGGCTGTGCGGTCAGCGCGGATTGCTAAGCGAAGGCGCGAAGCGAAGGGTACGATTTCCAGCCGGGCCGGCGAACCTCTCCGGCCGGGGGCTGGGCGTTGTGTTACCCTTAAATTGGTATCTCCATAATCATTTTCCTGGGATAGCGCTGTGACACTGTCGAACAGCGCATCTTCTGCGGACTCATCAGGAGCCATTTCTCCTAGAACGGTTGGTAGAATGCGGCACTACTCACCTGACATTCTTCTTATCTTTCCTGGTATGATTACTAAAATCGTGATCTATTAGCAGTTCTGGAGTGCACACGTCTTTATCTTGAAATTGTCATAACTACTGGTGATACTTAACCACGTACAGTGGTCGTTAGAACTACCTGGCCTCACTCCCTAATGAACTGTTTCGACTGGTACTGACTTAGATTTCGTGCTCGAGCAGCCTTATATTTCGAAATTCATTTGTTAAACTTTAGCTATATTATTAGCTAGCGTGTCAGGTAGCTGCCTTTTTTTTTCATTATCGGTTATGCCATACAAACTATCTCATTTCATGTTTAATCCTTGTCTCAATTCTGTACACATTGAGGTCAGAAAACTCAAGTGACACGTACGTGGTTGTCTAGAGTACTCCGAGAATATCAAATTTCATACAGTAACCTCTCATCACGGACTACGCAGTGGCCGACGGTCTTAGGTTACCTACCGAGAGCAATGGCGTTCGTATATAGAGTTGTCGCTGCAAATAGACAAGGAACACCAAAAATGGCCTTGGGAGCAGACAACCGACGCGAGTGCTTCCGTTAACGCAACGACATCGCCCGCAGTGCCTCTACTGGGCTTATTACCATATAGGTTTGATCCTAGAAGACCGGCAAATGGTAGCCTGGACAGACGAGCCCCGATTTCAATTCGTAAGAGTTTAAGGTAGCATTTAGAGTGTGGCGGCGCAAAACCCACGAAGCCATAGACCCAAGTTGTCAACAATGCACTTTGCAAGGTGTTGGTTCATCCATAATGTTGTGGGATGTGTTTATATGGAATCATCTGGGGCCTCTGGTCCAAACTGAACCGGGAAATGGTTTGGTTCGGCTACGTGGAGACCATTTGCAGCCATTCATGGACTTCACATTGCCAAACAACGGTGGAAGTTTTATGAATGACAGTGCCATTTCACCGGGCCACACTTACTGGCAATTGGTTTGAACAACATTCCAGCGAATGATTTGGCCACCCAGATGGCCCGACATGAACCCCATCGAACATGTGTGGGACACACTCGAGAAATCAGTTCGTGCACGAAATTCTGCACTGCCCACTTTCACAGTTACGCACGGCTACAGAGACAGTATGGCTAAGCATTTCTGTACGGGACTTAGGATGACTTGTTGAGTCCACGCTACGTAGAGTTCCTGCACAGCACTACGCTGCGCAAAAGGTCGGGCACGATCTTAGGAGGTATCGCGCGACTTTTGTTCCATCAGTGTATAGATCACATTCGAAGTATGTCCAGATGTATCTGACAGTCTATACTCTTACGTATGTGTCGAAGCTTGTTAATTCTACATAAATACGCAGGATAAGGACCATACCCTGACAAGAAAATGTATTTTCTTTTTGGAGAAGTTTATATAATGTAATTCCTGTTTATCGGATGCTTGAGAAAAAAATCACGCATACACCTTTGCTGTACTTCGCGTTGCCATTTGGCAAGCATCCATAGCTCCGTTCTTTGTCAGTGATACACTAGCCAGAGAAGTCTTGCAACTTTCGCTAGATATCCTTTGCGCAACAAGTGACTTCCTCCTAGATATCTTACTTTCATGTTCACAAGACAAATTCTCAAAAAGTCATGGGTTCTTCCAGAAACGTACTAAAAGCGACCGTGTGTCTGAGCAGTATTCTTCCGTGGATGCGACGCAGTTTGACAGCGACATGTTCATTCCATAATTTAGAGACCCATACGCTTGTGCTAAAGGTGACCATTCCTCTCAAAATGGCATAATGATATATTTTAAACGCAAGTATTGGTAGCTCTTGCAATAAACGGACAGAAAAAAATCGTAACATAAAAAATAATAATAAATATAGACCAATGAAATATCGGGAATACATTCGTCTGTGTAACATACTTAAGAGATTAACATTGCAAGATCACTGGTTAATGTAAACGCGACATAATCAATTGCAGATGTGAAATGCTGGTAGATTAATAACAGACGTAACCGCCAGAATGTTGCATGCAAGCATGCAGACGTGCATGCATTGTGTTGAACAGACGCGGGATGTCACTTTGTGGAATGGAGCTCTATGCCTAATGCACTTGTTCGGTCAGTACAAGGACAGTTAAATCTGTTCGTGGATGGCGCTGGAGTTGTTGTTCGATGATGTCCCATATGTGCATTGGAGACACATCTTGATTGAGCAGGCCAAAGGCAACTTGTCGCCACTTCGTAGCACACGTTGCGTTGTAGCAGCGGTATGCTGTTGTTCTGTTGGATAACGCTCCTTCGCATGCTGTTCATGAATGGAAGCTAGCAGACCAGGACGAATCACCAGATTTACGTACAAATAAGCAGTCAGGGTGCGTGCGATAACTATGAGAGCGCTGCTGGTGTCATACGAAATCGCACCTCAGACCACAACTCCAAGTGTGGGTACAGTGTGTCTAGCATGCAGACACACTGTTTGCAGGCCTCCAACTGGCCGCCTCCTAACCAACACACGGCCATCACTATCACCGAGGAGGAACCAGTTTCCTTCAGAACGCGCAACTGACTTCCAGCCTGCACTCTAATGAGCTCTCGTTCTCGCTCCACTGAAGCCACGGGATGGCAGTGGTTCGGTGTCTGTGAAATGCACGCCACAGCGCGTCTAGCTTGGAGCTATCGTTGAAGTAATAGATTTAACAGTTCATTGTGTTACTGTGGTGCATACTGCCGCTGCAGATGCAGTACGATGCGCCACAGCCGCACGCCGAATCCGATGGTCGTCCCTCTCGGTGGTGCGACCGTACGTTCTCGTGACCATCACTGCCAAGTCATGTACAGTGACTACATTCCGGCCAAGTTTTCTGCAATATCGCAGAACGAACTTCCAGCTTCTCGTAGCCCTAATACACGACCTCGTTCAAATTCAGTGAGGTGCTGATAATGGGCCGGCCGAAGTGGCCGTGCGGTTCTAGGCGCTGCAGTCTGGAACCGCGAGACCGCTACGGTCGCAGGTACGAATACTGCCTCGGGCATGGACGTGTGTGATGTTCTTAGGTTAGTTAGGTTTAACTAGTTCTAAGTTCTAGGGGATTAATGACCCATAGTGATCAGAGCCATTTGAACCATTTTTTGTTTTGCTGATTAATCACGTCTTTGTCACCTTACAGGCGTTCTTGATTAACATCACCTCTCCACGTCTTATCTCAAAGGTAACAAACGCCACTACCGTTACAGCGTGTATTTGAAGTAAACCTAATTTGCATCCTCATAGTGGCGTCACAATTAAGAGAAGCCGTCTTTCAGATGTACAAACACGCCTACCAACTTTCATTGAATTTCCACAACTCCTCCTTGGCGTTACGACTTTTTTTCCGTCTAATATACACTACTGGCCATTAAAATTGCTACACCAAGAATAAATGCAGTTAATAAATGGGTAGTCATTGGACCAATATATTATACTATAACCGACACGTGATTACATTTTCACGCAATTTGGATGCATAGATCCTGAGAAATCAGTACTCAGAACAACCACCTCTGGGCGTAGTAACGGCCTTCATACACCTGGGCATTGAGTCAAACAGAGCTTGGATGGCGTGTACAGGTACAGATGCCCATGAAGCTTCAACACGATACCACAGTTCATCACGAGTATTGACTGGCGTATTGTGACGAGCCAGTTGCTCGGCCATCATTGACCAGACTTCTCAATTGGTGAGAGATCTGGAGAATGTGCTGGCCAGGGCAGCAGCGTTTTCTGTATCCAGAACGGCCCGTACAGGACATGCAACATGCAGTCGTGCATTGTCCTGCTGAAATGTAGGGTTTCACAGGGATCGAATGAAAGGCAGAGCCACGGGTTGTAACACATCTGAATGTAACGTCCACTGTTCAAAGTTCCGTCAATGCGAACAAGAGGTGACAGAAACGTGTAACCAATGGCACCCCATACCATCACGCCGGGTGATAGGCCAGTATGGCGATTAGGAATACACGCTTCCAATGTGCGTTCACCGCGATGTCGCCAAACACGGATGCGACCATCATGATGCTGTAAACAGAATCTGAATTCATCCGAAAAAATGACGTTTTGCCATTCGTGCACCCACGTTCGTCGTTGAGTACACTATCGCAGGCGCTCCTGTCCGGTAACCGCAGCCATGGTCTCAGAGCTGATAGTCCATGCTGCTGCAAACGTCGTCGAACTGTTCGTGCAGAAGGTTGTTGTCTTGAAAACGTCCCCATCTGTTGACTCAGGGATCGAGACGTGGCTGCACGATCCGTTAAAGCCATGCGGATAAGATGCCTGTCATCTCGACTGCTAGTGATACGAGGCCGTTGGGATCCAGCACGCGTTCCGTACTACCCTCCTGAACCCACCGATTCCATATTCTGCTAACAGTCACTGGATCTCGACCAACGCGAGCAGCAATGTCGCGATACGATAAATCTCAGTCGCGATAGGCTACAATCCGATCTTTATCAAAGTCTGAAACGTGATGGTATGCATTTCTGCTCCTTACTCGCGGCATCACAACGACGTTTCACCAGGCAACGCCGGTCAACTGCTGTTTGTGTATGAGAAATCGGTTGGAAACTTTCCTCCTGTCAGCACGTTGCAGGTGTCGCCACCGGCGCCAACCTTGTGTGAATGCTCTCAAAAACTAATCATTTGCATACCACAGCATCTTCTTCCTGTCGGTTAAATTTCGCGTCTGTAGTACGTCATCTTCGTGGTGCAGCCATTTTAATGACCAGTAGTGTATATTGTGTGTGTGTGTGTGTGTGTGTGTGTGTGTGTGTGTGTGTGTGTGTGAGAGAGAGAGAGAGAGAGAGAGAGAGAGAGAGAGAGAGAGAGAGATATTGTGTACAGACCACTAGCCTGCTAGCGGCAGAGTCTGAAACCCCACGTCCCCCGCTGGGAGTCTCGTCAGGCAGGCTTTCCGCGTTAGCTGCCGCTGAAAGAGGCACGGCGGGTAGCGAGTGACTACCCTCGCCTATTCTCCCTCGCAGCGTACTCTGGCGCCACTGCGTCCCCCGCGCCTGCTCCCTCAGGGCTGTCGTAATTGGCCGGTCGCTGGCGTGTTGTCGCCGCGCGCGCGCCCACGCAGCCGCACGGCGGATGATAAATCATGCACGCCTCGCGCGGTAGACCTGCCAGCCAGGCCGAATATTCGATTTCGGCCAGCCTTATCCCGCGGCGTGTTTACACCGGAGTGTTCGCCGCCGCCGCTGCCGCCGTCTCTCATAAAAGTCTGATGAGACCTTGTTATATACAGAGGACCTGCGCACGCGCGCGCGTCATTCGTCGTTATCAGAGGCCAGACATCGTATTTCGGATGAGACGTCTTGCCGGATGCATTATCGGCTTCTTTTGTACGATGCACGAGAGATGTCGGTGCATTGTATTCTCCTGTACAGACGTTTAAAACTGTTCTGTATTTTTCCAAAATTGGCCAAATGGAAGTCTTACAGATTATTAACGTGTCGTAAAGTGCAGTCCACTGAATTAATTTTTCTTTATGTATGTAAAGGGGTACCCTAAAGAAGAGAGAAATTAAGACACACGCAATGTACGTTGTGGTTATAATTAAATTTTCATTGCTTGGGAGGGTCCCGACTGCAAAGGAGTGATCGTAGGACAATGAAACTTTGTGGAAAACACTTCCAAAGATGTGAGGAAAAAACATAACGAATTAACCTTTCTAAGAAACCCATTTTAATTTCCACGTGAGAGGGTAACACTTGATAATTGCTTAAGATGTTTAGTTTATAGGTTACAAACGTTGCTGAACGTTACTACCATCTGCGCCAATGGCAACCTGGAACAGCAGTAGAAATTGCTCTACTGCTGCCGAAAACAATTTTGGACCATGAAACGTTCAGCTGTCGTCACACAGCTCGCGCGCAGTTTGAAGATAGCACATTTCGTTCATTCTCAGTTAAGGCAACGGTAACGCGTACTACAGTTTGTGGCGCAGTTGGCCTTAGGCCTCTCCAAAGAGTAATCCCCAAATGGCAGTTTAACTGTAACTTCCGAATACTGCTCAATCCGATGAGGGAAGAGGACCTCTAAATACTCCTATGTGTAGATACTGACGAAGAGCAGCAGTGTTGCTGTTGTTTTAATGAAACAACTTTACGAGTGAAGCCCCGCTTATCTGGTCCAGACCCATGGTGAATGTCAGCAACAGTAATGCACACCGATGCTCGTGTGTCAATCCTACGTCACCGTACCAGTGCCGTCTCCTAATGGCAAGTCATGACGCTAACACTGCGGTAACAACCCAAATCCTGCAGCTGTAAAGTTGGATACCCACACGGTAAATAGTTTCCGTCTACACTGACTTAGGTAGCTAAAGTTTATTTAGAACCACTATGTACAACAATGTGTACAAAATACGGGGCACAGAAAATGAGAGAGTGGTTATCTAACAGTCAGCATCAGTTACTAAGTGGTCAGCGTGCCTGACAGCTATGCGGAAGACTCGCTTTCAGTTCCAGATACCGACAGGGACATCCCCTTGATGGGAAGACTAGAATGGGGTGCACACAGCTTCGTGACCCAACTGAGGAGCGACTTGAATGAGAAACAGTGGTTAAAAGGTTTGGAAGCAGGCAACAGCTTGGATCGCGATGTACTGACTTAGTTTGTCTCCATACCACATCTGAATGACGTCATTGGCAGCTGATTGCGGCCAGTCGCTGTTCAATGGATCAAGGGGCGGGGGGTGTCCAATTGGGAGGGAATTTCTAGTCAGGCATTCGCCTGAATGTGGACCTATTCGTAATTTTGCTGTTCAAGGATGGTATTTTCCGTTTTCTCAAACAAAACGTAGTATGTCTGTGTGCGTGAGTACGCGCGCGTGCCTCTGTCGCTAAGCGGGCTCGTTTTAAAAACGTGTGTTTCTAATCTAATTCCATGACTTACTGAGGGACAGTGGGTACCGGAACAGCTTGTCTACCCCATCCGTGAACAAAGTGGTGGTGGTGGTGGTGGTGGTGGTGGTGGTGTCCTACATAGGATCGTGTCAGATTCTCCAAATGTAGAATATTACATAGCCCAACTAATGGCTAGGTGTCCGTGAGTGGATTTGGTTGCTGGTGTATCAAGATGAGTGCATTTCCCCCGCCAAGGCGTCGTCAGCAGTGGTGGCGGTGGCTGGAGTCCAACGATGGTCCGTCAGAAAAACATCGTTGATTAAGAACGTCATCTGCTCATAGCAGTTATAATCCAGGAATCGAGTCTGGAGGGTGGTCAGTGGCGTCTATCGGCATAGTCGGCCACGGTTGCGGCAATGTGCCGTAAGAAGTCTACTACGAGAAAACGTTGGCCTTCATTTGAGGAAGACGTTTATATGAAAAGTGTGGGAGTGAACAGGAAAAGGAAAGGTTGAAACGTTTCCGATATGGTGCTGCACAAAAATGTTTAATATTACGTAGAATAACAAGATTACAAATGAGGTGGTGGTCCGCAGAATCGGTGAAGAGAGGAACCTGATCAAAAGTGACAAGAAGAAGGGAAAGGATGATAAGTCATGCGTTAAGACATCAAAGAGTACAGTCCATGGTACTTGAGGCAGGTGCAGAGGGTAAAAACTCCTGAAGATGCAGACAGGAATACAACCGTACTAGTATCTCCTCGAAGACGTTGGCTACAGCAGGAGAGGAATTCAAAGTTGATCGAATCAAACCTGTCAGAAGACTAATAGCCCAAAAAAATCTTCGGGAAAGCAACACGTCCTGGTTCGTAATGTTGTTACCAAAATCAGCGCGACAGAGCGTAAACGTTACATTATGACCATTAGATCACTTCGACACAGATTTCTTCATACTTGGTGGGCCTAGAATATCGGTGACCCTCGATGTTGTTACAGTAAGAGGAAAAAGACACAGTTTTCCTCGTTGTTATCAAGCTTTGGTCAGCTACAGCGCGTGAAACCCCGGCGGTTTACTGTGCCTTCGGCAGGCGACGCCCTGGACCCAGCCGAGGTCGCAATTAATTTAGACGGAATTACGGAGGACCAGCGGCAGTGAGCGCGCATTTGCATAGGCCGCGCGCGCCGCCCGTGCCGTCACGCGACGTGGATTACCCCTACCAGAGCCGCACCGGCGACCAAAAAAATTGCCGCCGTCCGCTGGTACGGTTGCCACGATTCCCTGCAGCAAGGAAAAAAATTACCCTAGGCTGCGCCGAACACGGCAGGTAAATTAGGTGCCGTGCTCGCATGAACGGCCGTGCGGATTATGCGAATCGGTACAAAGTACGGTGCGGGATTAAGCTTCAGAAATCACGTGTAATGAGTAGATTTTCACTCTTTCACTAGTCGCGTCGCCAGCATGCTAAACGTTCCCCTGCTGCAGAAACGTCCTCACTGACATGGCAAGTCCGAGAACGTTCTTTCACACAAGCGACATATCATTCACCCGTCGGCTCACTCCTTGTTGCACACTTCCATCTGTGCCAGTTTCCGCCACTAACTGGATACCCACTGCATAAAAATCATGCTCCCCCCCCCCCCCCCCCCCCCCCCCGGGTTTGGCGCCCGAAGCGGCGGCTTGTCACTTAGGCCGTAAACAAGCCTTGGACACTGACAACGTACGCAGTTACACGGGTCAAATAGACGACTAGCACTGTGTGATCTAAAGCTACGCACACTACAATAAATATATCTGTAAATAGTAGTTGCAATGCATTCGTTCGATCAGCCGACGCAAGATAACACTGAAGGTATTCTACAACGAAGGAAGTCGCACGCGTAGAGGGTACAGCTCTCCTGACGTCTGTAACACGGCGCAGTTTATTGCTTGATCAACGCGTTTTCCATGAGCTTCCATTTTGTAATTTTATTTCGCTAGTCGGTCGTAAGCACGCACTGTACACGGATTTCGTGGTAAATAACCATACGCCGCCGTGCCGAACAGTTCAGCAGAAACGAGATCAGTCGCCCGTTTCCGGGAATTCGGATGAGTTGCAGACAACAACCTAGAGGCTGGCTGAGGTGAGGAATGTGATGCTGCGTTCGCTTTCGAAAATTTTGAGGGTTCTGTCTGTGCAGACTCAGATTTAGTGTAGTAGCGCTCAGAAAGCGATGTAGAAATTAAGATTTGGTGTATACCGTGTTCGTTGTGTGCAGCAAATCAGTGAGCAGCAGAAAGAAACCAGTCTATCGTATTGTACATTGTTTCTGTCATTTGTTGACGGCCACAAATTTCCAGGATTGGACCGTTTTCTCGTCACTGATGAGATGTGCTTCCTTCAGTGTAGACTTCAATAGCCAAAACACAATATTTTGGTCTTTCGCCCTGCCACAAAATTGTGGTGTAGTGTGCTGTATCGCTTCGTCGTTCAGGGAGTCGTATTGTCTTTTAAACTACAGTGGACAGTGTTTTGTACCAATACACTATTCTATAGTTTTTGCTTCTTGAGGCAGGTGAAGGTAATTGTGTGAGGCAGGTGAACGTTACTGTCACTAGCTGCAGAACAGTGGCCTTTCCCACACATCTAAAGAAACTGTTTATTTATTAAGCGAATTTTTTTGCTGATAGAAACATACGTAAATCATGTAAAAATAGTATATACACAATTTTAGTGTTTAGAGGAGATAAGGAGAAACACTTTGACTGACGTCACAGATGCTCTCCACACTAGTGGTGTTCAAAGACGGTGTTAAAACTCTTACGTGATCAATAGTGTTTCACGGATGTTGCTCACTTGATACGGATTTCTTTCTGTGTTGGGAAATATAGCGTGCTGTATACGAGACACCGATACACAGTTCAGAATGACCTAAACTGCAGTCATTACTCGTGAAACACCTAGTTGTTTCAACAATGTTAGATAATCATTAGCATGCAAAAGCCATTTGTGCATCAATGTAAACGGACGAAATTTTTCAGCAGCATCTGTAAAACAGTACCATCACCACGGCTGTTAGAACAAGATATCTGAACATACCCACTGTCAAAACCTTAATGGACCCCGATCAGGAAAAATGTGTGTCTATGACCCTTTAACCATTAAAATGTGTTCCTTTTTATCTCTTCTGCACACTCAAATTTCGTTTATGTGGAGATTTTATACAACGTGTAGCAACTTGATATTTCATGTACGCGACTTTTCGGTCACCCTGTTACAATCTGTCAATAGCAACAGCTCAGGGTGTTACTTACACGAAAAGAAGTAACTAATACCTGGTGTGGAGCGTCTGAAATTCATTGCGGTATTTCTTTCTTGCTTTCTTCCTTTCTTCCCACTTTGCCGTGATGGAAACTACATACTTCCTTCAACAGTTACGATGTCGATAAGGTACGTGTCTATTTCCGGAAAGCCAGCGTCCCTAACCCGACATCAGAACCCAAGGTCTTAGCCCGACGTAGTAAGATAGACGTATTGCCGCACTCCTCACGTCAAAATTGAAGGTAAATATCGTGGAAACGTAATTGATTACTCACTAGCGAAATTTATTTCACCACAGTCTTTGCGCGCATCCCTAGGATACTGTTGCTTCAGGAAGGTGGCATCAGCAGAATTAAAGTAGTATATGGTAGATACTGAAACTAGCACAGAAGCTGTCTTCAAAGAATACTCGTTTCTGAACTGCTGTCACTTCAACAGAAAATGTTTCCTGTGCTGTAGGCATGTCGTGGAAGCATTCCGATCCGTATTGTACCTGTAGGTTCAGTTGACTATACCTTTTCATATACAGGCAGTGAAAATTGATGACAACGACAATGTTTACCGTATCTTGTTGCGAATCTTGTTGCACTGCTAAAATCAGCGCGAGCATATAAAATGAATAAATGTGCACTAAACGAAACGTAAAGCCAGTGAGATACCTGGTGTATAGACGCACACTCAGAATCAACGGAACAAGGAGGAGAATTTGGAAAACACTATAAAAGAAAGGTTCAAATTTTCGGCCACATTATTAGATGCCCTGGCAGGTACAAGCACTTGTAGCTAAGATAAAGGTATAATAGTGCCGTACTTGAAAGAACAACAGAGTGGCCCAGAAATCTGAATTGTACTTATTCTACGTATCATGACCTTTCTTGAAGGATAATGGACGAAGACAACGGATCATCACATGAGGAAACATGCAGTAAAGAATATGACGCGTAACCTCTTCGTTCTGTATCACACTTTCCCATCATTGGGATTTTTTTACCTATTTCACGTTTGAAGAAATCTGCTGGTTTGAATTAGAACTGACGTGCAGGCACGTTCAGAAGCATCAACGTTTGATAGGAATTTCCCCTAAATGCGTTCCGCGTGCAGCGGAACAGCTGTGAGTCCGATGTTACAAGATCGAGCGATGGTTCTGACCGGGGAGGGGTTTGGAGGAGGAGGATGAGAATGAGAATACGGATACTTTGTGCACACAGTCAGTCAGTTGTAACGCGCCAGAATTGAAACTGGAACACGACACAATCGTGGAAAGTCCCTGTCCGTGAAGGTTAGGCAGCATTCTGCAGTCCCATGAGACGCAGGTTCGTAATAGACAGATCTTAACAGAATGACGCCATGGAATATCCGATTAATAGTACAGCAGAAACTAGTTGCAATAGGAACAGCCATATGAGTAACATCCATGGTACACGACACTACCAAATGAGTAGTTAAACTGCGCTGTCCATGCACACTGAAAAGCTTGCTATCAATAACAACGCTCCCTGTTACTATTTACATAAACTTTTAAACTTTCTGGAAGATAATGTACTTGTTGGTCGTTACCTACTTTTGAAGTAATGGAACACTTAGCAATTACAATTTACATTTTGAGACAGCTATTTATAACCTGACTTACGACATAATGAAACATCCAAATGATAAAATAACACCAGTTGGGATCTTTTGCTACACATGAGTCGTAAGATGCTGTCAGAAGTTAACATTTTATGGAATATTTACTTCATTGCATGCCTGGTTTAGTTCTTATTTAAAAAACAAAGGCAGACTGTTGCTCTAGACTGTTACACTAATACCAGGAGGGATGCCACAGCATTTCCGTGGGTAGAAATTACACAGGGCTCGATAATTGGCCCACTACTAGTCTTGCCATATGTTAAATATGTACCATTTTATTTGAAGCAGGAGGCAGTATTAATCCTATTTCAAGATGAAACAAGCATTGTTCGGAAGCTGATCACAGAAGCGTCACCAGGAAAAGTAGTAAATGGAAGTTTTTGTGAAATTTACTGTCTGGTTTCACACAAGCGGGCTAGCTGTAAAATTTTATTAAACACGGCGCATCCAGCTTTGCACTGTCCATAAGACGCAACTTCATATTAATTTAGTGTACCAACAAGAAGTAATAAACAAAGCTGTCAGAACGTAATAAGTTCTTCGATCTGCAAAGCTGGGGAGAAACACGTAGCAGACCTGTTAAACCACCTTATGAAGGAAGCAAGAGTCCACGTGAGACGTCGCTGATGCCAGTGGTGCACCCTCACCATCCTCAGTTCTGCGTTTTTTCAAAGGGTCCGCGCTCGTACCTGCATTCAGCGACACAATAAAGAGTATGATCTGCAGGCGATAAGTCAGCTGTTACAGATAACATACCTAGAAAGCAGTTCATAGAACGCGATACCTTCGTTAAACCCTAGGATCCTAACACCACTTTCTGTACATCATGAGAAACAAGGTAGAAAATGGCGACACACACACACACACACACACACACACACACACACACACACACACACTCTCACTTCAAACTGTTGTGGAATTCGGATAAAACGTGCGACTCCTGAACGCCGCATTTTTCATCTTTGACTACCGAATACAAGTATCGCATGCAAGGCGTTATAGATGCGGCTTATCATGGATCGCCGTGTTAGGTACTCTTTCATCAAAGCAGAGTGGTGTTGCTGTATGCGTTCTTTTCTTTATTTTCGTTTTTCCTTTTTTTTTTTCAGTTACTATCTTGTGACTGGTTTGATGCGCTGCACCACGAATTCATCTCCTTTGCCAACCTCTTCATATTTGTGTAGCACATGAAACCTACGTTCTCAGTTACTTGCTAGATGTATTATAATCTGTCTTAACTACAGTTCTTACCCTCTGCAGCTCCCTGTAGTACCATGGAAGTGATTCCCTGGTTCCTCAACAGATGCTCCATCAACCTGTACCTTCTTCTTGACTGTGTTCTCCATATATATACCTTTCCTCGCAGGTTCTGCGGTGAACTTCCTCATTCCGTACCCTATCAGTCCACCTAACTTTCAACATTCTTCTTCACCACCACATCTCAAACGCTTGGATTCTCTCTCTTTCCGGTTTTCCCACGGTTCATTTTTTTGCCCACTACCATAAAATTCTGTGCTCCATAGGTACATTCTCAGAAATTTCTTCCTCAGATTAAGGACTGTGTTTGATACTAGACTTCTCTTAGCCAGAAATTCCCTTTTTACCAGTGCTAGTCTGCTTTTTATGACCACCTCCTTTCGTCATGGGTTATTTATGCTGCCTAGGTAGCAAAGTTTCTTAATTTCAGCTGCTTCGTGACCATCAGTGTTGATGTTAAGTTTCTGGCTGTTCTCATATCTCCTACTTCTCATTACTTTCGCCTTCCTTCGATTTACTCTCAATCAGCATTCTCTTATTAGACTGTTCATTCCATTCAGCGGAGCCTGTAATTCTTCTTCACTTTCACTAAGGATAGCAATGTCTGCGAATCTTACCGTTGATATCCTTCACCTTGAATTTTAATGATCTGTTATATGGACTGAACATTACGGGCACTTGTCGGCTTTTGCAATCTTTGGAATTGTGCGGATGATGTTTTTCCGAAAGTTAGGTTCTACCCACCAACGCGAATAGTCATTTTGTTGCAAATTTCCCCAACGATTTTAGAAATTCTGTTCGATGTTATTTATGCCCTCTGCTTTCTTAGATCTTACGTCTTCCAAAACTACTCCAGATTCTTCGTCTGTTACTGGATCCTCTAGACTCCTGTTACTTCTACCGCGTCATCAAAGTCTTCTCCCTAATAGAGCGCTTCAGTTTACGCTTTCCGTCTAAGCGCTCTCTCCTCTGCATTTAACAGTGGAATTACCAT
This sequence comes from Schistocerca piceifrons, assembly GCF_021461385.2. Taxonomy (NCBI): domain Eukaryota; kingdom Metazoa; phylum Arthropoda; class Insecta; order Orthoptera; family Acrididae; genus Schistocerca; species Schistocerca piceifrons. Next base: position 248,122,223 of record NC_060144.1, read on the forward strand.
TGCCCTCTCGCACTCTTAACATTGGGAGTAGCTCACACCAAAGAGCGCCTCTTTTTAACGGTAGAACCATTTTATTGTCATTATGTACTTTCTTCCTGTGACTATTTTCGTCGTGAATCAAGTTCCCCAGTACTGAAGATAACGAACAACTAAGTAGTGACAATGAATTGATGTGATAAGTGAAAACTCTAAAAATTATTGCGTCAGTCTGCACAACGTACTCTGTAAACTCACATTACTATTACTCCGCAACGCAATCAAATACAGAGTTATTTGCTAAAGTTTTTTTAGCGTTAATAATTGTACCGGTGAAGTCTAAACCTATAACACATCAGTCGTTACTGCATACTACGGTGTCATAAAGTGTTTCACTTCGGCTAAATTGTAAACGTCGCAAAGTTTCGTCTAATTCAGTGTGTTCCATTCAAAACTTTTACTTCTATGTTGTAGGGTTTCAGATCCGTTCGGCAGACAGGAAGATGTACAGTACTATATATCAAACATTACGGAATTAGAAAACGGAGCATACAACAAAACGAGGAGGAACAAGGGGTGGCAGACATTGAGGGGTGGGAGAGAGTGGAAGAGAGTGATTGAGTCATCGGTAGCCAACGACGATCCGTAGAATCTGTAACGATAGATAGTTTCGCTCATTACTTTACTTCCTATATAAAAACCAAATGGAGCTCTTTCGCGACTGGACTTACAAAAGTTGACAGGGTCAGCTGAGGAGTAATACCTCCTATTTTTAATGTAAAATCTCTTCAGGCATTTTTAAATAAAAATGCTGTACAAGGCTGGATATTTATTTCTTAATAGTCACACCGGCGACGAACATACTACTCCCAACGAGAATGCCTGTCCTTGTTGACGCAGCCGCAATCTCACTTCGCTCACACCGCTTCGTCACTTCCAAAGTGAAGTCCTCGATGGTGTTCAACTTTTGGGAACAGATGAAAATCGGCTGACGCCAAGTCGGGACTGTATAGGGCTGATCGCTGACAGTGACCCCAACGCGTCAGTTGTTGCAGACGTAGCAGCGCTCGTGTATGGTCTGGCATTGTCATTCTGAAGGAGAGGACGAACTCTTCAAATTCTTACTCTGTTTCTTGAGGTCTTCACGCACTGTACGCGCTAGCGTATGGAGCTCTCTAATGGCAGTGGGCTGCATCTCGAGTCAGCGAAGCGCGAAAGTCAATCGAGTCGTATGCATTACACTTACTACTTAAGCCGATTTTGAGAAGAGAGGAAAAAATTCGCAGGCATTAGTTTTCAACACTCCCTCGTAAGACTTGTATTCGAATGGGTGTAGTTAGTGAAACTCGTTGGAATAACTTATTTTAAACCATAACCTGTTACTAGCGTTTTTGGTCTTAAAATAGTTTACGTTCATCTTAAATGTTTCATGCAGATGTTAACATTCCTTCGTTGGGATGCGTGGATTAGTATACAGTTAAGCGCTTGCTTTGTAAAAGCCGGTGGAACTAGGTAGTTCATGATCTGTGATGCCATTTTTGATGTGTTCCCTGGTAATGGTGCAACTCTAAGACAAGTGGTTTGGGTGAAGCGTAATATCTCGGGGGCTAGGAACACGTCCTACATGTTAATTACTGCTTAATCTATGAAGCTAACTCATTAGCGATGTGGCGCAGTGGTTAGCACACAGGACCCGCATTCGGGAGGACTACAGTTTAAACCCGCGTCCGGGCGTCCAGATACAGATTTTCCTGATACAGATTTTCCTGATACAGATTTTCCTGATACAGATTTTCCTGATACAGATTTTCCTGATACAGATTTTCCTGATACAGATTTTCCTGATACAGATTTTCCTGATACAGATTTTCCTGATACAGATTTTCCTGATACAGATTTTCCTGATACAGATTTTCCTGATACAGATTTTCCTGATACAGATTTTCCTGATACAGATTTTCCTGATACAGATTTTCCTGATACAGATTTTCCTGATACAGATTTTCCTGATACAGATTTTCCTGATACAGATTTTCCTGATACAGATTTTCCTGATACAGATTTTCCTGATACAGATTTTCCTGATACAGATTTTCCTGATACAGATTTTCCTGATACAGATTTTCCTGATACAGATTTTCCTGATACAGATTTTCCTGATACAGATTTTCCTGATACAGATTTTCCTGATACAGATTTTCCTGATACAGATTTTCCTGATACAGATTTTCCTGATACAGATTTTCCTGATACAGATTTTCCTGATACAGATTTTCCTGATACAGATTTTCCTGATACAGATTTTCCTGATACAGATTTTCCTGATACAGATTTTCCTGATACAGATTTTCCTGATACAGATTTTCCTGATACAGATTTTCCTGATACAGATTTTCCTGATACAGATTTTCCTGATACAGATTTTCCTGATACAGATTTTCCTGATACAGATTTTCCTGATACAGATTTTCCTGATACAGATTTTCCTGATACAGATTTTCCTGATACAGATTTTCCTGATACAGATTTTCCTGATACAGATTTTCCTGATACAGATTTTCCTGATACAGATTTTCCTGATACAGATACAGATGTCCCTGAATTGTTTCAGGCAAACGCCGGTGTCTTTCCTTTGACAGAGTACGTCCGACTTCCTTCGCTAACCCGATGGCACCGATGACCTCGCTTTTCAGTCACCCCCCCCCCCCCCCCCCCCCCAAATCAATCTAATAACGAAACAACTCATAGTTAGTTTAAGTTGACCTGTGTCATTCATCTTTACATCGTGTCCCAGATCAAATTCTGGCCATAAATCGGTCACCGTACGGCCGTGCCCGTAATTTCCTCCCATTACCCGAAGAAACATGAAGAAGTATGAGAAAAAACTGAAAAATGTAAAACAGTTTCACTGGCCGAAAGTACTCACTTATTCATCGTATCTTTATAGAGTGCGTGCCACACATTCCTTAAACAAGAAAACTGCTGAAGATAACGAGGAAAGTTTTCCCACAAACATTCGATTGGCAATGACTAGTCTTCATCTTTATGGCCGATGACGGTGACACATTTTGTTGGTTGGTTGTTTTGGGGAAGGAGACCAGACAGCGAGGTCATCGGTCTCATCGGATTAAGGAAGGACGGGGAAGGAAGTCGGCCGTGCCCTTTGAAAGGAACCATCCCGGCATTTGCCTGGAGCGATTTAGGGAAATCACGGAAAACCTAAATCAGGATGGCCGGACGCGGGATTGAACCGTCGTCCTCCCGAATGCGAGTCCAGTGTCTAACCACTGCGCCACCTCGCTCGGTGACACATTTTGTGTGCCCAGCGATTCTGCGATGTAGTTACGGCACAGGACTGTCGTTCAGGAGAAGCAGGTTTTAAATCCTCTTCCAGTCGCCCAGTTTTTAGTTCTCGGTAGTGTCCCTGAATGGACTGAATTCTCATAGATTAATTCATAAGCTTCGTTCCTGATTTCATGTAGTTCGATAATCACGCAACAGTATCCTTAAAACGGAGCATCTCATCCTGGTAACGCATTGAAGAGGAGTAAACGGATATGACGCTTGTTAAAATTACAGTGAAACACAACGCAGGGAGAAGGATGTAATGTAGCTAATGTTATAAAAACTAGATAGTCACACGGTGCAGTTTCTCGTGTATTTCCATTTAAACGAAATATAACTAGGCGTTGTGTCGGATTTTCATATTCCTTAATCGGCATATTGAGACTTCTTTCTACGAAACGTTTCACAGCAAACACGAAGAGACAAATGTGATAGGAATTCTACCGTTTTAGAATATTTCATCTGCTTCTAAATTTTTAGGAGAATATTTTGATTAGGATGCTAGGTTTCCTGGCTAACCCAGTAATTTGAGAGAGACCAGGCAGCCACAGTGCTCCCAGTTAATGAAGCTGTTCATAGGAAATACATGTGACAGGAAGTGTGCTGCCAGTTCACGTTTGAATTGGCGCATGACTTTGTCTACCACTGCCACTTCCTCCCTTTCTTGTTCCACTCGCGAATGATTCGCGGGAAGAACGATCGCCAATCAGTCTCTCTGTGGGCTAGAATCTCTGATTTTTATCTTCGTGGTCTTTCCGCGAGATACACGTAGGAGGACTCTTCTGGGAAAGTACGCTCTCGGAATTGTAACAGTAAACCAAACCGTGACGCACAAGTCCTCTTGAAGCGTCAGCCACCAGCTTTGGTTGAACATCTCCGTGACATTTTCATGCTTACCAAAAGAACCTGAACGAAATACGCTGTCGTTCTTTCTTTCCTGTATCATTTTTACCTGAACGAAATGCGCGTAGTCCTAAATATTTTGTGGAAGTAACTGCTTCCAGTGATTGCTCTGCAATCGTGTATCTTACAGTAACGGGCCTTTCTGTCTGTGTGTGCGCGGTGCGTTACATTTATGTTCAGAGTCAGTTTCCACTCCCTGCGCCAAGCATCAGTCGTCTGCAGGCCTACTTGCTTTGTGAATTTTCGGTATGCAACAGCATCATCCACGAAAAACTGCATGGAACTTCATATAATGGACCATGGATCTCTAACACTCCATTGGGGTTACCTGAAGCCCTCCTTACTTCTGAAGACGTTCCTCCGTTGAGAATGACGTGGTGTGTTCCGTTTGCTAGTAACTAGTCAGTGCAATAATACAGTTTGTCTAATATTCTATGCGCTCGCATTTTGTTTATTATGCCGCAGTACGGAACTGTGTGTGTTCTCTTGGACGAAAACAGCAAGTTGTGTTTCACACGATAGTTCTTTTTCGGAGCCCATGTTGATTCAGACGGAGAAGATTTTCGGTATCCAGAAATATCATAAGATGGGAGCGTAATAAAAATCCTAAAATTCTACACCAAATCGACGTCGGCGATACAGGTCTGTTCGACAACCCTTCTTGAAAATAGGAATGACAACGCATAGCCGTAGTCGGCAGGACTACGCCCGCAGTCTTAGAGAGCTAAGTGAACAACTAAATAACAGTGAGTACGTGCTTCTGTTATACAGCATATAAAATACGAAATTGTCAAAGTTCTGAAAGTCTGTTTTTATTGTAGTCCGTCCAACTATTACATGACGCAAGTTTCGGACAAATTCTTTTCGCATTATGTATATATATATATTGCAATTTTGTTGTGATTGTGAAGAAGCATGTGCTAATTACTGATATGAAAAAACCATACAATAATGATATACAACTGTTAGTTTACAAATTGTGATACAGTCAAGAACCTATCCTAGATCAACGCCTGGAAAGCCGCTGTCTACTAGGCGTGGCTTTCAGACCACACTTGCTCGTAATACGAAAAAAAGGTCTTGTAAAGGACAAGTTAGTGTTTCAAAAACCACCTTCCACTGATGTTTCGTGCTTAGTTACCTTTTGCGTTCACACTTTACGTAGTGATGGAACGCAGGAACGCAGTCTTATAACTTGAGATATAGAAAAGTTTTGCACCTGATTTTACAAAAATTACTGCTTCACCTAGTGTTTCACGTATTAACTTTGTTAAAAACGTAAGGAGAGGACTTCAGAGACTTTGAAGGCAACGTAAGGTCTGCGAAAGAGCAGACTCAATAGACAGTAGTGGAAACAAGTTTGTTCGGGGTCCGCGTTGACGGAGACGCGCGGCGCGCTGAGGGAAGCCACCGGTGCGGCGCACCGCAGCACTCGCCAGATGCGGCTAACAGGCGCGTCAGGCGGTGCGACAGGGAAGGCGGCGGCCAGGCCGCAGGAGGACCGCAACGAGCAAATTGCCCGTCCGCTGGATGTCAACAAGCGTGAGCGGCCGGCCATCGGGCTGTTTCTGCGCATCGCGCGCGGCAGCTGCGAGCAAACAGCACCACCAGCGGGCGGGATGAGCATTAAAATAAACCGACATCGTGCCCATCATTCGCTAACAGCTTGCGGGGAAATAACGGTTCCTGACGTGGCCGTATAGCCAGCAAACTAAGGAAGCTGACAAACATTCCCGAAATGATTTGGAACTTGCCTTCCCCGCTTAGTATAAAGATAGGTAGGATGCTTAACGATATCGGAATGAAACTTCCTGGCAGATAAAAACTTTGTGACTGACCGAGACTCGAACTCGGGACCTTTGCCTTTCGCGGGCAAATGCTCTACCAACGGAGCTACCCAAGCACGACTCACGCCCCGTCCTCACAGCTTTACTTCTGCCAGTACTTCGTCACCTACCTTCCGAACTTTACAGAAGCTCTCCTGCGAACCTTGCAGAACTAGCACTCCTGAAAGAAAGGATATTGCAGAGATATGGCTTGGCCACAGCCTGGGGGATGTTTCTAGAACGGGGCGTGTCGTGCTTGGGTAGCTCAGTTGGTCGAGCACTTGGCCGCCAAAGGCAAAGGTCCCGATTTCGAGTCTCGGTCCGGCACACAGTTTTAATCTACCAGGAAGTTTCATATCAGCGCACACTCCGCTGTAGAGTGGAAATTTCATTCTTGAAATCGGAATGACCGACGGCAAATCAAGTTACACGAAACGGGCTGCACACGGTCAAGTTACATTAATGTTAGACTTCAGCTTGCAATAACCATTCGTAGACGGCAGCACTAGTAGCGAAGGGTGTGTAAAGCGTGTCGGTGTGAAGCAGACATAGTGCAGTCCTTGTCGAAAGCGGAGCGATGTATGTGACGTCCAAAAGGTCATGATCATCAGCGTGTGGGCCAAGGGTGGAAGCATTTCCGAAATGGCTAAGTTTGTAAACTGTTCACCTGCCGCCACGGTTAAATTATACCGTGCATGGAAAAATGCCACTATCCAAAACTGGTGCCGCGACGATTGTGGTGTACCACGGGCCGTAGATGACACGGATGCGAAGATGTGTACGGGCGAATAGGCGTGCAGCTGTTGAGTACATGACCGCCTAGACGAACCATGGGGCTACCAGCAATGTTTCCTCAAAGATTGTTCAGCGATCTGTGCTGCGTATGGACCACTGCAGCATGTTCCTGGTTCATGCACCCATGCTGCCACGCTGTTCAATGGCGACGAAGACTGCAATTCGCACGCCAGTACCGCAACTGGACGGGTAGTCTTTTCAGATGAATCATCTTTCATGGTCCATTGGGCAGACGGCCGTTGGAGTGTACGGCCTGAAACGTCGGAAAACAAACATGGAGGTTGCGTTATGGTAAGGGGAATGTTTTCATGGAATCCCCTGGCTTATCATCATTCAAGAAGGCACAGCTGATCAGCACAAATATGCGTCTGTCCTTGAGGTCCATGCCCACACTTACCTGCAGATTGTTTTTTCCCGAAATGATGGCATCTGCCAGCAGAAGAAAGCAATGTGACACAGCTTGCAGTGTACGTGCATGGCTCGAAGAGCACAAGGAGTAGTTTACGCACTCCCCTGGCCACCAGGCTTCCATGATTTAAATCGAATCGAGAATCTATGGGACCACCTCGATAGTGCTGTACGAAACGTGCCGCAAATGGATCCTTAACTGAGAAACGTGGGGCAGCTGCTCACGGCACTGGAGTCGGCGTGGCTCCACATCCTTTTCGTTATTGTCCGGAACTTCATGACTCTTTCTGCACGTCTCGCAGCGGTTTTCGATCCAAAAGTGATTCTTGAGGTCTTTGACAGGTGGTCAGTTTAATATGACTGGACAGCGTATATAGCGAGTTACTCCCATAACTGGGAAAGAAATATTGACACCTCCAGAGACCACCTTTAATGCTTGTCCTGGGATGATTTTTATTGCTTTCGATGTCAACTGAATATTTGTGTAAAAAGTAAACAAAAGTGTTGTAGATCAATAGAGATTCAGTACCGGCTGGTGGATTTGACTGCATGTGCCGCCATAAGGGAAGTATATGTGCGGAGGGGAAATGAAATGAAATGATCGTGTGGCATTTTGGTCGGATGGCCCCATCCGGGAAGTTCGGCCGCTGGGTTGCAAGTATTATTTCAGGTGACACCACACAGGGCGACTTGGGCGTCGGTGATGATGAAGTGACAACAGCACAGCCAAACACCCAGTATCCTAGCGGAAAGTATGTCGGGCCCGCTGCAAGTTAGGCAAACACGTTACCACTCAGCTAAGTAGGCGGACTGCGGAGGGGAGATGGACGGGTAATTACTTTAGCGACGATACGGGTCGCAAATCGCGATACCCACAGAGAAAAAGATTTTGACAAGGGGCAGTTTAGTACGGTCCAGCGCCTGGGAACGAACATAACGGAAACCCCGAAGCTCGTCAGCTGCTTACGAGCTAGTGTCTACTGTATCTGTGGAAAGTACTTGAACGACAGTGAAACCACGTGCAGATGACGAAGTGTTTGACGTCTTCGCCTCATAACAGAACATGGAGGTTGCAGCGTTCCCTCTCTGTAAGACATCAGATAGGCGGCGAACTGTCAGAGATCTGATGACAAAATACAATGCTGGTGCAGACGTAAGTGTTTCGGAGCACACCCTCAGAGTACACCATTGAACGTTGGTTTCGCAACAGAGAACACCTACCTGTCCCAACAAAAGCGTCTTTATGATTGCAGTGGCCACGTGATCATAGAGACCGGACCGTGGATCAGTGCAAATGTCACTGGGCGATACATATTAAGTATCTTGTGACACAAGATAGATGGTGAAGTGCACATTTGCCATCATCTAGGTGGACAACTGCTCGAAACAAGCACCGCACCGGAGACACAGGCCGTTCGGGCATTCACCTAAGCTGCCGTGGGACCTGAGGTAGTAATGGAGGGCACCATTACTTCTGGGGATTATGTGAACGTCATTGCGGCCCACCTGTATCCCTTCATGTTAAATGTCTTCCCCGATGAAACTGGCGTATTACAGCATGATAATTGTCTGTCACAAGATTAGAAACGTGCCTCAGTGGTTCGAGGAGCACGATGGTGGACTCAGATCGATGACTTGACAACCAAATCCGCCTGATCTGAACCCGATGGAACACATCCAGGACGTTAGCCGCCTCAGCTTCGCCTACAAATCACCGGCAGGTAATTTACGGGAACTGCCTGTCATGTGCATTGAAATACTGTGCGATAAGCATCCGGAAACCTACCATGAACCAGCCGAATCCATGCCACTCAAGATAGTTGCGGTACTGGGTTTAAACGGTGGACCAACAAGCGAGTAACTAAGAGGTCATAACGTTTTAGCTCTTCAGTGTTTGTTTATTTACATTTTATGACCTTCATTGGACCACTCTAGCTAACTTCGTACAAAGAATTTTTCAGTTTCGTGTCAGCCCAGTACTTCTTCATTCTCTCGGATCTCATCCTTCTTTCTTCATCGGAAATCACCCTTCCTATTGTCTATTTGTTAATTCTCGTTTGCAGTCTGATTTGTTTTTCTGTGAGTTCGTGTTTATTGTATGATAGCCGTACTTTTCCCCGATTGCTCATTTTTTAGTGTTCCATCCAGGTATCAGTGGAAAGCAAAGCAACTAACACGGAAATGGAACAGATACAAGTTGACAGTTTCGACCGTGCGAAAGGTTTCAGACACAAATATGCTGAATACACCAAGAGAAACAGTTCAGGGTATTGTGATACGGTCGAAGGTAAAGTGTTCCATACACTCGTTCGACCTATACTTGAGTATTGCTCATCAGTGTGGGATCCGTACCAGATCGGTCTGACGGAGGAGATAGAGAAGATCCAAAGAAGAGCGGCGCGTTTCGTCACAGGGTTATTCGGTAACCGTGATAGTGTTACGGAGATGTTTAATAAACTCAAGTGGCAGACTCTGCAAGAGAGGCGCTCTGCATCGCGGTGTAGCTTGCTCGCCAGGTTTCGAGAGGGTGCGTTTCTGGATGAGGTATCGAATATATTGCTTCCCCCTACTTATACCTCCCGAGGAGATCACGAATGTAAAATTAGGGAGATTAGAGCGCGCACGGAGGCTTTCAGACAGTCGTTCTTCCCGCGAACCATACGCGACTGGAACAGGAAAGGGAGGTAATGACAGTGGCACGTAAAGTGCCCTCCGCCACACACCGTTGGGTGGCTTGCGGAGTATAAATGTAGATCTAGAATCTCGCATTCAGAAGGACAACAAATTAAACATATTTTCAGCAGACTGAACTGTGCGGTATACTGCAGGCTAAACATTTGCATTAGACTGTAAAACACAGACGTAAGACTTTTTTTGAATGGGACTTTATTTCATTTGTTGTGGTGCTGTGGGAGATAATACTTGCAGTGACAGTAATAAATATGAATGGAAATGTCAACATCCTGAAACAAAATTCGCACGGGAGTGCCGAAAGTTGGGGGCTAAATCAACATTCAATTGTTTTTGAGTTGACTCGAAGCCCAAGTCAGCCCTTCTTTCAGAAGGGCTTTCTTATCACTATTTCGAATTTACACAGGGACGAACTCATTCGCAGACCCTTAGCCCCATAAGATCTTCAAGGGACTAACTCGATAGAAAGGTCTGTAGACAGCGTCTCAAAATTTGCTGATACTGGCATTTGTACACCGACCGTACAATCTGAAGCAACGCCAGTTCACCTCTGTTTTGTAATTCACCTACCGTTCGTAAATACTGTCCTTTTTACTGCACAGGTATTTTAATATCTGTAATTTTGATTTCTCAAGGGCTGCCTTCTTCAATTCTAAGTGGCCACAATTACGCCTGCGTAGCAGTCCAAAGATATTATGATGATGAACGCGACGCAGCGCAGACGCTGGTCTTCAGTTTTAACAATAATTGTTGTTAACTGCTTTTCTGATTTATTTTTTAAAAAATGGAAGAAAAGGAACATACGCACATTAGTGAGCAGAACGTAAGATACATGAAAGAAAATACATTCATATATTAGCAGAAATTGCTGAACTGTGCTTTGTCATGTCAGTGAAGAAATATCGTAATTAAACTTTTCCAGAGTTACCTACATTTTATAACGTTAGTTGAACTTGCAGTATCAGAAAATCTTACCGAGAGAAGAAACACCGCAAGTAGAACTAAAACTGGACAGAAGAAGTAGAAAAGAAGCTGAGTGAAAAGTGGGTCAGAGTACCTCGCAAAATTCGTTGCTAATGGGCAAGAGCGTTTGAAAGTTCTAATAAAGCAGATATATCCTAAGAAGTGTTCAGTTTCTGTACTCCAGAACAATTATATCGTCACCAAATACAAAAGACACTACACATCGAAACTGTGACATGTTAGTTAAGAAAATGTTGTCTTACGCAACTTAAGATACCATACGCTACACTTCACATTTATTAACGTAATGTACTGAAATTATATTTGCTTAGTTTGTAGTTTGTAAAATTAAATTCATTCAGTAAATATCTGTCTACATATACACTTGGTTTGCAAAACATAAGGACATTTACTGTCGGGAGACATAGATAGGAGAAATTTATTCCATACACAGAACTCCTTACAGTATAGTAAAGAAGTTAACTGAAAAATATACGCAGTGAGAGGAGCAAAAATGACAATTTCGTTGAAAGACAATAATTACTCACTTCACTGCGATTCGCGGTGGTCCCCAGGAAATCACAAAAGATAGGACACGGTTCTTAGTTAGATGTGTGATCACTACAAACGGCAACATACTCCCATGCTGCTCACAAGGCTTCTAGAGATTTCTTCTGGTCGAGCATTCCACTCTTCCACCAGGGCGGTTCACATCTGATGGATGGTCGTTGGTGCACATGCACATACTCGTGCTCCAATACGTTTCCCCAACGGTTTTCACATGTGCTCGATGGGATTTTAGTTAGGGAACGGTCGGGCCAGTCCATTCGCCGAATATCCTCTCGCCCCAAGAGCGCCTTCACCTGCGCTGTTTGATGCGGTCGCACATTGCTCTAAAGTCAGGACAGAAAGCATCCCCGAAAAGAGCCACAAAGGGAGGGAATCCAGTGTCAAAACGTTGACTGGTGAGGGTGCAGTGTTGAAAGGTTCTGAGGTCAGTCAGCCCATGCAACATTACGCCTCCCCACACCATAACGTCTGGACCACCAAAACGATCGTATTCGACAATGTTGCTGGATATATTGTGTGTTCACACATCTCGCCATATGAGGGTATATCCAGCAAGGGAGCACGCTGAGTACATGCATCTGTGTCATCTTCTCTACTATGCCGTACTAGTTCTATGCATGGTGCAAGTTACGTCGAGCTATGTTACCTGGCAGTGACACTTCATGCGAAGTTTGTTTCGTCTTTACATTTCGCACATCAAAGTCTCCCGCCACATTTTTCTGTCTGTATGTGAAGGATAATCTCAGGAACTACTGTAACATTTTCGATACAGGTTTCACTAATAGCTGAGCCTCGTGATCTAGGTGTAAACCAAGTCCCTGGAAACAATGTTCGGGATGAACTCGGGCCCAGACGATGGAATTTTTCAGTCTGCCTTTAATCTAGTCTTCACCTCTCCATGATGTAAAGTCGTCAGGAACGACGCGTTCTTCAGCTTCCATGTTAAACTGTATATTCCCTTTCCGCAATTGGATAATTAAGTGGAGTAAATTAGGGAGCGCAAGTCACCGAAGTGGCGTGCAATTGAAAGACTTGTACTCCGCCATTAAGGCGCACGAAAATATCATTATTTTAATAAGTAGACAGATCAATGAGGTAGATTTGTCAATATAAATTACTACCGCTACCCCAGAGAAGTCGTACGGCTGTAGATGCTTAATGCTATCCGCGCGAACCCGGTGCGTGTCCTAAGTGTGAAAATAAATCACACACACTGAAATAATGAAACGACCGAATATAAGTGTCCCCACAAAGTGCAGGCACATTAAGTATTTTCTAATTGAATCTATAGCGGAAGTAATGTTTTCAGTAAAAGTACGCAAGGTGGACAAATATTTTACTGTATGGTGACGGTAGCAGATTTTTCTGGCTGCCGAGCTAAAGAGAAACTACACGTTACTTTCACCGTAAGGTTTCTTGGTGCATCCGAGAGGCTTCAGTGTAATGCATCGGCCAGACGAGACGCTCAGTCCGCCGTCTAGACACAATAGCCACTTGACACCGAGGCCGGCAAACACCTGTGCAGTTTGCAGTCGCACGCCGAGGGACGACGTAGGTTGTTCACCCAGCCGCTGTTGTATGTCTGAACAGGTAATGGACCTGTCGCGGGTCCGAACACACACTATCAAGCTGGAGTGAAAGCAGACGTTTCCAAATATAAAGGCAAAGATGACACATGGATACTTCTACGTGGCGCGCGATGTCAACACTTACGAGAAGACATGTAAATTGTGTGGTGTGCCTTACAGAAATAACTTTCTTACCAGTTTTATGTGGTCCTTCAGGCATGAGAATTGTGGGCGGTACACAACAGTCGGGAAGATGATGAAAATAATTTGATTGACTTGAAGAAGAATGAGAGGTGGCCAGTTGGGTGTACGGCCACGCGAGGGGGCTAGAGTTCTGCAGAACGCGAAGAGATTATCTTGGGGAGGGCGACTTCACGTCGAGATCGCGAAGGAGACACCTCCAGGCGAGAATCGATAGAAGAGACCTCAGATGGAGACACCCGAGCAGGCACTCTGATACGGGCCTTGATGAGACTCGTCTTCAGAGCCTTGTTGCCGCTAACGCCGGACATCTGTGGACACAGCGAAAATTAGGCTCTGTCCGCTGCATCGGCGCCGACACACCTAGATGCTGCTAGCCGACCAACTCAACACGCAATCAGCCGCACCATCCGCACCCCGACCATCGCCCAGTAAATTACTCGCACACTAGCATTCCAATGAGCATATTATTAAACTGTTCGTAAGTTACAGTGATGTGTAAAATATATTTGTATAGCAGTGGTCCAAACCACTTCAGTTTTTAAAATAAGTGTTGCGACGAACCTCATTACGATATTGCGGCTCGTGCTCCCAATCCATTTATTTGGTATGCAGATACCGCAAAGAAGCGCAAATTAAGACATCGTAGTCAGCAAATCGCAAATCGGATGCTACATTGTATAGAGACGCTCCCCGTCTAGGTTATCGGCTCCATTGCTAAACAGTTACTAGTAAATGTGTAAAACACTTAAAACTCACGAAGTTAATGAAATTAACATCCTACTCCATCTCATTTTTATATACATGCGGAAAAGCGAGCCTTCCTGTTCATTCGTAGAGTAAAAAGAACGTGTTTTCTCATGAACCAGTAGACGTATTAAAGTTCAGATTTATGTGACACTCTACGGTCTATGGTCCTGTGACTGTACACAAATTTTAAGCTTCTAAGTCAACGTAATCAAAAGATATGGTCGTTTGTGTCATAAATTTTGTTATTCGCGAACTCGCTCATCAAATCTTCGATATTAATAAACTGCTTCAGCTGCATTTAGTCCTTTAAATATAGATCACTACCGGTTTTCTGCTACTAGGAGGCATGACCAGAGAAGCGGCTCCATCCATCACCATATTGGACTGGAATTCATGACTCGAACTGTTTTGTGAAATGACGTACTACCTTTTAGGGGTTTTTATTCTGATTATTATTATTATTATTATTATTATTATTATTATTATTATTATGAAGGACGACGTAATAGAAGGTAAAAGAACTAAGTTAGTGTGAGAAAGGAGCGAGGTAATAAGGTTCCGTGGCACAAAAACCTATGTCACCTCTCTGCTTCCGCAAGGACATTGGTGACCACCGGACGTGCTGATTACAAAACTTGTTTTGCTTCGGATAGGGGTACAGAGAAAACGGAAATACACTGTCGGAGAAAAACAGAAACACAAAAATAATGAAAGCAGTACTAGATCACGCGCTAACGTAAGCGTGAGACTCTAGCCCGCGGACTGGTTTGATGCAGCCCTCCAGGCTACTCTATACTGTGCGGGGTGATCCCTTGATACCTCAGAATATGCCCTATCAGGCGGTCCATTCTTTTGGTCTAGTTGTGCTACAGATTCCATGTATCCCTAATTCCTCATCAGCTACGTGATCCACACGTCTAATATTCGTCGTTCTTCTGTGGCATCACGTTTGGAAAGCTTCTATTCTCTTTCTGTCTAAATTGTTCGTCAGTGTTTCACTTCATACACGGTCACTCTCCAGACAAATATCCTCAGAAAAGACTTCCTAACATTTAAATCTATAGTCGCTATTAACAGATCTCTCTGCTTCAGAAATGCTTTTCTTATCATTGCCATTCTACATAAATATATCCTATAGAAATTCCCCCAATCCACAAGTGGCATACAGCAAACCAGTGCTCAACAGCATTGCTTAAAAACAGTCTTGATTGCAATTTTTCAGTTTTTTATTTTTCAAATACGCGTTTCGCCTGTTTTAGGCATCTTAAGGTTATCTTAATTTGGTTTTTCTTAGTTGAATCCTTTAGTCAGTGTAGCCAAAGGGCATCTTAGAAAAAATCAGGCCAACATCGCCTTCGTTAAACTCAGTAAAAACTTTTCTAGATGGACGCGAGTGACACAAAGATCTCCATAACGCGTTGCCGTTCATAGGAGCAAGTAACAGAATAAGATGGGGGCTCAGGTAGTAACCATAATGCACCACAGCCCGGTGGCTGTGGTGCATTATGCTAGGAGGTTCCCGAGGCCCAACGATACGCAGCGTGATGGCTCGCGTTACTGTGATCTGCATCGTCAGCATTTGATCCCTGATCTACGGGAGAGAAGTGCTGTGAACTCAAGTGTTGTGATGCGCGATGGATCTCCATCTCATAATCCGTGACACATCTAGAGAGAACGGAATCGTGGGACGTCGTCCCAAACTGCACGACCACAAAGATCACCAGATTAGCGCCCGCGTGATTGCTTAGGGTGGGATTACGTCGAGGACAGGGTTTATTCACGGGACGCTAACGCGTTGGAGGTCAACGATGAGCATGGCGAGGGATGAAGCGAACATTGCACCTGAGATGTTTCGGGCAGCAGTTGAGCAGTCTCTAGTGCCTTTCCATGTTGTCGTGAATGCGGATGGTAGTGACAGTGGGAGAAGTTTGTAACCTGGAGTGTAAACAAGGTACGCAACGTGGAAGTTAAAATGCATATCTTCCAATTGTTTATTCGTTACCTTTCTTCCGCATGTCCTTATTAATGTTTCCACAATGATTCATTCTCTTACGTTCATCCATTTTCCGTCGGAACCCTCTTAGGTAGTGAAAGTCTAGTTGTAATCAACCTGTATGCTTTGCAGGCAAAGATCGCTGAACTGAAGTTCTTGTCTCATCAACGCTGTGTGCCGATATGGGACTCGAATCTGGGACTTCATCCCTTCGTTAGCAATTGATCTACCGATTAATCTATCCAAGCACGACCCACAACCCGTCCTCATAGCTTTACTTCCGCTGGTTCCTCTTCTTCTACCTCCCAAAGTTCTCCTAAGTAACTTGCGGGACCCGGTCCGGCACCCGGATTTACTTTTCCAGAAAGTTTCAAAGCAGTGCATACTCCACTGCAGAGTAAAAATGCATCCTGGCGTACACTTAATTCCTCCACGCGTGTATTGTGTATAGGATTAATTGACCGTAGTATCGCTTAGAACTTGTTGTCGCCGTTAATGAATACCGCTGAAAATACTGTGCTAAATTTTCTAGACTTCATTTAAAAAGAATCTGTACAGTACGTGACTCCCTATATCGACTATAAATAGCATTATCCCATTTCCTCAACCACTTCCATAGCTACCACGAACACCATAGTCTCTGCAGTGACAAAGGGGTTGCCAGGTGGGCGCTTTGCGTGTTCAGCGGTTGTTTCGGGAGCCACGTAGAAAATTGACTATAGCGCCGTCTGACACGCCGTTGGTGGCGTGATGTAAGGGGTTTCACAGTTCATTACTGGTTTACGACCAACTGCCTAACTTCACGCTACCTCTGCTGTTCGCTTCTGTGGCGAGAGTTTTGAGACTGGCTATCGGCGCCATCAAGAGGTGTCATCACGCGAAGGCGGCGCGGCCCGGCTCGTGTGACTGTGTGTGCTCTTCTCCGGCTACTCTCACTTCCCCTTTCAGTTGTCTTTTCCCATTCCTCCTCGTTGCCGGCGGTTGCGCCCCTGGGGAGCCTGCGGCGAAATGGCTCTTTGTACCATCCGATCTCTCAGAGCGCAAGGCCGCGAGAACTCCCTCGGCGGCGCGACCTCGGCGCCTTGTGACGGGTGACAACATTTGACTCGGGAAAGGCGCGGGTGAATTTTCAGCTCGTGAAGGAGAGACGCTCTGCGGCAGCGGAAAATTTCTGTTACCTCAACGTGCTACTCCAACTCTCGTATGATTTGGTTACAATCCCAGAGATGACCGAGGCGGCTATAATACAATAATTAACTCTCGATTACTTCTGTCATACGAAATATGTACAAAGGAAGAAATTGGGAGAGTATGAACGTTCTTGAAGAAAACTATACATTAGCTGCCGGTACTGAATAAAATCGAAGAAATAACAAAAACTAGTAAGTTTAATAAACGCAACAGTTACATATAACATGGACTTCATTTATCAATAATACACTACTGGCCATTAAAATTGGTACACTAAGAAGAAATGGAGATGATAAACGGGTATTAATTGGAGAAATATATTACGCTATAACTGACATGTGATAACATTTTCATGCAATTTGGATGAATAGATCCTGAGAAATCAGTACCCAGAACAACCACCTCTGGCCGTAATAATGACCTTGATACGCCTGGGCATTGAGTCAAACAGAGCTTGGATGGCGTCTACATGTACAGCTGCCCATGCAGCTTCAACACGACACCACAGTTCATCGAGAGTAGTGATTGGCGTATTGTGACGAGCCAGTTGCTCGGCCACCATTGGCCAGACGTTTTCAGGTGGTGAGAGATCTGGAGAATGTACTGGCCAGGGCAGAAGTCGAACATTTTCTGTATCCAGAAAGGCCCGTACAGGACCTGCAACATGCGGTCGTGCATTATCCTGCTGAAATGTAGGGTTTCGCAGGAATCAAATGAAGTGTAGAGCCACGGGTCGTAACACATCTGAAATGTAATGTCCGCTGTTCAAAGTGCCGTCAATGCGAACAAGAGGTGACCGAGACGTGTAACCAATGGCACCCCATACCATCACGCCAGTATGGCGATGACGAATACACGCTTCCAATGTTCGTTCACCGCGATGTCGCCAGACACGAATGCGACCATCATGATGCTGTTAACAGAACCTGGATACATCCGAAAAAATGAAGTTCTGCCATTCGTGCACCCAGGTTCGTCGTTGAGTACACCATCGCAGGCGCTCCTGTCTGTGATGCAGCGTCAACGGTAACCGCAGGCATGGTCTCCGAGCTGATAGTCCATGCTGCTGCAAACGTCATCGAACTGTTCGTGTAGATAGTTGTTGTCTTACGGAAGTCCCCATCTGTTGACTCAGAGATCGAGACGTGGCTGCAAGATCCGTTACAGCCATGCGGATAAGATGCCTGTCATCTCGACTGGTATTGATACGAGGCCGTTGGGATCGAGGACGGCGTTCCATATTACCCTCCTGAACCCACCGATTCCATATTCTGCTAACAGTCATTGGATCTCGACCAACGCGGGCAGCAAAGTTGCGATACGATAAACCACAGTCGCGATAGGCTACAATCCGACCTTTATCGAAGTCGGAAACGTGATGGTACGCATTTCTCCTCCTTGCACGAGGCATCATAACAACGATTCACCAGGCAACGCCGGTCATCTGCTGTTTGTGTATGAGAAATCGGTTGGAAACTTTCCTCATGTCAGCACGTTGTAGGTGTCGCTACCGGCGCCAACCATGAGTGAATGCTCTGAAAAGCTAATCATTTGCATGTCACAGCATCTTTTTCCTGTCGGTTAAATTTCGCGTCTGTAGCAAGTCATCTTCGTGGTGCAGCATTTTTAATGGCCAGTAGTCTGCATTCTCCTTTTCTATTTACAACAGTCTGTCAACCCTCGAGTAACTTCTCGATTCGACGACTGCAGAAATCACGTGCTTCTGAGACTGAGAACACTTCGAGACATGTTCGGAGCGCATTTTCATCTGGAAAGGAAGTTCCTGGAGTGTTGTTCCATAGAGAGCGGACAAAGTGAAATCTGAGGGCGCAAGAGCGGATGAGCAATGTGGGTGCGGAATGGTTTCCCAACCCAACTGCGGTATAGTGTTTCTTGACAGTCTAGCAGAATGCGGACGAGCATTATCGTTGACTAGCGTCACTTCACACAGACTTCTTGGTCTTTGTTCTTGGATTGAGTCTGCAAGACGTCGCAGCTGTTGACATGTCAGCAATGGTGGTTACTCGTCGAAGAAGCAATTCGTAGTACACCACACCGTCGCTGTTCCACCAGGTGCGTTACATGATCTTTTGTGGATGCGCGCAGGTGTTTGTACGGGGAGGTGCTGTTTTGTTTGGGCTCAACCACTCCGTTCTTTTCTTTGTACTAGCACAAAAATAACGCTTCCCGTAAGTACTAACGATACAAGATAGGAATAGTCGACGTTGTTCACCAGCCAATTACCACTCGATAAACAAACCCACAACAAACTTAATACCAACGTGCATAACAAAAACACTACGAACTTAAGCACCAACTTAATACATTTTGTTGGAGATGGGCCCCCGCCATATATTGCGTCAAACCGGACCCACATAAGCCATTCAGTAGAGTTTCGAACGTTGGGCAGTGCTGGGGCGTATTCAGGCAGTGGTGGAGTTACGTCGTCCAACGTGCAATACGAAGTGGAAGAGACTGCCATTCCCTGGTAAGAGATAGAGATCATTTCTCAATAAATGATTGAGAACTTAATGGGAATCTTCCTTGAACAACTTCAGCATTGCGTTGTCAGTGACTGAATTAATTTGTGCGATATACTTTATTTTTTACAAACTTCTGTTTGGCTGTTCAGTGGTGGCAATGTGTGTAGGACAGTTACTGTAAATTATATTGGTGTAAATGGCCGCTGACCTCATAATAATCAAATGAAAATGTACTGCTCCTCGTGATACACCTTGTAGACACAGGAAACTGTGACCAGTCACTTTTTAGACTGTTAGTTTACTCCAATAAGCTGGTTTTCGGGTCCATCACCAGACTGACCAGCAGACATTGACATCATAAAGGAAACACCGTACTGAGCAAGATGGCGCAGTGGTTAAGACAATGGGGAGGGGGAGAAGGGGCCGGAGAAGATAGGAATGTGGAAGAAGGAAGATATGGGTTGAACTTGGCGTCGACGACTAGGTCACAACAGCGATTATAAGATCTGATAAAGCGTAGATAAGGATGTAAGGCTGAATGTCAGTCTGTGCATCTCTCTTCGCCTTAATTGATTCAGTGGAACCAAGGACATTGTAAATTCGGATGGCGGGATAGAGATTCGAATAGCGCTCGTCTAGACTGAAACACTACGAAATTTCACTCTAATCAGTGCCTCATATCGCACAGTAATACTGTCGGTATTGAATGTTATCACATGCGAAGGCGATATTAAAAGAAACTAGTATGAAGACTAATAACTAAAAGAATGTCATTAGTGACGGAAACAGAATGCTGCCGGTTACAGCTTCTTCCTGTTACTGGTGGGGCCGGCCGGAGTGGCCGAGCGGTTCTAGGCGCTACGGTCTGGAGCCGCGCGACCGCTACGGTCGCAGGTTCGAATCCTGCCTCGGGCATGGATGTGTGTGGTGTCCTTAGGTTAGTTAGGTTTAAGTAGTTCTAAGTTCTAGGGGACTGATGGCCTCAGCAGTTAAGTCACATAGTGCTCAGAGCCATTTTTTTGTTACTAGTTACTAGTTTCTCGAATGATTCCACGTTCATACTTGTTACAGTTTTTTGTTCGGTAGGAGTCCACCTTGGATTGGTGATAGTACAGTTTATCTGGTACTAAAACTATGGAAGCACCTCTTCCTCCGATGAGACGGATTTTCTGGCTCTTTCAAAGCGTAGTCGTGGTTCAGCGTATTGAGTTATCAAAGTGCATATGACGTATATCTCGAGGCTTGTACGGGGAAAGTCGTTATATTTTATGGAATTAGGGCTATACAACTAACGTGTACTTCGGTAAATTCCCACATACATAGGGAAAAATGATCATCGCGATCAAAAAAGGGAAATCAGATAGCACAGAAAGATATAAGTGTTCGTTTGTCCCGCGCACCGCTCGAGTCTGGAACGATAGGGAAATAGCTTGATTGTGGTTCGGTGGACCCTCTGCTAGGCTCTTGATTGTGAACTGTAGAATAATTTTGGAGATATATATGTACATGAAGGCCTGCTGTTACAATCTTATCAAATAAATCATATGCTTGGATCACGGATGGAGGTGAAGGTAATTCTTTAGCAGAAGTCAGTATACGTTGGCGCTAAAAGGATGCAATATTAGAACCTACTGAATCTTTAATGAGTTTATATTGGAAGTTCACTAATACCAGTAGATATTCAGAAGCTTGTTGAAGTTTGAGGTAGTGTACTTTTCGCGGTGGCATGGGTACTGGTTGCCTGTTGTAAACTGACATAGCAAATTTGAGTGCTTGTGTTTCCCATCAGTGTGTTAAAAAAATTTCACATGCTTCGTGCCGTATTTCTTTTATTAATAAAAATATAACGTTTACAAAGTAGGA
This sequence comes from Schistocerca piceifrons, assembly GCF_021461385.2. Classification (NCBI taxonomy): domain Eukaryota; kingdom Metazoa; phylum Arthropoda; class Insecta; order Orthoptera; family Acrididae; genus Schistocerca; species Schistocerca piceifrons. Next base: position 248,143,749 of record NC_060144.1, read on the forward strand.
AAATCGAATAATACGGTGTTGTGTGTCTTCAGTCTTCTTGAAAGTGTCATATGTTGCATATATTTTGCGTTTGTGAACCACATTACCGCACTTGCCAAAGTAATTGTCCTTATATTGTGAAAATGACAAAGTATAGTGAGGGAGAATGTAATTGCTTTAGAGATCAGTTATTGGCATTTGCTGAAAATATGTGTTACAAATAAATTAGCGACGTTAACATAAACAAGTGAAAGATAAACAGTGGAAATTATAACTATGGGAAGCGAGCGAATGTTGCCATCTGTTGTTCTTGCTTTTCTTTGTTGTCATAAGCTTTCGACTTGGCCAAAAAGCAGCTATCGAGACGATAGAGTGGTTGGTTGGTTTGGGGGAGGGGACCAAACTGCGGGGTCCTCGGTCCCATCGCATTAGGGAAGGATGGGGAAGGAAGTTTGCCGTGCCCTTTCAAAGGAACCATTCCGGCATTAGGCTGACGCGATTTAGGGAAATCGGGGAAAACCTAAATCAGGATGACCGGACGCGGGTTTGAACCTCGTCATCCTGAATGCGAGTCCAGTGTGCTAACCACTGCGCCATCTCGCTCGGCGAGATGTTGCAAAAAGCACTTAATGATTCTCAGTACGTAAGCTATACAGAATATTTAGCAGATCCAATAAAGCGTTCTGTAACTGAGGTTAGCATCGGGTAACTTTCTTCATTTAATTAATTTGATTATTGGTTAACGTAGAAGTGTATACGATCTAACAGCTACCTTCGTGTATATGCAAAGTTCGTACTGAAATATTCAGCTAACCGCCTGGCCTGGTAGAAAGTTGTTGCAATTTTAATCCTGCTGTAGCCTGCGGTAGATTAGTTTGTAATACCCAATTTTCGCCACGCAACCTATTACGAATTCGGGGTTACGTGCACCCATATTTCGATATTCTACGTAAGGATGAAGATGGACTAGCGAAGAATCTGAATGTCAACCTTAGAAATTAATTGGGCAGTAGCGAGAGTGACAGTGCTGTACAACAGCAGCGAAAGCCTAGAAACGTAGTTTGTATATGTCATTACAGTCCAAACATAAAGTGAAATAACTGAATCGCAACGAAGTATGGTAATTAATAGTTCGTGACATGCAGTTAATTGAATCGCTTCATTCTAGAAGACTGTTTACTGGGAGTCCAGCTATCTTCCGTTTCGTTTGTTAATAAATATCTTGTCCGTTAATAAATAAGGCACGAGAACCCAAAGAACATCAACATTCACATCTGTTCTCTTGTGTCACACTCTTTACCTGAACTCCCCTTGGTTCTCAGCGCCGGCTCGAGAATATTTTTGCCCACGGGCAACGTCATTCGTCGTCCTCTGCCCTCGCACCTGCCTCTCCCTCACACTTCAGTTGCATTCCTAGGGCTCTTCCTTTTAAAATGTTGGATTCGCGAGTCTCTCGCGGGCCCCTCAGCTAGGCGCCCGAAGCGGCTGCCAGTGTCACTTCGTCGTTAAACGGACTCTGATTGTTGCAGGGGTACTGCGTATTGATTGGCTTTGTATAAGATGAGTGTGCCGATATTACAGTACGAAAGGCTAGTTTGATAGATAAACTGAAATACTGACATGAGATGCAGAACCACTTTGAGGAAGTTGGTTATTGGTTATACGTACCCTCACCGTCCAATACCTACAGGGTCGAATTTTCGTGATCATTAGTTTTCGGGCGAAGGGTGGAAGTATTTCCGAAAAGCCTAAGTTCGCGTGACGCCGCGGTTAAATTATACTGTGCATGGGAAAATTCCGCTATCTAAAAACGGCGCCGAGGCAACTTAGGTGCACCACGGGCCGTAGATGACACAGGGAACAACGGCTGAAGGGATTTGTACGGGCGAATAGAAGAGCAACTGACGGCCAAGGTGAATCAATGGGCTACCAACAGTTCCTCACCAACGCCCGTACAGCGAATGTTGCTGCGTATAGGACTGTACACCACCCACCGGGGTGACGCAGCATACTGATAGCTGTTCATCCGCGACGAAGGTTGGAATGTGCACACCAATACCGGAAATGGACGTCCACCGAGTGGCGACAGGTGGCCTTTCAGATGAATCACGTTTAATGCTCCATCGGACGGATGGTCGTTCTCTTGTTCGGTCCTGCAGCAATCGTTGAAAGGGCCCAGGCCAGAGGAAGGAGCGTTGTGGTCTAGGAATGTTTTAGGCACAGTAGATAAACACAAGTATGCATATCTCCTTGGGGTCATGTCCACCCCTACACGCACTATTTTTTCCTCGGCACAAGGGCATCTAGCGACAGGACAATGAAACGTTTCACACAGCTCGTACTGTACGTGCGTAGTTCGAAGAGCAGTAGGATGAGTTTCACGTACTTCAGCGGCCACGAAGCTCTCGGGATTTTAACCGAGCCTCTTTGGGACAACCTCGTTCTGGCCGTTAGCCGTATGGATCCTCAACCAAGAAACGTTGCGAAATTTGCTAAACCACTGGAGTCTTCCAGAACTTAAGTGACTCTCTTTCTGCACATCCGCGCTGCAATAAGTGATTATTCAGACTTTCGACACATGGTCATATTAATGTGATAGGTCCGTGTATTTGAAGTACATGCGCTCATACGACCTGATGAACAACACTACGGTTATATCTGAGGCAATCAATATTCGATACTGAAGTCAGTGGTTGGTCGTCGCACATTCGCAGTTCAGACCGATATTTACTCGAAAGTTCTGACTTCTGCTGCAAACTTTCACATGTGTCCGTTTTCGCTTCTAATTAAAATACACCCCTGTGTACAGATTTACATGTGGATGTCTCCGGCGCCTCTGTTTGGCGCCCCCATGCGGCCGCTTGCGGCGCTTCTACCTCACATCGCCCGGCGCCGCCCGGTGGATAATGTCCGTTGCCGCAGTTTCAATCTTTCACCGTTTATTTTGAGCGTTAATTAGTACGTAGAAGGTGAAATGTTGTATTTGGCTGTAAGAGGCGAGCTATACCATTGGTATTTTCGTACAAAGTGATACAGGCAAGTGTATTACACCTCATCGTGGTGAATTTCGCCTTTCATGTCTATATGTTCAGAGATTGTATCGAAAGTTTCATTGTAGTCGAGTCGACATTAAACAGCTGGAAATCAGTAGCTTAAAGTGCACGTAAAAGGTGGTGATAAATAATCTTTCGGTACTTCAGCCAGTGTAGATGGAAAACTATTTACTGTATGGGCAATATTTATGGGAATGATGTTCAGTGTGTGCGCTGGATGATTTGAGTTGTCAGCAGTGTTAGCGTCATCACTTGCCGTTAGGCACCGTTTCTGGTACAGCGACTAACGGTTGATATGCAAGCATCAGTGTGCATTACAATTGCAGACAGGTGAGCAGGGCGTTACTCCTGAAACTGTTTTATCAAAACAGCAATAGTGCTGATGCGCTTCACTAATATTGTCACATTAAAGGAATATGGAGAGGTCTTCACGCGCCGGAGTTGATTTGGAAATTCGGATTAGCTGGCCATTTTGGAATTGCTTCTTGGGGTGGCCGACAGTCAATTGCGCCACAAACTCTCGAAGTAGTGGCTATCGCTTCACAGAGAATAATGGACGCACTGTGCGTTCTTCAAGCTGTGCACGAGCTGTCACGACAACTAAACATTGTTTCAAAAGTGCTGCAAACGATAGTATATTGGACTGTTCTATGGAGATGGTCTTAAATGATTAATTATGTCATTTTATGCTACTAACATTGTTTTTTTACCTCTTGAATTTCAGCGTTCTTTTATTAAAACGGAAATGAAATTAAAATAATTTGAACGCCCGCTAAAACGCTCCATCCCAGTAATGTGATGCGTGTGACGTCACTCGCTAGCTCGCTGCTCCTATTGCCATAATGCTAATCCATAGTGGTTATGTTCTGGAATTTACTTCTCTGAAAATGGGTTACAGACGGTATGTAGTACCATATTGTACAAACACATGTATAAAAAAAACTTCTGAAAAGTTGTTCTTGAGTGCTCCAGAGAATATGATGATCCTTAAAAATGTGGGTGCACTGTACCGGCAGATTGACACCACGTCGACACGCAAGTTCAAAAAATGGTTCAAATGGCTCTGAGCACTATGGGACTTCACTTCTGAGGTCATCAGTCCCCTAGAACTTGAAACTACTTAACCCTAACCTACCTAAGGACATCACACACATCCATGCTCGAGGCAGGATTCGAACCTGTGACCGTAGCAGTCGCGCGATTCCGGACTGAAGCGCCAAGAACCGGTCGGCCACAGCGGCCGTCTACACCTCAGTTGGGTTGGGTTGTTTGGGGGAAGAGACCAAACTGCGAGGTCATCGGTCTCGTGGATTAGGGAAGGACGGGGAAGGAAGTCGGCCGTGCCCTTTCAAAGGAACCATCCCGGCATTTGCCTGGAGCTATTTAGGGAAATCACGGAAAACTTAAATCTGCATGGCCGCACGCGGGATTGAACCGTCGTCCTCGCGAATGCGAGTCCAGTGTGCAAGCCACTGCGCCACTTCGATCGGTACACCTCAGTTAATCAGTAGCTCAGTTGTTAGAGCGATAAGCTATCGAATTTTCGGAGACAATGTCCATAGGTTGCTGGTTCAAATCCAACCCGAAAGAAGATTTTAACTTATTTGTAAAACGACGCAACAGTCGTCTCATATGAAAACCAAATCACAATTACAAAATTTCACCATACCGATCAGAAATAGAATATTACTGTGCGCTTACATTTGCAATCGATTTCCACGCACACGTAACGTTCAAAAAGATAGTTTCTAATTAATGTGACTGCACACATCTTATTCATTTGAAATTACGTTTTTATCTTCATACTATCTAGCTAGGATCCTTAGTGTTCAAACTTCCGCACTTCAATCATGTTGCATAAAGATAAATTAAGACTGCTTCAGACGCTAACGTTAGTTTACACTACAAACATTACAGCCTTTACGTTTGTCACCTGCCTGTAGTATACACTTCGTCTCTCAGTGTAACCTCATCGTCCCACACCTCGTCGTACTGTGGACATACGGCTATCTCTTCACTACTGGTAGTGATTTCCAAAAAAGGAAATTGTTTGTTCGCAAAGTAAATGCATTTATCCTCTGTCGTCCGTTTCTCAGGCAAAGATTAATGTGAAGCTGTGTATAACACATCCCACAATCGAAACGACCGCTACAATCAGTTCTTGCTAACGCTATTTTCGTATTTCGTGTAAAGCTTTCAAAAGGTGTATGACCCCTTCCAGGCTTCTAACATGTGACCTTTCGCACTACAGTCGTACACGCTATCCGTTGCGCCACGGAACGCCTGATAAATGCTCTCTCTCAGCTGAATGTCTTCTACACAGGAAATCAGCACCAAGATTTTTTTTTTTGGTGTCGTAGCTCATGACTGGTAGTCAACAGTCCAGTTATAATATACGCACTCACATGCAAAAAATGTACAGTTGCTTAGTGTTGAGTGAGTTCCACTATGTCCGTCGCTGCTCATATGGCAGCTCTAAGTGGGTGAAGCATAAACGATCAACTTTTGCAAGGCTTCCACTATCAGCGTTCACAGAATTCCTTTCTATTGTTACTTAACATCTGTAATAGCGTTTGCCTTCACTAAATAGCTCAACTGTTGGCAATAACAGTAAGTAAAGACCTCCAAACTTCGGCTAACGCTCGTATAACACAAGTATAGCTTCGTCTTACTCCTAGTCTGCGAAGTCATCAGAGCATCAGCCAATGTCTTTTAGATAGCGTGACCAGATCTTGATATTCCAATGTCTTTTAGATAGCGTGACCAGATCTTGATATTTAATGATTTTAAACTTTATTTACATAAAAATACCGTATTTTTTTTACAATATTGACGGTAAATGCTATTTAAATGTTGTAATCGATCAGAATAACAATAGTCCGAATCATATTTTTAACATAGGAAAATAGCCTGTTGCGAAACGGGGTCTCTAGTACGTTTCCAAGCTGTTACAGATACAGATGGCCATCACATTAAGCAACTTCAGGAACCGGGAACGTAATCGTGGTACGCAGTTATCAAAGCATATAGTCTCGTTACTGATGATTGTACGAAGTTTCATTCTTCTACAATAACTCATTTGTGATTTTTTGGGGGGGGGGGGGGGGGGAAAGCTATCAAGTAGCGGAAGTTTAATCATAAACAGCCTGTACATGTATGCAGTTCGTTACTGGTGAGCAAAAATGAGGTTAGCCTGGGACCGCTTCCTGCAGTTTCAGCTAATACGTTTCCAGCGCCAGTAGAAAGTTTAGCACGCGATGCAGCGGAACTTTCACTGGCCTGCATCCTCGGCTGAATTCAACAGTCGGTCGGCCCCATGCACGTGGGACGTTCGTTAAGAGCCAGGTCTTCTGGAAGCCTTTGTATTATGTAGACGCTTAAATGGAGGATGTAGAGACAGCAAAGTTCCTTATACGTACATAATAAGAGGATTAATGAAGTATTGCCGAAATAAAGCTAAAAACGTGCATGGAAAGTTTTTTCGCATCATGGAGCATCAGTCATAGTATTAAGTTTACAAGTACGTGGCCAGTTGGTTTCACATTCTCTACTTACTGCGTATTTCGCAAGTGTACACGGTGTCTAATATTGTCTTCTTCATCGCTGATAAGCGTTCCCCCTCTGAGGATTCAGGGTTGGCTCGGAAGTACCATGGTGACAACATAAAACTACTATTTTAGACACGTTGCACTTCAGGACGCACTTTAATGCAGTCATAGTCAACATTGTCCCTACCGCCCACTACAGCTCTTTCCAGCTTTCATGGTGGACAGTTGATGAGTTTTTCATCGGGTTTTCGTAAAATATTGACATAAGGCGTTTCGTAACTTATTATTACCTGTCTTACCTTTCTGTTACGCTCCTGCATATATTTCATAAGGTACAGTAGCTTTCCTGCTTTGTAAATCACGATTGCTGTGGAGCTGCTGGGCGGTTAGAAAATTTTATCACTAACAGAAATACAAAAGTGGGCGGTAAGTAAAAAAGCTTTACTGCCCCAGTTTTAATGCATACCGCCGCTAACACTAAAGTTAGTGACGTTCAAAAAGTTTGTGTTTTGAAATTAGATTATCGAGGGAACAATATTGCTAATAATTCACGAGGTAGTATTCTAGCCGGTCACTGTAACAAAACAGGAAGCTTCTGCAGATGTAGATGAACACCTGCTTGTAATATTTTACGGTTTTGTGAGAATAGTTGACAATTTCTGTAAAGCTGCAGGAAAGTGACAGTGGTCTTCCTGTGTCAAACGGCATCTCGGGCCGTGCTCGACCGCAAGGCTAGTGGGTACCATCTAGCGGTGGCAGAGAGAACTACGTGCGGAGTCAGCTGATTGGAGCGTTCTCTCTCTCTCTCTCTCTCTCTCTCTCTCTCTCTCTCTCTCTCTCTCTCTCTGTGTGTGTGTGTGTGTGTGTGTGTGTGTGTGTGTGTGTGTGTGTGTGTGTCAACAAATGTGTAAATCTTCTAGGAAATTCAGGACAAGGAAAGCAACACCATACTCAAGCAGGATTCCTACCGTTTTAGCAGTGTCTAACGTCAGGCGTTAAATTGTTCTGCTGGTATAAATGCATAATTAGAAACCATGATTCCATCCAGTTCCTGTAGCGTAAGGTTCGCGGGACGAATTTATAATTAAAGCGCGCACAGAAGCAGTTACGCAGTCTCATCTTCTCTGGCTCCAGAATGAATTTTCACTCTGCAGCGGAGTGTGCGCTGATTTAAATCTTAATGACTGATTAAAATTCGGTATCAGACCGAATCTCGAACCTGGGACCTTTGCCGTTTTCATTTACACCTGCAAAGGTCCCAGATACGAATCCTAGTCCGGCACATAGTTTTAATCTTCCAGGAAGTTTGTCTTGTCTTCTCACTCTCTACGGGAATGACACATACGAGGCTGTAGTAAGTTTTCAGTTTCCTTACCTAAAGCTGGTTCTTCAAAATTTGAAACTAAGCTTTCGAGGGATAGTTCGCGCCGATCTTTAGTGATCTGCCGGTGTAGGTTTCTCAGTATTTCCATGACGCTCTCAGGTAGTCAGACAGATCTGTAACCATTTGCACTACTCTTACTTGTATACCTTTAATGTACTTTGTCAGACCCGTGTAGTCCCATATGCTTGAGCAGTATTCTAAGGTGGGTCGCACGAGTGAACTGTAAGTGATCTCCATCGTAGACTTACAGCATACTCAGAGTATCATGCCAACACACCGAGGTGTTACTGTATTCCTCATGCTTTATCTACGACTGAACCTATGTGATCATCCTGTTTCGTATACATACAAATCAACCGGTTATTTGTACGAGTCCGTTGATCGCTGTTGTGATTCATTGATATTGTAGTCACAGGATACAACATATTTGCGTTTTGAAAAGCTCATAGCTTTACGTTCCTGAATATTAAAGCAAGTTGGCAACCTTTACACAAAGTTTCTTCTTTCTCAAGACCTGACTAAGTGTTTTCGCTGCATTTTTAGATAAATATTTAGTCACAGACAGAGTGCACTATTTATGAAAGATCTGCAGCGGCCAATAATATTACCTGCTAGGCCGTAAATACGGAGCATGAGCAACACGGATTAATAAGAGCCCTTAATATAGTCCCCTTTCCTAACTTCGTCCCCCCCCTAGGAATTCACGGTTTCCACAGTTAGTAACTAATGTTCAGCTGTGCGTGCATGCTCGAGCTCTGTCCATTGTTTTGAGTGTGTGTGTGTGTGTGTGTGTGTGTGTGTGTGTGTGTGTGTGTGTGTCGCGTGGAGTACGTGTAGCTTCCGTGTGAGAGGTGAATGCAGTTTTCTTTATACTGACGTGGGTAGGTGTATTAGTCAAATATGAGTATGAACACTGATTCGTATTCAAATATTGTGCTGTACTTCAGTCATGTATTGCAGTTTCTGGTGTGTAGTCGCTGTAGTCAAGGGTTTGGCCCATGTTCATGTAGCGGCCATTGTAATAAATCTGGGGATGTCCGTAATTTTGATCGCCGTGCAGTTCCTATTTTCGTCCTGCGGGACAAAATTTGGAACAGTTACTAATACTGATTTTACTTGCTACTTACGAACATTCACTTTTCACATAACGAAACGCAAGCGGAGAGAGATGGAGTCGTTGCACGTAATGCTTGGATTGTTATCCGAAACATGCTCATCTACACAGCCACAGTCATATGTGACAAGACTTTAGAAGACCGAAAAAAAAAAACTTTAAAATATTGTTCATTCGTGGCCTGCTATTGATTTATAAAGTGGAAGTATCTGACAATGTTAGAATGGAAAATTACATTTAAATTACTGCCGCGTGGGATTAGCCGAGCGGTCTAAGGCGCTGGATTCATGGAGTGTACGGCTGGTCCCAGCGGAAGTTAGTCCTCCATCGTGTGTGTGTGTGTGTGTGTGTGTGTGTGTGTGTGTGTGTGTGTGTGTGTGTGTCCTTAGGATAGTTTAGGTTAAGTAGTGTGTAAGCTTAGGGACTGATGACCTTAGCAGTTAAGTCCCGTAAGATTTCGCGCACCTTTGAATTTTTGAATTGTACACTAGAGTTTTTATGGTAGAAGACATTACGAATACATTTTTGTATTTAGGTTTATGCTGTATTAACGTTTATGTCGAATGCTGGACTCAGTAAGTTACAGTGATTTAAGTGTAACTTGCCTACAAGTGGAGAATAAATTCACGAATATATATACCAATTTTTGTAGCGTTTCCGTAACTTTTCAGAGGTTCCCAGAATGAGATTTTCACTCTGCAGCGGAGTGTACGCTGATATGAAACTTCCTGGCAGATAAAAACTGTATGCCGGACCGAGACTCGAACTCGGGGCCTTTGCCTTTCGCGTGCAACTGCTCTACCATCTGAGCTACCCAAGCACGACTCACGTCCCGTCCTCACAGCTTCACTTCTGCCAGTACTTCGTCTCCTACTACTCATATCCTGATGTACTCAGGTAACGAAATTCGGGCCCCCTACCTTAAACTTTCCAGCGGTATATCTGAGGTTACCGTCGTCGCATTTGTTGGTGACGCACCAGAATGGTACGCTTCTCGTCCTCCATCCCATCCTCGACTTTGATGTGACGAATATGCAGAAAGATGAACTACTGAAAAGAAATATGTTTAGGACTTAAACAGATTTTATCACACAGCGCAAGCTATCACAGCAAGAGAGACCGTTGAAATGTACCATTAACTAACAGGCTATACTTAAACACTGTTCTGTTTTGTGAACTTAGTTTCCCAATTTTAAGATACGCACTGTCCAACCAGTAGCTGCTGTTAAATTTGGGCAATGGCTCATTATCGCTGTCTGAGTCAGCTCGTCGAAGCTGTGGATGGTTGGTAAGTGGGACAAGGATAGGGCCGCGCGCTGCGACTGGCGGAGCACCGTCGCCAAGGAGAGAGTTTTGGCGCGGCGTCCTTGATGCCCCATTACGCGGCTCTGTGGCTTACTTCCGCCCGCGAGAGCGGACACTCCGGCCGGACGCCCGCGCTTCACTTCACACCAGGCGAAAGGCGGCCCGGAGTCATATTGGGCTGCAGGTGTCTTCCAAGAAAAATCCTAAATGTTGAGGGTCGACGAAAGACGCTTCTCAGACATTGCCAATACATTTGTTCCGTCGTTAAAACTGCAAGAAACCTAGTTTTGTTTTCGCATCAGACGCGTTTTGCTTCGTTGAGGTAAAGCATCATCAGCGGTCTGAAATTAAAGATATTTACAATTTGATTTGTTTTTAAGATAGAAAAAAACAATTCTTTAACAGGTTGCTAGCTGGTACTTCCTGTAATTATTGTTTCGTTTCTCGCCTACCTCAGGAAATGCCATCTGTTAGCACGTCTTTGGTTTCTTTCTTCTAGACATTGATATTTGTAGTCTAGTTTTTCGCTGCTTTGCAAAATGATGCAAATTTATGTTTTTCACATCACACTCTTTCTTACATCACTATTTATCATTTATTTTTATACTACTAAGCGTGTATTGTGTTTCGTAGCGTTGCCAACATTGCCAGTAGTTCGTGTTTGACATATACTTAAAGTTAATTATGTGTGTTATTCTGTTTGTTATGTATTTATATACTGTGTAAGAGTAATGAAGGAAGTAGTGCGATAGAGAGCGAGCAAAAGTGAAACGAAATTCGGTGACGGTGGGGGCGGGGCGTTGAGTAGGAGAGGGTGAAGGATGGAAAACAGTTTTCTTTCCCATGTGGTTTTTTCAGTTACTTTATATAGCGTCCGGTTTCCAGCATTTAGTTGGTCATTGAGGAACTTTATTTTTGTTAATGCTTTGTGTATGTGGGAATTTTGCCGGCCGAAGTGGCCGTGCGGTTAAAGGCGCTGCAGTCTGGAACCGCAAGACCGCTACGGTCGCAGGTTCGAATCCTGCCTCGGGCATGGATGTTTGTGATGTCCTTAGGTTAGTTAGGTTTAACTAGTTCTAAGTTCTAGGGGACTAATGACCTCAGCAGTTGAGTCCCATAGTGCTCAGAGCCATTTGAACCATTTTTTTGTGGGAATTTTCTTGGAAAAGGAATGGTTGTCTGTTCCTGTCCCTGTCACTATTACTCCATTTCTTTTACACAGTATATAAATACACAGCAACGTAATTAAACAGAATAACACACATCATTAACCACAAACAGTATATGTCAAAGACAAAGTAGTGGCAATGTTGGCAATACCGCAGAACACACCCCATTCTTACAGGAATAAAAACAAGCAGTAAATGGTGGTGTGCGAATGAGTGTGCTGTGTAAACAATAAAAAATGAATAGTTCTGCAAAACAGTGAAGAATTATACTAAAGTAACAGTGTCTAATTAAGAAAAAAGACGTGCTAGCAGACGACATTCCCTGATGTGGGCGAGAAACCAAGAAGAAACTACCATAAGTAAAAACCAACAAATTGTTAATGAACAGTTTCTCGATCTTAAATCAAATTGTAAATATCCTTAATTACAGACCACTGATGATGACTTATCTCATTAATGCGAAACGCGTCTGATGAGAAAAACATGCATTTTCTTGTAGTTCTCAAGACGGAACGAAAATACCTTCGGCAACCGTAAAGCAACTACGGTCAATGGGGCCACAGAAAAGAATCGTTCAATACACATTCGTTTACCGGTCTGAAGCACCTTAGCAGTTTTCATTATGCTTACGTCCACAGCCTTTAAACATAGGCTCACGGTTCCGCTGAGGTGTACACTCCTTTTTGTCACCAGTCTCCTGACTGATTTGATACGGCCCGCCACGAATTACTCTCCTGTACCAACCTCTTCATCTCAAGTAGCTCTCGCATCAAAAGTCCTTGTTCATTTGTTGTGTATATTCCAGTTTGATTTTCCCTGCAGATCTTCCCCTTCACAGCTCCCTGTAGTACCATGAAAGTTATTCCGTGATATCTTAACAGATGCCCTGAAATCCTATCACTTCTTGTCAGTGTTTGCCGTTTGTTTCTTTACTCGCCGATTCTGCGGAGAACCTCCTCATTCCTTAACTTACCAGCCCATCTAATTTTCAACATGCTTCTGTAGCACCAGATTTTGAATGTTTCGATTCTCCTCTTTCTCAGTTGTCCCACAGTCCATTTTCAACTTTCGTACAATGCTGTGCACCAGACGTACTTCATCATAAATTTCTATCCCAAATTGAAGCCGATGTTGATATTAGTAGACTCTGTTTGGTCAGGAGTGCCCTCTTCGCGTGTGCTAGTCGGCCTTTTGCGACTACTGCGCTTTGTCAGTTATCTGTTAATTCGCTTTCAAGGTGGTAGAATTTCGTCGTCTACTTCGAGGCACCGATTTTGATAAGTTATTCCATTTGATTTTCTTCGGTTTACTCTCAGTCCATAGTATGTGTTCGTTAGACCATTTCATTTAACAGTGACTTATATTTCTCTATTCGCCATTTCTCCTGAACATTGTTGTGCTTCATTCTTTCACTGATCAATTAAACCAAATCGTCTGTTATCTAAGGTTTCTTCGTACTTACCTTCCTTGTACCTATATTCCTCTGCCTAATTTCTGTGACTGCCTGTGTTAGATAGGTCCATTCCACTTAAACTGAAGTTCCTCCATATTCATTCTTTTACTCTTCATATTTTACCTAATTTTCATCTGAATGTATATCTGCTCCTTGTTACGTCTTAGATCTCTGAGCATGAGTAATCCAGCTGGTATCTTCACGAGTGTCCAGGCCTTTTTCAATATACTTCCTCCTCTTTTGACGTGTTCGCAATTAATAGCTGAAGTTCATTCCAGAACTCAATACCGAGCGAGGTGGTGCAGTGGTTAGCACACTGGACTCGCATTCGGGAGGACGACGGTTCAATCCCATCTCCGGCCATCCTGATTTAGGTTTTCCGTGATTTCCCTAAATCGCTTCAGGCAAATGCTGGGATGGTTACTTTGAAAGGACACGGCCGATTTCCTTCTCCATCCTTCCCTCACCCGAGCTTGCGCTCCGTCTCTAATGACATCGCTGTCGACGGGACGTTAAACACTAATCTCCTCCTCCAGAACTCAATAGGCGTTTCCTCTCATTCTCCCGGCTAAGCTCGTATTATCCTGTAGCTATTTCATCTATTCATTCCCCCAATACAGCATTCCGATTTGAATTATTAACTTTCCATGCTTTACATGCTGAATTACACGTTCATTATCCTCAAATATTCCCTCTTTCGCTGCACCCTCTGTTTCTGACGTACACATCCACCTTGACTGTGACCCCCCAAGATCCGAGTGGTGAATAATACGGAATCAATTAGGATTTCTTCCATATTAGGCTAGCTAACTGCAACTGGACAGCATTTTTCACTGCACGTGTTTTTATTCAGAATTTAAACGGTAGGCGAGATCGAATCGAGGACTCAGGATATTTTGACTGCTAATCAAAGACGTTATGCGAAACTACAGCTGTGTAATACTGGTAAATGCTGTTAGCAGATGGTACAGTAAATGAAAATTGGAAATGCCGTGGCACGTCGAAATGAGTTTTCGATCGTATCAGTGTGAAGCTCAGTATAGAAAACAAACAAATTTGTAGCACCAAACCTTTCCAAATGAAAGAAAATCGCACTCACACACAACAGAAATAAATTTTCGCGTGCCTGTGTAGGAAGTCGTTATCAAACCACTTCCCATGTGAGAGAGGTACGCCAAATATTTCAACATAGCCTATCGAGCCATCGAAATGTGAAGGAAAAAAAATGGAAATTTCTCTACAGAGTGGACCTAAGCGAATGCGAATTCGCACAAGGGTCACCATTGTTCACTAACATTTACTCGTATCTGTGGAAGATAGTTTACAGTACACAAGAGAGAATTCTCATTCGCTCAACTTCAGTTCCATCCCATGTAAAGGGGGCTTAATATGTATTTCATAGTCACGCAGGATCGACGATGCATCTGCACTCCTCTCCTTACAATTCACTGTGCTGTGAGAAATCATGGGGCACACAATGAGTTGAGTACTCCGTAATAATTTCCTTCAGTTCGTCAGTTATAAATAACAAACTACAACTGTGACTTAAATTGGGTATTTATTTGGGTGCAAATGCAGCCAGTCGGTTTTTTGGATTTTTGTCAAGATTTATTTTCTGTACCATTAACCATACTTCGGGCCACTGCAGACTCATCTTCAGATGGCGGCATTATAGAAACGTTATCTGGACCAGCGTCTAGCTCATAATGGTCCACATAATGTTCCTGTAACCCATCTGTCAGATGATGAGGCTGCAGTGGCTCGAAGAGTGGTTAATGGCACAGAAAATAAATCTTGACAAAAATCCAAAATAGCGATTGGTTGCACATCTATATACAAACAAAGTCGCTTTCTGAAACTGGATTTAAGCTTAAAACTAGAGAATAAATCGTTCAGTGTTTGAAACTGTGACTGGCTGCGAGTGTGTATCATCGGGTCCACGGTCCTTGGTCAGTTTTGGTTATATACAGGGTTATTACAAATGATTGAAGCGATTTCACAGCTCTACAATAACTTTATTATTTGAGATATTTTCACAATGCTTTGCACACACATATAAAAACTCAAAAAGTTTTTTTAGGCATTCACAAATGTTCGATATGTGCCCCTTTAGTGATTCGGCAGACATCAAGCCGATAATAAAGTTCCTCCCACACTCGGCGCAGCACTTCCCCCTCAATGAGTTCGAAAGCATCGTTGATGCGAGCTCGCAGTTCTGGCACGTTCCTTGGTAGAGGTTTAAACACTGAATCTTTCACATAACCCACAGAAAGAAATCGCACGGGGTTAAGTCGGGAGAGCATGGAGGCCATGACACGAATTGCTGATCATGATCTCCACCACGACCGATCCATCGGTTTTCCAATCTCCTGTTTAAGAAATGCTGAACATCATGATGGAAGTGCGGTGGAGCACCATCCTGTTGAAAGATGAAGTCGACGCTGTCGGTCTCCAGTTGTGGCATGAGCCAACTTTCCAGCATGTCCAGATACACGTGTCCTGCAACGTTTTTTTCGCAGAGGAAAAAGGGGCCGTAAACTTCAAACCGTGAGATTGCACGAAACACGTTAACTTTTGGTGAATTGCGAATTTGCTGCACGAATGCGTGAGGATTCTCTACCGCCCAGATTCGCACATTGTGTCTGTTCACTTCACCATTAAGAAAAAATGTTGCTTCATCACTGAAAACAAGTTTCGCACTGAACGCATCCTCTTCCATGAGCTGCTGCAACCGCGCCGAAAATTCAAAGCGTTTGCTTTATCATCGGGTGTCAGGGCTTGTAGCAATTGTAAACGGTAAGGCTTCTGCTTTAGCCTTTTCCGTAAGATTTTCCAAACCGTCGGCTGTGGTACGTTTAGCTCCCTGCTTGCTTTATTCGTCGACTTCCGCGGGCTACGCGTGAAACTTGCCCGCACGCGTTCAACCGTTTATTCGCTCACTTCAGGCCGACCCGTTGATTTCCCCTTACAGAGGCATCCAGAAGCTTTAAACTGCGCATACCATCGCCGAATGGAGTTAGCAGTTGGTGGATCTTTGTTGAACTTCGTCCTAAAGTGTCGTTGCACTGTTATGACTGACTCATGTGAGTGCATTTCAAGCACGAGATACGCTTTCTCGGCTCCTGTCGCCATTTTGTCTCACTGCGCTCTCGAGCGCTCTGGCGGCAGAAACCTGAAGTGCGGCTTCAGCCGAACAAAACTGAGTTTTTCTACGTATCTGTAGTGTGTCGTGACCATATGTCAATGAATGGAGCTACAGTGAATTTATGAAATAGCTTCAATCATTTGTAATAGCCCTGTACATACACGAAGAATATGCATCTTCACAGTCTATGTGCATACATTCCTTCGTACATGCTCACCCATTTAGAAAATTGGTTTTTGCGAGAAACTGGCAACCAGACGCAGAAGTCTTAGTGAGTTGTCCCCCCACATGTTCGGACAGATGAGTAGATAGCAAACTGTGATTTCTGGGAATAAATGCTCGCTTTCCTGTCTACAGGAAAGGAACCCGACTTACTGTCATTAATGCTTGGGTAACCAGTACGGAGTAAATTATCTAATAAGGTATCCATAGCATAAATATACGAGGGCAGTTGAATAAGTAATGCAACACTTTTTTTTCTAAAACAGGGGTTGCTTTATTCAGCATTGAAATACACCAGGTTATTCCCCAATCTTTTAGCTACACAACACTATTTTTCAACGTAATCTCCATTCAATGCTACGGCCTTACGTCACCTTGAAATGAGGGCCTGTATGCCTGCACGGTACCATTCCACTGGTCGATGTCGGAGCCAACGTCGTACTGCATCAATAACTTCATCATCCGCGTAGTGCCTCTCACGGATTGCGTCCTTCATTGGGTCAAACATATGGAAATCCGACGGTGCGAGATCGGGGCTGTAGGGTGCATGAGGAAGAACAGTCCACTGAAGTTTTGTGAGCTCCTCTCGGGTGCGAAGACAGTGAGGTCTTGCGTTGTCATGAAGAAGGAGAAGTTCGTTCAGATTTTTGTGCCTACGAACACGTTGAAGTCGTTTCTTCAATTTCTGGAGAGTAGCACAATACACTTCAGAGTTGATCGTTTGACCATGGGGAAGGACATCGAACGGAATAACTCCTTCAGCGTCCCAGAAGACTGTAACCATGACTTCACCGGCTGAGGGTATGGCTTTAAACTTTTTCTTGGTAGGGGAGTGGGTGTGGCGCCACTCCATTGATTGCCGTTTTGTTTCAGGTTCGAAGTGATGAACCCATGTTTCATCGCCTGTAACAATCTTTGACAAGAAATTGTCACCCTCAGCCACATGACGAGCAAGCAATTCCGCACAGATGGTTCTCCTTTGCTCTTTATGGTGTTCGGTTAGACAACGAGGGACCCAGCGGGAACGAACCTTTGAATATCCCAACTGGTGAACAATTGTGACAGCACTACCAACAGAGATGTCAAGTTGAGCACTGAGTTGTTTGATGGTGATCCGTCGATCATCTCGAACGAGTGTGTTCGCACGGTCCGCCATTGCAGGAGTCACAGCTGTGCACGGCCGGCCCGCACGCGGGAGATCAGTCAGTCTTGCTTGACCTTGCGGCGATGATGACACACGCTTTGCCCAACGACTCACCGTGCTTTTGTCCACTGCCAGATCACCGTAGACATTCTGCAAGCGCCTATGAATATCTGAGATGCCCTGGTTTTCCGCCAAAAGAAACTCGATCACGGCCCGTTGTTTGCATCGCACATCCGTTACAGACACCATTTTAACAGCTCCGTACAGCGCTGCCACCTGTCGGAAGTCAATGAAACTATACGAGACGAAGCGGCAATGTTTGAAAATATTCCACAAGAAATTTCCGGTTTTTCCAACCAAAATTGGCCGAGAAAAAAAATATGTTGAATTACTTATTGAACTGCCATCGTATATAACAGCATTTTCTGGAGAGTTTTCTTTGAGTAAGCAGTAAGAAATACAGCTGTTCAGTGAAATTTTTATGCTGTTTGAAAGTTAACCTCAGTAATACAGTGTTTTTAGATACGAAATGTACTGTACATATGACTCAAAAATTTCTTTTCCGCATATCATTGCTTTATCATCCGTAGTGCGTTAGTAAGCTCTACGCCTATGCCTTCTTCTGCTCTGTAAAATAGATCCATCTGTAAAATATCTCCATCGGTAAAGAATTCTCAACCCAGCGGTTAGTTTGAACCCCAAAGTACTATAGGTGGTGGTATGACGTTGCCTTTCCCCGACCTTCGAACAGACTTCTACCTTGCCAGTTATAGGGACGACCTATTGTTTAATTCGTGGTCCGAAGCATAATGTAGCTTAGAATTTTTTCACTTACAAGAGTCATTGCCAGCGTTGAAAGAAGCAATAAGTGACAGAAAAAAATGGGGGACCCATCTGCTCTGAACCGAGGTAGCGCACATGAGAATACAGTATCCTAAGTCAAAACCTACATACAGCCAAGTAGCTTTCACTTAAATAAACTATTTATTAGATGAAAGTTAAAATGTGGTGCAAAAAAGTCTCGGGAGCACCGGGCATCGAACCAAGAAGCTCCGTATTTCTGGTTCTCGCGAAGTTCCCTTTCAGCAGCGGCTGCCAGAGCCATCTCTTGGTCGATGTTGGAACTGCTGGCGACGCTCGTCGACTGGAGGCGGGAACATGTTTTTAATGCGTCCATTCGCGCTGCATAACTTGCAGGGCAAAAGGGAAACGGAGAGGGGTGGCTTAATTTAAACTTTGCGATAAATTTCTGGTGTAGGATTTATAGCGCATTTATGAAAATAAGTCTTTCCTAGAAGTTACCCCGTTAAGTTTTCGCGTGTGCGGAACTCCCGAAGTAAGTAGACGTTCTCTTGCGCAAATACTGTTGCAACAGTAATACGTTGTTTCTGTCTTATATATAATTTACGTACTAAGCGGCCAGAAAAATTAGAAGGAAGTAAAAGAGTACGCTCTCATTTAGTAACATTCCATCAAGTGAGGTGCAGTAACAGTTGGCTCTTCATTTGACCATTGTATAACCCTGAAATTAACGGTTAACCCATTTCACTGTAGGTGCAAATTTACTGCAATAAATTGTAGTTAACATTCATGATTAGAAGTTTTAATGGTATCACGCAAATCCATGCAGTTTGCTGCAAAATAATAATTTTTTTTTTTTTTTTTTTTTTGCTGAAGGTATGAGTCAGAGCTAGTGAACTGTGATTCATTAGGGGAAGGCAGTCTTAATCCATAAATGTAGATGTACTTCGTTGTAAACGTGTGCTTCGGCCCTTATCAGTATATTGTTTCGTCGTAAATGAGGTTTCTAATAGCTTACATGAAACAGTTTGCAACTGCATGTGTGGAAACTCAAGAGCCCTGCTTGCGAATGTGTTACTAGTGTTTCCCCAGAACTGGAACTGTACATGATTTCTTTCGTTTTTAAAAAGAAAAAAGTGATACCTTGTTGGTAGTGAAGTGTGTTCCAGTCGTAGTCGATCGAGTGGTAAATGATACCGCCTTCATTTAATGATTGTGAGATACTTTTTTTCTTTTAGGTTGTTAATTGTTAATATTCTGTGCGCTACACTTCAAAACTGTGATAGACTGGCTGTATTTAGAGTAAAAGGAACACATGCGAAATACTAATTTTTGTACGTCCTTACATTTTCACCGAACCGGAAATGTTTCCAGTGCCGACTAGGCTTTTCCTAGATCCCTTGCAGGAAACGACGGATTGTTACTGTCTGAAATATGACAGTTTTGTCCCTCTTCCTTTCGGTTCTGTGCCATGACTCTGTCGGCACCGTCAACACAGGAAAAGGAAGAGAACTGTAGGTATAGAATGCATGTTCCAAGAATAAGAGAACTGTATATATGGAATACAAGTTCCTCTTATGTCCATGTTTCTTATTCTCCTCACAACTGAATGTGATTGTTTGCGTAGCCGTGACAACTTCACGATAATTTCACGTCTTGCCTTCAACGGTGAATCTAATAAAATTATCCGTGGACGCTTGTTTGGATATATTTACATTGCAAAGGCTGAAGCCTTTACGATGAGTAGTTTGATCTTTATTTTTCCGCTGTTCATGTGATAGTTTTAGCAGCTCTTCATTCTGTACTGTTAAGTTCGCAGAACTGTGAAAGTAAATATGTAGTTCGCCAAGACGGAGATGCACAAAATAAGATTAGTATTTTTGTTTGTCCTACAAATGGTTGTATATATTTTCTTTGTTGTTGACGCCACTTCCGATGATTGACGCTGTAATGTACTTCAGTTTTCATTGTAAAGCTGCTCTGCAGCAATATACGTCTTAGTGGATGACTACTCGTTTCTCTCCTGTAAATGTATTGAATGTTTTCAGCATTCAGTCGCGTCTGACACCTACAGACGCATTCAGTAGACCAAATGGCGTTCAAATCTATTTGTAGTACTAACCGACCAACCTGGTTCATAGTCCAAAATGCCATTTGCAGTTTCCATATTCAACGACTTCCAGGGACAACAAAAAAAAGGTTCAAATGGCTCTGAGCACTATCGGACTTAACAGCTGAGGTCATCAGTCCTCTAGAACTTAGAACTACTCAAACCTAACTAACCTAAGGACATCACACACATCCATGCCCGCGGCAGGAGTCGAACCTGCGACCGTAGCGCTCGCGCGGTTCCAGACTGAAGCGCCTAGAACCGCTCGGCCACTCTGGCCGGCTCCCAGGGACAACAAAAAATTGATTTTGTGTATTTAACATACCGGTAGTTATCATATTTGCGCAAATTGCCCTGACTTTATTCAACGGGTGTTTGAGAACGAGAGCACGTACTGACTTCCGACAAACTTCACACATAATTGCAAACCTTACGAAACTTTCTCTCGCCGTCACCCTCCTCAAAACGACGAAAGGGAAAAAAATAGTCGCCTAAGACATTTTCGCTACTACATTACTTCAGCAAAAGGCATGACGGTTTAATTTATTGCTTCTTGACTACTAACACCATTCGCAACACATTTTGAAGACATCGTAGACACATATTATTGAAAGCAGCTGCAAAATTCCGTGAGACATGGAAAGCCATATGTGTGGGAATTGGATTCTTCAAAGAATCTTGGTTGCAAAGGATGTGAGTGTGGGTTTACCGAGTAGCGAACTAAGAAAGATCGTTCATAGCGCGTAGGTATCGTGATAGTGCGTGCCAGGTAAAAACGATTTACGTTGGTGTAATTACGGTAGTGCCAGATGTTTCCGACAATACCTGTAACTGAATTTCGTAAGATTTAGTACACGAAAGTGTAAGTTCGTTCATATTTTTCCATCTACTTCAGTACTGTGGTAGTACCAGAACAATTGTCGTTACAGCCCCTTAGAGTCCAAAGTCTGCGATTCTAGCCATTGTCACTACATACCTGTTCGTAACCTAGCTCATTAAATGTTCGCCTGACGAAAAATACTTCGTTGGATATGAATTTCGTTAGAGAAATTCTCCGTTTCATAATTTCGTAAATCATTAAGCATTCTTACAGTGAATCCCACCGCTATCACTTCAGGCAGTGTGCATGTTCGTTAAATTTCTGATGGATACTTAGGTAGATGACATTGTCTCTGATTCTGATAACTGGCTGGCGCCAATTTCCGTCGTGTAACGATGAAATTCAGATGCCAGACGCCGCAGCGTCTGTAGGTCCTGCGGATTATTTTCCGTTGATGCGGCCCCTGTGGATAATTCTGTTGTCAACAGATACTGTCGAACGTAACGAAGCGACGTATCTCTTAATTTGCATACGTTGTTAATAGCAGCGATCCTAAAATAATTCCTTTAGGGACACGGAATTGGCTACCTGTTTCTGACGGCCACTCGACAATGGCAATGATTAAAGATGCGGTTTCTAAGATTTTTTCCGATGTGTTTTCGGTTTCTAACAGGATTGATTGTAACATTTTTGTGTTAAGTATTTATACGACCGTTCGCCCCCTACACTCTTCGGAGGACCCGGTTCAGTTCTTAGGGGGAGGGTGATGGTTCTTTGGTGGGAGGACTGTTACAGGTGTGTTCTGCTTAGTCATGTTTACTGAGGAGCTAATAAGCAGTAGCGGCGGTAAGGCCTGGAAACACGACAGTGGTAGGGAGAGCGGTGTGCTGACCCCATTGTTCTCCGCATCCGAATGATGACGTGCGGCGAGTAAAGACTGTGTGTGTGTGTGTGTGTGTGTGTGTGTGTGTGTGTGTGTGTGTGTGTGTGTCAGTGAAAGGAAGCACTCCTATCGAGTAGCACCAAGGCGGCCGTCGGACGGATTGGGAATATCACGTGCTCTTATTCTGTGAGACAGTACGAAGGGGCATTGGCGTAAAGTCTAGTGATCTAGAACTCGACGCTTAACACTTCTCTTCCAAAGCCCAATACTGGAGGGGAAAATTACGTCCTCTCAGATCCGAACCGACTCACCACCCAGTGGAGCGTCATGTCACATAGGCCTGCATTAGTACCGAACTCGACTACGGAGGAGGACGGGGTAAAGAACGGACCCGCATTGTTAGAGACCAGTATTCTAATCGCAGGTTTGCTGCAGAATTATTGAGTATATTCTATGTTCAAACGTAATTCCCTATAAAGTGAAATGCTTCTGCCCACAGATCAGCGCGGATTTATAAAGCATCGATAGTGCGAAACTGAGGTTGCCCTTATCTCATAAAATATCGTCCGAACCATGGCTCAAGGGGAACTGGCAGATTTGCATATCCCTATACATTCAGAAAGCTTCTGTCACAGTGTTATATTGCATATTAACGAAGTTCAGACATACGATATGTGTTCCCATATATGAAAGTGGCTCGCAGACTTCTAAAGTAACAGAACCCAGTACGTATTACTGACGGAGTGTGCTCATCAGAAACAAGGGTATCGTCAAGAACGCACCAGGAAAATGTTACACGACCGCTCTTGTTCTCTGTATACATATCAGATGTGACTTACAGAGTAGTAAACTGCGAGTGTTCGCTGATGACGCTGTAGTATTTGGGGAAGTGTCCCTTCGAGTGATTCTGGGAGGATAGGGGACTACTTAAACAGAATTTCTATTTAGTGTGGTGAATGGCAGCTTAGTCTAAATGTAGAAAAATGCAAGTTAATGCAGATCAGTAGGAAGAAAGATGTTTAATAGTTGAATACAGTATTAGTGCTGCGCCGCTTCACACAGTCATATGGATGAAATACATTTTGAGGCACCACGAGGGAATTCTCCGAATGGGCTATACATTTGGGCTCATTTCGAAGCGGGACTCTTCACTGAAGACAGTTCTATTCCAGTCAATGAGATTCCAGGCTGAAGAAGTGTCCGGAGGCGCCCATGGCTGCAGTGGAATATCAACTTCGTTGTCGCCCGTTATGCGGCGCGGCAACCGGGAATGATGGTCTGAGGTGTCACTTAATTTCATAGTACAAACCCTTTGGTTGCCATCCTCGGCACTCTGGTAGCACAGCGGTACGTCGACGAGACTGTACGCCCCGTTTTGTTGCCCTCCGTGGCAATCCAACCTGGTTCTACGTTTGCCGGCCGGAGTGGCCGGGCGGTTCTAGGCGCTACAGTCTTGAGCCGCGAGACCGCTACGGTCGCAGGTTCGAATCCTGCCTCTGGCATGGATGTGTGTGATGTCCTTAGGTTAATTAGGTTTAAGTAGTTCTAAGTTCTAGGGGACTGATGACCTCAGATAGTAGGTCCCATAGTGCTCAGAGCCATTTGAACCATTTGGTTCCACATTTAAGCCAGATGATACCCGCCGCACACGGCGGTTGCGAAACTCTTCCTTGGCTGTCTCCGGATCTCCTCCCAATAAGTTTATAGCATTATGGAAAGGACCCTGCGAACATCACGGGATTTTGACGATCTAACGAGCCAGTTGGACAGAATTTGGCACGGTATCTCTCGGAAAGGGCATCTAACAGTGCTGTCAGTCAATTCCAAGCCGAATAGTTGCTTGCTTAAGGGCGAAATGCTGACCAAAGCGTTACTGACTAGCCCAATTTGTAAAGCTGTTCCTTCTGAAGAATTCATCTAATTTTTCTGAAAATGTAATGATTTATTGGTCTTTACATACACACTACTGGCCATTAAAATTGCTACACCACGAAGATGGCGTGCTACAGACGCGTAATTTAACAGTCAGGGAGATGATGCTGTGATATGCAAATGATTGGCTTTTCAGAGCATTCACACGAGGTTGGCGCCAGTGGCGACACCTACAACGTGCTGACATGAGGAGAGTTTCCAACCGATTTCTCGTACACAAACAGCAGTTGACCGGCGCTGCCTGGTGAAACGTTGTTGTGATGCCTCGTGTAAGGAGCAGAAATGCGTACCACCACGTTTCCGACTTTGATAAAGGTCGGATTGTAGCCTATCGCGATTGCGGTTTATCGTATCGCGACATTGCTGCTCGCGTTGGTCGAGATCCAATGGCTGTTAGCAGAATATGGAATCGGTGGGTTTAGGAGGGTAATACGGAACGCCGTGCTGGATCCCAACGGCCTCTTATCACTAGCAGTCGAGATGACAGGCATCTTATCCGCCTGGATCGTGCAGCCACATCTCGATCCCCGAGTCAACAGATGGGGACGTTTGCAGTACAACAACCATCTGCAAGAACAGTTGACGATGTTTGCAGCAGCATGGACTATCAGCTCGGAGACCATGCTGTCCAGCCTGGATGGAAAAATGCTGACGTATGGTTGAATGCCTCTTGAAGTCTTCCTTGACCTTCATGGGTAGTGTGGCTGCAGCGTAGTCCAAGATGAACCAGGTCGAATCGCTCCTTTGCTTTGGGATCCCGCATCCTTAATACGTGACGTTCATTACCTGCCGCATCTTCGTACAGCGCACAGTCCCACAATGTGTGTTCTGGTGTGCCCACACTGTTGCAGGCGCAGCTATCGTTCATATGTCTTTTGATGTTATGTAGATACGTAGGCTAAGAGCCGTGATCTGTGAGGTAATGTATTAGTGCACTCGATGGGCTAAGAAATCTCATTTTTTAATCTCTCCTTGATGTTAGGAAGAGGATCGTATATTTTTCCACCTGTGTCTGAAGTATACTATTCATTTGGCCACAATTGTAATACGTGATCTTTTATTGCCTTTTGCGAACTGGTCTCAGATCAAGCACCCTTCTCACTACCACTGATTGCCTTTCTTAAACCAGTAAAAGGCCCTCCTTTTCTTAATGTCAAAGTCCAGTGGGCATATTTCCAAAATTACTTACAAAGCATCATTCCGGGTAGGGCAGTAGGTGCCCGTTAATCTTAGTAGCACTCCTCGTTAACTCACTTCATTAACCAGGCTGCCTTCACTAGCTGCAGTATGTGAACCCAAACGCTCGCACGATATCCTACGACTGATGCCAGTACCGATTGGTGGTATACTCTAATTGTTACCAGTGGAAGCGACAATTGCCTATTTGCAGTGGTTATAATTTTATTCATCACGTTTGTTTCTTTTGTGCCTCCTTCCTCTGTTTGATGATGTGCAACGTTACGACGTTCGTCCGGAAAAACCCTTGGATATCTCGTAACTGCACTTCTCCTAATTGTTACACAATTTAAGTTTTATTCCAGTGCTTCTTTATAGGTTCCCTTTCAGCAGGAAGTAGGTAGTCCAGTGAGGTGCTAGTGACACCAGCCCTCAAGTTCGTGGAGCGCCGCACTACATTTGTCTTCCGTAATTCTTGTGGAATTATCACTTGCAACGAACATCACATTGTCTACAAATGCTGCCAGTTCGTTTATATTACCGCTGTCATGTGGCGCCTGTAGTGTGGGCTCCAGTGCTACATCCCAAAACTCTGCGCCAAACACTGATCCCTGTGGACAGCCTTTGTTTTGGCTTCGTCATTTTCATTCCTGGGCGTATTAAAGAAGCATGTCGCCCGTGACAGTAATCGCTCGGACAGTTGTACAGCGCTTCTGGACACGCCAAATCCTTAAGGCGGCTAAAGAAAGACTGCCACCTTAGGTTATCGAAAGCGCTGGCAACATCAGTAATCATCGCCAGAGAGTATATGTCGCTTGTGAAATCGCCTTTCGTCTTCAGTTCACTTGCCTCATCTAACCCCATACTAGTGAGGGCTCATCCATCCCGTGTAGCAGTCTGTGATCTTGTAATTGTGTAACATTTTGCATAATAGTTTTTCAAATAGCTTGCCGAAAAAGTTGAAAAGACAAATTTCCGGATACATCAACGTGCAGGGAGGCAGTGGACTGTGGGTGCACCAGATTTGGAGGACCGGTAAGCTTTGTAAATCACAAGCCGGCAACACACAAGGAATACACGTCACGTGGTCAGACGCAGCACCATCTACGATGGCAACGATGCGTTTCCGGACACAAGTTCATAGGACCTTTAATCCTCCATCAGACAGTGGAGTTTACCCGTTTTACTGATCTATATCCTGTATAGAATGCATAGTACGCACGTACTCCTCCGTCCGTATTGACGTTCGTCGCGTCACAAACGGTGCCCATGTTTAGTGTTCGTAATATTGGTTAAAAACTTGCAGAGACGTACTAATCGCCGATTTGTGTCTATTTGCTGTATTTGTTCTATTAGGTTGGTGCTTAAGTTCTTAGTATTTTTATTTTACGTTTTAGTATTCGTGTGGCTGTGGATTTATTTATCAATTGTGATCTTTTATTTGTATCTCACTGTTGCCATTAGTGTTTAACGTCCCGTCGACAACGAGGTCATTAGAGACCGTTGCTATTCGAGTTTACGTATTGTCACTTCGTCACTTCGAGATAGGAGTGGAGTTGTGGGCTCTCGAGATGGAGTGCCAAATGGAGAAATCGGAGTATTTC
Organism: Schistocerca piceifrons; assembly: GCF_021461385.2. Lineage (NCBI taxonomy): Eukaryota > Metazoa > Arthropoda > Insecta > Orthoptera > Acrididae > Schistocerca > Schistocerca piceifrons. The sequence goes on from NC_060144.1 coordinate 248,170,591, forward strand.
CGACCTGTTCTTCTGTTTGAGTTCGACAGAGGGGTTACAGCAGCGGAGGCAACCAGAAATATTCGCGGCGTGTATGGGGATGATGCCACTGGACGGAGAACGACAAGGAAATTCTTTTCTCGTTTCAAGGAGGATAATTTTGACATTAGTGACTCTCCACTTTCAGGAAGACAGAAGTTGGATGAAGATCGTTTAAACGCATTAATCCATAACGATCCACGTCAGTGTACTCGAGAACTGAAAAAATGATGAACTGGGATTATTCCAACTTCGTGCAACATACGCACTCAGTTGGGAAGGTTCAAGAATGTGGTGTACGGGTACCCTATGCTCTACGGGTACCCTATGCTCTAAGCCAGAATCACAAAAATCAGCGGGTTGCCATATGTGCATCTCTGCTTGCTCGTCATCAGTTGGCTCGTGAGAAACACTGACCCATCCTCGTGGCGAGAAATGTCTTCATGCTAACGTAAGGAAAGAGAGAGAAATGTTTGAGCCCAAACAAAACAGTAACTCCTTATACGAAGACCTGCGCACATCCATAAAAGATCGTGTTAAGCTTCTGGCGGTGTACTACGAATTGTTTTCGCGAGGTATAACCGTTACAGATGATAATTGTCAACAGCTGAGACGTCTTGCAAAGGCAGTTCTGGTGAAACGAGCGGGAAGACTGGTTCTGATAGATTGATAGGAAATAAAATACAGCAGTTGCGTTTGGAAGTCATTCCGCACCCACATTATTCACCCGAGCTTGCGCCCTCAGATTTTTCACCTTTTCAGCACTCTACCGAACAATCTTCCAGAAACTTCCTTTCCGGGTAAAATGCGCTCCGAACAAAGCTCGATAAGTTCTTTGCCTCAAAAGTACACGATTTCTAGCCGTGAAGTTGAGAAGTGTGTTGTGTTCATTAAACTTAAGCGGAAATGTTACGAATTTAGGCACGAACCTAATAGTTTACGTGTAGCCATCTTCGGAACGTTGGAGGTAAGCAACCCTGTATCTAGAAGTAGACTGAGGTCTAACAAAAGAGCGAAAACAAATTTTTCGTCGATTCGACTTGCTATCTGAAAATATGCCACATTAAGTTGAGTTCGCTACAAAGTCCTCACTCCTATCTCTCTGATATTCGGCAAGCGCGCGTGCTTTGTTTGCTATGAGGCACCGTGGAACTATAATGCACTGTGAGGCAGCGGCCGTGCCTTTTATGTGCCTCGCAACGTAACCCCCTCTGAGACGGGCTGTCGCTAATTGAAGGTTTCTGCGCCGCCTGCCCTGCTCCCACACCGCGCCCCTCCGGCTGCAGAGAGCTCAGGGGTTGACGGCTTGAAGCCTCGCAGCCCTGTAATTACTCGCACGAGCGGTGTCACAACTCTGCACAACTTTCAGCATGTAGGGGCTCTCGCCCGGAATGTCGACCTCTCCTCGTTCCTTGTTTCTCCGCACGGCCCTCTTTGACGGCTAACTAGGAGAAACTGCAAAGAGTCACCGCCACTCGTTGGCCTCAAAATGTCACACTCGACTGCTACATGTCGCCTTAAAATGCTGTACTCCTGGCATCAGACAGAAGTCAGGCTGTGTCACCAGATACAAATTTTATTGTCTTGAGCTGATTTGCATGTAGACCAGGAAGTTTTGAGCTCATCAGCATCCTTGACTTAACCGCCCGTCCGTATAAAATGAAAAGGAAATTAACTGCGCCGAATAAAGTTAGTCTCGGCGGGAAGCAGTTGTCTGGTGTACTAAAGATGCACCCCTCAGAATTTCCGACATTGTGCTTACTTGCTTTGCACTTCCAGCAGCTCATGTATGAGACCACTAGATTAACTCTACATTACTGAATTCTCCTAAAATTTACGATTGCACTATGGTATAAGACAACATACTTTATACCTAACTTAATACGAAAAATTCTGTTGGAGATATAATAATTGTAATTCACTAAGGCAGAAACAATAAGTTGCGACTTGCTTTGTGAATAAGTTTGAAGAAGTAAAAATTACGGTGGTTTTTTTAGCAATGTAGCATTTCTCTCCCTTTAGTGTTCTAGGGTTATGATGTGATGAATTAAATATTTATACGACAATTGCGAAAGCAATCAGTTAATTTCAGCTTGCTTGTAGTGCGTTCCTTATACAGTGGAAATGCCTGGAAGGAGTTCGGTGCATTTTGAAGCTAATGAAATTGCAGTGTGTTCTGTTCAGGGCGCTCTTCTTAATTTGAATTTGTGTTCGTTCTCTCCACACATGAATAACGCTTGTGCGTAGTGTAAGAGTTCACGCTTACAACGGGAGCATGGTTACTGGTCATTCTGATTTCGTCCACATTTATGGTATATGCAGGGCCTGGCCGGAAATGAATGTGACAAAAGAGTTATCTCCAGATGACCAAGCTTTTTGAATAAAAAATAAAAACTTTTTTAGCACGGATAGGGCGAGGCATGAGCCGTTCATGCGAGTGTGGTTTCCAGGCAGCGCTTGGCGTAGCGGAAAGGTTACAAAACTGTAATCAGAGGGTCGTGCGGTCTAGTCACTGTGCACGAGCCTTTTTTATGTATAGTTTCTCCGTTACTTAAACTGCAGATAAACAGGAGTAATGCTCAGTGTACTCTATGCATTAATATTTAAGCAAAAAGCATGAAGGGGAAATGCAAAACATAATTTTGGATTTTCAGGAAGGGATCGTAAAGCGTATACAAGAAGTTGGTGTATAAAAGCGAATACTTCATATTTTTTTCTGTTCTTTCGGAGAACAGACACAACATACATATAGTTGGGGCGGGGACGGCCTACGATAACCTCAGTGCGGATGCACAACGGGCTTGAAATGTTAGGGGAATCTGTGAAAGGCCGCGAGTGATGAGGAAAACGGGCAAAGGGGCACTACATTAGTAGTGTGCGTATAAGTTGAGAATTCGGGTCTGACGGGATAAGTGCTAGGGTAGTCGGTGCAGTTGGGATGACCATTCTGTCCCGATGGCTTACATGGTCAGAGCAGCTCCAAGTCCGTTTCTGTAATCCCCTTCTGTCTTAATTCACAGCTGCTGCTAGTGAAACTAGTACCCATCCTTTCGGACATTTCCGAAAGAACAGAAAACACACACACACACATATATATATATATATATATATATATATATATATATATATATATATATATATATATGGTCAATTTTGTCTTAGATTTATCAAGTTTTGCATGGTTGTGACGATTCCTAGCCTTCCATAAAGAACGGAGTCTCCATGCGGCGATATTATTGCGGCGTGATTATCGAGTACCGCAAATACTATACCTGATATCAGTGACTTTTCCTTGAAACATGTAAGACCGCATCAGACACTGCCAGTCACACTTTTAACTAAACTCTAACTTGTTTCTTTGATAGCGACTAACGCAGTAACATTACCAGTCACAGAGCTAGACTAGTTAATGATTACAGCCAACAGTTTCTCACTTTCCCACGCATGGAGAATTTTCGTTAGAGATCGCCCTACTCTGCCGACACTACTCATATTATTTCGATTCATTTGTTTATCATCAGAAAGCTTTTTAATGAATGTTTTAGACATGGAAATTCGTGGAAAGCTCCTATGGGACCAAATTGCTGAAGTCATCGGTCCCTAGGCTTGCACACTACTTACTCTAACTTAAACAAGTTTACGCTAAGAACAGTATGCACAGCCATGCCCGAGGGAGAACTCGAACCTCCGACGGTCGGAGTCGCGCGAGCCGTGACAAGGCGCCCGAGACCGTGCGGCTACCCCGCGGGGCTTTTCGGACATGAAACGTCAGTATGAGTAAGGATTCCAGTATGGTGAGCTTGGTTTTTTAGTTAGTTATTTACTAATTATTATAACTTGAAGTTTTGCATGTTACCGCCAGCTCTGTGTGAGAATTTGTACGGTGTCCTGTAACTCGAGGACAGAGTCACCCACTAACTGAACCTTCCTCACACTCCAGATACAGGTGTCTTAACTACCTGTCACATTCCAATACGATATTGCAGTGCCAATGTTGCTGAGAAGCAACTTCGTGTCTTTTTTCGGAACAAAACAGGCACCGCACTATCGTATTTATCCACAGACACCAGGCAAGCGACTTTCAATTAACATAACTCCCTTGTACGGGAATAAACATAATAAATGTAAGAGTACAGGTTGTTGGCATTTGGATGTCGAATTGTAAGTCGACCGCTCGCGATAAGCGGAAAATCCTGTTTAGAGTCACGTTCGAGCACAAATACTCATTATCGCCATTCCATTGCACAGCTGATGGTTATCCATATTCGCAGCTGAGAATACGTATCATGCATCTGTCAGAGTGGTGTGTGCAATCTTTCTATCTGCTGTAGTAGTGAATGTTAATTTTTGTTAAAATTATGGCAAGTAGCATGGCGTAAACTACACATTGTGTGTCATACCAGCATTGGGCTTAGGAATGCTGTGCATAAAGCTACACGAGAAGCCCATACGCAGTAGAAATTTTGGTGTTAATTTCATTGTTTATTTAGATATGGTTCAAATGGCTCTGAGCACTATGGGACTTAACATCTGAAGTCATCAGTCAATTAGAACTACTTAAACCTAACTAACCTAAGGACGTCACACACCCCCATGCCCGAGGCAGGATTCGAACCTGCGACCGTAGCGAATTTAGGTATGGCGAAAGTATTTATTCGCTCCAATCCTTTGTGAACAGCATAAAGCAAACAGGCGGATTATTGCATTGAGCATGTAATTTTTCGGAGCATGTAATTTTTTTTTCTATGGCAAGCGTAAGACACAAGCAGTGGCACAATTTGGAGATTAGGCCTAGTGTTGCCAGTTACCAGGGCAGGCAAAGACTGGATAGTGCGACGTAAGTCAACGACAGAGCACGCCACTGACGTCGGAAAGTACGCTCCGTCGTGCCCACGCTCCCTCTTTATGAATGAAAGAACGGTGCGTAATGGGTAGGGGAGTACAATAAGAGCGCGTGAGGAACGCGAGTTGTTAAGGAAAGTCAGCACAACTGACGGTGAGTTGGGCCTGTTGCGCAGAAGCAACAGTGCTGTGAGGCGAGGAGGCCGGTGGGAGAAAGGGTTGTACGGAAACTGAAGGTGGAGCTGCGCACCTTCACGTCCCGCGGCCGAGAGCGTCAGCGCGACTGCTTCCTTGCGTATTCAGCGTGCTCCCAAGCCGCTACCTGCTCCGCATTAACAAGAGCGGTACGCCGCCTTACCTCCTGGCTCCGCCTCAGTCACTGCGCTCAGCCTCTTAGAATAGCTGCTTCGAAATTGCGTCGAGAAGACTTGGTGCAGCCTTGCTCCATATCGAAAGTAATCTTCGAAGACGTAATCATTAGTTAACCTATCGACAATTAAAAAATAGAGCACCGCTACATTAAAAAAATTGTATAGTTATTAAATGAAAGAGAAGCAGTAGGTGAGGAGTTAGGCAGGGTTGTAGCCTGTTCCCCATGTTAATCAATTATACATTGAGGAGGGAATTAGAATTTGGGCGACGGATTTTTCTTGATGACTTAATTCTGTCGGAGACACCAAGGGACTTCAAAGAGCTGTTGAATGGAATGGCTAGTTCCTTCAAAAAGAGGCTATACGATGAACATAAATAAATCTAAAGCAAGGCTAATGGAATGAAGTCAAATGAAATAAAACTGTGCCGAGGGAATTAGAAAATAAGACACTAAAAGTACTGGACGTGTTTTGCTGTTTGTGTTGAAAAATAAGCGATGATGGCGAAAGCAGGGTAGCTTTCGGTAGCAAGAAAAAGGTTTTTTAAAGAGAAATGTTTTAATATCATCTTCCGTATAAATGACCAGTACAATTGTCGTGGCTGTCTGTCTTAGCACGCTTCTCCGAAACTACTAGACGAATTTCCCAAAATCGGATCACGGGAAAAAGATAATCGCAATTTCAGCTTTTATCCATACTAATAATTATATTTTCACAACTAAACCGCTGAACCGATTTCGGTTGAATTTGTTATGGAGGAAATTCGAACCCAGAGGAAGAACACAGGCTATTTCAGAAAGTGCGTAGCACAATATATTTATCTATTTGAAGAATATTACGCGAACTAGGGAAACTTATTACTGTTGCAAAAAGCTATTTACTTTCTAACTTTTGATCTTAATGTTACTTGTGAAAATTTTACTGGTTGGTATGTGCTGCGTGGTGCCATTCAAAGAAACAAATACAATGCATACACAACTTCACTTCGTTTAATCAATACTTCCAAGCTGTTTGTTACATAATGCACACGTTGTGTATGTGGCTACTTCAATAGCACGATACGTAGATACACATACTGCCGTTGGACTACTCAACAGCGACTCTGCGCGTGCAAACGCATCGTGCTCAGGGACAGCTTGGGTGTGGCGAAGGGAGGGGAGAGCGTGGCGCACATCACGAGCTGCGCTTACCCGGACTTGGCTGGCAGCTGATGTTATTGCGGGTACAGTAGGTCACTCACAATAATAAAACTACTGATGAGCGAGTGCAGCTGCGGGTAACAACTAGTTTAATATAAATTTCATAGGTTACGAAGCGGGTTCAAATGGAAGTTAGTGGCAGCAGTTAAACAGAGACTTCGTTTACGTATCAGCTAACTGAGCAGTGCTCGGCTGCCTGATTGATGTATGGAAAATGTTAGCAGTTTCGTAAATATTTATCCTCGTGAATATTGAAGAGAATTACATGCGAAATAAAGACAAACTCCTACAAACTGTATTAATGCTCTACAGGATTACAGGATGCTGGGTCAGGACTGTCAGCAATATGAGTGGTCCATTAGCGATAAATAAACATTTCGTTCATAAAGTGCACAGGTAAAAGGGCTGATACAGGGTATTTGAACTTCTTAATATTTCCCGCAACATCGCAAAACTGCCTTCATTGTTACCAGCTCTCGGCGACTGGACATTTTCACAGGGCGTCATATCCAGTTATCATACAAACGGTGGTACCTCTCGTTCGACGCACAAAGATTGCAAATTTCTCTTTGCATACGGACGGACGGAGTCCTGCTGAAACAAAGCATTTGTAGTTTCCTCAAGGAAGGCGTACAAAAGCTAGGTGATGTAGCGCTTGCTGTTCATATTGCCATTAATCATTAATGAACAAGAATCGATACCGCTTGTTGTAGCCCGCGGCGCTGCACATGGCGGTATGTATCGTTGCCAACTATGACACTCACACACAGACGACCAGATTGTGATGACGTGTGTTGTGTCTGAGACATAAGTGAACATCTCTGTAAGAGAAACTGAGGTGGGAATTGTTCGTAAACATTGCATTTACCACTCAGTGCTCCATTGGCGTCATTAACGTGAAAATTGTAGTGATAGACGGTCGTGATTCTTTACAATGGATGTTGACACAGTTACATGCTCCAATGCAGCGTGCAGCAGACGACGACCACCAGTCGACGCTGACGAGTCAGTATCTGTTGCAGTGCTCACTGTCGAGCTGACACTTTCTGCGAATCGGCACAGTCATTACACCTTTCTGGGAAAGGAGGTATTGATTCTGATCTGGGGATAACTACTCGCTCGTCTCTGCTTAAGACGCCCTTGTATCCACTGGTTCTATGCAAACTTCATTATATTAGCGGCATGCTCTGTACGAACAGTAGGGTCATGTCTTCGCTTACTCGCCAGATATAGATCGATGTGACACTTGTTAACTGACTCTCTCGCCATCGAGGAGTCACGCGTGAATTTACACTTAAGTTTCCATCCCATTTGGTAGCTGTTAATTCTCTGAGCTTGGCTTAGCACTACCCATTCCAGTCACAAATGAAGTGTACGCCATCAATCTGGTTTTTTTTCTTTTCTTTTTTTTCCGCTCCTCTGTTCTATTGCATATCTTCGGTTAATGCTTCAGCGTTAGCTGTAATGTACGAAGTTTGTACGCTTAACTCTACTCCTTGATGATTCAGCGTGGCATTTATTCGATCGAATCTTCCGCTATTGCATTGAAAAAGCGGAAGGAAGATTAGAGTTTAACGTCCCGTCGACTGCGCGATCATTCGAGGCTGCGACTGCAGCAGCATTGCCTTACAGGTCAGCTGATTACTAGAACCAGTAGGTTAAAAAAAATCGCGTCTACTTATAGAACATTATCGGTATGCCGCTCGAATGTGGATAACACACTAAGCTTTCGACAATCATCGGTTTAGTTACAGTCAGAAGCATCTGATTGATAATGAGTTGTTCCTGAGCAAGACGATGGTGGCGATACTTGAAAATTTCGACGTAGCAGTAAAGCAGAGAAGGCGTCGTACAAGAATGACGTCGCGAGAAACTTCGTTCTCAAATACAAATATTTGTAGAAACGTCAGTCATTTGAGCAATATATGACTGAAACAGTGTTTCGATAAAACCGTTGAAAATTCAATTCATGTGCCCCTAGGTAACGACTCAATCTTCTCCTCACCCCTTAGTGTGATTTATGGCTAAATAAACAGAAGGAGCATTAATCTAGGTCACATAGTCATTTGTTCCACCAGATAACCGATTCAGTTTCTCGACCGTTACCGGGTTTTTGTTTTTAAAAAAAAAGTGCAGTACGCAGTCTCGTCATGTGTCGCTGCTTTTTAAAAAAAATCTAATGGTGGTCGTGAAGCAGGTAGCTACTGTCCAGTCAAATAACTCTGTGTGACAAAGATTGCGAATCTACAGTTTATTTATATGAAAACGTCTCTGATCTGCTCTAAATATCCAAGTGACTTCATTTCATGATTTGTATCTGCTATTGTGCTGCTTTACGCCTACACTTACTGGTGGAATGTGAGATTTAATGTGGTGTGGTTATTACTATATCTTTTTTTTCTGCATTTGTGAACTTGGCGGTTATCTCGTTTCGAAATTGTCGAACGGAAGCGATGCTCCGAACAGTTGCAGGTAAACAGCTCGACAGACACAAAACTTCGGCCGGCCGGTGTGGCCGTGCGGTTCTAGGCGCTTCGGTCTGGAACCGCGTGAACGCTACGTTCGCAGGTTCGAATCCTGCCTCGGGCATGGACGTGTATGATGTCTTTAGGTTAGTTAGGTTTAATTAGTTCTCAGTTCTAGGCGACTGATAACCTCAGAAGTTAAGTCGCAAAGTGCTCAGAACCATTTGAACCAGAGCCACAATACTTCTAGAATAGATACAGTTAAAGCTAACCGGTGCTTAGGTCACTAGCACGCTTGTGATAGTTTGTTACGTTGTTGAAATGTTCTGTTCTTCTACCACAATGGTCACGCAATTCGTATTCGTTGTGCATGCATGATACGCACGAGGCAAAACTGGAAAATCAAATACAAAATTATTTATTGTTCCCTCTGTTATAAAGGAAATTAAAACATTTTCACTTAAACATCGTCTGCGTTCTAGCTCACTGAAGTAGTTGCGTACGAGAGGAACGAAGATATATTCATTGGAGGGTGGGCGGGCGAGGGGTGACGTTATTTTTGCTTTTATAACTGTGATATTTCCAGCGGACAACAAGAAAATTCAAACATTCTTGACGCTGTAGTGTAACTTTGAAAATTAGGTTGACGGATAAGAAATGAGGAAAACATGATGAAGGGGCGGTATGATAGGATATTGAGTAAGACATTAAGAATGACTTAAATGATATTTAAGGGAGCCATAGAGGCGGTGCCTAGTAGGGGCAAACAGAGATTGGAATCTATCGAACAAATAATTCTGGACGTTGCTTGCACCTGCTATGCTGACAGATGAAGAAATTGGCACAAGAGGAGAATTCTTGGCGGGCCACATCAAACAAGTCGGAATACAGCGAGGATGCCTCATATTGAGAATATTGGGTTGCACGCCATCGCCGACAGATGAATGGGGGGTTCATTGGTGATAAAAGTAACAAAATCAACGACAAAGTTTTCAAACTTAATGATGAAATATTGAATACGAGTTACGTGGTTAGTAAATACGCTGTCCACTTAACACTTAAGTTCTTTTGATCGTTAACAACTGTTTGATCGACAATGTACGCTGTCGTACTTAGGGGCATCCATGTTTCTTATTAATAGCACGACTATTAGTTTTCGCGTTGCTGAACATTTCGAAAATCACGCATCGTTGCAACCATATGGCGAGAGAGTAGTCCTGTATATAATTTGTTCACGTTTGTGTATTTCTCATATTTAAAAAGGAAATACAGTGTTTATTGGTCCTGTGAAGCGGTAATTTTGTCGTTCGTTATCATTCTTTGACCGACACGCTGATTCGGTACAGGACGACACTTCCACGTTCGTTCGAGGAGTGTGCGGTTTGCTGTCCTCTTTAAAGGTGGTCAACCGATCGATGCCGCCCAACACTCGCGAAATATAAAAGTCTACCCTACCTCCTTTCTCCTCGTACTGCAGCTGCAACAGGCTCCGAAACCGTCTTACCCCTTCTCCTTCGGCGCCATTGTTCCCAGTGGCGCACGGACCTTTCTTCTCGAACCGCACGCTGGTTGGTCATTGTGTTGTGTGAGGATGAGAGTCTTCCCCACGTGTGAAATTCGCTAAACGAAGTTGGCATGTCTGTGTTTTCAATATGTAACTCAGAAATATTGAGCATACAGTGGCATCAAACTATCTACACGCTAGTATCTTTTTGCGTCCCAAACCGTCTCTCTCTCTCTCTCTCTCTCTCTCTCTCTCTCTCTCTCTCTCTCTCTGCCATTCCATCACATGCGTATACTAGAAGCTAACACTGATAACATGATGAACGATAGCAGGTCCGAAGGAACCACAGGCACTGCTGGTTCGTATTTATTCGTCAATACCAGGCCCTTGACTCCCAGTCAATACGTCCTTCCGGGACGGGAATGTATGTAACGTATTATTGCAGTTAGTGACACGTGGACGACAACATGCGTAAATTTCGATCTGGCATGATTCGTGCACTGATAGCCGAAGCGGTTAACACACCGCTCGCATAAAGCGGGATATCCGGGTTAGAGTCCTGGTCCGGCACAAACTATCATTTTCGTCATCCCAATCGACAGCCGATGGGGGTTCATATTCGCAATTGCGAACAGACTTTCTGAAACAGTGAGAGAGACCACTGGTGGCTTCGCTGCAAGTGGCCAAACCAGGGCAACCTCTGTGCTAGGGGGTAGCGAGTGCAGAGGAGATACCTTTCCACCATTATGTATAGTCACTTCCATCATTTTACGTGGGAATTAGAGAGGCGCACACAGGCTTCGTGGAACATCGTCTGATGTTACAGAAGTAGCCCTACGTGTGCATTCAAAAATCTGTAGGAAATAAGTGTCAGGGTATCGAAACATTCCGTATTTGATAGTTGTTGTTATGGGAAGGTGCTACAGATCCGCAAATTTAAAGCTGCTTTTGCCTTCATACACTGCGCGTATCTCTTACTATATTCTATTACGTAGTTCAGAGTATAAGGATATCATGTACTAAAAGTTCTGTAGCCAAGGTGAAATCACCTGCTATTTTCAACAAAAGGATCTCTATAGATACCTTTGTAAAAAGCGCTGGAAGACAGAATGTCCTGCTTCATGGACCTCTGGATTACAAATTTCGATCACAGATACACTGTATAACCGTGAGTAAGTCGGTCCAACAAGTCACAGTTCACAAGAACAGGAGAATTTGCCAGTACTAATTACTAGCACCTTCCCTGTTCTTCGTTAGGTAGCGGAAGCGAGTGCTAGTTACTGTATGCTGACTCAAAAGTGTATGGACCATCTCGTCATAAAATGACCATGGAACAGTGGAAAGAAAACAAAAACTTAATTGCATTGATGAATGTACCATCTGCAGGACAAGGATTGTTGTTTCCATGGCAGAAAGAAAGCTTCACCGATTGCTTATTTCTTCGATGACAGACATGGTGTCGATGAAAAATGTATCTCTTAATGCAGGAATGCTTGGCAACAAAGAGGTACTACGATAAAACGCACATGGGATATGGAACGCGGATTTAAAATAGTAATGAGAGTCCAACTACGTTTTCATAGGATGTTTCGAAACACCAGGCCAGTGAGACTTGAAGGCTCAGATACGAAATGTGCTTTAGAATGCGGAGGTTATCATGTTCAGATGAAACAGCTTTACGAGTAAAGCCTGCCTCTCTCTCTCTCTCTCTCTCTCTCTCCCTCTCTCTCCCTCTCTCTCCCTCTCTCTCCCTCTCTCCCCTCTCCCTCTCCCTCTCTCTCTGCCTCCGCCCTCCCCCTTCCCCCGCCTCTCTCTACCACCCCTTCCCACGCCTCTCTCTACCACCCCTTCCCACGCCTCTCTCTACCACCCCTTCCCCCGCCTCTCTCTACCACCCCTTCCCCCGCCTCTCTCTACCACCCCTTCCCCCGCCTCTCTCTACCACCCCTTCCCCCGCCTCTCTCTACCACCCCTTCCCCCGCCTCTCTCTACCACCCCTTCCCCCGCCTCTCTCTACCACCCCTTCCCCCGCCTCTCTCTACCACCCCTTCCCCCGCCTCTCTCTACCACCCCTTCCCCCGCCTCTCTCTACCACCCCCTTCCCCCGCCGCTCTCTACCACCCCTTCCCCCGCCGCTCTCTACCACCCCTTCCCCCGCCGCTCTCTACCACCCCTTCCCCCGCCGCTCTCTACCACCCCTTCCCCCGCCGCTCTCTACCACCCCTTCCCCCGCCGCTCTCTACCACCCCTTCCCCCGCCGCTCTCTACCACCCCTTCCCCCGCCGCTCTCTACCACCCCTTCCCCCGCCGCTCTCTACCACCCCTTCCCCCGCCGCTCTCTACCACCCCTTCCCCCGCCGCTCTCTACCACCCCTTCCCCCGCCGCTCTCTACCACCCCTTCCCCCGCCGCTCTCTACCACCCCTTCCCCCGCCGCTCTCTACCACCCCTTCCCCCGCCGCTCTCTACCACCCCTTCCCCCGCCGCTCTCTACCACCCCTTCCCCCGCCGCTCTCTACCACCCCTTCCCCCGCCGCTCTCTACCACCCCTTCCCCCGCCGCTCTCTACCACCCCTTCCCCCGCCGCTCTCTACCACCCCTTCCCCCGCCGCTCTCTACCACCCCTTCCCCCGCCGCTCTCTACCACCCCTTCCCCCGCCGCTCTCTACCACCCCTTCCCCCGCCGCTCTCTACCACCCCTTCCCCCGCCGCTCTCTACCACCCCTTCCCCCGCCGCTCTCTACCACCCCTTCCCCCGCCGCTCTCTACCACCCCTTCCCCCGCCGCTCTCTACCACCCCTTCCCCCGCCGCTCTCTACCACCCCTTCCCCCGCCGCTCTCTACCACCCCTTCCCCCGCCGCTCTCTACCACCCCTTCCCCCGCCGCTCTCTACCACCCCTTCCCCCGCCGCTCTCTACCACCCCTTCCCCCGCCGCTCTCTACCACCCCTTCCCCCGCCGCTCTCTACCACCCCTTCCCCCGCCTCTCTCTACCACCCCTTCCCCCGCCTCTCTCTACCACCCCTTCCCCCGCCTCTCTGTACCACCCCTTCCCACGCCTCTCTGTACCACCCCTTCCCACGCCTCTCTGTACCACCCCTTCCCACGCCTCTCTGTACCACCCCTTTCCACGCCTCTCACCCTTCCCTACCTACCGCGCGCATTGGTTAGCGCACTGGACTCGCATTCTGGAGGACGACGGTTCAATCCCGCGTCAGACCATACTCATTTAGGATTTCCGTGATTTCCCTAAATAGCTTCAGGTGAATTCCGGGATGGTTCCTTTGACAGGGCACGGCAGATTTCCTTCAAATCCTTTCCTAATCCCCCACACCCCTTTCCGCCCTTCCTCTCTTCCAAGAAAGTGTAGAAATAATTACAGGCGTGTAATGGCGGCAGAGAAAGAGCAGTATGCTTCGTTGAAGTGATAGTGTTTTGTGTTGGCTTGGTCCGGTCGTCGGCGGCCGCCGCCGGCCAGCTGGATAACGGGTGACCGACGCGGCTCTGCCAGCCGTCGTTCCCCCGGCGCTGAGGGCTGTGAAGTCTCCTTACCAGCGGTTGTAAAAGCGGGCGCCGCCACCCGCCTCCTGGTGCTATCTCCGGACCGGCTGTCGCGCACGTCGCCCATCCGTCGCAGAACCGCCACGGCCATTGCGTCCTACCTCAAACTACTCTGTGCCATCCTCCCCGACAATCTCACTGCGGGCGTCGCGCGCGCGGTAGAAAATAGGTAGCAGTAGGCTTACGGAGAAACATGAAAACTGTTAAGGTGAACACTCGCTTCACCTTATTCTTCTTCTCGTGTATTAGGACTTTCCCTCTTGCGGCGCCCATCTCTTCGTTATCCTTCCCAAACTTCTTCGGCCTATCACTTCATAACAAACTGACAGGGGAGATAGTCTCAACATCAAGGAGGAGTTGTGCAACTCTCAAACGAAAGTGCCAACATAAGATAGATGGAGTCTTCCCAAATTTCGTACCTGTCGCTTATGAATGGATCTAGTAGTGCTACTACGAGGATGCAAACCAAGCTTGCCTTAAACACACGCTCCAACGGATGTGAGCGTTAGCTAGCATTCAGATTGGACGTGGTGAGCTGCTGACAGTCAAGAATGCCTTTACGGCGACCGAGACGGCAATATCGACGCCTCACTGACAAGGGGAAGGCCTCAGACACGGCCAACCGATTCGGCTCAGATTTGGAAGGTCGCTTGTGTACAACCTAAAACGAAGGACTCTAAGATATTTTGGGTCAACACCCCCGCAATTTTGAGAAAATCGCCCCTAAAGGTTATGACGAGCAATCGACCCAAAATTCAAGGGATCGTTAGATAATTGTAAATAGTGCATTTTTCTTCATCAGGTATAGGGCCCGCAAACGCAAACTTTTCCAGAAATTGAGGAAAGAAACTTTTACAACTGTCGCTTCTGTACGCACATGGTAAACCTTTTCGCCGACAGTGCCGATAGCGCAGCGGCCAAGGTAACTGGGTGGGAATCGAAAATCCGGATTGGAATCTCGAAGAAACCTAGCGGATGTTATTCTTTTCGTTTTTTTTTTTCCATATCTCAATTGATAAGGATAGGAGGCTTAATAACGTTAGTAAATCAATAAGGAATGATGATAATAAGGTAGGCAAACTAATTTTGCACTCGCCGTGTGTTAGTAAAGTATTAAACGTTTAAGCCTTGTCACATGAAAACAACTCTGAGTAAGAGTGGTGCGAATTCCTCACGAGGGATCATAGATAACCAACCGCGCGACGCTTGTTTACAGCGAGGCACGGGGCAGAATGCACGCGGCGAGAGTAAAGTTGTCCCGGTTGATCTTGTAATATCATAGTTGTGCACCTGGAAGAATGAAGGTGTCCAGCACGAGCCTACTAGAAGTCAATCGGAAATAATTGTTTTCCGTCATTAGGCTGCCGCGAACCTCTGAATAATGGAGGATGTACACCCTTCGATTAGCACTGTAATATATAGTTGGAAGCCTATCACAGACGATGATAAGCGGGAAGTTACAGACGATATGTTTTGTTTTGTTAAAGTGTTGCAAGACAGATGCATTATCAATGCACTACTGGAAGCAGGCAGTTCCCTTTCTCGGCGTTCGAGAAATTTATTTACCTACTTTAATATTATCATTCCTTATTGATTTACTTGCCTTATTGACCCTCCTATCCCAACCAATTGAGATATGGAAAAATACAAACGAAAAGAACATCTGCTAGGTTTCTTCGAGATTCAAACCCTGGCTCTCCGAATCCCAGACAATTACCTTGGTCGTTGCGCTATATTTTTTTTATTCTCGTTTTGTTCGATTCATTTGCTCGGTGCGGATGACCCATGACACCCGTTCTAGTTCAGTGTTCAGCCGTTGACTCAGTTTTTTATTACAGAGGGCAGCTAACCCTCTGACCGAACACGCTGAGCTACCGTGCTGGCGACTATCGGTGGTGTCGGCGAAAAGCGTTTACCATGTGGGTACAGAAGCGGCAGTTGTAAAAGTTTCTTACCTCGATTTCTGGAAAAGTGTGCGTTTTCGGACCCCATACCTGATGATGAAAAATGCTCTATTTACAATTATCTATCGATCCCGCCAATTTTGAGTCGATTGCTCGTCATAACCTTTAGGGGTGATTTTCTCAAAAACGCGGGGGTATTGACCCAAAATATCTTGGATTTCTTCGTTTTAGGTTGTACACAAGCGACTTGCCAAATTTGAACCGAATCGGTTCGCTGTGTCTGAGGCCTTCCGCTTGTGACGGTGAACGAGGTCGTGTAACACGCCTAAGAGAAGCAGGAAGTGTGCCTCCTGCGATATTGCAGAAAGACGTGGCAGGAATATTTGATTTGATTTATGCCTCAGAACTACAGTTTGCTACAGTTCAAATTATGGGCTAATATTCCTAAACACTGTTCACAAGGGCAGTGTTCACAAGGGCAGTGTTCACAAGGGCAGTGTTCACAAGGGCAGTGTTCACAAGGGCAGTGTTCACAAGGGCAGTGTTCACAAGGGCAGTGTTCACAAGGGCAGTGTAACTAAATGGTTCAAATGGCTCTGAGCACTATGGGACTTAAAATCGGAGGTCGTCAGTCCCCTAGAACTTAGAGCTACTTAAACCTAACTAACCTAAGGACGTCACACACATCTATGACTGAGACAGGATTCGAACCTATGACCATAGCAGTCGCGCGGTTCCAGACTAAAGCGCCTAGAACAGCTCGGCCACATGGCCGGCCACTGTAACTATTATGTACATTGTGAAAAGCATAGTGGTGTGTGAGTGTAAGTTACTTCTTGGGGTTATTAAATAACCTGTAGTTCCTACATTGTGTGTCTTGGATTTTACGTGTTATGTTGCTTATATACTTAGTGTTCATTTACAAATGTTACTTTCCAACAGCAGTGTAATGACTGCGGCATGGAAATGCCTGCTGTTTATACTTCAGGCAGAACAGGTTTAGAGGGTTGATGGCATTACACCATTTATTCTTATTCAGTTTAATTATTTTAGATATTGTGTAACGTTGTCTGTGGTACGTGTTGGTGAAAGTGTTTGCTGTTTGAGTGTGTGTTTGGTACTGCTATCCGTGTTGGTGCACAAATTGGAAGTGCTGTCTTAAGTGGTTCTTGTGTGTTTCAATGTTCTGTTATACAGCCGTGTCTATTTGTATTGGTCATGTAATGTCCTTACGGCATAGCACTGTACACGACTAATGGCAGCGGTGGTCAGCAGAATGTGTGGTCGCACGAAGACCGGGCTCTGAACGGCCACGTGGCACTACCGAGAGAGAAGACGATCGTGTCGGCGTATTGTTCCAGCCCATAGTACTGAATCTGCAGCAGCAATTCGAACAGCAGTTGCCGTAACATTGACACAACGAACTGTTACAGATCGGTCGCTTCAACGACAGCTCCGAGCCAGAAACCCTAGTGTGCATTTCGCTGACCCCAAACCACCGCCATTTGCGACTTCAGTGGTGTCAAGCGAGAGTTAATTGGAGGTCAGGGTGGATGTCTTTGGTGTTTCTGATGAAGCTGGTTCTGCTTCGGTACCAGTAAAGGCCCTGTGATGGTTATGAGGCCAGTTGAGGACGTGCAACCAACCCGTGCCCTTGCTAGACACAGTGGACATCACCTGGAGTCACGGTCTGGGGTACGATTTTGACAGCAGGAGCACTGTAGTGCTTATCCCAGTCATCCTGACTACAAAATTGTTCGTCAGTTTGGTGATTCGACCCGCTGTGCTGCCAGTCATGAACACCATTACGGGGAGTGTTTTCCAACAGGATAACACTCGCCCAGATACCGTTGTTGTAACCCAACATGCTCTACATAGTGTCGACGTGTTGCCTTGGCCTGCTAGATCACCAGATCTGTCTCCATTGGAGCACATACAGGACGTCATTGGACGACAACTCTACCGTAATCCACGAACTGCAGTATCCGTCCCCGTATTAACCGACCAAGTGTAATAGGAATGGAACTCTATCCCACAAACTGACTCCCTGTACCTGTACAACATTGTGCAGTCACGTTTTGATAGTTGCATTAAAGGTTCTGGCGGTTACACCGGTTGCTGATGTACCAGCATTTCATATTTGCAGTGGCTTATCTCCCTCTCACATTAATCTTTGATCTTGCAATGTTAATCACTTGCATGTGTTACATGGAAAAATGTATTCCGAAATTTCATATCTCTACATTATTTTTTGGTGTTTTTTTTTCTGTGAGTGTATATGCCTTTGTAAGGTATTTTGCGGCAGTTCATTTTGTCTACGAACAAGGTAGTGTGAATTCTGTTTTATATACAGACCGTGTCATATTTTTTTAACATGGAGCGAGAGTGACCTGAAGAAAGAAATTTTAACACAATGGCTTTTATTTGAAGGGAAAAAGATAGTGATAAGTAATAGGATAGCAAAACAGTCATTTTAATTACCTGCGATGCGGTGTCATACACGAGTAGGACAAAGTAGCAAAATTTTGGAACGTAAGTGGAACAATAAACGGGTACCACGATGAGATCCTCCCTCTGCAGCGGAGTATGCGCTGATACGGTGCTTCCTGACTGATATAATCTGGTGTATTGAACTGCAAAACCGATCAGTGTTGAGGTCCGTATTGGAAGGGAGCCAATCCACCAGCAGTACCCGTCCCCCATCCCAGAACACAGTCTCTCTTTGTTTCTTCACGAATAGTTCCGGCCGTGACTTCCAGAGACGAGGGCTCCCAGTATGCTTCCAATTTCTTAGACTAACGTTTCTTTTATGGAGTCCCCCGGAAGAACCATAACTCGTCACCGTGACCAGACACTCCAAGAACTCCGCTGGATCTGTACTGTACTGTTGCACTAACTGTTTGCATATATCGACACGCTTTTGTTACTGTCCAATGGTGAGGGAAAGGTGCACCCATTTTGCACGCACCTTCTGCATCTTCAAATCCTCATGAATTATGGTGTGGAGGGTTCGCGATGATCGACTTGTTGCTTTCTCTAGTTAATCAAACGTGATTTGCCTGTGCCCTGTTTTCAAGTCATTGACAGGCTGGGCATTGTTTGCTTTGCGCACAGTTCCTGGCGGCCCAGTGTTTTTGCGTTTTTGACCACAGCGACTGAACTTTGATAACCAACGAAACACACACTTGTCACTTGGTGCTGTTTCTCCACTTACAGCTGCTAACTTCTTGTGGAAGTCTGAAGCAGTCAAATTTTCTCTCCAGAGAAACCACACTGTCCACCGATACTCACGCATGTATACTTCCATGTCCCATCGATGTCCACCAGCCTACTCGCAAGCCAGGACAATTGATGCTGCAATGCGCCGCCTGCCACCATCTGGTAACTGTAGACACTGCTACAGTATGTCTTCAGGCATACAAAGACACATATCTCAGACTGCAACTTTGTAGGATTTGTAGCGGGGTCTCCAATCAATGCTGAACGAACTAAATAAAATCATGCGCGATGTCGTCGGCGCGGCGCTTCCCGGCTTGCCCCGGCCGTCATGCGACCAATATCCGGCAGATGAAAATGGGATTTCGATATGGACTTTCGCTGACGTGTTTACATGTTAGGCCTGATTACAGTTTGGTAGCCTGATGAAAAATTAGGTTTTCCAGCATCAGTGGTTTTACACTAACAGTGTTCGCAAATCAGCTTTTAAGATTGTCAACACAGTGAAGTGAGGGATATCAGTACCAGAGTACGATGAACGTCAATGAACTCCATTATGGTGGTCGGTGACGACGAGGACGCCTATGACGGCGGCGGCGACGACGATGAGAATGTTCGAAAAGAAATGGTAAAAATCTTATCCACAAACTTTGTTAGAAAAAAAAGCTGTGAAGTCTTAAATGACGAAGCGCTTTGTGCGCACCATAAAAAAAAATTCACGTGCACAAGATGTGAAAGAGCGTTTTGTCACCAGCCATTCATTCTGTACGGGAGCTTCTGCCATTGAAAGGGTGGGTTTACCACCCACTATCACATCGTCCACATTTACAAACATTTTAAAAAGCAAGTAGCAACTTGACCATGCAGTGACTGTTGAAATGCGGTTGGATGTTTACATGGGAGTAAATGTAAACTGTGGAAGCTGAAGTCCAATAGCCAAACCCACATTTTCGGAATCTACATTGCAGTGTTTACATGACCAACCCGATGCGTTATTGGAAAAGCGGTTTACCAAAAACCTAATTCGGGAGCTATGTAACCGCCGTGTATTTGAACACCGCAAAGTAAAAGAATGGCATGACATGAAGGGTAACCACAACTGTGATGGTACATTCTAGTTGATGAAAACGGCAACAGAATCGGGCTTGCTTATACTGTCTATGTGACACTAGTTCAACTGGCCGCTGCAAGAGAAAGTTGCCCACTCATGTCCGGGCTAAAGTATTCTCTTGTTATTTTGTTCATGATGGTGCGTGCTTCGTGACGCCAATTTCATGTTGGGAGACAAGTGACTTCTTACTTTTGCTGAGTTCGAAAGGTCAACAGTTTATCGGAAGATGTGCCAATAATGTCATGAAACAAGTCTTGAATAGTAAATCATTTTGATGCACCTGTTGCGGTGTTCATAAATTAAAATGCAAAAGAATCGTTCTGACATCTATGGCCGGCCCATACGAATACGTTAGTCTTACTGCTATTACTTTTTAGTTTCATAGATATCGTTTTAACTCTTATCGCATCTACTCTGAGCCTGAGGTCTGCAGTTATGTGAAACGTCGTCAGTAATGTCTAAACCCCTGAATGAGCTTCCAACAGGCTACTTTTTTGCTTCTGTGATTACTGAAGAAATTAACAGCTAGTGCTTACTAGAAAAATTACATGCGTTAGGAAAAAAAAATATTAACACTATTCGTAGTATCGCGCAGTGGCCGGCGACAGCACGTTATTATCTTTTGCATTCTCTTGGTGTTTTGTTTAGGTAACAATAAGTTACACAGGTCAACCAGTTCCTTGTTTTTATAAGTACTTGTGCCATTTCATCATGGGAGACGAAAGAGACGATACGATTATTTACGATCAATGCGCGGACGTCTTGTCTGACCTTCCGGACGACTTGGCCGATTGGGACGAAGACATTGGATATCGAAAAAATGAAAGTGAAGCAGAACCGTCGGAAGACAGTGAAATACGTCCAAGAAGAATAAGGCGAACGCTACGGTTGCCAACTGATTGGGATGAATCAAACGAAGAAGACAGTGCATAGTGCTCAGACTTTGATTCACCGGGGACCACTAATAAATTTGAAGGATCTCCGGGTCCAAACATATTTCCCATAGATACACAGAGCGTCGAGAATATCGTCGAATTACATGTTGGGAACGGTCGATTTGAATATATTAGCAACGAAACCAACAAGTACTACAGTCAAAATTGCAATAGAGGAAAACTAGATTTAAAAATACCAAATTTATCGACGCTAAGCGTCCCAGACTTATAAAATCGTTTGGGCTTGTTATCCTTGTGGGAACTGAAAAAAAAGCAATGATTGACGATTATTGGTCAACAACGAATCCGTTGATACACACACCGATATTTCGCAAAACGATGTCCCGCAACCGATTCAGACAAATATTATCATTTTTACATTTTTCCGACAACAGCAATAAATCGGAAATTGCTCACCGGCTTTTCAAAGTGCATTTCGTAATTGATTATTTTTCCAAAAAGTTTAAACAAATATTTGAAATAAATTTTGTATTTATTTATGTATGTATATCTTCGAAATTTCACGGAAGTAGGGAACAGGATTGAGAACTTACGAGAACTAACGATGAGATTAGTAACACTTAACACTTAACAATTGATAATCTCCCGATCATTACAAGAACGGCTGGCGCCAAGCGAATCAATCCGAATTAACGCTGCCGGCGCCAAGCGAATCAATTTGTACGAGACGTACGGACGGCAAAGTGTTAATACGGTTTGAGGCATTCGGTTTTGAGACAGTGAGTAAGGGAAATTCCACTCCCGCGATGTGTAAAAAAATAAATAAAAATGTCAGTTATAGTGTACAGTTACGAAAGATACTGCTAGATATAGCAATTATCGAACGACAGAACAAGTAAGAGACGATAAATTTCATTACTCTAACTGTAAACTGAGGGCTGCATTATAAAAATTGCAATTCCTAAAGCTCGAAATAGCTTCAGACGCTCAAACGCCCCTACCTGTAGGTATCATTGTTTCAACCACATGGAAGTTCGTTCCGTTGTATGCTCATCTACTTCCGTTCGTGAATAGTCTAAGCATATATAACGATGAAAAGCAGCATTAGACCATAGGTTCTTGCTCTAGAAAAGACAAGTTCTGAGGGACCGTACGTACAAACAGAAGAAGTAGTTAGGGGCACGAAAGACAGAGAAGGTTCGACCTAAGAACAAGAAACTGCAATAGAAAAAAAACAACAAACATTAAAAAAAATTATCACGCCTTTATTTCGAAACTCACAGCGCAGAATGCAAAAACTGGCTCAAAGGCAGGCGTATAAGTTCATTTGCAGTGTGTCCAGGTAACTAAATAAATGTTGTATAAAGACAAAATCGTCTGTTTCCCATGGGGGCGGGGGGTCCTCACCATATTCCTGTGCAAAATAAATACATCGTGGACCGACCCCTTGTTCGAATGCAGACTTGAATTCTTCGTGGCATCCCATCGATGAGATAATAAAGCCAGCCCTGGTCCAAATTATCCCACTCTTCAGTGGCGATTCATTAAAGTCGCAAAGAGTACGTGGTCGTTGTCGACGTCAAAAACAGTTTGTCGATCCCACACATGTTCGATTGGGTGAGTGTTCAGGAAACAGGAAGATAACCCCATTCTGATCCTAGCAAGCTCAAGGAACGTTTTCGCCAGAATAGCACGATGAACACGTTAACTATCTATCATCCATAAAGATGAAATTTCCACGAAAATGTTGGCGATTCGGTTCCTGTATCGTAGAGCAGTTAGATTGTCAACAACCACCTCGAGAGGTGTATGGTGGCCCTGTGTAATGGCACCCTAGAACATCACTGTTCCACCACCTTGGTTCACATGTGGGATACATCGTTGAAGGCGTTCGATATTGCCGGCTTTTTTTTCCAAACACGTTATCTAGGATTATCAGGGTGCGCTTAAACAGATAAGAGTGTCGTCCATAAACAACAGACGCCATCCTTGTTGAATTCATTTTGCGTGATTTCCTGCCTGTCTGTAACGGAGTCATTGATGGTGTGATGAACGACGTGATGCTTCTTATTGTCGTAGGGAATAGAGATCGGCATTATGTAGTGGTCTCTCATCAGTTGCATCCGGCACGTACGCCCTGTAGGTTCTTCTAATGCCAAATTCATTTCTGGAGCACTCAGCCCACGATCCGTTTGTCTCAAAAGACGTAGATACCAACCATTCCGTGCACTTGCAGAACGAAGACAGCCCGTATGGTGCAGGCCCTCAACATTATCTGTCAATTAGAACAGATTCCACGTCCGCACCACGTGACTTTGACTCCGGTGCACACGTCTAGTAACTTCCCCGGCTAAGAAGCTTTCTGCGCGTAACGTGATACTCCGGAACTGATCGTTCATCGCAATTGGGCATCGTGGCATGATGGATGTACACACTGTTTTCTCATGTTTCCATACTGAGGTTTTACTTTCAACTCAAACGCTGCAATACATTCCCGTGCGGTGTTGTAAGAGTCTGTAGCGCTCATAGTAACTGTGTGTGTGTGTGTGTGTGTGTGTGTGTGTGTGTGTGTGTGTGTGGCAACACACCTGCACGACATATCGGGCTGAAGCGACAACATTTTTTGTGTGTATATGAAATCCGAAATGAATGGAATGAAAGTATAACCCTTCTGAAGTGTGTTTATGAACTGTATTCAGGGTGAAGCAGAGCTCCACTGACAAACTTTCAGAGGTGGCCTTATGGACCAAAACAAGAAAAAAGTTCAGTAAATATAGACTCCAAAATACCTGCCTCAAGAGCGATGAGTATCATTCATTTTCGCTACTGTGAAATACTTCGTTTCTACTGAACAAGTGCTCATAGCTCTTAAGTTACGCATTTTAGGGCGCGTGTTTACTGGACACGTTATTCTTGTTTCACTATGTTTACTCTGTACTACCACCTCTGAAAGTTTTGTTGGATGATTATTTCCATACCCAATGTATTCTACTCTACATAAGTGACCGTTACGTTTTTCCTCCAGTTACATTTACATTTTTTTTTTGCTCGTTATTTTTGGTACTTTCTGTTGCTATATGGTGTTGTTAATGTTGCATTCTCCAACATGTTGTTCCTTTCACGTAAAGCATACGCCGCCCCCAGCTACGCTGCATCACGTAACGTGAACAACAGATACACATTGTCTACCCCTTATTTGCGTTTACCGATGTTTTTACTGCTTATGAGGCAAACTAAATTATAACTGAGCGAATATTTGAAGCCGCAAGCGATGTTTCGTCAGTCAATGTTTCCGCTGCTAATCACTGCCAGTGCCTCGTATGTATGTTTAGTGCTGGCCTGCCGATGGCGTGTTTGCACGTTGAAGCATGTTCATATGTAATAAGAGGCATCACAAAGCGGTTTGCGTCGGTCAGACACGAATGTCTGCACGCAGAGGTCACCAGCTGCCCAACACGGAGGCGTAATGGAGGCCATCACTAATTCTGTGTAGGTTTCCAGTCCTGCTGTCTTTGGTTGCTTGTTTTGTGCCTCCGGTGGTGGACTAATTTGTGATAAAATTAGCGATGGTTACTATTGCAAATGGCCTTCCTAAGGTGCTTTTGCTCACTCCGAGAAAACGTTGGGTGAATTTTACATATTGACAATGCGGTAACATACCCAGAAGAACGTTAGTGACTGTGAAACGACCGCGGAGGCTCACGCTGATATATCTGTGCGGTTTATTTTTACTTGCTAATTAAATATTCATAATAATTACATATCAGGAAGCTACGTACCAGGGAATTGTGATTCAAATCAGTCACACCGCTAACTGATAGTTTGTGCTTACATCGATGCAAACTAGAACACGAGTATTTACAATAACATGCAACATGATCTGTTGGGTTTATAGTATCGTAGTTGCTACAATACAGCTACATTCAATGATGGTAAACAGACAGAATTACCTGACGCTGTAATTCAACGTACAGATTTTAAAAGCCATTGTACTGTACTTGGCTGAGACCCCATCAACACTCCATTGCTTACCGGCTCCAAATACTTCGTAAGGGAAAACTCTGACAGAGACAGTTGAACTTCTGAGTATGATGTTTGATAGTTACATTTTCTGTACTAAATTGCAGATGTATTTACATCCGGAGTGCCATTACTGAATATGCTTCTGTTTTTTTATATTTCAGGTGAGTTCCAGCCTGTGGACTGTTGTCTTACAGTGAGTATGTATCGTAGTACTATCGTACGTTCCTGTTTCTTATTTGGGGGATATGTGAACAATGTAAACAAAACTTCTGTACTTGACGAGGAGTTAAAAGTTCACTTCGTCGTGTGATCGGAGATTCCGTGGCGACGCGAGGTTTTCTGCCCGCCGCCACCGCCAGAATCCAAAGCCTTCCGCACATGCAACGTGAAAGCGTATGTAGACGAGGAGTTAGTAGTTTCGTGACGTCACAAGCGAATTTCCCGTTTAGAGCATTGCGTAACGTGAAAAACTAATATAAGTCAGATGTTTGCTTTACGGAGACGAACGTGGCCGATGAGATGCAAGATGGCTTTCTACACCACAAGCAGAGCTTAGGAGATTCCATATTGGATTACGTCGTTTTCAGTAGAATTCCACATTTGGTGGGTTCGTAACTGATGTCCTACTAAGCTACGCTGCTTCAGAGCACTAATACAGTAAGAATTTCCCAGCTTCTTTAAATAATATGGGGAAATGTCCTGTAGTGGTTCAGTTTTCGTTATTGGCTGTAATTTGCATGTTACAAAAGTATGTCGTTTGAAAGCAAGGGTGCATTGGAGGTATATCAAAATCGTCGTTCTTAGTGCAGTTTCTTTTAATCAAATGTCTGTGAGTAACTTATCGGCGGTTAAAGCCTTCAGGATACCGTAGGATGAAAGAGATAACCACGCAATAGTTGGCCCATTCTCTCTCTCTCTCTCTCTCTCTCTCTCTCTGTGTGTGTGTGTGTGTGTGTGTGTGTGTGTGTGTGTGTGTGTGTTTTAAGGCCCCGCATTTCCTATGACATCTTCCTCCTACCAATTCCTCTCTTACCTTCAATCTTCCCCTCGATTACCAATTCAAGAAAGTGATATCTTTCATCTCGTATCATATGACCTAAGTAAGCTGTTTCCTTATGTTTGACAGTGGTTAGCAGTTTTCGGTCTCTCTTTACTATTCTCCAGCTCTCTTCATTTGTTTTCGTTGCTATCCATGAATTTTAAGGATTCTTAGATATAACCACATCTCAAATGCTTCAAACTTTTTCATAGTATTTGCTTTCAGGGTTTAGCTTTCCCCCCAATACAAAAGTGCTGACCACACATAGTTCTTTATAAATCTAATTCTGAGATTAAGATGAAAGTCAGTGGTTGTAATCCACCGATTTTCACCTACCCACATCCCTAAGTAGTTAAGACTGTTTTTCATTTCTATGGGTTGATGGTTATGCATTAGTTCTACATTTTGATGTTGGTTTGAATTGCGAGTGACCATCATAAATTTCGTCTTCTTGGTGTTGATACTAAGGCCCATATTCCTGCTGTGTTGTACCATTGCAGTAAGAAGGTCTTGCAGGTCGTTCATGTTACCACAATTGTCATCTGCATGTCTTAGGTTGTTAATCCATGGCCCATTTGCTTTGGTACCTGTTGCGCAGTGATAAAGCGCCTCCTTGAATATATGATCTGAGTGCAGATTAAAGAGGAGTGGTGAGAGCACACAGTCCTGTCTAACTCCTGTGCAGATTCTGTGTACTTACGTCATTTCATTGCCGATTTTAATCTTACATGTTTGATTCCACTCAAGATTTTCTACGCAGCGAACATATTTTTCCGTCTATGTCAAGACCTCTCAAAATCTGTATAAATTTGTGGTGTTGCACTCAATCAAAAGCTTTTTCGTTATCTATGAATCACAGCATTACATCGTTCCTCTGATCGTAACACTTCCGAATCTATACTTGAGTTGCGACCAATACTTCTGTCATATCCAGACACCGTCTAAATCTAAACAATGAAGAGACCATGTCTCTTTCACTCTTCTCAGTGATTTTATATTGAACGATCTTGAGAAATACCTTTTAGGGTATGGCTTATTAGGCTAGTCGGTTTGTAATCTGTGCATTTTGTTGCATTGCTCTTCTTGGGCAAAGGGATGAAATGTGACAACCATTTGTCAGGAAATGTACCGTATCATAAATCCGAGAGAACACTGTTTGGAGACGTAAGAAACTGTTGTCATCTAATAGTTTCAGCATTTAAACTGTTACTTGATCCGGAGGCGACTACTTCCCCATATCTTGCCGTTCCTTCTGCTCTTCTGATCTCGAGAATTATGATGACAGAACCCGATAGACGTTAGTCAACTTCATATTCTATTTCAAGGCTTTAATCTGCAGAAAGATTGTTAATATAGTCCTCCCAGATAGTTTTATTTGGCTGATCGTCCCGTGCTGTTACTCCTTGGTCATTTTCTATATTAGAAGTTTTTTTAGGATGTACGTTATACCAGCCGTTTCCTTTATCTTCTCATGGAAGCTGAAGTCCAGTACTGTCGCAATCGTTTCAGCTATTCACATTGTTTTTCAGCCAGTTATTTTTTACTGCACCTATCTCATTTCATATGACTTCCTGCGTGCCCCTATATTTGTCGGACTTTCTTTCGTTTTTTATATTCTTTTTCAAACAATGCCAGAATTTCGTCTGTCACCCAATTTTTCTTTGATGTTTTCTGCTTGTAACCTATTATACTCTCCGCAACGTCTGTTACGTTTGTTTCTCGATTTCCTTCCGTGTCTGTTCCCTCCTCTACTCGTGATTTGACTGTAAGTGTAGTTCTTTACCTGTTTTGTGTATACTCTGTTTTTGATACCCTTCTCTTTAAGTCGATCTATTGTATTTTTCACTGTTGCATACGTCTCTTGTCATTTGAAATTTTTATTTTTATTTCTGCTATTAGTAGGACACGATCTGAGCGTACGTAGACTCCCGGATAGGTACATACTCTCTTTACCGGGATTCCAAAGCACTTTTTAATCAGAATGTAATCTGTTTCTTTTCCTCTTGACAATACTGATAAAACCATTTGCCTCTATCATTTCATATTCCTAACCTGTATGGACTGATAAGTTCTTCGAAACTTCCTTCCCGAATTTGAGTTAAAATCGCCCATTATTAAGCTCATATCATTTTCTTTCACCAGTTGAAGCAGATCTTTCAATTCCTCGTAGAATACCTCAGTTTAATCTTCAGTTGAATCTGATGTGGACCCGTATACTTCGATGATGTTGACAGTAATTGAAACGGCATTAAGTTTAGGTCTGAATGTGTGAAGAAATTTGACAGTTCGGATAATTTTCACTACGCTTTTTCTGTATCTCTTATCTTGATTTGGTGAAGAGCACATCGTTTCTTCGTGAACCTCAAACATTGCAGCATCTATCCACCATGTCCTTGCTACTCCTAAAGTAAATCGCAAATTCTGTGCCTTCCTGATATAGATCCTTACTTCGTTTCGGGGATTCGTCTTCCTTGTCTTAGCATCATTTAACGCAGTTCTCCTCGGAGACCGGATGATTTTCAGCAAATGTGCTTAGCATGTTAGCATATGTGATTCTCTTGGGAATAATTGTCGGAGGTGGTTCCCTGTTACCTTCCTCCCAGCGTTGCAAAGGAGAGTAAATGCTTCCGGGAAACCGCCCCTCTCGAGTCAAATGCTTCTTTTTGTTGATCTAACTGCCGCCTTCGACACTGTGTGGAGGCAAGGCCTTACCTACACATTTCTCCGCATCATACCCTGCAGAACAATGGTTTGACTGATTAGCAGATTAAGTTAAGCTTTACATCTGAATATCCAGTCCTAAAATCCAGCGCGCTGCATCTGGAATTGCTAGCAGGAAGTCCTCTTCAGCGCAGTGATAGGCTCGAATCCTGCATTCGCTGACAATGTGGTTAACAGTCTGGTATGGATCCCCGCAGCCACAGGCTGGATTAGGCAGCTTCTTCCACTTAAAGAGAGCATCCCTGCATCGGCCATGGCCGGTACGGATTCTGTTGAGAGTAGTCCAGGTCTTGCGTGGTAGGTCGAATCCACTTGGAAGTTAAACACCTGAGAAGATGTTACGCAGGCTCACATCTGTCACTGCTTCCCACCGACCTCCCATTCTTCAAGGGGTCTGAAATCCTTAGCAACCATGTCAGCAGCATCGTACACAGTCGGATGGCGTGATTTCAGTCTCGTAAGATTTAAAAGTGGCAGGTCGCTATGCACGGGCAGGTTAGAATTCCTGGATCTTGCGGAATTCCCTCATAAGGGCAGTACATCTATGTAGATCAGGAGGCATTATACCAGTTAACAGTGGAAGCCAATAAACTGGAGTAATCTGATAGCGCCATATATTAAGCGCATTGTCGTATTCAGCTGGGGGTCAACAAGCCTTGTATGAAGCCTGTTCATCCAAACAGGTGCACAATACTCAGCACTTGAGTGCACCAAGCCCAGAGCTGAAGATCGCAGGGTGGTTGCTGAAGATCTCCAGGTAGTTCCGCATAGCTTATGGAGGATGTTGTTTAGAGTCCTCAACTTTAGAACTAAGTTAAGAAAGTGTTGCTTGAAGCATAGTGTACGGTCCAGGCTGAGACGAAGACATTTTGTGTTCCAGTTATGACGAAGAATTCTGCCTTTGAAACTTACTTCCAGTTTTCGTCCGCCAATCGATTATTTAAACACACTTGTTTTTTACTCACGCTGGGTTGGAGTCTCTAGATTTTGAAGTAATTATCCAATACAGACAGGTCATTTGTTAGAATCTCTTCTGTTGTCTTCATTTCCTGGCGTTGTGCAGCTACAGCCAGGTCATCGGCATAGCAGAATTTTCTGGACGAAGTGTCAGGTAGATCAGATAGATGCAGATTGAACAGTAACAGTGAGAGAACTGGTCCTTGGGGCAATGCAATCCATTGTTTAGCTTCCTCTCCTTACTTATGTTGCTTCCAGTGATTACCTGGAACTTCCGATCGCTTAGCGTGCTTTAATCAGTCGAACCATTGTTCTGCAGGGTATGATGCGGAGAAATGTGTAGATAAGGCCTTGCCTCCACACAGTGTAGAAGGCGGCAGTTAGATCAACAAAACGCCACAGATGTTTTCTGCTTCATTTGGTATGCTGACTCTATGAAGGATGTGAGAGGCAATACTTGTTCGCATCAGCTACGCCGTGGTCTGAAGCCTGCTTGACCAACTTACTCTGTTATATAATAGCCTTTCAAAAAGCTTATAGCAGCAGCTAAGTAGGGTATTGGGGCGATAGCTTTCTACGATGTTGCTGGGTTTGCTAGGTTTCAGAACAGACATTATATTCGCCTTTTTAAACTGCAATGAAAGTTGACCAGTCAGCAGGCTGTCACTGAAAAATTCTGCTAGCCATTTCTTAGCTTTTCCTCCCTTATGGATAAGGAATTCTGGATGGATACCATCGAATCCAGGCACCTTTAGAGGTTTGAGGTCCTTCAGTCCAGAGTCAATGTCTGAAACTGTGAAGGGATGGGTATACTCAGATGAGGGAGATGCCATCTTCTTCAGGACACGAAGCCGTCGTCTGATACGTCTTGTATGTTTCTTGTCGGGAGGCACTCTTGAGATAGTAATGATGTGGGAAGAAATTTCGTCTGGTGTTAGTTCAGAATTTTTCTGCATGCTGGTGCACTTCCTCCCAGTCTTCTCAGAAGACTTCCTGCTTTCCTGCTCGAGTGGGTAAAGTCCATATTTTCGACTGTTCTTACCCATTTCTACCTCCGAGACATGTCCAAGCCGGACAATAGTTCCGTAGCTATCTTTGGGTCACCACTTTGCTGGAAGTGTTGGTACAGTGTTTTACTTCCATCATTCCATCCATCCAGCGAATGGTCTCATCCAGTTCCGTTGGAAACTACGTCCAGTCAGCTTTCTGGAAATCCCATCAAGCATGCGGGGTTGATCGTTTGACAGGAACCGTGCAGGTCTCTGTTAGCTGTGAGGAAAGGCATCTTATCAGTTTTCTTGTGTCGTTGATGGGAAAGCCACTTCCGTTGCAGATAACAAAGCATAAGTCAGGATTTGAATTCTTGTCCCCAAGCAGCTGACCTGAAAGTGTCTTGATCTTTGGCACCAAACACTAGGTGAAGATTATTCTCTTCAACCCATTCTACAAGCATGCTCCCATTTTCGTCATTTTGAGAGTACTTCCAAAGTTCGTGGTGACTATTGAAGTCTCCTATGTAAATTGCAGGATGTTCTGCTGTGCCTGGGACAAAATCGGGCCATGTTGTTTTTGGGTGGTTTGTAAACATTTGTAATAGTAATACCGTGCAATTGTGTGACAACTGTACGTATATCTGCCTCCACACTTTCAGAAATCAGTGAAGCTTCGTTTATGTTTGTTACGGACATACGTCGCAATTCCATACACCTCGTGGTAAGTTATACAAAGTGCAGAATATCCAGGAATTCCGCATCGGCTTCGGAATATTTCTTCGCTGGAAACGCGAGTTTCCTGAATGGTCAAGACATCTATATTGTTGTCCAGCAAAAATTTTGACAGGTAGTCGTACTTTGCTCTGCTAACGCTTTCGATATTCAGTTGAAAGAGTCTGATAGTAGGTCCACTGTTCCTTGTTAATGGGCTCTGAAAAGAACTGTTTCTGCTATTTAGTTGATACGTCATTGCCAGGAGATCCTATGGATAGTCTGGCTGCCTGTATTCACTGTTGCTCAATTATCATCACCCAGGAGGCACGTGTAGGGTATTTTAAGGTTAAACTTACGGACGTGAGCAAAGCTACCTCCCTGTAACTACACTGACCTGTCGGAATAGCATGCCACGATATGTCTTAAATGTCATTGCTGCAACTTTAGAGAGGTAGATTCCTTTCAGAAAAATGTCCTCACCAGTAGTTTCCTTTTACACACTTGAGCATTTATTAGCACACAATGTCATGAAGTGCAGGGGCCAGTCTGTGTGGTACAAAGAGCAGCGCTTTTATATTACCAACCGGGTGCAGTACGGTGCCGTATTTTGTAAATGACTAAAACTAACGTATTTGCCCGGTAGCTGCGCTATGAAACTTTTGTGGGCAGACTCCAGTGACATTAATACGGTTGTTAATTACTTTTTTAACTATGTAAACAGTTCCTGGTGGTCGACGTTGAACATTTGATGTTGGGGAAGCATACGAGCACAAACCACCGTTACGACATGCACAAATTTCTGACTAGCGGCTATGACAATTAAGGCTGATTTCCTGTGCTAATTTGTACAGAGAATACGCATCTTATAGGATATTCTAGAACCGGGAGTTATAGTTCATTTTACGCGCGAAATGTAGAAATAATTATATTGAGGCAATAATTCCGTTTTCTAGTAAATGTTTCACATAGCTATTACTCCGGAAGACGGGTTGTGCCTCAACATCGTGTTCAGATAACAAATATGGTTGTTACTAGGTAATATTTCATTTACTTCCGTGATAATTGTTAGTTTTTTCTGTAAGGTTCCTAAAACAATTTTGCAGGATCACAATTGGCTTAATGAAATAAGAGTAAATTAGGTATTACAACAAGATACATAACTTCTCCATCAAATAATTTTAGCAGTAGCTAAAAACCTACAGTCACGTGTTTTCACGTGTTGAACATTTCTTTACAGCTATTTTTACAAATAACTAAACTTAATAACTCGCTGTGACAATGTTACATTAATAATAAATTTAGATAGCTTTGAAGTATCAAAGTATTTCTAGCTAAAGGGATTCTGTTGCACAATATTTAGACGACGATATAATCGCGATAGAAAAAGTTAAAATAACATAAGGGAACACAGCATTATATAGCTCCGAACCATTTCGCTGCGTTTCAAGGTGTCGTGCTGTAACATTTGCATTTACAAACATGTTCACTGTGACAGTTTGAAGCTAGCCCCTCCTCCCTTCCTCCCACCCTTCTCTCTCTCTCTCTCTCTCTCTCTCTCTCTCTCTCTCTCTCTCTCTCTCTCTCTCCCCACCCTCCCCCTGGTATAGTGTGCTGCTACGATCCCGGCCATCGGCGCACCGGCCCACCCGGGAACTCTCGTCACGTATTGTATGAGACTGCTCGCTGTCCGCGGTCCCCATTCCGGCTTTCGACGTCTCCTGACACGTCACCGAGACCATCGGCCAACTCCACGACTCCTGGCTTCGGAAATATCTTGCGTGACCACCGGCAGGTAATATCCTTGTTGCGATGTCCCAAAAAGTCATGTCTGCTGCACTATCGACACCGTGTTAAATGATGCGCCGAATCCCATCATGTTCACTGTTGTTGGCCGTTGTGTTCATTTTACTCCCGACACAATGTCGTTAACATTTTACGTCAGCTGCCCCAGTGTTCAGAAACATACCAAATAGTAAAATAGTAGATACTGTCGAAGTTGGTTTTCATGAAACGGCTGTCACGTTACTGGAACGCTGCCGCGTTTTTAATGACATGAATGATATTTAGTTACCTGTGATTATTTTTGCTTTTTATGACAGTCACTTTTAGTAATTTAGTATTAATCCTTCAAGCACTATCTTACACAATTCTTGGTTCTGGTTTCACCGTCTTTTCAATAAAAATGTTTCGTCAGTGACCGCAAACATTCTAATTTTTTTTTCACGAAGACATATTACAGTAGCTGTCAACATCATTTGTCAAAACGACTACTTGCATTAAGCTGGCGTGAGTATAGATAAATCGTGTCATTTACTGAGGAAATCGACAGTAGATACAAAGTGATAGTGATACCATTCGAAAGACACTCTTAATGACACACGAAAGGCTTGTCAAGATGACCGTAACAAGAAGATTTTGCCTCAGTTTTCAGTGAAATGTCTTTCTGCGAAGATATAAATCACGGCACAGAATATTAAAGTTACTTGATAGTGATTTCCCGTGCACTAAGCAATTCGAGCTCATGACCTCGTGTTCGGGTGCTAGCTAACGGTACGATGTATGGAATTTTTTTAAGCGTTCCGCATGCAAACAGTTCAGGTATTTGAAATTGCAATAAGGTAGTAAGCTACAGCATATTTCATATAGGGTCTTCTGTCACGGCTTCCCTGTGAAATCGCTAAAAACAGGAGGTTATCAGAGCAGTTACGAACTGGAACGGGTGGCCGTGAGTATAAGTACTCCTGTGATGTGGAGAGATAGGAGTAGGATATTTAAAAAAAGAAAGTGTCGAGCCACAGCTAAGGAATCAAAATACCGATGAACTACGGAGCACAGTAGGCGGAAACAAGAATGGACTCTCACAGTAGTGCAAATGCGTAGTACTAAGTAGTTATATAGTAGCAGAAAAAGAGTGAAATTAAGATAGATTAAAATCACTCTTTATTCGTCGATATTGTGTTTCATTAAAACAGTCTAATTTCTCGTGGATGTTGCTGCGTCACGCATAATAACATAGGCCTAAAATGAAAGACGAGGTCAATTCGTTCCGACTTCTTACATGTTTCCTCCACTCACTGGACCGTTTGATACTTACCTTCATAAGTGGTATCAATTCGATGCTATTGCAGCCTTCATCAAACGCTATGGCTAGGTGCTTATCATATTACGAAAGAATTACTGCAACTAATCGAAACTGGATGTAGAAAAAATAAGTTACACATTGTTTTGTATTCCACGTTGAACCCCACAGCCGCAAAACGTTCTTTGCATAAATATGCGAAGCATCCATCAATAAGTCAATAGCTAGTGAAATACTGTGGTGTTCTAACAATTTTCTGAGCTTTGCTGACCGCCGTATTTTCACTCTTCTGCATGACTCCGACGTTGTCTTCTTGACAAGGAGACACGGACAGAGGGACGAGAAAGTCGCTCCAGGACACCATTCGCTATTGCGGTCCATGGAAGAATCCGCACCTAACATGAGCGTTTTTGGGCTACAGCGATTCGGATATTGCCACAATAAAAGATCACCGAAGAGAGCTAATAGACAGTTCAACAGAACACAATGGTTGCAAATGTGGTAGAAACTAAACGTACATCTGATAAAAAAGTTATAAATATACAAAAGAATCCGAAGAAAAAATCGTCTACGTACTAAATGAGAATCAAGCTTAAAAATAATTAAATCACTTCGTGCCAGTCATTCTTTAATGAAATTAAAATTTGGAAAAGCCAAGAAGTCTTGCTTTCAAGGCAGTGGTGGAACTTGGGAACGCCTTCGACAGTATTAGTTGTAGTAAATGTTCTATAACGTGAGAAAAATGAGAGTAAATTAAGAGTAAAAACCAGCAAGCTGTTACATGTTCGAAATCAGATTAATGAAAGCACAAAAAACAGAAAAACAACTTCCTATTAAAGAGGGCCGGCCGCTGTGGCCTAGCGGTTCTAGGCGCTTCAGTCTCTAACCTCCCGACCGCTTCGGTCGCAGGTTCGAATCCTGCTTCGGGCATTCATGTGTGCGATGTCCTTAGGTTAAATGATGACTAACTGAAACCCTCAGCAGCCGACAGTTGTTGTTCATACACCTCGATGTGGACAGCTGAAAATGTGTGCCTCGACCGGGACTCGAACCCGGGATCTCCTGCTTACATGGCAGACGCTCTAGCCATCTGAGCCACCGAGGACACAGATGAATAGCGTGACTGCAGGGACTTATCCCTTGCACGCTTCCCGTGAGACTCACATTCTCAATTGTCCACAATCCTACCTATGTAACGTACCTTACAGACATTTGCCCATCCACTTCTCGAAAGAACAGATACTGTTGAATTGTGGACAGTTGGGAATGTTAGTCTCACGGGAAGCGTGCAAGGGATAAGTCCCTGCAGTCGCACTATTCATCTGTGTCCTCAGTGGCTCGGATGGCTAGAGCGTCTGCCATGTAAGCAGGAGACCCCGGGTTCGAGTCCCGGTCGGGGCACGCATTTTCAGCTGTCCACATCGAGGTATATCAACAACACCTGTCGGCAGCTGAGGGTTTCAGTTAGTCATCATTTTTTCCAGGGAAAAGCTGCACGGTCATCAACAGTATCTGTTCTTTCGAGAACAGTTACTGTCTTCATATATATGTCCTTAGGTTAGTTAGGTTTAAGTAGTTCTAAGTTCTAGTGGACTGATGACCTAAGCAGTTAAGTCTAATAGTGCTCAGAGCCATTTTGTTAAAGAGGATACACTTGACTTGCATCTTGAAGAAGAAAGAGAACATCTAAAATGTGTGAAAAACGTACAATGCGGAAATACTATGACAGTATCGGCGAGTCATTCTTGTTGAAAGTGAGGAAGTCTTAAATGGAGTACTGACAAACTTTCTTAGCATACAGCCTGTTTTGAGATAAAAACAGGCAGCAGAAACGACAGTGATGAATGATACAAAATACCTATTTGCTGAACATTCAAACTCGAATAGTTAAAGTAGTTAATTAATTGTTCTGCGTAATCAAAAGTGTTCGTGTCGTGGGATTCAAGGCTACAAGCATTTCGCTCTCGCCACCTCCCTAAGGTGTCCACGTCACTCACCGAAGTACTGTAGAGAGAAATATAAATATTACCTTCCTGGATAAGATCGAATAAAATATTTCAGGGTTGCTCCTGATGGCCGAAGAAGCAAAGAGTACATCAGCATAATAATCCCAAATTGTTCCAATTTATGTAACTGTATTAAGTGTATTTGTAAAAACCGTGCGGGATAGCACATGAGTAAGACAGTGAACTCGCATTTAGCAGTAGGGCGTGCAGATAAAGTTTCCATCCGACCAATCATCTTCGGATTACTTTAGATTTCTCGTGGTTCCTCCAAAATTATTAAGGCAATTTCTGGAATGGCTCATTTCAGGAGGACATCGCTCATTTCCTTCCCCATACTTCCACGTTGCTAGCTAGTGCTCTAACGACTTCATCGTCGACCGACGGTAAGGCCCAATGTTCGCTCTCCCCTTATTGTGTTAGATAGTCACGTGAAACAGAAGTAAATGGTTTAGAAGGCATATGTCCAGGGTTTGCAATTCTACGTTAGTGAAAATATTGGGCTAAGTACTTCCAACTGTGTATTGGTGTAAGGATCAGCAACTCGATAGATCTGTAATTCGTGAACTACGGTTACCACGAGAGTTACAAATAATATTTTTATTAGTGATTCGTTCCGAACTTTTCGTTCATTCTCATACCATCACTTACATTAGAAGATGCAATGTTACTAACAAAACCAGAAAAACAGAGTTTCCAAACATTTTGTGTGCACAGGTTACAGCAGTACCATAAATCTTTTGTGACGTACTTGAATTTGTATTCTTTCACTGTACACAACGTATTTATTTTTACGTCAATCCGGTATAATAAATGCTTGACTCTGTTACGGTTGTCTTGATACATTCAAAATTTGATGGGCTTATGTAGTGGTGGTGCACACAATAATTTTGACAGGCACCTTCAGTTTTTCGTGTGTCCATAAGCTCTGTCTTTCACGGATCATAATGTTAAAACTAAATACATAGATGCTGTGTTGGTAAAAGCCTCAGACATTATCGCACTGTTTTACAAACTATTGGTTTGTCGTAACCTAACTGCTTTAATGAATCATCAATCATTTTTAAAAAGGGGAACATAATTATTGTATTCAAATTCGGACTGTTCGTTCATAAATTCCGTCAGTTCATCTGGCTCCTTAATCTTCCGTTTGTATATGTCCGATTCTTAAAGTATGTCTAACCTCATCCCTTCCTGTGCCACGTAAAATTTTCATCTTACTGTCAATATCACATACTGTACATTTTGTGCTTCCCAAATGAGGGCCAAAACCAGTGTTGTCTTTTGGGCTGATATGTTCCTTGTATCTGGTTATAGTTTGGTCTACAAAAAAACGATCACATGTTCCACATTATAATTTATACATACCAGATGCACAATACTTTGTCATTTTTTTACCGTTTTACGTCTTAGTAAACCTTAATTGACCTGCAGTTCGAAATGCTGTTTTGAACTGTCTAGGGAAAGCGTGCACGAACTTCTCGGTAATATGGCCACAATATTTCATAGTAATGAACTTCTTTCCTTCCTTATGTGTTTTTTTTCGCTATTCGTAATCATTTGCGAAGCGCGAAACATAGTGTGAGTGGGTGGTATTGACAGTACCACGAAAATTTTACACGTGGCACCCAAGTGGAGTTAAGGTAGACATACCTGAAGAATTCGAAATACATGAAATCAAGGTTTAATGAGGTAGACGACGTGATGAATGAACAGTCCCAATTTAAATACGATAATTGTTTCTGCAATTTTTAAAAATAGATTCAGTAAAACAGTTAGGTTACGACATAACAATAATTTATAAAACAGTGCGATAATGTCTGAGATTCCGACCAATACTGCATCTACGTATTTAGTTGTAAAATTACGATCTGTGAGGGACAGATCATATGGACGCAAATACACAAACTGAAGGCAATTGTCAAAGTTTTTATGTCCAAACTACTACAGACGGCAGTCGAATTCTAAATTGTCAGGAGAACCATAATAGTCA
Source organism: Schistocerca piceifrons (assembly GCF_021461385.2). NCBI lineage: Eukaryota > Metazoa > Arthropoda > Insecta > Orthoptera > Acrididae > Schistocerca > Schistocerca piceifrons. Next base: position 248,209,198 of record NC_060144.1, read on the forward strand.
AATAACATGTGTTACATCGATCTGACGTAAAAAAGCAGATGTTTCCTATAGTGAAATAATACTAATGCAGGCATGTCACAAAAGATGTATTGCACTGCTGTAATCTTTACACAAAGAATATTTGAAAACGTTGTAGTTCATGTTCTGTTAATGACATGTGTTCCACATTAGTAATGGTTCGCAAATGAACGAAAAGAACGAAACTAGTCACTAATAAAAACATTTTCAGGTCTGACGGAAATCTTAATTAATAAATTACGAATATTGGTCTAAGTAACAACAAAATACAACAATTTCAAATGTGATGCAGCTGAAGGATGTTAAAAATGCAGTGGACATTTGACGTACGAAGCAAATAGGCACTAGAAAAGCTAGAAGAGAAGCATTTTGGAAGTTAGGAATTTTTTAATATACGTGCAAACGGTTTTAATTCAAGCCGTCGATCTGCTTCGCAACTCACAGCAGAACTGCCAACTTTCAACATAAACTAGACCTTGGGCTCTGTTTGTCACGACGAGCTACGTTCCAAAAACTAATATACACCCTAAACAGATACTGTCTTTGTTCTGCTGTTTTTTGCTTTTCTTCTTCCGTATGTACAATGTGACACACACACACACACACACACACACACACACACACACACACACACACACACACACACACACCATTGCGTCACCGGTCAAAGCAAACGTGTAACATGGATAGGTCGAATAGAAGCCTTCGATACACTTCGCTGACTCGTAACCAGTTACCTTTCAACCTAATTTAGACATCGAGCTACGCTTCATATATCTACTTCTGCACACATACTTCGCAAGCCGCCTGCCTATGAATTTCTTCGATGTCTTCCGTTAATCTGACCTAGCGCTGATCAGAAACACTTGAGCAATACTCAAGAGCCAGCCGCTGTGACCGCGCGGTTCTAGTTGATTCAGTTAGGAACCGTGCTGCTGCTACGGTCGCAGGTTCGAATCCTGCCTCGGTCATGGATGTGTGTCAAGTCCTAAGGTTAGTTAGGTTTAAGTAGTTTCTATATCTAGGGGAGTGATGACATCAAATGTTAAGTCCCATAGTGCTTGGAGCCAGTACTCAAAAACAGATCATTGCTTTACACAGAAGAATAATAGGTGTCCTCTCACACTTCCTGGGGCAATCCTGACGCTTGCTCTTGTCTCTATGAACACTTGCTGTCGAGGACAACTTACTAGGTTCTGTTACTTAAGAAATGTTCCAACCATTCACATGTCGAGGAACCTATTCTATGTGCTCGTACCTTCGTTAGCAGTCTGAAGTGGAGCACTGGCCAGTATCACAACTATGTAACATTTTAACCTTTTCTATTTGTGATTACTTGTTCTGGTGGGAAAGAAAGATTAGGAGGCTAGGCAGGCAAGGATGGGCGTATGTAAACCGTGCTTACGAGGATGTTAGCTGTTTTAGCTGCGTACACATGTAATGCGTTATCGCGAGATAGGAGAAGGGCAGAGTCGAACCATCCAACAGGGTAATGGGATGAAAAGAGGTAAAGACATGGTCGAAAAGCAGCTTGTGTAGACGATGAAAAGAAGAAATGATGACTGACAACCTCAGCTGCCGACGGGTGTTGTTGATACACCTCGATGTGGACAGCTGAAAATGTGTGCCCCGACCAGGACTCGAACCCGGGATCTCCTGCTTACATGGCAAACGCTCTCTCTCGAAGGCTACCCAGCCATTGACCTTCGTCTGTGCGCATGCGCACAGTTTGCCCAAACTCTTATGGGAATCGCCAAGGCGTGCGCGAGTAATGAGTGGGTGGGCAAATGTCTATAAGGTACAATACATATGTTGAATTGTGGACAGTTGGGAATGTGAGTCTCACGGGAAGCGTGCAAGGGATAAGTCCCTGCAGTCACGCTATTCATCTGTGTCCTCGGTGGCTCAGATGGATAGAGCGTCTGCCATGTAAGCAGGAGATCCCGGGTTCGAGTCCCGGTCGGGGCACACATTTTCAGCTTTCCACATCGAGGTATATCAACAACACCTGTCGGCAGCTGAGGTTGTTAGTTAGTCATCATTTATTCCAGGGAAAAGCTGCACAGTCATCAACAGTAACTGTTCTTTCGAGAACAAGTTACTGTTTTCATATATGAAAAGAAGAAAGATGAGCTTTTTTCTTCAGCGCCTAGATGATTAGCAAATATGTGCGGATTTTCTGCGTTATTTCAGTGGAAGTTCGGGCACATAGCTCGGTTGCTCTGCTGTCCACAGAATGTGCAGCAGCGGATTACGCCGTGAAGTTGGCTACAGCGGCGGCGGCGCCAAGTTCGCCAGCGGAGCCGCTAATTGGCAGTCCAGCGCGGGGCCGAGGCCGCTCCCCGCTGTCTACGGGGCTCGGGTTTGTGCCGGGCCGCTGATGCGTGATTTACTTTGCAGTGTCTCCCATCAAGTTGGTGCTGCGATGCCTGCTGCTGTATCCGCTAGTCAGCCAGTTCCCCAGCGTAGGCTGGCTCGTTAATTACTGGTATCTGCTGCTGGGACGGACGCCGCGGCGAAAGTCTGCGTGTTTCGAATTTCTC